>NC_090441.1:143565487-146065487 GCF_031143425.1 Pleurodeles waltl | reverse complement strand
ATCAATCAATCTGAGCAATTCCATTCCCCCTTACATCCATCCATCCACCAAAAACGCACAGCTGCACTACAGCATTCACTTTCTTAGGTGTAATTCCATTTCCTCCAGGACACCCTGGCTACATGGAAGACAAATCAACAGCATCATTCATTTTGTTAGTGATTATTCACTTACCCTGGATCACCTTGCCGCCATATGTTATTTAAAGGATTATTCCATTTACCCATGCACCTATCTTTGATTACCGCATCGTCTCCTAAAACAGATGGTGATAAAGCAAAGAGCTAGATCTGCCTGTTGTGCTGCCTGATTTGAAATGTATTTTTATGGTGTGGTGGTGTGATTGGCCTTTAAACTGTTTAATTAATTACTAGGTATATTACATAAGTAACCAACTGCAATAAGATTGTGTTTCCCTGTACAATTTTCATCCTACAGCAACAATGCCATGTTTTACTAACTACATGTTTTTCTTGGTTGGTTGTTTTTAGGTGTACAAGACAAGAGACCCTACATTACCTTCAGTACTGCCAAAGAGAAGGCCTTACAGTTATTTCAGTCCACAGGCACCAAATTATTTTGCTTGTGAATCTTAATGCCACTGCCAACCTAGAGCTTAAGATGGCCCCAAAGAAAGTTCCTCCCAGTAAAGTGGCCTTTTCCTGGAGATGTGTGTCTCTCACACCAGCCTCTGCGGAGGAACCTGGGAGCACTCCCATATCAGCAGCACCACCCCAACCCAAGCCGAAGACCATGCAATCATGGTGACGCTGATGAGCAGTGATGTTGAATTGCATGTGACCCTTTCACAAAGTAGTGTCCAATTATTTCAGGAATCAGAGCAAAGTGGACAGTAGCCACAACCAGATTTTCCTGAAGGTGAAGCAGAACAAGAGGATGAGCTTTTTGTCAAGCAAGAACCTCCTCATTATGAATCAAGGGCTCTCAGATCTCCATCAAGAAAAAGGAAGGATTTTACTCTACCATCTTCTCCAAGCACCACTCCTGATGGTGATAGTAGGGATATGAAATGGACCCATGCAGAGTCTGGGAGAGGCCAGGAGAGTCAAGGGAAAAGAAAAGTTCAAGAAAGCCTTAGAATTATGGAAGGGGATGATGAGGATGATGACAGCAACACAGTCATTGTGGAAGCTGGCACAGAGGAGTCCGACATTACTAACCAACCTGGTCCGAGGGATGTGGCACAGGCAGCAAATCCAGCTCCCATATTTGTAAGGCCCCAGCAGAGACCTGCAATAACCTCTACCTCAGTACAAGTATGCACTGCATCGAGGCAATGAATACACCCACGACCACCTATATCAGGTTCTTCTTTAGGCATTGGCAGTGGTCCAATAAGAAAGTACTCCTCCTCAGTTTGGGAATCTTTTTACAATTAGCAAACAGGATGGGAACATTGCCATATGCTCCATTTGCCATGCAAGTGTTCGTCAACCAGACGACCCATATGAAAAAACATCACGCAATCCAGTGGGAACTGCACCCTAAACAAACAGCTCAATGTGGTTGCAGTGGTGAAGGTGAGGAGAGTCTGGCTACATCAGCTATACCTGGTCAAATCATGGTGGAAGGTGAGGAAGAAGAGGGTGGTATCCTCCTCACGCAGAGCAACCCTGTCCCCAGCAGTACGCCAGAATCACTCACCTCAGCGACCTCACAATGACACAGGAAAACTCAGAGTCAGATGGAGACACCATAGCACTGGTGACTGCACTAAGACTCACATAGAGTCTACCACCACCTACATCTCAAATGTTGCCTGCATCAGTGGCCCCACAAAAGAAGAAAATCCAGGCTACAATTATGGGCATATTTAGTTAGGAGGAGCCCTACGACAGCAACCAACCAATGGCACATATGTACAATTGCAAGCTGGCACAAATGTTAGAGATAGACCTCCTCCCTTTTTCTTTTGTCGAAAGAGTGGGATTCTTAGAGTTTGTGACAGCCCTCTGTCTGAAATGGAAGGTTCCGAGCCAGACCTATTTTGAAAGATTTGCTATTCTAATGCTGCATCATGATTTGCTGCAATTAGTTGGACAAGCTTTACAGCAAACTGTCGACCACACTATCCACCTGACGACAGATATGAGGACCAGTTGTCTGTTGACTGATTACCTGCACATCACTGCACCCTGGATCTCTTTTCTGGTGATGAAGCAAAAGTTATCTACAGGTCTTGGCCCTGAAGAAATGTTTAAGAGTGTTTGGCAGCATGCAACAGTAGCCATGTTCGCCATGGAGAAGTCACACACAGCTGCAAACTTCTTGGAGGAATTTTATTAGCAAGGTGTATGAATGGCTGCGACCCAGAGGTCTTCAAGTTGGATTTGTTGCCACAAACAATGGCAGTAACATAGTCAAGGGCATTGTAGATGGTGGCTATTTCAGGGTCCTGTGTTTGGCGCACTGCATCAACCTGGTTGTGCAAGACTTTCTTAAAATAGAAGATATAGACCCTCATTATGACAATGGTGGTAAATCCCACTTACCGCCACGCTGACGGCCGTCAACTTACCGTCACGGTGGCGGATATCCATTCACCATATTATGTCACACACACACCAATACGACAGAATTCAGCCACATACACAAATCTGCCAGACCAAAGGTCAGTGATAAAGTGGCGGTCCCAAAACCCATACCATTACACCAACAAAACAACGCCCACCACATTATGACCCACGAATCACTACGGCGGACATTCAACAGTGGTACCGCCGTGCTCACAATGGACACCCACATACAAAACAACACTACATTGGCCAATACGAAAAATACATACCTGACACCCATGCACACACCACACCCACAGCACTATAAAACACCCACCCACAATACCCAAAACCCTTCACAACAATTTCTGGCAGGAGACTGAGAAGAAGAGCACAGAGACAACTAGACACACACACCACATACACCCATACACCCCTCACGCACTCCACATCACATACCCCACCACATTGCACAACACACTCTCACCAACACACACAACACCCATGGCACCACGAAGACACCCCCGTTTCACTGAAGAGGAGTTAAGGGTCATGGTGGAGGAAATTGTCAGGGTAGAGCCACAGCTCTTTGGAGCACAGGTGCAGCAGATATCTATAGCAAGGAAGCTAGAGCTATGGTGGAGAATCGTGGGCAGGGTCAACGCTGTGGGACACCACCCAAGAACAAGGGACGACATCAGGAAGAGGTGGAACAACCTACGGGGAAGGTAAGTTCCATAGCAGCAAGACACTAGTCCACCATACAGAGGACTGGTGGTGGACCCCCACCTCCTCCGCCACAGTTCACAGCATGGGAGGAGCAGGTACTGGCAATACTGCATCCTGAGGGACTCACTGGAGTAGCCAGAGGACCGGACACTGGTAAGTCAACATTTACTACTTATCACCCCCATACCTGCATGCCATCACACCCCTCACCCTCACTCTGATCACTCCACACCATCCCACACATTGCCCCTACACATCTGACTAACCACAAAGCCAAGCCCTGCATGCAATACTAGTGCATGGACAGCCCTCCCAGCCCTGCATGGACACCCATCACTAAAGCATGCACAGCATAGGGAAACTAAGATAACCACAATACATCACCATACACAAGCAAAAGCTGGCAGAGCAACACCAACCACAGAGAGGAAGCTACGGAAGTACAAATGTCATACACGTGAAGCATAATACATCATTTACATCCCAAAGGGTACCTCAGCCAATGTCAGTGGAGAGGAGGTGCCACCACTATCCAGTCCCCCAACAGAAGAGGCCTCCAGTGACGACAGTAACTCTGGACTTCTGGATCTGGAGGACCTACCTGGCCCATCAGGGACCACTGGACAGTGGGTCACCGAAGCCTTCTCACAGACCGCCACAGAGCCTCCCCCATCAGGAACCAACACCACAGTACTCACCCAGCATACCCAGACCTCTGTCCCCAGGACACGTCAATTAGCAGTGGGCCCACCTGTACAGGGACCCCAGTCCACACCTCACCTCAAGACAATCAGGGACCTGGGGCCAGTGGCAGTGGGCACACCATTCAGGGGACAGAGACACAGGCTAACAGGGACATTGGGAGGACTGCTGTGTGCCAGGGGGAGGACAGGAGCATGGAACCGACTCTCAAGGAGGCACTCTCCGAGATCCTGGGAGCCTACCAACATTCCCAGGACACGATGGGCCAGATCCTTGAAAACGTGCAGGAAAACAGGTGGCTGCAGGAGGGACAGTATCAGGGGATCAAGGAGGACTTGCAGGCCATTAACACCACCCTGACCTCCATTGCAGGGGAGCTGGCAGACATGGCCAACAACATAAGGGAGGCAGTGTCACACCAGTGGGCCCCTACCACTAGCCATTCAACTGAACAGCCCTCCACTTCTGCTGCCACTACTGGCCAGGAGGCCCCGCCACAGAACCCACAGGCCACCAGCATCCCTCCCCCTGCAGAAGGTGAACCACCCTGCAAACGTTTCCTGCGACCCAGACAGAAGCCAGAGACACTTGCCGAGACCACCGCGGGGAAATGAGACTCTCCTGATTGTCCCCCTTGTGTCCCACTCTGTCACCTTGTCCACCTTGAACTGAAATTGCTCCCCTTCCTGTGTTCCCTTGGACACTGCACCTGTGCTACAAACAAACTGGAACAATACCCTGGACTTTCCTCCATCATCACCCTATTCCATTGCACTTTCCCCTCAATAAATTTGCACTACAATAAACACCCTTGGATAAAACTCGACTACTATTATTTCATGCATTGCAAATTTGTATTGATTAATACAGCTACATCCATTGCAAATGAACTGTACATAGTGAGAGCACAGAATGAATGACCTGTTGTTGGCTGTTGTGATCACATCATAACATTGTTGTTATATCACCAACATCTGTAAAATGATAATCCATAGGCGACAGTAAGTAGGGGAAACAAGTGGGTAATGGCAGCATGCCAGTGCCACACAGAATACAACAATAGTCATAGAAATGTGAAGTTGCACTGTCTCACCTGTGTGTCATTGAAAGTACTGATGGATCACTATTGTTCTGTTGTCCACATCCTCATCCTCTGCCTCCTCATCCTCACTGTCCTCAGGGTCCACTGCTGCCACAGTGGCATCTCCAGTCTCCTTCTCCTGTAGCAAAGGTACATGTCATCTGAGGGCCAGGTTGTGCAACATGCCACTACTATCTGGCAGACCTTCTCGGGTGAATAGCACAGGGATCCACCTGTCAGATGGAGGCACGTGAACCTGGCCTTCAGGAGGCTGAAGGTCCTCTCAATTATCCTTCTGGTTCGCCTATGTGCCTCATTATAATGTTCTTCAGCCCTTGCCCTCCTCACAGGGGTCAGCAGCTACAATAGGTTTGGGTAGCCAGAGTCACCTGCAAGTATTGAGGGACAACATTTAGCCACACACTATCCTATTTGGCTAACAGCAGAGGCATACACCAACATACACTGGGTGGGGACCAATGCTCACCTATAAGCCACACTCTGTGCCTCTGTAGTTGGGCCATCACATTTGGGATGCTGCAATCCCTTAGGACAAAGGCATCATGCACCCACCCTGGATATTTAGCATTGACGTGGGAGATGTACTGGTCTGGCAGGTACACCATTTGCACATTCATGGAGATTCCTGTACACCTGTTCATTCTGGGGGGTGGAACAAACACAATATGTGTACCGTCAATAGCCCCAATAATATTGGGGATGTGTCCCATTGCATAAAATCCGCCCTTCACAGTGGCCAAACCTTCCACCTGGGGGAAAGCAATGTAGCTGTACATGTGTTTTACCAGGGCGGACAAGACTCTTGCCAGCACGATAGAGATCATTAGCTGTGACATTCCTGCTGCCAAGCCCACTGTCTCTTGGAAAGAACCTGTTGCCAGGAAATAGAGCACTGATAGAACCTGCACAAGAGGGGGATCCCAGTGGAATGACGGATAGCTGAGATCAGGTCAGGCTCCAACTAGGCACACAGCTCTGTGATTGTGGCCCTATCCAGTTTATAGGTGAGTATAATGTACCTGTCCTCTAGTGTAGCTAAGTCCACCAGGGGTCTGTACACGGGGGTATGTCTCCATCTCCTATTCATCCACAGCAGTAGGTATCTAAGGGACACAAGAGTGAGTAGGATGTCACAATTTGAACAACTACACCACAACAGCAGTCCACATTGTGCAATCATGTTTTGGGACAGTGTAATTTAAAAGTATGTGCCTATTTATCCTGTGATGCAGCAATTATCGCTAGGCCTGTTCCCCCCCTCCTGAAATGGCGACTGCCAGTCCTGTGTGAAGGGACTGGTGGAAGTGAGGTAATTCCGCTGACGTTGTGCGCTGTGGCGGTCGACAGTCGTGAACCGCCGTGTGTAGGAGGCTGGCCTGGCTTATAGTGGGTACCTTGTGGTACTTACACCTTGTGCCAGGTCCAGTTATCCCTTATCAGTAGGTTAGAAGTGTTCTAGCAGCTTAGGCTGATAGAGGTAGCTATAGCAGAGCAGCTTAGGCTGAACTAGGAGACATGCAAAGCTCCTACTATACCACTTATGTCACTTAGCACTCTATCACAAGAAAACACAATACTCAGAGTTACTAAAAATAAAGGTACTTTATTTTAGTGGCAATATGCCAAAAGTATCTCAGAGGATATACTCCCTTAGGAGGTAAGTAATATACACAAAATATACACGCACAAACCAAATCAGGTAAGTAAACAGAAAAGTAGTGCAAACACTGTAGACCACAATAGAATGCAATAGAGAAAAATACGCCTGGGGCAACACAAAACATATACTCCAAAAGTGGAATGCAAACCACGAATGGACCCCAGGCATAGTGTAGTGTGTAGAGGGTCACTGGGAATGTAAGAAAACACTAAGGGTATTCAAGATACCCCACCCCAAGACCATAAAAAGTAGGAGTAAAGTTACTCTACTACCCCAGAAAGACAGTAAAGTCGAGATAGGGGATTCTGCAAGGACAACAACTGACTGCAAAGCACTGAAGATGGATTCCTGGATCTGAGGACCTATAAAGGAAGGGGACCAAGTCCAAGAGTCACGCAAGTGTCCAGGGAATGTCAGGAGTCCACTAAATCCCGGATGAAGGTGCCAAAGGGCTGCCTCCGGGTGGAAGAAGCTGAAGATTCTGCAACAACAGGAGGTGCCAGGAACTTCTCCTTTGGTCAGAAGATGTCCCACGCCGTGCTGGAGGAGGCAGAGTTATTTCCACGCAGAAACACTGCAAGCCAGCCTTGCTAGCTGCAAGAGTTGCAGTTGAAGGTTTTGGGTGCTGTCAGGGCCCAGGAAGGACCAGGAGGTCGCCCCTTGGAGGAGGAGACAGAGGGGGCACTCAGCAAAACGGAGAGCCCACACAGAAGCAGGCAGCACCCGCAGAAGCACCTGAACAGGCATTCAGAAGATCTGAGCACAACGGTTGACTCAGCACAACAAAAGGGAGTCCCACGAAGTCGGAGTCCAACTCGGCGAGTTGGACAATGCAGGATGGAGTGCTGGGTACCTGGGCTAGGCTGTGCACAAAGGAAGTCTTGCAAAAGTGCACAGCAGCCCTAGCAGCTTCAGTTCATGCAGTACACAGGATTACTGTCTGGCATGGGGAGGCAAGGACTTACATCCACCAACTTTGGACAGAAGGGCCACTGGACTGTCGGGGACACTTGGTCCTAGCTCCTGTGTTCCAGGGACCACGCTCGTCAGGATGAGAGGGGACCCAGAGGACTGGTGATGCAGAAGTTGGGTGCCTGCGTTGGCAGGGGGAAGATTCAGTCGATCCACAGGAGATTTTTTCTTGGCTTCCAGTGCACGGTGAAGGCAGACAGCCCTCTGAGCATGCACCAGCAGGAAACAGTTGAGAAAACCGGCAGGATGAGGTGCTACAATGTTGCTGGTAGTCTTCTTGATACTTTGTTGCGGTTTTGCAGGCATCCTGGAGCAGTCAGCGGTCGATCCTTGGCAGAAGTCGAAGAGGGAAGTGCAGAGGAACTCTGGTGAGCTCTTCCATTCATTATCTGGTGAGATACCCACAGGAGAGACCCTAAATAGCCCTCAGAGGAGGATTGGCTACAGAGAAAGGTAAGCACCCATCAGGAGGGGTCTCTGATGTCACCTGCTGGCACTGGCCACTCAGAGCTGTCCATTGTGCCCTCACACCTCTGCATCCAATATGGCAGAGGCCTGGGACACACTGGAGGAGCTCTGGGCACCTCCCCTGGGAGGTGCTGGTCAGGGGAGTGGTCACTCCCCTTTCCTTTGTCCAGTTTCACGCCAGAGCAGGACTGGGGGATCCCTGAACCGGTCTAGACTGGCTTATGCAAGGAGGGCACCATCTGTGCCCTTCAAAGCATTTCCAGAGGCCAGGAAAGGCTACTCCTCCAAGGCCCTTCACACCTATTTACAAAGGGATAGGGTGTAACACCCTCTCTCAGAGGAAATCCTTTGTTCTGCCTTCCTGGGACTGGGCCGCCCAGGCCCCAGGGGGGGGCAGAAACCTGTCTGAGGGTTGGCAGCAGCGGTAGCTGTAGAGAAAACCCCGGAAAGTTACTTTGGCATTACCCGGGCTCTATGCTGGAAACCCGGGGATGCATGGAATTATCCCCCCCAAACAATTCCATGATCCTAGACATGTTACATGGCCAAGTTTGGAGTTACCATGGTGACGCTACATATGGGTATTGACCTATATGTAGTGCACACGTGTAATGGTGTCCCCGCACTTACAAAGTCTGGGGAAATTGCATTGAACAATGTGGGGGCACCTTGGCTAGTGCCACGGTGCCCTCACACTAAGTAACTTTGCACCTAACCTTCACTAAGTGAGGGTTAGACATATAGGTGACTTATAAGTTACTTAAGTGCCGTGTAAAATGGCTGTGAAATAACGTGGACGTTATTTCACTCAGGCTGCAGTGGCAGTCCTGTGTAAGAATTGTCTGAGCTCCCTATGGGTGGCAAAAGAAATGCTGCAGCCCATAGGGATCTCCTGGAACCCCAATACCCTGGGTACCTAGGTACCATATACTAGAGAATTATAAGGGTGTTCCAGTGTGCCAATCAGAATTGGTAAAATTAATCACTAGCCTGCAGTGACAATTTTAAAAGCAGAGAAAGCATAAACACTGAGGTTCTGGTTAGCAGAGCCTCAGTGATACAGTTAGGCACCACACAGGGAACACATATAGGCCACAAATGTGTGAGCACTGGGGTCCTGGCTAGCAGGATCCCAGTGACACATATCAAACACACTGACAGCATAGGGTTTCCACTATGAGCACTGGGGCCCTGGCTAGCAGGATCGCAGTGAGACAGTAAAAACACCCTGACATATACTCACAAACAGGCCAAAAGTGGGGGTAACAAGGCTAGAAAGAGGCTACCTTCCTACACCGTGCAATTCCTCATTGGATAATATTGGGCCCTATGGGGTACAGTGGCCAATGGGGGTGTATGCCGGCGGTGACTGCCATTTTCCATCTCAATCTTCACTTGTTTCCTGACCTTCCACAAGAGAAGACCTACACTGTGCTGCTGTGACCTGTGTCTGGAACCTACCATGGCCCGTGTGACTGGGGAAAGGCCATCCAGCCTTCACTTCTGAGGAGTTGGAGAGACTGGTGGATGGGTCCTACCCCAGTACGGACTGCTGTATGGGCCTCCAGACCAACAGGTGAGTACACTGTAGGCACAATGCATGTGGCATGAATGCATGGAGATGTGTGTGAAGGCATCGTGTATGGGTGGGTGGGGCAATTGTCTGTTGGTGGAGTACATGTTGTGAGGTGGGCTATGTGTGTTGCAATGGTGATGGGATCGGGTATGGTGGGCCATGTGTGTGACTGGCTGGACTGTTTGTTTAATGGAGTTCTCCTGTATGTATTAAGTCTCTCCAGGTCAGCGCCCATCAAAAGAAGGGATTATGACGTGCCATCATCATGGACATGCAGACCCTGGGGGTCTATGGAAGGTGGAGCACCCACTGTTGGAAACGGTGAGAGAACCTGAGATGCTAGGCACGGTGGACTGCGGAGGCCCAGCTGGGGATGGCCTCCCAATGAGGAAGGGGTGCCCGTCGGACCCTGACCCCCTGATGGCCTGCATACTGGCTGTGGCGTACCCTGAGCTGGATGGGTGCACAGCAGCCACAAGGGGGTGAGTACCGTGGGTATCATTACAACATATGGCTGGTGGGGTGATATCCGGGTCGTGGTTATGTGTTAGTGGGTGCCCCTAAGGCCAGGCCAGACATAGCAGCGTAGGTCCTCTGAAGGGTAATGGTTGCATGGCAAATGCAGGTAACCTAGCTGGTTTGTATTCACTTCTAGGCAGGGCTGTGTGGGTCCCAAGTGTGCTGCAGTTGGCGGTGTGTGCTCCGCCTCATGGCTTGGTGAGCAGCCATTTCACTGGTAGTGCAGTGCACAGTGCCTAGGCCTGTTCCCTGTGTGTGAGGGTGCTGTGTATGCCAACAGTGGTGTTGGTGCAATCACTGACCCAGTGTATCCTTTGTCTCTCTCCCCCCTTTCTTGTTTTGTCATCCTGTCCTTGTGTGCATTAGCATCATCCGGCGGAGGAGCAGAGGCACCGGCGACAGAGGGAGCTGCATCCCACAGGACCCTGGAGGCACAGTCCACCGACAATGAGGAAACAAGTGGGACGGAGGGCGAGGAGAGCACCATGGCAGAGACTGGAGGGGACAACACAGACTCTGACACCTCCTCCGATGGGAGCTCCCTGGTGGTGGCGGACACCTCTGTGAGAACGCCAGCTGCAGGTACAGCCTCAACCCCGTACCAGCACTGCCCTCCCAGTAGCCCCTCAGTGAGTTTCCTGTGCCTGCTCACCCATGAGGGTGGGCATCTCCTTCGCCCTGGCACCTCTGGTCCTGCCCCAGTGAGCCCTGCTGCCCTGAGTGAGGAGGCTATTGACTTCCTGAGATCTATCTATGTAGGGCAGTCAACCATTTTGAATGCCATCCAGGGGCTGGCATCCCAGATGCAGCAATGCAATGCATTCCTGGAGGGCAATCATGGTGGTTTTCTTGCCCAACAGAGATCGATTCAGGCTCTGCCCTCCTCTCTGATGGCAGTCCCTGTTTCTACCATCCCCCCTCCAACATCCACTTCCCAGTCACATTCCACTCAACCCCAACCCATCCCAAGCACACAGACAGATGAGCATACACACAGGGCAACACACAAGAGTGGCACAGGCAAACATAAGCACCACACTTCATCCCATAGGCACTCACACAAACACCATACTGTTGCAGACATGACAAAATCCACAGCCTCCACTGTCTCCCCCTCCTCTCCACCTCCCTCCCAGTTACATCCATACTCACACCTGCATGCACTACATCTACATTCACTATCAGCATCACCACACCAAGCAGAACACACACCACACTGGCAGACACCTACACAACATCCATGCACACGTCCCCTGTGTCCTCTCCCTCCGTGTCTGTCCCCCCCTCCTAAAGGACACAAGCAGTCAGACACCCACCAGCCATCCACCTCACATCAGCATACAGCCCATGCACCTGCACCCAAATTCAACAGACATACACCTCCAAAAACCATTCCCTCATCCTCAACTACCATTACTCCTCCCTCCTCCCGCCCCAACGTCCCTTAAAAAGCTTTTCCTTTCCCAACTTGACCTCTTCCCTGCCCCTCCCCCTCGTCCTGCACATATGAGCAGGGTACCAAGGACACAGCTCAGCACCTCAGCCAAACAGCCTACGGGGACAGTGGTAGCAGCACCTGTTCGTGCTGGTAAGGATACCAGACATACGACACTGGAGGGGAAGGAGCCAGCACCACCAGGGATGAAAGGGAAGAGTCCTGCACCAGCTGTGAGGAAGGGGAAGGAGACTGCACCAGCTGTGAGGAAGGGGAAGGAGCCTGCACCAGCTCTGAGGAAGGTGGAAGGAGCCTGCACCAGCTGTGAAGAAGGGGAAGGAGCCTACACCAGCTGTGAAGAAGGGGAAGGAACCTGCACCAGCAGCCAGGAAGGGTAAGGGAGCCCTGACCGATGAAGAGGAGGAGACGAGGCACTCTACACCAGCGGAAGCTGTCAGGCTAACACCGCCTCCACTACCAGCTGTCACGGGGCCCGCACTGACAGCTGTGGATGTGCAGCCATCAGTGAGTGCAGGAGCTGCCCAGGAGCCTCCTCCAACCACCACCACAGTGCAGCCATCACCGTCGGCAAACGCCATTTAGTTCACCCTACAGGGGCTACTGTGCGGGCTGGCCCCTCCAGAACCAGTGGGAAAGACACCCACTTGAGAGATGTGGCCTTGCACTCCCCAGGACAAAACAATGGGCATGTTGCCCCCTCCAGAAACAGTGGGAAAGACACCTACTCCAGAGACTGTGGCCTTGCACTCCCCAGGACAAAGAAATGGGCATGTTGGCCGTTCAGAACCAGTGGGAAAGAAACCCACTCGAGAGACTGTGGCCTTGCACTCCCCAGGACAAAACAATGGGCATGTTGCCCCCTCCAGAACCAGTGGGCTCGTTCACGCATCCGACTAAGGTGCCCCCCCTCCCTCTGAGGTGCCTGCCTATTTGCAAACTGATGCCCCTGCAGTGTACTATCCGGATGTGGTCAGGATTCGAGTTGGGCCTTACACTGTGCCCTGTGGCCATGTGGGTCCTTTGAAAATTGAACTGGGCAGTGTCCCTTTGTGTACATGTGTACATATCTGTTTCATTGACAAATCAAATGATTAATTTTGATGTTGATCTGCTTACAATCACTTTAGTCAATTCCTGTTATCCTTGCATTATTCTGCCATTGTTCGGGGACATATTGTGTTTCTTGTGCAGCTGGTTGTGTGTATGGTGTGTTTGTGTGTCGGGTGTGTGTTGTGTGTGTGTTTCACTCTTGTTTTCCTCCCACCCATCCTTGTGTGCTAGGCGGCTGTACTCACCGTTGTCGTCTTCGTCGGCATTGGTGTTCCAGGTGGAGCATAACATAGACGATCATCGGGAAAACATGCAGTTCGGGATCCATGGCAGCGTGGTTCTTCCCTGTGTCTCCAATGATGAGTCCTTTCACTTTTGAGCTCTGTTTCTGCCAGGCTTTTGTTGGTGTTGGTACCGCCCCGGAAAAGGTGGCGGATTGCAGGGTCAAAATATGGTGGGCAGTACTTTGTCTTCCGTCTGGCTGTTGGTGGCTACTGCCGTGGTGGCTGTTGTTTCCGCCGTGGTGGTTGGTGTGGTACAATGTGGTATGGGAGTTATCACCACCATAGTCCTAATTTGGCAGTACTATTACCGCAACTTCCCACCACCAGGGTCGTAATGAGGGCTATAGTAAGCAGCATACTGACCACCTGAAGCTGCATCTGTACTCTTTTCAGACATTCTTTCAAAGCTCAGAAATAGTTGCGGATTATTAAGCTTGATAACAGAGTACAAGTTTAAGCCCTGACATAGGAGGTGCCAACACGTTGGAACTTAACATATTATGGTCCTCATTACGACATTGTAGTCGCACTCCCCGCACTCCTGCCATGCTCATTATGACATCCCATGACAGCTGCACCCGTCGGGCTTTTCACTGTCTGCTGTGCAGACAGTGAAAAGCAGTGCGGGGCTGTGCCTGGGGGCCCCTGCACTGCCCATGCCAAGTGCCCATGGAAAGGCTGGCGGGAAGGGGACTCATAATCCCCTGTGCAGCGCTGCTTGCAGCACTGTCCTGGTGGATTAAAACTGCCGGGACCACCATGGCGGAAAACCGCCGGGATCACTGTGGTGGAAAACCGCCGGGACCGACGGTGCGACAGCGGCGCTTCCGCCGCGGTCGAAATAGGCAAGATTGCACCGCCAGCCTGTTGGGGGTGCAATCGCCAAAACAGCCCTGGCGGTCTTTGACCACCAGGGTTGTAATGAGGGCCTATATGTTGCAAAGTCTGTTTGACTGGTACAAACAGATTGATGACTATGGGGGTCATTCCGACCCTGGCGGTCATAGACCGCCAGGGCCGGGGACCGCGGATGCACCGCCAACAGGCTGGCGGTGCATCCAGGCCAATTCTGACCGCGGCGGTAAAGCCGCGGTCAGAAAAGGGAAACCGGCGGTTTCCCGCCGGTTTCCTGCCGGTTTTCCCCTGGCCTGAAGAATCCTCCATGGCGGCGCTGCAGGCAGCGCCGCCATGGGGATTCCGACCCCCTTCCCGCCAGCCTGGTTCTGGCGGTTTTGACCGCCAGAACCTGGCTGGCGGGAACAGGTGTCGTGGGGCCCCTGGGGGCCCCTGCAGTGCCCATGCCAATGGCATGGGCACTGCAGGGGCCCCCTAACAGGGCCCCACAAAGATTTTGAGTGTCTGCATAGCAGACACTGAAAATCGCGACGGGTGCAACTGCACCCGTCGCACCCTTTCCACTCCGCCGGCTCCATTCGGAGCCGGCATCCTCGTGGAAGGGGGTTTCCCGCTGGGCGGGCGGCCTTCTGGCGGTCGCCCGCCAGCCCAGCGGGAAACTCAGAATGACCGCGCGCGGTCTTCTGGCGGTTCCCGCTTGGTGGGCGGCTCCCGCCGCCCGCCAAGATTAGAATGACCCCCTATATCATTCAAAGAGGAAATGATGCAATTGGGAGAGCGATGACCATGGATGCGGATAAATGGAACCTAGTCAAATGCCTCATACAGATGATGCTCCCTTTTGAGGTTTTCACACGGGAAGTTAGCAAGGAGGACAGTACAACAGGCCAAGCTATCCCGTTATTGCATCTGCTATAGGAGCAGCAAAAGAAGGTGCTGAAAAGTTCGCATTTGGTGGTGCAAATGAAAATCCCAGAAGCGCATGCCCTGATTACTAACCTAAGTCATGCCTGACTTGTAATGCAAGGCTGCAAAATGACATAATCTCATCCAAAGAATACCTCTGTGCCAGCCTACTTGATCCACATTACAAAAAAATTATTTCAAATATCATTCCTTTTTCTGAAGGGGATGTTTCACGATACAAGTGCTGGATTGTTTAGGAAGCAGGAGAACTGTAAGAAGAACAGCTGCAACTTAGAGTCCCACTCCGCAGTTCTGAGCTGCTGACTTCAACTTCCAGAGAGAGCAGTCTTGTCTCACAACCGCCAACCCTTACAATAAGAATACCAGCAACAACAGCAACAGAAGAATCAGACCCAACCTCTGCATTGGCTTGATTTCAAGTGGGAGGTCTTAGGTCCAGTGCAATGGCAAAGGAAAAAGCGGTCGAGCAGGTGGCAGCACCAATGACCATTCAGAGAATGTTCCAGGAGTACCTGGATGACCCGAAAGAGGTGTATGTGGATCAAAACCCATTGGTGTATTGGTAAGGGATGATACGTTAATGGTGGGAGCTCAACAGACTGGCAATAAACTATCTGGCTTGTACTGTAGCCAGAGTGTCTTCTGAATGTGTTTTCATTGAAGCTGGTGCAATTGTAATAGTGAGAAGGACCATTTTCTCACCTCAAAACATGGAGAGATTAAGCATGATTAAAATGAACCAGCATTTTATACCACCTGATTACAATGTTCCTGAAACACCAGAGGAGGAGGAAGATGATGATTGGTAAGGATCAAGTGTGTTAGCTGACCAACTTCTGGGTGAACCACCAGAATCTGAGATGAACTATACTTCCCGGACTGAGTATGCCAGTGCTACAATAGAACTTTTCAATGTTAATTTCTCACTGAACTTCTTTTTGTCTTTCTTTCTTTGCAAAAGAAAAACAGTGGAACATTATGTTTCTGTCTGATTTATGCTGCCCCACCATTTTATAAAGACATTCTATAAGCCTGGATTATAGTTGTACAAGTGTGCAATGAAGAAGCCCCTATTACTCTTCAGGACATTGGAGACAATGCCTGCCTCCCTCACATGAGTTTGCCTATCCTTTTTTCTTTTTTTTTTTTACACAACCTAGCAGAGCTGCCCTGGGACATCATTGATTAAAACAAAAGACTATGAGTGCCATTGTCAGCAATATGTTGATTTGCCATCAAAGAGAGGATATTTTGTTCAACCACTGTGCTTGACTGGGAAGAGGTAACTACTACTAGTTCTAAAGTAACTAGTTTTGTGCCAATGAATGGTGATATATTGAGTGTTTGTGAACTTGTTTGTGGTGACTGATGTATGTGATGGCTGACATTGAGGAAGGGAGTTCAAGAAATTTGGAAACTTGTTTTCGAGTATTTGCAATGTTTGGGGGCGATACTCCAGTTCTATTTCTCTATTTGTTTTAATCGTCTTCATTTCAACTGCAGTGCACTTCACAGGTTTACCTTGCTCATTTTGGGACTGGGACGGAGTTACTCAGAATCTGGAGCAGAAGGATAGAAGGACTCAGGGCAGGACTAGCTCAACAGCTAGAAGGAGTAAGTTATAGACTTCAAAGAGAAACCATGATGATGGTAAAGGCTCTGAGGCCTAGTACTCACTCACTCAGCTCTGTGAACTGGAGAGAGGTGCGTTGATTTTGAAATGCTGCTGAGTATCTGTTTACTGCATTGCTGGCTCAAATGTGAAACTCCTTTTGTTATTGCTTTGTCTCTGAGTCTTATTGGTACACTCCTGACTCCTCATGCAGCCATGAGGAGTCAGGAGGACTCCCTTTTGTCCTTCTCCTTCATCCTATAATACAGTTACTGTTTTTTCTCAATATGCATGCCTTTTCCTAGTTATGTCCTGCATGAACAAAACTTGTGGAAAGCTCAAGACTCCAGTTTACCTCCCTGTCAAGTCCAGACTTCAGACAGGCACCCAGCAGAGACTGACATTGCAAGAAAAAAGGAGAGATGCATCACCCTATTTGGCAATACAGTATCATTTTCCTTGCAACAATGATAATTTGTGGAACTGTGTTGGTTATCTTTAATTCTTCCATAACTTCTATTTTTCAAAACTAGAAGACAAACATTTAGGATATACTATTTGGGGCCTCCCTGGGACAGAAGGGTAGTTTGTTGCATGCATGTAATTGAACTGTGTCATACTTATCACTTTGCTTCCATTTTTCTTCCAAAACAGATTGATGATGGTGTGCTACTCGGTACCCAAATTATTATTGCTGTGGTTTCTTGTGTAGCATTTGTCTTTGTCACCCTTTCCCCAAATCCCCATTCTCATCCATTTATTGAGCCCCTAACCCTCTTCCCCTGGGCTGTGTGATTTAGTGAGGTGTGACTTAATCTTACACCATAAATGAATCACACACTTGCTGGGATGGATGTGGTGAAAGCAATAGCAACTCACCACATGACCTTCTGCCTTCTTCTACCTGAGCAATATTCCACACCGGCCCAATCAAATCATCATCATTCATGGCTTGTGTGTGTGTTCTGTAAACACTTAACCTGGTCCAACCACTCAAGTCTGAGCCCACTTCTCCTGAATCCATGATATAATTTCCTTTGTTTACGTTTTATAGCTCCCCACCATTGCTCAAAATAAATTGATATTGCTAGATTTTATTATCATATCAGGTCTAACTCTTCTTTTCTGTGTGTCAAATGCTGTCACTGTGGTAGTCTGGTGTTAGTCTTCCTAACGTTTTGATATCATGTCCCACTAACTCTGTTTTACTTTTCTTTCAATTGACTTGAAATTGATGCATAACGCTTGGTTAATCTTGTAGCTGGAGTGGCACCTTCTGTGAAGTTCTGTCATCCCTGTTAGTGTACTAACCACTACTACCACCCCCTTAAGATTTATGATGCTATCTTGGGAGAAAAACCCTGCAGTAAGAAGACAACTACCCCCTGGCTTCATCTATTCAGGTAAGAAAAGAACTGTGGATTGAAGTAGTTAACTTGTTTAGCTAGTAATTTAACTGCTACTAAATAAGATGCTGTTTTACCTGTCTATGTATTTTTTAGAAAAATAGTAAATGGCAATCATCAACTAATGAGCAATATTTTTCAGCTGCAGAGGGCAATAGAGCAATGGTAACCATATAAGTAAATGACCTACACTTTATTTGAGCATATTTAAAAAAAACAGGCTACACTAAAAGACAGCAGTGCAAACTTAAATACTAAAATAAACATTTGACTGAGGCATAAAGAAAGTACAATCAATTATCCTCTTTATTAATCTACAAAATGCAACACCCATCCTTTCCACCTAAAACAGGCCACCCATCTCCCCAAACAAATAGCCATGTCCCCAAGTCCAACGAAAAGTCCAATGCGAAGTCAAATCATCAAACCCCGTCCCAACTCCCTCCCCACCTCTCCACCCACAACAATTGTCCATCCCACCAAAACCAAAAATTTAAGTTTAGACTAGAGTGGCATATCATTGAGGGCTGCCTCTGTCACGGTCTACCCTTTGCTTACGGCTTTGGTCAGCTGGAACTGGAGGATGACCTTGATTCTTGCAGGTCCTGCTCTGGCCAAAGTAAGGGCGGCCCTTTTCGGTAGCCATGGTGCTGCTGACAATGGTACATCAAAAGGCAGTCCGTGCCCTCCAGAAGGAGTCCCAGAGGAAAAACCCCTAAGGGAAAAAACCTCTATGACAGGAAAACCCTGAAACAGAAGAAAAGACACAAGAAAAAATATCAGACTTCCAAGTCAAGAAAAATAACTGGAAGGAAGCTGGAACAAACAGGAAAAAAGGCTGGAATCAGAAGAAAACTACCAAACTGTGATCACCACCAAAGGAAGTGTTGCAGCGCAAGGAGAGCAAGAATCCAACTCCTTAAATACCCCTGAACAGGAAGTGGCATACAGGAAAAAGTAAGGATGCCATGCTGGATTGGGAAAAGACTATAGAATGAGATAGGTGAGGATGCCATATTAAAAAGGAACCAGATGCATGGAGGGAAGAAGATAAGAAGAAAGGCATGCTGGGAGAAGGCGAATATGGTCCCCTAATTAGAAAAAAGGAAAAGAAGAAAAAGAAGAAAGATGCCCAAAAGAAAGGCAAGGTACCAGGTAAGTCGTGGGGCGCCCACTCCTAACTCCGAGGGCACGCTGTGCCCTGAACCCGCCGAGGCCCAATGCCAAATCCTGGGCCTCGGGTGACAGGCCAGAAAAAGGGGCTGCGGCCAGCCCCGCAGCCAGGAATTCGGATCGCGGCTCCAACCGCAGCCCGAACCGGTTCCCCCGCCGGGTCCAGTCACACAAGGTGTTGTAGGACGCTGTGTTGAAATATGGAGTGCTGGGCTTGGCATGAGGAGGGGGGTAGCAGTGGTGGAACAGGGACAGGTTGATGGCTATTGGCTGCAGTGGTGTTGCTGGAGCCACTGGGAGGCTGGAGGTGCTGGTGGCTGGCTTGAGAAGCTAGGGCTTGTGGCCATGCGTGCTGCCTCAGCCTCCTCCTTCTCCTCCTCTTCCTCCTCCTGGAGGGCTACCAGCTGCTGATATTAATTTCTGATGCCCTCCATCTTTTGCTGCCAGAGTCGTGCTGCTATCTCCTGGTGCGCTGAATGATGATGCCCACCAGGAATACCTGTAGCTGGAAATAAAAAGGAAAATGACAAATTATAAACTGTGCTCTGTTCATACAATTTTTTTAAACATACAGTGTCACAATAGCAGTAAAATTGCTGGTCCTTTAGGGCATCAGGGACATTTCTTATCCACACATGCACCACTGTAATTGAGTGTCAAAAGGGTAAAATTTGAACTGGCATGAATCCATTATGGAAGCCATGACATTTTAACTTAGACATAATGTGATCCATGCCAAAGGGGATTTTAATGTCTTTATTTGAGTGGCCTGGGACAGAACTTTGGAAAAAATTAAGTATTGAAGTAATAGGAGGTGACAGAGTAGGCACTGGGGTGGAAGGGAAACACCCTTTTAAGTTTGAATGCATTGACAACTTTGTAAATGCTGAGTTAACAGAAGCAGATGCACACATTGCACATAAAACACTATTGTACACTGCCATACTACAGGTTTGGTGACTAATGGGGAGGGAGGTATAACCATGATGGGTGGGAGGATACATATCTGCCTTACTTCAACTACAGGAAGTTAAGGGAGAAGACAGAAAATAAAAATGCTCCCACTTTGAACCAAAACTTGGATAACCATGCAGACCAAGCAAGCGAATTCGGTAAACAGCAGACACGTCCCTCTCAACAACAGCTCCCTTATTTCTTCTTGATCCAAGAATTATACTCTTCTTTTCTTTCATCTATTCTATTCACTTTTTGATACCCACCATTAGATGTAAGCTTACACTCTCTCTCCCCGGTCCTTCACTATTACAATGCAGCAATCCATATATCCAACCGTCTATCCATAGACTCACCTATCCAGTTTCCACCCTTTCAAGCATCCTGTCACCTATCCGTCCGGCATTTACTCATGTATCATTCATTACCATCCACCAATTCCTCATATGAGCTTACACATCCAACCTTCCTTCACCCACTGAGGCATCCTTTCACCCCTTTTAGCCCTTTCTTCCATCTTCAATCACCCATACATCTCCTATCTTTCACCTTCGCATCTTTCTTTTTCTTTCACCCACACATCCTTTCCCTCATACCATTTCACTCATTTTTTCTTTTAGCCATCCTTTATTAGCTTTTTTTCATCAAGCCATCACTTTTAGCCTTCATTCAATCATTATGATAAGCTTGTTCTGGTGATTTGCAGAGAGAAGAGGTCATTAAGATGAGGAATTTAATTCTCAATATAGCTGCTCAACCAGATGCTTCACAAGGAACAGCCTTGCAGGGCAATTGTCAATAAGCAAGAGCAATATGGCTTACCTGCGCCCATCTGGGCAGGTGCCGGTTGTCCCGCTCCAACCACTGCCGCGTCCAGCGTGCTGATTCTGCTGCTGGTCCCAGCACTGGTGGTCTGAGCAGCTGGAAAAAACATTATACAATTGTGTTCCAACAAAATAAATACAACCACAATAGATCATTATAGTTCTATCTTCTTCTATCATTCATTATAGGAATTTTGTTGGTTGTTAGAAAAGCAAGTTAGTCAAATCAACTGAAAACGTTTCATAATGGAGGGGCCGAGCTTAGCTAAGCCACTGAAGTGCAATAAAGCGTTGGATTACATTGGTCAATCCAGGAGAACCTATGATGAGGTCTGGGCTGGCAAATGCAATGGGCATAAGCAAGGCAAAGAAAACCTTTACAAATATGTGTAGAAAAGCTGACTTGGGCATGCAATCTTGTCTGTAGAGTACCTGTCCTAAAAATCTGTCCATGTATTAAGTACCAGTCTGCAAGATATATAATGAGGAAGGGAAAGCTAACCTTAGTAAATAGTAACAAAGCAGAAAAAAGCTAGTACAGACTGCAGACAGGAAAAAGTCAAATAGAGAAGAAACGTAAATAAATAGATACATGACAAATAACAAGAATTTAACAAAGCTTACATAGAACAGACATAAGTACAAAAAAAGTAGACAGGCACAGTGAAACTAAAAGAAAAATTATTTGAAATGAGGAGAAATGAAAAATAAAAATAAAAGTGGGGAAATAACAAGAATATAACAGGAAGACTTACTGGAGCCAGCTGATCCACCAGCATCCGCACTGTGGTGGAACTGTAAGTACTGGCACCCTCTCCTTCCGGACCCATGGACGCTGTTGCCCTCTTTTTCCCTTTTGGTGCTGAGGTAAGAAATAAAGAAGATAAAAATAAAAGATTAGTGGTACAGTTAATCTCCCACAAAATATTTTTTGACAAGCGGGGGCAAATACAGTAACCTTGTACTTTTCTATATCAGATAGTCTAGTATGATGGACTCAACTCAAGTTGACCTTTACTTTTATTTTCCTCATTCCTACACCTAAACCGTACTCCAAATTTTCTAAACTACAAGCCATATTATTTACAAACTTTTGATGCAGAGCCACAAACCTTCTTGCAGCGTTTTCCTTCATCAAAAGGAGAGGGCAGAAATGTGCTGTATCTACAATAGATATGGTGCATTCCTGTCCTCCTTTTCCCCTGCATTGGTGCACAATGGGCTGCCAATGCAGGCACCCCGCACCATGCAGCCAGGGATCCTGCATTGAGAGGAGGATTGATTTTGTCAAGGAAGGGAAACCTTTGTGCAAAAAAACAATTGCAAGAGTAGTTTTCCACCGTAATACCCATGGCATGCCTCCCTGTTGTAGGGTGAGTCAACGCAGAGACTTGCATTGTGGAATAGCAACACACACAAAAATAAATAAATAAATAACTATTACTCACCAGGCCCTGACACCTCGATGCCAGCAGGTCGAGCAGGTCCTGCTCGTGGTCGAGGACGTCGACCCTATGGTGCATCAACTGCTGTTGGGTGTGCTGGCTCCCAGTGTGCCAACAAACCAGCCAGAACACCCCCTCCTCCCAGCAGCTGATGCTCCCAAAGGTTGTAACCTGAACTAGGCATGCTGTCTGCTGTCAGGATGGAGGGGCGGAGGCACTGCACAAAAAAAACTAGTGTTGCCACCTGCTCCTCGCTGAAGATGGGAGAGGGTGCACTCCTTGGCTGATCTGCCACCCACAAGGTAGGCAGCTCCTCTAACCGGGATCTGCCATGGTGCTGGATGGGGTGGAGAGATAAGAGAGGGAAAAGTCAATAAAGGAAGGAAGAAATAGGAAAAATAATAAATAAATAAAAGTTAAAAAAAACTGGATTTAACACAAAAAAGTAAAAATATATATGTCCAATTTAAGAGAGGCTAAAAAATAAAATACAAATGGGGGTAGATTAATTAGGAGGGTGGAGGGTTAAATGGATAAAGAAGGGATGGAAAAACAGGCCCAGCACCATAAGCATAGTGAAAAACAAGATAGTTGCGCCCTTGCCAACTGCATGGTACTGTTCGCATGTGATT
Organism: Pleurodeles waltl; assembly: GCF_031143425.1. NCBI lineage: Eukaryota > Metazoa > Chordata > Amphibia > Caudata > Salamandridae > Pleurodeles > Pleurodeles waltl. Next base: position 146,042,625 of record NC_090441.1, on the reverse strand, counting down.
TTCAACACAATTATGTATTTTGCATAGTATATGACATCAAATGCAATGCGAACAGGTGTCACAGAAAACTCCCCTGCCCTCTGAGCTCTATGTAACACGGCAGAGTTTTTCTTCAACTTTGCAGAGTTCCATGTAGTGTGATTCTGCACACGCTACCCACCCCTAAACTGCCCCCCTCCTGGAGCCATATATGGTCTAGCAACTGCCTTCTGCTACCTCCCAAGATGCCCACCCTTGTTACGTAGCTTTTACTTTTGCTTGACGGGAGCTGTGACAGAACTTAGAACTCAGAAGTGCTTCTCACCAAATTAAGCTCTATGATGAATCCAAATCACTAACAGCGGAGGGTACTTTTCAGTTTACTTGCATGCCATTTGGACTATCATTGGTGGTGAGCATTTTTCAATGAATGATTAGCGAAGTGTTTAAAGTGTTCCACAATAATGTATTATAAGAGGACATTTTAATCTTTGGTGAAACAATTGAAAAACAGAATGTTGCACTTAAACAAGCTTTACATAGAATTGCTTAGGTGGAATTCACATTAAGAAAAGTGCTCATTTCTTGAAGAACAAATTGAGTATTTGGGGTGTAACATTTCAGGAGAGGGAGGAAAACCAAAGAAGAACTTGCTAAAAGTGTTACAGTTGGCCCTGACAACCATTGATAAAGGGACATGATGCAGCCCGCCCCTTTTTATACAGCGTTCGGCTCGCCCGTCTCCTTTACTAATTGGAAACGCAGCTGAGACCGAAGAAGCATCGTTGATTTTTTCAACGCCGGAGAAGGCCTACGTTCGCCTTCCGTAAACAGATATCCTGAATGAATTGTGGTGGATTATTCCAGTGGAGGAAGTGCCTCTTCTGATTATGGCCGAATACCAGTAGTTCTCGGCTAGTTCTCACAGTTCTAGAGTGAGTAAAAAAAAATGTCTCACTCTTCGCCTGTCAGAGTCACCAAATCCTCGGGGTCTGCGCACGTTCCCAACATGTCCACCACAAGACAACTCCAATACTCTGATTAGAATGTCACAGAGTCTAAGAGAGTCCAAGTGGGGGAAACGAGATTAGGTAGGGAACAGCTGGGAAGGAGACCTGTAGGAAGCAAAAGGTTAAAACAAACAATATCAAGATTATATCATATTATTCTTCACTAGACTATGATTCTAAGCATTGTCATACTGTAACCATGGATAACTTAAGCATGGACTAAATAACAAGGCCTCAAGATGTCTGGGTACCCGGGAAGGAATTAAGAATGATTAATACAACTTCTCAATGAATAGTCTTTTTGGATGAGGACAAAGGAATAATCTGAACTTTTTCTGGAACACCATAGGAGTTGTATTAAGGGACTTAGGCGGTCATTACAACATTGGCGGTAAAAGCCGCTTACCGCCGTGCAGAAGACCGCCAACACACCGCTGCGGCCGCGGAATTCCACCACAGCTATTATGACCCACATTTCGGAATCTGCCAAAATTTAGACACCCACACAAGTCCGCCACACCAAAGGTCAGTGATAAACTGGCGAAAACAAAACCTCCACCATCACGCCAACAGAAATACGCCCACACTATCACGACACACTAATCCACACACATTTACAAAACACAGCCACATTGGACAATTCGAAATACACACACCTGATACACATACACACACCACTCCCACACACCCATTACAATATAAAACACACACCCACATCACCCACAAACCCCTAAGACAAAAAATTCCGAAAGAAGGCCAGAGAGAGAGACACCACCAGCAAGTACAACAGCATCCACAGGCACACAACACCATCACCCACAGAACTTCCACGCACCTCACACAACACACCACTACATATCAGCACACTTATCACCACACACTCCACCCCACACATCACCTACACCACCCAATAGCACGGCAAAGACACCCCAGGTTCTCGGAGGAGGAGCTCAGGGTCAAGGTGGAGGAAATCGGGTAGAGCCACAGCTATTCGGATCACAGGTGCAGCACACCTCAATTGCAAGGAAGATGGAGCTATGGGGAAGAATAGTGGACAGGGTCAACGCAGTGGGACAGCACCCAAGAAATCGGGAGGACATCAGGAAGAGGTGGAATGACCTACGGGGGAAGGTGCGTTCCGTGGTCTCAAGACACCACCTGGTGGTTCAGCGGACTGCCGGCGGACCCCCACGTCCTCCCCCACAACTAACAACATGGGAGGAGCAGGTCTTGGCAATTCTGCATCCTGAGGGCCTCGCAGGAGTAGCTAGACGAATGGACTCTGGTAAGACAAATCTTAACTATTACATCCCCCACCCCATCACATCCCCCACCCTACCTGCATGCCAGCACATACCCCCACCCCCAGCACCCCAACTACTCACATATGTCCCAACATCACAAATCACCCATCCCAACACCAAGCAATGCAACAACAAAGCATGGACACCCATCACTAAAGCATGCCCACTGCACATACCAATACAACACCCTAAACCATCATCACACAATGACCCACACAGGAATGCAAGCACTGGGGTACACGTTCACTCACCCATTGCACACCATGCCACACACAGATGTAATAAACATCCTTTTATACCCCTGCAGGACTCCTACCAAACGTCACCGGACAGGAGGGTCCAGACATGTCCACACCACCAACCGAAGAGGCACACAGTGATGACAGCACCTCTGTCCAACAGGATCTAGATGACCAGCCCGGCCCATCGGGGACCTCGGGACAGTCGGTTCCGCTCACCCAGTCACAGGCCACCACAGACCTTCCCCCCTCTGGAAACACCAGCACAGCACCCACCCAGCGGGCCCATACCTCGGTCCCCAGGACACATCAATCAGCTGTGTGTCCACCACTACAGGGAACCCAGGCTAACCCACCACCCCAACAACAGAAGGCACCGCCACAGGACCACCACACCAGCACCCCACCCCCTGCAGAGGGAGAACCACCCCGCAAACGGTCCCTGAGATCCAGGAACAAGACACATCACAATGCCAAGAACCCCACCAAGAAATGAGACCACCCTGATTGTTATCCTACTGTCCCACTTTGTCACCCTGCCCATCCTTAAACTACCCCAGCTCCACTTCCTATGCCCTATGTGTCACAGCTCTAGTCCATGAGGAATCTAAGCAGATGTCACACAGTGGGACCCACATCTGTGAAATCGTAAGGGAAAGTGACAACTCAGTGACCATACACTGGGTGAAAACGACAGACAGTAGAGAGGTGGTAGTGTTAAAGTACATGTAGTTGGCAGGTCTGTACTCTTACCTGTGTCTCACTGGAAATATTGCTGGATCACTGAGTCCCTGTTGTTCATGTCTTCTTCCTCTGCTTCCTCGTCTTCAATGTCCACAGGCTCCACAGCTGCCACAACACCGCCATCTGGACCATCCTCCTGCAGAAAAGACACCTGTCGTCGCAAAGCCAAGTTGTTAAGCATACAGCAGGCCACGATGATCTGGCACACCTTCTTTGGTGAGTAGAATAGGGATCCACCTGTCATATGGAGGCACCTGAACCTGGCCTTCAGGAGGCCGAAGGTCCGCTCGATCACCCTCCTAGTTCGCCCATGGGCCTCACTGTGGCGTTCCTCTGCCCTTGTCCTGGGATTCCTCACTGGGGTCAGTAGCTATGACAGGTTGGGATAACCAGAGTCACCTGCAAATGGCAAGGGACAATTGTTAGACACCCACTAACCTGGAGGGATATCCCCAGACCCAGACAACCATTCCCACTGACTTGCTTCCAGGTGCTCACCTAATAGCCACACACGGTGCCTCTGGAGTTGACCCATCACATAAGGGATGCTGCTATTCCGCAGGATGTAGGTGTCATGCACTGAGCCAGGGAACATGGCATTCACATGGGAGATGTACTGGTCTGCCAAACATACCATCTGTACATTCATCGAATGATAACTCTTCCGGTTTCTGTACACCTGTTCACTCCTGTGTGAGGGGACCAAAGCCACATGGGTCCCATCAATGGCACCTATGATGTTGGGGATGTGTCCCAGGGCATAGAAATCACCTTTCACTGTAGGCAAATCCTCCACCTGAGGAAAAACGATGTAGCTCCGCATGTGTTTCAGAGGGGCAGCCAACACTCTGGACAATACGTTGGAAAACATAGGCTGGGACATCCCTGATGCTATGGTCACTGTTGTTTGAAATGACCCACTTGCAAGGAAATGGAGCACTGACAGCACCTGCACTTGAGGGGGGATTCCTGTGGGATGGCGGATTGCAGACATCAGGTCTGGCTCCAACTGGGTACACAGTTCCTGGATTGTGGCACCGTCAAGCCTGTATGTGATAATCACATGTCGCTCCTCCATTGTTGACAGGTCCACCAACGGTCAGTACACCGGAGGATGCTGCCATCTCCTCACATGTCCCAGCGGACGGTGCCTATGAAGGACAACAATGAGCACAGAGTCAAACAACTCAGAGGTACGTACCCACAGTTTACACAGAACACCATTCATACACAAAAGTATGTGTGTAGAGTGTAGGCCTAGGTATGTGTGATGCAGTTGAAGATGAAGCCATGTGGGCCCCTGAAATGGCGGCTGCCTGACCTGTAAAGTGGGACAATGGGATGTGAGGTAACTGCGCTGGCGTTGTACACCGTCGCGGTAGGCAGTCGAAGACCGCGGCGCAATGCTGCATTGGTTAACATTGGACCCTATGGGTCCCAGGAGCCAATGACGATGTACACTGGCGGTGACGGTACGCACCACCGCGGACGTGATGCCATTTTCTATCTGTTCAATCACTCGATACCTGATCTTCGACAGGAGAGGACCTACACTGCAAGTGCTGCTGTGACCTCGGTCTGGAAGAGACAATGGCTCGAGTGACTGGGGAAAAGGCCCCTGCCTTCACATCAGAGGAGTTGGAGAAGCTTGTAGATGGGGTCCTCCCCCAGTACACGCTACTCTCCGGTCCTCCAGACAAACAGGTAAGTACACAGGGAGCATGTTGTATGGGCTATGCCTGTGTGGAGAGGGCAGGATGTAAGAAGGAAGGTGGGAGAGTGCTGCATGCATGAAACGACGGTGAATGCATGTGCCACATGGCAAGGGTAGGGATGGGGGCCAATGACTGTGACGGTGCAGTTGGTAATAAGTTTCTCTTCCCCCTGTACAAATCATGTAGGTCAGCGCCCACCAGAAAAAATATATTTGGCGTGCCATCGACGAGGACGTCCGGATTCTGGGGGTCTACCACAGAAGGAGCACCCACTGCCGGAAAAGATGGGAGGACATTCGTTGCTGGAGCAAGAAGACGGCGGAGGCCCAGATCGGGATGGCCTCCCAACGTGGGAGGGGTGCCAGTCGCACCATGACCCCGCTGATGTTCAGGATCCTGGCGGTGGCCTACCCGGAGTTGGATGGGCGCTTGAGGGCAGCACAGCAGCCACAAGGGGGTGAGTACACTCTCATTCTGCTGACTTTGCGTGCAGTGGAGGGGTCTGGGTGGGGGAGGTGGGCTGTGGGTTTCCCTAGGCCAGGGGGAGTTCCGTAGGCAAGGTCCCTCCGTAAGGCAGACCATGTGGCACCCCACCTCTGTAGAGTGCCAAGTACACCTAGTCATGCCCCTGTGTCATCTATGTGTGCAGATGTCGTCCAAGGCCTTGTAGGCCATTTCCCAGGAATTGAACAGTGGAGCCCATAAGTGCGGCGTAGTGCATGGGGCTTCTGTGTCTGTCGTGTCCGCCAACGGTAGCGGTAATGCATGCACTCGACATGTCCTGTCGTCCCCCCCCTTTTTGTGGTCTCCCTGTTCTTGTGTGCATTAGCATCATCAGGCGGAGGAGCAGTGGCACCGGAGCACGAGGGAGCTGAATCCCACATGGCCCTGGAGGGCGAGACTACGGACTCAGAGTTCACCAGTGGGACGGAGGGCGAGGGGAGCTCCACGGCGGGGACAGGAGCTGACACCAGTGACACGGACTCATCTGGTGGCGGCAACATCTGTGCCCCCCGCATCTACAGGTACAGCCGCCACCCCCCCTACCAGCACCACCTTACCAGCAGCCCCTCAGCCTTTGCCCCGTGCCCGCTCACCCAGGAGGGTGGGCATCACCTTTGCCCCAGGCACCTCAGGCCCTGCCCCAGTCACCCCTGCTGCCCTCAGTGAGGAGGCCATTGACCTCCTCAGGTCCCTCACTGTTGGGCAGTCTACCATTTTGAATGCCATCCAGGGTGTAGAGAGGCAGTTGCAACAAACAAATGCATTCCTGGAGGGCATTCATTCTGGTCAGGTGGCCCTTCAGCAAGCTTTTCAGGCTCTGGCCTCAGCACTGATGGCAGCCATTGTCCCCGTCTCTAGCCTCCCCCTCCAACTTCCTCCACCCAGACCCAATCCCCTGTACCTCAGCCCATCCCAAGCACACCTACAGACCAGCATGTACACACGTCACCAGCATGCACACACGTCAACACATAAGGGAAGCTCTGGCAAGCATAAGCACCACACATCCCACAGGCACTCACGCAAGCATCCCACACATGCAGACACAACATCCACTGCCTCCACTGTGTCCCCCTCCTCGTCATCTCCCTCCTCCCTCCCAGTCACATCTACACTCACACCTGCATGCACTACCTCTACAGCCACTACGTCCTTCTCCAGCACACCACCACCACACCCCGCTCACGTGCAGTCACCACCCCACTACCATTTACACATCCCCTGTGTCCTCTCTCAGTGTGTCTGTGACGCCCCCTCCCAAGATACACAAACGCAGGCACACACCCACCCAACAGCCATCCACCTCACGACAGCCTCCAGCACATGCACCTTCACCCCAAGTCACCAAACGTACACCTCCTACAACCACCACCTCTTCCTCCACTCCGAAACTCCCTCCAGCTACCAGTCCCAGTGTGTCCCAAAAACTTTTCCTGTCCACCCTTGACCTCTTTCCCACACCTCCCCCACCCCGTCCATCTCCTAGGTCCCATAATAGCACCTGAGCCACAACATCTCCGGGACCAGTGGTGCCTGTAGTCACCGGAATCTGGAGTGCACCGGACACCAGGGCAGCCAGTGTGGCACGAAGCCACAGCACAGACAGTCCCCCACCTGTGAAGCATCAGAAGTTGGCCAGTGCCCGGTGGGAGAGGGGGAAGACTCCAGCCACCAAAGCCACTCCCAGGGGTCCCGGTGGGACTGAGGAGTCAGCTGTGACACCTTCCAAGGTGGGGAAGGGCCACAAGAAACCCGGCAAGTCTGGGAAGAGCAGCACGGCGGAGAAGACCGCCATCATCCCCGCTGCCCAGGAGGCCAACCCCAGCACCAGCCCAGCTGCCCAGGAGGTCACCGCCAGCATCAGCCCAGCTGCCCAGGAGGCCACCGCCAGCACCAGCCCACCTGCCCAGGAGGCCACCTCCAGCATCATCCCCCCTGCCTAGGAGGCCACCGCCAGCACCAGCCCACCTGCCCAGGAGGCCACCACCAGCAAAAGCCCAGCTGGGCCATGAAGGACCGCCAGCAAAAGCCCCGCTGGGCCTTGAAGGACCGCCAGCAAAAGCCCCGCTGGGCCATGAAGGACCACCAGCAGATGAGACCCTCCAATGGAGACCGCCGTCTCAAGCACCGCTGAACAGGGCACCGCCATCTCAAGCACCGCTGAACAGGGCACCGCCATCTCAAGCACCGCTGAACAGGGCACCGTCATCTCAAGCACCGCTGAACAGGGCACCGCTGTCTCAAGCACAGCTGAACAGGGCACCGCCATGTCAAGCACCGCTGAACAGGGCACCGCCGTGTCAAGCACCGCTGAACAGGGCACCGCCGTCTCAAGCACCGCTGAACAGGGCACCACCGTCTTAAGCACAGCTGAAAAGGGCACCGCCTTCTCAAGCAACGCAGGCCCATGAACAGCAAGGGCACTGACGCAACTGAGTCCGTCACGGGGTGAATGATGCACTCTGGGCACCATGCCCCCTCCAGAACCAGTGGAGACTGTCATCCACTACCTCTGTCCTTAGCAGGATGAAGCACTCTGGGCACCATGCCCCCTCCAGAACCAGTGAAGAAAAGCATCCACTACCCCAATCCTTGGCAGGATGAAGCACTCTGGGCACCATGCCCCCTCCAGAACCAGTGGAGAAAAGCATCCACTACCTCTGTCCTTAGCAGGATAAAGCACTCTGGGCACAAGGCCCTCTCCAGAACCAATGGAAACTGATATCCACTTGAGAGACTGTGGCTTTGCACTCCCCATGATGTAACAGTGGGCAACCCACCCACTTGTGAGACTTGAGAGACTGTGGCTTTGCACTCCCCAGGAGGTAACAGTGGGCAACCCACCCACTTGTGAGACTGTGGCTTTGCACTCCCCAGGATATGGCAGTGGGCAACCCACCCTCTTGTGAGACTTGAGAGACTGTGGCTTTGCACTCCCCAGGATGTAACAGTGGGCAATCCACCCACTGTAGAGACTTGAGAGACTGTGGCTTTGCACTCCCCAGGATATGTCAGTGGGCAAACCACCCTCGTGGATTTGGCGTCGTGCACTCAAGCGGCTGAGGTGCCCCCCTTTCCCTCCCCCTGAGGTGCCTGTTTAGTTGCTCTCTGATGCCCCTGCAGTGTTCTCTCTGTCATGGTCGGAGATCTTGTGTGGGTCTCGCCCATACCGTGTGGTCCCAGTGTTCCACGGACTTTCTTAGAGCACTACCTGGACTACTATGCTTGGTATATATTTTGTACATGGTGTATATATATATATATATATTTCTGCCTACTTGCTTTTAATATATTACATTGGTTGCACTCATTTTCTATTGTCTTTGCATTCTTTCAGGGGGTTTGGGGGGTGTTACTGTGATGTATTGATATGCATTAGTGGGTGAGGGTGGGAGTGTTGCGTGTTGCGTGTCCCTGTTTTTTCCCTCCCCTGTGTCGTAGGTGCAGAACTCACTGTGGTCTTCGCCGCCGGCGTTCATGCTCCTGCTAGAGGAGCAGGAAAACTATTGCAGGGAGAATTTGGAGTTCCGGATCCATGGTGTCCTCGTTCCTTGTGGGCTGTGTAGAGGTGAGAGTTTTCCCTTCGGGATTCCTGTTTCCGCCGTGTTTTGATCCGCGTTGAATCCACCCCGGAAAAGGTGGCGGATTGGCCTGTCATAATAGTGTGGGCGGTACATTGTCTCCCGCCTGTCTGTTGCTGGTGACTGCCAAGCTGTTTGTTTGTACCGCCGTGGCGGTCGGAGTGTTAAAGTGGCTGTCTTTGTTGGCGGTTTCCGCCACGGTCGTAATTGCAATTTTTTTACCGACGGCCTGTTGGCGGTCTTACCGCAGCTTTAACACCAACTGCCAGGTCTGTAATGACCACCTTATTATGCACATATAATGTAACATCTAGAATTCTAACACTTAGTTTTTAAAAGCAGAAACATGAATTGCGCACATTGCTGATTTCAACAAGATTATGCAAATGCCATGAAATGATCGTGCACACTACAAACGATCTGAAACATCAAGTTCAATTGCGGGAAATGAATTGCGCGTCTTTCCGATTCGAATGTCACCTTGTAAGTGCCAAGAAATGGTTGCGCACAATAAGCATCAAGAGTTACACACAAGGAATGAATCACGCATCTTGCTGATTCGAATGCCACAATGTAAATGCCATGAAATGCTCGCGTACAATGAATATCACAAGTTAAGCACAAGAAATGAATCGCGCATCTTGCCGATTCGAATGCCACCATGTGGCATAGCGCAAAATGAATATCACGAGTTAAGCACAAGAAATGAATTGCGCGTCTTGCCGATTCGAATGCCACCATGTGAATGCCAAGAAATGGCAGCGCACAAGGAATATCATGAGTAAAGCACAAGAAATGAATTGCACGTCTTGCCGATTCGAATGTCAGCATGCAAATGCCATAAAAAAGCCAAGCGCACATTCACACGCACAAGGTAAAATCTTTTATCATGAAAATTAGGCCCAAGAACTCGAAATCCTTCGAGAACGGGATCAGGGGCCCAGCCCGACCTCTGTCTTACCACCCTGATAAAGAATCACCAACAAAGTGAAGGGCAATGCCTGGAAGATCAAAGTAGGCCTCTGGAACAGGAGCTCAGGAAGTTGCTGCTGCTCTGCACCGGGACTTCTGAATAGGGAGCACGTGGAGCTGGGCTGGCTCCCTTATATAGAGTCATACTGCAGAGGAAGCTTCTAGAAGGCCCTGGAAAGGGACCACACCCTGACACACTCTGAAAGCCTGCAGCAATGCATTGCAAATGCACAGTATTTATAAACACCTTGAATATAAGTTTTCAGGATTAAACTCTGCAATGCAAAAGGTTAAACAACAGCACATTGGCATAATGCATGAATTACGTTATCTTGGAAGTGCTGGGTTTTTGCATTCCAGTCGCCCATAGAGCGCGCACTGCCCTGATGTTGACATCACCTTTATTTTTGAATGAACAAATATGTCAGAGTACTTTTGATGTCTGGAGAAAGAGTGTTGTAGTCTTGATGAAGCGCCAGTGGTTCCGTTTTGGACATTTGTTGAGGCGTGAAACATGTTGACTTTTTTTAGGAGTCAAAGTCATTTTGCTTGACTTCCAGATTGAGTAAAGTGTGGGATCATGCATTCCCTTTCACTTTGTTATTGTTTTTAATGTTGACTGGGTCCTGGCTCATTTATTAAAATATTCTCTATTGAGGAGGTACCCGAGCCAATTTTAACTGTTCTTCTTTCATCGCTCCAGCTGTTTCTTGGTAATCTAAGACTTTTTGGTACTAAGATACAATCTTGACGCAGGATCCCGTCAGACATTGCATTACCAGTCTGACATGGAGCATGGCCCGATGATGATGCATGAGGGCTTTTGCTTCTGCAAGAGTATATGCCGGTGTTGAGAGGTTATAATACCCTCCACCTTTTTGGAACTGTGCACCCATATCTCTTTATGATACATTGGGGGCGTGTGCACTGGACCAGTTAAGCTCCCAGTACCCTTCTTTTGTTGTACATAACCATTGATAAAGGACAGTTATGATGATTTATGCAATTAATAGAGTATTATTCCAAATTCATGGAGAATTCTGCTGATAAAACAGAGGGCCCCATTTACAAGGCCCCTGCGCTGCACCATTTATTTTGATGAATTGGTAGCGCTATAAAAAGTCCATATTTACAAAGTGATGCTTGAGGCCTCTAGCATACCTTTTCTGCCATGTATGTCATTTTTCCATAGCATTGGATCTGGGTGCGTCAGATACCGAAAATGATATGCAAGGTAGGCATTCCCCCTTAAAAATATTACACAGGACTGAAGCAGCCATATTTCCAAGCTTTTTGGAAAATGATGCACCATTTGCAAAAGTTGAGCAGAGTCTCCAATGCATCAAAAAAATAATGCCTGGTCAGACACAGGTACAGGTACATGAGGAGAACATACCCAAATCACTCTAGCAAGCTCTAGTACACCATGGACCTACTCCTTCTTCAGCTTGGAGCACCAAGAAGACCACCACAACCACCATCATCACCATCACCACCTCCTGCACCACAGGGGCAGCCTAGGAGAAATCAGTGCATATATCAGCAGCATACCTCACTAATTAGACTCAGGAAGGAAGCGATAATCACCTATTACCGTTTGAGGAGGGAGTCCATCGTACAGCTGCTACACCTCATTGTGCCAAGACTACAGTCAACAGGGTCACCAACAACCCACCACACACAGCTCCTAGCCGTGCTACACACGCTGGCCTCAGGGTCTTTCCAAACAACTGCAGCCCAAGTGGCTGGAATCTCACAGCCATCATTTGCATCACTCCTGCCCTCTGTCCTGGATACCATAATTTGGCTTGCACCTTGCCACATCCTGTTCCCCAACATCCAGCAACTGCAGTAGGAGATCAAACTAGGATTGTATTCCATCGCTGGGTTCCCACATGTGCTGGGTGCTATGGATTACACCTGTGTGCAACTCGTTCCTCTTCCTGCAACTGCCCGTCTATACAGGAACTGGGAACACAGCCACTCCCTCAACGTCCAGGCCCTTGTTGACCATTGTGGGTTGATCACAAATGTTGTGAAAAAATGCCCCATTAGTGTGCATGATGCATTCATATTCTGGTACTCCATCATCACCCAATGATTCCAGAATGGACAATATGGGAATGGCCTACTTGTAGGTATGCAAGCAGCAAATACATAACAGACAGAATAACAAATAGATATGGGGGACACAGTACACAGCTCACTGTCTGCCTATGCAGATAGGGAGTGCAGGATGAGGCTATTCCACATACATGCAACATACTTCAGTCTACACATGCAAGTCATATTACCCTGACATACATGTGAATATATCTGACACCAGTTTTGAAGATGTTGCAAGATGTAAAGGCACACAGCCATGCATAGCAGGAAGGAAATCTAGCCATCATCACTGTGTGCAAAAGAGGTATGCCATGTCCACTGGGGGTGTTCACATGCAACACACATGGACCATCAGCCGTGTCATGGCTACTATACCAGGAACTAGCTGCAAGGTGACAAAGCACGGCTCATGGGCAGGTAGCTTGTAACTGTACAACTGTATAATAACCAGCAAAATCACTCACATCTCACATGTGTGATATGTAATGCTACACAGATTCATCACTCACCATGCCTCTGAGACAGCAGCCTTGGCTAGAAGGTGCACCTGCATACACAAATACAATTTAGCAAGAAAAGAAGAACGCTACAACCCCTGATGCAAGTGTGAATGTGTTCCTGCTAGGCAACTTGTGTGCAAGTCTAGTTGGAAAGAACCATAAAAAGCAGGAGGCCCCAAGTATTGTGTACCAATTTCCCTTCTGAGAGACATTGTACAATGCAGGAAGTTGTGCAGCTGGACTGTAGAGGACCACTCACAGATCTTCAGGATTCATGTGTTGTGTGCACAAATTAGGCACAATTCCAATACACATGTACACAATGTTTCCCCACCATAACATGCAACCATGGATCGGGAAATGGCAGCTGTGACACCATGTCACTGAGTTGGCATGTGGGAGTGCATATTGTGTGGATGGTATCATGTCAACTGCCCTGGACAATACTGGACAATCAAAGGCCCGTACCAATGTAATGTAGGCCAACACCAAAATCTTGGAATGGCCATGGACCCATGCATGTGTCTGCATTAGCCATGTCCAGTATGTTACCACCTACCTAGGCAGGGCCTACAAAAAATAATCACATCTACATTTTGTCTCTCCACTCATGTAGCGTGAACACATAACATCAAGTCGACTAGAGCAATGGGAAATAGCCACCACCAAAATCTGCTGCAAAAATATGACAGTCAGGATGTTAAATTGTATGATGTATCTGATCATGCACTGCATTTAACATCAAATAGATTGATTCATTAAGCCCCTGTAAATATAATGACACATGCATGATTCACACATTATGTGATAATAAATGGGAGAAATGCATGACAATACCTCTACACATATCATACATGGGCAGGACTTTAGCAAATACATTTTGCCAGAACATTGACACTGTCTCTTTTTTTTCCATTTCAGCTGACCAAGGATATGGGATCCAGCTTTGGTGGTTCAACCCATTTGACAACACACAGACAGAGTCAGAGAAGGCCAACAACCAGGCTAACATTTGCACACGTAATATATTAGCAGACCTTTGGCCTTGTCAAGGCCCAGTTTCGCTGGCTGGATGAATCTGGGGGAAGACTGTTATATTCCCCTCCCCCCCTGCAAAATTATTTTGGTTCATGCCATAGTGCACAACATATGCATGTGCACAAATGCCCCCTGGGATGAACAACTGGAGGACCCAAGGGAGGAGGAGGAGGAGGCGGCAGCACATGATATTGAAATATAAAACACAGCTGCAGGTGCACTTAGATGCACACAAATTGTGCAGAATTTCTTCACATGAGTACGTCAGGGAGTGTGAGATAGTACTTCAACATGTAAATAAATGGTTAAATGGAACATATGCCTTGTGGTTTATGTCACAGTCCAAGTAAAAGCAACCCACCCAGATCCAGGAAACCATAGGAAGGCCCCAACAGTCTTCAATCAAGTGTGAACACTTTCATGATTGCCGAAGTACAAGACACAATGCACTGATTTCTGAAAAGTGTGGTGGGTAATGTTTGAATTGCATGTTGAACAGACATGTTGAACTGAAAACACACATATAAGCCAAATATGTGAGGGTTAAAAATAAAAACAGACAGATCTGAACGCTATGTGACCCATTAGGCCCAAAGTTGATGTTTAAGTAGGAAACTAGTAGTCACAACCTGCAACAATAGATCATATGAGATATGTGATGACTGAATGGCTGAATGACTAATTGCACTTGCGACAGCTCACCACTTCCACGTCATTTGCACTTACATGTATTACAAATAGTAAGTGTATCACAGAGGACATTACATCTGTATGTGTAGCTCAGTGGCAGTCAAATCAGTAGTCATCTTGCATGTATGCCAAACAATGTCATAGCATATCTCATACTGTTGGCAAAGTCAATCAGGACACAGAACAATTTGTATTTGGATGTGGGGCCATCAGCTGTCATGGCTATTCACCCATTCCACCCCTACTCACTGTGCATCTGACAAAGGATTTAGGCCCTCATTATGACTTTGGGGGTCTCTGAGCGAGACTGCCAAAGCCATGGGTGCCAGAAGACCACCAGTGATGTCGCTCTTATACCATATAATGGGTACCGCCGGATTTTCGCCACACTTTGCGCAGATATCCGGCAGTAGCCGTGCTGGCAGGTGGTGGCACATTGACGTTGCTACCACCTGCACTGCCCCGCCAGAGGGACGCCGCAAGCTGTATTAAGACCATTAACATGACCTGGTGGTGTCCCGCTGGTGGGGCGCTGCCGGCAGTGGCAGCGCCCCTTCCCTGCCGGATGACCTCCTCGCCGGACAAGGTAAGTCGGGCGTCCAACAGGGGAGGGGGTGGAGGGAAGGGGATGTTGTGTGTGTGTGTCTGAGTGTGTGGTGTCTGCCTATGTGTATGCATGTGTGTGTGCTTGTGTAAATGCGACTGTGGGTGTTGTGGTATAAGCGTGGTTGTATGCGTGTGAGTCAATGCATGTATGAATACTGAAGTGAGTGCATGTCTGCATGTCAGTGTTTATGAGTGTCAGGATGCGTTTGGATGTTTGATTGTATGCGTGCCAGAATGTGTGTAAGTATGTGTAAGTGAATGCATGGATGGATGCTTGTGAGTGAATGCGTGTATGGATGAGTGTGAGTGGATGCGTGTATGGATGAGTGTGATTGAATGCGTGTATGGATGAGTGTGAGTGGATGTGTGTCTGGAAGTGTAGGTGAGAGGGTGTATGCGTGGTGGGGGTGCTATGTGAGTAGGGGGATGGGTGCGCTGTGACTGTAGGGGGGTGGGGGATTAGGTGCTTGCGGGGAGAGACGTCTACTAGTGACAGGGAAGGAATTCCCTGTCACCGGTAGCCCTACCGCCACGGTTTTCGTGCAGTGCTACTGCTGCTGAAACAATGGTGGTTGGCCGGCTCCTAATACATCTCCGGCCTGGTGGTTCATACCGCCATGGCAGTACGGTTCTCACCGCCAGCCTGTTAGCGGTGATACCGTCACACCGCTAGGGTCCTAATGACCACCATAGTCTGTAGCTATGGGTGAGTACTCCTCACAAACACATCTGTACGGAAGGCCAGCAGAGCCACACTCATGTCCTTAACAGAGCTAGGAAATTGTGGAGGGGGCTTCCAGAGTACACAAGTACTACTTCAGGAGTCAGGATATTTGAGGGTGTCAATTACTCAACTTGCCAACAATGAGTTCTAAACTATACTAGTGTGCTGCGTATTGCAGAGTATATGTGCATTGCCAAATAACCAATGGCCCGATGCCAATCAGGAGGATGAAGACCTGGATAAAGAGGATGAGGAAGATGAGGAGCTACCTCATAATATACCATCAGTAGCAGCAACATGACTGATGCACCATATACTAGAAAATCTCTGTGGCACATGTGTGAATGACTTTCACAATGTCACAAGATTAAGACAAAAAGAATCATTGTTCTGCTATGTAAAACAACATATATATATAAGCACACTAGTGTGTAGGCAACTTACCTGCCCAGTCACAGTGTGATAAAGTCATCCTTTAACATGTTCACCCCAATTATTGTGACTGATATGGGTGGTAACTGACCCTCACTATATTCTGGGTCTGCTAACCAGGCCCAGGGCCAGTCCTCTGAATTTTGAAGTGGTACAATTAAAATAGCCAATGACAGACTCCTGTAAGTCACTGGTAGACTTTAGGGCAAAGGGGATTCAAACTACCTCTAAGTCCCTTGTATATACTAGGGCAGGGATGTTTAGAGGCCCAGTAGATTTCTGGCACTGGAGTGTGCACTGCTGTGTTTCCTGCTATCCTTTTTTAATTCAGCCCTGCCTTGCTGACTGTCTTCAAAAAGTTAAATGCATCCCAGATCAACTTTGGAAAACATTGTACTTCCAAAGTGTTATTCAACCTTATTTTTACATAAGATTCTCTCCTAAAGTTTTTCCTACGTGCTCCCTACGTGCACCCTACGGGTAGGGTGCCATGTAACTATAAACATTTCAAAAAATGAGTGGGGGTAAAACTGCACATCAAATTAATTTCTCATTGTAGAAACTTAGGGGCAGATTTAAGAGCCCCTAGTGTCGCCTTGTGCCACATTATCATCAATTTGTTTGCTAATGTGGGACAATGAGGCCAAAATCGCTGTGCCAAATTTACAAAGTGGCACAATGCATGCATTGCACACTTTGTAACCCTTTGTGATACATATCCCAGCACCAGGCATAATGTATGCAAAGGGGGAGTTCCCCCGTTGGGGGAGGGGAGCCAAAAAATAGCACAACGAAATCTAAGAGATTTTTTGCATCATTTTGTTTGGCACTTTTAAGGCCTGCTCAGAGCAAAGCTCCGAAATAGCATCAACATTTGGACGTTAGTTCCCTAACTACTGCCATGGTACACCATATCTTAGATTTGGTACACACATGGTGGAATTTGGGGGGGCGCTAAGGGATGCAAGAAAAGTGGTGCTGCACTGGGTGCAGCGCCACTTTGCTTAAATCAGGCCCTAAGCTTGATAGGTTAAGATAGGAATATGTGACACAAGAACAAATATTTCTAGGAAGGAGCTAATGTGTCATGAAAGGACTCCAAATATTGGTAAGGAGAAACCCAACAACCTGCCTCCAAAGAATTTATCATAACTAATGCCGAAAAGAAGACATAAGACTACCTTTCCTGTAAGACAAATCCCAGAATGCTAGTGGCCTCTCCTAGTCATATAGATATGAGCCTAGGTACCACAGGCGGATGATGCTGGTGTCACCCCTCCCAAGGACCATCTGGTGGCACAAGCCTCTCAAGAATATCCATGAGGCCATGCAAAGTCCAACTGTGTGGCTCATCATGGACTCATTGCTATGGAGTAACTGAAAGCACCCCAAGAGGCACATAAGTCTCACTCAGTGTAATGGGTGTTTTGCAGGGACATCGTTGGTGTGTCAGTGCTGGACAACCCAATGGATAACCTGGTTGGCCAATGGAAACATGTGGCTATCTACATGGGGCTCTAGAGAAGGCTCACATATCCACACAATCTGCTGTCATTTTCTATCACATTGCACTGAACACCTTCATGCACATGTAACATCCACGGCCCAGTCCAACATGGCCATTGTGAGCAACAAAATGCAGGACACATTGAAACAGATAGATCAAGTTCACATCAATTGAAACATCCTTGTTTATGCTCTACAAGAATATCTGACACATTTGGGACTGAGTCTGGTCCACAGCAGTCCCATTACCTGTCACAATGATAAACTACATGGGTATTACATGTGTACACTCACAACACCACCTTGATACAGAGTGTAATAACAGTTTGATGTATGCTGCCTTGCTGTCCTTAGTATATCAGAGGTCACGCAAAGGCATGCATGGTGTGGTAACATTGCAGCATGAGTGAAAATCATGTGCACCACAAATCATGTAAAATTGACTAGTCGGGGCACCTTCACATGCTACCCCAATTAGAAATGGCACCTTAAGTGCAACAGTATCCACACCAAGTTCTGTGTGGTATAAATCCTGCAGGTGCACAGTGGCACTTTGCACAGACTTTGTGCTCTTTCGGGCTCCTGGAAACACCTGAAGGTACTACATATGTATGTGCTGACCTCCATGACAAATCTATGGTGCAGGGAGACTCATAGTGGCTGTGGCATCAACAGAGGGTGCACCCTCTTGTGCAGGGTGTTTGGGCCTCTGCCAATTAGAACCCCACTCTGATTTGGACTTTACACTATAAGTAGGATGTGGGGCCAGGGGAAAAGTCATTCTCCGGAGGTGCACTGGCAGTGTGTCCCCGGAGGGTAGCCCCCTGGAGAGGGAAACTTGGGCATATGGCACCACCCATACATCCCTTGTCATGTGTGTCGACAGTATCACAATACTTGCCTGTACAAGAGACTGTACCCCTGCCAAGTTGGCTGACAGCCTGCTAAATGCAGTCTGGGACACAGCCCAGACTGGCAGACATCTGCGCTGTCCTAAATGTGGGTGTGCTGACCCCATTCCAGGGCAGGTTTAGGTAATCTCGGGGGTAGTCTAAGCAATGAAATCAGGTGCTCATATATAATTGGCACATGGGGCAACCATTCTAAGGTGTATCATTACACAAACATAGGAATTGTTCCCTATGCGTAGTCTGATCCTAGTAACTCATGCACTTTCACTTATGTACATTCCCAATACACACATTGGACACATAGGAAGACAGGGACCAGGTAAACCCAACTATTTACAGGCAACACAGCAATCCCTATACTTTTTACATGCATTCCACATTACACTATACATAAGTCCACATATTTTCCACATTGCATAAAAAAGACACAAGCCCAAAGCATGTTTTTAAAGCCATTGCGTCAGCAAAAATTATGCTTCCTATTCAACACATCAGAATTTCCTCATTGAGCTTTGTCATGCCTTCTGTGAAATCCACGCATTGGCCCAAAGCGTCAAAAAAAGATGCATTGGCTGAAACTATGACGTATCCATCTAGGAAATGATGCAATGGATCAGCCATGCTACAAACCTTGAACTGTGAATTTACTTTCACTTCCTCTTCAACTCACTGTCCTTGTTTCTGTGGTTGGGAGAGGCTGTGTTGTGGTGTTGGTGGAGAGAGAAGTGCTTTTTGTGGACTCTTTTGTGATGTCTGCTGTCCCTGTTGTGTCCCTCACATCTCAATTGTCCTTTGTATTTATGTTTTGTATTGTATTGTACAGTGTATTGTTGTTTTTTTTTGCATAGATTGTTCATTGTGTGTTTGGGGTGGGGTATGTCGGGAAAGGGAAGGGCGAAAAGCATGAGTGCCCAGGATGTTGGAAGGTTCCTCTGGCTGGTGACACTTTACTTGTCGGTCATAGTGGCCATAGAAGGACGTGTTATACAAGGGTATAAGATGGAGGCATGCATGCTGTTTGCGAGAAGGTCTACGTCCATAAACAGCGGATATTCAAGTTTGAGTGGACAACCCACCACCTGAAGCATTGCTGGGCAGATTTGATCAGCAGGGAAAGTGACCTCCTCAACTATCTTAGAATAGAAGTCGGTTGAACTGATGTAAGTACACATACTTTGTGAATGATTCTTTGGATTGCCCCTGAATTTAGATGTCTGGTGGCCATAGGGCCTCTTTTACTAAGTTTGTACTCAGGCAGTGACACAAGTTGTGTTGTTGCGCTGCCTGCATCCATAATAAGTGCAGCAACTTGCCGTATCTATGATATATGGTGCATTCCTGTCCTTATCCCCTGCCCTGGCACACAAATTGCTGCTTAGCACCAACACAGACACCCCTGTGCCATGGTGCAAGGGTGCATGGTTTATAGGGATGAGTGTTCCTCCCTTCCTGCACATACACATTCATTGATGGTGTTTTCCTTTGTCTATGTGTGCTGCAAAATGCAGCACACATAGAAAGAGGAAAACTATGGAGAAATAATCGAATTACTTCCCATTGTGCCACTGTGACACCACCCTTTAGGTGGTGTGGGTATCTGATGCATTCCCCGCCTTGTGAATATGGGCAGCCACATTGTGCCACTGAAAATTCAAGAAAATTATGTTCTCATGTTGCAGGATACCCCTTGCCCATAGTGTCAGCGGTTCATATATGTCAGGGCACAGATGCCATCACACCACAAGACAGATTTTTCATTGACAAAGCATGGCAAAGAGGCGTCAGATTACTGGGCTTTTATGTGCCACACTGAGCAGTGGCCCTAGCATACATGGTGGCCATTTTCTCTGTTAGCACTATAATGCACATGTTAACAGATTACTGTGTGCAACCTGAGGAAGTGTGCACCATTTACAATACATAGCCTGCTGCCAAGACGTTTGGTAACTTGTGCAGCCCTGGGGTATGTGGTTTTGCAGGAGCTGTCCTAGATTGTGACATTTCAGTTGATCATGTTTCATGTGAATGAGGCATGATGTATGTGACTCTGTATATAGTTCTGACATGCAGACTGTCATACATCTGAATATATCTCACACATGGGTGTGTCTGATTCATATGGAGGTTTGGGGATGGACAAGAATTGTATGTTTTGGGTCTATGCCTATACAGCAATGACAGATAATGGTGTCCATTAAATGAGGGTACAAGGATGTCTAACTACTAAGGTATGTAGCATAGTCATGTACATGTGATGAAAAGAGTAAGGCGGGGTATTGCTAGTACTGGCTCAGTGTGTTCAGTGAGTCATTTAGGTGCAGAGTGCCATTAAACTCAGCTACACTTGGGGTAGTGAGTCATGTGGAATGTTCAACAATGTGCCCAACAGATGTGTGTTAAGTTGAATCATTTGTGTGTACATTTCAGCCTGCCATACCAAGGTATATCATTGAGCCATGTCAAATGATCCATTTAAGTTGATACAACCAGAAAGGTTCTATGGCCTTTTGCAAGTCATGTGTAATGTTCAATATTTGATCACAGTGTTTTTTTTCCCAACATTCACAGTGAGATGTCCAATGTTTTTTACAGGTAGACCCAAGCCTTACACCACTGAAGAGGTTGAGAGCTTCAGTGACCCCAGTGCTACCAGCGAGTGTCATCCTGTATTTCTAATGGGTAGTGCAAGGATTGTGTGTGATGGAGGATGTCATGTGCAATAATCAATGTGCATCTATTCCAAATCAAACTCCATATGTTACATATGAATCTGGACTTGGAGGTAGAGATTGTGTTCTGGATGTGCAGTTGCCTTTGACTAATGTGGAGAAGGATGTGATTGCTATCACTGAGGTGCGAGATGTTTGCTGGTATGACCAAGGAGCAATGACAACAGTGCCAGGATCTGTCAACATGTGTGATGGTGGATTCAGAGGTGAACATGGCTGGGGACGGTAAATCTAACAAATGCATTTCAGATGCACAGATATGCTGGTGTTTCTCACAGTGCAATCTATGTCTGATGTGTACGGCTAGCCCAACCAGGGGGGATGAGTCACAACACAGTAATGCCATTAAGGAGATGTACCAGAATTAGAGAGCCCTAACAAGCCATGCAGGGTGGCATCATGTAGTTTTCAAATTATGTTCCTGCTGTGTGTGCCACAGGACCATCACAGAAAAGTATGTTCCTCCAGGACTAAGGGATGTGTGAATAAAGCCATAACTGTACCAGGACAGAGATCAACATTCCACACTTGGGACTGCAATTGAAGTGCCCCCTCATGTGGTGTGATGCATCATACTCTTTTTTAGGTGGATCAACATTGCTATCCCCTGTCATCTTCACAGATATGACAATGTGTGTTGGAGCAGAGGAATGTCTGCACAGCATTGTCATGCAACATGCCAATGCCCAATACATCTTCAGGTAGTGCTGGCCATTACAGTCTCCTAAATGTACTGCAAGCAGGATCATACTGGGAACATCATTAGCCATTGCCATCCCAAGATACCTGTGCAGATGAGATTTATGGCATGCATGCACATACACATCAAATGGTTGTGCTGCCTGCTGGTGTGCAAGTTGACATGACTATCTGACACGTATGTACAGGAAATGGGCTGCGTAGCTGAACAGATGCAGTTGCTTGTGGAGTATGGAAGAAGTCATGGCACAGCCCGCCATGCACTAACAGGATGTGATATATGAGTTGTTTCTTACATCTCTGTGTGATGTGAGTGAGGGAGCCACTGGTGCACGTAGATTCAGTGTAGCAATCAGTCAAGATATGCGTCCTTGCCATATCAGGTACCAAATGATGTGACACAATACATGTAACTTGCAGTCCTGGCTCAACTTACTTTGGCTAATGCCAATGAAATCAAGGGCATTCCAGGGTGCAGAAGGGACAGTAATGTTTAATACAATATGAAGACTCTGGCACACCATGGTCACAAAATAGCATTGTTTATAAGCCTACCCAATGCTGACATGATCATGCCTAGATGTTTTAAGACAATGCATTGCTATTATGCAACATTAGCTTAGCCTTGGTACTTTGACCATGGTAAATTGTGAGATGATGGATATTGTGCAGATGGATGAGCACTTTGACTTTCAAGATGTATTTGGGATATGTAAAGTGCAACATGTGTGTCTGAAGATAGTTTTTACATTACATGTTTGATGATCATTTACCAAGTTAACCCTTGTATGACATGCTTTCTTTATGATTACACAGTGAATATGACCCCAGCACAGAAAGAACAGCACCAGCTGAGGGAGGAACGTTATAGGCACATTAGGCAAGTGCACTCGGCTTTCAAGAAGATGGGCAAGACCTTAGAGAAGAAAAAGGCATCAGGGTCAAGAAGGGCCTTTCTCCAAGGTTTACCTACAATGGCACCAGCTGCTACCAGCAAGGCTCAGAGTGAAGACAAGAGTGGGTCTGCAGGAGCAGGACCATCCTCCTCCACCAGCAATCACACGCCCAAGAAGTCTCCCATGACTTTGAGCAGGACATGCGCAAGGAATTGTCCCATGACTTTGAGCAGGACATGCGCAAGGAATTTGTGGACTTAAGGTTTCGTGTCTCCAGCGAGGATCACAAGCTGAGGGATAGGTTCAGCCATATGGACCCTTTCTTCCCTTCTCCTTGTAGAAAGTTGTTTTTATTGTAGGTGTTTTTAGATAGCTTAGTTTGGTCAGTTAGTGTATGTTAGTTTTAGTACTTTGTAATTTTTAGTAGGGGTGGGTACATTTTAGGGGGTGGGTTTTATTAGAAGTTTTTAGTGGATGGGGATTGATGTGTAAGGTATGTGTTTTTGACAAATAGAAAGAAAATGTAAAAAATAAAAAAAATATATATTTGTTTAGGCCTAGATGTTCAGTTAGTTTACGTATAGCTGTAGTTACTGTTGTCCTTGTCTGCAGATGTGTTTAAGGGGATTGGGGATTTGTTGTTTATAATGTGATGTTAAATGTATAGGGTTAATTAGTTTAAGTTAAGATAGGTGTAGGTATTACTTAGTATAAGGTAGTGTAGGTTTGGTTAGGATAGTTGGTAGTTGTAGTTTAGGTATTTTTAGTGACATATATTTAAGGTTTTCTTCAATGTTGTTGTTTGCTACATATGGGTCTCCATGATTTACTGTGTAGGAGTTAGCATGTCTGGTCAGGTAATATTAGGTACATGCCTTAGCTTGCAGTATTTCGCTACATGTGACTAGGTGAATTCCCCATGGGCAGATACCTGGCAGGTTGGCCATGGAATCACATAAGCTCTCTACAAACATTGTTGAGTAGTGCATGTGACAATCTGGATGTGAATGGATACACATCACAACAAGGGATTCATATACAGTTGATCTGTGTAGGTAAGTCATGGGATGTTGTTGTTATTGCAGTCACCTGCACTACATGTATGGGAGCCTCAGAAACTGCTTGTTATTCAACATAAATATCATACTCATCAAATATGTTTCACTCAGTCTGTGTGGCTTAGTCTCTGGCTCCAATCCACACATGTCCCTTTAGTAAGTAGTCAGTATATTGTCTTCACACAATGCAACATGTTCAAAATTGTCTTGCTTCAGACACACGTACTATACACAGGTTGCAGTTCATAGTTTTATTTACAGGTGCAAAATTACGTGATGTACTGTTGTACAGTTTATGAGACAACAATCCCAATAAATGTAACAAGCCATCGGATGTCCAGACAGAGTCAGTTGGGGGGGAACACATCATGGCACATGTGTAGCCGGAGGACCACATTGCCATAGGAGCAGATTGGCCACAACGACTATCCACCAATGTGAGAGGTCAACAGAGGGACAGTCAAATTGAAGACAGTGCCAGTTGTTTGGACACTGGCATGATCTTAAGCACAAGGCAAAGGAGAAAGTGGGTGTGTGATACAGAGAATTTCTCCCTGGCAGTTTTTCTGATGTAAATTGTGCATTGCACATATTCTTCCTCGGACATATGAGGTGCCTCCTGTGACAAGGGTGCTTTAGGTGTTGAAGTAGAGGGAGGCACACATACATCAGGGTCAGAAGATGTGGATCAAGTATACATGGCAGCTGTCATCTGTGGCAACACATAAGGCAGCACTGCAGCAAGGAGGATCTGCTGCTTTTGCAATACAGCAGCAACGTCACAGTGGTAGGCACCCATGCTGGCAATAAGGAAGTCCTTCTTCAACATCAATCAATCAATATATTTTATTATTATGTTTTGGAACTCCTAAGAGATCCACATGAGTAGTGATACAAAATCATGAAAGTTCAACATAGAATGATACACATTTCTTAAGAAGGGGCAAAACATAGAAATACATAATAAAATAGTGCATTGCTGTAGGAGTCTGGACTGGCTTGTAGTGAGTACCAAGGGGTACTTACACCTTGCACCAGGCCCAGGTATCCCTTATTAGTGTATAGGGTGTCTAGCAGCTTAGGCTGATAGATAATGGTAGCTTAGCAGAGCAGCTCAGGCTGAACTAGGAGACGAGTGAAGCTCCTACAGTACCACTAGTGTCATATGCACAATATCATAAGAAAGCACAATACACAGATATACTAAAAATAAAGGTACTTTATTTTTATGACAATATGCCAAAGTATCTCAGTGAGTACCCTCAGTATGAGGATAGCAAATATACACAAGATATATGTATACAATACCAAAAATATGCAGTATAGTATTAGAAAACAGTGCAAACAATGTATAGTTACAATAGGATGCAATGGGGACACATAGGGATAGGGGCAACACAAACCATATACTCCAAAAGTGGAATGCGAACCACGAATGGACCCCAAACCTATGTGACCTTGTAGAGGGTTGCTGGGACTGTAAGAAAACAGTGAGGGTTAGAAAAATAGCCCACCCTGAAAAGTGAGTGCAAAGTGCACTAAAGTTCCCCAAAGAGCACAGAAGTCGTGATAGGGGAATTCTGCAGGAAAGAACAAAACCAGCAATGCAACAACGATGGATTTCCAGATGAGGGTACCTGTGGAACAAGGGGACCAAGTCCAAAAGTCACGACCAAGTCGAGAGTGGGCAGATGCCCAGGAAATGCCAGCTGTGGGTTTTGAATGCGTGTATGGATGAGTGTGAGTGGATGTGTGTCTGGAAGTGTAGGTGAGAGGGTGTATGCGTGGTGGGGGTGCTATGTGAGTAGGGGGATGGGTGCGCTGTGACTGTAGGGGGGTGGGGGATTAGGTGCTTGCGGGGAGAGACGTCTACTAGTGACAGGGAAGGAATTCCCTGTCACCGGTAGCCCTACCGCCATGGTTTTCGTGGCAGTGCTACTGCTGCTGAAACAATGGTGGTTGGCCGGCTCCTAATACATCTCCGGCCTGGTGGTTCATACCGCCATGGCAGTACGGTTCTCACCGCCAGCCTGTTAGCGGTGATACCGTCACACCGCTAGGGTCCTAATGACCACCATAGTCTGTAGCTATGGGTGAGTACTCCTCACAAACACATCTGTACGGAAGGCCAGCAGAGCCACACTCATGTCCTTAACAGAGCTAGGAAATTGTGGAGGGGGCTTCCAGAGTACACAAGTACTACTTCAGGAGTCAGGATATTTGAGGGTGTCAATTACTCAACTTGCCAACAATGAGTTCTAAACTATACTAGTGTGCTGCGTATTGCAGAGTATATGTGCATTGCCAAATAACCAATGGCCCGATGCCAATCAGGAGGATGAAGACCTGGATAAAGAGGATGAGGAAGATGAGGAGCTACCTCATAATATACCATCAGTAGCAGCAACATGACTGATGCACCATATACTAGAAAATCTCTGTGGCACATGTGTGAATGACTTTCACAATGTCACAAGATTAAGACAAAAAGAATCATTGTTCTGCTATGTAAAACAACATATATATATAAGCACACTAGTGTGTAGGCAACTTACCTGCCCAGTCACAGTGTGATAAAGTCATCCTTTAACATGTTCACCCCAATTATTGTGACTGATATGGGTGGTAACTGACCCTCACTATATTCTGGGTCTGCTAACCAGGCCCAGGGCCAGTCCTCTGAATTTTGAAGTGGTACAATTAAAATAGCCAATGACAGACTCCTGTAAGTCACTGGTAGACTTTAGGGCAAAGGGGATTCAAACTACCTCTAAGTCCCTTGTATATACTAGGGCAGGGATGTTTAGAGGCCCAGTAGATTTCTGGCACTGGAGTGTGCACTGCTGTGTTTCCTGCTATCCTTTTTTAATTCAGCCCTGCCTTGCTGACTGTCTTCAAAAAGTTAAATGCATCCCAGATCAACTTTGGAAAACATTGTACTTCCAAAGTGTTATTCAACCTTATTTTTACATAAGATTCTCTCCTAAAGTTTTTCCTACGTGCTCCCTACGTGCACCCTACGGGTAGGGTGCCATGTAACTATAAACATTTCAAAAAATGAGTGGGGGTAAAACTGCACATCAAATTAATTTCTCATTGTAGAAACTTAGGGGCAGATTTAAGAGCCCCTAGTGTCGCCTTGTGCCACATTATCATCAATTTGTTTGCTAATGTGGGACAATGAGGCCAAAATCGCTGTGCCAAATTTACAAAGTGGCACAATGCATGCATTGCACACTTTGTAACCCTTTGTGATACATATCCCAGCACCAGGCATAATGTATGCAAAGGGGGAGTTCCCCCGTTGGGGGAGGGGAGCCAAAAAATAGCACAACGAAATCTAAGAGATTTTTTGCATCATTTTGTTTGGCACTTTTAAGGCCTGCTCAGAGCAAAGCTCCGAAATAGCATCAACATTTGGACGTTAGTTCCCTAACTACTGCCATGGTACACCATATCTTAGATTTGGTACACACATGGTGGAATTTGGGGGGGCGCTAAGGGATGCAAGAAAAGTGGTGCTGCACTGGGTGCAGCGCCACTTTGCTTAAATCAGGCCCTAAGCTTGATAGGTTAAGATAGGAATATGTGACACAAGAACAAATATTTCTAGGAAGGAGCTAATGTGTCATGAAAGGACTCCAAATATTGGTAAGGAGAAACCCAACAACCTGCCTCCAAAGAATTTATCATAACTAATGCCGAAAAGAAGACATAAGACTACCTTTCCTGTAAGACAAATCCCAGAATGCTAGTGGCCTCTCCTAGTCATATAGATATGAGCCTAGGTACCACAGGCGGATGATGCTGGTGTCACCCCTCCCAAGGACCATCTGGTGGCACAAGCCTCTCAAGAATATCCATGAGGCCATGCAAAGTCCAACTGTGTGGCTCATCATGGACTCATTGCTATGGAGTAACTGAAAGCACCCCAAGAGGCACATAAGTCTCACTCAGTGTAATGGGTGTTTTGCAGGGACATCGTTGGTGTGTCAGTGCTGGACAACCCAATGGATAACCTGGTTGGCCAATGGAAACATGTGGCTATCTACATGGGGCTCTAGAGAAGGCTCACATATCCACACAATCTGCTGTCATTTTCTATCACATTGCACTGAACACCTTCATGCACATGTAACATCCACGGCCCAGTCCAACATGGCCATTGTGAGCAACAAAATGCAGGACACATTGAAACAGATAGATCAAGTTCACATCAATTGAAACATCCTTGTTTATGCTCTACAAGAATATCTGACACATTTGGGACTGAGTCTGGTCCACAGGAGTCCCATTACCTGTCACAATGATAAACTACATGGGTATTACATGTGTACACTCACAACACCACCTTGATACAGAGTGTAATAACAGTTTGATGTATGCTGCCTTGCTGTCCTTAGTATATCAGAGGTCACGCAAAGGCATGCATGGTGTGGTAACATTGCAGCATGAGTGAAAATCATGTGCACCACAAATCATGTAAAATTGACTAGTCGGGGCACCTTCACATGCTACCCCAATTAGAAATGGCACCTTAAGTGCAACAGTATCCACACCAAGTTCTGTGTGGTATAAATCCTGCAGGTGCACAGTGGCACTTTGCACAGACTTTGTGCTCTTTCGGGCTCCTGGAAACACCTGAAGGTACTACATATGTATGTGCTGACCTCCATGACAAATCTATGGTGCAGGGAGACTCATAGTGGCTGTGGCATCAACAGAGGGTGCACCCTCTTGTGCAGGGTGTTTGGGCCTCTGCCAATTAGAACCCCACTCTGATTTGGACTTTACACTATAAGTAGGATGTGGGGCCAGGGGAAAAGTCATTCTCCGGAGGTGCACTGGCAGTGTGTCCCCGGAGGGTAGCCCCCTGGAGAGGGAAACTTGGGCATATGGCACCACCCATACATCCCTTGTCATGTGTGTCGACAGTATCACAATACTTGCCTGTACAAGAGACTGTACCCCTGCCAAGTTGGCTGACAGCCTGCTAAATGCAGTCTGGGACACAGCCCAGACTGGCAGACATCTGCGCTGTCCTAAATGTGGGTGTGCTGACCCCATTCCAGGGCAGGTTTAGGTAATCTCGGGGGTAGTCTAAGCAATGAAATCAGGTGCTCATATATAATTGGCACATGGGGCAACCATTCTAAGGTGTATCATTACACAAACATAGGAATTGTTCCCTATGCGTAGTCTGATCCTAGTAACTCATGCACTTTCACTTATGTACATTCCCAATACACACATTGGACACATAGGAAGACAGGGACCAGGTAAACCCAACTATTTACAGGCAACACAGCAATCCCTATACTTTTTACATGCATTCCACATTACACTATACATAAGTCCACATATTTTCCACATTGCATAAAAAAGACACAAGCCCAAAGCATGTTTTTAAAGCCATTGCGTCAGCAAAAATTATGCTTCCTATTCAACACATCAGAATTTCCTCATTGAGCTTTGTCATGCCTTCTGTGAAATCCACGCATTGGCCCAAAGCGTCAAAAAAAGATGCATTGGCTGAAACTATGACGTATCCATCTAGGAAATGATGCAATGGATCAGCCATGCTACAAACCTTGAACTGTGAATTTACTTTCACTTCCTCTTCAACTCACTGTCCTTGTTTCTGTGGTTGGGAGAGGCTGTGTTGTGGTGTTGGTGGAGAGAGAAGTGCTTTTTGTGGACTCTTTTGTGATGTCTGCTGTCCCTGTTGTGTCCCTCACATCTCAATTGTCCTTTGTATTTATGTTTTGTATTGTATTGTACAGTGTATTGTTGTTTTTTTTTGCATAGATTGTTCATTGTGTGTTTGGGGTGGGGTATGTCGGGAAAGGGAAGGGCGAAAAGCATGAGTGCCCAGGATGTTGGAAGGTTCCTCTGGCTGGTGACACTTTACTTGTCGGTCATAGTGGCCATAGAAGGACGTGTTATACAAGGGTATAAGATGGAGGCATGCATGCTGTTTGCGAGAAGGTCTACGTCCATAAACAGCGGATATTCAAGTTTGAGTGGACAACCCACCACCTGAAGCATTGCTGGGCAGATTTGATCAGCAGGGAAAGTGACCTCCTCAACTATCTTAGAATAGAAGTCGGTTGAACTGATGTAAGTACACATACTTTGTGAATGATTCTTTGGATTGCCCCTGAATTTAGATGTCTGGTGGCCATAGGGCCTCTTTTACTAAGTTTGTACTCAGGCAGTGACACAAGTTGTGTTGTTGCGCTGCCTGCATCCATAATAAGTGCAGCAACTTGCCGTATCTATGATATATGGTGCATTCCTGTCCTTATCCCCTGCCCTGGCACACAAATTGCTGCTTAGCACCAACACAGACACCCCTGTGCCATGGTGCAAGGGTGCATGGTTTATAGGGATGAGTGTTCCTCCCTTCCTGCACATACACATTCATTGATGGTGTTTTCCTTTGTCTATGTGTGCTGCAAAATGCAGCACACATAGAAAGAGGAAAACTATGGAGAAATAATCGAATTACTTCCCATTGTGCCACTGTGACACCACCCTTTAGGTGGTGTGGGTATCTGATGCATTCCCCGCCTTGTGAATATGGGCAGCCACATTGTGCCACTGAAAATTCAAGAAAATTATGTTCTCATGTTGCAGGATACCCCTTGCCCATAGTGTCAGCGGTTCATATATGTCAGGGCACAGATGCCATCACACCACAAGACAGATTTTTCATTGACAAAGCATGGCAAAGAGGCGTCAGATTACTGGGCTTTTATGTGCCACACTGAGCAGTGGCCCTAGCATACATGGTGGCCATTTTCTCTGTTAGCACTATAATGCACATGTTAACAGATTACTGTGTGCAACCTGAGGAAGTGTGCACCATTTACAATACATAGCCTGCTGCCAAGACGTTTGGTAACTTGTGCAGCCCTGGGGTATGTGGTTTTGCAGGAGCTGTCCTAGATTGTGACATTTCAGTTGATCATGTTTCATGTGAATGAGGCATGATGTATGTGACTCTGTATATAGTTCTGACATGCAGACTGTCATACATCTGAATATATCTCACACATGGGTGTGTCTGATTCATATGGAGGTTTGGGGATGGACAAGAATTGTATGTTTTGGGTCTATGCCTATACAGCAATGACAGATAATGGTGTCCATTAAATGAGGGTACAAGGATGTCTAACTACTAAGGTATGTAGCATAGTCATGTACATGTGATGAAAAGAGTAAGGCGGGGTATTGCTAGTACTGGCTCAGTGTGTTCAGTGAGTCATTTAGGTGCAGAGTGCCATTAAACTCAGCTACCCTTGGGGTAGTGAGTCATGTGGAATGTTCAACAATGTGCCCAACAGATGTGTGTTAAGTTGAATCATTTGTGTGTACATTTCAGCCTGCCATACCAAGGTATATCATTGAGCCATGTCAAATGATCCATTTAAGTTGATACAACCAGAAAGGTTCTATGGCCTTTTGCAAGTCATGTGTAATGTTCAATATTTGATCACAGTGTTTTTTTTCCCAACATTCACAGTGATATGTCCAATGTTTTTTACAGGTAGACCCAAGCCTTACACCACTGAAGAGGTTGAGAGCTTCAGTGACCCCAGTGCTACCAGCGAGTGTCATCCTGTATTTCTAATGGGTAGTGCAAGGATTGTGTGTGATGGAGGATGTCATGTGCAATAATCAATGTGCATCTATTCCAAATCAAACTCCATATGTTACATATGAATCTGGACTTGGAGGTAGAGATTGTGTTCTGGATGTGCAGTTGCCTTTGACTAATGTGGAGAAGGATGTGATTGCTATCACTGAGGTGCGAGATGTTTGCTGGTATGACCAAGGAGCAATGACAACAGTGCCAGGATCTGTCAACATGTGTGATGGTGGATTCAGAGGTGAACATGGCTGGGGACGGTAAATCTAACAAATGCATTTCAGATGCACAGATATGCTGGTGTTTCTCACAGTGCAATCTATGTCTGATGTGTACGGCTAGCCCAACCAGGGGGGATGAGTCACAACACAGTAATGCCATTAAGGAGATGTACCAGAATTAGAGAGCCCTAACAAGCCATGCAGGGTGGCATCATGTAGTTTTCAAATTATGTTCCTGCTGTGTGTGCCACAGGACCATCACAGAAAAGTATGTTCCTCCAGGACTAAGGGACGTGTGAATAAAGCCATAACTGTACCAGGACAGAGATCAACATTCCACACTTGGGACTGCAATTGAAGTGCCCCCTCATGTGGTGTGATGCATCATACTCTTTTTTAGGTGGATCAACATTGCTATCCCCTGTCATCTTCACAGATATGACAATGTGTGTTGGAGCAGAGGAATGTCTGCACAGCATTGTCATGCAACATGCCAATGCCCAATACATCTTCAGGTAGTGCTGGCCATTACAGTCTCCTAAATGTACTGCAAGCAGGATCATACTGGGAACATCATTAGCCATTGCCATCCCAAGATACCTGTGCAGATGAGATTTATGGCATGCATGCACATACACATCAAATGGTTGTGCTGCCTGCTGGTGTGCAAGTTGACATGACTATCTGACACGTATGTACAGGAAATGGGCTGCGTAGCTGAACAGATGCAGTTGCTTGTGGAGTATGGAAGAAGTCATGGCACAGCCCGCCATGCACTAACAGGATTTGATATATGAGTTGTTTCTTACATCTCTGTGTGATGTGAGTGAGGGAGCCACTGGTGCACGTAGATTCAGTGCAGCAATCAGTCAAGATATGCGTCCTTGCCATATCAGGTACCAAATGATGTGACACAATACATGTAACTTGCAGTCCTGGCTCAACTTACTTTGGCTAATGCCAATGAAATCAAGGGCATTCCAGGGTGCAGAAGGGACAGTAATGTTTAATACAATATGAAGACTCTGGCACACCATGGTCACAAAATAGCATTGTTTATAAGCCTACCCAATGCTGACATGATCATGCCTAGATGTTTTAAGACAATGCATTGCTATTATGCAACATTAGCTTAGCCTTGGTACTTTGACCATGGTAAATTGTGAGATGATGGATATTGTGCAGATGGATGAGCACTTTGACTTTCAAGATGTATTTGGGATATGTAAAGTGCAACATGTGTGTCTGAAGATAGTTTTTACATTACATGTTTGATGATCATTTACCAAGTTAACCCTTGTATGACATGCTTTCTTTATGATTACACAGTGAATATGACCCCAGCACAGAAAGAACAGCACCAGCTGAGGGAGGAACTTTATAGGCACATTAGGCAAGTGCACTCGGCTTTCAAGAAGATGGGCAAGACCTTAGAGAAGAAAAAGGCATCAGGGTCAAGAAGGGCCTTTCTCCAAGGTTTACCTACAATGGCACCAGCTGCTACCAGCAAGGCTCAGAGTGAAGACAAGAGTGGGTCTGCAGGAGCAGGACCATCCTCCTCCACCAGCAATCACACGCCCAAGAAGTCTCCCATGACTTTGAGCAGGACATGCGCAAGGAATTGTCCCATGACTTTGAGCAGGACATGCGCAAGGAATTTGTGGACTTAAGGTTTCGTGTCTCCAGCGAGGATCACAAGCTGAGGGATAGGTTCAGCCATATGGACCCTTTCTTCCCTTCTCCTTGTAGAAAGTTGTTTTTATTGTAGGTGTTTTTAGATAGCTTAGTTTGGTCAGTTAGTGTATGTTAGTTTTAGTACTTTGTAATTTTTAGTAGGGGTGGGTACATTTTAGGGGGTGGGTTTTATTAGAAGTTTTTAGTGGATGGGGATTGATGTGTAAGGTATGTGTTTTTGACAAATAGAAAGAAAATGTAAAAAATAAAAAAAATATATCTTTGTTTAGGCCTAGATGTTCAGTTAGTTTACGTATAGCTGTAGTTACTGTTGTCCTTGTCTGCAGATGTGTTTAAGGGGATTGGGGATTTGTTGTTTATAATGTGATGTTAAATGTATAGGGTTAATTAGTTTAAGTTAAGATAGGTGTAGGTATTACTTAGTATAAGGTAGTGTAGGTTTGGTTAGGATAGTTGGTAGTTGTAGTTTAGGTATTTTTAGTGACATATATTTAAGGTTTTCTTCAATGTTGTTGTTTGCTACATATGGGTCTCCATGATTTACTGTGTAGGAGTTAGCATGTCTGGTCAGGTAATATTAGGTACATGCCTTAGCTTGCAGTATTTCGCTACATGTGACTAGGTGAATTCCCCATGGGCAGATACCTGGCAGGTTGGCCATGGAATCACATAAGCTCTCTACAAACATTGTTGAGTAGTGCATGTGACAATCTGGATGTGAATGGATACACATCACAACAAGGGATTCATATACAGTTGATCTGTGTAGGTAAGTCATGGGATGTTGTTGTTATTGCAGTCACCTGCACTACATGTATGGGAGCCTCAGAAACTGCTTGTTATTCAACATAAATATCATACTCATCAAATATGTTTCACTCAGTCTGTGTGGCTTAGTCTCTGGCTCCAATCCACACATGTCCCTTTAGTAAGTAGTCAGTATATTGTCTTCACACAATGCAACATGTTCAAAATTGTCTTGCTTCAGACACACGTACTATACACAGGTTGCAGTTCATAGTTTTATTTACAGGTGCAAAATTACGTGATGTACTGTTGTACAGTTTATGAGACAACAATCCCAATAAATGTAACAAGCCATCGGATGTCCAGACAGAGTCAGTTGGGGGGGAACACATCATGGCACATGTGTAGCCGGAGGACCACATTGCCATAGGAGCAGATTGGCCACAACGACTATCCACCAATGTGAGAGGTCAACAGAGGGACAGTCAAATTGAAGACAGTGCCAGTTGTTTGGACACTGGCATGATCTTAAGCACAAGGCAAAGGAGAAAGTGGGTGTGTGATACAGAGAATTTCTCCCTGGCAGTTTTTCTGATGTAAATTGTGCATTGCACATATTCTTCCTCGGACATATGAGGTGCCTCCTGTGACAAGGGTGCTTTAGGTGTTGAAGTAGAGGGAGGCACACATACATCAGGGTCAGAAGATGTGGATCAAGTATACATGGCAGCAGTCATCTGTGGCAACACATAAGGCAGCACTGCAGCAAGGAGGATCTGCTGCTTTTGCAATACAGCAGCAACGTCACAGTGGTAGGCACCCATGCTGGCAATAAGGAAGTCCTTCTTCAACATCAATCAATCAATATATTTTATTATTATGTTTTGGAACTCCTAAGAGATCCACATGAGTAGTGATACAAAATCATGAAAGTTCAACATAGAATGATACACATTTCTTAAGAAGGGGCAAAACATAGAAATACATAATAAAATAGTGCATTGCTGTAGGAGTCTGGACTGGCTTGTAGTGAGTACCAAGGGGTACTTACACCTTGCACCAGGCCCAGGTATCCCTTATTAGTGTATAGGGTGTCTAGCAGCTTAGGCTGATAGATAATGGTAGCTTAGCAGAGCAGCTCAGGCTGAACTAGGAGACGAGTGAAGCTCCTACAGTACCACTAGTGTCATATGCACAATATCATAAGAAAGCACAATACACAGATATACTAAAAATAAAGGTACTTTATTTTTATGACAATATGCCAAAGTATCTCAGTGAGTACCCTCAGTATGAGGATAGCAAATATACACAAGATATATGTATACAATACCAAAAATATGCAGTATAGTATTAGAAAACAGTGCAAACAATGTATAGTTACAATAGGATGCAATGGGGACACATAGGGATAGGGGCAACACAAACCATATACTCCAAAAGTGGAATGCGAACCACGAATGGACCCCAAACCTATGTGACCTTGTAGAGGGTTGCTGGGACTGTAAGAAAACAGTGAGGGTTAGAAAAATAGCCCACCCTGAAAAGTGAGTGCAAAGTGCACTAAAGTTCCCCAAAGAGCACAGAAGTTGTGATAGGGGAATTCTGCAGGAAAGAACAAAACCAGCAATGCAACAACGATGGATTTCCAGATGAGGGTACCTGTGGAACAAGGGGACCAAGTCCAAAAGTCACGACCAAGTCGAGAGTGGGCAGATGCCCAGGAAATGCCAGCTGTGGGTGCAAAGAAGCTGTTACTGGACAGTAAAAGCTGAGGATTCTGCAGGAACGACAAGGGCTATAATCTTCCCCTTTGGAGGATGGATGTCCCATGCCGTGGAGAGTCGTGCAGAAGTGTTTTCCTGAAGAAATACCGCAAACAAGCCTTGCTAGCTGCAAGTCTTGCAGTTAAGGTTTTTGGATGCTGCTGTGGCCCAGGAGGGACCAGGATGTCGCCAATTGCGTCAGGGGACAGAGGGGGCACCCAGCAAGACAAGGAGCCCTCTCAGAAGCCGGCAGCACCCGCAGAAGTGCCAGAACAGGCACTACGAAGTGGAGTGAAATGGTGCTCACCCAAAGTTACACAAAGGAGTCCCACGCCGCCGGAGGACAACTCAGGAGGTCGTGCAATGCAGGTTAGAGTGCCGTGGACCCAGGCTTGGCTGTGCACAAAGGATTCCCTCGGAAAGTGCACAGGGGCCGGAGTAGCTGCAAAAGACGCGGTTCCCAGCAATGCAGTCTGGCGTGGGGAGGCAAGGACTTACCTCCACCAAACTTGGACTGAAGAGTCACTGGACTGTGGGAGTCACTTGGACAGAGTTGCTGGATTCAAGGGACCTCGCTCGTCATGCTGAGAGGAGACCCAGGGGACCGGTGATGCAGTTCTTTGGTGCCTGCGGTTGCAGGGGGACGATTCCGTCGACCCACGGGAGATTTCTTCGGAGCTTCTAGTGCAGAGAGGAGGCAGACTACCCCCACAGCATGCACCACCAGGAAAACAGTCAAGAAGGTGGCAGGATCAGCGTTACAGAGTTGCAGTAGTCGTCTTCACTACTTTGTTGCAGTTTTGCCGGCTTCCAGCATGGTCAGCAGTCGATTCCTTGGCAGAAGGTGAAGAGAGAGATGCAGAGGAACTCTGATGAGCTCTTGCATTCGTTATCTAAGGAAATCCCCAAAGCAGAGACCCTAAATAGCCAGAAAAGAGGGTTTGGCTACTTAGGAGAGAAGATAGGCTAGCAACACCTGAAGGAGCCTATCAGAAGGAGTCTCTGACGTCACCTGCTGGCCCTGGCCACTCAGAGCAGTCCAGTGTGCCAGCAGCACCTCTGTTTCCAAGATGGCATAGGTCTGGAGCACATGGAGGAGCTCTGGGCACCTCCCAGGGGAGGTGCAGGTCAGGGGAGTGGTTACTCCCCTTTCCTTTGTCCAGTTTCGCGCCAGAGCAGGGCTGAGGGGTCCCTGAACCGGTGTAGACTGGCTTATGCAGAAATGGGCACCATCTGTGCCCATGAAAGCATTTCCAGAGGCTGGGGGTAGGCTACTCCTCCCCTGCCTTAACACCTTTTTCCAAAGGGAGAGGGTGTAACACCCTTTCTCTGAGGAAGTCCTTTGTTCTGCCATCCTGGGCCAAGCCTGCCTGGACCCCAGGAGGGCAGAAACCTGTCTGAGGGGTTGGCAGCAGCTGCAGTGAAACCCCTGAAAAGGCAGTTTGGCAGTACCCGGGTCTGTGCTACAGACCCGTGGGATCATGGGATTGTGCCAACAATGCCAGGATGGCATAGAGGGGGCAATTCCATGATCATAGACATGTTACATGGCCATATTCGGAGTTACCATTGTGAAGCTACACATAGGTATTGACCTATGTGTAGTGCACGTGTGTAATGGTGTCCCAGCACTCACAAAGTCCAGGGAATTTGCCCTGAACAAGGTGGGGGCACCTTGGCTAGTGCCAGGGTGCCCACACACTAAGTAACTTTGCACCTAACCTTTACCAGGTAAAGGTTAGACATATAGGTGACTTATAAGTTACTTAAGTGCAGTGGTAAATGGCTGTGAAATAACGTGGACGTTATTTCACTCAGGCTGCAGTGGCAGGCCTGTGTAAGAATTGTCAGAGCTCCCTATGGGTGGCAAAAGAAATGCTGCAGCCCATAGGGATCTCCTGGAACCCCAATACCCTGGGTACCTCAGTACCATATACTAGGGAATTATAAGGGTGTTCCAGTATGCTAATGTGAATTGGTGAAATTGGTCACTAGCCTGTTAGTGACAATTTTGAAAAAAATGAGAGAGCATAACCACTGAGGTTCTGTTTAGCAGAGCCTCAGTGAGACAGTTAGTCATAACACAGGTAACACATTCAGGGCACACTTATGAGCACTGGGGCCCTGGCTGGCAGGGTCCCGGTGACACATGCAACTAAAACAACATATATACAGTGAAAAATGGGGGTAACATGCCAGGCAAGATGGTACTTTCCTACACAACCCCCCCCCCCCCCCAGACGAAGGACAATAAGACTAGTCATTACCTGATGGGTCTTTATTGTCTAAGTGGAAATATCTGGAGAGTCCATCTGCATTGGAGTGGGTACTCCCAGGTCTATGTTCCACTGTATAGTCCATTCCCTGTAGGGATATGGACCACCTCAACAATTTAGGATTTTCACCTTTCATTTGTTTTAGCCAAAGTAGAGGTTTGTGGTCTGTCTGAACAATGAAGTGAGTGCCAAACAGGTATGGCCTCAACTTCTTCAGTGCCCAGACCACAGCAAAGGCCTCCCTCTCTATGGCAGTCCAACGCTTTTCTCTAGGGGTCAACCTCCTGCTGATAAAAGCAACAGGTTGATCCTGGCCCTCAGAATTAAGTTGTGATAAGACTGCCCCTACGCCTAATTCAGATGCATCAGTTTGGACAATGAATTTCTTGGAGTAACAGGGGCTTTTCAGGACAGGTGCAGAGCACATGGCCTGCTTCAGCTCCTCAAAAGCTTTCTGACAGTTTGCTGTCCATAATACCTTCTTAGGCATTTTCTTTGAAGTGAGGTCATTAAGAGGGGCTGCAATGGAGCCATAGTTCTTTATGAACCTCCTATAGTACCCAGTGAGGCCTAAAAAGGCTCTCACCTGAGTCTGAGTTGTAGGGGGAACACAATCTATAATAGTTTGGATTTTCCCCTGAAGTGGTGCAATCTGTTCTCCACCAACCAGGTGTCCCAGATAAACCACCTTCCCCTGCCCTATCTGGCACTTTGAAGCCTTGATAGTGAGGCCTGCCTTTTGCAGGGCCTCCAAAACTTTCCATAGGTGGACCAGGTGATCATCCCAACTGGATCTAAAGACAGCTATATCGTCCAGATATGCTGCACTAAAAGCTTCCAGCCCTTGCAGGACTGTATTCACCAACCTCTGAAAAGTGGCAGGTGCATTTTTCAATCCAAAAGGCATTACTGTGAATTGGTAATGGCCTCCAATGGTTGAAAATGCAGTTTTTGCTTTTGCATCTTCTGATAACTTGATCTGCCAATACCCTGCAGTCAAATCAAAAGTGCTTAGATACTTGGCAGATGCCAGTGTATCTATGAGCTCATCTGCCCTGGGTATAGGGTGAGCATCTGTTTTGGTTACTTGGTTGAGACCTCTATAGTCTACACAAAACCGCATTTCCTTCTTTCCATCTTTGGAATGAGGTTTTGGTACAAGTACCACAGGAGAGGCCCATGGACTTTCAGAGTGCTCAACCACTCCCAGTTCTAACATTTTCTGCACTTATTGTTTTATGCAGTCTCTGACATGGTCAGGCTGCCTATAGATCTTACTTTTGACAGGCAAGCTGTCTCCAGTATCTATAGTGTGCTCACACCAAGAAGTGGTGCCTGGCACAGTAGAAAAGAGTTCAGAAAACTGACCCAGGAGATTTATGCAGTGGTCTTTCTGCTCAGCAGTAAGACAATCTGCCAGTACAACACCTTCCACTAGAGCATCTTGTTCTGTGGAAGAGAAGAGATCAGGGAGAGGGTCACTCTCTTCTTCCTGTCCCTAATCAGTTGCCATGAGCAGGGTGAGATCAGCCCTGTCATAGTAGGGTTTCAGGCGATTGACATGGAGCACCCTAAGGGGACTCCTGGCAGTGCCTAAGTCAACTAAGTAGGTGACTTCACCCTTCTTTTCAACAATTATGTGGGGTCCACTCCATTTGTCTTGGAGTGCTCTTGGGGCCACAGGCTCCAAGACCCACACTTTCTGCCCTGGTTGGTACTGAACCAAAACAGCCTTCTGGTCATGCCATTGCTTTTGGAGCTCTTGGCTGGCCTGAAGGTTTTTACTGGCCTTTTTCATGTACTCAGCCATCCTTGATCTGAGGCCAAGTACATAGTCCACTATGTCTTGCTTTGGAGCTTTTAAAGGTTGTTCCCAACCCTCCTTAACAAGTGTTAGAGGACCTCTCACAGGGTGCCCAAATAGGAGTTCAAAGGGGCTGAAGCCCACTCCTTTCTGGGGTACCTCCCTGCAAGCAAAAAGGAGGCATGGTAAAAGGATATCCCATCTACTGTGGAGTTTTTCAGGGAGTCCCATAATCATGCCTTTGAGAGTTTTGTTAAATCTCTCCACCAGTCCATTTGTTTGTGGATGATAGGGTGTGGTGAACTTGTATGTCACACCACACTCCTTCCACATGGCCTTTAAGTAAGCAGACATGAAATTGCTTCCCCTGTCTGATACCACCTCTTTTGGGAAGCCCACCCTGGAAAAGATTCCCAGGAGGACCTTTGCCACTGCAGGAGCTGTAGTGGTTCTTAGAGGAATTGCTTCAGGATATCTGGTGGAATGGTCCACTACCACCAAGATAAACCTATTGCCTGAAGCAGTAGGAGGGTCAAGGGGGCCAACTATGTCAACCCCTACCCTTTCAAAGGGAACCCCAACCACAGGCAGTGGAATAAGGGGTGCCTTTGGAGTGCCACCTGTCTTGCCACTGGCTTGACAGGTTTCACAGGACTTACAAAATTCCTTTGTGTCCTCTGACATTCTAGGCCAATGAAACAAGGGAACAAGCCTGTCCCAAGTTTTCATTTGCCCCAAATGTCCAGCTAAGGGAATGTCGTGGGCTAGAGTTAGGAGGAACTTTCTGTACTCCTGAGGAATCACCAATCTCCTGGCAGCTCCAGGTTTTGGATCCCTTGCTTCAGTGTACAAGAGGTTGTCCTCCCAGTAAACTCTGTGAGAGTCACTGACATCCCCATTTGCTTGTTTGACAGCTTGCTGCCTTAGACCCTCTAGTGTGGGACAGGTATGCTGT
Source organism: Pleurodeles waltl (assembly GCF_031143425.1). Taxonomy (NCBI): domain Eukaryota; kingdom Metazoa; phylum Chordata; class Amphibia; order Caudata; family Salamandridae; genus Pleurodeles; species Pleurodeles waltl. The sequence continues at coordinate 146,001,564 of NC_090441.1, read as the reverse complement.
GCCACACTCAGCTCCTCCCTGGCAGGCCCCCCTTCACCCAAAAGCTCAGCAGTGTCTGCTTCCAGCTCCTCTGGTGTAGGTTCTGCACAGGGTGGAAATTCTTCTTCCTCAGAAGTTGAATCCACTGTAGAGGGAGAGATTGTAGGTAGTGTTTTACTTCTACTAGCCCTAGCTTTAGGGAGCACTTGGTCCATTCTTCCAGGATCCAAGTCACCTTGTCCTTTTTGCTTTTTGGCCTGAGCCCTGGTCAAAGCAAAAATATGCCCTGGAATGCCCAGCATTGCTGCATGGGCCTCCAACTCCACATCTGACCAAGCTGATGTCTCTAAATCGTTCCCTAATAGACAGTCTACAGGTAAATCTGAGGCAACCACAACTTTCTTTGGGCCAGTAACCCCCCCCCCCAGTTGAGATTCACAACAGCCATGGGGTGGCTAAGGGTGTTGTTATGAGCATTGGTTACTTGGTACTGGTGACCAAGAAGGTGTTGTTCAGGGTGGACCAGTTTCTCTATTACCATGGTAACACTGGCACCTGTGTCCCTGTAGGCCTGAACCTCAACACCATTTATTAGGGGTAGTTGCTTGTACTTATCCATGTTAAGGGGACAAGCAACTAAGGTGGCTAAATCAATAGCCCCCTCAGAGACTAACACAGCCTCTGTGGTCTCCCTAACAAGACCAACCCCAACTAAGTTACCAAAAGTGAGCCCAGCTACTGACTTGGATTGGCTATTAGTAGGTTTGCTCCCACCACCACTGCTATTAGTAGGGACACTAGGTGTAGCAGCAGGGGTTGTAGTGGTAGGAGGCTTGGTGCTTTTCTTTGGACAACTGGGATCTGTTGTCCAATGGCCTTTTATTTTACATAAATAGCACCATGGTTTCTTTTCTTTGTTTTGATTTGAAGAGGATTTGGGCCCACCACCCCCACCAGAGTGTTTTTGTGAGCCTGATGAAGACTCATTTTTAGATTTGTCCCCACCCTTGTCAGAAGACTTACCATCCTTCTTCTTGCCATCTTTGTCACCCCCTGTATGAACTTTTCTGTTCACCCTTGTTCTGACCCATTTGTCTGCCTTCTTTCCCAATTCTTGGGGAGAGGTCAGCTCAGAGTCCACCAGGTACTGGTGCAACAAATCAGACACACAATTATTAAGAATATGCTCTCTCAAGATTAAGTTATACAGGCTTTCATAATCAGTAACTTTACTGCCATGTAACCACCCCTCCAAGGCCTTCACTGAATGGTCAACAAAGTCTACCCAGTCTTGTGAAGACTCCTTTTTGGTTTCTCTGAACTTCATCCTGTACTGTTCAGTGGTTAAGCCATAACCATCTAGGAGTGCCTTCTTAAGAACTTTGAAATCATTGGCTTCACTTTCTTTCACAGTAAGGAGCCTATCCCTACCTTTTCCACTAAATGATAGCCATAGGATAGCAGCCCACTGCCTTTGAGGGACATCCTGTACAACACAGGCCCTCTCAATTGCAGCAAACCACTTGTTAATGTCATCCCCCTCCTTATAAGGGGGAACTATCTTGTGCAGATTCCTAGAATCATGCTCTTTTGCAGGATGACTATGGGGAATACTGCTGCTGCCACCATGGGTTTCTAAACCCAATTTCTGTCTTTCTCTTTCCACTTCTAAGGACTGCCTATCCAAATCCAGCTGTTGCTTCTTGAGCTTCAGCCTGGTTTGTTCCACTCTCAATCTATTGAGCTCCCTTTCTAACACTCTGTCATCAGGGTGGGTGGGTGGGACATGCCTTGAAACAGAAGTATGGTGAGAATGAACAGAAGGAGACCTGTCCGTAACAGATGGCACCCTAACAGCTTGGCTAACAGAAACATCACTTCTACTATGATGAGAAGGAATACTCTTGCTATGATGTGAGACAACACTATCAGTATGGTGTGACTCTACATCAGTACCAGCTATGCTAGGTTGTCTGAAAATGGGCAGGCTAGGAAGTTTCCTTTCTAAATCTTTTGCTAGGGGTGCCCCAGGGTCAGATTGGGAACCATCAGCTAACTTTTCAACAGAAGTGGCACCTCTGGCCTTATCCTGTTCAACAAGCATATTAACCAACAGTTCTCTAGAGGGATTCTTCCCTACACTTAAACCTCTTTCTATGCAGAGACTCCTTGCTCCTTTCCAGCTAAGGTGATCATAACCAAGTTTGGACAGATCAACAGTTTGGCCTGTGCCAGACATTTTTAGAAAGTGTTTAAGTGATAGAAAAAGTGAGAAAAACTTTTTAGAACTTTTTAAAGAACAGGAAAAAAAAACTTTTAAAACTTTTTAAGAACTTTTTGAAAGTTTAGAGGTACTTTTCAGCACTTAGTAAAGAAGTGAGAGAAGAAAAGCAAAACGTTTTGGTTAGGTGTACATACACTGAACTTGTTTTGTATATTTTTCTCTTATGAAAAGTACAATGACAAAAAGTGGTAAGTAGTTGCAAAGTACTTATCCCACCACTGCACAACCAATGTAGGAGGCTGGACTGGCTTGTAGTGAGTACCAAGGGGTACTTACACCTTGCACCAGGCCCAGGTATCCCTTATTAGTGTATAGGGTGTCTAGCAGCTTAGGCTGATAGATAATGGTAGTTTAGCAGAGCAGCTTAGGCTGAACTAGGAGACGAGTGAAGCTCCTACAGTACCACTAGTGTCATATGCACAATATCACAAGAAAGCACAATACACAGATATACTAAAAATAAAGGTACTTTATTTTTATGACAATATGCCAAAGTATCTCAGTGAGTACCCTCAGTATGAGGATAGCAAATATACACAAGATATATGTACACGATACCAAAAATATGCAGTATAGTATTAGAAAACAGTGCAAACAATGTATAGTTACAATAGGATGCAATGGGGAAACATAGGGATAGGGGCAACACAAACCATATACTCCAAAAGTGGAATGCGGACCACAAATGGACCCCAAACCTATGTGACCTTGTAGAGGGTCGCTGGGACTGTAAGAAAACAGTGAGGGTTAGAAAAATAGCCCACCCCAAGACCCTGAAAAGTGAGTGCAAAGTGCACTAATGTTCCCCAAAGAGCACAGAAGTCGTGATAGGGGAATTCTGCAGGAAAGACCAAAACCAGCAATGCAACAACTATGGATTTCCAGACGAGGGTACCTGTGGAACAAGGGGACCAAGTCCAAAAGTCACGACCAAGTCGAGAGTGGGCAGATGCCCAGGAAATGCCAGCTGTGGGTGCAAAGAAGCTGTTACTGGACAGTAAAAGCTGAGGATTCTGCAGGAACGACAAAGGCTAGAAACTTCCCCTTTGGAGGATGGATGTCCCACGCCGTGGAGAGTTGTGCAGAAGTGTTTTCCTGAAGAAAGACTGCAAACAAGCCTTGCTAGCTGCAAGTCATGCGGTTAAGGTTTTTGGATGCTGCTGTGGCCCAGGAGGGACCAGGATGTCGCCAATTGCGTCAGGGGACAGAGGGGGCGCCCAGCAAGACAAGGAGCCCTCTCAGAAGCAGGCACCACCCACAGAAGTGCCAGAACAGGCACTACAAAGTGGAGTGAAACGGTGCTCACCCGAAGTTGCACAAAGGAGTCCCACGCCGCCGGAGGACAACTCAGGAGGTCGTGCAATGCAGGTTAGAGTGCCATGGACCCAGGCTTGGCTGTGCACAAAGGATTCCCTCGGAAAGTGCACAGGGGCCGGAGTAGCTGCAAAAGACGCGGTTCCCAGCAATGCAGTCTGGCGTGGGGAGGCAAGGACTTACCTCCACCAAACTTGGACTGAAGAGTCACTGGACTGTGGGAGTCACTTGGACAGAGTTGCTGGATTCAAGGGACCTCGCTCGTTGTGCTGAGAGGAGACCCAGGGGACCGGTGATGCAGTTCTTTGGTGCCTGCGGTTGCAGGGGGACGATTCCGTCGACCCACGGGAGATTTTTTCGGAGCTTCTAGTGCAGAGAGGAGGCAGACTACCCCCACAGCATGCACCACCAGGAAAACAGTCGAGAAGGCGGCAGGATCAGCGTTACAGAGTTGCAGTAGTCGTCTTCGCTACTTTGTTGCAGTTTTGCCGGCTTCCAGCGCGGTCAGCAGTCGATTCCTTGGCAGAAGGTGAAGAGAGAGATGCAGAGGAACTCTGATGAGCTCTTGCATTCGTTATCTAAGGAAATCCCCAAAGCAGAGACCCTAAATAGCCAGAAAAGAGGGTTTGGCTACTTAGGAGAGAAGATAGGCTAGCAACACCTGAAGGAGCCTATCAGAAGGAGTCTCTGACGTCACCTGCTGGCCCTGGCCACTCAGAGCAGTCCGGTGGGCCAGCAGCACCTCTGTTTCCAAGATGGCAGAGGTCTGGAGCACACTGGAGGAGCTCTGGGCACCTCCCAGGGAAGGTGCAGGTCAGGGTAGTGGTCACTCCCCTTTCCTTTGTCCAGTTTCGCGCCAGAGCAGGGCTGAGGGGTCCCTGAACCGGTGTAGACTGGCTTATGCAGAAATGGGCACCATCTGTGCCCATGAAAGCATTTCCAGAGGCTGGGGGAGGCTACTCCTCCCCTGCCTTAACACCTTTTTCCAAAGGGAGAGGGTGTAACACCCTCTCTCTGAGGAAGTCCTTTGTTCTGCCATCCTGGGCCAAGCCTGACTGGACCCCAGGAGGGCAGAAACCTGTCTGAGGGGTTGGCAGCAGCAGCAGCTGCAGTGAAACCCCTGAAAAGGCAGTTTGGCAGTACCCAGGTCTGTGCTACAGACCCGTGGGATCATGGGATTGTGCCAACAATGCCCGGATGGCATAGAGGAGGCAATTCCATGATCATAGACATGTTACATGGCCATATTCGGAGTTACCATTGTGAAGCTACACATAGGTATTGACCTATGTGTAGTGCACGTGTGTAATGGTGTCCCCGCACTCACAAAGTCCGGGGAATTTGCCCTGAACAAGGTGGGGGCACCTTGGCTAGTGCCAGGGTGCCCACACACTAAGTAACTTTGCACCTAACCTTTACCAGGTAAAGGTTAGACATATAGGTGACTTATAAGATACTTAAGTGCAGTGGTAAATGGCTGTGAAATAACGTGGACGTTATTTCACTCAGGCTGCAGTGGCAGGCCTGTGTAAGAATTGTCAGAGCTCCCTATGGGTGGCAAAAGAAATGCTGCAGCCCATAGGGATCTCCTGGAACCCCAATACCCTGGGTACCTCAGTACCATATACTAGGGAATTGTAAGGGTGTTCCAGTATGCCAATGTAAATTGGTGAAATTGGTCACTAGCCTGTTAGTGACAATTTTTAAAGAAATGAGAGAGCATAACCACTGAGGTTCTGGATAGCACAGCCTCAGTGAGACAGTTAGTCATAACACAGGTAACACATTCAGGGCACACTTATGAGCACTGGGGCCCTGGCAGGCAGGGTCCCAGTGACACATGCAACTAAAACAACATATATACAGTGAAAAATGGGGGTAACATGCCAGGCAAGATGGTACTTTCCTACAATTGCTTAAAACACAAAGATTCAAAATATCTGCAAAAATGATTGTAAAAATGTAAAAATCCTGTAAAAAAAAAATCTTTCATTGTGGGGTGTATAACATAAATCCAATGCCTCTCTATGAGATCTAATATTGAGCCGCAAAAAGAGGGGTTTCAACCATAATTTCCTTTGTGCGGCTAAAGCCGGGCAGACGAACAGAACATGTGAAAGAGTTTGTACCCCACCTTGACACAGATCACAAGTGTTAGTAGAGTCATCCCACCTAGAGGTAAGAACTCTCTGGGGCAATCTCTTAAGTCTAAGCAGGATACACAATCGCCTCACCCCATGGTTTAGATTCCAGGTCAGATAGGGTTGCACCATTTTCATAGTTACAGAGTTAGTTAACTTCTCTAGACCTCTTCTTTGGCGGCACACATCCAGGTCCAACAAAAAGCCTTTGGACCCTGACGCTTCAGTCAGAGTTTTTTTTAGCAATATATAGGGAGTTGAAGGACATAGGTCCAAGTCTAGCTCTAAGAGCCGAGTAGCTTTGATGTAATTTCTGAAAAAAACTGATTTTTCTCTCAGATTGTTAAATAGCTCACTCTCAATGTAAATTCCTTACTATGCATGAGGTTATGCGCCCTTCTTATCACTGCCGCAAGGCCTCGCACAAAGATATTCTTAATGCTGAATTCAAGACGTAATGCTGCTCCTGAGGCTGCATGATTGCAGGAAACTATGCATCTCAGAATGCGGCCTTCTGTCTTGTCAAGAAAATCCCATTTGGTTATATCAATACACTCTATCGCGTGTAAGAGAGTCGCTGGGATCTTGACCTGGTAGGCCGATCGTAAGTGTAAGAAATGCCGTTTACCATTTGCCTTATAAAAAGCCAACAGGCCTTGGGCAAGTGAAAGAGCCTTATTGGTATTATGGCAAATGTGATTGTGGTCTTTTGTTGAAGTCGAAAAGATCTTACCCAAAAACTGGTATGAAACTTGCTGTTCCAGTTTGTGTTTACCCATAACTCAAGGATACAAGAAATTCCGTCTGTTTATCTTCCCGGAGAAGCAAACCACCTGAGACTTTGCTGTATTAATTCTCAGGTAATGCTTCTCTGAATAGATTTTTAAGGTGGCCAAGCGATGATTTAGGCCTTTTGGGGTAAGGTCATACACTACTACATCATCCGCGTAGATTAAGCACATGATTGGCCAGCCCCCCACCACAGGGGCATCGCCGGAAGAGTTCCTGAGACTTATGGGTAGGTCGTGGATATAGAGGGAAAAAAAGCAATAGGGCCAGTAAACAACCTTGTTTCAGGCCATTTTTGGTTAATACCTTTGAAGACAATCCCTGTTCTCCAACCATTAGGATTTTGCACCAGGTTGATGAGTGTAGGGCAATCACAAATTGCAGGAGACCAGGTGGGACCCCTTGATCTTGGAGTTTCTTTCACAGTGTTCCCCTATTCACTCTGTCAAATGCTGTGGAGTAATCGATAAATGCTGGATACAATATACCTCCCCTAGTCTGAACATACTTATTAATTATAATTTGCATAATCAAGATATTGTCTAAGGTATTATGGTCCTTTCTGAAGCCTGCCTGTTCCACTGGTAAAATACCATTTTCCTCCAACCAATCAGTCAATTGCAGTAGGATGCTTTTTTGTGAATATCTTTCCAGTTGCATCTAATAAGGCCATTTGTCTGTAATTTGATGGGATTGATCTATCTCCCTTTTTATGCAGTGGAAGAATTATACTACCCGTCCATGATTCCGGGATGTTGCCTCTGGCATAAGAGGAGCCGAAAACTGGTTGGAATAGTTTTGCCCAGAGCAAAGGCTCCCTTTTAATTAGGGTCATTGGAACCTCGTCGGGTCCCATAGCACATGAAGAGCGCATTGATGTAATGATCCCCTCTAATTCTACCATTGTTGGAGCCCCTGTATTACCCATTTCTCCACCTTTGTTTAATACTAACTTCTTTCTCCCCGGGTCAACGTCCTGGTTTTTAGTGTAAAGATCTTGAATATACGATTTCCAAACTTCCTCTGCTATCGGGGTGGCGGCTAAGGATTTTCAGTTTCTGCACCCCTCTGTGATAATAGCCCAAAAGGATCTGGGGTTTCTCTTTACGTCTGCTTCCCTCAGTGCAACCCAATTATGGTCCTCTTCTTTTTTCGGATTGCCAATTTCATCCACGATCTTCTCTTAAGTTTTGTTATTTCCCTATTCATTTCCTTAGATTTCTGTTCCAATTGTCGGCGTACTAGCTCTGTTCAGGTTCAGAATAGGAAGCTGGATTTTTTCCGCTCTCGTTATATTACGCTCGGGCTGCTTACGCGAAGTAATGTGCTTTATTAAGTTGGAAAATTGTATTAAAACATCTTTCCCCCACACCTCCAAATTTCCCGTGATGTTCTCCAGTAATGGCTTAATCAATATCATTTTAACTGTCGACCAGGACATTCTCCTGTTTTTTCCATTGAATCTAAGGTTTGCGCCCTTTATAGACCATGAGTCTGTGGCCCCTAACTTCAAGCTTAAAGAAAGCCTTAAGATTTTGTGATCACTGTATAGGGTGACTAATACAGCCATAACCTCAACTTTTTGAGCTAAGTTATACGAAGCACAGATGCAGTCTAGAATGGAGTTATTCTTGACCGACTTATGGGTGGGGGCTGTGGGTGAATCCATGCTAAAGCGCCCATTCAGAATAATAAAATTGCAAGACCTTTGACCTTTCAAAAAAGTGAATCCTCTTTTATCTGTCCTAATTCTAGAAGGAAGCATGATAGAAGGAATATTCTTAATTAAGTCCCCCATTAAAATAAAATTAGATTAGAGAGTTGTTGTAAAACAGTATCCCATTCCTTTTCGGGAGGAATATATGCATTTACAATAGTTAGGGGTAGTTTCCCACACTTCTCCCCCCTAACTTGTACTCGTACTATTTGACAAAAAATTGTAGAATCAGGGAGGCTAATATATTCCCAATTATATCTGTCACTTAAAAGCATGGCAATGCCCCCTTTAGCACACCCTTTTTTTGAGGGGAGTGCTTTTTCACTTAAAACTGTGTAACCCGGGCATGTGAACTCATTTGGACAACAGGTTTCTTGTATGCAAATCAAATCGATCATCATTGAACACAAAACTTGTAGTCTACACTGATCTTTCCCTAGACCTGCAACTTTCAAGGAGACTAGGGAAAGGCCAGTGCTAGTAATATGGCTGATTCAACTTATCCCTAGGCTTAGGTCTATTCAACGCCTCCGCTAACCAATTCCAGTTTTCTTGATTGGTACCGTAGCCCTGTGATTTAGGTCCTTTCACAACGTTCACTACCCTTGTACCTTGATATAAAGAAACTTGCACACTTTCTCCTGAGGTAAGAGAAGATTCCCCCCCCCCCAATTCATGACTGAGTTTGTGGAATCTAATCCATGAATCATAGACTGCCCACCAGGGTAGATTGACTTCTCCCGTACAGGGATGACATCCATACCCCTGCGTAAAAGTTGGACACAATTAACCAAGATTAATTTCACAATAGTTTTGGAAGAGAACCAAACCTTTGCCTTGCTCCTGCCCATACTGTGGTCAAGAAAGACCCTCACGATAGCGGTATTGAGTCAAATATAGTCAAGAACTCCAGATAGTCTGGTAAGTCTGTCCGCCCATCAAGGGCATTATCCCCTCTGAGTGCTTAATCTGGGGTGAATGTCCTTGCCACAGGATCGACCAGATCAGGCGGAAACATGATGGCGGAGTCAGATCTAGCACATGGAATCACTGGTTGGTCCGTCTGAACATGGACTTGTGGTGGTACAACTACAGACACCCCCTCAGTCCTGTTCTGAGAGTTCTTAATTGGGGGGACCTGTTCCACGGTGTCCAAGAATTCCACCTGCTCTCTCTCTTCAAACTTAACCTTCCTTTCTTTTTTTTTAAAATCATTCGCTGGATTCTTTTCTTTCCAGTCTTTTTCCCAATTATTTTAGAGATTTTAGAGATTTTGCTAGCCTGACCCAAGTCATTTTCATTTTGTTCCACCTCCTTTATGGGTGGCTGATCTTTAGGAAGAAAGATTGGAAATGGTGCTGCTCTGAGAGTAGGGGCATCTTCCTTTATCTGGACAACATGAGCCAGTGGGGTAGTATTGAGCAATGAGTTCGTATTAGAGAACAGAATGACCAGAGAGTATATCTCATTCTCTTCAGAGGCCTGGATTACTGTAGTAGTATCTCCTTAGACCACCCGTGGTTTTCCTGCTTGAGTTCCTCTATCGGAGTGAGAAAGTTTATCACCTGCGATCTTCAAGTCCTCAACACTTGCGCACTGAGGGCTAGTACCATTTGAGTTCAGGCCTAAACTCTTACATGCTTCTTTTTTTAGTTGTCATAGTCAACTCGCTGGGGAGTGACTCATGTTTTGATTTACTAATAAGACTTTTAGAATGGAAACCAGGATGTCTTGAGTATGGTCTGAGTTTTTTACAGATTTCTCTAAAAGTTCCAGAATGGATGATAAAATTCTTTCAAGGCACTTGAGAGATTCAGAAAGGACTATATGCTGTGGTGTTGGACACAGTAGGCCGGATTATCTGATGAAGTTAAGTCAGAGAGAATGTGATCCGAGGGGGTGCTACTGAATAGCTTTAGCATGGGGGAATCAATATTAGAGTGTACTTCTACGGGCGTCCTTGAGTCGAAGGAGCTGATCTGCTTCCAAGCACCTCATCCGGATCTATATCAGGGAGGGTAAATTCTGTAACTTTGTCATGATTCGACCCCCCCTCATGTGGGGGGCAGCAGCAAACCAGTAGACCCCTCCGTAACGGTAGTACCCTCACCCATCAAAGCATTCAAATCATTACTCTGAGTGGGTCCTTAAAGAGAATTATTATTGACACCAGATGTATTTCCTGCCTTAACCTTTATTTTCTCGCAAGGATCCTTTGAAAGGAATGGGAGGATAGAATTCAGACTTTTTATATTTAATTGTTGCGCCCCCTTGTTTCTCAGGGAGTTTGATTTCGTTTTTTTTGCATGCTCTGCTAAGGAAAGACCTACTCCTTGTACGTTTAGAAGTCATTCTATAGCTCCTGTTCTTTTATTCACACTCTTGCTGTATCTGTAGCCGGCCCCAAGCATAACACAGTCTCTTGTGTGAAAGGTGTGGAAGGTAGTAGAAAAGTGCCACTGATTCACAGAAGAAGCAGGGATGAAAAGGGAAACAGGAGCGGGAGGGCGGAAGTGGAAGGACCAACACAACTTCCAGCTCTCCTAGCTCTCAACACTCCTGATCCGCTCCCCCTCCCGCAAACTTCAGGCTCAAGGCTTCAAGGCTACAGCAGCCCTTGCCGGCGGGGGACCTGCCTAGCCGCCTAGCAACGATCACAGCAGCTATAGTACTTTCTATGTCTCCTACGAGTTGGTGAAAGACGGTGAAAGATGGTATGAGGCGGTGTGAGGTGGAAGCAGGTGGGAAGGTAGGACGAGCCGGGACAACCGGCAAACCAGGCAACCAAGTAACCAGGTAGCTGGTGCCAGATACAGAGGCGAAGGACGACAAAAAAGGGGGGGGTGAAAAAAGGGGTGAGACAACCTTCTCTCCCCCTCTCCCCTTTACTTTAGTCCGGAGGCCGGCTGCCCTACTGCACTCAATGCTCTTCTCTCCGGTCTCCTCCACCTCCTTCTCCAGTTCTATGTCAGGACGGGAGGCTCCAATTATGCTTTCTCTTTCTTTACTGACTTAAACAGCAGCCAATCAAATACAAGTAACAGAAAAAAACTACATCACCCAGGATGCCTAACATCCTGTCACATGGTCCAATCACCATCCATGTCCTCTGCTATGAGTCCTTTGACCTATGAAGTCACTTCCTCTTTCTTTGCTGCCTCGCAGCAGATAAGTACACGTTTATTTTCTCTCTTATATTCTGTAAGATTTATAATTGTTTAAACTGTAAAATGGCCCGGTTAGGCATCGCGATTCAGCGCGCTTTCGATATATTTGGTGGAAGCCCTTGATACCAGGGTCCAACAATCAGTTAATGATGCTCTAGTGAGAGCTCTGGGCCCATTTTCAGGGCAAATATTTGACAGGGTTGGACTCAGGGACAACAACCTCAACACGAACCTAAAAAAGTAAAAGACAAAGCAAAAAATCTGGAATCTGGAGCAGAGGTCAGTGGTGTTCATGCTGATGCTTTCGAGAAACTGCGTAAAAAACGCAGTGGCGAACATAATTACAGTTCGAAAAAAGGAACCACCTTTTCTTCCTCTTCCTCTGATAAGAATTCCTCCTCTGATGATTCAGATGATTCTGATGTTCCTGTACAGAGTAAGAAAAGTAAGAAAGTGTCCCCCCCGCTTCAGGTTTTGGACTTTGATCCTACGGAAATCATTCACCCCAGGTCCTCAAACTGGGTTCCCCCTCCCGAAGTAGCGCAATATGTTCAAGCCAATTTGCGAAAAAGTTTCGATAAAGAAGTTAGGTCACGCTTGAAAGCGGAGTGTCCCAGACCTGACCTGGAGGGCAAGGTTTCTGATACTCCAGAGATAGACCCCACCATGGTCACCTTCATGAAAAAATTAGCTAAGGATCCCAAAAAAGGTTTAGACCGCTCCTGGCGTAGTTGCCAAGACAAACTGTTGGATCTTTCAGGACCTTTGACTAAGACCCTTGAGTTGGCGTATGTAGCCAAGGAATCTGGTTCTCCGGTGGACACTGATGTCCTTATCGGATGGGCACAAAGAGCTGTGTGCCTACTAGGAAACTCTAACTGTGCCATTTCAGCACAATGAAGGAAATCTGTGCTTATGCGCATTGATCCCAAATTATCGGATCTTGCGTCCTCAGAAACGGGACCTTCGGCTGAAGGTCTTCTCTCTGGATCCTCATTTAATAAAGACTTAGCCAAGTTCTGCTCCACCTTTTCTTCCCTTGACAAGGCAGAGATGTCACTCAAGAAGGTTTTCAAACGAGGCCTTTTTGGCCGGGCCGGTCATTACGGGGACGTATGTCCGGCCGCAGCTCCTTTAACAGTCCACAAAACCACTACCCGAGAGGCAGAGGTGGCTGGTACAGAGATCAAGACTCCACCTTCTACCCCACGCGACCCAGAGGGGGTCGACCCCGCTTCCGCAGGGGTCATCGCAGAGGGCAACAAGGAGCCATTCAAGACTCAAGTTTCACAGGCGAGCATTATTCATTTTTCTCAGGTCAAACTTGGGGGCAGAGTTGCATCTTTCTTAGCATATTGGAAACGGATATACAGAGATCCATGGGTTCGCCAACAGTAGAGGGATTTCGACTGGAGTTCGTCAGTACTCCCAAACAACCCTCCCCTCCATTACTAATGTGTTTTTCCCAAAGCAAATCAAGATTTTATAGACAAAGAAGTGCAAGCTACTGAGACCAGTGATGGAATGCCTCAGAACCAAGGGAGTCAGATTGATTATATATCTGGGCGATATTCTGCTGATGTCTCAGTCCCCTCAAGTCCTAATCTCACACTTGGATTGGACCATCAGTCTCCTGCAGGATTTAGGTTTCCTGATCAATGTACAGAAGTCATTGTTGAAACCTTCACAGGTAATAGAGTTCCTGGGATTCCAGATAAATTCCACTTTATGTCAACTTCTTCTTCCCTCTCAGAAAATACGCAACATCAAGAGGGAATTGAGATCGGTTTTAGCCTGCCAGACCGTCTCATTGAGGACTTTAGCCAGAGTAGTGGGCTTACTAGCTTCATCTATTCAGGCAATATTCCCTGCACCGCTACATTATCGAGCACTTCAAAGACTCAAGATCAGGCATTTGCAACAGGGTCTGAGTTACTCAGAACAAATCCCTTTGACTGCCGAAGTAAGATCAGAAGTTCAGTGGTGGCTTCATCACATGGAAGCTTGGAATGGCAGGACGATTTTCGGCTCGCGTCCGGAGGTAGTGATAGAATCTGATGCCAGCAGATGGGGTTGGGGAGCTCGTTGCAACTCCCTAGTGACGGGGGCAGATGGTCAGAATGGGAACAGTCCCTTCACATCAATTGCCTGGAATTTCTAGCGGGTTCCTTTGCCATAAAGAGCCTCTCCCCGCAGAAAACAGATTGTTGCATACTATTACGGATGGACAATGAATCAGCAGTAAGGTATGTCAACAAATTGGGAGGCACGAAGTCCAGAATCCTGGCGGAGATTGCCAAAGATTTCTGGCATTATTGCCTAACTCAGCGATTAGTAGTCATAGCGGAGTACCTGCCTGGGGACCAGAATATCACAGCAGACTGGAATTCCAGATACCCATCAGACTCCAGTGACTGGAAGTTGGATCCCCTGATTTTTGCTCAGATAGTCAAGGAATGGGACAATTGCGAAGTAGACCTGTTTGCCGCCCGGCTCAATTGCCAAATTCAAAAATTTTACAGTTGGCGTCCAGACCCTTATGCATCAAAGACACATGCCTTTATTCAGGACTGGTCCCAATTTTGAGGTTATGCATTTCCTCCATTTCTGATGATTGCCAGAGTTTTGTCTCAAGTGCGGAGACAGAAAACAGAGATTGTTCTGGTGACTCCGTTTTGGAGAGCACAGCCTTGGTTCCCCAGTGCCCTTCATTTAGCCTGTGCCTCTCCTCTTCTGATTCCTCCTCGTCCGAATCTTCTCTTGAGTCCAGAGGGCCTTCAACATCCACTGGTCTTGTCAGGGAAGTTAACTCTTCTAGTCTGGTTAATTTCAGGTCGAGATGGAGTACCCCAGATGTTTCGCAACAGGCTGGGGAGTACATTAAACAGGCCTGGGCCAGTAGTACCCATAAGAGATATGATTCAGCCTGGCGCAGATGGTCTAGTTGGTGTGTTGGAAGGGGTGCCAATCCAGTGGAAGCACATATTGTTTTGATTGTTAACTTTCTAGCAGAAGTAGCTAGTTCGGGTTTAGCTTATCGGACGATCAACAATTTTAGATCTGCTATTTCAGCAGGACATTCCCAGTTAGAAGGCAAACCCATTGGAGAACATCCACTAATTTGCAAGCTTTTGAGGGGTATACGTCTTTCAAAACCCCCTCAAGCTAAATATACTGTGTTATGGATGTTAGCATTATTTTAAAATTCCTAGATTCTTGGCCTACCAACAGGTATTTGTCTCGTAAGCAACTTTCAGCTAAGCTGACCATGCTTTTATGCCTTATCTCTTGCTAAAGAGTTTCTGACGTCAGAGCCTTAGATTTAGCAGGTAGAACCTTTTCACCTGAAGGAGTCTCTTTTTTGGTGACAAGAAGAACTAAAACAAATTGTAGGTCAGTATCCTATCCAGTTTATACTGAAAATTTGAAATTATGGCCCTCATTCTAACTGCGGCGGGCGGCGGTAGGAAAGGACCGCTGGGGCCATTTCAACTTTCCCGCTGGGCCGGCGGGCGCTAGCCAAGTTAGCGCCCTCCGGCCTAGCGGGAAAGGGGTCTGCAACACTGAAGCCGGCTCCGAATGGAGCCGGCGGTGTTGCAGGTGTGCGACGGGTGCAGTAGCACCCGTTGCGCTTTTCACTGTCTGCTAGGCAGACAGTGAAAAGCAGGCTGGGGCCCTGTTAGGGGGCCCCTGCACTGCCCATGCCATTGGCATGGGCAGTGCAGGGGCCCCCAGGGGCCCCAGGACACCCGTTCCCGCCATCCTGTTCCTGGCGGTAAAAACCGCCAGAAACAGGGTGGCGGGAAGGGGGTCAGAATCCCCATGGCGGCGCTGCTTGCAGCGCCGCCATGGCGGATTTGGGCAACCGGGGGAAATCCGGCGGGAAACCGCCGGACCCGGTTTTCTGACCGCGGCGGTCAGAATGGCCCAGGAAGCACCGCCAGCCTGTTGGCGGTGCTTCTGTCATCCGCGACCCTGGCGGTTTTTACCGCCAGGGTCGGAATGACCCCCTATGTGTTGTTCAGTGTTTAAAGGATTATGAAGTTGTCACAGAAGATTTTCGACAGGATGTTAAAGGTAAATTGTTAATTGCTTTGCAAAAACCTTTTAAACCAGTCTCCTCAGCTACTTTAGCTAGATGGATGAGATGGCTGATGAGTGAAGCAGGTATTGACACCTCTGTATTTGGGGCCCATTCTGCTAGAGGGGCTATGGCTTCAAAATCATTTGTCTTAGGTTCTCGTTTAGAGGACATAATGAAAGCGGCAGATTGGTCTTCAGAAAATACTTTTCGTAAGTTTTATCATAAACCGGTATTGGATGTAGCTAGTGTTGTAATGGAACAGCTTTAAACTAGCATAATCGGAGCCTCCGGTCCTGACATAGAATAAAAAAAATTCTAGCTAACGCGTCAAGAATTTTCAATTCTATTAAGGACAAGGAGGCGAGGATTAATCCCCTTATATATACAATGAATATTGAATATCAATTATTGTGCATATTTGATGATATATTGTCATTTAACCCTCACATTTATTGTCAATTATAAGGTTTGAGACATGTCTATTTTATTGGGATATTACCTACCTGTTTGTTGTTACAGCTTCTGATCAGAAGAAAGCCTGAAATTCGTAACCTGAAGGAAGTTTGGGTTTTAATGTTCTAACCAGTTGTTTCTCCAGCATGGAGCTATCCAAGATTCGGTTCTTCAGTAAGGAGAAGAAGTTCATGACTCCGGATTTTGGGATGGCGTAAGAAGTTTCGTTTTCAAGTTGATCTTATCTGTTATGAACAAAGAAAGAGGAAGTGACTTCATAGGTCAAAGGACTCATGGATGGTGATTGTACCATGTGACAGGATGTTAGGCATCCTGGGTAATGTAGTTTTTTTCTGTTACTTGTATTTGATTGGCTGCTGTTTAAGTCAGTAAAGAAAGAGAAAGCATAATCCTTGCCTCCGTGTCCTTAATAGAATTGAAAATTCTTGACGCGATAGTTAGAATATTTTTTATCCTCCTCCTATCCTTCGCTCCTTCTCC
This sequence comes from Pleurodeles waltl, assembly GCF_031143425.1. Classification (NCBI taxonomy): domain Eukaryota; kingdom Metazoa; phylum Chordata; class Amphibia; order Caudata; family Salamandridae; genus Pleurodeles; species Pleurodeles waltl. The sequence continues at coordinate 145,985,135 of NC_090441.1, read as the reverse complement.
TCTTGCACTGGTACTGGTGCTGTCACGACTGTTCCTCCTCCACCTGCTCTGATGCTTGCGTCTTCCCTGCGCAGGGCTCGTTTCGGTGTGGCTGCCGACCAGCTCACCCGGGCCCACTCAGAGCCCTCCGACCATCCGGATCACTGGAGGGCTCAGGGTTGGGTCGTGGCCTCTGAGCGGTCCTTCCCAGTCTTCCTGCACACACCCCCTTCAGGGCACACCCTCATTGGGACTCCAGTGGCTTGCGGCGTCAGCCCCCGGCATCAGGATCCCAGCAGCAGCTCGCACTCGTGCCTGGGGCAGCAACTCGCGCTCACTGTAGCGTGACCCGGAACAGGAACCGGAAGCTTCTCTCAGTCCTTCTTCCGCTCCATGAAATCCAAGATGCATTGTATAGCCCCCAGCCTATTTGCACCCTCGCTGGTGCCACTTTGGCAGGGCATTTGCCCATGCCTCTACCTCATGACACCAGCAATGTCAGCCAGGGACACTGGAGGCCATGGAGCCGAGAGTAAGTGCCTTGTATGGCGGCCAAGTTATCCTTATTCAGACTGAGGCACCCATGGACTGCCTCAAGGGTGCTCGCAATGGTGTCCATCCCCATCAGCACATGATCTGCCCACTCCCACTGGAATCCTACCACAGTCTTTTGGAATGTACATTCTGGGTCCTGGGAGTCCAAGGTTCTGGGTGGGCTGGCAGGTGGTGTATGTTGGATGTTGCGCAGATCATCTGGAGACCCTGCAATGCTGTCAAGCCTCCCCACGACCAGAGATTGTGTTCAAGCCTCCCTGTAACCAGAGATGGTGTCTGGCTGGTGCTCAGAACTTGCTGGAGTGTGTCAGGATTTATGGTTTACAGTTGGTCACCCACATCATAGGAAACGTCCAGGACAGTCAGCTGGCCAGGAGGTATGGGCTCATCCTCTGAAATAAGATACAGATACGTTAATGGTGATCTCTGATAGATGTTGACAGCAGTCATCAGGTTGACAATCAAGGCTTCAAATGTAGCACTTTCTGTGTCTCATTTACGAGGCCCTAGCGGCACACTGTGCAACCGGAGTGTAATTTTTGTTTACGCTCCCATGGCAAAGTGTGCGGGCCCATATTTACAAGCCCACACAAAGCCACCTTGCATGGCTTTTCATGGCCTTGTAAATATGGACCCTTTTCACGCATACGACTGCGTGGAAGATGCATTCCCACACAACACCCATGGAATCCAAAGGAATCTAACACATTTCCAAATTTACAAGTCTGTGAATGCGTCAGATTCCTGCACCACCTCAAGGGTGCCGCTGTAGTGGCACAATGGGGAGAAATGCATTTTTCAGCACACATAGAAAGAGGAAGACACCATTAATGATTGTATATGTGCAGGAAGGTGCCCCTTCCTGCACATAAGCAATCATCCCTGCAATGCAGGCACACTTGCACCATGGTGCAAGGATGCCTGTGTTGGCGTTAGGCAGTAGTTTGTGCAGCTGCACTGAGGAAAATACAGGGATGTGTTGTATTTCTGTAAATACGATGCATCCCTGCACTTTAAAAATGATGCAGCATCACACAGCAAGATGGCTTGCTGCGCCATTCTGTGTCATTTCCTCATAAATGTGGCTCTCAGTTCAACAGTGAGCTGTAGTAAACCTGTTAGGCATGGGTATTGATGTGCAGTTTCACAGTATTTCCGTAACAAATTCCAGAATCTTTGCATTGTTCTCACAAGTACTGTGTACCTACACTAAGGGGATGGGCCCTGTCCTACTGGGTAGTTTAAGTTCACTGACAATCCCCCCCATTTCATCGTGATCAGAGTTGTGTGTCTGCAGACTGGAACACATCATGTGACTCAGGCCCACAACAGTGTATGTGTACATGCCTCCTCTGATTACCCACTGCTGTGTCCTGGTACACTGGTAAGTGCCACAAAGTGATCCTATCCAGATCATACTTTACTTCTCACATGCCTACGACATGTGGATTATGCGTGACCATATCCAACAGTAATAAATGTTTGTTTGTAATAGAAAGGTATTGGTGAGGCCTCACCCCACATGGTAGTAGTCAAGTGAATAGGTGCATGTATCTACAAATGATTCTCACATCAGTAGGCCCACCCACTTGGGTTCTTTCATGAGTCCTGTCATTTGTGATGGCTATATTGTTCTTGGTATCCCTTGTCAAAGCCCTGTTTGACATCCTAAATCATTGACATGTGTCATCATTAGGCACAGTTGCATCAGACTCCCTCCTGGCATACGATACATGCCTCCCCGGTCCACAAGACATGTACATTGTAGTATTCCAAGGGGAAGTTTTCTGCCATCCTTTCTCAGGTGTGCCTCAAGCGTTGCACAGTCAGACCCAGCAAAGCATGTGTAGTTGTGTAGCTACAATGCAGTACACATGTCCATTCCCAGCTCCCCAGTATGCACATTCTTCCCATTCAATCCAAATGTAATTTTAACATGCACAGTCAGCACCTTCATTGTAAAGCAGTAGCAGTGGCCCACTATGCTTACACATCATCATTAGTTTATGCACACATGGTCCTGTGGTGTGCATCTCTTACATTACCCTCACCCTTAAATTTATTACTTGTGAGGAGTTCCTGAGGTCTCTTCCTTGGCCGCTGACACTTGTATGCACTCACCCTGCACGCCAGGTCAGCTGGGTGCAATTTAGATTCATGCATCTTGCCATGTCCCTATGTGTGGATACCTCCTATCGCCCACACCAGGTCTCCCTCTCAGATGATTTCTTTCTCCTGGGACACAGCCATTCCATTCTGAGGATTTAAATTCTAGATTAGTGTGCATAGGCCCAAGTGACACCGAGTAGCTACATGGTGCAAGTTGTCCTGCATTGTAACAGTCAGGTTGTGCAAGGTGGCAGTGCGCATGCTTGGTGTATTGTTCCTGTCCATGTTTTTGCTGTGTATTCCAGGAGTTGTAGTTGTAGCGAAACATGTTGTACATTGCACTGCAAATGCCAGAATACAAAGTAAGGTAAACTTGGACTGATGCTGCACTTCACACAGTAAAAGGAGTAAGGTGACGGTTCTGGACTCAGTTGTCCAAATTGTGGGTGGCAAATTGTGTTCTTAACCATAGACATGCTAGCATACTACCCTTTGGCCTACAGACTGTGCGTTTTAGGCCTGGGACATAGTTGCCTGCACCTTATAACACTGCCTAGATGCTACATTGCCCCTCATTGCAAGTTACCCCGTGGTTCTTGTGGCTCATCATAGGCCACACTGTCAGGTCCTGGGACTTTAATTGCCAGCTCCTCAGGGATGACGGCTGCCACCATCCCCTCCAAGTTATCCAGCTGCTCCTGGGGCACTGGACTTCCACCTCCATTCTGGAATGCTGCCTTGGGTTGCTGGCCAGTTTCTCATTTATCCTTCACTTACAATTGTACCAGTTCTTTTTACAGTCAATCACTGTCCTCTTGATTTCTGCTATACTGTTTATCATGTCCACGATGGGCTGCCGTATGGCCTCTTTCCTCCCCAATTGCAATTTAGAGGTGACGAATAGCTGGTGTTGGTGCTCTGTCACCTCAATGATCAGGATGTTATTCTCCTCTTCACGAAACTTGCACTTCCTCTTCCCCTTCTCTTGGGAGTCTGTCTGCTCATCCTGGCTGGTACTTGTTTTTTTGGGGGGTTGTCCTAGGGTCTATGGTCTTCTGGGGTCAGCAAGTCAGCTTCTGGAGTATGTCCTGTTGTGTTTTTTTTCAAATATGACATTTTGCAACAGTTTTTTTATGCTCAAAAGTGACACTAGGATAGCTTGCATCACATTACATGCCGCAATTCAGCCTACAGTCACTTTTGCAGAAGTAGCATCAGATTTGATTCTGATGCATTGCACAGGCTAGCATCATTTATGGTGATGCAGCCAAGATCTTAACACCATGGTTCACCGTTTTGTAAGTTTGGTGCAAACATGGTGATAGGATCTGGTGTACAGCTGCATTAGAAATGTTGACGCATTACTGCATTGCAGCAGAGATGTGTCATTGCTTTAATTGAGGCCCAGAGTGTCTGAGATGATCTTTGTTAAGAAAATGAACAAATGTGTGTTAAAGTTGGATCAGGAGAAATGTTTTGGTGCGATAAAAAAAGAAATCTGTAATGCAGGAATTTTAATACCTTTTGACATTAAACTTAAGTCTATTATCACAGTTGACACAAATGCCAATGGGATGGGGGCTATTCTCTCTCAATAACATAAGTATGAAGAAAAAACTGTGGTATATGCATCAAGGACACTTCAGAAAGTAACCATTCCATTATTGAGAGGGAAGCATTCACTACAGCCTGGGGCATAATCTATTATAATATTATAAATAATAATATTATGAAGTTGTTGATGAGGGTTGAGAGATTTGTACCGCCCATAGGATTGCAAACGAAACTCATGGCCTTAGCCCATGAGGGACCCTTAGGACAAAGATTGACTCATCGTAGTCTCAAGGCTCAGTTCTGGTGGCCGAGTTTGAATGAGCAAGTAAGTTTGTGGATTGAAAAGTGTGCAGTGTGGAAAGAAGGGGAAAAAAGATTGAAGGTTGGAGTGGAGTCTTCTATGGGACATATCTCCAATCCCGGTAAACCCTGGCACATTGTATGCACAGATTTTATCGGCTCTATGCATATGCATGAACTTCATGGTGAATGCAGATTTGCGTTAGTAATTGTGGATGTATATTCCAAATCGTTATGTTTGAAATTCTTGAGAGAAATTTCTACAGGCATCACACTTCAAAGTTTGAAGAAAATATTTGTGGAAGAGGGAGTACTATCAGTGATAATCTCTGACAATGGCACTCAATTTATATCCCAGGAGAAAAAGATGTTTTTGTCTAGCTTTGGAATTACACATCATCACACCTCACTTTAAAATCCAGAAGGCAATGGTATTGAATAAAGACCTAATTGCTTGGTGAGGGTATCATTCTGTTGTCAAATGTTAGTGGACAGGACATTAAAAGATTGGTATAGGACATGCTATGGGCTAACCATACCGCATTGCAGGAAGTTACTCAAAAGTTTTTTTTGAAGTGATGAGAGGGAGTGTATCAAGCACCCGTTTAGTGCCATCATGGATGAAAGACTGAGGGGCATATTAATTCTCTGTTTGCACCAAATTAGCGTCATTTTTTTAACTCTAATTCAGTGCAAAACTAACTCCATATTTATACTTTGGCGCTAGACCCGTCTAGCACCAAATTTATGGAGATAAAGTAATTTTTTCGACGTGGAAACCTACCTTGCCTTAATGAGGTGCAAGGTAGGCGTTCCAGTGCAAAAAATGACTCTATGGCCTTAACACCATATTTATACTCCCGTGCAAAAATGGTGCATGGGTGAAGGAGGGGTAAAAAAAAAAATGGTGCAAAGCCCACCCTAGGCCCCAGGGACACCCCCACCCACACCAGAGAGACAGCAGAGGATGGGGGACCCCATCCCAGGTAAGTACAGGTAAGTATTTTATTTTATTTTTTAAAGTGCCATAGGCAGCCCGGAAATGGGCTCCCATACATGGCACAGGGTACAATGGCCATGCCCAGGGGACCCTTGTTCCCTGTGCTGGCCATTGGGGTGGTGGGCATGACTCTTGTCTTTTCTAAGACAGGAGTCATATGGAATGGATGGTTTTGCATCAGAAAATGACTCTTCCCAATGTCATTTTTTGGCGCAAAACCCCCTTCTTCCATACTGCCAGCCCCACCTGACTAACGCCATTTTTTTTACACTAACCTATACTTTGCACCAGCTTGCATCATTCTATAAATATGATGCCCGGCTGGTGCACAGAAATGGTGCAAGCCGGTGCTAAACTTTTTGGTGCAAAACTGCGTTAGTGTAGTTTGCACCAAAAAGTATGAATCAGGGCCTGGGTGACAAAAGGGGGTGAAAACAATGCAAAGGTGAATAGTCTAGAATGGAAGAAAGATATGGTGAAAGTTGGTGATCGGGTTAAGCTCAAAGTTTCAAGGATAACAAAGGATTTGTCTAAGTTTAAAGGGCTGTTCAAAGTTAAATTTGTACATGAATATTACTTTCAATTGGTGAATGGAGGGAGATGAAATCGGCACAGAGTGGTGCTGTATCAGAAGGGTGAACAACCGACAAGTGCGGAAGATGAAGGATTTAGCAGTTTTATGCTAATGAAGGATGTTGATTTTGGAAGGTGACGCACTCTTCCTTAACATTTGAACAATCTGCTGGTACCAGTGGTGTAAATGTCTATCCTGTTAGTAAGGAAGAGAGAAGTGTGAGGGATTATAGGCCTCCTGCATTGTTGAAAGATTATGGCCCTCATTATGACATTGGCGGTAAGTCCCGCTTACCGTCAGGCTGACTGCCGCCAACATACCACCGCTACCCATATTATGACACACACATAGCAATCCGTCACTATAAAACCACACACACAAGTCTGCCAGCACAAAGGTCAGTGGCGGTAGAAAACCAACCTGTTATGCCAACAGAACTATGCCCACAGCATTATGACCCACGAATCACCTCACCGGACATTCAACCACAGTAAACCATTGGCGGTACATAAAGCTGCGCTCAAAATACACACACAAATACAAAACAACACTACATTGGACAATTCAAACTACACACACCTGACACACATACACACACCACTATAAAACACACACACACTACCGACAACCCTTTACGACAAAACAAAAAATGCCAACTGAGAGAGATAGACCAAGAGCACCCACAGAACCAGAGCCACATAACACCATCACCCACACACCATTCATGCACCTTACAGCACACAGCCCAACACATCACCCCACACACCCTCACATACACCACTCACACTATGCACATGGCACCACAAAGACACCCCAGGTTCTCAGAGGAGGAGCTAAGGGTCATGGTGGAGGAAATCATCTGGGTAGAGCCACAGCTATTCGGATCACAAGTGCAGCAGACATCCATTGCTAGGAAGATGGAGCTTTGGCAAAGAATCATGGTCAATGCCGTAGGACAGCACCCCACAACAAGGGATGACATCAGGAAGAGGTGGAATGACCTATGGGGGAAGGTGGGTTCTGTGGTAGCAAGACACCAAATACCAGTACAGAGGACTGGAGGTGGACCCCCACCTTCTCCCCACAACTAACAACATGGGAGGAGCAAGTCTTGGTAATCATGCATCCTGAGGGCCTGGCAGGAGTAGCAGGAGGACTGGACTCTGGTAAGTCAAATCTTTACTACTAACACCCCCCCTAACTGCATGCCATCACAAACCCCCACCCGTACCCTCACCCCCATCACTCCACCACCTCACATACACCCCACCATCACAACCCACCCATCCCAATACCAAGCCCTACACGTAACACCAATGCACGGACCCCCATCACAGACCTGCATGGACACCCATCACTAAAGCATGCACACTAGAGACAATCACCTAGTCCACCAAATGACTACTCACAAAAGTCAAAGTTGTCAGGGCAATAACAACCATAGAGGGCAACACACCCATGCACAAAATGTCACACGCAAAAACAATAACACTGCATTTACATCCCCACAGATCCCCCATCCAACGTCACCGAAGAGGAGGTGCCAGCAACATCCAGTCCCCCCCACAAAAGAGGCCCACAGTGATGACAGCAGCTCTGGACGCCTGGATCTGGATGACCAACCTGGCCCATCAGGTACCTCCGGGCATGGGTTACCCAGGCACAGTCCCATACCACCACAGAACCTCCCCCCTCAGGAAACGTCAGCACAGCACCCACCCAGCGGGCCCATACCTCTATCCTCAGGACACGTCAATCAGCAGTGTGTCCTCCACTACAGGGACCCCAGGACACCCTACAGACACAGGATAATCAGGGACCTGGGATCAGTGGCAGTGGACACACAGTTCAGGGGACAGAGGCACCGGACAACAGGGAAGCTGGGAGGACTGCTGTACGACAGGGGGAGGACAGGCCCAGGGAACCGACTCTCCAGGAGGCACTCACCATGATCCTGGGAGCATATCAACATTCCCAGGAGACAATGGGCCAGATACTGGACAAGACGCAGGAGAACCAGTGGCTGCAGGAGGGGCAGTGCCTGGAGATCAGGGAGGACTTGAAGTCCATTAACACCACCCTGGTCACCATTGCAGGGGTGCTGGCAGACATGGCCAACACCGTGAGGGAAGCAGTGGCGCACCACCGTGCCCCTGACACTAGCCACACTGATGAATAGCCCTCCACCTCCACTGCCGCTAGTGGACAGGAGGCCCTGCCACAGGACCAACAGGCCACCAGCACCCCTCCCCCTGCAGAAGCAGAACCACCCCGCAAATGGTCCCTGCGATCCAGGCAGAAGCCAGAGACTATTGCCAAGACCCCTGCCAGGAAATAAGACTCTCCTGATTGTCACCCTTGTGTCCCACTCTGTCACCCTGTCCACCGTGAACTGCCATTGCTCCCCTTCTAATGCCCCCTTGGACAATGCACCTGTGATACAAATAGACTGGACTCTATCCTGGAATTTCCTCCACCATCACCCCAGCCCATTGCACATCCCCCTCTACTTATTGCACTTAAATAAACACCATTTAAAAAAAATACAAGTATGGAGTCTGGCAAATGATTGCACTATGTATTTGTTTAACAAGCTTTAAACACTGTAATACAACTGTACAGGAATGTATACATAGGAATGACCTGCTGCAGTCAACACACCAGGAGCCGGAGTGGGACACAGATATCTGAAAACAGAGATGCCAAACGGTACAATAAGTGGCCATAGAATTGGGAGAATCTGCCTGCCATGTACAATGTCAAACACAAAACTGTCAATGTAAAGTGAAGTCTTACCTGTGTTTCACTGGAAGTATTGTATTATTGCAGTTCTGTTGTCCTCATCCTCATCCTCTGCCTTCTCATCTTCACTGTCCACAGGGACCACTGCTGCCACATGGCCATCTCTAGCTCATCCTCCTGCAGAAAAGGCACATGGCATCTCAAGGCAAGGTTATGCAACATACAGCCTGCCACGATGATCTGGCAGACCTTCTTGGGTGAGTAGTACAGGGATCAACCAGTTAGATGGAGGCAATGAAACCTGGCCTTCAGTAGGCCAAAGTTCCTCTCGATAATCCTTCTTGTCCACCCATGTGCCTCATTGTAACGTTCCTCTGCCCTTGTCCTGGCATTCCTTACTGGGGTCAGTAGCTATGAGAGGTTGGGGTAACCAGTGTCACCTTCAAATAGCGAGGGACAACTGTTAGCCACACACTCACCCTTAGGGCCCACAATATACCCATACACCAACATCCACTGGGTGGGAACCAGTGCTCACCTATTAGCCACACCCTGTGCCTCTTGATTTGAGCCATCACATATGGGATGCTGCTATTCCGCAGGATAAAAGCATCATGCACAGACCCAGGATACTTTGCATTGACATGGGAGATGTGCTGGTCCGCCAGGCATACTATCTGCACATTCATCTAGTGAAAGCTCATTCTATTCCTGAACACCTGTTCATTTCTCTGGGGGAGGAGGGGAAATGCAATATGTGTACCATCAATAGCCCCAATAATGTTGGGGATATGTCCCATTGCATAGAAGTCAGCTTTCACTGTGGCCAAATCCTCCACCTGGGGGAATACGATGTAGCTGCGCATGTGTTTTATCAGGGCAGACAACACTCTGGTCAGCACTATTGAGAACATTGGCTGTGACCTTCCTGCTGCTAAGACCACTGTCACTTGGAAGGAGCCAGTTGCCAAGAAATGGAGCACACATAGGACTTGCACAAGAGGGGGGATCCTGGTGGGGCGACAGAGAGCAGATATCAGGTCAGGCTCCAATTGGGCACACAGCTCTGTGATTGTGGCCCTGTCAAGTCTATATGAGAATACGCAAATGCCATGAAATGATCGCGCAAGCTGTTGACGATCTGATCATCAAGTTTTACATTACTTAGAAGAAGGGTGGTGGTTGATGCTACTCGTTGCACATCTGAAACAAAGCGCTCGGAAGTATTGTATCATCTGTAAATTAGTGCAAATGGTGCCATCCTGGTACGAAAACCCAACCACGAAGGGTTTTAAAAGTACACAAGAACACAAGTGGAACACGCGGAACCACCTATGTTACGTGCTGTATATACAAAATGCAGGGGAAAAAAAGCAAAACCAGGGCACTCCAAAGTCAATAACAAGTCCATGTAAGTCAAGTTGCCAGAGATATTTTATTTCTTATAAATAAAATATCTCCGGCAACTTGACTTACATGGACTTATTATTGACTTTGGAGTGCCCTGGTTTTGCTTTTTTTCCCCTGCATCAAGTTTTACATGCTGAAAATGAATCGCGCACACTGCCGATTCGAACAAGAATATGCAAATGCCATGAAATGATCGCGCAAGCTATTGCCGATCTGAACATCAAGTTTTACATGCTGGAAATGAATCGCGCACACTACCGATTGAACAAGAATATGCAAATGCCATGAAATGATCGCGCAAACTGCTGCCGATCTGAACATCAAGTTTTACATGCTGGAAATGAATCGCACACACTGCCGATTCGAACAAGAATATGCAAGTGCCATGAAATGATCACGCAAGCTGTTGCCGATCTGAACATCACGTTTTACATGCTGAAAATGAATCGCGCACACTGCTGATTCGAATAAGAATATGCAAATGCCATGAAATGAAATGATCGCGCAAGCTGTTGCCGATCTGAACATCAAGTTTTTGCATGCTGGAAATGAATCGCGCACACTGCCGATTCGAACAAGAATATGCAAATGCCTTGAAATGATTGCGCAAGCTGTTGCCGATCTGAACATCAAGTTTTACATGCTGGAAATGAATCGCGCACACTGCTGATTTGAACAAGAATATGCAAATGCCATGAAATGATCGCGCAAACTGTTGCCGATCTGAACATCAAGTTTTACATGCTGGAAATGAATCGCGCACACTGACGATTCGAACAAGAATACGCAAATGCCATGAAATGATCGCGCAAGCTGTTGACGATCTGAACATCAAGTTTTACATTACTTAGAAGAAGGGTGGTGGTTGATGCTACTCGTTGCACATCTGAAACAAAGCGCTCAGAAGTATTGTATCATCTGTAAATTAGTGCAAATGGTGCCATCCTGGTACGAAAACCCAACCACCAAGGGTTTTAAAAGTACACAAGAACACAAGTGGAACACGCGGAACCACCTATGTTACGTGCTGTAGATACAAAATGCAGGGGAAAAAAAGCAAAACCAGGGCACAAGTCCATGTAAGTCAAGTTGCCGGAGATATTTTATTTCTTGCGAAAAAATAGCAACAACAGCAATACTCCAGCCAATAAAGCCAAAGTAATCGGGAAACCCCCAAAAATGCTTCTGAAAATAGAATGTATAGCCAATGGTATCAAACCGAATATGGAAGAGAAAGTATGGGCAAAACCAACACCAACGACTTTGAAAAAATGTGCAACACCAGCAGTGCTGGATGCATTAAATATACGTCCCACAAGTTCACCGAAGTGATTTGGAAAGTTAGTATTCAAAAGGGACTGTATCTCCGCTGATGACCTTGCCACTTGAAGTGCGTAGGTCTCGCTAGCAGATGTAAGGGCCACATGCCACATGCTTTTGAAACAATAAAGATTTTAGCCTACTTAACTTGTCGAAATCAACCTTGGAAGTAGCAATATGAGGCCAGATGTCCGCTACCTCCCTAAATTGAGTATTCTCAAATTTGATAGGATACTGCGGTTGTGGCTGAGGTTCGCCCTTTATCGGAATTACATGATAAGGTGATTGTCTGTCCCACCCCACGTTATATCTATACAAGGCGGGAGCCTGTGCTAGAGCCCATGATTCACTATAGGACTCCACTAGTTCTCTCGGAACAAGTGGTGAGAAGGAAGGTGTAATAACCTCCTCCCGAACTGGACAGTCGCGAACAAAGTCAGGTGGCCAATCCTGTTCGGCCAGCAGAACATCATATGATTTTACCACATGGTCCCAAAAAATGGCGTTTATAATACGGTCAATGTCCCCTTCCAATCGTAGAGTCACTGCATATACTCTATCAGGATCAGAGACTCGCATGTCCGCCGTCTCAACTTGTATGAAGTCATCAGTTGCTTTCACCTCCAGATGCTCTAGAAGACTCCGGCGAACTATTGTGACCTCTGCCGTGCTGTCTAACAGTGCTAACGCCCACGTCTTGTTCGTCAAGAGAACTCTCTTCTTGAGCGGCATGTCTAACTGAGACTGCTGCCACTTTATTCTTTTTAATTTGCTGTTTTTGTTGCAGCGGTTTCTCTTCTTGTTTAACAGAAACCTCCGCCGAGCGTTGTGAATCCTGTCTCGGTTTCACGTACTCCGTCCTCCGCTCTGACCGCCCACCTCTCTCACTTCTCTTTTCCGAGGAGTCCTGAAAGGAACGAGATTGGCGTGTATCAGTATATTGATATCTATCAGGCGTCTTCAAAGTATCCCTATTCCTGAGATTATACTTATTCTGTGGGGTCTCCGGTTGCGGAGACTGCCCACCATCTTTCTTAGGTGTTTGCTGTTTCTTTTCCCAGCGCTTTTTCGAACCCTCAGGTTGTTGCTGTTTACCATTATCTTTATTATTTTTACCCTGTAACTGGGGTTTTTGTGGTCTAGCCCCTAGGCTATCACGACCAATACTAGAATATGTTTCCGCTATTATTCTCGGAAGCTCCCGCTCCTGATTAAGCAGCGGAACATCCCGAAGACGCATTCGCACTGCCAGTGCTACTGCCTCTCCTTTGAGATTACTCAAAATAATAGAAGAAACTGTGGCAAAATTGCCCAGCAACTGCATGCCCAAATCTAAGGCAGGGGCAGCCCCATATTAATCCTGAATCTGTTTAAGCACGTCCGGTAAATTAGCTAATGTCGGTGTACCGTGTGCCGTAGTGTAGAGCGCGGCAAACACCATGCCCCAGGTATTACAAAGGTCCACCGGAGGAACCATCCCATACGGCAAACACACAGTCAAAATTCTATGTTTATCCTGAGGTCCCGTATGGGGAAATACTGCTTCCAGCGTATTAATTTTTTGCGCCAGCCAAAATGGAGTCTCCTCTCGTTTAGCCGGTACCTTACCCATAACTGAGTGTACAGTAGCCGGATTAATACCCGGAACCACTGCCTGTGGGTGCGCTGGAGCAGCACGCGCTGCATTCGTATTTAGTGTCTGCATTACAAACTGAACCAATCGTCTATATGTAGCCGTTAATTCTGTATATAAACGACGAACTTTAACCACTGCCAATTGAGCAACCGCAGGATGAGGTGTATATGTAGCCAATAAAGGCCAGGTAGGACCATCATTACTCAGCGGACCTAACCTAACTTGTGCTACTGTGTGTGGGAGGGCGCCATCAAGCCAATTATGGTGTTCTTGATAAGATAGAGGTATTTCTAAATAAGCGTAAGCCCTGTATTGTCCAGGGACATTCGCAACAGTGTATTCGTGAAAAGTATTTGTTCCCCCATCCACTGCTGGAAATCCGACCCAAGAATAAAAAAGTTCCGTTCTATAGGCTGCATGGGCGTCCACCACAAAAGTGACAGGACCCCCCTGGACTGTCAGTCCATGTGTCAATAGATGTCCCGTGAGCGGGTGACGCATATTAATTGCTATATTCACTACATTAGGATTTGCCATTTTATAAAAAATAGATTCAGGTCAGAGAAGGCACACCAATATCGGGGTTTTTCCTTTCAAAGTTCAAGCTTGAACAACCAACCACTAAGCAATAGGAGACACCTATGCCGTGGCGGCGGAAACCCTCAGCCCCACGGACGTCTCCGTATACGGAACCGAGGAGTCAAAATATATATGAGACCAAGAGAGTCAGTCGGACCTAATCATTAGTGCCAGACCAAACGTTGGCGGCGCCATGTCGCGTGGGCTCTCATTATTCTAAATGAGACTACTGGATTTCTAGGTAGCAGGATCTATAACGGTGTGGGGGACTGAGTCTGACCCACGTGTAAAGAACTCTGTCACCATAAATCCGGTTTTTGCTCCGGCTAACTAGCAGTGCCTCATTTCTCCCATGTGGAAGAAATGATTTGGCAGCCTAGCGCATGACATCTTTGGAACTTCTCAGGGAAGTCGTGGTTACTCAGATCCAAACCAACTCTCTTATTTCCAATATGATCTCATATACAAATGACAAAGACAGTATAAGTTTTATATAATGTTTTTAATAAAACGACTGTATTTTAGATATTAAGGCGTGAGCCGCAATAACCAGAACAATACAACACAGTAGGATTGAAATAGTCACCAGGAGAGTAAAACATAAGAACAAAGCTATCATATTGTCTAACAGTTTCTACTCTCCCTCTGCTTGTTCTATTTAGAGCACAGCATGTTAAGCTTCTAGCTTGCCTATTAGGATCACCGTGGAGACATCAGCCCTCATACCTGAGCAAAGACCTGTGATCTTGGTTCAGCATCTGCAACGAGGCAGTCAGCGTCTAGTTGTGGTTCCCTGGTCGGAATCTCCCTCCTCCGTGTATTGGGACAAGGAAGTGATTTTATAACTAACATGTCATCGTGATCACAAAATGTCCCTACGCAGGAATGCCAAGTCTAAACTCCTACCACGTCTACCACGTCTACCATGTCTATCGGCAATGTACCAGACCGTATCCTTGACTGAAGCACAGAGTAAACATGTTATGGAGAACTCCAGTGCTGAAGTAGGCAAAACAGTGTGATATGAAATAAAAAACAACACCGTAGAACTGGCTATTTGAAAAATAACAGTACGAAGCCTAATAAAAAGCATGTAGAGCAAAGTGCACAGAGGCTCTAAGCTGTCAGCAAATGAATAAAATATATTCAGGGCAAAGTGCACAAAGGCCTAAAGCCTGAAGCTAAAGCGCAATGAATACGTAAAACTAACCACACTACAAAACCACACCCAGTCATGCTGCAGGGAAAGCTTCTAGAAGGTCCTAGAAAGGGACCACAACCTAACACACTCAGTAAGCCTGCAGCAATACCTTGCAAATGAACAGTTATTGCAAACATCATTAATAGTGTTTTTCAGGGTTAAAGTCTGCAATGCAAAAGGTTAACATACTGCATATAAACACAACATACATGTCATTTGCAAGACCAATGATTTTCAAACCCTATCCAACCGACACACGGAGTAAAATCGGCCCATATGAGTAATGATTGGGCGGCAGGACCATAAAATTTCCATCTCTCAGAACTACTGATGTGTTGGCTCTCATTGTACCAATAAGACTGCTAGATTCTTGCGGCAGCACCACCAGGTTGTGGGGAATTTAGTACAATTCCACACCTTGTGATAATTGTCAGCTTAACCCTTTCGGCCTGCTAGCAGTACCTCACCAGCACCTGGAAGTGGTGGTGATTTGTGGCAGCCATGTTCATGACATTCTGAGTTCTCAGGGTAAATTGTGGTGGAACAGAACTCATTCTTTTCTCTCAGTTACATTCATCTCACACATGCAAAGACAAACAGAAGCAAAGATTGGTTCAATATACTTTATTGAATCAATTGTATTCTAGATAGAATGGCATCTACTTCAATGATTAGGATAATAAAGCATAATAATAAGGATGCGGTGACAAAGAAAGTGAAACACAAGAAAAGTCCCATCATAGTGTCAGAATGCTAGTTGTTGGATTTCATACCTATCCCACTAAAGTACTATATTAGAGATTAGAGCACAGCAGTTTAACCCTAATCTGTTCTTTAGAATCCCTAGGAAGACACCATCCCCCATACCTGGATTTGGTAGTAGCGAAGAGGACTGTTATTCTACTGAGAGTCCTCTCTCATGTAGGCAGAGAAAGATATCAAGTGTCAGCAGACAGCTGCAATGAAGTGACAGCATGCTGTAGCATACTTCTGGCTGTAGCTCTCCCTTTAACGTATAGGGTGCACAAAGATGTTTTATAATAAAACAGCTAATGTTCTAGGAAAACTGCTGTAACTTAAAACACATGTTTCAATGAAGTGGCAGAGAGTGCTGTGTTCCACATTATCCTGGCACCATTTTGGAGACAGCCTTGAGCAGAGCACAGAACAAGAATGTCAAAGTACAAAGAATGAAAACAGTTTCTGTGCTAAAAGCATCCAAGAGAAAGGAAAATAAAACATCACCTCAGAAGTGAGCATCTACTCAGAAAATAAAAATGGATAAAATTAATTGCAACTAGGCTAAAGGGCACAAGCTGCAGGACTATGGCTAAAATAACATGCCCGTAAAGCTACTAAGGGACCCTCATAACACTACCCCAGCAAGACATTTAGCATGTCATTTATCAGAAAGGCTTCCTGGCCCTACGGAAAAAGCTTTCAAAAATGAAAATTCCATACACATTCCCTGGCCTGCTGAAGTTTCAAATCACCTTCAGAGACCAAACAAGACTCTTCTCTGAGCCTTTTGCGTTATCAGCTTTCCGAAACACCTAAACCGAATTACAGATGGATTCTGAATCCTTGACAGAAAACACAGCAAAACTTTGTCCCACCTAACACTTCCAACAATTCTTTCGCCCAGATGCCAATATCACCTACACATCTTTTTTTCTAAGACTTGGTACAATGCATATACAATGAACAGTTGCAGGTACTGGTACAGATACTGATACTGTTCAGCACAAAGTCAGAGAGTTTTGCCGTCTGACTTAAAATACATGTCCACACTATTGTTTGCATCCTGCTCTCAATATCACTCTATGGGCCTTATTGACAAGGATTGACGCATTGCTGCACTGCATGAGGACAGCTTACCACTCCATAGATGTGCTGTATTTACATCATGGATTAGGATCCCAGGATACATCAGAAAGACTGACGCATCCCAGGGAAGGATGCTACAATGCATCCGCCCCAAAAGTGATGCATTGCTGAAGTTGGACTTAGAACTTCTGCAGCTTCAGCAATGCATCAAAACCACTGACAGTTCTGACGGACACAAGTAGCCTTATATGTGGGGACCAGTGTATTAGTGTATGAAATGGTGGAAACCCCACCCTTTACTCTTTTACATTGGTCCTGGATGTACAGTATGTGTTACATATTGAGCGACACTCATGTGAGTGGATGCAAGTATGTAGTGTAAAGTGGAAAATAATGTGTTACCTACCTTATGTGAATACTTACCTGTTGTGCTTTGGAGTACGCTTGGCTGGACTTGGGGGCCTATTCCTATATGGAGTTGTGACAATCCTGGCCTGTCCCTTCCTTTTAGTACCCAGCATCATATTGCATTGCTGGAGTGGATGTTGATATCTCAGGTGCCACGGTACCAGTATGGTCAAGGGGCCCTACAACATGATTGTTACATGTGTAGGCCTATTACTGGTTGCGGGGGTGTGATTTTATAAGTTATTACTGTGATTAAAGTGACTTCAGCTGCTTTTTTTTCCTATGCCTGTGTTAAGGAGGCATAGGAATTGTGACACATTCCAGGCTAAAAGTGATGCATCTCAAAGGTGTGTCACATATTGGAAAACTTCTAAATATCACTGTGGCAGTCCTAAGTGAGTGTGTATGAAGAAATGCCTAGCCTACATACATTATAAACTGTGTGTTGCAGCTGGTTTCAGTGCATTTATTTTTTTACACAGGGCATCAAAAACTGACGCATTGGGCCAAATGAGCCAGATTGTAAATATGGGCAACATGGAGCAGAGAATACACCTGTTATGCATCAAATAAATTATGCAATGGCAGTGCAAGCTCCTTGTAAATATGCCCCTCTGTTCCTGCAGACCACTTGACATGAGGGTGATGTCTGCTTCCGGGCATGGTGCCCATGATTCATAATGACTGTTGGCTAAGACTCTACTGTTCTGCGGTAGATTATAGCTGTGTTATCCAAGGACTATTAATACATGGATCAATCCATTAGTAAGCTTTTTAGCTTGACACATAGCCTGTGTGCAGTTTTCAACTGTCAATTTGACCTGTCAAAATAAAACTTTTGCCACGCCTAAACCTCCCTGTTCACTACATATAAGTTACTGCTAAAATAGGACCTTGACAGCACAGAGTGCCGTATACTTAAAAAGCTGGACATGTACCTTTACGTTTTAAATGTCCTGGTGGTGAAACACTCCCAAACTTGATAGTACTGTTAGGCCTTCCTCTCCCATACGATAACATAGCATAACAGTGGGTGTCCTTTTTTTATTGAATAAGTGCTAACGTTTGATTGGGATCACATAGAAATATCATGTTTGGACTTAAAAGAATTGTATTTTAAAAGCTTCTTTAAAGGTAAAGTAGATTTTAGATTATAATTTTGAACGTGCAATTTTAGAAAATTTGGATTTTACTGCCCTAAACTTTCTGTGGCCTTTTAGGAGTTTCCAGCTGCCTGGGCCTCTTAATTTCTCTCCCATCAGGAATATTCATTGGGCCCAGGGAGTGAATAATAGGACGTGGGTGTAGCTGGGAGAGGGCCAGCCTGCCAGGATTCAAGGGGCTGAACTGTTCACTGTCTCACTTACATTTCAAAGGGCTGCCTCCAGCACAAAGGAACTTGCCCTCAGCCTTTTATCACCCTAGACCTCTTAGAGCTTAGGTACGGGAAGACAGAGAAAGGAAGAAACTTTCCACAACCAAATGCAGAGTAGGTCTAGAAGCTTCCCCAACTTCAAATGGTGGCAACATGTATCAATATTGGACCTCCTGGGCCACTTAGCAGTACTCTACTGGACCTGTGGACATTCCAGAAGAAGGACTACCTTGCTCCCACAAGGACTGCCATGATGCTTGAGTCTTGCCTTCTTCCCCAGACGACTACCCAGCTGGTTGTTCTTCAGAGGACTGCCCTGCTGCTTGAGGCCTGCCCTACTCTCCGAGCAAGAAGACTGGACCTGCTCCCTTCATCCCAGGCTAACCTGTGCGACTCAAAGGGTTAGTTGGATGACTTCCTGTTTTGGGCTACAGGAAAACAGTAATCTCCAGAGGTCTCCATTCAACTGCCAAGTTATCCTGCTGGAACTGGTCCTGCCTGAACCTATAACAGGTTCAGCTGGTACTTGCAACTGGACCTACCTTGACATGAAATTGGGCCTGCTTGAGCCCTCTTGGCATCTGTTGGAGTACACTCCCGATTTCCAAGAGGTGCTTTCCCTTGTTCAAAATCCTTGGCTGGCATCAGTTGAGCTCCTCCTGTGAAATTGTGATGTTTTTAACTTTGCACACCAGATTTTGAGAAGGTAACTTTTTCAGCAGGACAAACCTGGTCCTTGTATCTGGCCCACACTCTATCATAGTTTACCACTTCTCCCAGTCTAACCTAACCAGTTACCCACAGTTAGCATTTTCTTCTTCTTGGTGCTATTTTTATTTAAACATTTTAAATTGCATATCTCTGGTTGTAGTGATTAGATTTTAGTCATTGTGGTACATTTCCTTGATTAAACTTTACTCTATTCTTATAAATCGGTTTGGGATTTTCCTTGTGTTGTGGTTTTACTTTTTTACTGTGTGTTCTGCATAAATACTTAGCATAGTGCCTCTAAAATAATCCTGACCGCTTTTGTACCTATCTACCAAAGGGTTAAGCACAGGCTAATTTAGTGACATTTGTGGTTCACCCTGACAGGGGTTGTGGTTGCTGCTTGGGAAAGGTTACACCTCCCTCAACTAATAACCCCATTTCTAAATGCTACTTACTGGCTTCCATTCAATTAGGCATTTCTTTTGCTCAGGATGATAGCTACTACTTTGTGATGTTGGGCATTATCCTTTCCACGGTACAGTACTGTCTCCCTTGTGGTTTTTTTTATTCTCCCAAATCCAGTCCATCTTCATTTGATGACCCCGGGGAAGTGTAGGCTGTGGAGCCTCATCTCAGGTTTTACATAAGCCACCTTAAGTCATACATTGTCTGCATGTTCCAGAAGCTGATTCTGTTCTTGCATATGGCACCAAGAACTTCCATCATCCTATCAGTAGTTTCCTTGCAGCTTTGACTACTGTCAATCATGCATGTCTCATTCAGACACTCCGAAGTCCTTTGTGTCAAAAGAAGATTTAGGGGCAGATTTAAGAGTCCCTAGTGCCTCCTTGCACCACATTAGCATCATTTATTTTTGGTAATGTGGGCCAATGAGGCTGAAATCTCTGTGCCAAATTTACAAAGTAGCCCAATACATGCATTGAGCCACTTTGTAACCCTTTGTGCTACATTATGCATGTGCCAGGCATAATGTATGCAAAGGGGGCATTCCCCTGTTAGGGGAGCTGAAAGAATGTTTTTCAGCACTTTTAATGCCTGCTCAGAGCAGGCGTTAAAAGGAGGCATACCATTGTTTACAATGGGCTTCAAAGGGCTTAGCAGGATTAGCGTTAACATTTTTTATGCTAATCCTGCAGATCTCGGAACTAGCATCAAAAAGTTTGACGCTAGTTTCCTAACTATAGCGTTGGTGCGCCGTATGTTAGATACGGCGAACATGTGGTGGCATTAATGAGGTGCTAAGGGGTGCAAGAAAAGTGGCGCTTAACTGGGTGCAGTTCCACTTTTCTTAAATCAGCCCCTCAGTTTTCTTGCTTCTCTTGTTTTTGTTGAGACAAGGATATTAGCCTTGTGTCCATTCCCCAGTCTGGATGACCAGTGGATCATTCTTTTCTGGTCTGGATGGTTTGGGTGACAACGTTCCCACTAGCACAGCTCTCTAGGTCACTGAGAGACTCGAGCTCCTTTACCTCTTCAGGATAGTGATCCCTCGAGGAGCAGTTTGAAATATAAACTACTGTAATATTCAGGGTTATGTGGGCGCCTCAGGGATCTTGGACCTGCTGCCTGTGCAGTGGCTACACACCTATTAACAATATGCCTAAAGTGTGCCAATGCAATCTATTGTATGCTACAGGTTTTCTGATGTTGTACTTCGCTGGTAAGTTGTCCCATGTCATGAAACTCGTCTGACCAATGACAGGAATATCTTTCAAATGTGTGTGGATACACATACAGCCTGCTCACTCTTCCTGTCCGCCTCTTGCCTGCAATCCCATGAACTATATGGAGAAAGACTCTGTTGCGTTCACTGCTCACCTCCTCCACCACTCCTGATAGAATCCCAGAGCAAATAATTTTGTAACCTTTTGTTGTTTGGGTGGAGTAGTGAGGGATATTGGGTCACAAGATTCATGACAGGTCTGTTGTGGGTTATGCGAGGTATTGCAGCTCAGTAGCTTAGCTCTGTAGTCTGCTTTAGTACATGGCAAGAAAGTTGAGGTGGACAAAGGAAAATGGTGAAGGTTACAGTAAAGAGGGAGCAAGAAAATGTAAGAATGGTCAACAAAAGAAGGGGACTGAGGATGAAGAAAACATGATGAATGCGACCTTGGACAAATTTAGCTTTGGGGAATGTTGTGACCCCAAATACTGACTAACAGTGAACTGTTTGTGATCTGTGTATTGCCAGAGTAATGCTCCTGTGCCATGGTAGCTGACAGCTTTACCTTTACTTTTGCAGAACTGCTTGGAGGATCATTGACTTAAGTAAGTGCCACATACATCTTACATTTGGGGGTATTTACATATTTTGGAATGGCCATCCTCAGAGCATCCTCAGAACACCCCTATGTTTCTGTATTTTTTTATTTTATTTTAAACAGGACTTGTATCCTAAAATCATACCTGAGTAGGTCATCTAGTCAATGATAATTCTTTGCATTCTGGTCCTTGAAGTACTCCATTACAAATTCAGGACTACGAGTACCAAATTTCAAAGCAAAAGCTTGCAATGAATGTGTTACTCAAACATGGACTAGGAAAACTAGAGAGCTCTGTCTAACTTCCCCATTGGAAAAGACAAGCAAAGCCCTGATTGTAGCCACAGATGACATCAGCGCCCTCCTGGACCATGGGGAAACAGCAGCCCTTGTCCTCCTGGACCTGTTTGCCATGTTGGACATCATCTCCCACAACATCCTGATCAACAGACTTCACCACACCGGGACTCAAGAAAACACCCTCAAAGGGATTACCTCGTACCTCAACAGCATAACCCAAAGGATCAGTCTCCCACCATTCACCTCAGAGCCCAAGAAGATCATCTGGGGAATCAAGGCTCAAAGATCTTCCCTCAGCCCAACCCTCTTCAACACCTACATGCCCCCCCCGGCCATCACCATCAGATCACATAGACTCAACATCATCTCCTATGCTGACGACATACAGCCCATCCTCTCATTGTCCGAATATCCCTCCACCACAAAAGTTAACTTCCACAGATGCATTATGAACATAGCGGATTGGATGAAGGACAACTGTCACAAACTCAACACCGAAAAAACAGAAGTCCTCATCTTTGGGACCAACACCTTGCCATGGACTGATGACACCTGGTGGCCTGCAGAGCTCAGCACCCCCCCACCACAACAGACTACACCTGCAACCTCTGCATCATCCTGGATAGCAAGCTATCCATGAAGAAATAATTTGATGCAGTCTCATCCACACCCTTCAAATGCTCTGCAAGATCTTCGGGTGGCTCCCAGCAGACAAAAGAAAGTCTGTCATGCAGGCCCTCATCACCAGCAGACTGGACTACGGAAGCACATTCTATGTCGGAATTACAGCACACCGACTGAAGAGACTCGAGACAATACAGAAACCATTGACAAGACTCGTCCTCAACCTCCCCAGAAGGACCCACATCACACCCATTTACAAAACTACACTGGCTCCCAATTCAGAAAAGATGCTAATTCAAGATGCTGACCCAGGCTACAAGGTCCTGTATAATGAAGGACAAGCACACATCAACAAATGCCTGACCTTCCACCAACCATCCAGACACCTACAATCAGCTTCTCTCTCCCTCGTAGATACTCCACTGATTCATCGAGACTAAAGCAGAGGATACTCCTTCTCGCCCCTGGCAGCCAAGGCCTCGAACAACCTCCCTCTGCACCTCAGAACCTCACTGTCACTCCAGCGATTTTCAAGAGAACTAAAGCCCTAGATATTTGAATGATCATTCCTCCACACAGCAGCATACAGGTCCAGTGCCTCAAGACCATCACAGGTAATTTGTCGCACTCTATAAATGTTTGATTGATTATTTGATTATAATTATGCACTCTGTGACTGTGACAAATAATGTACTGCCCCAAGGGCAGCTGAAAACCCATTGATGCCCTGGGCAGAGTGTGTTATATAAAGGATCAGCAGATGTTTGAAGCAACTGCTACATCTTACACCATACAGGTCGCACATGGTCAACTTTATGAAGGGGGACACATAGGGGCCATGATACACCCTTTCCACCCTTAGCAAAGGGAATCCTCAGGGGACTCCACCAACGTTGCAACACCTGCTTGTGGTGCACAGTCAGTGTGCCTTCTGACGGCTTCTTTGCCTCTGCGTCCAGATCCATAATACAGCACAGGTACTGAGGCTGTTTCCCTCATTTCCATAAGGTCATGGCATCATGTAAGTAAGGGAACACTCTCTTTTGCTGGCCCTATATGTGCGCAGGTGTGATGTGTATTAGAGGATGTCACACAAGTGAATGCTTCCCCTTCTGTAATTACAGAGTGCCCTGGAACAGAGAAAGCTGATTGCATGTCCATTGCACTCCTGGAGCATTTTAGGTAATATGGCTTCATGTAGACTTGTCTGCTAGAGTAAATGAGTATGTGCACCCTGCTGCAGTGGCAATTCCACTTGTGTAGAAACCCTATTTCCTATGTCTGCAGGTGGTATCTAAGTGTGTAAAATCCTCCCTGATTCCTCACCTAAATATCCTCTCTGAATCAAGCCCCTACTAAATACTCATGGCCTTATTCTGAATTGTGCATGTGGTATACAATCGCCTGTGTCTTTGCATCCAGGGCCGTATCATGATCAGGTGCACTGGCTCAGCTTAAAGATGAGCATCCTTTTTTAGGTCAACCGTAAGCTCAGGAACTCTTGTATACTTTTCAGTATACTTCTTCTGTGGGCTTCCAGCTACTTCTTTGGTTAGTTTAAGTGTAATTTAAAAATTCTTGTTTGCTAGTGGTCAGTCATGCCTCTTTGTCTGTCCTTCTTCTGTGTGGGAGCTAGGACTAACTAATGTATAATTACGCTTTGTCCTGTTTATCTGGTCTGCAGGGGACTTTTTTTTACTTTGTTTCCTGCTCCTGTCCAGGAAAGCTTCCCTTTTTATTTGCAGCGCATACTTGCTCTGAGCTTAACTGTAAACAAGGCTATAAATCAGGCTTTTATCTTGGCCACATTGGGTCTTTGTGGGCTCTCTGCACCCTCTCTCAGTTGCCTAGCTCCTGCCCTTCCTTGGCTTGGATTTTCTTTGCCAAGTGTGCCTGTCTGTGGTCCCCGGTAATGAGAGTAAGGGCGGAGGATTGCTTGTAGTTGCTTACAGCCTAGGCACCTATCTCTGTCAGGGCACTGCAAAGCTTGGAGGCAGTGTAAACTTCTGCTCCATACTGAGATCCTACTCGCAGCTCTATCACTGCACCTCAGTTCACACACTCCTAGCCCTCATCTGTGCCAGTGCCAGGAACCCTACATGCACCATTTGCCAGAACACCTCAGTTCTTGCTTGCTGCTCCAGAACTGGGACCTCAGGTGCAGGTCCATCAGTGCACCTCAGTTAACACACTACAAGCCCTCAGCTCTACCAGTGCAGGAACCCCACACACGCTGTCTGCAAGAGCACCTCAGTTCTTGCAGTCAGTACATTCTGCTGCTCCAATACTGGGACCTTGGGTACAGCTCCGTAAGTGCACCACAGTTCACACACTTCAAGTCCTCAGCCATCCCTGTGCCAGAACCTCACACACACTGTCTGCCAGAGTACCTCAGTTCTTACAGTCAGTACACTCTGCTGTTCCAGTACTGGGACCTTGGGTGTAGCTCCATCGGTGCACCTCAGTTCGACGCCAGCGAGGTCACTTCCTTTCCTATACTGGGACCCTGCTCACCTACAGTTTAATTACAGCAAATCAATTCTAATATTCAGTCCCACTGCCAAGCCAATACTGGACCCAAAAGAGCAAAACACAGCTCAGCCAGTGCACCTCAAGTCTAACATCGAACGCCACTGTTGAATGGAACCACCACAGCTCCACCAGACTCCAACAATTCTCACATTCAGCACACATTTCTTCTCAGTACTAATTCTCACACACACACGCGTCAGGACTCCTTGCTTCTGTGCTCCAGAGGCAATGCAACTCCCATGCTGGGCCCCACTCACAGCTTCACCAGGGCATCTCCAGGCTAAAACTCGGCAACACTGGCACGCCAATACTAGGTTCCACACATATCTCCATTAACATACCTCAGTTCTGACCTTGTGTACTGGTTACTATTCCACTACTGCAGCCCACATACAACTCTGTCAGTGCACCTCAACCCTAACCTGCAGCATCCCATTATTCCAATACCAGGAATTACACTGCGCTCCATTTCTCATTCCTCACCCGCTGCCTTTCTGTTATTCCAGCACTGGGCCGTGACACAGCTCTGTCTATACCCCCAATCCTGATCTGAAGCACCCCAATATTACTGTATTGGGGTTCACAAACAACTCTGCTAATGCACCTCCTGCTGTTGTGCAGTGCTCCTGCTGTTCCACACTCTGACTTCTGTTTGAGGTCGTGGGAGAGCCAATTAAATCTATTCTTAGCTGCCATTTTTATTCAGGAGGGTCTGTGTCACCTATCTCACTCTGTTCTTTCCTTTACTCTGTTTATTCCCAAAGTTTTAGTCCTCCCCCACTTTTCTCTTTCTAGCTCTTAAAATTCACACAGTACCAGTTTTGCTCTTTTTTTCAACTATATTTACTCCTCTCCCTTCATTTTATTTCTCCGTTCTTCTTGCTACCTGCTCTTTCAAACTCATTTCTTTCCTTGCTTCGTTCCTCTCTTTTTTCTTCATCAGGCATTCATTCTTCCACTATTTCTTTCTATTCCCTTGATTCTTTCTTTGTCTTTTTGATTTGCTCTTTCTTTTGCTCTTTCTTTTGACTCAGTATGCCTCCTTTCACTTTTTTTTAGATCCTTCTTGCCTCCTTTCTCTGGTGTTTTTCTTAGTTTTATCTTTCAATTCATGTTTTATTATAAACCCTTCTTTTTCTTGTCTGTATGTGGAAGACACAAGTTACTTGTTGGGACCCGAAGTGTCAAGGTGGTTTTCCCTTTCTGTCTGTCTGTGGGAAATGTGTCAGTACATACATGCCCTGGTTCTTTCGCTGCTTGTTTCTCTCTCCATCTCTTTTTTTCTCTTTATTTTTACAGTACTTTCATTATTTTTCTTCTTTATCTTTCGTTCTCTAGCTTTCTTCCCTTTTTTTGTCTCACACATTTGCTCTGTTTCTTCTCTTAGTTGTGTTTTATTTTTGTGTTCTTTCTTTCCTTTCTTACTTTCATTTCTTTGTGACCCCTTCTCTTTCTTCCATTTGTCTTTTGTATTCTTTTTGCTTCTCCTTTTCTGCCCCATCCGCTTTCTCTCCTGTGGCCTAGTTATCAATGGAGCAACAGGTGCAGTGGCACCAGGGCCTAGTGACTTATGGACCTCACTCAACCCTAATTACTACTGTATTTTCCTTCCAAAGCTCCAGTCACCCATTTTCCTTTCTTATTCCCAGGCCATGACACTATTTTTATGGCGTTTGTCAACTCCATCTTTACTCCTGACTCCCTTTTTCCTTTCACCCTCTAATCCATCCCAAATGATATTTTTGTTACGGTGTTTTGAGCATTACACTCTAATGCCAAAAGTTTATTTCTGATAAAGGGTTATATGATAATTGTATATGTTATAAGATAGAGGAAGAAGGTAAATGGAAGTGCTTTAGTTAAATGCTGCGCCACTGGAATTGTATGGCAGGAAAAGACAAATTTATGAGGCAGGGTTGACCAAATTATGTGGCAAAAAAAGTCCAGTTATTAATTTACACTGCCAATAGCTCCAGCTCAAGAAAATGTGAGACTTATTACATTGCAAATGCTTGTTTTTTTTTTTCCTTCTGAGGTGCATAAAGTTCATACATGTATTTCTCCGAGAGAATGCAATAACTTTAGGCAACACAAGGCTGAAATTTTGAACCAAAATTGCCTCTCTGTGTCTGACTTATTCTGCCTGAAATTCATTCATTACCTTAGATAAATTCCGAGTTAAATGTATGAACTTTAGATGACTAAGACTCAAAAAAACAGGTGTTCTGTTCAATTCTGAGCCAGGGTGCGTCATCACGTAAGGTGCCTGGTTTTGCACTTTGTGCTCACAAGAGAAAAAAATGCCACTCCTGCTTTTTGCACATACAGGAGCCTATTTACAAAAATATGGCAAAAAAAGTCCAGTTATTAATTTACACTGCCAATAGCTCCAGCTCAAGAAAATGTGAGACTTATTGCATTACAAATGCTTGTTTTTTTTCCTTCTGAGGTGCATAAAGTTCATACATGTATTTCTCCGAGTGAATGCAATAACTTTAGGCAACACAAGGCTGAAATTTTGACCCAAAATTGCCTCTCTGTTTCTGACTTATTCTGCCTGAAATTCATTCATTACCTTAGATAAATTCCGAGTTAAATGTATGAACTTTAGATGACTAAGACTCAAAAAAACAGGTGTTCCGTTCAATTCTGAGCCAGGGTGCGTCATCACGTAAGGTGCCTGATTTTGCACTTTGTGCTCATGAGAGAAAAAAATGCTGCTCCTGCTTTTTGCACATACAGGAGCTTATTTACAAAAATATGGCAAAAGGCAGCACCGCAAACCTTTTTACTGTGGTACCTTACACTCATTTGAAAGGTCAGAAATGCTTCATATTTAGGAGATACAGTGCATTCCTGTACTTTCCCCTTGCACTGCCACACAATTTTCTGCCTAGTGCCAATGCAGGCACCGTTGTACCATGGTTTAAGGGGGTCTGCATTTTTGGCAGGATAGTTTTTGTGCAGGAAGGGACACCTTCCTGCATAAACCAATCCATGGAGGCATTTTCGTCTTTCTATTTGTGATGCAGAACACAGCACACATAGAAAGAGGAAAAAACAAGGAGAAATAAATATATTTCTCCTCCATATGTCTCGCCTGGGGAGGCTAAGGTTTTGACACATTCCCAGGTTTACAGGTCCTTGTAAATATGGGAATGCATCAAAACCTATTGGTATTGCATAGGAAAACCCACTGCAATGCCCATGGAACGTCCCCTTTACTCAGCGTTAGGCAACGTAGCAACATTTGTAGGCCTGGGCGGAGTTCCATGACCACAATAGTCCGCCACGCTACGCAGAGTTGCACAATTGGTGGAGTGCGTTAGGTCACGCTGTTTGTGCTGTTTTTTAGCACCAGGTGTTTCTCCCATGCTGTGAAATCAGCACGAATGGCACCCCGTGTATTGCAAGAAGGTGCTGCTTCTTTACTGCCACTCAAGTAGATTTTCTACTAGAGCTGAAGCTTCCTCAACATGAATGGAAGGTTTCTTAATGCAAGCGGTAGCGCCCATTTATTACTGCCCGCATTGAGAAATCTCACCAGGAGGTAGTTTGGAGTAAGATTTTTTGGTTATAAAACAACTGGCTGTAAAAAGCAACCCATATCTTGCACAAGCGTTCTTGCACTTCTTATAACTTCTCTGCTTGGAATGACGAGCCTTGCTCTTTTTTAGGTCAAGCATAGCACAATGCAAGTGCTGCTTTTCCGACATGTTGGTATGTATACGGGCTTTTAACCACGCCCACTGCACGCCCATCACTATCACTCGCTCATGGGCTTGCCCTTCAAAAATTCTTTGATGACATTGGTAAATGGTTTATGTTTGGCGAGGTTTTGTTACTGCCTTTGCCATCACCCCTGTTACATGGCTAATTGCACTTTTGACTGCGAGCAAACTTCTTTTTCCTTGTGTGTGTCTCTTCACGCTGATGCTCATGGCGTCCATGGCGCTGTGAATCGGCTCGCTTGAGTGAAACTGTTTTACTTTTCATTTTTAATTTATGTGGCAAGAAAAGTCCGATTAGGAGTTTACTACGCTAATAACTCTAATTCGAGCAAATGCGAGACCCATTGCATTGCAAATGCTTGTTTTCCTGGTGGAGTCCGCACTGGGTGAAATGATCAGTTAATTGCCAGAATCCTGTTCCCTGTGTCCCTGTACCCACAAGCTGGACCAATGAAAGTCAGCAATCTTCACTCGTGGCTGGTTAGTGATTCATGCCGAAGAAAGAATCTGGCTTTCATTGACAGGTTTTCTGTGCCAACGCAAAGCTGCTCTGCTATTTAAGTAATTTAAAAGGGGAGTGAAAGGGAGGGAATTGAGGACTGGTTTTCCTAATAAGTCATGCAAAACATGTCTCCTTTCCTCGCATATAAACAAGACAATTTGGCTCTCCTGCTGCATAATGTGACATGTGAAAACGAACTGGATGGCTGTTCGTTTTTTTTTCAGGGTAAGTCAATGTTTCAATTACCAACAAATTGCTAGCTCTTGGATGGCACTGCATATTAATTTGGAGAAAGTGAAGGCTTGTCAAATTACCAAGACTGTAGCTTGTCCATGTGCCTGGCAATTATCTTCATACAGGTGCAAAGAGGCATAACAGGTGACGAGAACACAAGCTGAAGACGATGAGTTTAAAAACCAATTATACAATTATCTCATTCTTGCCCAATGTATGTTTTCAGACTCTTTACAGTGAGTTCACAAAGGATGAAGGATGTCTGAAAGCAAAACAGTTGGGTTGCTCCAATTTATGGCATCCTGTATCCTTTAATTGGCTGCATTTTCATGAGTGACCTTTTCATGAAATAATTGAAAATGTCTAGAATTAGAGAATACATATAAAAAACGACCTACTGCTAAACTAATGACCAGATAACAAAATTGCCGGGACAGTTATTGCTATCCGGACTGAAAAGTTTGTATCCAGCAAGACAGCTAGTGGGTTTGGAAAAGGTTTAGGGATCCTGCCACCCTTTGGTCACTGACCCCTACCCAGGCCCATGTCTGACATTAACTGAAGATTTTATGAGGTGCACTCATTTCTGATTTATGCCAACTCCTTCTCAGTATATTCTTTGCTCTCTTTGTAAACTCCTGCTTGTATCGGGGATTTCCAGAGGGACTCATTCCCCACCTTGGACATCATATGTATCCCCTTTTGCTGTTCACATCCCATGAGGACCTTTCTCTGATCTTCTTTGTCAGACTTCCTGATCATGATGGTTTCTCAACAGACAGCAACGTGTAGACACTGAAGACTGACGACAGCCCACTAGAAAGAAAAGTGCACCCCAGACTCTTCTTCAGGCCCTCTGATTGTGGTCCCAGACTCAGCAAGGATGAATGGCAAAGGAGGGATCTACTCTCCGGGGACATGGAGAGTAGTGCAGAATAATTCTTTGCAGCTGTGTAGTTCATCTGGGCTGAGTAGCGGCACTCCAGTCATGACCCAATCTTTTATGCTCATTGAAAGCTGGCCATCATAGTATTCAAATGGCAGCTGGTCCTTTTATTTGCCAGTGCCATTGCACAGAAGAACAGAGAAGTCATATGTAAAAAGGTATCCTGGTCACCAACACCAGCCTATATCTTTGTCTACTGTCCAGTTCCACCACGGTGAGCTTCCAATGATATTGGAAGTATCTCTAGGTGTTACAAAATACACGTCGATTAGATGAATACCATACATTATTTAATCAAGAATTGTCTTCTGATGAAAAGACACTGTTTCTGCAATGTTGCTTTATGTCTGGACTGGACACCCTATGCAAGATAGTAGAAAATAGCACATCTCTGTTTCAGTCGTGAGCAAGCTGGCATGTCTTTTCATCAACGTGTGATCTTTTTCAAAATCATAGATTGAATTTGTTGAACTTTATTAAGCTGGTATCATCAAGCACAACTGCATCTTCCCTGCTCCTCTGTAGTATTTGAGGATCCTACCTAGACACTCATAAAAATAAGTTAAACGTGAATCTACATCATCGTTGGCATGCAAGGGTAGAGAAGTACAGATGCACGACTATGGCAGCATCTGTTTTCTGTAGCAAAAGAGAAGGCCTGTCATGTACCTTAATGTCCATAGGATTGAATTGGATATGATGAGACAAGAATCAAGGCTGTCTGGAAAAAATTCAGGTAGGCAGCCAGTTACTGTCTTTTGAGACA
This sequence comes from Pleurodeles waltl, assembly GCF_031143425.1. Lineage (NCBI taxonomy): Eukaryota > Metazoa > Chordata > Amphibia > Caudata > Salamandridae > Pleurodeles > Pleurodeles waltl. The sequence goes on along the minus strand of NC_090441.1, from coordinate 145,953,938 downwards.
AGACTTCATACTACAGCATTTCTTCCTGAAACAGCTTAACTTTGCAAACAAATTGATGCGATTGGGCTGTCTATGCACAAGGTGGTTGTTCAAAGCCACAGTGGGCCTTAATCACAAACACCACCTCATCAATCTCCACAAAGATGTTAAGGGTTTATGGAGAATTTCTTAAAGTTTTCAATGTAGTATCCATTTGAAAAGATCAGAAAGTGAGTAGCGAAAACCCAGAACTTCAGTGGAAAGTAGTCCCTATGAGTGGAAAGCAACATGGATTTAGGATGACATCTGTGTTAGACTTTTCATCCTTTGCGTGGCCTCCCTTAACTTTTTTTCTCTGTTCCCTAGGTTGTTGATGTGTGCTGGAGTCTTATTTTGCTGTTTTTGTTACTCTGGGCACTTTACAAAATGTGTGTGTAATTGGCTTATACATGATTGGCATATTTGACTTACTAGTAAGTCCCTAGTAAAGTGCACTGGAGGTGCCCAGGGCCTGTAAATCAGAAGCTACTAGTGGGCCTGCAGCACTGGTTGTACCACCCACATAAGTAGCTCTGTAATCATGTCTCAGACCTGCCACTGCAGTGTCTGTGTGTGCAGTTTTAAATGTAAATTCGACTTGGCAAGTGCACCCACTTGCCAGGCCTAAATCTTCTCTTTTCTTACATGTAAGGCACCCCTAAGGTAGGCCCTAGGTAGCCCCAAGGGCAGGGTGCAGTGTATGGTTAAGGTAGGACATATAGTAATGGGTTTTATATGTCCTGACAGGGAAATATTGCTAAATTCGTTTTTCACTGTTGCAAGGCCTGTCCCTCCCATAGGTTAACATGGGGGCTACCTTTAAATCTGATTAAAGTGTAGATTCCCTTTGGGAGCGGATGGACATGTGGAGTTTGGGGTCTCTGTGCTCCCAATTTAAAAATACATCTTTTAGTAAAGTTGATTTTAAGATTGTGTGTTTGAAAATGGCACTTTTTGAAAGTGAGCATTTTCTTGCTTATACCATTTCTGTGACTCTGCCTATTTGTGGATTCCCTGTCTGGGTCAGTTTGACAGTTGGTCTGGTTGCACCTCACACTAGACAGTGACACAAAGGGAGCTGGGGTGTAGCCTGCATATCCTGGTGAGCTATCTGTGCTAGGAGGGAGGGGAGGAGTTGTCACTCACATCTGAAAGGGCTATGCCTGCCCTCACACAATGCAGTCTCCAACCCCCTGGTGAGTGTCTGGGGCCTGGCCTGGGCAAGGCAGGATTTCACATTCACAAGAGACTTTGCTTTGAAGTAGGCCTACTTCCACAGAGAAATTGGGTATAAGAAGGGCACCCAAAACCACAGACTTTAGAACACTTCTGGAAACAAGAGGAACCTCTGCCTGGAGAAGAGCTGAAGAGCTGAGGAAGAAGAGCTGCCCTGCCTGTGACTGTGCTTTGTGGAGCTATCCTGCAGTTGCTGCTTCTGCCAGAGTAAAAGGGCAAAGACTGGACTTTGTGTGCCTTCCATCGTGAGAAGAAACCTCCAAGGACTTGATTTAGAACTTGCCTCCTGTTGTTTGAAGTCTCAAGGACAGCAAAGACTTCTCTCTGCCAGCACCTGGAGTCTCTGGAGAGACTCCTGCTCTGACAAGTAGTGCCCTATCTAGTCCCTGGGCCCTTCAAAGGAAAGCTGGTGAAATTCCAAGGAAATCGACTTCGGACGACTTCGGAACGACGCTGCTGCTGAATCGGGTGACGCTGCCTGCACCCGACTCCATGATCTTCGCTGGAACCCGACGACCATCGCAGGCCCGACATTGCTGCAGGCCCCCGAAGTCCGCGACTCTGTGGAAGTTGCCGCAACACGTCGTGACCGACGCCACTCGAAGTGTGCGGACTCAACATTTCGCACAGACGCCGCGATCCTCGACTTCGCACATCGGCTCATTTTCATTTCTTCACCAAGGTACTGTACCTGGGGGTCTACGCGACTCCGTGTCCGGAGCCGCTGGTGTCGGATTGTTGGGAATGACTCCGTTACGATGCCGTGTTAACAACTCATCGAAGCATTTTGTGTTTCTAAGTGCAATTTTTTAGTTTAATTGTTAAAAATTAATAACTTGACTTGTGTATGTCGGATTTTTGTAGTTTTGGTCTTGTTTTATTTAGATAAATATTTCCTATTTTTCGAAACTGGTGTTGTGTCATTTTGTAGTGTTTTCATTAAGGTACTGTGTGTGTTGGTACCTAGCACTGTGAAGTTAAGCCTACTGCTCTGCCAAGCTACCAAGGGGGTAAGTAGAAGTTAGCTGAGGGTGATTCTCTTTTACCCTGACTAGAGTGAGGGTCCTGGCTTGAACAGAGGGTAACCTGACTGTCAACCAAAGACCCCATTTCTAACAATCTGGGATACCATTTTATTATTTTTGTAAACTGTTCCCAGTTTTAGTAGCAGGAAAGCATTCTGTTGAAGCGCTACACAACAGTGGTGTGGAAGTCTACGGGGGTCCTGAATTGATCCTGTGGCTTAGGGATCTTAAAAAAAAGGTAAAATGCTAAGACTGCTTATTGGCAATCATTTCTGCTAGGGTGAGGGGAGGCGCCACTGCTTGACGCTCATTTGGATGACTATCTGCACAAACTAATAGCAAAGACAGATGATCGATGACCTTGAGGTGTGGCACATATCGATGGACTGCCCCCTCTTATGCAGCCTGTGGGGGTGGAAGGATAAACCCCTTCCCTGTTGTCAGTAGGTGAAACACTGACTGTACACTTGGTTTAGCCTGTGGAATCCCACTCCACCTCCCCATGTGTTGTCTACAAATATACCTTCCTCAGAGAGCAAAGAGGGATGGAGCAGGGCCCTGCTTTACCCCTATTCGATACCGAGATGACATTAGGCATGACACGTCCCCACAGGGCCCCAAAGGGTGGATTGTACATTGAAGGCATTAATGGTTATTACTCACTTGGGCGCAGGAGAATTGTTGTTTAGTTACTATGAAAAGGTGTAGTAGTTCTGTAGTAGCTCTTTGGAGTAGGAGGTACAGGCAGCTCTATGTGTTCACCTGAAGAACAAACAGGCCCTGGATACAGGACCAATTGATCGTGCATATTAGGGAGTCTGAGAGACTCAGACACTTACAGAGGCCTTTAAGACAGACACTAGTACTGTATAATTCTTCTTGTTCCTCAATGGCTCAAGTTAAACCACTAAGCACCTGAGCCCTTGCCAGTGGCAGGGCTCCATTTTAGCATTTCTCATACCAACTTGTTGTTTGTTGCAGTAAAAGCCCTAACTGTTAAGTATATGCCCAAACATAGTTACCATGCTCACTGTGCCACAAGACTTAAGTTATACCGCACTGTCTATGTGGACCAATACTGGTCTGTGGTTGCTTATGATTCTGTGTGGAGGGGATCTTACCTAGAAGATCGGGCTAGAGTAATTCTACTGAAGTAAGACCAGGCTGATTTGCATAATGGAGGGCTCGTTCTGGAATGACAAAGATTGTGAAAAACAATGGCCTGGAATTGGTCCCAGAATGATGTCAGAGACTGCAATTAATTCAACGATTTGCTCCATCACTTTGCTGGTTGTCAAATTTCAGAATAATGCCAAGTGCATAGACAAGGCCAAACTGGTACTGACATACTTCTACCACCATCTTTTGGATGCAGGTTTCACCTAGCTACAAATGCACCCTCAAACTTTGCTTAAAATGGGACAGATATGTTTCACATATGCCAGAGGAGTGGCTGTGTTGATAATGCAGCCTCTTTATGTAAAACCACACACTGTATGTGCTAACCAGCGTGGTAGAGTTCAGCTGTTTAAAGGGTGTCTTTCCATTGTAGCATATTTATTCTCCTAAAACCAACTCTACAGAATCATTTGATGAGATTCTAACCTTACGTATAAGTTTTGGCTCCCCTAATAACATATGGGATGGCGACTTTTAGCTTAGCCGTAAGTGATATAGGTGGTCATTCTGACCCTGGCGGTCTTTGACCGCCAGGGCGGAGGACCGCGGGAGCACCGCCGACAGGCCGGCGGTGCTCCAATGGGGATTCCGACCGCGGCGGTAAAGCCGCGGTCGGACCGGCACCACTGGCGGGGTCCCGCCAGTGTACCGCGGCCCCATTGAATCCTCCGCGGCGGCGCAGCTTGCTGCACCGCCGCGGGGATTCCGACCCCCCCTACCGCCATCCAGATCCCGGCGGTCGGACCGCCGAGATCCGGATGGCGGTAGGGGGGGTCGCGGGGCCCCTGGGGGCCCCTGCAGTGCCCATGCCACTGGCATGGGCATTGCAGGGGCCCCCGTAAGAGGGCCCCTACATGTATTTCACTGTCTGCTGCGCAGACAGTGAAATACGCGACGGGTGCAACTGCACCCGTCGCACAGCTTCCACTCCGCCGGCTCGATTCCGAGCCGGCTTCATCGTGGAAGCCTCTTTCCCGCTGGGCTGGCTGGCGGTCTGAAGGCGACCGCCCGCCAGCCCAGCGGGAAAGTCAGAATTACCGCCGCGGTCTTTCGACCGCGGAACGGTAACCTGACGGCGGGACTTTGGCGGGCGGCCTCCGCCGCCCGCCAAGGTCAGAATGAGGGCCATAGTGAATTGCTTTGTAATGTGAGGGGTGCAGTGAGAGAGGGCAGGGAGAAATTAACTGAAGGTGATAGGAATGCCTTTCCTATCTTCTCTTTTTATTCATGGGTCCACAATGATGCAGGTTGTCTACCAAGCCCCAGTTTGATTCAGCGTTCAAAAGTGAGCAACTAGAAGCTTAAATTGACTATTGAATTGAACATAGGCTCTGTTGACCAATATTCTGTGGACCAACATTCTACACTTTGGAGGCCTTCAACGACTATATATGAAGGGTTTCTCTCGCTCTCTCTATCTAAGGAGTCAGTAATTTGAAGCTTCTCAGACAGAGACAAGAAAAGCTAGACAGCATCATTGAGAGACCTTGATTCAGTAAATCTAAATTGTCACCTACTTGTAGATACAATTCATGTGGTAACCAATACAAGCCTGAAAATACGACGATGGGCGAGACCAGTTAAATCTCTGGGTCCTCAAACAAAATACCTGACATAAGTGGCTTAGTTAGGCCCCTCCTACACCAGCTTAAGTGAGGGCTGGAGAGCTCCTATTGAGCCCTCTATGTTGGTGACAAAAAGGACTAGGCAAAGAAACGAGTTGTTTCTAGGAACTGACAAGCAGAACAAGAACCTAATATGGGATCACTGCAAGGCTGCTGAATGAACAAAAAACTCTAGATGGTCAATTTTACATTCATCTCCTGTGCAGTGGAAATGTGTTATACTTTTCAAAAGACAAAATAATACATCAAACCTTCAAGGCAACCAATCACCCTCTGACATTTGTGCATATTGTTCCACATCTAAGGATGAAGTGGTAAGAGTTGCTGAAGACAGAACATCAATGATTCATACACGAGATCAGAGCATCACCCGCTGGGTGACACTGGCCATAGTTTTAACAATGTAAAATAATTAATGTATGTCCATCAAGCGTGAAACCTCAGACACCATCAATACCATCATATCTAAATTGAGGTCCAGAGCGGAATTTCTCTAGGCTGACTATTAACACCAACTGGAGCACACAATTATGCTTTACAATTTAGAATTATCAAAAATCTACACTCAAAAGTTGAATCCTGATCTGTCCGGTAGGTTCCATGTCAGTAACGATTTACCAATTTCTGTTCACACGGAGGGAGGGCAATATACCAGACAATGGCCCTCATTACAACCCTGGCGGTCGGTGATAAAGCAGCGGTAATACCGCCAACAAGCAGGCGGTAAAAAAAAATGGAATCATGACCACGGCGGAAACCGCCAACACAGACAGCCACTTTAACACACCGACCGCCATGGCGGTAGCAACAAGCACCACTGCGGTAACCGCCAACAGCCAGGAAGAAGACAATGTACCGCCCACACTATTACAAATGGCCTATCCGCCATCCTTTCTGGGGCGGTACCAAAAACATCAAAAGCATGGCGGAAACAGCACACAGAAGGCAAAGGATTCACCTCTGGAGACTCAAGGAAGAACCACGATGCCATGGAGCCTGAACTGCAGATTTTCCCCATGCTGGTCTACCTCCTCCTACACCAGGAATACCAACACCGGCGATGACCACCACAGTGAGTACTGCCGCCTAGCACACAGGGGAGAGGGGAGGAAAAAGAGAGTGACACACACATGCAACACGCAACACCCCCACCCCCACCCTTAACACCATACACACAACCAGATGCAACATTACATATCCACCCTCTACCCCTTAGGAACAATGCAAGGACAAAAGGAAGTGATTAAATTGAGTGTAATAAGATACTAGAAGTACATCCTCAAAAATCAAAACAGTATTTACATCTAAACAAATGGAGGGACAATGCCCAGTCCATAATGTCCGTGGGCCACAGGGCCATATCACATAGGCCAAGGCCCCACTTGAATCCTGCCTCAACACGAAGAGAACACTGCTGGGGAATCAGGTCAAAAATACACAGGCACCTCAGGAGGAAGGGGAATGGAGGGGCACCTCAGCTGGAAGATGGTACAGCACCACTGGTCCTGGAGGGGGCTACATGCCCTCTGCGATGTCCTGGGGAGTGCAAAGCCACAGTGTCTCAAGTGGGTGGTTTGCCCACTGCTTGGTCCTGGGGAGTGCAAGGCCACAGTCTCTCAAGTGGGTGGTTTGCCCACTGCTTGGTCCTGGTGAGTGCAAGGCCACAGTCTCTCAAGTGGGTGGTTTGCCCACTGCTTGGTCCTGGGGATTGCAAGGCCACAGTCTTTAGTAGATGCCTTCTTTCACTGGTTCTGGAGGGAGTCATGTGCCCAGTGTGCTTCATCCAGGCAAGGAGGGGGTGAGTGGATGCCTTCTTCCACTGGTTCTGGAGGGGGCCTTGTGCCCAGTGTGCTTCGTCCTGGCAAGGAGGGGGTGAGTGGATGCCTTCTTCCACTGGTTCTGGAGGGGGCCTTGTGTCCAGTGTGCTTCATCCTGGCAAGGAGGGGGTGAGTGGATGCCTTCGTCCACTGGTTCTGGAGGGGGCTCTGTGCACTGTGATGCAGGTGCTTGGGAAGTGCAAGGTCAAAGTCTCTCACCTGTGTGTCATGACCACAAGTTTTGCAGGGGGCAGGATGCATACCAATCCATGGAGGCAGTACCACAATCCATCTGCCGGCGACAGCTGCGCAGTGGTGGCAGTGCCGGTGATTGTGTCGGTGCTGCCAGTGGTGGGTGGAGGCTCCAGCCCTTCCCCTGCAGCCTCAGACGGCTGCCCACTGCTGCTGCTGCTGATGCCAGTGCTGCTGGTGGTGGTGCATGTGGCGGTGCAGGTGGCGGTGCTGGTGGCGGTGCTGCCAGTGGTAGGGGGAGGCTCCAGCCCTTCCACTGCAGCCTCGGACGGCTGCCCACTGGGGCTGCTGCTGCTGCCAGTGGTGCTGATGGCGGTGCATGTGGCGTGGCAGGTTGCGGTGCTGGTGGCGGTGCTGCCAGTGGTGGGGGGAGGCTCCAGCCCTTCCCCTGCAGCCTCGGACGGCTGAAGCACCATGGTTGGTGGTGGGGGCACCAGGCCTCCTGTCACTCTTGCCTGCAGGGACAGGCCCTTTGCCCTTGGCAGCTGGTGGTGCCTCCTTGCCCTTGGCAGCTGGTGGTGCCTCCTTGCCCTTGGCAGCTGGTGGTGCCTCCTTGCCCTTGCCCTTGCCGTGTGGTGGTGCCTCCTTGCCCTTGGCAGCTGGTAGTGCCTCCTTGCCCTTCCTCTTGGCAGCTGGTGCAGGCACACTGCCAGTGCTGATGGGTGTCTTCTTGGAGCCTCTCACACCTGCAGTAGTTGCCGAAAAAACTGTGGCCATGGACTGGGTGGCTGAGGTGCTAGCCTGGGTTCTGCCCACCCTGGCCCGAAGTGAAGGACGGGGGGAGGGGTAGGGAAGAGGTCAAGGGTGGTGAGGAAAAGCTTCTTAGGGACACTGGGGCAGAAATATGGTGAAGGTTTGGGAATGGAGGAAGAGGGAGTGGTTGTAGGAGGTGTCTGTCTGCTGTGTTTGAGTGCAGGTGAATGGGTTGTATGCTGTTGTGAGGTGGATGGCTGTTGGGTGTCTGAGTGCTTGCGTTTGTGTACTTTGGGAGGAGGGGCACAGACACAGTGGGGGAGGACACAGGGGACATGTGCATGGACGTGCGTGAGGGTGGTGACTGCCAGTGAGGGGCGTGTACTGACAGGCGTGATGGTGGTAGTGGATGAGGATGTAGTACATGCAGGTGTGAGTGTATACGCTACTGAGAGGGAGGTGGATGACGAGGAGGAGGGGGACACAGTGGAGGCAGTGGATGTTGGTATGTCTGCTTCTGGATGGTGTTCGTGTGAGTGCCTGTGGGATGATGTGGGGTTCTTGTGTTTGCCTGGGCCACTCCTGTGTGTTGTCTTGGGTGCATGCTAGTCTGAATTTGTGCTTGGGATAGGTTGGGGTTCAGGGGAATGGGACTGGGGAGAGGATGTTGGAGGGGGAGGCTAGAGACAGGGACAATGGCTGCCATCAGGGAGGAGGCCAGAGCCTGGAATGAACTATGTTGGGCCGCCACGCCAGAGTGAATGCCCTCCAGGAATGCATTTGTATGTTGTAAATGCCCTGCTAGCCCCTGAATGGCATTCACAATCGTTGACTGCCCAACAGAGATGGATCGCAGGAGGTCAATAGCCTCCTCACTCAGGGCAGCAGGGCTAATTGGGGCATCGCCTGAGGTGCCTGGGCGAAGGAGACGCCCACCCTCCTGGGTGAGTGGGCATGGAAAACTCGCTGAGGGGCTGCTGGGAGGGTGGTGCTGGTATGGGGTGGCGGCTGTACCTGTAGTTGGGGTGGCCACAGAGCTGTCTGCCACAACCAGGGAGCTTCCATCGGAGGAGGTATCACTTTCAGAACTGTCCCCTCCAGTCTCTGCCGTGGTGCTCCCCTCGCCCTCCATCCCACTGGTGCCCTCACCGTTGGTGGATTCGCCTCCTGGGCCCTGTGGGATGCAGCTCCCTCCGTCGCGGTCCCTCTGCTCCTCTGCCAGATGATGCTAATGCACAGAAGGACAGGGTGACAAAACAAAAATGGGGGAAGAGACAGAGGATACACTTGGTTAATGCCAGCAACAACACCACTTTTGGCATACACAACAAGGGGACCACCCTACGCACTAGGCAATGCAGTACCAGTCACAATGCTGGTCTCCAGGACATGGATGGTAATACCTAACACCAGTTGCAGCATACCTGAGACCCACAGATCCCTTCCCAGTAGTGGATGCCCACTAGCTTGTTTGGGGGTGGAGTGCATCAGCCCCTGCCCAACAAGGAACCTACCCTATAATGTCCGGCCTGGCCGAAGGGCACCAACAGGCGCACATCCCCCACCCACAGACCACCCCTCCATGCACAAGAGGTATATTGGGAACTGTACTCACCCCCTTGTGGCTGCTGTGATGGCCTCAAGCGCCCATCCAGCTCCAGATAGGCCACCGCCAGTATGCGGAACACCAGGGGCATCAGGGTTCGACAGGCACCCCTTCCTCATTGGGAGGCCACCCCCAGCTTGGCCTCCACTGTCTTCCTTGCCCAGCATCTCAGGTCCTCCCACCTTTTGCGAAAGTGGGTGCTCCGCCTGCCATAGACCCCCAGGGTCCGCACATCCTTGGCGATGGCACGCCATTTTCCTTTTATCTGATGGGCACTGACCTGCAGAAAAATAAAAAGAGAAAATGGTATCTGTCATACCGTTTGGCCTGTTACACTCATGGCCCACCATATCCCTCCCATCCCCTTATGCACATACATTGCCCACCATACATGCAGCACGCTGCCCAGGACCCCTCAACCCCCCCCCCTTACAAGAGGCCCTCACACACAGCACTCCATGCATCCATGCCCCATGCATCGTGCACACAGTGTACTCACCTGTTGGTCTGGAGGCCCATACAGCAATCGGTACTGGGGTAGGACCCCAACCACCCATCTCTCCAACTCCGCAGCGGTGAAGGCAGGGGCCCTTTCCCCAGTGACTCGATTCATGGTCGCTTCCAGACACAGGTCACAGCAGCACTTGCAGTGTAGGTCCTCTCCTGTTGAAGGTCGGGTAGCAAGTCAGTGAACAGACACAATGGGCTACTGTAACCCTTAGGGCCCAATGATAACCAATGAGGAGTTGCACGGCGGTATTCGACCGCCTCCCACAACGGCGCAAAAAGTCAGCGGCATTACCTCATTTCCACCTGTCCATCCACACAGGACAGGCATCCGCCATTTCAGGGGGGGGGGGGGAGGCCATGGCACCTAATTGCATCACAGCAGACATAAGCACATTTTGGGACTAAACACAAACCTACAGTTTCTATCACAACATGCAATACATTGTGTTCCCCTTCCTATTTGTGAGTCGCATCGCAATGCAGAATTGCTTTGTGACTGCGAACGTGGTCGCAAAGCAATTTGCAGTTACCACCAGTGTCACACTGGTGGTAACCCATTCGCAAAAGGGAAGGGGTCCCCATGGAACCCCTTCCCCTTAGTGAATGGCCCTGAAAAAATCCTATGGACCACTGCCTGCTCTGAAAAAATGAAACTGACACGTTTCATTTTTTCGTTTGTAATGCATCTCGTTTTCCTTTAAGGAAAACGGGCTGCATTACAAAAAAAAGAAAAACTGCTTTATTTAAAAGCAGTCACAGACATGGTGGTCTGCTGTCTCCAGCAGGCCACCATCCCTATGAGTGCTGCGACTCGCAAGGGGGTCGCAAATTGTGACCCACCTCGTTAATATTAATGAGATGGGCCTTTGCGACCCCCTTGCGACTCGCAGATGGTGTCAGGGACACCATCCTGCATCCGACTTTGCGACTCGCAAATTGCGAGTCGCCAAGCCAGAACTTCCTACATCTGGCCCTTGGTTATTAATCCCATGGAGCTATGCCTTGTATGTGGATGTGCAGTAATATTAAACTGAAGAGCAGTACTGTCGGCACTAAATGGACCACACATCTCCTCTTTGAACATAACAATGGGGTTAATGCAGTGTTTGAGAAATCTTATTTAAAGTGTGTCACATTCTATGACTTCAAACGGTAAATCAGGCCCAATCTTTTTGCAGCAATTAACACAGGAGATTTTGATGTTTACCCACTTGTTTGCCACCATAATTAATGTTATTGGTAAACAACCTGCTAATGTGTTTATCCCTGTGCTCCACACAAGGTTTCTTGCGTTTCTATAAATACGTAAAGTTGCTACTTTGCATATGAGATAATTTGTATGCTTTATTATCTGACAACTTTCGACATGTAAGGCTATTCAACTGGCGTCGAAACACATCCATTTCTGAAAATATGCAGTGCTAAAATAAAGGTTACAGGAGAAGTGGGTTGGGAGGGAACTGAATTTGGCATCTTGTATGAAATGAGCCCTCCTTTCCTGCTGTGACCTCATACTGGGTGCTTTACTTGGCAGCTGTACAAGTCAGACCTCAGAATTTCAGAAACACATTAGCTCAACAACAGCCTCTTTTCCTGGGTTGACCTCCTTCCCTCAGGCCTGTATGACCACTGGGTCTGTTTGCTGGCTTTGCAAGAGTGTGTGGGGCTGGGAGCCGACACGGTGTGCAGTGCCCTCTCTCCTAAACAACGAACACATAAGCTTCCTTTATCTTTTAAAGGTGTGTGCTCAGCCACCTTGGCTTCCACAAATCTGTTGGATGAAAAAAGATTACTTGCATTCTCTTACAGTCTTTTGTGACTCAATTCAGGTCATGCAGGTCACTAAAATATGGAAGCACGCACATGATAGCAAAAGTGTTACCAGATATCATTGTCAGGGCACAAGTTCTAAGAAAAGAAGTGGGAGAGTCTAACCAAGTTAGTCAGTATGCAAGAGACATTGTGGTGCATGACATCATAGTGTGGCATCACAGGAAGTGACATCACAACCAATGACCTCACAGGAAGTGACATCATAGGAAGTGACATGAGATCTTAACTCTTCACAAACATTTCGCAAGTCTATTGTGAGTACATTTGAGAGCATTGTGAGATTTAACAGATGAGATTTTGTGTGTGGGTTGTGCGAAAAAAGTGATGCATTCCTGATGCAAAATGTGGGCCTCAATCTATACATTTAGGGGTGTATTTATAGGCCCCTAGTGCCACAGGAGCATCACTTTTTGTGACGCTCCTGTGGCGCTAAGCACTGCACCATATTTACAAGGTGGAGTTAAGCCACTTTTTGTGGCTTAATGCCACCTTGTAAATACGGCCCCTTCCCACGCAGCACTGTGCATGGAAGGGGCGTGCAATGGGTGTCGCTGTGGGCGTGCCACAGCAACACCCATTGCATTTTGACGCTGTGTCAGATTTATGAAATTCCGTAAACCTGAGGCAGCACCAAAATCCAATGCCACTTTCAAGGGTGGCGTTAGCAGGGGGCAACGAGGAGGAATACTTTTGTTCCTCCTCATCTTTTGCTTTTTCAATGCTTGCTGCATTCTGCAGCACACATAGAAAGAGCAAAATGCCAAAAATTATTGTTATGTGCAGGAAGGTGTACCTACCTGCACATAAAGAACCATTTGAAAATGACGCTTTGGCACTTCTGTGTCTACTGCATTGTGCAGCAAACACAGAATTGCCAAAGCACCATTAGTGATTGTTAATGTGCGGGAATGGACACCTTCCCACGCATAAAAAATCACACCCCTCAACGCAGACATCCTTGCACAATGGTGCAAGGATGCCTGTGTTGGCACCGGCAGCTGAATTTAGTGCCAGCGCAGGGGTCAACACAGGGGTGCACTGTATTCACTTAAATAAGCGCATTCCTGCTTTTCTAAAGTGGCACAGCTCAAGGTGGTTCAGTCGGGGACCTTGGGAGAGTTTTCACACAACAAAGTTAGAGCTTGAGCTATTGTACATAGTTCAAAAGCTGAAAGTTAAAGACAGGCTTATTGTTATATTTTTTGGCATGGTAATACTTTATTGATAATGATACAAACGACAATGATGCTTTGTATGTTTTTCTGAAGATCACAGGAATGTTTTTTCCTTGTTACCAGAAAAACAGTGAATCACTGCAAGTTCTAATGAAAGTGATTGTAATGTGGTATCATCCATAACAGTGTAAATAGTTTTGCACTGGTCTTTTATGAATATTGTCACACCCTGACAAAACCAGTAGACCGCCTTTTGATACCTACAACCCCTTATATTGTGTCTAATGTTTCTGGGAGTATTGTGGTCTTGGGTTTCTGAGATACATGGGAGTGTGGACTGTTGGTACTGTGTCACTATAGTCATTTTCTCCTGCCTACTTGTTATATTTGTAAATTAATGTGTAGTATTAAGTATTGTATACATAATACAGTACTTTTCCTATTATATCTTTTAAGTAAGAGCACTGGATGGACAATGATTCATTAGGTGTTGCTTGTTATGTACTTGTGGACTGAGGTACTAAACCACACCACCTCTCATGTGTAGCACCGCTTCACTACGCTGAGAGAGTCTAGTGCTATAAAGGTGTATTTGGTTCCCAGTTGACAGACGTTTTGTGGATTTATAACTTGAGAAGGGCTCACATCCTTCTGAACTAATAAGACACTTTCTTACATTTATGAGCGTTGTGTGCCAGCTGGTGGTTAGGAGCCATGAGGTGGCACCACAAATGTTCAGTTTTGAACATGATCAAAAAACACAGAAACTGACTAATGAGAAAACAAAGATTAAAGTTGTATTACCTTCAGGTATGCTAATAACATCTTACCTTAAATTGAAAAAAAAAACAGAAATTCACTGAAAAAACAAAGGTTAAAGTGACAATATAGTTTATTACTGTTATGTTGAAATGAGGTAAAAACTAATGTTTAAAAACAATAAAAAACACTGAAACTCATCAGTTACAGTTTAGTAAACTAACTACAATTCTTGCCCTCACCACGTACTGCTTGTACCCGTATATATTACTTAATTCATGACAGGTTCAATGACTGCATTGATAAGATATCTTATGATATCTGAAATTACATAATAATTCCATCAACCTTTGTTTTTGTCGGTGAATACACACACATATGTAATAGAACATAAATTAGTTTTATGTACAGCTACACTTGATATTCTGAGTTTCTAAAAATGTATCCATACATGTACATATCGGACCTTGTCTAATACAACTTCATATGTCTTTCTTATTTTCCATGTACATGTATACCTTTCTATATAGTTCTGTATCGATATATTACTTTACTCCCCCTGTAAAAAAAAACCTTCAATTCTCTCCAACTCACTATTCTAGTCTCATACTATCCCTATTTCAATATATCATCCAAACCTCATTTTACTACTATGATCCCTCAAATAACCCTTTCTAGACTCTTCACTCCTAAATCCCTATTTTGACTCATCCGAAACCTCATTTTAATACTAAGATCTCCCAAATAACATTTCTAGACTCTTCCGTCCTCTATACCTTATTTATCCTATTCGATCCTACTAACAGACTACTAACAGACTCATATAGAATTATTTCCCTATACTAATCCACACTAACCCACTTTGTGCTACTTGCCTCATCAGGTCATATAAATACAATTATATGTACAATGTGGATATATATGTGTATATGCAAGTTATAGTTACTTTAGGGCACAACATATGCAGTGCAGGACACCTATAGCACAGGTTAATGACAAATCTAGTCTGGAAAATGATAAAACATCTTTAGATTATTTTTAATGGGGTTTTTAAGTCAAAATATAGGGCTTGAAAGCAAATAACTAATGGCTTTCAGTTTCAACAGAGAGCAATACTCTTTTAAACGTGTGGTTATCGGATATAAAGCCCTGGTCTTTTATCTGCATGCAACATGGAGATCTTACAACCAGATCCTGAGGCACTGTCATACATTGATGACATTGATGACAGATAATAATTTAGATGCACACCTGACATGGGGGGACCGGATAGTGCCATATTAACATCACATAGATACAAAATTAATTTAAAAAAATCTAAAATATGCAACCTGACAGTTACCTTTCATAGGTATGAATTATTCAATAAGGACAAAGGATTGGCACCTACTTCTTTCCAGACATGTGCAACTTCACAAGCTCTTGGTACCCTGAAGAAGTTGGACAGACTTACTTCCCTCTCTGTGATAAGTTAGTGAAGCCTTTGTATGACCTGATTTCTAGCATGTTTTCTGCAAAACAGTGGACCCGTAAACACACTGATATCTGGCGTACCTTCAAAGTGGACAGGCTAAAGACAAAATATTTATAAACTAGGGATAACAAAACCAACCTAGTGCTGAGATTCGTACAAAGTCAGATGGATTATACATGTGTAATCTAAAATGAGGGACACATGGTTGCCATAGCTTCAAAATCATACTCATACTAATCAGCAGAAACACAGTTTGCTTCCATCAAAACGTTTTTTACAGCCATAGAAAAAGCAATCTTGACAGAACAATCAATTGGTAAAAGCAAAACTCATAATTGTTGTTTCTCTTACACCAGCACTAGAGGCAGCCACCAGAGCAAGCATTCCTAATGCCTGTGCTTTACACCTGAGATGGGTTCAGTGGGCCTCTTCATTAAGTGCAGTGGACGTAAAGTTTCAAGATGTTCCAGCTCTTCAGACATAGGCTTTTCTTCTATATGAGTGTCCCCACTCCAAAGACTTTACCTACCTACTCATATCATGGCGCTAAATTTAGGTGCATAGCGCCAACGCAGGCACCCTTGCACTGTAGTGCAAGGGTGCCTGAGTTGCAGGGAATGATTGTTTATGTGCAGGAAGGTGTCCCTTCCTGTACATAAACAATCAATAATGGTGATTTGTTACACAAGTAGAAAATCGTCATTATTTAATGATTGTTTATGTGAAGGAAGGGACACCTTCCAGGACATAAACTATCATTAATGGTGTTTTGCTTTTTGCAACACACATAGAAAAAGCAAAAACAAGAAGAAAGAAAAGTATTTATCCTTGTTGCGCTACTCTAATGCCATCTCTGGTGTGGCGTTAGTTTTTGCCACTGCCTCAGATTTACAATTTTTCGTAAATCTGGAGCAGTGTCGAAAGCAGTGGGTGTTGCGTGGAAATGTCCACAGCAACAACCATTGCATGCCCCTCTGCCATAGAAAACGGCATCGGGGCACCCATATTTACAAGGCAGCATTAAGCCACACAAAGGGGGTTATTCTAACTTTGGAGGAGGTGTTAATCCGTCCCAAAAGTGACGGAAAAGTGACGGATTTACCACCAGCCGTATTACGAGTCCATTATATCCTATGGAACTCGTAATACGGCTGGTGGTATATCCGTCACTTTACCGTCACTTTTGGGACGGATTAACACTCCTCCAAAGTTAGAATAACCCATATAGTGGCTTAGTGGTGACTTGTAAATATGGAAATGGGCCGAGCACCACTGGAGCGTCACTGAAAGTCATGCTACGGTGGGGCTAGAGGCTTGTATATAAGCCCATTCGTATCCTAATATTAGTTAAGTGTCTGCATGACTTATTACAAATTAATATTTCAAGATATATATTTCTTTCAATTTCCAGAATTACATATGAAAACTAAGGTAGTCAGCTGATTAATTTTTTTAGTACCTAACATTGTATAGATTATAAATACTTCTGACACTCCTTATTAAAAAACAAAACCTTGCCATTAGATGGTTGAATTAATTGGCAGGTGTGGCCAAATATTGGTGCACTAGTTGAATATTCTGATGACTAATGCATCTGCTTAGTAGACTGCACAATGTCTAAAGAAAAGATGATAAAGACATCATAGTTCACTAACCTACAATATATGATGGAGTGAAACATTATAGAATATCCAAGATCAAACAGTTACATTACACAAATAGTGTTCATGTGGAGCACTGTCCTAAATCCCAAGGTGAAACTTGAAAACATTTCTTCTGAGTATTGCCTCCAAATTTAGCACTTCTTAAAATAAAAATGAGATTTGACCAGCAGTAATTCGGTATTCACATGTTTTATATAGTTTTACTTCCATATTAAAAGGGGAAGATTAGTAAGGAAAGGTATTCCATGCCAGGATTCAGGTTTATCAAATCATAGATCATAAAAATGGTTACCCTAAAGCGCCCTAATGACTGCAGACACTGACTGACTGCATGTATTGTGCTTCAATCTAAATATTTTTCAATATTTAAAATTGAAGGTCCCCGGCATTGTATGTCAATAATAAATTCTAATTGTAATATAAAAAAATTAAGGCCCTCATTACAACCCTGGCGGTCGGTGTTAAAGCGGCGGTAAGACCGCCAACAGGCCGGCGGTAAAAAATTAGCAATTACGACCATGGCGGAAACCGCCAACAAAGACAGCTACTTTAACACTCCGACTGCCACGGCGGTACAGACAAACAGCGCGGCGGTCACCGCCAACAGACAGGCGGGAGACAATGTATCACCCACACGATTATGACAGGCCAATCCACCACCTTTTCCGGGGCGGATTCACCGCGGATAAAAACATGGCGGAAACAGGAATCCCGAAGGGAAAACGCTCACCTCTACACACCCCACGAGGAACGAGGACGCCATGGACCCGGAACTCCAAATTCTCCCTGCGATAGTCTTCCTGCTTCTCTACCAGGAGCACGAACGCCGGCGGCGAAGACCACGGTGAGTACTGCACCTACGACACAGGGGAGGGGGGAGGGAAAAAACAGGGACACACACACACGCAACACCCCCACCCTCACCCACTACAACACACACACTAATGTATATCAATACATCACAGTTACACCCCCCAAACCCCCTGGAAGAATGCAAAGACAATAGAAAATGAGTGTAACCATTGTAATATATTAAAAGCAAGTAGGCAGAAATATATATATACACCATGTACATAATATATACCATGCATAGTAGTCCAGGTAGTGCTCTAAGAGAGTCTGTGGAACACTGGGACCATACGGTATGGGCGAGGCCCACACAAGATCCCCGACCACGACGGAGAGAACACTGCAGGGGCATCAGACAGCAACTAAACAAGCACCTCAGGGGGAGGGAAAGGGGGGGGCACCTCAGCCGCTTGAGTGCATGACGCCAAATCCACGAGGGGGCCACATGCCCACTGTTCCATCCTGGGGAGTGCAAACCCACAGTCTCACAAGTCTGTACAGTGGGTGGTTTGCCCACTGTTCAATCCTGGGGAGTGCAAAGCCACAGTCTCTCAAGTCTCTACAGTGGGTGGGTTGCCCACTGTTCAATCCTGGGGAGTGCAAAGCCACAGTCTCACAAGTGGATGACAGTCTCCACTGGTTCTGGAGGGGGCATGGTGCCCAGAGTGCTTCATCCTGCCAAGGACTGAGGTAGTGGATGTGAATCTCCACTGGTTCTGGAGGGGGCATGGTGCCCAGAGTGCTTCATCCTGCCAAGGACTGAGGTAGTGGATGTAAATCTCCACTGGTTCTGGAGGGGGCATGGTGCCCAGAGTGCTTCATCCTGCCAAGGACTGAGGTAGTGGATGTGAATCTCCACTGGTTCTGGAGGGGGCATGGTGCCCAGAGTGCTTCATACTGCCAAGGACTGAGGTAGTGGATGCTTTTCTCCACTGGTTCTGGAGGGGGCATGGTGAACAGAGTGCATCATTCACCCCGTGACGGACTCAGTTGCGTCAGTGCCCTTGCCGCTCATGGGCCAGCGGTGCTTGAGATGGCGGTGCCCTGTTCAGCGGTGCTTGAGACGGCGGTGCCCTGTTCAGTGGTGCTTGAGACGGCGGTGCCCTGTTCAGCGGTGATTGAGATGGCGGTGCCCTGTTCAGCGGTGATTGAGACGGTGGTGCCCTGTTCAGCGGTGCTTGAGATGGCGGTGCCCTGTTCAGCGGTGATTGAGACAGTGGTGCTTGAGATGGCGGTGCCCTGTTCAGCGGTGATTGAGACGGCGGTGCCCTATTCAGCGGTGCTTGAGATGGCGGTGCCCTGTTCAGCTGTGATTGAGACGGCGGTGCCCTGTTCAGCGGTGCTTGAGACAGCGGTGCCCTGTGCAGCGGTGCTTGAGACGGTGGTGCCCTGTGCAGCGGTGCTTGAGACGGCGGTGCCCTGTGCAGCGGTGCTTGAGACGGCGGTGCCCTGTGCAGCGGTGTTTGAGATGTCGGTCTCCATTGCAGGCTCTCAGCTGCTGGCGGTCCTTCATGGCCCAGCGGGGCTTTTGCTTGCGGTCCTTCATGGCCTAGCGGGGCTTTTGCTGGCGGTCCTTCATGGCCCAGCGGGGCTTTTGCTGGCGGTCCTTCATGGCCCAGCGGGGCTCTTGCTGGAGGTCCTTCATGGCCCAGCGGGGCTAGTGATGGCGATCCTTCATGGCCCAGCGGGGCTTTTGCTGGCAGTCCTTCATGGCCCAGTGGGGCTAGTGCTGGCGGTCCTTCATGGCCCAGCAGGCTAGTGCTGGCGTTGGCCTCCTGGGCAGGTGGGCTGGTGCTGGCGGTGGCCTCCTGGGCAGGTGGGCTGGTGCTGGCGGTGGCCTCCTGGGCAGCTGGGCTGGTGCTGGCGGTCCTGTCCTGGGCAGCTGGGCTTGTGCTGGAGGTGGGCTCCGGGGCATCGGGGATGATGGCGGTCTTCTCCGCCATGCTGTTCTTCTCAGACTTGCAGGGTTTCTTGTGGCCCTTCACCACCTTGCGAGGTGTCACAACTGACTCCACACTCCCACCGGGACCCCTGGGAGCGGCTTTGGTGGCTGGAGTCTTCCCCCTCTCCCGCCGGGCACTGGCCAACTTCTGATGCTTCACAGGTGGGGGACTGTCTGTGCTGTGGCTCCGTGCCACACTGGCTGCCCTGGTGGCCGATGCACTTCAGATTCCGGTGACTACAGGCACCACTGGTCCCGGAGATGTTGTGGCTGAGGTGCTACTTCGGGACCTATGAGACAGACGGGGTGGGGGAGGTATGGGAAAGAGGTCAAGGTTGGACAGGAAAAGTTTTTGGGAGACACTGGGATGGGTAGCTGGAGAGGGTTTGGGAGTGGAGGAAGAGGTGGTGGTTGTAGGAGGTGTACGTTTGGTGACTTTGGGTGAAGGTGCATGCGCTGGAGGCTGTTGTGAGGTGGATGGCTGTTGGGTGGGTGTGTGCCTGCGTTTGTGTATCTTGGAAGGGGGCGTCACAGACACACTGGGAGAGGACACAGGGGACGTGTGAATGGTAGTGGGGGTGGTGACTGCACGTGAGTGGGGTGTGGTGGTGGGTGTGCTGGAGAGGGACGTAGTGGCTGTAGAGGTAGTGCATGCAAGTGTGAGTGTAGACGAGACTGGGAGGGAGGAGGGAGACGAGGAGGAGGGGGACACAGTGGAGGCAGTGGATGTTGGTGTGTCTGCATGTGTGTGATGCTTGCGTGAGTGCCTGTGGGATGTGTGGTGCTTATGTTTGCCAGAGCTTCCCTTGTGTGTTGACGTGTGTGCATGCTGGTCTGTAGGTATGCTTGGGATAGGCTGAGGTACAGGGGTTTGTGTCTGGGTGGAGGAAGTTGGAGGGGGGAGGCTAGAGACAGGGACAATGGCTGCCATCAGTGCTTAGGACAGAGTCTGAAAAGCTCACTGAAGGGCCGCCTGACCAGAATGAATGCCCTCCAGGAATGCATTGGTTTGTTGCAACTGCCTCTCTACACCCTGGATGGCATTCAAAATGGTAGACTGCCCAACAGTGAGGGACCTGAGGAGGTCAATGGCCTCCTCACTGAGGGCAGCAGGGGTGACTGGGGCCTGAGGTGCCTGGTGCGAAGGTGATGCCCACCCTCCTGGGTGAGCGGGCACGGGGCAAAGGCTGAGGGGCTGCTGGGAGGGCGGTGCTGGTAGGGGGGGTGGCGGCTGTACCTGTAGATGCGGGCGGCACAGATGTTGCCGCCACCACAAGGAGCTCCCATCAGAGGACGAGTCTGTGTCGCTGGTGTCAGCTCCTGTCCCCGCCGTGGAGCTCCCCTCGCCCTCCGTCCCACTGGTGAACTCTGAGTCCGTAGTCTCGCCCTCCAAGGCCATGTGGGATGCAGCTCCCTCGTGCTCCGATGCCACTGCTCCTCCGCCTGATGATGCTAATGCACACAAGAACAGGGAGACTACAAAAAGGGGGGGACGACAGAAGAAAGACATGTTGAGTGCATGCATTACCGCTACCGTTGGCGGACACAACAGACACAGAAGCCCCCTGCACTACGCCGCGCTCTTGGGGTCCACTGTTCAATTCCTGGGAAATGGCCTACAAGGCTATGGATGACATCTGCACACATGGATGACACAGGGGCATGACTAGGTGTACTTGGCACTCTACAGAGGTGGGGTGGGGTGCCACATGGCCTGCCTTACGGAGGGGCCTTGCCTATGGAACTCGCCCTGGCTTAGGGAAACCCACAGCCCACCTCCCCCACCCAGACACCTCCACTGCGCACAAAGTCAGCTGAATGAGAGTGTACTCACCCCCTTGTGTCTGCTGTGATGCCCTCAGGGTGGAGCTGATGGTTCTGAGTTCCTCCCTGAAGCCCATATACTGTCCCTCCTGCAGGCGCTGGGTCTCCTGAAACTTGGCCAGAACCGTTGCCATCGTCTCCTGGGTGTGGTGGTAGGCTCCCATGATGGAGGAGAGGGCCTCGTGGAGAGTGGGTTCCCTGGGCCTGTCCGCCCCCTGTCGCACAGCAGCCCTCCCAGTTCCCCTATGTTCCTGGGCCTCCGTCCCCTGGACCTTGTGCCCACTGCCACTGCCCCCAGGTCCCTGTTGTTGTTGGGGTGGTGGGTTATCCTGGGTTCCCTGTAGTGGTGGGCACACAGCTGATTGACGTGTCCTGGGGACGGAGGTATGGGCCCGCTGGGTGGTGCTGTGCTGGTGTTTCCAGAGGGGGGAAGCTCTGTGGTGGCCTGTGACTGGGTGAGGGGAACCGATTGTCCCGAGGTCCCCAATGGGAAGGGCTGGTCATTTAGATCCAGTTGGACAGAGGTGCTGCTATCACTGTGGGCCTCTTCTGTTGGTGGTATGGACATGTGTGGACCCTCCTGTCCGGTGACGTTGGGTAGGGGTCCTGCAGGGGTATAAAAGGATGGTTATGACATCTGTATGTGTCATGGTGTGCAATGGGTGGGCGACCGTGTACCCCAGTGCTTGCATTCCTGTGTGGGACCTTGTGTGATGATGGTTGAGGGGGTTGTATGGGTATGTGCAGTGGGCATGCTTTAGTGATGTGTGTCCATGCTTTGTTGTTGCATGCAGGGCTTGGTGTTGGGATGGGTGGTTTGTGATGTTGGGACATAAGTGAGGAGTTGGGGTGCTGCGGGTGAGGGTGAGGGTGGGGCTATGTGCTGGCATGCAGGTAGGGTGGGGGATGTAATAATTAAGATTTGTCTCACCAGAGTCCATTCCTCCACCTACTCCTGCGAGGCCCTCAGGATGCAGAATCGCCAAGACCTGCTCCACCCATGTTGTTAGTTGTGGGGGAGGAGGTGGGGGTCTGCCGCCAGTCCGCTGAACCGCCAAGTGGTGTCTTGAGACCACGGAATGCACCTTCCCCCGTAGGTCATTCCACCTCTTCCTGATGTCCTCCCTGATGTCTTGGGTGCTGTCCCACTGCGTTGACCCTGTCCACTATTCTTCGCCATAGCTCCATCTTCCTTGCAATGGAGGTGTGCTGCACCTGTGATCCGAATAGCTGTGGCTCTACCCGGATGATTTCCTCCACCATGACCCTGAGCTCCTCCTCCGAGAACCTGGGGTCTCTTTGCCGTGCCATGGGGTGGTGTAGGTGATGTGTGGGGTGGAGTGTGTGGTGATAAGTGTGCTGATATGTAGTGGGGTGTTGTGTGAGGTGCGTGGAAGTTCTGTGGATGATGGTGTTGTGTGCCTGTGGATGCTGGAATTTTTGGTCGTAGGGGTTTGTGGGTGATGTGAGTGTGTGTTTTATATTGTAATGGGTGTGTGGGAGTGGTGTATGTATGTGTATCAGGTGTGTGTATTTTGATTTGTCCAATGTGGCTGTGTTTTGTAGATGTGTGTGTATTTTGAGCGTGGCGGTGTGTACCGCCAATGGAATACTGCGGTTGAAAGACCGCCGCGTGGATTCGTGGGTCGTGATAGTGTGGGCGTATTTCTGTTGGCGTGATGGTGGAGGTTTTGTTATCACCAGTTTATCACTGACCTTTGGTGTGGCGGACTTGTGTGGGTGTCTGACTTTTGTCAGATTCCAAACTGTGGGTCGTAATAGCTGTGGCGGAATTCCGCGGCCGCGGCGGTGTGTTGGCGGTCTTCTGCACGGCGGTAAGCGGCTTTTATCGCCAATGTTGTAATGAGGGCCTCAGTGTTTTGGGGAATTTTCAATTGTTTCAATATTATAGTACAGTAACCAAGTGAATATCCACAAACTGACAAGTTAGTGGGTGTTTTTAACTTTGAAGAGCTTTCCTGACCTGGAGCACCCTCTCCCATCACTTGCAGAGAATTTACTCATAGCTAATATTACACCATATGGGGTAGAATTGTGCTTGAGCAACCTTTCACAAATGCAAATTCATATTTTATAAATAACAAAGATACATTTTCTCTTGTAAAGTGAGCCATTTTAACCTGTAATATAAGTTGAATGTGTGTGTGCGATCGGCTTTGCGAATTTGGCCTAATATGGATTTGTCTTGACCATTAAGATCTTTGTTCTTAGCTTGTGTGCCTCATATTCTTTGCATGTTGCTGAATTAATTTGGAATATTTTTCAAGTGGAACTTGTAAACCAAGCATAGGTTTATTGACATGAGTTTTATCCCCTTCTGGGCCGCGGACATAATGGTTACGTCCCGCGGCACAGTGCTCCTGTGCTGAGGACGTAACCCTTACGTCCTCAGCGCGGAGCCCGGAGGGAGCGCTAGCGCTCCCTCTGTGGGGTTCCCCCCCACCCCCCAAGGCGGGGATTGAAGGGGAAGACCCTCCAGCCCCACCCCCCGTAATGACGTCAGCGCGCGATCGTGCCCTGACATGATCACCCACTGCCAGTCGCACTGGAAGCCATTTGCTTCCAGTGCGGCGAGGAGAGAAATAGGTAAGTTTCTCCTCCGGCGGGTGGGGGGTTTGGGACAAAGAGGCACTGGGGGAAAGGAAAGGCTTTTCCTTTCCCCCGTTGTCTCTTTGAGCATTTGGCCACTAGACGCCAGGGATTTTTTTTTTTAATGTTCTAAAGTGTTTACGCATTGGGGAGCTGCCCCTTGGGCAAGGGTCGCTCCCATTTGGGGGCATGTTTGAATGGCCATTTCTGCCCCCAAGGGGGGCAGAAGCCACTAGACGCCAGGGATTTATTTTTTTTGTTTATGTTTTAAAGTTTTAGCGTTGGGGAGCGGCCCCTTGGGCAAGAGTCGCTCCCTTTTGGGGGCATGTTTATTGGGGGCAGATCGGCCTATTATTTTTAGGCCGATCTGCCCCCAAGGGGGGCAGAAACCACTAGAACGCCAGGGATTTTTTAAAATGTTTTTTTTATGTGGGGGGGCGTCCCCTTGGGCAAGGGGCTCCGCCCCAAGGGGGGCATTGAACTGTTGGCCATTTCTGCCCCCCTTGTGGGCAGACGGGCCTATTTTATTTTAGGCCCATCTGCCACCAAAGGGGGCAGAAGCCACTTAGACACCAGGGATAGTGTGTGTGTGTGTTAGTGGAGGGGGGGGCGGCCCCTTGGGCAAGGGTCTCCCCCCCCTTTGGGGGCACGTGTACCAAGGCCATTTCTGCCCCCCTTGGGGACAGATCAGCCTAAACCACTAGAACGCTAGGGATTTTTTAAAATATGTTTATTTATGTTGGGGGCGTCCCCTTGGGCAAGGGGGCATTGAACTGTTGGCAATTTTTTTTAGGCCCATCTGCCCCCAAGGGGGGCAGAAGCCACGTGGGCACCAGGGATAGTGTGTGTGTGGTTTGTTTTTTGTTTGGGGGTGGGCCCTTTTAGGGCCTATTAGGGACTATTTTTTAGTAGGCCCATCTGCCCCTATGGCAGAATCCACTTAGGCACCAATTTCTAAATGCTTGATGGTGGAATGTTTGTCAACTGACGAAGTATTTGCATTTGTCATAATTTTTTTCCTCCTTTTTGTTCTAGTTCAAAGCTTTTGCTTTCTTTGCTGTGGCTCCTTGCGGTTTTGGTGGTGGTTGACCTGCGGTTTGAATAGTTGCATGTTTTAGGTAAGTAAAAACAATTTACTCCAAAGGAGTATTGTTGCCATGCATGAATGACATGTTTGTGTGAAATTGTCCTTAGATTTGTGCACAATGATATTTGTGTTGTTTTATTTCTAATTTGCTTTTCTTTCTTTCTTTTTAGTGGGATATCATTGGTGATTGCTGTGTCTGTGCAGAGTAGTTACTGGTGATTCAAGCTTTTTCAGGCAAGTGAGCGGTATAGTTTTTGAGTTTATAACTCTTACTAATAAAGCTACACTATATTACTTATCTTACACAGTGCTGGTTGTTGGTGGTGCATTTGTCCAGTTAATTTTCGTAGGAAAGATCATGGCTAGCCGCAGGATGACCGCTCAGCAGGTGGTTGGTATGATTTTTGAGTAATTGTCTGATCATGATTATGAGACGGACTCTGCATCTGAGGCAGAGGAGGAAGTGAGGGATTCTGGCAGTGAAGTTTCTGCCGGAGAGGAATCTTCTGATGAGGAAGCCACACTCAATGCAGATGAAGGGCCTGTTTCAGAGGAGGACACTGATGTGCCATTATTGCAGCAACCTGGGGCTGAAAAGTTTCCCGTTAGAAGACCTGAACTCTGGGTTGCCCCAAACATGGAGCAGCCAGAGTTGCCTGCCTTTACTGGTCTCCCGGGGTGTAGAGTCAATACTGAGAACTCTTTGCCTGTCAATTTCTTTGAGTTATTTGTGGATGATGTGTTTTTGGAAGAGATTGTTGAGCAGACTAATTTGTGTGCGGAGCAGTATTTGAGGGACAACGCTGCTAGACTTAGGCCACACTCTAGAGCTGCCCAGTGGATTCCCACAAATTTGGAGGAGATGAAAAGGTTTTTTGGTTTGACTCTTTTGATGGGGTTGATAAGGAAGCCGTCACTGGCTTCTTATTGGTCTACTAGTCCCTTGATGGCAACAGCTATATTTCCTGCAACAATGAGTCGTAATCGATATTTGCTTCTTCTTAGGATGCTGCATTTTATTGACAATGCATTAGCCTTGCCACGAGATCACCCTGATTCTGACCGTTTTTTTAAGATTAGGCCTGTCCTTGATCATTTTGTAGATCGGTTTTTAGAGGTCTATGTTCCAGGCAAAGAAATAGTTGTGGACGAGTCTTTGGTCCTCTTCAAGGGTCGTTTGGTTTTTAGGCAGTACATTCCTAGCAAGAGGGCACAATGTGGAATTAAATTGTATATGCTGTCTGAAAGTAGTACAGGATATGTGTATAATTTCCGTGTCTACACTGGTAGGGATTCCAGTATTGACCCCCCTGGTTGTCCTCCCACTTTTGGAGTTACTGAGAAAATTGCGTGGGAACTTGGTAGAAGACTGTTCAACAAAGGTCACCATTTGTATGTAGATAACTTTTACACTGGAGTGCAGTCGTTCAAGGAATTGTTTAGAGTGGACACTGTTGCTTGTGGCACAATTCGTTGTAACTGGAAAGGCTATCCAAGGGAGCTTGTCTGTAAAAAACTTGAGAGAGGACAGTGCAGTGCCTTGCGGAATGATGAGCTGCTAGCTTTGAAGTTTTCAGACAGGAGGGATGTCTACATGCTAAGTACCATCCATGATGAGAGTACTTCCCCCGTGACTGTTTGGGGCCAGGTTGCTGAAGTGCGCAAACCTGCGTGCATTTTAGATTATAATAAGCACATGGGAGGTGTAGATAGAGTTGATCAGAGGTTGGAACCTTATACTGCTATTCGTAAGTCTTACGTTTGGTATAAGAAGTTAGCAATTCACCTCTTCCACTCAGCAGCTTTTAATGCTTTTATTGTGTTTAAGGATAGGTCTCCAGAGTCAAAGATGACATTTGTGAAATTTCAGGAGTCAGTGAGAGAGAGCCTTATTGTGGTGGAACAGGCCAGAGTTCCTAGAGAAGCAGTGGTGGAGGATGTGGCTAGATTGAAAAATCGCCACTTTGCTGAGCACATTCCTCCCACACCCAAAAAAGACTTTCCAGCTAAGAAATGTAGAGTGTGTTTTCGAAGAGGTATCCGGAGGGAGACTCGAATGTACTGCCCAGATTGTCCTGCAAAGCCTGGGCTTTGTGTGGGTGGTTGTTTTAAGAATTGCCACAGCCAGAAGAATTACTGGGAACAACCATGAGTGTAAACTCATGTCTGTTTTGTATTTTCATGTGTTCAGTTTCATGGTTAGCATTTCTGTCATATACTTAGTTAGAGCTTTTGTGTTTGTAGTTTTGTAATTATTTCTAATTAGTTAGGGGTTTCTTTGTTTAAAAAAAAAAGTGATGCCATTGTGTGTGGAGTGGGGCTTGGCTGAGGGTGTACATAGTGTACATATTGACTTGCTGTTGGCTACTGCAAACCACTGCCAGCCAAACACCAGTCCACACACTCCCATCAGCTGGTGTGATTGTTGTATCAGGCATGTGGGCGTATGTAAGTGATGGGCCCTTGAGTGGCGCTGTCTGTCGATGCGAGTGTTGTAATGTGCTGGGCCCGTGGCTGGCGGCGTGAATGGTCTTGTGCGTGTCATGTATGAAAGGTGTGTGAATGGACTGTAAAGCAGTTGGTGCCTTGCCGTGGCTGTACAGCTCACGAGTTGTGAGTCATTGGTTCAGTTTTTTTGGCCTTTCAGTTATTAACAGTGCATTTCATTTTTGTGAAATCTCTTGTTAATAAAATTAGATCCACTTAACCATCACTCACCCTCGTGCCAAATCCAACCAGTATGTGTGGTAAAAATGACAAAACTTGCTCAGCTGTAATCAGGCGTCGCAGCACACCTGTGACACACTAGGTGCCTCGGGTGGGACCCCGATGATGAAGCATGCCACCAACTTGGTTGGTGGGTGAGGGGTCTTTTTCACATAACCTATGTGCATTTCTTTTCACAATTTTAGTGTTTGGCACATAACAGACGTATGTGGACACATCAAAATGATATATTACAAAACTACCTGTGTTTGGGGGGGAGAGGGCACCTATGTTTTTGGTCCTGGGTGCGGCCTTCATCTAGGGAAACCTACCAAACCCAGACATTTTTTAAAACTAGATACCCCAAGGAGTCCAGGGAGGTGTGGCTTGCGTGGATCCCCTAACATTTTCTTACCCAGACTCCTCTGCAAACCTCAAAATGTGCTTAAAAAAGCATATTTTCCTGACTTTCGTTTGTACGATCACCGCTTCAGCACAAAATTCCTACTACCAGAGTTCCCCTCAGTCTCCCAAGTAAAATGACACCTCACTTGTGTGGATCCCCAAAGCAGAGTCAGCCTAAAGATGTATAAAAGAAGAATATGTCCTTATCAACTCGCTGTGCTATCCCCTCTATCTCTAGAGTTTTTGGCCTTATTCTATTGCAGGCACCTGGCCCACCCACACAAGTGAGGTATCATTATTATCGGGAGACTTGGAGGAATGCTGGGTGGAAGGAAATTTCTAGAACTTTCTGTCACCGAAATGTGAGGAAAATGTGTTTTGGGGCATTTCCTGTCGTGGGCGCTAGGTCTACCCACACAAGTGAGGTATCATTTTTATCAGGAGACTTGGGGGAACGCTGGGTGGAAGGAAATTTGTGGCTCCTCTCAGATTCCAGAACTTTCTGTCACCGAAATGTGAGGAAAATGTGTTTTTTTAGCCACATTTTGAGGTTTGCAAAGGATTCTGGGTAATAGAACCTGGTCAGAGCCCCACAAGTCACCCCATCTTGGATTCCCCTAGGTCTCTAGTTTTCAGAAATGCACAGGTTTGGTAGGTTTCCCTAGGTGCCGGCTGAGCTAGAGGCCAAAATCCACAGGTAGGCATTTGCAAAAAACACCTCTGTTTTCTGTCAAAAAATGGGATGTGTCCATGTTGTGTTTTGGGACATTTCCTGTTGCAGGCGCTAGGCCTACCCACACAAGTGAGGTATCATTTTTATCGGGAGACTTGGGGGAGCGCTGGGTGGAAGGAAATTTGTGGCTCCTGTCCGATTCCAGAACTTTCTGTCACCGAAATGTGAGGAAAATTTGTTTTTTTAGCCAAATTGTGAGGTTTGCAAAGGATTCTGGGTAACAGAACCTGGTCAGAGCCCCACAAGTCACCCCAACTTGAATTCCCCTAGGTCTCTAGTTTTCAGAAATGCACAGGTTTGGTAGGTTTCCCTAGGTGCCGGCTGAGCAAGAGGCCAAAATCTACAGGTAGGCACTTTGCAAAAAACACCTCTGTTTTCTGTCAAAAAATGGGATGTGTCCACGTTGTGCTTTGGGGCATTTCCTGTCGCGGGCGCTAGGCCTACCCACACAAGTGAGGTACCATATTTATCGTGAGACATGGGGGAACATAGAATAGCAAAACAAGTGTTATTGCCCCTTGTCTTTCTCTACATTTTTTCCTTCCAAATATAAGAGAGTGTGTAAAAAAGACGTCTATTTGAGAAATGACCTGTAATTCACATGCTAGTATGGGCACCCCGGAATTCAGAGATGTGCAAATAACCACTGCTCCTCAACACCTTATCTTGTGCCCATTTTGGAAATACAAAGGTTTTCTTGATAGCTATTTTTTACTTTTTATATTTCAGCAAATTAATTGCTGCATACCCGGTATAGAATGAAAACCCACTGCAGGGTGCAGCTCATTTATTGGCTCTGGGTACCTAGAGTTCTTGATGAACCTACAAGTCCTATATATCCCCGCAACCAGAAGAGTCCAGCAGACGTAACGGTATATTACTTTCAAGAATCTGACATTGCAGGAAAAAGTTACAGAGTAAAACGTAGAGAAAAATTGCAGTTTTTTTACCTCAATTTCAATATTATTTTTTTTCAGTTGTTATTTTCTATAGGAAACCCTTGTAGGATCTACACAAATTACCCCTTGCTAAATTCGGAATTTTATCTACTTTTCAGAAATGTTTCGGTTTCTGGGCTCCAGCATTGGTTTCACACACATTTCTGTCACTGACTGGAAGGAGCCTGAAAGCACAAAAAAATCGTGAAAATGGGGAATGTCCCAGTAAAATGCCAAAATTGTGTTCAAAAATTGGGTTTTCTGATTCAAGTCTGCCTGTTCCTGAAAGCTGTGAAGCTGGTGATTTTAGCACCGCAAACCCTTTGTTGATGCCATTTTCAGGGGAAAAACCACAAGCCTTCTTCTGCAGCCCCTTTTTCCAATTTTTTTGAAAAAAACGAAATTTTCACTGTATTTTGTCTAATTTCTTGGCCTCCGTCTGGGGAACCTACAAAGTCTGGGTACCTCTAGAATCCCTAGGATGTGGGAAAAAAAGGACGCAAATTTGGCATGGGTAGCTTCTGTGAACAAAAAGTTATGAGGGCCTAAGCGCAAACTGCCCCAAATAGCCAAAAAAAGGCTTGGCACAGGAGGGGGAAAAGGCCTGGCAGCGAAGGGGTTATATTCACATCTTCCACTGACAGTGGCACTAAGTTTAATGTACAACATTCTCTCACTTTGCAGTCAGAGAAAGAAAGGAAATCATATGTTAAAATAATTTACATCAATCTTGTAGGACATTGCCTGATATTTGGAGCCACACGGATTCGTACCGCGTGCTAGTCGGTGCCAACACAGGTCTTGCTTCTGCCTTTTCCATTGCTTATTTAAATTGTATAAAAAATCATTGACAAAGCCAAACCCTTCCAAAATGTCTGCTGTGCCTGCCTGCACATGTATTGTGGCTGTCATATGCATATTGAGATGGCTGCTGTACATGAGCGTACATGCTTGACGGCCAAGGGTGTTTGGGGGTGCAGAAAATTGAGAACGCTGAAATGCTGGCACCCAGGAGCAGAGGCAGGCGTAGTTGCTTCGCTAGTGCTTGTTTCAAATTGGTTGGTTATAGTGTTGAGGGCAAGAAGAGAAAACACATTTTAAAAAGTCCATTGTGGCTGCACGTGGATGTGTGGATGCCACAAATAATAAAGCTTATTCAGTTTGATAGTTTCCCTAATTATTAGTATTACTCTAGACTTGTTGATGAATTCTGATGCTGATACAGTTTTTCTTCATGAGATCCTCTTATGCGAGAAAGAGGGAAACACGTTGATAAACCCCTTCGCTGCCAGGTCTTTCCCCCCTCTGATGCCTGGACTTTTTTGGCTATTTGGGGCAGTTCGAGCTTAGGCCCTCATAACTTTTTTTCCACATAAGCTACCCACGCCAAATGTGCGTCCTTTTTTACCACCATCCTAGGGATTCTAGAGGTATCCAGTGTTTGTGGGTTCCCCTGGAGGAGTGGGAGAGTCTAACCAAGTTAGTCAGTATGCAAGAGACATTGTGGTGCATGACATCATAGTGTGGCATCACAGGAAGTGACATCACAACCAATGACCTCACAGGAAGTGACATCATAGGAAGTGACATGAGATCTTAACTCTTCACAAACATTTCGCAAGTCTATTGTGAGTACATTTGAGAGCATTGTGAGATTTAACAGATGAGATTTTGTGTGTGGGTTGTGCGAAAAAAGTGATGCATTCCTGATGCAAAATGTGGGCCTCAATCTATACATTTAGGGGTGTATTTATAGGCCCCTAGTGCCACAGGAGCATCACTTTTTGTGACGCTCCTGTGGCGCTAAGCACTGCACCATATTTACAAGGTGGAGTTAAGCCACTTTTTGTGGCTTAATGCCACCTTGTAAATACGGCCCCTTCCCACGCAGCACTGTGCATGGAAGGGACGTGCAATGGGTGTCGCTGTGGGCGTGCCACAGCAACACCCATTGCATTTTGACGCTGTGTCAGATTTATGAAATTCCGTAAACCTGAGGCAGCACCAAAATCTAATGCCACTTTCAAGGGTGGCGTTAGCAGGGGGCAACGAGGAGGAATACTTTTGTTCCTCCTCATCTTTTGCTTTTTCAATGCTTGCTGCATTCTGCAGCACACATAGAAAGAGCAAAATGCCAAAAATTATTGTTATGTGCAGGAAGGTGTACCTACCTGCACATAAAGAACCATTTGAAAATGACGCTTTGGCACTTCTGTGTCTACTGCATTGTGCAGGAAACACAGAATTGCCAAAGCACCATTAGTGATTGTTAATGTGCGAGAATGGACACCTTCCCACGCATAAAAAATCACACCCCTCAACGCAGACATCCTTGCACAATGGTGCAAGGATGCCTGTGTTGGCACCGGCAGCTGAATTTAGTGCCAGCGCAGGGGTCAACACAGGGGTGCACTGTATTCACTTAAATAAGCGCATTCCTGCTTTTCTAAAGTGGCACAGCTCAAGGTGGTTCAGTCGGGGACCTTGGGAGAGTTTTCACACAACAAAGTTAGAGCTTGAGCTATTGTACATAGTTCAAAAGCTGAAAGTTAAAGACAGGCTTATTGTTATATTTTTTGGCATGGTAATACTTTATTGATAATGATACAAACGACAATGATGCTTTGTATGTTTTTCTGAAGATCACAGGAATGTTTTTTCCTTGTTACCAGAAAAACAGTGAATCACTGCAAGTTCTAATGAAAGTGATTGTAATGTGGTATCATCCATAACAGTGTAAATAGTTTTGCACTGGTCTTTTATGAATATTGTCACACCCTGACAAAACCAGTAGACCGCCTTTTGATACCTACAACCCCTTATATTGTGTCTAATGTTTCTGGGAGTATTGTGGTCTTGGGTTTCTGAGATACATGGGAGTGTGGACTGTTGGTACTGTGTCACTATAGTAATTTTCTCCTGCCTACTTGTTATATTTGTAAATTAATGTGTAGTATTAAGTATTGTATACATAATACAGTACTTTTCCTATTATATCTTTTAAGTAAGAGCACTGGATGGACAATGATTCATTAGGTGTTGCTTGTTATGTACTTGTGGACTGAGGTACTAAACCACACCACCTCTCATGTGTAGCACTGCTTCACTACGCTGAGAGAGTCTAGTGCTATAAAGGTGTATTTGGTTCCCAGTTGACAGACGTTTTGTGGATTTATAACTTGAGAAGGGCTCACATCCTTCTGAACTAATAAGACACTTTCTTACATTTATGAGCGTTGTGTGCCAGCTGGTGGGTAGGAGCCATGAGGTGGCACCACAAATGTTCAGTTTTGAACATGATCAAAAAACACAGAAACTGACTAATGAGAAAACAAAGATTAAAGTTGTATTACCTTCAGGTATGCTAATAACATCTTACCTTAAATTGAAAAAAAAAACAGAAATTCACTGAAAAAACAAAGGTTAAAGTGACAATATAGTTTATTACTGTTATGTTGAAATGAGGTAAAAACTAATGTTTAAAAACAATAAAAAACACTGAAACTCATCAGTTACAGTTTAGTAAACTAACTACAATTCTTGCCCTCACCACGTACTGCTTGTACCCGTATATATTACTTAATTCATGACAGGTTCAATGACTGCATTGATAAGATATCTTATGATATCTGAAATTACATAATAATTCCATCAACCTTTGTTTTTGTCGGTGAATACACATACACACACACATATGTAATAGAACATAAATTAGTTTTATGTACAGCTACACTTGATATTCTGAGTTTCTAAAAATGTATCCATACATGTACATATCGGACCTTGTCTAATACAACTTCATATGTCTTTCTTATTTTCCATGTACATGTATACCTTTCTATATAGTTCTGTATCGATATATTACTTTACTCCCCCTGTAAAAAAAAAACTTCAATTCTCTCCAACTCACTATTCTAGTCTCATACTATCCCTATTTCAATATATCATCCAAACCTCATTTTACTACTATGATCCCTCAAATAACCCTTTCTAGACTCTTCACTCCTAAATCCCTATTTTGACTCATCCGAAACCTCATTTTAATACTAAGATCTCCCAAATAACATTTCTAGACTCTTCCGTCCTCTATACCTTATTTATCCTATTCGATCCTACTAACAGACTACTAACAGACTCATATAGAATTATTTCCCTATACTAATCCACACTAACCCACTTTGTGCTACTTGCCTCATCAGGTCATATAAATACAATTATATGTACAATGTGGATATATATGTGTATATGCAAGTTATAGTTACTTTAGGGCACAACATATGCAGTGCAGGACACCTATAGCACAGGTTAATGACAAATCTAGTCTGGAAAATGATAAAACATCTTTAGATTATTTTTAATGGGGTTTTTAAGTCAAAATATAGGGCTTGAAAGCAAATAACTAATGGCTTTCAGTTTCAACAGAGAGCAATACTCTTTTAAACGTGTGGTTATCGGATATAAAGCCCTGGTCTTTTATCTGCATGCAACATGGAGATCTTACAACCAGATCCTGAGGCACTGTCATACATTGATGACATTGATGACAGATAATAATTTAGATGCACACCTGACATGGGGGGACCGGATAGTGCCATATTAACATCACATAGATACAAAATTAATTTAAAAAAATCTAAAATATGCAACCTGACAGTTACCTTTCATAGGTATGAATTATTCAATAAGGACAAAGGATTGGCACCTACTTCTTTCCAGACATGTGCAACTTCACAAGCTCTTGGTACCCTGAAGAAGTTGGACAGACTTACTTCCCTCTCTGTGATAAGTTAGTGAAGCCTTTGTATGACCTGATTTCTAGCATGTTTTCTGCAAAACAGTGGACCCGTAAACACACTGATATCTGGCGTACCTTCAAAGTGGACAGGCTAAAGACAAAATATTTATAAACTAGGGATAACAAAACCAACCTAGTGCTGAGATTCGTACAAAGTCAGATGGATTATACATGTGTAATCTAAAATGAGGGACACATGGTTGCCATAGCTTCAAAATCATACTCATACTAATCAGCAGAAACACAGTTTGCTTCCATCAAAACGTTTTTTACAGCCATAGAAAAAGCAATCTTGACAGAACAGTCAATTGGTAAAAGCAAAACTCATAATTGTTGTTTCTCTTACACCAGCACTAGAGGCAGCCACCAGAGCAAGCATTCCTAATGCCTGTGCTTTACACCTGAGATGGGTTCAGTGGGCCTCTTCATTAAGTGCAGTGGACGTAAAGTTTCAAGATGTTCCAGCTCTTCAGACATAGGCTTTTCTTCTATATGAGTGTCCCCACTCCAAAGACTTTACCTACCTACTCATATCATGGCGCTAAATTTAGGTGCATAGCGCCAACGCAGGCACCCTTGCACTGTAGTGCAAGGGTGCCTGAGTTGCAGGGAATGATTGTTTATGTGCAGGAAGGTGTCCCTTCCTGTACATAAACAATCAATAATGGTGATTTGTTACACAAGTAGAAAATCGTCATTATTTAATGATTGTTTATGTGAAGGAAGGGACACCTTCCAGGACATAAACTATCATTAATGGTGTTTTGCTTTTTGCAACACACATAGAAAAAGCAAAAACAAGAAGAAAGAAAAGTATTTATCCTTGTTGCGCTACTCTAATGCCATCTCTGGTGTGGCGTTAGTTTTTGCCACTGCCTCAGATTTACAATTTTTCGTAAATCTGGAGCAGTGTCGAAAGCAGTGGGTGTTGCGTGGAAATGTCCACAGCAACAACCATTGCATGCCCCTCTGCCATAGAAAACGGCATCGGGGCACCCATATTTACAAGGCAGCATTAAGCCACACAAAGGGGGTTATTCTAACTTTGGAGGAGGTGTTAATCCGTCCCAAAAGTGACGGAAAAGTGACGGATTTACCACCAGCCGTATTACGAGTCCATTATATCCTATGGAACTCGTAATACGGCTGGTGGTATATCCGTCACTTTACCGTCACTTTTGGGACAGATTAACACTCCTCCAAAGTTAGAATAACCCATATAGTGGCTTAGTGGTGACTTGTAAATATGGAAATGGGCCGAGCACCACTGGAGCGTCACTGAAAGTCATGCTACGGTGGGGCTAGAGGCTTGTATATAAGCCCATTTGTATCCTAATATTAGTTAAGTGTCTGCATGACTTATTACAAATTAATATTTCAAGATATATATTTCTTTCAATTTCCAGAATTACATATGAAAACTAAGGTAGTCAGCTGATTAATTTTTTTAGTACCTAACATTGTATAGATTATAAATACTTCTGACACTCCTTATTAAAAAACAAAACCTTGCCATTAGATGGTTGAATTAATTGGCAGGTGTGGCCAAATATTGGTGCACTAGTTGAATATTCTGATGACTAATGCATCTGCTTAGTAGACTGCACAATGTCTAAAGAAAAGATGATAAAGACATCATAGTTCACTAACCTACAATATATGATGGAGTGAAACATTATAGAATATCCAAGATCAAACAGTTACATTACACAAATAGTGTTCATGTGGAGCACTGTCCTAAATCCCAAGGTGAAACTTGAAAACATTTCTTCTGAGTATTGCCTCCAAATTTAGCACTTCTTAAAATAAAAATGAGATTTGACCAGCAGTAATTCGGTATTCACATGTTTTATATAGTTTTACTTCCATATTAAAAGGGGAAGATTAGTAAGGAAAGGTATTCCATGCCAGGATTCAGGTTTATCAAATCATAGATCATAAAAATGGTTACCCTAAAGCGCCCTAATGACTGCAGACACTGACTGACTGCATGTATTGTGCTTCAATCTAAATATTTTTCAATATTTAAAATTGAAGGTCCCCGGCATTGTATGTCAATAATAAATTCTAATTGTAATATAAAAAAATTAAGGCCCTCATTACAACCCTGGCGGTCGGTGTTAAAGCGGCGGTAAGACCGCCAACAGGCCGGCGGTAAAAATTTAGCAATTACGACCATGGCGGAAACCGCCAACAAAGACAGCCACTTTAACACTCCGACTGCCACGGCGGTACAGACAAACAGCGCGGCGGTCACCGCCAACAGACAGGCGGGAGACAATGTATCACCCACACGATTATGACAGGCCAATCCACCACCTTTTCCGGGGCGGATTCACCGCGGATAAAAACATGGCGGAAACAGGAATCCCGAAGGGAAAACGCTCACCTCTACACACCCCACGAGGAACGAGGACGCAATGGACCCGGAACTCCAAATTCTCCCTGCGATAGTCTTCCTGCTTCTCTACCAGGAGCACGAACGCCGGCGGCGAAGACCACGGTGAGTACTGCACCTACGACACAGGGGAGGGGGGAGGGAAAAAACAGGGACACACACACACGCAACACCCCCACCCTCACCCACTACAACACACACACTAATGTATATCAATACATCACAGTTACACCCCCCAAACCCCCTGGAAGAATGCAAAGACAATAGAAAATGAGTGTAACCATTGTAATATATTAAAAGCAAGTAGGCAGAAATATATATATACACCATGTACATAATATATACCATGCATAGTAGTCCAGGTAGTGCTCTAAGAGAGTCTGTGGAACACTGGGACCATACGGTATGGGCGAGGCCCACACAAGATCCCCGACCACGACGGAGAGAACACTGCAGGGGCATCAGACAGCAACTAAACAAGCACCTCAGGGGGAGGGAAAGGGGGGGGCACCTCAGCCGCTTGAGTGCATGACGCCAAATCCACGAGGGGGCCACATGCCCACTGTTCCATCCTGGGGAGTGCAAACCCACAGTCTCACAAGTCTGTACAGTGGGTGGTTTGCCCACTGTTCAATCCTGGGGAGTGCAAAGCCACAGTCTCTCAAGTCTCTACAGTGGGTGGGTTGCCCACTGTTCAATCCTGGGGAGTGCAAAGCCACAGTCTCACAAGTGGATGACAGTCTCCACTGGTTCTGGAGGGGGCATGGTGCCCAGAGTGCTTCATCCTGCCAAGGACTGAGGTAGTGGATGTGAATCTCCACTGGTTCTGGAGGGGGCATGGTGCCCAGAGTGCTTCATCCTGCCAAGGACTGAGGTAGTGGATGTAAATCTCCACTGGTTCTGGAGGGGGCATGGTGCCCAGAGTGCTTCATCCTGCCAAGGACTGAGGTAGTGGATGTGAATCTCCACTGGTTCTGGAGGGGGCATGGTGCCCAGAGTGCTTCATACTGCCAAGGACTGAGGTAGTGGATGCTTTTCTCCACTGGTTCTGGAGGGGGCATGGTGAACAGAGTGCATCATTCACCCCGTGACGGACTCAGTTGCGTCAGTGCCCTTGCCGCTCATGGGCCAGCGGTGCTTGAGATGGCGGTGCCCTGTTCAGCGGTGCTTGAGACGGCGGTGCCCTGTTCAGTGGTGCTTGAGACGGCGGTGCCCTGTTCAGCGGTGATTGAGATGGCGGTGCCCTGTTCAGCGGTGATTGAGACGGTGGTGCCCTGTTCAGCGGTGCTTGAGATGGCGGTGCCCTGTTCAGCGGTGATTGAGACAGTGGTGCTTGAGATGGCGGTGCCCTGTTCAGCGGTGATTGAGATGGCGGTGCCCTATTCAGCGGTGCTTGAGATGGCGGTGCCCTGTTCAGCTGTGATTGAGACGGCGGTGCCCTGTTCAGCGGTGCTTGAGACAGCGGTGCCCTGTGCAGCGGTGCTTGAGACGGTGGTGCCCTGTGCAGCGGTGCTTGAGACGGTGGTGCCCTGTGCAGCGGTGTTTGAGATGTCGGTCTCCATTGCAGGCTCTCAGCTGCTGGCGGTCCTTCATGGCCCAGCGGGGCTTTTGCTTGCGGTCCTTCATGGCCTAGCGGGGCTTTTGCTGGCGGTCCTTCATGGCCCAGCGGGGCTTTTGCTGGCGGTCCTTCATGGCCCAGCGGGGCTCTTGCTGGAGGTCCTTCATGGCCCAGCGGGGCTAGTGATGGCGATCCTTCATGGCCCAGCGGGGCTTTTGCTGGCAGTCCTTCATGGCCCAGTGGGGCTAGTGCTGGCGGTCCTTCATGGCCCAGCAGGCTAGTGCTGGCGTTGGCCTCCTGGGCAGGTGGGCTGGTGCTGGCGGTGGCCTCCTGGGCAGGTGGGCTGGTGCTGGCGGTGGCCTCCTGGGCAGCTGGGCTGGTGCTGGCGGTCCTGTCCTGGGCAGCTGGGCTTGTGCTGGAGGTGGGCTCCGGGGCATCGGGGATGATGGCGGTCTTCTCCACCATGCTGTTCTTCTCAGACTTGCAGGGTTTCTTGTGGCCCTTCCCCACCTTGCGAGGTGTCACAACTGACTCCACACTCCCACCAGGACCCCTGGGAGCGGCTTTGGTGGCTGGAGTCTTCCCCCTCTCCCGCCAGGCACTGGCCAACTTCTGATGCTTCACAGGTGGGGGACTGTCTGTGCTGTGGCTCCGTGCCACACTGGCTGCCCTGGTGGCCGATGCACTTCAGATTCCGGTGACTACAGGCACCACTGGTCCCGGAGATGTTGTGGCTGAGGTGCTACTTCGGGACCTATGAGACAGACGGGGTGGGGGAGGTATGGGAAAGAGGTCAAGGTTGGACAGGAAAAGTTTTTGGGAGACACTGGGATGGGTAGCTGGAGAGGGTTTGGGAGTGGAGGAAGAGGTGGTGGTTGTAGGAGGTGTACGTTTGGTGACTTTGGGTGAAGGTGCATGCGCTGGAGGCTGT
The DNA here is from genome assembly GCF_031143425.1 of Pleurodeles waltl. Classification (NCBI taxonomy): domain Eukaryota; kingdom Metazoa; phylum Chordata; class Amphibia; order Caudata; family Salamandridae; genus Pleurodeles; species Pleurodeles waltl. The sequence goes on along the minus strand of NC_090441.1, from coordinate 145,914,296 downwards.
TGTGAGGTGGATGGCTGTTGGGTGGGTGTGTGCCTGCGTTTGTGTATCTTGGAAGGGGGCGTCACAGACACACTGGGAGAGGACACAGGGGACGTGTGAATGGTAGTGGGGGTGGTGACTGCACGTGAGTGGGGTGTGGTGGTGGGTGTGCTGGAGAGGGACGTAGTGGCTGTAGAGGTAGTGCATGCAAGTGTGAGTGTAGACGTGACTGGGAGGGAGGAGGGAGACGAGGAGGAGGGGGACACAGTGGAGGCAGTGGATGTTGGTGTGTCTGCATGTGTGTGATGCTTGCGTGAGTGCCTGTGGGATGTGTGGTGCTTATGTTTGCCAGAGCTTCCCTTGTGTGTTGACGTGTGTGCATGCTGGTCTGTAGGTATGCTTGGGATAGGCTGAGGTACAGGGGTTTGTGTCTGGGTGGAGGAAGTTGGAGGGGGGAGGCTAGAGACAGGGACAATGGCTGCCATCAGTGCTTAGGACAGAGTCTGAAAAGCTCACTGAAGGGCCGCCTGACCAGAATGAATGCCCTCCAGGAATGCATTGGTTTGTTGCAACTGCCTCTCTACACCCTGGATGGCATTCAAAATGGTAGACTGCCCAACAGTGAGGGACCTGAGGAGGTCAATGGCCTCCTCACTGAGGGCAGCAGGGGTGACTGGGGCCTGAGGTGCCTGGTGCGAAGGTGATGCCCACCCTCCTGGGTGAGCGGGCACGGGGCAAAGGCTGAGGGGCTGCTGGGAGGGCGGTGCTGGTAGGGGGGGTGGCGGCTGTACCTGTAGATGCGGGCGGCACAGATGTTGCCGCCACCACAAGGAGCTCCCATCAGAGGACGAGTCTGTGTCGCTGGTGTCAGCTCCTGTCCCCGCCGTGGAGCTCCCCTCGCCCTCCGTCCCACTGGTGAACTCTGAGTCCGTAGTCTCGCCCTCCAAGGCCATGTGGGATGCAGCTCCCTCGTGCTCCGATGCCACTGCTCCTCCGCCTGATGATGCTAATGCACACAAGAACAGGGAGACTACAAAAAGGGGGGGACGACAGAAGAAAGACATGTTGAGTGCATGCATTACCGCTACCGTTGGCGGACACAACAGACACAGAAGCCCCCTGCACTACGCCGCGCTCTTGGGGTCCACTGTTCAATTCCTGGGAAATGGCCTACAAGGCTATGGATGACATCTGCACACATGGATGACACAGGGGCATGACTAGGTGTACTTGGCACTCTACAGAGGTGGGGTGGGGTGCCACATGGCCTGCCTTACGGAGGGGCCTTGCCTATGGAACTCGCCCTGGCTTAGGGAAACCCACAGCCCACCTCCCCCACCCAGACACCTCCACTGCGCACAAAGTCAGCTGAATGAGAGTGTACTCACCCCCTTGTGTCTGCTGTGATGCCCTCAGGGTGGAGCTGATGGTTCTGAGTTCCTCCCTGAAGCCCATATACTGTCCCTCCTGCAGGCGCTGGGTCTCCTGAAACTTGGCCAGAACCGTTGCCATCGTCTCCTGGGTGTGGTGGTAGGCTCCCATGATGGAGGAGAGGGCCTCGTGGAGAGTGGGTTCCCTGGGCCTGTCCGCCCCCTGTCGCACAGCAGCCCTCCCAGTTCCCCTATGTTCCTGGGCCTCCGTCCCCTGGACCTTGTGCCCACTGCCACTGCCCCCAGGTCCCTGTTGTTGTTGGGGTGGTGGGTTATCCTGGGTTCCCTGTAGTGGTGGGCACACAGCTGATTGACGTGTCCTGGGGACGGAGGTATGGGCCCGCTGGGTGGTGCTGTGCTGGTGTTTCCAGAGGGGGGAAGCTCTGTGGTGGCCTGTGACTGGGTGAGGGGAACCGATTGTCCCGAGGTCCCCAATGGGAAGGGCTGGTCATTTAGATCCAGTTGGACAGAGGTGCTGCTATCACTGTGGGCCTCTTCTGTTGGTGGTATGGACATGTGTGGACCCTCCTGTCCGGTGACGTTGGGTAGGGGTCCTGCAGGGGTATAAAAGGATGGTTATGACATCTGTATGTGTCATGGTGTGCAATGGGTGGGCGACCGTGTACCCCAGTGCTTGCATTCCTGTGTGGGACCTTGTGTGATGATGGTTGAGGGGGTTGTATGGGTATGTGCAGTGGGCATGCTTTAGTGATGTGTGTCCATGCTTTGTTGTTGCATGCAGGGCTTGGTGTTGGGATGGGTGGTTTGTGATGTTGGGACATAAGTGAGGAGTTGGGGTGCTGCGGGTGAGGGTGAGGGTGGGGCTATGTGCTGGCATGCAGGTAGGGTGGGGGATGTAATAATTAAGATTTGTCTCACCAGAGTCCATTCCTCCACCTACTCCTGCGAGGCCCTCAGGATGCAGAATCGCCAAGACCTGCTCCACCCATGTTGTTAGTTGTGGGGGAGGAGGTGGGGGTCTGCCGCCAGTCCGCTGAACCGCCAAGTGGTGTCTTGAGACCACGGAATGCACCTTCCCCCGTAGGTCATTCCACCTCTTCCTGATGTCCTCCCTGATGTCTTGGGTGCTGTCCCACTGCGTTGACCCTGTCCACTATTCTTCGCCATAGCTCCATCTTCCTTGCAATGGAGGTGTGCTGCACCTGTGATCCGAATAGCTGTGGCTCTACCCGGATGATTTCCTCCACCATGACCCTGAGCTCCTCCTCCGAGAACCTGGGGTCTCTTTGCCGTGCCATGGGGTGGTGTAGGTGATGTGTGGGGTGGAGTGTGTGGTGATAAGTGTGCTGATATGTAGTGGGGTGTTGTGTGAGGTGCGTGGAAGTTCTGTGTATGATGGTGTTGTGTGCCTGTGGATGCTGGAATTTTTGGTCGTAGGGGTTTGTGGGTGATGTGGGTGTGTGTTTTATATTGTAATGGGTGTGTGGGAGTGGTGTATGTATGTGTATCAGGTGTGTGTATTTTGATTTGTCCAATGTGGCTGTGTTTTGTAGATGTGTGTGTATTTTGAGCGTGGCGGTGTGTACCGCCAATGGAATACTGCGGTTGAAAGACCGCCGCGTGGATTCGTGGGTCGTGATAGTGTGGGCGTATTTCTGTTGGCGTGATGGTGGAGGTTTTGTTATCACCAGTTTATCACTGACCTTTGGTGTGGCGGACTTGTGTGGGTGTCTGACTTTTGTCAGATTCCAAACTGTGGGTCGTAATAGCTGTGGCGGAATTCCGCGGCCGCGGCGGTGTGTTGGCGGTCTTCTGCACGGCGGTAAGCGGCTTTTATCGCCAATGTTGTAATGAGGGCCTCAGTGTTTTGGGGAATTTTCAATTGTTTCAATATTATAGTACAGTAACCATGTGAATATCCACAAACTGACAAGTTAGTGGGTGTTTTTAACTTTGAAGAGCTTTCCTGACCTGGAGCACCCTCTCCCATCACTTGCAGAGAATTTACTCATAGCTAATATTACACCATATGGGGTAGAATTGTGCTTGAGCAACCTTTCACAAATGCAAATTCATATTTTATAAATAACAAAGATACATTTTCTCTTGTAAAGTGAGCCATTTTAACCTGTAATATAAGTTGAATGTGTGTGTGCGATCGGCTTTGCGAATTTGGCCTAATATGGATTTGTCTTGACCATTAAGATCTTTGTTCTTAGCTTGTGTGCCTCATATTCTTTGCATGTTGCTGAATTAATTTGGAATATTTTTCAAGTGGAACTTGTAAACCAAGCATAGGTTTATTGACATGAGTTTTATCCCCTTCTGGGCCGCGGACATAATGGTTACGTCCCGCGGCACAGTGCTCCTGTGCTGAGGACGTAACCCTTACGTCCTCAGCGCGGAGCCCGGAGGGAGCGCTAGCGCTCCCTCCGTGGGGTTCCCCCCCACCCCCCAAGGCGGGGATTGAAGGGGAAGACCCTCCAGTCCCACCCCCCGTAATGACGTCAGCGCGCGATCGTGCCCTGACATGATCACCCACTGCCAGTCGCACTGGAAGCCATTTGCTTCCAGTGCGGCGAGGAGAGAAATAGGTAAGTTTCTCCTCCGGCGGGTGGGGGGTTTGGGACAAAGAGGCACTGGGGGAAAGGAAAGGCTTTTCCTTTCCCCCGTTGTCTCTTTGAGCATTTGGCCACTAGACGCCAGGGATTTTTTTTTTTAATGTTCTAAAGTGTTTACGCATTGGGGAGCTGCCCCTTGGGCAAGGGTCGCTCCCATTTGGGGGCATGTTTGAATGGCCATTTACTAGACGCCAGGGATTTATTTTTTTTGTTTATGTTTTAAAGTTTTAGCGTTGGGGAGCGGCCCCTTGGGCAAGAGTCGCTCCCTTTTGGGGGCATGTTTATTGGGGGCAGATCGGCCTATTATTTTTAGGCCGATCTGCCCCCAAGGGGGGCAGAAACCACTAGAACGCCAGGGATTTTTTAAAATGTTTTTTTTATGTGGGGGGGCGTCCCCTTGGGCAAGGGGCTCCGCCCCAAGGGGGGCATTGAACTGTTGGCCATTTCTGCCCCCCTTGTGGGCAGACGGGCCTATTTTATTTTAGGCCCATCTGCCACCAAAGGGGGCAGAAGCCACTTAGACACCAGGGATAGTGTGTGTGTGTGTTAGTGGAGGGGGGGGCGGCCCCTTGGGCAAGGGTCTCCCCCCCCTTTGGGGGCACGTGTACCAAGGCCATTTCTGCCCCCCTTGGGGACAGATCAGCCTAAACCACTAGAACGCTAGGGATTTTTTAAAATATGTTTATTTATGTGGGGGGCGTCCCCTTGGGCAAGGGGGCATTGAACTGTTGGCAATTTTTTTTAGGCCCATCTGCCCCCAAGGGGGGCAGAAGCCACGTGGGCACCAGGGATAGTGTGTGTGTGGTTTGTTTTTTGTTTGGGGGTGGGCCCTTTTAGGGCCTATTAGGGACTATTTTTTAGTAGGCCCATCTGCCCCTATGGCAGAATCCACTTAGGCACCAATTTCTAAATGCTTGATGGTGGAATGTTTGTCAACTGACGAAGTATTTGCATTTGTCATAATTTTTTTCCTCCTTTTTGTTCTAGTTCAAAGCTTTTGCTTTCTTTGCTGTGGCTCCTTGCGGTTTTGGTGGTGGTTGACCTGCGGTTTGAATAGTTGCATGTTTTAGGTAAGTAAAAACAATTTACTCCAAAGGAGTATTGTTGCCATGCATGAATGACATGTTTGTGTGAAATTGTCCTTAGATTTGTGCACAATGATATTTGTGTTGTTTTATTTCTAATTTGCTTTTCTTTCTTTCTTTTTAGTGGGATATCATTGGTGATTGCTGTGTCTGTGCAGAGTAGTTACTGGTGATTCAAGCTTTTTCAGGCAAGTGAGCGGTATAGTTTTTGAGTTTATAACTCTTACTAATAAAGCTACACTATATTACTTATCTTACACAGTGCTGGTTGTTGGTGGTGCATTTGTCCAGTTAATTTTCGTAGGAAAGATCATGGCTAGCCGCAGGATGACCGCTCAGCAGGTGGTTGGTATGATTTTTGAGTAATTGTCTGATCATGATTATGAGACGGACTCTGCATCTGAGGCAGAGGAGGAAGTGAGGGATTCTGGCAGTGAAGTTTCTGCCGGAGAGGAATCTTCTGATGAGGAAGCCACACTCAATGCAGATGAAGGGCCTGTTTCAGAGGAGGACACTGATGTGCCATTATTGCAGCAACCTGGGGCTGAAAAGTTTCCCGTTAGAAGACCTGAACTCTGGGTTGCCCCAAACATGGAGCAGCCAGAGTTGCCTGCCTTTACTGGTCTCCCGGGGTGTAGAGTCAATACTGAGAACTCTTTGCCTGTCAATTTCTTTGAGTTATTTGTGGATGATGTGTTTTTGGAAGAGATTGTTGAGCAGACTAATTTGTGTGCGGAGCAGTATTTGAGGGACAACGCTGCTAGACTTAGGCCACACTCTAGAGCTGCCCAGTGGATTCCCACAAATTTGGAGGAGATGAAAAGGTTTTTTGGTTTGACTCTTTTGATGGGGTTGATAAGGAAGCCGTCACTGGCTTCTTATTGGTCTACTAGTCCCTTGATGGCAACAGCTATATTTCCTGCAACAATGAGTCGTAATCGATATTTGCTTCTTCTTAGAATGCTGCATTTTATTGACAATGCATTAGCCTTGCCACGAGATCACCCTGATTCTGACCGTTTTTTTAAGATTAGGCCTGTCCTTGATCATTTTGTAGATCGGTTTTTAGAGGTCTATGTTCCAGGCAAAGAAATAGTTGTGGACGAGTCTTTGGTCCTCTTCAAGGGTCGTTTGGTTTTTAGGCAGTACATTCCTAGCAAGAGGGCACAATGTAGAATTAAATTGTATATGCTGTCTGAAAGTAGTACAGGATATGTGTATAATTTCCGTGTCTACACTGGTAGGGATTCCAGTATTGACCCCCCTGGTTGTCCTCCCACTTTTGGAGTTACTGAGAAAATTGCGTGGGAACTTGGTAGAAGACTGTTCAACAAAGGTCACCATTTGTATGTAGATAACTTTTACACTGGAGTGCAGTCGTTCAAGGAATTGTTTAGAGTGGACACTGTTGCTTGTGGCACAATTCGTTGTAACTGGAAAGGCTATCCAAGGGAGCTTGTCTGTAAAAAACTTGAGAGAGGACAGTGCAGTGCCTTGCGGAATGATGAGCTGCTAGCTTTGAAGTTTTCAGACAGGAGGGATGTCTACATGCTAAGTACCATCCATGATGAGAGTACTTCCCCCGTGACTGTTTGGGGCCAGGTTGCTGAAGTGCGCAAACCTGCGTGCATTTTAGATTATAATAAGCACATGGGAGGTGTAGATAGAGTTGATCAGAGGTTGGAACCTTATACTGCTATTCGTAAGTCTTACGTTTGGTATCAGAAGTTAGCAATTCACCTCTTCCACTCAGCAGCTTTTAATGCTTTTATTGTGTTTAAGGATAGGTCTCCAGAGTCAAAGATGACATTTGTGAAATTTCAGGAGTCAGTGAGAGAGAGCCTTATTGTGGTGGAACAGGCCAGAGTTCCTAGAGAAGCAGTGGTGGAGGATGTGGCTAGATTGAAAGATCGCCACTTTGCTGAGCACATTCCTCCCACACCCAAAAAAGACTTTCCAGCTAAGAAATGTAGAGTGTGTTTTCGAAGAGGTATCCGGAGGGAGACTCGAATGTACTGCCCAGATTGTCCTGCAAAGCCTGGGCTTTGTGTGGGTGGTTGTTTTAAGAATTGCCACAGCCAGAAGAATTACTGGGAACAACCATGAGTGTAAACTCATGTCTGTTTTGTATTTTCATGTGTTCAGTTTCATGGTTAGCATTTCTGTCATATACTTAGTTAGAGCTTTTGTGTTTGTAGTTTTGTAATTATTTCTAATTAGTTAGGGGTTTCTTTGTTTAAAAAAAAAAGTGATGCCATTGTGTGTGGAGTGGGGCTTGGCTGAGGGTGTACATAGTGTACATATTGACTTGCTGTTGGCTACTGCAAACCACTGCCAGCCAAACACCAGTCCACACACTCCCATCAGCTGGTGTGATTGTTGTATCAGGCATGTGGGCGTATGTAAGTGATGGGCCCTTGAGTGGCGCTGTCTGTCGATGCGAGTGTTGTAATGTGCTGGGCCCGTGGCTGGCGGCGTGAATGGTCTTGTGCGTGTCATGTATGAAAGGTGTGTGAATGGACTGTAAAGCAGTTGGTGCCTTGCCGTGGCTGTACAGCTCACGAGTTGTGAGTCATTGGTTCAGTTTTTTTGGCCTTTCAGTTATTAACAGTGCATTTCATTTTTGTGAAATCTCTTGTTAATAAAATTAGATCCACTTAACCATCACTCACCCTCGTGCCAAATCCAACCAGTATGTGTGGTAAAAATGACAAAACTTGCTCAGCTGTAATCAGGCGTCGCAGCACACCTGTGACACACTAGGTGCCTCGGGTGGGACCCCGATGATGAAGCATGCCACCAACTTGGTTGGTGGGTGAGGGGTCTTTTTCACATAACCTATGTGCATTTCTTTTCACAATTTTAGTGTTTGGCACATAACAGACGTATGTGGACACATCAAAATGATATATTACAAAACTACCTGTGTTTGGGGGGGAGAGGGCACCTATGTTTTTGGTCCTGGGTGCGGCCTTCATCTAGGGAAACCTACCAAACCCAGACATTTTTTAAAACTAGACACCCCAAGGAGTCCAGGGAGGTGTGGCTTGCGTGGATCCCCTAACATTTTCTTACCCAGACTCCTCTGCAAACCTCAAAATGTGCTTAAAAAAGCATATTTTCCTGACTTTCGTTTGTACGATCACCGCTTCAGCACAAAATTCCTACTACCAGAGTTCCCCTCAGTCTCCCAAGTAAAATGACACCTCACTTGTGTGGATCCCCAAAGCAGAGTCAGCCTAAAGATGTATAAAAGAAGAATATGTCCTTATCAACTCGCTGTGCTATCCCCTCTATCTCTAGAGTTTTTGGCCTTATTCTATTGCAGGCACCTGGCCCACCCACACAAGTGAGGTATCATTATTATCGGGAGACTTGGAGGAATGCTGGGTGGAAGGAAATTTCTAGAACTTTCTGTCACCGAAATGTGAGGAAAATGTGTTTTGGGGCATTTCCTGTCGTGGGCGCTAGGTCTACCCACACAAGTGAGGTATCATTTTTATCAGGAGACTTGGGGGAACGCTGGGTGGAAGGAAATTTGTGGCTCCTCTCAGATTCCAGAACTTTCTGTCACCGAAATGTGAGGAAAATGTGTTTTTTTAGCCACATTTTGAGGTTTGCAAAGGATTCTGGGTAATAGAACCTGGTCAGAGCCCCACAAGTCACCCCATCTTGGATTCCCCTAGGTCTCTAGTTTTCAGAAATGCACAGGTTTGGTAGGTTTCCCTAGGTGCCGGCTGAGCTAGAGGCCAAAATCCACAGGTAGGCATTTGCAAAAAACACCTCTGTTTTCTGTCAAAAAATGGGATGTGTCCATGTTGTGTTTTGGGAAATTTCCTGTCGCAGGCGCTAGGCCTACCCACACAAGTGAGGTATCATTTTTATCGGGAGACTTGGGGGAGGGCTGGGTGGAAGGAAATTTGTGGCTCCTGTCCGATTCCAGAACTTTCTGTCACCGAAATGTGAGGAAAATGTGTTTTTTTAGCCAAATTGTGAGGTTTGCAATGGATTCTGGGTAACAGAACCTGGTCAGAGCCCCACAAGTCACCCCAACTTGAATTCCCCTAGGTCTCTAGTTTTCAGAAATGCACAGGTTTGGTAGGTTTCCCTAGGTGCCGGCTGAGCAAGAGGCCAAAATCTACAGGTAGGCACTTTGCAAAAAACACCTCTGTTTTCTGTCAAAAAATGGGATGTGTCCACGTTGTGCTTTGGGGCATTTCCTGTCGCGGGCGCTAGGCCTACCCACACAAGTGAGGTACCATATTTATCGTGAGACATGGGGGAACATAGAATAGCAAAACAAGTGTTATTGCCCCTTGTCTTTCTCTACATTTTTTCCTTCCAAATATAAGAGAGTGTGTAAAAAAGACGTCTATTTGAGAAATGCCCTGTAATTCACATGCTAGTATGGGCACCCCGGAATTCAGAGATGTGCAAATAACCACTGCTCCTCAACACCTTATCTTGTGCCCATTTTGGAAATACAAAGGTTTTCTTGATAGCTATTTTTTACTTTTTATATTTCAGCAAATGAATTGCTGCATACCCGGTATAGAATGAAAACCCACTGCAGGGTGCAGCTCATTTATTGGCTCTGGGTACCTAGAGTTCTTGATGAACCTACAAGTCCTATATATCCCCGCAACCAGAAGAGTCCAGCAGACGTAACGGTATATTACTTTCAAGAATCTGACATTGCAGGAAAAAGTTACAGAGTAAAACGTAGAGAAAAATTGCAGTTTTTTTCACCTCAATTTCAATATTATTTTTTTTCAGTTGTTATTTTCTATAGGAAACCCTTGTAGGATCTACACAAATTACCCCTTGCTAAATTCGGAATTTTATCTACTTTTCAGAAATGTTTCGGTTTCTGGGCTCCAGCATTGGTTTCACACACATTTCTGTCACTGACTGGAAGGAGCCTGAAAGCACAAAAAAATCGTGAAAATGGGGAATGTCCCAGTAAAATGCCAAAATTGTGTTCAAAAATTGGGTTTTCTGATTCAAGTCTGCCTGTTCCTGAAAGCTGTGAAGCTGGTGATTTTAGCACCGCAAACCCTTTGTAGATGCCATTTTCAGGGGAAAAACCACAAGCCTTCTTCTGCAGCCCCTTTTTCCAATTTTTTTGAAAAAAACGAAATTTTCACTGTATTTTGTCTAATTTCTTGGCCTCCGTCTGGGGAACCTACAAAGTCTGGGTACCTCTAGAATCCCTAGGATGTGGGAAAAAAAGGACGCAAATTTGGCATGGGTAGCTTCTGTGAACAAAAAGTTATGAGGGCCTAAGCGCAAACTGCCCCAAATAGCCAAAAAAAGGCTTGGCACAGGAGGGGGAAAAGGCCTGGCAGCGAAGGGGTTATATTCACATCTTCCACTGACAGTGGCACTAAGTTTAATGTACAACATTCTCTCACTTTGCAGTCAGAGAAAGAAAGGAAATCATATGTTAAAATAATTTACATCAATCTTGTAGGACATTGCCTGATATTTGGAGCCACACGGATTCGTACCGCGTGCTAGTCGGTGCCAACACAGGTCTTGCTTCTGCCTTTTCCATTGCTTATTTAAATTGTATAAAAAAACATTGACAAAGCCAAACCCTTCCAAAATGTCTGCTGTGCCTGCCTGCACATGTATTGTGGCTGTCATATGCATATTGAGATGGCTGCTGTACATGAGCGTACATGCTTGACGGCCAAGGGTGTTTGGGGGTGCAGAAAATTGAGAAAGCTGAAATGCTGGCACCCAGGAGCAGAGGCAGGCGTAGTTGCTTCGCTAGTGCTTGTTTCAAATTGGTTGGTTATAGTGTTGAGGGCAAGAAGAGAAAACACATTTTAAAAAGTCCATTGTGGCTGCACGTGGATGTGTGGATGCCACAAATAATAAAGCTTATTCAGTTTGATAGTTTCCCTAATTATTAGTATTACTCTAGACTTGTTGATGAATTCTGATGCTGATACAGTTTTTCTTCATGAGATCCTCTTATGCGAGATAGAGGGAAACACGTTGATAAACCCCTTCGCTGCCAGGTCTTTCCCCCCTCTGATGCCTGGACTTTTTTGGCTATTTGGGGCAGTTCGAGCTTAGGCCCTCATAACTTTTTTTCCACATAAGCTACCCACGCCAAATGTGCGTCCTTTTTTACCACCATCCTAGGGATTCTAGAGGTATCCAGTGTTTGTGGGTTCCCCTGGAGGACACCCAAAAATTTGCCAAAACACAGTAAACATTTTGTTTTTATAAGAAAAATGGAAAAAGGGCTACAGAAAAAGGCTTGTGTTTTTTCCCTGAAAATGGCATCAACAAAGGGTTTGTGGTGCTAAAATCACCATCTTCCCAGCTTTCAGGAACATGTAAACGTGAATCTGAAAACTACATTTTTCAACACAATTTTGGCATTTTACTGGGACAAACCCCATGTTTACTATTCTCTGTGCGTTCAGCCTCCTTCCAGTTAGTGACAGAAATGGGTTTGAAACCAATGATGGATCCCAGATAGCTAAACATTTCTGAAAAGAAGACAAAATTCGGAATTCAGCATGGGGTCATTTGTGTAGATCCTTCAAGGCTTTCCTACAGAAAGTAACAGCTAAATCAGAAAAAATATTGAAATTGAGGTGAAAAAACAGCAATTTTTCTCCACGTTTTACTCTGTAACTTTTCCCTGCAATGTCAGATTTTCAAAAGCAATATATTGTTATGTCTGCTGGACTCTTTTGGTTGTGGGGATATATGGGGCTTTTAGGTTCATCAAGAACTCTAGGTAACCAGAGCTAATAAAGGAGCTGCACTTTGCAGTGGGTTTTCATTGTATATCGGTTCTACAGCAATTCATTTACTGAAATATAAAGAGTGCAAAATAGGTATCAAGGAAACCTTTGTATTTCCACAATGAGCACAAGATTAGGTGTTGAGAAGCAGTGGTTATTTGTACAACTCTGAATTCCGGGGTCCCCATACTAACATGTGAATGACAGGGCATTTCTCAAATAGATGTATTTTTTACACACTGTCTTACATTTGGACAAAAAAACGTAAAGAAAGACAAGGCGCAATAACACTTGTTCTGCTATTCTGTGTTCCTCTAAGTCTCCCAATACAAATGGTACCTTACTTGTGTGGGTAGGACTGATGCCCGCAACAGGAAACACAACATGGACACATCACATTTTTACATTGAAATTTGACGTGTTTTTTGTAAAGTGCCTAGCTGTGGAATTTGGCCTCTAGATCAGCCGGCACTGAGGGAAACCTACCAAAACTGTGCATTTTCTAAACTAGACACCTAGATGAATCCAAGATGGGGTGACTTGTGGGGCTCTAACCAGGTTCTGTTACCCAAAATCATCTGCAAACCTCAGAATTTGACAAAAAAAAAAACTTTTTCCTTACATTTCGGTGACAGAAAGTTCTGGAATCTGAGAGGAGCCACAAATTTCCTTCCACACAGCATTCCTCCAAGTCTCTCGATGAAAATGTTTCCTCACTTGTGTGGGTAGGCCTAGTGCCCGCGACAGGAAATGTCCCAAAACACAAGATGGACACATCACATTTTCGTCAAAGAAAACAGACCTGTTTTTTGCAAAGTGCCTGTCTGTGGTTTTTGGCCTCTCACTAGGTTCTGTTACCCAGAATCCTTTGCAAACCTCATAATTTGGCAAAAAAACTGTTTTTATATACATTTCGGTGATAGAAAGTTCTGCAGTCTGAAAGGAGCCACAAATTTCCTTTCACCTAGCACTCCCCCAGCTGTCCCGATAAAAATTGTGCCTCACTTGTGTGGGTAGGCCTAGTACACGCGACAGGAAATGCCACAAAACACTAAGTGGACATGTCAAAATGACCACCACACTCGTACTCAGGCCCTTAGAGTTCTACAGAGTGCTTATTGCAGAGCAAAACGAGCATTGGCAAAGACTTTCGGTTTGGTGTTGGCTCTCAAGCTTGTGGGTTTGCCAATTAATGTGTTTTTGAAGCTTTTGCAAAAATGTGTTCCAAAACATTAAAAGTTGGGAGACCTGTGCATGCATTTATGTTTGTGTGTAACGGCAGTTGTTCAAAGCTTTTTTTAAATAAGGGTTATACCTATGGACAGGCTTAAGTCTTTCAATGAATGCTTTTGTAAATAAAGCTTGAAAAAAGCATTCAACGATAGCTGTCCTTGCATGCACATGTGAGTGCATACACACACAAGAGAGGCCATTTTGGAATGGGTTGAAAGCCCCTTTAAATTATTCTACCCATTCCATTGTCATTTTAGAATTAATTAAGCATCCTTTTTAAAACATGTCCAAAGCAAGCAGTGTGCCTGGCATACAACACAATGCAAGCAGTTGGAAGGGCATAGTAGTTGGATCTGGCCAGATTAAAATCAGCAAAAAGTCTTGAAACAGAAATGGGCACATTTTTCTGTGGGTAACAAGATTGTGCTAGTGCAGAATGCCATCACTTACATAAAAAGGAGCCAATTGCTTCATTGTACTGACAAACTAGCCATGTTGCAGGCTATGGTGGTTGATAGCAAAATGTCAATGACAGCTGAACAGACCATTGGATGAAAAATGTTTACCAAACATAAAACATCTCGGCTCATAAAAGACCTAAAAAGAGTCCCATAAAGTCAACAGTAGAAGGATACAAGAAACCCAGTCAGAACACTATGCACCCGAAATGCCCTTGAAGGGAACAAACACGAGAACAGGGATAAAATCCATTGGATCAAGAAAAGAGAAAGACAATAAAAACCATCCAGCCATGAGTAAGGGGCAGAATCAAAGTCCACACTATACATTATGTTATGACATGTTATGTTATGTTATGTCATGTTATGTTAGGTTATGTTATGGTATGTCATGGTAAGTTATGTTATGGTATGTTATGTTATGCTATGTTTATGTTACATCCTGCCACAGGATTAGTGAGAGTGGGCATCCTTGGCAGGCTCCTCTCCTGAATGCGAAATCATTAAACACAGAAAAATTTACCATAGTCGTATTTATGATAAAGAAACGTAAAGTTTGGGCATTAGTATTTAAAAAAGAAAGGACATTTTAGAGTAAGAAATGCCTTCTGTGCATCTGAGGCCAAGGAACGTCTGTGGTAGTTTCAATTGTGAGGCCTACTATTTAGGTCAGTGTTGCATTGCAGGCCTGGGCAGTATGCATAACTGTGGAAATGAATGCTGCGCTCAGCAAGGACGCAATCTGCCTGCGCTGTGGGTGATGTTGCTGTGTAGGTTAGACCGGTGGTTTACATCAGTGGTCCGTCTCTCTCTGCTGGTGGGGAATGGCTTGATTTCGAGAAGGAAAGCAGGAGGGCGACAGTGTGCCACTTCTCCCACCTGCACCTGCTAGAAGACTTCTTTAGGGACCTTTTGGTCACCATGTCTCATCCAAAATCCATGCTTGAGAGGCTCACTGACACTGAAAATAAAAATCTGTACATTTACACTAAGGTATATTCCCCATGTGCGTGTGCGGACTTCTCTGCTGTTGAAAACTTTGCACGTTGTGAAAAACACAAGAGTATAGGAAAGTGCTGAAGTGGAGGCGGTAAGAGGCAATATGTTTGATAGACCTTAAACTTTACCAAACGTGTAAACATCTAAATAAGTCATAAGGAAATATTTCAAAAGTTGAGTGCTCCTCAAATCGTCTAGAGAAGCTGGAACCAATTACATTTCCAAAAGTCACTATGCAGACCTATGCCCAACTTGAATATCCAATTAGTGGGTACAAAGTCTTCGACCAAATAGGTCTCGGGTTGCAGATGAGATGCACAAAAGCTATACAAAGGTCGCAACAGGTCAGAAGCTGGCTGTACTTTATTGTTAATAAACCAATTTAACTCATCAAACGTGTTCCATATATTGACAGATGTCAAAAGCTAATTGTTAGAAATGGGGTCTTTGGTTGGCAGTCAGGTTACCCCCTGTCCAAGCAAGGACTCTCACTCTAGTCAGAGTAAAGGAGAATCACCCTTAGTTAGCCCCTGCTCACCCCCTTGGTAGCCTGGCACAAGCAGGCAGGCTTAACTTCAGAGTCTAGGTTTAAAGTATTTGTACCAACACATACAGTAACTCAGTAAAAACACTACAAAAATACACAACACAGGTTTAGAAAAATAGGTCATATTTATCTAAACAAAGCAATACACAAGTCAAGTTATTAATTTTAAAAGCAAAAGACTCTTAAATCCTTGAGAAAACAGTAAAAACACTGTTAGCATTGAAAAGTACCTGGGTAGTGTCAAAATAACACGCATGGGCGAGTGTGTGTCAGAAAAGGTTAGTGATGCGTCAATTTCTCATCCGCAAGCGAGACCATGCGTTGTTTCTCCTCCTTCGGTCGGGTCAGCATGCATCGTTTTTCCTCTCCACAGGAGAACGATGCGCCAATCCGGGCAAGCACTCAGGTCCGGGCAGGCTTTGCGTAATTTTTCCGCCCCCAGTGAGGTTTGCGTAAAAAATCCTTCCGCACAGTATCAGCAAAACCGCGCTATATGGGTTCCGACGTTATCAGCCTCCATCAGCGGGTGTTGCGCATCGTTTCTCCAGCTGTGTGCATCGTTCTTCCAGCCGCGATGCAGGTGAAGCGTCGATTTCTGCCTCGAAGCCGGTGGCGCATCATTTCTCAGCTGCCCCTCGGAAGGTGCATCAATATTTTCCCCACAAGGCGGTCTGTGAGTGGATTTTAAATCTTGATCTGCCAGCTTCACCTGTCAAGGCCCCAGGAACTGGATAGGGCACCACTTGGAAGGGCGGGAGTCTCAGCAGAGAGTCCAGTGATGGCCCTGAGACTTCAACAACAGGAGGCAAGCTCAGGACAAGCCCTTGGGGATTTCTTCACAAGAAGGAATGCACAACAAAGTCCAGTCTTTGTCCCTTTTAACCAGGCAGAAGGAGTAACTGCAGGTTAGCTCCACAAAGCACAGTCACAGGCAGGGCAGCACTTCTCCTCAGCTCTTCAGCTCTTCTCCAGGCAGAGGTTCCTCTTGATGTCCACACGTGATATAAAGTCTGTGGTTTTTGGTGCCCTTCTTATACCCATTTTGGCCTTTGAAGTAGGCTTACTTCAAAGGAAAGTCTCTCTTGTTTGTGAAGTTCTGCCTAGCCCAGGCCAGGCCCCAGACCCATACCAGGGGGTTGGAGAATGCATTGTGTGAGGGCAGTCACAACCCTTTCAGGAGCGAGTGACCACTCCTCCCCTCGCTCTTAGCACAGATGGCTCATCAGGATATGCAGGCTACACCCCAGCTCCCTTTGTTTCACTGTCTAGAGAGAGAGGTGCAAACAGCCCAACTGTCAAACTGACCCAGACAGGGAATCCACAAACCGAGTCACAGAATGGTTTAAGCAAGAAAATGCTCACTTTCTAAAAGTGGCATTTTCAAACACACAATCTTAAAATCAACTTTACTAATAGATGTATTTTCAAATTGTGAGCTCGGAGACCCCAAACTCTACATGTCTATCCCCTCCGAAAGGGAATCTACGCTTTAATCATATTTCAAGGAAGCCCCCATGTTAACCTATGAGAGGGATAGGCCTTGCAACAGTGAAAAACTGATTTGGCAGTATTTCACTCCCGGAAATATAAAACACATTAGTATATGTCCTACCTTAAACATACACTGCACCCTGCCCATGGGGCTACCTAGGGCCTACCTTAGGGGTGTCTTACATGTAAGAAAAGGGAACGTTTAAAACTGCACACACAGACACTGCAGTGGCAGGTCTGAGACATGATTACAGGACTACCAATGTTGGTGGCACAACCAGTGCTGCAGGCCCACTAGTAGCATTTGATTTACAGGCCCTGGGCACCTCTAGTGTACTTTACTAGGCACTTGTAGTAAATCAAATATGCAAATCATGTATAAAACGAATCAATAATACAATTTACACAGAGAGCATATGCACTTTAGCACTGGTTAGCAGTGGTAAAGTGCTCAGAGTTCAAATGCCAACAAAAACAGGTCAGAAAATATAGGAGGCAGGAGGCAAAAAGATTGGGGATGACCCTGCATAAGGAAAAAAGTCCAACACTCATAAAATGAACTGAAGACATGGGATGGTGGCCAAGAATGGCATTGAAGTTTCACAATGTTATATTGCTGACTGAGTGCATAACTCAGCCATATGACAAAATCAGAAATCAGGTCACTTTTGCCCACCCCTGAAATGGGCATGTTGATACCCTTTCAATGGCCTATACCCGTTTTTCCCTCCCTAGTTGAAAATAAAGTTTAGTTGCCAGAAAACAGTCATGTGACAAGAAGCATATTATGGAGCTGTAATGGCAAACTACATTTTCTAGTAATAAATATTGTTCCCAACAAAGTTAATGGGAGATGTGCCCAAACTCATCTGCATTTCGCTGTAGAAATAAATAAACAAATGTGTGTTTTAGAAGAATAATATTTGAAACAGCAAGACAGACAGCTGACAGGTTATGCCATGATAATGCCAAAGTTTGATTGCAGGATCTAGTTTAAATGTTTAAAGAAAGATCTCCAGCTAGATTCCGAATCATGATGGTGATAGGATTCACACTTCGTGACAGCAATCACAATCCTTGCCAGGCTGAAAACAAAAAGCAGACACAAAATTAACCTGTGTTCAAAGCTCTGGTAGCCTGGCACAGAGCAGTCAAGCTTAACTTAAAGGCAATCTGTGAAGTATTTAACCAGCACTTCAGATAGTAATAAGATGAAAATACAACACAAGAGAAATTCCACACCAAATTAGAAAAATAGAAAAATAAAGTATGTTAGCTTTAATGAATAAAAAAGAGCAAAATGGCAAAAATCCAATCAGTAGAACTGGAGATAAGCAAGTTCAGGCCAGTGATGTCTGGTTTCTATAGCCTCTTGAATAGCTACCTGTTTTTCCCCTCTCCTTAGCAACCTTTGCACCAAATAGCAGGCAATATTGCATACAGACTATGAGCCTGAGGACTGGGCTGATCTCTTGGAGGTGCTGGATCGCAGGGTGATGGAAGCACAGTTGCAGTTCTGCTTATTCAAGCTGCTGCAGGACTGGCACTGGACACCAAGCAAACTGCTGGCACTGCCCTGCACACTAGTGTGACATGCTACACATCATATGCGACTGCCCATTGATCCGGCCCTTCTGGTCGGCAGTGGGTTCCACACTTGCGGAGACCCTGCCACTTTGGTCCCCTTTCCCTGCACACTGATCCTTCTGTATGACACAGGAGACATCACATACTTTTTCCGTCCCCAATGCCGGCTATTGCACACAGCCCTCTCCATGGCACAAATATATATAGTACACTACTTGTGCTCCCCAACACCGCCCACCCATAACGAATGACTGTCAGCGACGTTTCTGGCTGCTTCCCACGAGCTGATTACTTATGATCTCCAGGACTGCATTGCAGTGTTCCTCCAGGTGTAGGCACCCTTTCTCAGGGACCCTACAGAATCTGTGGCCATGGCTCTCCCCACCTCCCCACCATGACACCCTTCCCTCCACATCCATACCCCTATGACACTATTTCTGCCTGCCCCCACCCTCCCCTCACGGGGACACTCTTCATTGCATCCCACAGCACCTAATCACAATCTTTCTCCTGTTGGTGGATGGCACTATGCAGGAGTTCGAATGCGGCAATCCCGGCCCTGCTGACCAGTCCTAGACCACCTAGCCCCCTCCCTAACAAAGCAGCAGAACTCCCACACACTCCCCCCACCTGAAACTGACTAATAATGAATTAATGATGTACACATGTATGATTTTGTATTAGCAGTAAGAGTTGTGTATTTAGGTTTTGCTAAATTTCTCACTAGGCCTTAGTTTAGCAAGGGTCTGTGCCTAGCTGCCTCGTCTCATATTAACTGTGTTGTCTAACGTGCATTGTGCTTCTTTCCTGAAGGACACAACGCTGTACTTTTCCAGAAGCTAGAGATATGTGTGTAACCGTAGTGAATTCTTTCTCATGGGACCCGACTTGCTCAAGGAGACATTCTTGCCGAATGCAACAGTGTCATTCCCAACAGGTGCAAGGTCGCCTAAACTGGTAAAGACAATGAAACTACTGACTGGAGCAACAAGTGTAACTTTTCTTACCTGACATTCTACCCGGTGAAGACGTCAATCACAGGAGCCAAAACTGCATGAGAACTGTCTTAGGTGAAAGCTCTAGTAAGGTGTGCGACGGATTATTGGACAGAGATAATGATGCACCAAATATTGCCCAATGGGAAATTAGGGACTTGTCCGACAACTTTGATATAACAACGTGACACAAGAAGAAACCAGCCATTACTCTGCCGTTCTTAGCCATTTTTCTTCCTAGCCATTACTTTGCCATCTCTTGCCTTTGTGAGAGACTTTGGGGGTCATTCTGACCCCCGCCAGCGGCGGAAGCCGCCCGCCTGGCGGGAACCGCCAGAAGACCGTACCGCAGTCAAAAGACCGCGGCGGTCATTCTGACTTTCCCGCTGGGCTGGCGGGCGACCGCCAAAAGGCCGCCCGCCCGCCCAGCGGGAAAGCACCAGCAACGAGGAAGCCGGCTCCGAATGGAGCCGGCGGAGTTGCTGGTGTGCGACGGGTGCAGTTGCACCCGTCGCGATTTTCAGTGTCTGCTAGGCAGACACTGAAAATCAATGTGGGGCCCTGTTAGGGGGCACCTGCAGTGCCCATGCCATTGGCATGGGCACTGCAGGGCCCCCCAGGGGCCCCACAACACCCGTTCCCGCCAGCCTGGTTCTGGCGGTGAAAACCGCCAGAACCAGGCTGGCGGGAAGGGGGTCGGAATCCCCATGGCGGCGCTGCTTGCAGCGCCGCCATGGAGGATTCACAGGGGCAGGGGAAAACCAGCGGGAAACCGCCGGTTTCCCTTTTCTGACAGCGGCTTTACCGCCGCGGTCAGAATTGCCCTTGATGCACCGCCAGCCTGTTGGCGGTGCATCCATGGACCGCCAGGGTAGGAATGACCCCCTTTGTCTTCGACTTTAAACCTTCCTCGCCTGTTATGCACTTCTCCTCCTTATGAGGGAAGAGCTTTTTTGCTATGCCCTGCTGAGACTTACCTGCTTCTCTTGGCTGCTGGCGAATCGACTGATGTCCTGAGGACGAAGACTGACACTGTATGCTGCCCTATTTTGGATGGGTAACTATCTGATGATAAAATTGTAATTGTCTATTTGCCTTTTCTTTCTAGGTACCAACTGCTCTTTTGACAGAGGCCATAGTTAGATGTTTTCCAAATTCATGTTGCTAAATTGTTTTGCATGAAGCCCAACATGCTGATGCTAATCAGAGGTTAGTTAAGGAGTTCACTAATAGCGGGTGCAAATAGACAAATGACTGAATCCTTGCTTTGTTGAATAATGTACTAATGATACTCTGCTAAAGTTGATTCATGTTGACGTCGTGCTTTGTTCTAATGTTCATGATCTATGCTTTGATAAAGTCTTATTCGAGTTGCCATATCGTAGTTTTGCTGATGTGCTTATTGATATTGCGACTAATAAATATGATACTTGAGTGTAACTAATAGGGAATAAATATCCTAACTCTTACTAGATTTGTGTGGTTATTCATGGCTGAAAGGTCATGGTGTGATTCATTCTTATTAAATGTTATTGATTAGTTTGATTGATTAGTTATCGTGAATATTGATTAGGTTATTGATCTATTGATTGACATGCTAGATAGATATCTCGTTCTGGGAAGTCCCCAAACGTGGTCCAAAGATTCATTGGCCTAAAACGAGTCCCCTTGTAAATTAAATTAACAAGGTTTGGACGCCTTATCAAAGGCGATGCAAGGTCCTGGCATTGGGGAAGTCTACACAGAAAAGTCAATGCATTGGTTCTGCTCGGGTTGCACCACGCAGCAGAGGTAATGCATTGGTTTTGCTGGGTCCCCAAATGGGCTGGCAGAACACCTTTACTCCCATTTCCAAGGGTCCAGGACTTAAGTGGCAGCACTTGGCAGGGCAGGACTCACACTTGCAGAGTACAGGTGCGGGTTACATGGCAGCAAGCCAGCACAGCAGAGCACAATTCTTCAGTGCAGCAGTCCAGCATGGTGGCAGTCTTTTCAGCAGCACAGCTGTCCTTCTTCTTGATAGAGTCTTCAACAGGTCTAGATGTGTACTGAAGAGTTGGTCTCCGAGGTCCAAATTTTATACCTCATGCCTTATTTGAAGTGGGAGAAGCTTCTAGAGAATTCCCTTTGAAGTGCTCTGATTTCCTGCTTTCCCTGCCCTGGCACTAGACTAACTGCAAAGGATATGCATCCTTTGTGAGAAAGTAGGACACAACATATTGAGGTGTAAGTGGGGCTTGCCCAGCTCCTCTCTATATCCTGCCAGTGATGGCCCAGCGAGGCAGACCTAAACTCTCTATTGCCAACTTTCTAAAATTGGGATTTTTTAAAATTGTACTTCAAAATCTGACTTTACCATGCATGGCTTGGGCCCAGATCTATGCTAGGGATCCTCAGTTTGTCTCATTATTACAGATCTATGGACCTGTCTGTTTGGTAGTGTAATACCTGCACACAGGATCAATGAAAAGCTTATCCTCAATAACATGACAATGGCAAATTAATGTGCAAAGACCTATCATAAGAGACATCCCTTCACAAATGCTACACACAAACAGGAACGCCAAATCTACCAAGGCTGATCAAGTCTAATCCATCCCATCCTGCCCCATTCAGCCTCCAGACCTCCAGTCTCACTGGTGCTGCTTGACTGACCCAGACTCCAAGCCTGGATGTGAACAAAGGGCCATCAATGTGACCTGATAGTGAGTGCCTACATTTGTAGATGTGCTGCAGCACATTTTATTGCTGGTATGTGCTGCATCTCTACACTACATCTTCCTTACCTGTTTGCTCTCTATTGAATTAGTCTATTACCTTCCCTACGTTCCCTTGTCTTGTGCTTTTTTTGTCCCACGTTCTTCTTTTCCCTCAAGGCTGGACATGGCCCGCTCTGCAGGGTCACCTCCAAACCATTTGCCTTCACCCTCCTTTTTTTTTGCTGAACTTGGTTTTGTTGGCCTTAAGGCTCTGTGCATTTTACCACTGCTGACCAATGCTAAAGTGCTCAAGCTCACTCCCTAAAACATAAAACATGAAAACAAGGTAAAATTGGCCTGCACTTGATTGGTATTTTTCATTTACTTAAAAGTCCCTAGTAAAGTGTAATACCATAAACCCAGGGCCTGCAGGTTAAGTGCTACAAGTGGACCTAAAGCACGTATTATACCACCCACTTAAGTAGCCCCTTAAAACATGTCCCAGGTCTGCTTTTGCAGCCTGAATGTAGTTTGAACTGCTAATTTGACCTGGCAAAATTACCCCCTTGCCAAGCCTTAAACCTTCTCTTTATTGCAATTAATCTCCTGGGGCATAACACTGAGTTGCATGATTACATTTAATACGTAATAACTTGTGATTGGGAGCAGGGTAAGGATTTGATGTTTGGCATCAGAGAAATCATAATTTAAAATCCTATCTAATGGTAAAGATGGAGTTTAAGTTATAATGTAAAAAATACCATTTTTAGAAAGTTGACAAAAGTCTTGCCTATTTGGTGCCTGCACGCTGTTCCTGGGTCACATTACTGGGTGTAGTTGGCAATTAGACTTTAGTTATTCCTCGTCGGTAACCACACAAACGATGGGGGATGGAGCGGGGCCCAGCTGTGACCTGCCTTCACACAGAGGACTTCCCAGTACATCATTGTTCATGCAGCCAGACTGGAGCCAGGGCAGGCGAAGCAGGAATCTTCAAGCATTACAAGAGAATTTTCTGGATGCTTCTTCTACTGCAAAGAAGGCACCAGTTATCAATCAATCACTAGATTTATATAGTGCTGCGTATCACCCTGGGGGGTATCCAGGTGCTGGGGGATTGTCACTGAAGTTGGTAGCTATTCCTTGAAGAGCCAGGTTTTGAGCTTTCTTCTGAAGTCGATAAGGGTGTACATGGTCTGCAGATGGGTGGGGGTTCATTCCAGAGCTTGGTGGCAAGATGTGTGAGAAAACAGGGCTGATTGCAGAGGCCCCCTAACTTTTAGCCCCCATTTTCCACTTTTGACTGGTGTTTTCCTGACTCTGATGGTGCCCTGGGTACTGCTAACCAGTCCCAGGGCCTGTGCTCTGTGTAAAATCAATATGCAAATTAGGCTAAATATAATTGGCTAAGTCAACCTACCTATAAGTCCCTAGTATATGGTAGGGCATGTAGGTTTAGGGACCACAGCATAGGTAGTGCACCCATAGGTGCACTGCTGAGGTGCACAGTGTCATTTTAAAGGCTGCTTGTAAATTAACGTTATATGCAAATTCGACTTTGGAATTAAAAGTAGTTCCAAAGTCTTATACTACCTTATTTTTACATATAAGTCACGTCACCCCTAAGGTGTGCCCTATGTGCCCCTAGGGCTGGGTGCCATGCAACTATAAGCAGGGACCTTATAAAAGTAGTTTTATAAGCCCTGGTGAGGTAAAAACAGCCAAATTCGTGTTTCCCTCATTGTAGTGAATGGCCTTCATAGGCTAGAATGGGGAGACTTTATTTTAATTTTAAAAGTCCCCTTAAGTGACAGATACAAAGAGTTTGGTATCAAATTAATTGTTATAATAAATCCCACAACTTCCAGTTGTTGGATTTAATATAACTTGTTCAGGTGAAGAGTTTTAAACTTTACCTGAAAAGTTGCCAGTTTCAGCCCTGCATTGTTTTTGCTGCTGTGCTCTGATTGGCCAGCCTCTGGCAGCCTGGCCTGGCTGCCTTGATGAGGTGTGAAGTGGCTTGGCTTCACACAAAGAAGCCAAACTGGTCTTCAAAGGCAGAGAAGGACAGTTGGAGCAACCCAGCAACACCCCCACATCCTGCAACCCCAGACAACTAGGTGCCCCCTTGATTAGATTAGGAGAGGGCAGGAGAGAGGTGTGTTTATGATTTTTAGCCACATCAGTGGGCTGACCAGATGCAACCTCCAAAAATCATTTTCAGCCATGATGGATTTTTGAAGAATGTTGCCTCCTGGGATTGATTTTTGCCACACTTCCCAGGGAGTCGTCATCACAGGGGGAAGGACCCTGCACCTGATTGGAGAATCAGGACCCCCCTGTTTTTCACCCAGGAGCAAGGATAAAACTGGCAGACCTGCACCCACACCTCAGATCCCCATCAGATTCCAACAAGGAAGAACCAAAGGAGAAGAAGGACTGCTCTGCTGGACCCCTGGCCTGCACCTGGAACCTGCACTCAGAAGGAATGCACCAGCTGCACACTTGGGCTTCACCACAAGAAGGACTTTGCTTGGCTTCAACTGGTTCAAGGAGGGACTCCCTGTTTGCTACAGGTGACAAATTGCTAACCAGAGTCCCCTGCACCAACTCCTGAAGAAATCAACCAGCTGACCACTGCCCAGTGGCCAAAAAGGAGTTTGCACCAGGTGCATTCTGGGAGTTGTAGTCCACACTCCCAAGGATCATCTCAGAGCTTCTGGACCCTTGGGGTGAGCTGTGGACCCCAAAAGAACCTTAAAAGAACATCTAGGAGAAGACCCAGAAGTTTTGAGAAGTTTGGAGAAGTTTTGAAAAAAAGCTCCATAGAGGGACCGACCCGCCGCGGCAACTCTAGCCGGCTTGCCTCAACCGCGACCCGGCTTGATTTGCTGGTTCGTCCCGGTGAAGAGAATCTCCAAAAAAGAGACTAAGGCCCTCATTCTGACCTTGGCAGTCGGTGATAAAGCGGCGGCCAACCCGCCAACAGGCCGGCGGTCCAAAATATGCAATTCTGACCCTGGCGGGAACCGCCAACACAGCCCGCTGCATTAACACTCCGCCCGCCACGGCGGAACAAACAAACAGCGCGGCGGTCCCCGCCAACAGCCAGGCGGCAGACAATGTACCGCCCACCCTATCACGACCCACCAATCCGCCACCTTTTCCGGGGCGGGAGCACCGCCGATAAAAACACGGCGGAAACAGACTACGAACGGGAAAACGCTCACCTCCACATACTCCACGCGAGATTCCGGCAGTATGGAACCCGAGTTGCAGGTCATCCCCGCACTCCTATACCTGCTCCTGTACCAGGAGCACGCCCGGCGGCGCGGAAGACATCGGTGAGTACTGCACCTACGACACAGGGGAGGGAAAAGATTACCGGCACACACCCACCCACCCACACCCACTACAACACACACATCAATGCATTCCCACAGATCACTGTCACAACCCACAAACCCCCCCCTTCCGAAATAATGCAAAGACCAAAAGAAGAGATCTTAAACGGGCAGATATATTGAAAAATGGACAGCAGTAATCCAAATAAATAAATAAACTATGTACAAAATATATACAGCTACTAAATGTAGTCCAACCACTGTCCGTGGACCACAGGGGTCCTGAGCAAAGGGGCAAGGCCCAGTCCCACGACAAGAACTCCACGGAGAGAACACTGCAGGGGCATCAGAAAGAAAAAAGGACAGGCACCTCAGGGGGAAGGGAAGGGGGGGCACCTCAGCCACTTGAGTACACGACGCCAGATCCACGAGGGGACTCCATGACCACTGGCCCATCCTGGGGAGAGCAAAGCCACAGTCCATACAGTCCATACAGTGGGTGGCCTGGCCACTGGGCCATCCTGGGGAGAGCAAAGCCACAGTCCAAACAGTCCATACAGTGGGTGGCCTGGCCACTGGGCCATCCTGGGGAGAGCAAAGCCACAGTCCAAACAGTCCATACAGTGGGTGGCCTGCCCACTGGGCCATCCTGGGGAGTGCAAAGCCACAGTCCATACAGTCCATACAGTGGGTGGCCTGCCCACTGGGCCATCCTGGGGAGAGCAAAGCCACAGTCCAAACAGTCCATACAGTGGGTGGCCTGCCCACTGGGCCATCCTGGGGAGAGCAAAGCCACAGTCCAAACAGTCCATACAGTGGGTGGCCTGCCCACTGGGCCATCCTGGGGAGAGCAAAGCCACAGTCCAAACAGTCCATACAGTGGGTGGCCTGCCCACTGGGCCATCCTGGGGAGTGCAAAGCCACAGTCCAAACAGTCCATACAGTGGGTGGCCTGCCCACTGGGCCATCCTGGGGAGAGCAAAGCCACAGTCCAAACAGTCCATACAGTGGGTGGCCTGCCCACTGGGCCATCCTGGGGAGAGCAAAGCCACAGTCCAAACAGTCCATACAGTGGGTGGCCTGCCCACTGGGCCATCCTGGGGAGAGCAAAGCCACAGTCCAAACAGTCCATAACAGACTCCACTGCCACTGGAGGAGGCATGTTGGCCAGAGGACATCCTGCAGCCCTGCCCGAGACAGATCCTGCCCTGCCACGTCTGCCAAAGGGCCAGCGGTTCCTGCCTGGAACGGCCCAGTTCAGCGGTTCTTGCCTTGAAGGGCCCAGTTCAGCGGTTCTTGAGACGGCGGTCCCCAGCGGAGCGGTGCTGGAGACGGCGGGGCCCAGTTCAGCGGTTCTTGCCTTGAAGGGCCCAGTTCAGCGGTTCTTGCCTTGAAGGGCCCAGTTCAGCGGTTCTTGAGACGGCGGTCCCCAGCGGAGCGGTGCTGGAGACGGCGGGGCCCAGTTCAGCGGTTCTTGCCTTGAAGGGCCCAGTTCAGCGGTTCTTGCCTTGAAGGGCCCAGTTCAGCGGTTCTTGAGACGGCGGTCCCCAGCGGAGCGGTGCTGGAGACGGCGGGGCCCAGTTCAGCGGTTCTTGCCTTGAAGGGCCCAGTTCAGCGGTTCTTGCCTTGAAGGGCCCAGTTCAGCAGTTCTTGAGACGGCGGTCCCCAGCGGAGCGGTGCTGGAGACGGCGGGGCCCAGTTCAGCGGTTCTTGCCTTGAAGGGCCCAGTTCAGCGGTTCTTGAGACGGCGGTCCCCAGCGGAGCGGTGCTGGAGACGGCGGGGCCCAGTTCAGCGGTTCTTGCCTTGAAGGGCCCAGTTCAGCGGTTCTTGCCTTGAAGGGCCCAGTTCAGCGGTTCTTGCCTTGAAGGGCCCAGTTCAGCGGTTCTTGAGACGGCGGTCCCCAGCGGAGCGGTGCTGGAGACGGCGGACATTCTATGGCCAACTGCTCATTGCCTGGTGGTGCCCTCCTGGGCAGCGGGGATGGTGCTCCTTCAATGCCCACCTGGGCTGTGGGTGGTGGGGCCCTCCTGGCCAGCTGGGCTGGGTCCTCCCTGGGCAGCGGCTATGGGGGTGGTGGGCTCTCCCGGGGCAGCTGTGCCGGTTCCTCCCGGGGCAGCGGCTATGGGGGTTGCGGGCTCCTCCTGGGCAGCTGTGACGGGTCCTCCATGGGCAGCAAGCCTGCTGCCTGACTTCTCCGCCTTGCTGCCCTTGCCCTCCTTAGTCGGGAGTCTGTGGCCCTTTCCTCCCTTTGGAGCTGTGGCTGTTGACGGTGGCTGGCTAGTGTCCTGGGGGGATATCGAATCCGGGCTCCGGCGGCGGCCCTTCCGCCTTCTGCTCCTCTTCCCAGGGGGTGGGCTGGCTGTCCCCTTGCTGCTGGGCGAAGATCCAGACCTGCGGGCTGGTGGGCTCCAATACCCCTGCACCCTTGTCAAGGGGGCTGCAGGGCTGGTGGTGGCTGAGGTGCTCTTTTTACCCCGACGAGAAGGAGGGGGGGGCTCAGGGTCAGGAAAGAAGGTGGCAGTAGAGAGATAGATTTTCTTGGGACAATGGATAGTGGTAGGTACAGTGGGTATGGGAGTGGAGGGAGAGGATGTGGTTGTAGGCGAGACAAGTTTGCTGTCTTTGGGTGCAGGTGCAGGAGCGGGAGGCTGTCGTGAGGTGGATGGCTGTTGGGTGGGTGGGTGGCTGCGTTTGTGTGGTGTGGAAGAGGGGGTGACAGACACAGTGGGAGAGGACACAGGGGACGTGTAAATGGCAGTGGGGGTGGTGACTGCACGTGTGCGGACTGTAGTGGAGGGTATGCTGGTGATGGAAACACTGGCTACATCGGAATGTTGCTTGTGTGAATGTCTGCGTGATCTGTGGTGCTTATGTTTGGATGAGCTGCTCTTGGGTGTTGAGGTGTGTGCAGGCTGGTCTGATGGTGTGGGTGGGACAGGCAGAGGAACAGGAGACTGGGAGGAGGGAGTTAGTAGAGGGAGGCAGGAGACAGGGACAATGGCTGCCGTCAGTGCTGAGGCCAGAGCCTGGAACGATCGCTGATGGGCAGCCTGACCCGAATGAATGCCCTCCAGGTACGCATTGCTGCGATGAACCTCCCTCTCCACCCCCTGGATGGCATTCAAAAGGGTAGTCTGCCCAACAATGAGCGTTCGGAGGAGGTCAATGACCTCCTCACTGAGGGCAGCGGGGGTAACAGGGGCAGGGCCTGAGGTGCCTGGGGCGAAGGAGATGCCCGGCTTCCTGGCAGAGCGGGCACGGGGCGAGCGCTGAGGGGCTGCTGGGAGGGCGGAGATGGTGCGCTGGGTGGCGGCTGTACCTGTAATGGCGGGGGGCACGGATGGTGCCACCCCCGCAAGGGAGCTCCCTTCCGAGGACGTGTCCGTGTCGCTGCAGGGTCCAGTCGTCCCCGTTGTGGAGCTCCCCTCGCCCTCCGTCTCACTGGTCCAGTCAGACTCTGTGGCATGGCCCTCCTGGGCCATGTGAGATGCAGCTCCCTCCTGCCCCGATGCCACTTCTCCTCCGCCTGATGATGCTGATGCACACAAGCACAGAAAGACAAACACAAAGGGGGGGGGAGAGAGAAATAAAGAGATTTTGAGTACATGGATCACCGGTACAGTTAGCGGACATGACAGACACAGATGCCCCCTGCACTAAGTTGCGCACTTGGGGTCCGCTACGCATTCCGTGGAACATGCCCTACACGCCTAGAGTTGACAACTGCACCCATGGATGACACGGCCCAGGGATGGCTGTACTGACACACTACTGAGGGTGGTGGCTGGGGACACAGGGGCTTACGGGGGTGCCCAGCCTACAGATATCGCCCTGGCCTAGGGGGACCCCCAGCCCTCCTCCCCCACCCAGACACCTCCTCTGCGCGACAACAGAGTAGATAATACTTGTACTCACCCCCTTGTGTCTGCTGTGCTGCCCTCACGTGCCCATCCAAATCAGGGTAGGCCACCGCCAGGATCCGGAACATCAGGGGGGTCAGTTGATGGCAGGCACCCCGCCTACATTGGGAGGCCATCCCCAGCAGAGACTCGGCGGTCTTCTTGGTCCCGCGGCGGATGTCCTCCCACCTCTTGCGGCAGTGGGTGCCCCGTCGATGGTGGACCCCCAGGGTCCGGACTTCCTTGGCGATGGCACGCCAAATCCCGATCTTCTCATGGACGCGGACCTATGTGACACGTACAGGGAGGGAGAAATACCACGTTCAAGTTTGTCTGCATTTTCGTTGCCAGTGGCCCAACGCCCCCCATCCCCGCCAGGCCCCCCGCCAGGCCCCCCGCCAGGCCCAACATGCCGCCCATCCCCGCCAGGCCCCCCTCCAGGCCCCCCGCCAGGCCCAACATGCCCCCCATCCCCGCCAGGCCCCCCGCCAGGCCCAACATGCCCCCCATCCCCGCCAGGCCCCCCTCCAGGCCCCCCGCCAGGCCCAACATGCCCCCCATCCCCGCCAGGCCCCCCTCCAGGCTCCCCGCCAGGCCCCCCGCCAGGCCCCCCGCCAGCCCCAACATGCCCCCCATCCCCGCCAGGCCCCCCGCCAGGCCCAACATGCCCCCCATCCCCGCCAGGCCCCCCTCCAGGCCCCCGCCAGCCCCAACATGCCCCCCATCCCCGCCAGGCCCCCCGCCAGGCCCAACATGCCCCCCATCCCCGCCAGGCCCCCCGCCAGGCCCCCCGCCAGCCCCAACATGCCCCCCATCCCCGCCAGGCCCCCCGCCAGGCCCCCAAGCCAGCCAGTGGCCCCAAATCCATATTGAATTAAACTCACTTGTTGGTCTGGAGGACCGTAGAGTAGCGCATACTGGGGGAGGACCCCATCCACAAGTTTCTCCAACTCCTCTCCAGTGAAGGCAGGGGCCCTTTCCCCAGTAGCAGCAGCCATTGTCCCTTCCAGACCGAGGTCACAGCAACACTTGCAGTATAGGTCCTCTCCTGTGAAAGTTCAAGTCGCAAGTGGATAAGTAGATAGAAAATGGCGGTCACGTCCGCGGCGGTGCGTACCGCGGCGGTGCGTCCCGCCACCGCCGGCGCCCTTCGCCATTGGCTCCTGAAACCCATAGGCTTCAATGTTAACCAATGCGGCTTCGCGCCGCGGTCTTCGACCGCCGACCGCCGCGGTGTGCCACGCCAGCGCATTGACCTCACATCCCATTGTCACACTTCACAGGTCAGGCAGCCGCCATTTCGAGGGTCCACATGGCTCAATTTCAACTGCGTCACACAGGCCTAGGCCTTGCATAGCCACTCAGACACGCCATTCACTGCATAGAGAATCGTTTAGGGCCATATTTATACTCTGGTTGCGCCGAATTTGCGTCGTTTTTTTCGACGCGAATTCGACGCAGAACTAACGCCAACTAACGCCATATTTATACTCTGGCGTTAGACGCTTCGGGCGCCAAAGTGCCCGGAGTGTGCGTCATTTTTTAGCGTGAACCCCTTCCTTGCGTTAATGATATGCAAGGGAGGCGTTCCCGTCTTAAAAAATGACTCCCAGGCCTTTACGTGGTATTTATACTCCCGGGCAAAAGAGACGCCCGGGAGTGGGCGTGGCCAAAAACGGCGCATTTGCGCCGCTTTTTAACGCCTGGGTCAGGGATGGCGTTAAGGGACAAGTGGGCTCAAAATGAGCCCAGAGTGCCCTCCCCTGCCCCCAGGGACCCCCCCTTCCACCCTTGCCCACCCCAGGAGGACACCCAAGGACAGAGGGACCCATCCCATGGACATTAAGGTAAGTTCAGGTAAGTATTTTTTCTTTTTTTTTTTTTGTGGCATAGGGGGGCCTGATTTGTGCCCCCCTACATGCCACTATGCCCAATGACCATGCCCAGGGGACATAAGTCCCCTGGGCATGGCCATTGGGCAAGGGGGCATGACTCCTATCTTTACAATGATAGGAGTCATGTTGATGGGGGATGGGCGTCGAAAAAAAATGGCGCAAGTCGGGTTAGGACGATTTTTTCGACGCAACCTGACTTGCCCCATTTTAAGACGCCCTAACGTCATTTTTTCCCAACGCCGGCGCTGCCTGGTCTACGTGGTTTTTTTCCACGCAAACCAGGCAGCGCCGGTCTGCTTGCGCCGGCTAATGCCATTCCATAAATACGGCGCCCGCATGGCGCTTCAGAATGGCGTTAGACGGCGCTAAATTTTTTGACGCTAAACTGCGTTAGCGCAGTTTAGCGTCAAAAAGTATAAATATGGGCCTTACTGTGCAAGCTGTGAGTACGTACCTGTGGGTTGCTTGACTGTGTGCTCCATGTTGTCCTTCCTAGGCACCGTCCGCTGGGTTTGGCGAGGAGACGGATGAATCCTCGCGTGTACCGACCGCTGGTGGACCTGTCGACAATGGAAGAACGCCACATTATCCTGACCTACCGGCTTGACCGTGCCACTATACATGAACTGTGTGCCCAGCTGGAGCCCGACCTGATGTCCCCCATCCGCCAACCCACAGGGATTCCCCCTCTGGTGCAGGTCCTGTCAGTACTCCATTTCTTGGCAAGTGGGTCATTTCAGACAACAGTGGGAATTGCTTCTGGGATGTCTCAGCCCATGTTTTCGAAGGTGTTATCCAGAGTGTTGTCTGCCCTGATGAAATACGTGAGGAGCTACATCATTTTCCCTGAGGTGGGCGAATTGGCTACAGTGAAGGGTGATTTCTACGCCCTTGGACATATTCCCAACGTCATTGGTGCCATTGATGGGACCCATGTGGCTTTGGTTCCCCCAAGAAACAGGGAGCAGGTGTACAGGAACAGAAAAAGTTACCATTCCATGAACATCCAGGTGGTGTGTTTGGCTGACCAGTACATCTCGCATGTAAATGCCAAATTCCCAGGGTCAGTGCATGACGCCTACATCCTGAGGAATAGCAGCATCCCTTACGTGATGGAACAGCTAGAGAGACACCGTGTATGGCTATTGGGGGACTCTGGGTACCCCAACCTCTCGTGGCTACTGACCCCAGTAAGGAATCCCCGGACCAGGGCAGAGGAACAGTACAATGAGGCCCATGGGCGTACTAGGAGGGTGATCGAACGCACCTTTGGCCTCCTAAAGGCCAGGTTTAGGTGCCTGCATATGACAGGTGGATCCCTAATGTACTCACCTAAGAAGGTGTGACACATCATCGTGGCCTGCTGCATGCTTCACAACCTGGCTTTGCGCCGCCAGGTGCCTTTCCTGCAGGAGGATGGTCGAGACGGTGGTGTTGTGGCAGCTGTGAAACCTGTGGAGAGTGACGAGGAGGAAGACGACGGGGCTGAAACAGACAACAGGGACAGAATCATTGAACAGTACTTCCAATAGGACACAGGTAACAATTCAAACATAATTTAGTAAATGTGAACTACTCTCCTGCATCTCTGCTGCCTGTCTATTTGCCCCAGTGTATGATGACTGAGTTGTGGCTTTTCCCTCCCTATTTCAGATCTGGGGTCCCCACTACGAGTCCTGTGCTTCGTTTCCCCATGGACTACAGCTTTGTGGCAGCTGTTTGTTGACTTCACTATGTACAAGGACATATTTGCACTGTCATGTCAATTACAATATTTTGAAATCACAGCCAGACTCCAGATAGTTTTGTGCAAAATAGGTGTTTATTTCAGTGCTCAAAATGGGATGGGTGGTTTCAAGTGGGTGGGGGCTATGGTGAAGGAATGTCCATGGCAGAGTCCAGAGTAACAGTCACACAGGTGCATTGTCCAGAGGCCTGTGGAGAGATGGAGCATGGGCAGTTCAAGGATGGACAGGGTGACAATGTGGGACAGTGGGATGACATCAGGTGTTATCCTTTGCTGGCGGGGGTCTTGACATCCTACTCTGTCTTCTTGCGAGATCTCAGGGCCCTCTTGCGGGGTGGTTCTTCTCCTGCAGGAGGTGGGGGTCTGGTGGGCTGCTGTTGTGCGGGGGCCTCCTGTCCACTAGCGCCGGCGGAGGTGGTTGGCTGTTCTTGGTCCAGGCTAGTGGCAGGGGCCCTTTGTTGTTGTTGAGTGTCCGTCCTGGTGTTGATGAGGTCCTGCAGCAGCCCTACCATGGTAACCAGGGTGGAGGTGAGGGCTCTGATGTCCTCCCTGTACCCCCGATAGTGTTCCTCCTGCAGTACCTGGATCTCCTGGAACCGGGCCAGTACCGTCGCCATCGTCTCCTGGGAGCGGTTGTATGCTCCCATGATGGTGGTGAGGGCCTCGTGGAGAGTGGGTTCCCTGGGCCCGTCCCCCCCCTGTCGCACAGCTGCCCACCGAGATGCCCTGTTTCCCTGGGCCTCTGCCCCCTGGCCGGTGTGCCCACTACCACTGCCCCCAGGTCCCTGTTGTTGTTGGGGTGATGGGTTATCCGGGGTGCCCTGTAGTGGTAGACACACCGCAGATTGACGCGCCCTGGAGACAGAGGCATGGGCCCGCTGGGTGGGAGCTGTGCTGGTGTTCCCAGAGGGGTTTGGGTCTGTAGTGGCCTGTGCCTGTGTGAGGGGAACCGACTGTCCAGAGGTCCCCGATAGTCCGGGCTGGTCATCAGTGTCCAGGTCGACAGAGCTGCTGTCATCGCTGACGGCCTCTTGGGTGGGGGAGGTGGAGAATTCTGGGCCCTCCGTGGCGGTGTGTTGACGGTCGGGTCCTGCAGGGGTATAGAGGTATGGTTATAGTTTCAATGTGTGGCATATGGGTGTATCTAGGGGTTCCCGTGTCCCCAAGTGCTGGCATTCGTGTGTGGGGGCTTTGGTGAGGGTGGCTTGTGGGGGGGATGTGTATATGCATTGGGTATGCTTTGGTGATGGGTGTCCATGCTTAGTGGACGCATGCAGGCCTAGGTTTTGGGATGTGTGGGTTGTGATGGTGAGACATTGGCAGGGAATAGGTGTGTTGGGGGTGGGGGTGAGGATGGTGGTGGGGGTGAGGATGGTGGTGGGGGTGAGAATGGTGGTGGGGGTGAGGGTGGGGGTGAGGATGGGGGTGGGGGTGAGGGTGGGGTTCGAGGATGGGGGTGAGGGTTGGGGTATGATTTGGCATGCAGGTGGGGGGGAAGCAGTAGTGAAGCTTCAACTTACCAGTATCCATTCCTCCGCCGACTCCTGCGAAGCCGTCAGGATGCAGGATGTTCAAGACTTCCTCCTCCCATGTTGTAAATTGTGGGGGTTGAGGTGGGGGTCCTCCGCCAGTCTTCTGCACGGCGATGTTGTGCCTGGATACCATGGAACGCACCTTCCCCCGTAGGTCGTTCCATCGCTTCCTGATGTCTTCCCGATTTCTGGTTCTGGGGTGCTGTCCCACAGCGTTGACCCTGTCGACAATCCTCTGCCATAGCTCCGTTCTCCGGGCAATGCTGGTGTATTGGACCTGTGTGCCGAAGAGCTGGGGCTCTACCCGAACGATTTCCTCCACCATGACCCTGAGTTCTTCGTCTGAGAAGCGGGGGTGTCTTTGGGGTGCCATGGAGTGGTGTGTATGATGTGTGGGGTGGAGTATGTGTAGTTAAGTGTGTTGAGTGTGGTGGTGTGTGTTGTTTTGTGTGTGGATATTGTGTGGGTGATGGTGTAGTGTGCCTCTGTGTGATGGTATTCTGTGATCGCTGATGTGTCTCTCAGTGCTTCTTTCTGAATTTTTGGTCGTAGGGGTTTGTGGGTGATGTGGGTGTGTGTTTTATATTGTATTGTGTGTGTGGGAGTGGTGTGTGTATGTGTATCAGGTGTGTGGAATTCAAATCGGCCAATGTGGCTGAGTTTTGTTCGTTTGTGTGTATTCTGACCGCGGCGGTGTGTACCGCCAATGGAAAACCGCGTTTGAAAGACCGCCGCGTGGATTCGTGGGTCGTAATGGCATGGGCGTATTTCTGTTGGCGTGACGGTGGAGGTTTGGTCACCTCCACTTTTCCGCCGACCGCTGGTCTGGCGGTCTGTTGTGGCTGTCGGATTTTCGGAGGTTTGGCTGCTGCGGGTCAGAATGACCGTGGCGGGTTACCGCGACCGCGGCGGAATTATGGAGGATTTCTGACCGGCGGTAGGCGCCTTTTACCGCCGAGGTCAGAATGACCACCTAAGTCCAAACATACAAAGTTGACCTGGACCTCCCAGCCAGCGAATCCGAGGTGGGCTCCAAGGACGTCGGATCAAGATCCAGGTTTCCCCCGGTCGAAGGATTTTCACCTCGAAAAAACAACTAAGTCCGAAGGTAAAAATCTCCAATGAGGATTCCCGCAATGCGTATCCGGAGAAGGGTTCCAGGAGGTCGGATTGGACTGGCAGGTTCGTACCGCTGAAGAAAATCTTCAGAAAAACGACTAAGTGCGAAGGTAAACTTTTGACCGAGGTCTCCCGCGGCCTGTAGCCGAGCGGGGCTCCATCGCGGTCGGCCCTAAACTTTGACTTTGCCCTGGTCGAGGTGCAACCAGATGACCCGATTGGCGCTTTTTGTTTCTGAGCGCTAAATAAACAATAATTCTTTAAAAATGCATATCTCCGGTTCCCCTTATCCGATTTTATTCATTTTTGTGTCATTTTAAAGATAAAAATATAATCTATTGGTATAACTTGGTTTTGGATTTTTAAACTGCTTCCTATGTTTTATTTAATTACTGTTTTGTGATATTTGAATGCTTTACACTCTGTCTCCTAAGTTAAGCCTTGTCGCTCGTTGCCAAGCTACCAAGGGTTGAGCTGTGTTTAATTTACTGGACCTAAGTGGAGGTTAGTGGTCTATTGCTAAGTGTAGGTACCTACCTGCCCTTACCAATAACCCATTTTCCAACAAGATGGGAAAAGGTGCATCCTCTGCTGCAGCTGCATCAAACTTTCTGGACTTAGGTGAGGTTTGTTGATTGGAGCGTCCTTGCGAATTGGTAGAAGGAGAGTCTGTGGTTGATGAGGCTAGGTCTGATGTGGTGGAGGCCTTCTATGCGATGGTTAGGACCTTGAATTTGCATCTCTTTTGCACGGGCAGCCAGTGGAGATTCCTAAAGTGTGGGGGTGATGTGAGACTGCCTGGGAAAGTCCTGGATGAATCTCGTGGCTGCATTCTGGAAGGTCTGGAGGCAGTAGAGGAGTTGGGCGGGGAAAACGATGTAGAGGGCATTTCCATAATCTAGCCTGCTGGTGATTATTGCTTGGGTTACTGTTTTTCTGGTCACGCTGCAGATCCATCTGAAAATCTTCTGCAGCATGCAGAGATTGTGGAAGCTGGTGGCAGCCACTGCATTTATCCATTGCTTGAAAGTAAGCTTGCTGTTGATGATGATGCAGAGATTAAAAACGTGTTTGGTTGGGGTCAGGCGAACACCGAGCGTGGAGGGCCACTAGGAGTCATCACATGGGGTTGTTTCAAAATATAATCACCTCTGTCTTATCTGTGTTCAGTTTAAGGCAGTTAGATTTCATTCAATCAGTGACGTGGGTCATGGCTTTGCAGAAGTTGTCTCTAGGAGAGGTGTGGTTTTTGGAGAGGGAGAGAATAAGGTGGGTGTCGACATATGAGATGATGTTGAGTCCATGTGAATGGACAGTCTCTGCTAGGGGTGTCGCATATGTGTTAAAAAGGGTGGGGCTGAGTTAGGATCCCTGAAGTACACTGCATATGGTGGTCTTTGGCTCTGACATAAAAGGTGGGATTTGGACTCTCTGGGTGCATCCTGTGATGAAGGCATGGATCCATTTGAAGGCACTGTTTTGGATCGCAATGTGGTGGAGTCTTGAGGGGATGGTGTAGTGGGAGATGGTGTTGAGAGCTGCAGAGAGGTCGAGGAGGATCAATGCCGCCCTCTCTCTGTGGTCGAGGAGGAATCTGATGTTGTCTATTCCAGCGAATGGGGCGGTCTCGGTGCTGTAGGAGGTGTTGAGGATGGGAGTAAGGATGGGGATGATTTCCTTCTGGCCCAGGTTGAATATGTAGTAGCGCAAGGGTCATTGAGTGAGCCATAGTGGGTCGAGCTCATGAGGGCTGCTGTATCCTGGAGGACAGAGTTTCCCAGTCTGTGATCATGTGGCTGAGAGGATTCCTGGTGGGGTTAGTATGTCTTCGATGCTGTTGGGTTGTGGGTGGAAGTTACTGTAGATGGCTGTGATCTTGTCATGCAAGTAGTTGGTTAGAGAATTGCAGAGGGCCTGGGTGGGTTGGATTGTGTTCTCATTGGCTGCTAGGCAAGCAAAGTCTTTGAAGATCTTGAAGAGTTCCTTGGGTGGTTGGTGCTTTCCTGAATGCAGATGAGTAGGGCAGCTTTTTTCACTTCTTTGAGGTGAAGATGGTATTTTTTGAGTGCATCTTTGAAGGCAGTGCTGTCTGTTTTGTCTCTGCTGCTGTGTCACAGTCTCTCTAAACTTTTGCAGTCTCTCTTGAGGATGTGGAGTTCTGTTATAAGAACACAACCCTCAGACCGACTCTTTAGTTCACTTTCTGGACCCGTGGAAGGAGTCTCAGAGGATTGTACGCTGCTATGGTCTTCTGTATACTTCAGAAGACTACTTTGCTGCACCTGTAAGGTTTGTTCTGCTGCCTAAAGCCTTCCTTCAACCCTCTGAGGCATGCCCTGCTGCTTGAGCAATGTTCCAAATTTTAAAAACAGGATTGCGAGAGTGACTCCATGGGTTAGTTGGCTGGCCTCCTGATTGAAGCCACATGGCCAGAAAATTCTCAACTATCTTGGACCGAGACTGAGTGAGTCCTACCCTTCCAAGTGGTGCTTGGGAATTCTTGGCTAAAAAGTGTTCTGAGAACTGAGAGGAGACCGAGACCAACCAGCTCTTCTACCAGCCCAAGGTGCATCACCTGTCAGCCTGTCTTTGTGACAGCTCCTACTACATTCTTAACTGTAGCAGCAAATCCTGTCCAGCGGTCCTTCTCAGAATGTGTATCCAGCCTCATGAAACCCTTATTGGCTAGAGCCTTAAGCCTCATCTTGCTAGAGATTTTCAAATTCCAAAATGGAGACTAAGCCTGAACATGGAAATCTTCAATGCAACTTCGTCCTGTGGCTCCCTGACAATGAGACCTCCTCCTCAAACACTGCCTACAGCCTTGCCCTGCTGAACTTCTACATTCTCAAGGCATTTTTGTTGAAATTTCTTTTAAGTCCAAAGGTAAGCACCAAATGGGCCCAGTCCACTTCTTGTATCCGACTCGCACTCCATCGCGGTTGGTCACGTTTTTAGATTGCCTGCCATACACAGTTTTCAAATCAATATTTTGATTGCAAATGCTGCAGTGATAATATCAATGATGCCATAGAAGATGTCATGAAGGATGTAACATGTGGGGTAATTAGCTGTGGATGGCAAGGGCTCGAGTTACAGCTACCTTAGGGTATGAGTTATAGTTACTTGAAATAACTAACTATAACAGCTGAATTTCTATGGTTTTGGGCATGTAAATTCTGAACCTAACTATAATGTCCCTGTAACCTTTGTTTTTTAAATTGAATTTCTATGGTTTTTAAGGGCTAATTCCTAACTATAATGTCTCTGCAACCTTAGTTTTTTTCAGTGGATTTCTAACATTTTTTAAATGCTAATTCCTAACTATAATCTGTGCGTGGGTGTATTTTTTTCTTAGGGCTCCAATTCTGCAGATCTGTCATAAATTTACAGTGGGGGTGGTGGCCACGCTGATCTGCGGACTGGCCAAAAAACCAAAACTTTGGAAAATCTTTCCATGAGGGGCCACTCAGGGGCCCCTCCATCTGTCCCATAAGGGCAGGATGCCTCTATCCTGACCACTAATGTCACTTTTCTAATTTATTCCTCCTCCCTCACAGAGCTGAGGTTGCGGACAGCCAATGGGGGCCTTCCTTTGGTACAAGGATCTGAAATGGATCTGCATCCCTAGTGACCTATATTTATTTTTCCTTTAAAATCTTCAAAGCTACTGAACTGATTTACACCAAATCATAAAAAGAGATCTTTCTAGACCAAGGTATAGCTTTCTGCCAAATTTGGTGTAATTTCGTTCAACAGTTTGGGCTTTGGTCATGTCTAAAATCTCCATAGGAAATAATATGGGAAACACACATTTTTTGATCCCCCTTTTTTGTCGGCCCCCGCTTCATGGATCACCCCGAAAGAGAAACTCATATGATTACTGAAGTCATAGCAGAGCACGTTCAACTTCTAAATAAAAATATTTGCACTATTGCCTTGCTGCTATGGCTTCCATTGTCCGCTGTTTTTGGTACTGGATGGAAAAATAAAGGAAAGATGGCAACGGATGATGGATGTGTCATTTCTGGTTCAGCATGTTTTTTAAATGGCCTCCTATATCCTCCAGGTTGCTTGTGTAGGCAAAAAGAGATTGAGGCTTCTCAATTTCACTTCATGGAGTGTCTATAAAAAAATGATATAGAGATTGGGCACAGAACCCTCCATTCCACAGGGGCATTCTGGAAGGCGAGGATGGGGTGTCCCTTGGGCTCACCAAACATTCACCTGCAGCTGGGTGCAGTGATTCAGTGCTTCCGCCTGCAAGGGGATCTCTGCCTCAATTATAAATTCAGACTGGTTTGCCATCTCTACAGTGATAGGCTTCAAATAGGTGGTCAACCTTTCGCTAATCTTCTGTTTCCAGTGCATGCCCAGGTTTGTGTCTGCTGTGGGAATACCACATTGCTGTGTTACTACGCAGTGTCCCAGTCTGCACCGAGTCTAAGGCCCAGATTTACACTTTTTGACGCAAACTGTTTGCAAATGGGTTAGCACCAGTTTGAAACTGCTAACTGCGATTGTTTTGTGACCGCATTCGTGGTCACAAAACAATCCTACATCGTACTGCGACTCGCAATTAGGAAGGAAACGCCCCTTCCTAATAGAGACTCACAAACCTATTTATTATTCGGTAAATAGATTACCGGATCGCAAAATAGGGTCTGTACATACCAAAATGTTTTTTTTTGTTACAAACTGTCCGATTCTGCGAATCAGGACATTTGCAACCGGAAAAATGGTATGTACATGTGCCCCTATATCTTTCGCACAACTGATTGTTGCTAAACTTATGATTTTTTTGCGTAGACATCGCAAAGCAGAAGACTTCAGAAATTGTACTTTCCTGCAAATAAAAAAAAAATATTTGCAGCTCTGCACCCCCATAATTTACATTCTCCTTCTACCTAAACATCAGATACACAAAAGAAACCACTGTAACTGTGAACATCCTGCTGTAGATTGGATGGATCGCTCCAAGAATAACAGTGGCAAGATATCTTTTGAGTTTGTGTGACCTTGAGAAAACTCTTCCAACTATCCCGCTTTAATATAGTCAAATAGTATCACGGGTATTAAGAGGACAATTGAACAGACCAGCTCTCTGTACACATGGGGTATCACAGAAGCATGGGATAAAGCGAGCTAAATACCGAGAAATAGAATTACAATAGCTGAAGGGCTCGTTTCGCAGCAAATTCTCTTTTAAGTACGGTGAGTCTGTTCCACTGAATTAGGAATGTGCAGACAATCAATGATCTTTAGCAGAATCAATAGGGCATTTGAGAACATAGCAAAACCACCTTGGAAAAGAGAGTTTTCAGTCCGAGTTTGGAGGCAGCATCGACAGAAGCCAGTTCAAATGTTCAATGGCTGTGCTGCGTTTCTCTAAAATACTCCTCCCTTGAATGATAAATTAGGTGTTATCCCCCACCTCTGTTTATTTGAAGAAAGCACATATTTCACTCTCTATAGATGTACACTTTTGGAAATCGGATCAGAAAAAGCTCCTGGTTACCTTCAAAGAATCTCCCTAATATCATTGGGTAGAGCCTTGATTCTCACAGCCCTAAAGTGTGAGCTTTAAAGTGACCTTTCTTTTAACTTGCACTCAGTCAGAACCTGGCCCTTCATGGAGGGTTGTGAGCGGCGTAGGCCAGAGATAACGATGGTTAACACAATTAGTAGGTGACCCACGCATTACCACATCATTCCTCTTCCTCCTCAAGGTTCCAATCAGAGCATCACCCTCCTGGCCAAGAGCCATGAGATGAAAAATAAAACGATAGTTACACTATCGTTTTATTTTTCATCTGCTGGCTCAGCCAGCAGTGAAGGGAGGGCAGGGCTGGGCCCCGGGAGGAGGGAGGGGTGGAAGGTGGAGGGAGTGCACCTCAGTGTGCATGTGTGTTTGGCCGGCTGCCTGAGGCCGGCCAAACACACATGCGCACTTAGGTTTCTCCAGCCCGGCTGTGTAGAACTGCACAGACCCCCAGGGCTGCGTCTGAGTGGCAGTCCGAGCCACTCAGACCAATCCTGGCGCGGCTTTCATGATAGGTTTAGGATGAAAACAGCACCAAGATTGCTGGAAAGCCTGTGCT
The DNA here is from genome assembly GCF_031143425.1 of Pleurodeles waltl. NCBI lineage: Eukaryota > Metazoa > Chordata > Amphibia > Caudata > Salamandridae > Pleurodeles > Pleurodeles waltl. Next base: position 145,872,803 of record NC_090441.1, on the reverse strand, counting down.
GGTGTCGGCAAATGTTGGTACACCACAAGAAGAGGAGCGAGGCGGCAGGAGTCAGCGGGAATGCCAGGAAAGGTGAGTTCTTTTTTTTTTTTTTTTTTTTTTATTGTTTTCCCCGTCCCCATGGTCCCCCCTGCCTCCCCTCTTGACATTTGTGACTGCTGCCGCTGGCTCTAATATTACAGGATGTAGCAAACGGAAGCTTGGCAATGTAGTACACATATCTGCACATGCAGAACACACAAGAGTGCAAAAACATTCAGTAGTGTAGTTGAAAAGAAAAGCTGGCTGTGAAGAAAATACCTAGCAGCCTTGAATACAAACACCACAGGGTTATATTCAAGATGAACCAACCCAAATAGTGGACTTACCCTACACACCAAAGGAAAGGGTGAACTATAACTAACTAATACGCTATATAAAGCAGAAAGCACCCAGCCAATCACAGTGTAGACTGCTTGTTTCTTACAAACTGCAACTCGCACCACAGGTGGCACATAAACCATCAGCAATGGGTCAATATTAGAGAGTTATGATGCAATAATAATAAGTTATAATACAATAAGCAGTCAGTTAGGGGCGTAGCTTCGGGGGGGAACGGGGAGGGTTGGAACACCACCCAATATTTGCAGTCAGGAACATGACGTAGCTAACTGGCTGGTCGGATCATCTCATACACTAAGGCCCATATTTATACTTTTTTAGTGCCGCATTTGCTGCGCCATTTTTGCGTCAAAAAGCGGCGCAAATGCGGCACTAAAAAAAGTATAAATATGGGCCTAATTGTTCCTTTGGCTGTAAAGTACGATGTTGTGGCGAGGCCCAAGACAGGATATTCCTATAATCCGATAATGGGAGCTGGATAGTCCCTGTGACAGTGTCTCATTTCAGTGCATTACAGAGAACATTGGTCGGGGATCACACAAGAATCCTGTGAATGATTCCATGATGCTGACAAGAATTCCTCCTCACCTGCACCACAAAACCTTTTATCCATGGTTCAGGCGGCTCGCCTGTAGGGTGCACATGTAGTCAGATTAAAAAAGGTAGGTTCTTCTTTGTACTGGAACAAAGGAGTCCTGACAGAAGCATCCTTCTCCATCATTCCTGCAGCACAGTCCAGAGTCAGCTGGGCCTCTGATTCCCAACTTTCCTGCTGCTTTCAAGCAGTCTGTGCCTTTTTGGCGGTGCTTGGGGATAGGGAGGAAGGCTCTTGCTGTGCTCCACCTATAAGGTATAACCTATAAACTAATCAAAATATTTGAATGTTGGTGATGTGTGCTTACTTGACGGTTTTTGTGCTTGTATGTGTGTTTACATCAGTGTGCCTGAATGTGTGCAAGTGAGTGAGGGTGCACATGAGGGTGCATACATGTTAGAGGGGGTGCATATGAGAATGTGTTCGTTAGTGTCTAAACATGTGTGTGTTTATGTCACCAAGTGCCTACGTAACTCTGTGCACAAGTATGTGTGTATGTGCAGAAATCTGTGTTGACTTCATGGTTACATGTTCAAATCCTCGTGGGTCTATTCAGCCTTGTACCCTTCCAAGGTTGGTAAAATGAGTACTGTTGAGCTGGGTAAAAGTAAACGTGTTACTCGGAGCCAAGATATCCCAAACGGAGATCATGCACTTTCAAACATTTATATATTATGTGTGTATGTCAGTATGTGTGCATGCACAAGTGTGTGCCTGCATGTATGTGCACATGATTGTTGGTGTCTATGTGTATCACAATGGGAAACATCCTGAACAACTAGGTCTAAACCACTACTTGCCTGAACCACTACTGCTAAACAACTAAAAAGTCTCTAAAACTAAGTACTGAACAACTACTGTCTAAACAACAATTGTGCCTGAATAACAATTGCCTGAACAACTACTTTTAAGGTATGGTTTTCTTTTTGGTTGTTATGGTTTATTAGTTGTTTAGAATATATATATATATATATTAGTTGTTCAGGCCATTGTTATTCAGGCACAATAGTTGTTTAGACAGTAGTTGTTCAGTACTCAGTTGTAGAGACTTTTTAGTTGTTTAGCAGTAGTGGTTTAGGCTATAGTTGTTTAGGACCTAGTTGTTCTGTCACATATTCAGAGTCAATATCTGTATACGTTTCTACAAGTTCCAAAAGAATATACACCAATCATAATGCCAAAACAAATAAAACCTTTGCCAAAGTGTGGTGAAACACTGCATAACTGTCAGTGCTGCTTTGGTAGCCCATCCCTATTATTTTGCCTCTACCCATCACTGCATGCAGTAGCAGCTAGTGGGAGTTCTCTAGCCAGGTATCAGCTAGCACAAAAGATACATTTCAAGCTCTCCACTGTTACATGAAGGTATAGTACTGAAGTAAGCCATCCATCAAAGTTTCTTTATTTTCTTTTTTTATTCAACTTGGCAAAAGTTTCAAAGTAATCCTTCAAACAGGTTTCAACATAAAATTTGAAATTTATCTTTTGTACCTTGTCGGACTTCCCATGTTCAGAGGAACAGGTGGCTTTCCTGCATTTCGAGCATCCAATATTTTGGACTGGAGACATTTTAGCAGATTCAAGAATATAATACTGAGAGTGTGTGTGCAACATTTTCCCAGCCACCAATTTCTCTTCTTAGGTGTCAGCTAGTATCTCTTTCCTCAAGAGGGTCTCTCATGCACCAACCTCCTTTGGATGAATCCTCTGCCTCAGCGGAGTAAGCGTCATTTGTAATTGCTGCATTTCTTTAAATATGATTTAGTACTCCTCTGATTCACCTAAATGTCTTGCACTGTTATTTACCATATGACTTTTAATTAAACATTTGTTAAACTAGATCCTACTTTAAAGAACCCAGTTGAAAAAATGCACAGATCTATGACACAAGCCAAATACACAACATAGTACTGAAGTGGCACAATGCAAGCCTTGTGCGCATACATACTAGTGTATGCAATGTAATTGTGAAACACAACACTATGGCCCTCATTACGACTTCGGCAGTCTTGTGACAACACCGCCGAAGCCACGGGCACCAGAAGACCACCACAGTACGAGTTATGTTGGATTCGACACTGTCAGCCTGGTCAATGGCAGAAGAGAGGCATTTCCACCTCCAGCACTGCCATGCCAACAGGACACCTCCTGCCGTATTATGATATGTAATAGAGTGTGGCAGTATCCTGAATGGCGGTGCTGGCAGTGGAAATGCCGGGACCCATCCACTCCCAGACGACTGCCTCCCCGAGACAGGTAGGTGGACAGTCCGAAAGGGGGGGGCTGGTGTGTGCATGTGTGTGGTGTGAGCGTGTATGTGTAGTACGGTGGGTGTGCGTGAGTGCCTGTGTGTATGTATGTATGCGTGGAGGGTGTATGTGTCTGAATGGAAGCAGAGGGAAGGGGGTGTTGGGGTGCAAGTGACTAGGTGTGTGTATTTGGATGCATGCGAGCAGGGGTGCATGTGTGCAAGTCTGTGGGTGAGTGGGGATGTCTGTGTTTATGTGTGTTGTCGAGTGGGGGTGTTTGTATGGCAGTATGCGGATGGGGGTGTTTGTATGGAAGTGTGCGGATGGGGGTGTTTGCATGGAAGTGTGAGGATGGGGAATGTGAATGTATGCATGTGTGGAGGGGGGGCGTGTGCCGTATGTGTGAGTGGGGGGTATGTATTTGCCAGTGTGAAAGCGGGTGGGGGTGTTGTTATGGATGTGTGTGGTGTCTGCGTGTGTGTATGAATGCGGGGTGTCTGTGTGTGAGTTTGTAAGAGCATGTATGCTGAGGGGGGAGGGGGTATTGTGTGTGAGCGCCTGTATGTTTGTGTGAAGGGGGGAAAGGAGGTGTATGTTTGTAGTCCATGTGTGTGAGTGCATGTATCTGAGTGCATGTGAGTGAATGGGTGTGTCTGAGTGCGTGTTTGGGTGTGAGTGTGTGGGGTGTATGTAATTTTCGTGGTGGTGCGACTGCCACGAAAATGGTGGCGGTCTGCTGAGTTCTAATACCGATGACGGTCCGGCCCGGCCAGCCAACCACCCTGGCGGTACAGGCGGCATTCTTGCTTTGGCTTCAGCCAAACCCGCCGACAACGTAATATGGCAGTCTTTACGACCTGCCCAGTGGCGGTCATACCAATGACCGCCAGACTCGTAATGAGGGACAATGTCATGTGCTTGGCTTATTATATTGTCTAGCATTTGTTTATTATTCAACTGGTGTGTGGTCTTTGAACACATTACCACTTAGAGTGCAACATTTTTTGCCAGTGAACGGTTCTATCTTTATATTAATGTTACTAAGAATATTCCTTCATTTTCTGATCTGCATACTAATTACCTGAACTCTACTCACCAAAAATCATGCCCCACTCCATCATATGTCCTTTTCAGTTGGGTACAGTCTGTTTTTGTTAGGATATTTCAGACTCACACCCCCCTAATATTTTTGCCCCTGCAACCACTCCAGGACCATGAAAATCTGCCTCAGTTGTGTCATTAGACACATGATACAGACTCACAAGTACAAATGAAATTCTGAAAGAACCTTGGACCTGAAGTCAAGCGAAAGTCACAAGACAATACTGTAAGAAAGAAAACATGTAGAGTTTTTGAACAGAAACGCTTTTAATGCCATCAAAGGTCTCACCAAAGTGATGGCACCAGGAAATATTACTTTTCAGACTGCAAACTCAAAGAAGCATCCTGTAAAGGCGCAAAGGGAGGACCTGAAATAAGAACTTGGGAACGATCTCAAGAAAACATCATTATTTTCACCCTAGGATTTACTAAATCAAGGCCCTGAGCAAGCTAGAGCAGTGGTTCTTAACATTTTGAATTATATGGATCCTCACTGAATATCTAGTGGAAGCCGGTGATCTTGACCTACCCATTTTTCACTGTTTGAACCTCAAAACCAGAAGAAAAATACAGAAAAAAAGTATACATCGAACATATACACACATTATGAAATATTTGACTTACTTCACAAACAACATTTTTCATTTTATTGAGAAGGTTAGAGCTTTTGAAAATGTGGTTATATTTTTCTAAAAGACAAAGCTATTTAATAGACTCTAGCATATCATTTTGTCTTTTCTGGTTTTAATGCATGCTTTCTTTTCTTCCATTTGCTTTCTGTACAGAAACTTGCTCAAGATAAAAAGCAGTGGAAGTCTTTCGTTGCTTCCCCACATGCCAACTTACATAAGAGGCAGTTGCATTGGTTGTCATAGTAGCATGCTATCTTTTATTGGCACATACCAGTGATTCAGTGCTTCAATTGAGGCCAACAATTCTCTATACTTGATTCTATTTCCTAAACTAGTGCTGTTCCCACGAATCAAGCTAAGGATACAACTTAATTTTTACCTTCTAACTTAACATTTTCAGCATTCACAATGTGTTTTAAAATGTTTAATTTTCCATCTTCCTTTTTTATTTATATAAGTGTTGTATTCTGCTAATATTATTTAATTTTCCATAAAGTCACAGGCCTCCTGAGTAGGCGTCATAGAACCCCAGGAATCCGTGGATCCCATGTAAGCACTGCTGATCTAAAGTCATAACTAGAAATTGAAATGAGCCCCACTTCCAGGGTTCACAGAAGATCAAAATAGTGTTTAATTGCGCTCTGCTCTCTGGGGGGCAGTCGGGGAGAGAACTAAGCTTTTAGTGAAAACCATCCCTCAGATATCTAGGATGCATAACAGGTGACATCAAATGGGAGAGAAGGAGTGAGAGGAATGCCAGGAACAGTTGGAATGCCAGGAATTGGAAAATGATTTAAGAGTGAAAGGGCATGAAGATTGTTTCAAAATCGTTCTGAGACATCTCTCGTGTTTTTTCATGCTTTCTGCTTGAATCTACCCATCTGTTGCCCAAAGGTGCAACAAGAAGCTGCAAACACTATAGGCATACTTTGTTTGTTTACTTTGCAGCCATCAAAAAGGGGTGGGGGGTGACTAGAAGGGGCATTCTATACCTTTGTTATTCAAACAAATGATTATGAGTTGAAAATTATGGAGGTCATTCCCAGCGGGAAGGGGGCCTGCAACACTGAAGCCGGCTCAAAATGGAGCCGGCGGTGTTGCAGGTGTGCGACGGGTGCAGTTGCACCCGTCGCACTTTTCACTGTCTGCTAGGCAGACAGTGAAAAGCAGGCTGGGGGCAGTGCAGGGGCCCCCAGGGGCCCCTAGACACCCGTTACCGCCAGCCTCTTCCTGGCGGTGTAAACCGCCAGAAACAGGCTGGTGGTAAGGGGGTCAGAATCCGGCTTGCAGCGCCGCCATGGCGGATTCGCCCAGCCGGGGGAAATCCGGCGGGAAACCGCCGGACCCGGTTTTCTGACCGCGGCTTTACTGCCGCGGTCAGAATGGGCAGAGAAGCACCGCCAGCCTGTTGGCGGTGCTTCTGTCATTCGCGGCCCTGGCGGTCTTTGACCGCCAGGGTCGGAATGACCCCCTATGTGTTTAATTCCTCATGTGAGTGTATTTGCCACATGGATTTTGCCCCTTGATGAAAAACTCAAAGGGTTGAAATTAATTGAGGATGAACTGAATGTTGTAATTCTGTGAGAACATATGGTCAGATGTATCAAAAGGTTTTACCCATTCTGTGTCTATGAGAAAATGTGTTCGTACATATGGCCCATATTCTTTTAATTTTGGGCAACCGATTTTCTAGGGTCGAGCCTGCGGTAGAAGGCGCTAGCGCATGAGTAATGCTAGTGAGGCACTGTTCTAGTTAGAAAAAGTTGCTTGGAGCATGCCTGTGGCTTACCATTTATTGGCTGCAGCGTCGCTCTTCTCTGCAGCCTTCTTAATTGGCAAGTGCTGGCCAAATGTCACTTCCGGTTTTGTCAGTGGAACAGGGACCAAGCACAGATTAGCTAAACTTAATTAGTACCTGTCTACTGCTCGCTCTTCTCATTCCTCCTACTCCTCCATCCGGTTATTGTTTCCTGCTTGTGTCTTTATCACTTGTTTATTTAGCCATGGTGCAATTGTTTATTTAGCTATGGCTGCAACTTTGGCTGTCGTCCATCTGAAGTCTTTGGCGGTCATTCTGACTTTGGAGGGCGGCGGAGGCCGCCCGCCAGCCCAGTGGTAAACCCCCTTCCATGAGGATGCCGGCTCCGAATGGAGCCGGCGGAGTGGAAGGGGTGCGACGGCTGCAGTTGCACCCGTCGCGATTTTCAGTGTCTGCGTGGCAGACACTGAAAATCTTGGTGGGGCCCTGTTAGGGTGCCCCTGCAGTGCCCATGCCATCGGCATGGGCACTGCAGGGGCCCCCAGGGGCCCCACGACACCCGTTACCGCCAGCCAGGTTCTGGCGGTCAAAACCGCCAGAACCAGGCTGGCGGTAAGGGGGTCGGAATCCCCATGGCGGCGCTGCCTGCAGCGCCGCCATGGAGGATTCCCTAGGGCGGCGGGAAACCGGTTTCCCGTTTCTGACCGCGGCTGTACCGCCGCGGTCAGAATGCCCAAGGATGCACCGCCAGCCTGTTGGCGGTGCATCCGCGGTCCCCGGCCCTGGCGGTAGTCTACCGCCAGGGTCGGAATGACCCCCTTTGTGTTTCCCATGATCCGCGCAGAATGCCGTGCTTTAAGTATGGCGGCCCTGCCTTTCTTTTGTTCTGTGTGGCTCTGTGTGGGTCTAGGCTCGGTAACGTAACGTTCAATAAAGACAGGACACGTATGTAGTGCGCATTAAAAAAACTGCCTTGCTGAACCTCTCGTCTTCCTTTTATTACCTACGCCCTTGCCTCAGGGGTGCACCATGTTGCACCTTTAGGGAGTGGGGTTTACCTCCACAACACCAGTGGAGAGCCCTCCCAAGTGGAACGTCCCATATCAGACATAAAATTATAAAAAATTTCAATTCTATCAAGGACACGGAGGTGAGGATTATGCTTCTCTTTCTATGCTTTTAATAACTCAGCAGCCAATAGGAAAGATTTAGGGCCAGATGCAGGAAGCCTTTTGCGCCTCGCAAACGGCGAAAAACGCAGTTTGCGAGGCGCAAAAGGCTGAAAGCGATGCAGAATCACATTTTGCGAGTCGGTACCGACTCGCAAAATGTGATTCCGACTCGCAAATAGGAAGGGGTGTTCCCTTCCTATTTGCGACCGCATCGCGATGTAGAGTTGCTTTGTGACCGCGAAAGCGGTCGCAAACCAACTCGCAGTTACCATCCACTTGAAGTGGATGGTAACTCATTCGCAAAAGAGGAGGGGTCCCCATGGGACCTCTTCCCCTTTGTGAATGCCCACAAAAATATTTTTTCAGAGCATGCAGTACTCTGAAAAAACCGAAACCAAATGGTTTCGGATTTTTTTTTTTTTGCAGCTCGTTTTCCTTTAAGGAAAATGGGCTGCAAAAAGAAAAGAAAAACTGCTTTATTAAAAAAGCAGTCACGGACATGGTGGTCTGCTGTCTCCAGCAGGCCACCATCCCCGTGAGTGCCTAGACTCGCTATGGGGTCGCAAACTGCGACCCACCTCATTAATATTAATGAGGTGGGTCTTTGCGACCCCATAGCGGGTCGCAGAAGGTGTCTGAGACACCTTTCTGCATTTCATTTTGCGAGTTGCAAATTGCGAGTCGCTAGTACTCGCAATTTGTAACTTGCAAAATGAAACCTACCTACATCTGGCCCTTAGTATACAAAAACTACAAATCCCATGAACCCAATATGACACCACTATAACCATAGAGACCAGCTCTATAAAACCCTTGTCCTGACAGAGACAGAGACAGAGAAGCATAATCAGAGCCTCTGGTCCTGACATAGAATCCTCCTCTACCCATAAAAAAAACAAACACAAATAACCTCACCCTAATAAATCAATAAACAAAAACAAAAACAGAAAAATAAACCACATGTAGCTACCATTGTCCTTCTGAAGGGTGTTATATTACATCAATAGAAAGTCTTTCAGTTTGCTGGATGGCACCGGCTGAGGTCTATGGTGGTACCTCTCCGTTCCTGCATGGGGAGGAGCATTCATCAGTGTTCCTGCATTACCGTTCAGTAGCTGGGTTGGGGACTGACTATCTCCTTCCTGGCCTTCAGTTGCACCTCGGGGACAGAACACAGTGTCTTCTGGGCAGTCATCTCGGAGGGTTGGGACCCCCGCTTCCAGGATATCAGGGCAGTCATCTCCCACTTTCGTGCTCTCACAACCAGTGGGTGGTGTGGAGGTGCCTCCTTCGACACCACAGTCTTCCGATCAATAGTGTTTGAAAAATGAGATGTTCCTAGTCACCTGCTCTTGATCTTTGACAGCAGTGACCATAGTGCCCCTAATCTTCATGACAGTCCATGGCACCAGCTCACCTACTTGAATGGGCAAATCTCTTGCCTGCCTCTTTCTTGATATTTGATCATTGACAGATCCACGCTGACGCAATCTCTCACTTGCCTGCTCCTGCAAACGTGTTGGAACATCCCTCTGCGGGATGGTGTCCTCTACTTGTCGGTTCACACACAAAGCACTTGGGGCTATCTTGATGGCGGTGTGAGGTGTAAATTTGTACTCTCTCAAGAATGCGTACAGGGCACAGTCTAAATTGGGTGTCTTTGCCTCAGCAATTCTCAAGACTTTGTTCAACGTTCTCATGAAATGCTCGGCCTCACCATTGGCTTGAGGCCAGCAGGGTGTGATCTTTCGATGGGCAATCCCCTGTATGGCAAGATATTCCTCAAACTCCTGACTGGAAAATGGGGGGGGGGCATTGTCCATTTTGAGTTCTTGAATTATGCCATGCATGGCCATTATTTTCTCTAAACGTGGGATGACTTGCCCAGCGTGGTCGTGTCTAGTATTTCCACTTTGGGGTATTTGGAAAAGTCATCTATGACTACCAGCATGTGCCTGCCGTCGGGTAGGGCACCCAGGTCAGCACTGGCCCGACACCAGGGTCTGGAAAGGATCGGCTGTGTGACTATGGGTGCTGGGGTTCAGGTGGACCTACTACCGGACTGTTGGACTTTTTTGCTTATGCAGGGTCATCCCCAATCTTTTTGCCTCCTGCCTCCTATTTTTTTCTGACCTGTTGCTGTTGGCTTTTGAACTCTGAGTACTTTACCACTGCTAACCAGTGCTAAAGTGCATATGCTCTCTGTGTAAATTGTATGTGATTGGTTTATCCACGATTGGTATATTTGATTTACTAGTAAGTCCCTCGTAAAGTGCACTAGAGGTGCCAGGGCCTGTACATCAAATGCTACTAGTGGGCCTGCAGCACTGGTTGTGCCACCCACATGAATAGCTTTGTAATCATGTCTCAGACCTGCCACTGCAGTGTCTGTGTGTGCAGTTTTAACTGTAAATTAGACTTGCCAAGTGTACCCACTTGCCAGGCCCAAACCTTCGCTTTTCTTACATGTGAGGCACCCCTACTGTAGGCCCTAGGTAGCCCCATGGGCAGGGTGCAGTGTATGGTCAAGGTAGGACACATAGGGGGTCATTCCAACCCTGTCGGTCGGTGTTAAAGCGGCGGCCAACCCGCCAACTGGCAGGCAGTAAAAAAAATTGAATTCTGACCCTGGCGGGAACCGCCAACACAGCCCGCCACTTTAACACTCCGACCGCCACGGCGGGACAAACAAACAGCGCTGTGGTCACCGCCAACAGACAGGCGGCAGACAATGTACCGCCCACACTATCATGACCCACCAATCCGCCACCTTTTCCGGGGCGGGAGCCCCGCCGATAAAAACACAGCGGAAGCAGACTACGAACGGGAAAACGCTCACCTCTATACACTCCACGAGGAATCTGAACAGCATGGAACCCGAATTAAACATCCTACCAGCTATTGTCTACCTGCTCCTCTACCAGGAGCACGAACGACGGCGCAGACGACAACGGTGAGTACTGCACCTACGACACAGGGGGGGGGAGGAGAAAAGGTTACGGGCACACACATACATGACACACCCACCCCCCCACCCCCCCAAATCCCTACACACCAATGCAGAGCTACAAGTCAGAGTGACACCCCCCAAACCCCCCGGAATAATGCAAAGACAAAATAAATTGATCATTAAAATTGAAGTATATTATAGCATATTTGAAGTTAAGTGAAATATGAAATATCTAAATAAAATATATTACAACATGAACAATATATACATTGCCCAAAAGTCCGGCACATATTGGCTACCTTCCATTGTTCGTGGGCCAATGTGCATAAACACATGGGCAAAGCCCACACATGAGACCCGATTCCATTGGAGAGAACACTGCTGGGGCATCAGATAATAAAACTACAGGCACCTCAGGGGGAAGGGAAGGGGGGGCACCTCAGCCACATGAGTCCACGACGCCAGATCCACGAGGGGCCTCCATGCCCACTGTACCATCCTGGGGAGTGCAAAGCCACAGTCTCTCAAGTCTCTACAGTGGGTGGCTTGCCCACTGTACCATCCTGGGGAGTGCAAAGCCACAGTCTCTCAAGTCTCTACAGTGGGTGGGTTGACCACTGTCACATCCTGGGAAGTGCAAAGCCACAGTCCATCAGGTGGATTACAGACTCCACTGGTTATGGAGGAGGCATGTTGGCCAGAGTGCTTCGTGAAGCCCTGCCCGACACAGATCCGGCCCTGCCAATGGGCCAGCGGTGCTTGAGATGAAGGGCCCAGCGGAGCGGTGCTTGACAGGAAGGGACCAGCGGACCGGTGCTTGACAGGAAGGGCCCAGCGGAGCGGTGCTTGAGAGGAAGGGCCCAGCGGAGCGGTGCTTGAGAGGAAGGGCCCAGCGGAGCGGTGCTTGAGAGGAAGGGCCCAGCGGAGCAGTGCTTGACAGGAAGGGCCCAGAGGAGCGGTGCTTGACAGGAAGGGCCCAGCGGAGCGGTGCTTGAGAGGAAGGGCCCAGCGGAGCGGTGCTTGACAGGAAGGGCCCAGCGGAGCGGTGCTTGACAGGAAGGGCCCAGCGGAGCAGTTCAGAGACGGCGGTGCCCAGCGGACCGGTGCTTGGGATGAAGGGCCCAGCGGAGCGGTGCTTGACAGGAAGGGCCCAGCGGAGCAGTTCAGAGACGGCGGTGCCCAGCGGAGCGGTGCTTGAGATGAAGGGCCCAGCGGAGCGGTGCTTGAGATGAAGTGCCCTGTTCAGCAGTGCTTGTCACGGCGGGGCCCTGTTCAGCGGTGCTTGTCTTGGTGGGGCCCTGTTCAGCGGTGCTTGTCACGGCGGGGCCCTGTTCAGCGGTGCTTGTCACGGCGGGGCCCTGTTCAGCGGTGCTTGTCTTGGCGGGGCCCTGTTCAGCGGTGCTTGTCACGGCGGGGCCCTGTTCGGCGGTGCTTGTCACGGCGGGGCCCTGTTCAGCGGTGCTTGTCTTGGCGGGGCCCTGTTCAGCGGTGCTTGTCACGGCGGTGCTTGTCACGGCGGGGCCCTGTTCAGCGGTGCTTGTCTTGGCGGGGCCCTGTTAGGCGGTGCTTGTCTTGGCGGGGCCCTGTTCAGCGGTGCTTGTCTTGGCGGGGCCCTGTTCGGTGGTGCTTGTCACGGCGGGGCCCTGTTCAGCGGTGCTTGTCACGGCGGGGCCCTGTTCAGCGGTGCTTGTCTTGGCGGGGCCCTGTTCGGCGGTGCTTGTCTTGGCGGGGCCCTGTTCAGCGGTGCTTGTCACGGCGGGGCCCTGTTCAGCGGTGCTTGTCACGGCGGGGCCCTGTTCAGCGGTGCTTGTCTTGGCGGGGCCCTGTTCAGCGGTGCTTGTCACGGCGGGGCCCTGTTCAGCGGTGCTTGTCACGGCGGTCCCTGTTCAGCGGTGCTTGTCTTGGCGGGGCCCTGTTAGGCGGTGCTTGTCTTGGCGGGGCCCTGTTCAGCGGTGCTTGTCTTGGCGGGGCCCTGTTCAGCGGTGCTTGTCACGGCGGGGCCCTGTTCAGCGGTGCTTGTCACGGCGGGCCCTGTTCAGCGTGCTTGTCTTGGCGGGGCCCTGTTCAGCGGTGCTTGTCTTGGCGGGGCCCTGTTCAGCGGTGCTTGTCTTGGCGGGGCCCTGTTCAGCGGTGCTTGTCACGGCGGGCCCTGTTCAGCGGTGCTTGTCTTGGCGGGGCCCTGTTCAGCGGTGCTTGTCACGGCGGGGCCCTGTTGAGCGGTGCTTGTCTTGTGTTCCTAGGGAACCAGATCTGGCCAATAATTCCCACTCAGTCGCCATCCGACCTTTCGCTAGCGGGCCCTCCTGTGCTGGAGACCTGGGCCCGTGGGTGTCCTCCGTCACACCCGAAATGGGGCTGGTGGGGCCCTCCTGGGCAGCTCGCCTGCTGCCGGACTTGTCCGCCCTACTGCCCTTGCCCTCCTTCGCCGAATCTCTGGGGCCCTTGCCTCCCTTTGGGGATGTGCCAGGTGACGGTGCAAGGGTAGTGTCCTTGGGGGCAGCCGTCTCAGGCCTGTCGTGCCGGCCCTTCCCTTTTTTGGTTCTTTTCCCAGGGGGTGGGCTGGCTGTCCCCTTGCTGCTGGCCGATGTTCCGGCCCTTGGAGCTGTGGACTCCAATAGCCCTGAACTATGGTCCTAGTAGGTGCAGGGCTTGTGGTGGCTGAGGTGCTGTTTGGACTCTTACGAGATGGAGGGGGTGGGTCAGGTGATGCAAAGAGGTTAATTTTGAAGAGGAAAAACTTTTTAGGAGCAATGGGAAGGGTAGGTGCAGTGGGTATGGGAGTGGAGGAAGAGGATGTGGTTGTAGGAGAGTCAAGTGTGCTGTCTTTGGGTGCAGGTGCTAGTGACGGAGGCTGTCGTAAGGTGGATGGCTGTTGGGTGGGTGTCTGCCTGCGTTTGTGTAGTTTGGAGGAGGGGGTGACAGACACACTTGGAGAGGACACAGGGGATGTGTAAATGGTAGTGGGGGTGGTGACTGCACGTGTGCGGAGTGTTCTGGTGGGTGTGCTGGTGATGGACGTAGTGGCTGAAGATGTTGTGCATGCAAGTGTGAGTGGAGACGTCACAGGGAGGGAGGGAGGAGGGAGACGAGGAGGAGGGGGACACAGTGGAGGCAGTGGCTGATGGTATGTCTGCATGTGGATGTTGCTTGTGTGAATGCTTGTGTGATGTGTGGTGCTTATGTCTGGATGAGCTTCCCTTGGGTGTTGAGGTGTGTGCAGGCTGGTCTGATGGTGTGTCTGGGATAGGCAGAGGTACAGGGGATTGGGTCTGGGTGGAGGAAGTTGGAGGGGGGAGGCTAGGGACAGGGACAATTGCTGCCGTCAGTGCTGAGGCCAGAGCATTGAATGATCGCTGATGGGCAGCCTGACCCGAATGAATGCCCTCCAGGTATGCATTTCTCTGGTGCACCTCTCTTTGTACACCCTGGATGGCATTCAAAAGGGTAGACTGCCCAACAATGATGGTCCTTAGGAGGTCAATGACCTCCTCACTGAGGGCAGCAGGGGTGACAGGGGCAGGGCCTGAGGTGCCTGGGGCGAAGGAGATGCCCACCTTCCTGGGTCAGCGGGCAGGGGGCAAACGCTGAGGGGCTGCTGGGAGGGCAGTGCTGGTGCGCTGGGTGGCGGCTGTACCTGTTGTTGCGGGGGGCACGGATGTTGCCGCCACCACAAGGGAGCTCCCTTCTGAGGACGAGTCGCTGTCACTGACATCAGCACGAGTCCCCGCTGTGGAGCTCCCCTCGCCCTCCGTCTCACTGGTGAAATCCGAGTCAGTTGCATGGCCCGCCATGGCCATGTGAGATGCAGCTCCCTCATGCTCCGATGCCACTTCTCCTCCGCCTGATGATGCTAATGCACACATGAACAGGAAGACCACAAAAAAGGGGGGGAGGAGAAATAAAGACATGTTGAGTGTATGGATTAACGCTACCGTTGGCGGACAAGACAGACACAGAAGCCCCCTGCACTACGCTGCGCACTTGGGGTCCACTACGCAATCCGTGGGACATGGCCTACAAGCCTATGGACGACAACTGCACACATAGATGACACAGGGCCATGGATACCTGTACTTGGCACCCTACAGAGGTGGGGGGGGCACAGGGCCATGCCTTACGGAGGGGCCTAGCCTACAGAAATCGCCCTGGCCTAGGGATACCCACAGGCCTCCTCCCCCACCCAGACACCTCCACTGCGCGAAAAGTCAGCAGAATGTATTTGTACTCACCCCCTTGTGTCTGCTGTGATGTCCTCACGCGCCCATCCAAATCGGGGTAGGCCACCGCCAGGATCCGGGACATCAGGGGGGTCAATTGACGACTGGCACCCCTCCTACGTTGGGAGGCCATCCCCAGCAGAGCCTCCGCCGTCTTCCTGCTCCCGCGTCGGATGTCCTCCCACCTCTTCCGGCAGTGGGTGCCCCGTCTGTTGTGGACCCCCAGGGTCCGGACGTCCTTGGCGATGGCACGCCAAATCGCAACTTTCTGGTGGGCGCTGACCTATGTGACATGTACAGGGAGAGAAAAATTGTCATCACCTTCTGCATGCTCGATGTGAGTGGCCCCCCATCCCCACCCTTGCCATGTGGCACATGCTCTCATCTGTCGTTTGATGCATGCCTCAATCGCTCCCCTCCCCACCATCTTTCATCCACCCGACTCAACCCAGGCATTGCCCACTAAGCATGGTCCCAGTGTACTTACCTGTTGGTCTGGAGGACCGTAGAGTTGCGCATACTGTGGGAGGACCCCATCCACAAGTTTCTCCAACTCCTCCGCAGTGAAGGCAGGGGCCCTTTCCCCAGTCGCATGAGCCATTGTCTCTTCCAGACCGAGGTCACAGCAGCACTTGCAGTGTAGGTCCTCTCCTGTCGAAGATCAGGTATCGAGTGATTAAGCAGATAGAAAATGGCGGTCACGCCCGCGGCGGTGCGTACCGCAGCGGTGCGTACTGCGACCGCCAGCGCACATCGTCATTGGCTCCTGAAACCCATAGGGTTCTATGTTAACCAATGCGGCTTAGCGCCGCGGTCTTCGACCGCCTACCGCCGCGGTGTGCCACGCCAGCGCATTGACCTCACATCCCACTGTCACACTTCACAGGTCAGGCAGCCGCCATTTCAAGGGCCCACATGTATATTTACCAACTGCGTCACACATACCTAGGCCATGCACCAACACTCATACAAGCCATTCAATGCATTGGGAATCGTGCTATGTGCAAGCTGTGGTTACGTACCTGTGGGTTGCTTGACTCTGTGCTCGCTGTTGTCCTTCATAGGCACCGTCCGCTGGGACATGCGAGGAGATGGAGGAATCTTCCCGTGTACAGACCGCTGGTGGACCTGTCGACAATGGAGGAACGACATGTCATACTGACTTACAGGCTTGACCGAGCCACTATACAGGAACTGTGTGCCCAGCTGGAGCCAGACCTGATGTCACCCATCCGCCAACCCACAGGGATCCCCCCTCTAGTGCAGGTGCTGTCAGTACTCCATTTCTTAGCAAGTGGGTCATTTCAAACAACAGTGGCCATATCATCAGGGATGTCCCAGCCTATGTTTTCCAAGGTGTTGTCCAGAGTGTTGTCTGCCCTGCTAAAACACATGCGGAGCAACATCGTTTTCCCTGAGGTGGGGGATTTGCCTACAGTGAAGGGTAACTTCTATGCCCTTGGACATATCCCCAACATCATAGGTGCCATTGATGGGACAAATGTTGCTTTGGTCCCCCCCAGCAGGAGTGAACAGGTGTACAGGAACCGGAACAGTTATCATTCGATGAATGTACAGATGGTGTGTTTGGCTGACCAGTACATCTCCCATGTTAATGCCAAGTTCCCTGGGTCAGTGCATGATGCCTACATCCTGCGGAATAGCAGCATCCCATATGTGATGGGTCAACTCCAGAGGCACCGGGTGTGGCTATTAGGGGACTCTGGTTACCCCAATCTGTCCTGGCTACTGACCCCAGTGAGGAATCCCAGGACAAGGGCAGAGGAACGGTACAATGAGGCCCATGGGAGGACTAGGAGGGTGATCGAGCGAACCTTTGGCCTCCTGAAGGACAGGTTCAGGTGCCTCCATATGACAGGTGGATCCCTAATGTACTCACCAAAGAAGGTGTGCCAGATCATCGTGGCCTGCTGTATGCTTCACAACCTGGGTTTGCGCCGCCAGGTGCCTTTTCTGCAGGAGGATGGTCCAGATGGTGGTGTTGTAGCAGCTGTGGAGCCTGTGGAGAGTGAAGAGGAGGAAGCCGAAGAGGACGACATAGAGAACAGGAACACAGTAATACAGCAGTATTTTCAGTGACACACAGGTAAGAGTAGACACCGGCATATTACATTTACTTAATGACTCCTACCTCTCTACTGTCTGACTTTTTCCCCCAGTGTATGGTAACTGTATTGTGACTTTCCCTTCCGTTTTCAGAGCTGTGGGCCCCACTGCGTGACATCTGCTTTGTTTCCCCATGGACTACAGCTGTGTGACAGCGGTTTGTTACCATCACAATGTGAATGAACATTTTGGCACGGTCATGTCTAATACATTTGTTCTAAATCACAGCCAGACTCCAGATTGTTTTGTGCAATAAGTGTTTTTATTCAAGTGCTCTACATTGGATGGGTGGTTGCAAATCGGTGAGGGGTGATGGTGGAGGATTGTCCATGGCAGAGTCCAGACTATCAGTTTCACAGGTGCATTGTCCAAATGCCTGTGGGAAGTGGAGCAGGGGCAGTTTAAGGTTGGACAGGGTGACAATGTGGGACAGTGGAATGACAATCAGGATGGTATCCTTTGCTGGCGGGGGTCTTGACATCTTACTCTGTCTTCTTCCTGGATCTCAGGGCCCGCTTGCGGGGTGGTTCTCCTTCTGCAGGGGGTGGGGTTCTGGTGGCCTGTTGGTCTTGTGTCGGGGCCTCCTGTCCACTAGCGCCGGCGGAGGTGGTAGGCAGTTCTTGGTGCATGCTAGTGTCAGGGGCCCTTTGAGGTGCCACAGTGTTCCGCAATGTCGTGACTACCTCATTCAGGGCCACTACGATGGTACCCATGGCGGAACTGATGTTTCTTAGTTCCTCCCTGAACCCCATATACTGTTCCTCCTGCAGAAGCTGGATCTCCTGAAACCTAGCCAGGACCGTCGCCATCGTCTCCTGGGAGCGGTGGTATGCTCCCATGATGGAGGAGAGGGCCTTGTGGAGAGTGGGTTCCCTGGGCCTGTCCCCCCCCTGTCGCACAGCAGCCCTCCCAGTTCCCCTGTTTCCCTGGGCCTCTGTCCCCTGGACCGTGTGCCCACTACCACTGCCCCCAGGTCCCTGTTGTTGTTGGGGTGGTGGGTTAGCCTGGGTTCCCTGTAGTGGTGGACACACCGCTGATTGTCGTGTCCTGGGGACAGAGGTATGGTCCCGCTGGGTGGGTGCTCTGCTGGTGTTCCCAGAGGGGGGAAGGTCTACTGTGGCCTGTGGCTGTGTGTGGGGAACTGACTGTCCCGAGGTCCCCGATGGTCCGGGCTGGTCATCTAGATCCAGGGAGACAGAGCTGCTGTCCTCACTGTGGGCCTCTTCTGAGGGTGGAGGGGACATTTGTGGACCCTCCTGCGCGGTGACGTGGCGTTCGGGTCCTGCAGGGGTATAAAAGCATGGTTATTGCTTCTGTGTGTGTCATAGCGTGCAATGGGTGGGTGCCCGTGTACCCCAGTGCTGGCATTCCTTTGTGGGGGCTGTTGTGACGGTGGTTGGAGGGGGGGTTTGTATGTGTATGTGCAGTGGGCATGCTTAGGTGATGGGTGTCCATGCTTTGTGGACGCATGCAGTGCTAGGTGTTGGGATGGGTGGGTTGTGATGGTGAGAACGTTGCAAGGAGTAGGATGTGATAGAGTCCATTCCTCGGCCTACTCCTGCGAGGCCCTCAGGATGCAGGATGTTCAAGACTTGCTCCTCCCATGTTGTAAATTCTGGGGGAGGAGGTGGGGGTCCGCCGCCAGTCCGCTGCACCGCGATGTTGTGCCTGGATACCATGGAACGCACCTTCACCCGTAGGTTGTTCCACCGCTTCCTGATGTCGTCCTGATTTCTTGGGTGCTATCCCACAGCGTTGACCCTGTCCACTATTCAGCTCCATAGCTCCATCTTCCTGGCAATGGTGGTGTGCTGCACCTGTGCCCCGAACAGCTGTGGCTCTACTCGTACAATTTCCTCCACCATGACCCTGAGTTCATCATCAGAGAACCTGGGGTGTCTTTGCGGTGCCATGGGGTGGTGTGGGTGATGTGTAGGGTGGATTGTGTGGTGCTAAGTGTGGTGATGTGTATTGTTGTGTTGTGTGAAGTGCGTGCAAATATTGCTGGGTGACAGTGAATTGGGCGTCTGGGTGCTCGGATGTCTTTTCTCGGTGCGTGTTCACGAATCTCTAGGAGTGGAGGTTTGTGGGTGATGTGGTTGTGTGTTTTATATTTAAATGGGTGTGTGGGAGTGGTGTGTGTATGTGTCTCAGGTGTGTGCATTTTGACTCGTCCAATGTGGTTGTATTTTGTAAGTGTGTGTATTTTGAGCGCGGCGGTGTGTACCACCAATGGAATACCGCGGTTGAAAGACCGCCGCGTGGATTCGTGTGTCGTGATAGTGTGGGCGTATTTCTGTTGGAGTGACAGTGGAGGTTTGGTCATCGCCAGTTTCCCGCTGGCCTTTGGTGTGGCAGACTTTTGTGGATGTCTGTATTTTGGCGGTTTGCCTGTTGTGGGTCAGAATGACCGTGGCGGTTTACCGCGGCCGCGGTGGTGTTATGGTGGTCTTCTGAACGGCGGTAATCGCCTTTTACCGCCGAGGTTGGAATGACCCCCTGTGTGCTTGAAAATGCCACTTTTAGAAAGTGAGCATTTTCTTGCTTATACCATTTCTGTGACTC
Organism: Pleurodeles waltl; assembly: GCF_031143425.1. NCBI lineage: Eukaryota > Metazoa > Chordata > Amphibia > Caudata > Salamandridae > Pleurodeles > Pleurodeles waltl. The sequence goes on along the minus strand of NC_090441.1, from coordinate 145,853,055 downwards.
TGCCTGTTTGTGGATTCCCTGTCTGGGACAGTTTGACAGTTGGGCTGGTGGCACCTCACACTAGACAGTGACAGAAAGGGAGCTGGGGTGTAGCCTGCATATCCTGATGAGCCATCTGTGCTAGGAAGGAGGGGAGTAGAGGTCATTCACACCTGAAAGGGCTGTGCCTGCCCTCACACAATGCAGTCTCCAACCCCCTGGTGAGTGTCTGGGGCCTGGCCTGGGCAAGGCAGGATTTCACATTCCAAAGAGACTTTACTTTGAAGTAGGCCTACTTCAAAGGAGAAATTGGGTATAAGAAGGGCACCCAAAACCACAGACTTTAGGAACACTTCTGGAAACAAGAAGGAACCTCTACCTGGAGAAGAGCTGAAGAGCTGAGGAGAGGTGCTGCCCTGCCTGTGACTGTGCTTTGTGGAGCTACCCTGCAGTTGCTGCTTCTGCCAGAGTAAGAGGGCAAAGACTGGACTTTGTGTGCCTTCCATCTTGTGAAGAAATCTCCAAGGGCTTGATTTAGAGCTTGCCTCCTGTTTTTTGAAGTCTCAGTGACAGCAAAGACTTCTCTCTGCCAGCACCTGGAGTCTCTGGAGAGACTCCTGCTCTGACAAGTGGTGCCCTATCCAGTCCCTGGGCCCTTGAAAGGAAAGCTGGTAGAAATCCAAGGAAATCTACTTTGGACGACTCCGGACCGACGCCGCTGCTGAATCCGGGGACGCCGCCTGCACCCGACGCCGTGAACTTTGCTGGAATGCGACGCTCTTCGCAGGCCTGATGCTGCTGCAGCCCCGCTGTAGTCCGCGACTTCGTGGAAGTCGTCGCACCACGTCGTGACCGACGCCGCTCGAAGTGCGCGGATTCAACGTTTCGCACAGACGCCGTGATCCCCGACTTCGCACATCGACTTGTTTTCACTCTTCACCAAAGGCACTGTACTTGGGGGTCTACGCGACTCCGTGTCCAGCGCCGCTGGTGTAGGCTTGTTGGGAATGACTCCGTCACAACGCCGTGTTAACAACTCATCTAACCATTTTTGTTTCTAAGCGCTATTTTTGAGTTTAATCTTTAAAAAGTCATAACTTGACTTGTGTATGTTGGATTTTTGTTGTTTTGGTCTTGTTTTGTTTAGATAAATATTTCCTATTGTTCTAAACTGGTGTTGTGTCATTTTCTAGTGTTTTCATTAAGTTACTGTGTGTGTTGGTACAAATACTTTACACCCAGCACTCTGAAGTTAAGCCTACTGCTCTGCCAAGCTACCAAGGGGGTAAGCAGAGGTTAGCTGAGGGTGATTCTCTTTTACCCTGACTAGAGTGAGGGTCCTTGCTTGAACAGGGGGTATCCTGACTGTCAACCAAAGACCCCATTTCTAACAGAGGACAAAGACTGGACTTTGTGTGCCTTCCATCTTGAGAAGAAATCTCCAAGGGCTTGATTTAGAGCTTGCCTCCTGTTGTTTGAAGTCTCAGGGACAGCAAAGGCTTCTCTCTGCCAGCACCTGGAGTCTCTGGAGAGACTCCTCCTCTGACAAGTGGTGCCCTATCCAGTCCCTGGGCCCTTGAAAGGAAAGCTGGTGGAAACCCAAGGAAATCGACTTCGGACCGACGTCGCTGTTGAATCCGGTGACGCCGCCTGCAAGCTACTCCGTGATCTTCGCTGGAACGCGATGACCTTTGCAGGCCCAACGGCGCTGCAGCCCCGCTGAAGTCCGCGACTGCGTGGAAGTCGCCGCACCAGTTCGTGATGACACCGCTCAAATTGCGTGGATTCAACGTTTCGCACAGACGCCGTGATCCCCGACTCCGCGCATCGACTTGTTTTCACTCTTCACCAAAGGTACTGTACTTGTGGGTCTACGCGACTCCGTGTCTGGTGCTGCTGGTGTCGACTTGTTGGGGACGACTCCGTCACAACACCGTGTTAACACCTCATCAAAGCATTTTGTGTTTCTAAGTGCTATTTTTGAGTTTAATCTTTGAAAATTCATAACTTGACTTGTGTATGTTGTATTTTTGTCATTTTGGTCTTGTTTAGTTTAGATACATATTTCCTATTTTTCTAAACTGGTGTTGTGCCATTTTGTAGTGTTTCCATTAAGTTACTGTGTGTGTTGGTACAAATACTTTACACCTAGCACTCTGAAGTTAAGCCTTCTGCTCTGCCAAGCCACCAAGGGGGTAAGCAGGGGTTAGCAGAGGGTGATTCTCTTTTACCCTGACTAGAGTGAGGGTCCTTGCTTGAACAGGGGGTAATCTGACTGTCAACCAAAGACCACATTTCTAACACGGACAAAGATGACAGTGTAGCACCACTTTCTATATTTGCTGATCCAACCCTGGGAACCAGACCTTGCAGCAGAGTTTGGCCTTCGTCTTGACCACACTTTGGTGAGCTGCATGAGCCAAACTCACTACGCTTGAATGCAGGGATTGGGGAACCACCAGTCGCAGGCCCGAAGCAAACACTTGTCTGACGACACAGACAGCTCTTGCCCGACATGATATAGAGTGGTCAGAGTGTGTCTCGCCTCTTCAGTCCGTTGTGACAGATTGTGTACCATCTCATGACACCTCCCTGTGCGGACCGCCGTCATTGCTAGTTGGATGCATTTGTCTCCCTGCGTGGCCTCTGTGAACTCCCGAATTGACACCAGTCATGGTCGTTATCGATGTATTACCAACCGTCCATAATCCTCCACGGCCTCCGCTTTCACTTCATCCTGGGCTGATGCCGACTGAGCCTGCTGTGACAGGTAGTGTGCCGGGTTCTGGGATCCCCGTCGATACACCACTTGGAGCTGATAGTCTTGTAATTGCAGGACCCACTTCTGAATCCGAGGAGGCGAAGTAGACGTGGATCTGTTGAAAAGTGGCACCAGGGGTTCATGGTCCATTTCCACCATGAAGGGCTAACCATCTAGGTAGAGGTGAAAGTGACAACAACCCCAGTGGACTGCTATGGCCTCTTTTTCGATGTAGGAGTAACATTGTTCTGTCGCTGTCAGAGCACTACTGGCATAGGCCACAGGTGCCCAGTCGCCTTGTTCACTGCATTGAGACAGGATGGCCCCTAGTCCCACCAGTCTTGCATCCACCGTTAGCTCAGATTCCTTTGTGGGATCGAAGTATCTCAACATGGTCTAGTCGGACAGAGCATTCTTGGTGGTGCAGAAGGCCTTCTCCTGTAAAGGTCCTCACTCCCAGGTAGCGTTAGCTTTTGTCAGTTCTCGGAGGGGCGCCGTTAACGATGCTAGATTGTGAATGAATCGGCCACAGTATGTGACCATGCCCAGGAAACTCCTTACACCAGTGACCGATGTGGGGGCAGGCACTGTCTGGATGTCATGTACATTCTCCGGGTCGGGCATTACTCCTTGTCAGAAAAGTGATATCCAAAGAAGGCAATGTGATGTTGTAAAAACGCACACTCGATGCAGCGTTAAGCCATGCTCTTGGAGTCGCTTGAATGTGGCTTGAAGTCTCTCCAGGTTTCCTCGACGGTCGGGCATGTACCAGTATGTCATCACTCACATTGATGACACCTTCCAGTCTGGCTAGTACCCCACGTATTGTGTCCTGAAATACCTCAGAGGCACTGGGGATACAGAAACTGAGGAGAGTATACCTCCGGAACTCTATGTGGGTGGAGAAGGTGGTGATGGCTCTGAATTCAGGGTCGAGCATGAGTTTGTGGTAGCCTGACATGAGGTCCATTTTGAGAACCTCCTCGAGCGACTCACTTCCGCCACTATGTTGTCAACAGTTGGGGTTAGGTGGCGCTCACGATGAATGGCAGCATTGGTGTAGGAGGCTGGCCTGGCTTGTAGTGGGTACCAAGGGGTACTTACACTCTGTACCAGGTCCAGTTATCCCTTATTAGTGTAGAAGAGGTGTTTCTAGAAGCTTAGGCTGGTAGAAGGTAGCTATAGCAGAGCAGCTTAGGCTGAACTAGGAGACATGCAAAGCTCCTACTATACCAATGGTGTCATATACACAATATCATAAGAAAACACAATACACAGATATACTAAAAATAAAGGTATTTTTATGACAGTATGCCAAAAGTATCTCAGTGAGTACCCTCAGTATGAGGATGCCAAATATACACAAGATATATGTACACAATACCAAAAATATGCAGAAATAGCAAAAGGAAGAAATGCAAGCAATGTAGAATTACAGTAGATTGCAATAGGAGCACATAGGTATAGGGGCAACACAAACCATATACTCCAAAAGTGGAATGCGAACCACGAATGGACCCCAAACCTATGTGAGCTTGTAGAGGGTTGCTGGGGCTGTAAGAAAACAGTGAGGGTTAGAAAAATAGCCCACCCCAAGACCCTGAAAAGTAGGTGTAAAGTGCACCTATATTCCCCAGAGAGCACAGAAGTCGTGATAGGGGAATTCTGCAAGGAAGACCAACACCAGCAATGCAACCAAAGTGGATTTCCGGACGAGAGTACCTGTGGAACAAGGGGACCAAGTCCAAGAGTCGCGACACAGTTGAGATTGGGCAGATGCCCAGGGAATGCCAGCTGAGGGTGCAAAGAAGCTGCCACTGGATGGTAGAAGCTGTGGATTCTGCAAGAACGAAGAGGGCTAGAAACTTCCCCTTTGGAGGATGGATGTCCCACATCGTGAAGAAGCTTGCAGAGGTGTTCCCACGCAGAAAGACCACAAACAAGCCTTGCTAGCTGCAAGGGTCATGGTTAGGGTTTTTGGATGCTGCTGTGGCCCAGGAGGGACCAGGATGTCGCTACTTGGATGAGGAGATAGAGGGGGCACCCAGCAAGTCAGAGAGCCCTCACAGAAGCAGGCAGCACCCGCAGAAGTACCAGAACAGGCACTTAGAAGAGGAGTGAACTGGATCTTAGACATGTTACATGGCCATGTTCGGAGTTACCATTGTGACGCTATACATAGGTAGTGACCTATGTATAGTGCACGCGTGTAATGGTGTCCCCGCACTCACAAAGTCCGGGGAATTTGCCCTGAACGATGTGGGGGGCACCTTGGCTAGTGCCAGGGTGCCCACACACTAAGTAACTTAGCACCCAACCTTTACCAAGTAAAGGTTAGACATATAGGTGACTTATAAGTTACTTAAGTGCAGTGGTAAATGGCTGTGAAATAACGTGGACGTTATTTCACTCAGGCTGCAGTGGCAGGCCTGTGTAAGAATTGTCAGAGCTCCCTATGGGTGGCAAAAGAAATGCTGCAGCCCATAGGGATCTCCTGGAATCCCAGTACCCTGGTACCTCAGTACCATGTACTAGGGAATTATAAGGGTGTTCCAATATGCCAATGTGAATTGGTAAAATTGGTCACTGGCCTGTTAGTGACAATTTAGAAAGCAGAGAGAGCATAACCACTGAGGTTCTGGTAAGCAGAGCCTCAGTGAGACAGTTAGTCATCACACAGGGAACACATACACGGCACACTTATGAGCACTGGGGCTCTGGCTGGCAGGGTCCCAGTGACACATACACTAAAACCACATATATACAGTGAAATATGGGGGTAACATTCCAGGCAAGATGGTACTTTCCTAGAATTGGGCAACCTCATATCGACACAGATCCACACCTCCCAGGTTGTTTGGGCTTCTGCGTGACCACGATTGGCGAGACCCAAGGAGTAGGTCCTTCCAGTCGCTCAATTATGCCAGCAGATTCTAGTTTCCTCAGTTTCTCTTCTACCTTGGGTCGCAGGTAGAAAGCGACTCTGCGATGTTTCAAGGCCATTGGCTGTATGGATTGGTCAATATGAAGGTGGACCTGTCTGTCTTTCAAACATTCAATTCCTTGGAACAGTTGGGAATGTTCTGCTATTAGCCCTTCAACACTGTCTCGGTGTACACTGAACGCGAAGGACACCAGGCCCAGCTTCTCGGCCGTCCCACAAATCAGCGACATGCCAACGCCAGTTTTTGTGACATAAACATTGGTTCTAACAGTCTTACCCTCATATGTAATGTCTGCTGTGAACACTCCTGCCAGCGGAAGTGGGGTAGATGACCCAGACGCAAAAACTCTTGTGGTGGTGGTGCGAAGCATCAGTTTCAGTTGTAGTGCTTTCATGACTTGGAGGGCCATAATGTTGATGGAGGCCCCTGTATCTATGAGACCATCAACCGGCTTGCCTCCCACCTGTATATTTCATTAGGGGATGCATTTCTGGAGGCTGCCTCCAGGTTGCATAGCATGAATTACGTGTACAGTGCCCTCTAACTCGTCATCATCCATATCTCCTTCACCATCATCGGATGCGTGGATCTGTGCAGCCTGCCCGGTATTTGGTGGTTTTGATTTTTTGAAGGAGGTGGACCTGAAGACCTTGGCAAAATGTTTTGGTTTATTTCAGTTCATGCACCGTTTCCCCTGGACCGAGCATTGTCCTTGGTAGGGATAGGATCCTCCGCACATGTAGCATTTCCTGTTCGCTGTGTTTGTTGTCTGTTTTGATTTGCGTCTATCCGCTTGTGCGCGTTCACTGGTTAATCCCTTACCAGTTTTTGCAGGGCTGCCTCCATATGAGCTGCACGCACCTTTGATAGCTCCTTAGATCTCCCCAGTGTGAGAATGTTCACCATAGACATGCCCGGTCCTTGTAGAATGTTCTCCCTCAGATTTACTGAGTGACACCCTTGGATAAGCTGCGCTCGAATCTTATCCTCCACATCTGGCAGGGTGCAGGTGCTTGCTAGTTCCTGGAGTCTTGCGTAAAAGGTGTTCACCGATTCCTCAGGGAGTTGTTGAGCCTGACACAGGAGAACTCTCTCGTAGGGTTGGCTAATGGTTCAAAATGAGCAATCAGGGCCCTCTTTAAGGACTGGTATGTGAAAGGTGGTCCTTCCTCAATGACGGACTTGCTGATTTTATGGATGGCCGCCCCTCCCAGATGTAAGAGCATGGGGCAGCGGCCATCATTGTCCAATGCGACAGCCCCAAAGTATGTCTCCAATCAGTTCACCCATTCCTTCCATTTAGCCGCCTGGGCAGATGGTGGTCCGTCAATTAAGAAGGGTTCCAGCGCTGGTACGGCCGACATTGAACTGCACCAGCACAGTTGGTGCCCTTACCCTAGATATTGTCCGATAATGTGTACTCGCCAAGCGTTGTACGGCGATCACAGTCCTGAGGTGGTAGTGCACTTGTGCTGTTAAGGGTGGCCTCCCTTCAGGTAACTTGCCAGTGAACTTGACTGAAGGGTATTCCAGGGCGATGAATATGCCACACGCCGTCCTCCGACATTGTTACCACGCATGTGTCCTGTTTTTTATTTTGTAATTTTTTTTATTGTGTAATTTATGTTATTTTCGTCTTTTGGATGACCATTCAGGATGCCCAGGACCTCTAGTGAGACATGCCCCTCCCAGGATGGCCAGGGGCTGCAGCAGTTGGAAGATTCCAGATGGGCTGCAGGCTCTGCAGTGTGGAAAGTACATTCCCCTGTGGTATGAGCGTGCAATGCGCGACTTCCCAGCAGGCTTCAGACTCCACCAGCGGCAATTTTCAAAAAGCGCACCCGTGCCAAACAGAGGCCACACGACTTTGCGTGCAGGGGCCCACTGTCATCGCCAAGTTGTTGCGATTCCGAGTCGGGTCTAGGCTCTGTAACGTGACGTTGAATAAAGGCAGGACACATATGTAGTGTGCATTTAAAAACTGCTGTGCCGAACCACGCATCTTCCTTATATTACCTACGTACCTTGCCTCAGGCACACACCATGTTGCACCTTTAGGGAGGGAGGTTTACCTCCACAACACCAGTGGAAACCCTTCCCAAGTGGAATGTCCCATATCAGACATTAACAGTCATCATTGACCGTTGGGGACAGAAGGTGAAACTTGCTGGAAAACACTGCTCCTCGCCATGTTTGAAGCTATCATGTTTTGTGTCTACCGAAAACAAAAACTCCACCTCAGAAGCTTTAATTATTGTGCAGACTTGAAAGGCTGAGACATTTCTGGGTATGGAGATATATGCACTGCTCATCTGCAGCAAAGTCTGCAGGCAAGGGGTGCCTTTTGGGGTATTTTGAGCTTCTCAGACATGGTGTTGTCCTTTTGTCATCAGTGAAGCACCATCTCGAGTTAAAAGGTTGATACCATGACAAGCAACGTAGAGCAGTAGCGTGTGAAAATGGGCTGCAAAATAAAATAAACCAATTTAGTTTTTCGGAAGTCTACGGCAGTAAATAGGTAATTACGAGAAAATAATCCTTGGAAGCAGGGGTGTAGTGTTACACATGCCCTACCCTGAAGGCGAACAACACTATGGTGTTGTAGTTGTTACTTTCACCTATGATGTATTGATGTTGTTTAATTAAAAAAACTCATTTGCACATGCCGGTCACTTGGTGCACTGAAACAAAACCAGTAACCTGTTCACCTTTCCGTTGTGACACATGCCTGTGATCAGTAACACAGCATGGGAGGTGAGGTACACGCATTCAAAACTCCTGTTGTACTATTCAGACCACTAATGTGTGTCATTTAGCACTATCTGTGAACTACAACTGCTATTCCTGCTCTTAACCCACTTGAAATTGCAAGTTCACAACCGTCCAAGCTCCAAAATTCTAGCATTTTAAAAATGAAATGCAGCATTATACTTTAAAAATCATACAACACCACACAATTCACCTCCATCACAATTCAACACCGCCCAACGTAATTACACATAATACTACTCAATGCAACATGATTGATATCAAACATAATTTCACTCATCTCAATACCAGATAAATAAATCGCACATTAAACCACTCTATACCACATAGCAACAATCTACAAAAACTACACGGCATAACTACACTGCACATCATGTCACATATTACCAATAAGCATAATTTAACTCAACCCCACACAGTTCCGCACCACATAGTTCAACTCCACACATTCCGTTACACACTACATAATCAACAACAAACCATATATAGCAACTCAACAACACAATTACACAAAGCAACACAACACATACATCCAAACCACATCACAGAATTCCACATCATGCCACACAATTCAACAGCGCACCACATAATACGTACCACTCCACAACACAAAATACCAATCCACATAAATACACTCCACACTCAATACCATATAATTAGTATCCACATAATTCCACTGCACACCATGCCACATAATTCCACTACACAAATTCACTCCACACCACACTATTGCGGGCCACAGAATTCCACAACTAACAATTACAATCCAACCCACATAATTCCACTCCACACCACGTACTCCATAACACATGGGTAAAAAACATGGTCATTTACAACTCCAATATTTTGTTTTAGGCAGAAACAGCCCACATCCTACCCAGCTCCTCTGTTGTTCCCCTAACCTCCTATTGGTGCTGAGGCTTCTGTGTTTTTTTCTTCTTAATTAAACTTTACAGCCCTAACCCCTGTCTATTCATAAATAAACAAGTAAATTATGACTAATGACAAAAATTGAGAATGCCTTTAGTAACAAGGAGCAGATTTACACAAATATTCAGCGGGGCACCACGGAGGGATGGTTCCCATTTTAATAATCTTATATATAGATCACTGGAGGGAAAGGGTGAAAGGCCATCGCTCTGAAAAGATGGCTAGATCAAGCCACCATTAGTGAATGTATAAAAAGGAGTTTGGTACTGAAATGGATTTATCAACAATGCACAGAATTCTAATTCTAACATGACAACACGTGTTTTTCATTGAATAATTTAATTATTAATCTAAGTATGCATTTGTTTCTATTTACATTCTGAAATTACATATTTCCTTTATTGTTTAAATTATTAATATTGTTTAGTTTTTTGTATTATAAATATTTTTCAAATATGTTTGCATAGTTAGTTAATTTTATTCAGGCCATTTCTGCCCCCCACCCCCTACCCCCTCCCCCCGGGCCGGCTGAGCTAGAGGCCAAAATCCACAGGTAGGCACTTTGCAAAAAACACCTCTGTTTTCTGTCAAAAATTGTGATGGGTCCACATTGTGTTTTGGGGCATTTCCTGTCGAGGGCGCTAGGCCTACCCACACAAGTGTGGTATCATTTTTATCGGGAGACTTGGGGGAACATAGAATAGCAAAACAAGTGTTATTGCCCCTTGTCTTTCTCTACATTTTTTCCTTCCAAATGTAAGAGAGTGTGTAAAAAAGACATCTATTTGAGAAATGCTCTGTAATTCACATGCTAGTATGGTCACCCCGGAAGTGAGAGATGTGCAAATAACCACTGCTCCTCAACACCTTATCTTGTGCCCATTTTGGAAATACAAAGGTTTTCTTGATAGCTATTTTTCACTCTTTATATTTCAGCAAATGAATTGCTGTATACCTGGTATAGAATGAAAACCCACTGCAGGGTGCAGCTCATTTATTGGCTCTGGGTACCTAGGGTTCTTGATGAACCTACAAGCCCTGTATATCTCCGCAACCAGAAGAGTCCAGCAGACGTAACGGTATATTGCTTTAAAAAATCTGACATTGCAGGAAACAGTTGCAGAGTAAAATGTGGAGAAAAATTGCTGTTTTTTTCACCTCAATTTCAATATTTTTCTTTTTCAGTTGGTATTTTCTGTAGGAAACCCTTGTAGGATCTACACAAATTACCCCTTGCTGAATTCAGAATTCTGTCTACTTTTCCGAAATGTTTAGGTTTCTGGGATCCAGCATTGGTTTCATGCCCATTTCTGTCACTGACTGGAAGGAGACTGAAAGCACAAAAAACCCAGTAAAGGTCTGCCTGTTCCTGGGAAGCTGGTGATTTTAGTACCACAAACCCTTTGTTGATGCCATTATCAGGGGAAAAAACACAAGCCTTCTTCTGCAGCCACTTTTTCCCATTTAAAAAAAAAATGAAATGTTCATTGTATTTTGGCTAGTTTCTTGGCCTCCTTCATGGGAACCCACAAAGTCTGGGTACCTCTAGAATCCATAGGATGTTGGGAAAAAAGGACGCAAATTTGGCTTGGCTAGCTTATGTGGACAAAAAGTTATGAGGGCCTAAGCGCGAACTGCCCCAAATAGCCAAAAAAAGGCCTGGCACAGGAGGGGGAAAAGGCCTGGCAGCGAAGGGGTTAAATACAATGTCAAATATCCATCCCTTTTGACAGATTGGACTGTTACATCAGTCACTAGCTTTGCCCATAGGTAAGGAGACCTTCAGCCTAGGAATGCTTTTTAAATACTAGGATGCATTTGATTTTCTAAAGAGGATGAGGGATAACATTTTTTTGGGACCATGTCACTGGTCTTTAATTTATAAAGCCTCTTAGAATAGATAAATAAAATGTGTAGTAACAGTAGCCACTGACCAACACGGAAGAATTAACAAAGAAAGAAACTATCACTGATCGGCTCTTTACGCTTTGTAAAGGAAGATAAAGGAGCAATCAATGACTGGATGTACATATGCTTCCATAAGCTAAGCCTTAATGTGGTCTCACAAGGCAGACTGCTCCCCATTCTTTATCACTGGTGCTGCAACCATGGAGGTCGACACACCAAAATAACACTGATTGCAGAAGTGACAAAATACATTTGAGTGTCTATGGCATCATATGCTTGAACCTGTGTATGAAGTTTTCCCTCAGGAGCCTCATATTTACTGGTTATGAGCTAAAGGAAGGGCTCAGAATGAAAAGTACAGTACACCAGCACGGTCTAAGGTTCATGTTTTGTCTCTGTTCCTGATTTTGCCCAAATAATCGCTGAAACGATGGGTAGCCATGGTAATGCCAGGGGTAAAAAAAAAAAAAGCCTTTGAAAGCAGTTTCTACACCTGATACCATTACTCGATACCCGTGGCTGTTGACTCCTGTTTAGAAATCCACAAATGCTGCTCCATTGTTAAGAACACCAGAAGCAAATGTTTAATTCACGTCTACAAAAGCCCTTTACGATCAAGGATCTGACTAAATCAACCACCGACTACACTTCCATCAACCTGCCAGACACCTGCGCTCCTCCTCTGTGGCCCTCGCACTCAGAGGCAGAGTCCATTGCAGTTGTAGCAGTAGCTGCTCATTCTCCTACATCGCCACCAAGCCCATAATAACCTACCCCTCTCCCTCCAAACTGCATCCTTTCTCACGGACTTCAGGAAGAGACTCAAGACCTGGCTCTGCTCAGAGACATCACACCCCAGAGCCCAGTTACCCACAAGGTTGACAGCATCGCACTCTACAAATGACTGATTGAGTGATTTCAGTCCAACACAATCAAAATCTAATGAGCACAGCAAGCAGGTGTTAGTCTGTTATTCCTTATTCAGTGAAAAGGGCATTTGTCTTAGGAGACAGAGAGATGGATGGGCATCTAAAAGCATCCTTGGAAATTGTGTTCCATCCACCCATTAGTTTATTGAGTGAGAGCCTACTGTTTCCAGGAGGATTTGGTGGATACTCTATATGTGTCTGCAAGAAAAGTGTTTGTGTTCTCCCATGGCTGCTTGCCAGGGTGGCTAGCTAGTAGACACTTCATCCATCTACCCATCGAACCACCTCCTACTTACCAGGAGTTTCTCTTGTATCTAGTATGGTCAGTACAGCCCTGAAATTGATTAATGTACTGTAATATCTAGGTGATACAAAGTGACATCAGTGTGGTTGTGACTTCACACTGAGAGCAGAATTTCAATCTGATGTCACAGTGCTCTGTTCATTTACATGACACAGTGAAATCTCTACCTTCTCTTATTTGGATGACCCTGTGACATGCTGTTCTAGTTTGTATAAGGCTTCTCATCTCTCTTGGCCTTTGCGGGTACACTCTCCTATTGTCTGAAACAAGGGCCTGCAAGTTCCGGAGTGAGAAGTAGCCTCTCTGTAAGCGACTATGTGCTGCAAGTCTTGTATTAAATCTTTTTCATTCTTGTGTGATTAACACATGCATGTTTTTCATTGCATCAATGTGTTTCTGCATATGTTATTGAAGTGTGCAGAGGTATCTTTATTCCCCTGCAAAGTTTTGTGAAGTTTCTTATTTTGAACCTCTGAAAAGATTGTGACGTTTCACGTTGTAACTTAGCCTTCATAATTTTAGTACTGCCTAGCGATTTTTTTTTTTATCTAATAGATCCCATTGAATGCCTTTTTTCTGTGCAAGTTTTTCCAATTTTGCCTTCAAGGCGTTCCACGGTTTACCTTTGGTTCCATCCATATACAGTTTATCGTACAGAGGCACATTTTTTTTTTCACTGCGAAGCACAATGATTTTCCATCAGGTTGATTCCAGCCAATCTGCTAAAAGCTCTGCAGAAACAGTGTGGAACTTTCTATGCACAATGGAAAATGTTTGCAGATTTTCTCTGCAATTCTACATTTTGTTGACATTTTGGGGATCATTGCGAGTTCGGTGGTCTCATGGCCGCCATGTTGGCGGTGGCGGTCGTACGACAAACAGGCTGGAGGAGAAGACTGCCAAATAATGACCATGGCGGTTTACCCAACAGAATACATCCAACCCACCACCGGGATCGCCAGTGCAGTCAGACCACCACAGATGACCGCAGCTACCTTCAAGCCTGGGGAGAGCATGTTTCCATCGGACAGATTACGAGGCTGCACAACCTTCAGGAACAGGTACCTGTCTTGAGCCACCATGGAACCAGAGCTACACATCTTCCCGCTGCTCCTGCTTGCCCAACGACTTCGAATCCAGCAACAATGACAGCAACCGTGACTGCACACACTTACCTGACACTGTTGCACAATGTCAATGTATAGGTGCGCACACAACATACACATCCTGAATGGGTGACGATGGTGACACACACACACGTACACTAGCACGGACACGTACATCCCACACGCAACCACATACACACACGCACATACATAGTTCACACACTACGGCCAACACACACACTTTGAGAACACACACCAACAGCCAGATACACAGCACTGGCACAATCTAACACTACAACACACAACACAAACAAATGACACAACAACACCACAACACCTCGAAATCACTGTCATACATCCACAATACATACCTCCACTTGACAAATCTGACATATAGCATGACCTAACAAGTCCCAGACTTGGGAGATGGTTTCCTGGTCAGTGGAGTCCCTTTGAAGCCCCATCCTCTGGCCCACAGCATCCCTCCCATGCACCCTACCCCTAGGTGCCTGTGCCCTGGCACAGTGTGCCCACTCCCATTGTCTGGGATGTCAACGTTCAACTCAGATCCCTGTGTTGTGGGGCACACAATAGATTGAACTGGTCTTTGGACACAGGTTGGGGGCGGATGGTTGCTTGTGTTGCGGTTGCACCAGTGGATGGGGGTGTTGATGTGGGCAGGATGAGGCAGGGAGTCGTTGACTGATCAGGTGTCTCAGATGGGCCAGGTTGTTCATCGTTGTCCAGACATCCAGGCATGTTGTCCTCACTGGGGCTTTTGTTCTGAGGGGGACTGGCAGTGTCTGGTATCCTCTCCATGGTGGCAATGGCTGGGTTACCTGTGGAGGGAGTGAGATACAGAGTTCAGGTTGGAATGTGTGTTAGATTACCCCTTCAAGAGATGCATAACAGTGGCTCTACATGGTTCCCTGGAATGACATTGACAGATGCTGCACAGCATACCTTTGTTGTATATACTACTCTGTGACTTGGTTTCCATACTCCATGTTGGGAGATGTCATACAGGTTTTGTACAGATTGCACTGCAGATGAGTTCTTTTATTGTCTGATAATTGACATGACTGTTCACCTCTGTTACCTAGTAATTATAGCTGTACAATACACAATTGTATCCTAGTGGGAACACAGTATGTGGTTATCCAAGGATTATAGTCCTGTATCTAGATGTGTTGCATGTGCGTCGTCTCAGCCATCTTACTTTCCTACACAGGTGAGTCTATTTCTGGCCTAGGATATTAGATCTGTGGCCATTCGGAATGGTCACCCAGCTATAGCTGTAAGTTGTTTTGTATGCTATTGTGAGTGTTCCATTGCATACCTGTCATCGCCATGCACTGGTCCTCACTAGGTCAATCTAGATAGTGTAGCTATTACTTTAATTGTACTTGCATGGAATGTGATGTGTTGTGCTGCCCCTCCCGCCTCCCACCTCCTTCTCACCACTCCATTTTCCAGTTTTTCCCGCCGCTGCATCCTCTGCGGCCCCTCCCGCCTCCCCATCCTTCTCACCGCTCCATTTTCCAGTTTTCCCACCGCTGCGTCCCCTGCGGCCCCTCCCCCCAGCCCTCTCATTGGTCAGACCCTCCCGCCTCCCAGCTGCCACTCCCACCCTCCCCATCTCTTATGGCAGCCGCGGCGCGATAGCAGGGAGCAACCTCT
The DNA here is from genome assembly GCF_031143425.1 of Pleurodeles waltl. NCBI lineage: Eukaryota > Metazoa > Chordata > Amphibia > Caudata > Salamandridae > Pleurodeles > Pleurodeles waltl. Next base: position 145,837,744 of record NC_090441.1, on the reverse strand, counting down.
GACCCTGCGTTGCAGGTAGGTCGCTCCCCACTCCGCACCCCTCGCCACCTCCACTCCACATTGCTGTGATCTCCAGTTTCTCCCGCCGCTGCGTCCCTTGCGACCCCTCCCACCTTCCCCCTCCTTCTCACCGCTCCATTTTCCAGTTTTTTCCACCGCTGCGTCCCCTGCGGCCCCTCCCGCCTTCCCCCTCCTTCTCACCGCTCCATTTTGCAGTTTTCCCGCCGCTGCGTCCCCTGTGGCCCCTCCCCCCAGCCCTCTCATTGGTCAGACCCTCCCACCTCCCAGCTGCCAATCCCACCCTCCCCATCTCTTATGGCAGCTGGCCGCGTGCAGCGGGTGCGCTGCTGGCACGCCAAAGGCGCACCAAAGGCAAGCCCGTCTGCACCCGTCTGCGCCTGGACGACGCCTAGCGCCAGAACCCCTGGCCCCAGCAACAGCCACCCCACCAGCATTTGCTACAATGCCAAATCCCTCCGCGCACTCAACACCAGCCGACTCACCACCTGCTTCCAGGCCTCTCCAAAGAGCAGGCACGGACCCTTCTCCTGTCACAACTGCAGCTTCACCTGCAAAAGAGCCCACATACCTCCTAGGATCAAGATCAACCACCTCCGTTGCATACTCCTCAACACCCACTCAGCACGCAAGCACGCCATCGAAGTCTGGGACCTGCTCGACTCCACCTCCCCAGACGTGGCCTTCATAACCGAAACCTGGTGGAACGACTCCTCAGCACCCGACATTGCCATAGCCATCCCGAACGGATACAAAGTCGCTCACCAAGACCGCACCAACAGAACCGGAGGAGGCATAGCCATCGTCCACAAAGCCACCCTCGAAGTCAAAACCACCCCAGACGACTCCTTCAGCGCCGCCGAACTCCTTCACTTCCAAATCCGCACTGACCCCAACACCACGCTCAGAGGAACACTCATCTACAGACCCCCAGGACCCCGGGCACCCTTCAGCAACGCCATCGCCGACCTGGCCAGCACCCACGCACTCGCCTCTATGGACTACGTCCTCCTCGGGGACCTGAACTTTCACCTCGAAAACAACCATGACACCAACTCAACCACCCTGACCGAAAACCTCGCCAACCTCAGCTTCACACAGCTCATCAACACACCCACCCACACAGCAGGTCCCACTCTTGACCCCATCTTCTCCACAAGCAACCACGTCACCTTTAACCACACCACCAAACTCTACTGGACCGACCACCACTGCATTCACTTCACCTTCAAGAAACAGACAGAACACTACCTCACCGAACAACCACCACGCCGCCGATGGGGCAAAGTCACGAACTTCAACTAATCAACACCCTAGCCCATAAACCGCCCGTCAACCCCACCGACCCTGACATCGCGGCACACAACCTCAAGCTATGGATCACAGACTGCGCCGACCGCCTTGCCCCACTCAGAAAACCCTCCAACAACCACATCAACAAAAAAGCCACCTTGTTCACCGACGACCTCCAAGCCTCCAAAAGTCACTGCCAAAAACTCAAGCAAATATGGCTACTCGAACAGATCCTCCTTCAAAACCCGCCTAGAAAACAACGCCCACGACTGCAAAGAACTTTTAAGCATCGTAAAAGAACTCTCCAACCCAAACGCCACCGTCAACGACATCACCCCCTCCCAAGAACTCTGCGACGCCCTAGCAACCGCCTTCCACCAAAAAATCACGGACATCCACAACAGCTTCAACTCCCCTCACACTCCAGATGCTCCTACCCCACCCACCACGAACTCCACCCGCTCCAACCGACTGACCTCCTGGACCAACATCAGCGACGACGAAACCCGCAAGACCATGAACTCCATCCACTCCGGATCACCATCAGACCCCTGCCCACACCACATCTTCAACAAAGCAGACACGGCCATCGCACCACACCTACGGAAAGCCATCAACATCTCCTTTGAAACTGCAAGATTCCCGGACAGCTGGAAACACGCCGAAATCAACGCCCTCCTCAAGAAACCAAAGGCGGACCCCAAGGACCTGAAAAACTTCCAGCCCATCTCTCTGCTCCCGTTCCCGGCGAAGGTCATCGAGAAAATCGTCAACAACATCCTCGACCCCTCCCAGTCCGGCTTCAGATGCAACCACAGCACTGAAACCGCCCTCCCTGCCACCACAGATGACATCAGAAGCCACCTCGACAATGGAGAAACATCAGCCCTCATCCTCCTAGACCTATCAGCTGCCTTTGACACCGTATGTCACCACACCCTAAAATCCCGCCTCCACGCAGCAGGAATCCAGGACCAAGCCCTCGAATGGACCGCATCTTTCCTCACCGGCAGAACCCAAAGAGTCTGCCTCCCCCGTACCAATCTAAAGCCTCCAACATCATCTGCGGCGTACCCCAGGGCTCATCCCTCAGCCCGATGCTGTTCAACATCTACATGGGCCCCCTCGCACAAGTGGCCCGGCAGCACAACCTCAACATCATCTCCTACGCCTACTACACCCAACTCATCCTCTCCCTCACCAAGGACCCACACACTGCCAAAACCAACCTCCACGAGGGACTAAAAGCCATCGCCGACTGGATGAGAGACAGCCGGCTAAAACTGAACTCGGACAAAACAGAGGTCCTCATCCTTGGGCGCACCCCCTCCGCCTGGGACAACTCATGGTGGCCGTCCACGCTGGGTCCCCCACCGACGCCCACCGACAGCGCACAAAACCTCGGCTTCACCCTCGACTCCTCACTCTCCATGTCAAAGCAGGTCAGCGCCATCTCCTCCTCCTGCTACAACACCCTCCGCATGCTTCGCAGAATTTACAAATGGATCTCAACAGAAACAAGAAAAACAGTAACCCAGGCCCTCGTCAGCAACAGATTCGACTACGGTAACGCCGTCTACACCGGTATCTCATCCAAACTCCTCCAACGCATCCAAAACGCCTCCGCCCGACTCATCCTCAACATCCCTCACCACTGCCACATCACCCCCCACCTAAAAGACCTTCACTGGCTCCCCGTCAACAAGAGGATCACCTTCAAGCTCCTCACCCACACACACAAGGCACTCCACAACACCGGACCATCATACCTGAACAACAGACTCAGCTTCTACACCCCCACCCGACATCTCCGCTAACCGCGCCCTCGTCTCCGTCCCCCGCATCTGACGCAAATCTTCCTGCGGCAGATCATTCTCGTACCTCGCAGCCAAGACCTGGAACACCCTCCCGCCGGATCTACGACAGACCCAGGACCTCCTTTCCTTCAGAAAACTACTCAAAACTTGGCTCTTCGAGCAGTAGCAGCACCCCCCCCAGCGCCTTGAAACCCTAACGAGTATGTAGTGCGCTTTACAAATTAACTGATTGATTGATTGATTGTGCACATTAAAAGTGTTCAAACAATAGTGTTGGTGCATGCTGAGCGTTGTAGTGATTTGAGTTGGCAGTTGTTAATGTGCCATTGCCAAGGGCTGTGTGGCAGTTGGGCTAGGTGGAGTGGTGGCATGCAGGAGAGGGCAATTAGGTGAATAGGTGGGAGGTGCTATGGGTTAATAAGTGAATTAGGGAGTATTTAGGTGGTGAGGAGGCATGCAGGACAATACAGTGGTGTGACATGACTGTTGTAGGTACTTACCAGACTCCAGTCCCCCAGGTATTCGAGTCAGCCCCTCTGGATGCTATATGTCTAGGACCATCTCCTCCCAAGATGTGAACTGTGGGGAGCCGGTAGGGGCCCACCACGTGTCTTGTGCACATCAATCTGGTGGCATGATGCCATGGAACACACCTTCCCACATAGGTTATTCCACCTCTTCCTGATGTCATCCCTTGTGCGTGGACGGATGCCTACTGAGTTGACCCTGTTGATTATCCTTTGCCACATATCCTTTGCCACAACTCCATTTTCCTGGCAATCAATGTTTGTTGGACCTGTGATCCAAATAGTTGTGGCTCTACCCTGACAATTTCGTCCACCATGACCCTCAACTTCTCATCAGTGAAACGTGGGTGTTTTAGTGGGGATGTGGTAGTGGTGGTAAAGACAGTGAGGATGTGATTAAAAGGATGAATAATATTTGTGAGGATGTGTGGGTGCTGTTATGTGAGTGTGTGATGGTTGAAGTGTATTGTGTGAGTTTGTTATTTGTGTGTTGTGTATGTTGTGTAAGTGTGGGACGTGTGCTGAGTGTAGTGTGTAGGGGTGCCCATTGTTTTCTAATTGTATTGTTTTGCTGGTGTCTGGCTTTGAGTTGCGTTCTGGTTGCAAAGGATTGTGGGTTGTGTAGGGGTGTTACATAGTGCAGTGAGTAGGTGTGTCGGGTGTGTGGATGTGTGTCAGGTGTTGGGTATTCAAACTATCTAATGTGGTGTGGTATTCTGCCTGAAGTTGAGTTTTGACCATGGCAGTTCACACCGCCAATGGTTTTCCGCCATGGAAGAACCGCTGTGGTGATTTTGGTTTCTAATCTGGTGGGTGGATTTTTGTCTGGCTGGCGGTGGTGGTGGTGGAACCACCTCTTTCCTGCCCTCCAGTGTCATGGCAGTCTCAGATTTTTGGCTGATTTTTGGCAGTCTTCACTGCGTGACTCTTAATACAGTGGTAGGATGATGACCAACATGGCAGTCTTTTGGCGGCTGCCACCACAGCGATCTTCTGAATAAACCGCAATAGACGAATGAAAGTCGTAATGAGGCCTTTTGTATGTAACTGGCATTGCACGGGAGAAAACAAACTGCTTTTGCAAAGCTTAACTAGTGCAGGGGCATTTTGTTAGTGTTAGTTAAAAATATATACAAGATTAATTGTGGCAAATGTCATGATTTTCATCCAGATGTAGCAAATTATAAAAAAACTTAACTGGTTGCAAAAAAAAGTTACTTTACACACCCCTAAGCTTTGTTTATGTGTGTGGGTTTGGGCCTAAAATAATATAGGAAGAAAGTAAGTGGGTGAGGAGGTGCTACAGTGATATTGTACTTATCCAATAAGAACACAAAATCAAAGTCCTCATTCGCCCCAACATGCACAGCGGGGAATGTTAACCATTGACCAAAAGCGCTTTAGCATCTCAGCTGAAATACGAATCACTTTTGCAAATTGCAAAATCCTCTTACTCTCTAAAATTGAGGTGTGTCAGTGACCTAATTTTATGTCAAGACCGGAGGCTCCTATTATGCATTCTTTTCTAGCTTTAATAAAATAGCAGCAGTCAAGCAACTACACTTCCCAAGAGGCTTAGCAACATGCTAACCAATGGGAAGACAAACGTAGGCACCAGAAGCACCAATAGGCAGTTACCAAGGACCATAGAGTACAATGTTGACTGCAAGCAGCCCTCTTTTCGTGCTGCTCGCAGTCAAGATAAGTACTCCTTACATTTTCTAATGTTTTTTCTGACTATCAAATCAAATCATTAGCATTTATAAAGCGCGCTACTCACCCGTGCAGGTCTCAAGGCGCTAGGGACAAAGGGGGTGGTTATCGCTGCTCGAACAGCCAGGTCTTTAGGAGTCTCCGGAAAGCGGAGCGGTCCTGGGTGGTCCTGAGGCTGGTGGGGAGGGAGTTCCAGGTCTTGGCCGCCAGGAAGGAGAAAGATCTCCCACCCGCCGTGGAGCGTCGGATGCGAGGGACGGCGGCGAGTGCGAGGCCAGAGGAGCGGAGGGGGCGGGTGGGGCCGTAGAAGTTGAGCCGTCTGTTGAGGTATTCCGGTCCCTTGTCGTGGAGGGCTTTGTGTGCGTGGGTGAGAAGTCGGAAGGTGATCCTTTTGCTGACTGGGAGCCAATGCAGGTGTCTCAGGTGTGCGGAGATGTGGCTGTTGCGGGGTACGTCGAGGATGAGGCGGGCTGAGGCGTTTTGAATGCGTTGCAGGCGATTTTGGAGTTTGGCGGTGGTCCCAGCGTAGAGGGTGTTGCCGTAGTCCAGGCGGCTCGTGACGAGGGTCACGGTTTTTCTGGTGTCGGCGGGGATCCAGCGGAAAATCTTGCGGAGCATGCGGAGGGTGAGGAAGCAGGCGGAGGACACGGCGTTGACTTGCTTGGTCATGGTGAGAAGGGGGTCCAAGATGAAGCCGAGGTTGCGGGCGTGGTCTGCGGGGGTCGGTGCGGTGCCGAGGGCCGTGGGCCACCAGGAGTCGTCCCAGGCGGACGGGGTGTTGCCGAGGATGAGGACTTCAGTTTTTTCAGAGTTCAGCTTTAGGCGGCTGAGCCTCATCCAATCTGCGACGTCCTTCATACCCTCTTGTAGGTTGGTCTTGGCGCTGGCGGGGTCCTTGGTGAGGGAGAGTATAAGTTGGGTGTCGTCGGCGTAGGAGGTGATGATGATGTGCTTGCGTACGATGTTAGCGAGGGGGCTCATGTAGACATTGAAGAGTGTCGGGCTGAGTGATGAGCCTTGAGGTACGCCGCAGATGATCTCAGTGGGTTCTGAGCGAAACGGAGGGAGGTAGACTCTTTGGGAGCGGTTTACGAGGAAGGAGGCGATCCAGTCCAGGGCCTGGTCTTGGATCCCGGTGGAGCGGAGGCGGGTGATTAGGGTGCGGTGACAGACGGTGTCAAAGGCAGCCGAGAGGTCGAGAAGAATGAGGGCGACTGTTTCACCGTTGTCCATCAGGGTTCTGATGTCGTCTGTGACTGACTATCTTATACGTTATATTGCTATTCTGCTTTTGGTTATCGACCGCTCGCTCTCTTAGTGCTACCTTCAATTTTATTTGCCGCGCCGCTAGTATCCCGTATCTCTTTCGTGCCTCAGTGTCACTTTTACCCTAGCACGAGCGCAGCAACAGTTATTTCAAACGTCTTCAGCGCTTGCATACATTTCCCCACCTCAAACGCGATGTGCGCGTTCAATCGAGCAAGCGTTATCAGCCTTTCAGCAAGCGTGTTATCCAGAGAACTTCCTGCATTCCTCTGCCGCTTACAGAGCGCCTTACACCGGGCGAGTCTTCAGTCTCTGCCGCCTGCTGTGTGACTCCCAAGGGGCGCGGCTTCCAGTCTCCACCCCCAGGCCTCGTCTAGGTGCTTCCGCTCACCTCAGGGGAGTGGCTATTGATTTTTCTTCCTGAGTTTAACTGTTTATTTACCAAAGCTCTGCATTTATTATTTTCTCTAGTTTCACTATGGAATCTGATAGCTCCCCTTTAATATATGAGGATGGGGAGTCCTTTAAACAAGGTCTAAATGTTTTCATCCAGTCATCTGTGGAACAAGCCTTACAGGCTTCTATGGCAAACATAAAAAAAAATATTTAAAGTTCTGTAAAAAATATGGGGGGTCATCACGACCCTGGCAGTCGGAGAACGCCAGGGCTAAAGTGGCGTCCGTAACGCCAACAGGCTGGCGGTACGGAGACCCATATTATGACCGCGGCGGTAGTGCCGCGGTCGCACCGCCGGGGCCGGCGGTTTCCCGCCGTTTTAGCCCCGGCGGTGATAATCCACCAGGGCAGCGCTGCAAGCAGCGCTGCCCTGGGGATTATGACTCCCCTACCACCACCGCCAGGAAGAGGCTGGCGGTAAGGGGAGTCCTGGGGCCTAGGGCATAGCAGACAGTGAAAAGCGCGACGGGCGCTACTGCACCCGTCGCATGGCCGCAACACCGCCGGCTCCATTAGGAGCCGGCTCCTATGTTGCGGCCGCATCCCCGCTGGGCCGGCGGGCGTAAACTAGGTTTGCGCCCGCCGGCCCAGCGGGAATGTTGTAATGGGGACCGCAGGAGTGCGGCCGCATTGGCCGCCAATGTTGTATTGACCCCCATGGTGTCTAATACTTTACTGGCCCATTCTGCGGGGGAAAGCAGAAAAAGAAAATTGGCTCCAATAATCTCTAAGACTAGTCAGGTTTCCTCACACCAGACTGAGGACTTGGGGCCAGATGTAGGAAGCCGTTTGCATGGTGCAAACTGCGAAAATCGCAGTTTGCGCCATGCAAACAGCCTAACGCGATGCTCATTCACAAATTGCGAGTCGGTAGCTACTCGCAATTTGTAAATGCGACTCACAAATAGGAAGGGGTGTTTCCTTCCTATTTGCGACTCGCTTCGCAATGCAGAATTGCTTTGTGACCGCGAATGCGGTTGCAAAGCAACTCGCAGTTACCACCAGTGTCACACTGGTGGTAACTCAATCGCAAAAGGGAAGGGGTCCCCATGGGACCCCTTCCCCTTTGTGAATGTGGGCATAAAGGTTTTTTCAGAGCAGGCAGTGGTCCAATGGACCACTGCCTACACTGAAAAAACGAAACCAAATGGTTTCGTAATTTTTTTCATTTTGCAACTCGTTTTCCTTTAAGGAAAACGGGCTGCAAAATGAAAAAAAAAACTGCTTAATTGAAAAAGCAGTCACAGACATGGAGGTCTGCTGACTTCAGCAGGCCACCATCCCTGTGAGTGCAGGGACTCGCTATGGGGTCGCAAAAAGCGACCCACCTCATTAATATTAATGAGGTGGTTCTTTGCGACCCCATAGCGAGTCGCAGACGGTGTCTGAGACACCGTTCTGCATCTGATTTTGCGAATCGGAAATTGCAAGTCGGACAGACTCGCAATTTCCGATTCGCAAAATCGGAATTTGCTACATCTGGCCCTTAATTTGTAAGGAGGGGAATTCTTCAAAAAATGGTACGGACTCCGTGCCTTCCAAATGTAAAGGTAAATCAAAAAATATAAAGCTTGCGCCAAAACCAATTTTAATTTCCAACATATTAGACACCGATAACGATGACGATAATGATGATGACATGGATGACTCCGATCAGCATCCTTTCTCTGGCAATAATTTTCCACCTTATTCTCCTTCTAAAAAGACCAAATTTTCCTCTTTTGAGTCAACCTCCACCATTGTGGATGTGGATGGGGTCCCTATGTTCGATCCTTCCCTCATCCATCACCCAAACTCCACTGAATGGCTTCCTTCTACCCACATGGGAGAGTATATTTCCTCTCATCTTCGGCTGCCATTAGACAAGCAAACTCGCTCTAAGCTCAAGTCTGAATGTCCTAGACCTGCTCTAGCGTCTAATATCACCGCCACTCCTGCCATTGATCAATCTCTTATAACCTTCTTTACTAAGTTTGGCAAGGATCCCCGCAAAGGAGTTGATAAAGCCTGGACAACTTGTCAGGACAAACTTCTCGATGTTGTAGGGCCCTTGGCCCGCATTTTTTACCTGGCTGAATCGGCCAGACTCAAGGATACTCCTATCGATCCTATGGACCTTTCCCTTTGGATACAGAGAGCCTTCTGCCTTTTGGGAAATGCCAATTTGGCTATTATTCATGAAAGAAGGAAAGGTTTACTCCTCAAACTGGACCCCAAACATGCCAACCTTGCAACTCTTGATCCCGGTATCCAGGCTGATGGTAAGCTCTTTGGGGATTCCTTTATCAAAGACCTCAGCAGATACGTCACTACTTTCTCTTCTATACACAAAGCCCAACAGTCTTTAAAAAAGGCCTTCAGCCAACGTGTTTTTTGCACGGGCCGGTAGAGGCAGGAGCCACTTTACCGGCCGCACCTACCGCAACCAAGGTGCTAGAGGCTCCTTCAACAATGATCAAGACTTCAAGCCACAGTTTTATCCCCAGAGATCCAGAGGTTTCTGCGGCCAAAGATATTCCAGATCAAACAACTCTCAAGGTAAGCCAGTCTTCTAGCCTTCCCATGGGAGGTCGGCTTCAATTCTTCCTCCCAAAATGGCGTGCAATTACTTCAGACCCGTGGATATGAAACACAATTCAGGGTTATCTAATAGAGTTTTATTCTCCTCCTTTTCAAACCTTTTTCCCTCCTCCTCCAAAATTTTCTGCGGAAATGTCCGCTCTCATTACAACCGAAGTACAGTTGCTCATTCGCAAAAATGCTATCCAACCGTCTCTTCCCAATCCGTTGGGCTTTTTAAGTTCTTTATTCCTAGTCCAAAAGAAAAACAAAAAGTTAAGACCGGTAATCAATCTCAAACCTTTCAATCAATTCGTGATTTATCTCCACTTCAAGATGGAAACTATCATCCATCTCAGGGATATTTTACTTCAAAACGATTGGCTAGTAAGACCAGACCTTCAGGATGCTTACCTTACTATTCCTATTCACCCTTATCACAGAAAATTCTTACAATTTCAATGGCTATCAAAAACGTATTCCTTTTCTTCTCTGCCTTTCGGGCTTTCTTCAGCCCCCTGGTGTTTTACAAAGGTAATGAAACCAATCGTTGCCCATCTCAGATCTCTAGGTATCAGGCTCATAATCTATCTTGACAATATTCTCCTCATGCACCAAAATGTTCTCTTCCCGCCCATCTTCAGTTAACAAGGTCTCTTCTTACAGATCTCGGCTTCATCATAAACATGGAAAAATCAATGGTAACCCCCTCTCAACAAATAGAATTCCTGGGTTTCCTCATCAACTCCTCCACAGCTACTCTTCACCTTCCCCTCTCAAAAGTGATTTCACTCAAAAAAGAACTTATGCATACCCTTCACAAAGATACCATTTCTCTCAGATCCCTAGCAAGGATAGTCGGTCTCCTTTCTTCCTCTATTCAGGCAATATTCCCAGGTCCTCTCCATTATCGAGCCCTCCAGCTTTTACAAATTTCCATCTTCGCAGAGGTCTCGCCTTCACCGATCTTATTTGTCTAGATTCAGAGTCTTGTTTAGAGATTCAATGGTGGATACACCATTTAGACGCTTGGAACGGCAAGACCATCTTTCCCTCTGCGCCCGATCTTGCATTAGAATCCGATGCAAGCCTCACGGGCTGGGGCGCCCGTTGTGGACCAATATCAGCTGGCGGTACATGGTCCGTAGAGGAGTCCAAATTGCACATAAACTGTTTGGAGATGCTTGCAGGTTCCTTTGCGATCAAAAGTTTCACAAAAGACAAAGTCAAATGTTCCATCCTCCTACGCATGGACAACGTTTCGGCGGTCCAATACATATACCATCTTGGGGGTACCAAATCAAAACCTTTAGCTCTTCTAACAAAAAGTCTTTGGGAGTTCTGTCTCATTCACAAGTTTTCTCTCCTTGCAGAATATCTCCCAGGATAAACTCCATTGCAGATTGGCACTCCTGCCATCCCAAAGAGTACAGCGATTGGAAACTTCATCCTTCAATATTTCAAAAACTTCTAAACAAATGGGTTCCTTTTCATATCGATCTACTTGCTTTGTGTCTCAATACTCAGTTACCCCTCTTCGTCAGCTGACACCCCGATCCTCTCGCTTTGGCAACAAACGCGTTTCTACAAGATTGGTCCTCAGCAACCAACTATGCCTTCCCTCCTTTCATATTAATCAACAGAGTACTATCTCAAGCCAGACGCCAGAATGCCTCTTTAGTCATCGTCACCCCCTTCTGGCAGTCTCAGGTCTGGTTTCCCCTTCTTCTCGAGTTGTCCACGGATTTTCCTCTACTTCTCCCTCCGTTCCCTTCTCTTCTCGTAGATCCATCGGGTTCTATTTCGACAGAAGCTACAGAATTCATTAACAATGCTTGGGCCCCCGGCACAATAAAATAAATCAGCTTGGTCTCTTTGGACAAGCTGGTGTGTGGGAAAATGTATCAATCCCATTTCAAAGGATCTAAACCTTATTGTAAATGTTTTGGCGGCAGAAGCCAGTGCGGGTAAATCCTATAGAACTATAAATCTTTATAGATCCTCTATCTCTATGCATCACCAATATATCAATGGCAAACCGGTAGGGGAGCATCTCCTTATCTGCCGCCTTCTAAAGGGAGTTAAACTTGCCAAACCTCCTGCATCCAAATATTCTTTCCTTTGGTATGTCTCATTGGTTCTAAATTTGTTCCTTTCTTGGCCCGAGAACTCGGATCTATCATTGAAAATGCTTTCTGCTAAATTGACCATGTTGTTGTGCCTTATTTCTATCAAACGTGTGTATGATGTAAAATCTTTAGATGTTTACTCATGCCAGTTTATGCCTACAGGTGTTTTATTCCACATTTCTAAACGCACTAAAACCAACTTACATACTGTTTTTTACCCTTTCTTTCCTAACAAACCTAAACTCCGTGTGGGTCTTTGTCTAAAAGAATATGAGATATGAACTGTTAACCTCAGAATGTCCTCCCTCCCTCAGCTCCTGATCTTGTTCAGTAAACCCCATAAACTAGTTTCTTTGGCTACCTTAGCTCGCTGGGTTAAATGGGTCATGTCCCTGGCGGGTATTGATACTTCCATCTTTGGGGCCCATTCCTCCAGGGGTGCCATTGCTTCCAAGGCCTTTGCATTGGGTTCCAGCTTAGAGGACATTCTGAGGTCGGCCGATTTGTCTAATGATAATGTTTTCAAAACGTTCTATTGTAAACCTGTTAGATCTGCTACTTCTCTGGTGGTTGATATGCTTTAAACTAGCATAATAGGAGCCTCCGGTCTTGACATAAAATGTAGATTTTCCTAGTAATTTATGAAGGAAAGTCTTCATTTTATTAAAGACACTGAGGTGAGTATTATCCCACCGCTCTCTACTAATATGTTTCTCCTTTCCCTCCCAGCCAGTCCAGCACTACCTCCTGCCTCCGGATGATGCCAGACTTCCTTTGTTTACTTCTTCTGCCTCTACTACACTGGTCTCCCGGAATTATTTTCCTCCACGACTTTTCATTTCCTTCAAGTTATGCCTGGATTGTTTCCTGTTGCCAAGACTTGTTATCTTTTATCCTCGCAATGGCTATTATTGGTTCTATTTTTGTTTTATGACTAGGTGAGCTGCTCACTCAAGAAAAGAGGGCTGCCTGCAGTCAACATTGTACTCTATGGTCCTTGGGAACTGCCTATTGGTGCTTCTGGTGCCTACGTTTTTCTTCCCATTGGTTAGCATGTTGCTAAGCCTCTCGGGAAGTGTAATCGCTTGACTGCTGCTATTTTATTAAAGCTAGAAAAGAATGCATAATACTCACCTCCGTGACTTTAATAAAATTAAGACTTTCCTTCATAAATTACTAGGAAAATCTACATTGTTCTACAACAGCCTGTGATGTTGCAGACTTCTTCAATGGTTCCACACAACCTGATTGATACAGGTCCAGTTTATCCAAATTACGCTTTCATAGTGATATGTGGTTTGCTTGCATCTTACAACACTTTGCAACACTTTTCCAGCCGAACGTGCACCTTGTGTAATGTTAGACATTTTCTGAGCAAACCAGCTTGTTACTGGTATCTTGCAAGAAAAATTGAAATGAGGTGCGGACTTCATGAAATTCGGCAATTTTGCATATTATATCGGGATCATCAAAATTTCACCTACGCATAATGTATAATTGGCTTTAAAGCTGGCAACAAAGGGTGTATGGATGAAACGAGCACAGAAACGACCATGTTTTCATACTCTTGAATAGTGGCTCCTCGAGAACAGAAGCCCGACGCATGCAGAAATCTTGGTGGGCGCCTGACACTGATGAAGCGAAGACAATGTTCAATACTAAATAATAGATCAACATATTAGAAATTCAAGTGTCCCTTTACAAGCATTGCTCTCCCATCTCTCGTCCGTCCTCGTCATTTGATGGTCAGCATTTAACGTGCTGGGTTACGTGCAGAGCACATTAACTCTAAACACAGAGGGACACCCGGAGAGACGCTGTTTATCATTATCCATATTTACTGTGCCACTTACCAGCCCGTAAGTGCACATTATGAAGTGTTTTACTGCAGCAACCCAGCCTCGCGCGCACTGCGTCCTCCCTCTGACACCGCAGCAGAATAATGGAGTAATCTCTCCAAAAGGTCGTCCCATCAAGCGCGCGCGCCGCGCTTCAAATGCTAATTCCCTGCCGTCTCCGCTCCCTCTAAAAATTCATGAGCTCCGGCAGCCTCCCAGCTTAGCCCGCGATTGTCGGCTGTAAACAGCTGCTCAGAGGCTGGCAGGAAGACAAAACCAAACATATGCTCATTTCATCACTCGGAAGGATGCGGCTGCCAAGGGCAGCTCCAGTCATTTTCAGGTCTTGTGTTTTAAACAATTGCTGCCGCTCCGGACGGATGGGAGATGCCTTTGAACGCGCTCTGTCACTCGTACATTCCTAAGAGGGGGGAGCAGGAGAGGTCCCCGGCCCTGGATGACAAACAGTGTAAACTTTTTAATTTCATTTTGACTGCAATTCTTCCACTTTCACTGGCTGGGGTTAGTTAGCTCCGAGGAAGAGGGAGGCAGAAATAAGGTAATAAAAGCTAGCAGCATCTTTGCCATGAAAGTGCAACGTTTTACCAATGTTAGTCTAGTCCACACAACTCCTAATTATTAACTACCTACGGTTAATGGAGTTTTCCTCTTTCCTTTGCCTAATCAATTGCATATTTTAACTCTTGTGCGTTGCAAGAGCATTCCTTGCTTAGTTTTCTTGCCAGTACCGTGAAACTATGAGGCATATTTAGAAGCCCCTAGCGCCTCCTTGAGTCATTTTTTTTTTACTCTAATGTGGCGTTCAACAGGCATTTTTGCTGCGGCATATTTATAAAGTGGCACAATAATGGCACAATGCATGTATTGTGCCACTTTGCATCCCCTTGCGCCACATTATGCAAGGGGTATTGTGGCACTAGGAGGCCCTCAAAAATGACGCAGTGAAATTTACAACATTTCATTGCGTCATTTTTGGCATAATTTGTAATGCCTGCTCAAAGCTGCCGTTAAAATGACACACCCATAGTAATCTATGGGTGCTAGTTCAGCAAAGAGCCACAATAGCGTCAGAATTTTGATGCGTCCGTTTCTTGAAAATAGGCCCCTATTTTTCGCTTGTAGCTTGCAATCATTATATACAAGTGCATACTGCACTCAGGTTTCATCTTGCGAGTATTCTCAAACTGTGCTGCGGTGTTAACTCCAGATTTTGGACCAGCTAATCAGGGGTATCATAAGGATTTTATGGGCCCTGGGCCAAATGTATTTTGGGGGTCCCCAGTTTGGAACAGCTTTGAATTTATGATCCAATTTCAGATCTACCTTGCCCTCTTTGGCCACATCAATAACAGTGCACAGGCACACTTGTGGAATTTTTTAATCTGTTTACATCTAATATTCAGAAATGCTGGTGTTTTTTTCGATAGTGGTATTTAAAACAGCCTGTTTATGAATTACTCAAGGTCATTAGGGCAAGAAACTCTGCAGAATAGAGTTGGCTCTATCAGGGGACTGGCTGGGGTCCTGGGCCAGAGACCACTTTGCCCACACTTTAAAATGTCTCTGCAGCTAGTCACTCCTACACAACTTATCTACTACCCATTCCTCATCCTCACCTACTTTGCACATTGTTTCTCCTCAAGAAGAAGCCAAGGCAAGCAGTCTGCGTTAATATTAATTAACACTAGAAAATGTCTGATATCCGAGAGTAATCTTGCAACCTGCATATCCATTTGCTTAGCGGAATCGTTGCTCTACTGATGCCCTTCATGCTTAAAATATCTAACACAGGTTTATGGTCAGTGCCCTTATTTTGCATGGGTCATGGAGGTTTCTCATACACTAGGGCAGCCACATCACCATGTCCTCACAGTTTCCAGAAGTTGGTGTCGCCATTGCTAATGAAACTCTTGTGCCTTAGATTCTGCATCCCATCACGTCTACTTCCTTCTATCCTAGTGGTCCAAACCTGCAGGTATAGCATGCATGCACAGTCCTAGAAGCTAATTACATTTAGTGAGCCATCTTCTTCCACTTTAGACCCCATGAATATGTCAGTCCACTTCTCCAGGAACCACGGTTCCTCACAAATCCTCTAAATCAGCAGTGTCACCTTATATGCCGCTGACATGCAATAACTCACCAGAATAATGGTCCTGTAGTAGGAGTTCTCATGCACCATCCAAATGGCAACTGAATAGATGTGCAGGCTCTCAGTTAAATGTGAAGAGTTGCTTATTTCAAACCAAAGGGGATAATCTGTTACCTACAAGACACTATTGGGGAGACTGCCTAGCCAGGAGCCCTCCACATTCCAGGTATATCTTGTTTCTAAATGAACAATCACAGTTTTTCTTAAAGTCAGTACCTAGATTTTGTAAATGTGCAATAATGCTATAAACAAAAATGGATGAGGTTGTCCCTTTGAGATTCCACACACTCAGAGGAGTAGATAAGCAGAGAAAAAATCATGGGGGACCTCAAATCAAGTTGTTGCATTTTCTGTCATGTCTGATGAGGAGAACCTTATATTATATGTTAAACTCCCTAACAAAATTCTCCTTACACTTAAACATGACAACACATTTCCCCCCTTTTCCACTCCCAAACCATCAAATATATGTCTCTCTCTCTCTCTGCCACTGACATCAACAATCTCTTTAAAGTGTTCAATCTGTCCCTCCTCAAACATGTGACGTAGTTTACAGCCATTCAGCTTTCACTAGTTCTAAAAAAGAATGGCTCAATTGAACACTTGCCATGTCTCGTAATAGTCTTTTGAAACCACCTTATCAAGAACCTTCTTTTATAAGTTATAGATTCCTCTTCAATCTGGCTTCTGCACCGTCGGTTCTACAAGACATGCAGAATTTTAAATGAGCAACTTAACAATGGTGATGTTTTTAGATAGGGGTTCCAAGTGATCTCAAATAGACAACATGAATGAAGCTCTTGTCATCAACAATGTCACTTAGAACCTCGAGCTGGAAAACCTCCCCATTATAAAATCTTAATTGCTAGACTTGTCATCTTTAGTGTGACTTTCCCTCAAATGTTTTGCCTTCACCCCCCTGTTTTCTGAATTTCGTGTATGTTGGCATTAGGACTCTGTGCCCTTTACCATTGCTAACCAGCACTAATGTTGTTGTGTTCTCATCTCAAAATATGGTACAGTTGGCTTACACCTGACTGACATATTTATTTTACTTATCAGTATATGGCACAACATGTGCCAGGTTCTGTACAAATGCTACTAGTAGGCCTGCAGCACACATTGTTCCACCCACTTAAGTAGTCCTTTAAAATATGCCCTAGTCCTGCCACTGCAGGCTGTAGTGCAGTTTCAAACCTGCTCATTTGACCTGACAAAATATGCCAGTTGCCAGGGTTGAACCTTCCTTTTAAAAGAAAAAAGGTCACCCCTAAGGAAGGCCCTACACAGCCCACAGGGCAGTGTTAGACATTGGGGCCCATATTTATCCTTTTTTAGCGCCGCATTGGCGCCACTTTTTGATGCAAAAGCGGCGCAAACTTACAAAATACAATTGTATTTTGTACGTTTGCGCCGTTTTTTCATAAAAAAGCGGCGCAAATGCAGCGCTAAAAAAGTATAAATATGGGCCTGGGTCTCTGGTTGGCAGAGGTATCCACCTTATCCAAGTAGGGACCACAATCCTAGTCAGGGTAAGTCAGAGACATTCCCTAAATTAACCTGTGCTCTCCCTCTGGTAGCTTGGCAGGGAGCAGTCAGGCTTAACGTAAGAGGCAATGTGTAAAGCATTTCTGCAAGCATTGTTGACGAAGGCTCAACATGTTGGTTTTCCAGCCGCACTTGGGGCGATGCATCACCAGTGGTCTCCATGAAAGGTGGATGTGATGTGCTGATTTCTTTGCCACACTTGGGGCGATGCATTGGTGGCAGCCTTGCAGTGCATTGCCACCTCAGGTAAGGGTAGGACTCACACATCACAGAGCCCAGCAGCACCAGGAGAGTTTCAAGAAGTCTTCGATGTCCCTGGAAATGCAGAAGAACAGGAAGCAAGCCTGCTGAAGACAAGCCCAGTCCTTGTCCTCAGCAGGGCAGAGATCAGCAGGCAGCAGCACAACTGACCAATGAAGAGGAGAAGTTCCTTGGAACAGTCAGTCCAGGCAGAGTGGCAAGACATACAGCACAGCAGTCTTTACACCAGCCGGGGTTTTTCCAAGTCCAGTAGTGATCTGATTTCAAGGGATCTTATTCCCCCAAAAGCCCTTGATAAATGGGATGACTTCAATGGCTCTCTCTGAAGTGCACAGGTGCCTCTTTTATCCCACCCCTGGCTCCAGATTATCAGTGGGAGTTAATCAGTCCTTTTGTGTAGGCTCAGGCCACTACACTTTGAAGTGTAAGTTTGAGCCCTTCTGAATCTCCTCCCAGGAAGACCCATCCATCTGCAGATGAATGTAGATGCAGTTGAGTAACCTGCATTTTAGGCTTTAGGTGTCTGAAGGAAATGCACAAATGTATCTGTCACCCAGCTCAAGCCTGACATGTATTGGAGACAGGTTGTAGGCACCCAGGCCAGTGAGAGCAGAGAAATGCTCAGTTTTTAAAAGTGGCATTTCTGAAAAATCGTAATAATAAATCCTACTTTACCAGGGTTTATCATTACCATTCCAATGGTATCAAACACAATGCAGCTCCTTCTTCATGAGCAGTATTTACAGCTTACAAGTATTGTTAGAAATTGGGTTTCTGGGTGGCCAGGGTATGCACGTAAGCCAGGCAGAACCCACCCACTCTAGTCAGGGCAAGGTAGTTACACGTCCAAGACAACCCCTGCTCACCCCCTTGGTAGCTTGGCTCGAGCAGTCAGGCCTAACTCGGAGGCAATGTGTAAAGCGTTTGCACAACACACACAATACACGTGACGCAAGATGTACACTACAAAGTAAACACAACACTGAGCAATGTAAAAATAAACTATATTGCACAAAACATAATTAGACCAACATTACACGTCAGTAATCCTCTGCTACCTTAGCAGTTGTCAGAACGTTACACAAGTACTAATACTCTGCAAGAATAAGCAGTTGTTACATTAGAACATGTAAGTACTCAGAATTCTGCAACATTAGCAGTAGTCAGGAATCACAGTAACTAAATGTAGGCACTTGTCATGGAGAATGCATTAAGGGCCTATATCAGGAACATTACAAAATTATATGGCAAGCCATGAGAGAGTAAACATACATCAGCCTAACATTCCCATGATAGGAACATTTAGTCAATATATATTAGTGGAAAAATAACCCTGGAACATCCCACCCTCCCAGTGTCCCCAAGAGTACCTTATATAGTAGAGTAAGGCACTCGTAGTGCCTGGAAGGTCGTGGTGGGGGCCCCCGGCACTCCTATGCGCTTAACGGGGGCCACACATGGTTCCTCAGTGAGAGGGGCGTCGCCACCCTCTCTTGTTTTCCTAACGGGCCCCACCTGGGGCCTGTGATCTCTGTGGGGCTCACCCTGGGCCTCCTCTGGCCCTACTGCCACAAGTGGGGGCAAGGTAGCCCAACAAAGTAATGGGGGCGAGAGGAAGGGGCCTTCGGCGAGGCCTCCCTTCCACGTTACTAAAAATAATGCCCGGTTGAAAATAGGAGCGTCCCGCTCCTATGGCAGTGACCGGGGATAGGAGGACGTTCCCCTCGCCTCCGCTGAGTCCTCCTCCTCAGGGGCGGCCCTGGGATCCGGAGGAGACCTCCAATGAGATCTCTCTCCCTCCTGGGGCCACTACCACACACTAACCAGCATCGATGTGGTGCGCAAGTGTTTACTGCAGCTCCCGGGCCGCAGCGGTGTTCTGGGCAACAATGGAGGACGGCTGGAGCCCCGGGGCGCTCCAAGGAGTGAGCCGTGCCCCGGGGGTACCGATAGGAGCACGCTTACTCGGTTACCTTTTTCTTGTGCCCCAGGGGCACTGGAGGGCACGCGACACTCGCGCTTCTTCGAAATAGGATGCCCGGGCTGCGGCGGTGATTATCCGGCAACCAGAAAGCGATTCGAACAGCACGCCTAACAACACTGAAGTCCCTGGGGACAATAAAGGGAGGTACAGGCGGCAGGGTCCAGCAACAGGCCAGCACAAGGAAAATGCAGTCAGTGGCAAGTCCTCCTTGTGACCCAGTAGGTCATAGGTCAGCACAACATCAGCAGTCCATGGCGGTCCCTGGTGAGTCCTCTCAGCCTTCTGTTCAGTTCAAGAATGTCTCCAGAATGTCCAAATTGTGGGGAAAATTCCCCTCTACTTATACTAAGTTTGCAGTGTCTCTTACAATGAGGAGGAGAGGGGGTTCCAACCAGTTACAACTGGTTCTGGGAGTGCCCCATCTTTCCTCCAGCACAAGCTCCAAACATCAGTGGGGGGTAAATGACCCTATTGTGCGAGGCCAGGGCACAGCCTTTATAAATGCAGGTGAGGAACCATGTGTGGCCTCTCCCTTCTCTCAGCCCAGGAAGACTATACAATATGTAGATGCACCTCTATGACACCTCCACCCTCCCTGTGTACAGGCTGTCTGAAAAGTATGCACAAAGCCCTAACTGTCAGTCTGCCCAGAGGTGGACTGGAGTCAAGCTGCAAAAACACCAGAGTCATAAGCACAGATAAATGTGCACTTTCTAGAAGTGGCATTTCTGTAATAGTAATAAAAAATACACCTACACCAGTAAGCAGCATTTCTCATCACTATCACAACCATACCAAACATGCCTACGCTACCCCTCATAAATCAGACAATACCCCCTACACATAAGGCAGGGCATTTCTAATACAATCCTATGAGAAAGCAGCACTCACAGCAGTGAAACACCAAGTTAGGCTGTTTGTCACTACCAGGACAGGCCACGCAACCGAGCACATGTCCTGCCTTCTACATACATGGGACGCTGCCCAAAGGGCTAGCTAGGGCGTACCTTAGGGGTGACTTACATGTAGTGAAAGGGGAGTTCTGAGCCTGGCAAGTAACTTTAGGTGCCAGGTCCCTGTGGCAAAAAACTGAGCACACAGGCCCTCCGCTAGCAGGCTTGAGATCGATTTGAAAGGCTACTTCAGTGGGTGGCGCAAGCAGTGCTGAAGGCCCATTATTAGCATTTAACTTACAGGCCCTGGGTATAGGGATACCACTTTTTCAAGGGACTTATAGGTAAATTAAATATGCCAATTAGGTATAAGCCAATCATATACATTTTACAAGGGAGAGCACATGTACTTTAGCACTGGTTAGCAGTGAAAAAGTACTCAGATTCATACCGTCAGCCAACAAAGGTCAGAAAAATAAGGAGGCAAAAGGCGAAAAGTCTGGGAAATTACCCTGTAAAAGAGCCAGGTCCAACAAGTATATTAAAGAATTCTCAATGCTGGCCCATGAAAGAATCAGGCCCCACAGTATTGAAAAACGACTTTGGGAGTTTTTTCATTAGCAGGACATGTAAAACTTAAAACTTAAAAGTACATCTCCTGCCTTTTACGTTTGTGGCACCCTGTCCGATGGGCTACATAGGCCCTACCTTAGGGGTGACTTATATGTAAGAAAAGGGGAGTTTGAGGTGTGTCAAGAGGCTTTGAATGCCAAATCGAAGTGGCAATTAAACTACACACACAGGCTCTGCAGTGACCTGACACATGTTTACAGAGCTACTGAAATGCGTGGCACAATCCGCTGCAGACCCATTAGTAGCATTTAATTTTCATGCCCAGGGTATATGGCATACCACTTTACAAGGGATGTACAAGTAAATTAAATATGCCAATTGTGGATACACCAATGTTACCGTGTTTTAGAGGAGAAGCACATGCACTTTAGCACTCGTTAGCAGTGGTAAAGTGCTCAGAGTCCTAAGGCCAACAAAAAGATGAAAACAAAAAGTGAAAGGCAAAAATTCTAAGGTAAGACATCAGTAAGGATGCCAGGTCTAACAGGCAGGTTGCATTGTATTTGAAAAGCAGGGCATATATTTTTACTTTTTACATGTACTAGTAATTAAAAGTTCATAAATTCATTTTATAACTACTGCAAGGCCTATCTCGCCCATTGGATAGCTTTGGGTTACATTATTACATGTATTAAATGCTAATGTTTGATTGGGAATAGATAGGAATGTCAGGTTTTGACTCATATGAATTGTAAGCAGTCTGGGCGACGCATTGGTTTTGAGGAGCTATGAGGCTGCGATTTGGAGTCCAGAATTGTCATCGAGACTGCCAATGAAAAGAGATGCGCAGGTTCCGATGAGATAGCAGGCTGCTTTGCCATGTGGGTCTTCGCGACAGAGGAGACCCAATCAGCGGGGCGATGTGTTGGTTCTGCTCGGGGTTGCACTGCATAACAGAGGAGATGTTACAGTTCTGCTGGATCTACATAGGCTTGCATAGTAACTTAAGCCCACTTCCAAAGAGTCCAGGACTGGGGTGGCACTACTTGGCAGGGAAGACTCACAGATAGCAGCATCCAGGAGCTGGGGTCGACTTGCCCCTGAGGGGCAAATCAGCCAACTAGCCTTTGGAGTCACTCTAGGGTCCTGGGTTCAACAGAGTATCCACAGGTCCAGAGGTGTACTGAATAGTTGGTGTCTGTGATCCAATATTTATACCCATTTCTGCTTTTGAAGTTGGAGAAGCTTCTAGAGGTTTGTGTTTGATGTGCAAACGTACCCTGCCTTCCTAGCACTGGCTCCAGAGTAACTACTGAGGGTATGCAGTCCTTTGTGCGGAGGCAGGGCACAGCCTATCCAAGTGTAAATGGGGCTGTGCCCATCCTGCCAGTGATGGCCCATCCAGGCACAGCTAGGCTTCCTATTGTGTGTGTCTAGGAGGAATACATAAAGCCCAACTGTTAACTGCCCCCAGTCATGTGACCCAGAGACAGGTTGCAAGCACTGTGGCCCTCATTACAACCCTGGCGGTCAAAGACCGCCAGGGCTGTTTTGTCAGAAGCACCGCCAACAGGCTAGCGGTGCTTTCCTTGGAATTACAACCACGTCGCACCGCCGGGACCGACGGTTTCCCACCACTTTGGTCCCGGCGGTTGTAATCCCCCAGGGGATTACGAGATCCCCTCCCGCCAGCCTTTTCATGGCGTTATGAACCGCCATGAAAAGGCTGGCAGAAAGGGGAGTTGCGGGGCCCGTGGGGGCCCCTGCACTGCCCATGCCTCTGTCATGGGCAGTGCAGGGGCCCCCTGCCACGGCCCAATGGAGCTTTTCACTGTCTGCATAGCAGACAGTGAAAAGCGCGACAGGTGCAACTGCACCTGTCGCACCGCCGCAACACCGCAGGCTCCATTTGGAGCCGGCTCCCGTGTTGCGGCCAACATCCCCTCTGGGCCAGGTGGCGGAAACCAGGTTTCCACCTGCCGGCCCAGCGGGGATCTCTAAATGGCCACCGCGGGAGTGCAGCTGCATTGGCAGCCGCACGGCAGATACAACTTTTGTAATGAGGGCCTAAATGACTAAGGCACGAAAATGGCAATGTTCTAAAAGTGGCATTTTCTAAATTGTCATTTAAAATCCTACTTCATCATAAGTTAGGATCTTTCTTTGCAATTCCAAACATGAATGAGTTACTTGTTCCAATTCAAAAGTTACAGCCTATTAAATATAATAAGATGACTCCAATGTATTACTATGCAAGAGATCAGCCTTGCAGTGGTGAAAAATTAATTTAGCGTTTTTCACTATCAGGTCATGTGAAACCTAAAAGTACATGGCCTACTTTATAAATACATTGCACCCTGCCCTCTAGGCTCTTCAGGGCCTTCACTATGGGTGGCCTTGGGCCTGACAAAAGGATTATTTTGCCAGATCTAAATGGCATTTAATTAAAACCACACACACAGGGTGCAATGGCAGGTCTGAGGCATGTTTAAAGTACTACTTAAGTGTTTGGCACAGTCAGTGCTGCAGGCCCAATAGTAGCAGTTAATTTACAGGCCCTGGGTACAGGTATTACCAATTTAATATGGTCTTAAATGTAAATGAGCCATGTCAGTGAGCCATGTGAATTAGGTATAAGCCACTTCTACCATGGTTTAAGGAGAAAAGCCAAGTAAGTTAGCACTGGTTAGCAATGGAAAAGTGCTCAGAATCGTAAAGGCAGAAAACATGACAGTGAAGGGGGCTTTGAGGGTTTAGGCATTATATCTACCTAAAATATTGAACTTGCCTAGCCCTGGTTCTAATGATTGGATGTTTCTTGTTCTGGTCCTATTTTATTTGTGAAAATGTATTCAGTTTTTCTAAAATGGTTTGGAATTTTCTTGTTCTAATGTTTTCACTTTATTACTGCTTGTGTGCTGCATAAAAACCTCATCCCTGAATGATTGCCCCTCCCTCTACACCTCAGGGTTTGCAGGGGCCTGCTTTACTCCCCTGCAAAGAATGATTTCCCAATATCGCAGGCAGAAGGGCTGGTGGCCACAGAGCTGGCAGAGGCAGGACCACCATCATCCCAGCAGCTTTGGAACCCGTGCATCAAACTCATCATCTGATACTAAGTAAAGACATTAATATTTATTTTGTTCAGTAGAGTGCACCTTGTCAGAACAAGGACAAAGAAAAACACACATTTCGAAAAAAAACAAAAGAACCCTTTACTGGTCTTGTCACCATTGAAGAATTAGGGCCCTATTACGACTTTGGACTTTGGCGGATGGGATACTCCATCACAAATGTGACGGACATCCTGTCCACCGTTTTACACATTCCATAGGATATAATAGAACTTGTAATAAGGCAGACGGGATATCCGTCACGTTTGTGACGGAGTATCCCATCTGTCAAGGTCGTAATCAGCCCTTAGTCTTTTCTTTTAGTTCAGAATTAAAAGCCAAACCTTCTAGCGATTACTAAAAAACATCAGTATTTTGTATTAGTTTTCACTGTACTTCAACGTGTTGTACTCACAGTTTACAGAAATCTGTTTTAGTTTGGACCCTGTTCAATTAATTATCAGTTGTATTTTGAAAGGAATGGAAGATGCCATGTTTCTGTATTTTTCTGTGTTAGTTTTAGATAGCTTGCATTTTGTTCTTCTTTTCTAAGTATTTCTCTTTTTATATTTACTGGCGGTGCTTCCATATTATTTGGAGAGAGGATTAACATATTGATTGTATGGAGGTTTTTCGTCCAGATGTTAAGTTTATAAGCTTGAAATTAGTATGCTGCATTCACTGTAAGGTTATCTGATGGTGCTTTTGCCGTGCACATGCATATCATATACAGATGAGATGTCACATTTTTAGTCTGTTTTGCAATTTCTGTTGCAACAGATTCAAGAGAATGCAGTATTGTTAAGGTGCAATGTTAATCTTAGGAAGTGAGTTTAATTCTTTGAATATATATATATTACACATATGTGAATAAAAAATAAGGAAAACATCAATTGTAAAGTCATTCTGCTGACACTCAGACTGGATCAAACACCTCTCTGCTTGTTGTGCAAAGTGATATTTAACGTGACAGTGGCCAAATGCAAAGGCAAATCTCGAAATGGGGAGAAACATTCTTATAGTCATATGTGTGCAATTCTCAAAGACACTGTTTGAGATTCCCAATGGGGTCACAAATGTCCTACCTCACAAATATTCATGAGGTAGGTCGCAATTTGCGATCCCATTGGGAATGGTCGCCCTCACAGACATGGTGGCCTGCTTGGGACAGCAGACCACCATGTCTGTGACTTCTTTTAAATAAAGCAGTTTTTTATTTTGAAATGCAGCCTGTTTTTCTTAAAGGAAAACGGCATGCATTTCAAAAACAAAAAAGAAAAGTTTTCTTTTCATTTTTTCAGAGCAGACAGTGGTCCGTAGGACCACTACCTGCTTTGAAAAAATATTTTAGCTACCATTCACAAAAGGGAAGGGGTCCCAAAGGGACCCTCACCCATTTACCAATGGGTTAGCACCAATTTGAAATTGGTGCTAACTGCGATTGTTTTGTGACCGCATTCACGGTCACAAAGCAATCCTACATTGCACTGATACTCGCAATTAGGAAAGGAACGCCCCTTCCCAATTGCGACTCGCAAACCTATTTTGTAATTTGGTAAATAGATTACTGAATCACAAAATAGGTTCTGTAAATACCAAAATGCTTTTTTTCTGCAAATCGGGCCGTTTGTGACAAGAAAAAAAGTACATACATCTGGCGCAAAAACTCTTCTACTTGGAAGGATGGTAAACAAACTTGTGTCTAAATGCAGCAGCCTCATGAGCATGAGCACCAGCAGAACACCTTATTGCAAACATTCAGAGACATGTTTGTTTGTCAAGACCATACACTGCATTGTGGCACCTTTTGTATCACTGCCACAAGTGTTCATACTACGTGGTCTATTTAGGCGCATGTCGCTTACAGATTGTCAGCTGGCAACAGTCACACCATGCCTCATTATTTTTATGTTTCTCATTTTGTTGTTTCACTGCTATGCCATCAACTTCCAAAAACAATATAGACACAGCTATTGTTGTGTCACACAATTAATGCATATCTCACTCTGCGCATTGCAGCATTCTCTCTCTGTCCTTGGCATGAGTCAGGAGGCAGATTCCTATGTTTGTTCCAGTATGTGTACACCACTCTCTCTGGAAAATAATGTTGACATGCTCCGTACATTACCTGTTCTCCTATGTAGAACATTGAGTTACTGGTTGAGGGAGATGACACCCTACTCAAGCAGCAACTGAAATTCCTATCAGAGTAAAGTTACAAGAAATCTAAAATTAACCTCTGCTTATCCCTCTTGTAGCTTGGCACAAAAGCAGTCCGGTTTAAGATAGAAGCGATGTGTAAAATATTTAGGCAGCACACAAACAGAAATGAAGTGAAAATCCAACATAAGGGAAATCCTACATCAATTTAGAAAAAGAGAGTACACTTTAATGAATTAGTTGAGACCAAAATGACAAAGATCCACTCAGTAGAGCTGAAGATATGCAGTTTTATATTTTAAGTAAAGACAGTGCCTAACAGCAGAAACAGCCAACTGTGGTTATCTGGTCAAGCCGGACAGGGTCAAAATCACAAGTCCAGGCTGGATACAGGGATCAAGTTAGGCCCGCTGAACAGAATAATTTAAATTCAGGCTGTGGAGCACTGAGAGATCTCTTGTGGTGGATGTGTAACACTTCAGAGGTGCTGTGATGTGAGGTGTTGTATTGACAATACATCAAACAGTGCCCTATTCCAGGAAGCTGTGAGGCTGCGATGTGAGGTCCTGGATTGAGGAGGCATTGCACAGCAGCAGTTCCAAAGTACTACGGGGTCCTGCATCAGGGATGCGTCATGCAGCGGTGGTCAGATGTGGAGCTGCAAGGTGATGTGCTGTGCTTCGTCGGTTCTGCTTGGACCACAGCTTGACTAGCAGGGAACCTTGAGGCCAACTTCAAATAGTCTAGGACCGGTGTGGCACCTCCTGGGGGCATGACTCACAGCAGACAGAGTCCAGGTGCTGGGTTCGAGGTGGCTGGAGCCTTTTCTGTCCCTTTGCTGTCCCCTGGAGTCACTCTGATGGTCCTGGGCTCACAATGCAGGTCCAGTCCTTTTCACTCAGGCGGGAGAGCAGCAGGTAACAGAGTAGCTAGACAGCAGAGTGACAGTCCTTCTTGCAGCAGAGCAGCACAGCAGTCCTTCTGAGTCCTCCACAGGTCCAGAGGTGTACTGAAGAGTTAGATCTGAGGGTCTAATATTTATACTTGGTGCCAGGTTTGAAGTAGGAGAATGTTCTGGAGGTTTCCACACCTAGAAGTGTTTGTAATTTCCTGCCTCCTTGCCTTAATCCCAGCTTGCATGGGGGCACAAAAGATTAGTGTCAAACCCTTTGTGGGTGTGCTTAGGCATAGCCTTTGTGCATGTGCAATTGTGGTATATGTCATCTCTGCCACCCTATCTAGTCAGAGATGACCAATTCTGCCAACACTTATTCCCCCTTTGTCTCACTGCCTGGGAGCAATACACAAAGACCGTCTGCCAGCTACACCTAGCCATGTGACCCAGTTTAGTGGCTGTAGTCATCAAATTGTTAGGATTGAAGAAGTACTGTTGAAAAGAGTACCTCCCCTTAATGGATCCCTGCTTAGTAATAGCCTCAGGATGGATTGGCCCTCGGGAGATGGCCAAGTGCTCCCATCAAAAAAAACAAAAAACAATTCTGCCTCCCTTGGGTGGGTGATTTTGCTGCTGGGGAAAGAAAAATCGATTGGCACCAGGGAATTTTCAAACAAATGGGGTGGGGCACTCTGCCCTACCATTGGGCCCAACTCCCTCCCACTGAAGGCCCCTACTATCTTTCTGCAGTCTGTTAAAAATATGGGTGTTTATCCCAATCTGCCCTCTCCAGGGCAGAAATACCACTTTGAAACTAGAGATTTGCTAAATATAAAATATAATGAGATGGGGTAGTCCACCCTGGCACCAGGCTAAACCCTTAACCTCCAATCACCCAACAGTTTTTCTGTCCCCTGACCCCCCCACAACCACATGAGAGATTGAAGGATTTCTTGCCAATCGGTCCCCCAGGAGCAGAAAACCCACTGGAACCTAGTGATAGATTAAAAAAATTCAATGCAGTGGGGGCCTAGAGTTTAAGCCCCATATGCATTTTTGCCCCACTGAGGGCTTACCACATGCCCATGGCAAGCAAGAGGAAAGTTGAAGTATTTTGTATGTATATGGGCTGTATATGGAAATATGGTCTGGCAGCGAGGGGATTATCTCCAAGCTTGCCTACTCTGTGTGTAGCAGAAGGACTATCTGGTACCCTGAGATGAGGATTTAGTGCAGGTCCAGTACGGAAAATCCGTGGCAGATAGGTGGTAAGCACCCTCATCTGTCCATTCATTGGGGTTCAAAGCATATCAGACTACCAGAGGAAAAAAGTGAGAAAAGGTATGAGGTTTGGTGAGGCACCATCTTAGTCCCACTCCATTGCCCAATATACTATTCCAGCCCACATGGGGAGCAACTTGGTATTAACTTTCTCATTGATGATGCATATGCCAAATCTGTGTCTGAAGAAATCATAATTTCTTTTATGTTACCATGGTGAATGGTTGAGCTATTCTGGGCTATTCCGAGCTATTCTGGCTCTGAGTCAGCTTGCAATCAAGAAACCCTCCCAAGCATGGGCATTTCTGAAGGCACGAAAGCCAAAGAAATTCAGGGTGGTGTGGCTTTCATGCATCTCAGCATGTTTTTTTGCCAGAATACTATGTGAATATTGAAATATGAGTTAGAAATGCTATTTTCATTAAGTTTATGGAACAGAAATCTGAAATACTTTCAGCCAGTCACCAAACCCTTACCACCACCTGTTCTCATCCTTCTCCCAAATGAAAGACTTCCGCCCATGTGTGGGCTGATCTAATGTAAGCCATTAGAACAGACTAAAACTATAACCATGTGAAAAGTAGCCCTCATTGACATGACATTGACTTCGTACATCAAATTCCAATTCCAATTTCAAAGGATTTATTAAGCGCATAGCTACCCCGGACTGGTTTCCCAGTGCAAATGGCCAAACAGGCCTGATACACAGATGTTAAGCAAACAGGTTTTGAGTTGTTTTCTAAAGCTGAGTAAATTATTATTCAGCCTGAGAGCGAGAGGTAAGGAGTTCCACAATTTGGTGGCAAGTTAGGCAAAGGAACAGCCACCACATGGAGCTTTTTTCACTTTAGGGATGGTCAGAAGACTCAGGTTGCTAGATCTTAGCTCTCTTTTAGGGCGGTTAGATCTGACAAGCAGATTAAGTATACCTTCCTATGCCTTTCATGATGAACCATGCAGAATGATATGAACTAAATCCTCTCAATAATGGGCATCCAATGTAAAGTGACTAGTGCCAAGGAGGAAGCTTGAAATGTGGGAATGCCGAAAAGGATTTGTGTAGCAGCATTCCATATGGCCTGAAGTTATTTTTGTAACTGAGAGTGGACTGCCCAGATAGAGAGAGCTCCTGTAATCAAGCCGTGATAGTATTAGGCCCTGAACCACCATTGGTAATCAGCACTGAACCACAATTCATTGCCAACTAAGCATCTCCCTGAGGGCTTTCCAAAAGGCCAAAACAGCTGGATGCCAGATTCTTGCCCTGAGCTCCCATAGTGAGTTTACTGACGGGTGTGATGTCCATGCTTTTCACATGTGACTTGGGTACAGACGGTCTCCCAAAGAGGAGGTTCAGCTTTGCTGGCTCCAAAGTAGCGGGTTGTTCCCAAACATCAAATCCTCAGTTTTATTGCCATTTATCTTAAGGCAGCCATCAAGTCGGTGACTTAATTTAAGCAGGAGTTAGGTTGCTATGAAATTAATCCTGTATTAGATGTGAGTGAGACAATAATCTATGTATCGTCTGCATAAAACACCATAGCAAAATCTAAAGAGCAAATGATTTCTTGACAGAGGATGATTGTAAAGATTAAAAAGAGTCAAGCTGAGGAAGAGCCATGGGGAACACCACATTTTAGGTGGGGAGTGGCAGAGAAGAATGCACTTCACTAATTTGAAAGCTTTTATTATTTAGAAAATATGAGAGACATTTTAGTGCACTTCCTGTGATCCCTGCCTCTTTCAAGCTACACAGTAGAGTTGAGTGGGAGACTGTATCAAAAGCTGCACACAGGTCAAGCAGTATGTGATCAGCTGCACCAGCTTTGCCGAGGACCTTTTTAATCTCCTCCGTAGTAACCAGGAGCACTCTCTCTGTACTACACCCTGGCCGAAAAAACCCAGTTGGATGGGGTGTAGGATGCTCCATTCCAGGAATGCTGACAGATGGTTATTTATCACTTTTTCCAAAATTGTGCTAACTCCAGGGGGGGGTGAGAAAGGCCCACAACTTTCCACAAACTCTGCATCCAAAGAAGGTTTCTTTAACAAGGGTCTAATGATTGTGTGGTTCCATGTGTCTGCCAAACTGCTGCTGTCCAATGGTAAATTATATAGGTCAGTAAGTGCTGAAAGAATTGCACCCCACCCTGCTTTCAACACAATATCCTGGGGTGCAGGATTCAAAGGGGAGCTAGATTTCACAGTATTTGTTATTGTCAAAATGTTCTCCTTTCTGACCAGAGGGAATTATGCAAGATCTTCCTTTGACCAGTGAATTAAGACCTTCCTATTGGTCATGTTCTTGTGATCGGATACTCAAACAAGAATGTCATAAATAGGCCTTGCTTTTCTAAGAAAGCGGTTAGCTAATAACTCACAACAGGCCTCAGAGGTAGGAGGGCCTGCGCTTGCAATATCAAGTTTTAGACAGGAATTAAAAATGTTGTAAAGTTCCTTCAAGGACTTGGCGGAGTTTTCAATCCTTGCAGCAAAATTATCCATCCGTGCTTTCCTAATGGCATGCTGGTATTTTTTTAGTGCTTTTTTTGTAGATGAATTTGCAAATTTAATCACAGCTTACGCTCCACTTCCTTTCCTTTCTCTTCTCTTACATTCTTTCTTTACTTCTGTTAGTTCTGGGGAAAACCAAGGTGCTTTTGCTTGTAGCCGGGCAGTCTAATTTAGTTTTAACGGTATTAACTAATCTATGGAGACAGTTGCCCAGTCCTTACAGGCTGTATACGATGTGAAGACAGCCCCGGGCACGTTGGGAACTGATTTATGTAAGGCCCGTTCCCAGCTTACTGTGTCTAATTTAGACCATTGCCGGTAACCCTTCGCTGCATCACTATGAGAGCTTTATTTCCTATTATTGGAAGGGAGAATGGAATAATAAAATGATCTGACCCCAGACAGAAGCAGAACTCTCACTGTCATGCATGGAATGATCGTGAACATTGGATCAAGAAGATGTCCTTTATTGTGTATAGGTGATGTGACCAATTGAGAAAGCTGAACAGCTTCAAGGTTGTGTATGAAATATACTGTGCATCCACAGACTCTGGGCCTCATTACGGGTGGAGAAGACCGCCATTCCCAACAGAAGACAGCCAAACAACCTCCAGTTCCGCCATTGCGGTCATGCTGCCACGGGTGGCGGTAGTCACCTTCAGGCCGGCAGGGACCATGTTTCCGCCGGACACATTATGAGTCTGCACACCGCCAAGGTTTATGTTGCAGTCACACCACCACGAAAACCCTGGCGGAAACCAACGCTATAAATGGAAACACTCACCTTCTGGAGCACATACCAGTCTGGAGGCGCCATGGAACCCGAATTGGAAGCCCTCCCACTGCTCCTGCTCACACAATGACTCTGGAACCAGCGACGGCAATGAAGACAACAACCTGAGTACACACACCTACCTGACACTGTAGGGAAAACCCAAAGTACACACGCACGCAAAACATACACATTCGAGGTGGCAGGCGATGTTGACACACACACGTAACCACACACTCATACGCACACACACCTACATACACACACTCACACCCATACTACATACACCACAGCCAACACACACGTGCAATACACACATCAACTCGCAGATACACGGCACTGGCACAGTCAAACACAACAGTACACAGCAGCACCGATTCACACAACACCACAACCGTAAATACACAAACGCTTCATCAAGCGGTTTCAGTACACAACTCCACATGACACCACATACATACTACAACACGTAACAACACCTGACAACCAGGCTACACAATCACACAGCCACACAACAAAACATACGTCATACAAGGCTAAGATAACACAACGCATCAGACATATCCATCACCATACACATGCATGCACACACAACAACCACACAAGGGCACACAACACCACCATTATACATCTCAACACAAACAATACACAATTTATCAACATACATGCATGTACCAAATTCAAACATATTCCACACACAATACACAGCAATCACAGCAGGACAAAAGCCAGGGCCCCACACACATATTGTGGGCCAGACACTACAGCTCACACAATACACACACATGTTGCACACAATCCAACCAAAGGCACCTAATACAATACAGCCATGTGGAAAGAAAGGCAAGACAAGTGTGTTACCATCGAATACAACAACAGGTTGGGCCAGATGTATTAAAATAGATGTGTTGGCAAGTAAATAAACAACTATATACAAAAATCATCCCATTGGGCAGTCCAATGTCCAAGGTGTCAAAGGCACAAATGGCACCTCTGTGTGTCCCTACTTGACTCCTGACTGCCAAATGACCTCCACAGGGTAGGGGCATCAAGGGGGCAGGTAGGCATCTCAAGGGTTGGGGGGATAGATTCTACATATATGTTGCATTGACTAAATTGTCAGATAAGCTACAGTGAGGCAACTAATCCCATACAACCTGAGCCAAGTCCCAGAATATAGTCATTACTCACCCCCCTTGTTGCTGCTGTGCTGCCCTCTAATGCCCATCCACCTCAGGGTAGGCCACCGCCAAAATGCAGGCCAATAGGGGGGTCAAGCTCCGACAGGCACCCCTCTCTCATTCAGAGGACATGACCAGCTGGGCCTCCGTGGTCTTCTGGGCCCAGCATCTCAGGTCCTCCCACTGATTGCAACATTGGGTGCTCCGGCGGCTATGGACCCCCAGAGTCCACACTTCCTTGGCGATGACACGCCAGATCCCTTTCTTCTGATGAGCGCTCACCTGCAAGGATGACGCAAACAAAAGGAGAAAGTCATGTACACGGGCACCATACTAACAGGAGAGGCCTACACACATCAGACTCACCATGTGCCCACACATACCCATCCTCTCTGCCGACAAGCCTTCACTTCATGCCCTCTGCATGCATCTATACTCACTCACCAGTATACTTATCCCATTCACAGTCACACGTACTCCTATCAAACATGACCATGGGATTGAGCTCATCTGTTCCTCTGGTGCCCTATATAGCTGTCTATACAGGGATAGGATCCAGTTCACAAGCTTACCCAGCGCTTCAGGTCTGAAGGCTGGGGTACTATCAACTGCAGGACATGGCATGATGGCTCCAGAGACAGTACACAGCAGCTCAGGTCGTGGAGGTCTTGCTGGCAACAGTGTCAGAAGTCAAGTGAGCAAGGCTGCAGAAAATGGCAGTCAAGGCCACCATGTACAGGACCGTTACCGCCAGCGGTCATTGCCATTTGCCCCAATCCCCCATAGACAGCAATGTTAACCAATGACAAGTTGCACAGCCGTAGCGACCACCTACCGCCATGACAACGTACACCGGCCGACTTAGGTTACTTCTACCTATCCAGTGCTGCAGCACAGGCAGCTGCCATTTTCTGCACATCTCATGCATTGATGTGGGAATTTAACCGCACAATACACATATTAGGACAAATTGGGGAATCAGCTCATGGTAGTGCTGACACATGTGACGTGTCCTAAACAACGTACTGGTTCAGCATTGTGCTGCAAGGCTGGTGTCCATAGAGCTTCTGCATGCCCATTATTATCACTGTCAGCTGTGCTATGCAAGTCCAACAGTGTCAGGTGTGTGCTATTTTGACATGTTCAGCTTGCATGTGGCAAGTGCATTTCTCAATGTACATTCTCTCCTCTCTAACTAGATATCCTGCCATAAGAAGATTGAGACAGCCACCAGTGTACCATCCACTAGTTGACCTTGCAACCCTGGAGGAAAAGCATATCATACAAACCCATGTCTGAATCGTCAGACCATCATGGATCTATGTACACAGTTCAAGCTTGAACTGCTACCAGCCATACGCAATCCCTAATCCATCCCTCCCACAGTACAAGTCCTGTCAGTGCTACACTTTATTGCCACAGGCTCCTTTCAGAATACAGTGGGCTTGGCAGCAGTGATGTCACAGCTAATGTTCAGTCTAGTGTTGAAGGATGGACTGTGTGTATTGTTGAAACAGCTGGACAGCTGCTTCAGGTTCCCCTAAAATGCAGATTTGGCCTATGTGAAGACAGACTTTTATGATATGGGACTCATCCCTCATGTGATAGGGGCCATTGATGGCATCCATATAGCTCTGGTGCCTCCCAGTACCAATGAACAGGTGTACAGGAACAGGAAGAACTACTACTCATTAATGTTCAGGTTGAGTGTCTGGAATACCAGTATATCTCACAGGTCATAGCCAAGTTTCCTCTAACCGTCCATGACTCCTTCATTTTGAGGAACAGCAATGTCCCACACATGATGGCACAACTAAACACAGAGAGGGCCTGGCTCCATGGTATGTATGCATTTGTATGTGGTTCACTGTTATTGCATCTGTCATGATTATCTTCCCAGTCGCTGTACCTGTCATGTCACTGGTCATACATTTATTCACACAGGTGACTGTGGATATCCTAACCTTCCCAGGCTGTTTGCACCAGTGAGGTACCCTGCCACGGATGGTGAAGCCCATTTCAATGAGGACCATGGGAGGGTGAGGCATGTAATTGAAAGGACATTTGGCCTGCTGAAAGCCAGAATCAGGTCCCTGGATCTATCTGGAGGTACCCTCCTCTACTCACTCCAAAAGGTATGCCAGTTAGTAGTAGCCTAGCTGATGAGGGTGTGGCAGCTGGGCCAGTGGCTGGTAATGCTGACATGGCAAGTGATGAGGAAGCACAGGAGGAAGGTGCAGCTGACTCTAGGACTGAGCTCATCAATTAGTACTTCCAGTGACGTACAGGTATGATGATTGCGGGTTGTCAACTGTTGTATATCCACATGATGTGCTGATAAATGTACTCCTGAGTTGACTCATCAGTGGTGGTGTGATTTGATCCTATTCTTATGTGTGTATAGAGGGAGCAGACTGTTTGCATGTAATGTGCACATTGAAAAGTTCTCATATCTAATAAGTGTACTCACTGATGTTTCCTTGAATCAAATCTCCAGTGTACAGTCCAGTAATGAGCAATGTGTGCTACATTCTGCTGTGCTCATGTAATTCCATCCACTGACTGTAGTAAGAAAACATGTGCCTCTGCTACCTATGGCTTGAGGCTTTTATAGTCAGCCATTGCAGCATAATTTGAGAATTGAGAATTGTAAATGACAGATGGCAGCTACAGTGCTTAATGACGATTATTCTGTGACTGGTGTTGTATAGGTTGTTGGACTTTTTTCCTTTTGCAGGGTCATCCCCAATCTTTTTGCCTCCTGCCTTCGTTTTTTTCTGACCTGTTGCTGTTGGCTTTTGAACTCTGAGTACTTTACCACTGCTACCCAGTGCTAAAGTGCATATGCTCTCTGTGTAAATTGTATTGTTGATTGGTTTTATCCATGATTGGCATATTTGATTTACTAGTAAGTCCCTAGTAAAGTGCACTAGCGGTGCCCAGGGCCTTTAAATCAAATGTTACTAGTGGACCAGCATCACTGGTTGTGCCACCTACATTAGTAGCCCTGTAATCATGTCTCAGTCCTGCCACTGCAGTGTCTGTGTGTGCAATTTTAAAATGCCAATTCGACTTGGCAAGTGTACCCAATTGCCAGGCCTAAACCTTCCCTTTTCTTACATGTAAAACACCCCTAAGGTAGGCCCTAGGTAGCCACATGGGCAGGGTACAGTGTATGTTTAAGGTAGGACAAATACTAATGTGTTTTTTTATATGTGTTTTTATATGTCCTACAGTGAAATACTGCGAAATTCGTTTTTCACTGTTGCAAGGCCTATCGCTCTCATAGGTTAACATGGGGGCTGCCTTTAAATATGATTAAAGTATAGATTCCCTTTTGGAGCGGATAGACATGTGGAGTTTGGGGTCTCTGAGCTCACAATTTAAAATTACATCTTTTAATAAAGTTGATTTTAAGATTGTGTGTTTGAAAATGCCACTTTTAGGAAGTGAGCATTTTCTTGCTTAAACCATTCTATGACTCTGCCTGTTTGTGGATTCCCTGTCTGGGTCAGTTTGACAGTTGGGCTGTTTGCACCTCTCTAGACAGTGACACAAAGAGAGCTGGGGTGTAGCCTGCATATCCTGATGAGCCATCTGTGCTAGGAGGGAGGGGAGGGGTGGTCACTCACACCTGAAAGGGCTGTGCCTGCCCTCATACAATGCAGTCTCCAACCCCCTGGTGTCTGGGATCTGGGCAAGGCAGGACTTCACAAACAAGAGAGACGTTCCTTTTAAGTAGGCCTACTTCAAAGGCAGAACTGGGTATAAGAAGGGCACCCAAACCCCTGGATATTAGATCACTTCTGGCAATCAAGAGGAACCTCTGCCTGGAGAAGAGCTGAAGAGATGAGGAAGAAGAGCTGCCCTGCCTGTGACTGTGCTTTGTTGAGCTATCCTGCAGTTGCTGCTTCTGCCTGGTGAAAGGGGACAAAGACTGGACTTTGTTGTGCATTCCTGCTTGTGAAGAAATCTCCAAGGACTTGACCTGATCTTGCCTCCTGTTGTTGAATTCTCAGGGCCATCAAAGACCTCCCCTGCCAGCACCTGTACTCCCTGCTGCGACTCTTTGGTTGGCAGTCAGGTTACCCCCTGTCCAAGCAAGGACCCTCACTCTAGTCAGGGCAAAGGAGAATCACCCTCAGCTAACCCCCGCTCACCCTCTTGGTGCTTGGCACGAGCAGCCAGGCTTAACTTCAGAGTGCTAGGTGTAAAGTATTTGTACCAACACACACAGTAACTTAATGAAAACACTTCAAAATAACACAACACAGGTTTAGAAAAATAGAAAATATTTACCTAAACAAAACAAGACCAAAACAACAAAAATCCACCACACACAAGTCAAGCTATTAATTAAATGCAAAAAAGAGTCTTAAATCCTTTAGAAAACAATGCTAACACTGCTAGCGTTCAAAAGTACTCGGGTCACGTTAAAATAACATGCACGGGTGAGTGTGCATCGAAAAAGGTAAGCGGTGCGTCGATTTCTCACCGGCAAGCTAGCTCATGCATCGTTTCTCCTTCTCCGGTTGGACCGGCGTGCGTCGTTTTTCCTCCCCGTAGGGGAACGATACATCGATCCGGGAAGCTCCCAGGACTTGGGATATGGATTCCAGGTCAGTCGAGTCCCTTGGGGGCCAAATCCTCTGCCCACAGCTTCCCTCCCACGTCCCCTGCTCCCATGTGCCTGTGTCCCTGGCATGGTGTGCCCACTCTTGTGTTCACCAGACCTTCATTGTCTACGATGTGAGGGGTCGACTCAGGTCCCTGTACTGTGGGGCACACAATAGTTTAATCTGTCTTTGGGACACAGGTTTTGGGATGAAGGGTAGGCTGTGATGTTGAGGCCACAGTGTTTGGGGGTATTGATGTGGGCAGGGTGAGGCAGGGAGTGGTAGACTGACCAGGTTTCTCAGATGGGCCAGGTAGGTTGTCAGTGTCCAGACATTCAGGCTTGTTGCCCTCACTGGGGCCTTCATCTTGTGGTGGGCTGGCAGTCTCTGGTATCCTCTCAATGGTGGCACTAGCAGAGGTACCTGTGGATGGAGTGAGGCGGTGAGTTACATATTGAGGATGTGTTTGGTTAACTCTTTTACATATGGATACAGTGGCTTAACATGACTCCCATGCAATGGCAGTGACAGATGCTGCACAGCATTCCATTGGTGTTAAGTAGTGGTCTGTGACATGTGTACCATACTCTATTTAGGTTGGTGACATTCAGGTTTAGTACATCTGGCTGTATGGATGGGTACTTGTACAGACTGATAGTTCACATGACAGTTCTGCATTGTTAGCTGGTGACTATTCAGGCTTGGTAGTTGTGAGTGGTAGGAGGCTGGACATAGGAGCATGGTGTCCCAGGGTGTGGAGGGTAGGAGAGCATGCAAGGTTAAATCTGTTGTCAGTGCATGCTGTGCATGTGCATGGAGTCTACCATCTAACATACCACACCATGATGGCAGACTTTCTGGGTTGTGGATTCTGATTAGTGGCCAATTGGATTAGTCACTGTGCTGTAGTTGTGTTAAGCCTTGTTTGGCATTGTGTTGTAAATTTACATTGCTGTCATTGCCATGTTGTGGTCCCCAGTCACAACATCTAGTTGGTATGGGTAGTTCAATAGGCATACATGCAAGGGAAGTGATGTGATGCGCACAATCCAGGTATTCAGGTAGATGAGCTTGTGCATTGTGGGAGTTGTAGTATTAGTATTAGCCTGTGCTAGGTGTGCCTTTGCCAAGGGCTCAGTGGGCAGTTGGGCTGGGTGGAGGTGAGGCATGCAGGGGAGGTGCATTAGGTGGATAGGTGGGATGTGTACGGAGACATGCAGTACATTGTGGAGTATTTGGGTGGTGAGGATACATGCAGTATATGACAGTTGTGTGACATGGAGGTTGTGAGCACTTACCAGAGTCCAGTCTGCCAGGTATTCCAGTCAGGCCCTCGGAAAGCAGGATGTACAAGACCTTTCACTCCCAAGATGTGAACTGTGGTGGAGAAAGTGGGGACACACCCCAGTCTTGTGCATGACGATCTGGGGTTGTGATGCCCTGGAATGCACCTTCCCTCGTAGGTCATTCCACCTCTTCCTGATGTCCTCCTTTGTGCGTGGATGGTTTCCTACTGAGTTGACCCACTCGACTATTTTCTGCTACAACTCAATTTTCCTGGCAATCGAGGTTTGCTGGACCTGTGCTCCAAACAGTTGTGGCTCCACCCTGACGATTTCATTGACCATGAACCTCAACTCCTCGTCAGTGAACAGTGGATGCTTTTGTGGGGACATGGTAGCGGTTGTGTGGTGGGTGACAGGGGGTTGTTGTGTGTGTGAGGGTGCAGTGTAGGGTGATTGATGGGTGTGTGTGGTGTGTGTGGTTGTTATGTTAGTTTGTGTTGGTAGTGCAGTTGTGTTGTGTGTGGTGGGTAGGATTTGTATCTGTGACGGTGCTATATAGGTTTATTTGCCTGCTCTCTGTGTATGTGTAATTCAATTTTATAGCAAAGGATTGTGGGTTGTGT
This sequence comes from Pleurodeles waltl, assembly GCF_031143425.1. NCBI lineage: Eukaryota > Metazoa > Chordata > Amphibia > Caudata > Salamandridae > Pleurodeles > Pleurodeles waltl. Next base: position 145,798,255 of record NC_090441.1, on the reverse strand, counting down.
TAGGGTGTGTTATATAGTGTTTTGAGTAGTTGTGTCTAGTTTGTGCATGTGTATCAGGTGTGGGATATTCAACTATCCAATGTGGTGTTCAGTTATGACTGTGGTGGATTCTGAGCGCAGCAGTCTTTTGGCGGCCGCGACCGCAGCGGTCTTCTGAAAAGACAGCCAAGCTCGTAATGACCCCTCTGTCTTCAAGGTCCATATTCAGGTTACCCATTAGTGTGAATTTGGCTTTCTGTATGCTTTGTGAGGCAAGAACATTTGTCAAAGCCTCTAGAAATTTGGAATCTGGCCAAGGGGGGCAATATACAAGCAGTCCAGAAAACATGTATGTGGGAGAAAGTTTTGTCTTTAAAGAGAGACTTTCACACCCTGGAATTGTGATGGGAGTAAAAGTTGCTTTAAGATCAGTTTTCAATATCACCACCACCCCCCACCAACTTTATCAACCGAATCCCATCTTTTTTTTGTCCTCATAAGAGACAGGAGGCACCTAGGGATTATTGATTCGACCAGGGCATTTTTCCCTTACGGAGTCACCCTGCCATGAGACCTCCTTCAGCATATTGGTGTTTCCAGAGCACCACTCTGTACTCCTCTCCATGTTGCTTTTTCTTTAATCCTTGGACCTCTATTCCATCAAATATTTTTGAAAACTGTCCCACATCTTCATTCTTTTCCATGTCACATCTGTACAATCAAATCTACAAATTCTCCTTGCTGACCTGACCCACTCTAATGCATTCGGAACCTCAGATGATAGCCATTTCCTACAGATTTCTCTGTGTGCAACCAAGACCAGAATAAAAATTAACTGTGAGTGGGACTTCCCCAATTTAGTGCTGGGCGTTTCATTCATCATGATGGCGAATATAACTAAAACCAGGCTTACCTTAATCTCCCTCTTGAGCATGTCTGATGAAATCTTACCCACTTCTTACCAGAAGGGTTGGACCATCGGACATTGGCAGAATGAATGTATATCGTCAGCTTCTTCCAGACCACATTTCAGACAACACCTTCTGCTTAGTCCTACTAGCTTCTACAGTCTCTTCAGAGACCAATATACCCTGTGAACTATAAACAAGTGATTTCTCCTCAATGGGGCTGATTTGACCACTTGCCAAAGTGTAGACATAGATACTTGCCAGATATTCATTAGCTCAACTCCGATAGGTCCGCCTTCCACTTCTCATCTGTCAATTTTAACGGCCCATCTTGCCCAGTACCAACATTCAATACCACTGAGACACTTCTTTCTTCTGTGGGATCGGCCCCAGTAATTTATTTTCTCTTTCAACATCTCCAGTTCCAAAGTCTCCTTGCGTTCCTACCCAGCTGACTAGTTGGTAATATTTAAACTTCAAAATCCTCTCACCGGTAAGCAGATCAAGTTCATCCCATGTTGCCAGTGCCCCCTCATTTTGCAACTGTCCGCACATTGTTACCCCAACATTTTTCAAGGGAAGAGTTAAAACATCTTGGAAACACTCTTGTGTGCCTGGAGAATTCCATATCAGAACGAAACAGCAATAATATGGGATTTTTAAGATCCTCCTAACTTGTATCCATGTTTTACACACCACTATTAATGTCTTTAATCTAATCTTCTGAAAATGTTGGGGTGGCCAAATTTAAATAAAAGGTGTGCACCTACTTCCTTCTGATTTTCAGTTAGAAAATGGTATAGTGGGGAAGACTGCTGAAAATTCACTCATAACAGTAATCTAATATTTTTAGTTGGAAGGCCCAGTTATATATTTGAAAGTCTGGTAATGCAATTCCTCCATCAACCTTTTTTTTGCGTATTTGTTTCCAGGCAATAAAACACCCCTTTGTGAGCCCATACAAAACTAATCATTTCTCCTTGAAGCTTGTTAAACCAATGTGTTTTAAACTAAGTGGGAAAGCATTAAAAATAAATGTAAACTTTGGTAGAATCATCATTTTAACTGTTACACCGCCCCATAAATGAGAGTGAAAGACTGGCCCAGGAGTTCAAGAGACTCTTTGTTTCTACTACCAGTTTATTAAAGTTAATTTGCGCCATCTGATTCTTATCCTTAACCACTTGTACCCCAGGTATCTGATTACATTTTTCCTCAATGGGCTGCAAGAATCTATGTTCCAGGACATCAATTCAGTGTTCTGCTGATTTATTTGATACCCAGATAACTTTCCAAAATCCATCATAATCATTTTTATCACTGAGAGGGCATTTCTACTATTCTGAGTGAAGACCATCAAGTCATCTGCGTATAATGCCACTTTCTTCTCCCACTTTTGATTTTTGAATGGAATAATCTGTTGCTCCTTACTCAACTGAACTGCCAAGGGCTCAATATATAGATTAAAGAGTAAGGGTGGTAAAGGGCAGCCCTGTGGTGTTCCTCTCTGTATTTGAATTTTATCTGTAAGATTGCCATTAATCAAAACCCTAGTCCTTGGCTGGTTATAAATTGCCTTCATCGCATTAAGAAAACGATTCCCCAATCTCTAATGGTTGATCAGTGCATATAGGAAAGTCCATCCTACTCTATCAATAGCTTTTGCAGCGTCAACAGCCATTATAGTCAAGGGTAGTCTTTCTTCCGTTGCCACGTCTATAGCTGCTATTAGATCATGCATCAGCTCTTGCAACTGTCTCACTTTCATAAACCCTTTTTGATCTGCACGTATGAAACTCCCCGATACTTTCTCCAACCTTCTAGCCAAAACCTGTGTATATATTTTATAATCATTGTTCAACAAGGATTTAGGCATATATGACTCATAGGCTTTAGGATCTTTCCCAGTTTTTAAGAGTACGTTAATTACAGGATCATCCCAAGGTCTTTGTTGGGTACTAATACTCTTATATACGGCATTCAGCAACCTGGTCATAAACAGTGTTAGCTCCTCACTTAATACTCTATATAGCTCACTTGGCAGGGAGTATGGTCCTGGGGCTTTCCCCCTTTTCATTCTCCTTCATTACTTTACTTATTTCCTCAGAGCTTATCTCTTGGTTTAAATCTTGTTGTTGATCCAACTTTAAGGTGGAAGGTTTACTACTTGAAGCCAGGTAGCTATCTGCTCTTCTGAAATTGAGGTCTCGTCTGAATATGAGAATTGAAAAACATTCAAAAAGCCTGATGTATACTTTGCTCATCTATGCAGCGCTCCCTTTTCTCCTTTATAACTATTTCTGTAATCACATTCTTTGTCCTTTCTACCCTAGCTTTCCAAGCAAGCATCTTACCACATCCCTCCCCATACTCATAGTGAGCCAAGTTACTCGCCTCCCATGACTTTTTCACACAGATCTCCAAGTAGTCAGCCAATTCTTCTCTTGCCTCTCTAAATGTGTTTATACTGTTAACCTGCTCCTGATCCTGACAAGATTCCAGTTCTCCTCAACATGCTCCTATCCTGTCTTCTAATGTCTTCTCTCTGGACTTGTGAACCTTCCTACAGAAGACTACACCACTTATTATCCTACCCCTGATATAAGCTTTATAGGTATCCCAGACCACATTAATAGGAGCGGACCCTTCATCCACCCGAAATAACTCTAATGTATCTTCCTTCAGTTGGCTAACTATCTCCGTGTCATTAAGTAGTGACTTATCTACAGTCCACCTTCCCTGATCTATCACTCCTTCTAACTCAACCTCCAATGCTACCGCCTAATGATCTGAGGCATTTTCTGGTAAGTATATCACATCTTTTACTTTGGCTGCCAGATTCCTACTTATCAAAAAGAGATCTATTCTAGAGTAATGGCTATATTTGTTATTATGATATGTGTAACCCTTCTCTTGTCCTGATCTTTGCCTCCAAATATCCATTCGGTCCAAATCCCTTATCAGGCAGTGAACACCCTCCCTCATCTAAGCTGATCCAACTACTGGTTTTGACATGGATTTATCTTGAACAGGGTCCAGTAGAACATTAAAGTCCCCTCCTATCACCAGATAATCTGCCACCTCAGCCTTTACTAATTGCCCTTAACAATTCTTGAATCGGGGCTAGGTCCTCAATGTTCGGCCCATAGTAGCCCACTAATGCATATCCTACCCTGTGTAACTTAGTATTTACCACCAGCCACCTGCCCCCCAGATCTGCAATATAGCCCCATACCCTGATTAGTGCTGAGGTCTTCAAAAAAGTAGCAATGCCTTTCATGTTACATCTTTGGATTGTGCATGCAAACTGACTAATCCAATTCTGATGTTTTAATATCTCACTCCACTCCTCTTTATGTACATGTGTTTCCTGTAATACTATGATGTTGTAATCTGAGTGTTTTAAATAGTCTAATATTTTCCTTCACCTGCTTGGCACCCTGAGACTGTTAACATTTCATGACAGGTCCCTTAACCTCCACTTATTTATCACACCAACCCTGTATCCCCTGTCCTTGTAGCCTTGTCTGGTATGAGGAGGATTTTTTTTCTTTTTTCCTCACATGCTCCCCATCACATGCAGGAACCCTTCCCCTTGAACCTATCCATATATGACCCCTCTTCTACCCTCCCTCTAAACCTCCCTGGGGAACCCTCCACACCTCCTTTGATTGGGTATCGCTGATAACCTTGGGCTTCATCCCCACAGTAGCTACGCGCAGCTCCCTTTCATTTGCTGAATTAAGTTCTGAACCTCAGTAGGATCCCTTATATTGTACATTTTATTGTTCCACATGATCTTGAGGGTTGCTGTGAATTTCAAGCTGACAACTGTCCCTAAAGATCTGGGTTCCTGTATAAATTTACCTAGTTCCCATTGGCCATCTTGAGTCACTTTGGAAATATCTGACCTGATCTGAAAGGTTATCTCACCCTTCTTAAAACAGTTGACTATTAAGGCTTCCAAGACGATATGTTCTTTTGCAGAGTAAGTCTTGAAATGAACCAATAGCTTTGTAGTTTTTTCCCTATTTGGCGTTCTTTAAAATAGTCTCGGTGGATCCTCTGAATATCTGTCTCCAAATCCACTGAAGCTATTGATGGAATATGTTCCTTTACCAGGCCCACCACAAATCCTTTTAGATCACTGCCTTCCAAACCTTCAGGCACACTCAATATTCTAATATTATTCCTCCTTGCATTATTTTCTAATACTTCTGTTTTATCATGTAATTCTCTTTCAGTAGCTTTTAATGCTTGGATCTCTCCTCGATTAATGTCAATCTCTTTACTTAAACCTTTGATGGTGGTCTACATCTTACATATCCTCTCTGAAAGTTCACCCATTTTTACCTCCAGATTCTCACAAGCCCCTGAATTTTCTCCTGATTCCTCTCTGAAATTGTAAATTTCTGCTTTATTTCTGTCATTAGTACCCTAATAGTATTGTTATACTAGTGCCATTCTATGTATCTGCGTTCTGATTACCTGTGTCCAGTAATGGCTGTTTTTCCAGCCTTTCTCAGGATACCCCATCACCCTCTTGTTTGAGAGAAACCTGACCCAAGACTTGAAACTAATTCGTACACGTGGAAAGCACACCCAGGGCGCAGCACACCGCTCCCTGTTAAGCCCACTCACAGCACCTCACAGTATCTCAGTTTTGTCTCAGTCATCTCCCTGCGGCCTGTTCATTCGATGATCCTCTGTGTTTTTCAATTTTGGTAAGGAACTAAATACATTATTTAAGCAAATAAATAGCTAAACAAAAGAAAAATCATGCTTTGGTTCCCTATATCGTTCCTTGTAGCATTCTCCGTTGTAACCGTAGCTACTGGGTCTGGAGCCCGCAGCCGGCTCCTTAGCTAGCTGCCATGTTCCCCCAGCCCAATCACATCTTGGAATGTCATATCCATGAGGGAGAGACACTGCAATGTCAAGCATACAGCCAACCTTTAAGCAGGTTTTCTAAAGGAATAAAACTTCAATTGGTTGTCCCCCCCAAAATAATGATCTGTAACTCATGTTTCGTAAGGGACCTGCAATTAACTAAGAAAATCTGCCAGTAATGATCAGCCTTGCTTTAGGAGGTATGAACATTTCCACTTTGGCGCATAGGAAGATCTGTTGCCATGTTGATTTCTAAATGCCCTATTATTTGTTTACAGTTCCAGCACTCTGAGGAGAAGCTAGTAGTGTCCATAGTGTGAAAGTAGTGCTTACCCACCAGTCCATTGCGCATTTTCAATATTTACGAGGCATTACTAATCTGCTCATTGATCGAATGGGCAGTAGTTTTGGGCCCTGGCCCCGGCCAGACACGCGTGGGTGCGCCTTTGTTTTATGCCTCCTGTTTTATGCTCCACAGAACACCATTACATTAGACAGACTGGATTGTACAAATATCGCAAAAATACTTTTTTAAAACAACAAATAATGTGCAAAGATAATCAAGGTAACACAAGCCTGCTACTGTGACATCTGTGCTCCAGCCCTCATTAAATAATGGCGCCGGAATAAACAGCTATAGCACAAACAAAAATTGTGCCTCCAGCTGGCCTAGTAATGGCTTCTGGCACTTGAACACGGCCAGTAAAGTGCAGATTACAATAAGAGTCCCCTGTTTTAATCTTCCCGGGCACCATTATGTTAGGAAGACGAGAATATACAAATATCACAAAAATGTTTTTTATAAAAGCAGCTTAAAACAATAGACAAAGTAAAAAGGCAATCAAGGTAACAAAAGTCTTTTAACCACGACATTCATGCACTGGCCCTCATTAAATAATGAGGCCAGAATGAACAACTAGAGTGCAAACAAAAATGGCGCCTCTAGGCGGCCTTGTTTTTGCTGCTGGCACTTGAATATAGCAGAGTGCAGACTACAATAACAGTCCCCAGCTTTATGCCCGAGCACCATTAAATGAGGCAGACAAGATTGTGCAAATATTGCCAAAACAGTTTTAAAAAAACAGGTTAAGCCAACAGATAATGTACACTACAGAAGCTGATTCGATTCGATTCAATTTAACTTCATGACTTCCAACAACGACTATGCCCAACTGTCAGGCTACTGCCTGAACAGTGACAAAGCTGATGTTCTACTTCTCAGTGTCCACTGCAACAGCTCAATCATCAGTGATTATGGCCTTAAATGGGCCTCGAACAAGATAAAATAAAATCTCGTTCAGTCAATACCTCAGAGAGAACATTGACCACAATGAAAAAAGAGACAATCAACAAAATTAAAGACATCCTAGATAAATGGTCCTCCAGAGTCATCACCTGGTGGAGTTGAAATGAATCCATCAAAATGATGATGACCCCTACTATTAACTTCTTGGTTTAGCATGTCTCCAATCTACCTCTCAAAAACTTATTTGCCAAGTAGATATAATTCTTGCTGAGTTCCTATGGAATTCTAAAAATCCAAGATTTGCTCTAAAGAAACTAAGGTTCCCAAAGAAACTTGGAGGTTTAAATCTCCCAGACTATAGGAGATACCAAAATGAATTCCTAGCAAAACAGACGTTTTCTGGCTCTCCCCAACTAACATCAATCCTCCCTCCTGGTTTGCCATTGAAAATGATCTCACTAGATCACTTTCCCTTATTTCACTTCTTACCACTAAGAAAATAAACATGAAACATTCTTCAGCCATTCTCTCTGATCAAAATCAAATCAAATCATTAACATTTATAAAGCGCGTTACTCACCCGTGCGGGTCTCAAGGCGCTAGGGGGTTACTGCTGCTTGAAGAGCCAGGTCTTGAGGAGTCTCCGGAATATGGAGTGGTCCTGGGTGGTCCTGAGGATGGTGGGGAGGGTGTTCCAAGTCTTGGCCGCCAGGTAGGAGAAGGACCTCCCACCCGCTGTGGAGCGGTGGATGCGGGGGACGGCGGCGAGAGCGAGGCTGGTGGAGCGGAGAAGACGGGTGGGGGCGTAGAAGCTGAGGCGGTGGTTGAGGTATTCTGGTCCCTTGTTGTGGAGGGCTTTGTGTGCGTGGGTGAGAAGTCGGAAGGTGATCCTTTTGCTGACGGGAAGCCAGTGCAGGTGTCTCAGGTGGGCGGAGATGTGGCTGTTGCGGGGTATGTCGAGGATGAGGCGGGCGGAGGCGTTTTGAATTCGTTGCAGACGTTTCTGGAGTTTTGCGGTGGTCCCAGCATAAAGGGTGTGTCCGTAGTCCAGGCGGCTAGTGACGAGGGCGTGGGTCACGGTCTTTCTGGTGTCGGCGGGGATCCAGCGGAAGATCTTACGGAACATGCGGAGAGTGAGGAAGCAGGAGGAGGACACAGCGTTGATTTGTTTGGTCATGGTGAGGAGAGGGTCCAAGATGAAGCCGAGGTTGCGAGCGTGATCTGAGGGGGTCGGTGCGGTGCTAAGGGCTGTGGGCCACCAGGAGTCGTCCCAGGCGGTCGGGGTGTTGCCGAGGATGAGGACTTCCATTTTGTCTGAGTTCAGTTTCAGACGGCTGAGTCTCATCCAATCTGCGACGTCCTTCATGCCATCTTGCAGGTTGGTCTTTGCGCTGGTGGGGTCCTTGGTGAGGGAGAGTATAAGTTGAGTGTCGTCGGCGTAAGAGGTCATGATGATGCTGTGCTTGTGTACGATGTCGGCGAGGGGGCTCATGTAGACATTGAAGAGTGTCGGGCTGAGCGAGGAGCCTTGAGGGACGCCGCAGATGATCTCGGTGGGGTCCGAGCGAAAAGGTGGGAGGTAGACTTTCTGAGAGCGGTTGGAGAGAAAGGAGGCGATCCAGTCCAGGGCCTGGTCTTGAATTCCGATGGAGCGGAGGCGGGTTATTAGGGTGCGGTGACAGACGGTGTCGAAGGCAGCCGAGAGGTCGAGGAGGATGAGGGCGACTGTTTCACTGTTGTCCATCAGGGTTCTGATGCCGTCTGTGACTGAGATGAGGGTGGTTTCAGTGCTGTGGTTGGCTCGGAATCCGGATTGTGAGGGGTCGAGAAGGTTGTTGTCTTCAAGGAAGTTGGTAAGCTGCTTGTTGACGGTCTTCTCTATGACTTTGGCAGGGAAGGGGAGGAGCGAGATGGGGCGGAAGATCTTCAGGTCGCTTGGGTCAGCCGTAGGTTTCTTCAGTAGGGCATTGACTTCAGCGTGCTTCCAGCTTTCGGGGAAGGTAGCAGACGAAAACGAGGAGTTGATGATGGTCTGGAGGTGCGGGGCGATGATGTCGTCGGCTTTATTGAAGATGAAGTGTGGGCAGGGGTCCGAGGGGGCACCGGAGTGGATTGAGTTCATGATGGTTTTGGTTTCTTCTGTGTTGATGTGGGTCCAGGCGTTGAGGGTGATGGCTGGGGGTGTGGGTTCGGTGTTGGTCGGCTGGGTCTGGTGTCCGAAGCTGTCGTGTAGGTCGGTAATCTTACCATGGAAGAAGGAGGCGAGGGAGTTGCACAGGTCTTGCGAGGGCGTGATGGCGTTGGTGTTGGCGTTGGGGTTGGAGAACTCTTTTACGATGCTGAAGAGTTCTCTGCTGTTGTGGCTGTTTTTGTCCAGTCTGTCTGTAAAGAAATTCCTTTTGGCTGCTCGGATCAGGTGGTGGTGTTCGCGGGTAGCGTTCTTGAGGGCGGTCTTGTTGTCAGCGGTGTGGTCCTTACGCCAGGCTTTCTCAAGGGTGCGACAGGTTTTCTTTGATTCCTTAAGGGTGTCAGAGAACTAGAGAGGTTTTTTGGTAGTGGCCTGTCTGGGAAGGCGTCTAAGGGGAGCGAGGTTGTCTGCGCAGTTGGTGATCCAGTTCGTGAGGCTGAGGGCTGCGTCGTTGGGGTCGGCGGTGAAGGGAGGTTGGTTGTCGATGAGCGTGGAGAAAAGCTGTTCTTCTGGGATTTTGTTCCACTGTCGACGAGGGATGGGTTGAGTGCGGAGGTGGCGGGTCTCGCTTCGGAAGGTGAAGTGGACGCAACTGTGGTCGGTCCAGTGGAGAGCGGAGGCGTGGCTAAAGGAGAGGTGTTTACTGGCGGAGAAGATGGGGTCAAGCGTGTGTCTGGCGATGTGGGTGGGGGTGTTCACCAGTTGCTTGAGGCCGAGGTTGGCGAGGTTGGCGAGCAGGGCGGTGGTGTTGGGGTCGTTGTTCTGTTCTAGATGGAAGTTGAGGTCACCGAGGAGGATGTAGTCTGGCGAGGCGAGGGCGTGCGGGGAGATGAAGTCGGTGATGGAGTCGCTGAAGAGGGCGCGCGGTCCGGGGGTGTGGTAGATGAGGGATCGTCTGAGGGTGGTCCTGGGGTCAGTGCGGATCTGGAAGTGCAGGTGCTCGGCGGCGAGGGGGGTGTCTTCGGTGGAGGTGGTGACGCTGATGGAGTCTTTGAAGACGATGGCGAATCCTCCTCCTACTTGGTTGGTGCGGTCTTTCCTGGAAATCTTGTAGCCTTCGGAGATGGCTATGGCGATGTCGGGGGCCGAAGAGGCGTTCATCCAGGTCTCCGTGATGAAGGCGACATCTGGTGCTGTGGAGTCCAGGAGGTCCCAGAGTTGGACGGCGTGCTTGTGGACGGATCAGGCGTTGATCAGGATGCATTTGAGGTGGTTGATGGCGCGTGGGCTGGTGGTCGTGGTAGTTTCGTGGTGGAAAGTAAGTTTGCAGGTGTGACATGCGAAAGTTCCATGGGTACGTTTCGGGTTAGCTTGGAAGCAGGTGCTGGAGCGCCCTGGGTTGAGGGCGTGGAGGGTGATGGGGTCGTAGCGGTGCTGCGGGGTTTGGGAGTGCTGAGGACCAGGGGTCGTGGCGCTGGGCGCGGGCCAGGCACAGACGGGCGCAGACGGGCGCAGACGGGCTTGCCTTTGGTGCGCCTTTGGCGCGCCAGCGGCGCGCCCGCTGCGCAATTGCCCAGCGGCCACCATAAGAGGGAGGAGGGGGGGAGGGGTCAGCTGGGGGCAGGGGACGGAGTGGGGCGACGAATGGGAGCTGGGGGGGCGGGGGCGTGCAGGAGGTGGCGGCGGGAAAGCGGAGGGAGGGGGGACAGGTAGAGGGTAGAAGAGATGGGGGAGGGGGGTTTAAGGGTGGTGGGGGTGAGTTTAGGAAGAGGTTAGGAAGAGAGTTAGGAGGAAGGTTAGGAAGATAGGGGAGGGGGGGTTGTAGAGGTGGAGGTGGGTGAGGGTGAGAGGTAGAGTGAAAGGATAGGAAGATGGGGGTTACAGAGGAGGAGGCTAGTGAGGGGAAAGATAGAGAGATAGGTAGATAGGTAGATAGGGGTGTTAGAGAGGGGGAGGCGAGTGAGGGAGAGAGAAGAGACAGGAGCAGGAGGACAGTCGCGGGAATAACCCAGAAGCAGGTGAAAGAAGAAGAAGAGGAGCAGAAGAGGAGCCGAAGACTGAAGACAGAAGAACACAGAAGAAGGTAAAGAAGAGGAGCCGAAGACTGAAGACAGAAGAACACAGAAGAAGGTAAAGAAGAAGAGGAGCGCAGAAGACAGAAGAATACAGAAGAAGGTGAATAAGAAGAGGAGCGACGAGCAGCAGAGGGAAGAGCCAAGAAGAGGGACAGAGAGGAAGAGGCACACGCAGGTCGCGGTGCAAAGGAGAGAGAGAGAAGCACACAGATGAAGACAGAAGACGGGGAGCAGGAGAGAAAGAAGAGTACAGATGAAGACTACAGAAGAAGAGCACAGAGGAAGAACAGAGAAGAAGAAAAGAAGCAGGAGAGGAGGTGAGTAGCGCGTGGCAGGGCGAGGGGCTAGGCGGTGTGGGGGGTACTTACTGTGAGGTAGCTGGGCTTGCTAGGAGGTCTCAGGAACCTGGGCTGGTGGAGCTGCAGTGGCAGGGGGAGCGACCTACCCTTGGGTCAGACCCTATGTAAGATCGAGCACAGACCCTATGTAAAAATTATTGGGAACTCCTGAACAAAATGCACTTTTCCCTCCTAGCTTCATTGTGGTACAATGACTACTAGAAATCAGAGGGCAAGACACTTTCTAGAGAAATGGGCACAAAAAGGCTTCCAGCTACTAGGAGACCTGGGATCTCCCTCCAAAGTGATACCCTTCTCTTAGCTCAAATCCAAATTTGGACTCGAAAACAGACTTTTACCACTTTCTAAAAATTAAAGCAGTCATCTCCAGATATAGATCCCCGGGTTCTCCTGACCTCTCCAACACATTGCACACCTTTGCCAGAGGGGGACTCATAGCCTGCAAACTATATTTTTTCCTCACTCCCACAACTTCGTCTCTCACTAAATCAATTAAAAACAAATAGGAGTCAATCTTAGATGATACAAACAGTACACATGCTAAATCTTTAAACTGTTTGTCCATTTGGACTAGCCTTACTTCCAACAAGATTACACCATCACTAGCCCAATGTAAATTCTGGACTGCTTATATGGCTATAGGAAAGTGCCCCCTGCTTATATGGCTGTAGGAAAGTGCCCCTTTAAGACATGTTCACGCCCACTTTTTCTCTGTTAGTTGATGCAGTTTTGACTGAAAATGCACTGGTTCCGGCTAACCAGGTTCCCAGTGGCAAATCTCTTTCCCTAAAACTGTGCCATTGTCCCCCAATTGGGAATGCCTTTGCCCTCCCCTATAAGTCCCTAGTAAATGGTACCCCCTGGTACCTAGGGCATGGGTATCATAGAGGGTCCCCAAGGGCTGCAGCATGCATTGTGCCCCCCTCAGGGACTCCTCATCTAGCACATGTCATTGCAGGTTGCATGTCTTGGTGCTGCTAAAATTGAAAACACAACATGGCACATGGCCTGTGTGCCATGTTCCCTAACACTGCATGTAATATATGGAAGTCACCCCTACAACAGGCCTTACAGCCCTAAGGCGGGTGCATTATATTACACGCAAGGACATATCTGCAAGAGCATATATGTCCATGCTATGTCTTTGTCGATTCTCAGACATATTGAGTGAACAGGGAAGCCATTTTAAGTACATGTGCTCGCCATTGGTCACTATGGGTTCCTCAGCTACACGATGGCTTCACTAAAAATAGGGATGTTCGATATCAAACATCTTGTATTAATAAACCCTCACTGATGCCAGTGATGGATTTATTAATACATTCACCAAGAGGGCACCTTACAGATGCCCCCTGAAAACCTACCAACTATCCTTGTGGGGACTGACTAGTTTTAGCCAGCCTGCCATCACTAGACAAGATTTTGTCCCCCTAGGGTGAGAGCCTTTGCTCTCTGGTGGTCAGAGACAAAGCCTACTCTGGGTGAGGTGTTTACACACCCCACCCAACAGGATGACCCGTGTATCTGAATTCCTAGGCGGGGGCTTCAAAGAAGCTACTGCCCCTGGTAAGTAGATCTGGCTTCCCTCAAAGGAGATATGTTGACCCCCTACCCAAGGCCCCATTTGGCACCTGGACCACCAGGAAATTTAGTATTTAGTATGTCCAGCCCTCAGGTCGTTCCTAACCCTGCGGTGAGATGCCTGATGTGGACACAACATTTAGAAATCTGCCATCTTGGTGAGGGCAGATTTAGAAACTCTGGGACAGGGTTATGCCCACTTCCCACAGGAAACTAATGGCTACCACCCTACACTTCTTGAAACACCCCTAGATTCAGTAATTAGTGGATCCCTTGCCACAAGGAAATCAGAATGACACTCCAGAAACTTTGAAGGCAAGAACTAAAGATCCGTGATGGACTATGCGCCAACCCTGTCAGCCTGCCTGTAGATTTTGACAATTGTGAGCAAGACACCTCATCCTCTAGCTGCTGAAATGTCAAGAAGCCCCCAAAGACTGACAGCCTTCATCCCAGCACAAGGAACTTCTGTGGCGTAGCAGAGCTGCTCCCATGCATCCTTGCAGGCACGTAAGAACCACCAAGGAGGAGTCTGATTCCTCAAAACTGCTGCCGGACAGCACAACTGCACCTGAGCCTCCCAGCCCATGTTTAACTGTGTCAATGGTGCCAACCTGGTCCCGAGCCTCCACGGTGACAAAGTCCATTGTGGGTTTCCCCACTGCGACCTCCACTTCAGCGCCTGCAGCCTCTTTGTGCAGGCCCCACACAACTGTGACCGCCTCTGGTGACGGCAAAAACTTTGGTCCACTGCACCTCTGCACCCAGATGCTCTGGACCGAGGAGAAGAGGATCACTGGTGTCTCAGTGTCCCCCAGGGTCACGAGACTTGAACCCACTTGTTGGTCTACTCGGGCTGGTTCCTCAGTCCGAGCCTGCAGTCTTTTTTCTGTGGGCCCCCCTTCACTGCGACCACCTCCAGTGATGAACACCCAATGGTCAAAGAGCCCTCTGCACCCAGACACCCCGGACTGAGGAGGAGAGGACCACTTGTGTCCCTACGTCCTCGAGCATCACAAGACCTGAGCCCACTCGGTGGTTCACCAAACTGGACACCTAGTCCTAACCTGCAGCCTCTTTTCAACTGGACAGATCGTCTTTGACTGGCACCCGACGCCGTACTACCATTCTGCACCCAGCTACTCCAGTGCTGCAAAGTGTGAACTGTTGGTGTGGTCCGGACCCTTTCTCAATACTTATCGTATTTTCAGGAGTTTGGTCCGGGAAGTTACTGTACTTAATCTGAATGCAGTACTTGTTTTTCTCTCTATAGGATAACAATGCAGCCTTTTCAAAACTATAGAGATATCTCTTGTGAATCACACATGCCTGGACATATTGATTTTGGAGCCAAAACATATAAAAAGATACTTGTTATTTTTGTAAATTGTGGATCTCCTTCTTGAGTCATGTGTCTCATTTATTGACTGTGTGTGTATTTGCAGATGTCTAACACTCCTCTCTGATAAGCCTAAGGCTGCTGATCACACTACCCCCTAAAAGAGCACCTTAAGATTGCCAGAGCAAGCCCCGGTCCACTAGTAAGGGAACCCCTGGACTCTTTGCACGATATATCTCATTTTGATGAATGGCCCACTGAACCTTTGCAAAGCTTTTTAATATAAGTCTCTGTGACTCTGACACTTCCTGGAGCTGCGAGAGGGAGTCAGATGATCTGCAGCACATCATACTCGACTGTTCGTTCTCTAAGTTATTCTTGCCAGAACTTACCAAAACCATTTCACAAATTCTACAAATAAACTGGACACCTAACCCGGCTTCCATTGCTCTAGGCTTCCTCCCTCCTAACACAAGCTCTAGGCTAGGCAAAGAAGACCGATTTTTATGGGATATCCTTGTCTGAACTGGCTTTAAAGCCAGTCTTTCTGAATGGAAAGACCTGTCCAAACTTTTGGCCCATTCTCGAAATGGATTTAATGCAATTGGGGAGCAGATAACTCTCTAAAAACTCACCTAAAAATCCCATCAGAGAAAAAGCAAAACATATGGTCCAAATAGGACACATTCATCTCTACATGTTTCCGCAGTAGATGTCATCTGCCCCCTACCCCTCCTCCTTGTTCCCCTTAACTCATACATCCCATACCCCCAACCCTCACTACTTCTTCCATCTCCTCCTTACTGCCTTGCTATCCTCCTTTTATATATGCTCCAACTTCTCCTTCTCGATTCCTACCCGCATTTCAATACTATCAAGGGTATACCATCTGCTTCTTAATGTACCAAAACATTATAGCACTTCCTCCAGTACATAAGACATGAGAATCTATGTAATAATCCATCACATTAAATGGTTATACCAAGGTACGTCATTTCCTTGTGACGTCCTCACCAACATATATGCTAATGTACTCAAATTCATTTCTCATACCTTATTAAACACCTATTAGTCTCTATGTGGACCATGTCTATAATTGTCATCATATATATTTTAAAAAACCTCAACAAAAATATCTTTAAAATTAAAAAAGTAACAGAACATATAATCAAGGTAACAAAAGCCTCTTAACCGAGGCGTCCATGTACCACTCTCATTAAATAATGAGACCGGAATGAACAGCTAGAGGGTAAACAAAAATGGCTCCTCTAGATGGCCTAGTAATGGCTGCTGGCACTTGAACACGGATAGCAATGTGCAGAGTACAGTAAGAGTCGCCTGTTTTATGCACCATGAGCACCGCTAAATTAGGCAGACAAGACTGTGCAGATAATGTGCAATGATAATCAAGCTAACACAAGCCTGATAACAGTCCGAGTTTAAACTGGTTCCTGTCACTGCAATAGACACAGCCACAAAAGTAGGGTATCGTTTTCATCAGGAGCAGAGGAGGAACACTGAGAGGTAGGAATTTCCTAGATCCCGCCTTCCATTTCCAGATCTTCCTCTAACAGAAATGTGAAGGAAAATCCATGATTTTACTAAAGCCAGTGTGCAAGAGAGAACACATTTTGCAAAATGCCATCTGAATAACACAATAATATGTGTATACCCAAATTCAGAGTTGTACAAATAACCACTTTTACTAAACTCACTATCTTGGTAACATTTAAAAACATATTGGTTTTCTTCACACCCATTTTTCATTAATTAGATTTTACCACAACAATTAATTTTTGGTTGGTACACAATGAAAAATCATACTACGCTGCAGCTCAGGTATTCCCTCTGGGTACCATGTGTTTTTAGAAAACTAAAAATCACTCTATATCCCAGGA
The DNA here is from genome assembly GCF_031143425.1 of Pleurodeles waltl. NCBI lineage: Eukaryota > Metazoa > Chordata > Amphibia > Caudata > Salamandridae > Pleurodeles > Pleurodeles waltl. Next base: position 145,781,852 of record NC_090441.1, on the reverse strand, counting down.
CCTGAACAGCTTGACAGACGAATTAGTATACTGCTTCTATAAATTATCCATTGGGAAAAAATGCTAGATTTATTTTTCTATTTAGTTTCATAATTTCTTGATTTGAAAGAATAGCTTGTCTGCAAGAAGCCATGCATGTTGTTGTAATTTTTAGATTTTTTTTTTCCACTTTCTTGAACAGCACTTTTCTACCATTTTCCCTAATAACCTCAATGTTGCTATATTTTAGCTATTTTCTGGTCCGCTACAGGGAAATTAAAAAATCCTGGCTAACTTTAATATCGCTTAGAAGTGGGGAAAAAAGGACACAATTAGTCTAGTCTGTGTTAAAAAAGGTATGAAGTGCAAACTGCCTCAAAACTTAAGGAAAGGACTCTGTGAAAGAACCCTAAATCAAAGGTTATTTTTTCCCAGAGAACCAAAGGGAAAACCACCTCACCCTTAACCTGTGTATAGACATTTAAAAACCTCTGCTTAGGTACTGAGAACTGAGAGCAAAATAATCCATAGTCCAAGCTCCCTATCCTACCCAATCAACTAGACATGTGCAGGACTACTAACAATGAAAAACTAACCAACCATACAAAACTAGAAAAGGCTATTCCTACAGCCAAGATTGTGATATTTTAGAAACTTTAAGTAACTAACCAAGCACATATCTTTCCTACCATATATGTTTTAAAATAAAAAAGCTACGGCTAAAATCTGCAAAATTTTGGTGCCGGGCAGTACTGCGCCCTCCAAATAATGACCCATGAATCATCACAATGGACATTCAACGGCGGTAAACCATTGGCGGTGAACACCGCTGGGGCGGAAATGGCCACCCAAATACAAAACAAGACTGGCCAGAACAAAAAACCCACACCTTACACAAATATACACACCCACCAACAGCACTATAAAACACACACCCACATTACCCTCGATCCATTGCAAACACGAGAAGACGGCCACACTTTGCTACGCCAATCCTTAAGACAACTACACACACATAGCACAACTACCTAATAATCCGACACACACCACACACCCCACCACTGCACATATCACCCTCTGTACAACGTATAGACACCACACAACACTCATGTCCCCACAAAGGCACCCGTGTTTCAACGGGGAGGAGTTGCGGGTCATGGTTGAGGAAATAATCAGGCTAGAGCTACAGCTGTTTGGAGCACAGGTCCAGCAGATTTCCATTGCCAGGAAGATACCCCCTCAGAATACAACACCCCAGCAGCCACCTGACGTCCCCAGTCTTCTGTCTCCAGGACACGTCAATCAGCAGTGTGCCCACCTGTACAGGACCGAGACCACACCTCACAGGCAAGACAATGAGGGTCCTGGGATCAGTGGGAGTGGGCACACCGTTCAGGGGACACAGACACAGGCAAAGGGGGCCAGGGACGGTTGGAGAACAGCTGTGCACCAGGGGAAGGACAGGGCAAGGGAACCGACTGCCCAGGGGGCACTCATTAATGTCCTGGGGGCTTACCAACATTCCGAGGACAAGATGGGTCAGGTGTTAAACATCATTTCCGGAGAACTGGAGGCTGCTGGGGGGTCCACACCAGGAAATCAAGCAAGAATTGCAGGCCTTGAATACCACCATGGTCTTCATTGCAGGGGTTCTGGGTGACATGACCAACATCATGAGGGAGTACACAGAACACCAGCGGGCCCCTTCCACTAGCCAGTGTACTGACCTGCCCTCCACATCTGCTGCAGCTAGTGGACAGGAGGCCCTGTCACAGGATCCACAGGCCACCAGCACCCTTCCCCCTGCTGAAGGTGAACCACCCCGCAAATGGTCCCTGCGACCCAGACAGACACCAGAGACAGTTGCCAAGACAACCGCCAGGAAATGAGCCCCTCCTGAATGTCCCCCTTGCGTTAAAGTGTTTCTCTTTGTCCACTTTGAACTGCCATTGCTCCCCTTCCTATGGCCCCTTGAACACTGGGCCTGTGCAACAAACAGACTGGCCTACTAGACTGGACATTTCCCAACCATCATCCCACTCTATTGCACTGTCCATTGTATACCAGAATATTTAATAAACACCCCTGAACACAATTTGACTAATAGTGCTTTATCTGAAGTGTATGTACAATGTATTGAACTGTTTGAACTGCATGGTCCTGTGCAAATGTCCAGTAATATGTTGATCCATCCTACAAATGTGTCTCAACAGTCTGTACACATCACAGCATTACACTGTTGTCCACATCCTCCTCCTCTTCCTCCTCCTCACTCTCCCCAGTGTCCACTACTGCCAGAGGTGCATTGTCATCCTTCTCCTCCTGCAGATGGGGCACATGGCGTCTTAGTGCCAAGTTGAGCAACAGGCAGCACACAACAACAATCCTGCAGACCTTCCTAGAGGAGTAGCATAGGGATCCACTTGGCAGATGGAGGCACCTAAACCTGGCCTTCAGGAGACCGAAGGTCCTTTCAACAATCCTGCTGGTACACCCAGGACCATCATTTACCTATTCTCAGCCCCTTTTCTCAGATTGCTAACATGGGTCAGGAGCCAGGACAGGTTTGGGTAGCTGGAATCACCTGCAAGAAGTGAGGGACACACATTAGCCTTGCACAATGGCAGAGTGTATGACTCTTGAAGGCATACACTGACATACATTGGGTGGGGACTCAGGATCACTTATAAGCCACACTCTGGGGGTCATTCTGACCCACCGACCACGGGAGCACCGCCAACAGGCTGGCGGTGCTCCCACGAGCATTCTGACCGCGGCGGTTCAGCCGCGGTCAGAAGCGGAAAGTCGGCGGTCTCCCGCCGACTTTACGCTGCTCGGGGGAATCCTCCATGGCGGCGGAGCGCGCTCCGCCGCCATGAGGATTCAGACACCCCCTACCGCCATCCTGTTCATGGCGGGAAACCCGCCATGAACAGGATGGCGGTAGGGGGTGCCGCGGGGCCCCTGGGGGCCCCTGCAGTGCCCATGCCAATGGCATGGGCACTGCAGGGGCCCCCGTAAGAGGGCCCCAAAAAGTATTTCAGTGTCTGCTTTGCAGACACTGAAATACGCGACGGGTGCAACTGCACCCGTCGCACCCCTGCAACTACGCCGGCTCAATTCTGAGCCGGCGTCCTCGTTGCAGGGGCATTTCCTCTGGGCCGGCGGGCGCTCTTTTGGAGAGCGCCCGCCGGCCCAGAGGAAATGTGTGAATGGCCGCCGCGGTCTTTTGACCGCGGTGCGGTCAATTGGCGGCGGGACTATGGCGGACGGCCTCCGCCGTCCGCCATAGTCAGAATCAGGCCCTCTGTGCCTCTGTAGTTGTGCCATTAGCTGCTGGACGCTGTTATTCCTCAGGACAAGGGCATCATGCACCAACCCAGGATAATTGGCAGTGACGCGGGAGATGTACTGGTCAGCAAGGCACATCATCTGGACATTGAGTGAGAGGAATCTCTTCCCATTTCTGTACACCTGTTCCTTGGCCTGGGGGGAAGGGACTAAGGCAATATGGGTCCCGTCAATGGCCTCAATAACATGTGGTATATGTCCCATTGCATAGAATCCAGCCTTCAGAGTGGGCAGTTCATCTACCTGGAGGAATGCGATGTAGCTGGACATGTGTTTGAGCAAGGCTGCCAAAGCCCTTGCAAGCATAATTGAGAACATTGGCTGTGATATACCTGCAGCCAAGCCCCTGAAAACAGCCAGTTGCCATTAAATGGGGCACTGAGAGTACCTGCACAAGAGGGGGTATTACTGTGTTGCAAAGGATGGGAGATCAGGCTCCACACACAGCTCTCGCATTGTGGCCCTGTCCAGACAATAGGTGAGTATGATGTGCCTGTCCTCAAGTGTAGCCAAGCCCACAAGGGGTCTGTACACAGGTGCTTGACTCCTCCTCCTATTCCTTTGCAGTGGTTGGTACCTATGGGACCCAAAAGTAAGATGGAAGTGACAACAGGAACTATGAACACACTACATCAATGTACACAGATCATGTTTGTATGTTGGACACTGGACTTGTCTAGGTGTGTACATTCAACAACAATGACCATTTTTTTAATCAGTACTTTTAAATCAGTTCATGTGTATTAGCAGTAGAAAATGGCAACCGCCTGTCCTGTATGCAGGACAAGTGGAAGTGACCTCACTCTGCCGGCGTTAGGTGTCATGCCGGGAGGCAGGCTTCACCGCCGTGCAATTCCTCGTTGGCTAACATGGGCCTCTATGGAGTATGGAGGAACCAATTATGATCAATGCAGGCAGTGAGGGTGTTCACTGCCGCAGCCATGACCGCCATTTTCTTTCTACCACTTCACTGGATTCCTGACTTTCCACAGTACCACATCTACACTGCGTGTGCTGCTGTGACCTGTGTCTGGAACCTGCAAGGCCCTTGCAACAGGGGAAAGTGCCCCAGCCTTCATGTTGGAGAAGTTGGAAAGGCTTGTGGATGGGGGTCCTATCCCTGTATGAGCAGTTGTATGGGCCTCCAGACCAACAGGTGAGTACACCATGGGGACATTGCATGCGACATGGCTGCATGGAGATGTATGTGTGCTTGCAGTGTATCATTTGGGGGGTATGGCTGGTTGCTATGTCTGTGCACTGGTACAGGTCATGTGTGTGCTTGATGAGGGCCAAATGCAGTATGTGAGCCATTTCTTTGACAGGCTGGATTGTATGGTTAATAGTGTCCTTCTGTCTGTGTTTCCTCTGCAGGTCAGCGCCAATCAGAAGAAGGGGTTGTGACGTGGGAACCCTGTGGGTTCATAGCTGGCAGGTCACCCACTGCAGAAATGGTGGGAAGACCTGAGACGCTGGGCCCGGAAGACCGGGGAGGCCCAGCTGGGAATGGCCTCCTAACGAGGGAGGGGTGCCCATCATAACCTGATCCCCCTGATGGCCCACATACTGGTGGTATGGGTGCTTGAGGGCATTACAGCAGCCACAAGGGGGTGAGTAGAGTGTGTGTGACAACCATCTATGTTGCCTGGTATGGAATTTTGGTGCAGTGTTCTAGGCAGATGATGCCCCAATATACCAGCTTAGACATTGCAGTGTGGTCCAACTTAGGTATTTGAGGTGTAATGCTTATTTAAGATTGCTAGGTAGCAGGCTTTCCATGTCTGACATGGCTTAGTTGGTTCCAATTGATGTGCAAATGGCTGTGTCTGACTCCTACCTACTATGGTACCTAGCCAATGGTATGCCATTGTGGTCCATATTGCCCATTCTTAGTCTCGGGGTGTGATGGTGACATATATGCCATCTGTGCTGTTGTTGCTGTGATTGACCCTGTGCTCCCTTCCTCCACTCCCTCTCCTTTTGTCATCCTGTCTATGTGTACATTAGCATCATCTGGTGAAGGAGCAAGGGCACTGGTGAGTGAGGGAGCTGCAGGCCACGCGACCCAGGTGGCAGAGTCCACTGATGCTGAGGGGACCAGTGGGATGGAGGGTGAGGGGAGCACCACGGGGAGACAGGAGCTGATTCAAGTGACTCTGATACCTCCTCCAATGTGAGTTCCATGGTGGTGGTGGACCCCTCTGGGACCACTCCAGCTATAGGTTGAACTGCCACCCCCATACCAGCACTGCCCTCCCACAAGCCCCCCCACCGAGTTGCCCGTGCCAGCTCACCCAGGAGGGTGGGCGTCTCCTTCGTTCCAGGCACCTCAGGCCCTGCCCCAGTCAGTCCTACTGCCCTCAGTGAGGAGGCTAGCGACCTCCAGAGATCCATCTCTGTAGGGTAGTCAACCATAGTGAATGCCATCCAGGGGCTGGCATCCCAGATGCAGCAATGCAATGCCTTCCTGGAGAGCATTCATGGTGGCTTGGTGGCCCTAGAGAGATTGTTTCAGGCTCTGGCCTCCTCCCTGATGGCAGCCAATTTCCCTGTTTCTTTCGTCCCCCCTCCAACTACCACTTCCCAGTCCCAGTCTCCTCACCCCAAACCCATCCCATGCACACATTCTGGCAAGCATGCACACACAACAACAGACAAGACTCACAGACAAACACAGGCAGCGCTCACAAGCATCCACAATCACTCACACAGTCAACATACAGATGCGCACACATCATCCACGGCTTCCACTGTCTCCCCCTCCTCCTACTCCCTCACAGTCACATCCGCACCCACACCTGCCTGCACTGCATCAACAGTCCCTGAACCTGGCACCTCCAAAGCCTTGCCCTCAGCCACCACAACAGCAGACAACAGCAGATCCACAGACATGCACCACACACACCACATGGGCAGACACTACCACCACCATCACCACCCCAGGCAGCACACCCATCTCACTGGCCGATACCACCACAACATCCATCCACATGTCCTGTTTGACCCCCCCCCACCCTGTCTGCCTCCCCTCCAAAGACACATAAACGCTCGCACTGACACCCCCAACAGCAATCTACCTCACAAACCTGCACCCTGCACCTGTCCATGCACCTGCACCCAAGTCCAGCAAACCTCCTCCTACAACCACTGCCTCTACCTCCACTCCCAATTCTCCTCCCACATCCTGCCCCATTGGCCCTAAGAAGCTTTTCCTTTCCCGCCTTGACCTCTTCCTTCCACCTCCCCCGTTCTGCCTGTAAGAGAAAGGTCCCATCCCCCAGCCCAGTACTTACAGCACCCAGTCTGACCCTGCTCCACCCCCAAAGGCTTCAGCTGCCACTAAGGGGCACATAAGTCCGGCTCCGGCCCTCAGCCCCAAGCCCACTCCTGCTCCCCCAAAACAGAAGGCTAAAGTTCCCCCTCCCAAACCAAAACCCAAAACCAAGGAGACACCTCCCAAAGCCAAACCCAAGGAGCCCCCTTCCAAAACAAAAGCCAAGGAGACCCTTACCAAACCAAAAGGCAAGAAGCACCCTCCCAATGAGAAGCCTCATTCCCTCCACCCCCTGCCCCTAAGGTGCCTACCTCTTTCCAACATGATGCGCCTGCACAGTGGAGTCCCAATGTTGTCAGAAGTCAAGTTGGGGTTTGGACTTTTCCCTGTGGGCATTACAGGTTTTGAACTGGCCATTGAGCCTGCATGTAAATATGCAATTCTGTATTTTTGGGATTTGCGCTTTTTATCCAACTGGATTACAGTGGTTGGGACAGAGGTATGTGTGCTGGCTTTCTTTGCTCCTGGGTTCTGTTACTGTCGATTTACTCTGCAGCTGGTTCTGGGTGGGTGGTGTGTGTGTATGGTGTGTGTTGTGTGTGTCACTCTCCCCTCCCTCCCTCCCTCCCTTGTGTGCTAGGCGGCTATACTCACCGTCATCGTCTTCGTGGTCGTTGGTGCTCCAGGATGGCCATGGCGTGGTACAGCATTGGGAAGACTTGCAGTTCAGGTTCAATGGCAGCCGCTGACTCTTCCGTGTCGCTGGAGGTGAGTGTCTCCTTTATATGATGTGTTTCCGCTATGCTTTTGGTGGTGTTGGTAACACCCCAGAAATCCTGGTTGTGTGCAATGCTATAATATGGTGGGCAGATCCTTGTCTTCCGCATGCCTGGAGATTGCTACCACCGTGTTCAGTGTTTGAACCGTACTGGCGGTTGGTGTAGTACATTGGCTCACTATGGGAGGGATCACCACCATGGTCATTATTTGGTGGTCATTACCCCACAACCAATGGGGAAAGGTCATTTTTTTAGGGGTCAAATTTACTGTTATAACTCCAGTCTCACAAAAAGTTTGGAAAGTGGATACATCAGAAAATAAATATGTACATTTTTTAAAGTTTTGGGCTGCAGATAAACTATACTTTTATTAAAAAAAGAAACCCTTATTGTATTCTAAACTAATATACGTAACCCCAAACATCTAGATAATTCAAATTTTTAAGTAAGATATTATATAGAAAACTATAATGTTTTCCTTTAAAAACTCCCCCAAAAAATCTACCCACAGATGAAAAAACTGAAAATAAACAAAAAATTATGATAGCACCACAAGGAAAAAATAAAAAAAGTTATTAAATTAAATTCACGTTTATACACTACGCAACAAATTAGTCAATTAACCCTACTACCTGTATTATAGAAAATAAAATCATGTACCTTCATGAAGCCCCACATTCAAAGAAATTTCACATCTTCAAAATCATATGTATTCCACAAAACCTAATTATTTTGAAATAAACGGATAAATTACCTCTTCAACATAATAATAAAACAGTGCACAAACAAATCCCAAAATAACCCATAACACATTTTAAAAAAAAGACTGAGAAAAATAACAACCAAACAAATTACAAACCTAAAATTAACACCTAAAACACATTTTATACACAGAAATGCAAAAATAAACATTCAAATTATGATACTTATATTACTATATTAAACAGCACTATATTTTAGCAAACAATTTTTAAATATTGATATTCAATAACACAAAATGTACTAAGCTTCAATACAACATCATGTTACTCACTATTTTCCCAGGCAACATAATGTACCCCAAATTTGTAGTACAATGACAATAATTATTTGATATTGAGGTATCATAAGCCCCCCAATGTGCAACCTGATCATGAGTGAAAGCAAAGCCTGTGTCGCATGGATAAACCCCTATGAGTGTGGCTGATATTTGTAATTCCCATCAACACTTCACGTACTAATGACCTCACCAACTACAGGTCCATCACTCACCTCCCATTCATCACAAAGATCATTCAATATTAAGCATCTCTTGAACACCTACAGGCATGGCTCCAGATTATGGTGTAGCATTGAGACCACTACTTTATAGACTGTAGACAACAGACTCCTGAACTTCCCACCTCCTGATATTGCTGGACTTATTAGTTGCCTTTGACACAATGCTCATCCTACTCTCATACTCACAGTGGAGTCTCAAATGGTATTTACTGGCACTGTCCTTCACTAGTTCTCATTCTAGATTTCCAACTGATTTCACTTTGGGCACATTGACATCTCAAGCTCTCAAAATATCCCCATCAGCTGTGGTGTCTTACAAAGTTCCATACTGTCCCCTGTCATGATTAACATCTGTATGGAGCCACTTGGTACTCTACTCATGCAAAACTGCATGAAGATTCACCAACATGCCAATGATACACAACTTTGCTATAAAGTGTCCTCTACTTCAAACATTCCAGTGCCTCAAACACTGTCTGGACATCATTCTGACCTGCATATCTGTGTCTATCTAATTCTCAACCCAGGGTAGACAGAATTTCTGTTTCTTGCCAAATACAACAAAAAGAAACAAAAGAACTGGCTTAATAGAATAAAACGTGATGGCTTCAAACCTGAACTTTGACCAAATGCCAAGTCACTTGGATTTATCCTGGACTCCACACTCAGTTTCTAGGAACACATCATCAAAAATCAAAGACAGTCTATACCAGCTCTGTCTTCTAAAGAAAGCGAAGCTTTTTCTTTCAGAAAGAGACTTGAGAGCTGTTGTTCAAGTTCTTTTATTCTTGCATTTGGATGATGGCAATGTCGTGCTCCATGGTCTCCCAGGCTCCACAATGGCACTCCTTAAGGGCATCCTAAACAAGCAGCACATCTTATTCAGGGCCTGAAGAAATTTGATCATCCAGATGGAACTATGTTGGCTCCCCTTGATGGCTCATATCACTTTCTAAACTATCAGCATCATTCACATATCTATAACAACCAGAACACCTATTCATCTTCCAGACAAGTTCACCATCTCTGGTTGTTCTCAGTACCCCTGTAATCAGGACACCATCAGAATGCAGACTAAGAAGCATTAAAACAACAACGCCTCAGGTCTTTTCCATCTTTGTATCCTGGTTCTGGATCAACACCTCAATATCCACCAGGGCCACCTTAGTGCTGCTCCAGTTTAGGAGAGTTAAAGGTATACCTCTTTAAATAACACTACATCACAATTTATCAAAAGTCTATCACCAAGGTTTCTCTCCTAGCACCCATTGACTTTATGCTTGTCTTTGACCCTCTATAGTGCTCTACCACCTTTTGGCTAGGTTTCTCCAACAGAAATACCTCATACATACATATACGCATACATTCATACTTCCCACGTCCCTACATGTATGTTTTCAAATGACAAATATGTAAAAGTGTATTGTGACTGCTCCTGCATTCCCTTACATAAAAAATCTTTTTGCACTTACTTTCATACGTTCACATAATGAACGTCTGCAACAACAGATATCATATTGTGCACCTGAAAGCAGGGTAGTTTTCAACCAATCATGATATTAGGCGCATTAACATCCAATATCTGATTTGCTCTTCTATCAACAGACATACTCAAAGAAGATGCTCACCAAAGAAACATACTTATGCACAGTGTTATTTCATAAATATTGCATAAAAACTTTAAAAATTCAGAAGAGAGGCAGGAAATCCAAGGAGGTAAATGGGTTCAAATATCCAAAGGGAGTGGATAAGGAAACAATATAATTCCTAATTCCAGGCAGGAAGACAAAACTTGAAAAAGATCTGAACATTCATTTGAAGAATGGAATCAAAAGATACACATGAACTTCATGGGAAAATGTTATTTGCTCTGTCTAAAGGTGTAATGTTAAAATCAAAGTTGAAAGTCCAGAACAAATGTCCAAGGTCTAAAACTTCTCCAAAGTCAAATGAGTCCAAAGCAAATAAAAGTAACTCCCCAACCCAGACATGTCCTCGAATAAGGTCACAAGTTCCAGCCCATCCCCCACATCTGATATGGAGGACCTAAATGAGCATCCTCAGACATGGTCATATAGATAGGCAGGGCAATAGCAAACACACTTTGAGTACTTTGACAGACAAAGTAGGATGTAGGGACATGGTGGTCTCTTGATAGCCTTCACTCTGTTAATGACCTTCTGTGAAGGAAAGCTTCCAAGAACACACACTTCGAGGACAGGTAGAGAGTGCAGACAAGAGACCTATCTCACCCTCTGACACAGTTGTTTTGGTGGGTGGGCACTCTATGGGAGGAGAAGGGATGTGAGAGGTAGCCTTGGTCTCTGATGTTGGAGGTAACTGGATGATGTTCTGTGTGGCAGGTCTAGACTCCAATGTTGGAGTGTTAGAAACTCCGCAGAGATTTTCCACTCCAAACCAGGTACTTTGTGCTTGAAAGAGACTTTGTTTACTTTTTAAAGACTTAAGACACTTCATATCACTTTTTAGTGATATCTTTATAAATTCATATCGCATCTTTGATCGTTTTGACCTGCAAATACCCAGATAAATATTATATATTTTTCTAAACACTGTGTGGTGTATTTTTGCAGTGCTATATTGTGTTATTGTATGATTTATTGCACAAACGCTTTACACATTGCCTTCTAAGTTAAGCCTGACTGCTCGTGCCAAGCTACCAGAGGGTGGGCACAGGATAATTTGGATTGTGTGTGACTTACCCTGACTAGAGTGAGGGTTCTTGCTTGGACAGAGGGTAACCTGACTGCCAACCAAAAACCCAATTTCTAACATTGGTGGCAGCGGTGGGATAGGACTTGTATTTGTGCAGTGGCATACAGTAGCTAAGTATTTCACTACCTACCCACAGTTGAAAGTCAACTTGATTTTTCATCTTTTTGCTTTTGGTTCTCTGATGTCCTCCTGGATATATTATTGATTTTGGACTTTGATTTTTGGTTTTGCCTGTGATACCTTGCCAGATTGGGGATGGATTCCAGCTTCACAGAAGACTACAATGTGTCAAACCTTGTACCTGTTGAATCACTCACTAAGGCTGAGCTGAGGGGGCTTTGCAGAAAATGGGGACTTCCCATGTCAAGGAGATCCACTAAGATGGAACTGCTAGATATCTATGTAGCCTGGGGAGAAGCACAATGGGCAGAGGAACAGGCAGCAAAGAACCAAAGGAATCATAATCCTGAGAATAATTATGAGGAGGAGGACAACTCAGATGAGGAAAGAGAACCAGTGAGAGATGAATGGCTCCTAGCTCAAGAGCGGCAGGTGGAAAAGCTAGATGAGTTTATTGAGAGGGCTGAGTCAGCAAGAACCTTAGCCCTGGAAAAAGAAAGGATTGCAGCTCAGGAGCTGAGCTGTGAAGAGCTGAAACTGGAAGCCGGAAGTGCTGAGTCCAGTTCAGATGGTGGCAGCAAAAATCTTGTATCCAGTAATGCTGAAGAAAGGCACAAGCCCAGAGATGTGGTGCCCATCTTGAAGAAGGGAGTTGACACACCCCAGGCGGTTCAAGAGTATGAGGTAGTTCCCGTTATGCACAGTGTCCCTGAGAAGGATTGGGGAACTGGCACAGGGAGTGATATTCCTACTGGGAGGATGGACACTTTACTGGCTCTAGAAGAGAGTGACAGGGAAAAGGGTTCCCCCCTGGTGGACGTCCTGGATACAGAGTGTGGAGACATCCCAGAAGAGTATGGGTTGAGTGTCAGGGACAGTCAGATACTGTCTCACCAGTCTCAGGAGGGTGATGTAGAGTGCTTTTTCAAGGCTGAGTCACTGGATGGTTGGGTGAAGGGTACTGTGGTTAATACATGTGAAGGGCAGAGTGATGTAATTGCTAGAGAGCATATGTCTGGTCCTTATTTTCCAGAGCTACGCCAACACCAGGTGGAGTGTGAATTCTCTGACCCCAGGGAGCTTACAATGGAAGCAGACTTCTGGGTGAGTACCAGAGAGTGTGAAGAGGCATGTGGGGGTGCTCCTGAAGGGAGTGGTCTAGGTGTTTCCCAACCAAGTGAGGTGGGAGAGGATTGTAGTGTCCCAGGTAGGTCCCAGGTCCTAGAGGGTTCCATGAGGGAATGCCAGGAGGGAAGCCTAGCCTGTACCGTAGGGCCACCTGTTGAGGGAGGCCCCGCAGTGTCAGAAGAACTTGGGGGGTGATTGTAGCCAGCATCCCACCAGTTCTGGTGTCTGGCAGTACCACTCCTAGTGCGGGGGTGCAGAAGTCCAGACAGAGAGTTGAGAGGGGCTTGCGGACCCCAGTGGAGGCCCTGGAGAGTCAGGGGTCAGCACTGAGAGCCCCCAGGAATGACCCAGGTGAAACCGTTTCTGGTTTGGGGGAGATCCAGACTCTGCCGGATGGGCAGAGGGCAGGAGACCTGCGCCAACCAGACTCTTGTGTGGCCCTTGGGGACGATGTGTCCCTTGTGGGGGGTGAGTGTTCCTCCCAGAAAGTCCTGGCATGCCAGGTAATTGTTCAACCTCAGGGTGGTGACTCTGGGTTGGATGACCAGGTTGAGGGGTTAAACTCTGGCCTGGTGGGGGATCAGCATGCCCACAAGAAAGTCCTGGTTTGCCAGGCAGTGATCCAGTCTGAGGGTACAGACCCTGGGCTGGAAGACCAGGTTCAGGGTGTCCCCGGGACTTGGAGGGAGGGGGTACTGATAACAGTGCCCCTACCATGTTGTCTTCTGAAGAGGCCACTCCTAGTTGGAGGGTGCTGGACCCCAGAAGGGAGGGCAGGGGGAGGGAAGCCTCACCCCGGGCCCTAGTCCAACCTGAAGGTGCAGACCCCAGGTTGGAGGGCCAGTTGCAGGTTAACAGCCCTGCATTCGTGGAGGAATGGTGGAGGGCGGCTTCTATAAGCACCCTGACCATGTTGGACTCTGGGGGTACCGCTTCAGGAGGGAGGGTACAGAGCCTCAGAGAGGAGGACCAGGTTCAGGCTGTCATCGCTGACCTGGTGGAAGGGAGAGTGGTTAAAGGGTGCCCAGCACCTGGGGCTACCACCCCCCACTCTTCACAGCCACAGTGGTTGGAGAGCTTTGAGAGGCCTGGGGCCTGGCTCTCCTCCCTGACAGCTGTCAGTAACCACTGTGGCTTGCGGTCCGGGTGGACAGAGTTATCCCTGGGAGGGGACAAGTGTCACACCCCGGGGGTAGAGTGGGCAACACCACTGTGTTGGTCCTGGTGGTGCTATCCTGCTCCTGGGATACATCTGTGAGCAAAGTAAGGTTAGGTGCTGCACAGATGGTATCCGCAGGTAAGGAGAAAGGTTCCCCATGGGTTGGCTTAGTGGGCCCCGAGAGTATGGACAGAGGGATCCAATTGGAGTCAGTAAGGCGAAGAACTGGAGCATGCCCCTGCTGTTGTGAGCCTGGGTCCTTGATCTATCGCCTCAAACAGGGAAGTACATCAGGATAGTGATTGTTCTCCCCTGGCTTTAGGCTGGTGGGGGGTCATGTTGCACCTGGCTTTTTGAGTGGAAAATCTCCGCAGAGGGCCGCAGAAGAGGAGATGCGTGGAAAAAGGGTGTGTGCGTCGGTTACGCCCCTTCACACACGGACTTGCATCGTTATTTTTCACGCGGGAGACGTGCGTCGTTCTACGGGAAGAAAAATGTTGTGTGCGTCGGTTTCGCCCCTTCACACACGGACTTGCGTCATTATTTTTCACTCGGGGAAGACGTGCGTCGTTTTCCGGCACGCGGACCATCTATGGATCGCGGGATTACCAGATGTCCCAGGGTCTGTGGATTCCTTGGCTTGTTATCCGGCTGCGCGTCGTTCCGGTAGGCTGTGCGTGGAATTTTCTTTCTCACAGCAGTCATCGCGTCGATTTCCCCTCTGGAAGTCGGGCGGCATTGTCCATGCGATGCCGTGCATCGAAGCTCCAGTCGCACCGCAGGCGTCGCGTCGAGCAGCGTCTATCTGGATCGGCGTGCAGCGATTTTCTCACCGCAGAGCAAGCTGTTCGTCGACATTTTCGACACACGAGGAGTCCAAATGAAAAAGATAAGTCTTTTTGGTCCTGTGACTTCAGGGAACAGGATGCAAGATCTATCCAAGCCTTTGGAGAGCACTTCAGCAGCAAGGCAAGAGTTCAGCAAGGCAGCAGGGCAACAGCAAGGCAGCAGTCCTTTGTAGAAAGCAGTCAGATGAGTCCTTTAGGCAGCCAGACAGTTCTTCTTGGCAGGATGCAAGTTCTGGTTCAGGTTTCTTCTCCAGCAAGTGTCTGATGAGGTAGGGCAGAGGCCCTCTTTTATACTAAATTGTGCCTTTGAAATAGGGGTGACTTCAAAGAGTGGCTAAGAAATGCACTACGTCCCCTTTCAGTTCAATCCTGTCTGCCAGGGTCCCAGTAGGGGGTGTGGTAGTCCTTTGTGTGAGGGCAGGCCCTCCACCCTCCCAGCCCAGGAAGACCCATTCAAAATGCAGATGTATGCAAGTGAGGCTCAGTACCCTGAGTTTGGGGTGTGTCTGGGTGAATGCCCAAGGAGCTGTCAACTAAACCTAGCCAGACGTGGATTGTAAGGCACAGAAAGATTTAAGTGCAAAGAAATGCTCACTTTCTAAAAGTGGCATTTCTAGAATAGTAATATTAAATCGGACTTCACCAGTCAGCAGGATTTTGTATTACCATTCTGGCCATACTAAATATGACCTTCCTGCTCCTTTCAGATCAGCAGCTGCCACTTCAACAATGTATGAGGGCAGCCCCAATGTTAGCCTATGAAGGGAGCAGGCCTCACAGTAGTGTAAAAACGAATTTAGGAGTTTTACACTACCAGGACATATAAACTACACAGGTACATGTCCCGCCTTTTACCCACACAGCACCCAGCTCTAGGGGTTACCTAGGGCACACATTAGGGGTGACTTATATGTAGAAAAAGGGGAGTTTTAGGCTTGGCAAGTACTTTTAAATGCCAAGTCGAAGTGGCAGTGAAACTGCACACACAGGCCTTGCAATGGCAGGCTTGAAACAAGGTTAAGGGGCTAATTAAGTGGGTGACACAACCAGTGCTGCAGGCCCACTAGTAGCATTTAATCTACAGGCCCTAGGCACATATAGTGCACTCTACTAGGGTCTCACAAGTAAATCAAGTAGCCAATCATGGATAAACAAATCAACAGTACAATTTACACAGAGAGCATATGCACTTTAGCACTGGTTAGCAGTGGTAAAGTGCCCAGAGTTCAAAAGCCAACAACAACAGGTCAGAAAAAATAGGAGGAAGGAGGCAAAAAGTTTGGGGATGACCCAGTCAAAAAGCCAGGTCCAACGTGGAGGTAAATGTTTTTTTGGATGCTACTGCTTCTACCTCGTCAGAGGAGGAATGTCACCTCTCTCCTCTTGATGCAGTGTCCAGGTTTACCATGTCCTCCCTAGTTGAGGCCTCTATGTGGCACTGGTATCTGTCTGTGCATCTACATTCTCTACCCTTCAATGGAGGTCTCAGTCTCCTCCTGTTCAGTCCCAATGAAGGTCTGTTTTAGTACGTGCCCTGCAGCAGAGGTCCTCCTTCTCCTTTGCCTTACAATGCAACTCTTCTGCTCTCCACCTGTTTTCTGGTTATTTGCTGCAAAGTTAGAGGGAAAGAGAGGAAGGCTTGTGAGTCAGTTTGGTCACTAATCATGTCAATCAATGTTCACAATATCAATGGTACTTGTTGAACTGTACGGTAGACTGCCATTGATAAATCTTGAAGGTACAATTACATACTGCTAAAACCAGTTTCCTGTGCAAGAATATATGTGGAGTTGTTTGTTGCATGAAATTTGAAACAATCTGTAATGGCCTGCAAATTTGGCATCAAAAGACATTTGATAGCTAATTATGCATTTTTTCCACATATTTTATTCACCCTATACAAATTACAAAATGCACAAGATGCACATGATGAAATGAACTGTACAAGACATAACAGAGCAATGTTTGACACCTACAGGAAAAGGAGTGCAATAAAATGTCCTCATTGCCCTGCCTATCCTACAGCTTGTCATCAAACGTACAGCTAGGCCTTATCTAGGACCATCCTGTGTAGTGTGTGTGAGCCATGGACTGCAAGGTCTATAGTTAGATGAACATTCCTAAGATATCGTGACCCTTTTTTTATGAACCTAGCAGTCAAGCTCCTCCCAGCGCTTGCAGCACTCCTCTGCTTAATGGCTCAGTGCTCTCAGTCCAAAGTGTCAGGTGTTAGCTTTTGGCCAATTTGGGTCTGGCCCCCACAGAGCTGACAATAATTATGGAGGGCCCCTCCAAGATCATTTCCAGTACTTCTGTTATAACTTTGTGGTTCCTCTGTGATCTACTATCAGCCATATTGGTAGCTCTAAATCGAAATTAATTAGCAGGATTGTGATGGAGTTTTCTCACGTTGAAGGATGAATCAGAAATTGCTTTTCACTTAACCCCTTTCAAATTAGTATTTCAGAAAATCATATTTCAATGTAAGTGTATGTGTATATGTGTTACATGTATGTTTACTCACATCACAAATGGAGGGTCATGTGTGGGCATAATACAAATGTGATTGCGATTTTGAAGAAATGCTTCAGACGGCAGTTATATTTGTTAGGTGGGAATTATGCATGCAGTCTGTGCTGTGTGTCAATGAGTGTACATTTGGACATTTCAGGTGTATATATGTGTGTTTCTCTGTTTTAGCATTTGTTTGTTGTCACATCAGACATTTGGTTCAATCAATATTTACAATAGGGCAAATGTTGTGTGCTGTGTTTGAGTGTGTCAGCAGAGTATTTAGAGGGCTGGTTTGGCTACAAAGTGCAACTAAAGTGCAAACTGCAGAGGAGTGTCCTAGATAAGGTCTAGCTGTACCTTGTTGACAAGCTACAGACCCATTGTCTGTGGCAAGAGACAAACATGACTCTGACTTCTTTGTGACACTGAATATCAGCAGTACTAAGATGTATCTAGCTCAGACCATTGGTAAGTACAGATTCTGGAGATCCTCACAGTCGACAATTGCAGCCTACAGTACCGCAATCAGAGCCCATCTCAGGGTTCTTTAAAATATGGATAATTGCAGCCCAACAGGGGATGGTCATGGGTATGGCAGATGCAGCCCCAAATGGACTGGTCAGAAATTCAGCAGATGCAACCAAGTACAAGCAGATGGCAGATTTGATGGATGCAAGCTCACGTGGCTTATCAGGAATTGGGAAGATGCTGCCCACACTAGTCAAGTAGCAATCAAAGTCCCAGGTGACCTTTGGCAAAGTTGTTGTCAGAGAATTGCGGTTCCCACCTGGGACCATTTGGGAGATTCGGAGTAGGGGAAGCCTTCTGACACCTCTCAGTTCATTTCATTTTATTTTACATTTCTGAACCACACAAACACCAAATAGGTACCTCAGCACCAAATCGAAGCCTAAAGTAATACACCTCTGTAACAAGTAGCTTCTGAGCTACTAACAGCTCTCCAGCGACCTACAAGTAGCTCTCCTATGTGCATCCCAGCCTATTAAATTAGAAGCCTTCTCTTTGTTATTGTTCTATATATACCAACACTGAAAAACATGCATCCAAGACAAAAATGTTTGTTTTTTCTGAACCCATAAGATGATGTTTCCAGAAAAATGTTTATATTTCATATACATCTAAATCTGGTATGAAGTATTTGAGTGACAAATCATGCAGCATCCGGGAAACTAATAAGTGTATTACATTGGTGATAGGAACATTGTAACTATGACTGTTATGTATTACCTGTGTGGAGGAATTCCACATTGAAAAAGCCATGTTTTCATTACTGCTGGCAACCATGCCTAATGAATTAAAAGATCACAACGTAATATAACATGGGGTGGTCACTAATGTAATCTTGTTTGATATGGTCCTTAGTACATTACTCTGATATTAGTTGCTGAGGATTCTTTTATTTGAACATAAGTAGCTCTTATTACAGAACAGGTTAGATGCCCCTGTATACACACTCATGAAATAATAAACCAGAGACAGTCATTACTCAGATGAAAAAAGCCAATTGTCCACCAGTCTTCTACTCTGTGTGCTCTACATTCACTTCGAAAGCGCTGGACCTAGCTCCTTCTAAACAGTCTCTCCTCATGTAAGGTAGGCAGGCTTCTTCCCTCGCTCAGAAGGCAGGCAGTCTACCAGGTGCTTCTGGACAGGTGCACAGCTTTGCAAGAAATCCAGACTTCAGGTGATATCCCCTTATCTCTTGAAGACATGCTATAAGGCAGCCCTCTGAGCACTCTACAAGGCACTTCCTGTCTTGGTCATAGATGTCTTAGAACTGGAACCAAGTAGATTGTTCGGATCCCATTGAAGGTATACTCAAGAAAAAATGACAAGGCACTCCTCTCCTAAATGTGTCCCTGTCTTTTACAACAGAGTCTGCAGTCCCAAATCTCATCCATACCATTCACCAAATGGCGGTCTTAAGGAAAGCAAAGCAGCAACTCCTTGCTAACTAAAATGCATCACGGAATATCTGAATACAGCCTTTCTCCATTCCCCTCACTTCAGTGTTCAGGTCTCCTCCCTCCACCTACAGGAATGTGAGCAATACACTCCACTCTCTGGGAGCACCCCAGTGATCCACTAAAAAGGTCTGGTAACACTACTTATCTCTGGAACATAGTATGTTGTCAGCACTGTCCAGTATGCTAAACCCAATGGCAGGGACAGTAATTTCTTGTCCCAAATGAGGGCATTCCTGGGGATCTGCTCTCAGTCACAAGTCTAGTCCAGGACCTTTCATAGTCAGCGACAGGCCTGGTCTTCTGTGCACACGCTACATTAGAAGGAAGCTAGAGCCAAAAATAAAAAATCAAGACATCAGATTCTGACATTTGGGTACTCAGTAAAGGAGAACATGCTCATTTGTCATGCAGTGGACATTCCTTTTCCAAGACCTGGTATTTCTGATTGATTTTGTTGCGGTGCATCTTATGTTCTACAGAATTGCTGCTGGCTCAATTATGAGCCGACAACAATGCTGTAGTGTGTTTCCGCTGGGCCAGTGGGCAGAAACTCTGTTTCTGCCCGCTGACTCAGTGGGAAACACATAATGGGGCCCACGGGGAGGTGGCCTCACTGGCGGCAACCTGTCCATCAGGACGTCGTCAGACAGTGTTAACCGTCCATCAAAGACATAGGGGGTTATTCTAACTTTGGAGGAGGTGTTAATCCGTCCCAAAAGTGACGGAAAAGTGACAGATTTACCACCAGCCGTATTACGAGTCCATTATATCCTATGGAACTCGTAATACGGCTGGTGGTATATCCGTCACTTTACCGTCACTTTTGGGACGGATTAACACTCCTCCAAAGTTAGAATAACCCCCATAATGATCCCCTGTGTTTCTTGGCATCTTTAGTTCTAAATCTGACATTTGCAAAGCAGAGTCAGCTGCAAACAATGCATCCTGTAAACACAGGACACTTTTAACTTGGCATTTCATAAATAATAGGTATAGAAATTAGTATGATGCCAACAGCCCTCTATGATCCCTCAAAGAGAAGCAGTGAAACACTAACAAAAAGCACCGTCAGATACCTATGGACAAGCAGTCATACACTACTGGAATCAGATGAATGAAAATGAGCCAATGGGTGCATTATCATATGAGTCACACAGTGCATAGATGAATGAATGAGGAACTGCTTTATGGAAACCTCCAAACACTTTCAATAATAAGCCAGACCTAGTGGTTTTACCTGTCTTTGTGTTCACTCATGAGGCATGGTAAATCTATGATTGAGGTTCCAACTACAATATTACCCAAGGTTCAGAACATTATTTGAACATGTAAAATACGATTTCACATTTGCACTTACACTATGCTTAGAAATTACATCCCTAAACTTAATTTAGGGCTATGATCTAGGACAAAGGAAGGTAGCGTTTTATCAGGACAAGTGGGAAAATGCTGGGCAGTAGGAATTTTGTGGATATCTGAATATTCCTGTAGTTTGAATGACAGAAATGCATGGAAAAATAGAGTTTTATTTAATGTGGCAACTTTGCAGTGCTTTTGTGTAAGAAAACGTTGGGGAATTCACACCAAGCTATGCCTCTGTGGACTCCCCCCGGTGTCTAGTTTTCAGAAATGTCTGGCTTTGGTAGATTTCCCTAAATGGCTGCTGAGCCCAGGACTCAAAACGCAGGTGGCCACCATACCAAACCTGGTTGTTTTGTGTTAGATAATTTTGATGTCTCCACAATACGATTTGGGCCCTTCCGTGTCGCAGCCCTATGTGAAGATAGGGTTAACACAACCATGTGAGTCATCCACTAAGACTGCAATGTGGGCCTAAGGCCCAAAATTATCTTCAACTCCTCCAGCGAAGTGGGAGTCCACTGGCATGCCCTAGAAGCTCCCTCAGAAATTGCTCTGCACGCAAATTTGTCTGTTGCACAATTTGCTGAAGGAAGTCAACACCCAAAAAGAGATGGACATAGTCGACTGGCAAAAGTTGGCCGTATCGATTTAACATCCATCGTCACCAGAAAAGGGTGGGATCTGGGGCTGAACTAAATTGGGGGGGTGCTAAGAGAGTATTCTGTCTGTGCGTGCCGCTGCACGCACCTGCTCTCTCGGTTGACAGTAAATGTCAGTCACCTTACCTTCGCTTCAAGCTTTTATGCCGCTCCCCCTCCCATGACCTCCTCCTTGGATTTCCTCACTACCACCCAGCAAAATTGCCCTTCATGTCTTGATAGCCCACCTTGCACATACATTTAATTTGCTCTACAGTGCAGGTAACATCGGGCTTCACTAATCCACCCAGCGATTCACGTAAAATACAGATCTGTTCTTTGCAGCGGGCATATAAACGGCCTGAGTTACTTTATGACGTAAAAACTGACACTAGACAAAAGTCTGATCTCTGTCTAGCAGGAACATAATCCCAAGAGTTATCTTGACATTTTTCTTGCTTATTGACATTGCTACCTAAAACCTATACATATATATAGGGAGACAGTGTCTCTCTCGACCATACATATATGTAAAGAGATCACTTTTATATGTCCAAGTGGAGACCCCAGATGCAATGACAAAAGTGATCTCTTTCTCTCTCTCTCTCTCTCTATATATATATATTTACATATATATATATATATAAAATATATATACATATCTATATGAGAGAGAGATGTCTCTCCTTCTATAGAGAGTCTCTTTCTCTCTGTCTATATATATATATATATATATATACCTATATATATATATATATATATAGGGAGAGGGAGAGAGAGAGCGAGAGAGAGAGAGAGAGAGAGAGAGAGAGAGAGAGAGAGAGAGAGAGAGAGATTTATTTATAGCTGTGTATTTTCCTGGGGGCGGGGGGGGGGGTGATTGTGGCCCTCAAGGAAAATACACATCTATAAAAAAAAAAAATTGTCCCCACAGTGGCTCAGCCCTGCTGGCGGGGGACCCTCTGTCAATTTAATTTTATTTATTATTATTTAAAATATAGTTTTAGCTTTTAAACCCTGGGGGGGTGATCTAGCGCCCCCCCCAGGAGATGACCTGACATTTTTTTTTAAATGCTCCAGGTAGGATGGGGAGGGGGGGTCAGCCCATTTTCACGAGGCTGCCACCCCACCCCTTAAGAGTAATCCCTGGTGTCTTGTGGGGTTCCCTGGCTGTGGATCACAGCCTGGTACATGTCCTAACAGTGAAATACTGCTAAATTCAGTTTTCACTGTTGCAAGGCCTATCTCTCTTACAGGTTAACATGGGGTCTGCCTTTAAATATCTTTAAAGTGCAGATTCCCTTTGACTCCAAAAATATGGAGTTTGGGGTCTCTGAACTCACAATTTAAAAATACATCTTTTAGTGAAGTTGGTTTTTAGGTTGTTAGGGGCAAATGTATACTCGTCATTTTGTTTTTACGCAAATCCGGCGCAAACTTAACTCCATATTTATATTTTGACGCTAGACCCGTCTAGCATCAAAATATTGGAGTTAACGTTTTTTTTTTACTGAGAAAACCTACATTGCGTCAATGAGATGAGACTCTAAGGCCTTAGCACCTTATTTATCCTCCCATGCAAAAATCACGCACAGGAGGAGGAGGGCCTTAAATAATGGTGCTAAGCTTGCTTAGCGCTATAATTTAACACCTGTGTCAGGGCAAGTGTTAGCGGACCTGTGGGCTCATTTCCATGGTCGGAGAACATGTAAGCAGCCCCCTGTTGCCCTTCCCTGGCCCCAGGGACACCCCCACCCACCCCTACACAGACCTGCAGGACACCTAAGGATGGGGGGGTCCCATCCCAGGTTATTCCAGGTAAGTTGTTACTTTTTTTTTTTTAATTGCCATGGGGGACCTAACTTGTGCCCCCCTACATGGCACAGTGTCCAATGGCCATGCCCAGGGGACATATGTCCCCTGGGCATGGCCATTGGGCAGGGGGGCATGATTCCTGTCTTTACGAAGACAGGAGTCATGTCCATGGGGTTGTGCGTCAAAAAGTGACTCCAGTCAGGTTAGAGTCATTTTTCTGACTCTAGCCTGACTAGTGCCATTCTTTGACGCACAACCTCCTGTCTCCCCTACGCCTCCCCCACCTGGTTAGCATCATTTATTTTGACGCTAACCGGGCCTTATCACCGGCTAGCATCATTCTTTAAATATGATGGCCTGTTGGCATCCAGGAATGGTGCTAGCTGACGATAAACTTTTTGACGCAAACCTGCACTAATGCAGGTTTGCGTCAAAAAGTATAAATCTGGGCCTTAGTTTGAAAATGCCTCTTTTAGAAAGTAGGCATTTTCTTGCTTAAACCATTCTGTGACTGTGCCTGTTTGTGGATTGCCTGTCTGGGTCAGTTTGACAGATGGGTTGTTTGTGAATCCCCTCTTGATGGTGAGACAAAGGGAGCTGAAGTGTAGCCTGCATATCCTGATGAGCCATCTGTGCTAGAGTGGAGGGAGGAGTGGTCACTTCCACCTGAATGGGCTGTGCCTGCCCTCTCACAATGCAGTCTCCAGTCCCCTGGTGTGAGTCTAGGGCCTGGCCTGGGAAATGCAGGATCTTGTGAATAACAGAGACTTTACTTTGAAATAGGCCTACTTCAAAGACAGAAAGGGGCATAAGTATTGGACCCAAAATCCCTGAAAGACTTCAACATCTACTAACATCTGGACTCTGCTGGAACTCCTGCCCTGCCAAATGGTGTCCTATCCAGCCCCTGGGCACTTGAAAGGTGAAGGTGGCAGACAAGAGCTGACAATCCACGCACAGAACGCATGCAGTGAAATATTTGATGCACCAGTCACAACGCTGCTAATAAACGACACGCCGCCGTCCTCACTGCTGAAATCGATGCTCCACCTCCATCGTGGCTGAGAGATTGATGCATCATGTCTTGAGAAAAGACACTCAACACCCGCTTATGGCTGCTGACACCGACGCAAACCCCACGCAGCTCGGTTTTCTAACACACTGCGGCAGGATTTTCAACGCATTGTCGCTTGGTGTCAAAGTCAACCAGACTCTGCGCGGGTCCGAGTTGCCCTGTCCGGAAAGCGACGCATCACTCTCTTGTGAGGAAGAAAAACGACACATCGCCAACCTGACCTGAGAAGAAATGACGCACTGCTTCCCTTGCGAGGAAGGAATCAACGCATAGCTGCCTTTTCCAACGCACGCTCGCCCATGGGGCTTTATTTTTTACGTTAATCAGGTACTTTGTGCAAAATCATCGTTTCCATTGTTTTCTGTGGAGTAAGACTCTTATTCTTTTGAAAATTCATATTTTGACTTGTGTATGAAGGATTTGTGTTGTTTTGGTCTTGTTTGATTTAGATATATATTACCTATTTTACCTGGAGTGGTGTCCATTTTGTAGTGTTTTTACTGTATTACTGTATTTGTTGGTTCAAATACTCTACACATTGCTTCTGGGTTAAGCCTGCCTGCTCATGCCAAGCTACCAAGGGGGTCAATGGGGGGGTTAACCAGATGTGTTTCTCCTGTGCCCTGACTAGAGTGAGGGTCCTTGCTTGGACAGGGGGTAACTTGAGTGCCAACCAAAGACCCCATTTCTAACAGGGTTAAATACTTTGCTGTAATACTGGCAAAACACTTTGGGCCAGATTTACAAGAAGTGGTGTAGGTTGACTGCTGTGCCATAATTAGCAGCGCTGTGCTGTGTCACTTACAAAAAGCAGGGAAGCACCATATTAACAATAATACAGTGCATCCCTGTGTTTCCCCCTGCCAAGCGCCAACGCAGCCACCCTTGAGCCATAGTGCAAGGATGGCTGCGTTGAGGGGGATATTGTTTTTCACCTGCACAAAAACAATCTTCTATAGCGATTTGCTCTTTCTATGTGTGCAGCAGAATGCAGCACACATTGCAAGAGTAAAAAACGAGGAGAAATGAAAGCATTTCTCCTTGTTGTGCCATGCTAACGCCACCCCTGGGACGGCATTAGATTTTGGCGCTGCCTCAGATTTACGAAATCTCATAGATCTGGGGCAGCGTCAAAATGTAATAGGTATTGCTGTGGAACGCCCACTGCAACACCCACTGCACGCCCCTTCCACGCAAAGTGCTGTGTGTGAAGGGGCTGTATTTACAAGGTGGCATTAAGCCACAAAATGTGCTGCACAGCACCACCGAAGCGTCACAAAAAGTGATGCTATGGTGGCGCTAGGGACTTGTAAATCTGGCCCTTTGTCCCTTTTTAGCTCAGCGTAAATAGCACTGTGGTAATCCTATGTTTAAAAAACATTGCTAGAAAAACAGACATTTTAGGTGAGCAGATTCAGGGGGTCATTCCACGAGGCCAAAATAGCGCTGCCCCCATTCCGACATTCCCGCTGGGCCGGCGGGCGCTAACCATGTTAGCGCCCGCCGGCCCAGCGGGAATGAGGGCTGCAACACAGGAGCCAGCTCCGAATGGACCCGGCGGTGTTGCGGCCGTGTGACGGGTGCAGTTGCACTCGTCGCGCTTATCACTGTCTGCTAGGCAGACAGTGAAAAGCTGGCCGGGGCCCTGTTAGGGGACCCCTGCACTGCCCATGCCAGTGGCATGGGCGGTGCAGGGGCCCCCAGGGGCCCCAAGACACCTGTCACCGCCAGCCTCTTCCTGGCGGTAATGGGGTCAGAATCCCCATGGCAGCGCTGCTTGCAGCGCTGCCATGGCGGATTCTCCCAGCCGGGGCAAAACCGGCGGAGAACCACCGGACCCGGCTGGACGACTGCCGCTCTACCGCCGCGGTCAGAATGATGATTGAAGCACCGCCAGCCTGTTGGCGGTGCTTCCGTCATTCGTGACCCTATCGGTCCATGACCGCCATGGTCAGAATGACCCCCTCAGTGTCTCTGGTGTTGTAGGGTGCTCTCTATAAGTGCTGTTCTCTACCTACACCTGGGAACTACCCAGAGTTATCTCCTTCCTTTTTAAGAGTGGGCGGAGTTCATAGATTTCTATTCTGCTGAATTTTGCAGAGTTGGCTAAAAACTCAGTGGAATTTCACAGAGTTCCACGCACTGCGGAATGTCAGCTACCCTGACACCACCCTGGCCTGAATGTGCCCAGTATCGGAATCGCTAAGCCAAGTTGGACCTGGCTAACCAGGCCCGACCCTACTTAGCGTCTCTGAGATCAGGCTCAGGCAGGCCAGGGTAGTATGCCATAGGCTGCCATTTCAGGCCTCTCTTGTTCCCACCAGCCTGAAGCCTGCTGTTCTCAACCACATCTGCACATTTCCCTTCACCAACTGCCCTTCTTCACAAACTTGTTACGGAGGGCCAAGCATACCTCCTGTCTTGCACCAGCCTTCCAATCACTTTCTCTGCACTTACACACAGCCTCAGACCTCCCTTTCTTTAGGGCCCAGCTCTAGCAGCAGCAAACCAGCTCACCACCAGCAGCCTGGTATTTTCACACAGTGACTAGCCTTGCTTGCCACTGGGCTCTAAGTCACTCTCTCAGGCCACGCACATTTCTCTATCTGGCGGGGACTGCCGGACTACCACTCAGCAGATAATGCTCCCTCGGTCTCGAGCTTTCCCAGGGAGTCTCGGGAGACAGGTTCTTTTCAAGTGAAGCTCTGACTGCAAGTTTCCTTTTCTTCAAGCACATACCCCCCTCATATGGAAATACTGTCCATGGCCAGGGCTGCCCCATGTGCACATAGGAAATAAAGCAAAACAAGGTTCTGACCTGGGTCCAGGGTCCCTGTTGCCAGTGCCCTGGCTCTCTGCCTCCCTCTGCCCCCGGCTCCTGGGCTGCTGAGGACAGTGAAAGAAGAGAGGCCTGGATCTGAAGCTGGCGCCGGTGCAGACCCTCAGCATCAGCTTGCAGCAGCTTGCAGCAGCTCCATGTCACCAACTGGCAGAAAGCAAAGTCTGTCATCGGGCAAATGTTATGGGTCACACAGCGCAAGAGCAGACTGCGCTTGCATGTCTGCACTTGCTCTGCTTGGCCCATAACTGAGTTGCTGTGCATTCCGGAAAGCTCGATGCCAAGGCTCGTGGAGTTTTCGGCCGAACACCATGCTCCAAGCAGAGAGCAGAGTGCCAGTTAACTATTTAATTCCGGTAGCGGAGCAGAGCTCACCACCCACCCTTATTCCTATATATATGTAGATATATAGATATCTATATCTGTTTTGCATAATTTATGCATCAATCTAACCCGGAAAGGGTTTTGTTTTGATTTATACTGGGTGCTCCCTTGTGCCTGGACAAAGCTAAACCTCTCTGAAGAAATGTAATGACATCAAAACATGTGCCAGGGGTTGCTTGTGCTCATTCCAGGTTGGCTTGGATGATATTTTACCAGTCCACAGCTGAAATACTATGTCTGGAGTGAAGAAAGGCTTTTGTCATTTAACAGCTCAGCAAGGATGGCACTGCATCAATCCTACGCTTAAAGAGTTTGCTGTGCAAAAGATGTTGTCGTTTTCTAGCTGGACATACATGGCACTGTGCCAATCCTATGCCTAAAAACATTGCTAGTAAAACAGACATTTGAGATGAGCAAATCTAGAGTGACACTGGTGTTGCAGGAGAGCTGCTCTCCACCTATAATTGGGAACTACCGAGAAGTTTCCTTTCTGTTTTAGTGCGCGAGTTATAGTTACTTGAGGTAACCATAACTATAACTGCGGAATTTCTATGGTTTTGAGCAATGAAATTCAGACCCTAACTATAACGTCCTTGTAACCTTTGGTTTTTACAGTGATTTTCAATGTTTTTTTAGCATGCACAAAAAAATATAACCAGAGCCGCGCAAGGCCGAAGGCTAGGCTCGACGATCAAGCCACCTGAATGCATCCAAACCCAAGCTGCATACATGCTGTCGGATGGAGTGGGTGTTTTTTTTTTTTTTATTTCTCTGGAACCGTGTATCCACTAGTCTATTCATGGATCTGCAGATCTCTGGATTCATCCGTGTGTCTGCGGATCTGTAGATCGGATGAAAAAAATAATTGGGCAATTTTTTACTCGCGTGGGGGTCCCCAAGGGACCACCCTATGTGTCCTATGAGGTTAGGATACCTTTATCCTGACCCATTATGTGTTTTTGCACTCTTCTTTTCCCATCCTGAGCTGATGCGACAAACAAAACGGCAGCCACAACTTTTCGGTCAAGTTGCGGCCATCAGACCAGGGCTTTGCTTTTCCCCTTGATTCGCTGACTCGGATCTGCAGGTCCAAATCTTCGAAGGACCAACCTCCCTATATATCTATATTTTTTGGCCTTAAATTACTCCAAAACTACTGAAAGGATTTAGACAAAAAGCACAATCTGTGGAACGGGATCTAGATTCCTGCCAAATTTGGTGCAATTCTGTTCAGCAGTTTAGGCTGTAGGCTTGTTTAAAGACATTATGGAAAAAACAATGGGGAAAACACATTTTGGGAACCCATTCTGACCAAAGTATACGTTTTGAAAGTTTCATCAAGCGCCAAAGTTATAGGCAATGCTCCGTCTATGGAAACTAGGTTCTAACTGTAACTACCTACTGGTGACCACCAGTAGGTAATCAATATATATATGGCAGTCGCCTGTAGTCATTATAGTTGGTACCTAGGCCCAGATGTAGGAACTGGTTTGCATGTTGCAAACTGCGAAAAATGCAGTTTGCGCCATGCAAAACGGCCATCACGATGCTGATTCACATTTTGCGAGTCAGTACCGACTCGCAAAAGGTGAATCCGACTCGCAAATAGGAAGGGGTGTTCCCTTCCTATTTGCGACTCCCAACACGATGCAGAATTGCTTTGTGACCGCGAAAGCGGTCGCAAAGCAATTCTCAGATAACACCCACTTGAAGTGGGTGGTAACTCATTGGCAAACGGGAAGGGGTCCCCATGGGACCCCTTCCCCTTTGTGAATGACGCTAAAAATAATATTTCAGAGCAGGCAGCGGTCCAATGGACCACTGCCTACTCTGAAAAAATGAAACCAAATGGTTTCATTATTTTTTTGTATTGCAACTCGTTTTCCTTTAAGGAAAACGGGCTGCAATTTGAAAAAAAAAAAAACTGCTTTATTAAAAAAGCAGTCACAGACATGGAGGTCTGCTGTCTTCAGCAGGCCACCATCCCTGTGAATGCATGGACTCGCTATGGGGTCGCAAAATGCGACCCACCTCATTAATATTCATGAGGTGGGTCTTTGCGACCCCATAGCGAGCCGCAGAAGGTGTCTGAGACACCTTTCTGCATACAATTTTTCGAGTTGCAAATTGCGAGTCGGTCTGACTCGCAATTTGCAACTCGCAAAATTTTCTTTTGCTACATCTGGCCCCTAGTTTCTATATATTTTTTTTTTTTTACTTATCTATATCTTTGGTGCCAATTGACAAATCTCCACAAGATTTTCCTAAAAATATCTGACACTAAATTGTGTTGCTGTTGGGAAATTTTCAGGGTGATCTGTTAAGTGGATGCAGAGAAAAAGGAGGGGTCCAAAACTATAGAGTTACACCAAATTTAGCCGAAAGGTAGTTCTTGGTCCGGAAAGTGACATTGTTGTTATTTGGTGGTAAATCAGTTCAGTGTTTTTTCATTAATTGAAGAAAAACCAACGCCTCCCTGCACCACATTATCATAATTCTTTATGACGCTAATGTGGCACAATGAAGCCAAATTAGCCGTTCCATATTTACAAAGTGGTGCAATGCATGCATTGTCCCACTTTGTAACCCCTTTCCGCCACATTACGCCTGTCCGACGCATAATGTATGCAAGGGGGGCGTTCCCCCATTAGGGGGACCGCAAAATTGATGCAGTGGAATCTAAGAGATTCCACTGCTCCATTTTAACTAGCTATTTCTGATGCCTGCACAAAGCAAGAATTAAAAGGGGGCATACCATTGTTTTCAATGGGTCCCTATGTACTCTGCACAATTAGCACCAGAATGTTGGTGCCATTCCTGCACAGCACATCAATAGCATTAAAAATGTTGATGCTATTGCCCCTACCCTGTGCCACGGTGTGCTGTACATTAAATACGGCGCACACATGGTGGCAGTAGAGGAACGCTAAAGGGCACAAGAAAAGTGGTGCTGCATTTGATGCAGTGCCACTTTTCTTAAATTCAGACCTAAATGTGTATATATAGGGATGCGAAGGCTCTGCGAACCCTCCTGATCTTGTGCTAAGATGTGATTGGCTGCCAACCCTTCAAAGAGGAAGTGTTGGCAGCCATGTTGGAACTCAGCTTCAGCCGAGTCCCAGGCAGAAATGTAAATAATAGGAAAAAGGGCCAGGGTTGGGACACCCTGATCCCTTAGCTCTGTTGCTGGTGGGAAAAAAACAAGCAGAGGCTCCTGCGCTGATGCAGACCTGACTATGAGGACTGACACAGATACATCTCCCGAACTGCGTGGATTGGAAACAATGCATTGCCTTTGCATTGCTCCTTGACATTGATGCTAGCTCGATCTAAGGTACTTTCTCAGCAGGCCCTACGTGGGTGCTATAGCAGGCCTACCCTCCATTGCAGTTGACCTGAACTTTAACCCAGTTTAGTGCAACCTCAAGTAACCTTAACAAGGTTTAGTGCGACCTCAAGCAACCTGTTAGTGCTACTGACTTCTTAGCACTGTTTTTGGTTTATTTTTAAACATTCATATCTCAACTTCTTCTATTTCGATTTTTATTGTTTTGGCCTATTTTTATTCAGATAAATATTCTCTATTATTCTAAACCTGTGTGGAGTCTTTTCTTTGGTGTTTTCATTGTGTGTGTGTTGCACTAACACTTTATACATTGCCTCTTTAGATAAGCCTGCCTGCTCTGTGCCAGGTTATCAGAAGATGAGCATAGCTCTAAGTGTGTTTCTGACTTACCCTGACTAGAAGTGGTGGTTCCTGCTTGTACAAGGTGCATACTGTGACAACCAGAAACCCCAGTTCTAACAGTTCCTAATAGTCTTAATGTTATCACTAAAAAAGTGAGTTTAGTTTATTGAATAAGTCCTGAGAGACTTTTTCTTTTGCAGTTAACTTCTTAGAAGAATTATGATGATCTAAAATTTTGAAAGTTTTATTTTGTAGCATCCAAAATCCTATTGCTGTATTAGTTTGATTTAATTTGCTGTAATCCCTCTCTGTATTTAATTTTACACACTTCCTGGTACTTACTGCACCACTAATGTTATTTTTGGCACAGTTTGAGTTTAGCCTACTGCAGTTCTTTAAGAACCATAGAACAGTCTTTATTTAATTATTGGTTGCTTTTGCAACACTGCCAATTTGTCCACTTCTGCTTTTAACCAAATTGTATTTCCTCTTTCAGCTTCAGTCAAAGATTCACCTAATTGTGGAATTGTCTGGATGGCATGCTTTCCATCTCTTTGAAGTTAACTTGCTTCCATTTTCTAATGTTTGGGAATTCAGTGAACTGGCTACTTGAATATTTCAAAATCAGGATAATTTGTTAAAATAATGGTCTGACCAAATATTATGCCGATTCTTCTCACATAATCTATATACATAATACTATAAATGATATCCAATTGAATTAATGTCCACACAGAAGAATTGCCCATTTTTTTAGAACATTCATGTGAAATTTTCTTGTGTATTAACCCATTTCGAACATTGTCATCAAAATCAGTAAGATCGCAAGGATTTACACAGGACCAAAGCCAAAGTGGGCTAAAATGTATATTCTCTAAGTGAAAAAGAGAAAAAAAAAAATAACAAGTAAATATTGGTTCTGAAACGGAGCCGTGGTGATATTAAAAATCGGCAATTAAAATACAATAAACGTGTAGATCCAAATTTATGTATGGTACTGGCTCACTTTTAATTATGAAGCTGTTTCCTCATTTCATCCTCAATATTCAATTCAACTGGGATTTTGGTATAGATCTCTACAATCAATCGGGATTCCAACTGTCTCAGCATAAGATCTCGCCCAACCATTGGTTGGAGTTATTCTGTCTACTGCAAAATAGCAAAACATAATGGTTTTTCATTTCCGATGTATTTTTCTGCATAATGCCTTGCTACTGGGTAACATTTATCCTGATTTTTAATCACCCTTTGATGCTGCAGTATATGTTTTTTTACCAGATGGTTGCAATGCCAACATACCTTTTTCTGCACTGACATTCTGAAACATATGCTGTAAATTCTACATTGCATGTTAAAATGTCTTAATCTTTTTATTTTGGATCCTTGTTGGTGCCTGATATTCTCTTACCTCTTTATTATTACCACAGGTTTTGCAGTGTTCACTAGGAAATAATGCAACAGATCCCTTAGTATCCATATTAGTCCTGTCTGTGAATTTACTCTTAACATGTGTCCCCTAATATTGGAGTCTTTCTGAATGTGATCATAGGGTAAAGGACTGAACCATTTCTATAATGTTATCAGCTTCTAATGTGGTCCAGTGCTGTTTGAACAATTTTCTCAATTTGGGTGGACCACTTGCAAATGTAGTGATGAACCTGTTTTTTTCCTCATTTGACTTTTGTTTGTTTCTCTGTGTATACAAGATATTGTGATATTTTTTATTCTCTCTAATGCCTTATTTGGGACCCAATTAGGATGCCCCCTATTTCTAAATCATTGAATAATATCCTCCTGCTGATCCTTGAATTCCTGATGATTCCTACAATTATGTCTCACTCTTACTAGTTCAACAAATGAAATGCTCCATTTTAGCTTAGTGGGATGACTGCAGTGCATGAAGCAAGACATTGCCTGATTTAGGTTTGTGTTACATAGAAGTTTGAATCACATCTTAATTCTCACATCTAGGAATTCTATTGTTTCATGGCTTATTGTGCTGGTGAATTGCACATTCTGAATATTGTTAAGTCAGGGACTATATTCAAGGCTGTAGTTTTCTCACTGTTCTAAATAATAAAAAGACCATCAATAAACCTTTACTATAGCAAGATGTGCTCATGGTATTTTGCAAAGTCAGAAGACCATACCACCTGCTCATCCCACTAGCCAGCCAACAGGGTGGCTGGCATAGCTGGGGGCAATGTAGGTGCCTGAATTTGTCTGTACGGTATGGCATCAAAAGAAAATATAATGTTTTCTAGACAAAACATGATCACACGCATAAGCATCTCAGTGTGGTGCAAGTAGCTACATGATCAGGATTTAAAATATGGTTTCATGATCTAATGCCATCTTGCTGTTTTATACTGATGTAAAGTAATATTATGTCGAGTGGTATAAAAAAGAAATCCTCTTCCCATGGAAACCAGATATTGTAGTTAAAAAATCACAATTGACCCTGATGTATGAAGGAAGACTGTCTACAAATGGTCTTTTGTAGTGATCTGCGTATCTAGATGTATTTTCTAACAAGCTAGCTTTAGATGAAACTATTGGTATTCCTGGGGAGTTTGTGGAATGCTTGTGTACTTTGATAAGGGTATAAAATGTGGAGTGTTTTGGCTAATCTTTTCTCAAGAATGGGTATTCTTATGTATCTATTAAACCATTTTCCCTCTGGTGCACAAGTAAGTCCTTGTACTTCCTGATTGTGTTGTTATACTCTGCTCAGGTGAATTCAGTATATCAGATTGTGTCTGACAGTTGCCTCATGATTTCTTTTTTATATAGCTACTTCGACATGACTGTAATATATTCCACTTTATCAGAAAGCTTTATGATTCCTGCGTCATCATTTTGCAACTTTCTCAAAGCTTTCCTATGGCTCTCTTTAACGTTAATCTTAGAATCTTTCTTTATTATGTCTTATTATTTTCAATTCTTTGATTATAGGGCCTTTTGAAGTCATCTATATGGTCATAGTGTAGTTGTGGTGTGAAATTAGATTTTGCTTTCATAAAACTAGGAGGTATATTTATGAGCCCCTACAGCCACCGTAGCTTCACTTTACGTGATGCTCCGGTGGAGCTATGTCCTGTGCTGTATTTACAACGTGGCGTTAAGCCTCTTTTTGTGGCTTAAAGCCACCTTGTAAATATGGCCCGCCACACTCAGCACTTTGCGTGTAAGGGGCGTGCCCCTTACATTTTGACGCTGCCCCAGATTAACGTCTTTTCATAAACCTGAGGCAGCGTCAAAATATGACATCACCCCAGGGGTGGCATTAGAGCGGCACAACGAGGAGAAATGCTTTCACTTCTCCTCGTTTTTTGCTCTTTCTATGTGTGCTGCATTCAGTGCACACATAGAAAGAGCAAATCACCATTTAAGATTGTTTTTGTATAGGAAGGTGTCCCTTTCTTCACAAAAACAATCTCCCTCTCAATGCAGCCATCCTTGCACCATGGCACTAGGGTGGCTGCGTTGGCGCTCAGCAGCAAATTTAGCGTCAGCGCAGGGGACAATACAGGAGTGCGCTGTATTCTATTAATAACGGTGCATCCCTGTGTTGTGAAAATGACTGAGTGCCGTGCTGCCAATTTTGGCACAGCGTCGATCTCTGTCATTTTCTTTTAAATCTGGGCCTAAGAGTCTATAAACTCACCAGCTTTATCATTTTCAAAAGGAGTCCCTTGAAGGTCTGATAGGGCCATAAGAATCTCAATATCACTAAGTGTGATTTGATATATAGTTCTCTGGTTCATTTCTTTCTTGAATCTTGTTTGATGTAGAGATCATTCAACTTTAGTTTTCTTGTAAAGTCTACCCTTGTTTGAGGGCCTCATTCATCGCCCATCCCCATCCTCTACAATGCATACATGATCCCTCTATCCAACATCATTAGTGCACACAACACCAACATCTACTTTTAAGCTGAGAACATGCAACTCATACTTTCCTTTCATACTCGCAGACAAGACACCCAACACAAGAAACAGGTTCAGTGCCTGCATGATTGAAGTCACTAACTGGATGAAAGCCAACTGACTCAATCTCATCACAGACAAGGAGGAAGTTGTGATGTTTGGCAAGAACACCTCACCATGGGATTCCATCTGGCGGCTGGCTGAATTCTGACCCATACCCACACTCAGCATAGTGATCAACAACAAACAAAACATGATCACACAGGATATCGCTGTCACTGCATCCTGCTTCCACACCCTCCCGATGTTGAAGATCATCAAATGGCTCCCAAGCAACACCGGAAAAACTGTCACTCACGCACTTGTCATCAGCAAGTTGGACTGCAAGAACATCCTCTAAACCAGTATCATCAAGCAACTCACTAGAAGATCAGAAACAATCCAGAACTAGCCAGCCAGATGTATCCTCAACCTCCCAAACAGAACTCACATCACCCCACACCTCAGGAAGCTCCACTTCTATTTAAACACAAACATGTTCATTTCTCACTTCTCACACACACATTCAAGGATCTATACAACTTAGGACCTACCTGTCAACCAAACACCCAGACACGTCTGCTCCACAGAACACATACTCACACACATCCCATGCATACACAGAACCAGAGCAGCAGGATGAGTGTTCTCTTACATTGCTCCTAAAGTGTGGAAAGGCCTCCCACTCAACATTAGAGCCTCTTCCTCTCTTCTTGAATTCTGTAGTAAGCTGAAGACCTGTTGTTTCAATAAATAAGCCTACCACAGGCAGGGCCATGCACTCACAGCTGCTTAGCATGAGGCTACCTTTGCAGGGGATAGTCCACTTTACAAATACACTTATATAATAATGCATACTAGCCTATTGAGGTTTCAGACAAAACATAACTTCTCCTAAATATTTATCAAAAATCCAACCTTACTGTTGAACTTCATATTTAGTAGATATGAACTATTGGGGTGACATAATTTCTGTAGTTCATCCCAACCAGAGCTAACAAAAGCAGCACTCTATTTGAACTTAAGTTTTTCACATAGGATCAGCTACACTCCTTTACAGTGAAAATCATTTTTGGTGTGGTACAGCCAATAGAACATTCTTACATGTTCTCCTTTTAAATATTAAACATCTTCAAGGCATAATCAATATATAAAACTGGGTTCCTTACTGCAAAAAAGGGTTAAAATTAC
The DNA here is from genome assembly GCF_031143425.1 of Pleurodeles waltl. Lineage (NCBI taxonomy): Eukaryota > Metazoa > Chordata > Amphibia > Caudata > Salamandridae > Pleurodeles > Pleurodeles waltl. The sequence continues at coordinate 145,745,756 of NC_090441.1, read as the reverse complement.
AGTATGCCTGCAGGTTTAAAAGCTTCAGTAGTCAGGCATATAAGCCAGAAACAACATTTTTCTTGTCATCCTAATGAATGGTACACGAGTGGGTGCAGCTCACTGGTGACATTTAACTTTCAAGCCCATTGGTGTATTTTCCTGCCTGATATACAATAGCCATTCTGGAAAGGTAAGTATGCCAATTGAGGATTAGGCCATTTTAGCATGTTATAGGGGTCAGAGCACACTCAATAGGGACTGAAAAGCAGCAGCACACATTCTCCAGAGTTTAAAAACCAGCAATACTAGTCAGCAGAAGATGGGGGTGACAGCACAAAAAAGGGATTTTCTCACACACTCATACAAACTTTATGATGAATCTTTGTATATGGCCCCTTAAATGTATCTGTGGCTAAATGAGTCCCCCTCCTACAATCTACTTATAGGGGCCCTAGTTTAGTCGGCACACAATCAATGAACAAGCAGTGCAAGCACCAGACCACATAAAGTGAGTACTGGAAGTGTTTATCTATGGTATGGTCTCTGCTACAGTTTTGGGCAGACTGGTACATTAAAATGTCAGCAATCTGGAGCAATGGTAGGTTATCAATTTCGACAGTGGTAAATGATTGTTTATGACTGGAACTTCAAAGTGATGTTCGGCAGATGACTGGAATCAATCAATCAATTAATCACTGCATTTGTAAAACGCGCTACATACCCGCGTGGGTCTCAAGGCGCTGGGTAGGGGGGGTGCTACTGGTCGAAGAGCCAGGTCTTGAGGAGTCTTCTGAAGGCCAGCAGGTCCTGGGTCTGTCGTAGGATGGTGAGGAGAGTGTTCCAGGTCTGGCTGAGCGGAGGCTTCGGATGGGGGTGTGGAAGCTGAGTCGGTTGTTGAGGTAGGTGGGTCCGGTGTTGTGCAGTGCTTTGTGTGCATGGATCAGGAGCTTGAAGGTGATCCTTTTGTTGACGGGGAGCCAGTGCAGGCCTCTCAGGTGGAGTGTGATGTGGCTGCGGCGGGGGACATCGAGGATGAGTTGGGCCGAGGCGTTCTGGATGCGTTGGAGTCGTCTCAGGAGCTTGTTTGTAGTTCCTGAGTAGAGGGCGTTCCCGTAGTCGAGTCTGTTGGTGATGAGGGCCTGGGTAACGGTTTTTCTCGTGTCGAGGGGGATCCATTTGAAGATCCTGCGGAGCATACGGAGGGTGTTGAAGCAGGATGCGGAGACGGCGTTGACTTGCCTGGTCATGGAGAGAGTGGAGGATGACCCCCAGGTTGCGTGCGTGGTCCGTGGGTTCCGGGGCTGTGCCTAGTGACGTGGGCCACCAAGAGTCGTCCCAGGCTGATGGGGTGGGTCCGAGAATGAGGACCTCCGTCTTGTCTGAGTTCAGCTTCAGTCTGCTGTCCTTCATCCAGTCGGCTACGGCCTTGATTCCTCGGTGGAGGTTAGCTTTGGCGGTGTGGGGATCTTCGGTGAGGGATATGATCAGCTGGGTGTCGTCGGCGTAGGAGATGATGTTGAGGTTGTGTTGTCGTGCGACGTGGGCGAGGGGGGCCATGTAGATATTGAACAGTGTCGGGCTGAGGGAGGATCCCTGTGGGACGCCACAGATGATCTCGGAGGTTTTGGAGCGAAAGGGTGGGAGGCGGACGCTCTGGGTTCTGCCGGAGAGGAAGGATGTGGTCCAGGCCAGGGCCTTCTCTTGGATACCGGCGTCATGGAGGCATGCTGATAGGGTGCGGTGGCAGACTGTGTCAAAGGCTGCTGGTAGGTCCAGGAGGATGAGGGCGGCTGTTTCTCCTTTGTCCATCAGGGTCCGGATGTCGTCAGTGGCGGCGATGAGGGCGGTGCTGTGGTTACTGTGAAAACCGGATTGGGACGGGTCCAGGATGTTGTTGACTTCGAGGTAGCGGGTCAGCTGTTTGTTGACAATCTTCTCGGTCACTTTTGCCAGGAAAGGGAGCAGGGAGATGGGACGGAAGTTCTTGAGGTCCTTGGGGTCCGCCTTGGGCTTCTTCAGAAGGGCGTTGATCTCGGCGTGCTTCCAGCTTTCTGGGAAGGTTTCTTTCTCGAAGGAACAGTTGATTGTTTTCCGCAGGTGGGGCGCGATGGCTGCGCTGGCTTTGTTGAAGACGTGGTGAGGCCAGGCGTCCGATGGGGATCCGGAGTGGATGGAGTTCATGGTTTTGATGGTGTCTTCGTCGCTGACGCTGGACCAGATGGTCAGGCGACTGGTGCGAGTGGTAGTCGCAGGGGTGGTGGACTCGGTGGTGGGTGCAGGGGGGTCGGGGTTGAAGCTGTTGTGGATGTCGGTGATCTTGCGGTGGAAGAAGGTGGCCAGGGAGTCGCACAGGTCTTGAGATGGCGGGATGTCGTTGGTGATGGAGCTGGGGTTGGAGAGTTCTTTCACAATGCTGAAGAGCTCTTTGGTGTTGTGTGCGTTGTTGTCTAGGCGGTCCTTGAAGGAGGTCTTCTTGGCGGTCCGGATGAGTTGGTGATGTCTGCGAGTGGCGCTCTTGAGGGCTGTGTGGTTGTCTGGTGTCCGGTCGTGGAGCCATTTCTTCTCCAGCTTCCGACAGGTGTGCTTGGAGATCCGGAGGTCCTCGGTGAACCAGGCGGCTTTCTTGTTGGTGTGGTTGGTTGTAAAGGTCTTGAGAGGGGCGAGGGTGTTGGCGCAGTCATTGATCCACTGTGTGAGGTTGGTTGCAGCAGTGTCTGGGTCGGTGGGGTCGGTGGGTGGTCTCAGGGCGAGGGCGGTAGTCAGTTGGTCCTCGGTGACCTTGCCCCAGCCGCGGCGTGGTAGCTGTTGGGTGCGGTGGTGTGTGGTAGGTTTTCTGAAGGTGAAGTGGATGCATCTGTGGTCGGTCCAGTGTGGTTCGGTGGTGTGGTTGAAGGAGACGTGGGGGCTTGCGGAGAAGATGGGGTCGAGCGTGTGTCCAGCGGCGTGAGTGGGTGTCGTTACGAGCTGTTTGAGTCCGAGGTTGGCGAGGTTGTCGATCAGGGTGGTGGAGTTGGTGTTGTTGTTGTTCTCGAGGTGGAAGTTCAGGTCCCCGAGGAGGATGTAGCCCGTGGAAGCGAGGGCATGGGTGCTGATGAGGTCGGCGATGGTGTCACTGAACTGTGGGCGGGGTCCGGGAGGTCTGTAGATGAGAGTTCCTCTGAGGGTGGTGTTGGGGTCGGTGTGGATCTGGAAGTGCATGTGCTCGGCGGTGGTGAGGGTGTCATTGGTGTTCGTTGAGATTTTGATGGAGTCTTTGTGGATGATGGCGATTCCTCCTCCCACTCCGTTGGTGCGGTCTCTGCAGGAGATCTTGTAGCCCTGTGGGATGGCTATGGCGATGTCTGGTGCTGAGGTGGCGTTCAGCCAGGTCTCCGTCAGGAAGGCGACGTCGGGGGCAATGGAGTCTAGGAGGTCCCAAAGTTCGATGGCGTGCTTGCGAGCGGAGCGGGTGTTGAGGAGGATGCAGCGGAGGTGGTTGGGTTCTCTGGCTGGTGGTGTGGAGGGTTGGATGCTGGTGAATCTGCAGTTCCGGCAGGTGAAAGGCCCCTGTGTGCGTTTCGGGGTGGCCCGGTAGCAGGGGTGGTCTCGTCTGGTGTTGAGTGCATGGAGGGTGCTTGCGTTGTAGTGCAGTTTGGCGTTGCGGGGGTGCGGGTTCCAGGGGTTCTGGTGCTGGGTGCAGTCCAGGCGCGGACGGGCGCAGACGGGCTTGCCTTAGGCGGCGCGCCCACTTCGCGGCCTCCATATGAGGGCAGAGGGAGGGAGGAGCAGCTGGGAGGTGGGAGCGGAGCGGCCAATGGGAATGAAGGGGGCGGGCAGCAGGGGCTCAGCAGCAAGGGAAAAACCCAGGGAAAAACCCAGGGGAAAACCCAGGGAAAAAACGGCAGGAAAAGACGGCGGAGAGGGACAACAGAGCACAGGGGTACAGAAAGCAAAACACAGGGGCACAGAATGAAAAAAACGAAGTGGCACAGAAGCCAAGCGCAGGGGTACAGAAAAAAGGGAGCGAGTAGTCAGGCAGCAAAAGCGGCAACGGAGGTTTAAACCACAGGGGGCTGCGTGGCAGATGGGGGGAGCGACCTGCCTGGTAGCATAATTTGTCGGCACCTCTAAAGTATCTGCAGAACACAACACCATACAGTAACATAATACAACATAATACAACGCTGAATAAAACACAACAAAAATATGGCAAGGTGCAACACAAAAAACAATCAAACTAAATACAACACAAGGTCCACAGTAAAACAATAGCACAAAGAAATAATGCAGCAGGAAAGCAAATTAACTCAAAATACAACACAACACAAAATGTCACACAGTGTAAAATAAAAACATACCACACCACAGGCAACATACCCAAAAATCACAGCATAAAACACACAAATCAATAATGCTCACAAAACAAAACAATAGTACAACAAACAATAACACAGTAACAAACGTAAGCAGAAATAACACAACAACAGAACATATACACCATCACAATATACACAGTAACAAAAGAGGGCACTTTTACAATGGCACAGCAATGCCGTAAATCAATAATATCCAACAAAAAAAGAACAAAACCAGAACCACAACAAAATAACAGCTCCACACAACAGAAGAAGAAAACACTTAAAACAATACAATGTGCTCCTGTGTTGTTTTACTGTGTTGTTGCCTGGGTGCTCTGTGTTTGTGTGCTGCATTGCAGTGTTACTATTGTATTACATTTTGTTGGTGTTATGAATTAGGTTTTTTGTTGTATTTTCGGTTTGAGCTGTTCTGCTGTGCTGTACTGGAGTCAGTATAATGAGGTATTGTAATATGATGATGTTTTGCAGTACCTTAGCTACAGTCTGTCTGCTTAAATAGCACACTAATTCTTCTCCAACATTACCCATTCAACAAACCTGTATATATAATAGGGTGGTAACTGGTGTTTGCACCAAACAGTGCTTTGCTGAACACCAAGGACATTTAATAGTGCCATTCAAAAATATTGTCCAGTGGATAGAACCTTCACACATTAAAATCAGATGAGAAATATAAGACTTGCACTGCTCATCAAGTACTGGCCAGACTTAGAGCTTCAAATCTCTAGTATGCTTGTGGGCCATCCAACCTTCTAAAAGGGAATTTGCTTTGTCACACATTTGAGCTACATTCCACATTCTCATAGGTGGGTTTGAATAGTTATGGAGAAAGAACACTCAAAATATAGATTTTGCTGGACATCATTTATTCTTCAATGTCTGTAGTGTACACCTTGAAAAACACTTTCTATACTCACAGTGATGCATGCTCTAGTGCAAGAATTTCCAGAGTCTAAGGAAAAATATAGGCCCAGATTTAAGAAAAGTGGCGCTTCATGTCATGAAGTGCCACTTTTCCTGCGGCCCAATATGCCCCCCTAACTCCGCCATGTGTACACCATATTTTACATATGGCACACCATGACACAGGTTAGGGATAATAGTGGCATGTTGTACTTTGCAGGATTAGCACCAAAACGTTCCTCCTTTAAACATTTGCTCTCTGCAGGCATTACAAATAGCCGCTAAAAATGGCGCAGTGGAATCTCTTAGAATCCACTCCACCAATTTTGCTGGCCTTCTAGTGGGGGAATGCCCCCTTTGCATACATTATGTCTGGTGCAGGCGTAATATGGCGCAAGGGTTTACAAAGTGGCACAATGCAAGCAGTGCACCACTTCTAAATATAGCGCAACGTTTTTGCCACACTATCGCCATATTATTGTCAAAAATATGACTCTAATGTAGCAGTAGTAGGCGCTAGGCCCTTCTTAAATTTGAGCCATATATTGTTCCTGTTTGGTGCTCTATCCAATATAGCAGCAAGATCCTTCTTGAGGCAATGTGCTGCAGTCTTGCAGTGCGTCGTCCTCACGTGAGCACGTGGGGTTGGCTGCGGGTACATGCGTTTTATTTTAGCTGGGGTGAGGTAGGTCTGGTGTAAGTAATTTAGTTGTGTATATCGGAAGCGGGCATTACGTGACACATCTTTTGTATTTGCCAGTGCTGTGTTCCATTTTTTTGTGGGCAGCGGTGTTAGTAGCGCAATCTCCCATTTGGTTTTTGCTTGTGTTTGGGCCTCTTCTGAGTGATTCTGTAGTGTCCGGTATATCCAGGATATATCTGTTTGTGTGCCCGCCCCTGTTAGTAAGTCATGTAGTACTGGAGCGGTTTTAGGTTCATTTATGCCATTTCTCCAGGTTTTGCGTACCACTTGCTGTAGTGCCTTATGTGCGATGAATTCGCCCTTGCCTAGGTTGAACCTGACTGCTAGTGCTTCGTATGTTAAGAAATGTCCCTCTTCATATATGTCGCCAATTACTTTGATACCTTTATTTACCCAGTTTGTTAGTTTAAATTGTCGAGTGATATTGTGCAACCCAGGAGTAGCTAATAATGGGATTTTGGGTGAGTATGGTGGTGTATGTCCTGTCAGCGTTACGTATCGGCGCCATATCCAGTCTGCCACTTCGAGCAAGATATTGCAATTATGTGCTGACTTATCACGTCCAATGAGCCATTGTAGCGATTCTGTTTGTCCCAGTAGAGTGCCTACCATTTGCCCCTCCGGACCATTTGGGTATCTTAACCAGTCCATTACCCAGTGTATTTGTGCCGCTGCATAGTGTAATTCGAATTGGGGTGCTCCCATCCCTCCCCTGTCCAGTGGTAGATAGATCTTGGTCAAGGCCACTCGTCGGCAACCTGTGTTCCAGATCAGGTCCGTCAGCAGGCTAGTGAGTGATGTAAAATAGCTCTTAGGGAGCTTAAGTGGTAATGCTAAGAAATAATACAGTATTCGTGGTAGTATGATCATTTTAGCTATTGCTACTCTACCCATTGGTGAGAGCGGGAGTGAGCACCAGAAGGGCATGGAGCTTCTTATGGACCTGATTGTTCCGTCTAGGTTGCCTTCTTTAAGGTCCTTCTCATCATGATATATTTGTACTCCTAGATATTTGAAAGTGGTGTAGCACCATTGCAATTTGTGTGTAGGGGTTGTTTCCCTGTGGGGATCCGGGATTGAGTGCAACGGGAATAGGCATGATTTCGTCCAGTTTATCTGTAGGCCCGATATATCCCCGAATGTATTTAATAGGCATAATAGGTCTTGCAGGGATTCTGAGCAATTACGTAGATATATCAATGCATCATCTGCGTATAGGGAGATGATCTTATATATATATTGCCATCAGGGATGCCCCATTTTGGGGCCTCTTGTCGCAGTCGTGCTGCCAGTGGCTCCATTGCTAATGCAAATAATAGCGGCGACAGTGGGCATACCTGTCTAGTACCTCTGCCTATTGCAAATCTTTCCGATATAACTTCTCCTGTCTTCACTCTTGCTTTCAGATCAGCATATAGGGGGTGATTCCAAGCTTGGCGGGAGCCGCCCGCCAAGCGGGAACCGCCAGAAGTCCGTACCGCGGTCAAAAGACCGCGGCGGTCATTCTGGGTTTCCCACTGGGCTGGCGGGCGACCGACAAAAGGCCGCCCGCCAGCCCAGTGGGAAACACCCTTCCACGAGGAAGCCAGCTCCGAATGGAACCGGCGGAGTGGAAGGGGTGCGACGGGTGCAGTAGCACCCGTCGCGAATTTCAGTGTTGGCTAAGCAGACACTGAAATTCTAAGTGGGGCCCTCTTACGGGGGCCCCTGCAGGGCCCATGCCATCGGCATGGGCACTGCAGGGGCCCCCAGGGGCCCCACGACACCCCATACCGCCATCCTGTTCCTGGCGGCCGAAACCGCCAGGAACAAGATGGCGGTATGGGGGTCGGAATCCCCATGGCGGCGCAGCAAGCTGCGCCGCCATGGAGGATTCCCCTGGGCAGCGGAAAGCCGGCGGTACACCGCCGACTTTTCGTTTCTGGCCGCGGCTGTACCACCGCAGTCAGAATGCCCAAAGGAGCACCGCTAGCCTGTTGGCGGTGCTCCCGCGGACCACGGCCCTGACGGTTTTTACCGCCAGGGTCAGAATGACCGCCATAGTGTTTCTATCCATCTTATGAATACTTTACCGAAGCCCATGGCATTAAGGGACTTCAACAGATATGGCCATCCCAGTGTGTCGAATGCCTTTTCTATGTCTAGTGAGACCGCCGCCCTTAGATAGTCTAATTTGGGGGTTTCAGATATTAGTCGGATGAGGCATCTAATATTTGTATGTGTGCTGCGGCCTGTTATGAAGCCGGATTGATCTGGGTGGATTAGTGTGGGCATTAATGGGAGAAGTCGGTTTGCCAGTACCTTCCCAAGTATTTTGCAATCAGAGTTTAGGAGGGACAGTGGACGGTAGGATCGAACATCTAACGGGTCGCGTCCTTTTTTGTGTAGGACCACTATTATTGCCTTGCGTTGTGATTCTGGTAAGTGACCTTTATCTAATGCTTCTTGTAGCATTGCTAAGTATGGAGGTGTTATTTGGTAGTACTCCGCCGGGAATCCATCCCCCCCGGTGCTTTATTATGCGCCAATTGTTTCAGCGCCTGTTGGATCTCTTCCAGAGTGATGGGCGTGTCTAATTCTGACTGTTGTTCTACTGTCAGTTTGGTTAACTGAAGTGTTTGAAAGAATTCGTTTATTTGTTGTTCGGGCGGGGGGGGTTTTAGCTTCATACAAAGAGGCATAATATTGTTTGAAGGTCTTATTAATTTCTGATTGAGTATTGACTATATTGCCTTCATCTGTGTGAATGGCATTTATGTTGGAATGTTGTTGTCCCCCTTTTAATAGCCAGGACAGTAGCCTACTGGATTGGTCGCCTTCGGCATGTATTCGTGCTGTATAATGTCTGTAATCATATTTTCGCAAGCGTGCATCAGTTTCAGCCCATTGTTTATTCAGCTCGACTATTTTTCTTTCATCCTCCCCATTCTGTCCTGCTGCTCTTTCCGCTTCCCTAAGATCTCTCTCGACATCCCACAATTCTTTATGCAATATCTTGCGAACTCCGCCTGTTGCAGCCATGCACAAGCCTCTTATCACAGCCTTATGGCCGTCCCACTCTATAGCTCTTGACGATGTCGAATTTGCATTTATTTTAAAATATGAGTCTAATCCTTCTGCTAGCTCCTCTCGGAAGGGAGGATCCCGCAGAAGGGACAGCTGTAAGCGCCAAGTGAGTGTGCGCGCATGGGCTCCTCCCCAGCGTACTGTGGTGACTAATGGGCAGTGATCTGATATTGTTTTGGCTAGATAAAATGCCTTGACTAGTGATTGAGTGAGCTCGCTTGTGCACAGCTGAAAATCTATGCGGGTGTGTAGTTTGTGCACAGGGGAGAAGAAGGAATACTCTCTGTCCGTGGGGTGTAGGCATCTCCATGCGTCATATAGTCTTCTATCTGTCATCCAGTTTCGTAATGCTTGGGATAACCTTCTACTTGGTGCGCAATCTAGTGGGGGGTGGGATCTGTCCATGTTTGCATCAGGTACACAGTTGAAATCTCCTCCCCATATGCTAGGTATCAGTGGATCCCATGTTAGTATTGCATAAGTGATTAGTAGGAATTCAGTCTGTTTAATATTAGGTGCGTATATGCCTGTGATGCATAGTTGTTTCCCGTCTAATTCCCCTCTCAGGTGGACATATCTCCCGTCTTTGTCTATTTGCGTGTGCTTTACTGTGTATGGAACATTGGGAGCTATCCATAGTAGAACGCCTCGTGTGTATGTCGATGTGTCAGTGCCGTATATTTTCCCTGACCATTTCCTGTCTAATTTGCTCAGTTCTTCTGCTGTGAGGTGTGTTTCTTGCAATATTGCTATGTGAATTTTATTTCGTTTAAGATAGCTGTATATTCTATTGCATTTATTTGCATTAGCCATCCCTCGCACATTCCAGGTTAAGATATTGTAAGTGGCCATAGAGTTAGTGTTACTGCCCGTGTTGACTTCGTTGCGTCGATTTTTAATCCCCTTCTGTTCTGTATCCCCCCCCTGTGTCCCCTCTCTCCCGGGCATTTTGACTGTGACCCTTTGTGGTATGTATACTTTGGCGACCTAATACTAACAAAAAACATAACTGTGACTAACTGTGTGGCCCAACTGGTGCCGTATCTAACATTGTACAGTCTCAAGTCCATTCGGTAATCCTACTGGATGTGGAGGCGTGGTCGTGAGAGAACCAGGCTTACCGCTGTCCGTGGCCCACCTGGATATTCCTGTGTCCCTGCACGTCTTGATCGTCCGGCTTCATCGCTGCTTCTGACACCTTCCGACACCTTGAAGCCGGACCGTTATTATTTATCATTCCAAACAGTCATCTGCCACTCTAGCTCTCACTGAGATTTGGTCTGCACTGTGCATATTATATCCTGTTGGTCCAGGTAGGCGTTCTCCAGTTGCGTCCCCAGGTGTTGCTTTTCTGTGGTCTTATTTATGTAATGTCCTGACTTTACATAATTTGCCTGTATAGTTTCATAAGTCATCCGCTGTGCGTGGAGTCAGTGCAGGGCCGAACATGAGCGGCGACGAAGAAGGGCTAGGGTGACCTTGCGAAGAATTGGAGTCTAAGAGGGTCATTCTGACCCTGGCGGCCGGTGGCCGCCAGGGCCACCGACCACGGGAGCACCGCCAACAGGCTGGCGGTGCTCCAATGAGCATTCTGACCGCGGCGGTTCAGCCGCGGTCAGAAGCGGAAAGTCAGCGGTCTCCCGCTGACTTTCCGCTGCTCTTTGGAATCCTCCATGGCTGCGGAGCCATGAGGATTCTGACCCCCCCTACCGCCATCCAGTTCATGGCGGGAAAGCCGCCATGAACAGGATGGCGGTAGGGGGGGTCGCGGGGCCCCTGGGGGCCCCTGCCGTGCCCATGCCAATGGCATGGGCACGGCAGGGGCCCCCGTAAGAGGGCCCCGAAAAGTATTTCAGTGTCTGCCTTGCAGACACTGAAATACGCGACGGGTGCCACTGCACCCGTCGCACCTTCCCACTCCGCCGGCTCGATTACGAGCCGGCATCCTCGTGGGAAGGTCGTTTTCCCCTGGGCTGGCGGGCGGTTTTACTGGAACCGCCCGCCAGCCCAGGGGAAAACTCGTAATACCCGCCGCGGTCTTTTGACCGCGGCGCGGTAATTTGGAGGGCGGGATCCTGGCGGGCGGCCTCCGCCGCCCGCCAGGGTCATAATGAAGCCCTAAGTCTTTATTATCGGCTCTGATCGGTGATTGCGATGAAGAACATTTTGTTGCTGCTTTGAGGGCCTGTGCCTGCGCATCTGCAGCCTGTGATTTTGATGGTCTAGTTTTGATCCTGGAGCTGGATTTTTTCTTTCTCCCAGAGCATTGTACCGACCACTCATAATGCCCTTCAAGTTCCGTCACTGGGTCCACCAGGCCTTTGGCATGTAGCCATGTCCACGTGTCTTCCACTGACGGGAAGAATAGAGTCCTGTCGCCATCTATTACTCTCAATCTGGCTGGGAACATAAGAGAGTAAGCAATATTTTTGTCACGTAGTACCTGTTTTACTTTGGTGAAGGTGGCACGTTTGCGCTGAACTTCTATCGTATAATCAGGGTATGCTGTTATTTCAACATTTTCCATGCGGACCGGGCATTTGTTACGGAAGCTTTGCAGTACTAGGTCCCGGTCCCTATAATTTAGGAACCTAGCTATCAGTGGACGGGGTGGGGCGCCTGGATGGGGTGGTCCACCCGGAATCCTATGTGCGCGTTCTATTACTAGTGTTTGTGGTGTGGCTTGAGATAGCACCATGTCACTTAGCCATTTTTCCAGGTAGTGTTCGGCATTCGGGAGTTCTGTGCGTTCCGGGACCCCCAGAAACCTTACGTTATTTCTGCGTGAGCGACTCTCAGCGTCTTCAGCTCTGCGTTGTAATGAAGTTATGTCGCTTTCCATTCGTTGAATTTGGGCCTTTAGCTCTACTATTGTTGGCAAGGCCGATTCGAGTTCCGTTTCAGTTATGGTGATTCTTTCTGACAATTTCCGTTGATCCGTGCGAAGGAGATTAACTTCCAATACCACTGAATCTATTTTTCCCTCTAGTGATGTCTTTGTGTCTAGTACCGCCTGCAGTACTTTGTCGAACTGTGCTGAGTGGGCGGCCAAGGCTTCGGCCATTTTTTGCAGAGCTTCCGTTTGTATCACTGTTTCTCCTTCGAGGGAATTAGCCTCTGTTTCTGCATTGGAGTGCGTCTTCGGGGTTTTGGTTTTGCCCATACTTGCGCTCGTCCAATTTTCGCCTTTCCTTGCTCTGGGGTGTGGTGTTCGATTTGCTGGAGCAGTCGCTCCTTCTCCAGGTATTCTTCCGGTCACTTTTCCTGTGATTATCGCCCGCGTTCCACGGGGGAGGTGTCTGTGCTGTTTATGTCTTTCTTTATTCCACCCCTCATCGTCTTCGTTCCATCGTCCTTCCCGGGAACTGTGCTCAGCGCCGGGAGAGTTACCCCTGCGTCCCGATTGCAGTGCTGTGGCGCGTGCACCGCGCTTTCTTCGTACTACCGTGCATGTAGTTCGACCCTAGCGCGCAAGATAAAGAGGGGGGTTCATCGCTTCGGTTCGGCTCCCCACTGTGGTCAGCCGCGATATCTACGGCGGGCGCAAACCGGTCCGCGAGGTCGGGGTCGTACTTGCTTGTGAGGGGAGGGATGCGTCGTCCCGGCGCCGCTCCAGTCCGCGGTCCGGTGCGGCTTCTCACGGCCTCCTCGGGGCCGCGGTGCTGGGCCCCGCCGAAGGAGGAAGGCCTCCTCCCCTATCGCTCTGTTCTCGCGCGGTGCCACACCGCCTGCTTCGATTGTCCCGATCTTCGGGTGGATTAACGATCGGGGTTCGGGGACCCTTCACAGCCGATTTTGGATTCCAGACGGCTGCAGGGACACCAGGATTTTGCAAATAATTGGTGGACCGTGAGCAGAGCTCGCTTTCACACGTCCGCTCCGGCCGCCATGTTGACCACGCCCCCCCATTTCAGCGCAAACTTAACTCTATATTCATGTTTTGATGCTAGACCCGCCTAGTGTCAAAATATTAGAGTTAAAGTAATTTTTGCCTGCGGAAAACTACCTTGCGTCAAAGAGATGCAAGGTAGGCGTTTTCACGCAAAAAATGGCTCTAAGGTCCAGGCGCCTTATTTATCCCCCAGTGCAAAAATGGTGCACGGGAGGGAGGCTGGCCTAAATAATGGCGCTAAGCTTGCTTGCTTGCTTGCTTTTAACGCCTGGGTCAGTGCAGGCATTAGGTGACCTGTGGGCCTTTTTCCATGGTCAGAGACCATGTAAAGGGCCCACAGGTACCCTTCCCTAGCCCCAGGGACACCCCACCAACACCAGAGGGACAGAGGAGGATAGGTGAGTAGGGGTAAGTATATTATTTTATTTTTTGTTGTGCCATAGGGGGCCTAACTTGGGCCCCCCTACATGGCACTGGCCATTGGGGTGGTGGGCATGACTCCTGTCTTAACTAAGACAGAGGTCATGTCCATGGGGTTTTAACGTCAGAAAATGATGCTAGTCTGATTAGAGGCATTATTTATGCCTTTGCCCATACTAGAGACATCCTTTGACGCTAAAACCCCTGTTCCCCGCATTGCTCCCCCACCCGGCTATCGTCCTTTTTTATGACGCTAGCCGGGCCCTACCGTCGGCTACCGTCACCCCATAAATATGATACCCACCCGGCGTCTTGGGATGGCGCTAGCCGGCGGTATACTTTTTAACGCTAAACTGTGTTAGTGCAGTTTAGCGCCAAAAAGTATAAATCAGGGCCTTAGATGGCCACCTCCTCTTAATCAACATTAGCATTTGATAATGATGATGATGATGTTGATGATGACTATCCATGTATAATCTTGCAGTAAAGAGCGCCAAGGCATGCTTCCACCACTGAAGTGATGGTATGAGATTGCCCCACAAAATTTGTCTTAGGCTTCAGGAAATTCAGAACTATAATGTGATGGTTCAAGCACAACACACTAGGCTTCAAACCAAACCTGGACTTAGTCAACAGCACTATTTGAGAGTGGGTTGCCTCAAAGTTGCTCACATGCAAAGAGAAATTCACAGTTACAAAATGGAGACAAGCAGACAGCTGTGTTAGACCTGTCAGATTAAGGGTGGTCTTCCCCCAAATCTTTTGCCTTCACCCTCATATTTTTCTGAATTCATTTTTGCTGGGGTTAGGACTCGGTGCTCTTTACCACCACTAACCAGTGCTAAAGTACTTGTGCTCACTCTCACAAACATGGTAAAATTGGCTTACACCTGACTGGCATATTTAATTTACAAGTCTCTTGTAAGGTGGTATAAATACACCCAGAGCCTGTTAATTGAATGCACTATTGTGCCATCCACTTAAGTAGCCTTGTAAAACATGTCTCAGGCCTGCCATTGCAGACTGCCAGCAGTTTTAAACTGCCAATTTAACTTGACAATATAACCCCCTTGCCAATTCTAAAACTCGCTTTTATTACATATAAGTCCCCCTTAAGGTAGGCCCTAGACATCCCATAGGGAAGGGTACATTGTAATTCAGTAGTTGGACCTCTGTTTTTAAATTTCACTACTATGGGGTCTACTTGTCCCACAGGACAACATTGGGTTGGGTTAATGTAGAGGCTGTGGGACCGCGTTACCAGAGGGGAGACGTAAACAGTCACAATACTTTGCAGTAATGTTCTTTTATTAGTATGTGGATTTGTTTTACTGTCTTAGGAGTCCTCAACAGTCCATACATTCTTCCCTTTTTGTTTTCTTCCCCTGGTTCCCTCTGTTTCTCTTCTTCTTTCTGTTCTTTTTATTTAGTCCTTCCGTTTCTCACTGTTTTTCTTTTCTTCTTTTTAGGGAGTTTTCTTCTCCGGGTGTGGCCTCGTCGGCGCCATGATGTTGCAGCACGGACCCGTCAGTCAGGGAAAAAATAAGGGTGAGGAGAAAGGTAAGTGGCTTGTTCTGACTTCTGTTTATAAAGGTTAGTGAGGGAAGGTGTGGAGTGGTGGGTAAAAACAAAAAAAAATGGATTGTGCCCAGATTCTCACCACAGTGTTTTTGTGCTCGTTGTGAGAAACTGAAAATTCTTTCCACTGTTCACAAGCCTGTTATGTCCACAGCGCCCGTTTTCCACACTGTGCGTTTTGTGAGGGTTAGTAAAACAGAAACCAAAATAAAACAAATGATATCTGTATAATCGTATATGACTGGAATTGGGCAAACAAGGGAAAATAACACTTTACGCCGATGACTTTGTTTACTTATTCCCTCCCACTATTTGTCCCAAAACACCCGCCTTCCCTTCCTACCACTAAAATATCCTGTTGGGTTCAGTAAACAGGCACGTACCTGCAATAGCCACATCCTTCCAGGGACGTGGCGGGAGCTCGCATCCAAAATCCGACTGGCTATTGGTATGTCTGCACCTCCTGTGCTTGTCGGCTCTCCGGTTTCCTTGGTACTTGTCTCCTGTCGGGGGTCGGGTTCTCTTCTCCATCGCTCTTCTCCTGGCTCGGCTTCCGCGTCTTCTCTCTCTGTTGACTGCTGTAGCTGTTTTCTTAGTCCCTTTTTAGTATCCGCTTTCACCCGGATATCTGGGTTTTCTGATGTTGTTTCTGATTCTTGGCTCTTCCTGATGCCCCCGGGGTATCGGTCGGACGGTCCGGGGCCATCATCCTGAAACAGGGTCCCTGCGACCCTGTTACAGTTAACTTATTATATTTAATAAGTTATAATATTTGAATGATAACAGCCGGAAATTCATTTTGGTAGCCGAGAAATTGTAATTTAAAATTCTTGTTAATTTTAAAGTCACATTTTAAGTCGGAATTCTGAAATTGCTACTTTTAGAAATATGATATTTTCTTGCACCAATCATTTGGTGCCTACAGCATGTTCCTGGGTCACGTGAATAGGTGTGAGTGGCAGTTGACCTTTGTATATTTCTTCCAGATAACCACATAATAGAGGGACTAGATGTGCCTGGATGGACTATCAGAGGAAGGATGTAGGGGTGAGGCAGAGCTGGGCACAGCCCCACTTACACATCAATAGGCTTAGCCCTGCTCTCACATTAAGAACTTCACCCTAGCCATTGTGATTGTAGCCAGTATGGATCCAGGGGAGTGAGGGAGAAAATTCCAGACACTTCTGTGAGGGAAGCCTCCAGAAGTTTCCTCTAATTCAAAGAAGGCACCAGGGATAAAAGGGGACTCTCAGGCCCACTATTCAATTCACTCCTGGACTTCAAGAAGTACAGTTGGAGGACTACTTGCTGTTTTGGCCTGCTGTGCACTTCAGGGGGACTGTTTACTGTACCAAAAAAGGACTGCTCTACTGCCTGAGCCTGCTCTGAGCCTTGGAGATCTGCCATGCTGCTTGAACCTTGCTCTTCTCCTTGAACCAAGGAGCTACAAAGGTGATCCAAGGGCTAGTTGGCATGCAGCCTGATCACAGGTTTAGGGACAGAAACATCTCCAACCATCTTGAATATGAGTGGGCAATAAATTCTTCTGTGCAGGCAAGGTTGGAAGAATTTTGGCCACTCTGTGTTATGCTAAATTCATTCAACTGCTGCGTGGTGGAGACTCTTTTTCCACACACAGCTCATCAACTGTAAGTTGGCTAGCATGAGCAAAAATTGGTGCCCCCTGTCATGACTTTTGGGCACTAGAAAGATTTTTCCCAGCATGGGCACTCGCAGGCCATCACGACCAATTGCAGTGAGAAAGCAGCTGCTTGAATAGAAAATCTACTTGATCGGCAACAAAACCAACTTAAGAATCAGCCTCCTCTGACGTGCTGTGTGGTGACATTTGCACTAATTTTTCAGCGCGGACCGAGCTTCGTTGCTAAAAGTCAGCACAAGCAGTGTGACATGACGATTTTCTCCCATTTGCTGAACTCCATGGAATCTCGGGGAGTTTTCATGTAACTCTGCAGAATTCCATGGAGCGACTCCACAAGTTTCACCCACCGCTGATCTTGAACCTCGACATAGACCCTGCACAAATACCGTGCCTGAATGAGTCCATGAGCCCAGATAGCCCAAATCCAAAACCTGGTACTTGAAAGGTTTCTGGCTAAGAAGCACTCCAAGAACTGAAAGGTGACCCGTATCTATATGTTCATCAATCTAACCAGTGTGCATCGCCAGTCAGCCTGAGTTTGAGGCACCCAAGCTATGTTTTCACTGTAGCAGCAAATACTGTTCAGTGGTTCCTTGCAGAGGGGACTCTGCCTTGTAGAGTCCTTGTTGGCTACTTCCTGAAGTTGCATCCTTCTAAAGATTTTAAATTTTCAAAAAATAGATTAAGGGCCTCATTATGGGGTTGGCAGTCGTAGGACTGCCAAACTCGTTGCGGTGGTCTGACCGCTGCAATCCTGGTAGTCTGACTTCCAAATTACGATCCTGGCAGACGGACCACCAGCAGACAGCCACCTCACTGGGATCAGGGATCCTGATGGGTTGGTGGCAGTGAAAGTCGTGGTCAGTCACAGTGGTGTCGAGTTCAGCAATGCCATGCTGATCATGACCTTCCTTTCCACCAGCCTTTTCAGGGCAGGCTGACAGAAAGGCAGAGTTGTGGGCCAAAAGGGGGGCCCTGCACTGCCCATGATCAGACAGTGCACATTCTGAGGGTGCTGTGTGCGATGGCACTAGCCTCGGCTCCCTGAGGGAACTGAGGCCAATGCTGCTGCACTGCTTCTGCTAGGCTGACTTTCAGGAACATCATAACCCGACCTTTACACCAGTCAGACCGTTAGAAAACACTGTAATATGATGGTGGTGAGGCTGCTGGCTTGACGGCTGCCTCCCCACCGCCATATTGGAGTTTGGGCAGTTCTAAGTCTAAGTCCTAATTAAGGAATAGTCACTGTAACTTCCTCTACCGGCTCCCCAACGACAATGCCTCCTCCTTGGACACTGCCTTGCCTCACTGAACTTCACCTTCCCATGCATCTTTTTCTTGAAATTTGTTCTACGTCTATAGGTAAGCAGAGTCTATACCTAATCCACTTTGTGTATCTGAACCACACTCTATTGTGGTCGGCCATAATTTCTGACTTTGCATCGGTCTCAGGTTACTAGATGTCTGTGTTTGGCGCTTCGATCTCTTATGCAGTAGTTTCACTTTAAACTTAAAAAATTTGTAACTCCAGTTCTACTGATTGGATGTTTATCACGCTAGTGTCAAATAATGTTTTAAGATTTGCTCTATTCCTAATTGGTGTAAGATTTTTCTAAAGTTGTGTTTTCACTTAATGACTGTTTGTGTGCTGCCTAAAAACTTTAAATATTGCCTGAATGCTTTTGTGCCAAGCTACCAGGGGCTTAAGCACAGGTTCATTTAGTGACTTTAATGGTTCACCTTGATGGTGACTGTGGATGTTGTTTCAGAAGTACTCTCACCCTCCTCAAACAACAGCCCAACTTCTCACATTGATATTCAGTGGTGGGATGCAGTACTTGTGTTTGTGCAGTGCCATACAGTGCTAGGTGTAACACTAAAATGCCAGATTATTAATTTAACACCAGAGTTGACCTCTTTTTAAATTCACCTTAGATTATGATTGGCTATTTTTCTCCCATATCCAACTTTAAGTTTCCTGACATACGTTTTGCTGCAATGGAGATAGAGCTGCTCAACAATGATAACCTCAGCAGGGCTGAGATACAGAAGCTTTGCAAGGAGAGAAGGCTGAATGTGGGGAGGAAACCCACTAAAGTGGATCTCCAGGTAGCGCCCCCATGTCTATGAGGAGGTTCAAAGGATTCAGTGCACCTCAGAGAAGGATATGTAAGGGGACGTTCAGGAGAAGGAAGAAGGTCTGGTCCCAGACCCTGGGCAACAGTACCCTGATGATGAGGAGGGTAATTTTCGTGCAGAAATTGAGCCCCCTGCCCCAGCATGGAAGATTCTTCTTCTTGACCCCTGAGGAGTTAGTGGACAGGAGGGCTGAAAGAGAATTCAGGCTGGAGATGGCCAAATTAAAAACAAAGGAGTGAGAGACAGCAGTCAGAAGGGCCTTGGAGGAACAGAAAATGGCCCATGAGCTAAATCTCAAGAAGCTGGACATCAGTGCCAAACAAGTGGAGTCCAGCAATAATCGTGGCAGCGTACCCCTACTACCAATGGGAGAGATGAGGGTCCATATCCCATAACAGCTGGGGCCAAATTTATCAAAGGATTTTGTTGCCCTTGCATCCAGCAAGGTGACACAAGGGCAATGCAATCCTTAAGTCAGATATACCAAGCCACGCAAGGCCACCTTGCATGGACCTGCATTGCTTGGTAAATCTGAACTAACACAAGGCAGCACAAGTCACTGCCTTGAGGTACTCTGTTCCCACACAACCAAATATGCATACCCAAATTTACAAAGACTGACAAGGATTGTTTTTTGTGCAGGAAGGTGTGCCTTCTTACCCACAAACAATACTGCCTGCAACACAGGAGCCCTTGCACCATGCCTTCGATGTTGCTAGGCAGCACACAGTGCACCGACACAGGGAGAGAGCAGGAAAGCATCATATTTTTGATAGATGTTCCACATTCCTGCCATCTCCATTTGATTCGATTCGGCAAGTTGTCTTGCTGGTTTGTGCTCCATCAAATAATGATAAATTTGGTCCCTGGTGCCTGGTTATGTGTTGGGAGATGATATTTTGAAGTGGTTTTCTTTCAGGTAGCCCTGGAAGCGCAGAGTACCAGAAGAGAACTGGGAGTTATTTTGTAGACACATATGCCCACCAAAGGAAGGGACAGTTTTCTTACACTAGAGGTGGGGGATCAAATGCAGTGCACCCTTTGTAAAGGCCATTCTTGTCTTCAAGTTTGGACTGACCTCTGAAAGGCACTGCCTTAGGTTCAGGGACAGCCAGAAACTCCCAAACCAGTCTTGGGTAGACTTTCGTAACTATTCCAGTAAGGCACTGAGTGAATGGGTGAGGGGCAGCAGGGTCAAGGACTATGTTGCACTCCACAATCTAACTTGGAGAGAGCGCATTTGCTTAATGCCTGTTTTATAGTAGTGCACCTGCAAAAAGTGAGTATTAAGCTCACGGACCCCCAGGGACTCAGGGTCAGCACCAGAATTCCAAAAAGGCATCTGGTGGGGTTCCCAAAAGGGTAGTCAGGGTACCCATCAGAAGAAGGAGCAGGGAGATAATAAGGAGTTCTCTGAGGGCCACCAAAATTTCTCATAGCGGGAAGGGACCCAGCCCCAATCTGACCACAAGAAAAATGGATTTGTAGGCCAGTACACTGGTAAGTTTGTCTCTAAGTACTCTGAGTGTTACTAGTTAGGGAACACCAAGGGAGATTCCATGTGGTCCATGTCGGCACAGCCCCGATTGATGGGTGTACCCCTGGGTGCCAGTGCAGCACTTGGGGAAGAGATGGCCCTAGTTAGTATTGGGGATAAGCTGAGGTTACTGTACGGTTCCTGGGTGACTGAAACGTGGTGTCCAAAGAGCATCTACCATCTAATAATACAAAGTATAGGGTGTGGGTAACCATCAATGGGCAGAGGGAGGAGGTTCTGAGGCATACAGGAGCCAGCATGACTACGGTAAGGTGCCATCTGGTGTCCTCAGAGCAGATGATACTCAATGCCAGGTTGTAGTAGTAGACAACCATAAAAGCCACTGTCCATTGTTTCTAGTTGCCCTTAAATGGAGGAGTCTCAGGTTCTCTTAGTGTAGTTGTGAGCCCTGGTTTGTTTGTTGGGAAATAACTTAGAGGACACTGCCCAGACGGAAGTGAAGCTCAGGTCACGCAGGGAAATGTTGGGGATCTCTGAGGGATTCTGCATGCCCACACGATCCATGTCTATCCAGGAGGGTAGTCAAGAAAGCCTGATGCCTGGAAGAATGGCCCAGGCAGCTGCCATGAAAAGGAAGGGTAGAGGGCATGGAACACCAGCCTCTAAAACTCCCATGGTATAGTTGGATGGGGAACCAGAGGAAGCTGCCCCTGAGCCTAGCAGGGAGGACATTGCTTCTCTAGGGGACCTGGATGAGTTTATGTGGCTGGCAGGTAGAGGGCAGGAGGCCCACCAAGGAGATGTTTTGAAAGGCACAGAAGGAGTGCTGAGCCAAAGAGGGCATAAACCAGCAAGCTGAAGCTCAGGGAGCTGGTGACACCTCTGGAGATCACTTCATTTACTGGGAAAATGACCTCCTGTATAGTGAGCCTAAGATACTTATGCATGGGAGAACACATGTGTTGATGATCCCCCTGGCTACTGGGACTGGTTCATGAGATACCCCTCGTAGGATATCTGGGGGACGACAAAACCTTTGCAAGGCTCGACTCCCACATTTAAGTGTGACAGATGAAGACATCCTCAGATACATTCTAAAGCACATGTTACCCCTGTCAGGTCAGTGGGAAAACCTGAGAAAAGCTAACAGCTCCCCTGAATCCCTTAAATCCTTGGTGCCCCTTTGAAAGGGTGGATATCAACAGTGTTGTACACTTGGGCCCCAAAAGTGCCCTGCGTAGCAGGTTTATTCTGGTTTTGATGGACTATGCCACTGGATACACAGAGACCATACATCTGAGGACTGTGAATGTGCCTGCAGTGGCTAGGGCCCTGATAGAGATTTTCAGCTGAGTGGGTTTCCCGAAGGAAGTGGTGTCCGACAGGAATACCAAACTATTGTCAGCCTAGATGAAGTCCATGTGGGAAGAATGTGGGCTAACCTACAAGTTCTCCACACCCTGTCACCTTCACACCAGTAAGCTTGTTGAAATGTTCAACAAGACCCTAAAAGGCATGATTGACCTGATTGAAGCCATGAGGTGGAAGAGAGATGCTCGTTTATAATGCCTGCTCTTTTCCTACAGGTAGATACCACAGCAAGGATTTGAGTTAAACCCATTTGAGCTTCTCTATGGTCACCCTGTTAGGGGACCTCTCAGTCTGCATATGGAAGGGTAGAAGCATGCCCCCAGGTACCCAGAATGTGGATAGTGACATCCTAGCTTTCGGGAAACAAACGGAAACATTCTGAAAAAAAAGTATTTTGAGAACTTAGAAGTTAGCCAGGAGGTCATGAAACTCTAGCCTGACCAGGAGGACAATCTGGTAGCGTATTAGCCTCTCAGGCGGCCTCTCAGTCTGGATATGGAGGGGTTGAAAAGGCTCCCAGGAACCTTGGATGTGGTTAGTTGCATTCCAGTCTTCAGAAAAGAAATATAAATATCCTGGAAATGCTTCTGAGACTGCAAAGAAAGCCAGGAGGTCATGAAACTCCAGCATGACCAGAAGGACACTCTGGTAGAGTATCACCCTCGTAGGGGGCCTCTCAGTCTGAATGTGGAGGGGTGGCAATAAGCTCCTAGGAACCTTGGATGTGGTTAGTTGCATGCCAGTCTTCAGTAAACAGATACAAACATCCTGAAAAACGCTTCTGAGAATGTAGAAGTCAGCCAGGAGGTCATGAAACCAGATGGACACTCTAGTAGATTATCAGCCTGACCAGAACGTGTCAGTGATGGAGCGAATGGAGCCCAGGGCCCTCCAAGGTCTTTGGACAGTACCATATGAGGGGAAAGAATAGGAAAACATGGAGAAGGCTTAAGGCTCCCTGCCTGGTGGACCTCAAGATGCCCAGGAATGCCTTGAGGTTAGTCCATATCAATCACCTCAAGATACACTATGAGAGGTTTGTGATCACCATGATACTGGTGACAGATGATGGCGTGGAGGAGGAGAGTGAGCCTCTCCCTGACCTCTCAGCCTCAAAGGAGAAAGATGGGTCAGTGTGAAGGTGTCAGTAAGTATGACCGCAAAGCTAAGGTTCTGTGTGTACTACAGGGGCTCAACTCAGTCACCAAGACTGATGTACACTATCCCCCGGACTGATGAGCTCATAGACAGATTGAGGGCTGCCACATTTCTGAGCACGGTTGACCTCACTTTAGGATACTGGCAGATTACTGTAGCATTGTTTATTAGAACTGAGTATTTTTGCTCTTTCATGTTAGCTTCATTTTGTATGTACGTTTTAATTGGTATGCTCCTGTCACCCCTTTTCTCAGGCACTGATGTATTGGGCCGTAGGGAGATTCTAGAATGGCATGGAGGAGAGAAGGGAGTTATTGAGGGGAGGCTGGATGCAGTGATGTGGATGGAGTTTCCTTATGGTAAGATGAGTCTGAATAAATACATATGAAGATAGCAAGAATTGCCTTGTCTCCTTGGTTCCTGCACTCTACTTTCCCTACACAATTACCATTACCGATGGGGCAAAGGAGGGTTCAGCATTCTCTACTCCAGATGGCTAATTAGGGTGATGCCTTTTGGACTCAAGAATGTTTTGCCACCTTCCAGAAGTTGGAAAACAAAGCCCCAGCCCTAACCCTGACATTACCTGCACCACTGCGCAAGGATACAAACTAATCCACAAAGACCATCACAACAAGCATGGAGGAGGCATTGACATCATGCAAAAGGGCAACATCCTGTTCACCACCTTCAAAAAAGAGGCAACCCAGCTCATGGAACACCTTAACTTCCTAATCCAAACCGATGTCAAAACAACCATCTTGGAAACGTTCGCATAAAGACCCCCGGGTCCCTACCTGCCTTCTGCAAGGCCATCATTGACTTCATCGTGACCCCCCCCCAGCCATCGACTTGACATTCTACCTATTTCGGGGAGACCTGAATTTCCATCCAGATGACCAGCGACCACAACACCACCAATCTCCTGGCCAACCTAAGGAACATTCTACTCAAACAAATAGTCACCAGCCCCACACACACCACGGACCACACCCCAGACCCCATCTTCACATCCAGTGAAAAAAATCAAGTACAGCCACACAATGGAGTTTACATGGACCAACCACCACCTAGTACACTTTGCCACAACCAGCAGACTGAAGCCGTCCAACACACCCCCACCTCCCCTTCTCCGTAGATGGGGAAAAGTCACAGAGACACACACTCAAGACAGAATGCAAAAGGCTAGAAAGAAGGTGACACAGTATCAGGGACCCCGCAGACCAGACCACTTTCAAAGCTGCACTGAACAAATATCTTCACCTCAAAGAAGCTGAAAAGATCGCCCTACTCAGATGCATTGAGGAGAGCACCAACCGCCCAAAGTAAATCTTCAAGATCATCAGAGAGTTCTCCTACACAGCAGCCACCAAAAACTCAATCGAACCCACTTGGGCCCTCTGCGATTCACTAGCTGATCACTTCCATAACAAAATCACAGCCATCTACAGCAACTTTCACCTCCGACCCACCAGCATTGAACACCTACTGACTCCATCTGAGGACCCCCCAGCCACCTCATCACGGTCTGGAAGTCACTATCCATCCAGGAAACAGCCATCCCCATGACCTCAACTCACTCCAGTTCTCCCAGCGACCCATGCCTACATTACATCTTTCAACCTCGGGCAGAAGGAAATCAGCCGCATCCTCTCTCCCATCTTCAATACCTCCATCAGGACTGTCACCTTCCCCGAAGGAAACAAGCTGAGGTCAAGCTGCTTCTGAAGAAACCTTCTGCTGACCCTAGTGAACTGGAAAATTAACACCCCTTATCTGTACTTCCTGCCCAGCCAAGGTACTGGGAATGCCTTCAACAAACAGCTCTCTGAACACTTAGAAAAACACCACCTACTTGACTCCTCCCAATGTGGTATCCGCTCCAACCACAGCACAGGGATCATCCTTATTGCCTCAATGGACAACATCTGGTCCCTCTTCGACCATGGAGAGAAAGTGGCCCTGATCCTCCTAGATCTCTCTGCTGTGTTCAACACCATTTCCCACATCACCCTTACTGCCAGACTCCACCACATTGTGATCCAAGGCAACGCCCTCAAATGGATCCACTCCTTCATCACAGGCTGCACTCAGAGGGTCCACCACCCTTCCTTCACCTCAGGAACTAAGAGCAACATATACAGTGTCCCCTGGGGATCCTCTCTCAGACCCACTCTCTTCAACATTTACATGACAAGATTGTTCATTCTTATGGACATCAAATCATCTCTTATGCCGACGACACCTAACTAATACTCTCCCTTGCCGAAGACCATGCCACCCAGAGAGACAACTTTAGGAACACCCTGACTCACGACCCCAATTGGATGAAACACAACTGCTTAAAATATGACAAGACAGAAGTGATCATCTTCGGAAGCAACCTCTCCCCATGGAATGACTCATGGTGGCCCTCCACACTTGGACAACGCCCGGCTCCGACGGACCATGCCCACAACCTCTGCATCATGATCGACAACAAACTCACCTTCAAACAACAGATAAATGTTGTGGCCTCACTGAGCTTCCACAACCTCCACTCAGACACATCCCCATTGAAAGAAGAAAAACTGTTACCCAGGACATCATCACCAGCGGTAAACATCCTTTATGCCGAATTTTTTATAACGAAGTCCTGGTTAACGAAAGCGGAACAACGCTTTCTTTAACCACGACTTTGTTATTTTGTGCCTTAACCACGCATGTCCTGAACAACGAACATGCATGGTTAAGGTACAAACAAGGGAGTCGGCTGAGGAGGACGACGCAGATGACAAGGTGACGACTCAGGTAAGTGGGGGTTTTAGGTTTTGGGGAGGGGGTGGGGGTTTTTAGGTTTTGGGGTGGGGTTGGGGGGGTGGGGCATTTTTGGTTTTGGGGAGGGGGTTGGGGGTCGGGGGTTTTAGGTTTTGGGGTGGGGTTGGGGGGGTGGGGCATTTTTGGTTTTGGGGAGGGGGTGGGGGGTCGGGGTTTAAGGTTTTAGGGTGGGGTTGGGGGGGTGGGGCGTTTTTGGTTTTGGGGAGCGGGTGGGGGGTCAGGGGGTTTTAGGTTTTAGGGTGGGGTTGGGGGAGTGGGGCGTTTTTGGTTTTGGGGAGTGGGTGGGGGGGTCAGGGGGTTTTAGGTTTTGGGGTGGGGTTGGGGGGGTGGGGCGTTTTTGGTTTTGGGGAGTGGGTGGGGGGTCAGGGGGTTTTAGGTTTTAGGGTGGGGTTGGGGGGTGGGGCGTTTTTGGTTTTGGGGAGTGGGTGGGGGGTCAGGGGGTTTTAGGTTTTAGGTTTTGGGGTGGGGTTGGGGGGGTGGGGTGAGGGATGTAGGGTGAATGGTGCCTATTGCTAATGATTTTATCAGGAATGCCTTTACAACGAAATATCGTTGTTAAGGCATTCGTGGTAAAATCATTAGTAGTAAAGACGAGGTCGGTGTTCCGACCTCGTTGTTAAGGTTAGTAGTAGTTTAAAATTCGGTGTTCCGTCATATAACCATCACCAGCAGTCTAGACTACAGAAACGCCCTCCACATCTGACTCCCCACCCAGCTCCTCTATCACCTCCAGACCAGACCAGCCCCAGGCATTCCCAGAAGAACCCACATCACCCCCCACATCAGAGATGCACAAGGTGCAAATTCAAAATTCTTCCCATCGCCTACAAAGCCCTCCACAGCATTGGACCCAGGATAATCAACCATACTCTCCTTCCACCAGCCAACCAGGGAGCCCCGCTCAACAACCCTCGCCAACGTCCTGAGAATCTGACACACCTGCAGCAGAGGTCCCTCCTTCTCATACCTAGCTGTCAAGAACTGAAATGACCTCCCCCAAACCTTCGCACCTTGCACACCCTCCTCGACTTCAGAAAAAAACTCAAGACATGGCTCTTTCAGGATTAGCATTGACAAACAGCGACAACCTTGAGCACCTAAATACCCCACAGGGTGATAAGCCCTGCTTTACAAATAATATGATTGATTGATTGAGCTATGAAGGAATGCTTCAGTACTGCTTAAATGGATGACATAGCTGTCTACAGTTGTAGCTGGAAGAACCACGTTTCACCTTCAGGAAGTGTTTCAGGGTCTACAACAGGCAAGTCTGTCAATGCCAACAGGTGCCAGAGAGAGGAGGGTTCAGTGATGTACATGGGACACCGCAAGGGCGGGGTAAGGTGAGCCCCTCCAGGCTAAAACATAGACTATCCCGGCCTGGGGCCCACAAAACCAAAACAAAAGATATAGCCTTTCTGGATCTCACTGGATGTTACAAGGGGTTTGTTAAGGTATTTGGCACCACTGTTACTGTTCTTAACTGAGTTGACTTCCAAGGAGGAGCCCAAGAAGGTGATCTGGACAGAGGCCTCTTAGAAAGCCTTTGAATTTCTCAGAATGTAGTGGATCCTGTTTAGTTTTAATGGGTCTCAGGAGTTTAGCTTAGCCTCCTGGCTTGCAGGCCTGTGCCTCCGTCACCTAGTGACGTTTAACCTACTTAGTCTGCTCTGTCTTACCCTATTTATTTTATTATTTATTTTAAGTTGGCTGCCTTTGTTTAGAGTTAGAACAATGTTTTGATTTGTGTTATCAGTGCCACTCTGTGAAGGCGTCACTATCAGCATCAAAATCAAGTGATGTTCGTAGGTATTCACATCATGTCCCTTTCCCACTTACGTATGACAGGAACATAATGTACTTTTGGTGGGAATTGTTTACCTAATTGCCGTCACAAGCCTGCCCCTTATCTATTGTTTGGGAACATACCTGCATCAGGGGTCCTACAAGATCTATATAAATATATCTCACACAGACAAGGTTATCAGAGGGATTCCTACCAGATGCTATCAACGCCATTTATGCTGCTCATTGCCTTGATGCAGATTCAGCCTTTGTGTCCCCACTGAGTCTGACCTAGACCTAATTCCAAGGTAACGCTTCTCATGGGCATGGTACTGGCCGATTAGGATTATCCCAGGTAGCTCTTGTTAGGTTAGGGGCCAGATGTAGGAAGGCTTTTGCGACTCACAAATGGCGAAAAACGCCATTTGCAAGGCGCAAAAGCCCTTACGCGATGCAGAATCACATTTTGCGAGTCGGTACCGACTCGCAAAATGTGATTCCGACTCGCAAATAGGAAGGGGTGTTCCCTTCCTATTTGCGACCGCATCACGATGTAGAGTTGATTTGTGACTGCAAAAGCGGTCGCAAATCAACTTGCAGTTACCATCCAGTTGAAGTGGATGGTAACTCATTCGCAAAAGGGAAGGGGTCCCCATGGGACCCCTTCCCCTTTGTGAATGCTCCCAAAAATATTTTTTTCAGAGCAGGCAGTGTTCCTATGGACCACTGCCTACTCGGAAAAAAAAATAAACAAAAAGGTTTTGGTATTTTTTCTATTTGCAGCTCGTTTTCCTTTAAGGAAAACGGGCTGCAAAGAGAAAAAAAAAACTGCTTTATTTAAAAGCAGTCACGGACATGATGGTCTGCTGTCTCCAGCAGGCCACCATCCCCGTGAGTGCCTAGACTTGCTATGGGGTCGCAAACTGCGACCCACCTCATAAATATTTATGAGGTGGGTCTTTGCGACCCCATAGCGAGTCGCAGAAGGTGTCTGAGACACCTTTCTGCATTTCCTTTTGCGAGTTGCAAATTGCGAGTCGCTGGAACTCGCAATTTGCAACTCGCAAAAGGGAACCTTCCTACATCTGGCCCTAGGTTCTCTATGCCAGGGATTTTACATTTCATGTTTATTGTGAGATGGTGGGGATCTTTATATTCACAACACTCATCTTCATAGTCATGTTTCTTTTATTATGCATTATCCTAATCATTGCAGCTCATGCAGTTTATAGTA
This sequence comes from Pleurodeles waltl, assembly GCF_031143425.1. NCBI lineage: Eukaryota > Metazoa > Chordata > Amphibia > Caudata > Salamandridae > Pleurodeles > Pleurodeles waltl. The sequence goes on along the minus strand of NC_090441.1, from coordinate 145,717,186 downwards.
GTTTGCAGTCTTTTAAAATATATTTAAAACTTCCCTGCACCTCCTTTAATGCCTGTCTGTGACTGAGACTTATTACTAACGTGAGAAAAAGGTAACTTCCGTTCCAACACGAATTGCCGGAGATGTCGCACTCTAGAGGCCATGCCTAAGGCTGCTAGAAATCACCTTTTACTGTTTGGGTTTTTGGTGAAGTACTGCTAGTTAGGTGGGAGGGTTGGACTGACAGTTGTGACTTGCTGTAGGACTGGCCTAGTTGCCTACAAACGAAATTACTGTCATTCCTAAACCAGCAGTCTTGTGTGGGAGCGAGAGTCCAGCTATGACATGGGGCCACCAACGATGGTGTTTTAGCACTAGTTTATGGATAACCTGAGTATCTCTGTCTCTCACACATCATGTACACTAAATACCATTTTACAGGGACGTCCGTGGTCTTGGGGATGATTCTCCTTTGCTGTACAGGGAGCACCTAACTAGGCTGTAGGCTGTTCAAACTTGAGCTCTTTAAAGGACTTCTCTCCATTTTGGTGTTGCTTCTCTTTTCCCAATATCCAACATGACTAACACCATAGATATTCCAGAAAATGCCAGACATGCATTAACATTACATTTACTAGCACATGGCTTGAAAGATGAGGGCGGAGATGTTGCATTCATAGTGGAAGGCAATGAAGGTTATTAAACAGAATCATTCTATTCCTGGGTCACCTTTCCTGAGGAACACCCTACAACCTTCACATTTCACACATATGAAAAAGTGAACGTACCAAGACGGTACCAAGCTTATCAGTATCTTGAAATACTGATTACCTACCAAGAACATCAGAACTGGTTTAATGGCACCCTACCACATGTAATACAACCATGAGATTAGGTCCCTTAAGTAATGACTGACCAACGTAGCCAATGTTTGCCATATATACACCATATCCAGGTATACAAAACATGCAGGCAGCTGATCTGCACAATATTTACAATGAGCTAGCAACAATACATAGACAACTTGTTCATTTCATATTGCCAACTTTGAACTCAACCAATTGGCTGTTACTGGGATTAACCCACAAACAGTACATTCTATCATGGGTAATGTGCCCACGGAATGCGGGAAAATCCTGTTCTGGAAAGCACAAAAAGCTAATCAGCTGGAAGTTGTGTTTCCCCATAAGGGACCACAGGAAAAACATAGAATTCTCACAATGTGCTTGCTATTCAGAATGGTTCCCTCAGTGGATGACTCTACCACATGGGGTACAGTCTTCGCTGCAATATACACTACCACACATGGTATCCCGACACTTGACAATTTGCAAGAAGTGTTAAAACAAATTCAAAATGAACACAGGGATGCACCAGCCCTGGACTTGGGGATGAAACTGATGCGTAACTTCAATGCAGTCTCTTCAATAATACTCAGCAACATTAAAGGGGGAGCGCTAGTGCTGGCCATGCACCAGCAGCTCTGTGAGATTCCACACCTGCAACAGGAGTGACATCTACCAAAGACTATTTCCAATACCTATACTAGAATGGGAAGGGATAGTTTGGGAGCCAAGCACAAAAAGCCTGAAATTCAGAGTACCACCCCTAAGAAAGGTACTAAACAAGCACAGGAGGGTTCTTAAAAGCGCTTGGATAAACAAAAACAAAATAAAGACAGGTGAAGCCAGAGAGCAGACACTCCACACCTGGAGAACTTGAAAGGAGATATAGGGCCTGATTCTAACTTTGGAGGACGGTGTTAAACCGTCCCAAAAGTGGCGGATATACCACCTACCGTATTACGAGTTCCATAGGATATAATGGACTCGTAATACGGTAGGTGGTATATCCGCCACTTTTGGGACGGTTTAACACCGTCCTCCAAAGTTAGAATCAGGCCCATAATCTCAGAAATACAGAAAACCTAAAAGCTCCTGACAGATATACTCATTCACGTCCCTCTCATTTCTTTCAGGACGCACCGGATAGATGTATCGAGAGAATGGACTGGTCAGAGCAACATCCTGACTACGTGAAACAAAAGAAAGCTCACAGTGGTCTTCAGGCAAGAAAGAAGACAAGTCCCCAAAACAAAATCCACAATTTAAAAAGAAAAAGGTGGCAGCCCTTTCAATTACAAATGCCAGCAAACTTGAGAACATTCCTGAAGAACAAGAAGTAGGCAGTGACCCTGCTGGACAGTGCGGCAGAAGTCACAATATGTCACTAGAGTCTGAAAGATTACCTGGTTGTGACAGCAATTAATGACTTTCATGCAGTCAAGACTGCAGACGGGTGCGTTCTTTCACCCAACAGATTTTATGATTTAAATATCCAGATTGAGGGAGACATAGAGTGCACCATTAGTGTACTTTTCTGGGATGAACTTAATTATGATATCCTATTGGCAGAAAGAAATCGAACACGTCTGTAGGCTCCCACATAAGGGAAGATGTCATTATGTCTTCTTTCTCATATTTTGATCGGGAAGCGGTAAAAGAAGCCTGCGCTGTAGACTGGGCTTTGGCGCAGGCACCTGCGATATACCGCAACCACATAGGGTGGGATAGTGGTTCCCCTACCATGTAATACCGATCAGGTCTACACCCCAGTCTCAGCCCCAATATCCTGTTAAACACGAGACTAGAGCTCCAGTGAGGGAGATTCGCACTCAACGCAAGCACTAGGGAGTAACAGAGCCCTGTGTCTCTGCAGTGAATAACCCGCTATTCCCCATTGCAAGACCAAACCATTCATATAGCAGAGCTACAGACACTTAAACAGTCACACACACACATATGCAATACAAACTTCACACAGCACTTCACTTCTTCACAACATAGTGCGTAAAAAGTACAAAACAACCTTGGATATTTCCAATGTTTTTTCTCCCAGAATTTAGCACATGAAAGTCGGGACCTGAGTGCATTTTCATTTAGCTCACAAAAATGCTTCTGTTGTTTGCCCCAAGGATATAACAACAGCAAAGGATTGTTTTAAGCCTGTGTGACATCAATATGGCATGAGTTTGATCCAGAGGCGTTGTCCTATGTGGATGATAACTATCTCACAGATGACAACCTCAACATTCATCTTGCCAGAGTCAATCAGATAATTCTATGATTTACGGCACTTGGCTACGAATTCAATTTTAGGAAAACTAAAATAGCCTTTCTCAATGTATTGTTTCTGGGATACAGGCTGTCAAATGAGGGCAAGAGCCTGGCCCTGCACATTTTAGAAAAATTTGCTCAACTCCAACCACTGAACAGTATCAAGAATCTGCAGTCTTTACTTGGTTTCTTCAGCTTTGGCAGAACTTAAATTCTAGACTATGCACAACGCCCAAGCCACTTTAAGATTTGATTCACCCAGATTTCTCAAACAGACACTGGGCAGTTGAACACAGGCACATCCTTAGAGGATTGCATCAAGACATGCTAGAAGCAAAACACTTACACACATGTGATAAAACAAATTTGGTCATCAGAATAATTGCTGGTGCCATTGCTGGTTCACTTATGTCACCTTTAATGAGGGCAACACGGTGCCCATAGCATATAAATCACATTTATATTCCAATGCAGAACAACGCTTTGCACCGAATTCTGACTACTGTACAGATGGCTGTCTTCAAGGAGAGACCACTTGCCCAAGGGAAATGCATTATTGTTGTTACACCGGTACCAGTTTTAGAGGCCACCACCAAAGCAAGCGTTCCTAACGCTAAAGCATTACATCCACGTTGGATACAATGAGTAACCTCCCTGACTGCCACCAATGTTAATTACATCTTTAATAAAAAAATGTAAGCACAAGAATTTCTCCAATACAAATGGGAATACCCTGCACCTTTCAACACCTCGGCACTTGATTGATACCACACTGTCATTTACACTGATGGTTCAGCACAACCAGCTGTAGGTATAAAACATCAGTACTCAGCCTCTTGGGCAGCTGTGAGCGGAGTGATTAAGGATGGTGTATTCTACCCTCCGAATTCCTACACGCAGACCCTGGAGGACTGCACAGCAGAACTGGCTTAACTTAAAACCCTCATCTTGGCACTGGAGCATATGGATCCAGGACAGCTCACAATAATTGGCTGTGATTTGTACTATTGTGTCCGGTCCTACAATGATTATCTCAATCATTGGCAGTTGAACGGGTTCAGATATTCAAAGGGTAGCACCATAAAACACAGAACTCTCTGGGGGAGGGTGGCTGATCTTAAGAATAAGCTACCAGAGGCTCATGTAGTACATACATTGGGCCACCAACATGTAGGAGTACACGTTATTGGAAACACTTTGGATGATGAAGCAGCCAAATCTGCAGTAGCTATGGCTTCTGTTGCTGCAGTGACTTGTTCCCACACAAGATTGGATGAAATTCTAGCTGCTGTGAAAGCATCGACTGAAGGCAAGCCTCTTCCAAAAGCATACCCTACTAAGTATTCTTATCATATCAGTGCACATAATGTTGCCTTTGTGACAATTCCTGTGGTTGGAGATCAAGTGATCCCAACCAAGAGCAGAGATTAGACATCATCAAAGCGGCGCATGAGGGTGTAGCATCTGCTCATGCTGGTGTTGCGGCCACAATAACACTATCACAGAAAGGTTTCTGGTGGTCAGGTCTATACAAACAGACCAAGCAATATGTTCTTTGCTGTGACATTCGCCAGCAACAAAAGGGCTCAAACATCAAACGCCAACCACAGACATCCTTGCACTTGGCTCAATCACCTATATGGAGTCCAGAGAGCGCTGAAGAATCTGCCAAGACGGTCCTTGGGAGGACACACTACTTATGAGGTCCTCTTTGAGATACCTATTTATGTCCCAGATCTAGATGGCCCTGGTATGGTGGCAACAGAAACACCATAAATGAACATCTCTATGTCCTGCAGGAACTTCAGTAATTTCATGATGCTATTTCATCCACCAGTGCTGCCACTTAAGGAATAAGGGATTTACCAACAACTTCTACAGTCTGGATTCTTAAAGTTGGGGTTCTGGTTCCTGAGAAAATTGCTGTAAAGAAGGAATTCAGTCCATTTTACAGAGCACCAGTTCTAGTCCTGTAATACAAGGCATCAGAATTATCATTCTACCACTGCTACCAGGGTCCAAAGGGAACAGATTTGTCTCCATCGACAACATCAAATTGTACCATGTGGCTGATCCTGCATAAAAGACGCAGAGGTCCCTTGGGTAGTCCCCAGTCCCTTCTCACTACCCAACAGGACATACCTCTTCAAAGAAGAAACAATACTTCTGACTACACTGGCATGTGCAACAATGCTACGAATGCCTCCTTGAGCATGGGGCGGGTGGAAAATAAGCTTCTACTGATTCCTGTTTCCACTTCACCGACAAGAACTGTCCAAGATGTGGCTGTCTTCTACTCCAATTCAAAGCAAACTGACAACACAGTCTACTTTGAGCCTCCACACAAAGTGGATCCATCCATCAGTAATGCACCAGGTCCTATATTCGCTGAAGCTGCTTCTGGTTACTTCATCAACATTGATGACTTTTCTTCAACTTCATCTGCATCTGCACCTACAACTGAAACTGCTTCAAAGACATATGAGCTATACATATGGCTTAAAGATAACTATTTGGTTTATCAATGGTATTATCTGTGGATATCTCTGACATTGCTTGCTTTTCTATTATGTATTGGTTTTGTGACTGTTTTCTTTCTCCTCATAAATGGTCATTATCTTTCTCAATGATCTTCTGTTGAACCAGTGGATGAAGTTCTAACACCATACCTTTCCTTACATACGGTCCGAAAAGACTTGTCCCTCGTGAACATTTCAACAGTGCCAATTACAGGTGAGGTTGTTTGGGATAAAGTTCCCTTTGATATTTACTGGCCTAATGAGGTTATACAAATTCCATATGTATTCAAAATTTCAATGACTGATAAAATTACAACTGGTTTTGTTTTTGAAGACTGTTCAAACAGTTAATTCAATGCTTACTCAGCTGCAGGATTACACTGTATTTAAAAGTGATGATGTGGACATTAACACAGCGAATAATGGGAAAATGTTCTGTTACAATCATTGGGGACATTACTATCTGCATCGAGCAACTAAACATAGATCAGTATTCAATTACACACAGTGGGAACATTGTTCTACTCTGCCTGTGGGCAGCCCCAAAGTATGTGTAGACAAAATTGCATATTGTTCTGGGAATGACACTACAAATGCAGAGTCGTATTCTTTCAAATTACCACGCTCTAAAATTAGAAACATTTTGCTAACTGACACCAAATTAACCTATTCAGATTCCTTTGTTTCCCGACTTGCTGTTGAAGGTTATGAATACTGGAAGAGCACTATCGATGTGAAGTTTAAGGGGGAACCCAAAATTAGCAAATTCAGGGTAGGGAAGCTTTGTTTAGAGCATGCCTTATTCCTGTGCAAATTATATTTTTGAATGATACAATTCACAAACATCCTGCCTGGGGTTAGCAAAAATAAAGAAAATTAATGCGCCCAGTATCCCTACACCAGCCAAGTTCACCAATTGGCAATCATTTGTAAACGTCACAGAGGAAGAACTAAATGCTTGAGTTCAGGATGGTACCTATAATTCCACATTTTTAAGCCCGGGCAGGTGGTTATTGTGGCCAATAGACACAGATGGGTATCAGGCACGTTTTGTTAATTCCTCAGGGGGCTTTGTCTCAGGTCAAACCTCGAGTATAGTTACCACATACAGTGTGGGTAAACTGCACCAACAATGTTTACACACTAACACCTTAGCAGCAGTTAAGAAAAACCTTACTCTCCTATCAGAGGACATAGACTTGCAAGAGTTTTTGCTAGGTCCAAGAAAGCCTTGCTCTAAATGATTCCTGTATGCCAAATAGAATGAAATATGGAAGCTTTCTCAAATAGAAGCGGCTGCACGTTTAAGGTAGATAGATAAGGACAATATGGAGAAAGCTTTAGCTGTTGTCGAAAATGACATGAATACTCTGTCCAACAGAATATACAACCTTAGTAACAGTGTCTTCTGCAATTGATATCAAAAAGAATGACATGTCCCTTCTACACCATGGACAAAGTCAGCTGCGTTCCATCATGCAGTTGGGTTGGATGTTACAGATTCTGAAAAATGTCCACGTGCCATGGAAATACATTAACAGTAGTGACTTGTTCTCTGCTTTTTATTTGTCCATGGAGCAACAGATAATGGCTAAAAAGAAGCAAGTTATACCATGCTTAAGATAGAAAAGTTAGAAAAGCTGCCTTTCACAGTAGTAGAAAATCCTTCAATAGTATGGCTAATACTTGGCATTATAAATCTGCCACTTTCCACCTTTCATTTCACTAAATGTTTGAAACATTTTGCTGTGGACAGATAGGAGCAGCTAGGAGATAGCTATATTAAAGAGGAATGGGAGTTGCCTTTTGAGTTCAGATGTCGAGACGGTGAGACCGATGTTTTTTTGAGCGAATGCAAGACTGCTGCTAGTGATTCAATGATCTGCAAATGAGTGTCACTTTATGGCTTTTGCAATGCGGGATGTGAGAACTAGGCATGCTTACCGAAGGGTACTGCCGTCCATTTGATTCGTTTGGCATTTCATATACTTTCAAAAGGAAGTTATGTGGTCCTGGGCGATCAGAGCTGTTGCGAAATAAGACCAGGAATTGCCTATGCAATTTCGATGTCTCAAATTGTAACTTGTTGTGGACATGTTCTACTCCCCATACAAGAGATAAGAGTAGCAGAAATGTGGTGTCACATTGATACTACTGATATAAGTTATAACAAGCTGAGCAGACTAAAATCACTACTGTTCCAAAAGCAAGTGGCATTGACTTCGGGCAGAGAGACATATGCTCTCCAGATAGCAAGATCATCAGCCAAGATACAATCCCTATTTAATACCGTCTTCCCCAAGCACTTTGGAGAGCTGGTTTCCAGAATATTCAATGCTTTGAACACTACTGGGATTGTGCATTTCTTTAAGGCTGTTGGGTCTGGATTAATTTCCGTCTTCCAGACTGTCTTTGGAGTTATCACATCAGCAATCCATTCACTCTTTTCAAGTGTGTTGGGTGGCTTTCCGGTGACTTTGGTGCTGATTGGCGGGATACTGCTGCTGCTCTTTCTAATATGCAGTGATTGCACCTTCTCAGCTAAGTGGAATGATGGAGCTACTACCACCAGCCCAGCTGTGCCATGATTGTATGGTGCAGTTCTTTGGTACTCTGTTGCTGAAGGAATTGGAGCATGATTGGTAATTGTCATTCCAACCACTCCTGTGGTGCGTTCAACCTGTCTTTCATTGAACCTGGTGCCTCTTTGAGTGTCTATCATCAGTGTGTCTTGCTGTTCCGCCACTGCCGCCTGTGGACGGGGAACTGCTGATGTTCCCAATGAGGGTTCATTCATGGTCGTACCCCATGAGACCGAGGCTGATCCCCGAGGCCACCTATGAGCCACCCTTAGTGAACTATTTGGCTCCTTCAGGCACTTTGGATGGTGCTGCCTTCACGGATGACCCTGCGCTTGAGGCTTCTGCGCTCATCTGCTCCATGGCGCCATCTGCCAATCCTCTCATCACTCTGACATCTGATGATGTGGAGCCATTCCTGGATGCGCACCCATTCGATGACTTCAGAGACATTCTTCAAGATCACGAAGATTGTTAACTAATTTGACCATTGGCTTTATCCTAAAGTTTAAAAGTTATGCCAAATTGCCTTCTTCAATTAGGTTGACTTTGGCCTGCTGTTCTTGTCATGGTCACCATTTTATCTCTTTGTATGTTTTTAGCTAGGTATTTACAAGATTTTAGCATGTTTTTATCTCAGAGTATTTTAGCTTGGACTCTTACACCTTCTATGGAGTCATCATTATGGCGTCATCCTTGTTCTGGCAATGGGGAGAGTGTAGTAGATCTTTTTTAGTTTTAATGGGTCTCAGACGTTTAGCTTAGCCTTCTTGCTTTCAGGCCTGTGCCCCGTCACCTAGTGACTTTTAATCTACTTAGTCTGCTCTGTCTTAGCCTATTTGTTTTATTATATCTTTTAAGATGGTTGCCTTTCTTTAGAGTTAGTACAATTTTCTGATTTGCATTATCAGTGCAACTCTGTGAAGGCGTCACTGTCAGCGTCAAAATCAAGTGATGTACGTAGGTATTCACAGCATGTTCCTTTCCCACTTACATATGACAGCAACATTATGTACTTTTGGTGGGAATTGTTTACATAATTGCTGCCACAAGTCTGCCCCTTATCTATTTTTTGGGAAAATACCTGTGTCAGTGGTCCTTCAAGATCTGTATAAATACATCTCACACAAACACGGTTATCAGAGGGATTACTACCAGATGCTATCAACGCCATCTATGCTACACATTGCCATGATGCAGATTCAGCCTTCGTGTTCCCAATGAGTCTGACCTAGACCTCATTCCAAGGTAATGAGGATTGAGGGGGGTGCTTCCCATGGGCATGGTACTGGCCGATTAGGTTGATCACAAGTAGCTCTTGTTAGGTTAGGGATTAGGGTCTCTATGCTAGGGAATTTACATTTCATGTTTATTGTGAGATGAAGGGGGTATTTTATTCACAACTCTCATCTTCATAATCATGCTTATTTTATTATGCATTATCCTAATCATTGCAGCTCATGCATTTTATCGTAGATTGCAGTCTTTTCAATAAATATATTGAAGACTCTCCTGCATCTCCTTCATTGCCTATGTGTGTGTGACTGAGACTTATTATTAATGTGAGAAAAGGGTAAAACGGTTCTACCACAACTCCTCTGAGATGTTGTACTCTAGAGTCTAAGCATAAGGCTGCCAGAAATCACCTTTTATTGTTTGGGTTTTTGGTGAGGTACTGCTTGTGAGCCGGGAGGGTGGGGCTGACAGTTGCAACTTTTTGTAGTACTGGCCTAGTCACCTACAAAAAAAAGTGCTGTCATCCCTAAACCAACAGTCTCGCCTGGGAGCGAGAGTCCAACTAACAAGACAGACCATTTGTATAGTCCCAGTGCTCAAGGTCCCTGACTTTTTTCCATGAATTAATTGTGCAAGGTGATGTCTCAGAACATGGCTGTGTTATCACAGTTATATGAGGAGGGCCGATACAAACATGTAGACTTCATCAGATGGTTACTTTCCAGGGAACAGAGGTGAAGTGCTATTGAAAGGGAAGCCATTGTTTGCTGTGGTGCGGGCACTGAAAAAACTGAGACCATGCTGTTTTGGGACTCAATTTGAGTTCAGGCAGACTGCAGGCCACTCAGATTGCTCATTCAAATAAGGGGTGAAAATCCTAAACTATTGACATGGTCCCTCTACCTATATGGAACAAACACTACGATGGAATACTGTCCTTGGTCAGACCACTTCCATGCTGGTTTGTCCAGATACTTCTGGCTTAGTGATAAGAACTTCCAGGAGGTTGGGTAATTACCCCCACTTTCAGATGGGTGGGCACTTGTTAGACCTGTCTGCCTCAGGGTGGTCTTCCCTCAAACCTTTTGTCTTCCTCCTCCATTGAGCTTATCTTGTTTTTGTTGGCCTTAGGACTCTGCACACTTTACCACAGCTAGCCAGTGCTAAAGTGCATGTGTTCATTCCTTAAATCATGGGAGCATTGGCTTATCCCTGGTAGACCTGTCAGCCTTAGGGTAGTCTTTGCCCAACCTTTTTGCCTTCCTCCTTCAATTTTACCAATCTTGTTTTTTCTGGCCTTAGGACTCTGGACACTTTACCACTGCTAACTAGTAATAAAGTGCATGTGTTCACTCCTTAAAACATGGTATTATTGGTTAATCCCCATTTGGCACATTTATTTACTGATACGTCCCCAGTTAAGTGACACTACATGTACCTAGGGCCTGTAAATTAAATGCTACAAGTAGACTTGCCACCCACTTAAGTAACACTCTAAGCATGTCTCAGGTTGCCAATGGAGCCTGAGTGTGCAGTTTTAAAACTATTTTGACCTGGCAAAGTAAACCTTTTGCCAGGCTTAAACCTTCCTTTTTAATGCATATAAGTCATCCCTAGGGTAGGCCCTGGACAGCCCTGAAGGTAATCTGCAGTGTATTTAAAAAGTAGGACATGTACTTTTAAGTTTTACATGTCCTGGAAGTGAAAACCTCTTAAATCACCTTCACAAATGTAAGGCCTACATCTCTCATTGGATAACATTTGAATTACCTTTTTACATTTTATAAGTGAATTTTTTAAATGAGAATAGACAACCAGTTGATGTTGGGTGTCTCTGTATTTAAAACCCTAATTCATGGTGAAGTTAGATTTCAAATTATAATTTTGAAAATGCCCCTTTTAGAAAGTTGGCATTTTCCTGCCTTAGCCATTTTGGGGGTCATTATGACCACGGCGGTTGGTGTAAATGTGGCGGTAGTACCACCAACAGGCAGGCGGTACATACCGCCACATTATGACATTGGCAGGTTGGCTGAAGCCAACCCTCCAAAATGCCACACCGACCGCCATGGGGGTAGCAGCCGCCAGGCCGGAGATAACAATCTCCAACCCGGCGGCCGCTACTGTACCACCCTCATTTTGACCCTGCCTACCGCCATGGTTTTTGTGGCTTTCGTAACGCCACGAAAACCATGGCGGTAGACCCTACCAGTGACAGGGAATTCCTTCCCTGCCACTGGTAGGAGGCCCACACCCCCTAACACTTCCCAGACAACCCCCACCGCCCTCCATCCACGCTCCCCTCCTTCCAATCCCCTCATACACTCACAGGCACACAGCACACATTCACACACTCACTCACACAGACATACACGCATTCATACACACATGCATCCATTCATTGATGCACACATTCATACACGCATTCTCACACGTGCACACACACACACACACACACACACACATACAACATTACATGCACACTCGCATTCATGAACACACTCACACATTCATGCACACAACCCCCCCCCCTCACACACAACATCCCCCACCCCAATCCCCTGTCGGAAACCCGACTTACCTGCATCCAGGGGGTCTTCCGGCAGGGACGGGACAGGGCACTGCTACCGCCAGCAGCACCCATCAGCAGAACACCGCCAGGCCATATTATTTGATATAATACGCTGGCGGCAGTCTACTGGCGTGGCGCTGCTGGTGGTAGCAGCGCCACCTTAACACCATCCACCAGTATGGCCACAGCCGGATTTACACCTTTCTTGTGGAAGAAATCCGCTGTGGTCATAATTTGCCTGGGGGAGAAGAACTGGACCTGCAACTTCATCTTGAAATGAGGACCAGAGTGACTCCAAAGGTTAGTCTGTTGGTCTCCTGATCTGAGCCTCACAAACATAAAAAGCTCCCCAACCAGCTCCCGGGCTCAGCTGCAGCAAGTTTCTGACCCCGAAGTGGTGCCACTCAAGTTCTGGAACCTTGGTGTAACTCAGCAAGCTTAAATCAAGCTTTTGGGCTCTTTGCAACCATTCACAGGTCTGTTCACACCAAGACCTCTCCGGTTGCACTGAAAACAAGTGAAAGCTGCCACCAGCACATCTCAACATACAACAGCATAATCCCCTCAAGGGGGACCACCAATTTGAAGCAAGAGCCCTCCCATCCGCGATGCCTGGCCTGCTCTTTGCGCCACGCTGACAGCCTCTTGCCAAGCTCTCCTTTCACCTTGCAACTGTCTCCAATGCAGACAGGTTTCTTGGCACAAAAGTTTAGGAGGTTAAACTTCAGCTGGATCAATCTGCGATTAGTTGGCCAGAGCTTCATGCTTTTAGGCATTATTTTTCACTTTGTTCGTTAAAAATTCATAACTCTGGTTCTACTGATGGGAACTTTGTCATTTTGGTCTAGATCTATTTATACAAATCTGCTCTATTTGTCTACCGTGTTGTGGGATTTTTTGCATGGTGTTTTAACTCTTTTACTGTTTGAAGTGTTACACAAATAACTTACACATTACCTCTAAGTTATGCCTGACAACTCTGTGACAAGCTACCAGGAGGTTGAGCAAAGGTTCATTTGGGGGTATGCTTGTGCCTTACCCTGAAAAGGATTCTTGTTGCTGCTGATCAGGGGTCAAACCCCAGTGAACCAGTGACCCAATTTCTCGTAATCCCCAATTGGCATATTTAATTAATAAAAGTTCCTAGGAAAGTAGTGCTATATATACCCACGGCCTGTAATTTAACTGCCACTAGTGGGCCTGCAGCACCGATAGTGCCACCTACTTAAGTAGCTCCTTTAAACATGTCTTAGGCCTGCATTGTAGCCTCTGTTATGCAGTTTTTAAACTGCCATTTCGACCTGGAAAAATATCACTTTTTCTAGGGCCAAACCTTCCTTTTTAAAATACATAGGGGCATATTTATACTCCTTTTGCGCCGAATTTGCGTCGTTTTTTTGGACGCAAATTCGACGCAAAACTAACTCCATATTTATACTTTGGCGTTAGACGCGTCTAGCGCCAAAGTTCATGGAGTCAGCGTCATTTTTTGGCGTGAACACCTTCCTTGCGTTAATGAGATGCAAGGTAGGCGTTCCCGTCTAAAAAAATGACTCCCAGGCATGTGCGTGGTATTTATACTCCCGGGCAAAAATGACGCCCGGGAGTGGGCGGGGCAAAAAACCCTGCATTTGCGCCTGAATTTAACGCCTGGGTCAGGGCAGGCGTTAAGGGACCTGTGGGCTCAGAATGAGCCCAGAGGTGCCCTCCCCTGCCCCCAGGGACACCCCCTGCCACCCTTGCCCACCCCAGGAGGACACCCAAGGATGGAGGGACCCACCCCAGGGAAGAAAAGGTAAGTTCAGGTAAGTATTTTTTATTTTATTTTTTGTGGCATAGGGGGGCCTGATTTGTGCCCCCCTACATGCCACTATGCCCAATGACCATGCCCAGGGGACAGAAGTCCCCTGGGCATGGCCATTGGGCAAGGGGGCATGACTCCTGTCTTTGCTAAGACAGGAGTCATGTTAATGGGGGATGGGCGTCGTAAAAAAATGGCGCAAATCAGGTTAAGCCGATTTTTTGGACTCAACCTGACTTGCCCCATTTTGAGACGCCCATACGCCATTTTCCCCTACGCCGGCGCTGCCTGGTGTACGTGTTTTTTTTTCACGCACACCAGGCAGCGCCGGTCGGCTAACGCCGGCTAACGCCATTCTATAAATACGGCGCCCGCATGGCGCTTCAGAATGGCGTTAGACGGCGCTAATTTTTTTGACGCTAAACTGCGTTAGCGCAGTTTAGCGTCAAAAAGTATAAATATGGCCCATAGTCACCCCTAACGGAGGCCCTAGACAGTTCGGAAGGCAGGGTGCAGTGTATTTAAAAAGTTAGTCTTGTACTTCACTCTCCTATTTTTCTGGATTCTTTTTTGCTGACTTTGGGACTCTGTGTACTTCACTACTGCTAACCAGCACTTAAGTACTTCTGTTGACTCCCTAAAACATGGTATAGTTGGCTTACACCTGCCTGTCATCTTGAATTTGCCTATAAGTCCCTAGTAAGATGGTATACCAAATACTCAGGACCTATAAATCAAATGCTACTAGTAGGCCTGCAGCACTATATGTGGCACCCACTGAAGTAGTGTTGTTTTAATGTCGTAGGCCTGCAGTTGCAGCATATCAACAGTTTTAAAATGCTAATTCAACTGGGCTATATACCTCCAGTGCCAAGTCTAAAACTCCTTTTTTATTACATAGAAGTCACCCCAAAGTTAGGCCCTTGACAGCCCATAGGGTATGGTGTATTGTAAGTAGAAGTTTGGACACATACTTTTAAATTGTACATGTCCTGGTGGTAAAAAAAACTCACAAATAAATTTTTCAATACTCTGAGGGCTACATCTCTTATAGGACAACATTAGGTTAACTTATTACATTTAATACGTGCTAACTTTCGATTGGGAACAGCTAGAAAGGCCACCTTTGGTATCTTAAGAATTGTAATTAAAAATCCTCTTTAACTGTAAACTTGGATTTTAAGTGACAATTCTGAAAATGACACCTTTAGAAAGTTGGCATTTCTTTGTCCCATCCATTTGGTGCATGCAGTCTTTTACTGGGTCATATGACTAACAGAGGTGGATGGAACTCACGGAGTTTCACTCCACTGAATTTTGTGAAGTTAAATGAAAAGTTAGCAGAGTTCCATCAACAGGCGGAAATCGTTATGTGGTGCTGTTTGCGAAGATGTTTATTGCCAGGAGCTCGTTCCATTCTGAAAATCAGTGAGAACGGCACCATGCAGCACACCAGAGGGGCCTGCTTCTTAAATTGGTTTGCTATTGGTCAAGTCGATTTTGTGCTTGAGTGGCATCTTTCTCGCTGTGAAAGGTTGTGACAGCCCGCAACCATCAGTGTTGGGAAAATCTTGCCAGGTGCCACCTGAGCACTCAAAAATCGTGATGAAGGATGCCAATTTTTACTTGCCCATTAGTGACCCACCCATGAGAAAAAACTCCGTCATGCAGCAATTGGCAGAATATGGCCAGAGCTCTGCATTACAAGCATAACCCCAAGTGGCCAAAACTCCACCAACTCCACCAATAGAGTGAAATATATTGCCCTCTCCTCATGACTAATTGTGAGTGAAAGGTAGACTTTGTATATTCCTCTCAGACAGCCCCACAATAGAGGGATTAGGTGTGTGCTTGGATGGACCATCTCAGGCAGGATGGGGGATGAAGCTGGGCACAGCCCCATATACACATCCACAGCTGAGCCCTGCTCTCACACAAAGCCCATTGTGCCTGTGGCTTCTCCCACTTTAAAGCACCAGGGATAAAAATGAGACTCTCAAATCCACCCACTCCTCAGTTTACTTCTGGACCTGTGGAAGGAATCTCAGAGGACTACCTGCTGCTGAGGCCTGCTGGGTACATAAGATGGGCCTGCTTTGTTCCAGCAACAAGGACTGCTCTGCTGCCTGAAGCTTGCTTTGAGCTTCAGAGGGCTGCCCTTCTGCTTGAACCCTAGTCTTGTCCCTGACCCCACAACTTCCAGTAGTTGCTCCATGGCCTAGCTGACTGGTCTCATGATCAGAGACTCAGGGATAGAAATAGCTCAATTGATCTTGAACACTCACCTGGACCATATGAGTTACAACCCTCCAAATGGTACCTCTCCAGCCCTGAACCAGTGGAAATGGTGATGAATGAGCCCAAATTTCAAACTTAGAATTTGGAATTTGTTTGGATAGAAGGTGTTCTGAGAACTAAGAGGGGACCGGGACATACGTGCTTGTCAATCCACACAAGGTGTGTCATCGGTCAGCCAGACTTTGTTGCAGCTCCGGCTATGCTTTCTCCACAGTAGCAAATCCCGTTCAGCAGCTCCTTGCAGAGGGGGCATCTGGCCTTGTGAAGTACTTGTAACTACAGCCTGCAACTTCATCCCTCTGGAGATTTTCAACTTCCAAAAAATCAACTAAACATGAACAAAGGAATATTCACAGCAACATTGTCCAGTGGCTCCTTAATGCGGATGCCTCCTCATCAGACATCGTCAGCTGCCTTGCCCAAATGAACTTTACCTTTTCAGGTGTCTTTTTCTTGAAATTACTTGTAAGTCTGAAGGTAAGTGGAGGCTGTGATCATTTCACTTCTTGTATCTGGACCATGTGCCATCGTGGTTGTCAATGACATTCGACTTTGCCTTGGTCTCTCGCAGCTAGACATCCACATTTGGGACTTTGATCTTTTAGGTGCTAGTCTTCACTTAAATAATAAAAAAAAATTAACTACTACTGATTACATTTTTTTTCATTTTGGTGTCAAATATTTTATCAACATTTACTTCATTGTCAGTGTGGGATTTTTCTTGTGTTGTGTTTTCACTTTATTACTGTTTGTATGATGCATACATGCTTTATACATTGCCTCTAAGTTAAGACTAACTGCATAAATACTTTACACATTTCCTCTCCGTTAAGACTAACTGCCACTATGCCAAGCTACCAGTGGGTTAAGCACAGTGTAATTTAATTATTTTTGTGATTCATCCTGATGGGGATTGTGGCTGTTGCTTTAGAAGGACTCAGACCCTCCTCAACCAACAACCCATTGCTCACAAACTGCAACAATACATGTGATTGAAAAAGAATATGTATTTGAAGTAAATTACAGTAATTACAAATTGCTTCATGTGTGCTCATTCACTACACATCAAGCAAACCACTGCTGGTCACCGTCAACTACAATGTAATGAAAATGAGAAGGGATGGCAAACAGGGATGGGAGAAATGACACAAAGCATGCTTTTTACCGGACAGTGGAGATTAAGTGAATGTGATATTCTTAGACAAAAAAACATGGTGCATGTCCCCAGAACTAGAACCTGCTTTCAAAAATCACTAACCTGTTATCTTCAGTTGCTACTGCAGCAGTCCCCTGCCTCCAAATCAGTCTCCAGTTGAGAAATCAATGTGGATGACTATAAACATCAAAGGGTGAAGGGAAAGTGAAGTAGTGGAGAACTGGCAGAACATCAAGCAAAGGTAGCTCTTCCAGTGATGGTTTTCATTCCTATTTGCCTGCTTCAGATATGTATTTCACTGTGAACAGAGAAACTGGTAAAGCAACGGATGATTTTAACATTGAAATACCTGCTAGAATGATTCAATGACGTATATTGTATTGTGCACTGGAACTGTTTATTCACTAACTGTTCAGTAGAAGTCTCTTGTTTACCACAGGTCTCTTTCTTTTTAATTGCCCTTGTTAAGTTCAGAAGTTTACTGTCAGAAAATAATGTAGGTTTATCTTTGTATGTCTCAGTTGCAAAGGAATCAGCAATTACAACCATGCCTTTGTCACGCAATGGTCCATTTACCATCAACCATTTACCACATGTTCCTTTTCTTTTTCACCACAGAGTGTGTTTTTTATTTGCCAATACCTTTTGGTGCCGTATGATAAATCTTAAAGAATTTTTCAAAATGTATACTTTGGTCAGATCAGTTGCTGTCTTTAAAGCTTTGGGGTAATCTATTAAGTGGGACTGAGTAAAAGGGGGGTCCCAAAACACTTTTTCCCCATTCTACATCAATTGGATTTTTCCAATTTTTGGGCAAGACTACAGCCCGAACCGCTGAATGGAATTATTCTAAATTCGGCAGAAAGCTAGGTCTTGGTCCAGAAAGCATGCTTTTTGTAATTTGGTGTAAATATGTTCAAGTTAGAGATATTAAAGGCCAAAGAATGTAGCTATATGGACACACGGATACACCACGGATCCAACTGACCTCATGCTGATATCTGATTGGCTGCCAGCAGTTCAACAAGGTGTTATGGCAGCCATCTTAGGAATCAGCTTCAGCCAAGTCCCTCAAAAAAGTGAAAAAAAAAGAAAAGATGCCAGGGTAGGGACACAATGAGCCCCTAGCCTTGGTCTGGGGGTCCCTCACGGACATGCCAAGGCTAAAAAGCTATTTGTTTGTTTTAAAATGTTGAGGAAACCCACAGATCTGGATCTGCAGATTTTCCTGACATTTTAAAAAAAATGGGCGGTCTCCTGCCCTTTTTTTTTAATTAGCCCCTTGGTGGGCCATGTCCTGGGGCTTTAGACAGGAGGGGGACACCCAGGGCCCCTTTATAGGGCTTATATAGGGAACCTCCATCTTCCTGGGGCGATCACAATTTTAAATGCGGGGGGGACAGTGCATCCCCTTTGTACCTCAAGGACCGCCACCTCCCTGGGGAAGAATAATGATTTAATGTGAGGGAGGCCCTATGGCCTCCAAAAGAGCCCTGGGGACCACCCCATCACCGGGGCCAATATTCAGTTGTGTGCAGCGGGACTGCACAGCCCCTCAACAGCCCCAGGGACTGCCACCTCCCTGGGGCTTTAATTAGAAATGAATAGGAGGCTGTGTGGCCCCCCCTTCAACCCCACGGACCTCCGACTCCCTGGGGAAAACATACAAGTGTATGCAGGGGGCTGCACACACTTCCCCCCGCACCTGCAGCTCTGGGGCCCACCACCTCCCCAGGGCTACAATAAAAGAACGAAATGGGTCTGTTACAGACCCCGAGTCCCAGGGACCATCATCTCCCCCAGGCTCTTTTACATTGAAGAGGGGGGCCACATGGCCCCCCTCAAGGGGCCACTGTTGGTCCTGGGGACCGCCACCTGCCAGGGCCAGCTCCCGTTATCTCCCAGGGTGCCCACTGTCAGGACATAGTTGTTTGCTTTTGCTTGGTGGGAACTGACAGATCCCACCACACAAAAGCAAACATAACTCCACTGTCTGACATCGGGGATCGTCAACCAGGTCCAGCTGCCAGAAAGCAGAGTTTGAATCTGGCGTCCCTGCACACAGATATGCATACAGGGAAGACAGATGAAAACATTGCTCCAGCAAGCAGGAAGCTGCTATTAAAAGCAACTGCTTACTTGCTGGAGCAATGCCGGCTCACGCAGGCGGCAGGAGCCGCCTGGGACTGCGGGGAAGCCTTGAGACTTCTGGATAGCCCAAACAAGGCAACATTTAAAAAAAATAAAAACAATTGTCAGGGACCGTGAGGGAGGCTTTGGGACTGCCTCCCCGGTCCCAGGTAGCATGTAAAGGGCACACAATGAAAAAGTAAAAACGGAAATACATATGGTTTAATGTTCAACGTTTCAGGCTCTCACGCTGGAAGTTGAGGGTTCTACTCCAGGTGTGTCTGTGATCATGTCCCCCCTTTAATAATTTTTTAATTTCAAATGTTTAAGGCTCATATTGAAAGGTGATCTTGCTCTTTTTAATTGACAAATTCATTTTTCTTTTAAATTTGTCCAGAAATCTCATTCTAAGTATAGAAGCCATCAAAGACTAAAAAATTCTCTATCCCTCTTTCTCCCACTCTCTTTTTCTCTCTCTCTCTCTCTTCCAATCTCTTTCTCCCACTCACAGACTCACTCAGACACTCATGCACCCACTCCCAGCCCTACTCAGACCCTCACGCACCCACTCACACCCCCACTCAAATTCTCACACACCCACTCATTGATTCACGGACACCCTCATTCACCCACTCACAGACCTGCACAGACACTGGTGCACCCACTAAGACACTGATGCATGCACTCTCACACCCAGACAGACACTCTTACAGCCACTCTCATCCCCAGATACATCCTCTCACACCTATTCTCACACCTTGAGAGACAGGCTGCAGCCAGCTCCCACTGCGCTCGGCCAAAGGGCTGTGCGCAGTGTAAGGTTGGTTAGTGAGGCGAATTGTCCGCAGGATCTGGCTGCAGGCCAGGCCTTGCGGTCAACCCCTGCTGCACATGAACAAAGGCCGTGTATGGTGCAAGGTTGGGTACTTATAGGGGGTTGGCCTCAGGGACTAGCCTGGCACTATGTCCAACCGCCGACGCAGTGGTTGGATTAACATATAGTAATTAAATTTAAAAAACTATAGAAATTCACTGAAAAGAACAAAGGTTACAGGGACGTTATAGTTAGGCTTACACTTTAAACGTACAAAAACCATAGAAATTCACCTGTTGTAGTTAGAGTTATCTCAAGTAACTATAATTCATGTCCTCGCCATGCAGTTTTTTCATAAGAATGTTTACTGCAAGTATTACATTGATATTATCAGTGATGTCATCAAAGATGTCATGAGTGATGTAATTTGTGGGGTAATTAGCAGTTCTTGTCGAGGGCGTGAGTTATAGTTACCTTAGGGCTCAAGTTACAGTTACTTGAGATAACTTTAACTATAAGAGGTGAATGTCTATCGTATTGCACGTTAAAATGTGACCCGAACTATAAAGTCCCTGTAACCTTTGTTTTTTTCAGCGAATATATATATATATATATATACATATATATATATATATATATATATACATATATATATATATATATATATAACCTATTGGCGGTCCCCACTAGGTAGTAATAGTTAGGACCATGTTTTCATGGAGTTTCCTGACTTACCTATCTCTTTGGCACCATTTGACGAATCTTCACAAAATTTTCCAAAAAAGTGGCCTGGTGATTCTTGCTGTAAACAGGTGATCTGTCAAGTGGGGACCGAGATAAAAGGGGCTCGAAAAGCCTTGCTTTTCACATGTTAATTCCCATAGGACCTGTCAACCTGTCTACAGTTCGAACCACTGAATGGAATTACATCAAATTTGTCAGACAGCTAGCTACCAGTACGCAGATTGTGCTTTTTTGTAATTTGGTGTAAATCTGTTTAGGAGATATTTAAGGGCAAATACAGTTGTATATCTCTGGCAGCGAATATTTTGCAAAATTCACTAATATTTGCAAATACGCATGCGAAAGGAAGTGCTGCAATCGGCTGAGCGCAACCTGACTAGAAAGTTGCAAATGCCATTTTATCTCATAGACACGGTCCCCGGGGGTGAAAATTCAAATTGAAAGTGGCATAAGGGGTCAGGGTGAAGATGCGTTGACCCCAGATATGTGATATAGGTTTGTTTTAGGGGCAAGTTGCAGGTTTAATAAAATGTTGTGTCACATTGCGATATACATGAAAAATCATGAATTTTTATGAATTTCTGTGAATTATTCGCAAAATATTTGTGATTATGGAAAAAAAATTGAAAGAAAAACCAAGGTCTCTTTCATACACTAATTCATTCACTCATACATGCACTTAAAAGCTCAGCCGCCCACTCTCACATCCACTCAGACATTCATGCACCCACTCAGATCCACTCATAGACTCACACACCCACTTTCAGACCCACTCAGACCCTCACGCACCCACTCACACATCCACTGTCAGAGACAGGCCCTGTGGCCAACCTATGCTGCGCACGGCCAAAGGTTATGCGTGGCACGGGTTTAGGTGGTTATAAGGGCTTGGCTGCAAGGCCTGGCTGCATGCCCAGGCCTTGCAACCAACCCCAGTATGCACGGCCAAAGGGCAAAGTTAAAATTACTTTTTGTTAAAAAAACCATAGAAATTAGAAATTCACTGAAAAAATCTAAACTTCCAGGGACGTTATAGTTAGGTTCTGAATTTACAAATTCAGCAGTTATAGTTAAAGTTCTTTCAAGTAACCTTTGGTCTTTGTGTTTTTTCAGTGAAAAAAAAAATATATATATATATATATATTGCGCCCTTATATATAAATAATATATATTGCGCACCGAAAGCGCCCTTTTTGTGATTCGGTGTAAATCTGTTCAGTAGTTTTCTATTTATTAAACGAAAAACAAATTTCTGTATATAAGGATGCAAATCCTTTGTGATGCCTAGACGGAGCTTTGCGAACCCTTGCGCAGAAATGATGTGATTGGCGGGCTGCAATCTATGAAAAATGTTGCAGCCGCCATTTTCTAAACCAGGATTGTGTCCCAGGGATGAGGTTTGAGGCTAAACAGTATAGAAGGGATCAGGGTAGATGTGCCATGGGGTCATTTCAGGGGTATCTAACGACCCCTTATGAGTTTGTTTTAAAATGCCTGAAATCTGTTTTGTTTTTTTATGTGTGTGGAGTCACGACTCCATTTCAATGCTTAGCGCCCCCCCCTGTGTAATGCCGCTGCTGAGTCGCAAACGTTGCCAAAACAAATATAAAAAAATATACATTCACACACTCCCTCATACACTAATGCAGGCACTTACAGACCCACTCAGACATTCATGCACCAACTCACTGATCCACTGAGACACTGACGCATCCACTCATAGATCCACTGATACACTCATGCTTTCACTCACAACCCCACTCTGACACTCACACACCTGCTCACAGACCCACTCAGGCACTCAAACACTCACTCAGACCCTCACACACCCACTCACAGACACACACAAACACTCACATATCCATTCATAGATCCACTCAGTGGTTCACACACCCATTCACAGGACCATTCAGGCACTCACAGACCCACTCAGTGGCTCACGCACCCACTCAAACAGTCACACTCACAGACGCACTCAGACTCTCACACACCCACTCACAGACCGAGACACTCACACACCCAATCACAGAGACACTCTCACACCCACTATCACACCCAGAGACACCCTCTCACACCCAGACAGCCACTCTCACACTCACATACACCTTATCACACCCACTCTCACACACATACAGACACTCTCACATTCACTCTCACACCCAGAGATATCCACTCTCACACCCACTCTAATAACCAGACACACTTTCACACCTATTCGCACACCCAGACAAAACCTCTCACACCTATTCTTACACCCAGAGAGACCAGCCCTGGGGCCAACCTCCCCTGCACCTGGCCTTTGGCCATGCACAGTATGGGGTAGGGTTCATTATAAGGGGGGCTGGTCTTTAGACAGGCCCTGCGGCAACTCCCACAGCGTAAGGCCGAAGGCTGTGCATGGCTGTGGTTGGATTAACATATAGTACTTAAAATTGTTTTACGTAAAAAAAAAAAACATAGAAATTCCCTGAAAAAAACAAAGGTTTCAGGAACGTTATAGTTAGGAAATAGAAATTCACTTTAACAACCAAAGGTTACAGGGGTGTTATAGTTAGGCTTACATTTTAAACATACCAAACCTGTAATAGTTAGAGTTATGTCAAGTAAATATAACTCTTGCCCTAAGGTAACTATAACTTGTGCCCTTGTGGTCCCCTCACTGAGGAATCAAAGGCCCTCAAGGAGGCTACCCTTTGGCCAATTACTTTAAGGAAACCACTGATGGACCCCATCCCCCAGGGCCAGCTCAGTGGCTGTGTCCATCAGGGGCCCACTCCCAGCACATAGCAGTTGTTTGCTGTTGCTTAGTGGAGGATTTTAGAATTTCCGCCAAGCAAGAACAAACACCAAGGGCCTGATCTTGGCGGTAATAGTCCTGCTGTCGCTTTTCTATCTGAAAACCCATCCACCGCCATGACAGTCCACCCGCCCTATTTAGATGTGCATAGGCAAAAGAACGCCGACGGTCCGCGTCACCACCAAAAATTTCTACCTCTGTCAATGGAGCCATAGGCTAAAGCGGTTGGTGGCACAAAGCCAGTCCCTTTTACTGGCGAGCCAATCAGGATGTGAATTCCTGTCGACACAACTGTGCTACACCTCCACACCTGAGTTGGAGGATTGAGAAGGATAAGAAGACAAAACTCACCTTTTTAACACTTTTCACCTTTCCTGCCGCCATGAACCCGGTCATACCAGTCCTGCCATTGCAGCTGCTCCGGAACCAAGGTGGAAATCAACCTTGTCATTGCCAAATCATAAGGTAAGTCACGGTCATACCTGTTTTCCCTGGAATTGTTGCTTCACAGTAGCACTTGGCTTGTGCAGACGTAAATATCTCTGGCAAACAACATGTTCCAGGTAAGGAATGATGCCACTGTACACGCTTCCCGTCCTTTTGGAGCAGATGCTCAGTATCATTGTGTCATAGCACCAACTTACCAATGTCAACTCTGACACATCAACTGGATCATAAGTGTGCATTCTGCCATGTCACCAGTAACAGGGCCTACACGACCTACTCAATTTTGTGAAGGAGCATTCGACCTGATCCAATAATTAAATGGGGCATGTTTGGTCCAACGGTCCCTCATGACAGAGAAAATGCAGGTACCCTTTTGTTTGCATGCAGCTATGTGTCTGCTCAAAACAGTACTTGGTTTGTGATGAGGAATCTAGTGGCAACCCTGCAGCACAAAGCAATACACCAGACACAGCATCAGACACTGTCTGATTGACTTACACATCCAGGCTCAGCCAGCATGTGCAGGGAGGGGCGAGGCAGGGCTGGGCCATGAGAGGAGGGAGGATGAGTGGAGTGCACTAAGTGTGCATGTCAGTTTGGCCAGCCGTCTTACGCCAGTCAAACTGACATGTACACTTAGGTTTCTCCAACCCGGTTGTATTGCGCACCCGGGTTGTAGAAGCCTCACAGACAGAGTGCACAGTCTGAGCTGCAGACCAAGCCCCTCAGACCAATCCTGACTCTTCTCTTATGCCAGGCATAGCATGAGAGCAGCACCAGGATTGGATGATGAGTCTGTGCAGGAGATCAGAGGAGCGAAGTGGCAAGCAGTGGCGGAAAGGTACGTTTTTAAAAAAAAATATTATTTTATTTCCACCCATTACCTCTCCCACCCCTCCCTTTGAGATCTGCTGTATGTTGTCACTCATACTGCTGGTACACTGTCTACTGGTCACTGGTAGTAAGAGACCTGCAGTTTGTCTGATGACAAATATTATTCTCCTTTCAGTTGACTTTACATTTCCATGCACTGACATTTCTGACAATGGCAAACAACATTCTGTTCCTAGCAAAATCAGTCATGTCACTCCACTCCAATCACAACACTTCATTCATGAGGAAAAAGGGACAACTTAGGCTCTGGACAAAAAAGAAACAAGTAATGTAGTCACTCATTTCTTAATTAGACATGTATCTGTTCCTCTGGGATCCCATAGAGCTAGTGTACAGGGACAGGACCTCCCTGCCAAGGAGCTCCGGCTCCTCTGTGCTGAAGACAGGGGCCCTGTCACCTGCTTTGCCCAGCATCCTGACTCCCAGAGGTAAGTACCAGAAGCAAAAAAACAAGGAGGTCATGTTGGCAGTGTTAGGAGGCAAGTAAGCTTTTTTTCAATACGCCGCATACAAGTACACAATGGTCGCAATACATGACGGAGATGGGCACATCCACTGGCTTTCATGCACAGCCGTCATGCATATTAGCCTATGACAGGGACCTTTGTAGGGGGTACCACCTACTAAGCGGTCAACAGGTAGCCAATGTCCTGACATTAAGTTCAGGCATCCACCATTTTAGGGTGTAAAGCTGTGCATTTGTTCACTGTTAGTGCATGACCAGCACTCAAAATGGAGGTTAGTGTACTTACAAATGTCAGATATGAATGACACTGTTTTTGGCAAGATATGACACATTAAAAGTGAACCCTGACTGTATTTGACATCAGTAGTGCCGCAGGGGAAGTAATACCTCTGTTGACGATATTTAGAAGAAAAGAAATTAAAAAATATGTGCAAATAACATATTTCAAATGTATTATTTGCACATAATATAAAAAAGGAACATAGATAAATTGTATTTTTTGACTCCAGAAAACTACCTGGGACCATTGTATTCCATATATGTCACAATGAGATTCATAATGTCACAAATATATCAGGTTTGTGTTGATTATCAAGACATATTATGACCAGTTAAGCTGACATTTTCTTTTCCATACATGCAGACCTTCGAACCCAGGCATTGGTAGGAGACGACCGCCTCATGTCTTCAGGCTATTTCCAGACCTTGCCACCATGGAGGAGATGGATGTGATAAAGAAATTTCAGCTAATTAGGCAAACTATCCTGGATTTGTGACACAAGCCTGATCTCCTGCCTCAACAGCAATTACACCAATAGTGAAACTCATAGCAGTACTACATTTTGTGACCTCTGGCTCTTTTCAATACACTGTGGCAGTATCTGGGGGCATGTCCCAGTCAACTTTCAGTGGTGTGCTACAAGAAGTCATTTCCTCACTGCTGAGGCACTTCAACAGCTAAGTCCAGTTTCCACAACAACAGGAGCTGGCCACTGTGAAGTGAGAATTTTATGCTTTGGGAGGACTACAACATGTGGTTGGAGCAATAGATGGCACTCATATTTCCTTCGTTCCACTACCCCTGCAAATATCACAACTTGGACCTGAGAGGGCCTGGCATGTTAGTAGGTTCAATATGACTTGAGGATCTTTTGCCTGTATCCTGGTTTAGGGAGGGCAATGGCTTGCTATAATATGAATCTGTTGATGTGTTGCTTCCATGTAGGAGACTCAGCATATCTGAACTGACCATGATTGTTGGCATCACTGGGGAATCAAACAACACCAGAGGAAGTCTGCATCAATGAGGCCCATGGAAGAACAAGCCAGCCAGCGGAGTCAGCTTTTGGGCTCCTCAAAGCTAGAATTAGGTGCCAGCACACGACTGGTGGAGCCTTCTTCTACTACCCCAGCGGCACTGGACCTGAGAAGAATGCAGAGAATATGGAATTAATATCTAGTTTGTGCATCATATGTGTCTTCATCTACAATTGGGGCAACCTAAAAAAGTAAAACCAGGATGATAAACTGATTAGGCCTTTGTGTGATTTTCACTGTTTTACACATGCAGGTTGATTTACACAGAAGCCAACTCCAGTGATGACATTGTATAGATGTTCTGAAGTGCAAAACTGTTATTTATGATTTGCACATTACATAAGCAGACATTCAACCCAACACAGTTGTGAGTAGATTTAAGTACTGGACCATTTTAAGGTCTAGCAGGCTAAAATACATTAGAGAAATTGTGGTTCAGCTTAATATTGTTGCCTGCTGCGTGCTGCACAACTTCACCTTGTAACAGACCATCCCAATATTCACATATGAGGCAGACCGTGAAGAGCCACCAGGTGAGGATGTTGAAATGCCCAATGAAGATGACAGTGGTGAAGAAGAAGGAATTGGACACTGTTTCACCTGAGTAACAGTGTACCTTTACGTATTGTAAAATCCCATGTCAGTACAACTTGTGGCATAGGGAACTTATCAGTCTGCACTGATAATTTGGTAGAAATGATCAATTCAGGGACATCCAAGTCAAAGATGTTAGTGGATCAGAGTTTCTCTATATTGACTCTCCATTTGGACTCTTGTGTTTGTTACCAAAGTTTAACTTTGCATGTGCTAAGTATATGTGCCCTCCTAACTTGTTAAGTGGAATCATTAATTACCAATTGATATTTTATTTTAGGGGTCTTCACCATGTCATCTTCATTTGAACATTTCAAATTTGTGACATTTGCAGTGATATGTTTCTGATGGAAAGTACAAAGCGAACATGTGTTGATCCAGGGACAAACACCCACTTTGGATGGACAGATCTTGCACAGAGACAATTTGTACTGTGATAGGATGGAAGCTCCTGTGATTGGATCAGACCTGTTTTCTGTGTGTTGTTGCCATTAAGGCAATATGTGCCACTTAACCTACTCAAACCATATGTGCATGTCAAACCATAGCATGCTGTTCTTCCTTCACATTGGCTAAATCTTGAACTTGTCTTCAGTGGAGGTAGCTGTTGATGTGTCTCCACATAGTTGATGGGACGTTTTTTAGCACACCACTGAATGGTGGTTGTGACACTGCATCTAATACTGCCACAGTGTCAGTGGTTACATGGCCTCAAATTGTTGTACTGCCATGATGTAGAGTATTGTTGTTTTTGAAGTAGGACTCCTATTGTGAGGGTAGGGTGTATGGCTCAAGCTGAGATCATGTATCAATGATAGTTTGCCTATATAATTTGCTCCCATGCCATATTCCCTTTTTCCATGGTGACAAGGTTGTGGTATTTCCATCTCTAAATGGCACAGAATATGGGGGTTATGTATGTTTTGTGAAACTCAGCTCTGATTTCTTCAAGGACCTATTAGCCACCTATGTCTGGGATCAACACATTGTGATTTTGTTTTGTTTTAATGAAGTGGGTAACACATGACCTATTTGACATTTCTAATTTCCCATTGCAAATACATGTTCAAAAGATTTGACAGCATGATGGTGGAAGACAGATATGACAAATGAAATGCCACAATAAATGCTACAAGAATCATGTAGTTTGTGTCCATTGCATTTATTTGAATGACACAAAAAAACAGAAAGGTGAGTCAAAAAACGTGATAATGAAACAAAAGAAATTCCCTCATGGTGGATGAAAATATGGTAGTAGAGCTAAAAACAATTTGGAGTCCAATGTACAAAATACACTGTCCTCAGAAAAGGTAAATGCATCCCTGAAATAGCACACAGAGTGAATAGTAGACACACACTGGAGGAAATTAGGATATGTGTCTTTTGTAGGTGGTAGTAGAGGTCTTGCCATCCACCCCTTGCAGTCCAGATGACTGTCTCCTCTTGGGGGGCACAAGTCCAGGGACTGGGGTGGCACGAGGAGGCTCCTCATATGTCAGGGTCTCCCTGTCTGTGACTGGCAATAGTGTACTTATGCCATATATAGAGGGAACACAGACAGGTGCAGATGAAATGTAAAAAGCCCTGCTCACGTGGTGCTAGATGTCGTAAAGACCCAGTACACCCCAGTCAGGAGCTCATATTTTCATTGTGCTTACGTAATTCCAAGATGAGATCCCACTGCACTTACTTGATCTCTCTGAGCTTGGTTACAACCTGGCCAATCACGCCTTGGGACTGTTGTACTGCTCCCAAGGCTTGGTCAATGGTGGTCTGGCTGACACAAACACCAGTAGCCTTACATGGCTGGCCTCAGATTTCCTTCAACAAAACCTACCTGCACCACTCTGTGCCCTTGAAGCAGTGTGCCCCATGCCACTGGGTCCTAGCATTACTGGAGGCGGTGTTGGTGTTGTCTCAATAGCAGACAGGACTGGGGCGCATAGGATTAGAGTATAGCTCTTCAGTAAACAGGAAGTGGAGGTGTCCTCATGCTGGGATGGTGTTGCAGCTGCGGTGGAAGGTGTAGGTGTGGGCTGAGTATGACTCACTGGAGCTGTTTGGCCAGATAGACGAGATGGACCAGCTGGCTCCCGATCATCCGGACTTGCAGGAGTGGAGTCCTCACTGAAAACTTGCTCCTGGTCTAGAGTGTTAGGCGGTCATTCTGACCCTGGCGGTCAAAGACCGCCAGGGCGGAGGACCGCAGGAGCACCGCCGACAGGCCGGCGGTGCTCCAATGGGGATTCCGACCGCGGCGGTAAAGCCGCGGTCGGACCGGCAACACTGGCAGTCTCCCGCCAGTGTACCGCCGCCCCATTGAATCCTCCAAGGCGGCGCAGCTTGCTGCGCCGCCGAGGGGATTCCGACCCCCCCTACCGCCATCCAGATCCCGGCGGTCGGACCGCCGGGAACCGGATGGCGGTAGGGGGGGTCGCGGGGCCCCTGGGGGCCCCTGCAGTGCCCATGCCACTGGCATGGGCATTGCAGGGGCCCCCGTAAGAGGGCCCCTACAAGTATTTCACTGTCTGCTTGTCAGACAGTGAAATACGCGACGGGTGCAACTGCACCCGTCGCACAGCTTCCACTCCGCCGGCTCGATTCCGAGCCAGCTTCATCGTGGAAGCCTCTTTCCCGCTGGGCTGGCGGGCGGCCTGAAGGCGGCCGCCCGCCAGCCCAGCGGGAATGTCAGAATTACCGCCGCGGTCTTTCGACCGCGGAACGGTAACCTGACGGCGGGACTTTGGCGGGCGGCCTCCGCCGCCCGCCAAGGTCAGAATGAGGGCCTTAGTGTCTTGGGTGGCAGATGGCGGTGCACTGGCCCGGGGGATTGGATCTGAGAAGAATGCAGAGAATATGCGATTAATATCTAGTTTGTGCATCATATTTGTCTTTATCTACTAATGGGGTAACATAAAAAAGTAAAAACAGACTGATAAACTGATTAGGCCTTTTTTGTGATTTTCACTGTTTTACACATGCAGGCTGATTTACACAGATTCCAACTCCAGTGTCCTGAAATGCAACATCTCTACCAATACAGTGGTGAGTAGATTAGAATACTGGACCATTCCAAGGCCTAGCAGACTGAAATACATTAGGAAAACTATGATCCAACATAATATTGTAACTGTCATTGGCCATCATATGGACAGCGCAAAGTATATTGAGTGTGGCTACTTCTTTTCACCATGCCACCTCACATTGTAGGAAATCTTGGATTCAGAAGGCTGAGTTATGTGAGCATTTCCTTCACTTAAATGTAGCTATGAGTAGATGTGAACATGCTTGAAATATACAAGTGACATTTTAATCCATGGTATGATCTGTTGACAGTCAAATGTACATGTTTTTCAAATGTGTGCACATATGAAAGTAAAGGAAGGTTGAGCAACATTAGAAACAGGTCACCATGATAGTTGTGGTCACCTGTTGACATCATAAACAATTCTTGTTTAAAAATTGAGTTGCAGATATCTATTTCAATGACTAAAGTGTAGATGAACACACATTTACAACATGTATACACAGACATGTTTGATGTGACTAGGTGGAAAAAACACTTACTAACACTATTTTGGTCTGTGCAAGTGGATGGAGTTTTGGACCTGTCTTCGTGACAACAACAACATATATTGATATTAAGCAAGAGACTGAGCAAATGCAATGCGTGATCCATACGACACAGCACACAATCTGACTACACATATTGCACATTTTTAAAGAAAGAGAAACAGGCATGATGCTAGTAGTTGGTATGAAACAAGATATTCTATGCAGTGAGGTAGAATTATATCTGTTTTGCTAAGGGTATTGAAATATTCTAAACATCTAACTTAAGGCCAGGACTCCATTTGTGATTGTTGAAACATTGCTAAGTACAACTTACCAGACTCTACTCCACCAGAGATTCCAATCAAGCTTTCAGGATATAGGATCTGCAAGACCTTCTCCTCCAAGGGAAAGAGTTGTAATAGGGGACTTGGAGTTCCACGACCAGTCCTCTGAGCCTCCAGGTGATACTTGGAGGCCGGTGAACGGACTCCCCCACAGGATGCTCCACCTTTTCCTAATCTCCTTCTCTGTATACAAATTGTTGGATACAACATTCACTCTGTCAACTAATCTGGACCACATCTGCCTTTTCTGAGATATGGTTGTATTTTGTACTTGTGTTCCAAACATTTGTGGCTCTACTCTAATGAGTTCATCCACCATGACAGACAGCTCTCCCTCTGTGAAACGTGGATTTCTTCTCCCTGCCATAGTGAATAATTGTGAAAAAACAGTGCCCAAAGAGATGAAGGATAATCCACAAAAAACACTGAGGGAGAGAAACACACATTAGAAAACAGGCTCCTTTGTAGTAATTCCTGCATCCAAATGGTCTGCTGCAATGTGATGGCAGAAGATCACGATATGAAATGGAGTGTGTTTTGTGATGTGTTTTGCAGGTGTTCACAGTTGTCAATATACAACAAGTGTGGACTACTGGCATCCAACCCATGGCCAAAGCCATAGTACAGTTCTCAACGGGTCCCGCAATGGACTCCCGCTTAAATGGGCCCGCCACTGAAACACCACCAGCACAACTGTGTGATCCAAATAGGCTCAGCGGGTATACAGCTGTCCAGACAGTGACAAAGGGACTACATGTCAGCACTGGAGTCTGCTGTGTCGGCTGCGGGATGCAGCTTTCATGACGGAGTGGACTCTGTCATGGCTGTCTTCAGCTCAGCTGAAATACATCTAAGTACAGTGGGTGGAAGACCGTCAACTTTATGGTCCTTTTGGGTCCACGGCCAATGCGGCTTGGCAGTTTGACTGCCAAGATCTAAATCAGGTCCAAAGTCTCCTCCCAGCAGGCGGGAGCTTTGAAAATGCTCCTGCCCGCCTGGAGCGAAAATTTGATCTGTTTCCCTGCCTGCACTGTTTCACCTGTGGCTTACCCCACAGCCCCTAATGAGAGTGTGGTGCCCACCCTGTGTGGAAACTAGGGAACTCACCTTTTGCAAATGCGGGCCCCAGGGGATGGGATCCCCGGGACAGATTATGGCCTTGGTTGGGGGTTCACATGGCCTCCCTCTCCCATGGGCCCTTTGGGATGAGGTCCCCAGAGCCTAAAGAGGCTTGGTGAGGGGGGTGCATGGCTCCCAACTCCTTCATTTTTAGAATAGCCCTCAGGATCAGGTCCCGAGGGCCTAGCAAGGCTTGGATAGGGGGGGAAATGTGGCCCCTTCCCTTTAATAAAAGGAAACAGCCCTGGGGATGGGCTCCTCGGAGCCTAATAAGGTTTGGGGAAGGGGGCCACTAGTGCTTAATTTAAGCTGGTGGTTTCCAGTGTGGCGCACCGGCACTTATTTTTGAGGGCCAACACTTATTTTGCTGCCTCAAGCATTCACTGTGAGTAAAAGAAATTTGGGAAAAGACGAAGGAAGAGAAAAACAAAAAAGTGTCACAAAGGGAGAAAGCTGCAAGAGTAATCTGAAGGGGCATGGAGTGGCTGTAAATGAATTAAAGTGGCCCGAGATGGCTTCAGGATTACGCTACCTCAGTATTCTGTGCTCTCACATTTAATTGCGAAGCCGCATGTTTCAGAGGATAGCTTTGGGAACCAGCACATTTTTATTTTCAACTTAAGCAATGGGGGGCCACACAGCCCCCTCCCCTTCAATAAAACAAATCACACTGGAGATGAGGTCCCCAGGGCCGAATAAGGCTTGGGCAAGAAGCCACATGGCCCCTCTCCCAATTAATTAAAAAAGGAGTTATGGGATTGGGTTCCCAGGGCCTAATGAGGTTAAGGGAGGGGGGCCTCATTGTCCCCTTCCTTTTAAAACAAGGCTTTGGGGGATGGGATCCACAGGGCCTAATGAGGCTCAGTGAGCAAGGCCACATGGCCCTTCTCTCCTTTAAAAAAAACGCCCTGAGGCCTGTGGTTCCCCAGGCCAACCCCCTGTCATGCAGGGCATGAGCGGTTTAGGGCTGGCTGTCTTTGGGGGGGTGTGGTTGGCCACAGGCCCTGGCCACATGTCAGGACCTGGGACCAAACCCCTGCTGTGCATGAACCAAGGCCCTGCGCAGTATGGGATTGGCTGCTTTTACAGGGTTGACCACAGGCCAGGCCTGCAGCCAACCCCCCACTGCACATGGCCAAACACCGTGCACAGTGTGGAGTTGTATATGGGGGGTTGGCCACAGGGCATCACCACAGGCCAAGCCCTGCAGTCAACTCTCCCCTCCACCGGTGCACAGTCCAAGGCCATGCCTGGCAGGGGTTGGATTTCTGTATGGTACTGAAGTATTACTTTATGTTAAAAAAAAACTAGAAATTCACTGAAAAAAACATAGATTAAAGTTATATTATAGTTAGGTATGCTAAGAAGATCTATTTTAGTTTAAAAACAAAAACTTAGATGTTCACTGAAAGAAAACAAAGGTTAAAGTAACATTATATTTGGGTGATTTGTCAGTGACAACATTAATGTTTTGAACTAAAAAACACAGAAATTCACCAGTTATAGTTAGCAGAGCTAACTATATCCTGTGCTACGCCATGCACTGCTGATGACCTCACATAATATATCACTCATGGCATGTTACATGACATAATTTATGACATCACTAATGACATCTTAAATTACATCATTGATGACATTACTGATGTCATCATGCAATGAGTGTCTTAGTTTATACAGCAGCTGGTAACTATCATATTACTGTTCTACCTAATTATGTACAGCCTGTGTCCTTCTAATGGGTGTAAGTGTTTATATATATTGCCTGTTCCTCATGCACTGGTTACGCCCTTGTATATTATAGAACTTATAGCATGTGAAGTCATAGCATTCATAACATGTATGGCATTTCAAATTAGATAATTTCTGAGAACTATAGTTAATGTAGTGTGCCAAGTGAGGTAACAAGACTGTGTACATACGTGCGCGACTTATAGTAAATTAAAGGTGGTACATACAGTATAAATGTGTTATGACTGGTGGTGAGTAAATTATAACTTAAAGTTGGAAATAAAACTTTAGAATTTCTAAACTTTGAATAGTTTGTTAGATTTTATAGGAAGAATAAAGTTTTCCTAAATATAACTTACCTTTAACCTTTGTTTTTTATATTGAATGTAAATGCTTTTATATTATTTTTATTAAAATGTATTTGAAATTGTAGTTTTGAGAGTCATTCAGTTGGGTGTTGTTAAGTGGAGTGTCATAGACAATAGTGGAGGACAGTGTCATACAGTGCACTGTCGTACAGTGTAGTGTTGTACTGTGGAATATAGTACAGTGAAGTAAAGTGTTATACAGTGGATTGGTGTGATGTGTCGTATAGTGGAGTGTAGTATGGTAGAGGGGAGTGGTGTGTTGTATAGTGGAGGGGTGTGTCGTATAATACAGTTGAGTGTCAGACAGTGGAGTGTCATTGACTGCAGTGTCATGACGTTGAGCGCAGTGGGGTGGAGTGATGTTGAATAGAGTGTCATACAATGGCACAGAGTGGAATAGAGTGCTGTACAATGTAGTGGCATAGAGTGTATGTCAGTGGAGTACAGTGTAGTATAGTTTAGTGTTTGTACAGTGGAGTGGTGGAGAGTCTTGTACACTATAGTGGCGTAGTATGGTATGTCATGCAGTGGACTGTGATACAGTGTCATACACTGGAGGATACAGTGGACTGCTGGGTGCAATAGTGGAGTGGCATGTCGTAGAGAGGAGTGACATTTTTTCTAGTGCCATACAGTTTAGGGAAGTGATGTAGAGTTGATGAACAGAGACATAAAGTGTAATAGAGTGGTATACAGTCTACTCAGTCTACTAGAGTCTTTTAGAATGGAGTTGTATAGAGTAAAGTAGGGTGTCATACAGTGGAGTGGCATAGAGTGGAGCTTTGTACAGTAGCGTAGTGAGAGGTACAGTATCATGCAGTGGAGTAGACTGGAGTGGAGTCAGGTGGAATGGCATACTATAGCGTGGAGTGAAGTATAATACATAGGCTTTGAACGTCGTGGAGTAGAGTAGAGTGATGTATCGTAGAGTTGAGTAAATGTCAACTTGGAGTGTTGTCTCATACAGTAGAATAGAGTGCTGTTAGAAAGTCTCGTTGAGTGGAGCAGAGTGTTGTACAGTGGAGACTATGGGTATAGGGTGGAGTATAGTGTATACAGTGAAATACAGTGTATTAGAGTGTTGTAGAGTGTACTTGTATAGACTAGAGGGTTCTACAGTGGAGCAACATAGAGGTATATTTACAAGAAAGAGGCACATTAGTCCTGATGCGCCACTTTTCTTGCATTGCCCTGCGCCCCTTCATGACACCATGTGTGCACTTTATTTACAATATGGCACATCATGGAACACATTAGGACAACAGCATCAAAAATGTTGACTCTATTGTGGCGCTTTGCAGGATTAGCACCCAAAATTATGGCGCTAATCCTGAAAAAGTCAAGGGAGGCCCATTGAAAACAATGGCAGCATCACTTTAACACTTGCTTCAGGCAGGCGTTAAAAAGTATGCTAAAAATGGGGCAGTGAAAGCTTGTAAATTTCATTGCGCCATTTTTACGGGCTTCGATTGTGGAGCGAGGGGTTACAAAGTGGTGCAATGCATGCATTTCACCACTTTGTAAATATGGTGCAGGGAAATTGTCTCCTTATCACCACATTCACATAAAAAAGTGACACTAGTGTGGTGAAAGGAGGTGCAAGGGGCTTTTAAATATGCCCCATAGAGTGGAGTGTAATACAGTAGAATAGAATGAGTTAAAATGCCATACAGTGGAGTTGAGTGGAGTGGCATAGCGTAGAGTGGAATAAAAGATGATAGGGTGGAGTGACGTGTCATTCAGTATAGTGCCATGGAGTGGAGTGGAGAGGCGTAGCATACACTGGAGTAAAGTGTCATAGAGAGCAGTGGCATGTCATACAGTGGAGTGGTATGTTGTGATGTAGAGTGTGAGAACTGTCATTGACTTACATGGTGTGGCATAGAGTGGAGTGTTATAGAGTGAAGTGAGTTAAAGTACAGAGGGTGTGGTAGAGTGTGGTATAGTGGAGTGGAGTAGAGCATTGTAGAGTCAAGTGGCATGCAGTGCAGTGGAGTGGCATAGAGTAATAAACTGGCATAAACTGCTCCGCAAAGATGGGCCTTCTAACCGAGGTAGCGGCTTGGCCATTGTACACAAATCCTCTCTCCGCTTGACAACCAGCACAGGAGAACACTCCCCCCTCATATAGCACCTCCATTTCCAGATACCCGCCACACCCAAGTCAACCTTCCGCGGCACCCTCATCTACAGGCCACCCAGCCCCCGGCCAGCCTTCAGCAACTCCATTGTCAACATAATTTCTCCTCACGTTCTCACCTCCTCAAACTACTCCCTCTTTGGCATCCTCAACTACCACATTGACAACAGCAACAACACCAACACCGCTTCTCTGCTCGACAACCTCATCCCAATTGGACTAAAGCACTGGGTCACCTTGCCAACACACATCTCTGGGCACACGCTCAAAGCCATTTTCCCCACCAGCAACATCACCATCAACAACACCACCACACTTCATTGGATTGACCACCACTCCATCCATTTCACCATCACCTCACCGACCATCCGACTCCACACACTCCGAGCCCCAAGCAGAAAATGGAACTGGATCACTGAGGAACAACTTTCCAAAACACTCAGCAAGTCTCCATCACCCCTCACGCACGCTAACATCTCAGCACAGAACTTCCACCAATGGATCTCCAAATGTGCCAACACCCTCTCTCCCTGTAAGACCTCTACTAAACACCACCTCAAGAAGGCCAGTTGGTTGTCCTCTGCACTTCAAGACTGCAGGCGCACCTGCAGACGGCTAGAAAAAAGATGTAGGAAAGGAAATCCCCTGAAGACTTCGAGGCATTTAAAGCTGCCACCAAATCCTACCACCACCTCATTAGAGTCACCAGGAAAGCCACCATGCAGGACCATATCAACACCACCGCTCACAACACCAAAGAGCTCTTCATCGTGGTCAAAGAATTTGCGAAACCCCAGTCAGTAATGGCAAGCATCCCTTCATCTCAAGACCTCAGTGACATGCTAGCCAACTTCTGCCACCGGAAAATCAAAGACATATACAACAGCTTCGGGTCCCAAGATCTTCCGATCCCTCCAACAACCCCCCAGATCTGACCTATTGAACCACCACAGACCTTGCACCGCTGGAGCACCGTCACCATAGATGAGACCCACACCATCATGAGAAGTATCCACTCCGGAGCTCTATGGACCCCTTTTCTTACCACATTTTCAACAAGGTTAACACATCCATCGCTCCTGAGCTCCGACACACCCACAATTGTTCCATCAAGACAACCACCTTCCCAGAGGACTGGAAGTAAGCTCTTGAAGAAACCCACGGCTAACCCCCTGGACCTCAAGACTTATAGCCCCATCTCTCTGCTGCCTTTCCCAGCCAAGGTCATTGAAAAGGCCATCAACGCACAGCTGTGTAAGCACATCGAGGACAACAACATCCTGGAAACCTCCCAATCAGGCTTCAGGAGCAATCACAGAACGAAGACCACCATCCTTGCCACCCCAGATGACATCTGCAGGCTCCTCGTCCTCGGCCATACAGCAGCCCTCATCCTACTGGACCTATCGGCCACCTTTGACAGAGTCTCAGACTTCACCCTCTGCACCAGGCTCCACACTACTGGCATTCACAGAAAGGCCCTACAATGGATACGCTCTTTCCTATCTGGCAGAAAATGGAGAGTCAGGCTCTCACCGTACCTGTCAGAACCTACAGAGATCAATTGAGTGGTGTGGCATAGTGTAGAGTGGAATAAAAGATCATAGGGTGTTATACAGTAAAGTGTCATAGAGAGCAGTGGCATGTCATACAGTGGAGTGGTATGTTGTGATGTAGAGTGTGAGAACTGTCATTGACTTACATGGTGTGGCATAGAGTGGAGTGTTATAGAGTGAAGTGAGTTAAAGTACAGAGGGTGTGGTAGAGTAAAGTATTTTAAAGTAGCATAGAGTGGACTATAGTATTGTACAGTGAAATAGACTGGAGACAGTGTTGCACAGTGGAGTAGCATAGAGTGGACGGTAGTGACATGCAGTGTAATAGCGTACAGTGGCGTGGCGTATTGAGGAGTGGAATAGAGTGGAGTGAATTTAAACACAATCTTGGAATAATACAAACACTAGGATTACAAATAGGCGTATCCAATTCTCTTTATATCTTCTCTTTAGAATTTTATGATTCCAAGATTGTATTTAAATTCAGGGAAGTTAAACCTCGGAAATGTTGATTGGATACATAGGGGAGAATAAGTAATGCAAAGTTATATTAAGTAATTGGTTATATATACTTGGAAAAAGTACGAGGGAGCAGGGTCAAGACCGATTTGCATATGGCTGGGTCCAAACTGGGGTGACATGGCGAGCAAAACAACAATGGATTAAACCCAAATCTGTGACTAGGGGTGAGTGTTTGAAAAGTTTCAACATTCCGTCCATCGTTTTATTTTGCGTTGTTGGTAGCTTTGTTCTACTCACAAATAACAGCATCAATCCTCACCAATATGCTGATGATACATAACTATACTTAAAAGTCTCCACAATCAATCCAACAGTTGAAGAGCCAGGTATTGTGTTTGGTCCTGAAGTCCATCAGCAAGGGTGAAGTTCAGAGGTGGAGGAGGAGGGCATTTCAGGATGTGGCAGTGAGGTGGGAGAAGGACTGTCCTCCTCTGTGGCTATGGCCAATGTGCAGTGTCTGTGCCAGATTGAGGGAAGC
Source organism: Pleurodeles waltl (assembly GCF_031143425.1). Lineage (NCBI taxonomy): Eukaryota > Metazoa > Chordata > Amphibia > Caudata > Salamandridae > Pleurodeles > Pleurodeles waltl. The sequence continues at coordinate 145,677,914 of NC_090441.1, read as the reverse complement.
AGAGCAAAGGTTTCTGGATTGCTGGTGGAAGTTCAGGTGGTGGTTGATGTATGCTTGTCGTTGGTTGTGGAGGGCTTTGTAGGTGTGTTTCAGTAGTTTGAATTTGCATTTTTAATGGGATGAGTCCGAGTTTGGCGGGCCACCAATTGTCGTTCCAAAGAGAGGTATGGCTTCCAAACATCAGCACTTTGGTCTTATCTGTGTTGAGCTTCAGACAGATGTCCTTCATCCAGGCTACAGTGTTCCTCATGCAGTTGTGGAAGTCGGTCTTTATTGTCGTGGGGTCTGCTGAGAGTGAACGGATGATGTTGATATTGTGGGTTCTGTTGATGTGTGCTAGGGGCGTCACTCAGATGTTAAAGAGAGCGGGGCTGATGGATGAGCCTTGGGGGACCCTGCAGATGGTGCTCTTGGACAGATAGGCGAAGGGGTGAGACAGGTTCTCTGCGTATGTTCCATGAGGAATGACGTGGTCCATCTGAGTGTGTCTTCTCTGATTCTGATCTGGTGCAGTCTCTTGATGAGCGTGCTGTGGAAAACGGTTTTGAAGGCTGCAGCAAGGTCAAGGAGGATCATGGCAGCCATTTCACCTTTGTTGACTAGAGTACGGATGTTGTCTGTGGCGGTGATCAGGGTAGTCTCAGTGCTGTGGTTAGGTCGGATTCCTGATTAGGAGGGGTCTAGCAGGATGTTTCTCTCCAGGTGCTGCACGAACTGACGGTTGATGGCCTTCCAGGGACTCTGGTGCGGTGAGCTCTTCTCATGTGGTGAGATTTAGTTGGGAGAGGGTTGCGTAGGGGTGGGGAGGGTGAGGAGGTCAGTGAGTTGGGATTAGAAGTTCCTGTAGATGGTTGATATCTTGTTGTGGAAGTGATTAGAGCGTCACAGAGTTCCTGTGAGAGAGGGATTGTGTTCTCGGTGGCTGTTGGACAGGAGAAATCTCTGATGATGGTAAAGAGTTTCTTGGTGCGGTTGGCGCTAGCCTCGATGCAATGAGAAAGGGTGTCCTTTTTTGCATCTTTGAGTTGTTAGTGGCATTTGCTGACGGCTGACCTGAAGGTTGCTCGGTCTGTATCGCCTCTACTGGCGTGCCATCTTCTTTCTAGTTGTTTACAACCGGGGTTTATTGTGCTGAGTTCTGGGGTGTACCAGCTGGCTTGTCTGGTGGATCTGCGATTTTTGGCCAGTTTTATGGAGGCTACTCAGTTGGCGACGTTGATGATTCAGGTGTTGAAGTTCTCGAATGCCATATTCAGGTTGATTGAGGCATCGGGTTGAGTGGTGTTGATGGCGTCCATCCATTGGGTCTGTTTCACTTTGCTCCAGCTGCAGGAGTGGGTGCTGCGGGAGTTGGGGGTGGAGAGGGGTGTTTCTGACTTGGTTAAGTGGACAATGGAGTGGTTGGTCCAGGTGGGTTCCGTGGTGTGGCTGTATTTGACATTGTTACTGGATATGAAGATAGGGTCTAGTATGTGTCCTGCTCTGTGCATGGAATCTGTTGCCAACTGGGTGAGGCTGATGTTGTCCATTCATTCCAAGAGATTGGCAGACTTTGTGGGGCCATCCAAGTGGAAGATGAAATCTCACAGGAAGATGGACTGCTTGGATTTGATGGCAAGTGGGGCGATGAAGGCTGTTTTGAGGTCCAGGGACATGTAAGTGAGGGTTCTTTTTATGGTTGTATTGTCTTCTGTGTAGAGTTAGAAATTCAGGTGTTGCGTGATAGGCATAGTTTCGTCTTTGGTGGTGGTGCAGCAGATTGATTCTTTGTGGATGATAGCAATGTCCCCTCCATGTTTGTTGGTGCTATCCCTGGGGTTTCATCTTGTATCTGTTAGGCGTCATGGTTAGGGTGACCACCTGGCATTGAGGCAAATTATGGACAGGACTATTAAAAATTCAGGACAAAGGGTCAAAATTCAGGACAAAAATTCAGGACAAAGGGTCAAAATTCAGGACAAAAATTCAAGAACAAACGTCAATTTTACAGACACGCGCAAGAGAGGCCATGCCTCACTATGTTGTCAGTGCATTTATTTACTCTTTTTTAATATAGCACTATTTATTCACTGTGGACCTTTTGTGATTGCCTCCTGGGATGCTACATTCAGGTGTCACATTACGTCCTTGTTCAGTAGTAAATTAATGCCCTTCAGTACTGTGGCAAGGCCATCACCCCTACCCAAATCTACCCGATCTTTCCTGAAGAGAAAGTAACAGCAACATTTTGATTATGTTTCTGAACATTTTAAAACCCCTGGCAAACAGTTTGGGACACATTAAGGTAATTAACCTTATGCTAGTTTAAACAAATTGAACAAAAACATCTGGCTTACCCCAAGCGCCCATGGACTTTCAACCTAATTTTTTTTAAAAGAGGCAGGGCAGATGGTGTGGGCGACAGTCTCACACCTAATGTCAGGATGTGATGTACCTATAACTTGTCTGTAGTCTCACTGCACTAGAGTGTATGAATGGAACTCTACATTTATCTCAGAAATGGGAGCCCGGACTACCAATCAAAGATAATCAAAGAGGAGGATGAAACTGATATCAATTGGGAGATCCACGGCAAGTAATTCAAAGGGTTGTTGCTAAGAACTGGATAAATAAAGAAGAGAAGAACAAGGTGGGACAATTCCTAAAATCAGACAAGATGGGTCCACCAAGACTATTTGAAGGTATAGGGTACCTGGGGAGTTGTCTCTGCACACAGGAACGAAACAGAAGGGGCACTGTCAAGTGGTTGAACAAGCAACACCCATCCACCTTGACAAACTCTTCTGGTGCAATGGTCCGCTGTTAGTGCTTTTGAAGGGTGAGCAGGGGCCAGACCCCTTGCAAGGTTGTGCAAGGCAATTGCCCGCTTTGTCCATGTCTTTATATGGTTTTGAAATTTAGTAAAAGCCAAACTAGAGATCTGGGTTATCCCTAAGGGTCAAGTAGACATAGAGGGGCATATTTATACTCCGTTTGCGCCGGAATTGCGTCGTTTTTTTTGACGCAATTCCGACACAAAACTAACTCCATATTTATACTTTGGCGTTAGACGCGTCTAGCGCCAAAGTCCATGGAGTTAGCGTCATTTTTTTGCGTGGACACCTACTTTGCGTTAATTATATGCAAGGTAGGTATGTGCGTCAGATTTATACTCCCGGGCAAAATTCACGCCCGGGAGTGGGCGGGTCAAAAAAAATGACGTACGGCCGCTTTTGCGCCGTTTTTTAGCGCCTGCAAAAGGCAGGCGTTAAGGAACCTGTGGGCTCTGAAGGAGCCCAGAGGTGCCCTTCCATGCCCCCAGGGACACCCCCTGTCACCCTTGCCCACCCCAGGAGGACACCCAAGGCTGGAGGGACCCATCCCAGGGACATTAAGGTAAGTTCAGGTAAGTTTAAAAAAAAAAAAAATTTGTGGCATAGGGGGGCCTGATTTGTGCCCCCCTACATGCCACTATGCCCAATGACCATGCCCAGGGGACAGATGTCCCCTGGGCATGGCCATTGGGCAAGGGGGCATGACTCCTGTCTTTGCTAAGACAGGAATCATTTCAATGGGGGTTGGGAGTGAAAAAAAATGGCGCAAATCGGGTTGAGGCGAAAAAATTGCCTCAACCTGACTTGCCCCATTTCTTGACGCCCAAGCCCCATATCCCCGACGCCGGCGCTGCCTGGTGTATGTCGTTTTTTTTAACGCACACCAGACGGCGCCGGCGGCTAACGCCGGCTAACGTCATTTAATAAATACGGCGCCCGCATGGCACTTCAGAATGGCGTTAGCCGGCGCAAATTTTTTTTACGCAAAACTGCGTTAGCGCAGTTTTGTGTCAAAAAGTATAAATATGGGCCAGAATCTTCAAAATATTTGGGATGTAAATTGCACAAACAAAATTTAGAAATTTTTTAATTTCATTAGTGTTTCTTTAACATATGGCACTGTTTTCGCCTTCATATACAATTAGATCTCAGATTGAACTGGGAACCAGTTACCTTTTGATACCTAGTGATTAATATCTACCATTCTTACACTGATTTCCAGGATGAAAATCTCGGCAGAGCGAACGGTCCCTCCAAGCCCAGTTTGCTTTTTGGTCTTCTCTTCTGCTTTCTGTAAAGGCCACGTGGCACTAGTGAAGATGGTGTGCTACCCCAATGATAGTATTATTTTGCAAACCTTCCCCTGCTCGTCCTTCATTCCTTCTTCAGATAGGCCACACATCTGATTTGGTCACTGCGGCGCCATCGGGAGCTCTTTCCACTCTAAAGCTAACTGTGACTGCGGGTGGATTAGGTCTTCTGGACTTAGGATGCTATTATTCAGCTGCACAGGTCCAACGGGTGGCTCACTGGCTTTCTGCCCACCGCCCTGGATGGGATGGGGTTTACCCGTAAAGACTTTTAAGGAAGGCTTAATGCACTGCTCATTGTTTCCTACTGACCATTCTACGGATCACCATCCGGGGTTATCATGCACAGCTTTCTCTTGGCTTGCCAAAACCTGTAAACTGACACAAAGAAACCCTATGCTCCTGCACTACCTTTGCTAAGCCTTCCCACTCGCACAGGATGGCTGTGCTCAGAGCAACTCCATCAGTGGCCTGCTGCAGTTGTCTTAAAATTGGGGACTTTGTTTCTGAACAGTGAGCTACTAAATTTCCAGACCTTTGTGGCAGACTACCATCTTCACCCCGGTCAACTCCTTACTTACAACCACCTTAAATAATCATTAAATGCCCTATTTCATGTCTGCCACCTAGCACTAACCCTACAAGAGGTGTGCCAGACGCTCTGTACCATAGGAAATGGTGGCAAACTGATAGAATGGGTGTACAGACCTATCCTGCAACATGGAAACCACTCAAGGTCTTTTCGTCATATTACCTGGGTGATTGATGTAGCCAAACCTCTGCAAGATATGGACTAAAATACTGGACTTTCCCCACAAAGTACCCCACAGCTGTCACTTTAACTAAATTCATAGTGCTTCCTTGTGAATGCATTCTGCCCGTTGCTTGCCATTGACCTTGTGGTTTGTAACTCACAATTTGTTGCTTTCAATTTGCTGGCTTTATTTGTTTTAGGCTATGCAGCTTGAATTTGGCCCTTCCCTTGCCAAAACCTTATTTACAGTTTCCTGCCGAGTGCTCCCTTTCTGTAAACAGGCCTGTAAATCTTGTTCTTATCTTATCATATTTGCTGTGCATTCAAAGAACAAAGTCAAATGTCAGGCTCTGTCTTCGGTGGGAACTTAGGGCCTGATTCTAACTTTGGAGGACGGTGTTAAACCGTCCCAAAAGTGGCGGATATACCACCTACCGTATTACGAGTTCCATAGGATATAATGGACTCGTAATACGGTAGGTGGTATATCCGCCACTTTTGGGACGGTTTAACACCGTCCTCCAAAGTTAGAATCAGGCCCTTAGTGTTTACTTTCCTTTCTCTGACTTCAAAGTGAGAGGATTTATGCGACAATCTTGCTGGATATTGGGGTTAGGAAAGAGTTTTTTCTATCACATGACAACATTTAAATAAACTTCAGAATATATCAGAATTAGAAGTACAAATCAAGCACATTTTTGTTAATTCTGAACTGTGCTGGAAACAAATACCTTTACATGATTAAAACAAATCATTGCATTAGGTGATGCAATTTCCACACATCATCATCTGTGCACAGTATAGTTTGATTTGAAAAACTGTATATCTGTGCAAATGTAATGGTCATTTCAATCAAAAATGTGTTGTCTGTAATGGCAGTGTGTTAGCAGATCATCCATACTGCACTCCACTCTGCTCTGCACCACTACACGCCACTGCACCCTAGTCTGTATCACTCTACTCCACTCCATGCCACTGCACTCTTCTCCATTCGGAACCACTCCACATTATGCCACTGCACTCTATGCTACTTCACACTATGCCTCTCTACTCTCCTCTGTACCACTCTGCTCTATGCCACTGCACTTTATGCCTCTCTACACCACTGCGCTCTGCTCGTCTGCACGCCATACCACTCCAGTCTAGGCAACACCAATCTAATCCGCACAACTCCACTCTCTGCCACTCTGCAACACTGCACTGTACGCCACTGCACTCTAAGCTAATACACTCTATGCTAATGCACTTTACTCTGTAACACTCAACTCTATGCCCCTGCACTCTACTTCAATACACTGTACATCACTCTAATCTACTCTGCACCCCTGCACTCTATGCCACGGCACTCTACACTACTTTACGCCATCACACTCTATGCCACTTTATGCAACTCCACTATAACCTGCACCTCTCCACTCTAAGCCACCTCACTCTACTGTGAAATAATCTACTTTATGCCACTGCACTCTGTGCCACTGCATTCTATTCCACTGCACTCTCCCTGCACCTCTCCACTCTATGCAACTGCACTCTACTCTGAAACAATCTATTCTATGCCACTGTACTCTATACCACTCTGACCACTGCACTCTAGTTCAATGCACTCTACACCACTGCACGCTGACACTCTGTAACACTGCACTGGCCGCCACTATATTCTACACCACTCTGCTCTGTACTACTGCATTCTGCACCAATATACTCTATTCCACTGCATTCTATGCCACTCTACTCTGCCCAATGCCACTATATGCAACTGCACTCTACACCAGGGCACTCTAAACAACTGCACTGTATGCCACTGCCCTTTACTCTGCACCACTGTACTCTATGCCACTGTTATCTGTACCACTCTACACCACTACACTGACACTCTACTTTGCAACTCTGCACTCTACACCACTCTACTCTATGCCACTGCACTCTAGGCACTATACTCTACTCTACACCACTCTACAATACTCCACTCTGCACCACTCTACACCACTGCACTCTGTGCCACATGAGTCTACTCTGCACTCTATGACACTGCACCACTCTGCATTACTGCACTCTGCTACTCTATTGTATGCCACTCTACTCCACTGCACTCTATGTAACTCTACCCCATGCCACTCTATGCCACTGCACTCTGCGCCAATGCACTCTAAACAACTGCACTGTAGGCCACTGCCCTCTACTCTGTACCACTGTACTCTACGCCACTGCTCTCTGTGCCACTCTACTCCACTCTACATCACTGCACTGACACTCTACTCTGCAGCGTTGCACTCTCCACCACTACACCACTCTACACTACGCCACTGCACTCCCTGCAACGTGAGTCTACTCTGCAATCTATGCCACTGCACCACTCTACGCTACTGCTCTCTCTGCCACTCTAATGTATGCAACTCTACTCCACTGCACTCTATGCCACTCTACTCTGTCCCACGCCACTCCATGCCACTGCACTCTAAACCACTGCACTCTACGCTAACACACTCTAAACAACTGCACTGTACCCCACTGCACTGTACTTTGCACCACTGGGCTTTATGCCACTGCTCCAATGCTACTCTACTCCACTCCACACCACTATGCCACTAACTTTAAGCCATGCTGAACAGCAGCTACTCTGGTGTATAACATGGCTAATGGCTAAAACACATTAACAAAGCCAATAACTCTTCCGTAGATGAGACCTATTGCTTTGCCAATGTTTGTTAGTACTATGAGGTACCGAAGTACCTGAAAGAACTGTGAAAAATACAATTACATCATAATAAAGGCTGCTACAAAAAGCGCAAATACATTTTGGTTAAATAAAAAAAAAGTGCTTTTGAAATACAGATTTGAATAATATACAGTTTAAACCTAATACTAAAACAATTTATAACACTCCATTAAAACCACACACTCCACAGCTCACCTTGGAACACCATTACAACACCTCTCTAAAAGGAATGTCTTTGCCATCAGAAAACTTCAAGTGACTCCTTTTAGTAAAGTCAGTGCAGGTTTTCAAGCCCTTTTGTATTTGCAGATTTACCAGTTGGGAACATTTGCATGTCTTTAGGGAAGGAGACTCCCTGGCAATAAGGTCTGATTCTTATCTGTCTGCCCCTCCCTCAGAGCACTGGAGACTCCCTGCCTTCCAGTCCAGCTGGGGAAACTGATCTGCCAGTAATTTCGCCCTGCCTCCGTTGCCCTTTAGGTGAAAGGCTAAAATTACTGACAAATGCCGTCCGTTAAAGCTTTCATCACGGACAACGGACAGCAGGGCGAAATTACGGACAGTCCGTGAAATTTACAGACGGGTGGTCACCCTAGTCACGGTGGTGATCTTGAGGGCGGAAGATGAGGTTAAGCCATGTCTCTGTGATGAAGTTCATGTCAGGGGCTATGGTGGAGATGGTGTCCCAGACTTCGGTTGTGTGATTGCAGAGCGATCTGGCATTGATCAGGTGGCATCAGAGTGGTTCTCGGGTGGCGTTGGCTGGTGGGGTAGGAGAGGCGTGGATTTCTGCGGAGGCGGGCGATCCAATGTTGCAGGTTAATTGGCATTAATCAAAGATCCAGCTGTGTGGCGAGGAGATGCAATGCAGCAGTTGTTGCGGGGTCTGGGTCAAGTGCTCGGAGATCTGCGGACGAGTACCTGTGGGTATCAGAGGGGCTAGGGTTCCTGGTCTACGCACGGTTGGGTGCAGAGAGGCTTGCCTTTGGCATGCCTTCAGCACCACAGTGGTGCTCCGACTGCAGGTGTCTGCTGAGAAGCTGTGGTGGTCCTGGGAAGGGCGCTTGGCAGGCAGGAGGCAGGAGAGGTGGCAGGAAGTAGGTGGTGAGAAAACGAGAGGGAACGGTGCAAGCTGCCAAGGGCTGGCAGGTGCCAAACAGGAATGACAGAGGAAAAAGAAATAGACTTCAAAAAATTTAATTAGCTAAGGGGGAAAGCTGGCTGATGGTGCAGGCTGCCAGGACTGACCTGCACAGGGCAGGGAAAGCCTAGGAGCTGTGCTGCAGGAGAGGCACTGACTGCAGCGAGGGGGAGCTGATGCAGACCTGCTCCTCTGATTCAGATATCCAATTCTTTCAGCCACTTGGGTTCATTCTGGACACCAACCTCACCCACAAGGAATAAACTGCTAAGGAAATAAACACAACCTAGCACCAGCTCTTCCTTCTAAAGAAAGTGAAACTGTTTAATCGAGAAAGTGACTTCAGAACTGTTCTTAGAGCACTCATACTCTTGTGTCTGGATGGTGGTAATGCCCTGTACCACGGACTCTCAGACTCCATGCTGGCACCTCTTAAGGACATCCTAGATGCCGCAGAATGCTCATCCAAGACTTGAGGAAATATCAAATCATCCCCATCCTGATGAAACTACTTTGGATCCCATTGCTTGCCCGCACAATCTTCAAAACCATCTGCATCATTTACAAAGCCTGCAGAAAAGGTCACCATCTCTTTGGATCTCGTCACCCTCACAGCAAAGACACTATCAGGTTGGGGACTAAGAATAATAAATAGGGAAAAAACGAGGCAGTAGGTCTTTTCCATCTATGTATCAAGGGTCTAGAACCAAACTCCTGTATCCAACATGATCACCCCCAGTCAGTTGCTATTTAGGAAAATGCTGAAGAGTCACCTCTCTAACAAAAACATAATTCATTAACCATCAACAGCCCAGCTTCCTCTCCTCTTACTCTTTGACTTTAAGCCTATCTTTCACCATGGACGGTGCTCTGCTGCATTTTGGCTAGGTTTGCACTACAGAAATACTATAGATTTATACATACATGGATCTATGGGAAAATAAAAGGTGGGGAGGATTATGTGGGTTCTTTTTTCTTTATGAAGGGGAGAGTTGTAAGCAGTAATTATGACAACAGGACCCTGCAGACTGGCCAGAGGCTGTCCCCAGATTGGTGAACAGTTCCTCCAGAAATGACAAGAAGAAGAGGGTTGCAGTGCTGGAGAGGGCAGTTTAAATAAATGCCGGGTAGGGACTGTATGGCAAGGAACAAGCTCCGCCATTTGGTGAAGAACACGTTTTCAAATAATGCTTTTATAAGTAAAGGATAGTTAGATAACCTTGCTGACATCAGGATGTCTGTTGTTTGCATGATGCTGCAAGAACATGCCATCTAAGTTAACATGTATGACTTGAATTGTTACTCGGATTTTTATCCATATGCCCCACTTTATACTGACAAATTTTAAGTTCATATATTTGATGTATTTCAAATAAACAGATTTGGTATTTGGGATCTTTATTTACTAAACTGCATTGTGCATGCAATGTCCTTGAACCTCACAGCCTTACTTTTACAGTCCAGTGGTAACAACCTTTAAAGAGACGGTGTTGGGTCGATAGCCACGAACACTCACAACACACTTAAATTGTGGAAGGCACGTTGCCACTATGGTGGGATTTGTAGTCGGACACTGTTGGTTATGGGGGAAAAGCTGGTGGTGAAGTTGTATAGTGTAGACAACTGTATGTCTTCTACTTCAAGATGGCTAAAATGATTATCGTTGTATAATTGCCTTTAATTCCAAGTATGCAGAGGGTTTAAGTATCATTTCTGGTATCGATGAGGAGATAAAAGGTCCTCCCTCTGTCACACAGCCTGCTTGTCAACCAAACTGACCTGGAGTGTGGAGAGGAGGCCTGCTTGATGTTTGCCCACCGAGAGTTTGCCTCAGAAAATTCACATTACCCGTGGCCTTTTTGTCAGAAGCGCGCTGTGTCTGGGAGGTGCGCTGCTTGAAGAGACAGGGCAGGAACGTACAGAGTGCGAGCCTTCTAGAAAAGAATTACCAGGTTAGCCTTCCGCAAACTTTGGCATTTGCGGACCTGTTCCGATGTCTTTACCTCGAGGCAAAATCTGTTGGTAACTCAGGGCATGATTTATTAAGGTGCCTAAAGTTGTTGCTCTGAATTGGGTGACAAGGAGAAAGCAGGAATGTACCATATCTTCCTCTATATGGAACTCTCCCCTCTTTTCCCCAGCATCGGTGTACAATCAGGCAACCATGCGCCACATGCACACCTTTGCACCCTAGTGCGAGGACATCTGCGCGGACATCTGCGCGAGTCTAGCAGAATACAACGCTTGGACTAACTTTACCATTTTGCCTCTTTGTATGTGCGTTGTACAGTGCAACACCCACGCAAAGTCGGAAAGAAAGGAGAAATAATAGTATTTCTCTTTTTAACGCCTGCTTTTAATAAGTGTTATTTTTGGTGCAATACCCTGTATACTATTGTTAACAGGTAGGATTTTACATTAAGAGACATGGGTGGTAGCACAGGAAAGTCCATGTACTACCCATATAAGACTTCCCTCTGGAGCAGAGTAACACAAAGCTGAGCTTTGTGTTACTTTTAGGGAACTTTCCACCGCAAAACAAGTTTTGTGCTAATTTGCATCACTTTTGTAACTTAATCCCAGTGCTTAATGTTTGCAAATCTGGCCCACTGTCTGCCGTTGATCACATCGCCGGACGTCCTGTTGTGGATTTGTCTGTCTTCTCTTTTGCTGTTCGTTCTTTCTTTACATCTATAATCCATAGACACTGATACAAAAACCTAGCTGTTACTGTGAGTGTTATCAGTACATTTGGAAATGCAGCACGGCTCTGAGAAGTACTTGCGGTTCCTGTAGTGTCCTGCCGGACACATTCAAGTGTTTCTACCAGCTACACTGCTGAGGGCTGACTTTTACTCAAACCCCACACCCATCCCTGACAGACGTCACCAGTCAGGTGACCCTGCTAATAAAAAGAGCCGGGCTCACGTGCCATGGGCTAATTATGTGATCCCAAATACCATGTCTGCTTCACCTTATTCCGGTAGCATGAGGGCCTAGGGCCCCAAACACTACAATGGAGATGAAGAGGCGAGAAGGACATGTCCTGACTCCACGACGTGAAGAACCAGAGAAGAAAGGTGCGACAGACCAGTCACACAGAAGATCAACACCACCACAGGTGTGCAAGCGAAAGGGGAAAGAGCAACGAGACTGGGAACTTGTGCCAGCAGGCAAGAAGGCATCCATCAGCACAAGCCAGCCACCGGGGCAAACAGACGTCCCTGGAGACAGCTCCACGGGTGGACCAACTGTAAGATGACAGCATGAGCGAACCACATCCAGGCCCTACTTGTCACCTGCTGCTTGACCACGATGGCATCCCTGTTGCCAACTGCACAAACCAGGCAAGAACCGCAAGTGGTCATGAAGTCCCTGAAGTCATCCTTTCCCCATGGAAGATACTGCCACCTGTTGATCTTCTGCAAGATGTAGTAAGATTGTCATCCTTACGAGGTGCATCTCGCAAACCATCTAAGGAGAACATCACCACTAGAGTGGAGCCAAAGTCAGGCATCCCTGGCACCACGGAAGACTGACCACCCGAACACCTGCCATGAGCCCCCATTAACTATATACCTGCTGAAGAGAGCACACTCAACCATTTGGACCATCCACTCTTGGGGTTGCACGAATCTTGGACGTCGCCCTATTGAGAGTTCTGCAGTGACCCCCTTGGCACTGCCTAAGAATCGCCCGCACAGCCCACATGATCCCGTAGAATTCCAGGGACAAGATTCTCTAATGAATTTCAGAGAGAGAGAAATCCTGCCACGAGAGATGTGTCTGAGACAGCTCCATGACAGGAACTATCGCACTAAGGCCAATGCACCTGAGTCCTGACGGCAGAGCACGCCAACCCTGCGACAACCACCCTTGTGGCTCCATGAGTGACTGGGATGTGGTCCTGTGGCCAGTTCCTCAACGACCCCTTCGCTTGGCCTGTGATAGTCCCGGCACAGTCCACACGGTCCCGTGGCAGCCCGCCAAGGGGCCTCGAGGAGATTCCTGTCTGAAAGAGTTCTGGTACGAGAGGGAAGCCTGGCGCTGCTCTGCCAATGGACGATGGGGTGCACCGAGGCCTTCAAGGATGGCGCTTTCTTCATCCAGGTCATCCACAGTCTTTGGAGGTGTGCCATTCCTGGAGCTAGAATGCTTTCCAGAGATCCTGAAGGTGGGCTCCACACTGCTCCTGATGCACCAGCATCAAACCATGTAAATAGACTCCAACACTGCGATCCCAGCTGGGACAGCACTGACAGTCCCCAAGTGAACTGTGATGTTGTGGACAGGAGACTGAAGTATCCAGACGTCATGAACACTGCCATTCATGTCCAGAGCAGTCTGGTTAAACCACGGAGGCGTGCAGTGATGCTGAGTGCCCCAGCTGTACCTGGTCCATGCAGCATGTCTGGCAGAACACCTGAAGAGACTCAGTGATTGTTTTATTGTTGATGTTTTCTCTCCCACAGGTTGGACTTGGTTGTTTGCTTCTTCAATAAAGTTTCAGAGGGATGTGTTGTCCTGCTGGACACATTCTAGTGTTTCCACCAGCCACTCTGCTGAGGGCTGGCTTCCACACTCAACCTACCCCCATCCATCACATGTATCACCAGTCAGGTGACCTTGTTATTAAAAAGGGCCGGGCGGACATGCCCTGAGCCATTTATGTTAACCCAACTACTGTGTCTGTGTCACATTATTTCAGTAGCATGAGGGCCTAGGGCCCCCATCACTACAGTTCCCAGGATAGCCACTGTTGGTAAGATGCAATTTTGGGAGAGCCTTGCAACCAGGGCTTACTTTCTGGTAGTGCGACTGGTGCGACTACACTCGGCACTGGCCTGGAGGGGGCACTGACCTCAGAGGATGGGGTGCTCTGTTTAGCACCTGAGGCAAATTTCCATGTGAGTCCAGCTGTCAGGCAACATTAAAATGTGAACATAACTCTTGTGATTAATGTTCCTGACAGAGCGAGATAGAGTTTTGTCCAGCTGCAGTTTTGACTCACCATAAAGTAGCGCAGAGGGTTAATATGCCTGCTGTAAAGAACAGATCTGTGTTTTATGTGGATAGCTGAGCGGATTAGTAAACTCAGCCCCTACCAGCACTTTAAAACTAATGAAATGTATGTGAGACAGGGTCTATGGATAGATGCAGGTCACTTTTTCCAGTGGTAGTGCAGGAATCCGAGGAGGTGGTCATGAGGGGCGCCAGAAAGGTGTGAGGCACAGGGCGCCAGCAGTATTAAAGCCGGCCCTGCTTGCAAGTATAACCCTTTCCAGGTGGAATCTTTGTTTACGCATTGAAACATGCAGTTGTCATTATATTTATTTGGTCCTAAAGTAGAGGATGTTGTTTAACAAAACCTTGACAGACTGGGTCTTTTGAACTAGAAACTTGGAGTCTGCACGGACCTAACTCGGGGTATTCTTAAGAATGTCATTATTTACAGGGTTTTTCTGTTGGAAAACTTAAATTCAGTTATTTCAGAAGATTATTTCTGTTGTTTTGTGTTACATTTTTTTTTTTGACATTAGAAAAGGCATTCTTGAAAGATTTCTGTTCCTTGATGCCTTGTTTAGAGATTGCGGTTACGAAGTAGCATCTAACACTAGTGTGGTTTCTGGTCCCATTTCAATCAATCAAAGAGACTTCTAGAGCGCGCTACTCACCCGTGAGGGTCTCAAGGCGCTGGGGGGTGGGAGGGGAGGGCACGGGAGTTCATCAAGAAGAGTTGTTTTACCAGTCAGCCAAATAGCTTTTATTCGGTTAAAAACCATAAAAAGCACCCGTGCATTGTTTAATAAAATACCATACGAATCTCAAATAACAGTGTTAGGTGCTCACAGTTCATCATTACAGGATAACTATGTGCTAATTAGCAAAAACACTTGATAAAAGCAGGATAAGAGAAGCAAAAGAAATCATGTTCTATCAACATGTTTTTTTCGGACCCTTCTTTTTTCGCACGATGCCTACAGCAAAAAGATACCTGCTAAGGCCAAAGACTATATAACCTGTGATGTATCTGATAATTAAAATTCTCAATCTAAAAATGTCCTAGTCCCCATATTGCCACACATCGGTCCGATCCACTTCCTTCTCGGGTAGACATGGGCCTGACAAAAGAACAAAACGTGCAAAGTTTTATTTGGCGTTTAAAGCGCATAATGTGCACTTAGCTTCTCCCTCAGCAGGTGGGCCAGACGTCCATCTATCCATGTTCGATTTAACAAGTATTATTGTGTGTAACCCAAAGTTTTAACCAGAATAATAGAGGCCTCTAGGCAGCTAGGTGTCTAGTGTCTTGATGCCGATATCATGATACACTGGTGTCATCGTCGTACACTTCGGGAGATGTAACAACATCCTTACACATTTGTTTTTGCCTACAGTAAGCATATCCAAATTCTTGTCCCCCACAATTCAGCCCCATAAAGGGCTGCAGTCTGGGCCCTCTATTTGGAGATCTTCAAGGCTGGTGATGCTGTCTTAGATTTAGTGGCCTGGTGCTTTTTAGCAATAGAGCTTTGCCCCATCGCAGTTTTAGATTTGCTTATTTGAGGTTTCCATTACAATTTTGCATCTATTGTCATACCAAAGTAACTAAAATTAGTAATGTGCTCCAGTTGTTGCTGTTGAACAGCGATATTTTCCCTAAAGGTCTTGCTGGCCTCCTTGGCCCCAATGAACTTTAGCGTAGATTTCTTGATGGATTCTGACTATCTGCACCAAAAGATTGTCTGATACCCCTTGGCTTTTCAACAAGTCCCACAGGGAGCTCCTAGGCACAAGGTCAAAAGCTGCTTTTAAATCAACAAAAGCTACATTCAGATGACCTCCCTTCAGTTTGGTGTACTTCCAGGCAATGCATAAAAGCCTAAAGACCTGGTCAATCGTGCTAACCCTCGTTCTCCAACCCTTTGGAACGGTGAAAGATTGTTATTTTCAACTATCCGATGTTGAGATGATTTATGTTTCAGGTATCTTTTTATTCCTACATTGTTAATAAGCATTAAGGGGCTTCCAAAAGATGCTACACCTTTTAAAATATGGTGTGTTATCTTCCTTGTCTATTCCTTGCAGCTCCTCCACTCCTTTCCCCCCAAAATGTTTATTTGTTGCCTGAGTATTCCATATCCTAACATGTACATCAGTTTAGGGCAGGATATTCATACATTCTACTTCAATGATAGATCTGGTAGGGAGTTGGGTGTAGGGGAAACAGGAAACGTATAGAAATAAGACAGCTGTGTGTGTATATCTGAGCCTCTGTACTATGCCACTAGCAACTCTCTTGCACCAGTAGCCCAGAGTTTGTGAATATTCATTTCTGTGGCTGACATTTCATGTCTTTCGCTTTCTATTTGCACCCTGGTGGTTCCATCATACTGTTGAGAAACTGAGGTTTGTTTTCCTTGCCGTCACACACCAGTCCCTTGATGCATGTCCAGATTTTCCATCCTGAAGCCTGCAGTTCGTTCGCTTTCTGTCTTTCTTTGTTCCTTTCTTTCCTTCTCTTCATGTGCCCTCTGTTACCCACAACCACCAACTTCACCTCCATTGCAGTCACTTTAGACTCAATATTCTGAGATAAGCTCCAAGCCCCAATTGTTTTTCCCTAGGTAAAAGATACATGTGCTTCACTCCTGATATGTTCCTTCAGTCGCCTGCAGTTGTGGCATGCTGCGCGGCAAAGGGACGGGGTGGAACACGGCAGGGGCTGGGGGGGACAGAAACATTTAATTTTCCAAAAAAAAAAAGAACGTACCTGCTCTGCTGCATCGCTCTGCCGCTCCTCTTTCATGGTCAACGCAGGCAGGCACAGGCTCCCAGTCTGCCCTGCGGCCAATCCTTAAAGCATACGATAGGCCTGAGTGCCCAAGGCTCTCCCAGGCAGACTGGGAGCCTGTGCCTGCTCTCTCCAGCCCGGCAACACAGTGCTGGGTTGGAGAGAGCACAGTGCGCATGTGTTTTTGACAAGCCTGAGATGGCTGGCCAAATACACATGCGCACGGAGGGGAGTGCATAGTCCTCTCGCCCTCATCCCTGTCATCCCTCATGGCCCCGCCCCTTTAACTCAAAAACAATAATAAACGCAGTTTATTATTGTTTTGTTGTTAAAGAATTGCAGCGACTGCTGCTCGCAGTGGTGGGGGAGAGACGCTCCTCTGCCATAGCGAAGGAGCCACCACTGGTCGCCTGGTCCTTTTGCATTTGGGAAACACTGATGGCTCAGGTAATATCACAGCATTCTCGTAGTTCACAGCTTGTCTTTCCTTTACGTTCCCCTCCGTGAGGTCAGGCTACTTCGTGAACGAATCATCTCCTTCACCAGTGCATGGGCCATCATGGTTGCCTTTGTCAGCATCCTTGAAATTTCCAGTGCTATAATGGGTGAGATTAACTTGCCTTCTAAATGAGCCCCAGTGCTTTCTGTCATCACTATAGTTGTTTCGAGAAAAGAATCACTAGGTCCATTTGCTAGGGTTGTCCAGGTTGGTCCCTCCACCTCCTCAGAGCTGCTCAGGGGGTCAGAGAGAGAGGTGCAGGTGGAAGACACAGAGGGCAGCATTTCTTGAGCTCAGCTCAAACGTATGAAAAGTTATATATGCTTTGTAAGTAGACCACTGTTTTGCCAGTGAGTATCGTTCCAGAAAGGGTTTTGTGGTAGCTTAGCTACATCAAAATTAAAAGTCTCTAGCTACTCTCCAGACCTTGCCAGACCAGAGATGTTTCTTATGATAGGACAAAGCAACTGTTTGAGATCTGGTGGTTTGTTGAATAGAGTGTCAAACCTTCACTCATGTTGGACTTTTTGCCTTACGCAGGGTCATCCCCAGTCTTTTTTCCTCCTTCCTCCTGGTTTTTCTGACCTCTCGCTGTTGGCTCTAGGACTCTGAGCACTTTATCACTGCTGACCAGTGCTAAAGTGCAGGTGCTCTCCCATCTAAAGTTGGTATGATTGGCTTATACCTAATTGGCATATTTAATTTACCTATAAGTCCCTGGTACAGTGGTATCTCTATACCCAGGGCCTGTAAATTAAATACTACTAGTGGGCCTGCAGCGCTGCTTGCGCCACCCACTGAAGTAGACTTTCAAACCTGTCTCAGGCCTGCTAGCGCAGGGCCTGTGTGCACAGTTTTCTGCCACAGGGACCTGGCATCTAAACTTACTTGCCAAGCCCAGAACTCCCCTTTTACTACATGTAAGTCACCCCTAAGGTACGCCCTAGCTAGCCCTATGGGCAGGGTGCCATGTATGTAGAAAGGCAGGACATGTGCCATATTGCATGGCCTGTCCTGGTAGTGACAAACAGCCTAACTTGGTGTCTCACTACTGTGAGTGCTGCCTTCTCATAGGATTGCATTAGAAATGCCCTGCCTCATGTGTAAGGGGTATTGTCTGATTTATGAGGGGTAGCGTAGGCGTGTTTGGTATGGTTGTGATGGTGATAATAAATACTGCTTACTGGTGTGGGTGTATTTTTTATTACTATCACAGAAATGCATCTTCTAGAAAGTGCGCATTTAGCTGTATTAATGACTCTGGTGTCTTGCAGCTTGACTCCAATCCACACCTGGGCAGAGTGACAGTTGGGGCTTTGTGCATACTTTTCAGACAGCCTGTACACAGGGAGGGTGGAGGTGTCACAGAGGTGCATCTGCATACTGAATAGTCTTCCTGGGCTGAGAGAAGGGAGAGGCGGGGCACACCTGAATTTGTAAAGACTGTGCCCTGGCCTCACACAATAGGGTCGTTAACCCCCCACTGATGTTTGGAGCCTGTGCTGAAAGGAGAGAGGGGGCACTCCCAGAACCAGTTGTAACTGGCTGGAAGCTCCTCTCCCTACCATTGTAAAACACTGTAAAAACTGACTATAAGTACAGGGGAATTTTCCCCACAATTTGGAGACTCTTTGAATCATCTTGGAACTGGACACCAAAGGCTGAAAGGACTCATCAGGAACCGCCATGGACTGCTGCTGCTGTGCTGACCTGTGACCTGCCTGGTCACTGTGAAGGACTTGCCACTTGCTGCCTTTCCCTTGTGCTGGCCTGTAGCTGGGACCTCCACCTGAGGACCTTGTCTTAAGGTTCTGCTCCCCAGGGGCAGGGTGCTGTGGCCCCTGACCCCTGCATCCATTTCTTTATGAGGGGTGCTTCTCCGTGGTTGCGGCTGCCATAGTGCTGATTGCAGCGCGCTTATGGAGCCTTGGGAGCTTGTAGGCTCCTTGCTGCATTGTGCCCCTTTAAATAAGATCACCGCAGCGGCCCGGGAAGCTGGAAGAACACTCGCGCACCGCATCGGGTGAGGGCGAGTGTCTGCTCGGGCCCAAGGAGGGGTCCGATCTTCTTGTGGCTTCACGGAAGGACCAGGGGAAGGCACGGGGAGTGCCCCCTTCCCCCTGGCCTCTGCGTTAGGAGCAGGACGCTCCTTTTCTGCTGTTAGGTAAAACGGGCATTATTGTGGGCCCCCAGGGATAGCAAGCTCCCGGGAGGGGCCTGTCATTAAACCGGAGGGGGGGTGTGGTGCCCCCCTCCTTCCCTAAGTTGTTTTTGCTGGCTTTGGCCCCCCTCGTGAGGGCTGGCTGAGGCCCTGGGGGGCCCCCAGTAATCACGGTCCCCAGAGGGGCCTGTCTATAAAAGAGAGGAGGTGCATGTCACCCTCCTCTGACCCCAGAGTATAAGGGAGGCCCCTGTTTTGCGCATAGGAGTGCCGGGGGCCCCATTGTTCGCCTTCTAGGCACTGGAGGTACCTTTATCCAACCAGGTACTGTTTAAAGGACCAATATAGTTGCAATCCAAAGTTCTTTCTACAGACTTTTGTTTGATTCATATATTACCTACCTGCGTTTGATGTTTTTACATATGTGTATGCAAATGTTCCTTTTATGGACATGCTTTCTAATATGTTTTTCTAACTTGCCATATGTTTTCTAATGTTCCTACTATGGGCATTTTATGATATTCCTATGACAAGTGCTGTGATGTAATAATGTGTTTTCCTGACAACTGATTATGTTTCAGAATACTGAGTAACCTGTGCGTTATGTGTGACTACTGCTAGTCTGCAGAGTAACTAATGTGTAACGTTCTGACAACTGCTAAGGTAGCAGGATAGTACTAATATGTGATGTTTGGTCTGATACTTGCCTTGTGTACAATACAGTATATTTTCATATAATCTGGTGTTGTGTTTCCTTTGTGGTGGGGATATTGCATCACATGTGTTGTGTGTGTTGTGCAAACGCTTTACACATTGCCTCCGTGTTAAGCCTGACTGCTCGTGCCAAGCTACCAAGGGGGTGAGCAGGGGTTATCTTGGACGTGTAACTCCCTTGCCCTGACTGGAGTGGGTAAGTTCTGCCTGGCTAAGGTGCATACCCTAGCCAACCAGAAACCCCATTTCTAACAACTAACTTTCCAGTTCTAGCACCCCATATCCTCAATCAGTCATTCAATATATTTTAACTATAACATATGCAGAAACACTGCACTCTTACTTTGCATGCTGCTAAACTCATCCTGACCAAATCTCTTTTTTGCCTGGATTGGAAATACATATTTTCTTCTTGATCTCCCAGTGTATTTTGTTATCCTGCTGGAACTATTTTCATTTTCCCATTTGTCCTGCAATTTAGCTTTACTTTCTGACTATATAGCTCTACTCTTGCTTCTCTTCACTACTTGTCCTCTGATTCTAGCCTGATTTTCATGCACAGGGCTTGTGTGGTGCTTGTGAATTCTCCTGTATTTAAAAAAGAAACAAAATCTTAAAAGGGGCTTAAAGCCCACCCATTACTTACCTCTACCTGCCATTGGCTGGTCCCCATGTGGCTCTCACGTCACTCTTGTTTCTCTGCTTGCTATTGGCCAGTGCCTCTTCCAAGTTTCCATGTTCCTCCGGGTCATCAAGTCTTCTTTGTCCTGCAGTAGAGCCTGGACTAAGCACTCCTTCTGGTGGATAGTGTCCTTCCAGTGGTTGCAGGCACTCTTTTGTTACTTTTCCAACATGACTCATTATGTGTACATGTCTCTGCATTCCCCTCTCAAACCCCTAACTGTTTTCAGTCCTTCTGTCTCAAGATCGCTGTAGCCTAAAGCTTCACTATGTGTGGAGTGTTCTCTTGTTCGAGTAATGTGCTTCTTTTCAACATGACTCTCCTTGAGTGCGTGTCTCTGCAGTCCTCTCCGAGCCCCCCCACAGTGTTTTAAGTCCTTCTCCCTCCCTCACAATTGCTGCAGTGTAAACCTTCACTGTGCTTGGATCGTTCTCATGTTCAAGTACTGTGAGCCTTTTCGACATGACTAGGGTGACCAGATTTTGAGGAGCAAAAACCGGGACAAGTCAGACATAAAAGAAGGACTACAGACCTTACTCTCACTTTTATATCTGGCCTGTCCCGTTTTTTTTGCGTAGCTTTGTGAATGTGTGCCTATACGTATGCATGTGTTTATATATATATATATGTATATATATATATACACACACACACACACATTTACAAGACTACATGCATAAAACTAGCTATGGCTTGGCCTCCCACCCTGCACCCCCACCCACCTCTCTCTGCTCCCCACCCACCTCTCTCTGCTCTCCACTCCCTCTCTCTGCTGGGAGCAGACAGGGTACTGTGTTGCCTGACAGTAACAGATAAATTACTTTAACTGTTTCCTACTTTACTTATGCTTCCCTACATGATCTGACCATTGTCCCAAAAACCGTGACATTTAATTATCTGACCTTTGTCCAAAAAACCGGGACATTTGTTTAAAATTAAGAGAAGCGTCGGGACCTCTGAAAACCGGGACAGTCCGAGGAAATCCGGGACGTCTGGTCACCCTACGACTCATCTTGAGTGCAAGCCTTTGCTGTCTCCTCCTCCCGCCCTGATTTCAGTCCTTCTCCCTCCCTCACGATCACTGCAGCGCAAAGCTTCACTGTACACGTTCATGTAATGTGAGCCTTGAAAATTGAAAGTGACAATGGCAATGAAAGAACAGCTGTGCTTAATCTTGCAGGATTATTAAAGAGGTATGGTTTATTTATCACACTTACATAATACTCTAGAGGATGTTGTGTTTTGTTAAAAGCTGCCAATTTTGGAATAGGGGAGTAGGGGAACTGGGTTCAAGACTCTGGGTGGTCTCAAAACCCCGAGATTCTTAGCAAATCACTTTAATCACCCTGGCCCATATTTATACTTTTTGACGCAAAACTGCGCCAACGCAGTTTTGCCTCAAAAAAATTAGCGCCGGCTAACGCCATTCTGAAGCGCCATACGGGCGTCGTATTTATTCAATGACGTTAGCGGGCGTTAGCCGCCGGCGCTGTCTGGTGTGCGTTAAAAAAAACGACGTACACCAGGCAGCGCCGGCGTAGGGGGAAAATGGCGTATGGGCGTCCACAAATGGTGCAAGTCAGGCTGAGGCAAAAAAATCGCCACAACCCGATTTGCGCCATTTTTTTACAACGCCCATCCCCTATTGAAATGACTCCTGTCTTAGCAAAGACAGGAGTCATGCCCCCTTGCCCCATGGCCATGCCCAGGGGACTTCTGTCCCCTTGGCATGGTCAGTGGGCATAGTGGCATGTAGGGGGGCACAAATCAGGCCCCCCTATGCCACAAAAAAAAATTAAAAAAAATACTTACCTGGACTTACCTTAATGTCCCTGGGGTGGGTCCCTCCATCCTTGGGTGTCCTCCTGGGGTGGGCAAGGGTGGCAGGGGGTGTCCCTGGGGGCAGGGGAGGGCACCTCTGGGCTCATTCTGAGCCCACATGTCCCTTAACGCCTGCCCTGACCCAGGCGCTAAAATCCGGCGCAAATGCGGGTTTTTTAGACCCGCCCACTCCCGGGCGTCATTTTTGCCCCAGAGTATAAATACGACGCATATGCATCGCAGTCATTTTTTAAGACGGGAACGCCTACCTTGCATATCATTAACGCAAGGAAGGTGTTCACGCAAAAAAATGACGCTAACTCCATGAACTTTGGCGCTAGACGCGTCTAACGCCAAAGTATAAATATGGAGTTAGTTTTGCGTCGAATTTGTATTGAAAAAAACGACGCAAATTCGGCGCAAACGGAGTATAAATATGCCCCCCTGTCCCTGAAAATGGATGTGACCTTGTGTGATGTAACTGGAGGTCTTGTAAAGCAATGCTTAAAATAATGGTTCATACGTATTATATTCTGCATGTTAAAAACACATCAACAGGAGTTATGACGCACACAGTGTGACCAATTCCATAATAGGCCAAAATGGAGCATGCCCTTTAAGGTCCCCGACTACAAGCAAAATAAACCTCTAACGCAGAGCACAGCGTCAGCACAACTGCTTTGACAAAGGAGTCTCAGGGGCAGGCTTTGTTAGGAAATACGTCATGAAAATACGTTGTGGATATGGCATATTGTGCCTCCTATTTTACATTTGTAGGGGTGAGAGAAACACATATTTTTCTGGTTATGTACATTTCTGATGCACTCAAAATGTCTACATTAGTGGCTCAATGACTAAGGGAAGTCTTAAGTTTCTATTGTCCCTCGAAGAATTCTGTCAGCCATTATAGAACTATTTATTTGAAAAATGCCATACAAAAAATGACAAAACTCAGAATATACACAAGTTAAACGATTTTGCAAAAGCGCTTCTTATTAACTGCTTCTGTCCAGTGGAAACATCTAGCGTATAATAACAAGCATTGGCAAAGCCAATAGATTCCGCCTAAAACAAAATCCATAACCTTTGTCAATGTTTTGTTACATGTTGCACAGCAGTGGAGCAGCTTTGGAACATGGCCTAAAGTAACTAAAAGCTAAGACGCAGTCAAAGCTGACCACGTCATAGCACTTTATTTTTTTTAACTATAAAGCATTGGACAGCAGGTCAACTGTGCATCATGTGAAAAAACATTGACAAACTCTATAGATTTTGGAATGACGAAACCTATTGGCTTTGCCTTTGCTTGTTCATTTTCTCTTTTGCAATCAAACGCATTAATGGTCTTTCATTTCTTGTATTAGTTATACTTGCACCCTTCTCCAAAACTGGACTTGATGCTGACCTACCCCCACCCTGTTACATTTGTGCCAGGTCCTGTTTCCACTCATCCTATCTGCTTGCGTCCAACCATTGTACTCCACTCACACTTTTGCCCTCATTAAGAGTCAGGTGGAGCAGCAACCTGGGGGGATATTTCCAAAAGAGATTCTGGGTTAGGTTTTAGGGGTGGGATGGGGGGGTTGCTGTAGTTTTAGGGGTAGGGGTGGGGGGTTGGGGTAGTTTAGGTTTTAATGGCAGGGGTGGGGGGGTTGGGTGGTTTTAGAGGCGAGGTGGGGGTTTGGGTAGTTTAGGTTTTAGGGGCAGAGTGGGGGGTTGGGGTGGATTTACGGGCGGGGGCAAGGGGTCACGGTAATTTTAGGGGCAGGGGTTTGGGGTTGGGGTGGTTTTAGGATTTAGGGGCAGGGTGGTGGCTACCGGTAATTTTAGGGGCGGGGTGGGGGTTGGAGTAGTTTAGGTTTAGGGGCAGGGGTCGGGTGGTTTTAGGGGGGGAGTGAAGTGTTGGGGTAGTTTAAGTTTTAGGGGCAGGGTGGGGGTCGGAATGTTTTTAGGGGTGGGGTAGGGTGGGGTGATTTTAGTGGTGGGGTGGGGGTCACGGTAATCTTAGGGGCAGGGGTGGGGGGTTGGGGTGGTTTTAGGGGAGGGGTGGGGGTGACGGTAATTTTAGGAACGGGGTGGGGTGGTTTTAGGGGCAGGGGCGGGGGCTCGTGGTAATTTTAGGGGTGGGGTTGGGGTGATTTTAGGTTTTAGGGGCAAGGGTGGTGGGTCATGGTAATTTTAGGGATGGGGTTGCGGTTGGGGTGGTTTTAGGGGTGGGGGTTGGGGTAGTTTTCGGTTTTAGGTGTCGGGGTGGGGGTGGATCGTAGTTTTAGGTTTTACGGGCAGGGGTGGGGGTTGTGGTCATTTTAGGGGCGCAGTGGGGGTTATGGTGGTTTTAGGTTTTAGGGGCGGGGTTGGGATGTCGCTGTAATTTTAGGGACTGGGTGGGGGTTGGGGTGGTTTTAGGGGTATGGGGACAGGAGAGTCGCATGCTGGAACCATGCATGCCATTCCACGCATGCCTTTATCAGGAATGCCTTTACAATGAAAAATCATTGTTAAGGCATTCGTGGTAAAGGCATTAGTGGTAACAATGCAGTTGTTGTGCCGACCTCAAAGGCATTAGTGGTAACAACGCAGTCGTTGTTCCAACCTCGCTGTTCAGGCATGCGTGGTTCCTGTTAGGGAGATCCAAGACAAAATTGTTAGTTACAGCACCGGTATTACTTCATGAAGTTTAAATTCACCTCGTAGTCTGTCCCGTTCTGTCATTCTCCTCTGCTGTGCATCAGTTTCCTGTACATTAGTTTAGTTTTCTGCTTAATAAATATCTTTTGTCTTCCACATCGTTGTTTCCTTATTGCAGGGTACAAGTGCATGCTGAGTATCGAGTTTGGCTATATGTCGCTGTATAAACAAGCATTGGCATAGCCAAAAATCCTCACTTTTGGGATCCTATGGGTGTTCAGCCAGCGCTATTGAATTTGCAAATGTTTTTAAGCTATGTGAAAAGCATTTGTGAAAACAGCAAATGAGGGTAAATCACAGTGGCAGTAGACTTCTTTCAGTAGCATTGATTTCATTTGGATACTAACACACGGTGCTCAGCCTGTGACCTGCATTGGACTCGGGTAAAATGAATAAACTTTTCATTCCAAGTATCATTCAGTCCTTACTATAATAACGTCAATTTTACACTCAGCGTGCCCTCTAGATAGGTACATTGTTCCAAATATGTCTCAGTGGGTTGTGCCACTAATTGTAATGGAAAAAAATATAACTTACATGGAGAAACTAAATCACTTCTCTGTATCAACTGCAACAATGCATTAAGCTGTAAGCCTGATGTGTGCGTATGGGTGTGTGTGTGTGTGCAGGCACACACATTGAATTTAACAGGGGCGGACCGTCCTTTAGGGCAGAGGGGCCACCCCCACCCACCTTTTGCCCCTCATGAAGAGTGTCTGTCAGGCTGAACAAAGGTCCTATGGGCGTGTCCTCTTCGGCTCAGCAAATGTGCCTCGAGGCCCTTGCCTGGGTGATGAGAAAAGCGTCACCCATTGACTTCGACCTGGGCGCTTCAGGTTTAAGCCCTGAAGCGCCCAGGGCGAGTGTCAATCAGTGACACTTCGTCACAGAGTGGGGTGGGGTCAGCAGTCTCACTGACCCCATCCCACTCTGTGCCGAGGCTGGGACTGCTGCCTTCCCTCATTGGCTGACCTTGGGTCAGCCAATGAGGGAAGGGAGCAGTCCCAACCCTCCTGGGACCTCGAGGCCGAAAGTAAGCGTGTGAGTGTGTGATGTTTTAAAATTAATGTTTGTTGCGTGTGTGCATGTTTGAATGTTGTGAGTGTTGTTAATGGATGTGTGTGTGAAAGAATGATGTGTGTGATCTTTTCAAATGAATGTTTGCTGCATGCATGCATGTTTGAATGTTATGAGTGTTCATGGATGTGCGTGCATGCGTGTGTGAAAGAATGAGTGCATGTGTGATGTTTTAAAATTAATGTTTGGTGCGTGCATGCATGTTTGAATGTTATGAGTGTTGTTAATGGATGTGCGTGCGTGTGTGAAAGAATGAGTGTGTGTGAACTTTTAAAATGAATGTTTGGTGTGTGTGTGCATGTTTGAATGTTAATGAGTGTTGTTAATGGATGTGCATGCGTGTCTGTGTGAAAGAATGAGTGTGTGTGTGTGCTTCCCGCCTGCCCCCCTCCCTCATAAAGCTGCCGGCCTCCACTTGAATTTAACCATGTGCATCTTTCGTAACGGTGGCAGTAGTGAGCAGTGTTATAAAAAAAACTTTCTGTCTTCATTTAGCCTTGGCCACCCTGCTCACCATTTGTGGCTGGGGGTAACCTTCCTGAGCAGGCATCTGCTGGTGGTGCAGGCATCTGCTGGGGCAAGCCTGCCCTCAGCAGCACGTACAGCACAAGAAATATAGTGGTGACATGATAGTTTAAGTAACATGTCGTCAATGTAATGTTTAAGTTGCATTTTCACTAAGGTAGCCTTATATTAAGTGTCCTCTTATAGGCACTCCCAAAGAGATGTGGCAGTGTGAAATAGAGATGTGTTCAAGGTCACATAATGAATTGAGAATGAGCGGGAGCGCAGAGGTACAGAGTGAATACTGAAAGTGAGGTGGTGATCATACAACAGTGGGTGACAGGAACTGGGGAAATGTAATATATATTTCTCTAACTCACGCAGGTAGTTACAAATCAGCATTCAATTTATGTTTTGTAATTAGTATTGAAAATACAAACTCTACATTTCATTTTAAAATCTGGTCGTCCATCAGCCCCTCTAGAAGTTGCTGTAACACAAATGCAGGTGATGAAAGTGTGAATGTCAGAACCACACTATAAAACCATCATGACCTCGTGATATAAGCAGATAAGAGCAGCATGTAAATGCAAATGCTCAATTTAAAGGCAGCAAGGAAAGGGGAAAGGGCATGTATTTTCTGAGCCCATAGGAACTTGAAGGACAATACAAGCATGTCAAGAAGAGGCTGAATAATGTTTTAGGACCCTAGAGCTTTGTGAAAACGGCATTCAATATAGCAGAATGACATAACACCCTAAATCAATACCTTAGTTTACATCTCATGCTTACAACCGGAGACATACGGAGAGTCAAATGTTTTACCCAATAGGAGTAAGGCATCTATACACATAAGATCACACAGTGTAATGCACGATGAACCGTGGGAATGGAGAATAGTGTGACAAAGCAATGTGCACAAGATCACACAGTCTAGTGAAAGGTTACAAAGGGGCATCGCGGTAGCAAGAGAAGCAGCACAATGTGCACACGATCACCCACTTGGGAAAAGATTGGAAATGGGCCTCCTTATGCAGTGGTTTATATTGTAACCTATTCTCCATCTCCTTGCTGTGGCAATAAAGCAACGCTGTAAGAGGGAAGAGTGAGGTGTGTCTGGATTACACAACGGTAAAAAGTTTTCTACAGGGCTGCTTGTAGGCTGGGGCCCAGGAGTTGGTCATACAAGCATTTGCCTATACTCAAATTGTTGCAGCATTAGCATTACTCCATAAATACTTAGGCCCATATTTATACTTTTTTAGCGCCGCTTTTTGATGCAAAAGCGGCGGAAACTTATAAAATACCATTGTATTTTGTAAGTTTGCGCCGATTTTGCATCAAAAACTGATGCAAATGCGGCGCTAAAAAGGTATAAATATGGGCCTTAATCTATACACACATGGTGGTTTCTGATGGTAACCTGAAAGATGTGTGTCCCACTTGAGCTTCGGCCCGCCCTCCCAAATGCTACTGTTGGGGCAATAATATAGTGGTGACATGATGGTTTCAGCAACATGTCATCACGCTAGCCTAAAAGGGAGCACCCACTTTTGAGCCCTCTTAAGCCTCTCCTATGTGGGAAGGGGCATACAAAGAGACATGGAGCACGGAGTGAGACTGAGAGCTGCGGATCACCGAATGGGATTACACCTGAGCCAGGGTAATGGACGTGCAGAGCATCTGGAGAAAGCAAGGTAGAAGTCCCAGTCAGTGTACAGTATACTTAACCAGCCATGTTTTAATATTCATAGGAATGAACAAGCCAGACTCATTAAGAAGGCATTCCAAAACAAATTCCAAAACAAGAAAAGAAAAATGCTATTGAGGGACAAGTAGGCAGCGGGAGAGGGAAGAAATAGCACCTCAATCACATCGGGAGCAGCGGATGGGCACTAATTAAGTTAAATCAATTAGTGCATGTGTCCTGCTCCACAGACAGGACTGGAAATGATGCCAGGCATGAAATGGACGAATTACGAGGCTGTAAAGACGAGTGCCATGCAAGCCAACAAATAGTGAGTGACAGGCGGGCTCCAAGCCCTTTTATAACTACAACAGCGTATCACAAGTGATACGCATGCGCTAGCGAATGCTATCGCAGGCTCAACCCTATAAATGTGACTTGCATGCATGAAGGCAGACCTTTATTGATTCCTAAATTCTAGTATAGCCTGTCAATACACACACATGCCTTTTAGTAAGCTAAACCAAAGCTAAAAACAGATAACATTACAGCTGAGGGAGCACAAGTTTCATGCTGACCACTGTGTGACAGAGCTACAAACACGTTATCCATGTGGCGCACAAATAGAAATGGGAGAGAGAGTCTGGAAGTAAGCGCCTGGGTATGATTGCAAGTTGGATAATATCAGACATCACTTCAGGATTTCAATATTGATAGGCCAACCAATCTTTCTCATGAACAGCCCTTGTAGCGAAGCGCCTGATTGTCCATAGTTGTTTTACGTTAGTGGGAAGCCATCTTCTTTGTTCATAAGCATTAATCGCAATTCTATGAGCCAAGTTTTGACTCTTTATTATAAATGTTCCTTAGCTCCGAAAATGTTCTTCAAGTAATAATTTATTGGCAAGATGAATTAACAACAGCCTCCAGCCACAACCGGTAGCGAGCATTTCTCCTCACAGCTGTCAACTGTCACAGCAACGGTTATAGAATGCTGGTAGGAACCAACTGGGAAGGCAAGGGGAAAATGGGGAGGAATGGAATGGTACACTTGGATCCCTACGGGAGGGTGGGTACACAATGAAAGGAAGGGGGAAATAGAGAATGTTCATTTTATACAAAACATTACTTATGATAAATTACAACACTCTTGTTAAACTGCTCTACAATTCAGTAGAAGGTGAGGACCTGACAATCTTGGAACAAATCACTCAGTGTTGCGAGTTGCAGTTGTGAGGTAGGTACACATATTAGCCGAGGTTGACATTACTCAGATTTGGTGTATAGTACAAAAAGCCTAACTAGGTGTGTGGGCTGCCAAGGACCCTGACCCAAGTAAGTCTTGACCAGAGAGCACCCTGAGAACCACTGGCACATCCACCATAGCTGAGACACCAAATAATAATGTTCAAAATTAGGCCACCCCAGTCCTCCGTTAATAAACAGGTGACACAGTTTAGTTAGTGCCAATTGAGCCAGATGAAGTCCCCTAGTAGCTTGTCAATGACCTGGAAAAACGTCCTTGGAGGACATAACGGGAAGTTGGTAAATTAGTACAAGAGAAGAGGGAGAATCACCATATTAGACAGTGCAATGTGGCCCATGACCAAAAGTGGGAAGGATCTGGGCTCTCAGGGATGAAACCGAATTGCTGAGATTTCCATCAAATAAGTCATGTTCAGAGTTTTAGATTCTAACCCCCAAGTAGCAAACGTTTATGCCCTGCCAGTTAAAAGCTTCACTGCCTAGGTCTGTCTGCACTGCACAAGTGTCAGGGGTAAGGGGAAACAGACAAGACTTGAGCCAATTAACTACATGCCTCAAGTCCCCCCTACCAAATGACTGAAGGATTTGTGTGATGTTGCTGTGATGTGCTCTAACATCTCTGATGCAGAGTAGCATGTCCTCTGCATATAGAGAAACAGCTTGAATTCTGTCCCCCAGGAGGATACTTCAGTGGACCCCATCGTGGACCCTATCGTCATGCATCTTGGTGGCCATGGGATCCAGAACAAGGGCAAAAGGGCAGGAGGCATAATGGGCACTCTTGGTGGGTCCATTTGTATATTTGAATGGGGGCAGACATTAGCTTGTCAACTCGGACCCTGGCTGTATGATCAGTGAAAAGCAGCTTGACTAGCTGTATCATACACCTGCCAAAACCAAACCTGTTTACTACACGAACCAGGCAATTCCAATCCACGATATCAAATGTTTTTTGCAGATCAAGGACTAGGTAGGGGTGTGTGAAATTAGTGAACTATGCTGTTGCGCAGTTGCACGTGTTTACGCAAAATGCAAAACTGTCATTTAATGCTGTATTTTAGCGTTAAAGGTGTCCTCACATCCATTCTGGAGACAAGGTTGCATTTTGTGTTAAAATATTAGTGCAAAAAGCACCACAAACAGCCAATCATCCTGTGTTGTTCACGTTCTCCCAGTGTGTTTGTGATAAATGTTCACAACGAATGTTGCATTCTCAGTAAAAAATTTACCGCAAACAATGGGGCATAATAGCACAATTTCAGGAATTTCTCGTAATAAGAGTAATGCAAATACATTTACTGAAAATATACTATTTACGCCAGAATAACGTGGATTTCATCATAGTTTAGAACTAGGTAGCCTGTGCAAGCCGAAGTCCTAAGAGCCATCTCCATTAGTCTATTTTGTTGATACATTTCGAGGGAAGTGTTCCTCCCAGGAACAAAACCATTTTCATTCTTGTTGAAGTAAGGGGACCACTCACTCATTTTGATTGTCTTTGAACAACAGAAATACATGCATTATGGAGAATGTATTTGGGTGTGATCACGAGGCAGACTAAATATATTTTTTGGCATTTTGGCTGTTTTGTGTGGTGGGTTATCAGTATCACATTATATTGATAACAGTGTGTTTGTTATGTCACCATGCGACTCTGGAGATGGTCAGTTCATACAGAGTATGGTATGAGGCAACTAATAATACATTTTATATGTATCTCTATCCCTGACGAAGTTGAGGCATATTAGCCTGTATAAAACATATGTTTGCTAGAAGCAAGTTTGTGTGTTTTCGGAAAAAGAAATAAAGAACAACTCATGTACATTTCAACAAAGAAAATCTATGAGTGTTCCTCCATAATGCTCACAGTGAACACAATCAATTTAGATTGTGTTACCAACGTTTAAAGGGGTTTGAGGTGGTAACCCCTTTCACCAGTTGAATCACATTGGGGACTTTTGTTTGGAACAATTTAAACTTAGGGTTGTTTTGCGTCAACATATATGCTCTGGCTACCTTTTGACTTACGTACTAACCATTTTGTCTCAATTAATTAGACTGGGAGGCACTTGAAGCATTCACCCCGCAATGAGTTTTGCAAAGAATTTTGTAAACAGAACTAAGAACCAACAGTGATCTGTATCAGAAATGGTTGGAAGGGTCACCATCAGGTTTGGGCATACAGACAATTAAGGCCTTCTTGAGGGACAGTGGTAATCTGCCCTAGTATGCTTCAGCCTTGAACAACATAGTCAACTTTGGAATTAGTAACTCGGGGTATGCCTGGTAGAATTGCAATAGGAATACATTAGAGGCTGGTGTTTTGCCTGTGATCAGTTCCCACACATCCTTATTCATTTTCTGATTATTTAGTTATAGAAGTGTCCATCTCGACCTTCATGCCAGAAGGGATGTGAATGACATATTGGGTATGTACAGGAAAAAATGCCTATATCCAGATGGAGTAGTTTGGGGCATGTGCATGCAGCGGCGGTTCCTCCATGGGAGCGGAGGAGTGTCGCCTGCTCACCCTGCTGTGCAGAAAGCGTAAAAAATAAAATAGTAATAAAATGACCTAATTACCATTTTATTTTTGTCGCTTTCTGCCAGCAAACAGAGTGTGAGGGCAGGACGGGACCAGTGCATCAATGATGATCGGCAGGAGTGAGGAGTGGCCACTTCGGTTTGAAGTGCGCATGTTAGTTTTGCCGGCTACCTTGCTATGGCCAAATTGACATGCGCAATTCAAAGCCCTCCAACTCTGATGTCTTGGACAGCTGGTTTGGAGAACAGGCACAGTCTTAAAGTGCCTTTTGGAGCAGGGAGCCGGCCCGCTCCAACCAATCAAAGTGTTTTTTTCATGCTGCTTAACAGCATGAAAACAACATCTTGATTGGATGAGGGAGTTGGCTATGGGCTTCTCGCTCAGAGGATGTGCGGCACAGCACCGGGGACATGCTACAAAACATCACTAAAGTAAGTTTTTTATATATTTAGATTAGTGTGTATGTGTATTTATATTAATGGGTTGTGTATAGTGCTTTGTGTATGTGTTTTTTGCCCCTCTGTTGTAATTTGCCAGCAACCGCCACTGTATACATGCTCCTCTTGAGGGGCAATGCCAGCAATCCGCTCACCTTATCTGCTCACCTTGTCCCCATCCATGTGCTCAAGCTACTTACACAGTGTGGTTGATGCAGTGGAGTTTTTCAAGTAAGGGAGAGTACTTTTTGTGTGCAGCCGTAAGCGCATCTTTACGAACAAGGTCAGTTGTCAACACCTGAAGAAAAGCAATGTGCCCCCTCTGAATTTAATATGAGTATATTTTGTGCCTTTTGCTCATATTGTGTATTCCTCTAATGTTCCATGTGAGGAGGGTGAGGTTAACCAGTTGTGTTATTGTGATATTGGTTTACATGTTCTATCCTGTCAGATAACCCCACTTGCTGTACTACATATTCATGATGTAGGAGTTGATGCCTAGATAATGTAAACTAAAACTATCTGCCACTACCAGCCTGTACAAATAATGATAAAGACTTTAATACATAGGGCAAGGGCCAAACTATTTCTTGTCTGAACAGTCTAGTCAAAATTGTGTGGAGATGTGAAATACAGCCAGCACTGAATGAAAGTCTGCCTGGTTCTCCAAAACGATTGCTGATCATGTTCACAATTCACATGTTGCAGAGCATAAGTGCGTGAGAGAAGTGGCCAGAAAGCATGTAGTTGTCTTGTTTGTCATTCCCATTTACTGCCTTTGCGGTTAATAACAGAGAGAACATCATACCCAAGTCCCTAAGTTGTCAGCTCACTCTGGCTAAAGAGACCTGTGATGTTGCACTATCAAAGAGTATTCTTTTTAGAATAGAGGCCCGTGGTTGTCTACTTTGATGTGGACAGACTGATTGGTCATCCACAGAATTTTATCACGTCCTTAAAAATGCAGGAATTTGGCAATGATCACTCTAGGGTTGGAGCCTGGGGCAAGCCATTTGAGCAGGTATCCTGTAATCTCTCAATTGAGAAAAAAGGGGATATTTTGTGGGGGCCACAAAGCTTTAATCAATTTCTCCAGGAAATTTATGGCATCTTGCCCTAACAAAACCTCAGGTAGACCTACAAATCTGATGTTGCTTTACCGTGTGCAATCCTTGGCATCGCTGGCTCTGTCTGCTAATGGGAAATGTAGCAATCTTCAAAGAGGCACAGTGTTTGAAAGCACGCCAAAGGTAAGCCTGTCTGTGACTGTCCGTGCCTGGACTGCGCCTAGGGCAAGGACTCCTAGTTCCCAGCCCACATGCAGGTACGACACCACCATTCTCCATGACCTGAACACCAAATGCCCCAGCAAACACTGCTACTATGCAGCACTGCACCCTGTGGTAGGACCATTCTCCTGCACCAGATGCACCTTCTCCGGCACCAGCATGAGTTACATCACATCGCAAAGCACTACGTTGACACCCCCACCACACTTCTCCAAAAGTGACCCATCAGCTCTGCTGCATACTTCTCAACACCCACTCTAGTGGCAAAGACTCCACAGAGCTATGGGACCTCTTCACTACTCTCACACCCCACATCATTTCCTCACTGAGACCTTGCTCAACCTGCATCCACCCCGACATCGCCACAGCAATTGCCAATGGATATAAAATCACTCACCAGGACTGCACCAACAAACCGGGACAAGGAAAAGCCATTATCCACAAAGAGAAGATACAGTGCACCGCCACCACTGACAATACCACCACCACCATTGAACACCTCAACTTCAAGCTCCACACAGATGACTGAACAACCATCAGAGGCACCCTCAAAGACCGAACGCTGGACCTACACCCCAGTTTCTGCAACACCATTTCAGTCTACAACTCACCCCATGTTGCCTAGCCAGGCCTCACCAATGTGGGGAAGAAGGACCAATCCTGCACTGCCTAGGCCACAACTGGGAGAAGACACAACACAAGCCAGGCTGCAACCTGGGAGTTCAGTCCAGGTCAAGGCCAGTTCCCGGCCTCTTTATTGCGACATAGCGGACGTACCTGTGCCTCAATTCCTCAGTCAGGCCACGATCATGAGGCCCATTTGGAGGGTCCAGCTTGTCTGCAAGGGGTCTTCTCCAGTGCTCCCTCGCCAGTTCATGCAGCTTACCTGGGCCGCCGGTTCCCCAGCGCAATGAAGATGGTACAGGAAGGTGGTGTGATGCAGGATATTGTATTGTGATGGCGCCAGGCAGGGAGCTCCCTTACACCGCCTTACTCACCCTCCCAGCGTTTTACACTTTATAACATCAAAAAAATATAGGACATTGCTATTTGCAGTTTAAAGTACAGTAAAGCAGCTTAGTGTGCATAGAATTCCAGTGCTGTATTTGATAGTTAAAAAGATGAAAAATAAAAAGCAACGTGTAGGCTTTCAGGAGAAGACCCTGGTTAGAACTATTCCCTGCAAAAAGACAGGGACCTTGTCTGTCTGCTTCAGATGAATTCGTTAACCCAAAAGTGGAATATTTTTGCACAAAGGTTATTTAATTAGAACACAGCACATTATGCGAGCGGGGCTAGCAGCATCGTCTCATTTGCATGGTAATAGACAGATTATATAATCAAAGTCTGATACCCCAGAAGCGAGGCACCGCTCCACTCTCTACAGATTGCATCTCTTCACCATGTGCTGCTCCTGCCTGAACACAGCCACAAACCTGGCCCTTCAAATAATGAATGAAAGGCGGCACTACAGAAGGAATAGGTGATCAGCGGAGACTTAAAATTAATCAAAGGAGAAAAAAAATGTTAAAAATCTTAACAAGCAACCCATAGGCTTTCAAATATGCACCAGGAGCCCAAACACTAGTTTAGAAATAAAATGAGCTGGTCGAGTAGAAAGAGAATATTTAATGTCTATAGCTCAGTAATGATGTGGCAAAGAGGGATTCTACTAAGAATATTCAAACAGAAATGTTCCATTGAAAACTAAGCCAACTTTCTCAGTTTTAGTTTTTATATTAACCAGATAGCTGATTAACCCGATTTGTTTCCAAAGTTCACAAAATGCTGACACACATACCAGCCAAAAGCTTCACATGTATTGATTAAAGCTATTATCTGGTGAATGATGTCAAAATTGGTCCAAAACCCAAACAGGCCCCATGAAATAAAGGAACGTTCTAGAACGCCTGTTGTTTGTGATTGTTAGATATACAGGGCTGGTTTGTCTTTCAAATGGATGGTCCCTCTAAAACGACATCCTAACCATGTTTCTTTGGAAAACAGAAATTAAGCTTTCCTGAAGAAGCCATCACAGTAATCTATAATACCATTGGGGTGATCCCCACCCAGAAGGGTAAGGACCACACTGAAGCACAATTATCTACATGCATGCACATACACACACAATTACCAATTCACTTTTAAATATTATAATTAAAAATGAAAGCTCATGTATTCCTTCATTATTTCTTCAACAAACTGCTTTGACGTGAAAGTTACTTCGACATATTGTGTATGTCAAGGTGCGACATTTGTTTTTTTATGTGTTTTTTCATTTGATATTAACACTTGGGCCCATATTTATGGGAAAATGACGGAGCGAGACGCTGCACAATAATTGACAGTGCCACACTTGGTTATTTTTTTACAATTCAGGGATGCACCGTATTTAAGTGAATACGGCGCATCCCTGTATTGTCCCCTGCGATGGCGCTAAATTTAGCTGCCAGCGCCAAGGCATTCTTGCACCATCCTGCAATGAAGTCTACGTTGAGGGGTGTGATTGTTTATGTGCGGAAAGGTGCCCCTTCCCGCACATAAACAATCACTAATGGCGCTTTGGCACTTCTGTGTGTGCTGCAGCACATACAGAAGTGACAAAGTGCCATTTTCAAATGATTGTTTATGTGCAGGAAGGGACACCTTTCCGCACATAAACAATCATTAACAGCATTTTGCTCTTTCTATGCGTGCTGCAGAATGCAGCACGCACCGAAAAAGGAAAAAAACGAGGAGGAGTATTTCTCTTCGTTGTGCCTTGCTAACACCACCCTTGGGGGTGGCGTTAGATTTTGGCTCTGCCTCAGGTTTACAAAATCTTGTAAATCTGAGGCAGCGTCAAAATGGAATGGGTGTTGCTGTGGCACTCCCACAGCAACACCCTTCGCATGCCCCTCCAGGGCAGATAACTGAATCAGAGGGGCCCATATTTACAAGGAGGTGTAAAGCCACAAAAAATAGCATTACACCTACTTGCAAATATGGAGGAGAGGTTAGCGCCACCGGAGCGTCACGTAAAGTGACACTCCAGTGGCGCAAGGGGCTCATAAGAATGCTCCTCGGTATGGGTGGCATTACCAGCTGTAGTATTGGAGTCAAAGGAGGGGCTGGGAAGAATCAAGCTTGAGTACAGGCTCTGTCTCCCTTACCCACAGAAATACCAGTGGATGTTTCATGCAAACAAAGGGACAAGAATTTCACAAAGACTCTTACATTCAAAGCTATCATTTGTACTCGTGGGAATCTGTCGCAAGCCAGCACTTTCCAAAACAACTAAAATTATTGGGTAAACCCAAAGGAAAAATGTTGCCCCACAGA
The DNA here is from genome assembly GCF_031143425.1 of Pleurodeles waltl. NCBI lineage: Eukaryota > Metazoa > Chordata > Amphibia > Caudata > Salamandridae > Pleurodeles > Pleurodeles waltl. Next base: position 145,640,694 of record NC_090441.1, on the reverse strand, counting down.
GATATGGATCATGGACATTTACGAATTCTCGAGTCTCCGGTGCTGGTGAGATGCCACCTATCTGATTAGCCAATTACATCCACAAATGACTAGGTAGGAAAGATCTGCCGTTCATTAATTCAACAGTCTTTTACTTTTATGGATCAGAAAGCCAGGTTCATAATATATGATAATCTGTCACTTGTCTAAGGTGCACAGTGAAAAATTAGTGACAGTACCAATTGCATACCTTAAGAATTAAGAAGCATAATAAGTCCCTGATTTATACTTTTTGACGCAAACCTGCTCTAATGCAGGTTTGCGTCAAAAAGTATACCGCCGGCTACCGCCACTCCTGGACACCAGCCGGGCGTCATATTTAAGGAATGACTCTAGCCAGTGCTAAGGCCCAGTTAGCGTAAAAATAAATTACGCTAACCGGGTAGGGGAGGCGTAGGGAAGACTGGAGGTTGTGCATGAGAGAATGATGCTAGTCAGGTTAACGTAAAAAAAATAACTCTAACCTGACTAGTGTACATTTTTTGATGCACATACCCCATGGACTTGACTCCTTTCTTAATAAAGGGCATGCCCCCCTGCCCAATGGCCATTCCCAGGGAACTTATGTCCCCTCTGCATGGCCATTGGGCACAGTGCCATGTAGGTGGGCCCACTTTAAAAAAAAAAAAAAACTTACCTGGACTTAGCTGGGATGGGTCTCCCCATCCTTAGGTGTCCTCTAGGTGTGGGTGTGGGTGGGTGAGGGTGTCCCTGGATGCAGGGAAGGGCACCTGTGGACTGCTTCCATGGTCTCTGACCATGGAAATAAGCCCACAGGTCCCCAAACATCTGGCCTGACCCAGGCGTTAAATAATGGCAGTAAGCAGGCTCAGCGCCATTATTTAAGACCCTCCTCCTCCCGTGTGTGATTTTTGCACAGGAGGATAAATAAGGCGCTAAGGCCTTAGAGTCTTTTTTTGCCCGGGAACATCTACCTTGAATCTTATTGATGCAAGGTAGATTTCCGCAGGCAAAAAATGACGCTAACTCCATAACTCTGATGCTAGACGGGTCTGGTGCCAAAGTATAAATATGGAGTTAGGTTTTGCCGGATTTGCGTAGTAAAAATGACACAAACGGAGTATAAATATGCCCCTAAGTGCGGGAGCCATTCGAACTTTAAACTCAAAAATATTTCAATTTCCTGAAACTAATCAAGCAGGATTCTGTTTAGAAGCAACAGATGCACAATGTTACATGCGGGAATTAAAGGTTTTGGGAATGGGCATACAATTCAGAGTTTCAAATATTGAAAACTGTGGAGAGAGCTGGGCACAGATTTTAGCCCGTCAACTAGATTAATATATATAATATATATGACATGTCTAGAATGTCCAGGACCGTTATTATGCCCTGGCCATACTCAGTGGCATAACAGAACTTGAGGGGGACCCCGCTGCCAAGACATGGAGGGTGCCTCCCGCACTCCAGACCCAGTCAGGAGCTCTAAGTCAGGGGCTCGTGCACAGTGCCAGAGAGGCCCCTCCGAAGCTCAGGGCCCCCCACACCACAGGGGCTGCTGGGGCTATTGATATGCCACTGGCCATGCTAGAGTAGTGGTAGTAGCGCATTCCTATGTTTTTTGTAGATTAGTGCACCAGTTTTGAGTGGCATAAGCAGCTCAGTATCCAGCCTAGTTTTCTGCTGAGGAAGATCAGCTTGCTTCCAACTCAGTCGACCACAAGTCATGATTGTGTCCTGTAGGGTTTTGGTCCCAGTAGGTTGGAAGTCTCAGGTCAGGGGCTTAACACCAAGACGTAAGCAATGTACAAACCAAGCAAAGCAATCCACACTAGCAGTTTCTTATAGAGATTCGGCCATGGTTTTTGGTGTCAGTGGCTTATCCATGATTTGACCAGGTGGTTGTGACATCTCTTGGCGGAGACAGGACATGAGGTAGATGGAAAGAGCACTTTGTCACCTAACAACAAAAACAGAGGCTCTCTCTAAGTTATCTAGAGCGCTTCTCAGCCGCCAGACCTCCACACAAGCACTGTCACAAAGAGGCTCAACCACAGGAAGATGAGAATAGAGTTTCAAGAGACAACTGGTCACTCAGTGTACTTGTCTTGGCCAGGTCAGCAGCAGAAACAGCTATCCAGCCTGACATCCAGACAGTTCCACACTCACAAGAAGACCATCCTTGTGATATTTCTCAAAGCAGCTTGGTCTTAGCATTATACAATTACTTAAGGCGCTCTCCCTGTTTTAAACCTTCCCTAACTAAAATCAGACTTCTTCCCTGGTCCACACATGCGCTTGTGCAAACATTTTCGTATGGAGGGACAGTAGGTATCATTTACATATAAAGAAGTCTGTCCCCCTAAATCATATTAACTACCATTAACTTCCAGCCATTAAATGGCATTATCAAAAGACAATGGTCACCCATGTGTAGACGAGGTACGCATGGTGAAACACACACACGAATCACTGCAGAGCATGTGTCTGGATCTGTGACACAAGCCTTCATAGAAGAAAAATATAATCTGTTAGGAACTGTGCATGCCTGGGTAAGACAGCACAGGACGACTGTGGTATAGACCACTGAGCGTACATTAAACACCGGTACAATCTTTCATAACTCAATTATCATCAATACTAATATCACCAGTATAATCAGTGCAAGACTTGGGGCCTGATTCAGCTTTTGAGGGAGGGGTTACTCTGTCACAACGGTGACGGATATCCAGTCTGCAGAAATCTAAATCCCATTGTTTCCTGTGGGATTTAGGTGTTGGCGGACAGTATTTCCCTGACCATTGTGACAGAGTAACCCCTCTGCCGGAATCTAAATCAGGCCACTAGTATGTCAGTTACCAACAGTACTCTGTAGCACCAGTGCAAGTCCTTGTGAACAGTGTCACCCCCATGACAATATAACCAATGCAAGGCTTAGGAACTCATTCTCCATGAGTATCACTGCTACATGCCACCAGTAGTCACCAATGCCAGAACTTTCCTTACAAAGCCTTATTAGCACACCTACGGCCTGATTTATCCTTTTTTATTAACGCATTTGCGTATTTTTTTGACGCAAAAGCGGTGCAAACTTACAAAATACAATTATATTTTGTACGTTTGCGCCTCTTTTGAGTCAAATAATGATGCAAATGCGGCGCTAAAAAAGTATAAATCAGGCCCCTACTATCAGTGCTTGTACCATTATTGCAAGACTTAATGATTCAGCCAATATCAGAGTTAGCATCACTAGCACAAGTGTTACTGACCTAGGCCTTCATTATGAATGGTGTGGTTATTTTTGATATGTGTGGTAACCACTATTACCGCACATTTCATAATCACGATATTTGTGATAAATATTGGCGGTGGAACCTGCTGATATTTATCAGGGAAAATGCCTGGTATTTACCAGGACATGTGCACTAAAATCTGCATGTTACTCCCCAAAAACGTGTAGTTGGGTTATAGTTACCACACCAGAGTCCGATTTTACCACAAGCAATGAGGTTTGGTGTCGGTATCACCAGTTTAAGCCTTTTGCACTTTAACAAACAGTATATCACAGCATAATTCCTACAAACTCTGTTATCATCAGAGTCCTAGTACAGCCAATGTTAGCCCTAGTGTGCTGCTAGAGATAAAACAGAGAAAAGAGAGCCACCTTCATTTCCACTTGTAGGCATTACACCAACTCTGCACCCCACCCCTGCCAACGCCAACGCCCAGGCACAAGATCTTCAAATACCTGCTGAGCGCTGTGTTCCTTTCTCCTGCATCACTAGACCCAGGCAGCAGATAAACATCAAACGTCCTCAGTCCCCCTTCCAGTCGCCCTTGAAGGAGGGCTGTGCATTTAGAGACTTCCTGGCGGGGTCAGGGCTGTGGAGATCACGCCCAATCTCCTATATCTTGGCCAGCTTGTAATGTTTCAGGCCTAGTTAGCCTTCAACAATGCTCAGTATGCCTTCCGTATTCTGAGCACAGGCTCGTTACTCCTAAAAACATTTATTTCATGTAAATGTTGTAGCATCTTGAAGAGGCCAGGCGAGCGTAAATGAGGGCCCTGGCATTAGTCAGTATCCCTTCGCCTTTTACCCATCCCTCGTGCTCACCTAGCCATCTGCAGAGCTCCATACAGGCCCAGAACAAGCTTTTGTTGGCCCCATATCGAAATTACAAGTCCCGTTTCTCTTCTAAGGCCGCCTTTGGAAAATAAGTTAGATATTTTACATTATGAAGAAAAATAGACCCATACAATTGGAAAATAGGATTTAAAGATACGTGTACAGAGAGTTCGGTTTTGGGACTGTGATTCAGGGTATTGCTGGGAACAGTGGCCAGGGAACATAAACATTTGTAACAACAGGATATACATAAAGGGCAACTTTAAAAGACTGGTTAGGGGTCCATTCAAAGAGATTGAGGGCTTTTTGTCTCGGATGTGTTTTGCAGTGGTGCTCTGTAAAGCAACCTGGGCTAGTAGAAACTGAAATGATTTAGAGTCAGCCCGAAAGGGGCAGAGAATCTCCAAAATATATAAGAATGTGTGGGAAATTGTGCATTATATATCAAACAGAGGCAGGAATATTAAACTAAATTGGATTTGAGTTGATATCTTTATGACAGTCGAGGGATACTCTCGCTTTTCCTTCTAACAACTTTTTTGAGAAAACCTAAATGGTGACTCTCACGGCAAACCACACGCTAGCAGTGAAACAGATTATGATTTAGAAAAAAAAACTTTACATTAGGAGATGTTGAAGCTTATGTAGCCAATACATGAACGAAAACTGCAAGAGATGTTAAGGCAGGTCCCAAAGATACTGTTGCATATCCTGGGGTCCAGGGCCCAGTTCCACAGGGTTTGGATTCCAAATTCATGGGTGCAAGAACTTAGTTCAGTGTAGCATCACTAAGTAGGAAAGTCCAGATTACTGAGCGTTCCTCCTGGTGTGCTACTTGTGCTTTATTGATTACTAACAAGGACCCCGTGGTAATTCAAACCCAGTTCTGCTCTTAGAATAACACGCTCAAGCGTAGCACTAAGAAAAGACACCAAGGGGCAGATTTATGGTACGTGCCAAGTGCAGCGCCACTGCCCCTGCGCCCCTTAGCGCCCTATTAGCGCTCGCCTACCGTCACCATGTGTGCGTGGTATTTAAAATATGACGCACCATGGCACAGGGTAGGGGGCAATAGCATCCTTCTAAGTGACGCTATAGATGTACTCTGCAGGAGTAACGCCAACATGTTGGTGCTACTCCTGCAGAGTACACAGGGGTCCATTATAAATAATGGAAGCCCCCTTTTAATGCCTGCTCGGAGAAGGCATTAAAAGTATTGCAAAAAATGGCGCAAGGAAATCTCATAACAGGGGAACGCCCCCCTTGCATACATTACGCCTAGCACAGGCATAATGTAGCGCAATGGTTTACAAAGTGCCGCAATACAAGCACTGCACCACTTTGTAAATATGGCATGTGGGAAATGCCACCTTAACGCCACATTTGCGTTGAAAGAAATGCTGAAAATGTGGCACAAGGTGACGCCAGTGCCGCATAAATATGCTCCTCTGAGCCTGATTATTTGTTGAAGCGTTATATATCACCCCTGCTAAATAACAATACCACAGGGTACTTTATTTATCGGTGTGATAAATACCACCTATTATGAGGTTACGGAGAATAACTTGCAGATTTTGGCATCTAATGCACCAAAATATGCATGCTAGGGGAAATGCCATATGTTTCCCCTGTGAAATTTCTGCAGATTTGACCTGCCAAAATTAAATGAAAGTTGGGTTACTTAACGAATCCAATAATTATCAGATGTGTTAAATAAAAACAAACTTGTGATTCTTTTCAATACGTATACAGGTGTTTACGCAAAGGGCAGAATTTAACAAGACATCCATTATTAGGTCAATAATATATGAAAGTGCTTATTTCATCAGTTTTATTCTGTTGCTTAGTACATAAACAATAACCACACAGAATATAAATGAAACAGTATGTGTGCATGTTGCTAGCAGCGAGAATAAAAGAAACAGTTTTAAGAGGTTTTTAGAATGTTTCCATCAGCCTACCACCCTAAAGAGATTTTTCTGCGCTACACTACAGGCTCATGGAATAGCTAGCTTGCCTCTTGAGTATCATGGGGCTCTGTGCACTGTCCACCTGTCCACAGTGGATCAGCTGTGTTTATCAAAAGTCAGCAGGGAGAAAGCGTTCCTTCAGAAGGAAAACACACCATCATCTATGCTCAGCTCCTCTCATCACTGAATCAGCTCTTGGCATAAGAGTGGATGCTCCGGCAGTCTGGCAGGCCCTTTTGTGATAATCTGGTGCAAAGGCCTCTCTCCCTCTGTGGTCAATTAAAGGTGTGTATTTAGAATATTAACCATTGACTTTTAGCCTGCATTGCAAAATCAACTGGTCTAAATCAGCAAGATGAAAATACAATTTAGACTACAATTTTATCTTACACGTCTACTGTTAAATCTTGATATGTAGATATCAAGAAGTTGGTGGCAGACGTGTCATCTAATGTTGTAACAAATCAGTGTTTAGATTAAATAACACTTTCACATGTTCTCCAAAAGATAATGATATGCTGAATGTGAACCAAAGGCAGAGAGGCTAACTTAACCTCTTCAAACTAGAGTCTTACTTGGAAGTCCACAATATGCTCTGCTTCTACATCTGAGTGTGACATTACTGAATACCCATTGACGATATCATTTAAGGATAAAATATGTTTTTACCTCATATAAATCGTCTATATAAAATTAATTAAAAAACATGCTCCTAAAAGAAGGAAATAAAAGGTTTCTAGAATAAACTAACATCAGCATAAATGAATATATTGTCAGGCTTCATTTAAATAAAATAGCATAAAATAATGTATTAATCAGTGCATGAATACTTTTTTCAAGCCTTTGATGTTTCAAGCAGTAATATTAAAAGTATTATATTACAATATAAGAACATTGTCACAAAGACACAGCAATCATGAAAATGAATTAAGTGATGTGTTTTGACAAGTAATCAGACAAGACATTACATTGAAATTGGCCAAATGAGAAAAAGTAGCTCGGTGAAAAAATTTAAGGGAAAAGACAAATAGTCTGAAGAAGCTTTCTTTCAGTCTTTTTCATTTAGTATCAGATTTTGTCAATATTTTCAGGCAAACTATAGGACAACCATGGAACATTAGTTGTTGATGGAAGTTGTTTCCACATCAGAAGGACCATGGGCAGCATATGAGTGATCGATGAGATGAATTAATGTTGTAGGCATAGTACTGCTGCTTGTGAAGTTAATGGACAACAGCACTGGAGCAGATTTTGTGGTTGAAGCATTCCAAGATTCCAAGAGTGCATGGACTGGTTGCTAGAATGCCATCAGGGGTGCAAGCCAGTGATCAAGAAGTGCTTCAAAAGGTGAAGCATTTGGCAGCATAGGCAGGTACATTGCTTGGCTGTACTTCTGGTGTAACAGCAGCGGTTGTGGAAGCCTTTCCACATCCAGGAAAGTCATTGAGAGTTGCTCCAGATGTAACTCCAAGATGATTTCAAATGAGCAGTGTGTACCCAAAAAGACTGTCCTTACATGCAAAGCATCAATTTTGCAAAAAGACGAGCCAGCTCTCACTTATTTCAGAAAGTCATTTATGTCCCAAATAGTACGCAAACGTTTTCTCAGAACTTTTGCTCTGTACTCTATGTTATCTTGGAGATTGATACCATTGTTTGATTGGAAAGTAGATGACAAAAACCACAGCAGATGATTGGTAGGATGGTGGGGAATTCTCCAAAGAAACTAGAGAACATGGAATGGAAAAATTAGGGGGTCTTTCCACACACCGCTTTAAATCTAGTCACCAGACCGGATCATTTGTCCTTGAAAAAGTGCAAAACAACAATTGTATTGCACGTGTTAACTGTTGTTTGCAAACTATCTGCAAATTAGTGGGGTATTGTGTTTATAACAGCCTTTGTATTCCTGAGTCAATTCAACCTTTTTTGCAAGTCGCAGGTTTCAGTCACAGAGGTTAAAGACACCACTTTTTGTAGTAAAACTGCAACAAGTTTACTACTGTTATCAAAACGCATGTCCTTTGCAACAATTCTATGTCAAGGGACACCTTTGATTATATGGTAAGGTGGGGGTGTTAGAATTGGGGTCTTTGGTTTGCAGTCAGGTTACCCCCTGTCCAAGCAAGGACCCTCACTCACTCTAGTCAGCGCAAAGGAGAAACACACCCAGTTAACCCGCGCTCACCCCCTTGGTAGCTTGGCACAAGCAGAAAGGCTTAATCCAGGGACAATGTGTAAAGTATTTGCACCAACACGCACAGTAATACAGTGGAAACTCTACAAAATGACTCAACACCAGGTTAGAAACATAGCTAATAATTTTCTGAGCAAAACAAGACCAAAAGAACAAAAATCCAACATACAAGTGGAAAGTTAATACGTTTTTAAAAGATCAAACTTCAATATAGCGCTTAGTAACACAAATGCTTCAAATTGGTGATATCACGGCATTGTGACCGAGTCGTTCCCAACAATCCGACGCTAATGGTGCTGGTCACGGAGTCACACAGACCCCCAGCTGCAGTACCTTATGAAAATGAGGAAACAAGCCAGTGCACAGAGACGGTGATCATGGTTTCGTTTGATCCAATGCGGGGTCAGTTCCGGTGCTGTGGAGCGAAGGAGCAGAGGTGTCATGAAGAGGCGTTGGGTCCTTGCTGCGGAGCAACACACACTTCCAGCGGAGTCAATATCCGGCGGTCACGGTGTGGTGCGGCAAAGTCAGATGTGACGGACGTCGGTAACCCAGCACTTCCAGACTTCGCGGAGTCACGGTCTTCAGCGAGGCTGCGGTGGCGTCGGGCCTGCAGGGTCGTCACACTCCAGCAAGGACCACGGCTTCAGTTGCAAGCGGTGTTATGGGATCTGGCAGTGGTGCCATTCCAGAGTCGTCCAAAGTTGGTACACTTGTTTTTTCTTGATTTTCCACCAGCTTCTCCTTTCAAGGGCGCAGGGACTGGATCGAGCACCACTTGGCCGGGCAGGAGTCTCAGCAGAGTCCAAGTGCTGGCAGAGGAAGTCTTTGATGGATCTGAGACTTCAGAATATGGGGCAAGCTCAGTCCAAGCCCTTGGCGATACCTCTCAAGCAGGAATATATCTCTAAGTCTAGTCTTTGTCCCCTGAAGTAGCAACTGCAGGATAGTCCAACAAAGCATAGTCACAGGCACGGGCAGCACTTCTCCTTCTGCTCTTCTCCTGGCAGAAGTTCCTCTTGAATACTTGAAGTGATCTAAAAATCTGGGGTTTTTGGTCCACTACTTATACTCCTTTCCGCCTTTGAAATAGGCAAACTTCACAAGGAAAGTCTCTTGTTCACAAGATCCTGCCTTGCCCAGGCCTGGCCCAAGACACACACCAGGGGGTTAGAGACTCTATTGTGTGAGGGTGTGGACAGCCCATTCAGGTGTAGGTGACCACTCCTCCCTCCACTCTAGCCAGGACGGCTCACCAGGATATGCAGACTACACCCCAGCTCCCTTTGTGTCACTGTCTAGTGGAGATTCACAAACAGCTCAACTGTCAGTCCGACCCAGACAGGGAATACACAAGCCGGTAGAGTCACAGAATGGTTTCAGTAAGAAAATACCAACTTTCTAAAAGTGGATTTTTCAAACAGACAATATAAAAACCAACGTTACCAAAAGGTGTATTTTTAAATTGTGAGTTCAGAGGCCCCATACTACACATCTCTATCTGCTCTCAAAGGGAAACTACACTTAAGGGATATTTAAAGGCAGCCCCCATGTTAACCTATGAGAGAGATAGGCCTTGCAACAGCGAAAACCGAATTTGCAGTATTTCACTGTCAGGACATGTAAAACACATCAGTACATGTCCCACCTTTAAGATACACTGCACCCTGCCCATGGGAATACCTAGGGCCTACCTTTGGGGTGCCTTACATGTATAAAAAGGGAAGATTTGGGCCTGGCAAATGGGTACACTTGCCAAGTCGAATTGGCAGTGCAAGACTGCACACCCAGACACTGCAGTGGCAGGTCTGAGGCATGTTTACAGGGCTACTCATGTGGGTGGCACATCCAGTGATGCAGGCCCACTAGCAGCATTTGATTTACAGGCCCTGGGCACCTCTAGTGCACTTTACCAGGGACGTAGATCAAATATGCCAATCATGGAAAAGCCAATTACACGTGCAATTTACACAGGGAGCACTTGCACTTTAGCACTGGTCAGCAGTGGTGAAGTGCCCAGAGTACCAAAAACAACGAAAACAGAGTCCAGCACACAGTCAAAACAAGGGCATCACCGGCAAAAAAGACAGGGGAGACCACGCCAAGGTTGCCAGGTCAAGCAAGGGATATATATCTGTTAGACCTGGTATCCTTGGTGTAGTTTTCCCTAGCTATTTGCCTTCAGACCTCATGTTTTTGCTGACTTCATTTTTGCTGGCCTTATGATTCTGCACACTTTAACACTGCTGATCACTGCTAAAGTGCGTGTGCCCTTTCCCTAAAACATGGTAACATAGGCATATACCCAAATGGCATCCTGAATTTACTTATATATCCCTAGTAAAGTGAACTACCTGTGCCGAGGGCCTGTAAAATAAATACTACTATCGGGCTTGTAGAACTGATTGTGCCATCCACTTAAGTAGCCCTTTAAACATCCATTGGGCCTGCCATTGCAGAGCCTGTAAGTGCAGTTTTAATCTGCCATTTCGACCTGGTAAAATAAACCTTTTGCCAGGCCTAAACCTACCTTCCAACTAGACAAGATAACCTCTTTTGGTGTCTCTACAATTACGATTGAAAATCTTAACTTATGGTGAAGTCGGATTTTAAATTGCAATTCTGAAAATCCTACTTTTAGAAAGTTGTCATTTTCTTGCCTTAGCCATTTAAGCCTGTAGTCTGTCTCTTGCCACTTGACTGGGTGTGGCTGGTAGTTGGGCTTTGTGCATTCCTCCTAGACAGCCACAACAAATGGAGCTTGGGTGTGACTTGATGAACCATCTGTGTCTTGATGGACCATCCTGAGCAGGATGGGAGGGGGGAGCTGGACACAGCCTTATTTACATCTGAATAGGCAATGTCCTGTCCACACACAAAGGGCTGCATACCCACCTGTAGAGATTCTGGAGCTAGGGCAGAAAAGTAGGACATCTGTACACTTCAAAGACATGTCTTTGAAGTTTCACCCACATCAAAGGCATCACTGGGTATAAGAACTGGACCTTAGACTCTACCACATCAGTACACCTCTGGATGGGTGGATACTCTGCCAGGAAGGACTGCTGTGCTGCTGAAGGTCTGCCACTCTGAAGGACTGCACTCTGCTGCTTTGCTGTGCTGACCTGCTGCCTGCTGTCCTCTATCCTGAGACTGAGAAGGGCTGGACCTGCACCTCTCCAGCCCAGAACCCAAAGTGTCTCCAAGTGTTCATTGGCTGGCCTCCTGATCTGAAGTCTCAGGGACATAAAAGATTTCCATTAACCCTTCTTCTGCACCTGGACTCTGTCATCTGTTAGTCTGTCCTGCCAAGTAGTGCCAACACAGTCCGGGACCATTGGAAGTGGGCCTTAGGTGTTGGCTCCAGTGGAACTGATGCATCCTCTGCTGAACAACGCATCTCAGAGGCAAATCGAAGTATTGCCTCAACTGAGCAGTGCATGTTCAAGCAGAACTGACACATCACCATTGCTGCGTGGATTGGATACAATTCATTTCCTTTAGAACTGACACTGTGAGGTGTTTTCCTCATGCACAGTCCTTGCATCCCTGCTGATGGCAGCCTCGATGACGAAACTCTGCATTACAGCTTCACCGCTCATCAGAGCCAATACATTGCCTCGACTGCACAACACCTCCTTGACACTGGCCTTCTCATTGCAAGCCCCGTTAACAGGATCATCGATGTACGATGTATATGCATATATGCTTTAGGATCTCGCACCGCAGCCTTGCTGCACCTCGGAAGCAGTACATAGCCTCTGCTGTGTGACACATCTTCGACCCAAATCCACGCAACACTCTGCAACCTTGGATTAAAGTATTTTTGTTCAGAAGGCCTACTTCGGTCCCTGTAGCTGGCCAGCATCCCATCACAGTTGTCCTGAGCTTTTGACTTTGTCCTGGTCTGGTGCGACCTGATATCCTGTTGGTGCTATTTGCTTGCAAATGCCATTCTACTGTTTACTCTTTAAAAATTCATAACTCAAGTTCTACTGATTTGATTTTTGTCATTTTGGTCTTGTTCTATTTATTTAAAAAGTTTCTATGCTTCTAACCTGGTTCCTTTTTGTGTGGTGTTTTTGCCGTTTAACTGTTTGAAGTATTGCACAAATACTTTACATTTTGTCTTCAAGTTAAGCCTGACTGCTCTGTGCCAAGCTCCAAGAGGGTGAGCACAGGTTCATTTGGGGTTTGTTTATGCCTTACCCTGACAAGGATTGTGGTTGCTGCTGGACCAGAGTTCACATCCGAGTCACCAAATTTCTTACAATAACTATATCTATAGAATCTTCACGAAAAATGTGTGAAAAAAACCCATGATGCAATACAATCCTCTATCATGGTCAACAACGATATTTTGTATAACATGCGTGATAAAGGCATCATGATAAACAATGTGTGCTAACAACTGACAATCTGCACAGGGGGCTTATTTAATCTACAAAAAGACCCCAGGAATGGTGATCCATGGGAATTAAGAACTGCAGGTACTCTCCAATCTCAAGACATCATCAGTCTTACTCAGGCTCAGTCCTTGAGAAACTAGCTGTGAGTTGGCCCATGAACTGTAGTCCTTTCTCTAATCATTTCTGGGCTGTTCTTCTACGATTCCCCACATGTTGGTATTGGATGGACTATATAACAGGGAAAGGTGGGCTCTGAATAGAAAAGACCTTGCTCCACCTCTGCTTGCATTGTCATTTTATGGCACAATCTAGTGGTTGCCCCCCTCAACTTACTCAATTGTGAAAGGGGTGCTTAGTCTTTTTTAGAGACACACCTCACTTCCTTAGCTCTTTGATGTAAGAATTCTACAATATGGACTGCAAGGCCCTTTGAAATTGCTGGGCCCTTAGCTAACAGGCCCAGCCACCCCCTCTCTTTCCCCCCCTTGTAACTGTCTGGCTTCATATGAATAAAGAACCTTTGCTTAATTTGAGCCACTGGTTGAAGGTGGGACCCGCTGGCAAAAAAGTAGCCAGAAAATAGAAATACACCCCACATGGAACATAAACCATACCTCTAATCACACAGAATGTGAATGGGCAAACCCAATCCTCCTTAGAAGTGTTTCCTTCGCCCTTCTATTTATCCATCCTTTCTCTCTCCCATCCATTAATTTCTATCTATTCATTCATCTTTCTCTCCATCTCTTCACCTTTTCATCCACCATCTTCCATCCAACCCTTCTTACCTCCTTTCACATATACATCCTTCATTTCAACGACCCACCCATCAATACATTTGTCATTAATCCTTTCATCTTTCTTTTCACTATCCATCCTTCCCTTGCCCCTTTGCCATTATTAAACTCATCTGCTAACCCTTCCATTCATTCAACTTTTCGCCTAGCAATCATTTTATTCTCTTACATCCATCCTTTCACCATACCATTTTTTTTTAGCCTCCCAGACAGCGCACGCTATCCAGTTGTGAAAATCCTATTCTTAGCTTACAGTGGGCTTACAGCTTGCCCATTGCTTGCCATTGGTTGGCTTTAGTGTCACTCTCATTTCCGTACTTAGGGCCATATTTATACTTTTTGACGCAAAACTGCGCTAACGCAGTTTTGCGTCAAAAAAATTAGCGCCGGCTAACGCCATTCTGAAGCGCCATTCGGGCGCCGTATTTATTCAATGACGTTAGCCGGCGTTAGCCGCCAGGGCTGCCTGGTGTGCTTGAAAAAAAATGACGTACACCAGGCAGCGCCGGCGTAGGGGAATATGGAGCTTGGGCACCAAAAAATGGGGCAAGTCAGGCTGAGGCAAATTTTTCGCCTCAACCCGATTTGCGCCATTTTTTTCGACTCTCAACCCCCATTGAAATGACTCCTGTCTTAGCAAGGACACGAGTCATGCCCCCTTGCCCAATGGCCATGCCCAGGGGACTTCTGTCCCCTGGGCATGGTCATTGGGCATAGTGGCATGTAGGGGGGCACAAATCAGGCCCCCCTATGCCACAAAAAAAAAAAAATATTATTACTTACCTGAACTTACCTTATGTTCCCTGGGATGGGTCCCTCCATCCTTAGGCGTCCTCCTGGGGTGGGCAAGGGTGACAGGGGGGGTCCCTGGGGGCATGGGAGGGCACCTCTGGGCTCCTTCCGAGCCCACAGGTCCCTTAACGCCTGCCCTGACCAGGCGCTAAAAAATGACGCAAAAGCGGCTGGACGTCATTTTTTTTGACCCGCCCACTCCCGGGCGTGAGTTTTGCCCGGGAGTGTAAATACGGCGCACATGCCTCAGAGTCAATTTTTTAGACGGGAACGCCTACCTTGCATATCATTAACGCAAAGTAGGTGTCCACGCTACAAAATGACGCAAACTCCATGGACTTTGGCGCTAGACCCATCTAACTCCAAAGTATAAATATGGAGTTAGTTTTGCGTCGGAATTGCGTAAAAAAAAACGACGCAATTCCGGCGCAAACAGAGTATAAATATGGCCCTCAATATTTAATGGCTTGTCTTCCTCTTTAGGTCGAACATAAGCATTCGACCTTGTGTGTACTTTTAGTATACTTCTTACGGCTTAAAGCAATTTCATTTGTTAGTTGCAGTGTCCTTTAAAAAATCTTGCTCGCTAGTTGTCAGTTCTGCCTTTTTCTCCCTCCTTTTTCTGTTTCAGAGCACTGTATTTTTCCACTATTTTTTCTTTAGCTGTTGCTGTGACAGACTATTTTTGGTGCACCCTTTTCACTATGGGTTCCCTAGGGTGGTAGGTGCCTGTGTATATTTGCAGCATTCCGTTTCTCCCATCTCCTCTCATGTCGCTGGCATTTGTTTTGGCTTTATTCCAGTGCTGTCCTCGTTTACCTCCTAAAATAAGCTTATTTTACAAAAGAAACACCTGGTCGTTTAGATCACTGCTCACGAAAGCCACAATATGCCCTTTCTTGGACAAGAGGTACTTGGAGAAACAACAAACAATGGTCCTCCTCATTTATGGGGATTTGGTGTAGAGCAGCACAGCAAGTCATGTTGCTGCGCTGCCCTACACTAAGGTGAAAGGGCAGGAATGCACCCCATTTATGCAATACTGTACATTCCTGTCCTTTCCCCCTGTGTTGCTGCTGTTTTGGCAGCCTCGGACCAATGGAGGCACCCTTGCACCATGGTGCAATGGTGCCTGTACTGTCTGCAGGATTGTTTTTCTGCAGGAAGGGACACCTTCCTGCAGAAAAACAATCCTGAGAGGTGTTTTATCTTTCTATGTGTGCTGCATTCTGCAGAGTTATAAACAAGAATACATAAATATATTTCTACTTGTTAAGTCTCACCTCGGGAGGTGAAAGGTTTTGGCACATCACCAGGTTTACATGATTTTGTAAATATGGAGAAGCATTAAAATCCATGGGTGTGGGATGGGAACACCCACCGCAAACCCCTTGGAACGTCTGCCAAGCGCAGACTAAGGCAATGCACAAATTTGCGCTCCCTTGCCTTACTTCATATCTATATGGTCATTAAAAGCTAGACAAAGAGACTTTGTGTGGCCTCATAGATTTGATTTTGTAGTCTGCACCGTCAGAGCGTCACACAGTGCAGTGTAACATAAGCTCCAGCAACCCACACAGTAGGGGGGCCCCAAGCTCCAGGGAGTCCCAAAAGCAAAAGTGGTAGGGTGGGCCAGAGAGGGGAGACCCCCTCAACCTACTTTCCAAGGGGGGCCATCAAGTTTCATTATACCACTAGCTCCGGTGGCGCACAGGGCTCATAAATGTGCCCCAACGTTTTGGAAACAGTATCTGTTCAACAAAGCAGCAGCTCAGTCACTCTGACGTACAGTGCAGAATGGAAATCTCCACATTCTCTCTGACACGATAAAAGATCTCACATCAATGGCAGTGAATTCAGTGAAATTAAGGCCCATATTTATACTTTTTTGGCGCCGCGTTTGTGCCGCTTTTTGACGCAAAAGTGGCGCAAATTTACAAAAATACAATTGTATTTTGTACGTTTGCGCCGCTTTTGTGTCAAAAAGTGGCGCCAATGCGGCACTAAAAAAGTATAAATATGGGCCTAAGTCTTCCACAGCGGTTCAGGACAGAGCTCATCCGGGCTTCTGTGACAGGGTTTCCATCCCAGAGTCTCCCAGACCTTCTGGCACACCCACCACAAGTCTTCACTTCTCACGGTAAAGTTTGGTTTCCTAAATGAAGCCCGCTGACAAAAACACTAGACTGCGGCAGCGAACTAATCAGTACGCGGAAGAGGTGCAGTATGGTTCAGCTGGTGTTGTGCGGATATACTTCTGTCGTTCTATGTGTCACATTGTTGTGTTTCTTTCTGTCTGTCTCTCCAGTCTATCGGTCTTTCTAGCTATGTAATTATTCCGGTGCCAGGCACTGAGGCCAGTAGCTGCATAAATCCAAAGCTGCCCATCGGTGCTGCCATCACGGAAAGCTCCCAGGACCGGACTGGGAACCCAAAGCACGACTGGCAATTTTGGCAGACCACGTGTACAGGTGGGGTGATGGCATTGCAATGGTGCAAGTGCGAAGCAATTCTTGTTTTGTTACTCGGGCCGAGTTCACAGCTCTGTTGTAAAACCGGCCCTCAGTAACAAACCGGCCCAAACCACTGCAAAACCGTCCCCCACCCACCATCTGGCCTCCTGGGTAAACACCCGAGGCCGGCTACGGTAGTCCGGCCCTGGAAGCTTTTGTTATTCCAGCATGTGAGCAAGGCATGCACCCGCACCTTTGGGAAATAATTCAGTGACAGCCTTTTAGTGTAAAAGGTCATTTATTAGGACAGGATTGCAACAAGCAACAATAAACTTAAACTTTTAATCCGAAAACCGCAACTTTAATAACGTCCTCCCTTTAACATCTCCTCGCTCATCCTTCCACTCCAAACCTGCATTTCGTTTCCATTCCCCTACCCCTGCCGCTCTACCCTCCACTGATCTAACCCTGCCCCAACCCATTAACATCTTCCCCAACAAATCATTTATAGCCAGGGTCGTGATTGAAAAACAGCTTCCATTAAAATGACACACCCGCCAGATTTCCACCAATAGTCGCCGCTGACAAACCTTTCTGCATCATGAACAGCACAAAACGCAAAGCCCGACTCTCTAACTGTTCACCCTTCTGCAGCCAAAAATTCCCTGCAAACCGCTCAAATGATTGAAAATCCAACCAGGCCAGCCGGTAACTTCGCCGAGTGGATTCCGCTAAAGACATCTCCACCAGCCCCGTGATCATCATGCCCCCCACTCCCAAATGTCTGCCGGGACCGCTGTCTTGTTCTGTTCTGCTCCTGGCGCCAGGTTGCGAAAACGCTGCCACTGTGAATGAGACAGGGAATCCGCAATCTCATTGAATACACCCGGTATATGAGCAGGTGTAAAGATCACATTCAAAGATAAACACTGTAACATAAATTGGCGCAACAAGCGCAAAACCCTAAGGTCCCTTGCCTTTTGTCTGTTAACCAGTTCCACCACTGCCATGTTGTCAACTCTAAATAAAACTGTCCTGTTTGCTAACTCCCTCCCCCATACTGCCATTGCTACCAAAAGGGGAACAATTTCCAAAAAGGCAATGCTCCTCCCTTGCTGTAACCATTGTGCTGGCCACGACTCTGCGCACCACCTGCCGTCCCAAAAAACTCCAAAACCATTCGCTCCAGCTGCATCTGAAAATATCTGTACCTGCCATACCGTCTCAACCTCACAGAAGAACATGGATACCCCATTGAAATGCTTCAAGAATGTTTCCCACACCCTCACGTCTTCTCTCAGTCCCATTGAAACTCGTATTCTGTGGTGTGGCATCACTGCTCCCGACATAGCCAGCCCCAACCTTCTGCAGAAAGTCCTACCACCTCTGACTACCCTACAAGCAAATTTGAGATAACCCAGCAACTTCTGTGCTTTTCGCAAATCAATTTTCCGTGCCTCCTTCACTGTACCCAAGAATTCCAGCATCTCTTTGACTTTCTGTGTTGGTAATCTGGCTGTCAGGGTAATGGAGTCTAGGCTCTATGCCCGAAAAGGTGAGTACCGCTAAAGGTCCTTCTGTCTTTTCCGGGGCCAGAGGCACCCCCATATGTCGCGCCATGTCTTGAAAAGCCGTCAAAGCCTTCCCGCAAGCCCCGGAGTCGCCCTTCCCTACAAACAGGAAGTCATCCAAATAGTGGGTCACGCATAGTGCCCACTGATCTTGCTGAAAACCCACTGCATGAAAGTGCTAAATGCCTCAAACTGGGCGCAAGATATCGCGCAACCCATGGGAAGGACCCTGTCCACGTAAATGCCCCCTTCAAATTGCATCCCCAACAACTCAAAATCTCCCGGGTGTATAGGCAGGAGCCTAAAAGTTGGTTATGTATCACACTTTGCCAATTCAGCCCCGGAGCCACATCCCCTGACCAGTTTAATAGTGTCGTCCACAGATGCATATACTACTCTGGTGTCCTCAGCCGCAATAAAATCGATCACAGATGCGCCCTCCGGCCATGACAGGTGGTGTATCAATCTGAACTCACCCGGGGCCTTCTTCAGCACTACTCCCAACGGGGAGATCATCAGGGTTTGACTCAGCCAATCATAAAAGGGGCCCACAATTCTGCCCAATGACACTTCCTTATCCAGTTTACTTCTCAGTACCTGTGGCAATTCTTTGGCAGACCGCAAATTGTCTGCCCATCGCCTTGTACGTGGACCTTGGTAGCTGACCCTAAAACCCTCCTGAAAACCCTCTGCTAGCTTGATCGCTGTAGCCCTATCCGGGTATCTGTGCAGCCATGGTATGAGGAAGTCTATCTTAATTGGCGTAGGCCCCCTTTGGAGCAGGAGGGCCCTGCGCGCCTCTGCCCTTGGATGCTCTCCATTGCTCTGCTGGACTGGAGAGCGAAAAACACTGCGTAACCGGGTGACGGCCCCCGTATTTGGAACAATCGTGTTTGAATTTACAAGGCTGTCTGGAACAGAAACCCTTGTTGAAGTTCCAGCAAGCTCCCATCTTGTTAGTCGGGGTTCTCTGCCCCACGCCCGCCCCTCCCGGGGCGGGACATGCCTCAAACGGCTTATAAACCACAGGCAGACCACTAGCCGTATGGGTAGATGCTGTGGATTGTGATGACGCCATCCATTACATCCATAATTCTGGGTCTATATCCCCCCAAGGCTTGTCGGGATTGACACTCACACGGGCCCTGAAATCCTTGTCATAACTCAACCAGGCAAAACCCCCAAAGTGCATCTGTGCCTTTGGAATGATGTCCATATATTTGAAGAGTGCTATGGCCCTGTCTGGATATTTCTTGCATTATATGCTTTCGAAAATCAAGAATGCAGATGTCCAATTATCCATGGTAATTGGTACCCTTGGCCTATGGGCTAGTTCCCACTCTTCCTCCTTGGAACCCTCCTTGGCTTGTATGTCCCTATGCAATAGTTTAAAAACATCTACGTACTCGTGCCTCCATATTCTCAACTTTGTTTTATCTGCCACATGTGATCCAGGGCATGGCGAGTCCCATATAAGGGAGCCTCTTTTTGTGGCCTCCATCTTCTTTCTCCTCTGCCCCTGTATTCCTTCCGGCTACCTTGACCCCGCTCTCACCTTCAGGTGGTGCACTGCCCTGCAGCTCTTTCCCTTTCTCACTGCCCTGCGTGCCTTTGTCTGCTAGTGTGTCGAGAATCGAACAGTCACCTACTCCAATGGACTTCCGTCCCGGAGCATCACCGCCCCCAATGCCATCCCCCCAAACCGACCACCATTGCCCTTTACCTCTTCCTTGTGTTCCCACAGGCTGCAAAATCTTCCGGGCCCCTCGGCCACTTGCTTGTGCGTGCCACCCTTCTTGTTGTTCTCCGCTGATAGCCCGATCCTGAAAGATAGAAGCGGAAAGAGGGGTTGCCCCACTCCTGCGTCCTCTTCCCCTCCCCCTCCTGCTGCTCACCTCTGCCTCCCGAATCTCCCCATCTTCCCATTCATCCAGCTCTTCCTCATAGTCAAGTTCCAACACATCCTCTTCGACCACATCCAATCTCTTATCAACGCCACCACTCATCATCGTGTCATTAGCTGAAACATCGTCGTGACCCTCATGGTGCCCACCATCTCTGTAGCAACCCCGATCCTGCGGAGTAGAGAAGGCCGCCGAAGACCCCTCTAGCGCTTCAGACCAACGTGCTGGGGCCGTGTTGCGCCCCGTTGGTGTCGCCTTCTTTCTGCCAACCTCAAGTGTTGGCATTGACCTTCCGCGCCAATCGTGGCCGTGTGCGCCACTGGCTCCCATCGCGCTACCTAACCCACCGGACGCACCAGCCTCCTGGCCCCTACAGTTCGGTACCCAGACCCAGCTACCCTTGCTGGCTTCCTGTGGTATATATCCTGCACTCCCTGCCCTCTCTGCTGGCCTCTTCAGTTGCCGGCCGTATGGCGCGGCCACATCCCTCTCTATGCATAACTGGGCCCACCTGTCTTCTGTTTCAGCTACTATGCAGCGTTGCTCCTGGATCCTGGCTTCTAAATCCCATGCTTCGCCCATGTCCAACCTGCCAGGCCTATGGCCACTCTGCCCTGACCCTGTAAGTGGCTCGGGCGCACCTCCCCCCCCCGGCTTTCTTAGCTTGTTCCTTGCTTGCCTTGCCTTTTGTCGGGCCACCCCCTTGCCTGGGGTCCTTGCCCTTCTTTCTAGCTGCCACAGGGGCCCCTGCTGTATCACCCCCCCAGGAAGAGACAGGTCCATAGGTGTCATCTCCATACTGGGGCCCGGGAGCTCCTGCGCCCCAAACTCCTGTAAAGGGGCCCCTTCCCCCACTGGCTGCTCCTGTTGTCCCTCACTGACCAATACCTGTTGTTCCAGTGGTACCCCCTCTTCTGCTGCCTCTGTTCAATGGCGGGTCCCTCACCTTCACCCATCTGGCTGGAGGGGGAGGCTGCGCCACGCGCACACCCTACCGCCGATTTTTTGGGCTTCTTAGCCC
Organism: Pleurodeles waltl; assembly: GCF_031143425.1. Lineage (NCBI taxonomy): Eukaryota > Metazoa > Chordata > Amphibia > Caudata > Salamandridae > Pleurodeles > Pleurodeles waltl. Next base: position 145,619,453 of record NC_090441.1, on the reverse strand, counting down.
TTTCAGGCGAAGTACAAGTGGCTACAACTGCCGCTACCCGGCCAGACGCGCTGCGCGTCGGCCGGACCATACCCACCCAGGCCTGGTCCAAAACCCCAGGCCTGACAAGGACAGCACGGCCGGCTTCGCCTAATATGCGAAGTGCGGCCTTTACCGCCTTGGCGTCATGGCTTGCTCCCATGTTGCCAGGTGGGGGCTCTCCTATCCTTAACTGCCTGCAAGAAGTTATGTACGGCCACTACTCGGCCCTGAAGCAAAATTCACGTCTTAGACGGTTGGCACGTAATCTCTAAAACGCGCTGCCGTTTATAACTTTAAATTTGACCTTCCAGTCGACGAGCGTACCCCAAATGCTCGTCGGCCATCCGTGCACTTCCTCTAAACAAATTAGGTATGCCGGCAAACTGCCAAAGCGTCCCGGCAATCACACGCGCGTGCGCGCTGGCGGAACTCGCGTCCAGATAGACGCCCCTCCACGTCTGCTCAGACTGTCTCCCATGATGTGCGAGCGGTAAATATGCTCGTAGCCCGCAATATTCAAAGTGATTAAAGGCTCCCCCCAGGCCCTACCCAACTCTCACTTGCCTGTGCCAAATATATCCCCGGGAACCGGCCAAACTAACCACGCGATGGGCTGCACGGAAAGAGGCCAGTCCCTCCCCCCACAACCCTTTTATTCCCACCCTCAAAACCCACCTCCACTTACCTAGGAGCCAATCCCGTCCCGCTCCGTCACTTCCCCTTCCCGAAAGAGCCCGCGGAAAGACTAGAGCGGGGCTCTTTCTCTCCGCGGGCCCCTCCATCAGGAAATAATTCAGTGACAGCCTTTTAGTGTAAAAGGTCATTTATTAGGACAGGATTGCAACAAGCAACACAAAACTTTTAATCCGAAAACCGCAACTTTAATAACGCCCTCCCTTTAACATCTCCTCGCTCATCCTTCCACTTCAAACCCTCATTTCGTTTCCATTCCACTACACACTCCCCTTTTCCTTTCATGCCCCATTTGTTTCGTGCGTACCCCCACTCACAGCCTTCACCTGCTTGTTTATTCCCTGGAAGGGTGGCCAAGCCCGCATCTGACTCACCACCCTCCCCCATCTCCTGCCAACCAGCAATAAACCATTTGGCGTTTTGCTGCCCCACCCCCACAGCCATGCTACTGCAACCTGACCTCCTCAATCCTTGTTCCTGATCCACATGTTTTCCCCAACCAACAGTCTCAAATCCATCAGATAGTATGCGTTCCCTAACGTGGACAAGTGTACACCATTGTCCCTAAAGAGCGCCTCGGCCTGCTCTGTAATGTCCTCATGCTTCAGGATTTTTATCCCCTGTGCCCAGCAAAAAACTCTCATTGCTCTGTAAAGTTTCCCACGAGCCCGTTCTATGGCTCCATGTTTGACTGCCCCTCTCCAAACCCTACGAGGTACAAATTCTGTCCACACCAAGCAAGTGCCATGCAATTTCTGTTTGATAGCTTCCAAGTCCCTCTGCATGTGTTGCAGTAGCGTGATCACTGATAGTTTAACAAGGTCATTCTCACCCGAGTGGATGATTAACAAATCTGGGCATCCTCAGTTCAGTAAGTTAGATGTGATGAAAGGAAGCAGGTTACCCCACAGCATGCCGCTCTTTCCCCACCAAAACACCTTGTGCCGTTCATTGGAAAGTCCCAGGGCTTGACCATAGATTTGTTTCTCTGCGAACTTCGCTGCCCAGTGGATAAATGAATGGCCTACAATCCATGTGACCATCTTGCCATGCGGTGGACCATACGTGTCTCCTGTAACGGAAAAATAACTGTGACATATGCTCTCATAACGTGACATTCCCCCCCCACCAACTGTTGTCGTTCCCCGCCCTTCAGGGCTTCACATAAAGTTCACAGCACCTAGACTTCCAGCGACCTATCGCCCTGATCTTCGCCCAATCCCAACCTGAATGCGCTCCGGCCGTAGCTGCCCCGATTCTGAACGAATGTGTGCCAAAATCCATAGCCCGGCAGCCAGTCCGTCCCAAAGCCATCCTCAATACGCGCAAGAGCTGAAAACTGGTAAGCTTAGCCACAGACCTGTGTACAAACACCCCAGCTTCCCTCTTCGAAAAACTCAAGGATAGAAACTTAATCCATTCGGAGACTGGACAGGCCAAAGGATTGCCCCCTTTTTTCAACCACACCCACTTCCCTCTGCCTAGCTGGTCGGTCTTAGATCATTTAAGCCAAATACCCAATCGTTCGCCGTGTAAGCAAACCTCCGTGTACCACACCCCTATCGCTGCTCCAACCCCCAACAGTTCCGACACGCAAAATGCTCCAAAAAACATCCATACCATACATAGCCGGAACAATGCCAGTTCATATTTGGCTGCGCAACACACAGGCAGCACATGCAACAACTCCAGCAACAATTCAAAACTGATAGGTTCTCTGGCCGCTCTACCCTCCGCTGATCTAACCCTGCCCCAACCCTTTAAAATCATCCCCAACAAATCATTTCTAGCCGGGTTGTGATTGAAAAACAGCTTCCCATAAAATGACACACCCGCCAGTTTTCCACCAATAGTCGCTGCTGACAAACGTTTCTGCATCATGAACAGCACAAAACGCAAAGCCCGATTTTCTAACTGTTCACCCTTCTGCAGCCAAAAATTACCTGCAAACCGCTCAAAAGATTGAAAATCCAACCAGGCCAGCCGGTAACTTCGCCGAGTGGATTCCGCTAAAAACATCTCCACCAGCCCCGTGATCATCATGCCCCCCACTCCCAAATGTCTGCCGGGACCGCTGTCTTGTTCTGTTCTGCTCCTGGCGCCAGGTTGCGAAAACGCTGCCACTGTGAACGAGACAGGGAATCCGCAATCTCATTGAATACACCCGGTATATGAGCAGCTTTAAAGATCACATTCAAAGATAAATACTGTAACATAAATTGGCGCAACAAGCGCAAAACCCTAAGGTCCCTTGCCTTTTGTCTGTTAAGCAGTTCCACCAGTGCCATTTTGTCAACTCTAAATAAAACTGTCCTGTTTGCTAACTCCCTCCCCCATACTGCCATTGCTACCAAAAGTGGAAAAAATTCCACAAAGGCAATGCTCCTCCCTTGCTGTAACCATTGTGCTGGCCACGACTCTGCACACCACCTGCCGTCCCAAAAAACTCCAAAACCATTTGCTCCAGCCGCATCCGAAAATATCTGTACCTGCCATACCGTCTCAACCTCACAGAAGAACATGGATACCCAATTGAAATGCTTTAAGAATGTTTCCCACATCCTCACGTCTTCTCTCAGTCCCATTGAAACTCGTATTCTGTGGTGTGGCATCACTGCTCCCGACATAGCCAGCCCCAACCTTCTGCAGAAAGTCCCACCACCTCTGACTACCCTACAAGCAAAGTTGAGATAACCCAGCAACTTCTGGGCTGTTCGCAAATCAATTTTCCGTGCCTCCTTCACTGTACCCAAGAATTCCAGCATCTCTTTGACTATCTGTGTTGGTAATCTGGCTGTCAGGGTAATGGAGTCTAGGCTCTATGCCCGAAAAGGTGAGTACCGCTAAAGGTCCTTCTGTCTTTTCCGGGGCCAGAGGCACCCCCATATGTCGCGCCATGTATTGAAAAGCCGTCAAAGCCTTCCCGCAAGCCCCGGAGTCGCCCTTCCCTACAAACAGGAAGTCATCCAAATAGTGGGTCACCGCATAGTGCCCACTGATCTTGCTGAAAATCCACTGCATGAAAGTGCTAAATGCCTCAAACCGGGCGCAAGATATCGCGCAACTCATGGGAAGGACCCTGTCCACGTAAATGCCCCCTTCAAATTGCATCCCCAACAACTCAAAATCTCCCGGGTGTATAGGCAGGAGCCTAAAAGTTGATTGTGTATCACACTTTGCCAATTCAGCCCCGGAGCCACATCCCCTGACCAGTTTAATAGTGTCGTCCACAGATGCATATACTACTCTGGTGTCCTCAGCCGCAATAAAATCGTTCACAGATGCGCCCTCCGGCCATGACAGGTGGTGTATCAATCTGAACTCACCCGGGGCCTTCTTCGGCACTACTCCCAACAGGGAGATCATCAGGGTTTGACTCAGCCAATCATAAAAGGGGCCCACAATTCTGCCCAATGCCACTTCCTTATCCAGTTTACTTCTCAGTACCTGTGGCAATTCTTTGGCAGACCGCAAATTGTCTGCCCATCGCCTTGTACGTGGACCTTTGTAGCTGACCCTAAAACCCTCCTGAAAACCCTCTGCTAGCTTGATCGCTGTAGCCCTATCCGGGTATCTGTGCAGCCATGGTATGAGGAAGTCTATCTTAATTGGCGTAGGCCCCCTTTGGAGAAGGAGGGCCCTGCGCGCCTCTGCCCTTGGATGCTCTCCATTGCTCTGCTGGACGGGAGAGCGAAAAACACTGCGTAACCGGGTGACGGCCACCGCATTTGGAACAATCGTGTTTGAATTTACAAGGCTGTCTGGAACAGAAACCCTTGTTGAAGTTCCAGCAAGCTCCCGTCGTGTAAGTCGGGGTTCTCTGACCCACGCCTGCCCCTCCCGGGGCGGGACATGCCTGAAACAGCTTATAAACCACAGGCAGACCACTAGGTGTATGGGTAGATACTGTGGATTGTGATGACGCCATCCATTGCATCCATATTTCTGGGTCTACATCCCCCCAAGGCTTGTCGGGATTGACACTCACACGGGCCCTGAACACCTTGTCATAACTCAACCAGGCAAAACCCCCAAAGTGCATCTGTGTCTTTCGAATGATGTCCATATATTTGAAGAGTGCTATGGCCCTGTCTGGATATTTCTTGCATTATATGCTTTCGAAAATCAAGAATGCAGATGTCCAATTATCCATGGTAATTGGTACCCTTGGCCTACGGGCTAGTTCCCACTCTTCCTCCTTGGAACCCTCCTTGGCTTGTATGTCCCTATGCAATAGTTTAAAAACATCTACGTACTCGTGCCTCCATATTCTCAACTTTGTTTTATCTGCCACATGTGATCCAGGGCATGGCCAGTCCCATATAAGGGAGCCTCTTTTTGTGGCCTCCATCTTCTTTCTCCTCTGCTCCTGTATTCCCTCCGGCTACCTTGACCCCGCTCTCACCTTCGGGTGGTGCACTGCCCTGCAGCTCTTTCCCTTTCTCACTGCCCTGCGTGCCTTTGTCTGCTAGTGTGTCGAGAATCGAACAGTCACCTACTCCAATGGACTTCCGTCCCGGAGCATCACCGCCCCCAATGCCATCCCCCCAAACCGACCACCATTGCCCTTTACCTCTTCCTTGTGTTCCCACAGGCTGCAAAATTTTCCGGGCCCTTCGGCCACTTGCTTGTTTGTGCCACCCTTCATGTTGTTCTCCGCTGATAGCCCGATCCTGAAAGATAGAAGCGGAAAGAGGGGTTGCGCCGCTCCTGCATCCTCTTCCCCTCCCCCTCCTGCTGCTCACCTCTGCCTCCCGAATCTCCCCATCTTCCCATTCATCCAGCTCTTCCTCATAGTCAAGTTCCAACACATCCTCTTCGACCACATCCAATCTCTTATCAACGCCACCACTCATCATCGTGTCATTAGCTGAAACATCGTCGTGACCCTCATGGCGCCCACCATCTCTGTAGCAACCCCGATCCTGCGGAGTAGAGAAGGCCGCCGAAGACCCCTCTAGCGCTTCAGACCAACGTGCAGGGGCCGTGTTGCGCCCCGTTGGTGTCGCCTTCTTTCTGCCAACCTCAAGTGTTGGCATTGACCTTCCGCGCCAATCGTGGCTGTGTGCGCCACTGGCTCCCATCGCGCTACCTAACCCACCGGCCGCACCAGCCTCCTGGCCCCTATAGTTCGGTACCCAGACCCAGCTACCCCTGCTGGCTTCCTGTGGTATATTTCCTGCACTCCCTGCGCTCTCTGCCGTCCTCTTCAGTTGCCGGCCGTATGGCGCAGCCACATCCCTCTCCATGCATAACTGGGCCCACCTGTCTTTTGTTTCAGTTACTATGCGGCGTTGCTCCCGGATCCTGGCTTCTAAATCCCATGCTTTGCCCATGTCCAGCCTGCCCTGACCCTGTAAGGGGCTCGGGCGCACCTCCCCCCCGGCTTTCTTTGCTTGTACCTTGCTTGCCTTGCCTTTTGTCGGGCCACCCCCCTGCCTGGGGCCCTTGCCCTTCTTTCTAGCTGCCACAGGGGCCCCTGCTGTATCACCCCCCCCCCCAGGAAGAGACAGGTATGGAGGTGTCATCTCCATGCTGGGGCCCGGGAGCTCCTGCGCCCCAAACTCCTGTAAAGGGGCCCCTTCCCCCACTGGCTGCTCCTGTTGTCCCGCACTGACCAATACCTGTTGTTCCAGTGGTACCCCCTCTTCTGCTGCCTCTGTTCACTGGCGGGTCCCTCACCTTCTAGACAGGGGAAGTTTAAGGATTTCGAGGTCCGTGGCCAAAAGTAATTTGGGGGCCCATGTTCGGAACAGCTTTGAATGTATTATGCACTTTTAGCTCTTTCATGCCCTCTTTGGCTAGGTCACTGACAGTGCAGTGATACAGTGCTTGAAATTATAAATGCATTTTCATCAAATATTTAAGGTTACTAACACGTGCTTTCAATATTATTATACAGCAGCAGCTCACTAATATTATTGCAACTAATCTTTGTGACCTCCCCCTATTTTTCATGTCAAGTCCTGTTTTAATCTTAAAAAATAAACTTTGTTTATGGATATTGGATGGTGTTGAAAAAAACAAACATTTCTCTGCAAAATGTCTCTTGTAGACTCCCATCCATCACCCACATTAAACCCTTCATTGCTAGCCCCTCCCCCCAACCCCCTTTTTGGTTACTTGGGTAGATTGATTTAGACCCTAGTATCTTTTTGTCCACATAAGGTATCTACGCCAAATTTACATCCTTTTTTTCCAACATCTTGGGAATGCTGAAGGTACACAGGGTTTGTGGATTCCCCTGGAGGGGACCGAGAAATTATCAAAAATGCAGCTAAATTCAGGGTTTTTGGGGGAAAATGGAGAAAAAGTGCAGCAGAAAAAAGCATCTGTTTTTTCCCCTGCAAATGGCACCAAAGAAGGGTAGTGGTGCTAAAATTACCATGTTCCCAGCTTTCAGGAACAGGCAGACTTGAATCAGAAAACCACATTTTTCAACACAGTTTTGCCAGTGCTTTCAAGCTTCTTCCAGTTAGTGGTAGAAATATGTGTGTGAAACATTTCTGAAAAGTAGACAAAATATCGAATTCAGCAAGGGGTCATTTGTGTAGATCCTTCACGGTTTTCTGTAGGCAGGAACAGTTAAAAAAATATTGAAATTGAGTTGAAAAAAACAGCTGTTTGTGTCTACGTTTTCATATGTAAGTTGTTCTACCTATGGCAGACTTTTGAAAGCATAATCGTATGTGCCCAAAGCCAAAGACTAAGCTGCACCTTTCAATGATTTTTCATTGTGTACCAGGTATACAGTAATTCATTTGGTAAAATATAAAGAGTGAAAAATAGGTATCAAGGAAACCTATGTATTTCTGAAATAGGCACAAGATATGAAGTTTAGAAGCAGTGGTAACTTGCACATTTCTGAATTTGGAGATACCCATTCTAGCACATGCATTAGAGGGGATTCCTCAAAATGACTTATTTCCTACGCACTGTCTTACGGTGGAAGGTACAAAAGCAGAGAAAGGCAATTGGTAATAACACTCGTTCTACTATTCTGGGTTTCCCTATCTCTCCAGATACAAATGGTACATCACTTGTGTGGGTGGGCCTAGTGCCGGCAACAGGAAATGGTCCAAGATGCAACATGGACACATCACATTTCTCCACTGAAAACTGACCCTTTTTTTGCAATGTGCCTAGCTGTGGATTTTGGGTCCTACCTTAGCCGGCACCTAGAGAAACTTAGCAAATCTGCATATTTTTTTAAAACTAGACATGCGGGGAATGCAGGATGAAGTGACTTGTGTGACCCTGGCCAGATTATGTTATCCAGAATCCCTTGCAAACCTCAAAATGTGTCTAAAAACACATCTATCTAACATTTCTGTGATGGAAAGTTCTGGATTCTGAGGGGAGACACAAACTTCCTTCCACCTAGCGCTTGCCCAGGTCTCCCAAGTCTCCAGATAAAACTTGTGTGAGTCGGCCCAGTGCCACAACAGCAAACGTTCCAAAACGCAACATGGACACATTACATTTGTCCACCCAAAACTGACCCTTTTTTTGCAATGTGCCTAGCTTTGGCTTTTGTGTCCTAGCCCAGACGGCAGCTAAGGAAACCTAGCAAATCTGTACATTTCTAAAAACTAGACATCGTGGGGAAGCCAGGATGGGATGACTTGAGTAGCTCTCACCAGGTTCTTTTACTCAGAATCCCTTACAAACCTCCAATGTATCTACAAAATCACATTTACCTCACATTTCCTGGTGTCCAGTGGGCAGTCTGCTCTCCAGGGGGGCTGATAGGGCGTTATTACCTCCATCTGCCCTCAGGAGGATAGAAAGACTGTGTCCCCATTTATTTAGGGTGGGGGAAAGGCCTTGCCCATGGTGGGCAGCACCCACCCCTCTTTTTAAAAAATAATTTTAAAAAATCCTGGCGTCTAGTGGGTTTTCTCCCCCCCCCCAGCAGGCCGATTGGGGGTAATTACCATATTTGCTCCCCACAGATAGTCGTTAGACTTTTGTCGCTATTTAGGTGGGTTGGGGGTCATGGCCATGCCCATGGTGGATGGCTCCCACCCCTTTTTTGTTAAATAGGAAATCTCTGGTGTCTAGTGGGCTTTATGCCCCCGGGGGGGTAGATTGGTGTGTAATAACCCCTAATCTGCTCCCGTGGGGGAGAGAAAGACTGAGCTTTTTCTTTCAGAGGGGATGGGGACATTGCTTGCTCATTCTGGGCACCGCACACATCTAGACTTTTCTAAAAAAAATAATCCCTGGTGCCTAGTGGACTTTCTGCCTCCCCGGGGGCCAGATTGGGGTTAATAACAGAGGGGGGCAGAAAGACTGTGCCTACTTCTGGGGTGGTGCAGTGCGTTTCCCATTCTGGGCAGCCCCCACTCCTCTTTTATATAAAATAAAAATCCCTAGTGTCTAGTGGGCTTCCTGCCCCCTTAGGGGCAGAGTAGGGGGTAAACACCCTTTCCCCCCCCAAGGCAGCAGAAAGACTGTTCCTATTTTTGGGGGTGTATGGGGTATTCTCTTGCCCATTCTGGGCAGCCGCCATCCTTTCCTAAATAAAATAAATTCTCTAGTGTCTAGTGAAATTTCTGCCCTGAGGGAAAGATTAGGGGCTATTGCCCCCATCTGCCACCCAGAAAGACTGTTTTGTATATTAAAAAAATGAAGCAGGAGCAAATGCTTTTGCCCAAGGGACTGCCCTCCCCCGGAGGCCTAGTGTGATGGATCCTTGTTTGGGGATTGCCCTCTTGAGGCAATCCCCAAGCACTAGGGAGAGATACCTTTGGAAAGGCAGGCATAATGTATTCAAAGGGGGGGTCCCCCGTTAGCGGAGCCGGAAAAATTGTGAGATTTCCTATGCCATTTTTTCAGCACTTTTAACGCCTGCTCAAAAGCAGGCGTTAAAAGGGGTCTTCCATTCTTTAGAATGGGGCCCTATGTACTCTGCAGGAGTAGTGCCACTATTTCTGCAGAGTACATCAATAGCGCCATGAAATATGACGCTGATACCCCCTACCCTGCACCAGGGTGTGCCGTATTTTAAGTACGGCACACACATGGTGGCGGTAGGGGGGTGCTAAGGGGCGCAGAGAAAGTGGCACTGCACTCGGTGCAACGCCAGTTGCATAAATCTGCCCCCATATTTTGTTATAGTGGTGCGTATATTATTTATTTGGGCATGGGAGGGGTCTGTGGCGTACTTTAACTCTGCTGGGTTGCTTCCTTATAAACGTACTCCTGTACAGGGCATGCATGTGGATGTATTCCACAGAAACCCACCCTAGTGTTCCACGCTTTCTAAGTGATCCCTAATTACAATGGTATAGCGTTGACTCATCCCTGTCAGCACTGCCACTGCGCTGTAGACTGACGGCTGAGATGAAATAACATTGACAAACTACAGCAATTACGGCTCTGGTTTATGAGGACTGAAAATGAGGCTACAGTCTGCCAAGCTTCATTAAGCAGGATCTTGACTCGCGTATTGTGCGGCTTTGCATGTAAACAAGCTTGTTGACCCTGAATTAAAAGATGAATCCATGGTGAGTAATGTTGATGCAGGCCATGCAGTGGAAATAATTCTGGTTTGTTTTACAGTACATTCATATCATACTGCTTTAGTGCAACTCCAAGCACCTCTGACTGCTTTTGGAGGTAGTACAATACCACATTGATGGGGTTCAGTGGACCCGTCAGGGCTCCGGTGCCGCTACACCTGCTGCACCAATGACAGCTACCCCCCTGCCAAGCATGAAGCGATCCACCTGTAGCCATAGGGTCATTCATTGTTGTTCGTCAACTGTCATCTCCTGATACAAGGTGGGCAAGTTATCCAGACAGCATAGAGAGCAGAATGTGAAAAATGATCACATGACCAAGAAAACTGCATTACTAATAAAATCATGGAAAGTGCAACTTAAAGACATATTTAAGAAAAGTGGCACTGCACATAGTGCGGCGCCACTTTTCTTGCACCCCATAGCGCCCCCCCCTAACGCCACCATGTGTGTGCCGTTAAAATATGGCGCACCATGGCAGTCGTTAGCGGACTAGCGACAGATTTTTTAGGCTAGTCCGGCGCTTTGCAGGATTAGCATCAAAAATTTACGCTAATTCTGCAAAGCACCCAGAGGCCCCACTGTAACCACTAGAAGCCTCCTTTTAATGCCTGCTCTGAGGCAGGCATTAAAAGGAGGATTATATTGGTTACAATTGGTATTCATTTACAGTGGTATGTTACTGAATTCTTCTTACATAAACTGCATACAAGAACGTCTTACGTTGATATCTTGAAAAAGTAGCATGGACTAGGACCTTTCAAGATCTGTTTGAGACCATTGGACTGAGCCATTCTTACAGAACTGCTTGTTAATAATTCTTTTACTCCAAAATGTTTTCCATGGAACCTAGCTTGCAATTGGGATGCACCTAGCCTTTCAGCTGCTGTCTCGTATTTAGCATTGAAAGTATACTTGGCACTGACACATTAGCATATAAACTAATGTATTGCGCATTAAGGTAACGATCTATTTTGATTACAAAATATGTGAATTTGGTAATGTCATGTGAGGGTGTGCTGTAAATTTGGCTTGGTCTAATGGTTATGCCACATTGATGTATACGTATAGAAAAAAATAAGTTTGATTAAAGTGATAAATGAAGATATCTAGATATCCTGCAGGATTCGGAATGAGTCTTCAAAGATTGCAGTATTTTCAGAAAAATTTGAAATGTGGTCAGGGCCTCAGCCCTGATGGCACCCAGCGCGAAAACCTCCACCACAGATTGCCTCATTACCAACCTTTAACAGTGCCCATCAAGTCTCCATAACCACTTTCTCTCAGATGCATTTAGGTTTATAGCACCACTTATTCTAGTGCAGGGTGTCAGAGCACTTTACATTACACACATTACACAGAGACAATCAATCATATGTATGTAAAAGAAATATTACTTAAGGCAAAGGACTTCAAGGTGTAGGAGTCACATGTCATCCATAATGGTAGGCAGATAGTTTGAGTGCTTGGTCTGGAGAAGCACATACTCAGAATTTAAAATGTAACACCATGGTTGGGGGTTTTCTCTTAAATATTAAGAATTGATTTCTACCCAAATTAACCCTTTTTGCAACATTTACATAATGAGAGACTGGGGAAAAAATCATAGCTCTCTAATCTACACCTTGCAGTTTGCATGCAGATCTTTGATGATAGTTTATAGCTTTACTGTTCCAAATTAGGATTTTAACTTATAAACTGTAAGTAAAAGGATCTCCCTGATAAAAACAGTAACCCACTAACCTACTTGCATTCTAAGCACTTTGGGATCTGCATGGTGCTGTTCTGTGCTAGTGGCATATTAACCCTCTGCCCTACCTTAAAACTAAGACCCATATTTATACTTTTTTAGCGCCGCATTTGTCCCGCTTTTTACCGCAAAAACATCACAAATTTACAAAATGTATTTTGTAAGTTTGAGCCGCTTTTGCGTCACAAAATTACGCACGTGCGGCGTTAAAAAAGTATAAATATGGGCCTAAATCTCCCCTCACTCCAGGCAGAAAATTAATCATCAGAGTTATATTGACATTTTATTTGTTGCCTGAAAATGGTTTAAGGCAAAGAAGGCGCAGCAGGTGCTTTTAACACCATAATATACTTGCAAACACGGCGCCCCCACCCGAAGCCAGCACCCGGTGCGGTGGCACCGGTCGCACCGAACTAGAACCGGCCCTGGTGTTTCCTGCCATCAGTTCTGCTTATCCTACCTCTGCTGCAGGTGCTTGCTCCCTGATTCACACAATCAGTCCTCCGAGGAGCTCCTAACCTGCTTTGCAAACATTTTCTTTCCTCCATGTAATCCTTTGTCTTCGGCGAGTATTGATCTTGATGGGCCTGCCCTCGGAGGAGCATCCGTCATCTCCTCTCTTCCGCATCATATGCAGAGCGCAGTCGCTTCGAGTCCGTGAGCCAAGAACAACAGGAGTGGGTTTTTAAGGGGAAAGCGAGTGATCTCGAATCAAAAGATGGCGTTTTAATGAATTTATTTCAAAACAAGTGACACCGCTGATGTGTGCAAGGCTCTGCGAGAAGAAGTCAGACTGCATTAAAGCAGCCGCTCCATCAGTCAGGATGATGGATTCTTGCTGCCTGCTGTTTGTCCACACTTATTTTTGGCTTACTGAATATTTTTTTTTATACTAGTACCAGCAAGCATTTTAAAAGAATCTGAAGTCTTTTAACAGTTTTTGGTTCTGCCACCATCTTTCATTTTCTGACATATTGCTGACGTGCGGAGATGGAAGAAGTCATGTCTCCTGAGGATAACAGAATCCATGAATTTATTTAGTTAACTTCAGTAGTGGGTGGAATTTACATTCTGCAGGTTAAGCTTATTTGTCTAGTACAAGCTTATTTTTTCAGGGTTTTACTGTCCCAAAATATATCTTTAGTTTTTCTTACAGTTGCTCCTGTTTTCTTTACTTCTGTGAAGTTTTATCTACTTTATGTGAACCTGTATCATTCATGTTCAGTGGCGCTTGCCCCATTTGGCCTTCTCGACAGCTTAATCAGTCCATGTTTGTTCTGCAAGCAGATTGATACTTTCCCGGCGTCTGCACTTTGGGATAGTTGATGCTGTTTTATGAAGACTCCATAGCTGAACAAGACCTTCCATGGAGACCACAAGCCCAACACCAACTGAGGCACTTCAGGTCTCGCAACTCCTTTTTGCTTATCCAAGATCTCTTAACACCCACCATCACTGCTCAGAAAAAAACACTTTACGGCAGGAGCCTGTAGAAGACCACTTGGGAAACTTTAAATCGCCACATGCTGTGGTAGAGTTTTTCACAAGTTTGATATGCACTGTAACACCAAAAGATAAGCGAAGTAGTTGACACAACCAGCCCCTCCAGCCAACTCTCCCCATCCTTAGGCAAGGGTCCCTGTCTCTACAAGAGAGAGCTCCCCTGTTGCCGGGGAGAGGCCCAGAGTGACGAATTTGGTGAAATGTATTATGATGCATCATGCAATTGAAAGCACAACAAATCTTCCCCCTTCACAAAAATAACAAAAATCACTACAAATAAAGCTATGTGCATAAATAATGCAATACATTTTGATTCTCAAAAGTAAGGGTAAGTACTACAATAAAATGAAAGCCCCTCCATCCCATCTTTTACATCACGCTCGTGGTCTGATAACCATCAGGGTCTTGCTCTCACGCGTTTGCTATTTTTCGCCACTTCTGTTGTATTCATGACTTCTTCAAACTCTTCAACTTCCCGACTCCTGCCCTTCACCACCTTCTCTCTATCATTCTTATTCACCTTGGTCTGACTATCATCAAAAACAATGTTATCCACACACCAGTCATCCACATATTCTCTTTCCACAACATCAACCGGCGTCTCTACATCATCACCACCTCTTCCTCCTGAAACACCTACATGCACATTGGATTCACCATCATACTCATCATCCAAACTCCAGTATTCACATTTATCGTGCTCCTTAATATACTCCTTTATCACTCCATCATCCTTAGTACAGCAATCCTTTTCAGCTTCAGAACTTTACCACACTCATTCCACACCACCTTGATTACCCTCAACAGTTCAGAAAACTGGAAAACTGACTCTCACCTTTCCTCACCATCCAAAGTTTCCTAACCTTCACTATCATACCTTCTTACATCATAACATCTGTTTTTTTCTTAAATGGGTCGCAACAATTTTTATTCCAACATCTTCCATAGACAAGTTAAAACTTGAGACTTATATGAACCACTTGGGTTCCCTTTAGTTATAGACTCCCTTCCCCTCATGACTTCAAAAATGACCACACCCAAAGCAGCATGAACTGTGGTCCTGTACATCAATACATTAAAAAAAAAAAAATCATCCCATCGTCCCTGTTCTTCACCACCAACTGTGCCACTTTCTTCATTACTCTGTTAAAGTGTTCTGCCATTCCATTCACGCTAGGATTGCAAAGCAAAGTTATCGTATGCCTAATACCACACAAGCAAAATCATTTTTCACTTTACAAGACAAATACTGTGCACCATTATCACCTATGATTTGCATGGGTAACCCTTTATTGAGTATTATTTTATCCAATAAACTTCACTTAGTATAAGTATCTACTTTTCCCACTATTTTGACTATTGGCCACCTTGAGAAAATGTCGATCAAGGCAATAATTCTCACCAATGTGACCCATAATATCAATGTCAACAGTATCCCAAGGCTTCCTGGGAACTACTGGTTCACTTGTATTCAATCTTAAGTGTCCTTAAAGGCTTATCTGAATTAGCACACGCAATGCCTCCTCTCAACAAACATCTACACCACACCACTAATACCATCGTTTCACAATCTATTTGTTTTTTACAATGTCTCCATGACCCTAATTACATAATTTGACCGCAAATGTTCTTAATGTAATGAGTGGAATGACTTTATTATCTCTTTTCACTACCTCACGCACAACAGATAACTCATCTCTTACTTCCCGAAAATGTCTCAGTTCAGGAACAAGTTCAGAAGTCTTAGGCCAACCTTGTTTTGTGAAACTAATTAACCTCTACAATACAGCATCCTTAGAATACTCTGTTTTCCATTATTTCTCTTCCATCCCTGAAACACAATGATCATGAATCAAAGTAACTTGAAACTTTTCCCATTCTTGTTTTCACATTCCTGAATCTCCAGAGGCAATCTGGATTGAAAATCTGCCATAACATTACCTTTTCCAGTTCCATATTGTATGATATAAAGTAAGTCTTGTAGTCCCATATATATTCTTGCAATCATTGCAGAAGCTCTAAATATCCCTTCCATTGTCAATACCTTGACCAATGGTTTATGATATGTTCTTACAATGCATGGTGTCCCACACACAGAAGGCCTGAAGTGTTCTAATGCCCACACACAAGCAAGATTTTCTTTCTCAATGACTGATATTATCTCTTCAACTGGTGATAAACCCCTTGAAGAGAATGCTATTATTCTTTCTTTATCTATGGCACCCTTTGTATCAGAAACCCTCAAATTCTCTTATTTGTAGCATCAACCATAACAATATTGTGTAGATAAGGGTCAAAACCTTTTAACTTTAACGAAGGGGCTTTGATAATAGTATCCTTGATGTCTTCAAATTCCTTTTGACACACAGTGGACCACGTATATTTTGTTCTGTTTTTTAACAATTGTCTCACATTGTATATTTCTTGAAAACCCCTCCTCAAATTTAGCATAAACTTCTACAAGGCCAAGAAATTATCATATTTCCTCTATGTTTATTGGAGTTGTAGCCTTGCGCATAGCCTCCACTAATGCAGGTTTAGGAGTGATACCGACCTCATTCAAAACATTCCCTAAGTATGTCACAGAACAAATGGCAAACAAATTGCAAACTTACATTTAGAAAACGCCAGTGTCAGATTTCACATGTCAGATTTCTTTAATTTAGTACATTTATAACAGCATCCAAAATTTGACCATGTTCCTGCCTGTCTTTCCCATAAATATGGATATCGACTTGGAAGAATCTAACTTTGTTCATCATCCCAAAGAGTTGATGCATTAATCTCTGAAATATCGCTGCAGCAGACCCATATCGAAGAGCATTTTATTATACTGTTTGCAACCCATTGGAGTTAATGCTGTACATTTTTTTTTGCTATTCTCATTTAATGGAATTCTGTGATATGCCACAGACAGATCAATAGTAGTGAACCATTTGGCACCACTGATTAAAGCAAACACTTCAGAGATTTTGGGCAGTGGTAGCTTATCTACCGCAATTATATTATTTAGAAAATGCAAACCAACACAGTCTGATCATCCAATTACTCTGTCTTGCTATCACCACCAGTGAAATTCATTCAGACAATTCTAGTTTTGACAGAAGAGATCCCGAATCTGCATACATCTGAACATTCACTCCACCAATACACATCAAACAAATGGGCTTTTTCACAATCTGTTGTTACCATCACTCACATTCAACACAAATAACTCTTTGGTGCCAAAATTCTAATTGATCTGGTTTTCGTCATCAAACTTATCATCTTCCTCAACACATTCAACCTTGGAACTCTTCGTTTACCCGCAAACTTTAGGAA
Organism: Pleurodeles waltl; assembly: GCF_031143425.1. Taxonomy (NCBI): domain Eukaryota; kingdom Metazoa; phylum Chordata; class Amphibia; order Caudata; family Salamandridae; genus Pleurodeles; species Pleurodeles waltl. The sequence continues at coordinate 145,602,638 of NC_090441.1, read as the reverse complement.
AATTCCCAGCCAGTCCACATAATGAACTTCGCATGAGCAGCCGGGGATGACTTGCTGTAAGCAAGATGTGAGTCACTGTCTCAACGTTAACATCAGGGATTCTTTCCAGGAGCCTCCTTTTTAATATTCTTACAAATATTCCACGCAACATAACATTTCGCTTTAATTTTGATTCTTCCAACTATCTCATCTTGTGCATCACCAAGTTCAGCCTTGACAGCTTTTTACACGGTGGCTGGATATTTCATGTTTTCTGACAATGGCTAAAACATCCTTCAACTCTTCATTTCTGTTAACCCACAATCTCTCCTGGATTGCAGGATTCTTGATATGCATAACAACCTGGTCACAAATTAGCTGTTCTTGTAACCCATCAATTTACAATTGAAATAATTTCCTCAAAGCAGGGATGTAATCATTCACACTCTTGAAAAGTGCATTCCTTGCTTTGCCTATACTTCCTACATTTTTCAATAGCTTTCTCACATATATTAATATCACCACCCCGTAGTCTTTTAGCATTTGTTTATAAACATTTAACTCCATAGGTCCCACTGAATGTTCATCCTCAAATTATTTTGTGTTACCCAGATGGCACGCTGTATGTATAATGTAGTGTTAATGCACACAGAAGATGAACAGTAATAAAAGCGCTGGGAAACCTCAAATGCCCGGAAGAATTGGTCCCACAATGGTCACCTGATCAGCGTTGTTTGAGTGGGCATGCTTAGTGTGGTCTCCCCTAACTTTTTGCCTCTGCTTCCCAGGTTGTTGCCTTGTGCTGGACTCTGTTTTTGCTGTTTTTGTTACTCTGGGCGCTTTACCACTGCTGACCAGTGCTAAAGTGCAAGTGCTCCCTATGTGAAATTGTATGGGTAATTGGCTTTTTCTTAATGGGCATATTTGATTTACTTAGTAAGTCCCTAGTAAAGTGCACTAGAAATGCCTAGGGCCCGTAAATTAAATGCTACTAGAAGGCCTGCAGCACTGATTGTGCCACCCACCTGAGTAGCCCTTTAAACATGGCTCAGACCTGAAACTGCAGTGTCTGTATGTGCTGTTTTAAACTGCCAATTCGACTTGGCAAGCGTACCCACTTGCCAGGCCTAAATCCTCTCTTTTTATACATGTAAGGCACCCCTAAGGTAGGCCCTAGGTAGCCCCATGGGAAGGGTGCAGTTTATGTTAAAGGTGGGGGATGTACTGATGTGTTTTACATTTCCTAACACTGAAATACTGCCAAATTCGGTTTTCACTGTTGCAAGGCCTATCTCTCTCATAGGTTAACATGGGGGCTGCCTTTAAATATTCTTAAAGTGCAGCTTCCCTTTGAAAGCCGATAGAGATAGGGGGCCAGATGTATGAAAAAAAACCTTTGCGAATCGCAAATGGCAAGTTTTAAGAAATCGCTATTTCTGAGTCGCAAAATGCAATGTAACAAAATTGTGATTCAGAAATGGCAATTTATTAAAAATCGCTAATGCAATTTGCGAGGCCCAAATACTGAACCGCTAAAAAATTTGTGATTCAGTATTTGAAAATCGCAAATTGAGAAAACGCACACGTGGCACAGCCTGATGACATCACAAGCAGTAAGTGAGTCAGCCCAGGCTGTTTCCAGGTGCCACACCCAAAGGAGCAGTGAGAGAGACACAACCCAGCCCCAGGGAGCAAATCTGTGAGCAACCAAGGACTTTACATAACCATGGCCAATGGTGCTAATGGGAAGGAGAAGGGAGAGAGGAAGAGAAAACTGAAGTTCAGTGAGCAGGAACTGGAGGTGCTCCCTGAGGAGGTGGTGAGGAGCCATGGCCAGCTTTTTGGGAAGAGCTCACTCCAGGTCCCAGAGAGTGAGAAGCGCAAACTCTGGGTGGACATACAGACCAAAATCTGCGCAGTGGGGGTTGCGCAGAGCTCAGTGGCGGAGATTATAAAGAAGTGGTACGACCTGCGTTCCCGTGCCAAGGAGGGGGTGGCCAGCAGACTACACGAGGCAAGGAGCACAGGAGGTGGACCATCCACCCAGACACCCTCCACCCCATGGAAGACCTGGTGGATTCGACACTGCTCCCAGAAGCTGTCAGTGGGGTCACTGACATAGACACGTCCGGCACACCAAGCACCAGTAAAGGTAAGTGCAATAATGAAATGTAACCCCATATGTGTATGTACAAATGTCCCTTAGGAATAAGCAATTAGTGCAAAGCATTGTGATAAGTAGTCCATTCCACTTCTTAGAAGCGGCACAACAATGCCTTATGGGAGTGGTAGTCCACAACCCAGAGCTGAAAGTAGCACATAGAATGTAAATAAGTAGAGCGACACCCAGAAGTACACAACACTACATAGTGATATGATGTAACTGTACATTTATTAATATTGTGCAACATTTGGTGATACATACATAAATGACATGCTTCACATTGTCGTTGCAGATGGCCCAGGCCCAGCAGCATCAGCATGTGCCATTGTGGGGGATGCTGAAACAGCCTCCATCAGACTCCAACACCAGCGAGTCAGTGAGTATTGCGCCAATCAGACACAGGGCAAGGGTTGTACCTCTCCCAGATTTGAGTCAGGACTCGGATGACATGCGGGATGAAGGCCAGACTCCATCCCCAGGAGCCAGATCCACCGTAAGGCAGTAGTCCCAGCGTCACTCAACACCCCGCAGGAAGCCTCAGGATGCAGGCACACATCACGTGGAAGTAGGTGGGGGCCCATAATTCTTCAGTGGCCTGGAATCATCTATGCTTAAAGTGCAGCGCCTGCAAAATAAGAACATGTGGGCAATGCACAGGCAGATGCAGGCACACAATGCCAACATGGGGGGGCTGCATAAGCAATTGGAGTGCCTTAATACAAACATTTGCAAGCTGCATGAGGGACAGATTACAGCTGCGGAGAACACCAGGGAACTGACCAATGCAGTGAAGGAACTCTGTACAGAGATCAGGCATGAGAGAGTCAGCCACTGCAGGCATGAAAGGCGATTCATGGGGATGTTTAGTGGATTTTGTAGAGGTGTCAATCACCTTGCGACATCTACTGCCCTCATATCATGGCATGCTGTGGCCGCACAGGTGGAGGCAGCACACAGCAGTCGGGATGTAGCCCAGGGACTGGTCCAGATTACAAATGTTCTTGATACTATGCTGGCTAACCGCAGTGCTACACCCAGTGAACTTGGACTAGGGGATACTGAGGAGTCATCTAGCCTCAGCAGCCTTGCAGTGCCCACAACAGATCCCAGTCGTCGCAGGCCCAGGCACAGCACTGCAACTGAGGCAGATACAAGAGGTGCCGGCAAGACCACTGCGCACTCGAGTGGAATGCGTGGCCGTAAAAAGTGACTTTGATGGCCACAGGGGACTGACTGCAAATGTTGTTTTACAGTGAACTATGAAGTCAATAGTGAGACACTGTAAATGGTTCTTTTATGACACGTGTTTATTGTTTTTCCAAGTGACACTTATGTTACCTGAAGTTAAGGTAATAAAGGTACTAACTACCAGAACACATGTCAGTGAGGTTGTGTTGTTATTACTTACATCTGAAATGGTTGTGTGTGATGTCAGCACGCCTTTGCCTGCCCTCTGCTGCACTGGTCCTGTCTGCTGGGTGTAGGGGTTGTATGGGATCCTCATCCTCATCTGAGTCTGGATCTGATATTTCCACAGGCATGCCCCTGGTGGTAGCTATATTGTGCAGGATTGCAAAAGTGGCCACTATTCTACAGGTCATGTCCGGGCTGTACTGTACTGTAGTGCCCCTCCACTTTTGTGGATGCACCGGAAGCGACTCTTCTGCAGGCCAAAGGTGCGCTCCATCACATTGCGGGTCGCCCTGTGTGCTGAATTGTATCTCTGTTCTGCTGGTGTTATAGGATTTAGGTAGGGCGTGATCATGTAGGTGCGCACTGCATAGGCACTGTCTCCTGGCAAGAACAGAGGGTATAATGAGTAGCTGAGCCATCTGACGTCACACTGCCATCAATGCACCAGTGTACAGAGGGACAATATCTAGTAGTTATCCTTCACCAAACTCCCCAGCCAGCAGTCTTGTGTGAATCCCGCTGTGGCGAAAGATGTACGAATCATGTGTGCTCCCTGGGTACCTGGACACGAGATCAGTTATGATGTAGGAGGCATTGCATATCACCTGTATGTTCATGGAATGTTGGTATTTACGGTTGCGGTACACATACTCTGTGGCCGATGGTGGACAGATTGCTACATGTGTCTCATCTATGGCACCTAGGACTTGGGGGAACTGTGCTATCTGGTAGAAATCTATTTGTGTCTGCTGTATGGGTATGGGGGAATCTGATGTACTGGTGTATCCTACTCAGCATGGCGTTAAGAAATGCATTGAAAAATCTAGAGAGGGCACTCTGTGATACTCCTCCAGCTGCTGCTATGACCCCTTGAAAGCTCCCTGAGGCAAGTAGGTGCAGGGAGCATAATACTTGCACATGGGTGGGTATCCTATTAGTCCTATGTGTTTTGCGCTGCAGTATGGGTTGTAGCTCAGCTATCAGGTCAAATATCATGGCTGAGTTCAACCTGTACTTCTCATATATTGCCTCCTCAGTCTGGTCAAAAAGGATAATGCACACTCTGAAAATGTGCCCCTGTCTCCTCCTCCCTCTCCTCAAACCTGCCAGGATTCTCATTCTCCTCACCATGACGTAGAGTGCAGCCATCGTGGAAAAGAGTCTGAGGCATTCTGGGCCTCTTTATATAGGTTGCACCTGGTTACCAACTGCTTCACTCCGTGGTAATTTGCATGTGCAAAAGGCCATTTTGCGAAAATTCACTATTTGCAAATTTTTGATGCATCGAATTGCAACATGGTTTTGCGTGTCACATTTTGCGTCTTGCAAGTTCCGACGTGAAATAGTGAATCTGTATTTGCGAATCGTTATTCTGACTTGCAATTTGCAAAATTCTATTAGCGATTCGGTATTTCATGTCGCAAATTGCGAGACGCAAAATGCACTACGCAATACTATGTCACTTCGCAAAAAATCGCAAATTTAGCAATTCCTTGTTTTTGGCCTGCGAATGCCTTTCATGCATCGCAGGCCACGTTTTTGCATTCGCAAATGGCCAAATTCTGCGATTCGCACCATTTGCGAATGCAAAATCCTTTGATACATCTGGCCCATGGAGTTTGGGGTCTCAGATGGGTAACATTTTGATTGTATCCTGGGTGGATACAATCCTTTTGTGAACATATAGGCGGTCATTCTGACCGCGGCGGTCTTCTGGCGGTCGCCGCCCGCCAAGCGGTTCCCGCCGAAAGACCGCACCGCGGTCATAAGACCGCGGCGGCCATTCCGGCTTTCCCGCTGGGCCGGCGGGCGACCGCCAGAAGACCACCGGCCGGCCCAGCGGGACAGCCCCTTCAACAATGAAGCTGGCTCGGAATGGAGCCGGCGGAGTTGAAGGGGTGCGACGGGTGCAGTGGCACTCGTCGCGATTTTCACTGTCTGCTAAGCAGACAGTGAAAATCTTTGTGGGGCCCTGTTAGGGGGCCCCTGCACTGCCCATGCCAGTGGCATGGGCAGTGCAGGGGCCCCCAGGGGCCCTGCACCTGATTGGAGAACAAGGACCCCCTGTTTTTCACCCAGGAGCAAGGATAAAACTGGCAGACCTGCACCCACACCTCAGATTCCTACCAGATTCCAACAAGGAAGAACTACAGAAGAAGAAGGACTGCCCTGTTGGACCCCTGACCTGCACCTGGACACTGCACTCTGGAGGACTACACCAGCTGCACACTTGGGATTCACCACAAGAAGGACTTTGCCTTGCTTCAACTGGTTCAAGGAGGGAATCCCTGTTTGCTACAGGTGAAAACGTACTAACCAGAGTCCCCTGCACCAACTCCTGAAGAAACTGACCAGCTGGCCACTGTCCAGTGGCTGTTTTGGAGTTTGCACCAAGTGCATTCTGGGAGCTGTAGTCCACACCCTCAAGGAGCATCTCAGAGCTTCTGGAATCTTGGGGTGAGCTGTGGACATCAAAGAACCTTAAAGGAACATCTGGAAGAAGATCCAGAAGTTTGGAGAACTTTTGGAAAAAGCGCCAGAAAGGCACCGAGCCACCGAGGCAACTCTAGCGGTTTGCCTCACCCGCAACCTGGCCTGAATTGCAGGTTTATCCCGGTGAAGAGAATCTCCGGAAAAGTGACTAAGTCTGAACATGTGAAGTTGCCCGGGACCTCCCAGGCAGTGTATCCTATGAGGGCACCCGGGACGCCGGATCAAGATTCAGGTTTGCCCCAGACGAAGGATTTACACTTTGAAAGAAAAACGACTAAGTCCAAAGGTAAAAATCTCCACTGAGGGCTCCTGCTACGCGTTTCCGAGGAGGATTTCTAGGAGGTCGGATTAGACTGGCGACTTTGTCCAGCTGAAGAAAATCTTCAAGAAAATGACTAATCTGAAGTTAAACTTTTGACCAAGGACTCCCGCGGGCTGTAGCCAAGCAGGGCTCCATCACGGTCGGCCTTAAATTTTGAATTTGCACCGGTCGAGGTGCGATCAGAGGACCAGATTGACGCTATTTGTTTCTAAGCACTAAAAAGCATTCATTCTTTAAAAAATCATATATCCGGTTTCCCTTATCCGATTTTAATAGTTTTGGTGTCATTTTAAAGATAAAAATATAATCTATTTGTAGGAATTGGTGTTGGATTTTTATTGTGTTTTGTGCTTTACTTATTCACTGATTTGTGATTTTTAAATGCTTTACACTCTCGTCTCCTAAGTTAAGCCTTGTCGCTTGTTGCCAAGCTACCAAAGGTTGAGCTAGATTTAATTTATTGAGACCTAACTGGACATAAGTGGAGGATAGTGGTCTACTGCTAAGTGTAGGTACTTGCCTGCCCTTACCAACAACCCATTTTCCAACTCACATATTTTAGGGGATTCATCTATTTTGTAAATGCCATTGCTAAACCGGAATGCCCAATCCCGCGTACCCCAACCCCCTCAATCCCCACCACTGACTTCTATTATTTATTTCTACTTTGTATTAAATCATTTTAGGAGTATCAATTAAAACTTATGAGTTACAAATAAGAATTGTAATTACAAATAAGAATTGTAATTCATAAATCATGAGTTAATACTTAAATCTAAGTTAAGCCTTGTCGCTTGTTGCCAAGCTACCAAAGGTTGAGCTAGATTTAATTTATTGAGACCTCACTGGACATAAGTGGAGGTTAGTGGCCTATTGCTAAGTGTAGGTACTTACCTGCCCTTTCCAACAACCCATTTTCCAACTCACATATTTTAGGGGATTCATCTATTTAGTAAATTCCATTGCTAAACCGGAATGCCCAATCCTGCGTACCCCAACCCCCTCAATCCCCACCATTGACTTCTATTATTTATTTCTACTTTGTATTAAATCATTTTAGGAGTATCGATTAAAATGTATGAGTTACAAATAAGAATTATAATTCATAAATCATGACATTTGAGCAGCTAAGTTGCTCTTATGTGAGAAAAAGGCATTGCAAAATGGGTACTGTGATAAGATTGACCCTCTTGATACTCACTTGTCACTTGTGAATTCAGATAATGAATGAATCATGTGTAAGCTATACCATTCCAGAAAATGTGATGTTTTGTTAGGGAGAATGTGGAACATCCCTAAGTAATAAATTGCCAAATTCTGCAACATCAAAAACACAGTTTCATTTATTTAATCATGGTCTCAACTCCTGGTAGCTATGGCACACAGTAAACAGGCTTAACTTAGGACAATGTGCTAAATAGTTAGCAATACTAAAACAGTCACAAAGTCAAAAACAACATTGGATGAATCTCACTGGCATTTTCTAAATAAGGATGGAGCGGAGGCCAGTTACATCAGGCTGGTCCACATTTTTACCTTCTGACATATAGCCTGAATTAGAGTTTGACAAATGGGCTAGTGTCCATCTAGATGGTATAGGGCAGTATCTCGTCTGACAATTTATAGATGACCTCTGCCCCAGCTGTCATCTCTATACATTGAAATGAACGCTGTGATGGCAATTCATTTTAATGTACTAAGGCCCTGATTTATACTTTTTGGTGCAAAACTGCACCAATGCATTTTTGCACCAAAAAGTTTAGCACTGACTTGCACCATTTCTGAGCACCAGCCGGTCACCATATTTATGGAATGGTGCAAGCCGGTGCAAAGGGTAGGCTATCGTAAAAAAAATGACGTCAGCCGGGTGGGGCTGGCGGTATGGAAAAAGGGGGTTTTGCACCCAAAAATTACGTTAGGCAGGTTAGAGTAAAGAAAAACTATCGAACCAGCCTAGCGTCAGTTTCTGATGCAAAACCATCCATACCACAAGACTTGTGTCTTAGAAAAGACAGGAGCCATGCCCACCACCCCAATGGCCAGCCAAGGGGACCAGGGTCCCCTGGGCATGGCCATTGTACCCAGTGCCATGTAGGAGAGCCCACTTCAGGGCCCCCAATGGCATTTAAAAAATAAATAAAAATACTTACTTATTATTACCTGGGATGGGGTCCCCCATCCTCCCCTGTCCCTCTGGTGTGGGTGGGGGTGTCCTTGGGGCCTGGGGAGGGCACCTGTGGGCTTTTTCCATGGTGTTTCACCATGGAAGGAGGCCCACAGGTCCCCTAATGCCTGCCCTGACTTAGGAGTTAAATAATGGTGCAAAGCGAGCTTTGCACCATTATTTGACCCCTTCCTCCCTCGTGCATGATTTTAGCAAGGGGGGATGAATATGGAACACCTACTTTGCATCTCATTGATCCAAAGTAAGTTTCCACGTCCCAAAAATAAATTTAACTCCATACATTTGGTGCTAGATGGGTCTAGCGCCAAAGTATAAATATCGAGTTAGTTTTGTACCGAATTTGCGTAAAAAAAAGACGCAAATTCAGTACAAAACAAGTATAAATATGCCCCTTAGTGTTTACTGAAAAAGTCTCCATTAGTTTTGAATGCTGTCCACTAACCTTTTTACATTTCTTTGTATTTCAGAAATAGATCCCCAAAGCAGGAGTAAAACAAACAACTAATTACTTCCAGACCCGGGATTTGTATCCCAGGGTGTGGGGACATTATTGTTTCTTTCCTACCTCCTGCCACCAGGTTTTTCCTGCTGTGATCAACAGGAAAGAAATAATTTACACTGTCCACCCTAAATACGACTGTCAGTATAATCAACGGCGAGAAATAGGGATCTGTCAGCAGAATAATTGAGGCCTGCTCCCCTAATCATGATGGAGGAGGCCTGGAGGTATGATGGTGGGCAGGGTACTCCGTTGTGTTTTCGATGGTGTAACCTGTCTGCCAAACTTTAAATCTAACCCTTAGTCTGTATGGAAGGTGAAATCCTTCAGTGGAGTAAAGATGAAATATGTATCTGAAGACGTCCCCTTGAAGCGGAAAACCGATTGGTTTTGGAAACACTCAGAGCAGGAAAATTCATATTTCACACGCACTGAAGTTCTCATTGGACAGATACTTTTCGCATCTTCCCCTGGTCAAGATTTCTAACTTTTCTTTTTTGAAGATCAAAATCTTCCAGGGTGGCAAGTCCAAACATTTTCTAAGTTACAACTCGTCAAACTTTCTGAGCAGCTCTTCTTAATCATGTTTATGGATCCCAGGATCTCGGGAACAGTAAGGGCAAGGACACACTCCATTAGAGGTACAGTTCAGGTCCAGTGGTTTCTGGTCAACTGGTCACACCTGGAAAAGGCTTTTTGGAGCTTTTGATTTTCTTGTAGCTCACAGAGGTTTGACCTATTGACCCTTGGTGCCCCCTTTGTAGGCATGGGTACAAGTGGTGCAGATACAGCCCTGTATGCTGCCATACGAGTTGCAGACTACAGTCCCAGTCCTCTTCTGTTCTGACACAGGTCCAGAAAGTGTTCTGAGGATCTGGAGGAAAAGTGCTATTTTTGTTCAAACCTGCCAGTGGGTGGGGGTAATCCATGCACACTTTTCTGACTAAAAGGTTGGCAGAAGGGTATGCACAAATTACAAACAAAGCCCAAAGTCAAACCTTCCCTCATTAGCAGCACATCCTGTTTTTCTCACTGCAACCATTGTCAGTAAAATATATCACAGTATAATTTGTCTGCTCCTGGAGTAAGCCTGTGGCACACCTACAGATGAATTAAAGGTAACAAGAAGTCCTTCCCACTCAACCCCTCCAGACTGTTGATGGGGCCAACTACCTCCAGCTCAGAGACTAAACCCAGGAGGATAAAATCGATTTTGGTATCAAAAGATCTCTCTTCCCCTGGCATTCCTTACCATTAAATTAAAAAAGTGCTGGTCTCTCCCTGCTCCCTTTCAAGTTAGGGAAGGTCCTGAGCACTCCTAGGCTGCCCTGTTTGGGTTAAACTAGGTAACATTCCCCCTCCGGTACCATCTTGTCAGACTCAAACCATTGCCTTCACACCCCTCCCTCACCTTAATTAATTGCCTTCATTCGACACAAATCACCAGCCACTACCCACAATAAAAGCCCCACCCTCCACTGCCTCCTCCTGTACTGAATTTTACAAGCTGTGGTTCAGGTCTTGCCTAGCTAGAGACCTAGCATTGAAGAATGCAAGCCACACACTTGTTAACAGATGTGTGCAAAGCCAGGACTATCTTTAGCATGGCTCTGATGGGAAAGCAGGCTTTATTTTATCATTGTCACAGGTATAGGAAAGGACATTTGACCACATCATAAACATAGATTGCGGTGATAACATGCATGGTTATAGCTGGGAATGGCAGCCTCAGATATGTTCACTATGAAGAGCAGTTCAAAGGACTTTATCCATGATGGCTGGCCCTTTGTACTTCGTCCTGATTAACAAGTGCCTCATGCAATACCTAGTTGAGTGAACATATGAAAAGCAACTGTCAGATGCGCTGCCTCAGAATGTTCATGGTAGGATACCCAGAGATACTCAGGTAGGATAGAAACACACCACTGTCACAGTTTTCAGTTTTCAGGCCAGTGTCAGAGTATGAAATGGTCAGGAAAATGTCAGTGTATGTAGTGGTCAGGCCACTGTCAGATTATGTACTGGTCAGGGGAATGTCAAGGTTTACAGTAGTCAGACCAATGTCACAGTATGCAGTGGTCAGGCCAGTGTCACAATATAAGGTGGCCAGACCAATGTCAAAGTATGCAGTGGTAAGGCCAATGACAGACTATGCAGTGGTCAGACCATTGTCAGAGTATGCAGGGGTCAGGTGTTGCATGTCAGGAGACTGGCTGAAAGGGAATTTGTTGCATCAATCCTACCGTCTTCATCCAACAGGAATTTGGCTGATACGCAAGTGGTATCCTGCAGCCATCACCACTGCTGCCGAGTTTGTCTGTGGGGTTAAACATGTTCCAAAACTGATCTTTGGCTTCCAGCATTTGTTTGAGGCTTTGAGGCAGAAGGCACTGTTGAGTCTTGGATGTAATAATTGGAAAGCAAGAACATCGCTCACCCTAACTATTCTATCTTCTCCCCCCTCCGTTCAATGGGCCAACACATCTTTTTATCATCCATCAACATGAACCTACTGCAACCTTCATCCTCCTGACTCACACATCTTCTGCATGTTTAGTAGAGAGCCTGTGATTTCACCGTTTACTATTTGCCAACACAACATGGAATTTATGCACTTTTACCAAGAAGGGACCTTTAAATGTAGAAATCTCCCCATGTGCATACCACAGATTTATCTTAGTCCTGTCTTTAGTGTATACTGTTACTTTCTCTCAAAACTCCTTTCTTGCGTCCCTCATACTTTTGTTCTTTGTCTTGGTCACCACTATATTGCCCAACTTGAACAACCAAACCAAATAGGAATCAATGTTGTATTAGGCTTTGATCCTTTAATTTTTTTAAATGTCTTTATTGCATTCTCATCACCAAAAAACAGACAACTTGAAAAGTAGCATGGCACTCATTGAAAACAATTAGACATTTTAATGACACAGAAGCCCATGTATTGGCTGTGCCCAAATATACCAAAAGCAGAAGCTAGTGCACCTTGAAGAAGTCCAGGTACCTTTGGGGGTCGTGAAAGATTTCCAGACATATTAACAATAATACAACCTCAACAAAAAACCTATACAGATGGAGCAACGCCATAGCTGATGGAGGACCATATCATTTTGACAATAGTGCAGGAGTTATAACAGTATGGAGGAAGGAGAGACCGGGGACCCAACGGAACCACCCATGACTGGGCACACCACCCTCTGCCTAGGGTGGGCCCTCAGTGTCAGGGGCACCCTGTCTGTTCTGCAGCTTGAGCACATGCGTATCTGACAGCATGGCAGCACCATTCCAGTACATGCCATCTGCCTCTGCCACCATTTGTGGACTGTCCTCACCCAGACCGTTTCTAACAGCGGAGCGGCCATGTCGGTAGCGGAAGTGATATCACACACCCTTTGACCTCCACTTCCTTTCACAGACAAATACTTACACATGCACACTTACACACACACACCCTGTCACATAAACACACTGTTACCCGCAAGCACACACACACAAAATACATTTAAAAGCATTTTTACATACCTCAGCTGCCATGGAAGGGCATATTCATGTTTTGGTTACACTAATAGTTATTAATATGTGATTATTCACTATTAGTGTAATAGAAAAATTGACAGAAAACAAAGAGAGCAAAGTCCTAACTGACGTCCATAAGGAGGTGCTGCCAGTGTGCTCCTGGCACTGAATTTGCCACCTCTGAAGCGAGGGGTCAAAAAGGCAGTGCCAGGAGTTGCAAAAGGCAAGCCAGCGGTCACAGCTGCAACCCTTAGCAACTCCTAAATGATGTCTGTTAGACTTTTCATCCTTGGCATGGTTTCCCTTAACTTTTGTCTCTGTTTACCAGGTTGTTGATTTGTGCTGGACTCTGATTTTGCTATTTTTGTTACTCTGGACACTTTACCACTGCTAACTAGTGCTAAAGTGCAAGTGCTCCTATACAAACTGTGTATGTAATTGGTTCATCCATGATTGGCATATTTGATTTACTAGTAAGTCCCTAGTACAGTGCACTAGAGGTGCCCAGGGCCTGTAAATCAAATGCTACTAGTGGGCTCACAGCACTGGTTGTGCCACCCACATTAGTAGCCCTGTAATCATGTCTCGGACCTGCCACTGCAGTGTCTGTGTGTGCAGTTTTAAACTGTAAATTCGACTTGGCAAGTGTACCCACTTGCCAAGCCCAAACCATCCCTTTTCTTACATGTAAGGCAACTCTAAGGTAGGCCCTAGGTAGCCCCAAGGGCAGGGTGCAGTATACGGTTAAGGTAGGACATATAGTAATGTGTCTTTTATGTCCTGACAGTGAAATATTGCTAAATTCGTTTTTCACTGTTACAAGGCCTGTTCCTCTCATAGGTTAACATAGGGGCTACGTTTAAATATGATTAAAGTGTAGATTCCCTTTGGGAGCGGATAGACATGTGGAGTTTGGGGTCTCTGAGCTCACAATTTAAAAATACATCTTTTAGTAAAGTTGATTTTAAGATATTGGCCCTCATTACAACCCTGGCGGACGGTGCAAATAGGGCGGTAAGACCGCAAACAGGCCGGCGGTCATTACCGCCCCATTATGACATTGGCAAAACAAATGCCAAACCGCCAATTTCCTGCACCGTCTGCCATGGCGGTAATGACCGCCAGGCTGGAGATAACGGTCTCCAGCCCGGCAGCCGTCACTAGTCCGCTGGTCGTATCAGGACCCCGCATACCAACATGAATTTCGTGGGGTTTTCAACCGCCACGAAATCCATGGCGGTATGCACCATCAGTGCCAGGGGATTCGTTCCCTGGCACTGATTGGGTTCTCCTCCCTCCCCTCCCCTGAGTCCTCCCCCAACACCCACAACCCCCTACCATCCCCCAAAAGTAGTAGGACCCCCTCTCCACCCCCATTGAAACCCCCACACATACCCCCCACACTCCCCTACCTGCACGCTCACACCACTCACACACATGCATGCGCACATACATGCACACATACATACAAGTTACATTTCCACCACACACATTACACCCTGCATACATACACGCACTCACACAACCCCTCTACACACTCACACGCACACCCCCATGCACACACACAACACACAACACCCCCCAACCCCTCTCCCCTAACTGACGATCACCTTACCTGTTCCGGTGATCGTCCGGGAGGGAATGGGATCCATGGGGGCTGCTCCACCGCCAGCACCCTGTCACCAGAACACCACCACACTGAATACTGAGTCGTAATATGGTGGGCGGTGTTCTGATGATGTAGCGATGATGGTGGAGCAGCCTCCACTTCACCGGAAACTGCCAGTATGGCTGCTTGCGGCTCTCCGTCCAAAAAAGGGCAGAGGGCTGCCAGCAGTCATAATATAGTTGGCGGAAGACCGCCAACACTGGCGGTCTTCGGCCCGTCGGTACCTCAGCTGTCTCTGGAGGAGACCACCAAGGGTGAAATGAGGGCCTATGTGTTTGAAAATGCCACTTTTAGAAAGTGACCATTTTCTTGCTTAAACCATTTCTGTGACTATGCCTGTTTGTGGATTCCCTGTCTGGGTGAGTTTGACAGTTGGGCTGGTTGCACCTCTCACTAGACAGTGACACAAAGGGAGCTGGGGTGTAGCCTGAATATCCTGATGAGCCATCTGTGCTAGGAGGGAGGAGAGGAGTGGTCATTCACACCTGAAAGGACTGTGCCTGCCCTCACACAATGCAGTCTCCAACCCCCTGGTGTGTGTCTGGGGACTGGCCTGGGCAAGGCAGGATTTCACAAACAAGAGAGACTTTTCTTTGAAGTAAGCCTACTTCAAAGGGCAAAATGGGTAGAAGAAGGGCACGCAAAACCACAGACTTTAGAACACTTCTGGAGACCAAGAGGAACCTCTGCCTAGAGAAGAGCTGAAGAGCTGAGGAAGAAGAGCTGCCCTGCCTGTGACTGTGCTTTGTGGAGCTATCCTGCAGTTGCTGCTTCTGCCTGTGGTAGAGGACAAAGACTGCACTTTGTGTTGCCTTTCTTCTTGTGAAGAACTCTCCAAGGGCTTGATTTAGAGCATGCCTCCTGTTATTTGAAATCTCAGGGACAGCAAAGACTTCTCTCTGCCAGCACCTGGAGCCTGTGCTGAGACTCCTACTCTGCCAAGTGGTTCCCATCTAGTTCCTGGGACCCTGAAAGGAGAAGCTGGCAGGCCAAGTGTGAGAAATCCACGCACCGCGTGGAAAGGTGACGCGACTCCGATCTGTGGCTGAAAAATCAACGTGCCGCCGGCTTTGCGGCTGAAAATCGTCACTCGCCTGCAACGCGACCGTATAGTTGACGCCCGCGGCTGGCGCAAACAATGCGCAGCATCGCTGATGGAGGCTGGTGAGATCGCACCCGCGCAGCGTGGTTTTCGGATCATTGTGCATCAGAAATTCTGACGCAACCATCGCTGGGCTTGCAAAAACGACGCAAGGCCTGTCCAGACCCAAGAGTGCAGACTGAATCGACGCATTGCTCTCCTGCAGAGAGAAGAAACAATGCCCGCCGACTCGATTGAAGGAGAAACGATGCAAGGTCTCGCTCATGAGTGAAATCGACACATCGCAAGCCCTTTTTGACGCACAACCACCCGTGCACCCAGGTACATTCTCACGCTAACAGCGTTAACATTGTGTTTAAAACTATATGAAGACTCTTTTTGCTTTTTAATTGATAACATGACTTGTGTATTGTGGATGTTTGTTGTTTTGGTCTTGTTTTGTTTAGATACATATTTTCTATTTTTCGAAACCTTTGTTGTGTCATTTTGTAGTGTTCTCATTAGATTATTGTGTGAGTTGTTACAAATACTTTACACCTAGCACTCTGAAGTTAAGCCTACTGCTCGTGCCAAGCTACTAGGGAGGTGGCCTCATTTTTGTTGGCTTTAGGACTCTGAGCAGTTCACTACTGCTAGTCAGTGTTAAAGTTGCATGTGCTTTCTCCCTATGGTAACATTGGCTGAAACCCACCTGGCATATATTTTTTTTTAAAGTCCCTAGTAAAGTGCACTAGAGGTGCCCATGGTCTGTAAATGAAATGCTACTAGTGGGCCTGCAGCAATGATTGTGCCACCCACATAAGTAACCCCTTAACCATGTCTCAGGCTTGCCTTTGCTAACATCTTATTTCTTCTATGTCTTCTTTCTTAGTTGCTGCCCGCCATCTTCTCTGTCTTTATTTATTGCTGCCTTCTTTTTTCTCCTTGCATGCATCTTCTTTCTTCGCTGTTCTCTTCTTTCTTCGCTGCCATCTTCTCTGTCTTATTTATTCATTGCTATCTTCTTTTTTCTTCCTGTATGCTGTCTTCTTACTTCGCTGACCTCTGCTTCCTTCGATGTCTTCTTTCTTCATTGTGGCCCATCTACTTTTTTACTTTCTGCATGCCGTCTTCTGTCTTCGGAGTCTTCTTTACCACATGCTGTCTTTTGTCTTTTTTCTTCGCTGTCTTCTTACTTCTTTACCACATGCCTACTTCTATCTTAACTCCTGTCGTCTTCTTTCTTCGTTGCCTCCTGTCTTCTTTTTTGCTTTCTGCATGCCGTCTTCTGTCTTCGGTGTCTTCTTTCTTCTTGACTGCATGCCTACTTCTGTCTTCACTGCTGTCATCTTCGCTTCATCTTCCGTCTTCACTCCTGTCGTCTTCGCTCAGTTTTCTGTCTTCTTTCCCGTCGTCTTTGTTCCCGTCTTGTTTTCTGTCCCACAAGCCGTCTTCTGGCCAGTAGGTGTCGCTGTTGTCTTTTTTCTGTCTAACTGGCTTACAAATATTAGATTTTTTTTTTTTTTTAATAAATAAAACAAACATTATTATAACATCAAGTAATACAATCAGAGCATCTGAACTATGTAATTTTATCATTACCAACATCATGACTTATTTAAATATAGACCTTGGTGATTCAGAATACATATATATATATATATATATATATATATATATATATATATATATATATGTATATATATATATATATATATATATATATATATATATATATATATATATATATATATATCTTAGAGGTGAGACAGCCCTTAGGCTTCTGAAGGTGGAGCCTTAGGTACCCCTTTAAGCAGGCCTTCTGATGCATATTTGTCACATTGGGGACCTCCGTGTGAACCAACATGGTCGCAAACAGGAAAATTGCAGAAGCGGATGCATCAAAGATTCTTTTTAATTTAAATAAATATGACTTTTCTTTGGAAATGTTGTTTCTGTAGAACAAGCAAAGCCGAGCAGGTCACAATTACTGTATTTTCAACAAAAGTGCTTCTGGCATGTTTCTGGGAGTACTTTTGTAAAAAAATGCTCCGCTAAAGGGGCTGCACGCTCAGAATGTGGGGGGAAAGTTCCCCATTTAGACAGAAGTGCTAACAGCCCCCTCTGGATAGAAAACATATCACAATATCCTGTTGCTGGAATTTTGGGTTCCTGGACAGGCCATGGCATCACTTCATATGCACGCAATGACTTTTGCTGTTGCTTTACATGCTCACAGAATTTGCATAGAATCACACTAATTCAATTAATACCGTGTGCTGTATCCATTTCCGTGTTTTAATCTTATTTTGAAACTTTTCTTTCCAAGAAGCCGCCACCAAATCATGAATGATCAACTGACAAGCACAGGCAACACTGTGTGGTAGGTTCCGCTACATACACACCGTATTCTAAAATTCATCTCTGCCTCCAAGAGAGTGATGTCATGACATTTTTACAAACCTACTACAATAGCAACTTATTGAACCCTGGCTAGATTTATCCCACTGGCCTGCCCATGGATTTACTGCCAATGCAACAGCATGCACAGTCACTACGAGCAAGGTGAGGCCACAAATGCCTCTGTATCACTCTTTTGTAATGCACCCATATGATCATCTTCAGTTTTTACAGAGCCCCATGAATGCAGTAGCAGGCAGTGATTGTGCGCGCAGTGTCAGTTTTTGCTTTAAGGATCCATTGAGTTCATTGTTACAACATTCATTTTAGGGCATCCTAATTCCTCACTCCTCATCCTTACTTCACATCTCTATTTTGCATCCTTCATCCCTACTTCTCATCCCAGCTTCTCGTCCTTCATCCCTACTTCTCATCCATCGGCCCTACTTTTTATCCATCATGTATGATCCCTACTTCTCAGCCATCATTCCTACTTCTGTTCCATCGTACATCATCCCTACTTCTCATCCATCATCCCTCCTCTGCCATCATCCCTATTTCTCATCCCTACTTGTCATCAATCATCCCTACTTCTCATCCATAATACATCATCTCTACTTCTCGTCCATTCTCCCTACTTCTCATCCCTGCTTTTTATTCCTACATCACATCCACCATCTCTACTTCTGTGAAATCCCTACTTCTCTTCCATTTTTCCTACTTCTCATCAATTTTCCATAATTCCTACTTCTCATACATCATCAATCATTCCTACTTTTCATACCTCATCAATCATCCCTACTCCTCATCCATCATCCCTAATACTCATTCCTCCTCCCCCAGTCATATCAACACATTTTCAGTTTTGTGAAATACACCTTCACACTGATTGGTTGGCAACAGCCAATCAGAGTTAAGAGAGAACTGTGAATTCTATTTCACTGAAAAACAGCCTTCTCATTGGATGTGCTGGATGAACACGGAGGAGAGGAACTACAACTATATGTTTGTTTCAAGTGAACACAAGGCTGTACAGCATTTCATTTTATTTAAGTAATTGTTTTTTCTGTTTACACAGGCCTCTGCAGGTAGCTCTGCTGGTTTGGGAAAGACAAGGCGCCCTGGGCATGGGCTATAAATCAGCTCTTTAAGGAGGTTATATGGTTCATGGAAAAAGCTTTCTGGTTACAGTTTCATATGTAGGAAAGAAAATGTTTAAAATCAACACTAGAGACAGTGCAATCCAATTCATCAAACCTTTTCCGGTTTCATTTTTATTTGTAACAAGTAAAATGTTTAAGTCTGAGGTTGTTTATAACTCTGAGAGCTGCTTTTTTAAAAAACAAATGTTCTTGCAGTTTACAGATTTCAGATATGGTTGAGCTTCAGGAAATCAGTAAGAGCAAGGCCTGAACAAAGGAAATGTTCAAGGTAAATGCAGATTTTGTGTAAACAGAAAACACTTACCTAAATAAGATTAAATACTGTATAACCTTAAATTCACTGAAAACAAAGACCCAGTTATATTTCCTCTATTCCATTGTCATCCAGCACATGCAATGAGAAGGCTGTTTTTCAGTGAAATAGAATGCAGCTCGCTTGTTTAACTCTGATTGGCTATTGTCAACCAATCAGTGTGAATGTGTGTTTCACAAAACTGAAAATGTGTTGGTATGACTGAGGGATAGGGAATGAGGAGTAGGGATGATGGTTGAGGAGCAGGGATGATTGATGAGGTATGGGAAGTAAGAATGATGATGATGGATGAGAAGTAGGAATGAGAAGTAGGGATAATGGATGTTTCATGGGAAGTAGGGATAAGAAATAGGAATGCATCATGAATGAGAAGTAGGCATAGTGGAAGATGTGAAAAAGTTTGAATGAGAATTAGGGTTGATATATGATGGATAAGAAGTAGGAATGATGGATAAGACAAAGGGATGAGAAGTCGGGGTAATGGAAGAGAAGTAGGGATGATGGAAGAGAAGTAAGGATGAGAAGCAGGGATGAGGGATGAGAAATAATGATGAGGGATGAGAAGTGGGAATGATGGAAGCGCAGAAGGGATGATGGAAGAGAAGTAGGAATGATGTATGTTTAATGAGAAGCAGGGAAGGTGAATGAGAAGTAGAAATGATGGATGAGAAGTAGAGATGATGAATGAGTAGCAGGAATGAGAGACAGCGATGAGAAGTACAGCTGATGGAAGAGAAGTAGGGATGTTGAATGATAAGTAGGGGTTATGTATGATGGAAGAGAAGTAGAGATGATTGAAGAGAAATAGGGATGATGGATGAGAAGTAGGGATGATGAAAGAGAAGTAGTGATGAGAAGCAGGGATGAGAAGTAGGGATGATGAAAGAGAAGTAGGGATGAGGGATGAGAAGTAAGGATGATAGATGAGAAGTAGGGATGAGAAGCATGGATGAGAAATGAGAATTAGGGATAATGGAAGAGAAGTATGTATGATGGATGATAAGTAGGGATGAAGTATGATGGGTCAGAAGTAGCAATGATGGCTGAGAAGTAGGGATGATAGTAGGGTTGATGTCTGATAGAAGAGATATAGGGATGATGGTTGAGAAGTAGACGATGGATGAGAAGCAGGGATGAAGGATGAGAAATAGGGATGAGAAGTAGGGATGAGGAGTGAGAAAATGGAATGCCCTTTTAACATGGATGCTGTGTGTGTTAATCCTGCAAAACAGAAATCATTTTAAGAGCATGTTTTTGATTGTGTGGAGACAACAGAGAATAGCACTTCAGTGTGTAGAGTCCCTAAGATGCTGCTTCACTCATTACATTATTGCTGCTGTATCCAAATGTATTAAAATGAATAGTAAAAATCAAAGCCACTCTTCATACTGAACAGAAGATGGTGTGCAACTCGTGTCCATTAAAATAAATATTTTATTTTTATTCATGTTATGATCACAATGACTTTTTTGTCAAGTTTACAAAATAAGGTGATTTACATTATAGTTTTAGTTTATATAGATTTAATATAATCTTACTATACAAATGCACGCACACCATATTGAATTTCCTGATCAGGAACGTAACGGAAAACTGGTTTATATAAAAATACATGAAGCATATACACCAAATTAAACTTCATTATGTTTTTTACATTTCATATATATAATAGTGACGTTATTGAAAATGACAGATGGCAACAGCATTCTTTGAATTCCTCAGGTCCTTCCTGGAATAAGGGGGATGTTACATTCCACAGTATTGGATTTTACTTCCACACTTGTCACTTACATTGAGATTTACAGATTCACCAACAGCATATGACATTTTCATTGAGATAGATGATTTCTCTTTCAAAGTGTGTGTGTCGGTATGAACGTCATTCCACACCAGCCAAACAGACGAGACATAAAATGATCTTATATATTATTTTTGGGGGGAGAGTTGGGGGGTGAGAGAGCACTAGTAAATATCCAGGAACAGAATAATACCAAGCTAAAATCTTAGGATTGTTTTTGCTGAAAAGTTTAGATATGGGGGGGAAATGCCTTTAGAAAGCACATAGCATACTTAAATCTTGACCTTGCTAATAATGCTAAACACCCTTTCACCCTCACTCTTCTGCTCGCTTCACTGAATCTTACTGTAGGTCCAAGCTAGGGTGGCTGGAAAAGCTGAATGCAGCTGACTGTGCAGCCCATCTAATGTTCATATACAGCAAGGTCAAACCTGGGGATGGTTGGACGGGTGTAGAGGTGGGGGGGGGCTTGGTGAACTCAGTTACAGTATAATCCAAATATTAATTTAGCATAATTGTTCAAAGGGGCTCTTGCTACTGAAGTGTAAAACACATAAAGCGTGAGTAAAGAAGAGGCAGTAAACAGGGGTGATGGCTATTGCTCCCAGGCACAACTTTGATGACGTGATCATGTGAGCTGAGTCATTACCATCTACAGTATAGGATTTTGCAGGCTAGTGCCACCAATCAAGGCTGACTAAAAAGTGACATGCACAGTCCTATTTTAGTCTGACATTAGGCTCTTGCAGACCATGTATATACATCAGTTTAGAGGTGTGGAATTAACCAAGACCATTTGATTTTACTAATATTATGTATAGTAAGCTCACTTGTAGAGGCTTTCAGACAGACCTCTTCTTATTTTGGTCTGTTATTGTATCAGTAACATTCATTTTCTATCCATACAACATGGGCCAATAGAGCTGCCCAGTTCAGCCATTGGCTAACTCTACAGTGAGCGAGGGCATGCTTCACAAGGAGCACATTCACCCACAAATTAGTTCACTTAAGCGCCAGGGACTACTATGGCAATGTGTGGTTTTTGAGCCCCAAAACTCATTTTTTCTTGTATCCATTGGTTCCTTCCCCAGCTAAAAAAAAATGCTAAATGCCTTGGCAAAACAGAACAGGCATTAATAAGGCTAAAAGGCAATCCTTTTTTAGAATTGTTTTATCAGTTTCATAGCCCTTAGCTCCTTATGTTTCCCTGCTATATGGGCTATTAGGTGGCCTTACTTGACTGATTTCTATGCTTCCCAGAGGGTGGTGTATAAGTTAACCAACCCAGCATTATCCTGGAGATAGTTTTCCATGTGTGCGTTCCAGTCTGTTTGGTCCCAGGGATCGAGGCTCCACCCTCCCCTCTTTCTGAATAGGGAGTGTGATCTGATATGCCTCTGGAGAAATCTTATGTGGCACCATACATGCCTTGCTGGTGTTTGGGGATGAGTATATAGTCTAATCTAGAGAAAGAGCAAAATGAGTTGGAGGCATAGGAGTATTGGTGCTGAACAGGATGTGGTTCCCTCCACGAAGCATGTCGCCTCTAGGAAGGAACATAGGCATATGTCTGGTTTGGGCAGTGTGCCAGACCTTGATCCCCCCCACTATGAGGACCCCATCAGGCAACTCTGTGATCCACCTCCCCAATTTCTGCAGACCAGTTGTCTGCAAGCCTGGGGTGAAGTACGAGGAGGCTATGTTCATTCCATCCTACTGGCCACTAACTGCCACAAACCACCCGAGAGTCCACCCAGCTGCTGATGATGTGGAGCAGTAGGGACCTACATGCCAGAATCACCGACCCCTCTTGATCCTTTCAAAAACTCCACATGAGCCAATACTCTGTGACTCCCTCTCCCTAGAAACCTACAATTATTCCCTACCAGGTGTTTCTCCTGCAACAATATAATATCATGTCTGTTCAGATGCTTAGACACCAGGCCTTTTTTGAGTGTGTGGTTCAGACTATTCACATTCCAAGAATGTAGCCTGAGAATCAATCTGTCTGTGGAGTCACGATCCCCAAACAGCAGCCTGAGATCTGTCCCCATATCAGTGTGTGTTTCTCAAGTGGTGTTGATGTGTCTATGTGCAAAAATCTGTGGACAGCCCTCCCTGAAACCTCCAAGTTTCCCCCTCCCCACCCTTGTGATACAGGCTCTGAACAGTCACCACCGCAAAGACTGAGGTGTCTGTAGCACCCTTCCATCAAACCTACATAATGTGAACAAAATGCACATTTGCTAACTAGAGGTGGGACAGGTCCTGGCCCGCAGCACAGTCCTTCATCCGTATTAACACTCCCCCCCTCCTTGGTGATCACCACCTTGCCATCATAGACCGCCATACTCCTCATTCTGGTTCTCCCTTCACAGGATATCATCTGTGGTCATCAGGGTAACCTTTGGCTGGGAGGGCTCTCTACCATACTTTTCTTGATCAGTGTTCCTTTTTAACAGAAACCCCCGAGTCCACTGCAGGGATGACCACCCATTCAGTTACACAAAAGACTTTTGTTGGTGAATGTCTGCCATCAGTTTGGCCCTTTCCAATTCAACCTGGTCTCTGTTGGGGGTCATTTGTGGTCAACCCCATTTGTGTCGCTACCTCTGTCTGCGCTGATTTCCCTGAGACCAGGGGGCTTATTTACAAACCCCTTGCGCCGCCTGTGCTTCATTCTTTTCTATATAAAAAGTGACGCGCCAGTGGTGGAAGAGGCTGGTAAGTAAGCTCCCAGGTTTGTTTCTGATCCCCTGGTCCTGAGTATTTCAGGCTTCTAGCCAGTCCCAGAAATTCTTCGCTGCATCAATAAAATGTAATTCCCTTTGATCCTCAATCTAGCTTCGCCTAAGAACAGAATGTAATGGATGTTTAAAGTTTGTAGGTGCCATTTCACCATGTGGAATGACTCACATTGACGCTGCACCATAGCTGTGAAGTCCAAATGGATATTAACTGTTTCACTCTCAATCTTCCATGGACCTCGCCTGCTGGCTTCAGTGCAGAATGGCATCTTGATCAGAGAAGTTGAGCAACCAGGCCAACACCGCCCTCAGGGTAGTGGGGAGCTTGTACTGGCGGCCTACCAGGTGCTCTGTTGGCACATACAACTGTGAACTACTTGGAGATTTTATCTTTCAACATGGTGGAGGACAACCATTCCTTCAAGAACATTTCCATGCTGGGGCACTCTACCTTTTCCGGGAGACCAACCAGTCGGATATTATTCTATTGATACGACCTTCAGCGTTGTTGAGCTTTTATGCCAGAGCAGCCACATTTTCTTTCCAGTGTCCGCACTGTCTTTGTATGGTCAGTGGTTTTGTGATCCAGTCAGGCAAGGATGAAATCAGACTTAATCACTCTGTCCCTCAGTTTCCAGTAGATGGCCCAATGGAGGTGGACATCCTAGTCCACCATATAAATTTTCATTTCCAGGGCTATTTTGGTATCTCTGAGGCCTGCTGTTAGAAATGGGGTCTTTGGTTGACAGTGAGGTTACCCCCTGTTCAAGCAAGGACCCTCACTCTAGTCAGGGTAAAAGAGAATCACCCTCAGCTAACCCCTGCTTACCCCCTTGGTAGCTTGGCAGAGCAGTAGGCTTAACCTCAGAGTGCTAGGTGTAAAGTATTTGTACCAACACACACAGTAGCTTAATTAAAACACTACAAAATGACACAACACCGGTTTAGAAAAATAGGAAATATTTATCTAAACAAAACAAGACCAAAACGACAAAAATCCGACATACACAAGTCAAGTTATGAATTTTTAGAGATTAAACTCAAAAATAGCGCTTAGAAACAAAAATGCTTCGATGAGATGTTAACATGGCGTCATGGCGGAGTCGTTCCCAACAAGCCGACACCAGCGGCGCCAGACACGGAGTCGTGTAGACCCCCAAGTACAGTACCTTTGGTGAAGAATGAGAACAAGCCAATGCGCGAAGTCGGAGATCGCGGTGTCTGTGCGAAACGTTGAATCCGTGCACTTCGAGCGGCGTCGATCACGACGTGGTGCGGCGACTTCCACGGAGTCGCGGACTTCAGCTGGGCTGCAGCGGCGTCGGGCCTGCGAAGAACGTCGCGTTCCAGCGAGGGTCACGGCGTCAGGTGCAGGCGGCGTTACCGGATTCAGCAGCGGCGTCGGTCCGGAGTCGTCCGAAGTCGATTTCCTTGGATTTCCACCAGCTTTCCTTTCAAGGGCCCAGGAACTGGATAGGGCATCACTTGTCAGAGCAGGAGTCTCTCCAGAGACTCCAGGTGCTGGCAGAGAGAAGTCTTTGCTGTCCCTGAGACTTCAAACAACAGGAGGCAAGCTCTAACTCAAGCCCTTGGAGATTTCTTCACAAGATGGAAGGCACACAAAGTCCAGTCTTTGCCCTCTTACTCTGGCAGAAGCAGCACTGCAGGAAAGCTCCACAAAGCACAGTCGCAGGCAGGGCAGCACTTCTTCCTCAGCTATCAGCTCTTCTCCAGGCAGAGGTTCCTCTTGGTTCCAGAAGTGTTTTCTAAAGTCTGTAGATTTGGGTGCCCTTCTTATATCCATTTTAGTCTTTGAAGTCACCTTTCTTCAAAGGGGACTCACAACCACTTGTGAAATCCTGCCTTGCCCAGGCAAGGCCTCAGACACACACCAGGGGGTTGGAGTCTGCATTGTCAGAGGCAGGCACAGTCCTTTCAGATGAGAGTGACCACTCCACCGCTCCCTCCTCGCAGAAATGGCTAATCAGGAAATGCAGGTTACACCCCAGCTCCCTTTGTGTCACTGTCTAGTGTGAGGTGAAAAACAACCCAACTGTCAATTGACCCAGACAGGGAATCCACAGACACGGCAGAGTCACAGAATGGTTTAAGCAAGAAAATGCTCACTTTCTAAAAGTGGCATTTTCAAACGCACAATCTTAAAATCAACTTTACTAATAGATGTATTTTTAAATTGTGAGTTCAGGGACCCCAAACTCCAAATGTCCATCTACTCTCTAGGGGAATATACACTTTAATCATATTTAAAGGTAGCCCCCATATTATCCTATGAGAGAGACAGGCCTTGCAACAGTGAAAAATGAAGTTGGCAGTATTTCACTGTCAGGACATATAAACCACATTACTATATGTCCTACCTTATCCATACACTGCACCCTGCCCTTGGGGATACCTATGGCCTACCTTAGGGGTGCCTTGCATGTAAGAAAAGGGAAGGTTTAGGCCTGGCAAGTGGGTACACTTGCCAAGTCGAATTTACAGTGTAAAACTGCACACACAGACACTGCAGTGGCAGGTTTGAGACATGATTACAGAGCTACTTTTGTGGGTGGCACAACCAGTGCTGCAGGCCCACTAGTAGCATTTGATTTACAAGCCCTGGCACCTCTAGTGCACCTTACTAGGGACTTACTAGTAAATCAAATATCCCAATCATGGATATACCAATCAACATTACAATTTACACAGAGAACATATGCACTTTATCACTGGTTAGCAGTGGTAAAGTGCTCAGAGCTAAAAAACCAACAGCAACAGGTCAGACAAAATAGGAGGCAGGAGGCAAAAAGATTGGGGATGACCCTGCATAAGCAAAAAAGTCCAACACCTGCCAATTTAGCCGCTCTATGGCCTGCCGAGCGACTGAATGACACCTCAGGAACAAGCTCTCCAGGTGCATGTTCCGGTTTAACTCTTGATAACAGTTCAAGGCCCAAGAACAACATGAGGGCTCGCTCACCTGAACTGCACACAGGTTCAGAACAGAAAATACATGCTCAAACACACACATGCACGCACCTCATGTGCACACAAACTGCACGCTCTCAGTAGTTAACACTGCCCGACTCACAGTCTCAAGACCACTGTCCAGTTGCAGTACATGAACAGACAGTCATACTTTGCACAATATTTGCATTGCGTTTAGTTATGGGATATAGTGCTTCCTGGCGTAAATTATAAGAATATTGCATGTCACCAAGCAGTTCCATGACCATGGAGAGGAATAAGGACAAAGGCTGAGTTCCTATATAAGGTTAAGGAACTCCGAAGGGACTTGCAAAATCCTAATCGTGTACAGCAAGGGGTACTTTATGCCTTACACTACATGGTCACATTGTAACCTTTACCACAAACCACTTACATTTTTGGTGTGTAGCTCTTTCACATAAAAGACGGAGCGTATTTGTAAATGTGAAAAATAAAAAAAGGATCTCTAGTGCAAATTACATCAAAATAGTTGATAAATGTTTGTTGCAAAAGTTACTAGAATCCGTTTAATATAAGTATTTTTTTTTAAAAGGCGTAATAGCACGGAGTGTGTAAAAGCATGCAGAAATGTTCTAATCGTTCTATAATTAGGTAAGGCGTGCAAAAAATAAACATGTTGCCAGAAATATCTCATTTGGGCTTGTCACTATAGAGCTAGAAAAAGGTCTGCTCTTAGGATTGTGATGTCAGAACTCAACTGCAATAATTATTACAGTTAAGCAGCTGCAACATTTCTTCATAATAGGCGACTCGGTGAGTCACAAATCACCTATTCTAAAGAAATTAGCTGTTTTTTATTCAGGGATTGCAGAATACCATGTGTCATAAATTGACTAATTGTATCTGGTGTTTATTTTGCACTTAGCACGTAACCGTCAGCGCACTGAAGAGCATGTTGCTATGGAACCTGAAACGACCTCAGCAGCCAGTACCTGGCTTCAGAGGTGGCAAACTCAGTGCGGGGAACACAGGGGGAGACTTGTCCCTTCGTCGATGTCAGTTGGGGATCCACTCTGTTTGTGTTCTGTCAATTT
The DNA here is from genome assembly GCF_031143425.1 of Pleurodeles waltl. Taxonomy (NCBI): domain Eukaryota; kingdom Metazoa; phylum Chordata; class Amphibia; order Caudata; family Salamandridae; genus Pleurodeles; species Pleurodeles waltl. The sequence continues at coordinate 145,574,853 of NC_090441.1, read as the reverse complement.
GTATTACACTAAGTGAATAATAAAATATTATTCACTATTAGTGTAATATAAAAGGGGTTCGATTAGCTGGAAAATTGCCCTGCTATGGCAACTGAGACAAGTGAAAATGCTTTTAAATGTATGGTGTGTTCGTGCATGCGGCTGATAGTGTGTTTATGTGAGAGGGGGTGTGTTTAAGTGTGAATTTGTATGTACGTGTATGTGTGTGTGAGGTCAAAGGGCGCGTGATGTCACTTCCGATACCCTTAGCATCGACGTCCATAAAGCCCCCTTGATCGGAGGAGAGGTGCCCTGCAACTATTTATGTGAGCCTCTGCTCTGCTAACATAGGGCAGCCCAATAACTTGATTCCAAGGATCCAGTTCTGTCACCTCTCCCAAGCGCTATATTTGCATAAAAAGAGTGACTTGACATTGCAAATTATATATTATACCTCCAACATTTTCCCCAGTTGCAACTGATGTTAAGTTTAAGTATTTTATAGAAACATTTTCTTCCGGCATGACTTAAACCAAAGATCTAATTTCCTTTGAAGAAAATGTGGTCCAAATGATAAATGTGTCATGGTAAATAGCAATAAATACGTGCTCTGACATATCTCTGCAAACTAAGCAACTATTAGAATATTAATGCGTGTTCTAGTTATGCTTTCATGATAAAAACAATAGCGGCCGATACTCAGCAGGACAGTGACTAATGGTGTGTGTTCACCAACCAAGGACACTTTAATAGCGTCCATTAATGCACAGTAGGTGAGTCCGGATCATTGTCCTGACTCACACATTTTACTGTATAATCGTATTCATGGGAAAATAATACGATGATATGAATATTCGATTTAAATAACGAGAAGGAGTCATATGCTGCTAAGAAATCTCATCAAAGGATGATCCCGCTCCAGGAACCTGTGCACAAACTGCTTGCACATTTTTTCATCCTGCAAGATTGATTCAGCATTGAGTTTTGCTGCAGTTCATGTCACCAAGGGGCGCTAGAGTAATCTCAAATGGCCTCAATAAAAGAAAAAAGGAGTTATAACTGGAATAATTGTGGTAGCATAGGGCCTCATTTACAAAGATTTAGCGTAGGGCAGGGCAGTAAGTCTTTGCTGCACTGCCTGTCGTGAAATCGAAAGGGCAGGAATGAACCCTATTTTCGAGATATTGTATTGTATTGTAATAGTATTTGTTTAGCGCTTACTACCCCTGACTTTTCGGCGAGTAGCACGCTACTTCGGAACCCAACAAGATAGGGAAATATGAGTACAGTTTATGCATTCCTGTCCTTTCACCAGGGCCAGCACACAACTCGGTGCCTAGTGCCGATGCAGGCACCCTTGCACCATGGTGCAAGGCTGTCTACATTGTCGACACAATTGTTTTTGTGTAGAAAGGGGCACCTTCCTACACAAAAATAATCCATAGAGGCGTTTTCCTAGTTCTATGTGTGCCGTAGAATGCAGCACACATGGAAAGTAGAAAAATGAGGAGAAATTAAAACCTTTCTCCTCATTATACCTGCTCTGGTGAGGGCTAAGGTTTTGGTGTTGCCCCAGGTTTATGTGATTTTGTAAATCTGAGGCAGCATCACAATCCTTGAATGTAGCGTAGGAACACCCACTACAACACCATTGGAACCACCCCCTGATGCAGAGGAAGACAGTGCAGCCATTTCCTCTGCCTTGCCTTACTCCATGTCTATGAGGCCATGCAAAGACACACAGGGTGGCTTTGTGTCACCTCATAGATATGATTGACAGGTGTCAGCCACCGGAGCGTCTAAAAAAGTGAGACCCTGGCATCGCAGGTCTCTTGTAAATAAGCCCCACAATGTGTAATGCGAAAAATATGGGGCCTCATTTACAAGATTTTGTCACAGGGCAGCACAGCAAATCAGTTTGCTGAGCTACCCTGCATCAAAAGGAGAAGGCAGGAATGTACTGTATTAATGAAATATGGCGCATTCCTGTCCCTTCTGCCTGTGCAGGCACACAAATTGGTGCCTAATTGTTATAGTTACCTGGTTATGATTCTGTCAATGTAAGGCACATATTATAACCCTCACTTCATCAGGGTTCCTTGTGCGAGTGATGAGCAAAGGAGGTTCTTTGGCAGTTGGACAGAGTGAGCGTCGAGTGTAGCCGCTCTGTCCTGGGTTGGTGGTATTGGAATAAAGCTGTGGTTAAATCTAACCTGTATCGGCATCTTAACACTGGCGACGAGGGCCTGGTTGTCACAGGCGCTGCCACCAACCCTGGACCCACCGTTGGAATTGCCTTGCTTCATTCCGGTATTTGCGGCCGCATGTGAGCGGGTCCTGTAGGGCCGTTCCGGTTGGGCCGTCGTTCCGGTCCGTGATTGTCCCTGCGGGACCATCCATTTCTTGCCTGCTGCCTGAGAAGAGACGCCGCTGCGGTTTACCGCCGCAGTTCGCGGTAAGACTTTCTGTGCGTCAGCCGCGAGGGAAGCAGTTCTTCCTGTGGCCATATGTTCGTCCGTGGTGGCGTTGGCATCTCCTTCCGACATTTCATGACATTTCATGAACATTTAAGTTTTTTTTTGGGCCATCTGTTGATTGTTGCGCGTGAGGCAACTGCGCACAATCCTGTCTCATGACACGGTTGTCTGTGTGCTTCCGATGCACTTGTGTTGCCTAGCAACCACCAAGAAGCACTGCAGAGTCTCTGCATTCAACTGTTTGATACTGTATTCCTGTTACCAAGGGGACTGGAAAAAGGAACTAGACTGCTGACCTCTGTGAGCTTCTTTATTATTGGAATTTGTTAGGGATTTTACTGACTGTTACAATGATGTCTGCAACCACGATGTCTCAACCTCCTCCTTTTCTCTCTGATAAAGGTGAGCCCATTTTACCCTGGAAGCGTTGGAAAAATCTTTTTGACTCATATTTAATAGCAATAGGTGGGGAAACATTTTCCCCAGCTAGGAAACAAGCTGTTCTTTTACACAATTTGGGCATTGAAGGGAGGAACATCTATGACAGTCTTGAAACATTACCCTTTGGAGGAGCGGAAGGTGAACCAAGAGATATTTATGACATGTCTATAACTATGTTGGCAGCTAATTTTGAATCCAAACTTAATGTGGTGTTAGAGAGACACAAATTCTTTGCGAGATCTCAAGGTAAATTGGAGAGTGTTGGGAATTTTGTTGCTGCCTTACGTACTCTAGCACGTACCTGTGACTTTGGAGACATCCCTGATTCTCTTATCCGCGACCAATTAGTTCGCTGTACTAACAGCAAGCGGGTTCAGGAGAAGCTTTTAACAAAGAATCCCAATTTGCAAGAGGCTATTGCGATCGTAGAAGGTATGGAGAGCACCAATAGCTGGATCAAAGAAATGAACAATTATGAAGGAGATAATTTGTGCTTAGCACAAGCATCACGAGTTCAGGAAGAGATTTCAAGAGTTGGTTTTGATGTATCATCCCAGGAGAAGAAGAAACATTCAGGACTACGGTGTTATCGTTGTGGCAATACTGGGCACTCAGCGAATAGCCCAAACGGTTTTGCACGCAATTCAACATGTAGGAAATGTGGGAAAAAAGGCCATTATGCAAGAATTTGTAATAGTGACAAACAGAGTACGGTAGATGCTGTTACTGATAATATTAATAAGATGGTTCTATGCGTTGAGCTAAATATTAATCATGTAGGAATTAGCATGGGTATGGTTGATGATGGGCCCATTATTTTGCCTGAATGCACAATTCGTCTTGATGGCAAGGTTGTTAAAGTTTTAGCAGACTCAGGTTCCCCGTACACCATGGTAGGCGACAAGAATTGGCAAGCAGCATTTGGTGAGAACTGTAATTCCTTAATTGAACCGGACATTAACCCCGTCAGTTATGGTGGTACGAAAATAGATGTAATTGGTTATAAGGTTATGGAAATCCAGTTTCAGAATAAATCCACTATGGGTAAAGTCTATGTAGCCAAGTGAGGGAATAATCTTCTGGGTTGGCGTCACCAGCGTGACATGGGAATTAGATTGGATCCCAACTCTGATTCTCAAGTTTCAGTGGTGAGTGATGATAATGCTGACCTAGAGATTTTCAAAGAATTTCCTGAAGTTTTCTGTGACTTGTTAGGGTGTTTAACCAATTTCAAGCACAGAATAATACTAAAAAGGGGTGCAGTCCCATCCGTGCACAAGGCAAGGAGGGTTCCGAGACTGATGATGGAGCCTCTCAAAGCTGAATTGAATAAGTTGTTGGATGCGGGAATAATTGAGGAGATAGAATCTTAAGAATGGCTTGCCCCTGTAGTTTTGGCTCCCAAGGATAATGGAAAACAGATTCGCATGTGTGTGGATCTTAGAGATCTGAACAGACATATTTGGGTAGATCGCCAACCTCTTCCGAACATATCTGAGGAATTATCGCGGTTGGGAGGGTCGAGAATCTTCAGTGTGTTAGACTTATCCTCTGCTTACCATCAGATTGTCTTACATCCTGAATCTAGGCATCTCACCTCCTTTGTAACACCAGTGGGAGCATATCAATTCTTAAGAATGCCATTTGGATTGGCTTCAGCAGCTGCATGTTTTCAAAGGGTTATGAAGAAGACTCTTGAAGGGATCTCTGGGATTTTATTTTTCCAAGATGACATTTTGATCCATGGTAAGACTGTAAGTGACCATGATGGAATTCTCAGGAAAGTGTTGAGGAAGCTTGCCCAGTCAGGTCTCACTGTTAAGAAAGAGAAGTGCAAATTCAGGGTCACTTCAGTAGCTTACCTTGGTCACACCATATCAGGTGATGGAATTAAGCCCAAGATAGAATTAGTTGATTCCATCATCCGAGCACCTGAGCCCAGGGATAAAGATGGCGTCAGATCCTTTTTGGGATTGGCAGAATATTACTCCAAGTTCATTGCTAACTTTTCTAGTGTAACTCAACCACTAAGATCTCTCCTGAAGAAAGGGTGTGAGTTTAATTGGACTGCTGATTGCATTTCTGCTTTCACCTCTGTCAAAGATAGTATCAGTAAAATGCCCACTTTGGGGCATTTTAATGCCTTTGCAAAAACTTTCCTGTACACGGATGCAAGTGTCAAGGGTTTAGGAGCTGTTTTGATTCAAAGGATAGACCAGGAAGAAAAAGTCATTGCCTTTGCGTCTCGCTCTCTTAAAGAAGCTGAACAACACTATTCAGTTATAGAGAGAGAGGCACTAGCGTGTATGTGGGCAATCAAACATTTTAGGTTTTACTTATGGGGTTTACCTTTTGTGGTCAGATCAGATCATAGACCCCTTGTCCAAATATTTTCTGCAAAAAAAGGAGATGACCTCACACCTAGGATAAGAAGATGGGTGGAAGGGCTGATGGAATATAATTTTTTGGTGGAATATATACCTGGTCCGAAGAATGTGGTAGCGGATTTCTTGTCCCGTGCTTCTGTCAGCTGTAAGGATGATTCCATTGATGATTCTTCTGATGTATCGATGGTGATCAATTGGGTGAGAGAAATGGCTATAACTCAAGACGAGTGGAAGGTGGCAGTAGAGCAGGATCCTGACAGGAAATCTCTTGCAGAGTTCATTGTGAAAGGTTGGCCAGAGTATAAAGATATCTCTGATTCGTTGAGGAAATATTGGAATGTAAGAGATGAGCTGAGTTTGAGTGAAGGTGGATTATTTAGGGGTTCTAAGTCCATACCTCCAGTTGCTTTGAGAAGTAAAATAATTAACTTGGCTCATGAAGGACACCTGGGCAGAAGTTTAACCAAATCTAGATTGAGAGCTGTGTACTGGTGGCCTGGGCTTGACCGAGATGCAGAGGCTGTTGTGAAGGATTGTGTATCTTGCGCATGCAGTGACAAAAGTAAGGTTATGAGGAAAGCTCCACTGTACCCTGTAGAAACACCGAGAAGCCCTGGTTGAAATTGGGTCTTGATTTCATGGGACCTTTTCATCTTTTGCCTGCCAATGAACGGTATGTATTGTTGTTGGTTGATTATGCATCGAAATGGGTGGTAACGAAGTGTGTGTGTTCAATAGACACCAGAACGGTTATTGAGTTTCTGAGGGAAGAATTTTCTCGGGAAGGTGTGCCAAGTCATTTGGTCACGGACAATGGGGTACAACTGACATCTCAAGAAATGAAACTTTTCTTGGAATCTTTGGCTGTGGTACATTTAAGGACAGCTCTCTATTTACCTCAAGCTAACGGTCTTGCAGAGCGTATGAATAGAATGGTTAAATCATGTGTACAAGAGGCTGTTGTGACCAGAGCTCCATTGGCCGGTTTGCTCAGAGACTTGTGGTGGGCACATCGGAATACCCCTAATAGTATTACCAACATTGCTCCTTTTGAGTATATGAGAGGCAGGTCAGGGTGCACCAAAATGTTTCCAGCTTGGATGAAAAATAGATTGGAGCTGGAGGATTTTGATCATTTTGACTTTAAGAGGGTCGATAAGGCGTATGACCGTAAGAGGAACTATCAAGGGAAATACAAATTGCGTTATGACTCAAAATGGGGCGTTCCTAATGTTAAATGGAAGATTGGTGACATGGTGCTGGTAAAGGATCCTACTTTTGTAACAAAGGGAAGATCGAGATTCAAGGTTCCTTACAGTATTAAGGAAGTAGGAAAAAATGTTGTCGTTTTGGATAATGGAGATGTGTGGAGTATGTCCAGGATTGTGAAAGATTCCACTTCTCCAGAGAACCAAGGAATGAAAAATAGTCATGAGTCCGAGGGCGGGGTTCAAACCAAGGTTTCTTCCAGGTTACGCTCTGAACCAAAATGGTTAAAAGATTTTGTGCATTAGAATTTATTGGTACTGTGCTTAACACATGGTGCCTTGCTTATAATTGCAACATAGTATAATCTGTATAGTAACATGTAGATCATAGGGGAAACTTGTTAGCAATATGTAGTAAGTTATATTTCCTTCCTAGTATGTAAATATTATTTCTCTCTCCTTTTAAAACATGTTCCCTATCTTTTCTTAGTGTTTGATTTGGGGTAAGGGGGATGTGTTATAGTTACCTGGTTATGATTCTGTCAATGTAAGGCACATATTAGAACCCTCACTTCATCAGGGTTCCTTGTGTGAGTGATGAGCAAAGGAGGTTCTTTGGCAGTTGGACAGAGTGAGCGTCGAGTGTAGCCGCTCTGTCCTGGGTTGGTGGTATTGGAATAAAGCTGTGGTTAAATCTAACCTGTATCGGCATCTTAACACTAATGTCAATGCCGGTACCCTTGCACCCTGGTGCAAAGGTGTCTCTGTTGTTGGCATGATTGTTTTTGTGCAGGAAGACACACCTTCCTGCACAAAAATAATTAATGGAGGCATTTTCCTCTTTCTATATGTGCTGTAGAATGCAGCATGCATAGAAAGAGGAAAAAACAAGAAGAAATAAAGTTATTTCTCCTTACTACACCTCCCCTGGGGAGGTACATAGTTTGGATGCATCTCCAGGTTTACTGATTCTTGAAAATCTGGGAATGTATCAAAACCAACCTCAACCTCTGTGGAATGTCCCCCTTGATGTACATTAAGGCCACACAACACTTTGTGTTGCCTTGTCTTACTCCATATAAATAAGGCCATGCAAAGCCACACAGGGTTGCTTTGTGTGTCCTCATAGATATGACTGAGAGCCCTGTGCCACCAGAGTGTCATAAAAAGTGATGCCCCAGCAGCCCAGACCTCTTCTAAATGAAACCTCTGGTCTGTAGAGACAGTTCAGAATTTCAGAACGGTGCCTAGTGGCATTACTAGAGAGAGCAAAAGACCACACATAAGTCTACATCCCAGGGGACATCCTACTGACAGAGCTGACTAAAGAGACAACTAGGTGTTCCTTTATGTCACACAAGCATTTACTGAAGATGAAACCATAAGAAGTTTTCAAGGTCCTTATAAAGGTAAAGTTAGTATCTAATAAGCGTTGTGGTGACTGTGCAATAGTACTGACAATAGTAAGGTCCCCATAATCTGTAAGAACACCAGGGACAGATGGGCCTATTATTCCACCAGCATTTCCCTGATGTTTTGAACTACCAGTACATGGAAAGCTTAAAAGTACATGTCCTATGCTTTAAAGGCATGGCACCCTGCCCTCTGGGCTTTGTATGGGGTCTATATTAGGGGTGACATACATATATTACAAAGGAAGGTTTAGGCCAAGCAAAAGGTTTAATTGGCCAGGACGAAATGGCAATTTAGAACTGCACACACACATGCTGCAATGGCAGGCCCAGAGCATATTTAAAAGGCTACTTAAGTAGGTGGCACAATACCTACTATTAGCATTTATTATAGAATAGCCCAAACTAAATGGCTTTGTATTGTTTGTCACATATTAGGAATAATACATTATTTTCCAAGGAATCTGAAACTGAATAAGGTACCTTACCTTCCTCCAGAGTGGTCAGGATTTATTCGATATTTTCAAAAGCAAAAGAATCATTCAGATCAGTGTGTGCCACCTGGAGTGGCCCTGGAGGGCAGTCTACTGAGTGTGAGGCCTTCTCACGTTGTTCACTATAACAGAGTCTGTTGACGTTTTCCACATTTACAAAGTCAAATGTGTTTACTTCCCAGGTATATTTTGTGATGTCTTTTGCTCAGGAAACACATTTCTAGAGCTCCTTATCTTCCACTACCTACTTTATATCTCTACTTCAAAAACATGCTGGATTTGTCTGGGTGAATTCACATCCACACAGACTCCTTCCTTTCTCTAAAATTGCAGATCATAGCATTTGGTGGTACAATCAATCTCAATCCATTATACGGACTAATTTCCTATACTTATTTTCTTCTGATCAGCTGTTGTGCTTTGACACCATGCTATGAGTGAGAACATCAGATCTTGTAGATTTGCAGCAATCAATCAATCCTCTTATGATATGTGTTCTTTCAGTCTGCCAGTTTAATATGTGTTTTGGGCCCGGGCGGTAGAGTCCCCATGGGCCAAAGGCCAACCCTATCCCACTCATGCTAAAGGCTGTGCATGGGGTTGGCAGGCTGCTGAGATGTTTGCTGCCTTCGGGAGGGTTGGCCACAGGGCTTGCCGTGGCCTTCTGCCACGTGCAGTGAGGTGTTGGCTGCTGCAGGTAAGACCCTGTGACCAACCTCTCGCTGTGTATAGCTGGGAGCCATGGGTTGTTTGCATCCAAGACGGTTGATCAAAGGGCCTGGCTGCTGGCCAGAACCTGTGGTCATCCCCCTGCTGATTGTGCAGCATGGGGTTGGCTGCCTGCAGGTGTACAGCTGGCCAAAGGGCCTCTTGAGGCATGTGGAGGTGGGCCCCCTCCCATAAAAAGTATTGTTGGCTCTAGGATGGGCTCCCTGGGGTGCCTGGGTGCTCAGGGTTTGGGGGTCACTAGTCCCTCATCCCCACATAAACAGTTTTCAACCCTAGAGCAAGAGCCTTTGGCAGTTCAGGGAGGGGGGCCACGCTGTACCCACTCCCCTATCTGAAATCAGCCCTAATGTAGGCTCCCCAGGGTATTATGGATATAAATAAGGCCCAGCCACCATTTTGGTTGTTTTTTATTTTTTCGATCCCACAAGAGTCTTGCAGGATTACCACATTAATATTTTGTTTCTTTTTTGGCCCCAGGAGGGGTTTATTTGGGCCACCACCCCTTGGTGCCTAGGGGGCCACGGTATCCCTAGTCTGTGCTCATATATCCTTATTTTCTTTACAACTTCAGGATAAGGTACTAAGTCCCAGAGTCATGTTATTTCATGTTTCTGCCATCTGGGATTCTGAATTCTGCAGGAGTGTGATGGCCCAAGAGAAAAAAAGATCAGTGGGCAATCAGAAGCTCTATTTTTAAATTGGCGCTCCCATGAGAGTCTGATACTTTTGTGAGCCCAACTGCCAAACTATACAATTACTTTTGATGCTCAATTTCTCAAAAACTACTCAGTGGATTTGCACCAACTTACAAATCACAAAAAGCACAATCTGCAGGCCAAGATCTAGTTTCATGCCGAATTTGGTGTAATTCTCTTCAGCAGTTTTTGCTGTAGTCAACCTTAAAGAAGTCTCCAAAAATGTATGGGGATTTTGCAGATTTTGTGTTTTGGGACCCCTATTTTTTCTGCCTCCACTGGATGGCTCACCCCTGAGCTTTTCAGGAAGGAGCTGAAATGGATGAATTTGTTGTTGGAAATTTTCGTGAAGATTCATCAAATTAGACCAAAGTTCTGGTAAACCAAAAAACACTCTTTCTATGGAAAATCAGACCACCACTAGGTAATATATATATATATATATATATATATATATATATATATATATATATATATATATATATATATACACACACACACACATATATATATAACGACACGCGCACAGATTCAGTTTTATGCAGGGGGCTGCATGGCCCCCTGCGGCCCCGGGGACCATCACCTCCCTGGGGCAAATATGAAACAAAGGAAAGGGTTTCCTCCCCGGGGCTCAATGCAGAGTTGGAAGGGAGGTACGTGCTCCCCCTGAGGAGCCACAGATGGCCCTGGGGACCATCACCCGAGGGCCGGCTCCAGCAATGTCCCGGGGTGCCCCTCCCTAGGACATAGCTGTTTGCTGTGACTTGATGGCAGCTTTGCAGTTGCCACCAAGTCACAGCAAACACTCCGCTTGGATGAAGTGAGAGCAGTCAAACAGCTCTCACTTCATGCAAGCGGAGGTTTCCTCTGTCTTCCCGTGGAAAGGCAGCTCCCTCTCTGTGACAGCAATGCCAGCTCACACAGGACGTGAGGTACCGGCTGAGAACATAAGGGACTTCAGGCTTCCCCCACAGTCCCCAAAATTGTGACTGGTTTCCCTGGGGGGCATCCAGGTCACAAGGCCGGGTCCTGGGGGATGGGGTCCCAGGGCCGAGATCAGCCCTGGGTAGGGGGGGCCAAGCGCCCCCCCCTAGAAACTAATTAACTTGCGCCCCAGAGGATGGGGTTCCTGGGGCAGATATCGGCCTAGGGAGGGGGGGTCACAAACCCTCTCCCCCCAAAAAAAACAATAACTAGCCTGTGCCCCGGGGGATGGGGTTCCTGGGGCCTAGATCAGCCTAGGGAGGGAGACCGCAGCTCCCCTCCCCACAAAAACTCAATAATTATGCTGGGCCTCAGGGGGCGGGGTCCCTGGGGCTGATACCAGACTGGGGAGTGGGGGCTGGCCACAGGCAAAGCACAGCCAAAGGCCATGTGTGGTGCTGGATGGATTAACCCATAGTAATGAACATTACTTTAAGTTACAAAAACCATTGCGTGCAGGGATGTTAAAGTTAGGAAACAGAATAAAAAAAAAAAAGAGAAATTCACTTAAAAAAAACAAAGGTTACAGGGACGTTCATGTAGGTTCACGTTTCAAACATACCAAGCCATAGAAATTCACCTGTTATTGTTAGTTATCTCAAGTAACCATAACTCAATGCAAGGCAATTATCACTTGTAAGTAAGTATAGCAATAACTGTTCATTTTGTATGGCTTTGTGAATGTAAAAGCTGAACCTAACTATAACATACAATTACACAGAGAAAAGGTAGTGGTGGTATCAGAGGATGCACATCCGCATCAGTGTTGAAAGCAAATGCCTGAAACAAGTGTTCCAAGCTTATATTAGAGAAATGGTGCTAAACTGTGATTATGCCCCATCACCAAATGCCTTGTCGTTCCAGTTTTTCTATTAAACTCAGCCTTTGAGGCCGGAGCTTCTGGCCGGAGATCGCTCCCCTGCGCCGACAGCACCACCTTGCTGCGCCGCCTCTCCCCACCCCCGCCTACACGACCGATCGCATGTTCAAGGCCCTCCTCCTCTTCCCTGGTGTCCAGCTGTAGGAGGCTGGACTGGCTTGTAGTGAGTACCAAGGGGTACTTACACCTTGCACCAGGCCCAGGTATCCCTTATTAGTGTAGAGGGGTGTCTAGCAGCTTAGGCTGATAGAAAAGATAGCTTAGCAGAGCAGCTTAGGCTGAACTAGGAGACGAGTGAAGCTCCTACAGTACCACTAATGTCATATGCGCAATATCATAAGAAAACACAATACACAGATATACTAAAAATAAAGGTACTTTATTTTTATGACAATATGCCAAAGTATCTCAGTGAGTACCCTCAGTATGAGGATAGCAAATATACACAAGATATATGTACACAATACCAAAATATGCAGTAATAGCAATAGAAAACAGTGCAAACAATGTATAGTCACAATAGAATGCAATGGGAGCACATAGGGATAGGGGCAACACAAACCATATACTCCAGAAGTGGAATGCGAACCACGAATGGACCCCAAACCTATGTGAGCTCGTAGAGGGTCGCTGGAGGTCGTGCAATGACTGTAAGAAAACAGTGAGGGTTAGAAAAATAGCCCACCCCAAGACCCTGAAAAGTGGGTGCCAAGTGCACCTAAGTTCCCCAAAGAGCACAGGAGTCGTGATAGGGGAATTCTGCAGGAAAGACCAACACCAGCAATGCAACAACGATGGATTTCCAGACGAGAGTACCTGTGGAACAAGGGGACCAAGTCCAAAAGTCACAATCAAGTCGGGAGTGGGCAGATGCCCAGGAAATGCCAGCTGTGGATGCAAAGAAGCTGCCACTGGATGGTAGAAGCTGAGGATTCTGCAAGAACGACAAGGGCTAGAAACTTCCCCTTTGGAGGATGGATGTCCTACGTCGTGAAGAGTCGTACAGAAGTGTTTTCCCGCAGAAAGACTGCAAACAAGCCTTGCTAGCTGCAAGGGTCGCGGTTAGGGTTTTTGGATGCTGCTGTGGCCCAGGAAGGTCCAGGATGTCACCAATTGCGTGAGGGGACAGAGGGGGCGCCCAGCAAGACAAGGAGCCCTCTCAGAAGCAAGCAGCACCCGCAGAAGTGCCAGAACAGGCACTACAAAGTGGAGTGAATTGGTGCTCACCCGAAGTTGCACAAGAGAGTCCCATGCCGCCGGAGGACAACTCAGGAGGTCGTGCAATGCAGGTTAGAGTGCCGGGGACCCAGGCTTGGCTGTGCACAAAGGAAATCCTCGGTGAGTGCACAGGAGCCGGAGTAGCTGCAAAACACACGGTTCCCAGCAATGCAGTCTGGCGTGGGGAGGCAAGGACTTACCTCCACCAAACTTGGACTGAAGAGTCACTGGATTGTGGGAGTCACTTGGACAGAGTTGCTGAGTTCAAGGGACCTCGCTCGTCGTGCTGAGAGGAGACCCAGAGGACCGGTGATGCAGTTCTTTGGTGCCTGCGGTTGCAGGGGGAAGATTCCGTCGACCCACGGGAGATTTCTTCGGAGCTTCTAGTGCAGAGAGGAGGCAGACTACCCCCACAGCATGCACCACCAGGAAAACAGTCGAGAAAGCGGCAGGATCAGCATTACAAGGTCGCAGTAGTCGTCTTTGCTACTTTGTTGCAGTTTTGCAGGCTTCCAGCGCGGTCAGCAGTCGATTCCTTGGCAGAAGGTGAAGAGAGAGATGCAGAGAAACTCTGATAAACTTTTGCATTCGTTATCTAAGGAATTCCCCAAAACAGAGACCCTAAATAGCCTGAAAAGAGGGTTTGGCTACTTAGGAGAGAGGATAGGCTAGCAACACCTGAAGGAGCCTATCAGAAGGAGTCTCTGACGTCACCTGCTGGCCCTGGCCACTCAGAGCAGTCCAGTGTGCCAGCAGCACCTCTGTTTCCAAGATGGCAGAGGTCTGGAGCACACTGGAGGAGCTCAGGGCACCTCCCAGGGGAGGTGCAGGTCAGGGGAGTGGTCACTCCCCTTTCCTTTGTCCAGTTTCGCGCCAGAGCAGGGCTGAGGGGTCCCTGAACCGGTGTAGACTGGCTTATGCAGAAATAGGCACCATCTGTGCCCATGAAAGCATTTCCAGAGGCTGGGGGAGGATACTCCTCCTCTGCCTTAACACCTTTTTCCAAAGGGAGAGGGTGTAACACCCTCTCTCTGAGGAAGTCCTTTGTTCTGCCTTCCTGGGCCAAGCCTGGCTGGACCCCAGGAGGGCAGAAACCTGTCTGAGGGGTTGGCAGCAGCAGCAGCTGCAGTGAAACCCCGGGAAAGGCAGTTTGACAGTACCTGGGTCTGTGCTAGAGACCCGGGGAGTCATGGGATTGTCTCCCCAATACCAGGATGGCATTGGTGGGGCAATTCCATGATCTAAGACATGTTACATGGCCATATTCGGAGTTACCATTGTGAAGCTAAACATAGGTAGTGACCTATATGTAGTGCACGCGTGTAATGGTGTCCCCGCACTCACAAAGTTCTGGGAATTGGCCCTGAACAATGTGGGGGCACCTTGGCTAGTGCCAGGGTGCCCACACACTAAGGGGGTCATTCTGACCCTGGCGGTCACCGACCACCAGGGCCAACGACCGCAGAAGCACCGCCAACAGGCTGGCGGTGCTTCCTGGGCCATTCTGACCGCGGCGGTAAAGCCGCGGTCAGAAAAGGGGAACCGGCGGTTTCCTGCCGGTTTTCCCCTGGCCCAGGGAATCCTCCGTGGCGGCGCTGCTTGCAGCGCCGCCATGGGGATTCCGACCCCCTTCCCGCCATCCTGTTCCTGGCGGTTCTTACCGCCAGGAACAGGATGGCGGGAAAGTGTGTCGTGGGGCCCCCTAACAGGGCCCCATAAAGATTTTCAGTTTCTGCTGTGCAGACACTGAAAATCGCGACGGGTGCCACTGCACCCGTCGCACCCCTTCAACTCCGCCGGCTCCATTCGGAGCCGGCTTCATTGTTGAAGGGGCTTTCCCGCTGGGCCGGCGGGCAGCCTTCTGGCGGTCGCCCGCCGGCCCAGCGGGAAAGTCAGCATGACCGCCGCAGTCATTTGACCGCGGTACGGTCTTTTGGCAGTTCCCGCCAGGCGGGCGGCTTCCGCCGCCCGCCGGGGTCGGAATGACCCCCTAAGTAACTTAGCACCCAACCTTTACCAGGTAAAGGTTAGACATATAGGTGACTTATAAGTTACTTAAGTGCAGTGTAAAATGGCTGTGAAATAACGTGGACGTTATTTCACTCAGGCTGCAGTGTCAGGCCTGTGTAAGAATTGTCAGAGCTCCCTATGGGTGGCAAAAGAAATGCTGCAGCCCATAGGGATCTCCTGGAACCCCAATACCCTGGGTATCTCAGTACCATATACTAGGGAACTATAAGGGTGTTCCACTATGCCAATGTAAATTGGTAAAATTGGTCACTAGCCTGTTAGTGACAATTTGGAAAGAAATGAGAGAGCATAACCACTGAGGTTCTGATTAGCAGAGCCTCAGTGAGACAGTTAGTAATAACACAGGTAACACATACAGGGCACACTTATGAGCACTGGGGCCCTGGCTGGCAGGGTCCCAGTGACACATACAACTAAAACAACATATATACAGTGAAATATGGGGGTAACATGCCAGGCAAGATGGTACTTTCCTACACCAGCGACGCTAGTAAGTGTTTCTACCCTGTGCATTGTGCTATTTGTGCCTTCCTACTGTTTCCGACCTGATCTCTTTACCTTCGGTTTTCCGCTGCTCTCTACCGTTCTGTGAATTGTGTGTCTGTTATCGTGCCTTCCTACTTTTTCTGACCTGATCTCTTTACCTTCTCTTTTCCGCTGTGCTCTGCCGTTCTGTGCATTGTGTGTATGTTATCGTGCCTTCCTACTTTTTCTGACCTGAACTCTTTACCTTCTCTTTTCCGCTGTGCTCTGCTGTTCTGTGCATTGTGTGTCTGTTATCGTGCCTTCCCACTTTTTCTGACCTGATCTCTTTACCTTTTCTTTTCCGCTGTGCTCTGCCGTTCTGTGCATTGTGTGTCTGTTATCGTGCCTTCCTACTTTTTCTGACCTGATCTCTTTACCTTCTCTTTTCCACTGTGCTCTGCCGTTCTGTGAATTGTCTGTTTCTTCTAGTTTTGCCTTTTTTCCACTGTTTTTCTTCCGTCTCCGGGCCATCTCGACCCTTGTGCTCTCCCCCTGCTCTGTTTATTCCCCGCCGCTGCGTCCCTGCGGCCCGCCCCCTCCCGCCCCAATTCATTCTCCCTTCCCACCCGCCTCCCGCCTCCCAGCTGCCCCTCCCTCCCACCTCCCCCTCTTAATGGCGGTCGCTGCGCAGCTGCGCCGCAGGCAAGCCCGTCTGCACCCGTCCGTGCCCGGACCACGCCCAACGCCAGTCCCCCTGGCCCAACCAGCCAAATTCCCCCCAGACTCCACTACCACCCCCACTCGCTCCTCTCCCTCAACCCCGGAGCCCGCCCCAACTGCTTTCAAACCACCCCCTCACACACACAAGGCCCTTTCTCCTGCCGCAACGGCCTATTCTCCTGCTCCACCCCCCACGCACCTCACACCAACACCAAACACAACATCCTCCACACAACAACATCCGCACCCACCAACAAACCCCACAACCCACACAAGCCCCACACCACTGCCACCCCTTCCCTCAGCAACACCACAAGCATCCCCGCAAACACTATCACATATCACAACAACCACACCACCCGCAACCATCTCAGCTGCCTGCTACTTAACACACGGTCCCTACACAAACATTCCATAGAACTCTGGGACCTCATCACGTCATACTCACCTGACATCGTCTTCCTCACAGAAACGTGGACAAACCTCACATCCGTGCCAGACATAGCCATAGCCACACCGGAGGGCTACAAACTCCAACGCAAAGACCGCCTCAACAAACCAGGAGGCGGCCTCGCCATCCTTCACAGAGACACCATCAAGGTCACCACCAACACCCTCGACACCCTCAACAACGCAGAACACATGTACTTCCTCATCCACATCAATAACACCACCACTCTCAGAGGCACACTCATATACAGACCCCCAGGACCACGCCCCCCATTCTGTGACACCATCGCTGACACCATCAGCACGCACGCTCTCACCTCCACAGACTACATACTCCTCTGCGACTTCAACTTCCACCTGGAAAACACTCACGACCACAACTCCTCCTCCCTCCTGGACAACCTCACCAACCTGGGACTCAAACAACTGGTCAGTGCCCCCACCCACTCGGCCGGACACACACTCAACGCAATTTTCACCTCAAGCCAACACGTTACCTACACCCACACCACCAAACTCCAATGGACGGATCACCATTGCGTCCACTTCTCCTACAACAAACCACCCACACACCACCACCAACACACCACCCCCTACTGCATGTGGGACAAGATCCCCACTGAGCTCCTGAACTTCCAACTGACACAAGCCCCCCCCAACAACACTGACCCCAACACCGCCACACACAACCTCAACAAATGGATCAGCACCTGTGCCGACGCTCTTGTGCCCCTCAGAAAAAACATCCCCACCCGCAATATCAAGAACGCCCCATGGTTCACCACTGAACTCCACGAGTCCAAACGCAAATACTGCAAAGTAGAGAAAACTTAGAGACAAGAACCCTCCACCACAAACTTCTCCGCCCTCAAAACCACCACACGCATCCACCACCAACTCATACGCACCGCCAAAAGAGCACACTACAAAGAACGCATTGACAACAACTCACATAGCAGCAAAGAACTCTTTACTATCATCAAAGAGCTCTCCAAACCCAAAGCCAGCAACCGAGACCCCACGCACACACAAACCCTCTGCAACTCCCTCTCAAATCACTTCCATCGCAAAATCTTGGACACACACAACAGCTTCACACCCCGCACACCCCCCACACGCGCCCTCCACCCACCCAACAATAACCCACCACACACACCCCCCAACCTACTCACCACCTGGGCCCCTACCACCAACGAAGAAACTGAAAACACAATGAACTCAATTCACTCTGGCTCCCCCTCTGACCCATTCCCCGACCGAATATACAACAGGGCCAGCCCCGCCATCGCCCCCATACTCCAAACCATAATCAACAGCTCATTCGAAACCTCTGGAAACACGCGGAAGTCACTGCGCTCCTAAAAAAAAACAAAGCCGACCCGGACGACCTCTCCAACTACCGCCCCATCTCCCTCCTCCCATTCCTCCAAGGTCACAGAAAAAATAGTCAACTCCCACCTATCCCACTTCCTCGAGACAAACCACACACTCGACCCCTCCCAATCTGGGTTCCGCAGGAACCACAGCACAGAAACAGTGCTCATCGCTTGCACCGATGAAATCAGATCCAGAGTCGACATGGGCGAGACCGTAGCACTCATACTCCTGGACCTCTCCGCAGCCTTTGACACTGTCTGCCACCACACACTTTGCACACGTCTTCACGACGCCGGGATCAGACACAAAGCCCTGGACTGGCTCACCTCCTTCCTCACCGACAGAACCCAAAAAGTCTGTCTCCCACCCTTCCATTCACCCGCCACCAAAATCACCTGCGGAGTCCCACAAGGCTCCTCCCTCAGCCCCACACTCTTTAACATCTACATGACCCCTCTAGCCAACATCCTCAGACCCCACGGCATCACCATCCTCTCACTGATGACACACAACTCATCTTCTCCCTCACCCGCAACCCCAACACCGCCAAATCGAACCTACACACCGCACTCCTTGACACCGCCGCCTGGATGATAGCCAACCACCTTAAACTTAACTCCAACAAAACTGAAATAATCATCTTTGGCCCACACAAAAACACTTGGGACCCCTCATGGTGGCCCACCATGCTAGGCCCCGCACCCACCCCCGCAAACCACGCCCACAATCTCGGCATCATCCTGGACTCCTCCCTCTCGATGACCTAACAAATCAACGCCCTCACCTCCTCATGTTTCAACACACTCCGCACACTGAAAAAAACATTCAAGTGGATCCCCACAGAGACCAGAAAGATAGTCACCCATGCACTCATCAGCAGCAGGCTAGACTACGGCAACGCCCTCTACGCCGGCACCACACAAAAACTCAAGCGCAAACTACAGCGAATCCAGAACTCAGCAGCACGACTCATCCTCGACCTCCCCCGACATGAACACATCTCACCACGCCTCAAATTCCTGCACTGGCTCCCCATAGACAAAAGGATCACCTTTAAGATCCTCATCCTCACACATAAATCGCTCCACAACACCAGCCCAACCTACCTTAATGAAAGAGTGACCTTCCACACTCCCACACGCCACCTCCGCTCCGCCGACCTCTCTCTCGCCACTGTCCCTCGCATCAAACACACCACCACCGGAGGCAGATCTTTCTCCTACCTAGTCCCAAGGGCCTGGAACTCCCTCCCCACCCACCTCCGCAAGACCCAAGACCTCCTGCTCTTCAGGAAGAACCTTAAGACCTGGCTTTTCGAACAGTGATCTCCCCTCCCCTCCCACCCCCCCTCCTTCACTCCCCCCCCCCAACACCTTGAAACCCTCTCGGGTGAGTAGCTCGCACTATAAGTCTCTTTGATTGATTGATTGATTTATGACCCATTTCACCTGCTGTATGACTTTTACTTGTCTTTAGTTTCAGCTTACTCGCTGTTCTTGATCCAGCAACTTGAAAGAAGAAACAAACCTGATTAAAACCTCCAAGGCTGTAATATTATGTGTGCATGTCAGCGGGTTACTTATATTACTCAAGGTGATAATCCTAAAACCAGAACTTATTCAAAACCCTACCTAAAATCATGTTTTGTAATAAATGTGCTATATTCCTACCTTTCTGATTACATTACAATAGTTGTTGGGGATTGGAAATTTGGGGAGCATGATGTACCTGCACATTTGTTGGGGTTGACGGGTCATAATATCATTACTTTATGCTTGGGCATCTACCTCATGCCACGGTTGTCCTTGACTGGACCTTCTGTAGCCTTGAAAAAGCCATGCAGGTGATGAAATATGTGTTGGCTATTGCTGTGGATATTTCTACATTGTATAGTTTATGGAAGATCTGATTGCTCACAACAATAAATGTTTTCAATCTTTCAACCTTCCATGGACAAATTGTGGATGTGATTATATTATGGACTTCTCTTTGTGTGCTGCGGTATCTTCTTTAATCCTAACTATAACATATTTCTAAGATTTTTTAAATTCTATTTCCTAAGAATAATGTCCCTATATCCTTTGTTTTTTTTTATTGAATTTCTACGTTTTTTTTTTACAGTTAAGTAGCATTAAATTACCTTACGTCAATCCAACCCTCGCATGGATGTCCTTTGGCTGTGTGCCGTGGGGGTTGGCAGCAGAGCCTGCTCTGCCCCCAATCCCTGCTAACAATCCCCTCGCTCCCCATAGGCATCCAACTCCATGCCATGCACACCTTTGGCTGCACTTGGTGGGGGTTGGCCATACTGGTCCTTAGCTCAACACACCGTAGTCACCCAAACCCCGGCCATGAACACAGCCTTCGGCCATGCTTGGCAGGGGTTAGCTGTAGTGCATGCAGCCACTCAGGTCACCCTGTGTGCTGTTTTATAGAACCTATGGTGAGCAAGAATGCATTCAAATTCATTTAATATTTCAGAACATTTTTCACTGTGGAATTGAAGAGAAAACACCCTTGCTTTGCCTTGGATAAGTTAGTTAAGAAGCTGGGAGGATTTGTCCTTTAAAGAAGAAGGCCTTCAACTGGAACACCTGCTATGTTTGTAAGTGCTTCCCGTTGAGATTTAATTTCTGTGAAATGAGCATTGGTGCCAGAATGGATCCTTATCTGCTTATTTAGCCAAGACGAGTCCACAGTTTTGCTTGAAATGTCTACCCAACCGGAGTACTTTCTCCTGGCTAATTAGTAAGTGCTACTTCCTGTGGTAAATGTATAGCACACATTCTACACTACCACTACATAAAGAACCACAAGGTAATGCCTCCATTGACTGTGTCTGGTGTAATTTTGGCAATGTGACTGTTCCTCAAGCTTCTCCCTTCTGAAATCTGTGCTAATATAAATCCTCGTATAGAGAAGACAGCTATTTTACAAAGAGTTGAATCTCTACCAAACAAGGTACTACTTGTTACTGATATCAAGAAAGGGCTTCTTTGTTTAGTGGAGATGTGCTCATAATACTCTGCATGATGAATAGAGGTGGACGGTGAGCTCTGCTCCGCTGGCAGAGCTAAAAGAGTTTTTGGCACTCCGCTTGGAGCGCAGAGTTGAAACAAAAACTTCACTAGCCCTGCCTGCAGAGCGAAGTGCACCATGTGTGCAATGCAGCCCATTAACCAGTTTGCACTTGTGCTGTGTGGCCCATAACTGGGCTGCACTGCGCATTCGGCCCGATGTCGGCGGCAAAGAGCTGCTGCTGGCCCCAGCTCCGGATCAAGCCCTCCTTCCGCCCGCAGCCTGGGAGCAGGTGGCAGAGGGAGGCAGCCAGGCCGCTGGCATCAAAGACCCTGGGCGGACCCAGATAAGTCCCTTGTTTCCCTTTCTCTTATGTGTGGACATGGCAGAGCATACTAGTGCACAAATGGACTGAAATGGTAGCTTTTGCTGCCTACGGCCCTGGTCTGAATTCAGGCCAGGGCCATAGGCAGTGAAAGCTGCTGTTTCAGGCCCCTTGTGCACCAGCCTGACCAGGCCTCTTGTGGACTAGTCTGCCCAATGTGCAGTGCGCACAGGGCAGACCAGTGCACAAGAGGCCTGAAACTACAGCTTTCGCTGCCTACGGCCCAATCTCAGAAGCCCTAAACAGGGTTGGGCCTGGCTAACCAGATCCAACCCTGCTTAATGCTTCAGAGATTGGGCGCATTCAAGACAGTGTGCCACTAGGGCAGGGGGCACTTCCCTGCTCACGGACCTCCGCAGAATTCCACAGAGTTTTAAATCAACTCCGCGGAATTCCGTGGAGTGGAACTTCGTGAGCTCCACCCACGACTGATGATGAACACCCGGGGCCTTTTGGTAAGCTGTCTATCAAGCTGGAAAAAGACAGGAAGACTGATGACCTACAGGGAGGGGCCAAACAGGTGCAGCTTTGAGGTAATTTTGCACATTTGCATACTAGTAGTAACTAAAAGGATGAAGGATGGACTGTACTCTTACCAGGAGATGGCCGGAAACTTCCAGCTCGTCACAGTTACCACAGAAGAAATTTGACTGCAATAGGACAAATATGAATCCATCTCCATGAAGTATTTTTCAGTGTTTTTTAATGTGTGAATGCAGAGAAAACACCCTTATTTTGCCTTGGATAAGATAAAAAAGTTGGGAGGATTTGTTCTTTACAGAAGCGGAGATTCAGCTGGGGCACCTGTTATGTTTACATTTGTAAGTACTTCCCGTTGAGATTTAATTTCTGTGAAATGAGCATTGGTGTCAGAATAAATCGTTACCTGCTTATTTAGCTAAGAAGACTCCACAGTTTTCCATAAAACTGTGGACTCTTCTAGACCGCGGAGGGGAGCCTCAGTTCTTCCATGGTCCCATTGCTCCCGCACACAGGGAGCAGCAAATGTTTCATCTGTTTTCCTGCCTGCTGCAACAGATGAAAATGAAAAGTCTGCTCCCAGCGAGCAGGAACAATTTTCCTACTCCTGCTCGCTGGGCACAGACTTACAGTTTGTTCTCACTTGGCAGGAGTTGTCATAACTCCTACCAAGCAACAGCAACTATTTTATCCTTAGGGTGGGCACTTCAGGACATAGGGAGCCCTATGCGGGTGTACTGCCCTGAGGGCCATTAATGGTTCCAGTGGAGGGGCTACACAGCCCCCTCCTTTTTCTTTTTGAGGGCCAGTGCCAGGGAAATGGTGGTCCCTGGGTCTGAAAATGGCCCAGGAGGAGGGCTGCATGGCTCCCTCACACTTTAATTCACCATTGTGGACTGAGGGAGGTGGTGGTCCCCAGGGCCCTATGGGGCAAATAAGGGAAGTCTGCGCGGCCCCCCTCATGTTGGCTTATACTGGGTGCTCCCTTGTGTCTGGACAAAGCTAAACCTCTATGATGAGCTCTAATGAGAGCAAAACACGTGTCAGAGGTTGTTTTCATTCATTCCAGGGTGGCTTGGATGGTATTTTACCAATCCAAATCAGTAATACTGTGCCTGGAGTGGTAAATGGCTTTTGTCATTTTACAGCTCGGCAAGGTTGACATTGTGTCAAACCTATGCTTAAAGACTTTGCTGTACAAATGGCAAAAGACGTTGTCACTATCTAGCTCAGCGTGGATAGCACTGTGCTGATCCTATGTTTAAAAACTTTGCTAGTTAAACAGATATTTGAGATGAGCAAATCTAGAGTGTCGCTAGTGTTGCAGGGTGCTCCTTACTGGAACTGCTCTCCACCTAAACTTGGGAACTGCCCAGCATTCTCTCATCCTTTTTGCATAATTTATGCATCACTCTAACCCTGAAAGAGATTTGTTTTGACTTATACTGGGTGCTCCCTTGTGTCTGGACAGAGCTAAACCTCTCTGATGAGATCTAATGAGAGTGAAACACGTGTCAGGGGTTGCTTTTATTCATTCCGGGTTGGCTTGGATGGTATTTTACCAGTCCAAAGCTGTAATACTGTGCCTGGAGTGGTAAATGGCTTTTGTCATTTTACAGCTCGGCAAGGTTGACATTGTGTCAAATCTATGCTTAAAGACTCTGCTGTACAAATGGCAAAAGACTTTGGGCCACATGTAGGTAGGTAAAAATTTGCCAATCGGAAATAACGACTCCATGCGAATCGCTATTTCTGACTCGCAAAAACAGATTCAAGAAATATTTGCGACACCAATTTGCAAGTCGCATAGGTGTCGCACTGGCAATTTGCGACCTTCGCTTTTAGTGAGGTCGCAATTTGCGACTGACTCACAAATTGCCTGCAGGTGCTGCACAGCAGTTTGTAAACTCACTTCCTGGCTCTTGGTGATGACATCAGAACCAGGAAGTCATCAAATACACCTGGGAGGAGGGAGGACCACACCCTTTCCAAACTGCTGTGCCACACCCAGGAGAGAGGAGCTGCTGCTACAATGGAGGAGACAGGCAGTGCTGGCAGGAGAAGGAAAGTGAAATTTTCAGACAAAGAGCTGGAGGTGCTGACTGAAGAATGCTGCCTGCACCATGATGAACTCTTTGGGAAGGCAGCTATGAGTGTCCCAGACACTCAAAAGAAAATTATATGGCAACAGATCCAGGATAAGATAAATGCCATAGGGGTGAGCCACCGCACCCTTGAGGAAATTAGGAAACGGTGGTACGACCTGCGCTCCAGGATCAAGGAGAGGGTAGCAGAGCGCCTGAGGGAGGTGAGGGGCACCGGAGGAGGCCCATCCACCGTCCCACCACCCACAGCCATGAAAAGCATGGTTGGGCAGACCCTGGAGCCAGAGGCCGTCATTGGCATGGGAGAAATGGACAGTTCAGCGCCAGGGACATCCAAAAGTGAGTGCCATGAGATATTCTTTGAAACCCACAAATGCAATATACACACTCTCCCAGTACACAGCAGCAGGCACCACCAGGCTAGCTCCATTCCAGTCTAGCAACCTCTAGAAAAGTGCATTATGGGCAATGTAGTACAGTAGTCAGAATATAGGCAAATGTTTATTATGAGGCATAAAACAGATGTGAGAGACTGACAGTGTATCCCCTATGTCCCACAGGTCTTCCACAAGACACCCCCAGCAGCGACACCAGGCAGGGAGGAGAGCATGGGCCAGAGACACTGCAGGAGGCTGCTGATGAAATTGCTGGGCCCAGCAGGACACCACCAGGGTCCATAGAGGAACAACCACAGGACATGGGGGCAGCTGACACAACCCCAGGGGCCAGCCCCACAGAGAGGCAATCAGAGCCAGCAGCTGGACGGATGCGCAGACCCTGGCGCAGAGTTCAGTCGGTGCATCAGGAGGAGGTAGGGGCAGCAGTCTTCGCGGGCTTGGAGGCATGGCTCATCCATGGTCAGAGCCTGCAAAATAGACAGTTAAGGACAATCACAAGAACCCTCAACAGGATGCAGAGCAGCATGACCAATAGGCTGGCAGATGTGAACAGTCTGTTCACTAGGGTGAATGAACATTTGGGGTATTTGACACAGGCCATCCACCAACTGGTGCCTGAACTAGTGGCAGACCGAGGACATGGAAGGCGCAGGGAGCGCCACACAGTGGCACGTTTTGACCGCCTGGCTGCATCAATTGGGCGTCTTGCCACCAATACTACAGGCCTCTCAAGACGGACAGTCAGCCTACAGGTGGATCTGGGCACTTTGTTGGCGATGTGGCGCGAGGACTTGGCCGCATCAGCCATGCGGTGGACCTTATGGAAAGTAGGCAGGCTGCAAGCGGCACAGGGGAGACCCCTCAGGACAGCGAGGAGGGGTCAACCATCAGTAGCATGTCTACCAATTAGTCCCATTTGCTACGGAGTGGTAGTGCACGGCAGGGGTCAGGGGACCCACAAGGGATGAGCCATGCTGGCCACTCGAGGAGGAGGGTGTGAACCACCAGACAGCACTGTACATGAGGCACATGAATCATAATGTGTCTTCATTACATTTGGACAATTACAGACTGTGATAGACAGCACTATTCTTTTCCCATATAGTTTAGTAATAAAAAGGTTTTGTTTGTTTCACTACACGACTGGGCTATATGTGTCTGAAATCAGTGAGTGTGGTGACAGTTGCCATGTACCTGCCAAAGTATTGGGTTGCAATGTGGTTCCGTCTCTGTCTGCCTTGATTTGCGATGCTTCTATCCCCAGGCTGTTGGTGTGGTAGCTCCTGCTCCTCATCCTCCGTGTCTGTGTCTTCAGGGGTGAGATGTAGGCCACGTCTGGTGGCAATGTTGTGTATGATTGCACAGGCAGCAACAATCTTGCATGCTGTTTCTGGGGCATACTGGAGTGCACCTCCACTTTTGTGGAGGCACCTGAATCTTGCCTTTAACAAGCCAAAGGTGCTCTCAATGACAGTTCTGGTCCGCCGATGGGCACTGTTATATCGCCTCTCATTCTCATTGCCAGGTGGTAGGTACGGGGTAAGTATCCATGGTCTCAGAGCATATGCACTGTCACCTGTTTGATAATAAAGGCAAATTTAGCAGGGCATGAATGGTTTCCACAGTGACCTGTATGTAAGGCTTCAGGGTGTATTCAGCAATACCTAATAGATATCTGTCTCCAAACTCCCCACGTTCTAGGCATTGGTGTATCCCACTGTGCCTGAATATGTATGAGTCATGTGTACTCCCTGGAAATTTAGCTACAATGTCAGTAATGACATTATGTGCATCACATACCACCTGGATGTTGAGAGAGTGAGTACATTTCCTATTGCAGAACAAATATTCCAGATTTGCAGGAGGGCAGATTTGTATATGTGTCCCGTCCACACACCCTATTACATGGGGGAAGTTGGCAATTCTGTAGAATTCCAACTTGGTGCTGTTAATTTCTGCCTCATTCCTGGGTAGGTATATATATCTGGACATGTGTGTGAGTATGGCATCTAGGAATGATCTGAAGAAACGTGAGAGTGAACTTTGGGATACCCCACCTGCCACAGCAATCACCCCCTGATAGCTACCTGAGGCCAAGAGGTGCAGTGAGCATAGCTCTTGCACATGTGTAGGGATGGTGCAGCCGCGCATTATCTGTCGTTCAAGCTGCGGATTAAGTAGTTCAATTAAGTCTAAAATTGCAGCACTGCTCAGTCTATATTTGTCATAAATCTCCTCCTCAGTTTGTTGAAATAGGGTCTGCCTGGTTCGGTATATCCTCTCCTGTCTCTGCCTCCTCCTCCTCTGCTGGCCGGCCTGGACTCTCCTCCGCCATGTTATCACGTCCAGTTCAGCCATTTTGAGTAACGCAGATGCCTTCTGGGTCTCCTTTTATACTTTGGTTCTGGTTACCACCTGCTCTGAATCAGTGGTAATCTGGATGTGCAAAATGGGCTTTTTTCGACTAGTCGTAATTTGCGACAGGCTTTTGCATATGGTTTGCGACTCACAATTTGCGACTTCCTATTTGCAGGTCGCAAAATCAGGTCGCAAATTTTGCGAGTCGGTAATGGCTCGCATCGCTATTTACACTTTGGAATTTTTGCATCACCTAGTCACCACTAGGTAGTAGTTGTAGTTAGAACCATGTTTCCATAGGAAAGCGTTTTTTTACTTGCCTATATCTTTTGCCAAATCCTCATGACATTTTCCAAAAAAAAGTGTTGCGGTGAATCTTGTTGAGCACGGAAAGTTTTGGGGTGATCCGTTTAGAGAGGGGCCAAGAAAAAGTGGCCTAAAAATGCTTGCATTTCCCATGTTGCTTTCCATAGGATTCTTGAGACACAACAACAGGCCGAACCACTGGATGGAATTACACCAAATTTGGCAGAAAGCTAGCTGTTGGTAGGCAGATTACGCTTTCACTTATTTGGTGTGAATCTGTTCAGTAGGTTTTGATATATTGAAGGTGTTAGACCTGACAGCCTTAGGGTAGTCACCCCTAACTTTTTGCCTGCCTCCCTCCTCGTTTTTGGATACTGTTTTTGCTGGTTTTTAGACTCTGCGCACTTTACCACTGCTAACCAGTGATAAAGTGTATATGCTCTCTCTCTGTAAACATGGTAACTTTGGATCATACCTGATTGAACTATTTAATCTACTTATAAGTCCCCAGTCATGTGCACTCCAGGTGCCTAGGGCATATGGATTAAATGCTACTAGTGGACCCGCAGCACGGATTGTGCCATCCACTTAAGTAGCCCCTTTTCCTTGTCCCAGGCCTACCATTGCTAGGCCTGTGTGTGCAGTTTCACTGCCACCTCGACTTGGCATTTAAAAGTACTTGCCAAGCCTAGAACTCCCCTTTTTCTGCATATAAGTCACCCTTAATGTGTGCCCTGGGTATCCCCTAGAGCAGGGTGCTGTGTAGGTAAAAGACAGGACATGTACCTGTGTAGTTATATGTCCTGGTAGTGTAAAACTCCTAAATTCGTTTTTGCACTACTGGGAGACCTGCTCCCTTCATAGGCTAACATTGGGGCTGCCCTCATACACTGTTGAAGTGGCAGCTGCTGATCTGAAGGGAGCAGGGAGGTCATATTTAGTATGGCCAGAATGGTAATACCAAATCCTACTGACTGGTGAAGTCGGATTTAATATTACTATTCTAGAAATGCCACTTTTAGAAAGTGAGCATTTCTTTGCACTTAAATCCTTCTGTGCCTTACAATCCACGTCTGGCTAGGTTTAGTTGACAGCTCCTTGTGCATTCACTCAGACACACCCCAAACACAGGGTACTCAGCCTCACTTGCATACATCTGCATTTTGAATGGGTCTTCCTGGGCTGGGAGGGTGGAGGGCCTGCCCTCACACAAAGGACTGCCACACCCCCTACTGGGACCCTGGCAGACAGGATTGAACTGAAAGGGGACCTGGTGCACTTCTTAGCCACTCTTTGAAGTCTCCCCCACTTCAAAGGCACATTTGGGTATAAAACAGGGCCTCTGCCCTACCTCATCAGACACTTGCTGGAGAAGAAACCGGAACCAGAAACTACATCCTGCCAAGAAGAACTGCCTGGCTGCTCAAAGGACTCACCTGTCTGCTTTCTACAAAGGACTGCTGTCTTGCTGTTGCCCTGCTGCCTTGCTGAACTCTTGTCTGGCTGTGAAAGTGCTCTCCAAGGGCTTGGATAGAGCTTGCCTCCTGTTCCTTGAAGTCTCAGGACCAAAAAGACTTCTTCCTTTCACTTGGACGCTCCGTGCGCCGAAACTTTCGACGCACAGCTTGTTTCGCGGCGAGAAAAACGCCGCACACCGACGCTGATCGACGCGACGCCCTCGGGGCGATCGAGACTTCGACGCACAACCTCGCAAGGACAAAGCCGCTCGACTTTCCAGGAGAAATCGACGCGACGCCCACCGTGAGTGCGAAACTTTGACGCACGGCCTCGCAAGGACAACGCCGCCCGACTTCCAAGGAGAAATCGACGCGACGCCTGCCGTGAGACCAAACTTTCGACGCACGGCCTCGCAAGGACAACGCCGCCCGACTTCCAAGGAGAAATCGACGCGACGCCTACCGTGAGATCGAAACTTCGACGCGCAGCCCCGCAGAACGACGTGCAGCCGGAAAACAAGCAGGAGAATCCACGCACAGACCCGGGACATCTGGTAATCCCCGCGATCCACAAAAAGAGACTGTCTGCGCGCCGGAAAACGACGCCCGACTTCCCCGCGTGGAAAAGACCGACGCAAGTCTGTGTGTGCTGAGGAGAAATCGACGCACACACCCCTTTTTCCACGCATCTCTTCTCCTGTGGCCCTCTGAGGAGATTTTCCACCAGAAACCAGGTACTTTGTGCTTGAAAGACACTGTATTGCATTCTAAAGGACTTAAGACACTCTATATCACTTCCCTGTGATATTTCTACAATTTTCCATTGCAACTTTATTCTTTTTGACCTACAATTATCCTGATAAATATTATATATTTTTCTAAACACTGTGTGGTGTATTTTTGTGGTGCTATATGGTGGTATTGTATGATTTATTGCACAAATACTTTACACATTGCCTTCTAAGTTAAGCCTGACTGCTCGTGCCAAGCTACCAGAGGGTGGGCACAGGATAATCTTGGATAGTGTGTGACTTACCCTGACTAGAGTGAGGGCTTTTGCTTGGACAGGAGGTAACCTGACTGCCAACCAAAAACCCCATTTCTAACATTGGTGATCAGCGGTGAGGATAGGACTTGTATTTGTGCAGTGACATACAGTAGCTAAGTATTTCACTACATACCCACAGTTGAAGGTCAACTTGGTTTTTATCTCTTTTTGAAAATCCGTTTTTTTCCTGACAATTTTCAAAAACTAAATCCTCACTCAACATGTCTCTGACTGGGTCTCAGACAGGGGACTTTGACCTAGTCCAGTTGGATACATACACGGTCAAACAACTAAGAGGATTCTGCAGGGCATTAAGGGTACCCACCCAAGGGGCCTCCAGAAAGGAGGACTTTCAAGTGGCGCTGAGGGCCTGGGCAGAAGCCCATTTAGAGGATGATGAGGAAGAGGAGCCAGAAAATGGCCCCTCAGAAGGATTTCCACTATCTATGGATGGTGTTACCACTGCAATTGTGCACCCTTCCAGACCAGGGAGCAGTGTCTCCATGCAAAGCCTGACCGCAGAGGAAAGGAGAGAAGAAAGGGAGTTCCAATTGCAAATGGCAAAACTGAAAATTGAGGCACAACAGGAGGAGAAGAGGGCAGAAAGAGAAGCCAAACAAGCTGAGGCTGAAAGAGCAGCCAAACAGATTGAAGCTGAAAGAACAGCCAAACAAGTGGAAGCTGAAAGAGCGTTGGCTGAAAAGAAACTATTGTTGGCTCATGAACTGAGTCTCAAGGAGCTGGAGATCAAGGCAAGACAGTCTGAATCCAGCAATAATGGTGGCAGCATACAGACAGGACCTGCTGGAGAAAAGAAGGTTCGTATACCCAAAAATGTGGTGCCCAGTTTTGTGGTGGGAGATGACATAGATAAATGGTTAGCTGCTTATGAAGTTGCACTAAGGGCTCATGAGGTTCCTGAAGGGCAATGGGGGGTAGCTATGTGGGGTTATGTGCCGCCATTGGGGAGGGACACACTTCTCACATTGGATCCACCGGATCAAAACACATACCCACTCCAGAAAGCCACTTTACTTGCCAAGTTTGGGCTGACCCCTGAGGGATACCGTCAGAGGTTCAGGGACAGCACCAAACAAACCACACAAACATGGGTAGATTTCTTTGATTTCTCTAGTAAGGCACTGAATGGATGGGTGCGGGGCAACAAAGTAGCAGATTATAAAGGTTTATATGACTTGATCCTGAGAGAGCATATGCTTAATGTTACTTATACCGATTTGCGCCAGCACCTAGTGGATAGTAAGCTGACTGATCCCAGGAAGCTTGCTGAGGAGGCGGACCTCTGGGTTAGCACCAGAGTGTCCAAAAAGGTACCTGGGGGGGACTCCCACAAAGGTGGTCAGGGTTCCCAACAGAAGAAAGAGGGGGGAGATAAACTTACAGATAAGGAACTCTCTAAAGGCCCCCAAAAGAATTCCCAGGGAGGGGGTGGCAACCCTTCCTTTTCCAAATTTGGGAAGAAACCAGGGACATTTGACAGGTCAGGAAAATCTAGCCCCAAATGCATGGAGTGTTACCAATATGGTCACTACAAAGGCGATCCACAGTGCCCCAAGAGGGCACCGTCCACTACCGGACAGGCGCCTGGGTTGACTAGTGTAGCACTCGGGGGGGAGATGGACCCCACTAGCTTTGGGGAGCAGGTAGAGATTTCCCTAGTGTCCCTGGGAGAAGGAGAAATGATGTCCAAGGTCCACATGCCTAAAAATACTTCCAAGTACCGGCAGTGGGTCCTCATTGATGGGCAGAAGGTGGAGGCTCTGCGTGACACAGGAGCCAGTATGACTACTATCAAGAGTCAGCTGGTGTCCACAGAGCAGATAATCCCGAATACATTCCACCAGGTCATAGTCGCTGACAACCGCGAGAGTCACCTACCGGTGGCTCGGGTTCCCTTTGAGTGGGGGGGGGTCTCTGGTACTCTGAAAGTAGCTGTGAGTCCTGCCATGCCTGTAGATTGTCTGTTAGGCAATGATCTAGAGCATACTGCTTGGAAAGAAGTAGAGCTCAGATCTCACCTGGAGATGTTAGGGTTACCTGAGTGGGTCTGCATGACCACCCGGTCCATGGCTGACCGAGAGGGAAGTCAAGGGCATCTGGAGCCTGGAACGATGGCCCAGGGAGCTGCCAAGAGGAGGGACGAGGGGCGCGGGAAACCGGCCCCAGAAGTTCCCACAGTGGCTGACGGGGCTCCTGAGGAGGAGACTCCCGAGCCAACTGGGGAAGACATTGCCACCCTAGGTGACTTACCGGAGCTTGCTGGCTGGCAAGTTGAGGGTGGACCCACCAGGGAGGAATTCTGCCAGGCGCAGAAAGAGTGTCCCACTCTAGAAGGGTTGAGGAAACAAGCCTTAAACCAGGCAGCAGGTGACGCCTCTGGCAATCACCACCTATATTGGGAGAATGATCTCCTCTACAGTGAGCCTAGGGTTCCGGTCTTTGGGGCAGCACGTGTGCTGGTGGTCCCCCAATGTTACCGAGCCTTCCTACTGGGTCTGGCTCACGACATTCCCCTGGCAGGACATTTGGGACAAGACAAGACCTTCAACAGGCTTGTCAACCACTTTCACTGGCCCAAAATGAGGACACACTCAGACAAGTTCTGCAGGGCTTGTCCTACCTGCCAGGCTAGTGGTAAAGCAGGAAAGAGGGTTAAAACCCCCCTGATTCCACTTCCTGTCGTTGGCACCCCCTTTGAAAGGGTGGGCGTCGACATTGTTGGCCCCTTGGACCCCAAAACTGCCTTAGGCAACAGGTTTATCCTGGTTTTGGTGGACCATGCCACCCGGTACCCAGAGGCAATCCCTCTGAGGACCGTAACTGCATCGGTGGTAGCCAGAACCCTGATGGGGATATTTACCCGTGTGGGATTCCCCAAGGAGATAGTGTCTGACAGAGGCACTAACTTCATGTCCGCGTACATGAAGCATCTGTGGGATGCGTGTGGTGTAACCTACAAGTTCACCACACCCTATCACCCCCAGTTTAATGGGCTTGTGGAGAGATTCAACAAGACCCTGAAAGGCATGATTGGTGGCCTCCCTGAGGCCATGAGGCGTAAATGGGACGTCCTCTTACCATGCCTTCTCTTTGCTTACAGAGAGGTCCCCCAGAGGGGGGTAGGGTTCAGTCCCTTTGAGCTTCTCTATGGGTACCCCGTCAGGGGGCCCTTAAGCATTGTCAAGGAGGGATTGGAGAACTCTCCAAAGACACCCCCTCAGGACGTGGTCAGCTACATGTTGGCCCTCCGCAATCAGATGACCCGCTTCTGGAAAGAGGCCCAAAGTAACCTGGAGGCCAGTCAAGAGGTGATGAAACAATGGTATGACCAGAAGGCCACTCTGGTAGAGTTTCAACCTGGAGACAAAGTGTGGGTAATGGAGCCAGTAGAGCCCAGAGCTCTCCAGGACCGCTGGTCTGGCCCATTTGAAATAAAGGAGCGGAAAGGGGAGGCCACTTACCTAGTGGACCTCCAAACCCCTAGGAACCCCCTAAGGGTGCTCCACGTGAACCGACTAAAAGCTCATTTTGAGAGGTCGGAGATCAACATGCTTCTGGTCACAGATGAAGGAATGGAAGAGGAGAGTGAACCTCTCCCTGACCTCCTCTCTGCCCAAGAGGGTGATGGGTCCGTAAGCGGGGTCATTCTGTCTGACTCCCTGACTCTAAACCAGAAAGGAGACTGCTATGAGCTGTTAGAGCAGTTCTCCCCCCTCTTCTCCCTTACTCCGGGACTGACCCACCTCTGTGTTCATGATATTGACACCGGTGACAGTCTCCCTGTGAAAAACAAAATTTACAGGTTGTCAGATAAGGTGAAGGCCAGCATCAAGGAGGAGGTCTCCAAGATGTTGACGCTAGGGGTTATTGAGAAGTCCAGTAGTCCCTGGGCCAGCCCAGTGGTGTTGGTCCCCAAGGCTACTGCCCCAGGCGCGAAGCCAGAACTCCGGTTCTGCGTGGACTACCGGGGTCTCAACTCAGTCACACGGACTGATGCTCACCCCATCCCCCGAGCTGATGAGCTCGTGGACAGGCTAGGCGCTGCCAAGTTCCTGAGTACGTTTGATCTTACTTCAGGGTACTGGCAGATCGCCCTGACTGAGGGGGCTAAGGAAAGGTCCGCCTTTTCCACCCCTGACGGCCATTACCAGTTCCGGGTGATGCCGTTTGGATTGAAAAATGCCCCCGCTACCTTCCAACGGTTGGTTAACGGGGTCCTGGCTGGCAAGGATGCCTTCTGTGCAGCCTACCTGGATGACATAGCTGTCTACAGTTCCAGCTGGGAGGAACACCTGCTCCACCTCAAGGAGGTGCTTCAGGCCCTGCAACAGGCAGGCCTGACCATCAAGGCTAGTAAGTGCCAGATTGGGCAGGGTTCCGTGGTGTACTTGGGACACCTAGTAGGTGGTGGCAAGGTGCAACCACTCCAGGCCAAGATCGAAACTATCAAGGCCTGGCAACCACCTCGAACCCAGACTGAGGTGAGGGCCTTTTTAGGCCTCACCGGCTACTACCGCAGGTTTGTCAAGGGCTATGGTACCATTGTGTCTCACGTCCAAGAAGCAACCTAGGTTGGTGAATTGGACAGAGGCTTGTCAGAAAGCCTTTGACGCCCTAAAGGAAGCCATGTGCACGGCCCCCGTGCTCAAGGCCCCTGACTACTCCCAGGAATTTATCGTGCAGACAGACGCTTCAGAGCATGGCATAGGGGCAGTCCTAGCACAGCTAAATGAGGAGGGCCAAGATCAACCGGTAGTCTTTATTAGCAGAAGGCTATTACCACGGGAACAGAGGTGGAGTGCTATTGAAAGAGAAGCTTTTGCTGTGGTCTGGGCACTGAAGAAGCTGAGGCCCTACCTGTTTGGGACTCACTTCCTAGTTCAGACAGACCACAGGCCCCTCAGATGGCTCATGCAGATGAGGGGTGAGAATCCAAAACTTCTGAGGTGGTCCATTTCCCTACAGGGGATGGACTTTACGGTGGAACATCGCCCAGGGGTTGACCACGCCAATGCTGATGGTCTCTCCAGGTACTTCCGCCTTAGCGATGAGAGCTCCCAGGAGGTCGGGTAGCTCTCCCCACTTTCAGCTGGGGGGGACACATGTTCGACCTGACAGCCTTAGGGTAGTCACCCCTAACTTTTTGCCTGCCTCCCTCCTCGTTTTTGGATACTGTTTTTGCTGGTTTTTAGACTCTGCGCACTTTACCACTGCTAACCAGTGATAAAGTGTATATGCTCTCTCTCTGTAAACATGGTAACTTTGGATCATACCTGATTGAACTATTTAATCTACTTATAAGTCCCCAGTCATGTGCACTCCAGGTGCCTAGGGCATATGGATTAAATGCTACTAGTGGACCCGCAGCACGGATTGTGCCATCCACTTAAGTAGCCCCTTTTCCTTGTCCCAGGCCTACCATTGCTAGGCCTGTGTGTGCAGTTTCACTGCCACCTCGACTTGGCATTTAAAAGTACTTGCCAAGCCTAGAACTCCCCTTTTTCTGCATATAAGTCACCCTTAATGTGTGCCCTGGGTATCCCCTAGAGCAGGGTGCTGTGTAGGTAAAAGACAGGACATGTACCTGTGTAGTTATATGTCCTGGTAGTGTAAAACTCCTAAATTCGTTTTTGCACTACTGGGAGACCTGCTCCCTTCATAGGCTAACATTGGGGCTGCCCTCATACACTGTTGAAGTGGCAGCTGCTGATCTGAAGGGAGCAGGGAGGTCATATTTAGTATGGCCAGAATGGTAATACCAAATCCTACTGACTGGTGAAGTCGGATTTAATATTACTATTCTAGAAATGCCACTTTTAGAAAGTGAGCATTTCTTTGCACTTAAATCCTTCTGTGCCTTACAATCCACGTCTGGCTAGGTTTAGTTGACAGCTCCTTGTGCATTCACTCAGACACACCCCAAACACAGGGTACTCAGCCTCACTTGCATACATCTGCATTTTGAATGGGTCTTCCTGGGCTGGGAGGGTGGAGGGCCTGCCCTCACACAAAGGACTGCCACACCCCCTACTGGGACCCTGGCAGACAGGATTGAACTGAAAGGGGACCTGGTGCACTTCTTAGCCACTCTTTGAAGTCTCCCCCACTTCAAAGGCACATTTGGGTATAAAACAGGGCCTCTGCCCTACCTCATCAGACACTTGCTGGAGAAGAAACCGGAACCAGAAACTACATCCTGCCAAGAAGAACTGCCTGGCTGCTCAAAGGACTCACCTGTCTGCTTTCTACAAAGGACTGCTGTCTTGCTGTTGCCCTGCTGCCTTGCTGAACTCTTGTCTGGCTGTGAAAGTGCTCTCCAAGGGCTTGGATAGAGCTTGCCTCCTGTTCCTTGAAGTCTCAGGACCAAAAAGACTTCTTCCTTTCACTTGGACGCTCCGTGCGCCAAAACTTTCTACGCACAGCTTGTTTCGCGGCGAGAAAAACGCCGCACACCGACGCTGATCGACGCGACGCCCTCGGGGCGATCGAGACTTCGACGCACAACCTCGCAAGGACAAAGCCGCTCGACTTTCCAGGAGAAATCGACGCGACGCCCACCGTGAGTGCGAAACTTTGACGCACGGCCTCGCAAGGACAACGCCGCCCGACTTCCAAGGAGAAATCGACGCGACGCCTGCCGTGAGACCAAACTTTCGACGCACGGCCTCGCAAGGACAACGCCGCCCGACTTCCAAGGAGAAATCGACGCGACGCCTACCGTGAGATCGAAACTTCGACGCGCAGCCCCGCAGAACGACGTGCAGCCGGAAAACAAGCAGGAGAATCCACGCACAGACCCGGGACATCTGGTAATCCCCGCGATCCACAAAAAGAGACTGTCTGCGCGCCGGAAAACGACGCCCGACTTCCCCGCGTGGAAAAGACCGACGCAAGTCTGTGTGTGCTGAGGAGAAATCGACGCACACACCCCTTTTTCCACGCATCTCTTCTCCTGTGGCCCTCTGAGGAGATTTTCCACCAGAAACCAGGTACTTTGTGCTTGAAAGACACTGTATTGCATTCTAAAGGACTTAAGACACTCTATATCACTTCCCTGTGATATTTCTACAATTTTCCATTGCAACTTTATTCTTTTTGACCTACAATTATCCTGATAAATATTATATATTTTTCTAAACACTGTGTGGTGTATTTTTGTGGTGCTATATGGTGGTATTGTATGATTTATTGCACAAATACTTTACACATTGCCTTCTAAGTTAAGCCTGACTGCTCGTGCCAAGCTACCAGAGGGTGGGCACAGGATAATCTTGGATAGTGTGTGACTTACCCTGACTAGAGTGAGGGCTTTTGCTTGGACAGGAGGTAACCTGACTGCCAACCAAAAACCCCATTTCTAACAGAAGGGAAAATAAATTTGTATATCTCTGGCTGTGAATAATTCACGAAATTCACTAATTTATCGCACATACGTGTGCAAAAAGAAGTTCTGCAATTGGCTGACCTCAACCTGACTGCAAAGTTGAGGCCGCCATTTTATTTCACAGGACATGTTCCCTGGGGGTGAAAATCCAATTGAAAGTGGCATAAGGGGTCATGGTGAAGGTGCCCTGACCCCAAGGGTGTGATATAGGTGCAAATTATGGGTTTAAAATAAATTTGCTCTACCTTGTGCAATATTCATGAATTTTCACAAATTATTTGTGAATATGGAAAAATTTAAAAGAAAAACCACAGACTCATTCATACACTAATTCATTCACTCATACATGCACTCAGAGTCTCATGCATCCACTCACACACTCACTCAGACACTCATGCACCCCCCTCACACCCACTCACTCACACACCCACTTTCAGACCCACACAAACACTCATGAACCCAGTCAGAGATCCACTGACAAAGAAAGGCCCTGTGGCCATCCTCTGGACGTGTGTATGGTGGGGTTGGATGGTTATAAGGGCTTTGCTTCAAGGCCTGGCTGCAGGCCAGGCCTTGTGACCAACCCCTGCCGTGCACGGCCAAAGGCCGTGCGTGGCAGCGGTTGGAATAATGTATAGTAATTAAAATTGCTTTACATAAAAAAAACCCATAGAAATTCACTAAAAAAAAAAAACATTACAGGGACTTTATAGTTTTGAATTTACTCGTAAAAAACCATAGAAATTCATAAGTTATAGTTAGAGTTCTTTTAAGTAACTAAAACTCGCACTCTAGGGTAACTATTACTCATGCCTTCGCCATGCACAGCTAATTACACCACATATTATATCATTGATGAAATCTTGTATGGCATCTTTGATATTATCACTGCAACATTTGCAATAAAATTATTGATAATAAAACTGTGCATGGCAAGGGTGCAAGTTATAGTTACCTCTAACTATAACAGGTGAATTTCTATGGTTTTGTATGTTTAAAATGTGAGCCTAACTAACGTCCCTGTGACCTTTGTTTTTTTAACTGAATTGCTATTTAAAAAAAAAATCTATTTCGTAACTATAACGTCCAGTGAATTTCTATGTTTTTTTTTAACGTATAGTAATTTTAATGACTTTACTTTCATCCAACCACAGCAGGGCCTGGCCAACCCCTATAACAACCCAACCCCAGGCTGTGCATGGCCTTCAGCTGTGCACAGCAGTCAATCCCTGATTATCACCCAAACATGTGCTGTGCATGGTGGCGGGGGTTGGGTGCAGGACCTGGCCTGTCGCCAGGCACTGCAGCCAACCCCCATAACCTTCAACTCCGTACCATGTACAGCTGAACAGTCTGTCTTTCCTTGTGTGAGAATAGATGTGAGAGGCTGTCTCTGGATGTGAGAGTGTCTGTTCTGGGTGTGAAAGTGGGTGTGTGAGGGTCTGAGTAGTTCTGTGAGTAGGTGCATGAGAGTCTGAGTTGGTCTGAAATTGGGGGTGGGAGTCTATGAGTGGGTGCATGAATGTGTGAGTGGGGGTGTGATTGGGCATAGGAGTGTCTGAGTGCATGTATGAGTGAATGAATTAGTGAATGAATGAGTGTGAATTTGTTTCATTTTTTTGCTTATTTGTGATTAATCTTGATTAATCGTGAATAGTGTGCATGGTGAAGAAAAATTTTAAACCCATAGTTTGACCCTCAAACACCCCATCGCACTCCTGGGATCACGGTACCACCACGTCCCGAGACCTTAAAATGGTGGCCGCAATTTTCTGTTCAGGTTGTGGCCAGCCAATTACAATGCTTCTATTTGCTCACACATTCACAAAATTTCGCAAATATTCACAAAATATTTGCGACTTGGGGTATACAAATTAATTTTCCCTTTAATATCTAAAAAAATACTGATCTGAATCACAACAGGCACCCCAAAGAACAATATGCATGCC
This sequence comes from Pleurodeles waltl, assembly GCF_031143425.1. NCBI lineage: Eukaryota > Metazoa > Chordata > Amphibia > Caudata > Salamandridae > Pleurodeles > Pleurodeles waltl. The sequence goes on along the minus strand of NC_090441.1, from coordinate 145,535,997 downwards.
AACAGCTAGCTTTCTGCCAAATTTGGCGTCATTCTAGCCAGTGGTTCGGGCTGTAGCCTTGTTAAAAGGTTCTATGAGTATTAAGATGGTAAACAACTTTTTTTAACTCCCCCCCCTTTTTCTCAGCTCCTGCTAGACTTAGCACTCCAAAACTTTCAGAGTGCAAGAATCACTGGGGCACTTTTTTGGAAAATTTTGTGAAGATCCCTCAAATGGTGCCAAAAATATAGGCAAGTCAAAAAAAATAATTCTATGGAAACATGGTCCTAACTATGGCGAAGAAGGTGGCGGATGCCAGAGAGTGCTTGCACATCTGCAAAGTGAAATCCGAGCGAAGTCATAAAATTTAAACAATATGGTGTTGGGTGCCAGGCTAGCCTTGTCTGCCAAAACCCCGACGCGCACGGCACGGGTTTATTTGCTCCACAAATACTTGAGGCTTATCATGGCCATCATTTGCCTATACTATTTGATTTCTCCCAAGGACTCATGACTACCAGCAGCTTGATCTATGTACCTTTCGTGTTTACATATAATGTTTTATATACATCTGAAGCCTTGACAAAGTCTTGAAGACGAAACACGTGTTGGCTGTTTTGCTGTATGGACTTATTGTTACATTCGAACATCCTATTGTAACTCTGACCATTTATCACCATCTGGCTGCTCTGGACACATGGTCATTTTGTACAACGCAGTCTTTTGATTGAGATTTCTACTTTCTACCTGCACTTATAATAAATATCTACACATCATCTTCCAAGAACAAACTTTCTATTTATTCCTGAACATTATCAGGATCAGGATTCATGCTATTGGTGTGCTCTGGCCACTCTTCTTTCAATGGTCCTAACTATAACTACCTAGTAGCAATCACCACTATACGAAAATATTACATATATATATATATATATATATATATATATATGTATATATACATATATATTTATTTATATATATATATACATATATATATATATATATATATATAGCATTTTTTTAAATTCTCAGTGAAATTCATGAATTATCGCAAATTTTGCTGTGAATTAAAAAAACACCTGCGTGGTCTCCTGTGATTGCTTTTACTTTTGCCTCAGGGTGGGACAGGTCCCGGGGCAAGATACCTTATAAAAAATGAGGAGGGGGTTGCATGGGGACCTCATCCTGGGGCTTTAAAATGCCCCGGGGACCTCCACACAAAGAGTTGCATTTCAAGCACCACCATGTGTGTGGTGTTGGAAAATGGGTTATTGGTAAGGGCAGGTAGGTATCTACACTTAGCAATAGGCCACTAACCTCCACTAAGGTCCAGTTATGTCTCAGTAAATTAACCCCAGCTCAACCCTTGGTAGCTTGGCAACGAGCGTCAAGGCTTAACTTAGGAGACAGAGTGTAAAGCATTCAAATATCACAAAACAGTAATTAAATAAAACACAGGAAACAGTTTAAAAATCCAAAACCAATTTATAAAAATAGATTATATTTTTATCTTTAAAATGACACCAAAGCGAATAAAATCGTATAAGGGGAACCGGAGATATGAATTTTTAAAGAATTATTATTTTTTTAGCTCCTAGAAACAAAAAGCGGCAATCGGGTCATCTGGTTGCATCTCGACCGGGGCAAAGTCAAAGTTTCAGGCCGACCGCGATGGAGCCCTGCTCGGCTACAGGCCGCGGGAGGCCTCGGTTAAAATGTTACCTTCACACTTAGGGGGTCATTCTGACCCTGGCTGCCACCGCCAACAGGCTGGCGGTGCTCCCACGAGCATTCTGACCGCGGCGGTTCAGCCGCGGTCAGAAGCGCAAAGTCGGCGGTCTCCCGCCGACTTTCCGCTGCTCGGGGGAATCCTCCATCCGCCGCCATGGGGATTCTGACACCCCCTACCGCCATCCTGTTCCTGGCGGGTCTCCCGCCAGGAACAGGATGGCGGTAGGGGGTGCCACGGGGCCCCTGGGGGCCCCTGCAGTGCCCATGCCAATGGCATGGGCACTGCAGGGGCCCCCGTAAGAGGGCCCCACTGTGTATTTCAGTGTCTGCAATGCAGACACTGAAATACGCGACGGGTGCAAACTGCACCCGTCGCACATACCCACTCCGCCGGCTCCATTCGGAGCCGGCTTCCTCGTGGGTTGGGGTTTCCCGCTGGGCTGGCGGGCGGCCTCCTGGCGGTCGCCCGCCAGCCCAGCGGGAAAGCCTGAATGGCCTCTGCGGTCTTTCGACCGCGGAGCGGCTATATGGCGGTTCCCGCGAGGCGGGGGGCTACCGCCGCCCGCCTCAATGAGAATCACCCCCTTAGTCTTTTCTTCGAAGATTTTCTTCAGCGGGACGAACCTGCCAGTCCAATCTGACCTCCTGGAGCCCTTCTCCGGATACGCGATGCTGGAATCCTCGGTGGAGATTTTTACCTTCGGACTTAGTCATTTTTTCGAGGTGAAAATCCTTCGACCGGGGTAAACCTGGATCTTGATCCGACGTCCATGGAGCCCTCCTCGGATACGCTGGCTGGAAGGTCCCGGTCAACTTTTTACCTTCGGACTTAGTCTCTTTTTCAGAGATTTTCTTTACCGGGACAAACCAGCAAATCAGGCCGGGTCGCAGTTGAGGCAAGCCGGCTAGAGTTGCCACGGCGAGTCGGTCCCTCTATGGAGCTTTTTTACAAAAGTTGTCCAAACTTCTCCAAACTTCTGGGGCTTCTCCCAGCTGTCCTTTTAAGGTTCTTTTGGGGTCCACAGCTCACCCCAAGGGTCCAGAAGTTCTGAGATGGTCCTTGGGGGGGTGCGGACTACAACTCCCAGAATGCACCTGGCGCAAACTCCTTTTTGGCCACTGGACTGTGGTCAGCTGGTCGCTTTCTTCAGGAGTTGGTGCAGGGGACTCTGGATAGCAATTTTTCACCTGTAGCAAACAGGGAGTCCCTCCTTGAACCAGTTGAAGCCAGGCAAAGTCCTTCTTGTGGTGAAGCCCAAGTGTGCAGCTGGTGCAGTCCTTCTGAGTGCAGGTTCTAGGTGCAGGCCAGGGGTCCAGCAGGGCAGTCCTTCTTCTTCTGTAGTTCTTCCTTGTTGGATGCGGTAGGGAACTGAGGTGTGGGTGCAGGTCTGCCAGTTTTATCCTTGCTCCTGGGTGAAAAGCAGGGGTGTCCTGGTTCTCCAATCAGGTGCAGGGTCCTTCCCCCTGTGATGACCACTTCCTGGGAAGTGTGGCAAAAATCAATCCCAGAAGGCAACATTCTCTAAAAATCCATCATGGCTGAATCTGATTTTTGGAGGTTACATCTGGCTGAGCCCACCCACTGGTGTGGCTACAAATCATAAACACACCCATCTCCTAAACTAATCAAGGGGGCACCTAGTTGTCTGGGGTTGCAGGATGTGGGGGTGTTGCTGGTTGCTCCAAATGTCCTTCTCTGCCTTTGAAGACTAGTTTGGCAGCCCTCCCCCTTCCTGCCTCACCATCTGCTGAGGGGAGATTCCCTCCCACAGGCACATTCCTTTGTGTGAAGCCAGGCCACTTCACACCTCATCAAGGCAGCTTGGCTAAGCTGCTAAAGGCTAGCCAATCAGAGCACAGCTGCAAAAACAATGCAGGGCTGAAATTGGCTACTTTTTAGGTAAAGTTTAAAACTCTTTACCTGAACAAGTTATATTAAATCCCACAACTGGAAGTTGTGGGATTTATTACAACAATTAATTTGATACCAAATTCTTGGTATGCATCATTTAAGGAGACTTTAAAAATCAAATAAAGTCTCCCCATTCTAGCCTATGAAGGCCATTTACTACTATGAGGGAATAATGAATTTGGCTGTTTTTACCTCTCCAGGGCTTATAAAACTATTTTTATAAAGTCCCTGCTTATAGTTACATGGCACCCACCTTAGGGGTGACTTATATGTAAAAATAAGGTAGTTCAAGACTTTAGAACTACTTCTAATTCCAAAGTCGAATTTGCATATAACTTTAATTTAGAAGCAGCCAGCAAGGCAGGCCTGCCTTTAAAATGACACTGGGCACCTCAGCAGTGCACCTATGGGTGCACCACCTATGCTGTGGTCCCTAAACCTACAGGCCCTACCATATACTAGGGACTTATAGGTAGGTTAACTTAGCCAATTATAATTAGCCTAATTTGCATATCCATTTTACACAGAGCACAGGCCCTGGGACTGGTTAGCAGTACCCAGGGCACCATCAGAGTCAGAAAAACACCAGCAAAAAGTGGAAAATGGGGGCAAAAAGTTAGGGGGCCTCTGCAATCAGCCCTGTTTTCTCACATGTGGGAACATTGCTAGCTCCCACAGGAGGAGGGGAGCCAGCTGAGACTGGGCAGGCCTTGAGGCTCACCCCACAGTCCCCTGCATCACCACAAAAAAAGAAGCACTTACTTTTGTAAAGTATAAATCATCCAAGTGTGTTTTCCCTGCAGTTCTACTTTGATAAGTTACCTGATGAAAATGCTTGAGGAACAATCACACTGGCAAAGTTATAGACACACAAAGAAACTGGAGACATTACCTTGGTGTTCTTTCCACAGCTGTATTATAGGAGATTCACTATACATTTTACCAACAAGATAGCACTTACCAAATAGCCAGTAGGAAGTACTCCAGCTGGTTGGACATTCTGCAGAAAATGCTGGTCTCTTCTTGGATAAATTCAAATGGCAGGATTCATTCTGTCACAACGTTCATTTCATAGAAAATAAACCTCAACGTGAAGCACTTACAGATGTAAACAAAGCAGGTGGCCAAGTTGATGCTCCACTTCTGTACAGTACTCATTATTGCAAAGCAAGTGTGTTTTTTCTTCGCATTTTTATGGTAAAATGTTATCTGGAATCCTTGATGGAGGTGTTTTTCATCCTTGCTTTTTTTTTAACACAACATTTCCTATACTAACTGACACAAGTGGGCTCTTTTTTGTCATCTGCTGCTGAGACCAGAGATCGTGTTACCCCTTTTAAATAACACAAGTATGTAAAATGACCTAGATTTCCACCCTTTTGGACCTGCCTCATAAATATTAGTGATATGCATCTTCTTCTGCCCCATTTTCTCAGAAAGATGAACAGCTTACTAAAAGTACTCCCAGAGCGTGTTTGCCGCTGATTTTAGAGATGTGATCTGGATGCATAGGAATATGATCTCATCTCCACCACACAAAGAAACACTTCATGTGTGCTCTGCTGTAGGCCACAGGGTCTGGCCACAGGCCCTTCAGCCAATCCCCACCAAGTACAGCCAAGGTCCATGCATGAGTGGGTTGACTGGTTATAGGGGGTCGCCCAGGCTTTGTGGCCAACCTCCACCATGCAAAGCAAAGGCCGGATTAATGTAAAGTCATTAAAATTACTTTTTGCTAAACAAACATAGAAATTCACTGACAAAAAAGCTTATAGGGACGTTATAGTTAGAAAATAGAATTTAAAAAAAAACATAAATTCACTTAAAAATACAAAGGCTACATGTATGTTTTACTTAGATTCACATTTAGGAGGACGTGCCTGGGCCCTTGGTGAGGGGGTACATAGGACCAACATCAGCCCAAAATTGGCCCAGGAGGGGGCCTGTGTGGTCCCCTCTATTAAAAGAATCACTTCTGACCTAATGGTAATACTTTTTTGACTGTCAATCAGTATGTTGAAGGTTCAAATCCTAGTATCTCATGGTAGTGTGTCTGCTACTTTACTAATGTTTTGAGTGTTAAACATTCCTAGTGATAGAACATTAATATATTTTTGTATTCCAAATCTTTGGGTTCAATGACATAGTTATTTGTGAATGCTGCAGTGTAAAGAGTCACCTGTAAGGAGTCACCTGTATCCAAATCAGACCCTGACACTGAAGATTAAGGTGTCAATGATGATTTCCTTGTTTACATTTTTTAAAAAGTTTAAATATTTCAAGTATATCCAAAAAGATGGTCTCACTGTATTTATGTGGCAAATGCATTTTTCTTTTCAATTTGTTTGATACTATTTAATTCAAAGGATATAATTTACCAAACCCTAAAAAGCTCTCTCTCCCAATGTATTTCGGTTAATCTCTGTCTCTAAATCTCTCTCTCTTGCTCAGTTTCTCATTTTCTCCCTCTCTCTCTCTCTCTCTCTCTCTCTCTCTCTCTCTCTCTCTCTGTCTCTCCCTTCCATCTCATAATGGCATAATGACATTTGAGTGCTTATGTGGGGTGTCCTGCAGGGCCTGGGGCCAACCCCTGATGTGCACAGCTGAAGGCCATGCATGACACGGGGTTCGTACATATTGGGGGTAGGCTCCAGGGCCTAGCCACAGGCCAGGTCCTGTTGTCATCCCCCAACACACACAGCCGAAGGCCATGCACGGTGGTGGTTGTATTAATGTAAAGTAATTACAATTAAGATTTTGTTTAATATATTTAACATTTTGTATAAATTCACTGGAAAAAAACAAAGGTTACTAGGGCATTACAGTTAGGAAATTGAATTTAAAAAATCATAGAAATTCACTCAAAAAAGGTTACAGGGATGGTATAGTTAGGTTCTGAATTTACTTGCACCTTCCACTTTGCAGTAAATTTTGTAGAATGCTTCAACATTACTTACACTTATGTGTGTGGAGTTCTCCACTTCGACTGTGAAGTGTCCGCACTCACATATAGGTTTGAGTAATATATATGGGAGAGTGATAGGGGAATGGCTAATGAAGGGGCAGACTTTCTACAAAAGGGGATGCAATTAGGAAGCAGATGAAGTGGTTTAGAGTGGGACATTACCAACCCACACAATAGTAGGCCAATTCCAATATTCAGATGGTCCACACATGTGACTGACAATTTTGCTATAAGCTTAGACACAGAGGTGGTCATTACAACCCTACAGACGGTGTTAAAGCGGCGGTAAGACTGCCAACAGGACGGCGGTAAAAAATTTGCAATTACGACCGTGGCGGAAACCGCCAACAAAGACAGCCACTTTAACACTCTGACCGCCACGGCGGTACAAACAAAAAGCGCGGCGGTCACCGCCAACGGACAGGCGGGAGACAATGTACCGCCCACACTATTACAACCCACCAATCCGCCACCTTTTCCGGGGCGGATTCATCGCGGATAAAAACTCGCCGGAAACAGGAATTACAAAGGGAAAACGCTCACTTCTACACACCCCACGAGGAACGAGGACACCATGGACCTGGAACTCCAAATTCTACCTGCGATAGTCTTCCTGCTTCTCTACCAGGAGCACGAACGCTGGCGACGAAGACCACAGTGAGTACTGCACCTACAACACAGGGGAGGGAAAAACAGGGACACACACACGCAACATCCCCACCCCCACCCTCACCCACTACAACACACACACTAATGCATATTAATACATCACAGTTAACCCCCCAACCCCCTCGGAAGAATGCAAAGACAATTGAAAATGAGTGTAACCATTGTAATATATTAAAATCAAGTACGCAAAAATATATATATACACCATTTACAAAATATATACCAAGCATAGTAGTCCAGGTAGTGCTCCAATTAAGTCCGTGGAACACTGGACCCACACGGTATGGGCGAGACCCACACAAGATCCCCGACCATGACGGAGAGAACACTGCAGGGGCATCAGAGAGCAACTAAACAGGCACCTCAGGGGGAGGGAAAGGGGGGGCACCTCAGCCAGTTGAGTGCACGACGCCAGATCCACGAGGGGGCCACATGCCCACTGTTCAATCCTGGGGAGTGCAAAGCCACAGTCTCTCAAGTCTCTACAGTGGGTGGGTTGCCCACTGTTCCATCCTGGGGAGTGCAAAGCCACAGTCTCGGGAGTGCAAAGCCACAGTCTCTCAAGTCTCTACAGTGGGTGGCTTGCCCACTGTTCCATCCTGGGGAGTGCAAAGCCACAGTCTCTCAAGAGGATAACAGCCTCCACTGGTTCTGGAGGAGGGCATGGTGCCCAGAGTGCTTCATCCTGCTAAGGACAGAGGTAGTGGATGGATCTCTCCACTGGTTCTGGAGGGGGCATAGTGCCAAGAGTGCTTCATCCTGCTAAGGTTAGAGGTAGTGGATGGATCTCTCCAATGGTTCTGGAGGGGGCATGGTGCCCAGAGTGCTTCATCCTGCTAAGGACAGAGGTAGTGGATGGATCTTTCCACTGGTTCTGGAGGGGGCATGGTGCCCAGAGTGCTTCATACTGCTAAGGACAGAGGTAGTGAATGGATCTCTCCACTGGTTCTGGAAGGGGCATTGTGCCCAGAGTGCTTCATTCTGCCCGTGAAGGACTCAGTAGCGTCAGTGCCCTTGGTGCTCATGGGCCAGCGGTGCTTGAGGTGGCGGTGCCCTGTTCAGTGGTGCTTGAGACGGCAGTGCCCAGTTGAGCGGTGCCTGAGAAGGCGGTGCCCTGTTCAGCGGTGCTTGAGATGGCGGTGCCCTGTTCAGCAGTGCTTGAGGCAGCGGTGCCCTGTTCAGCGGTGCTTGAGACGGTGGTGCCCTGTTCAGCGGTGCTTGAGACGACGGTGCCCTGTTCAGCGGTGCTTGAAGCGGCGGTGCCCTGTTCAGTGGTGCTTGAGACGGCGGTCTCCATTGCAGGGACTCAGCTGCTGGTGGACCTTCATGGCCCAGCGTGGCTTTTGCTGGCGATCCTTCATGGCCCAGCGGGGCTTTTGCTGGCGGTCCTTCATGGCCCAGTGGGTCTTTTGCTGGCGGTCCTTCATGGCCCAGCGGGTCTTTTGCTGGCGGTCCTTCATGGCCCAGCGGGTCTTTTGCTGGCGGTCCTTCATGGCTCAGCGGGCCTTTTGCTGGTGGTCCTTCATGGCCCAGCGGGTCTTTTGCTGGGGGTCCTTCATGGCCCAGAGGGTCTTTTGCTGGCAGTCCTTCATGGTCCAGCAGGTCTTTTGCTGGCGGTCCTTCATGGCCCAGCGGGGCTTTTGCTGGCGGTCCTTCATGGCCCAGCAGGGCTTGTGCTGGCGGTGGCCTCCTGGGATGCTGGGCTGGTGCTGGCGGTGGCCTCCTGGGCAGCTGGGCTTGTGCTGGCGGTGGCCTCCTGGGCAACTGGGCTTGTGCTGGTGGTGGCCTCCTGGGCAGCTGGGCTGGTGCTGGCGGTGGCCTCCTGGGCAGCTGGGATTGTGCTGGGGTGGTCTCCTGGGCAGCTGGGCTTGTGCTGGCGGTGGCCTCCTGGGCCGCTGGGCTTGTGCTGGCGGTGGCCTCCTGGGCAGCTGGGCTGGTGCTGGCCTCCTGTTCAGCTGGGCTTGTGCTGGCGGTGTCCTCCTGGGCAGCGGTTTTCTCCGCTGTGCTGCTCTTCCCAGACTTGCAGGGTTTCTTGTGGCCCTTCCCCACCTTGGAAGGTGTCACAGCTGACTCCACACTCCCACCGGGACCCCTGGGAGCGGCTTTGGTGGCTGGAGTCTTCCCCCTCTCCTGCCGGGCACTGGCCAACTTCTGATGCTTCACAGGTGGGCGACTGTCTGTGCTGTGGCTCCGTGCCACACTGGCTGCCCTGGTGGGCGGTGCACTCCAGATTCCAGTGACTACAGGCACCACTGGTCCCGGAGATGTTGTGGCTGAGGTGCTAGTTCGGGACCTATGAGACGGAAGGGGTGGGGGAGGTGTGGAAAAGAGGTCAAGGTGGACAGGAAATGTTTTTTTGACACACTGGGACGGGTATCTGGAGGGGGTTTGGAAGTGGATGAAGAGGTTGTGGTTGTGGGAGGTGTTCGTTTGCTGACTTTGGGTGAAGGGGCATGCGCTGGAGGCTGTTGTGAGGTGGATGGCTGTTGGGTGGGTGTGTGCCTGCATTTGTGTATCTTTGGAGGGGGCATCACAGACACACTGGGAGAGGACACAGGGGACGTGTGAATGGTAGTGGGGGTGGTGACTGCACGTGAGCTGGGTGTGGTGGTGGGTGTGCTGGAGAGGGACGTAGTGACTGTAGAGGTAGTGCATGCAGGTGTGAGTGTAGACGAGACAGGGAGGGAGGAGGGAGACGAGGAGGAGGGGGACACAGTGGAGGCAGTGGATGTTGGTGTGTCTGCATGTGTCTGATGCTTGCATGAGTACCTGTGGGATGTGTGGTGCTTATGTTTGCCTGAGCTTCCCTTGTGTGTTGACGTGTGTGCATGCTGGTCTGTAGGTGTGCTTGGGATAGGCTGAGGTACAGGGGATTGGGTCGGGGTGGAGGAAGTTGGAGGGGGAGGCTAGACACAGGGACAATGGCTGCCATCAGTGCTGAGGCCAGAGTCTGAAAAGCTCGCTGAAGGGCCGCCTGACCAGAATGAATGCCCTCCAGGAATGCATTTGTATGTTGCAACTGCCTTTCTACACCCTGGATGGCATTCAAAATGGTAGACTGCCAACAGTGAGGGACCTGAGGAGGTCAATGGCCTCCTCACTGAGGGCAGCAGGGGTGACTGGGGCAGGGCCTGAGGTGCCTGGGGCGAAGGTGATCCCCACCCTCCCGGGTGAGCGGGCACGGGGCTAAGGCTGAGGGGCTGCTGGGAGGGCAGTGCTGGAAGGGGGGGTGGCTTCTGTACCTGTAGATGGGGGTGGCACAGATGTTGCCGCCACCACAAGGGAGCTCCCATCAGAAGACGAGTCTCTGTCACTGGTCTCAGCTCCTGTCCCCGCCGTGGAGCTCCCCTCGCCCTCCGTCCCACTGGTGAAGTAGTGTGGCCCTCCATGGCCATGTGGGATGCAGCCCCCTCGTGCTCCGGTGCCACTGCTCCTCCGCCTGATGATGCTAATGCACACAAGAACAGGGGGACCATAAAAAGGGGGGGGAACGACAGAAGAAAGACATGTTGAGTGCATGCATTACCTCAACCGTTGGCGGACACGACAGACACAGATGCCCCCTGCACTACGCCGCGCTCTTGGGCTCCCCTGTTCAATTCCTGGGAAATGGCCTACAAGGCTATGGACGACATCTGCACACATAGATGACACAGGGGCATGACTAGTTGTAGTTGTCACTCTACAGAGGAGGGGTGGGGTGCCACATGGGCTGCCTTATGGAGGGAGCTTGCCTATGGAACTCGCCCTGGCCTAGGGAAACCCATAGCCCACCTCCCCCACCCAGACCCCTCCACTGTGCGCAAAGTCAGCAGAATGCAAGTGTACTCACCCCCTTGTGGCTGCTGTGATGCCCTCAAGTGCCCATCCAACTCCGGGTACGCCACCGCCAGGATCCTGAACATCAGGGGGGTCATGGTGCGACGGGCACCCCTCCCACGTTGGGAGGCCATCCCCTGCGGATCTTCCGCCATCTTCTTGCTCCAGCAGCGAATGTCCTCCCATCTTTTCCGGCAGTGGGTGCTCTGTCTGTGGTAGACCCCCAGGGTCCGGACGTCCTTAGCGATGGCACGCCAAATATGTTTTTTCTAGTGGACGCTGACCTACATGATTTGTACAGGGGGAAGAGAAAGTTATTACCAACTGCACCGTCAAAGTGATTGACCCCCATCCCTACCCTTGCCATTTGGCACATGCACTCACCATTGTTTCATGCATGCCGCACTCTCCCCACTTCCTTCTTACATCCACCCCTCTCCACACAGGCACAGCCCATACATCATGCTCCCAGCGTACTTACCTGTTTGTCTGGAGTACCGTAGAGTAGCGTGTACTGGGAGAGGACCCCGTCCACGTGTTTCTCCAACTCCTCCGATGTGAAGGCAGGGGCCCTTTCCCCAGACACTCGAGCCATTGTCTCTTCCAGACCGAGGTCACAGCAGCACTTGCAGTGTAGGTCCTCTCCTGTCGAAGATCAGGTGTTGAGTGATTGAACAGATAGAAAATGGCAGTCACGTCCGCGGCGGTGCATACCGTCACCGCCAGCGTACATCGTCATTGGCTCCTGGGAACCATAGGGTCTAATGTTAACCAACGCAGCATTGCGCCGCGGTCTTCGACCGCCTACCGCAGCGGTGTACTGTGCCAGCGCAGTTACCTCACATCCCATTGTCCCACTTTAGAGGTCAGGCAGCCGCCATTTCAGGGGCCCACATGGCTTCATTTTCAAGTGCGTCACACATACCTAGGCCAAGACTCAACAAACATACAGGCCACTTTTTGAGTACGAATGGTGTTCTGTGTAAGCTGTGGGTACGTACCTCTGAGTTGTTTGACTCTGTGCTCGCTGTGACATGTGAGGAGATGGCGGCATCTTCCGGTGTACCGACTGGTGGTGGACCTGTCGACAATGGAGGAAAGACATGTGATAATCACATACAGGCTTGTCCGTGCCACAATCCAGGAACTGTGTAATCCAGCTGGAGCCAGACCTGATGTCAGCTATCCGCCATCCCACAGGAATCCCCCCTCAAGTGCAGTTGCTGTCAGTGCTCCATTTCCTTGCAAGTGGGTCATTTCAAACAACAGTGGCCATAGCATCAGGGATGTCCCAGCCTATGTTTTCCAACCTGTTGTCCAGACTGTTGTCTGCCCTGCTGAAACACATGCGGAGCTACATCGTTTTCCCTCAGTTGGAGTATTTGCCTAGAGTGAAAGGAGATTTCTATGCCCTGGGACATACCCCCAACATCATAGGTGCCTTTGATGGGACCCATGTGGCTTTGGTACCCCCCACAGGAGTGAACAGGTGTACAGAAACCGGAAGAGTTATCATTCGATGAATGTACAGATGGTATGTTTGGCAGACCAGTACATCTCCCATGTGAATGCCATGTTCCCTGGCTCAGTGCATGACGCTTACATCCTGCGGAATAGCAGCATCCCTTATGTGATGGGTCAACTCCAGAGGCACTGTGTGTGGCTATTAGGTGAGCACCTGGAAGCTAGTCAGTGGTAATGGTTTACTGGGTCCGGGGGTATCCCTCCAGGTTAGTGTGTGTCTAACAGTTGTCCCTCGCCATTTGCAGGTGACTCTGGTTACCCCAACCTGTCATGGCTACTGACCCAAGTGAGGAATCCCAGGAAAAGGGCAGAGGAACGCTACAATGACGCCCATGGACGAACTAGGAGGGTGATCGAGCGGACCTTCGGCCTCCTGAAGGCCAGGTTCAGGTGCCTCCATATGACAGGTGGATCCCTATTCTACTCACCAAAGAAGGTGTGCTAGATCATCGGGGCCTGCTGTATGCTTCACAACTTGGCCTTGCGACGACAGGTGCCCTTTCTGCAGGAGGATGGTCCAGATGGCGGTGTTGTTGCAGCTGTGGAGCTTGTGGACAGTGAAGACAAGGAAGCAGAGGAAGAAGACATGGACAACAAGGACTCAGTGATCCAGCAATATTTCCAGTGACACACAGGTAAGAATACAAACCTCCCTACTACATGTACTTAAACACTACTGCCTCTCTACTGTCTGTCGTTTTCACCCAGTGTATGGTCACTGAGTTGTCACTTTCCCTTACGATTTCACAGATGTGGGTCCCACTGTGTGACATCTGCTTTGATTCCTCATGGACTAGAGCTGTGTGACATAGGTATGTTTTTGTTACCAATGAAAAAGCTTTTTGCCACAGTTATTGCTACTACAGTATTCCGAAATCACAGACAGACTCCAGATTTTTCTGTGCTTTAAGGGTGTTTATTTAAGTGCTCAATATTGGAGGGGGTTGTAAAATGGTGAGGGGCGATGGCGGAGGAATGTCCATGGCAGAGTCCAGTCTATTAGTCTCACAGGTGCATTGCCCAAATGGGCATAGGAAGTGGAGCTAGGGCAGTTTGAGCATGGACAGGGTGACAAAGTGGGACTGTAGGATGACCATCAGGGTGGTCTCATTTCTTGGCGGGGGTCTTGGCATCGTTCTCTGTCTTTGTCCTGGATCTCAGGGACCGTTTGCAAGGTGGTTCACCATCTGCAGGGGGTGGGGTGCTGGTGTGGTGGTCCTGTGGCGGTGCCTCCTGTCCACTAGCGCCGGCGGAGGTGGTGGGCAGTTCATCGTCCAGGCTAGTGTCAGGGCCCCCTTGTAGTGCCACAGTGTCCCTCCTGGTGTTGAGTACTTCCTTCAGCACCCCTACGATGGTGCCCAGGGTGGAATTTTTGGTTCTGAGTTCCTCCCTGAAGCCCATATACTGTTCCTCCTGCAGGCGCTGGGTCTCCTGAAACTTGGCCAGTACCGTTGCCATCGTCTCCTGGGAGTGGTGGTAGGCTCCCATGATGGAGGAGATGGCCTCGTGGAGAGTGGGTTCCCTGGGCCTGTCCGCCCCCTGTCGCACAGCAGCCCTCCCAATTCCCCTGTGTTCCTGGGCCTCCGTCCCCTGGACCGTGTGCCCACTACCACTGCCCCCAGGTCCCTGTTGTTGTTGGGGTGATGGGTTAGCCTGGGTTCCCTGTAGTGGTGGACACACTGCTGATTGACGTGTCCTGGGGACGGAGGTGTGGGCCAGCTGGGTGGGTGCTGTGCTGATGTTTCCAGAGGGGGGAAGCTCTGTAGTGGCCTGTGACTGGGTGTGGGGAACTGACTGTCCCGAGGTCCCCGATGGGCCGGGCTGTTCATCTAGATCCAGTTGGACAGAGGTGCTGTCATCACTGTGGGCCTCTTCTGTTGGTGGTGTGGACAAGTGTGGACCCTGCTGTCCGGTGACGTTGGGTAGGTGCCCTGCAGGGGTATAAAACCATGATTATTGCATCTGTGTGTGTCAAGGTGCAATGGGTGGGTGACCGTGTACCCCAGTGCTAGCATTCCTGTGTGGGACCTTGTGTGATGATGGTTTAAGGGGGTGTATGGGTATGTGCAGTGGGCATGCTTTAGTGATGGGTGTCCATGCTTTGGTGTTGCATGCAGGGCTTGGTGTTGGGATGGGTGGTTTGTGATAGTGGGACATTTGTGAGGAGTAGGAGTGATGGGGGTGAATGTGAGGGTGGGGGTATGTGCTGCCATGCAGGTCGGGTGGGGGATGTAATAGTAAAGCTTTGATTTACCAGAGTCCATTCCTCCACCTACTCCTGCGAGGCCTCAGAATGCAGAATCGCCAAGACCTGCTCCTCCCATGTTGTTAGTTGTGGGGGAGGAGGTGGGGGTCCGCCGCAAGTCTGCTGAACCGCCAGGTGGTGTCTGTGGACCACGGAACGCACCTTCCCCCGTAGGTCGTTCCACCTCTTCCTGATGTCCTCCCAATTTCTTGGGTGTTGTCCCACTGCGTTGACCCTGTCCACTATTCTTCGCCATAGCTCCATCTTCCTTGCAATGAAGGTGTGCTGCACCTGTGATCCGAATAGCTGTGGCTTTACCCGGACGATTTCCTCCACCATGACCCTGAGCTCCTCCTCCGAGAACCTGGGGTGTCTTTGCCGTGCCATGGGGTGGTGTAGGTGATGTGTGGGATGGTGTGTGGGGTGATAAGTGTGCTGATATGTAGTGGGGTGTTGTGTGAGGTGCGTGGAAGTTATGTGGGTGATGGTGTTGTGTGCCTGTGGATGCTAGTGTTGTTGATGGTGGTGTCTCTCTCTGGCTTTTGTTCGTGATTTGTGGTCGTAAGGGTTTGTGGGTGATGTGGGTGTGTTTTATATTGTATTGAGTGTGTGGGAGTGGTGTGTGTATGTGTATCAGGTGTGTGTATTTTGAATTGTCCAATGTGGCTGTGTTTTGGAGACGTGTGTGTATTTTGAGCGCGGCGGTGTGTATGGAATACCGCATTTGAAAGACCACTGCGTGGATTCGTGGGTCTTGATCGTGTGGGCATATTTCTGTTGGCGTGACGGTGGAGGTTTTGTTATCTCCAGTTTATCACTGACCTTTGGTGTGGCGGACTTGTGTGTGTGTCTGAATTTAGGCAGATTCCGAACTGTGGGTCATAATGGCTGTGGCGGAATTCCGCGGCGGTGTGGTGGCGGTCTTCTGCACGGCGGTAAGCGGCTTTTACTGCCAATGTCATAATGAGGGCCAGAGTGTCTGATTCACAAAGATAAACAAACACTGCTTTGGTATTCACAAACTATGTGTGGAGTTCTCTGCCCTGACTATGGAATCTTTGGGTGTGGAGAACTCTGCACACAAAAGATGGGGCATGTGGAGTCCTAAAATGTTGCATGTAGTTTGTGAATACCAAAAAGCAGTAAACCTACATAAAAGTGTAAGTTTACCTTTGAGAATCAGGGCCCATGGTCGTGAATACCAAAACTACAAGCATACTCCAAAGTGTAAACTTACTCAAAAGTGTAATTTACCTTTGTGAAATAGGGATGTAGTATTTGTAATGTGAATTAAATAGGTGCAAAGTGAATGCATGATTTGGAAAGTCTGGTGCAGCATTGGGTGCTGCAGTTCTCTGTAGACATGAATGAAAACAATCTAATTGAGTTTCACAATAACAACTGGAGACATATCCTTTAGTAAACATGAATGAAATATTCAGCATCACAGTACTAGAATTGCCATGATACAAATTGTTGATTATGTTGTATGTAGACCTGATTTTGAAGGATTATGGCTTGATTCTTCTTGACCTCTTGGAAGCTTTCGACACAGTCAATATTACCGTTCATCTTGAGAAACTTAAAAAGTAAGTAATTGAAGGAAATGTCCTTATTTGATTATCTTCCAAGAAAAGGCTGGCAACTAGTTAATCAAGTTGTACTGTCATTCTAATGAATCATAGAGCCCTTGAAAGCCACATTCAAGGAGCTTGGTTCTTCAACTTATGTATGGAACCACTTGGTGAACGGCTACCTGATTGAGAAATCTTAAGTCATCAGTGTCTTGATAATACTTATCTCAATCACTCAATCAACAAATGTATAGAGTGCACAGTTACTCCAAGAGCATCGTGGCACTACTAGACTCATTCACCACCAGTACTGAAAGCAAATTACTAATATGCCACTTCAAACAACCCGTTTGAAGGAGCGTTTGTCCTTCATTGCTCGGAGAGGAAGAGGAAGTGAGTTCCAGGCAGTGGCAGCAAGTTAAAAAAAAGAGGAACCACCCCATTCTTTCGTCTTTGTTCTAGGGACCACCACCAAAAAAACATCAGAAGAGCACAGGATGTGAGCTGGATGGTATGGAATAATCCTATTCACCAAGTACTGCGGCCCTGCTTGGTGAAAGGCTCTGTGGGTCAGCATAGGTCCATTAAATCATACTCTTTCCTTGATAGGTAGCCAATGCTGCTCTTTAAGAGGATGCTGAATATGGTTACTTTTTGGCACTTTTACGACAAACAGAGCTGCAACATTCTGTACTTGCTGCAGACTTCCTAGTTGGCATGGTGGTAAGCCCCAGTTTGGAGCATTTGTATAGTCCAGCCAGGAAGTGACAAGGGCATGACTTATCTTCTAACATTGCATGATAAGTAGATACAGAAATGTCTTTAGTGATTTTAAAATGCCAAAACACCCACCCACCACACCATCAACCTGTGGGCCAAAAAGAAGTCCTGTTATCAAATTTTACACCAGGGTTCCATAAAAAGGTAGTAGGGGATGGCAGGGGCAGAACAAGACTGGGCCAGCAATGGCCATCTGACCTGATGGGAGGTATGCCAAACAACAGGATCTTATCTTTGCTAGAGTTACACTGCAGATCACTCAGATACATACACTGGAACACTGCAGAGACGCATGCCTTAAAGTTACTCAAGGAGTTTGGAACATTTCTGCCGAACTTGAGGACAATCTGTGTATCATCAGTGTAGGACACTACCTGAATGCTGAAGGATTTAAGCACAGTGGCCAGAGGTGTCATGCGCACACTAAACAGTGTTGGACTCAAAGAAGAGCCCTGGGGAACACCAAACTTTAGAGGCTTGGGTTTGTAGGCGAAAGATACCATCCAAAACAGATTGGCTTTGATTAGATACAATGATTGAAACCAATACAGCGTGGGTCCCCTGCATCAATATTTATCAGTTGTTGTAAGAAAGTGGAAGGGCACACCATGTCCAAGGCTGCAGATAGATCTAACAGCAGCAATGCAACCTGTTTCCCCTAATTTACTGCTATCTTTTTGGCATCAGAGACTTCTACAAAAGTGAATTCCATGCTATAACCTAGTCTGAAGCCAGATTGGGAAGGATGCAGTAACTAGTGTTGTTCTAAATAGTCATAACGGGGGAGTGGACAAGCGCAAGATACCGTGAGACGGGTTTCCAGAGCTCTCTGGCTCCAAGCTTTTCATCCACCCAAAGGGACAGAGGGCTACAGGATCAACTCAACACCCCTGTTACATCGCTCTGAGGGCTCCTGGAGGTGGCCGGGGGCGATCAACGGTGCTCACTGTAGTCACTGCTGCTATCTTTTCTATGGATATGGGGCTGGGGTCTGGGGCCTGGGCCTGGCCACGCTGGGATGGTCTGGCATCCTGTACCTGGCGTGAGGAGGGACGCTGAAGTCTGCATTGTGAACGGGACCAACTAACATCCCCCAATTGATGATCCTGGAAGAGGGTCAATCTGGGGCCTGGGACACTGGACCTGACTTGAGAAAAGTGGTGCAGCAGACCTGCAGAGGCTGGCGTGGGCCACAAGGTGAGAGGGGGCACCACGCTGGACACCTGCTGAGACCACAGAGGGAGGCTTGTTGAGGGGTGGGGGTTGCTACAGTACCTTTGCACACCCACCCCCCTCGGTGACGCACCAGATCACAGTGTGGCGTTGCTGAAGTGGGAGCGCTCATCAGTCCTACTGGGGCCTTTGGAGGACAGCATGGAAAACTGCTCCTTGGGCACTAGAGGCATTTGAACTCGGGGCGGCACTGTCCCTCGGGCAGCCGCTGCTGGCCAGATCCCAGGCGGTGCTCCCTTGGACCATTCGAACGGCCTGGGTGGGGCCTGAGACTTGTTGGGACCTGGCCACCAAGCACTGAGCATCAATGGCCAACCCACAGGCCCGCAACCCCCTTAGGGTGAGATACTGCTAAAACAGACCTGCGGGGGACCTGTAGCTACGAAGGTATTTTCAATCCTCGTTCCCTGGGGGTGGGGGGCTAGTGCACTGCCACAGTCCCTGACAAACCTTGGGGTCAGGCATGCTCCGGTGCCCCCGAGCTCTCACCACTTGATTGGCAGATCTCCCCCTGGCCCATCTAAGCGTCCTGCCCCCACCTGGCATACAAGACCTTGGCTACTTGCTCCTCTTTGTGGTGTCTCTTGTATGTTGGGGGACAGGATCATGTGGGCCCAGTGCACTGCATCCCTATGGATCCTGAGAGGGTCCCTATTCTCTCCTGTGTATAGTCTGGATCTCCTACATGCCACGCAACAAACCCACAAAGGAGACACCAATCTCCTCTCTATGGATTAGACCTCCCAAGGTGGAACTGGAGAAAATGGAGGGGGCTGTAAACTCCTGGGATGACCCTCCTGCACCAATGAATATCACACAGGACATCCTAACAAGTTTCCTCAAAGAAATTCGAACAGAAATAGATTCGCTTAAGGACGACCTCAAATTGTGCATTAAAGATGTGTACCATGAAGTAACAGAGATCAGGAGCCGAGTCAACGATCTCGAACAAACAGTAGATGCTAGATCAGAGGACCAGGAGCTCCTGTGGAGACATGTGAATGTCCTGGAACTGTTGTTCCAGGGCATAGAACTGGAATCCAAACAAGAAGATCTCAAGAATCGAAGCTGACGAAATAACCTTCGCATCAGAGGTATCCTGAGAGAGGCGGAGGGAGCTGACATCATGGCCTTCATGGCGGCCCTCCCCCACTCTATTCAGGGGGACACTGGGGCCCAGTTCCCGGCCCTGGATTATACCCACAGGGTGGCCCCCATGCCTAGGGGACCCAATGTGCCCCCGGACATCCTAGTGAGGGTCCACTATTTCACAAAAAAGAATTGATACTCTTTGCAGCACACGAGTCACCCAACCTGACTTTTCAGGGCCATAATTTTCAATTGTTCCAGGACCTCTCCCCCCTTACCCTTCATCAACAAAAGGACTTTAAACCGATCACGGATCATCTACCTAGCAGGGAAATCTGCTACCAATGGGGACACCCGTTTGCCCTCTTTTTTGACTGGGAGGGGAAGATACGAAATCTGAGATCCCTCATGGAAGCAAGGAAACTCCTCAGTTTTGCAACTGCAGACTCTGAGGGGCCCTGGGCAGGGAGGCCTCACCTCCTAGGAAACCCCTGAAATCAGCCTGGTAGATCATGGGCCCTCACCTCAAAAAACCTCAGGCAGATGAGGCATCCCAAGGGAAAGCAAAAGACGATATAATCCAACACCTGAAACACTTGGACCACACTCGGTCATCTCCTTCATCAACTGTGGGCACTCCCTGATCCCTGCAATACATGCCAGTAGTGAAATGTGTGTTTTGACCACTGACTTTGTGTTGCACCACTTTGCACCTGGCTTTGCTGTCCAGTGTTCACAAGTTACAGACTCCATTTTGTATTCAGTTTAGCCTTAGCTTCATTTTGCCTATTGACTTTATCTTAGCATTAGACACTGCCATGTTAAAAGCTGCACATGATTTTCCACATTGTACACTGTGCATTCTGCCTTGTTTTCATTCACCACGGGCTTTGGGTGATAAGAATGTACTCAGCCGGCAGGGAGCAACCTTGCTTTGACTTGATGTTTTAGGATTGTGGCCACATCTAAACATGTTATTTTGAAAGCTGGCCTAAAGAAAATAGCATTTTTTGAATAATAAACTTCTGCAGGGAGAGGGAATTCTGGGAATTCCCTCTCTTGTTTGTTTAAAGTATAGGATGCCGAGACCAGATGGAACGGGGTCAGAGCAGGTCTCAGGAGCATTCAGGACACAGAAGTGTGTCATCCTTCCCGTGTGGATAATTGATCTCTCTGTGCTCGATCGATTCTGGGATCTGGCAATCTGAGGCTAATAAGAGGGAGATGAAGGAGTTGGCCCTTGCCTCATGGCGATGCATTCTTTTTAATTCATTATTTTCTTTGCATTATAATATAGACACATATATTTGCTGTGTATATTGCAGTGGAGAATCATTTGTGTATGTTTTCTTTTCATTGCTGCAACCATTTTTAAACGTGTGCTTTCAACATGCTAATCTCCTTTTAGGAACCTTGCGTAGTGAAATAATAAATGTCTCCTTTGGACTAAGAAGCGCATTACAGAGATTTTTGTCAGTGCATGAGTGTTTCAGCTCGGTCATTAGTGAAAAGCAAAACAAAGCCTTACAGGAAGAGTTGCCTACTTCACACTCCCCTTTTGTGTCCCAAACTTGTGGATTATGGCCGTGGCACAGATAAGGAGTCCAGGGAGGCTCTTGCGGGCACAAATCTCTGACACTGTATCTCTGAACTGATGAGGCCAAGCCCCCCTGCTCAACCTTCCCTGAAGGTGACTCCTCTAGGGGACAAGGGGGAGTTGCTCTGCTGCTCTCCATGGGAAAAGAGCTTTGCAGTTGGGCCCTGTTAGCTGTTCAATGTTGATTTGCCTTTTCTTCCCCTTTGTTAACATTTAGAGGTGTGCTACCACAGCTCGGACTCCTGGGCTTTTCTTAAGGGGTTCTTATTCAACACTCTCCAGTGCTTACTAGACTTCTGGGTTTCTTTTCCATTTCCTCCCACACTCAGATTCTACCTCACAGGGGAGTGGTATACCCGACCTAGATGGGAGCCTTCCCTTCACTGTTTTTAGTTCATGACCACCCTTTTGCAAGGAACCAAACTGCTCCCTATCAATATCTGGGGCCTGAACTCTCCCAAAAAGCGCAGGGAAGTCTGGGGATACATAGCTCAGCATGACAAGCAAAACCGAAAATGACAACTCATTGCACACTGTATTGGATGGGTTCAAAGCCACCATACAAGAGGTAATTATCACAATAGCTATAGTGGCACGGAGTGAAGCCCGTCTAGTGAAGGGTGCCCTGGCGTTAGACATTTGCACCCTGAAACAACAAGATGAGACACACCCTACAAGTTGCAACAAACCAAATATGACATGTGGATGGAGGAAGGATACACAGGGAGGAAAGTAAAAGCCAGGCCGTTCACACTTTTTATCAACAGCTATACATTAGGGGGGATGCCCCCCAAGCAGTAATTGATGAATACTTAGCGGCCAGCAACTGGGAATCTCCCCCCCCAAGCAGGCGATTGCCATTGATGCCCTATCACATGGGAGGAGATCGCAAAGGCCTTACAGGCACTACCACAAGGTAAAACCCCCCAATTGGATGGTCTCCTGGTCAGCTTTTTCAGACTATTCTTGCCTGAACTGGGGGACTTTCGCCTCCAGCTCTTTAATTATTTACCCATGACACGGGCCTTACACCACCCATGACATTGGCTGAGATTGCTCTAATTCCAGAGCCGAGCAAAAACTCCTCCTACTGCCAATTGTATTGTCCAATTGCCCTTCTTAACACTGATGCATAGCACTTCACCAGAGTACTGGCCATGCTGTTGGAGTGACTCCTGCCTGGTCTCATAGACCCCGATCAAGTGGGATTTGTACGGTATAGACAGGGGGCAGACAATGTGCGACGTGTCACTCACCTAAAAGAGAAGGCCCATAGACACCAACTACCGGTCCTTCTACTGTCCCTGGACACAGAAAAGGCCTTTGCCAGGGTCCATTGGTCCTTCCTTAAATTAGTCCTTCTGAAGACAGGAATAGGTCCGAACCTACTCACTAAGATAATGGCATCTTATGCTGCCCCAACAGCCACAATCTGAGTCAATGGCACCTGTATGGCTCCAATCCAGATAGGAAGGGGCACTACACAGGGGTGTCTGCTATTGCCCCTACTCTTTGCCTAAGTGATGGAACCGCTCGCCATTACAATATGGCAGGCCAGCACAAAAGTGAGAATACCCTTTGGTGGTGGGGAACACAAAGTCAGACTCTTTGCAGATGATCTGCTACTAACTCTCACACAGCCATCCACTTCTCTTTCGGTGGTTGTCCAGGTTCTTGACACCTTCGTGACTGTCTCGGGCTTTAAAGATAACCTTTCCAAATTGTTGGTCTTGAATCTCACTGTCCTGAAGTCAGACATCTCCCATTTGCAAAGCCTGGTGCCCTTCAAGTGGGAAACACACTCAATTCGCTACTTGGGACTCAACCTCACGCCCACCCTTGATACATGGACAGCAGCAAACTGGCCTCCATTGCAGAAGGGCATATCAGAGGACCTCTGCCGATGGCGACCGCTGTATATTTTGTGGCTAGGGTGCATCAATGCCATAAAAATGAACGTTCTGCCGAGAGTCCTATATATGTCTCAAACTCTACCCCCCCCCCCAGTACCGCAGGATGAAATGGCTACAGAGAGACATTAGGGCTTTTATTTGGAACACCATTAAACCCAGAATCTCAGACGCACTTTTGATGCAGCAGCGCGATCGAGGAAGTCTTGCATGTCCCAGCCTACTAGAGTATGACTGGGTGACACATCTACGGTACATATCAGCCTGGACGGCATAAGAAAGCAAATGCTACTGGTTCCACATGGAACAAACAGGATCTAGCTTGGCTTCCGAAAGCTGCCAGGCCACATAGTGCATATTTAGCAACACCCTTGAGAACAGTACTTGATATTTGGGATAGAATAGCAATGAGACAAGGCCTCACTTCTTTTTCCTCCTCAAACACTCCAATTGCCCGTAATCCAGAATTCTGGCCAGCCCTCTCCCTACAAGGACTGTCAGCTGCTATGAGACCTTTTTACAGGAAACACTATGAAAACCTTCACCCAATGTCAAGAGGAATATGCCCTACTCAAATCACACCACCTACAATACTTGCAATTGAGACATTGGGCCTTCCACCTCTCAAGATACCAGTCAGCTGTTCGCTCACTCACCTTATTTGAAAAATTGGAACATACCTACAAGGGGCCGAAAGGGCTAATCTCCAACACTTACAGAACACTCCAAAGCTCTGTACTGGTGCAAGCGCACCCTTACCAGTCCACATGGTCCACAGAGGTAGCTGAGGAGATAACCTTGCAGCAATGGTAAAGGTTATGGTGCAACAAACTGTTCCACAGCCTCTCCCTCCAGGAGACGGCATATAAAATAATGTACCAATTGTACTATACCCCAACACGGCTGGCTAGTATATATCTCCCGGGTCGTTTACACTATGTTGGCGATGCAAAAATGTCCAAGGCGAATTCTGTCATATCTGGTGTCTAGCTCCTTGATCACCACAGTTTGGAAAGAAGTCCTAGGGCATAATAAAGGAGTGATAGGATACCCTCTCCCATCTGCATCTGCATACAGTCTCGCGATACAGACTACAGTAGCCACTCTGACACACTCGAACTTGATGCTCATTGGTTACATGATCCACACAGCAAGGCAACTCATTGCTTTAACATGGAAACAGACCCCCCCCCAACTATCGCACAATGGTTTGTATGTGTATGGCACACACTGGCAATGAAGCAAATGTCAAAAGTTTTAACCTATACTGAGCGGATATTCCAGAGAATCTTGAGTCCCTTAATCCAATATTTTTCTAAACCGGAATGACGCTGCTTCAATTCACCCAGGCTGCGGGACCTACAATTGTTTGGTCCCATTCACTAACCTTGCCGCAATGCATGGGTCAGTCACTCCCTGGCCCTTGCCATAGTAGTGCTATTTAATGTGGACTCACACACCACTCACTAGAACCTCCTCCCTTAAGATCATTCTAACAAGCACACACAGGCGGGTATGCCACACCTGCCCCCCCCACAATACCCTCTTCCCCCCTTTCGTCTTCTTGTTTATACCTAGCTATCATACGTGAGCAACATAAGCATTGTCACGCAAGGTGGATTGCTTTCCTTGCCTGATAGGCTCTGTTTACTCCTCCAACATTTAGTATTGTGCTAATGCTTGATAGTTTCTAATGGGAGGCCTGTTTCTTTGATATGTGATAAAAATGCATTATGCCTAAAACGTCACTGTTGCATGATGATTGGTGTTTAGCCTATTGTGCGAAGTATCAGTCATAAGCTATTAAATGCTATTAACACTGTTGGAAAGCCTAATAAAGAGGTGTTAATAAATATCCATAGCTTTGGACTTACCCACTTCTCCAATATCACTGAGAAAGTCAGCAGTAACAAAATTGGCCTGAAATTAGCCAAAACTGACCTGTCGGCCAAAGGCTTCTTTAGTAGGGAATTAATTCAGCTTGTTTCTTGCAGCTCAGCACTTTGGCTAAACCTAAGGAGCTCTTTAGAAGAAGATTATGGGTGGGATTAATAGTTGGAAAGTTGAGAATATGAGGAAGACACTGGTCATCAGGAGCATCAGACTTACAAGCTCCTAATACTTGTCCCGAGTCTTTCAGTGTGATAAGCCTGAAATCTTGGAAGGAGCAGACCTTAATCTGTGTAGAGGTCATCAAATGATCTTCTGAACCACCAGTCTTCAGGAGGCATCTGTTCAGTAATGCTAAGTGCATCCACAATACCCCTGATTTTGTTGTCAAAAAGTTTAATAAATGTGAACATAGCTTTGAAGACGCCTCTAATGATAGCTGAGGTGCATTAAGGTGAGTGAATTTTTTCACAATTTGTAAAACATCTCTGGATCTACAGACAGAATCTGCCAATTGCCTAGGAAAGACGTCAACTGGATCCCTCTTAATTGCATGATGGAATCTGCAGCTGAAAGTGTCCAGTGAGCTGGATATCCATCTCTCACTAACTCCGAAAAAATGCAAACTTCATAACCAAAAACTCAACATACACAAACTGGGACTCTACCCATTTCTTCATGAGCCTTTGGAATGCCAATCATTTTCCTTCTAAACACATGGGCAACACAACTCCCAACTCATGATTCGGAAAAGACAGTACATTTGCACAGAATAAGCCTGTTGTTATGGGGATTGTCTTCTACTTCTTTGCTTATATCTTAAAAGTCTTTGTCAATGTTGTCAGCTTCTGTTCCAAACTCAAGAACTTTAGTTTGTAACAGTTTTGCTTTGCTGAAATTAAACATTGATGTAAAAAATGGTAAGCCAACACTAGGCATTCTTGTTGACTCGCGGAGCTCTAGGGCATCACAAAATGTGTCATTAAGTTCAAAATATAAATCTTTCGGATGTTTCTTAAAATGGTTACTGCTGATTTTACTGCATGCTATGATCTTAGTTTGGCAGTAAGAAGGAGGAAGATCAGGTGAGAACACCATAAGCGGTTCATTATTTTTGTTAATCAAGCAAAAATGAATTT
The DNA here is from genome assembly GCF_031143425.1 of Pleurodeles waltl. Taxonomy (NCBI): domain Eukaryota; kingdom Metazoa; phylum Chordata; class Amphibia; order Caudata; family Salamandridae; genus Pleurodeles; species Pleurodeles waltl. Next base: position 145,509,941 of record NC_090441.1, on the reverse strand, counting down.
GTTCATTGTACATTCTCACCATAAAAATCTTAATTTCATTGTTATAGTTCAATACAGTTCCATCAATGTTGATCATTGTTTCTCTGATCCCACTGAGTGTGGACCCGTAGCCAGCACTCAAGAGTGGCTTTAAAACTTAATTTGCTTTTTCAAAGAGTGCAAACTTAACTGAAGGTTGGCAGTTACATGGCTTCTTGGAGCTCATGGTACATTCATATTTTCGAATGTAAGAATGCATGCAGTTCGGGTGGGCATACAAATCTACTGCAAATACATTCAATTCACTGTTTAGATCAGATACTCAGCTGAAAACCTCATCTTGGAAGAAACTAGCTGCAGATAAAACATGTTTTCCCTTTGAGACTCACATACTCTGTACTTTGTTCTTTCATCAAACTCTTTGGCCCTTGTTCTGGATAAACGACAGATAACACATTGAAGATCCTCTGATTTCTGATCAGTTGTTGGAGGTGGGTGAGGGGTAACCATCGATCTTCTAAGTAGATGGGCATTGGGTTTGGTTGTCATCGCTTTCTCAGAAGGCTCAGGTTCTTGTTGTGATTCACTGGTTTCTGCAATTTGTTGCCATTTTTTCCCAGGCTTTTTACCATTGTATATGACTTGTAGCAGTTGTTGTTACATTGATAAAATATTTGATACTCTTCACCCACCAATTTCAATCTTTTGTGAACTTTGTCTCGCTGTATTTCTGTAGCATTTTGAATTCACTTCTTTCAGATTAGTTTGGCATATGACACATTTTTCTTTGTTGAAAGATTACTCAGATTTTGCAGTTAGCAACACTCTGTCAAGGGGTAAGGATCCTCTGCTACCGCCTGCTTTGCTCATGTTTACGAATTGAATCAACGGAAAACCTGAAACAAAACCAATATTAAAATAAATTACTAACATGATGGCTAAAAAACATAATTATAGAGCCTCCACTTTGGAAAATGATGAAGGGTTGCTCAGAGGAGAGATTTTATGTCTCTATAAGACTACTTGACCCCCAAAACCTATGCTTTGACACGAAAATGACATATATAGGTCTCATGGTTCATGAAATACTGCATTATCACTGCAACACAGCCGCCATTTTTAAAAATGACGTCCAGAAAAAAATCGACCTGGATTAGCAATGTCCACACAAGCTAAATCACTTCTCTAATGATAAAAAAACACTGATCAAAAATGAAAATCTCTGGACATCAATTCTTTTTTACAGAGGTATATTAAAGGGCCACAACATAAACCTCAATTTTTTACTCTTTATTGTCTCCCACTTGTCATCCTTATGCCCGCCATCAGCACACACCTTTGCAAAAACTACTGCTGTCCTAAACGTAGCCTCTCTTGAAACACAATTGTTGGACATTACTATCTGTTGCATGGTATTCTTCCAGATGGTTTCCTTCTTTTGCTAAACTGACAGTCACAGGTCCAGGGGAATCATACTGGGAAGTGACTTAGGGCCTGATTTAGAGATTGGCAGATAACTTACTCCATCATAATGGTGAGGGATATTCTATACGCTGAAATCTAAATCCCATAGAATATAATGGGATTTAGATTTCGGTGACGGAGTAACCCATCCGCCAATACCTAAATCAGACCCTTAATGCCTGTCTTCTGATGTAACTATGTACAAAATGTAAGGGTGGTGTACAATCTCTCACAGATGTTTTTGAGATTTTATGTAAAAAATGTAAAATAAACCAATTAAATAAACAAATTTTGATGTATCTAGTCCACTTTCACTGGACATTATAACTATAAGTGGTCTGTAGTGGGCGATATCTGTCTACAAATGTATAAAATAGGTATGAAAAATTGTTAAAATTAAGCTAATAACAATTGAGATAATACTGTTGACAGAAAATTGAGACATATTAGTCCAGCTAGAGCTTTTTCTTTTGGTTTGGAAACATTTTGTGGCCATAGAACTCTGCCTACTTTACCCCTACTAATCAGTGGTAAAGTGCTTTTGGTCTCCCTTTCAAACACTTTAAAATTGGCCTACACCAGATTGGAACATTCAATTTATTTGCAAGTTTCTAGTTTATTGTATTACATTTACCCAGGGCCTGTAAATTAAATACTACCAGTGGGCTGCAGAACTTTATGCCACCACTAAATTAGCACTGTAAAACCTGTCTTCAGGCTGTCCACTGCCATTCCGACCTGTCAAAATTACCCCTTTAACAGGTTTAAACCTTTCTTTTTAATATATGTATGTCAGCCCGTAGGTAGGCTCCATTGTCTAATAAACAGAGTTCCTGGTATTTAAATGTAGGACATGTAGAAATTAATGTTTTATGTATCCTGGCAGTGAAAACTCCCCCAAGTCATTTTTCACTGAAACAAGGTTGCCTCTCCTATAGACTAGCATTGGTTTACACTATTACATTTAATAAGTATTTAATTCAGTTTCGAGACAGCTAGTAAAATGATTTAAGGACTCATTTTGTAATTTAAAATCAAAATTAATGGTGGGATCTGGTTTTACATTACTAGTTTGGAAAGGAAACTCTTAGAAAGTTGTCTTGTGCCTGCCTAAAACCTAAATGCCTCTCTTACAGTGTCCAACTGTCACCTGACAATTAATGGCTCCCCTGTGGTGAAATGTGTATTGCTCCCAGACAGTGAACAAAGGTCTCTGGTTATAGAGAGATAGTTTCTCTTCTTGACAGGATGGGCTTTAGGGCTGTGCACAGCATCTTCCTGAGTTTTAAAAGATGCTACTGGCAGATGAATCTCAGACCCAGGCCTGTCTTCCTTTTGTCTTTTTAGTCATTATTGCCCCAAACCAAGTGGGATGGCTGCCCAGAACAGAGTTAGAGTTACCCTCACCCACAGGCTGGCACTGGGAATAAAAGGGGCAAGCCCAGAACTTGCATCAGAACACTCCTGGCTGTGCAGATCATCAAAGGTACTGCCATGATGTTTGAAGAACCTGAAGGAAGACTGGACCTGGTGCCTTGAATTAAGAGCCCCAGAAGTGACTCCAAAGGTTGGTGGCTGACCTCTTGCTTGAGTTACAGGGCCATAACAAGCTTCCAAAGGTCTTTTACCTGCTTTCAAGTTGGCCAGCCCCAAGTGGATCTGATCTGGTGCCCTCTGCTGACCTCTGTGGGAGTGAGTTCGGACCCATAAATTCCTACACCCTTGGCTATGGGCAGAGTGTCCTCTGCAAAACTGAAACTTTCAACAGATTTGATGTTGAACAGCAATGCCAACACTCTTCATTGATGGTTTCGAAGGACTTGACACCTGGCAGCACCTGGTCGACATCTTCACCGGACTCAACATATAGCAGCAACCGATTGACGGCTTACATGGACTCAACCCCAAGCAGCACTTGATCTATGGCTTCACGGGAGTCAACACTGTGCAGTCTCTGATCGACTTTCAGACCTCTTACAGTTGCCCCCCATCAATTTCAAGTTGGACCATTTGGCTTCCTAGCTCCACTGAAGACTTTCAACCTCCATAAAACTTTCTAAGTCAAAAGGTAACTTTCCACCATGATAAACGCAATCCCTGTATCCAACCTGTAACCCATCCCGCTCAGCCTTAATGTTTGTGTTTCGCCCAGTCTAGTACGACCAGATGCTCTCAGTTGGCGCTTTGCTCTACTTTTTAGAAATTCATATCTCCGAGTCTACATGCTGATTTTTGTTGCTTTGGTGTCATTTTATTGATGACAATATTCAATATTTTTCAAAATTGGTTTGGGATTTTTCTTGTGTTGTTTTTTCACTTTATTACTGTTTGAATACTGCTTGGATAATTTACACATTGCCTGTAAATTAAGTCTGGTTGCTCTGTGCTACAGCTACTAGAGGGATGAGCACAGGTTTATTTAGTGACTTTTGTGATTCACTCTTACAGCTACTATGATTATTATTATTTAATGTGAGTTCTCAACTCCCTCAACTAGCAATTATCCACAATAATGTAAACCAATTGATATGATATTGATATTAATATTATTATAATTTAAGTTGCACAATTCACCAGCTTTCAAATTTCTGCTTGACACCATAATAAATAAATCAACAATAAATACATCATCAGTTTAAACACACATGAACACAAACAAGCCTCAATCTTCAATCTCAAATCAATTAAAGGGCCCAGAGCGCACATTCAGTTGAGACAGTTATGGGTCTTCTGACAATTCATTCCAGAAAACATTAGACCTCAGTTCACATTTTGACACCTGATGTAGTATATTTGCCCATATGACACAAATTTTCCTTTCTTTTCAATGGCTCTTCATTGAAACTAGGTAATATTTTCAGGCTGCCTGTATCACAGATAAGGCCAGATTTACAAGGCCCTAGCATCACCGGAGCATCACGTTTTGTGAAGCTCCGGTGGCGCAGTGGAGTGCGCCGTATTTACAAGGTGGCGTTAAGCCACTTTTTGTGGCTTAACATCACCTTGTAAATACAGCCCCTTCACACTCAGCACTTTGCATGGAAGGACCATGCACTGGGTGCTGCCTTGGGTGTTCCACAATAGCATCAAATGCATTTTGACACTGCCCCAGATTTATGAGAAATCGTAAATCTAAGGCAGCACCAAAATCTAACGTCACCTCAGGGGTGGCATTAGCATGGCGCAACAAGGAGAAATGCTTTCATTTCTCCTCGTTTTTTGCTCTTTCTAAATCGCTATAGAAGATTATTTTGGTGCAGGAAGGTGCCCCTTCCTGCACAAAGTCTCTCCCTCAATGCAGCCACACTTGCACTATGGCACAAGTGTGGCTGCACTGGTGCTCGGCTGAAACTTTAGAGCCAGCGCCGGGGGAAACACAGGGGTGAGCCGCATTACTGTAAGTACGACGCAACCCGGCTCTGCCAATTTTAATGCAGCAGCTGCGCTGTGCCACTTCTTGTAAATCTGGCCCATAGGGTTATAAACACTGTCACTCCTCGATAGCTGACTAACAGGCTGATACTGTTAGGTGTCCCACACTGTGTTCACAGGGGTGGAACGCTTCTCCTAGCACCTCCCACATTCATGAATCTGAATCTTTCTCCATCTGCCTTTCACATCCCCAACGCGTTGGCAATATTTCAGAGAAATCTTAAGCTCTTAGTATTGAAAATGTGTTTTCACTCAGACCTTATGTAAAAGGAGCCTCCTTGTGTTCGGTAACTTATAATATGTGCTTCTTGCCGTGTTCTATTTTATGTATGCTCAACAATCTTTCTTGTCACTAATTTGTGCTCATTTTGCCTATCACAATAAATGATACCTCCACTGTATTGCTCCCTCCCTTCTGCTGAAAGCTCATGCTTCAGGGGACTATCGGCATCACCTCCTACTCAATGCTGCAATTTACCATGTTCTGTTCTCTGGTTGATATTGTCTTCATCTTCTGTAAAGCCACTCTAACACCCATGGGAAATATCCGCTCTATATGAAACTATAGTCTGTCCTGTAAACCACAGGGTACAAAGCTCCTTTCAAGGCTTCGTCAGGGGTAGTAAGCACTATATAAATACAATTACAAAAACACATCCTCTAATCTCACCTGAAAGATCTGCTGAGGTCGGTCTCGTAAAATAGGCCAGGTACATGCAAAACATATTGTGAAACACAAAGGAGAAATCAAAATAAAAGAGGGTCGTATTTACAATGAACTGGTGCAGGGCAGTGCTGCTCCAAAATTAGCAGCACCACGCTGCGAAGGTTCTGAAAATCAGAGATGCGCCGTACTTACAAAAACATGGGGCACCCCTGTATTTACCCCAGCTCTGGTGCTAAATTAAGCTCCCAGTACTAACGAAGGCATCCTTGCACCATAGTGCAAGATGGAGAACAAGAGAGAGGAGAGATTTTTTTAGTAAATAATGAAATAAAAGGAAAAATCAAACGAGAGAGTTAAAGAAGGGACACGAATGAGAAGACAAGAGTGCAAGAGAGAGAGGAAAACACGTGAAAGGGAGAAAGAGGCAGCGAGGAGCGAGAAACCATAGTCACACAGCAACGTGGCAGAAATGTAGAAAGATAAAAAAAATCAGAGAGAAACAGTCGCAGAAACAACGTGACAATGGGGAGGGTCTGGGAGAGAAACAGCGAAAGAGAGGCCGATTGAGGGAAGGGCCCTTTAAGAGAGAGAGAGAGAGAAACATAGCAGAAATGGAGAGAGAGAGTCAACTATAGGCATCTTTGCCTTTAAGAATGCTAAGATGACTACAGCTGCCCTTGCAAAAACTTGCACAAAATGTGTGTGAGAAAAAGCCTCTGCATTGTGAGGCATTCAAATACCTATTAATATGAGACAGACGTAATGTGCAATACAGTTCTAAATGCTGAATGTATTATCTACACCCACGCTGTGGGCCAGATAATATTACATTCACAAAGAAAAATTGCAATTTGGCATCAAAGGAACACGAGCATTGCTTGCTGTGTGCTGCATTTGAGATTCCTTTGACTGCAAAGATGCCCTTGATGCTGATGAGAGCAGCATCCTTCCTCGATCAACAGGTCTCCATCACTCCATGCGGCGTTAGGTTTCAAAGCGGGCACGGACTTAAAATGGATGAGTCTGAATGGGAAAGCGAGCAAATAATCAGGGGCGGAGGCAGGTTTTTATGAGAACTAAGGACCAATAGCTCATCTGAAGAACTTTTGGATGGGAGATGCTTTGTTTGCCTCGGTCTCAGTACAATCTTTACCCCTAGGTAAATAGCAATTTACCATCTCATCCATGACTCATTTTAACTACCTTTTCATCCTACTAGGCGGCAATAGAAACATTCTTTTTAACCACTGTAATCTGTAAAATGCAGCTATAGAATGAATTATTATCTTGTGCTCCACAGAATTTGATTGGCTGAATGAGTCGTTCCGATCATCATGGCACAGAACTAGGGCCAATATACGACTAGCTCGCAAATCCAGGTTTCGTGCCCAAAGCTATAGCATTATTTGTGCCCAGAATTCAGGCGCCAGCGCCCGTATTTCGGGCTTGGAATAACCGCATGCAAATCGTGGGTGTGAGTTGCAGAAATGCACTTTTTGTGCACACAGATTCGGGTTGAGAAATATACTATTTGAGCGTTATTTTCCTCTTTCCAGGTTCTTAGCTGCAAATCGTATACCATTTAATTTGCAAAATCTTTCGTATTACATAATTGTGGAGCTGTAATTGGCACACGATAATTGTGTACCATCTTGATTGTTTCTTAGTTTATATTTTCTTTAAAAGCATAAGAAAGTTTAGTTACACCAAGAAAGAATAAAATTGGTCAAAATTAAATTTGAAAAAGATGTAAAACTGAACTCAAAATACACAAATAGCATTAACTGTTACTCAAGGGTTACATATACACTGTGAATGTCCCAAGGCAAATTGGGAACAAATGAAATAAGCTAGTACTGCATTTAGGTGTGTGATTCATAAGTATACAGAGCGTCAAATGGCACTAAAGTGGTGAGCATGTGTGCGTGTGTGTACACAATAACTGCAATGATGAGTTTTCAACAAAAGAACAGAATTCAAGGATGAAAAACAAGGAATAGAGAATAGACATACTAATAGCTGAAAAGAAAGGACGGATCTCAATTAAAAGTTTCATGCAACATGAATCATTTGGTTAAGATAAAGGCATCCTAAAACTGTCTTATATGCATTAAGGAATGTACCTGTAGCTCAGGCGGGATGTAGCTGAATAGCTTGGAGCTCCACAGGCGAATAACTAAGCTAGCATACATGATTTAATTATTAAATGCCAAGGTTATGTTATGTTATGTAGATTTGTAGAGCACACTACCACTCGGTAGGGAATCCTGATGCTGAGCAGGTGAGTCTAGTCACACCTAGGGCCTAGTGGGACTACTAAAAAAAACATGGTTTTCAGCTTCTTGCAGAATTCAAGAAATGAGGAGGAGGCTTCTATGTGTAGTGGGGCAGGTCATTTCACACTTTAGGAGCGATGTAGGGGAAGGCTTGGCTGCTGGTTCTGGTTTTCTGTATCCCTGGTATTTGTGCAAATGGGATTCCAGACTAACAGAGCTGTCTGGATAGTTTATGAAAGCAGATGTGATTGTTGAGGTATGCTGGGCCAGTGTTATGCAATACCTTGAAAGTGTGGGTGAGGAGTTTGAATTGTGCTAGTTTGTGAATAGGGAGCTGGTGGAGTTTCTTCAGGTGTCATGTGTTGGGAGTGTGACGTAATGGTCTGCAGACTTCTGGTGAGTTTTATGTTGATCTTGGCATAGACGGTCTAGTCCAGCCGTTTTCTGAGCAGGGTGTGCATGACAGTTTTCTGGGTGCTGATTGAGAGCCATTTAAAATGTTCCTCATTATCTTCAGAGAATGGATGAGGCGGTAAAGGCATTGTCTTGTGGGGGTCATGTTGAGTTTGCTGTTGATGATGACCTTGAGGTTCTTGGCATGTGTTGTGGGGGAGTGGGTGTCAGTTCTAGCTCTGTTGGCCACCACGTGGAATCCCACAATGATGTGCTCTTCCCGACGATCATGATTTGGGTTTTGTAAATTTTCAGCTTTAAGGTTGGTCTTCAACTAGTGTATAATTTCAGTCATGCAGGCATGGAGCTTGATCCGGGCACTGGGAGTCTCGTCAAAGAAGGAGTAAATGAGTTGCATGTTGTCAGTGTAGAAGAGGACATTGATATCGTGAAAGCAGATGGTGAGGGATAGATGCATCATTTATGCATTGAAGAAGGTCAGGTTTGGGGAGGATCTGTGTGGAACTTTGCATATGAGTGTAGTGGGCATCCAAGGTGTATAGTGCCAGGCTGAGTGATTGGGTCCTTCCAGTCAGAAAGGAGCAGATGCATTGGAGTGCATGTCATTGGATTCTGATGTTGTGTAGGCATTGGATAAGGATGGGGTGGGAGACTGTTGAATGCTGCAAATAGGTCCGGGAAGATGAGAATGACCTTGTCTCCTCTGTCCAGAAGTCATGCAGATGTCATCCATAGCAGCGATGAGGGCAGTTTCCATTTATGTGGTTGGGTCTGAAACCAGACTGAGTGGGGTAGAGGAGTTGGTGGTCGTTGAGGTACATGGTGACGTGTTTGTTAATGATTTTCCCTCAGACCTTGGCTGGGAATGGTAGCAGGAAGATTGGTCTGTAGTGGGTGAGCATTGAAGGGTCCACAGATGGGTTGCTTCAGCAATGGGAGGATAGTCATGCATTTCCAAGAGAAAAGGTGGAGGCATTCAGCTTGAGCATGAGCATAGCGCTGATGAATTGAAGTTAGATATTGTGGGGCAGTGGTCTGATGGAGCTCCTGAATGGATGGACTTCATTGTGGAGGTGGTTTCTTTTTAGGTAATGACTCACCTTGTGGTTAGCATTGTTTTTTTGGGTTCAGGAGGTGTTTGACGAGGTCTGTTGGGTCTGGTTGCAAACTGAAGCTGCTGTAAACTGTGCAGATTTTGTTACAGAAGAATTGAGAGAGATTGTTGCAGAGGTCCTGTTAGGGAGTGATTGAGTTAGAGGCAGCCAATGGTGAGATGTAATCTTTCACAATGGCGAAGATTTATTTGCTTTTGTTGGTGCTAACATCGATCCATTTTGTGATCCAGATTATTTAGTGGTGAGGTCTTGGGGAAGATTTGAAAGTGCTCCTGTCTTCATTGTCCTGGCTCATTCTTCATTTGAGCTTCATTTGTTTGTAGTGGTGTTTCATCAGTCTGAGATCCACAGTGTACGAACTGACCTAGGTTCTGGATCTTGTTGTATTGTTGTGCTTGAGGGGTACGAAGGAGTCAGGCCAGGAGGTGATGTAATTGATTACATTCTTAATGGTTTTATTATGCTGTGTTTGGGTTGGTGGCTGGTGAGAGCGGTGTTCCAGCCCTTGTCAGTGATGCTGTTTCAGTTTCAGTGGGCCGGTCTGGCGGTGGTGCATGTGCATTGGACCAGGGCAGGGAACTTGACAAGGGCGTGATCTGTCCAGGGAACTGGTGTGGGCTTGTTGAATCAGATTTTGTGGAAGTTGGTGAAAATAGGGTGGAGGTAGTGTTTGGCGATGTTGTTAGGTCTCAGAGGCCCAGTCTTCCAAGATCTTGAATGAGTGCTCTTGGGTTGAGGATGGAGTGGTATTCCAGAAGGAAGTTCAGGTCTCTGAGTAGGACGTAATTTCTAGCATCAAGGGTGAGAGCTATGAAAAAGTCTGTCACAGTGGCCGTGAAGTTGATGTGTGGTCCTGGTGATCTGTAGATGAGAGTGCCACTTAAAGTGAAGTTGGCTGTGATGTGGAGCTTGACTGACAGGTGTTACATGTTGCAGGATGACATGTCCTTGGATGTGGTGCAGCTGATGGTGTTTTTTGTGGATGATGGTGATTCTGTCTCAGGGCTTCTGAAGTCTGTCTTGCCTGGCAGTCTTGTAGCCAGGCGGGAGGGCTATGGCCATGTCAGGTGCTAATGTAGGGTTCAGTCAGGTTTCTGTGAGAAAAAGTATGTCAGGGCCATTGTTGTACAGCAGGTCCCAAATTATTGTGGTGTGTTTGGTGATTGAGGGGGTGTAGAGGAAAAATGCATGAGAGTGTGGAGGGGTGTGTTTGTAAGACTGTAAAAGTGTAAGAGAGTTGGGTGCTGTTGGTGCGGTGAGTGTTGGGTGTGGGTAATTTCATGAAAACATGCAGGATGTGCAAGAGAATGCTCCTTCAGTGTTATGTAATGCAGCAAGACAGCAGCTTGTGGAGCAGCAGGCAGGGTTGAGGGCACAAAGGGTCACAGTATGGTAGCTGCAGTAAGTGGGAGAACCAGGGTTCCTGGCACTGGGTGTAGACCAGGCATAGACAGCTGCAGATGGTCTGGCCTTTGGTGACCAACAGCTGTGTGCTTACTGCATGCAAGGAGGTGATATGTGACAGGAATTGTCTGGCATTTTTGTTGTGTGGTATTGTGTTGTGGTGGCAATGTCTGCTCTTGTTTTTCGTGCTGCAGTTTTTGTTCTGCATTATCGAAATGTGATCTTGTGTTGTATTATGTTTGTTGCAATCCATTGTGTTCTGTTTTGACTGTTTTGCTGTGTTGTGCCCTGTTATGTGCTATTAAAATACGTATTTCATTGAGCAATTTTCTGTTGTTTAGTTTAAATATATAAACCAAGAAATGTTGCTACATTTCCAGCCAAAATCAGTACATGCTTTTAAAGTTCCTGTGACAAGCAAACATTTATCGCTGTCTAATTTGGTAAAACTACACTTCGCCAACTGGTTTTACTGCTTTATTGTGTTGTGCATTGTTATGTTTTAGTTGTGCTGTTTTGGTGCTGAGTGCATGTTATTGTTCTAAGTTCTGTTGTTTACCTAAGGTATGTCAACAAGCACTGCTACATTTCTAGGCAAAAGCAGCACATGCTTTTAAAGTTCTTGTGACAAACAACCATAGACAACTGCCTAAGATGTTAAAATAGTGCTGCTCCTGCACTTCAACTATTTAGCACATGAGTAAACCCAAATGTGTGCAGAGGCCATCTTAAATTAGCACTGACATTGCTCACTTTATGTGATATGTTCAGAAGAGAATGGAGAAATTTTTAATTTGTGAGCTAGACAGTGAGAAAAGGCAGAGTATGGGATTTTTTGCGAACCAGAAAGGTAATTTTGTAGATTTCTCTACTGCTATGAGTAGCCATCAGAAAGTGACAAGAACAGGATGTTGCGATCAAAACATTTTCCCCAGACACTAAGCATGCCACAGCATGTGAAGCAGCCTTCAAGGTGGTCAAGGTATACTATAGTAAATAATGAGACAACACCAGTCTATATAGGACTAAAGATTTCACAACAGCCCTCTGCACACGTGATGAGGGATGTTTGGCTTTAGCTATAGTTGCATAGTTTTGGGGCAAAATATTTATGCAATTATGGAGTCTATAGGGGTCATTACAACCCTGGCGGTCTTTGACCGCCAGGGTTGTTTTGACGTATTTCACCACCAACAGGCTGGCGGGGAAATCCTGGGGATTACGACTGCGTTGGAAGTGCCGCGGTCGCACCACCGGGACCGACGGTTTCCCGCTACATTTGTCCCGGCGGGAGTAATCCACCCAGGGGATTACGAGTCCCCCTCCCGCCAGCCTTTTCATGCTAAGCAGACAGTGAAAAGCATGATGGGTGCAACTGCACCCGTCGCACAGCCGCAACACCGCCGGCTCCATTTGGAGCCGGCTCCTGTTTGTGGCCCAGATCCCCGCAGGGCCGGCGGGCAGAAACCAGGTTTCCACCGACCGGCCGAGCAGGGATCTCATAATGGCCGTGGCGCGAGTGTGGGCGCATTGGCGGACGCCCGGCGGTCAAACCTTGCCGCCCGCCAAAAGTGTAATGATCCCCTTAATTTCTTGTTAAGGATGAAACAAACTGGCTTAGTGCTGCAAATGATCAAATACTGCAAGGGAGTCAAGCCATGATTGTAAACAGGGTGGGGTTTAGGGCAGTGTGACTGGTGCAGCTGCACTTGGCGCTGAGTTTGGGGGACTGTGATGAGAACTAACTTTGCAGCAGGTGCTTTTAAATGTTCCTTTTGTTTACGCAGCAATAAAAATGTCAAGATAATGCTGGTAATTAACGTTCCTTCTGTAGAGAGATGGAGTTTTGGATAGTGGCAGTTTTGGCACATCAAGTAGCGCAGAAGGTTAGTATACCTGCTGTTTTGAAGGTGTACCATGCAGATCACAGAACTGTATTTATGTGGATAGCTCAGTCGGTTACTGTTTTTGGCACAGAGATCCTTTTGTTACTTGCAGTTCTTAAGTTACAATCCTAATAGAGCACAATGACCTGTGATACTGGTTAGAATATTATGGCCCTCATTACAACAGGCTGGCGATAAGTACGGCTAAATTATGACCATAGCGGTTAAATCTCCGAAAGACAACCAACTTCCGCCCACCATATTAAGACACATCACTCCGCCACCTTTTCCGGGGTGGTGCCAATGCCATCAAAAGCCTGGCGGAAACACATCACAGAAGTGAAAGGACCCAACATTGGAGACACAGGGAAGAACCACGCCGCCATGGAACCAGAACTGCAAGTATTCCCAATGATCTTCTATGTTAAGCTCCACCACGGACACCAACGCTGGCGAAGACGACGACAGTGAGTACAGCCTCCTAGCACACAAGGGGGGGGAGAAATATGACAGTGACACACACACGCACAACACACACACACCATACACACAACCAGCTGCACAAGAAAACAATTTATCCCTGTAAATCAGCTGAATAATGCAAAAACAACAGGAATTGACTAAAGTGAGTCTAATAAGATCAACACAAAATTAATAATTCAATTTGGCAATGTAACAGATATGTACAAAAAAGGGACACTGCTCAGTCCTCAGTTCACAGGTGCCACATGACCACAGGGCAAAGTCCAAGGCCCCACTCGTTCCCTGCACCAATGCGGAGAGAACACTGCAGGGGCATCAGTTGGGAAATAGGTAAGCACCTCAGTGGGACGGGGGGGCACCTCTGCCGGATGCGGAAACAAGACCACTGGGTCTGGAGGGGGCAACATGCCATGTGCTTGGTCCTGGGGAGTGCAAGGCCACAGTCTCTCAAGTGGGTGACTTGCCCACTGGTTCTTGAGGGGGCAACATGCCCTGTTCTCGGTCCTGGGGAGTGCAAGGCCACAGTCTCTCAAGTGGGTGACCTGCCCACTTTTTCTGGAGGGGACAGGCCACACAGCAGTCCATGGAGGCTGGATCATATGGCGTCCGCTGGCGATGACCACTGCACTGTGGTGGTGGTAGTGGGAGGCTCCTGCTCAGCCCCTACACCCTCCGATGGCTGCACTGTGGTGGTGGCGGTAGTGGGAGGCTCCTGCTCACCCCGGCACTCACTGATGGCTACACAACCATGGCTTGTGGTGGGGGCCCCAGGACAGCTGCTGGTGTACGCTCCTTGCCCTTTCTGCTGGCTGGTGCAGTCTCCTTGCCCTTTCTGCGGGCTGGTGCGGATCCTTCCCCTTTTTGCTGGCTGGTGCAGGCTCCTTGCCCTTTTTGATGGCTGGTGCAGGCTCCTTCCCCTTCAGTTTATGTGACCTGGAATCCTTTCCACCACGAGTAGGTGCTGATGGAAATGGGCCCGTGGACTGTTTGGCTGATGTACTTGGCTGGGTTCTTGATATTCTGGCCATACGTGCAAGACAGGGGGGAGGAGGGGTCAATGGCAGAAAGCAAAAGCTTTTTAGGGACATTGGGGTGGGAAGAGGGAGAAGAAATGGGAGTGGAGGATGAGGGAGTGGTTGTTGGAGGTATATGCTGGATTTGGCTGCAGGGGCATGAGTTGTATGCTGTTGTGAGGTGGATGGCTGTTGGGTGTCGGAGTGCTTGCATTTGTGTACTTTGGGGGGGACAGACACGGTGGGAGAGGGCACAGGGGACTTTGCATGGATGTTGTGGAGGTGTCTGCCAGTGAGGTGTGTGTTCTGCTTGGTGTGGTGATGATGCAGGTAGTGGATGATGATGTAGCGCATGCAGGTGTGAGTGTGAGTGTGGATGTAACTGGGTGGGAGGTGGAGGAGGGGGAGACAACGGAAATAGTGGAAATAGTGGATGTTGTTGTGTCTGCAACTAAATGGTGTTTGTGTGAGTGCCTGTGGGATGAAGTATGGTGCTTGTGTTTGCCTGTGACACTTTTGGGTGTTGTCCTGTGTGCATGCTCATCTGGCTGTGAGCTTGGGATAGGTTCGGTTGGGTATGAGGAGACTGGGAAGTGGAAGTTGGAGGGGGGACAGTTGAATCAGGGACAATGGCTGTCATCAGAGAGGAGGGCAGAGCTTGAATCGATCTCAGTTGGGCCGCCAATCCACCGTCAATGCCCTCCAGGAATGCATTAGATTGCTGCATCTGGGCTGCCAGCCCCTGGATGGCATTCACAATGGTTGATTGCCCTTCAGAGATGGATCTCAGAAGGTCAATAGCCTCCTCACTGAGGGCAGCAGGGCTCATTGGGGCAGGGCCTGAGGTGCCTGGGGCAAAGGAGATGCCCACCCTCGTGGGTGAGCGGGCAAGGGAACTCACTGAGGGGCTGCTGGGAGGGCGGTGCTGGTACGAGGTGGCTCTGTACCTGTAGCTGGTGTAGTCACAGAGGTGTCCGCCACCACCAGGGAGCTCCCATCAGAGGAGGTATCAGAGTCTGTATTATCCCCTCCAGTCTCCGGCGTGGTGCTCCCCTCACCCTCCATCCTACTGGTGCCCTCAGCTTCGGTGGACTCTGCCTACTGGGTCCAGTGGGAAGCAGCTCCATCCGTCGCCGTACCTCTGCCAGATGATGCTAATGCACATAAGGACAGGATGACAAAACAAGAATGGGGGGAGAGAGACAAAGGATACACTGGGTCAATGACTGCACCAACACCACTGTTGGTGTACACAGCACCCTCACACACAGGGTACAGGCCTACGCACTATGCATTGCACTACCAGTGATATTGCTAGCCACCAAGGCATGAGGATGAGCACACACGCCAACTGCAGCCCTGACCAGTAGTGGATGCTAACAAGCTAGGTAGGCAGTAGCCACCAGAGGACCTATGCTGCTATGTCTGGCCTGGCCTAAGGGCACCCACTCACACCCACGGACCACCCAGATACCGCCCCTCCTGCAGTCTCCTTCAATGATGGCCACTGTACTCACCCCCTTGTGGCTGCTGTGTTGCCCTCAAGCGCCCATCCAGCTCTGGGTAGACCACCGCCAGTATGCGAGCCATCAAGGAGGTCAGGGTTTGATGGGCACCCCTTCCTCGTTGGGAAGCCATCCCCGGCTGGGCCTCCGCAGTCTTCCATGCCCAGCGTCTCAGGTCCTCCCTCTGTTTCCAACAGTGGGTGCTCCGCCTGCTATAGACCCCAAGGGTCCACACCTCATTGGCAATGGCACACCATATACCCTTCTTTAGATGGCCGCTGATCTGCAGAGGCAATACAGACAGGGGAACACCATTAGACAAACAGGCCAGGCAGTTACACAAATGGCCCACCATACCCGTTTGCAGCACTATTGGCACACACATAGCCCAGCACTCAATGTGTACCCAGCCAGGAGGACATTCATCCCCCCTTACACGATGCCTTCACACACACCTCCATACATGCATGGCACATGCATCCTGCCCACAGTGTACTCACCTGTTAGTCTGGAGTCCCATACAGCAGTCTGTACTGGGGTAGGACCCCCTCCACCAGTCTCTCCAACTCCTTCAAAGTGAAGGCTGGGGCCCTTTCCCCGGTCACACAGGCCATGGTAGGTGCTGGACACAGGTCACAGCAGCACATGAAGTGTAGGTCATATCCTATTGAAGGTCATGAAACAAGTGAGAAATTAGATGGAAAATGGCGGTCACATCCACGGCGGTGCAAACTGTCACTGTTGGTGTAGATCACCATTGGCCACTGTACCCCATAGGGCCCAATATTAACCAATGAGGAATTGCACGGTGATTCCTGACCGCCTCCCACTACGGCGCACAATGTCAGCGGCATTACCTTACTTCCACCTGTCCCACCACACAATACAGGCGGAAGCCATTTCATGGGGGGCAGGCCTATGGAATAATGCTGCATCACAGGAGAAATAGGAACATACTGGACAGATCACACTGACCCAAAACAGGTATACAGATTGCAAACTACTGTTGTGGCTCCATTGTTCAGTTTGTGACAGCCTCCTCACTCTTTTGTCCCTTAGATTCCTACCACTGTGGATGAATAGGAGATGGAGACACCGTGTACAGACCCCTGGTGGACTTGGCTACACTGGATAACAGGCACATAATACTCACCTACAGACTGCACAGGGTCACAATCACAGAGCTGTGTGCCTAATTGGAGCCTGACCTTATATCTGCTATCCGTCACCCCACTGGGATCTTGTGCAAGTTGTATCAGTGCTCCATTTCCTGGCAACTGGTTCTTTCCAAGTGACAGTGGGCTTAGCAGCAGGAAATTCTCAGCCAATGTTCTCAATAGTGCTGACAAGAGTACTGTTTACCCTGATAAAACAAATGTGCATCTACACTGCATTCCCCCAGGTTGAGGATTTGGCCACTGTGAAGGCCGAATTTTATGCAATGGGACATATCTCCAATATAATTGGGGCAACTGACGGAACACATATTGCATTTGTCCCCCCCTTCCAGAATGAACAGGTGTTCAGGAATCGTAAGAGTTTTCACTCTATGAATGTGCAGGTGGTGTACTTGGTGAACCAGTACATCTCCCACGTCAATGCTAAGTACCCTGGGTCGGTGCATGATGTCTTTTTCCAGAGGAATAGCAGCATCCCAAATGTGATGGGCCAGCTACAGAGCCACAGTGTGTGGCTAATAGGTGAGCCCTGGTTCCCACCCAGTATATGTTGGTGTATGGGTATGGTGTGGGCCATGTAGGATAGTGTGTGGCTAAATGTTGTCCCTCAATATTTGCAGGTGACTCTGGTTACCCAAACCTATCATGGCTGCTGACCCCTGTGAGGAATGCCAGGACAAGGGCAGAAGAACGTTATAATGGTGCACATAGGTGAACCAGAAGAATAATTGAGAGAACCTTTGGCCTCCTGAAGTTCAGGTTCCAGTTCCTCCATCTAACAAGTGGAGCCCTGTGCTACTCACCCAAGAAGGTCTGCCAGATAGTCGTGGCATGCTGCATGTTGCACAACCTGGCCCTCAGATGCCATGTCCCTTTTCTGCAGGAGGAGGAGACTGGAGATGCCCCAGTGGCAGCGGTTGACCCTGTGGACAGTGAGGATGAGGAGGCAGAGGATGAGGACAACAGAACAACTGTAATCCGTCAGTACTTCCAATGACACACAGGAGAGACAGTGTAACTTTACATTTCAATGACTTTGGTTGTATTCTGTGTTGCATTGACATGCTGGTGTTTCACACTTCCATGCCCACTTACTGTTACCTGTGGCTATTCAATTTGCAGATGTTAGTGATTTGACAAATACTCCTGGTATGATCACAACAGCCAGCTAAAAGTCATTCATTCTATGCTCATTCTATGTACTGATTGCACTTGTTTCAATCAATACATTTTTGAAATACATGACATACATGAAATCGACTTGTTGCAAAGGGTGTTTATTGAAGTGCTAACATATAGGGGGAAAGTGCAATGGGATGGGGTGATGATGGAGGAAAGTCCAGGGTATTGTTTCAGTCTGTTTGTAGCACAGGTACATTGTCCAAGGGGACAAAGGAACGGGAGAAATGGAAGTTCAAGGTAGACAGGGTGACTGAGTGGGACACAAGGGGGACAATCAGGAGAGTCTCATTTCCTGGTGGGGGTCTTGGCAAGTTTCTCTGGCTTCTGTCTGGATCGCAGGGAACGTTTGCGGGGTGGTTCACCTTCTGCAGGGGAGGGGTGCTCGTGCCCTGTGAGTCCTCTGGCAGGGCCTCCTGGCCACTAGTGGCAGCAGAAGTGGAAGGCTGTTCAGATGACTGGCTAGTGGCAGAGACCCGCTGGTGTGAGACTGCCTCCCTCATAATGTTGGTCATGTCTGCCAGCACCCCTGCTATGGAGATCAGGGTGTTGTTGATGGCCTGAAAGTCCTCCCTGATCCACTGGCACTGTCTCTCCTGCAGCTGCCTGTTCTCCTGCACGTTATCTAGGATCTGGCCCATCGTGTCCTGGGAATGTTGATAGGCTCCCAGGATCTCTGAGAGTGCCTCCTGGAGAGTTGCTTTCCTGGGCCTGTCCTCCCACTGGTGCACAGCAGTCCTCCCAGTGTCCCTGTTGGCCTATGCCTCTGTCCCCTGAACCGTGTGCCCACTGCCACTGACTCTAGGTCCCTGATTGTCTTGGGTGCGAGGTGTACCCTAGGGTCCCTGTATGGGTGGGCACACTGCTGATTGATATGTCCTGGGGACAGAGGTTTGGGTACACTGGGTGGGTGCTGTGGTGTTGGATCCTGATGGGGGAGGCTCTGTGGTGGTCTGTGACAGGGCTTGGGTAACTGGCTGTCCAGTGGTCCCTGATGGGCCAGGTATGTTGTCCAGATCCTGAAGTCCAGAGTTACTGTTGTCACTGTGGGCCTCTTCTGTTGGAGGACTAGATACTGCTGGCACCTCCTCTCCAGTGACATTGACTGGGGTACCTGTGGGGATGTAAATGATGTGCTATTCTTCATGTGTATGACATATGTACATCCCTGGCTTCCTCTCTATTTCCCCTTATTTGTGTATGTTGGTGTATGGTGGGATTGTTAGTTCTCTCTGCTATGCATGCTTTAGTGATGAGTGTCCATACAGGGCTGTGAGGGGTGTCCATGCATTGATACAGCATGCAGGGCCTGGCAGTGGGATTAGTGAGATGTGATGGTGGGGTGTTTGGGATGTAGTGGAGTGATGGGAGTGAGGGTGAAGGTATGTGATGGCATGCAGGTATGGGGGTGATAATTGTTGAAAGTTGACTTACCATAGCCCAGTCCTCCTCCTACTCCGGCCAGGCCCTCAGGATGCAGTATTGCCAAGACTAGCTCCTCCCATGCTGTGAGTTGTAGGGGTGGAGGTGGGGGTCCACCGCCAGTCCTCTGTATAGTGAGCTGGTGTCTTGCTGCTATGGAACATACCTTCCCTCGTAGGTCGTTCCACCTCTTCCTGATGTCGTCCTTTGTTCTGTGGTGCTGTCCCACGGCCATGACCCTGTCCATGATTCTCCGCCATAGCTCCATCTTCCTTGCAATTGATATCTGCTGCACCTGTGCTCCAAAGAGCTGTGGCTCTACCCTGACAATTTCCTCCACCATGAGTCTTAACTCCTCCTCAGTGAAACAGGGGTGCCTTTGTGATGCATTGGGTGTTATATGATGGGTGTTGGAAAGGGTGTGTTGAGTAATGTGTTGGGGTGTGTGAAGTGGGGTGCGTGAGGGATGTATTGGTCTATGTGGTGTGTGTATGGAGTTGTGTCAGTGGTCTTGGTGTCAGTCTCGTGCCAATGAATTGTAATCATAAAGGGTTGTGGGTAATGTGGGTGTGTGTTTTGTAGTGGTGTGGGTGTGGTGTGTATGGGTGTCAGGTGTGTGTTGTTTGAATTGTCCAATGTGGTATTGTTTTATCTGTGGGTGTCCATTGTGAGCGTGGCGGTATGTACCGCCAATGGTTTACCGCCGTTGAATGTCCGCCGTGGTCATTTGTGGGTCAGAATGAGGTGGGTGTTGTTCTGTTGGCATAACGGTGTGGGTTTTGATGCCGCCACTTTATCACTGACCTTTAGTGTGGCGGGTTTGTGTCTGTGGCTATGTTCTGTCAGATTGGTGTGTGTGTGTCATAATATGGTGAACAGATACTTGCCGCTACTGCAGTAAGCTGGCGGCCATCAGCGTAGCGGTAAGCTGGAGTTACCGCCAATGTCATAATGAGGGCCTATGTTTTTTTCCAGTTTTTCATTACCCTAATGTTGCTAAAAAAAAGTTGGTTTGGATAGAAATGCATTCGTATTTGTAAAGCCAACTGCAACCACTGTGAAATGTTTTAAATCCTAGGCTTATGCTTCTTCAGGCCACACACTCTTAAAGAGATATGGAAGATATTCAAATCTTGCTCTCTTTGGATAGGATAAACACCAGTGACATGGATCGATGACAAATATTAGATGACTTGAAAATTAGTCAAGATCTTACGCTTACTAGCAAATTCAAACCCAAATCTAAGTTTACACCAGCGCTACCAACTGACAATGTTATAGATACCTTTGGAAAATTGGTCAAGGAAGATCTGAGTAGACTAGACAAAAAGATTAGGATGGTTAAATCATATATCATATAATATAACTAAAAAAGAAAAATCCCCGTTACAAGATCTATGTGATAATTCTAAGCTGGTTGTAAAGGAGGCAGATAAGGGCAGTAATATAGTCATCCTAAATAGATGTGATTATGTTAATACTGGAAAATGAGTTATTGGTAAGGGCAGGTAGGTACCTACACTTAGCAATAGGCCACTAACCTCCACTAGGGTCCAGTTAGGTCTCAGTAAATTAAACCCAGCTCAACCCTTGGTAGCTTGGCAATGAGCATCAAGGCTTAACTTAGGAGACAGAGTGTAAAGCATTCAAATATCACAAAACAGTATTTAAAACACAGGAAACAGTTTAAAAATCCGAAACCAATTTATAAAAATAGATTATATTCTTTTCTTTAAAATGACACAAAAGCTAATAAAATCGGATAAGGGGAACCGGAGATATGAATTTTTAAAGAATTATTTTTTTAGTGCCTAGAAACAAAAAGCACCAATCGGGTTATCGGTTTGCACCTCGACCGGGACAAAGTCAAAGATTAAGGCCGACCGCGATGTAACCCTGCTTGGCTACAGGCTGTGGGAGGCCTCGGTTAAAAGTTTACCTTTACACTTAGGGGGTCATTCTGACCCCCGCCGGCGGCGGATGCCGCCGGCCTGGCGGGAACCGCCTGAAGACCGTACCGCGGTCAAAAGACCGCGGCGGTCATTCTGAGTTTCCCGCTGGGCTGGCGGGCGACCGCCAGAAGGCCGCCCGCCCGCCCAGCGGGAAACCCCCTTCCACGAGGATGCCAGCTCCGAATGGAGCCGGCGGAGTGGAAAGGGTGCGACGGGTGCAGTTGCACCCGTCGCGATTTTCAGTGTCTGCTATGCAGACACTGAAAATCTTTGTGGGGCCCTGTTAGGGGGCCCCTGCAGTGCCCATGCCATTGGCATGGGCACTGCAGGGGCCCCCAGGGGCCCCACGACACCCGTTCCCGCCAGCAAGGTTCTGGCGGTCAAAACCGCCAGAACCAGGCTGGCGGGAAGGGGGTCGGAATCCCCATGGTGGCGCTGCCTGCAGCGCCGCCATGGAGGATTCCTCAGGCCAGTGGAAAACCGTCGGGAAACCGCCGGTTTCCCTTTTCTGACCGCGGCTTTACCGCCGCGGTCAGAATTGGCCTGGATGCACCGCCAGCCTGTTGGTGGTGCATCCGCGGTCCCCGGCCCTGGCGGTCTATGACCGCCAGGGTCGGAATGACACCCTTAGTCTTTTTTCTGAAGATTTTCTTCAGCGGGATGAGCCTGCCAGTCCAATCCGACCTCCTGGAGCCCTTCTCCGGATACGTGTTGCGGGAATCCTCGGTTGAGATTTTTCCCTTCGGACTTAGTCGTTTTTTCGAGGTGAAAATCCTTCGCCCGTGATAAACCTGGATCTTGATCCGACGTCCCTGGAGCCCTCATCATGATACACTGGCTGGGAGGTCCTGGTCAACTTTTTACCTTCGGTCTTAGACTCTTTTTCGGAGATTTTCTTTACCGGGGCGAACCAGCAAATCAGGCCGGGTCGTGTTTGAGGCAGGTCCCTCTATGGAGCTTTTTTCCAAAAGTTCTCCAAACTTCTCCAAACTTCTGGGGCGAAACAGGAAGTCCCTCCTTGAACCAGTTGAAGCCAGGAAAAGTCCTTCTTGTGGTGAAGCCCAAGTGTGCAGCTGGTGCAGTCCTTCTGAGTGCAGGATCCAGTTGCAGGCCAGGGGTCCATCAGGGCAGTCCTTCTTCTCCTTTGGTTCTTCCTTGTTGGAATCTGATGGGGATCTGGGGTGTGGGTGCAGGTCTGCCAGTTTTATCCTTGCTCCTGGGTGAAAACCAGAGGGGTCCTGGTTCTCCAGTCAGGTGCAGGGTCCTTCCCCCTGTGATGACCACTTCCTGGGAAATGTGGCAAAAATCAATCCCAGGAGGCAACATTCTCCAAACATCCATCATGGCTGAATCTGATTTTTGGAGGTTACATCTGGTTAAGCCCACCCACTGGTGTGGCTAAAAATCATAAACAAACCCCTCTCCTGCCTTTCCTAATTTAATCAAGGGGGCACCTAGTTGTCTGGGGTTGCAGGATGTTGGGGTGTTGCTGGTTGCTCCAAATGTCCTTCTCTGCCTTTGAAGACCAGTTTGGCATCCCTCCCCCTTCCTGCCTCACCACCTGCTGAGGGGAGATTACCTCCCACAGGCACATTCCTTTGTGTGAAGCCAGGCCACTTCATACCTCATCAAGGCAGCCTGACTAGGCTGCCAGAGGCTGGCCAATCAGAGCACAGCAGCAAAAACAATGCAGGGCTCAAATTGGCAACTTTTCAGGTAAAGTTTAAAACTCTTGACCTGGACAAGTTATATTAAATCCAACAACTGTAAGTTGTGGGATTTATTATAACAATTAATTTGATACCAAACTCTTGGTATCCATCATTTAAGGGGATTTTAAAAATTAAAATAAAGTCTCCTCATTCTAGCCTATGAAGGTTATTTACTACAATGAAGGAAAAACGAATTTGGCTGTTTTTACCTCACCAGGGCTTATAAAACTATTTTTATAAGGTCCTTGCTTATAGTTAAATGGCACCCAGCCCCAAGGGCACATAGGGCACACCTTAGGGGTGACTTATATGTAAAAATAACGTAGTTTGAGACTTTGGAACTACTTTTAATTCCAAAGTCGAATTTGCATATAACTTTAATTTAAAAGCAGACAGCAAGGCAGGCCTGCCTTTAAAATGACACAGGGCACCTCAACAGTGCACCTATGGGTGCACTACCTATGCTGTGGTCCCTAAACCTACATGCTCTACTATATACTAGGGACTTATAGGTAGGTTAACTTAGCCAATTATAATTAGCCTAATTTGCATATCCAGTTTACACTGAGCACTGACCCTGGGACTGGTAAGCAGTACCCAGGGCACAGCCAAGAGTCAGTAACCACTGGTACCTCTCCAAAAAGTGTGGGGGTGACCAGGCAAAAAGGAGGACTTTCCTACAGTTAAAGAGATTAATCATCAACTGGCAGATACAACTGCATACATGAAATTGAAAGAGAGTCCTATGAATGAAATTGTTCATAAATTAGAGACCCTTTTACATAAATGGTTGGATGAACGCTTACTCTCGGATTTATAATATAGATACATTCTAAAGCAGCATCCCACAGTATCATGCATTTATACATTACCCAAAATACATAAGAATAGAACATCACCTCCTTGGAGACCTATAATATCTGGGATCAGTGCACCCACGGAAAGACATTCGGAATTTATTGATAGTTATCTACAACCAATTGTTAAAAATGTACCTTTATATTTGCAGGACACAAAAGATGTCCTGATGAAATTAGAAGATGCAGTATGGTCGTCTGAGATGATTTGGGTAACAGTGGATGTGACTTCCCTATACACTTGTATACCCAAAACTTCAGGTTTGGAAGCAGTACGATTCTTTCTTTCTAACCGTCATGCCTCATTCTTAGAACATACTGACATGCTGAAACAAATTATTGAGTTCACATTGGACAACAATGTTTTTGTCCACAAAGGTGATTGGTATCGCCAAGTCCAAGGTGTAGCTATGGGTTCTTGATTTTCACCGTCATATGCCAATTTATATATGGGCCTCTTTGAAAGAAAACATATCTGGCTAAAAGGCCCTCCAAATTTGACTGAGCATATTTTCTTTTAGGGTAGATATATTGACAATATACTATTGATCTGGACGGGACCAGTACCATCTTTGTTAGAATTTTGCAAATATGTCAATACGAATAGACAAACAACATATGAATTTAGTGAGGATTGTACCCATTTTGGGACTTAGCAATTTACAGTTGTGATAATGCAGTTCAAACCAAAGCTTATCGGAAACCTACTGCATGCAATGCTTTATTACATGCATTCAGTAGTCATCCAAAGTCCCAAATATCGGCTATTACATTTGGCGAGATGATTAGGATGAAAAGGACCTGCAGTCAACCAGAATCAGTGGAAACTGAGTTAAATCTTTTAGAAAAAAGATTTCTCCAAAGAGGTTACCCAAAGAAACTATTAGTGGTATCTAGAAAAAATATTTTTAAACTATTGAGGACATCTTTAATGAGAACACAGAGGAAATTGAGATCCCATTCAGTGCACAAATCTATGGGGGTCATTCCAACCTTGGCGGTAAAAGGCGCTTACCGCTGTCAGAAGACCGCCAACATTCCGCCGCGGCCGCGGTAAACCGCCACGGTCATTCTGACCCACAACAGGCAAACCGCCAAAATACAGACATCCACAAAAGTCCGCCACACCAAAGGCCAGCGAGAAACTGGCGATGACCAAACCTCCACCGTCACGCCAACAGAAATACGGCCACACTATCACGACACACAAATCCACGCGGCGGTCTTTCAACCGCGGTATTCCATTGGCGGTACACACCGCCGCGCTCAAAATACACACACATTTACAAAACACATCCACATTGGACAATTACAAATACACACACCTGATACACATACACACACTACTCCCACACACCCAACACAATATAAAACACACACCCACATCACCCACAAACACCCACTTCTACAGAATCGGGATCACGCACTGAGAAAAAGAGAACTAAGCACCCAGACGCGCATTTAACTTTCACCCAGCAATATTTCCACGCACTTCACACAACACACCAATACACATCACCACAATCCACCCCACACATCACCCACACCACCCCATGGCACCGCAAAGACACCCCAGGTTCTCCGAGGATGAACTCAGGGTCATGGTGGAGGAAATTGTACGGGTAGAGACACAGCTCTTCGGGACACAGGTGCAGCACACCACCATTGCCAGGAAGATGGAGCTATGGAACAGAATAGTCGATAGGGTCAACGCTGTGGGACAGCACCCAAGAAATAGGGACGACATCAGAAAGCGGTGGAACGACCTACGGGGGAAGGTGCGTTCAATGGTATCCAGGAACAACATCGCGGTGCAGCGGACTGGCGGCGGACCACCACCTCCTCCCCCAGAATTTACAACATGGGAGGAGCAAGTCTTGGCGATCCTGCATCCTGAGGGCCTCGCATGAGTAGGCGGAGGAATGGACTCTGGTAAGTCTCATCTTCACTACTTCCTCCCCCCCACCCCACCAGCATGCCAACTCATACCTCCACCCTCACCCCCCTCAGACAGCCACAGCCCATAGCAGACCTTCCCCCCTCTGGGAACACCAGCACAGCACCCTCCCAGCGGGCCCATACCTAAGTCCCCAGGACACGTCAATCAGCGGTGTGTCCACCACTACAGGGCACCCAGGTTAACCCACCACCCAAACAACAACAGGGACCTGGGGGCAGTGGTAGTGGGCACACGGTCCAGGGGACAGAGGCACACGGAAACAGGGGAACTGGGAGGGCTGCTGTGCGACGGGGGGACAGGCCCAGGGAACCCACTCTCCACGAGGCTCTCTCCTCCATCATGGGAGCCTACCACCACTCCCAGGAGACGATGGCGACGATCCTGGCCAGGTTTCAGGAGACCCAGCGCATGCAGGAGGAACAGTATTTGGGGTTCAGGGAGGAACTACGAAACATCAGTTCCGCCATGGCCACCATTGTAGGGGCTCTGAATCAGGTAGTCACCACACTGCGGGACACTGTGGCACCACAAAGGGCCCCTGACACTAGCATGGACCAAGAACTGCCTACCACCTCCGCCGGCGCTAGTGGACAGGAGGCCCCGCCACAGGACCAACAGGCCAGCAGCACCCCAACCCCTGCAGAAGGAGAACCACCCCGCAAGCGGGCCCTGAGATCCAGGAAGAAGACAGAGTAAGATGCCAAGACCCCCGCCAGGAAAGAATACCTCCCTGATTGTCATCCCACTGTCCCACATTGACACCCTGTCCATTCTTATTCTGCCCAGGCTCCACTTTCCACAGGCATTTGGACATTGCACCTGTGAGACTAATAGTCTGGACTCTGCCATGGACAATCCTCCACCATCACCCCTCACCGATTTGCAATCACCCACCAATATAGAGCACTGAAATAAACACAGTTATTGCACAAAACAATCAGGAGTCTGGCTGTGATTTTGTACTAATGTATTAGACATTACCGTCCGAAAATGCATATTTACATTGTGATGCCAACATACCACTGTCACACAGCTGTAGTCCATGGGGAAACAAAGCAGATGTCACACACTGGGGGCCACATCTCTGAAATTGGAAGGGAAAGTCACAACTCAGTTACCATACACTGGGGGAAAAGGTCAGACAGTAGAGAGGTAGTAGGGGTTAAGTATCTGTAATATGACGGGTTGGACTCTTACCTGTGTGTCATTGAAAATACTGCTGTATTACTGTGTTCCTGTTGTCTATGTCGTCCTCTTCGGCTTTCTCTTCTTCACTCTCCACAGGCTCCACAGCTGCTACAACACCACCATCTGGACCATCCTCCTGCAGAAAAGGCACCGGGCGTCGCTAAGCCAGGTTGTGAAGCATACAGCAGGCCACGATGATCTGGCATACCTTCTTTGGTGAGTACAATAGGGATCCACCTGTCATATGGAGGCAACGGAACCTGGGCTTCAGAAGGCCGAAGGTCCGCTCGATCACCCTCCTAGTTCTCCCATGGGCCTCATTGTACCGTTCCTCTGCCCTTGTCCGGGGATTTCTCACTGGGGTCAGTAGCCAGGACAGGTTGGGGTAACCAGAGTCACCTATTAGCCACACACGGTGCCTCTGGAGTTGACCCATCACGTAAGGGATGCTGCTATTCCGCATGATGTAGGCGTCATGCACAGAGCCAGGGAACTTGGCATTAACATGGGAGATGTACTGGTCTGCCAAACACACCATCTGTACATTCATAGAATGATAACTCTTTCTGTTTCTGTACACCTGTTCACTCCTGCTGGGTGGTACTAAAGCCACATGGGTCAATGGCACCTATGATGTTGGGGATATGTCCAAGGGCATAGAAATCACCCTTCACTGTAGGCAAATCCTCCACCTCAGGGAAAACAATGTAGCTCTGCATGTATTTCAGAAGGGCAGACAACACTCTGGACAACACCTTGGAAAACATAGGCTGGGACATCCCTGATGATATGGCCACTGTTGTTTGAAATGACCCACTTGCAAAGAAATGGAGTACTGACAACACCTGCACTAGAGGGGGGATCCCTGTGGGTTGGCGGATGGGTGACATCAGGTCTGGCTCCAGCTGGGCACACAGTTCCTGAATAGTGGCTCGGTCAAGCCTGTATGTCAGTATGACATGTCTTTCCTCCATTGTCGACAGGTCTACCAGTGGTCTGTACACGGGAAGATTCCTCCATCTCCTCACATGTCCCAGCGGACGGTGCCTATGTAGGACAACAGCGAGCACAGAGTCAATCAGCCCACAGATACTTTACCACAGTTTGCACCAAACACAATTCCCACTGCATTGAATGGTTTGTATGAGTGTTGATGCAAGGCCTAGGTATGTGTGACGCAGTTAAAAGTAAGCCATGTGGGCCCTTGAAATGGCGGCTGCCTGACCTGTGAAGTGTGACAATGGGATGTGAGGTCAATGTGCTGGCGTGGCACACCGTGGCGGTAGGCGGTCGAAGACCGCGGCGTAAGGCAGCATTGGTTAACATTGAACCCTATGGGTCTCAGGAGCCAATGACGATGTGCGCCGGTGGTCGCGGTACGCACCGCCGCGGTACGCACCGCCGCGGGCGTGACCGCCATTTTCTATCGGCTTAATCACTCGATACCTGAACTTCGACAGGAGAGGACCTACACTGCAAGTGCTGCTGTGACCTCGGTCTGGAAAAGACAATGGCTCATGCGACTGGGGAAAGGGCCCCTACCTTCACTGCTCAGGAATTGGAGAAACTCGTGGATGGGGTCCTCCCCCAGTATGCGCTACTCTGCGGTTCTCCAGACCAACAGGTAAGTACACTGGGACCATGCTTTGGGGGCAATGCCTGTGTTGAGTCGGGTGGATGAAAGATGGTGGGGAGGGGAGCGAATGAGGCATGCATCAGACGACGGATGACAGGATGTGCCACATGGCAATGGTAGGGATGGGGGGCCACTCACATTGAGGGTGCAGAAGGTGATGACTCTTTTTCTCCCCCTGTACATTTCACAAAGGTCAGCGCCCACCAGAAGATAGCCATTTGGCTTGCCATCACCAAGGACGTCTGGGCCCTGGGGGTCCACCAGAGACGGGGCACCCACTGCCGGAAGAGATGGGAGGACATCCGACATTGGAGCAGGAAGACGGCGGAGGCTCAGCTGGGGATGGCCTCCCAACGTGGGAGGGGTGCCAGTCGTACTTTGACCCCCCTGATGTCCTGGATCCTGGCGGTGGCCTACCCCGATTTGCATGGGCGCGTGAGGACATCACAGCAGACACAAGGGGGTGAGTACAACCTCATTCTGCTGACTATGCGCGCAGTGGAGGTGTCTGGGTGGGGGAGGAGGGCTGTGAGTATCCCTAGGCCAGGGCGATTTCTGTAGGCTAGGCCCCTCCGTAAGGCATGGCCCTGTGCCCCCGCCCCCCACCTCTGTAGGGTGCCAAGTACAGTTATCCATGGCCCAGTGTCATCTATGTGTGCAGTTGTCGTCCATAGGCTTGAAGGCCATGTCACACGGATTGAGTAGTGGACCCCAAGTGCGCGGCGTAGTGCAGGGGGCTTCTGTGTCTGTCCTCTCTGCCAACTGTGTCGCCAATGCATGCACTCAACATGTCTTTATTTCCCCCCCCCCTTTTTTGTGGTCTTCCTGTTCATGTGTGCATTAGCATCATCAGGCGGAGGAGAAGTGGCATCGGAGCACGAGGGAGCTGCATCCCACATGGCCCTGGAGGGCCATGCAACGGATTCCGAGTACCCCAGTGGGACGGAGGATGAGGGGAGCTCCACAGCGGGCCTCGTGCAGACATTAGTGACACGGACTCGTCCTCTGAAGGGAGCTCCCTTGTGGTGGCGGCAACATCCGTGCCCCCCGCAACAACAGGTACAACCGCCACCCAGCGCACTAGCACCGCCCTCCCAGCAGCCCCTCAGCGTTTGCCCCGTGCCCGCTCACCCAGGAAGGTGGGCATCTCCTTCGCCCCAGGCACCTCAGGCCCTGCCCTTGTCACCCCTGCTGCCCTCAGTGAGGAGGTCATTGACCTCCTGAGGACGCTCATTGTTGGGCATTCTACCCTTTTGAATGCCATCCAGGGTGTAGAAAGGGAGGTGCACCAGAGTAATGCATACCTGGAGGGCATTCATTCTGGTCAGGCTGCCCATCAGCGATCGTTCAACACTCTGGCCTCAGCACTGATGGCAGCAATTGTCCCTGTCTCTAGCCTCCCACCTCTAACTTCCTCCACCCATACCCATACCCTATCACCTGTACCTCTGCCTATCCCAGACACACCATCAGACCAGCCTGCACACACCTCAACACCCAAGGGAAGCTCATCCAGATATAAGCACCACACATCACACAAGCATTCACACAAGCAACATCCACATACAGACATACCAACACCCACTGCCTCCACTGTGTCCCCCTCCTCCTCGTCTCCCTCCTCCCTCCCTGTCACGTCTCCACTCACACCTGCATGCACAACATCTTCAGCCACTACGTCCATCACCAGCACACCCACCAGAACCCCCCGCACACGTGCAGTCACCACTGCCACGACCATTTACACGTCGCCTGTGTCCTCTCCCACTGTGTCTGTGACCCCCTCTTCCAAGCTACACAAACGCAGGCAGCCACCCACCCAACAGCCATCCACCTCACGACAGCCTCCAGCCCAAGCACCTGCACCCAAAGACACCAGACTGAAGACTCCTACAACCACAACCTCTTTTCCACTCCCATACCCACTACACCTACCCGTCCCTCTGTTCCTAAATTGGTTTTCCTTTCCAAACTTGACCTCTTTCCTACAACTCCCCCACCCTCTCCATCTCATAGGCTCCAGTCAGCACCTCAGCCACCACAAAAGCGGGACCTGGAATGACAGTGTGCCATGGACTGTGGAGTCCCCCACCCTCAAGGGCAGCCAGTTCAGGAAGGAGCCAAGGCACGGCCAGCCCACCCCCGGTAAAACATCTGAAGATTGTCAGTGGCCGGCGCGAGAGGCCAAAGACACCAGGGACCAAAATACCGACCATGGCTCCGGCAGGAAGTGTGGTGCCACCTGGCACACCGCCAAAGGTGGGGAAGGGCCACAGGCGAACAGGGAAGGCTGGGAAGGGCAGCACGCCCGACAAGTCCGCCAGCAGCCCAGCTGAACAGGAGGGCCCCGCCTGCCCCATCCCAGGTGGGCAGGAGGACACCCACAGGCCCGGTACTGCAGCCCAGGAGGGCCCGCCAGACACACGACAGATGGGCAGGAAGGCACCGCCAGCCACAGGTCTGGTGGCGAATGACCTCCATGCCATGGCCGGATCCGCTGAGCTGGACACTCATCCGATGCACCGCTGAACAGGGCCCTTCATCTCAAGCACCGCTGAACTGGGCACCGCCGTCTCAAGCACCGCTGAACAGGGCACCGCCGTCTCAAGCACCGTTGAACAGGGCCCTTCATCTCAAGCACCGCTGAACTGGGCACCGCCGTCTCAAGCACCGCTGAACTGGGCACATTGGCGGAAGGGGCAGGCCCGCCTCTGTGTCGGGCAGGGCTGCACAAAGCACTCTGGGCACCAGTCCCCCTCCAGAACCAGTGGAGACTGTTATCCACTTGTGAGACTGTGGCTTTGCACTCCCCAGGATCGAAAGGTGGGCAAATCACCCACTGTATAGACTTGAGAGACTGTGGCTTTGCACTCCCCAGGATGTAACAGTGGACAACCCACCCACTGTAGAGACTTGAGTGACTGTGGCTTTGCACTCCCCAGGATGGAACAGTGGGCAAGCCACCCACTGTAGAGACTTGAGAGACTGTGGCTTTGCACTCCCCAGGATGTAACAGTGGGCAACCCACCCACTGTAGAGACTTGAGAGACTGTGGCTTTGCACTCCCCAGGATGGAACAGTGGCCATGGAGGCCCATCGTGGATCTGGCGTCGTGGACTCATCTGGCTGAGGTGCCCCCCCTTCCCTTCCCCCTGAGGTGCCTGTAGTTTTGCTATCTGATGCCCCTGCAGTGTTCTCTCCGTTGGAGTCAGGTATCCTGTGTGGGCTTTGCCCATGTGATTTGGGCCCAGTGGTCCACAGACAATGCCTGCTAAAATGATCGTACTTTAAAATTTATGTATATAAAGGTTTTAGATGTGTGATATATTTTTAAGCGAGTGATACAATATATTCCAATGTTTAGAATCATTTCCTATTGTCTTTGCATTCTTCTGGGGGGTTTGGGGGGGGTAACTGTGATGTGTTGCTATGCATTGATGTGTGTGTTGTAGTGGGTGAGGGTGGGGGTGGGTGTGTCACGTATGTGTGTCCACGTAATTTTTTCCCTCCCCTGTGTCGTAGGTGCAGTACTCACCGTTGTCTTCTGCGCCGGCGTTCGTGCTCCTGGTAGAGGAGCAGGTAGACAATCGCTGGGAGGATGTGGAGTTCGGGTTCCATGCTGTCCAGATTCCTCGTGGGGTGTATGGAGGTGAGTGTTTTCCGTTCGAAATGGCTGTTTCCGCCGTGTTTTTATCGGCGGGGCTACCGCCCCGGAAAAGGTGGCGGATTGGTAGGTTGTGATGGGGTGGGCGGTACATTGACTCTCGCCTGTCTGTTGGCGGTGACCGCCGCGCTGTTTGTTTGTCCCGCCGTGGCGGGCGGTGTGTTGAAGTGGCGGTCTCTGTTGGCGGTTTCCGCCAGGGTCGGAATTCCATATTTTTTACCGCCAGCCTGTTGGCGGTTTAGCCGCAGGTTAAACACTGACCGCCAGGGTTGAAATGACCCCCTATATTTTTTTGCACACCGTATAGTCAAAATAGCCATGACATTTACAAAATATTGTGTAAACATTGGAATATTCTACACACAGACCAAACTTTATTGTATATATTACCCTCTAAACCCAAAATGATTCATAAGGGGGGAAACCTATCAGAGATCTGGTCTGTAAGAGTTATTTACCACTGATAAAAGAAAGGACAGAAACTTGGCTCCCTGCTGAGATCTGTGGGTTCTATAAATGTGGGTTTTGCAATATGTGCAATATAGCTTTACATAAAACCCTGGAGTTTAGTTTCAATGGGAGCAAAAAATATAGGAAAGAGACATTTATAAACTGTAACACCAAATTTGTTGTCTATATACTAGTATGTGAATGTGGTGAAATTTATGTGGGCAGTACCATCAGGGCCCTGAAAGAAAGAATTCAGGAACATATGCGCTCATTACGAAATTATGACTTATAATCACCTTAAGTACGTCATGTGAGTCAAAAACATAGGGCGTCATTCCTAGATTGCCGGGCGGCGGTCGCCGCCCGCCAAGCGGGAACTGCCAGAAGTCCGTACCGCGGTCAAAAGACCGCGGCGGTCATTCTGAGTTTCCCGCTGGGCTGGCGGGCGACCGCCAGAAGGCCGCCCGCCCGCCCAGCGGGAAACCCCCTTTCACGAGGATGCCGGCTCCGAATGGAGCCGGCGGAGTGGAAGGGGTGCGACGGGTGCAGTGGCACCTGTCGTGATTTTCAGTGTCTGCATAGCAGACACTGAAAATCTCAATGGGGCCCTGTTAGGGGGCCCCTGCACTGCCCATGCCAGTGGCATGGGCAGTGCAGGGGCCTCCAGGGGCCCCACGACACCCGTTACTGCCATCCTGTTCCTGGCGGTGAAAACCGCCAGGAACAGGATGGCGGTAAGGGGGTCGGAATCCCCATGGCGGCGCTGCAAGCAGCGCCGCCGTGGAGGATTCCCTGCGGCAGCGGGAAACCGGCGGGACACCGCCGGTTTCCCATTTCTGACCGCGGCTTTACCGCCGTGGTCAGAATGCCCCCGGAAGCACCGCCAGCCTGTTGGCGGTGCTTCCTCCGTCACCAACCCTGGCGGTCATAGACCGCCAGGGTAGGAATGACCCCCTTAGTGTATTGGAGACTACGGTAATAAAATATATTGGAATTAGCCACACTTTGACACATCCTAGGGGTGGTGATAGAACGATGGATCTTAGGAAAAATGAGGCCAGATGGATAATTATACTCAAATCTATTGAAAAGGGCATTAATGTGGATGATGAAATGCATCACTTTCTATGAGTAAGACAATACAATATGTGATGTGACCATTAGTGTCAATGAAAGTATGTCATGGTTATTCTTTAGCAATAAGATAAACTATGAACAATGTGCTATGTGATTATTAGCATTAATAAAAGGATGTTGTTGTTATTGTTGATTGCATAAACATAAAGTTAATGTATGTAGATTATCTATGTTACACAGTTGTGGGACCAACTATGCTAACATTCCTATATCTATTTACTGAACAGTGTCTTATCCCTAATCTCTTTGTCTTCTTAGAGACACATTTGGGTACTTTCAATATGTGACAATAATGGAGGATGATTCTATTCAAAATGGCAGGTGTTCTATGACTTGACTCTTTACAACACGGCGTGACTAATTTAGCCATGGATGAATGATTCTTTTTTGGTATTTAGAGTTTAAGTGCTAGATCTGGAACATATTTCTTTTTTGTGATTGTTGGCTGGCAGAGTTATGTTTGGTTGGAATCTGGTGGAACACTGATAAATTAGGGCATACAAATAAATTATATATAATGTGCCTTTAATTTGAATGACATAACCCTTACTTTAGTTATTTAATTTTGTTTTGTAGAAATATGTGGTTTAATTTATGTAAAAATTATTTATTTGTCTTTTGTTGAGAAATTGGGTTACATGAAGTAACATTCAGAGTTGAAAACTAGTCGTTTAGATATGGCTGCCGGGTAAATGAACCCAATGTTTGGAGCACATGCCGATCTGCAATAATACATATATTGAGGATTGGAATTATGGTTTTCTGAAAATATTTTTTTCTTTTTTTGACATCTGATTTCACATACTTAGCGTTGTGGATGAGGTATAAAATATCCTGAAAAGGCATGTCTAATGTTGCTGGTAAATCCATGGATTATGAAGAATATTATGGACTTTTATTATTTTGAAACAAATGTTGTGTGATGGTAAAGTATAATTCAGTGATATCATTATGTAATTTGGTTCTGAACAATAATACGGTTCTACAATGTGAGAAATATTTGTTTATTTGTGGTATGAGGACTGTTGTGCCCTGAAGGATATGCCACTTGGTACTTACAAGATGGCCGCCACACTAATGAAAAAACTGCTTGGTCGACATGATCACTTGATACCGTATTGCGGTTTGATTGGCCAGCTGGGGTTTTAAAACCGGTCGTTTTCATTGACTTGGGTTTGCCTGGGTACACGAAACGCTGGTGTTGAGGCATTGGATCAGGTAGGATGTTAGAGTTGGATTGTAAGGCACAGAAAGATTTTAAGTGCAAAGAAATGCTCAAAGTGGCATTTCTAGAAAAGTAATATTAAATCCAACTTCACCAGTCAGCAGGATTTTGTATTACCATTCTGGCCATACTAAATATGACCTTCCTGCTCCTTTCAGATCAGCAGCTACCACTTCAATAATGTATGAGGGCAGCCCCAATGTTAGCCTATGAAGGGAGCAGGCCTCACAGTAGTGTAGAAACGAATTTAGGAGTTTTACACTACCAGGACATATAAACTACACAGGTACATGTCCTGCCTTTTACCCACACAGCACCCTGCTCTAGGGGTTACCTAGGGCACACATTAGAGGTGACCTATGTGTAGAAAAAGGGGTGTTTTAGGCTTGGCAAGTACTTTAAGTGCCAAGTGGAATTGGCAGTGAAACTGCACACACAGGCCTTTCAATGGCAGGCCTGGGACAAGGTAAAGGGGTTACTTGAGTGGGTGGCACAACCAGTGCTGCAGGCCCACTAGTAGCATTTAATTTACAAGCCCTAGGCACATACAGTGCACATTACCAGGGACTTATAAGTAGATTAAATAGTCCAATTGGGTATGATCCAAAGTTACCATGTTTAAAGGGAGAGAGCATAGTCACTTTAGCACTGGTTAGCAGTGGTAAAGTGTGCAGAGTCTAAAAGCCAGCAAAAACAGAGTCCAAAAAGTGGAGGGAGGCAGGCAAAAAGTGAGGGTGACCACCCTAAGGCATGTCAGGTCTAACAACTTGCCATTCAAGGAAAATTTGGGCTGTCAAAATGGGCACAGCAGGAGTGCGGCTGCATTGGCAGCCGCGCAGCAGTTACGACTTGGCGGGCGCTTGCCACCCGCCAAAGTTTTAATGAGGGCCTTAGTCCCTTTTTTGGAGATTTTCTTCACAGGGACGAACCTGCAAGTCAGGCTGGGTCACGGATAAGGCAAGCTGGCTAGATTTGCTGCCACAAGTCGGTCCCTTTATAGAGCTTTTTTCCAAACTTTCTCCAAACTTCTGGATCTTTTCCAGATGTTCCTTCAAGGTTCTTTTGAGGTCCGCAGTTCACCCCCAAGGTTCCAGAAGCTCTGAGATGCTCCTTGAGGGGTGCGGGCTCCAACTCCCAGAGTGCACCTGGCTCCAACTCCTTTTTGGCCACTGGACAGTGGTCAGCTGGTCAGTTTCTTCAGGAGTTGGTGTAGTGGACTCTGGTTAGCAATTTTTCACCTGTAGCAAATGGGGAGTCCCTCCTTGAACCAGTTGAAGCCAGGCAAAGTCCTTCTTGTGGTGAAGCCTAAGTGTGCAGCTGGTGCAGTCCTTCAGCGTGCAGTGTCCATATGCAGGTCAGGGGTCCAGCAGGGCAGTCCTTCTTCTCCTGTAGTTCTTACTTGTAGGGATCTGGTAGGGATCTGAGGTGTGGGTGCAGGTCTGCCAGTTTTATCCTTGCTCCTGGGTGAAAAACAGGGGGACCTGGTTCTCCAATCAGGTGCAGGGTCCTTCCCCCTGTGATGACCACTTCTTGGGAAGTGTGGCAAAAATAAATCCCAGGGAGCAACATTCCTCAAAAATCCATCATGGCTGAAAGTGATTTTTGGAGGTTACATCTGGCTGAGCCCACCCAGTGGTGTGGCTAAAAATCTTAAGCATACACTTCTCCTGCCCTCTCCTAATCTAATCAGGGAGGCACCTAATTGTCTGGGTTTGCAGGAGGTGAGGGAGGTGCTGGGTTGCTCCAAACGTCCGTTCCTGCCTTTGAAGACTAGTTTGGCAGGCCTCCCCACTTCCTGCCTCTCTATCTGCTGAGGGAAGATCTCCTACCCCAGGCACATTTCTTTGTGTTGCTCCAGGCTACTTCACACCTCATCAAGGCTGCCTGGCCAGCCTGCCAGAGGCTTGCCAATCAGAGCAAAGCAGCAAAAACACTGCAGGGCTGAAGCTGGCAACTTTTCAGGTAAAGTTTAAAACTCTTTACCTGAACAAGTTATATTAAATCCCACAACTGGAAATTGTGGGATTTATTATAACAATTAATTTGATACCAAACTTGAGGTATCTGTTACTTAAGGGGACTTTTAAAATTAAAATAAAGGCTCCCCATTCTAGCCTATGGAGGCCATTCACTACATTGAGGGAAAAATGAATTTGGCTGTTTTACCTCACCAGGGCTTATAACAAATATTTTTATAAGGTCCCTGCTTATAGTTACATGGCACTAGGGGCACACAGGGTACACCTTAGGGGTACATATATGTAACAATAAGGTAGTTTAAGTCTTTGGAACTACTGTTAATTCAAAAGTCGAATTTGCATGTAACTTTAATTTAAAAGCGGCCAGCAAGGCAGCCCTGCCTTTAAAATGACACTGGGCACCTCAGCAATGCACCTATGAGTGCACCACCTATGCTGGGGTCCCTAAACCTACATGCCCTACAATATACTAGGGACTTATAGGTTGAGGTAGCCAATTATACTAAGCCTCATTTGCATACTCATTTTATACAGCGCACAAGCCGTGGGACTGGTTAGCAGTACACCTGTGCCCCACCAGAGTCAGGAAAAAAACAGCAAATAGTTAAAAAAAGGGGGGACAAAAAGTCAGGGGGCCTCTGCAATCAGCCCTGTTTTCCCACAGATACACACCATACATTAACCTGTACGTATCCTCTGATAGCTTTGCACATAGCAGGCAGGCTTAACTTAAGAGGCAATGTGTAAAGTATTTGTGTAACACTTCAGACAGTAACCCAGTCAAAAGACCACAAAAAGACTCCACAACAAGTTAAAAAATAGAGCTTAATTTTATGAACAAAACAAGGCCAAAACAACAAAAATCCAATAAGTAGAAGGCAAGATAAGAATTTTTAAAGAATAAACTGAAATGTAGTGCTTAAAAGCATAAAGCACCAACCTGGGTTATATGGCCACACTAGACCGGGTTAAATCCAAAAGTTCAGGCCAGACACAATAGAGCGCAGGTCTGATATATTCCCAGACATGTCCAGCTGAAGTTTCCCAAGAATTGAGCCAAAAATCCCATTTGCAGGGAAGAAGTTCACTGGGATCAAGAATAGAGACACTGGCGGTGGTCCAGGGTACGAAGAGTTGGCCGGACATTGTGGAAGGCCAAACTGCAGCCTTGCAGCATGAGCAGCGATGCTTGCTGTGCTGAGAGATGAACTTGAGGCAGCTTGTGCTGACAGACCGATGCTGTTCCAGTGCGATGGACCAAGTTGTCGTCGCAAAGAGCCCACGAGACGCCTCTTGGATGTTAGTAACAGGTTGTAGACGGACCCAGGAGGTGGAGCAAGTGCATTGGAAGTCTTCTGTGGGGGCAAGCCAGCAAGCCCTTGGTCACTCTGGATTCAAATGAGATGGGTCCAGTCCTTTCTTAGCAGGCAGCTGGGCAGCACAGCATAGAAAGTAGTTCTTCAAGAGCAGCAGTCCAAAGTGGCTTTCTTTATAGCAGCACAGCAGTCCTTCTTCCTGGAAGAGGTCTTAACAGATCCGGCAGTGTACTGAGTTTGTAGGGTCAGAAGTCCAGTACTTATGCCCAGTTATGCCTTTGAAGTGAAGGTGATTGCAAAGAAGGGTCTTTGAAGTGCAGGAAGGTCCTTTCTTCCTTCCCGGGCTCCAGGCTCACTACAGGGGGATATGCAGCCCTTTGTGTAGAAACAGGTCACAGTCTATTCAGGTGTGCCAGCTCCTTCCTACCATCTTGCGCAGGATAGACTATCAGGGTGTTGATAGCCCATCAGTCACACCTAAGCTACCATTGTGTTTGGCTGTCTAGAGGGAGTGCACAAAGTCCAGGTGTCACCCACCACAGACATGTACTGGAGACAGGCTGCAGGCACACAGGGCTAAGAGCAGGAAAATGCCAACTTCCTAAAAGTGGCATTTTTAGAATTGTTGCAATATATCCGACTTTATCATTAAAGATGATTTATTATTACAATCTCATATGTACTAAACATTACAGGCTTACCCTTTCTTAATCAGGAATTACAGCTTATTCAGTGTAATACGAAATCCCCAATGTTACCCTCCTTTGAGAGGGGTAGGCCTCACAGTAGTGAAAAAACATATTTTAGAGTTTTTCACTACCATGTAATGTAAAACTTAAAAGTATATGTCCTGCCTTTAATGATATAGCATCTTGCCCTGCGGGCTACCTAGGGCCTACCTTGGGGGTGACGTATATAAAATAAAAGGGGAGTTAAAGGGATAGAAAGGGGCTTTAAATGCCAAGTCGATATGGCAGTGTAACACTGCATTCAGGCTGCAATGGCAGGCCTGGTACATGTTTTAAAGTGTTACTTAAGTGGGTGATGCCAGCAGTGCTGCAGGCCCAATAATAGCATTTAGTTTACAGGCCCTGGTCACATGTAGTCCATTTTACTAGTTACCTATAGGTAAGTTAAATATCCCAATTAGGTATATACCAGTCAAACCATGCTTTAGTGATAGAACACAAGCAATTTAGCACTGGTTAACAGTAGTAAAGTGCATAGAAACCTAAGGCCAAAAAAACAAATTCTGCAAGAAGTGGAGGGAAAAGGGCAAAACGTTTGGGGGTGACCCTGCAGAAAGGGTCATTTCCAATAGTTAGTCATCCTTAAATGAACCTGTGGTTTGCCCTGTTCCAGAGCCCTAGAGGGTGATCCAATAAAGCCAAAAGCGGAAAAAAAATACAAATCACAATACATGATGCAGTTAAGACATGGGACACAGGCGCAGAAGGGGACATGACGCTGGAGACTTGGGGAAAGCATGAGTAAGTTGCTCAGGCAAAGGGTTGAGTATGTTGCTAGCAGGCAGCTACAGCTGGCTCACTAGCTCAGTTACATGCTTTTGCTTGGGTACTGCTCTATGAGGAACCCAAAGATCATAAGTTTGACTCTTGTTGTGACCATCCTGGACTTTCATCCTCCTTAGGTTTATATTATTTCTATTTGCCATTATATGTCAAGGTTCTAAAGTGCAAAACTTCAGTAACAAATGCCTTGTAGAAAACACCAAGGTGTGCATTTGTGGATCCAATATGTCCTATGCATTAGCAAGTGCATATGTATGCATTGTGTTTGTGTGCAAAATAGCACACAATAAGTCTTGTAAGACTCTAAGGTTTTTTTGCCAAATTACCTTTCCAAGATAGAGCATTTTGTATTTGGAGAGGCACAATACAATTGTTTTCTTTGGATCTATTCTCACTGTCATCAGAGAGAGTAGAAGGTGTGTTTACTGTACTTAATGGCCAGAGGCACTGCGCCTTAAAGCTGCTTCAGAGCGTGATGTCCAAGGAGTCACACATCGGGCTCCTGTGTGTGTGACATGGATAGGCTGAATCAGCCTTGGGGGAGGAGGTGGAGCAGTGGCAGCAGGGAACAGGTGGCTGCTGTGTCAGTGGGAGGTATTTGGGGAGAGGTGGTATGTTCTGGGGTTTAGCAGGTGGCTTAATGGCATTTATGGAGAAAATATAGGATAGGTTCACAGCCAATGTGCCTATGAATACATAGTAAAGCACCAAATGGCTCCATGTAGATGTTGATGACTAGAATCTTGTTCCACCTGGAGATGCTCATATGAATAAATTGGTGTTATTTGGAAGTTAGGAGAAGAACCAGTGAACAACTTTGCAGATGAATTCCATTTGAGACTCCAGGATGTTTATGAGGGTGAGTTGGTCAACTGTGTCAAAGGCAGCAGAGAAGTCCAGCAATAACAGTAGACAGGGTTCATCTTCTTCTGTGATCAAAGGAGCATCATCTACGTTGTGATGTATAATATAGCTATCTCTGTGCTGAAGCGTGATCTAAAGCTAGACTGGAAGATCTCACGTGCAGGAGATGCTTAGCATTGATGTGATCTTGGAGTTGAACATAGATGCTTTTTCAATTGTCTTGCTGATGAATAGTAGCTGACTTATAGGCAAGTACCTTGCAAGGTCTACAGGATCTAGTGTAGGTTTCTTTAGGAGTGGGAGTAGCTTGCCTGTCTTGATAGGTTCTGCGAATGAGCCTTGAGATGAGGTAGGCATTGACCATGGTATACAGAAATCAGACAAAGAGGTTTGATGAAGGGCGAGGGCAAGACATCCCCTTGATAAGTATTGGAGGGGTTTGAGTGTGCCAGTGAAATAGCTAAGTATGGTGCTTTGAATACTGACTATTGTGGAATTCCATAGGGAGAGATGAAGTGGCTTAGTGTTGTTGATGTGATATCAGATCATCTGTAGAGACTGAAGAGATGGCATTGCACTTGCACTGGTATGCTACTTTGGCATTTTAGAAATATTATTTCATTAAGTCATGTTTTTTCAGAATAGGAAATATGTGTGTCTCTCAAGGGGGTAATGGGGTGCTTATGTGTCTTGAAAAGCAACCTGCTACTATTTGTTGCTTCATTAGTGGTGTTGCCATAGTACTTTGCTTTGGATGATATGATGTCTGAATGTTATGCAGTGACTCTAAAGTGGCATCATAAATTCTGTTATTTTTCCATATTATTTTCTGTCTGAAGATGTATTGTTTATTGTTTATAAGGTCTTTAGAGTACCAGGGTGCAGAAAGCTTTTGTTTGCACTTGTGGGTTTTAACTGGTGCGAGGAGGTTCATAATAGTTTTCCAAAAAAGTACTGGAGTTGTTTAGAAGGGTGTTGGAGGCGAACATGTAGTTCAAAAGGTGAGAGATGAGTTCCACCTTTAGATTGTCTATGAAAGGCGTTGAAAGATCTAAAGGGTTGATCTTCTCTTTTGGTCATACCTCGGTTTATTGGTGAGATCCTGAGCAGTGAGATAGATAGTCAGTCCAGTCCAGGGCTATGGGTGGTTTGCATTGGATTGTTGGTAGAGTTAAGAAGACAAGGTCAACGATATGGCCTTTTGAGTGTGTTGGTTGTCTGACGTGCTGTATCACATTGAGTGTATTGATGAGGTTGAAGATTGTGTCTCTTGTTTTGTTGGCTAATCTTGTTTGAGAGGCTGAAGTCACCCAAGATGGTGGTTTAAGGGTGTTGAATGGAAGAGATGATGAAGAAATCTGAGAATTCATCAATGGAGTCCTTGTTATGTAGATGCAATGAAAGGTGGTGGTCATAAATACAGAGTGTGGGATTTGGGAAGTCAACAGCTTCATGGAATTCAGCATTGCTTGCTTGCTTACCTAAGTCACAACCAGGAGGACTTGTAGATTACAAAACCGCTTCCTCCCTTCAAATGTGTGTGGTCCATACAATGGATGCTTTAGCTTGTGGTGAAAAAGGACATCTAGCATTTAAAAGGTAAACCCTGTTTTACGATAATGAAGGAGTCAAGTTTGTGATAGGTGATGTGGTCTGTGATTTCTGGTGTATGGATTACTGCAAGGTGAGTGTTAGAAGCATGAGTTGAAATGTGGGCAATGTAGTTTGATTGTGATAGTTAGTGGGATGTGTATTTTTAATGGAATTGCAATGTGAGTGTTTGTGGTCGCTTTGGTATGGGTATCACTGTTGGGATTGGCAGTATAGGTTGGGAAGCTGGGAGAGGCACATACTTATATTTTGCCTTGCAAGCTTCACTGGTACATCGGTTCTCGTCAAAGGCCCTTTCTAGATCTAAGAGACCCAAAAAATCAATCACTTTTTCTATACCTTCCTTTGCTGGGTATACCCACCAAATGGGGCGCACTGAAGAGTTGATTGAAGTGGGGTGAAGGTGAGAAGTGATGTAATTATGAAAAATCCAGTGATGTCATTTCCTGCATAGATGAATGATGGAAAATCCAATGATGTCACTTTATGTGCAGATGGATGATGGGAGAATAAGTCCTATTGCTTGCCTTTCTTTTAAAGGAGGTTGAGGTTTAATGGAGAAACAATGATCGCACTTCCAGTGCAGGTCCAAACAAGCAACACACTTGTCTATATTGCCTTTGGTTGGAACAATTCGGTGATGGGACACCCTGAAGAGTTAATTGAAGTAAAAGAAACAAAGGAAGTGATGTCACTTTCCTACGCAGATGGATGATGGTAAATCAATAATTACATTTATTTTCCCTATAGGTGAGAGGGAGGGCTCAATCTCCCCATGCCAGTAGCTGTTAGGGTCTAGCTTTCTTTTGGTCAGTATTTCTTTCATTCTTGTAGGTAAGGATTCAGTTGGAGCCAGCAACCCACCAAGACTCAGCCTATGAACAGGGTTGTTAAAACAAGGCCACTGTTGCACACATACTTTCAAATACCTACATCACTTCTATTAAAAATCTTGATTTAGGACTCACCACACTCCTGAGTGCCAGAATACCCTGGTGGGTGACAGTTTCCACTTTATGTAGTATAATCATCATTATATGCTACCCTAAGCCTGATGTCATCCATGATTGGGTGCAATCAGACTCACAAAACAAGAAAGATCCTGAAAGATTAAATGAAGTGCCAGGTGCCTTTGAATTTGACTTGCCAGAAGGGGAGGGAGATGGATGAAAAGCGACATTTTTAAAGAAAAATTGTCCTACGAAAATTGATACTTTGGGGCATGAAGTTGTCAACCTAACAAAACCTGACCAGCAGATATGTATTTACATGAAGCCTTACTTCTTGTGTTCTAATAGCTGCTGCAAGTTAGCACATAAAGATGGATCAACTAAAAAGTATGTCCTCTACCCACTCTAACGGACTATGAAATATTGGTGCTTTAGTGCAGTAATAATACTTCTAGCAAGGCACACGCTTGTAGGCATTTTTAAATCATACATGGAGTTTGCTCACAACGTTAAATAGCAGATTTTATATGAAAAACTATTTTATTGTTTTGGGAGGCTTCTTCAAGAACAAAGGAACAGCTTTTCTGTTGAATTTAGCATTAGTTCCTTAGATCAAAACGCATCCTCAGGTTCATTTTGGATGGAAGGGTGCATTTTGTGCTAAGAAACTACTGCTAAATGCAGGGTTACACTCCTAGCGTAAACTTGCGCATTTTTGCTGTTAGCGGCTTTTGACAT
The DNA here is from genome assembly GCF_031143425.1 of Pleurodeles waltl. Lineage (NCBI taxonomy): Eukaryota > Metazoa > Chordata > Amphibia > Caudata > Salamandridae > Pleurodeles > Pleurodeles waltl. The sequence goes on along the minus strand of NC_090441.1, from coordinate 145,465,753 downwards.
GATCAATCAGCCCATAAGATGTTGTAGCCGACACGTGTTTCGTCCCACTCCGGGACTTTATCAAGGCTGGTAAGACATTAACACCCAAAAAGGAAAAAAAAAATGTTTGTCATCTAGTTCATGTATCTATCTACTCATAGATATTTGGAATATCCAACTCTCAATTGATACTTGCCAAATATCACCTTATAATCAAATGGCCCATACTATTGTCTTTATTTAAGACCACAGTGCCACGTATACATAAAGGAAAGAGCTTCAAGTTAAAGTACAGTCTGACACCCATAGATTCAAAAAGACAGTTATTAAGCCTAAGAAAAGGACCTCAATGATTCCATTATGTGAAACATGCTTTAGTAATAGTGTCCAAAAGTATGAAGGTGAAGTTAGAAAGTGGCCACAGAATCCCATAGCAATATACCTTATGTTCTGTTCAAGAAAAAAAAAAACACTCCGAGTCTCAAATTCAAAAGAGTGCAATTCTGTAAAAGAATGTCCAAAATACTGTATCATGTATTTTAGCCACTGTCTACGACTCAATCTATGTGTCCACACATATCACATAAACCAACCTCATTGTTAGTTTGTCTGTATGTTTTATAATATCCTGGTTTGAGTCTTTATCATCTCTTAGTTCTCCCGTATTTCAAATTTTCAGATTCGTAATGCCGGTCTGAAAGTCGCATATGGTAACACGTGTATGTCTAAATACCTTAGACAACAAATATACTTTCGTTGAATACAATAACCAATAACCATAAAATTCCAGAATCCATATCATATTAGTATATCAATTCCACATAACGACCAAAATGAGATTGAATGGCTCGCACCCATGCAATATCACTTTCTCCACTTAATTGGGTTGGCAATTACATAATCATCAAAAGCCAAACTAGGGCCATTACACGCCTGACAATGTTAAAAGTACATACTTATCAAATATGATGTCTCTTGCCATAACTTTGCTTCCCCAAATGAAGTTGTCATCAATCCTATATGTCAATATCTCAAAAAGAGGTTTTACATATATATCATAAATTGTGCAGTATAAGTCAAAAAAGGAAGTGAATAGTAGTTCATCACATAATCTCACATACCCTTAACAAATGTTCACTCGAAAATCCTCTTAAAAGATGGCAATATATTAAATTCAAATTATATATACATTGCTATCTGAGTACCTGAGTAATATTATGGCCCTCATTACAACAGGCTGGCGATAAGTACGGCTAAATTATGACCATAGCGGTTAAATCTCCGAAAGACAACCAACTTCCGCCCACCATATTAAGACACATCACTCCGCCACCTTTTCCGGGGTGGTGCCAATGCCATCAAAAGCCTGGCGGAAACACATCACAGAAGTGAAAGGACCCAACATTGGAGACACAGGGAAGAACCACGCCGCCATGGAACCAGAACTGCAAGTATTCCCAATGATCTTCTATGTTAAGCTCCACCACGGACACCAACGCTGGCGAAGACGACGACAGTGAGTACAGCCTCCTAGCACACAAGGGGGGGGAGAAATATGACAGCGACACACACACGCACAACACACACACACCATACACACAACCAGCTGCACAAGAAAACAATTTATCCCTGTAAATCAGCTGAATAATGCAAAAACAACAGGAATTGACTAAAGTGAGTCTAATAAGATCAACACAAAATTAATAATTCAATTTGGCAATGTAACAGATATGTACAAAAAAGGGACACTGCTCAGTCCTCAGTTCACAGGTGCCACATGACCACAGGGCAAAGTCCAAGGCCCCACTCGTTCCCTGCACCAATGCGGAGAGAACACTGCAGGGGCATCAGTTGGGAAATAGGTAAGCACCTCAGTGGGACGGGGGGGCACCTCTGCCGGATGCGGAAACAAGACCACTGGGTCTGGAGGGGGCAACATGCCATGTGCTTGGTCCTGGGGAGTGCAAGGCCACAGTCTCTCAAGTGGGTGACTTGCCCACTGGTTCTTGAGGGGGCAACATGCCCTGTTCTCGGTCCTGGGGAGTGCAAGGCCACAGTCTCTCAAGTGGGTGACCTGCCCACTTTTTCTGGAGGGGACAGGCCACACAGCAGTCCATGGAGGCTGGATCATATGGCGTCCGCTGGCGATGATCACTGCACTGTGGTGGTGGTAGTGGGAGGCTCCTGCTCAGCCCCTGCACCCTCCGATGGCTGCACTGTGGTGGTGGCGGTAGTGGGAGGCTCCTGCTCACCCTTGCACTCGCTGATGGCTACACAACCATGGCTTGTGGTGGGGGCCCCAGGACAGCTGCTGGTGTACGCTCCTTGCCCTTTCTGCTGGCTGGTGCAGTCTCCATGCCCTTTCTGCGGGCTGGTGCGGATCCTTCCCCTTTTTGCTGGCTGGTGCAGGCTCCTTGCCCTTTTTGATGGCTGGTGCAGGCTCCTTCCCCTTCAGTTTATGTGACCTGGAATCCTTTCCACCACGAGTAGGTGCTGATGGAAATGGGCCCGTGGACTGTTTGGCTGATGTACTTGGCTGGGTTCTTGATATTCTGGCCATACGTGCAAGACAGGGGGGAGGAGGGGTCAATGGCAGAAAGCAAAAGCTTTTTAAGGACATTGGGGTGGGAAGAGGGAGAAGAAATGGGAGTGGAGGATGAGGGAGTGGTTGTTGGAGGTATATGCTGGATTTGGCTGCAGGGGCATGAGTTGTATGCTGTTGTGAGGTGGATGGCTGTTGGGTGTCGGAGTGCTTGCATTTGTGTACTTTGGGGGGGACAGACACGGTGGGAGAGGGCACAGGGGACTTTGCATGGATGTTGTGGAGGTGTCTGCCAGTGAGGTGTGTGTTCTGCTTGGTGTGGTGATGATGTAGGTAGTGGATGATGATGTAGCGCATGCAGGTGTGAGTGTGAGTGTGGATGTAACTGGGTGGGAGGTGGAGGAGGAGGAGGGGGAGACAACGGAAATAGTGGAAATAGTGGATGTTGTTGTGTCTGCAACTAAATGGTGTTTGTGTGAGTGCCTGTGGGATGAAGTATGGTGCTTGTGTTTGCCTGTGACACTTTTGGGTGTTGTCCTGTGTGCATGCTCATCTGGCTGTGAGCTTGGGATAGGTTCGGTTGGGTATGAGGAGACTGGGAAGTGGAAGTTGGAGGGGGGACAGTTGAATCAGGGACAATGGCTGTCATCAGAGAGGAGGGCAGAGCTTGAATCGATCTCAGTTGGGCCGCCAATCCACCGTCAATGCCCTCCAGGAATGCATTAGATTGCTGCATCTGGGCTGCCAGCCCCTGGATGGCATTCACAATGGTTGATTGCCCATCAGAGATGGATCTCAGAAGGTCAATAGCCTCCTCACTGAGGGCAGCAGGGCTCATTGGGGCAGGGCCTGAGGTGCCTGGGGCAAAGGAGATGCCCACCCTCGTGGGTGAGCGGGCAAGGGAACTCACTGAGGGGCTGCTGGGAGGGCGGTGCTGGTACGGGGTGGCTCTGTACCTGTAGCTGGTGTAGTCACAGAGGTGTCCGCCACCACCAGGGAGCTCCCATCAGAGGAGGTATCAGAGTCTGTATTATCCCCTCCAGTCTCCGGCGTGGTGCTCCCCTCACCCTCCATCCTACTGGTGCCCTCAGCTTCGGTGGACTCTGCCTACTGGGTCCAGTGGGAAGCAGCTCCATCCGTCGCCGGTACCTCTGCCCCTCTGCCAGATGATGCTAATGCACATAAGGACAGGATGACAAAACAAGAATGGGGGGAGAGAGACAAAGAATACACTGGGTCAATGACTGCACCAACACCACTGTTGGTGTACACAGCACCCTCACACACAGGGTACAGGCCTACGCACTATGCATTGCACTACCAGTGATATTGCTAGCCACCAAGGCATGAGGATGAGCACACACGCCAACTGCAGCCCTGACCAGTAGTGGATGCTAACAAGCTAGGTAGGCAGTAGCCACCAGAGGACCTATGCTGCTATGTCTGGCCTGGCCTAAGGGCACCCACTCACACCCACGGACCACCCAGATACCGCCCCTCCTGCAGTCTCCTTCAATGATGGCCACTGTACTCACCCCCTTGTGGCTGCTGTGTTGCCCTCAAGCGCCCATCCAGCTCTGGGTAGACCACCGCCAGTATGCGAGCCATCAAGGAGGTCAGGGTTTGATGGGCACCCCTTCCTCGTTGGGAAGCCATCCCCGGCTGGGCCTCCGCAGTCTTCCATGCCCAGCGTCTCAGGTCCTCCCTCTGTTTCCAACAGTGGGTGCTCCGCCTGCTATAGACCCCAAGGGTCCACACCTCATTGGCAATGGCACACCATATACCCTTCTTTAGATGGCCGCTGATCTGCAGAGGCAATACAGACAGGGGAACACCATTAGACAAACAGGCCAGGCAGTTACACAAATGGCCCACCATACCCGTTTGCAGCACTATTGGCACACACATAGCCCAGCACTCAATGTGTACCCAGCCAGGAGGACATTCATCCCCCCTTACACGATGCCTTCACACACACCTCCATACATGCATGGCACATGCATCCTGCCCACAGTGTACTCACCTGTTAGTCTGGAGTCCCATACAGCAGTCTGTACTGGGGTAGGACCCCCTCCACCAGTCTCTCCAACTCCTTCAAAGTGAAGGCTGGGGCCCTTTCCCCGGTCACACAGGCCATGGTAGGTGCTGGACACAGGTCACAGCAGCACATGAAGTGTAGGTCATATCCTATTGAAGGTCATGAAACTAGTGAGAAATTAGATGGAAAATGGCGGTCACATCCACGGCGGTGCAAACTGTCACTGTTGGTGTAGATCACCATTGGCCACTGTACCCCATAGGGCCCAATATTAACCAATGAGGAATTGCACGGTGGTTCCTGACCGCCTCCCACTACGGCGCACAATGTCAGCGGCATTACCTTACTTCCACCTGTCCCACCACACAATACAGGCGGACGCCATTTCATGGGGGGCAGGCCTATGGAATAATGCTGCATCACAGGAGAAATAGGAACATACTGGACAGATCACACTGACCCAAAACAGGTATACAGATTGCAAACTACTGTTGTGGCTCCATTGTTCAGTTTGTGACAGCCTCCTCACTCTTTTGTCCCTTAGATTCCTACCACTGTGGATGAATAGGAGATGGAGACACCGTGTACAGACCCCTGGTGGACTTGGCTACACTGGATAACAGGCACATAATACTCACCTACAGACTGCACAGGGTCACAATCACAGAGCTGTGTGCCTAATTGGAGCCTGACCTTATATCTGCTATCCGTCACCCCACTGGGATCTTGTGCAAGTTGTATCAGTGCTCCATTTCCTGGCAACTGGTTCTTTCCAAGTGACAGTGGGCTTAGCAGCAGGAAATTCTCAGCCAATGTTCTCAATAGTGCTGACAAGAGTACTGTTTACCCTGATAAAACAAATGTGCATCTACACACCCCCAGGTTGAGGATTTGGCCACTGTGAAGGCCGAATTTTATGCAATGGGACATATCTCCAATATAATTGGGGCAACTGACGGAACACATATTGCATTTGTCCCCCCCTACCAGAATGAACAGGTGTTCAGGAATCGTAAGAGTTTTCACTCTATGAATGTGCAGGTGGTGTACTTGGTGAACCAGTACATCTCCCACGTCAATGCTAAGTACCCTGGGTCGGTGCATGATGTCTTTTTCCCGAGGAATAGCAGCATCCCAAATGTGATGGGCCAGCTACAGAGCCACAGTGTGTGGCTAATAGGTGAGCCCTGGTTCCCACACAGTATATATTGGTGTATGGGTATGGTGTGGGCCATGTAGGATAGTGTGTGGCTAAATGTTGTCCCTCAATATTTGCAGGTGACTCTGGTTACCCAAACCTATCATGGCTGCTGACCCCTGTGAGGAATGCCAGGACAAGGGCAGAAGAACGTTATAATGGTGCACATAGGTGAACCAGAAGAATAATTGAGAGAACCTTTGGCCTCCTGAAGTTCAGGTTCCAGTTCCTCCATCTAACAAGTGGAGCCCTGTGCTACTCACCCAAGAAGGTCTGCCAGATAGTCGTGGCATGCTGCATGTTGCACAACCTGGCCCTCAGATGCCATGTCCCTTTTCTGCGGGAGGAGGAGACTGGAGATGCCCCAGTGGCAGCGGTTGACCCTGTGGACAGTGAGGATGAGGAGGCAGAGGATGAGGACAACAGAACAACTGTAATCCGTCAGTACTTCCAATGACACACAGGAGAGACAGTGTAACTTTACATTTCAATGACTTTGGTTGTATTCTGTGTTGCATTGACATGCTGGTGTTTCACACTTCCATGCCCACTTACTGTTACCTGTGGCTATTCAATTTGCAGATGTTAGTGATTTGACAAATACTCCTGGTATGATCACAACAGCCAGCTACAGGTCATTCATTCTATGCTCATTCTATGTACTGGTTGCACTTGTTTCAATCAATACATTTTTGAAATACATGACATACATGAAATCGACTTGTTGCAAAGGGTGTTTATTGAAGTGCTAACATATAGGGGGAAAGTGCAATGGGATGGGGTGATGATGGAGGAAAGTCCAGGGTATTGTTTCAGTCTGTTTGTAGCACAGTTACATTGTCCAAGGGGACAAAGGAACGGGAGAAATGGAAGTTCAAGGTAGACAGGGTGACTGAGTGGGACACAAGGGGGACAATCAGGAGAGTCTCATTTCCTGGTGGGGGTCTTGGCAAGTTTCTCTGGCTTCTGTCTGGATCGCAGGGAACGTTTGCGGGGTGGTTCACCTTCTGCAGGGGAGGGGTGCTCGTGCCCTGTGAGTCCTCTGGCAGGGCCTCCTGGCCACTAGTGGCAGCAGAAGTGGAAGGCTGTTCAGATGACTGGCTAGTGGCAGAGACCCGCTGGTGTGAGACTGCCTCCCTCATAATGTTGGTCATGTCTGCCAGCACCCCTGCTATGGAGATCAGGGTGTTGTTGATGGCCTGAAAGTCCTCCCTGATCCACTGGCACTGTCTCTCCTGCAGTTGCCTGTTCTCCTGCACGTTATCTAGGATCTGGCCCATCGTGTCCTGGGAATGTTGATAGGCTCCCAGGATCTCTGAGAGTGCCTCCTGGAGAGTTGCTTTCCTGGGCCTGTCCTCCCACTGGTGCACAGCAGTCCTCCCAGTGTCCCTGTTGGCCTATGCCTCTGTCCCCTGAACCGTGTGCCCACTGCCACTGACTCTAGGTCCCTGATTGTCTTGGGTGCGAGGTGTACCCTAGGGTCCCTGTATGGGTGGGCACACTGCTGATTGATATGTCCTGGGGACAGAGGTTTGGGTACACTGGGTGGGTGCTGTGGTGTTGGATCCTGATGGGGGAGGCTCTGTGGTGGTCTGTGACTGGGCTTGGGTAACTGGCTGTCCAGTGGTCCCTGATGGGCCAGGTATGTTGTCCAGACCCTGAAGTCCAGAGTTACTGTTGTCACTGTGGGCCTCTTCTGTTGGAGGACTAGATACTGCTGGCACCTCCTCTCCAGTGACATTGACTGGGGTACCTGTGGGGATGTAAATGATGTGCTATTCTTCATGTGTATGACATATGTACATCCCTGGCTTCCTCTCTATTTCCCCTTATGTGTGTATGTTGGTGTATGGTGGGATTGTTAGTTCTCTCTGCTATGCATGCTTTAGTGATGAGTGTCCATACAGGGCTGTGAGGGGTGTCCATGCATTGGTACAGCATGCAGGGCCTGGCAGTGGGATTAGTGAGATGTGATGGTGGGGTGTTTGGGATGTAGTGGAGTGATGGGAGTGAGGGTGAAGGTATGTGATGGCATGCAGGTATGGGGGTGATAATTGTTGAAAGTTGACTTACCATAGCCCAGTCCTCCTCCTACTCCGGCCAGGCCCTCAGGATGCAGTATTGCCAAGACTAGCTCCTCCCATGCTGTGAGTTGTAGGGGTGGAGGTGGGGGTCCACCGCCAGTCCTCTGTATAGTGAGCTGGTGTCTTGCTGCTATGGAACATACCTTCCCTCGTAGGTCGTTCCACCTCTTCCTGATGTCGTCCTTTGTTCTGTGGTGCTGTCCCACGGCCATGACCCTGTCCATGATTCTCCGCCATAGCTCCATCTTCCTTGCAATTGATATCTGCTGCACCTGTGCTCCAAAGAGCTGTGGCTCTACCCTGACAATTTCCTCCACCATGAGTCTTAACTCCTCCTCAGTGAAACAGGGGTGCCTTTGTGATGCATTGGGTGTTATATGATGGGTGTTGGAAAGGGTGTGTTGAGTAATGTGTTGGGTGTGTGAAGTGGGGTGCGTGAGGGATGTATGGGTCTATGTGGTGTGTGTATGGAGTTGTGTCAGTGGTCTTGGTGTCAGTCTCGTGCCAATGAATTGTAATCATAAAGGGTTGTGGGTAATGTGGGTGTGTGTTTTGTAGTGGTGTGGGTGTGGTGTGTATGGGTGTCAGGTGTGTGTTGTTTGAATTGTCCAATGTGGTATTGTTTTATCTGTGGGTGTCCATTGTGAGCGTGACGGTATGTACCGCCAATGGTTTACCGCCGTTGAATGTCCGCCATGGTCATTTGTGGGTCAGAATGAGGTGGGCGTTGTTCTGTTGGCATAACGGTGTGGGTTTTGATGCCGCCACTTTATCACTGACCTTTAGTGTGGCGGGTTTGTGTCTGTGGCTATGTTCTGTCAGATTGGTGTGTGTGTGTCATAATATGGTGAACAGATACTTGCCGCTACTGCAGTAAGCTGGCGGCCATCAGCGTAGCGGTAAGCTGGAGTTACCGCCAATGTCATAACGAGGGCCTATGTTTTTTTCCAGTTTTTCATTACCCTAATGTTGCTAAAAAAAGTTGGTTTGGATAGAAATGCATTCGTATTTGTAAAGCCAACTGCAACCACTGTGAAATGTTTTAAATCCTAGGCTTATGCTTCTTCAGGCCACACACTCTTAAAGAGATATAGAAGATATTCAAATCTTGCTCTCTTTGGATAGGATAAACACCAGTGACATGGATCGATGACAAATATTAGATGACTTGAAAATTAGTCAAGATCTTACGCTTACTAGCAAATTCAAACCCAAATCTAAGTTTACACCAGCGCTACCAACTGACAATGTTATAGATACCTTTGGAAAATTGGTCAAGGAAGATCTGAGTAGACTAGACAAAAAGATTAGGATGGTTAAATCATATATCATATAATATAACTAAAAAAGAAAAATCCCCGTTACAAGATCTATGTGATAATTCTAAGCTGGTTGTAAAGGAGGCAGATAAGGGCAGTAATATAGTCATCCTAAATAGATGTGATTATGTTAATACTGGAAAATGAGTTATTGGTAAGGGCAGGTAGGTACCTACACTTAGCAATAGGCCACTAACCTCCACTAGGGTCCAGTTAGGTCTCAGTAAATTAAACCCAGCTCAACCGTTGGTAGCTTGGCAACGAGCGTCAAGGCTTAACTTAGGAGACAGAGTGTAAAGCATTCAAATATCACAAAACAGTATTTAAATAAAACACAGGAAACAGTTTAAAAATCCGAAACCAATTTATAAAAATAGATTATATTCTTTTCTTTAAAATGACACAAAAGCTAATAAAATCGGATAAGGGGAACCGGAGATATGAATTTTTAACGAATTATTTTTTTAGTGCCTAGAAACAAAAAGCACCAATCGGGTTATCGGTTTGCACCTCGACCGGGACAAAGTCAAAGATTAAGGCCGACCGCGATGTAACCCTGCTTGGCTACAGGCTGTGGGAGGCCTCGGTTAAAAGTTTACCTTTACACTTAGGGGGTCATTCTGACCCCTGCCGGCGGCGGATGCCGCCGGCCTGGCGGGAACCGCCAGAAGACCGTACCGCGGTCAAAAGACCGCGGCGGTCATTCTGAGTTTCCCGCTGGGCTGGCGGGCGACCGCCAGAAGGCTGCCCGCCCGCCCAGCGGGAAACCCCCTTCCACGAGGATGCCGGCTCCAAATGGAGCCGGCGGAGTGGAAAGGGTGCGACGGGTGCAGTTGCACCCGTCGCGATTTTCAGTGTCTGCTATGCAGACACTGAAAATCTTTGTGGGGCCCTGTTAGGGGGCCCCTGCAGTGCCCATGCCATTGGCATGGGCACTGCAGGGGCCCCCAGGGGCCCCACGACACCCGTTCCCGCCAGCAAGGTTCTGGCGGTCAAAACCGCCAGAACCAGGCTGGCGGGAAGGGGGTCGGAATCCCCATGGTGGCGCTGCCTGCAGCGCCGCCATGGAGGATTCCTCAGGCCAGTGGAAAACCGTCGGGAAACCGCCGGTTTCCCTTTTCTGACCGCGGCTTTACCGCCGCGGTCAGAATTGGCCTGGATGCACCGCCAGCCTGTTGGCGGTGCATCCGCGGTCCCCGGCCCTGGCGGTCTATGACCGCCAGGGTCGGAATGACACCCTTAGTCTTTTTTCTGAAGATTTTATTCAGCGGGATGAGCCTGCCAGTCCAATCCGACCTCCTGGAGCCCTTCTCCGGATACGTGTTGCGGGAATCCTCGGTTGAGATTTTTCCCTTCGGACTTAGTCGTTTTTTCGAGGTGAAAATCCTTCGCCCGTGATAAACCTGGATCTTGATCCGACGTCCCTGGAGCCCTCATCATGATACACTGGCTGGGAGGTCCTGGTCAACTTTTTACCTTCGGTCTTAGTCTCTTTTTCGGAGATTTTCTTTACCGGGGCGAACCAGCAAATCAGGCAGGGTCGTGTTTGAGGCAGGTCCCTCTATGGAGCTTTTTTCCAAAAGTTCTCCAAACTTCTCCAAACTTCTGGGGCGAAACAGGAAGTCCCTCCTTGAACCAGTTGAAGCCAGGAAAAGTCCTTCTTGTGGTGAAGCCCAAGTGTGCAGCTGGTGCAGTCCTTCTGAGTGCAGGATCCAGTTGCAGGCCAGGGGTCCATCAGGGCAGTCCTTCTTCTCCTTTGGTTCTTCCTTGTTGGAATCTGATGGGGATCTGGGGTGTGGGTGCAGGTCTGCCAGTTTTATCCTTGCTCCTGGGTGAAAACCAGAGGGGTCCTGGTTCACCAGTCAGGTGCAGGGTCCTTCCCCCTGTGATGACCACTTCCTGGGAAATGTGGCAAAAATCAATCCCAGGAGGCAACATTCTCCAAACATCCATCATGGCTGAATCTGATTTTTGGAGGTTACATCTGGTTAAGCCCACCCACTGATGTGGCTAAAAATCATAAACAAACCCCTCTCCTGCCTTTCCTAATTTAATCAAGGGGGCACCTAGTTGTCTGGGGTTGCAGGATGTTGGGGTGTTGCTGGTTGCTCCAAATGTCCTTCTCTGCCTTTGAAGACCAGTTTGGCAGCCCTCCCCCTTCCTGCCTCACCACCTGCTGAGGGGAGATTCCCTCCCACAGGCACATTCCTTTGTGTGAAGCCAGGCCACTTCATACCTCATCAAGGCAGCCTGACTAGGCTGCCAGAGGCTGGCCAATCAGAGCACAGCAGCAAAAACAATGCAGGGCTCAAATTGGCAACTTTTCAGGTAAAGTTTAAAACTCTTGACCTGGACAAGTTATATTAAATCCAACAACTGTAAGTTGTGGGATTTATTATAACAATTAATTTGATACCAAACTCTTGGTATCCATCATTTAAGGGGATTTTAAAAATTAAAATAAAGTCTCCTCATTCTAGCCTATGAAGGTTATTTACTACAATGAAGGAAAAACAAATTTGGCTGTTTTTACCTCACCAGGGCTTATAAAACTATTTTTATAAGGTCCTTGCTTATAGTTAAATGGCACCCAGCCCCAAGGGCACATAGGGCACACCTTAGGGGTGACTTATATGTAAAAATAACGTAGTTTGAGACTTTGGAACTACTTTTAATTCCAAAGTCGAATTTGCATATAACTTTAATTTAAAAGCAGACAGCAAGGCAGGCCTGCCTTTAAAATGACACAGGGCACCTCAACAGTGCACCTATGGGTGCACTACCTATGCTGTGGTCCCTAAACCTACATGCTCTACTATATACTAGGGACTTATAGGTAGGTTAACTTAGCCAATTATAATTAGCCTAATTTGCATATCCAGTTTACACTGAGCACTGACCCTGGGACTGGTAAGCAGTACCCAGGGAACAGCCAAGAGTCAGTAACCACTGGTACCTCTCCAAAAAGTGTGGGGGTGACCAGGGCAAAAAGGAGGACTTTCCTACAGTTAAAGAGATTAATCATCAACTGGCAGATACAACTGCATACATGAAATTGAAAGAGAGTCCTATGAATGAAATTGTACATAAATTAGAGACCCTTTTACATAAATGGTTGGATGAACGCTTACTCTCGGATTTATAATATAGATACATTCTAAAGCAGCATCCCAAAGTATCATGCATTTATACATTACCCAAAATACATAAGAATAGAACATCACCTCCTTGGAGACCTATAATATCTGGGATCAGTGCACCCACGGAAAGACATTCGGAATTTATTGATAGTTATCTACAACCAATTGTTAAAAATGTACCTTTATATTTGCAGGACACAAAAGATGTCCTGATGAAATTAGAAGATGCAGTATGGTCGTCTGAGATGATTTGGGTAACAGTGGATGTGACTTCCCTATACACTTGTATACCCAAAACTTCAGGTTTGGAAGCAGTACGATTCTTTCTTTCTAACCGTTATGCCTCATTCTTAGAACATACTGACATGCTGAAACAAATTATTGAGTTCACATTGGACAACAATGTTTTTGTCCACAAAGGTGATTGGTATCGCCAAGTCCAAGGTGTAGCTATGGGTTCTTGATTTTCACCGTCATATGCCAATTTATATATGGGCCTCTTTGAAAGAAAACATATCTGGCTAAAAGGCCCTCCAAATTTGACTGAGCATATTTTCTTTTAGGGTAGATATATTGACAATATACTATTGATCTGGACGGGACCAGTACCATCTTTGTTAGAATTTTGCAAATATGTCAATACGAATAGACAAACAACATATGAATTTAGTGAGGATTGTACCCATTTTGGGACTTAGCAATTTACAGTTGTGATAATGCAGTTCAAACCAAAGCTTATCGGAAACCTACTGCATGCAATGCTTTATTACATGCATTCAGTAGTCATCCAAAGTCCCAAATATCGGCTATTCCATTTGGCGAGATGATTAGGATGAAAAGGACCTGCAGTCAACCAGAATCAGTGGAAACTGAGTTAAATCTTTTAGAAAAAAGATTTCTCCAAAGAGGTTACCCAAAGAAACTATTAGTGGTATCTAGAAAAAATATTTTTAAACTATTGAGGACATCTTTAATGAGAACACAGAGGAAATTGAGATCCCATTCAGTGCACAAATCTATGGGGGTCATTCCAACCTTGGCGGTAAAAGGCGCTTACCGCTGTCAGAAGACCGCCAACATACCGCCGCGGCCGCGGTAAACCGCCACGGTCATTCTGACCCACAACAGGCAAACCGCCAAAATACAGACATCCACAAAAGTCCGCCACACCAAAGGCCAGCGAGAAACTGGCGATGACCAAACCTCCACCGTCACGCCAACAGAAATACGGCCACACTATCACGACACACAAATCCACGCGGCGGTCTTTCAACCGCGGTATTCCATTGGCGGTACACACCGCCGCGCTCAAAATACACACACATTTACAAAACACATCCACATTGGACAATTACAAATACACACACCTGATACACATACACACACTACTCCCACACACCCAACACAATATAAAACACACACCCACATCACCCACAAACACCCACTTCTACAGAATCGGGATCACGCACTGAGAAAAAGAGAACTAAGCACCCAGATGCGCATTTAACTTTCACCCAGCAATATTTCCACGCACTTCACACAACACACCAATACACATCACCACAATCCACCCCACACATCACCCACACCACCCCATGGCACCGCAAAGACACCCCAGGTTCTCCGAGGATGAACTCAGGGTCATGGTGGAGGAAATTGTACGGGTAGAGACACAGCTCTTCGGGACACAGGTGCAGCACACCACCATTGCCAGGAAGATGGAGCTATGGAACAGAATAGTCGATAGGGTCAACGCTGTGGGACAGCACCCAAGAAATAGGGACGACATCAGAAAGCGGTGGAACGACCTACGGGGGAAGGTGCGTTCAATGGTATCCAGGAACAACATCGCGGTGCAGCGGACTGGCGGCGGACCACCACCTCCTCCCCCAGAATTTACAACATGGGAGGAGCAAGTCTTGGCGATCCTGCATCCTGAGGGCCTCGCATGAGTAGGCGGAGGAATGGACTCTGGTAAGTCTCATCTTCACTACTTCCTCCCCCCCACCCCACCAGCATGCCAACTCATACCTCCACCCTCACCCCCCTCAGACAGCCACAGCCCATAGCAGACCTTCCCCCCTCTGGGAACACCAGCACAGCACCCTCCCAGCGGGCCCATACCTAAGTCCCCAGGACACGTCAATCAGCGGGGTGTCCACCACTACAGGGCACCCAGGTTAACCCACCACCCAAACAACAACAGGAACCTGGGGGCAGTGGTAGTGGGCACACGGTCCAGGGGACAGAGGCACAGGGAAACAGGGGAACTGGGAGGGCTGCTGTGCGACGGGGGGACAGGCCCAGGGAACCCACTCTCCACGAGGCTCTCTCCTCCATCATGGGAGCCTACCACCACTCCCAGGAGACGATGGCGACGATCCTGGCCAGGTTTCAGGAGACCCAGCGCATGCAGGAGGAACAGTATTTGGGGTTCAGGGAGGAACTACGAAACATCAGTTCCGCCATGGCCACCATTGTAGGGGCTCTGAATCAGGTAGTCACCACACTGCGGGACACTGTGGCACCACAAAGGGCCCCTGACACTAGCATGGACCAAGAACTGCCTACCACCTCCGCCGGCGCTAGTGGACAGGAGGCCCCGCCACAGGACCAACAGGCCACCAGCACCCCAACCCCTGCAGAAGGAGAACCACCCCGCAAGCGGGCCCTGAGATCCAGGAAGAAGACAGAGTAAGATGCCAAGACCCCCGCCAGGAAAGGATACCTCCCTGATTGTCATCCCACTGTCCCACATTGACACCCTGTCCATTCTTATTCTGCCCAGGCTCCACTTTCCACAGGCATTTGGACATTGCACCTGTGAGACTAATAGTCTGGACTCTGCCATGGACAATCCTCCACCATCACCCCTCACCGATTTGCAATCACCCACCAATATAGAGCACTGAAATAAACACAGTTATTGCACAAAACAATCAGGAGTCTGGCTGTGATTTTGTACTAATGTATTAGACATTGCCGTCCGAAAATGCATATTTACATTGTGATGCCAACATACCACTGTCACACAGCTGTAGTCCATGGGGAAACAAAGCAGATGTCACACACTGGGGGCCACATCTCTGAAATTGGAAGGGAAAGTCACAACTCAGTTACCATACACTGGGGGAAAAGGTCAGACAGTAGAGAGGTGGTAGGGGTTAAGTATCTGTAATATGACGGGTTGGACTCTTACCTGTGTGTCATTGAAAATACTGCTGTATTACTGTGTTCCTGTTGTCTATGTCATCCTCTTCGGCTTCCTCTTCTTCACTCTCCACAGGCTCCACAGCTGCTACAACACCACCATCTGGACCATCCTCCTGCAGAAAAGGCACCGGGCGTCGCTAAGCCAGGTTGTGAAGCATACAGCAGGCCACGATGATCTGGCATACCTTCTTTGGTGAGTACAATAGGGATCCACCTGTCATATGGAGGCAGCGGAACCTGGCCTTCAGAAGGCCGAAGGTCCGCTCGATCACCCTCCTAGTTCTCCCATGGGCCTCATTGTACCGTTCCTCTGCCCTTGTCCGGGGATTTCTCACTGGGGTCAGTAGCCAGGACAGGTTGGGGTAACCAGAGTCACCTGTTAGCCACACACGGTGCCTCTGGAGTTGACCCATCACGTAAGGGATGCTGCTATTCCGCATGATGTAGGCGTCATGCACAGAGCCAGGGAACTTGGCATTAACATGGGAGATGTACTGGTCTGCCAAACACACCATCTGTACATTCATAGAATGATAACTCTTTCTGTTTCTGTACACCTGTTCACTCCTGCTGGGTGGTACTAAAGCCACATGGGTCGATGGCACCTATGATGTTGGGGATATGTCCAAGGGCATAGAAATCACCCTTCACTGTAGGCAAATCCTCCACCTCAGGGAAAACAATGTAGCTCTGCATGTATTTCAGAAGGGCAGACAACACTCTGGACAATACCTTGGAAAACATAGGCTGGGACATCCCTGATGATATGGCCACTGTTGTTTGAAATGACCCACTTGCAAAGAAATGGAGTACTGACAGCACCTGCACTAGAGGGGGGATCCCTGTGGGTTGGCGGATGGGTGACATCAGGTCTGGCTCCAGCTGGGCACACAGTTCCTGAATAGTGGCTCGGTCAAGCCTGTATGTCAGTATGACATGTCTTTCCTCCATTGTCGACAGGTCTACCAGCGGTCTGTACACGGGAAGATTCCTCCATCTCCTCACATGTCCCAGCGGACGGTGCCTATGTAGGACAACAGCGAGCACAGAGTCAATCAGCCCACAGATACGTTACCACAGTTTGCACCAAACACAATTCCCACTGCATTGAATGGTTTGTATGAGTGTTTATGCAAGGCCTAGGTATGTGTGACGCAGTTAAAAGTAAGCCATGTGGGCCCTTGAAATGGCGGCTGCCTGACCTGTGAAGTGTGACAATGGGATGTGAGGTCAATGTGCTGGCGTGGCACACCGTGGCGGTAGGCGGTCGAAGACCGCGGCGTAAGGCAGCATTGGTTAACATTGAAACCTATGGGTCTCAGGAGCCAATGACGATGTGCGCCGGTGGTCGCGGTACGCACCGCCGCGGTACGCACCGCCGCGGGCGTGACCGCCATTTTCTATCGGCTTAATCACTCGATACCTGAACTTCGACAGGAGAGGACCTACACTGCAAGTGCTGCTGTGACCTCGGTCTGGAAGAGACAATGGCTCATGCGACTGGGGAAAGGGCCCCTGCCTTCACTGCTCAGGAATTGGAGAAACTCTTGGATGGGGTCCTCCCCCAGTATGCGCTACTCTGCGGTCCTCCAGACCAACAGGTAAGTACACTGGGACCATGCTTTGGGGGCAATGCCTGTGTTGAGTCGGGTGGATGAAAGATGGTGGGGAGGGGAGCGAATGAGGCATGCATCAGACGACGGATGACAGGATGTGCCACATGGCAAGGGTAGGGATGGGGGGCCACTCACATTGAGGGTGCAGAAGGTGATGACTCTTTTTCTCCCCCTGTACATTTCACATAGGTCAGCGCCCACCAGAAGATAGCCATTTGGCTTGCCATCACCAAGGACGTCTGGGCCCTGGGGGTCCACCAGAGATGGGGCACCCACTGCCGGAAGAGATGGGAGGACATCCGACGTTGGAGCAGGAAGACGGCGGAGGCTCAGCTGGGGATGGCCTCCCAACGTGGGAGGGGTGCCAGTCGTACTTTGACCCCCCTGATGTCCTGGATCCTGGCGGTGGCCTACCCCGATTTGCATGGGCGCGTGAGGACATCACAGCAGACACAAGGGGGTGAGTACAACCTCATTCTGCTGACTATGCGCGCAGTGGAGGTGTCTGGGTGGGGGAGGAGGGCTGTGAGTATCCCTAGGCCAGGGCGATTTCTGTAGGATAGGCCCCTCCGTAAGGCATGGCCCTGTGCCCCCGCCCCCCACCTCTGTAGGGTGCCAAGTACAGTTATCCATGGCCGAGTGTCATCTATGTGTGCAGTTGTCGTCCATAGGCTTGTAGGCCATGTCACACGGATTGAGTAGTGGACCCCAAGTGCGCGGCGTAGTGCAGGGGGCTTCTGTGTCTGTCCTCTCTGCCAACTGTGTCGCCAATGCATGCACTCAACATGTCTTTATTTCCCCCCCCCCTTTTTTGTGGTCTTCCTGTTCATGTTTGCATTAGCATCATCAGGCGGAGGAGAAGTGGCATCGGAGCACGAGGGAGCTGCATCCCACATGGCCCTGGAGGGCCATGCAACGGATTCCGAGTACACCAGTGGGACGGAGGACGAGGGGAGCTCCACAGCGGGCCTCGTGCAGACATTAGTGACACGGACTCGTCCTCTGAAGGGAGCTCCATTGTGGTGGCGGCAACATCCGTGCCCCCCGCAACAACAGGTACAACCGCCACCCAGCGCACTAGCACCGCCCTCCCAGCAGCCCCTCAGCGTTTGCCCTGTGCCCGCTCACCCAGGAAGGTGGGCATCTCCTTCGCCCCAGGCACCTCAGGCCCTGCCCTTGTCACCCCTGCTGCCCTCAGTGAGGAGGTCATTGACCTCCTGAGGACGCTCATTGTTGGGCATTCTACCCTTTTGAATGCCATCCAGGGTGTAGAAAGGGAGGTGCACCAGAGTAATGCATACCTGGAGGGCATTCATTCTGGTCAGGCTGCCCATCAGCGATCGTTCAACACTCTGGCCTCAGCACTGATGGCAGCAATTGTCCCTGTCTCTAGCCTCCCACCTCTAACTTCCTCCACCCATACCCTATCACCTGTACCTCTGCCTATCCCAGACACACCATCAGACCAGCCTGCACACACCTCAACACCCAAGGGAAGCTCATCCAGATATAAGCACCACACATCACACAAGCATTCACACAAGCAACATCCACATACAGACATACCAACACCCACTGCCTCCACTGTGTCCCCCTCCTCCTCGTCTCCCTCCTCCCTCCCTGTCACGTCTCCACTCATACCTGCATGCACAACATCTTCAGCCACTACGTCCATCACCAGCACACCCACCAGAACCCCCCGCACACGTGCAGTCACCACCGCCACGACCATTTACACGTCGCCTGTGTCCTCTCCCAGTGTCTGTGACCCCCTCTTCCAAGCTACACAAACGCAGGCAGCCACCCACCCAACAGCCATCCACCTCACGACAGCCTCCAGCCCAAGCACCTGCACCCAAAGACACCAGACTGAAGACTCCTACAACCACAACCTCTTCCTCCACTCCCATACCCACTACACCTACCCGTCCCTCTGTTCCTAAATTGGTTTTCCTTTCCAAACTTGACCTCTTTCCTACAACTCCCCCACCCTGTCCATCTCATAGGCTCCAGTCAGCACCTCAGCCACCACAAAAGCGGGACCTGGAATGACAGTGTGCCATGGACTGTGGAGTCCCCCACCCTCAAGGGCAGCCAGTTCAGGAAGGAGCCAAGGCACGGCCAGCCCACCCCCGGTAAAACATCTGAAGATTGTCAGTGGCCGGCGCGAGAGGCCAAAGACACCAGGGACCAAAATACCGACCATGGCTCCGGCAGGAAGTGTGGTGCCACCTGGCACACCGCCAAAGGTGGGGAAGGGCCACAGGCGAACAGGGAAGGCTGGGAAGGGCAGCACGCCCAACAAGTCCGCCAGCAGCCCAGCTGAACAGGAGGGCCCCGCCTGCCCCATCCCAGGTGGGCAGGAGGACACCCACAGGCCCGGTACTGCAGCCCAGGAGGGCCCGCCAGACACACGACAGATGGGCAGGAAGGCACCGCCAGCCACAGGTCTGGTGGCGAATGACCTCCATGCCATGGCCGGATCCGCTGAGCTGGACACTCATCCGATGCACCGCTGAACAGGGCCCTTCATCTCAAGCACCGCTGAACTGGGCACCGCCGTCTCAAGCACCGCTGAACAGGGCTCCGCCGTCTCAAGCACCGTTGAACAGGGCCCTTCATCTCAAGCACCGCTGAACTGGGCACCGCCGTCTCAAGCACCGCTGAACTGGGCACCGCCGTCTCAAGCACCGCTGGCCCATTGGCGGAAGGGGCAGGCCCGCCTCTGTGTCGGGCAGGGCTGCACAAAGCACTCTGGGCACCAGTCCCCCTCCAGAACCAGTGGAGACTGTTATCCACTTGTGAGACTGTGGCTTTGCACTCCCCAGGATCGAAAGGTGGGCAAATCACCCACTGTATAGACTTGAGAGACTGTGGCTTTGCACTCCCCAGGATGTAACAGTGGACAACCCACCCACTGTAGAGACTTGAGTGACTGTGGCTTTGCACTCCCCAGGATGGAACAGTGGGCAAGCCACCCACTGTAGAGACTTGAGAGACTGTGGCTTTGCACTCCCCAGGATGTAACAGTGGGCAACCCACCCACTGTAGAGACTTGAGAGACTGTGGCTTTGCACTCCCCAGGATGGAACAGTGGCCATGGAGGCCCATCGTGGATCTGGCGTCGTGGACTCATCTGGCTGAGGTGCCCCCCCTTCCCTTCCCCCTGAGGTGCCTGTAGTTTTGCTATCTGATGCCCCTGCAGTGTTCTCTCCGTTGGAGTCAGGTATCCTGTGTGGGCTTTGCCCATGTGATTTGGGCCCAGTGGTCCACAGACAATGCCTGCTAAAATGATCGTACTTTAAAATTTATGCATATAAAGGTTTTAGATGTGTGATATATTTTTAAGCCAGTGATACAATATATTCCAATGTTTAGAATCATTTCCTTTTGTCTTTGCATTCTTCTGGGGGGTTTGGGGGGGGTAACTGTGATGTGTTGCTATGCATTGATGTGTGTGTTGTAGTGGGTGAGGGTGGGGGTGGGTGTGTCACGTATGTGTGTCCACGTAATTTTTTCCCTCCCCTGTGTCGTAGGTGCAGTACTCACCGTTGTCTTCTGCGCCGGCGTTCGTGCTCCTGGTAGAGGAGCAGGTAGACAATCGCTGGGAGGATGTGGAGTTCGGGTTCCATGCTGTCCAGATTCCTCGTGGGGTGTATGGAGGTGAGTGTTTTCCGTTCGAAATGGCTGTTTCCGCCGTGTTTTTATCGGCGGGGCTACCGCCCCGGAAAAGGTGGCGGATTGGTAGGTTGTGATGGGGTGGGCGGTACATTGACTCTCGCCTGTCTGTTGGCGGTGACCGCCGCGCTGTTTGTTTGTCCCGCCGTGGCGGGCGGTGTGTTGAAGTGGCGGTCTCTGTTGGCGGTTTCCGCCAGGGTCGGAATTCCATATTTTTTACCGCCAGCCTGTTGGCGGTTTAGCCGCAGGTTTAACACTGACCGCCAGGGTTGAAATGACCCCCTATATTTTTTTGCACACCGTATAGTCAAAATAGCCATGACATTTACAAAATATTGTGTAAACATTGGAATATTCTACACACAGACCAAACTTTATTGTATATATTACCCTCTAAACCCAAAATGATTCATAAGGGGGGAAACCTATCAGAGATCTGGTCTGTAAGAGTTATTTACCACTGATAAAAGAAAGGACAGAAACTTGGCTCCCTGCTGAGATCTGTGGGTTCTATAAATGTGGGTTTTGCAATATGTGCAATATAGCTTTACATAAAACCCTGGAGTTTAGTTTCAATGGGAGCAAAAAATATAGGAAAGAGACATTTATAAACTGTAACACCAAATTTGTTGTCTATATACTAGTATGTGAATGTGGTGAAATTTATGTGGGCAGTACCATCAGGGCCCTGAAAGAAAGAATTCAGGAACATATGCGCTCATTACGAAATTATGACTTATAATCACCTTAAGTACGTCATGTGAGTCAAAAACATAGGGGGTCATTCCTAGATTGGCAGGCGGCGGTCGCCGCCCGCCAAGCGGGAACTGCCAGAAGTCCGTACCGCGGTCAAAAGACCGCGGCGGTCATTTTGAGTTTCCCGCTGGGCTGGCGGGCGACCGCCAGAAGGCCGCCCGCCCGCCCAGCGGGAAACCACCTTTCACGAGGATGCCGGCTCCGAATGGAGCCGGCGGAGTGGAAGGGGTGCGACGGGTGCAGTGGCACCCGTCGCGATTTTCAGTGTCTGCATAGCAGACACTGAAAATCTCAATGGGGCCCTGTTAGGGGGCCCCTGCACTGCCCATGCTAGTGGCATGGGCAGTGCTGGGGCCCCCAGGGGCCCCACGACACCCGTTACTGCCATCCTGTTCCTGGCGGTGAAAACCGCCAGGAACAGGATGGCGGTAAGGGGGTCGGAATCCCCATGGCGGCGCTGCAAGCAGTGGCGCCGTGGAGGATTCCCTGCGGCAGCGGGAAACCGGCGGGACACCGCCGGTTTCCCATTTCTGACCGCGGCTTTACTGCCGTGGTCAGAATGCCCCCGGAAGCACTGCCAGCCTGTTGGCGGTGCTTCCTCCGTCACCAACCCTGGCGGTCATAGACCGCCAGGGTAGGAATGACCCCCTTAGTGTATTGGAGACTACGGTAATAAAATATATTGGCATTAGCCACACTTTGACACATCCTAGGGGTGGTGATAGAACGATGGATCTTAGGAAAAATGAGGCCAGATGGATAATTATACTCAAATCTATTGAAAAGGGCATTAATGTGGATGATGAAATGCATCACTTTCTATGAGTAAGACAATATAATATGTGATGTGACCATTAGTGTCAATGAAAGTATGTCATGGTTATTCTTTAGTAATAAGATAAACTATGAACAATGTGCTATGTGATTATTAGCATTAATAAAAGGATGTTGTTGTTATTGTTGATTGCATAAACATAAAGTTAATGTATGTAGATTATCTATGTTACACAGTTGTGGGACCAACTATGCTAACATTCCTATATCTATTTACTGAACAGTGTCTTATCCCTAATCTCTTTGTCTTCTTATAGACACATTTGGGTACTTTCAATATGTGACAATAATGGAGGATGATTCTATTCAAAATGGCAGGTGTTCTATGACTTGACTCTTTACAACACGGCGTGACTAATTTAGCCATGGATGAATGATTCTTTTTTGGTATTAAGAGTTTAAGTGCTAGATCTGGAACATATTTCTTTTTTGTGATTGTTGGCTGGCAGAGTTATGTTTGGTTGGAATCTGGTGGAACACTGATAAATTAGGGCATACAAATAAATTATATATAATGTGCCTTTAATTTGAATGACATAACCCTTACTTTAGTTATTTAATTTTGTTTTGTAGAAATATGTGGTTTAATTTATGTAAAAATTATTTATTTGTCTTTTGTTGAGAAATTGGGTTACATGAAGTAACATTCAGAGTTGAAAACTAGTCGTTTAGATATGGCTGCCGGGTAAATGAACCCAATGTTTGGAGCACATACCGATCTGCAATAATACATATATTGAGGATTGGAATTATGGTTTTCTGAAAATATTTTTTTCTTTTTTTGACATCTGATTTCACATACTTAGCGTTGTGGATGAGGTATAAAATATCCTGAAAAGGCATGTCTAATGTTGCTGGTAAATCCATGGATTATGAAGAATATTATGGACTTTTATTATTTTGAAACAAATGTTGTGTGATGGTAAAGTATAATTCAGTGATATCATTATGTAATTTGGTTCTGAACAATAATACGGTTCTACAATGTGAGAAATATTTGTTTATTTGTGGTATGAGGACTGTTGTGCCCTGAAGGATATGCCACTTGGTACTTACAAGATGGCCGCCACACTAATGAAAAAACTGCTTGGTCGACATGATTACTTGATACCGTATTGCGGTTTGATTGGCCAGCTGGGGTTTTAAAACCGGTCGTTTTCATTGACTTGGGTTTGCCTGGGTACACGAAACGCTGGTGTTGAGGCATTGGATCAGGTAGGATGTTAGAGTTGGATTGTAAGGCACAGAAAGATTTTAAGTGCAAAGAAATGCTCAAAGTGGCATTTCTAGAAAAGTAATATTAAATCCAACTTCACCAGTCAGCAGGATTTTGTATTACCATTCTGGCCATACTAAATATGACCTTCCTGCTCCTTTCAGATCAGCAGCTACCACTTCAATAATGTATGAGGGCAGCCCCAATGTTAGCCTATGAAGGGAGCAGGCCTCACAGTAGTGTAGAAACGAATTTAGGAGTTTTACACTACCAGGACATATAAACTACACAGGTACATGTCCTGCCTTTTACCCACACAGCACCCTGCTCTAGGGGTTACCTAGGGCACACATTAGAGGTGACCTATGTGTAGAAAAAGGGGTGTTTTAGGCTTGGCAAGTACTTTAAGTGCCAAGTGGAATTGGCAGTGAAACTGCACACACAGGCCTTTCAATGGCAGGCCTGGGACAAGGTAAAGGGGTTACTTGAGTGGGTGGCACAACCAGTGCTGCAGGCCCACTAGTAGCATTTAATTTACAAGCCCTAGGCACATACAGTGCACATTACCAGGGACTTATAAGTAGATTAAATAGTCCAATTGGGTATGATCCAAAGTTACCATGTTTAAAGGGAGAGAGCATAGTCACTTTAGCACTGGTTAGCAGTGGTAAAGTGTGCAGAGTCTAAAAGCCAGCAAAAACAGAGTCCAAAAAGTGGAGGGAGGCAGGCAAAAAGTGAGGGTGACCACCCTAAGGCATGTCAGGTCTAACAACTTGCCATTCAAGGAAAATTTGGGCTGTCAAAATGGGCACAGCAGGAGTGCGGCTGCATTGGCAGCCGCGCAGCAGTTACGACTTGGCGGGCGCTTGCCACCCGCCAAAGTTTTAATGAGGGCCTTAGTCCCTTTTTTGGAGATTTTCTTCACAGGGACGAACCTGCAAGTCAGGCTGGGTCACGGATAAGGCAAGCTGGCTAGATTTGCCGTCACAAGTCGGTCCCTTTATAGAGCTTTTTTCCAAACTTTCTCCAAACTTCTGGATCTTTTCCAGATGTTCCTTCAAGGTTCTTTTGAGGTCCGCAGTTCACCCCCAAGGTTCCAGAAGCTCTGAGATGCTCCTTGAGGGGTGCGGGCTCCAACTCCCAGAGTGCACCTGGCTCCAACTCCTTTTTGGCCACTGGACAGTGGTCAGCTGGTCAGTTTCTTCAGGAGTTGGTGTAGTGGACTCTGGTTAGCAATTTTTCACCTGTAGCAAATGGGGAGTCCCTCCTTGAACCAGTTGAAGCCAGGCAAAGTCCTTCTTGTGGTGAAGCCTAAGTGTGCAGCTGGTGCAGTCCTTCAGCGTGCAGTGTCCATATGCAGGTCAGGGGTCCAGCAGGGCAGTCCTTCTTCTCCTGTAGTTCTTACTTGTAGGGATCTGGTAGGGATCTGAGGTGTGGGTGCAGGTCTGCCAGTTTTATCCTTGCTCCTGGGTGAAAAACAGGGGGACCTGGTTCTCCAATCAGGTGCAGGGTCCTTCCCCCTGTGATGACCACTTCTTGGGAAGTGTGGCAAAAATAAATCCCAGGGAGCAACATTCCTCAAAAATCCATCATGGCTGAAAGTGATTTTTGGAGGTTACATCTGGCTGAGCCCACCCAGTGGTGTGGCTAAAAATCTTAAGCATACCCTTCTCCTGCCCTCTCCTAATCTAATCAGGGAGGCACCTAATTGTCTGGGTTTGCAGGAGGTGAGGGAGGTGCTGGGTTGCTCCAAACGTCCGTTCCTGCCTTTGAAGACTAGTTTGGCAGGCCTCCCCACTTCCTGCCTCTCTATCTGCTGAGGGAAGATCTCCTACCCCAGGCACATTTCTTTGTGTTGCTCCAGGCTACTTCACACCTCATCAAGGCTGCCTGGCCAGCCTGCCAGAGGCTTGCCAATCAGAGCAAAGCAGCAAAAACACTGCAGGGCTGAAGCTGGCAACTTTTCAGGTAAAGTTTAAAACTCTTTACCTGAACAAGTTATATTAAATCCCACAACTGGAAATTGTGGGATTTATTATAACAATTAATTTGATACCAAACTTGAGGTATCTGTTACTTAAGGGGACTTTTAAAATTAAAATAAAGTCTCCCCATTCTAGCCTATGGAGGCCATTCACTACATTGAGGGAAAAATGAATTTGGCTGTTTTACCTCACAAGGGCTTATAACAAATATTTTTATAAGGTCCCTGCTTATAGTTACATGGCACTAGGGGCACACAGGGTACACCTTAGGGGTACATATATGTAACAATAAGGTAGTTTAAGTCTTTGGAACTACTGTTAATTCAAAAGTCGAATTTGCATGTAACTTCAATTTAAAAGCGGCCAGCAAGGCAGCCCTGCCTTTAAAATGACACTGGGCACCTCAGCAATGCACCTATGAGTGCACCACCTATGCTGGGGTCCCTAAACCTACATGCCCTACCATATACTAGGGACTTATAGGTTGAGGTAGCCAATTATACTAAGCCTCATTTGCATACTCATTTTATACAGCGCACAAGCCGTGGGACTGGTTAACAGTACACCTGTGCCCCACCAGAGTCAGGAAAAAAACAGCAAATAGTTAAAAAAAAGGGGGGACAAAAAGTCAGGGGGCCTCTGCAATCAGCCCTGTTTTCCCACAGATACACACCATACATTAACCTGTACGTATCCTCTGGTAACTTTGCACATAGCAGGCAGGCTTAACTTAAGAGGCAATGTGTAAAGTATTTGTGTAACACTTCAGACAGTAACCCAGTCAAAAGACCACAAAAAGACTCCACAACAAGTTAAAAAATAGAGCTTAATTTTATGAACAAAACAAGGCCAAAACAACAAAAATCCAATAAGTAGAAGGCAAGATAAGAATTTTTAAAGAATAAACTGAAATGTAGTGCTTAAAAGCATAAAGCACCAACCTGGGCTATATGGCCACACTAGACCGGGTTAAATCCAAAAGTTCAGGCCAGACACAATAGAGCGCAGGTCTGATATATTCCCAGACATGTCCAGCTGAAGTTTCCCAAGAATTGAGCCAAAAATCCCATTTGCAGGGAAGAAGTTCACTGGGATCAAGAATAGAGACACTGGCGGTGGTCCAGGGTACGAAGAGTTGGCCGGACATTGTGGAAGGCCAAACTGCAGCCTTGCAGCATGAGCAGCGATGCTTGCTGTGCTGAGAGATGAACTTGAGGCAGCTTGTGCTGACTCTTTCGGAGACCGATGCTGTTCCAGTGCGATGGACCAAGTTGTCGTCGCAAAGAGCCCACGAGACGCCTCTTGGATGTTAGTAACAGGTTGTAGACGGACCCAGGAGGTGGAGCAAGTGCATTGGAAGTCTTCTGTGGGGGCAAGCCAGCAAGCCCTTGGTCACTCTGGATTCAAATGAGATGGGTCCAGTCCTTTCTTAGCAGGCAGCTGGGCAGCACAGCATAGAAAGTAGTTCTTCAAGAGCAGCAGTCCAAAGTGGCTTTCTTTATAGCAGCACAGCAGTCCTGGAAGAGGTCTTAACAGATCCGGCAGTGTACTGAGTTTGTAGGGTCAGAAGTCCAGTACTTATGCCCAGTTATGCCTTTGAAGTGAAGGTGATTGCAAAGACGGGTCTTTGAAGTGCAGGAAGGTCCTTTTTTCCTTCCCGGGCTCCAGGCTCACTACAGGGGGATATGCAGCCCTTTGTGTAGAAACAGGTCACAGTCTATTCAGGTGTGCCAGCTCCTTCCTACCATCTTGCGCAGGATAGACTATCAGGGTGTTGATAGCCCATCAGTCACACCTAAGCTACCATTGTGTTTGGCTGTCTAGAGGGAGTGCACAAAGTCCAGGTGTCACCCACCACAGACATGTACTGGAGACAGGCTGCAGGCACACAGGGCTAAGAGCAGGAAAATGCCAACTTCCTAAAAGTGGCATTTTTAGAATTGTTGCAATATATCCGACTTTATCATTAAAGATGATTTATTATTACAATCTCATATGTACTAAACATGACAGGCTTACCCTTTCTTAATCAGGAATTACAGCTTATTCAGTGTAATACGAAATCCCCAATGTTACCCTCCTTTGAGAGGGGTAGGCCTCACAGTAGTGAAAAAACATATTTTAGAGTTTTCACTACCATGTAATGTAAAACTTAAAAGTATATGTCCTGCCTTTAATGATATAGCATCTTGCCCTGCGGGCTACCTAGGGCCTACCTTGGGGGTGACGTATATAAAATAAAAGGGGAGTTAAAGGGATAGAAAGGGGCTTTAAATGCCAAGTCGATATGGCAGTGTAACACTGCATTCAGGCTGCAATGGCAGGCCTGGTACATGTTTTAAAGTGTTACTTAAGTGGGTGATGCCAGCAGTGCTGCAGGCCCAATAATAGCATTTAGTTTACAGGCCCTGGTCACATGTAGTCCATTTTACTAGGTACCTATAGGTAAGTTAAATATCCCAATTAGGTATATACCAGTCAAACCATGCTTTAGTGATAGAACACAAGCAATTTAGCACTGGTTAACAGTAATAAAGTGCATAGAAACCTAAGGCCAAAAAAACAAATTCTGCAAGAAGTGGAGGGAAAAGGGCAAAAGGTTTGGGGGTGACCCTGCAGAAAGGGTCATTTCCAATAGTTAGTCATCCTTAAATGAACCTGTGGTTTGCCCTGTTCCAGAGCCCTAGAGGGTGATCCAATAAAGCCAAAAGCGGAAAAAAAATACAAATCACAATACATGATGCAGTTAAGACATGGGACACAGGCGCAGAAGGGGACATGACGCTGGAGACTTGGGGAAAGCATGAGTAAGTTGCTCAGGCAAAGGGTTGAGTATGTTGCTAGCAGGCAGCTACAGCTGGCTCACTAGCTCAGTTACATGCTTTTGCTTGGGTACTGCTCTATGAGGAACCCAAAGATCATAAGTTTGACTCTTGTTGTGACCATCCTGGACTTTCATCCTCCTTAGGTTTATATTATTTCTATTTGCCATTATATGTCAAGGTTCTAAAGTGCAAAACTTCAGTAACAAATGCCTTGTAGAAAACACCAAGGTGTGCATTTGTGGATCCAATATGTCCTATGCATTAGCA
Source organism: Pleurodeles waltl (assembly GCF_031143425.1). NCBI lineage: Eukaryota > Metazoa > Chordata > Amphibia > Caudata > Salamandridae > Pleurodeles > Pleurodeles waltl. Next base: position 145,437,063 of record NC_090441.1, on the reverse strand, counting down.
AGTGCATATGTATGCATTGTGTTTGTGTGCAAAATAGCACACAATAAGTCTTGTAAGACTCTAAGGTTTTTTTGCCAAATTACCTTTCCAAGATAGAGCATTTTGTATTTGGAGAGGCACAATACAATTGTTTTCTTTGGATCTATTCTCACTGTCATCAGAGAGAGTAGAAGGTGTGTTTACTGTACTTAATGGCCAGAGGCACTGCGCCTTAAAGCTGCTTCAGAGCGTGATGTCCAAGGAGTCACACATCGGGCTCCTGTGTGTGTGACATGGATAGGCTGAATCAGCCTTGGGGGAGGAGGTGGAGCAGTGGCAGCAGGGAACAGGTGGCTGCTGTGTCAGTGGGAGGTATTTGGGGAGAGGTGGTATGTTCTGGGGTTTAGCAGGTGGCTTAATGGCATTTATGGAGAAAATATAGGATAGGTTCACAGCCAATGTGCCTATGAATACATAGTAAAGCACCAAATGGCTCCATGTAGATGTTGATGACTAGAATCTTGTTCCACCTGGAGATGCTCATATGAATAAATTGGTGTTATTTGGAAGTTAGGAGAAGAACCAGTGAACAACTTTGCAGATTAATCCCATTTGAGACTCCAGGATGTTTATGAGGGTGAGTTGGTCAACTGTGTCAAAGGCAGCAGAGAAGTCCAGCAATAACAGTAGACAGGGTTCATCTTCTTCTGTGATCAAAGGAGCATCATCTACGTTGTGATGTATAATATAGCTATCTCTGTGCTGAAGCGTGATCTAAAGCTAGACTGGAAGATCTCACGTGCAGGAGATGCTTAGCATTGATGTGATCTTGGAGTTGAACATAGATGCTTTTTCAATTGTCTTGCTGATGAATAGTAGCTGACTTATAGGCCAGTACCTTGCAAGGTCTACAGGATCTAGTGTAGGTTTCTTTAGGAGTGGGAGTAGCTTGCCTGTCTTGATAGGTTCTGCGAATGAGCCTTGAGATGAGGTAGGCATTGACCATGGTATACAGAAATCAGACAAAGAGGTTTGATGAAGGGCGAGGGCAAGACATCCCCTTGATAAGTATTGGAGGGGTTTGAGTGTGCCAGTGAAATAGCTAAGTATGGTGCTTTGAATACTGACTATTGTGGAATTCCATAGGGAGAGATGAAGTGGCTTAGGCCCTCATTCTGACCTTGGCGGTCGGCGGAGAGGCGGCGGTCGGACCGCGAACAGACCGGCGGTATTAAAAATGGCATTCTGACCCTGGCGGGAACCGCCAACACAGCCCGCCAACTTAACACTCCGACCGCCACAGCGGTACAAACAAACAGCGCGGCGGTTCCCGCCAACAGCCCGGCGGCAGACAAAGTACCGCCCACCCTATTACGACCCACCAATCTGCCACCTTTTCCGGGGCGGGAGCACCGCCGATAAGAACACGGCGGAAACAGACTACGAACGGGAAAACGCTCACCTCTACGCACTCCACGCGAGATTCCGGCAGTATGGAGCCAGAGTTACAGGTCATCCCCGCACTCCTATTCCTCCTCATATACCAGGAGCACGCCCGGCGGCGCGGAAGACATCGGTGAGTACTGCACCTACGACACAGGGGAGGGAAAAGATTACCGGCACACACCCACCCACCCACACCCACTACAACACACACATCAATGCATTTCCACAGATCACTGTCACAACCCACAAACCACCCCCCTCCGAAATAATGCAAAGACCAAAAGAAGAGATCATAAACGGGCAGATATATTGAAATATGTACGCCATTAATCCCAAAAAATAAATAAACTATGTACAAAATATATACAGCTACTAAATGTAGTCCAACCACTGTCCGTGGATCACAGGGGTCCTGTGCAAAGGGGCAAGGCCCAGTCCCACGACAAGAACTCCACGGAGAGAACACTGCAGGGGCATCAGAAAGAAAATAGGACAGGCACCTCAGGGGGAAGGGAAGGGGGGGCACCTCAGCCACTTGAGTACACGACGCCAGATCCACGAGGGGACTCCATGACCACTGGGCCATCCTGGGGAGAGCAAAGCCACAGTCCATACAGTCCATACAGTGGGTGGCCTGCCCACTGGGCCATCCTGGGGAGAGCAAAGCCACAGTCCAAACAGTCCATACAGTGGGTGGCCTGCCCACTGGGCCATCCTGGGGAGAGCAAAGCCACAGTCCATACAGTCCATACAGTGGGTGGCCTGCCCACTGGGCCATCCTGGGGAGAGCAAAGCCACAGTCCAAACAGTCCATACAGTGGGTGGCCTGCCCACTGGGCCATCCTGGGGAGAGCAAAGCCACAGTCCATACAGTCCATACAGTGGGTGGCCTGCCCACTGGGCCATCCTGGGGAGAGCAAAGCCACAGTCCATACAGTCCATACAGTGGGTGGCCTGCCCACTGGGCCATCCTGGGGAGAGCAAAGCCACAGTCCATACAGTCCATACAGTGGGTGGCCTGCCCACTGGGCCATCCTGGGGAGAGCAAAGCCACAGTCCATACAGTGGGTGGCCTGCCCACTGGGCCATCCTGGGGAGAGCAAAGCCACAGTCCATACAGTCCATACAGTGGGAGGCCTGCCCACTGGGCCATCCTGGGGAGAGCAAAGCCACAGTCCATACAGTCCATACAGTGGGTGGCCTGCCCACTGGGCCATCCTGGGGAGAGCAAAGCCACAGTCCATACAGTCCATAACAGACCCCACTGCCACTGGAGGAGGCAAGTTGGCCAGAGGACATCCTGCAGCCCTGCCCGAGATAGATCCTGCCCTGCCACGTCTGCCAAAGGGCCAGCGGTTCTTGCCCTGAAGGGCCCAGTTCAGCGGTTCTTGAGACGGCGGGGCCCAGTTCAGCGGTTCTTGAGACGGCGGGGCCCAGTTCAGCGGTTCTTGAGACGGCGGGGCCCAGTTCAGCGGTTCTTGCCTTGAAGGGCCCAGTTCAGCGGTTCTTGCCTTGAAGGGCCCAGTTCAGCGGTTCTTGCCTTGAAGGGCCCAGTTCAGCGGTTCTTGAGACGGCGGGGCCCAGTTCAGCGGTTCTTGAGACGGCGGGGCCCAGTTCAGCGGTTCTTGCCTTGAAGGGCCCAGTTCAGCGGTTCTTGCCTTGAAGGGCCCAGTTCAGCGGTTCTTGCCTTGAAGGGCCCAGTTCAGCGGTTCTTGAGACGGCGGGGCCCAGTTCAGCGGTTCTTGAGACGGCGGGGCCCAGTTCAGCGGTTCTTGCCTTGAAGGGCCCAGTTCAGCGGTTCTTGCCTTGAAGGGCCCAGTTCAGCGGTTCTTGCCTTGAAGGGCCCAGTTCAGCGGTTCTTGAGACGGCGGGGCCCAGTTCAGCGGTTCTTGCCTTGAAGGGCCCAGTTCAGCGGTTCTTGCCTTGAAGGGCCCAGTTCAGCGGTTCTTGCCTTGAAGGGCCCAGTTCAGCGGTTCTTGAGATGGCGGGGCCCAGTTCAGCGGTTCTTGAGACGGCGGGGCCCAGTTCAGCGGTTCTTGAGACGGCGGGGCCCAGTTCAGCGGTTCTTGCCTTGAAGGGCCCAGTTCAGCGGTTCTTGCCTTGAAGGGCCCAGTTCAGCGGTTCTTGCCTTGAAGGGCCCAGTTCAGCGGTTCTTGAGACGGCGGGGCCCAGTTCAGCGGTTCTTGCCTTGAAGGGCCCAGTTCAGCGGTTCTTGAGACGGCGGGGCCCAGTTCAGCGGTTCTTGCCTTGAAGGGCCCAGTTCAGCGGTTCTTGCCTTGAAGGGCCCAGTTCAGCGGTTCTTGAGACGGCGGACGGTCTATGGCCAACTGCTAAATGCCTGGTGGTGCCCTCCTGGGCAGCGGGGATGGTGCTCCTTCACTGCCCACCTGGGCTGTGGGTGGTGGGGCCCTCCTGGCCAGCTGGGCTGGGTCCTCCCTGGGCAGCGGCTATGGGGCTGGTGGGCTCTCCCGGGGCAGCTGTGCCGGTTCCTCCCGGGGCAGCGGCTATGGGGGTTGTGGGCTCCTCCTGGGCAGCAGGCCTGCTGCCTGACCTCTCCAACTTGCTGCCCTTGCCCTCCTTAGTCGTCGGCCTGTGGCCCTTTCCTCCCTTTGGAGCTGTGGCTGGTGACTGTCTCTGGGTGGTGTCCGGGGGGGATGTAGAAGGTGGGCTCCTGCGGCGCCCCTTCCGCCTTCTGCTCCTCTTCCCAGGGGGTGGGCTGGCTGTCCCCTTGCTGATGGGCGAAGATCCAGACATGCGGGCTGGCGGGCTCCAATACCCCTGCACCCTTGTCAAGGGGGCTGCAGGGCTGGTGGTGGCTGAGGTGCTCTTCTTACCCCGACGAGAAGGAGGGGGGGGCTCAGGGTCAGGAAAGAAGTTAGTAGTGGCGAGGAAGAGCTTCTTGGGACAATGGAGAGTGGTAGGTACAGTGGGAATGGGAGTGGAGGGAGAGGATGTGGTTGTAGGTGAGTCACGTTTGCTGTCTTTGGGTGCAGGTGCAGGAGGGATAGGCTGTGGTGAGGTGGATGGCTGTTGGGTGGGTGGGTGGCTGCGTTTGTGTGGTGTGGAAGAGGGGGTGACAGACACAGTGGGAGAGGACACAGGGGACGTGTAAATGGCAGTGGGGGTGGTGACTGCACGTGTGCGGACTGGAGTGGAGGGTGTGCTGGTGATGGAAACACTGGCTGATGGTGAGGTGAATGGAGGTGTGAGTGTAGACGTCACAGGGAGGGAGGAGGGAGACGAGGAGGTGGGGGTCACAGAGGTGGTAGTGACTGTTGGCATGTCTGCATCGGAATGTTGCGTGTGTGAATGTCTGCGTGATCTGTGGTGCTTATGTTTGGATGAGCTTCTCTTGGGTGTTGAGGTGTGTGCAGGCTGGTCTGATGGTGTGGGTGGGACAGGCAGAGGAACAGGAGACTGGGAGGAGGGAGTTAGTAGAGGCAGGCAGGAGACAGGGACAATGGCTGCCGTCAGTGCTGAGGCCAGAGCCTGGAACGATCGCTGATGGGCAGCCTGACCCGAATGAATGCCCTCCAGGTACGCATTGCTGCGATGAACCTCCCTCTCCACCCCCTGGATGGCATTCAAAAGGGTAGTCTGCCCAACAATGAGCGTTCGGAGGAGGTCAATGACCTCCTCACTGAGGGCAGCGGGGGTAACAGGGGCAGGGCCTGAGGTGCCTGGGGCGAAGGAGATGCCCGGCTTCCTGGCAGAGCGGGCACGGGGCGAACGCGGAGGGGCTGCTGGGAGGGCTGAGATGGTGCGCTGGGTGGCGGCTGTACCTGTAATGGCGGGGGGCATGGATGGTGCCACCCCCGCAAGGGAGCCCCCTTCCGAGGACGTGTCCGTGTCGCTGCAGGCTCCAGTCGTCCCCGTCGTGGAGCTCCCCTCGCCCTCCGTCTCACTGGTCCAGTCTGACTCTGTGGCATGGCCCTCCTGGGCCATGTGAGATGCAGCTCCCTCCTGCCCCGATGCCACTTCTCCTCCGCCTGATGATGCTGATGCACACAAGCACAGAAAGACAAACAAAAAGGGGGGGGGAGAGAGAAATAAAGGGATATTGATTACATGGATCTCCGGTACAGTTAGCGGACATGACAGACACAGATGCCCCCTGCACTAAGTTGCGCACTTGGGGTCCGCTACGCATTCCGTGGAACATGCCCTACACGCCTAGAGTTGACAACTGCACCCATGGATGACACGGCCCAGGGATGGCTGTACTGACACACTACTGAGGGTGGTGGCTGGGGACACAGGGGCTTACGGGGGTGCCCAGCCTACAGATATCGCCCTGGCCTAGGGGGACCCACAGCCCTCCTCCCCCACCCAGACACCTCCACTGCGCAACAACAGAGTAGATAATGCTTGGACTCACCCCCTTGTGTCTGCTGTGCTGCCCTCACGCGCCCATCCAAATCAGGGTAGGCCACCGCCAGGATCCGGAACATCAGGGGGCTCAGTTGACGGCAGGCACCCCGCCTACGTTGGGAGGCCATCCCCAGCAGAGACTCGGCGGTCTTCTTGGTCCCGCGGCGGATGTCCTCCCACCTCTTGCGGCAGTGGGTGCCCCGTCGATGGTGGACCCCCAGGGCCCGGACTTCCTTGGCGATGGCACGCCAAATCCCGATCTTCTCATTGGCGCTGACCTATGTGACACGTACAGGGAGGGAGAAATACCACGTTCAAGTTACTCAGCATTTTCCTTTCCAGTGGCCCAACGCCCCCCATCCCCGCCAGGCCCCCCGCCAGGCCCAACATGCCCCCCATCCCCGCCAGGCCCCCCGCCAGCCCCAACATGCCCCCCATCCCCGCCAGGCCCCCCGCCAGGCCCCCCGCCAGCCCCAACATGCCCCCCATCCCCGCCAGGCCCCCCGCCAGGCCCCCCGCCAGCCCCAACATGCCCCCCATCCCCGCCAGGCCCCCCGCCAGGCCCCCCGCCATGCCCAACATGCCCCCCATCCCCGCCAGGCCCCCCGCCAGGCCCAACATGCCCCCCATCCCCGCCAGGCCCCCCCGCCAGGCCCTCCGCCAGCCCCAACATGCCCCCCATCCCCGCCAGGCCCCCCGCCAGGCCCCCCGCCAGCCCCAACATGCCCCCCATCCCCGCCAGGCCCCCCGCCAGGCCCCCCGCCATGCCCAACATGCCCCCCATCCCCGCCAGGCCCAACATGCCCCCCATCCCCGCCAGGCCCCCCGCCAGGCCCCCCGCCATGCCCAACATGCCCCCCATCCCCGCCAGGCCCCCCGCCAGGCCCAACATGCCCCCCATCCCCGCCAGGCCCCCCGCCAGGCCCCCCGCCATGCCCAACATGCCCCCCATCCCCGCCAGGCCCCCCGCCAGGCCCAACATGCCCCCCATCCCCGCCAGGCCCCCCGCCAGGCCCCCCGCCATGCCCAACATGCCCCCCATCCCCGCCAGGCCCCCCGCCAGCCCCAACATGCCCCCCATCCCCGCCAGGCCCCCAAGCCAGCCAGTGGCCCCAAATCCAGATAGAATTAAACTCACTTGTTGGTCTGGAGGACCGTAGAGTAGCGCATACTGGGGGAGGACCCCATCCACAAGTTTCTCCAACTCCTCTCCAGTGAAGGCAGGGGCCCTTTCCCCAGTCGCAGCAGCCATTGTCCCTTCCAGACCGAGGTCACAGCAACACTTGCAGTATAGGTCCTCTCCTGTGAAAGTTCAAGTCGCAAGTGGATAAGTAGATAGAAAATGGCGGTCACGTCCGCGGCGGTGCGTACCGCGGCGGTGCGTCCCGCCACCGCCGGCGCCCTTCGCCATTGGCTCCTGAAACCCATAGGCTTCAATGTTAACCAATGCGGCTTCGCGCCGCGGTCTTCGCCCGCCGCCCGCCGCGGTGTGCCACGCCAGCGCATTGACCTCACATCCCATTGTCACACTTCACAGGTCAGGCAGCCGCCATTTCCAGGGCCCACATGGCTCAATTTCAACTGCGTCACACAGGCCTAGGCCTTGCATAGCCACTCAGACACGCCATTCACTGCATAGAGAATCGTATACTGTGCTAGCTGTGAGTACGTACCTGTGGGTTGCCTGACTGTGTGCTCCATGTTGTCCTTTCTAGGAACCGTCCGCTGGGTTGGGCGAGGAGACGGATGAATCCTCCCGTGTACCGACCGCTGGTGGACCTGTCGACAATGGAAGAACGCCACATTATCCTGACCTACCGTCTTAACCGTGCCACTATCCATGAACTGTGTGCCCGGCTGGAGCCCGACCTGATGTCCCCCATCCGCCAACCCACAGGGATTCCCCCTCTGGTGCAGGTCATGTCAGTACTCCATTTCTTGGCAAGTGGGTCATTTCAGACAACCGTGGGAATTGCTTCCGGGATGTCTCAGCCCATGTTTTCAAAGGTGTTATCCAGAGTGTTGTCTGCCCTGATGAAATCCGTGAGGAACTACATCATTTTCCCTGAGGTGGGCGAACTGGCTACAGTGAAGGGTGATTTCTACGCCCTTGGACATATTCCCAACGTAATTGGTGCCATTGATGGGACCCATGTGGCTTTGGTTCCCCCAAGAGACAGGGAGCAGGTGTACAGGAACAGAAAAAGTTACCATTCAATGAACATCCAGGTGGTGTGTTTGGCTGACCAGTACATCTCGCATGTAAATGCCAAATTCCCAGGGTCAGTGCATGACGCCTACATCCTGAGGAATAGCAGCATCCCTTACGTGATGGAACAGCTACAGAGACACCGTGTATGGCTAGTGGGGGACTCTGGGTACCCCAACCTGTCGTGGCTACTGACCCCAGTAAGGAATCCCCGGACCAGGGCAGAGGAACGGTACAATGAGGCCCATGGGCGTACTAGGAGGGTGATCGAACGCACCTTTGGCCTCCTAAAGGCCAGGTTTCGCTGCCTGCATATGACCGGTGGATCCCTAATGTACTCACCTAAGAAGGTGTGTCACATCATCGTGGCCTGCTGCATGCTTCACAACCTGGCTTTGCGCCGCCAGGTGCCTTTCCTGCAGGAGGATGGTCGAGACGGTGGTGTTGTGGCAGCGGTGGAACCTGAGGAGAGTGACGAGGAGGAAGACGACGGGGCTGAAACAGACAACAGGGACAGAATCATTGAACAGTACTTCCAATAGGACACAGGTAACATTTCAAAGATAATTTAGTAAATGTTAACTACTCTGCAGCATCTCTGCTGCCTGTCTATTTGCCCCAGTGTATGACGACTGAGTTTTGGCTTTTCCCTCCCTATTTCAGATCTGGGGTCCCCACTACGAGTCCTGTGCTTCGTTTCCCCATGGACTACAGCTTTGTGGCAGCTGTTTGTTGACTTCACCATGTACAAGGACATATTTGCACTGTCATGTCAATTACAATCTATTGAAATCACAGCCAGACTCCTGATATTTTGGTGCAAAATAGGTGTTTATTGAAGTGCTCAAAATGGGATGGGTGGTTTCAAGTGGGTGGGGGCTATGGTGAAGGAATGTCCATGGCAGAGTCCAGAGTAACAGTCACACAGGTGCATTGTCCAGAGGCCTGTGGAGAGATGGAGCATGGGCAGTTCGAGGATGGACAGGGTGACAATGTGGGACAGTGGGATGACATCAGGTGGTATCCATTGCTGGCGGGGGTCTTGACATCCTACTCTGTCTTGCGAGATCTCAGGGCCCTCTTGCGGGGTGGTTCTTCTCCTGCAGGAAGTGGGGGTCTGGTGGGCTGCTGCTGTGCGGGGGCCTCCTGTCCACTAGCGCCGGCGGAGGTGGATGGCTGTTCTTGGTCCCGGCTAGTGGCAGGGGCCCTTGGGTGTTGTTCAGTGTCCGCCCTGCTGTTTACGAGGTCCTGCAGCAGCCCTACCATGGTAACCAGGGTGGTGTTGATGGCTCGGATGTCCTCCCTGTACCCCCGATAGTGTTCCTCCTGCAGCACCTGGATCTCCTGGAACCGGGCCAGTACCGTCGCCATCGTCTCCTGGGAGCGGTTGTATGCTCCCATGATGGTGGTGAGGACCTCGTGGAGAGTGGGTTCCCTGGGCCTCTCCTCCCCCCCCTGTCGCACAGCTGCCCGCCGAGTTGCCCTGTTTCCCTGGGCCTCTGCCCCCTGGCCGGTGTGCCCACTACCACTGCCCCCAGGTCCCTGTTGTTGTTGGGGTGGTGGGTTATCCTGGGTGCCCTGTAGTGGTAGACACACCGCAGATTGACGCGCCCTGGAGACAGAGGCATGGGCCCGCTGGGTGGGAGCTGTGCTGGTGTTCCCAGGGGGGTTAGGGTCTATAGTGGCCTGTGCCTGTGTGAGGGGAACCGACTGTCCAGAGGTCCCCGATGGTCCGGGCTGGTCATCGGTGTCCAGATCGACAGAGCTGCTGTCATCGCTGACGGCCTCTTGGGTGGGGGGTGTGGATAATTCTGGCCCCTCCGCCGCGGTGTGTTGACGGTCGGGTCCTGCAGGGGTATAGAGGTATGGTTATAGTTTCAATGTGTGGCATATGGGTGTATCTGTGGGGTTCCCGTGTCCCCAAGTGCTGGCATTCGTGTGTGGGGGCTTTGGTGAGGGTGGCTTGTGGGGGGGATGTGTATATGCATTGGGCATGCTTTGGTGATGGGTGTCCATGCTTAGTGGACGCATGCAGGCCTAGGTTTTGGGATGTGTGGGTTGTGATGGTGAGACATTGGCGGGGAATAGGTGTGCTGGGGGTGGGGGTGAGGATGGTGGTGGGGGTGAGGATGGTGGTGGGGGTGAGGATGGTGGTGGGGGTGAGGGTGAGGGTGGGGGTGGGGGTGAGGGTGGGGTTCGAGGATGGGGGTGAGGGTTGGGGTCTGATTTGGCATGCAGGTGGGGGGGAAGCAGTATTGAAGCTTCAACTTACCAGTATCCATTCCTCCGCCGACTCCTGCGAGGCCGTCAGGATGCAGGATGTTCAAGACTTCCTCCTCCCATGATGTGAATTGTGGGGGTTGAGGTGGGGGTCCTCCGCCAGTCTTCTGCACGGCGATGTTGTGCCTGGATACCATGGAACGCACCTTCCCCCGTAGGTCGTTCCATCGCTTCCTGATGTCTTCCCGATTTCTGGGGTGCTGTCCCACTGCGTTCACCCTGTCGACAATCCTCTGCCATAGCTCCGTCCTCCGGGCAATGCTGGTGTATTGTATCTGTGTGCCGAACAGCTGGGGCTCTACACGAACGATTTCCTCCACCATAACCCTGAGTTCTTCGTCTGTGAAGCGGGGTTGTCTTTGGGGTGCCATGGGGTGGTGTGTATGATGTGTGGGGTGGAGTATGTGTATTTAAGTGAGTTGAGTGTGGTGGTGTGTGTTGTTTTGTGTGTGGATAGTGTGTGGGTGATGGTGTTGAGTGGCTGTGGCTGTTATGTTTTGGATGCTGGTGTCTCGCTCTTGCCTTCTTTACGAATTTTTAAGCGTAGGGGTTTGTGGGTGATGTGGGTGGGTGTTTTATATTGTATTGTGTGTGTGGGAGTGGTGTGTGTATGTGTATCAGGTGTGTGGGATTCAAATCGACCAATGTGGGTGAGTTTTGTTCGTTTGTGTGTATTCTGACCGCGCCGGTGTGTCCCGCCAATGGAATACCGCGTTTGAATGACCGCCGCGTGGATTCGTGGGTCGTAATGGCATGGGCGTATTTCTGTTGGCGTGGCGGTGGAGGTTTGGTCACCTCCACCTTTCCGCCGACCGCTGGTCTGGCGGTCTGTTGTGGCGGTCGGATTTTCGGAGGTTTGCCTTCTGCGGGTCAGAATGACCGTGGCGGGTTTCCGCGACCGCGGCGGGATTATGGAGGATTTCTGACCGGCGGTAGGCGCCTTTTACCGCCGAGGTCAGAATGACCACCTTAGTGTTGTTGATGTGATATCAGATCATCGGTAGAGACTGACGAGATGGCATTGCACTTGCACTGGTATGCTACTTTGGCATTTTAGAAATATTATTTCATTAAGTCACGTTTTTTCAGAATAGGAAATATGTGTGTCTCTCAAGGGGGTAATGGGGTGCTTATGTGTCTTGAAAAGCAACCTGCTACTATTTGTTGCTTCATTAGTGGTGTTGCCATAGTACTTTGCTTTGGATGATATGATGAACTGTCTGAATGTTATGCAGTGACTCTAAAGTGGCATCATAAATTCTGTTATTTTTCCATATTATTTTCTGTCTGAAGATGTATTGTTTATTGTTTATAAGGTCTTTAGAGTACCAGGGTGCAGAAAGCTGTTGTTTGCACTTGTGGGTTTTAACTGGTGCGAGGAGGTTCATAATAGTTTTCCAAAAAAGTACTGGAGTTGTTTAGAAGGGTGTTGGAGGCGAACATGTAGTTCAAAAGGTGAGAGATGAGTTCCACCTTTAGATTGTCTATGAAAGGCGTTGAAAGATCTAAAGGGTTGATCTTCTCTTTTGGTCATACCTCGGTTTATTGGTGAGATCCTGAGCAGTGAGATAGATAGTCAGTCCAGTCCAGGGCTATGGGTGGTTTGCATTGGATTGTTGGTAGAGTTAAGAAGACAAGGTCAACGATATGGCCTTTTGAGTGTGTTGGTTGTCTGACGTGCTGTATCACATTGAGTGTATTGATGAGGTTGAAGATTGTGTCTCTTGTTTTGTTGGCTAATCTTGTTTGAGAGGCTGAAGTCACCCAAGATGGTGGTTTAAGGGTGTTGAATGGAAGAGATGATGAAGAAATCTGAGAATTCATCAATGGAGTCCTTGTTATGTAGATGCAATGAAAGGTGGTGGTCATAAATACAGAGTGTGGGATTTGGGAAGTCAACAGCTTCATGGAATTCAGCATTGCTTGCTTGCTTACCTAAGTCACAACCAGGAGGACTTGTAGATTACAAAACCGCTTCCTCCCTTCAAATGTGTGTGGTCCATAAAATGGATGCTTTAGCTTGTGGTGAAAAAGGACATCTAGCATTTAAAAGGTAAACCCTGTTTTACGATAATGAAGGAGTCAAGTTTGTGATAGGTGATGTGGTCTGTGATTTCTGGTGTATGGATTACTGCAAGGTGAGTGTTAGAAGCATGAGTTGAAATGTGGGCAATGTAGTTTGATTGTGATAGTTAGTGGGATGTGTATTTTTAATGGAATTGCAATGTGAGTGTTTGTGGTCGCTTTGGTATGGGTATCACTGTTGGGATTGGCAGTATAGGTTGGGAAGCTGGGAGAGGCACATACTTATATTTTGCCTTGCAAGCTTCACTGGTACATCGGTTCTCGTCAAAGGCCCTTTCTAGATCTAAGAGACCCAAAAAATCAATCACTTTTTCTATACCTTCCTTTGCTGGGTATACCCACCAAATGGGGCGCACTGAAGAGTTGATTGAAGTGGGGTGAAGGTGAGAAGTGATGTAATTATGAAAAATCCAGTGATGTCATTTCCTGCATAGATGAATGATGGAAAATCCAATTATGTCACTTTATGTGCAGATGGATGATGGGAGAATAAGTCCTATTGCTTGCCTTTCTTTTAAAGGAGGTTGAGGTTTAATGGAGAAACAATGATCGCACTTCCAGTGCAGGTCCAAACAAGCAACACACTTGTCTATATTGCCTTTGGTTGGAACAATTCGGTGATGGGACACCCTGAAGAGTTAATTGAAGTAAAAGAAACAAAGGAAGTGATGTCACTTTCCTACGCAGATGGATGATGGTAAATCAATAATTACATTTATTTTCCCTATAGGTGAGAGGGAGGGCTCAATCTCCCCATGCCAGTAGCTGTTAGGGTCTAGCTTTCTTTTGGACAGTATTTCTTTCATTCTTGTAGGTAAGGATTCAGTTGGAGCCAGCAACCCACCAAGACTCAGCCTATGAACAGGGTTGTTAAAACAAGGCCACTGTTGCACACCTACTTTCAAATACCTACATCACTTCTATTAAAAATCTTGATTTAGGACTCACCACACTCCTGAGTGCCAGAATACCCTGGTGGGTGACAGTTTCCACTTTATGTAGTATAATCATCATTATATGCTACCCTAAGCCTGATGTCATCCATGATTGGGTGCAATCAGACTCACAAAACAAGAAAGATCCTGAAAGATTAAATGAAGTGCCAGGTGCCTTTGAATTTGACTTGCCAGAAGGGGAGGGAGATGGATGAAAAGCGACATTTTTAAAGAAAAATTGTCCTACGAAAATTGATACTTTGGGGCATGAAGTTGTCAACCTAACAAAACCTGACCAGCAGATATGTATTTACATGAAGCCTTACTTCTTGTGTTCTAATAGCTGCTGCAAGTTAGCACATAAAGATGGATCAACTAAAAAGTATGTCCTCTACCCACTCTAACGGACTATGAAATATTGGTGCTTTAGTGCAGTAATAATACTTCTAGCAAGGAACACGCTTGTAGGCATTTTTAAATCATACATGGAGTTTGCTCACAACGTTAAATAGCAGATTTTATATGAAAAACTATTTTATTGTTTTGGGAGGCTTCTTCAAGAACAAAGGAACAGCTTTTCTATTGAATTTAGCATTAGTTCCTTAGATCAAAACGCATCCTCAGGTTCATTCTGGATGGAAGGGTGCATTTTGTGCTAAGAAACTACTGCTAAATGCAGGGTTACACTCCTAGCGTAAACTTGCGCATTTTTGCTGTTAGCGGCTTTTGACATGATCAATCAGCCCATAAGATGTTGTAGCCGACACGTGTTTCGTCCCACTCCGGGACTTTATCAAGGCTGGTAAGACATTAACACCCAAAAAGGAAAAAAAAAATGTTTGTCATCTAGTTCATGTATCTATCTACTCATAGATATTTGGAATATCCAACTCTCAATTGATACTTGCCAAATACCACCTTATAATCAAATGGCCCATACTATTGTCTTTATTTAAGACCACAGTGCCAAGTATACATAAAGGAAAGAGCTTCAAGTTAAAGTACAGTCTGACACCCATAGATTCAAAAAGACAGTTATTAAGCCTAAGAAAAGGACCTCAATGATTCCATTATGTGAAACATGCTTTAGTAATAGTGTCCAAAAGTATGAAGGTGAAGTTAGAAAGTGGCCACAGAATCCCATAGCAATATACCTTATGTTCTGTTCAAGAAAAAAAAAAACACTCCGAGTCTCAAATTCAAAAGAGTGCAATTCTGTAAAAGAATGTCCAAAATACTGTATCATGTATTTTAGCCACTGTCTACGACTCAATCTATGTGTCCACACATATCACATAAACCAACCTCATTGTTAGTTTGTCTGTATGTTTTATAATATCCTGGTTTGAGTCTTTATCATCTCTTAGTTCTCCCGTATTTCAAATTTTCAGATTCGTAATGCCGGTCTGAAAGTCGCATATGGTAACACGTGTATGTCTAAATACCTTAGACAACAAATATACTTTTGTTGAATACAATAACCAATAACCATAAAATTCCAGAATCCATATCATATTAGTATATCAATTCCACATAACGACCAAACTGAGATTGAATGGCTCGCACCCATGCAATATCACTTTCTCCACTTAATTGGGTTGGCAATTACATAATCATCAAAAGCCAAACTAGGGCCATTACACGCCTGAAAATATTAAAAGTACATACTTATCAAATATGATGTCTCTTGCCATAACTTTGCTTCCCCAAATGAAGTTGTCATCAATCCTATATGTCAATATCTCAAAAAGAGGTTTTACATATATATCATAAATTGTGCAGTATAAGTCAAAAAAGGAAGTGAATAGTAGTTCATCACATAATCTCACATATCCTTAACAAAAGTTCACTCGAAAATCCTCTTAAAAGATGGCAATATATTAAATTCAAATTATATATACATTGCTATCTGAGTACCTGAGTAATATTATGGCCCTCATTACAACAGGCTGGCGATAAGTACGGCTAAATTATGACCATAGCGGTTAAATCTCCGAAAGACAACCAACTTCCGCCCACCATATTAAGACACATCACTCCGCCACCTTTTCCGGGGTGGTGCCAATGCCATCAAAAGCCTGGCGGAAACACATCACAGAAGTGAAAGGACCCAACATTGGAGACACAGGGAAGAACCACGCCGCCATGGAACCAGAACTGCAAGTATTCCCAATGATCTTCTATGTTAAGCTCCACCACGGACACCAACGCTGGCGAAGACGACGACAGTGAGTACAGCCTCCTAGCACACAAGGGGGGGGAGAAATATGACAGTGACACACACACGCACAACACACACACACCATACACACAACTAGCTGCACAAGAAAACAATTTATCCCTGTAAATCAGCTGAATAATGCAAAAACAACAGGAATTGACTAAAGTGAGTCTAATAAGATCAACACAAAATTAATAATTCAATTTGGCAATGTAACAGATATGTACAAAAAAGGGACACTGCTCAGTCCTCAGTTCACAGGTGCCACATGACCACAGGGCAAAGTCCAAGGCCCCACTCGTTCCCTGCACCAATGCGGAGAGAACACTGCAGGGGCATCAGTTGGGAAATAGGTAAGCACCTCAGTGGGACGGGGGGGCACCTCTGCCGGATGCGGAAACAAGACCACTGGGTCTGGAGGGGGCAACATGCCATGTGCTTGGTCCTGGGGAGTGCAAGGCCACAGTCTCTCAAGTGGGTGACTTGCCCACTGGTTCTTGAGGGGGCAACATGCCCTGTTCTCGGTCCTGGGGAGTGCAAGGCCACAGTCTCTCAAGTGGGTGACCTGCCCACTTTTTCTGGAGGGGACAGGCCACACAGCAGTCCATGGAGGCTGGATCATATGGCGTCCGCTGGCGATGACCACTGCACTGTGGTGGTGGTAGTGGGAGGCTCCTGCTCAGCCCCTGCACCCTCCGATGGCTGCACTGTGGTGGTGGCGGTAGTGGGAGGCTCCTGCTCACCCCTGCACTCACTGATGGCTACACAACCATGGCTTGTGGTGGGGGCCCCAGGACAGCTGCTGGTGTACGCTCCTTGCCCTTTCTGCTGGCTGGTGCAGTCTCCTTGCCCTTTCTGCGGGCTGGTGCGGATCCTTCCCCTTTTTGCTGGCTGGTGCAGGCTCCTTGCCCTTTTTGATGGCTGGTGCAGGCTCCTTCCCCTTCAGTTTATGTGACCTGGAATCCTTTCCACCACGAGTAGGTGCTGATGGAAATGGGCCCGTGGACTGTTTGGCTGATGTACTTGGCTGGGTTCTTGATATTCTGGCCATACGTGCAAGACAGGGGGGAGGAGGGGTCGATGGCAGAAAGCAAAGCTTTTTAGGGACATTGGGGTGGGAAGAGGGAGAAGAAATGGGAGTGGAGGATGAGGGAGTGGTTGTTGGAGGTATATGCTGGATTTGGCTGCAGGGGCATGAGTTGTATGCTGTTGTGAGCTGGATGGCTGTTGGGTGTCGGAGTGCTTGCATTTGTGTACTTTGGGGGGGACAGACACGGTGGGAGAGGGCACAGGGGACTTTGCATGGATGTTGTGGAGGTGTCTGCCAGTGAGGTGTGTGTTCTGCTTGGTGTGGTGATGAGGCAGGTAGTGGATGATGATGTAGCGTTTGCAGGTGTGAGTGTGAGTGTGGATGTAACTGGGTGGGAGGTGGAGGAGGAGGAGGGGGAGACAACGGAAATAGTGGAAATAGTGGATGTTGTTGTGTCTGCAACTAAATGGTGTTTGTGTGAGTGCCTGTGGGATGAAGTATGGTGCTTGTGTTTGCCTGTGACACTTTTGGGTGTTGTCCTGTGTGCATGCTCATCTCGCTGTGAGCTTGGGATAGGTTCGGTTGGGTATGAGGAGACTGGGAAGTGGAAGTTGGAGGGGGGACAGTTGAATCAGGGACAATGGCTGTCATCAGAGAGGAGGGCAGAGCTTGAATCGATCTCAGTTGGGCCGCCAATCCACCGTCAATGCCCTCCAGGAATGCATTAGATTGCTGCATCTGGGCTGCCAGCCCCTGGATGGCATTCACAATGATTGATTGCCCTTCAGAGATGGATCTCAGAAGGTCAATAGCCTCCTCACTGAGGGCAGCAGGGCTCATTGGGGCAGGGCCTGAGGTGCCTGGCAAAGGAGATGCCCACCCTCGTGGGTGAGCGGGCAAGGGAACTCACTGAGGGGCTGCTGGGAGGGCGGTGCTGGTACGGGGTGGCTCTGTACCTGTAGCTGGTGTAGTCACAGAGGTGTCCGCCACCACCAGGGAGCTCCCATCAGAGGAGGTATCAGAGTCTGTATTATCCCCTCCAGTCTCCGGCGTGGTGCTCCCCTCACCCTCCATCCTACTGGTGCCCTCAGCTTCGGTGGACTCTGCCTACTGGGTCCAGTGGGAAGCAGCTCCATCCGTCGCCGGTACCTCTGCCCCTCTGCCAGATGATGCTAATGCACATAAGGACAGGATGACAAAACAAGAATGGGGGGAGAGAGACAAAGGATACACTGGGTCAATGACTGCACCAACACCACTGTTGGTGTACACAGCACCCTCACACACAGGGTACAGGCCTACGCACTATGCATTGCACTACCAGTGATATTGCTAGCCACCAAGGCATGCGGATGAGCACACACGCCAACTGCAGCCCTGACCAGTAGTGGATGCTAACAAGCTAGGTAGGCAGTAGCCACCAGAGGACCTATGCAGCTATGTCTGGCCTGGCCTAAGGGCACCCACTCACACCCACGGACCACCCAGATACCGCCCCTCCTGCAGTCTCTTTCAATGATGGCAACTGTACTCACCCCCTTGTGGCTGCTGTGTTGCCCTCAAGCGCCCATCCAGCTCTGGGTAGACCACCGCCAGTATGCGAGCCATCAAGGAGGTCAGGGTTTGATGGGCACCCCTTCCTCGTTGGGAAGCCATCCCCGGCTGGGCCTCCGCAGTCTTCCATGCCCAGCGTCTCAGGTCCTCCCTCTGTTTCCAACAGTGGGTGCTCCGCCTGCTATAGACCCCAAGGGTCCACACCTCATTGGCAATGGCACACCATATACCCTTCTTTAGATGGCCGCTGATCTGCAGAGGCAATACAGACAGGGGAACACCATTAGACAAACAGGCCAGGCAGTTACACAAATGGCCCACCATACCCGTTTGCAGCACTATTGGCACACACATAGCCCAGCACTCAATGTGTACCCAGCCAGGAGGACATTCATCCCCCCTTACACGATGCCTTCACACACACCTCCATACATGCATGGCACATGCATCCTGCCCACAGTGTACTCACCTGTTAGTCTGGAGTCCCATACAGCAGTCTGTACTGGGGTAGGACCCCCTCCACCAGTCTCTCCAACTCCTTCAAAGTGAAGGCTGGGGCCCTTTCCCCGGTCACACAGGCCATGGTAGGTGCTGGACACAGGTCACAGCAGCACATGAAGTGTAGGTCATATACTATTGAAGGTCATGAAACAAGTGAGAAATTAGATGGAAAATGGCAGTCACATCCACGGCGGTGCAAACTGTCACTGTTGGTGTAGATCACCATTGGCCACTGTACCCCATATGGCCCAATATTAACCAATGTGGAATTGCACGGTGGTTCCTGACCGCCTCCCACTACGGCGCACAATGTCAGCGGTATTACCTTACTTCCACCTGTCCCACCACACAATACAGGCGGACGCCATTTCATGGGGGGCAGGCCTATGGAATAATGCTGCATCACAGGAGAAATAGGAACATACTGGACAGATCACACTGACCCAAAACAGGTATACAGATTGCAAACTACTGTTGTGGCTCCATTGTTCAGTTTGTGACAGCCTCCTCACTCTTTTGTCCCTTAGATTCCTACCACTGTGGATGAATAGGAGATGGAGACACCGTGTACAGACCCCTGGTGGACTTGGCTACACTGGATAACAGGCACATAATACTCACCTACAGACTGCACAGGGTCACAATCACAGAGCTGTGTGCCTAATTGGAGCCTGACCTTATATCTGCTATCCGTCACCCCACTGGGATCTTGTGCAAGTTGTATCAGTGCTCCATTTCCTGGCAACTGGTTCTTTCCAAGTGACAGTGGGCTTAGCAGCAGGAAATTCTCAGCCAATGTTCTCAATAGTGCTGACAAGAGTACTGTTTACGCTGATAAAACAAATGTGCATCTACACTGCATTCCCCCAGGTTGAGGATTTGGCCACTGTGAAGGCCGAATTTTATGCAATGGGACATATCTCCAATATAATTGGGGCAACTGACGGAACACATATTGCATTTGTCCCCCCCTACCAGAATGAACAGGTGTTCAGGAATCGTAAGAGTTTTCACTCTATGAATGTGCAGGTGGTGTACTTGGTGAACCAGTACATCTCCCACGTCAATGCTAAGTACCCTGGGTCGGTGCATGATGTCTTTTTCCCGAGGAATAGCAGCATCCCAAATGTGATGGGCCAGCTACAGAGCCACAGTGTGTGGCTAATAGGTGAGCCCTGGTTCCCACCCAGTATATGTTGGTGTATGGGTATGGTGTGGGCCATGTAGGATAGTGTGTGGCTAAATGTTGTCCCTCAATATTTGCAGGTGACTCTGGTTACCCAAACCTATCATGGCTGCTGACCCCTGTGAGGAATGCCAGGACAAGGGCAGAAGAACGTTATAATGGTGCACATAGGTGAACCAGAAGAATAATTGAGAGAACCTTTGGCCTCCTGAAGTTCAGGTTCCAGTTCCTCCATCTAACAAGTGGAGCCCTGTGCTACTCACCCAAGAAGGTCTGCCAGATAGTCGTGGCATGCTGCATGTTGCACAACCTGGCCCTCAGATGCCATGTCCCTTTTCTGCGGGAGGAGGAGACTGGAGATGCCCCAGTGGCAGCGGTTGACCCTGTGGACAGTGAGGATGAGGAGGCAGAGGATGAGGACAACAGAACAACTGTAATCCGTCAGTACTTCCAATGACACACAGGAGAGACAGTGTAACTTTACATTTCAATGACTTTGGTTGTATTCTGTGTTGCATTGACATGCTGGTGTTTCACACTTCCATGCCCACTTACTGTTACCTGTGGCTATTCAATTTGCAGATGTTAGTGATTTGACAAATACTCCTGGTATGATCACAACAGCCAGCTACAGGTCATTCATTCTATGCTCATTCTATGTACTGGTTGCACTTGTTTCAATCAATACATTTTTGAAATACATGACATACATGAAATCGACTTGTTGCAAAGGGTGTTTATTGAAGTGCTAACATATAGGGGGAAAGTGCAATGGGATGGGGTGATGATGGAGGAAAGTCCAGGGTATTGTTTCAGTCTGTTTGTAGCACAGGTACATTGTCCAAGGGGACAAAGGAACGGGAGAAATAGAAGCTCAAGGTAGACAGGGTGACTGAGTGGGACAGATGAGAGTCTCATTTCCTGGTGGGGGTCTTGGCAAGTTTCTCTGGCTTCTGTCTGGATCGCAGGGAACGTTTGCGGGGTGGTTCACCTTCTGCAGGGGAGGGGTGCTCGTGCCCTGTGAGTCCTCTGGCAGGGCCTCCTGGCCACTAGTGGCAGCAGAAGTGGAAGGCTGTTCTGATGACTGGCTAGTGGCAGAGACCCGCTGGTGTGAGACTGCCTCCCTCATAATGTTGGTCATGTCTGCCAGCACCCCTGCTATGGAGATCAGGGTGTTGTTGATGGCCTGAAAGTCCTCCCTGATCCACTGGCACTGTCTCTCCTGCAGCTGCCTGTTCTCCTGCACGTTATCTAGGATCTGGCCCATCGTGTCCTGGGAATGTTGATAGGCTCCCAGGATCTCTGAGAGTTCCTCCTGGAGAGTTGCTTTCCTGGGCCTGTCCTCCCACTGGTGCACAGCAGTCCTCCCAGTGTCCCTGTTGGCCTATGCCTCTGTCCCCTGAACCGTGTGCCCACTGCCACTGACTCTAGGTCCCTGATTGTCTTGGGTGCGAGGTGTACCCTAGGGTCCCTGTATGGGTGGGCACACTGCTGATTGATATGTCCTGGGGACAGAGGTTTGGGTACACTGGGTGGGTGCTATGGTGTTGGATCCTGATGGGGGAGGCTCTGTGGTGGTCTGTGACTGGGCTTGGGTAACTGGCTGTCCAGTGGTCCCTGATGGGCCAGGTATGTTGTCCAGATCCTGAAGTCCAGAGTTACTGTTGTCACTGTGGGCCTCTTCTGTTGGAGGACTAGATACTGCTGGCACCTCCTCTCCAGTGACATTGACTGGGGTACCTGTGGGGATGTAAATGATGTGCTATTCTTCATGTGTATGACATATGTACATCCCTGGCTTCCTCTCTATTTCCCCTTATTTGTGTATGTTGGTGTATGGTGGGATTGTTAGTTCTCTCTGCTATGCATGCTTTAGTGATGAGTGTCCATACAGGGCTGTGAGGGGTGTCCATGCATTGGTACAGCATGCAGGGCCTGGCAGTGGGATTAGTGAGATGTGATGGTGGGGTGTTTGGGATGTAGTGGAGTGATGGGAGTGAGGGTGAAGGTATGTGATGGCATGCAGGTATGGGGGTGATAATTGTTGAAAGTTGACTTACCATAGCCCAGTCCTCCTCCTACTCCGGCCAGGCCCTCAGGATGCAGTATTGCCAAGACTAGCTCCTCCCATGCTGTGAGTTGTAGGGGTGGAGGTGGGGGTCCACCGCCAGTCCTCTGTATAGTGAGCTGGTGTCTTGCTGCTATGGAACATACCTTCCCTCGTAGGTCGTTCCACCTCTTCCTGATGTCGTCCTTTGTTCTGTGGTGCTGTCCCACGGCCATGACCCTGTCCATGATTCTCCGCCATAGCTCCATCTTCCTTGCAATTGATATCTGCTGCACCTGTGCTCCAAAGAGCTGTGGCTCTACCCTGACAATTTCCTCCACCATGAGTCTTAACTCCTCCTCAGTGAAACAGGGGTGCCTTTGTGATGCATTGGGTGTTATATGATGGGTGTTGGAAAGGGTGTGTTGAGTAATGTGTTGGGGTGTGTGAAGTGGGGTGCGTGAGGGATGTATGGGTCTATGTGGTGTGTGTATGGAGTTGTGTCAGTGGTCTTGGTGTCAGTCTCGTGCCAATGAATTGTAATCATAAAGGGTTGTGGGTAATGTGGGTGTGTGTTTTGTAGTGGTGTGGATGTGGTGTGTATGGGTGTCAGGTGTGTGTTGTTTGAATTGTCCAATGTGGTATTGTTTTATCTGTGGGTGTCCATTGTGAGCGTGGCGGTATGTACCGCCAATGGTTTACCGCCGTTGAATGTCCGCCGTGGTCATTTGTGGGTCAGAATGAGGTGGGCGTTGTTCTGTTGGCATAACGGTGTGGGTTTTGATGCCGCCACTTTATCACTGACCTTTAGTGTGGCGGGTTTGTGTCTGTGGCTATGTTCTGTCAGATTGGTGTGTGTGTGTCATAATATGGTGAACAGATACTTGCCGCTACTGCAGTAATCTGGCGGCCATCAGCGTAGCGGTAAGCTGGAGTTACCGCCAATGTCATAATGAGGGCCTATGTTTTTTTCCAGTTTTTCATTACCCTAATGTTGCTAAAAAAAGTTGTTTTGGATAGAAATGCATTCGTATTTGTAAAGCCAACTGCAACCACTGTGAAATGTTTTAAATCCTAGGCTTATGCTTCTTCAGGCCACACACTCTTAAAGAGATATAGAAGATATTCAAATCTTGCTCTCTTTGGATAGGATAAACACCAGTGACATGGATCGATGACAAATATTAGATGACTTGAAAATTAGTCAAGATCTTACGCTTACTAGCAAATTCAAACCCAAATCTAAGTTTACACCAGCGCTACCAACTGACAATGTTATAGATACCTTTGGAAAATTGGTCAAGGAAGATCTGAGTAGACTAGACAAAAAGATTAGGATGGTTAAATCATATATCATATAATATAACTAAAAAAGAAAAATCCCCGTTACAAGATCTATGTGATAATTCTAAGCTGGTTGTAAAGGAGGCAGATAAGGGCAGTAATATAGTCATCCTAAATAGATGTGATTATGTTAATACTGGAAAATGAGTTATTGGTAAGGGCAGGTAGGTACCTACACTTAGCAATAGGCCACTAACCTCCACTAGGGTCCAGTTAGGTCTCAGTAAATTAAACCCAGCTCAACCCTTGGTAGCTTGGCAACGAGCGTCAAGGCTTAACTTAGGAGACAGAGTGTAAAGCATTCAAATATCACAAAACAGTATTTAAATAAAACACAGGAAACAGTTTAAAAATCCGAAACCAATTTATAAAAATAGATTATATTCTTTTCTTTAAAATGACACAAAAGCTAATAAAATCGGATAAGGGGAACCGGAGATATGAATTTTTAAAGAATAATTTTTTTAGTGCCTAGAAACAAAAAGCACCAATCGGGTTATCGGTTTGCACCTCGACCGGGACAAAGTCAAAGATTAAGGCCGACCGCGATGTAACCCTGCTTGGCTACAGGCTGTGGGAGGCCTCGGTTAAAAGTTTACCTTTACACTTAGGGGGTCATTCTGACCCCCGCCGGCGGCGGATGCCGCCGGCCTGGCGGGAACCGCCAGAAGACCGTACCGCGGTCAAAAGACCGCGGCGGTCATTCTGAGTTTCCCGCTGGGCTGGCGGGCGACCGCCAGAAGGCCGCCCGCCCGCCCAGCGGGAAACCCCCTTCCACGAGGATGCCGGCTCCGAATGGAGCCGGCGGAGTGGAAAGGGTGCGACGGGTGCAGTTGCACCCGTCGCGATTTTCAGTGTCTGCTATGCAGACACTGAAAATCTTTGTGGGGCCCTGTTAGGGGGCCCCTGCAGTGCCCATGCCATTGGCATGGGCACTGCAGGGGCCCCCAGGGGCCCCACGACACCCGTTCCCGCCAGCAAGGTTCTGGCGGTCAAAACCGCCAGAACCAGGCTGGCGGGAAGGGGGTCGGAATCCCCATGGTGGCGCTGCCTGCAGCGCCGCCATGGAGGATTCCTCAGGCCAGTGGAAAACCGTCGGGAAACCGCCGGTTTCCCTTTTCTGACCGCGGCTTTACCGCCGCGGTCAGAATTGGCCTGGATGCACCGCCAGCCTGTTGGCGGTGCATCCGCGGTCCCCGGCCCTGGCGGTCTATGACCGCCAGGGTCGGAATGACACCCTTAGTCTTTTTTCTGAAGATTTTCTTCAGCGGGATGAGCCTGCCAGTCCAATCCGACCTCCTGGAGCCCTTCTCCGGATACGTGTTGCGGGAATCCTCGGTTTAGATTTTTCCCTTCGGACTTAGTCGTTTTTTCAAGTTGAAAATCCTTCGCCCGTGATAAACCTGGATCTTGATCTGACATCCCTGGAGCCCTCATCATGATACACTGGCTGGGAGGTCCTGGTCAACTTTTTACCTTCGGTCTTAGTCTCTTTTTCGGAGATTTTCTTTACCGGGGCGAACCAGCAAATCAGGCAGGGTCGTGTTTGAGGCAGGTCCCTCTATGGAGCTTTTTTCCAAAAGTTCTCCAAACTTCTCCAAACTTCTGGGGCGAAACAGGAAGTCCCTCCTTGAACCAGTTGAAGCCAGGAAAAGTCCTTCTTGTGGTGAAGCCCAAGTGTGCAGCTGGTGCAGTCCTTCTGAGTGCAGGATCCAGTTGCAGGCCAGGGGTCCATCAGGGCAGTCCTTCTTCTCCTTTGGTTCTTCCTTGTTGGAATCTGATGGGGATCTGGGGTGTGGGTGCAGGTCTGCCAGTTTTATCCTTGCTCCTGGGTGAAAACCAGAGGGGTCCTGGTTCTCCAGTCAGGTGCAGGGTCCTTCCCCCTGTGATGACCACTTCCTGGGAAATGTGGCAAAAATCAATCCCAGGAGGCAACATTCTCCAAACATCCATCATGGCTGAATCTGATTTTTGGAGGTTACATCTGGTTAAGCCCACCCACTGGTGTGGCTAAAAATCATAAACAAACCCCTCTCCTGCCTTTCCTAATTTAATCAAGGGGGCACCTAGTTGTCTGGGGTTGCAGGATGTTGGGGTGTTGCTGGTTGCTCCAAATGTCCTTCTCTGCCTTTGAAGACCAGTTTGGCAGCCCTCCCCCTTCCTGCCTCACCACCTGCTGAGGGGAGATTCCCTCCCACAGGCACATTCCTTTGTGTGAAGCCAGGCCACTTCATACCTCATCAAGGCAGCCTGACTAGGCTGCCAGAGGCTGGCCAATCAGAGCACAGCAGCAAAAACAATGCAGGGCTCAAATTGGCAACTTTTCAGGTAAAGTTTAAAACTCTTGACCTGGACAAGTTATATTAAATCCAACAACTGTAAGTTGTGGGATTTATTATAACAATTAATTTGATACCAAACTCTTGGTATCCATCATTTAAGGGGATTTTAAAAATTAAAATAAAGTCTCCTCATTCTAGCCTATGAAGGTTATTTACTACAATGAAGGAAAAACGAATTTGGCTGTTTTTACCTCACCAGGGCTTATAAAACTATTTTTATAAGGTCCTTGCTTATAGTTAAATGGCACCCAGCCCCAAGGGCACATAGGGCACACCTTAGGGGTGACTTATATGTAAAAATAACGTAGTTTGAGACTTTGGAACTACTTTTAATTCCAAAGTCGAATTTGCATATAACTTTAATTTAAAAGCAGACAGCAAGGCAGGCCTGCCTTTAAAATGACACAGGGCACCTCAACAGTGCACCTATGGGTGCACTACCTATGCTGTGGTCCCTAAACCTACATGCTCTATATACTAGGGACTTATAGGTAGGTTAACTTAGCCAATTATAATTAGCCTAATTTGCATATCCAGTTTACACTGAGCACTGACCCTGGGACTGGTAAGCAGTACCCAGGGCACAGCCAAGAGTCAGTAACCACTGGTACCTCTCCAAAAAGTGTGGGGGTGACCAGGGCAAAAAGGAGGACTTTCCTACAGTTAAAGAGATTAATCATCAACTGGCAGATACAACTGCATACATGAAATTGAAAGAGAGTCCTATGAATGAAATTGTACATAAATTAGAGACCCTTTTACATAAATGGTTGGATGAACGCTTACTCTCGGATTTATAATATAGATACATTCTAAAGCAGCATCCCAAAGTATCATGCATTTATACATTACCCAAAATACATAAGAATAGAACATCACCTCCTGGGAGACCTATAATATCTGGGATCAGTGCACCCACGGAAAGACATTCGGAATTTATTGATAGTTATCTACAACCAATTGTTAAAAATGTACCTTTATATTTGCAGGACACAAAAGATGTCCTGATGAAATTAGAAGATGCAGTATGGTCGTCTGAGATGATTTGGGTAACAGTGGATGTGACTTCCCTATACACTTGTATACCCAAAACTTCAGGTTTGGAAGCAGTACGATTCTTTCTTTCTAACCGTTATGCCTCATTCTTAGAACATACTGACATGCTGAAACAAATTATTGAGTTCACATTGGACAACAATGTTTTTGTCCACAAAGGTGATTGGTATCGCCAAGTCCAAGGTGTAGCTATGGGTTCTTGATTTTCACCGTCATATGCCAATTTATATATGGGCCTCTTTGAAAGAAAACATATCTGGCTAAAAGGCCCTCCAAATTTGACTGAGCATATTTTCTTTTAGGGTAGATATATTGACAATATACTATTGATCTGGACGGGACCAGTACCATCTTTGTTAGAATTTTGCAAATATGTCAATACGAATAGACAAACAACATATGAATTTAGTGAGGATTGTACCCATTTTGGGACTTAGCAATTTACAGTTGTGATAATGCAGTTCAAACCAAAGCTTATCGGAAACCTACTGCATGCAATGCTTTATTACATGCATTCAGTAGTCATCCAAAGTCCCAAATATCGGCTATTACATTTGGCGAGATGATTAGGATGAAAAGGACCTGCAGTCAACCAGAATCAGTGGAAACTGAGTTAAATCTTTTAGAAAAAAGATTTCTCCAAAGAGGTTACCCAAAGAAACTAATAGTGGTATCTAGAAAAAATATTTTTAAACTATTGAGGACATCTTTAATGAGAACACAGAGGAAATTGAGATCCCATTCAGTGCACAAATCTATGGGGGTCATTCCAACCTTGGCGGTAAAAGGCGCTTACCGCTGTCAGAAGACCGCCAACATACCGCCGCGGCCGCGGTAAACCGCCACGGTCATTCTGACCCACAACAGGCAAACCGCCAAAATACAGACATCCACAAAAGTCCGACACACCAAAGGCCAGCGAGAAACTGGCGATGACCAAACCTCCACCGTCACGGCAACAGAAATACGGCCACACTATCACGACACACAAATCCACGCGGCGGTCTTTCAACCGCGGTATTCCATTGGCGGTACACACCGCCGCGCTCAAAATACACACACATTTACAAAACACATCCACATTGGACAATTACAAATACACACACCTGATACACATACACACACTACTCCCACACACCCAACACAATATAAAACACACACCCACATCACCCACAAACACCCACTTCTACAGAATCGGGATCACGCACTGAGAAAAAGAGAACTAAGCACCCAGACGCGCATTTAACTTTCACCCAGCAATATTTCCACGCACTTCACACAACACACCAATACACATCACCACAATCCACCCCACACATCACCCACACCACCCCATGGCACCGCAAAGACACCCCAGGTTCTCCGAGGATGAACTCAGGGTCATGGTGGAGGAAATTGTACGGGTAGAGACACAGCTCTTCGGGACACAGGTGCAGCACACCACCATTGCCAGGAAGATGGAGCTATGGAACAGAATAGTCGATAGGGTCAACGCTGTGGGACAGCACCCAAGAAATAGGGACGACATCAGAAAGCGGTGGAACGACCTACGGGGGAAGGTGCGTTCAATGGTATCCAGGAACAACATCGCGGTGCAGCGGACTGGCGGCGGACCACCAACTCCTCCCCAGAATTTACAACATGGGAGGAGCAAGTCTTGGCGATCCTGCATCCTGAGGGCCTCACATGAGTAGGCGGAGGAATGGACTCTGGTAAGTCTCATCTTCACTACTTCCTCCCCCCCACCCCACCAGCATGCCAACTCATACCTCCACCCTCACCCCCCTCAGACAGCCACAGCCCATAGCAGACCTTCCCCCCTCTGGGAACACCAGCACAGCACCCTCCCAGCGGGCCCATACCTAAGTCCCCAGGACACGTCAATCAGCGGTGTGTCCACCACTACAGGGCACCCAGATTAACCCACCACCCAAACAACAACAGGGACCTGGGGGCAGTGGTAGTGGGCACACGGTCCAGGGGACAGAGGCACAGGGAAACAGGGGAACTGGGAGGGCTGCTGTGCGACGGGGGGGACAGGCCCAGGGAACCCACTCTCCACGAGGCTCTCTCCTCCATCATGGGAGCCTACCACCACTCCCAGGAGACGATGGCGACGATCCTGGCCAGGTTTCAGGAGACCCAGCGCATGCCGGAGGAACAGTATTTGGGGTTCAGGGAGGAACTACGAAACATCAGTTCCGCCATGGCCACCATTGTAGGGGCTCTGAATCAGGTAGTCACCACACTGCGGGACACTGTGGCACCACAAAGGGTCCCTGACACTAGCATGGACCAAGAACTGCCTACCACCTCCGCCGGCGCTAGTGGACAGGAGGCCCCGCCACAGGACCAACAGGCCAGCAGCACCCCAACCCCTGCAGAAGGAGAACCACCCCGCAAGCGGGCCCTGAGATCCAGGAAGAAGACAGAGTAAGATGCCAAGACCCCCGCCAGGAAAGGATACCTCCCTGATTGTCATCCCACTGTCCCACATTGACACCCTGTCCATTCTTATTCTGCCCAGGCTCCACTTTCCACAGGCATTTGGACATTGCACCTGTGAGACTAATAGTCTGGACTCTGCCATGGACAATCCTCCACCATCACCCCTCACCGATTTGCAATCACCCACCAATATAGAGCACTGAAATAAACACAGTTATTGCACAAAACAATCAGGAGTCTGGCTGTGATTTTGTACTAATGTATTAGACATTACCGTCCAAAAATGCATATTTACATTGTGATGCCAACATACCACTGTCACACAGCTGTAGTCCATGGGGAAACAAAGCAGATGTCACACACTGGGGGCCACATCTCTGAAATTGGAAGGGAAAGTCACAACTCAGTTACCATACACTGGGGGAAAAGGTCAGACAGTAGAGAGGTAGTAGGGGTTAAGTATCTGTAATATGACGGGTTGGACTCTTACCTGTGTGTCATTGAAAATACTGCTGTATTACTGTGTTCCTGTTGTCTATGTCGTCCTCTTCGGCTTCCTCTTCTTCACTCTCCACAGGCTCCACAGCTGCTACAACACCACCATCTGGACCATCCTCCTGCAGAAAAGGCACCGGGCGTCGCTAAGCCAGGTTGTGAAGCATACAGCAGGCCACGATGATCTGGCATACCTTCTTTGGTGAGTACAATAGGGATCCACCTGTCATATGGAGGC
This sequence comes from Pleurodeles waltl, assembly GCF_031143425.1. Taxonomy (NCBI): domain Eukaryota; kingdom Metazoa; phylum Chordata; class Amphibia; order Caudata; family Salamandridae; genus Pleurodeles; species Pleurodeles waltl. The sequence continues at coordinate 145,407,296 of NC_090441.1, read as the reverse complement.
AGCGGAACCTGGCCTTCAGAAGGCCGAAGGTCCGCTCGATCACCCTCCTAGTTCTCCCATGGGCCTCATTGTACCGTTCCTCTGCCCTTGTCCGGGGATTTCTCACTGGGGTCAGTAGCCAGGACAGGTTGGGGTAACCAGAGTCACCTATTAGCCACACACGGTGCCTCTGGAGTTGACCCATCACGTAAGGGATGCTGCTATTCCGCATGATGTAGGCGTCATGCACAGAGCCAGGGAACTTGGCATTAACATGGGAGATGTACTGGTCTGCCAAACACACCATCTGTACATTCAAAGAATGATAGCTCTTTCTGTTTCTGTACACCTGTTCACTCCTGCTGGGTGGTACTAAAGCCACATGGGTCAATGGCACCTATGATGTTGGGGATATGTCCAAGGGCATAGAAATCACCCTTCACTGTAGGCAAATCCTCCACCTCAGGGAAAACAATGTAGCTCTGCATGTATTTCAGAAGGGCAGACAACACTCTGGACAACACCTTGGAAAACATAGGCTGGGACATCCCTGATGATATGGCCACTGTTGTTTGAAATGACCCACTTGCAAAGAAATGGAGTACTGACAGCACCTGCACTAGAGGGGGGATCCCTGTGGGTTGGCGGATGGGTGACATCAGGTCTGGCTCCAGCTGGGCACACAGTTCCTGAATAGTGGCTCGGTCAAGCCTGTATGTCAGTATGACATGTCTTTCCTCCATTGTCGACAGGTCTACCAGCGGTCTGTACACGGGAAGATTCCTCCATCTCCTCACATGTCCCAGCGGACGGTGCCTATGTAGGACAACAGCGAGCACAGAGTCAATCAGCCCACAGATACGTTACCACAGTTTGCACCAAACACAATTCCCACTGCATTGAATGGTTTGTATGAGTGTTGATGCAAGGCCTAGGTATGTGTGACGCAGTTAAAAGTAAGCCATGTGGGCCCTTGAAATGGCGGCTGCCTGACCTGTGAAGTGTGACAATGGGATGTGAGGTCAATGTGCTGGCGTGGCACACCGTGGCGGTAGGCGGTCGAAGACCCCGGCGTAAGGCAGCATTGGTTAACATTGAACCCTATGGGTCTCAGGAGCCAATGACGATGTGCGCCGGTGGTCGCGGTACGCACCGCCGCGGTACGCACCGCCGCGGGCGTGACCGCCATTTTCTATCGGCTTAATCACTCGATACCTGAACTTCGACAGGAGAGGACCTACACTGCAAGTGCTGCTGTGACCTCGGTCTGGAAGAGACAATGGCTCATGCGACTGGGGAAAGGGCCCCTGCCTTCACTGCTCAGGAATTGGAGAAACTCGTGGATGCGGTCCTCCCCCAGTATGCGCTACTCTGCGGTCCTCCAGACCAACAGGTAAGTACACTGGGACCATGCTTTGGGGGCAATGCCTGTGTTGAGTCGGGTGGATGAAAGATGGTGGGGAGGGGAGCGAATGAGGCATGCATCAGACGACGGATGACAGGATGTGCTACATGGCAAGGGTAGGGATGGGGGGCCACTCACATTGAGGGTGCAGAAGGTGATGACTCTTTTTCTCCCCCTGTACATTTCACATAGGTCAGCGCCCACCAGAAGATAGCCATTTGGCTTGCCATCACCAAGGACGTCTGGGCCCTGGGGGTCCACCAGAGACGGGGCACCCACTGCCGGAAGAGATGGGAGGACATCTGACGTTGGAGCAGGAAGACGGCGGAGGCTCAGCTGGGGATGGCCTCCCAACGTGGGAGGGGTGCCAGTCGTACTTTGACCCCCCTGATGTCCTGGATCCTAGCGGTGGCCTACCCCGATTTGCATGGGCGCGTGAGGACATCACAGCAGACACAAGGGGGTGAGTACAACCTCATTCTGCTGACTATGCGCGCAGTGGAGGTGTCTGGGTGGGGGAGGAGGGCTGTGAGTATCCCTAGGCCAGGGCGATTTCTGTAGGCTAGGCCCCTCCGTAAGGCATGGCCCTGTGCCCCAGCCCCCCACCTCTGTAGGGTGCCAAGTACAGTTATCCATGGCCCAGTGTCATCTATGTGTGCAGTTGTCGTCCATAGGCTTGTAGGCCATGTCACACGGATTGAGTAGTGGACCCCAAGTGCGCGGCGTAGTGCAGGGGGCTTCTGTGTCTGTCCTCTCTGCCAACTGTGTCGCCAATGCATGCACTCAACATGTCTTTATTTCCCCCCCCCCTTTTTTGTGGTCTTCCTGTTCATGTGTGCATTAGCATCATCAGGCGGAGGAGAAGTGGCATCGGAGCACGAGGGAGCTGCATCCCACATGGCCCTGGAGGGCCATGCAACGGATTCCGAGTACACCAGTGGGACGGAGGACGAGGGGAGCTCCACAGCGGGCCTCGTGCAGACATTAGTGACACGGACTCGTCCTCTGAAGGGAGCTCCCTTGTGGTGGCGGCAACATCCGTGCCCCCCGCAACAACAGGTACAACCGCCACCCAGCGCACTAGCACCGCCCTCCCAGCAGCCCCTCAGCGTTTGCCCCGTGCCCGCTCACCCAGGAAGGTGGGCATCTCCTTCGCCCCAGGCACCTCAGGCCCTGCCCTTGTCACCCCTGCTGCCCTCAGTGAGGAGGTCATTGACCTCCTGAGGACGCTCATTGTTGGGCATTCTACCCTTTTGAATGCCATCCAGGGTGTAGAAAGGGAGGTGCACCAGAGTAATGCATACCTGGAGGGCATTCATTCTGGTCAGGCTGCCCATCAGCGATCGTTCAACACTCTGGCCTCAGCACTGATGGCAGCAATTGTCCCTGTCTCTAGCCTCCCACCTCTAACTTCCTCCACCCATACCCATACCCTATCACCTGTACCTCTGCCTATCCCAGACACACCATCAGACCAGCCTGCACACACCTCAACACCCAAGGGAAGCTCATCCAGATATAAGCACCACACATCACACAAGCATTCACACAAGCAACATCCACATACAGACATACCAACACCCACTGCCTCCACTGTGTCCCCCTCCTCCTCGTCTCCCTCCTCCCTCCCTGTCACGTCTCCACTCACACCTGCATGCACAACATCTTCAGCCACTACGTCCATCACCAGCACACCCACCAGAACCCCCCGCACACGTGCAGTCACCACCGCCACGACCATTTACACGTCGCCTGTGTCCTCTCCCACTGTGTCTGTGACCCCCTCTTCCAAGCTACACAAACGCAGGCAGCCACCCACCCAACAGCCATCCACCTCACGACAGCCTCCAGCCCAAGCACCTGCACCCAAAGACACCAGACTGAAGACTCCTACAACCACAACCTCTTCCTCCACTCCCATACCCACTACACCTACCCGTCCCTCTGTTCCTAAATTGGTTTTCCTTTCCAAACTTGACCTCTTTCCTACAACTCCCCCACCCTGTCCATCTCATAGGCTCCAGTCAGCACCTCAGCCACCACAAAAGCGGGACCTGGAATGACAGTGTGCCATGGACTGTGGAGTCCCCCACCCTCAAGGGCAGCCAGTTCAGGAAGGAGCCAAGGCACGGCCAGCCCACCCCCGGTAAAACATCTGAAGATTGTCAGTGGCCGGCGCGAGAGGCCAAAGACACCAGGGACCAAAATACCGACCATGGCTCCGGCAGGAAGTGTGGTGCCACCTGGCACACCGCCAAAGGTGGGGAAGGGCCACAGGCGAACAGGGAAGGCTGGGAAGGGCAGCACGCCCGACAAGTCCGCCAGCAGCCCAGCTGAACAGGAGGGCCCCGCCTGCCCCATCCCAGGTGGGCAGGAGGACACCCACAGGCCCGGTACTGCAGCCCAGGAGGGCCCGCCAGACACACGACAGATGGGCAGGAAGGCACCGCCAGCCACAGGTCTGGTGGCGAATGACCTCCATGCCATGGCCGGATCCGCTGAGCTGGACACTCATCCGATGCACCGCTGAACAGGGCCCTTCATCTCAAGCACCGCTGAACTGGGCACCGCCGTCTCAAGCACCGCTGAACAGGGCACCGCCGTCTCAAGCACCGTTGAACAGGGCCCTTCATCTCAAGCACCGCTGAACTGGGCACCGCCGTCTCAAGCACCGCTGAACTGGGCACCGCCGTCTCAAGCACCGCTGGCCCATTGGCGGAAGGGACAGGCCCGCCTCTGTGTCGGGCAGGGCTGCACAAAGCACTCTGGGCACCAGTCCCCCTCCAGAACCAGTGGAGACTGTTATCCACTTGTGAGACTGTGGCTTTGCACTCCCCAGGATCGAAAGGTGGGCAAATCACCCACTGTATAGACTTGAGAGACTGTGGCTTTGCACTCCCCAGGATGTAACAGTGGACAACCCACCCACTGTAGAGACTTGAGTGACTGTGGCTTTGCACTCCCCAGGATGGAACAGTGGGCAAGCCACCCACTGTAGAGACTTGAGAGACTGTGGCTTTGCACTCCCCAGGATGTAACAGTGGGCAACCCACCCACTGTAGAGACTTGAGAGACTGTGGCTTTGCACTCCCCAGGATGGAACAGTGGCCATGGAGGCCCATCGTGGATCTGGCGTCGTGGACTCATCTGGCTGAGGTGCCCCCCCTTCCCTTCCCCCTGAGGTGCCTGTAGTTTTGCTATCTGATGCCCCTGCAGTGTTCTCTCCGTTGGAGTCAGGTATCCTGTGTGGGCTTTGCCCATGTGATTTGGGCCCAGTGGTCCACAGACAATGCCTGCTAAAATGATCGTACTTTAAAATTTATGCATATAAAGGTTTTAGATGTGTGATATATTTTTAAGCCAGTGATACAATATATTCCAATGTTTAGAATCATTTCCTTTTGTCTTTGCATTCTTCTGGGGGGTTTGGGGGGGGGTAACTGTGATGTGTTGCTATGTGTTGTAGTGGGTGTGGGTGGGGGTGGGTGTGTCGCGTATGTTTGTCCACGTAATTTTTTCCCTCCCCTGTGTCGTAGGTGCAGTACTCACCGTTGTCTTCTGCGCCGGCGTTCGTGCTCCTGGTAGAGGAGCAGGTAGACAATCGCTGGGAGGATGTGGAGTTCGGGTTCCATGCTGTCCAGATTCCTCGTGGGGTGTATGGAGGTGAGTGTTTTCCGTTCAAAATGGCTGTTTCCGCCGTGTTTTTATCGGCGGGGCTACCGCCCCGGAAAAGGTGGCGGATTGGTAGGTTGTGATGGGGTGGGCGGTACATTGACTCTCGCCTGTCTGTTGGCGGTGACCGCCGCGCTGTTTGTTTGTCCCGCCGTGGCGGGCGGTGTGTTGAAGTGGCGGTCTCTGTTGGCGGTTTCCGCCAGGGTCGGAATTCCATATTTTTTACCGCCAGCCTGTTGGCGGTTTAGCCGCAGGTTTAACACTGACCGCCAGGGTTGAAATGACCCCCTATATTTTTTTGCACACCGTATAGTCAAAATAGCCATGACATTTACAAAAATATTGTGTAAACATTGGAATATTCTACACACAGACCAAACTTTATTGTATATATTACCCTCTAAACCCAAAATGATTCATAAGGGGGGAAACCTATCAGAGATCTGGTCTGTAAGAGTTATTTACCACTGATAAAAGAAAGGACAGAAACTTGGCTCCCTGCTGAGATCTGTGGGTTCTATAAATGTGGGTTTTGCAATATGTGCAATATAGCTTTACATAAAACCCTGGAGTTTAGTTTCAATGGGAGCAAAAAATATAGGAAAGAGACATTTATAAACTGTAACACCAAATTTGTTGTCTATATACTAGTATGTGAATGTGGTGAAATTTATGTGGGCAGTACCATCAGGGCCCTGAAAGAAAGAATTCAGGAACATATGCGCTCATTACGAAATTATGACTTATAATCACCTTAAGTACGTCATGTGAGTCAAAAACATAGAGGGTCATTCCTAGATTGGCGGGCGGCGGTCGCCGGCCGCCAAGCGGGAACTGCCAGAAGTCCGTACCGCGGTCAAAAGACCGCGGCGGTCATTCTGAGTTTCCCGCTGGGCTGGCGGGCGACCGCCAGAAGGCCGCCCGCCCGCCCAGCGGGAAACCCCCTTTCACGAGGATGCCGGCTCCGAATGGAGCCGGCGGAGTGGAAGGGGTGCGACGGGTGCAGTGGCACCCGTCGCGATTTTCAGTGTCTGCATAGCAGACACTGAAAATCTCAATGGGGCCCTGTTAGGGGCCCCACGACACCCGTTACTGCCACGGTGAAAACCGCCAGGAACAGGATGGCGGTAAGGGGGTCGGAATCCGCATGGCGGCGCTGCAAGCAGCGCCGCCGTGGAGGATTCCCTGCGGCAGCGGGAAACCGGCGGGACACCGCCGGTTTCCCATTTCTGACCGCGGCTTTACCGCCGTGGTCAGAATGCCCCCGGAAGCACCGCCAGCCTGTTGGCGGTGCTTCCTCCGTCACCAACCCTGGCGGTCATAGACCGCCAGGGTAGGAATGACCCCCTTAGTGTATTGGAGACTACGGTAATAAAATATATTGGCATTAGCCACACTTTGACACATCCTAGGGGTGGTGATAGAACGATGGATCTTAGGAAAAATGAGGCCAGATGGATAATTATACTCAAATCAATTGAAAAGGGCATTAATGTGGATGATGAAATGTATCACTTTCTATGAGTAAGGCAATATAATATGTGATGTGACCATTAGTGTCAATGAAAGTATGTCATGGTTATTCTTTAGTAATAAGATAAACTATGAACAATGTGCTATGTGATTATTAGCATTAATAAAAGGATGTTGTTGTTATTGTTGATTGCATAAACATAAAGTTAATGTATGTAGATTATCTATGTTACACAGTTGTGGGACCAACTATGCTAACATTCCTATATCTATTTACTGAACAGTGTCTTATCCCTAATCTCTTTGTCTTCTTATAGACACATTTGGGTACTTTCAATATGTGACAATAATGGAGGATGATTCTATTCAAAATGGCAGGTGTTCTATGACTTGACTCTTTACAACACGGCGTGACTAATTTAGCCATGGATGAATGATTCTTTTTTGGTATTTAGAGTTTAAGTGCTAGATCTGGAACATATTTCTTTTTTGTGATTGTTGGCTGGCAGAGTTATGTTTGGTTGGAATCTGGTGGAACACTAATAAATTAGGGCATACAAATAAATTATATATAATGTGCCTTTAATTTGAATGACATAACCCTTACTTTAGTTATTTAATTTTGTTTTGTAGAAATATGTGGTTTAATTTATGTAAAAATTATTTATTTGTCTTTTGTTGAGAAATTGGGTTACATGAAGTAACATTCAGAGTTGAAAACTAGTCGTTTAGATATGGCTGCCGGGTAAATGAACCCAATGTTTGGAGCACATACCGATCTGCAATAATACATATATTGAGGATTGGAATTATGGTTTTCTGAAAATATTTTTTTCTTTTTTTGACATCTGATTTCACATACTTAGCGTTGTGGATGAGGTATAAAATATCCTGAAAAGGCATGTCTAATGTTGCTGGTAAATCCATGGATTATGAAGAATATTATGGAATTTTATTATTTTGAAACAAATGTTGTGTGATGGTAAAGTATAATTCAGTGATATCATTATGTAATTTGGTTCTGAACAATAATACAGTTCTACAATGTGAGAAATATTTGTTTATTTGTGGTATGAGGACTGTTGTGCCCTGAAGGATATGCCACTTGGTACTTACAAGATGGCCGCCACACTAATGAAAAAACTGCTTGGTCGACATGATCACTTGATACCGTATTGCGGTTTGATTGGCCAGCTGGGGTTTCAAAACCGGTCGTTTTCATTGACTTGGGTTTGCCTGGGTACACGAAACGCTGGTGTTGAGGCATTGGATCAGGTAGGATGTTAGAGTTTAGAAGGTACTCAGATAGCAATGTATATATAATTTGAATTTAATATATTGCCATCTTTTAAGAGGATTTTCGAGTGAACATTTGTTAAGGATATGTGAGATTATGTGATGAACTACTATTCACTTCCTTTTTTGACTTATACTGCACAATTTATGATATATATGTAAAACCTCTTTTTGAGATATTGACATATAGGATTGATGACAACTTCATTTGGGGAAGCAAAGTTATGGCAAGAGACATCATATTTGATAAGTATGTACTTTTAACATTGTCAGGCGTGTAATGGCCCTAGTTTGGCTTTTGATGATTATGTAATTGCCAACCCAATTAAGTGGAGAAAGTGATATTGCATGGGTGCGAGCCATTCAATCTCAGTTTGGTCGTTATGTGGAATTGATATACTAATATGATATGGATTCTGGAATTTTATGGTTATTGGTTATTGTATTCAACGAAAGTATATTTGTTGTCTAAGGTATTTAGACATACACGTGTTACCATATGCGACTTTCAGACCGGCATTACGAATCTGAAAATTTGAAATACGGGAGAACTAAGAGATGATAAAGACTCAAACCAGGATATTATAAAACATACAGACAAACTAACAATGAGGTTGGTTTATGTGATATGTGTGGACACATAGATTGAGTCGTAGACAGTGGCTAAAATACATGATACAGTATTTTGGACATTCTTTTACAGAATTGCACTCTTTTGAATTTGAGACTCGGAGTGTTTTTTTTTTTCTTGAACAGAACATAAGGTATATTGCTATGGGATTCTGTGGCCACTTTCTAACTTCACCTTCATACTTTTGGACACTATTACTAAAGCATGTTTCACATAATGGAATCATTGAGGTCCTTTTCTTAGGCTTAATAACTGTCTTTTTGAATCTATGAGTGTCAGACTGTACTTTAACTTGAAGCTCTTTCCTTTATGTATACTTGGCACTGTGGTCTTAAATAAAGACAATAGTATGGGCCATTTGGTTATAAGGTGGTATTTGGCAAGTATCAATTGAGAGTTGGATATTCCAAATATCTATGAGTAGATAGATACATGAACTAGATGACAAACATTTTTTTTTTCCTTTTTGGGTGTTAATGTCTTACCAGCCTTGATAAAGTCCCGGAGTGGGACGAAACACGTGTCGGCTACAACATCTTATGGGCTGATTGATCATGTCAAAAGCCGCTAACAGCAAAAATGCGCAAGTTTACGCTAGGAGTGTAACCCTGCATTTAGCAGTAGTTTCTTAGCACAAAATGCACCCTTCCATCCAAAATGAACCTGAGGATGCGTTTTGATCTAAGGAACTAATGCTAAATTCAACAGAAAAGCTGTTCCTTTGTTCTTGAAGAAGCCTCCCAAAACAATAAAATAGTTTTTCATATAAAATCTGCTATTTAACGTTGTGAGCAAACTCCATGTATGATTTAAAAATGCCTACAAGCGTGTGCCTTGCTAGAAGTATTATTACTGCACTAAAGCACCAATATTTCATAGTCCGTTAGAGTGGGTAGAGGACATACTTTTTAGTTGATCCATCTTTATGTGCTAACTTGCAGCAGCTATTAGAACACAAGAAGTAAGGCTTCATGTAAATACATATCTGCTGGTCAGGTTTTGTTAGGTTGACAACTTCATGCCCCAAAGTATCAATTTTCGTAGGACAATTTTTCTTTAAAAATGTTGCTTTTCATCCATCTCCCTCCCCTTCTGGCAAGTCAAATTCAAAGGCACCTGGCACTTCATTTAATCTTTCAGGATCTTTCTTGTTTTGTGAGTCTGATTGCACCCAATCATGGATGACATCAGGCTTAGGGTAGCATATAATGATGATTATACTACATAAAGTGGAAACTGTCACCCACCAGGGTATTCTGGCACTCAGGAGTGTGGTGAGTCCTAAATCAAGATTTTTAATAGAAGTGATGTAGGTATTTGAAAGTAGGTGTGCAACAGTGGCCTTGTTTTAACAACCCTGTTCATAGGCTGAGTCTTGGTGTGTTGCTGGCTCCAACTGAATCCTTACCTACAAGAATGAAAGAAATACTGACCAAAAGAAAGCTAGACCCTAACAGCTACTGGCATGGGGAGATTGAGCCCTCCCTCTCACCTATAGGGAAAATAAATGTAATTATTGATTTACCATCATCCATCTGCGTAGGAAAGTGACATCACTTCCTTTGTTTCTTTTACTTCAATTAACTCTTCAGGGTGTCCCATCACCGAATTGTTCCAACCAAAGGCAATATAGACAAGTGTGTTGCTTGTTTGGACCTGCACTGGAAGTGCGATCATTGTTTCTCCATTAAACCTCAACCTCCTTTAAAAGAAAGGCAAGCAATAGGACTTATTCTCCCATCATCCATCTGCACATAAAGTGACATCATTGGATTTTCCATCATTCATCTATGCAGGAAATGACATCACTGGATTTTTCATAATTACATCACTTCTCACCTTCACCCCACTTCAATCAACTCTTCAGTGCGCCCCATTTGGTGGGTATACCCAGCAAAGGAAGGTATAGAAAAAGTGATTGATTTTTTGGGTCTCTTAGATCTAGAAAGGGCCTTTGACGAGAACCGATGTACCAGTGAAGCTTGCAAGGCAAAATATAAGTACGTGCCTCTCCCAGCTTCCCAACCTATACTGCCAATCCCAACAGTGATACCCATACCAAAGCGACCACAAACACTCACATTGCAATTCCATTAAAAATACACATCCCACTAACTATCACAATCAAACTACATTGCCCACATTTCAACTCATGCTTCTAACACTCACCTTGCAGTAATCCATACACCAGAAATCACAGACCACATCACCTATCACAAACTTGACTCCTTCATTATCGTAAAACAGGGTTTACCTTTTAAATGCTAGATGTCCTTTTTCACCACAAGCTAAAGCATCCATTATATGGACCACACACATTTGAAGGGAGGAAGCGGTTTTGTAATCTACAAGTCCTCCTGGTTGTGACTTAGGTAAGCAAGCAAGCAATGCTGAATTCCATGAAGCTGTTGACTTCCCAAATCCCACACTCTGTATTTATGACCACCACCTTTCATTGCATCTACATAACAAGGGCTCCATTGATGAATTCTCAGATTTCTTCATCATCTCTTCCATTCAACACCCTTAAACCACCATCTTGGGTGACTTCAGCCTCTCAAACAAGATTAGCCAACAAAACAAGAGACACAATCTTCAACCTCATCAATACACTCAATGTGATACAGCACGTCAGACAACCAACACACTCAAAAGGCCATATCGTTGACCTTGTCTTCTTAACTCTACCAACAATCCAATGCAAACCACCCATAGCCCTGGACTGGACTGACTATCTATCTCACTGCTCAGGATCTCACCAATAAACCGAGGTATGACCAAAAGAGAAGATCAACCCTTTAGATCTTTCAACGCCTTTCATAGACAATCTAAAGGTGGAACTCATCTCTCACCTTTTGAACTACATGTTCGCCTCCAACACCCTTCTAAACAACTCCAGTACTTTTTGGGAAAACTATTATGAACCTCCTCGCACCAGTTAAAACCCACAAGTGCAAACAAAAGCTTTCTGCACCCTGGTACTCTAAAGACCTTATAAACAATAAACAATACATCTTCAGACAGAAAATAATATGGAAAAATAACAGAATTTATGATGCCACTTTAGAGTCACTGCATAACATTCAGACAGTTCATCATATCATCCAAAGCAAAGTACTATGGCAACACCACTAATGAAGCAACAGATAGTAGCAGGTTACTTTTCAAGACACATAAGCACCCCATTACCCCCTTGAGAGACACACATATTTCCTATTCTGAAAAAACGTGACTTAATGAAATAATATTTCTAAAATGCCAAAGTAGCATACCAGTGCAAGTGCAATGCCATCTCTTCAGTCTCTACAGATGATCTGATATCACATCAACAACACTAAGCCACTTCATCTCTCCCTATGGAATTCCACAATAGTCAGTATTCAAAGCACCATACTTAGCTATTTCACTGGCACACTCAAACCCCTCCAATACTTATCAAGAGGATGTCTTGCCCTCGCCCTTCATCAAACCTCTTTGTCTGATTTCTGTATACCATGGTCAATGCCTACCTCATCTCAAGGCTCATTCGCAGAACCTATCAAGACAGGCAAGCTACTCCCACTCCTAAAGAAACCTACACTAGATCCTGTAGACCTTGCAAGGTACTGGCCTATAAGTCAGCTACTATTCATCAGCAAGACAATTGAAAAAGCATCTATGTTCAACTCCAAGATCACATCAATGCTAAGCATCTCCTGCACGTGAGATCTTCCAGTCTAGCTTTAGATCACGCTTCAGCACAGAGATAGCTATATTATAAATCACAACGTAGATGATGCTCCTTTGATCACAGAAGAAGATGAACCCTGTCTACTGTTATTGCTGGACTTCTCTGCTGCCTTTGACACAGTTGACCAACTCACCCTCATAAACATCCTGGAGTCTCAAATGGGATTCATCTGCAAAGTTGTTCACTGGTTCTTCTCCTAACTTCCAAATAACACCAATTTATTCATATGAGCATCTCCAGGTGGAACAAGATTCTAGTCATCAACATCTACATGGAGCCATTTGGTGCTTTACTATGTATTCATAGGCACATTGGCTGTGAACCTATCCTATATTTTCTCCATAAATGCCATTAAGCCACCTGCTAAACCCCAGAACATACCACCTCTCCCCAAATACCTCCCACTGACACAGCAGCCACCTGTTCCCTGCTGCCACTGCTCCACCTCCTCCCCCAAGGCTGATTCAGCCTATCCATGTCACACACACAGGAGCCCGATGTGTGACTCCTTGGACATCACGCTCTGAAGCAGCTTTAAGGCGCAGTGCCTCTGGCCATTAAGTACAGTAAACACACCTTCTACTCTCTCTGATGACAGTGAGAATAGATCCAAAGAAAACAATTGTATTGTGCCTCTCCAAATACAAAATGCTCTATCTTGGAAAGGTAATTTGGCAAAAAAACCTTAGAGTCTTACAAGACTTATTGTGTGCTATTTTGCACACAAACACAATGCATACATATGCACTTGCTAATGCATAGGACATATTGGATCCACAAATGCACACCTTGGTGTTTTCTACAAGGCATTTGTTACTGAAGTTTTGCACTTTAGAACCTTGACATATAATGGCAAATAGAAATAATATAAACCTAAGGAGGATGAAAGTCCAGGATGGTCACAACAAGAGTCAAACTTATGATCTTTGGGTTCCTCATAGAGCAGTACCCAAGCAAAAGCATATAACTGAGCTAGTGAGCCAGCTGTAGCTGCCTGCTAGCAACATACTCAACCCTTTGCCTGAGCAACTTACTCATGCTTTCCCCAAGTCTCCAGCGTCATGTCCCCTTCTGCGCCTGTGTCCCATGTCTTAACTGCATCATGTATTGTGATTTGTATTTTTTTTCCGCTTTTGGCTTTATTGGATCACCCTCTAGGGCTCTGGAACAGGGCAAACCACAGGTTCATTTAAGGATGACTAACTATTGGAAATGACCCTTTCTGCAGGGTCACCCCCAAACCTTTTGCCCTTTTCCCTCCACTTCTTGCAGAATTTTTTTTTTTGGCCTTAGGTTTCTATGCACTTTACTACTGTTAACCAGTGCTAAATTGCTTGTGTTCTATCACTAAAGCATGGTTTGACTGGTATATACCTAATTGGGATATTTAACTTACCTATAGGTACCTAGTAAAATGGACTACATGTGACCAGGGCCTGTAAACTAAATGCTATTATTGGGCCTGCAGCACTGCTGGCATCACCCACTTAAGTAACACTTTAAAACATGTACCAGGCCTGCCATTGCAGCCTGAATGCAGTGTTACACTGCCATATCGACTTGGCATTTAAAGCCCCTTTCTATCCCTTTAACTCCCCTTTTATTTTATATACGTCACCCCCAAGGTAGGCCCTAGGTAGCCCGCAGGGCAAGATGCTATATCATTAAAGGCAGGACATATACTTTTAAGTTTTACATTACATGGTAGTGAAAAACTCTAAAATATGTTTTTTCACTACTGTGAGGCCTACCCCTCTCAAAGGAGGGTAACATTGGGGATTTCGTATTACACTGAATAAGCTGTAATTCCTGATTAAGAAAGGGTAAGCCTGTCATGTTTAGTACACATGAGATTGTAATAATAAATCATCTTTAATGATAAAGTCGGATATATTGCAACAATTCTAAAAATGCCACTTTTAGGAAGTTGGCATTTTCCTGCTCTTAGCCCTGTGTGCCTGCACCCTGTCTCCAGTACATGTCTGTGGTGGGTGACACCTGGACTTTGTGCACTCCCTCTAGACAGCCAAACACAATGGTAGCTTAGGTGTGACTGATGGGCTATCAACACCCTGATAGTCTATCCTGCGCAAGATGGTAGGAAGGAGCTGGCACACCTGAATAGACTGTGACCTGTTTCTACACAAAGGGCTGCATATCCCCCTGTAGTGAGCCTGGAGCCCGGGAAGGAAGAAAGGACCTTCCTGCACTTCAAAGACCCTTCTTTGCAATCACCTTCACTTCAAAGGCATAACTGGGCATAAGTACTGGACTTCTGACCCTACAAACTCAGTACACTGCCGGATCTGTTAAGACCTCTTCCAGGAAGAAGGACTGCTGTGCTGCTATAAAGAAAGCCACTTTGGACTGCTGCTCTTGAAGAACTACTTTCTATGCTGTGCTGCCCAGCTGCCTGCTAAGAAAGGACTGGACCCATCTCATTTGAATCCAGAGTGACCAAGGGCTTGCTGGCTTGCCCCCACAGAAGACTTCCAATGCACTTGCTCCACCTCCTGGGTCCGTCTACAACCTGTTACTAACATCCAAGAGGCGTCTCGTGGGCTCTTTGCGACGACAACTTGGTCCATCGCACTGGAACAGCATCGGTCTCCGAAAGAGTCAGCACAAGCTGCCTCAAGTTCATCTCTCAGCACAGCAAGCATCGCTGCTCATGCTGCAAGGCTGCAGTTTGGCCTTCCACAATGTCCGGCCAACTCTTCGTACCCTGGACCACCGCCAGTGTCTCTATTCTTGATCCCAGTGAACTTCTTCCCTGCAAATGGGATTTTTGGCTCAATTCTTGGGAAACTTCAGCTGGACATGTCTGGGAATATATCAGACCTGCGCTCTATTGTGTCTGGCCTGAACTTTTGGATTTAACCCGGTCTAGTGTGGCCATATAGCCCAGGTTGGTGCTTTATGCTTTTAAGCACTACATTTCAGTTTATTCTTTAAAAATTCTTATCTTGCCTTCTACTTATTGGATTTTTGTTGTTTTGGCCTTGTTTTGTTCATAAAATTAAGCTCTATTTTTTAACTTGTTGTGGAGTCTTTTTGTGGTCTTTTGACTGGGTTACTGTCTGAAGTGTTACACAAATACTTTACACATTGCCTCTTAAGTTAAGGCTGCCTGCTATGTGCAAAGCTACCAGAGGATACGTACAGGTTAATGTATGGTGTGTATCTGTGGGAAAACAGGGCTGATTGCAGAGGCCCCCTGACTTTTTGTCCCCCCTTTTTTTAACTATTTGCTGTTTTTTCCCTGACTCTGGTGGGGCACAGGTGTACTGCTAACCAGTCCCACGGCTTGTGCGCTGTATAAAATGAGTATGCAAATGAGGCTTAGTATAATTGGCTACCTCAACCTATAAGTCCCTAGTATATGGTAGGGCATGTAGGTTTAGGGACCCCAGCATAGGTGGTGCACTCATAGGTGCATTGCTGAGGTGCCCAGTGTCATTTTAAAGGCAGGGCTGCCTTGCTGGCCGCTTTTAAATTAAAGTTACATGCAAATTCGACTTTTGAATTAACAGTAGTTCCAAAGACTTAAACTACCTTATTGTTACATATATGTACCCCTAAGGTGTACCCTGTGTGCCCCTAGTGCCATGTAACTATAAGCAGGGACCTTATAAAAATATTTGTTATAAGCCCTGGTGAGGTAAAACAGCCAAATTCATTTTTCCCTCAATGTAGTGAATGGCCTCCATAGGCTAGAATGGGGAGACTTTATTTTAATTTTAAAAGTCCCCTTAAGTAACAGATACCTCAAGTTTGGTATCAAATTAATTGTTATAATAAATCCCACAATTTCCAGTTGTGGGATTTAATATAACTTGTTCAGGTAAAGAGTTTTAAACTTTACCTGAAAAGTTGCCAGCTTCAGCCCTGCAGTGTTTTTGCTGCTTTGCTCTGATTGGCAAGCCTCTGGCAGGCTGGCCAGGCAGCCTTGATGAGGTGTGAAGTAGCCTGGAGCAACACAAAGAAATGTGCCTGGGGTAGGAGATCTTCCCTCAGCAGATAGAGAGGCAGGAAGTGGGGAGGCCTGCCAAACTAGTCTTCAAAGGCAGGAACGGACGTTTGGAGCAACCCAGCACCTCCCTCACCTCCTGCAAACCCAGACAATTAGGTGCCTCCCTGATTAGATTAGGAGAGGGCAGGAGAAGGGTATGCTTAAGATTTTTAGCCACACCACTGGGTGGGCTCAGCCAGATGTAACCTCCAAAAATCACTTTCAGCCATGATGGATTTTTGAGGAATGTTGCTCCCTGGGATTTATTTTTGCCACACTTCCCAAGAAGTGGTCATCACAGGGGGAAGGACCCTGCACCTGATTGGAGAACCAGGTCCCCCTGTTTTTCACCCAGGAGCAAGGATAAAACTGGCAGACCTGCACCCACACCTCAGATCCCTACCAGATCCCTACAAGTAAGAACTACAGGAGAAGAAGGACTGCCCTGCTGGACCCCTGACCTGCATATGGACACTGCACGCTGAAGGACTGCACCAGCTGCACACTTAGGCTTCACCACAAGAAGGACTTTGCCTGGCTTCAACTGGTTCAAGGAGGGACTCCCCATTTGCTACAGGTGAAAAATTGCTAACCAGAGTCCACTACACCAACTCCTGAAGAAACTGACCAGCTGACCACTGTCCAGTGGCCAAAAAGGAGTTGGAGCCAGGTGCACTCTGGGAGTTGGAGCCCGCACCCCTCAAGGAGCATCTCAGAGCTTCTGGAACCTTGGGGGTGAACTGCGGACCTCAAAAGAACCTTGAAGGAACATCTGGAAAAGATCCAGAAGTTTGGAGAAAGTTTGGAAAAAAGCTCTATAAAGGGACCGACTTGTGGCGGCAAATCTAGCCACCTTGCCTTATCCGTGACCCAGCCTGACTTGCAGGTTCGTCCCTGTGAAGAAAATCTCCAAAAAAGGGACTAAGGCCCTCATTAAAACTTTGGCGGGTGGCAAGCGCCCGCCAAGTCGTAACTGCTGCGCGGCTGCCAATGCAGCCGCACTCCTGCTGTGCCCATTTTGACAGCCCAAATTTTCCTTGAATGGCAAGTTGTTAGACCTGACATGCCTTAGGGTGGTCACCCTCACTTTTTGCCTGCCTCCCTCCACTTTTTGGACTCTGTTTTTGCTGGCTTTTAGACTCTGCACACTTTACCACTGCTAACCAGTGCTAAAGTGACTATGCTCTCTCCCTTTAAACATGGTAACTTTGGATCATACCCAATTGGACTATTTAATCTACTTATAAGTCCCTGGTAATGTGCACTGTATGTGCCTAGGGCTTGTAAATTAAATGCTACTAGTGGGCCTGCAGCACTGGTTGTGCCACCCACTCAAGTAACCCCTTTACCTTGTCCCAGGCCTGCCATTGAAAGGCCTGTGTGTGCAGTTTCACTGCCAATTCCACTTGGCACTTAAAGTACTTTCCAAGCCTAAAACACCCCTTTTTCTACACATAGGTCACCTCTAATGTGTGCCCTAGGTAACCCCTAGAGCAGGGTGCTGTGTGGGTAAAAGGCAGGACATGTACCTGTGTAGTTTATATGTCCTGGTAGTGTAAAACTCCTAAATTCGTTTCTACACTACTGTGAGGCCTGCTCCCTTCATAGGCTAACATTGGGGCTGCCCTCATACATTATTGAAGTGGTAGCTGATGATCTGAAAGGAGCAGGAAGGTCATATTTAGTATGGCCAGAATGGTAATACAAAATCCTGCTGACTGGTGAAGTTGGATTTAATATTACTTTTCTAGAAATGCCACTTTGAGCATTTCTTTGCACTTAAAATCTTTCTGTGCCTTACAATCCACGTCCGGCTGGGTTTAGTTGACAGCTCCTTGTGCATTCACTCAGACACACCCCAAACACAGGGTACTCAGCCTCACTTGCATACATCTGCATTTTGAATGGGTCTTCCTGGGCTGGGAGGGTGGAGGGCCTGCTCTGACACAAAGGACTGCCACACCCCCTACTGGGACACTGCCAGACAGGATTGAACTGAAAGGGGACCTGGTGCACTTCTAAGTCACTCTTTGAAGTCTCCCCCACTTCAAAGGCACATTTGGATATAAAACAGGGCCTCTGCCCTACCACCTCAGACACTTGCTGGAGAAGAAACCTGAACCAGAACCTGCATCCTGCCAAGAAGAGCTGCCTGGCTGCTCAAAGGACTCACCTGACTGCTTTCTACAAAGGACTGCTTCCTTGCTGTTGGCCTGCTGCCCTGCTGAACTCTTGCCTTGCTGCAGAAGTGCTCTCCAAGGGCTTGGATAGAGCTTGCCTCTTGTTCCCTGAAGTCACAGGACCAAAAAGTCTTCTTTCTTTCAACTGGACTCCTTGTGCGGTGAAAAATTTGATGCACAGCTTGCTCCGCAGTGAAAAATTCAACACACGCCGATCCGGAAAGACACCGCTCGACCCCACAAGGAAAAGATCGACACCTGCGGTGTGACCGCAACTTCGACGGACGGCCCGCCTGGACATGCCGCCCGACTTCTAGAGAGGAAATTGACGCAACGCCTGCCGTGAGGGAGAAAATTTCACGCACAGACCCCGGGACATCTGGTAATCCCGCGTCCCACAGAAGGAGACTGTCTGTGCGCCGGAAAACGAAGCACGTCTTCCCCGCGTTGAAAATAACTACGCAAGTCTGTGTGTGAAGGGGCGAAACCGACGCACACACCATTTTTCCACGCATCTCCTCCTCTGCGGCCCTTTGCGGAGATTTTCCACTCCAACCCAGGTACTTTGTGCTTGAAAGAGACTTTGTTTGCTTTTTAAAGACTTAAGACACTTTGGGGGTCATTCTGACCCTGGCGGTCTTGGACCGCCAGGGCCAACCACCGCGGAAGCACCGCCATCAGGCTGGCGGTGCTTCCTGGGCCATTCTGACCGCGGCGGTAAAGCCGCGGTCAGAAAAGGGGAACCAGCGGTTTCCCGCCGGTTTACCCCTGGCCCAGGGAATCCTCCATGGCGGCGCTGCTTGCAGCGCCGCCATGGGGATTCCGACCCCCTTCCCGCCATCCCGTTCCTGGTGGTTTTTACCGCCAGGAACAGGATGGCGGGAACGGGTGTTGTGGGGCCCCTGGGGGCCCCTGCATTGCCCATGCCACTAGCATGGGCAGTGCAGGGGCCCCCTAACAGGGCCCCATAATGATTTTCAGTGTCTGCAAAGCAGACACTGAAAATCGCGACGGGTGCCACTGCACCCGTCGCACCCCAGCAACTCCGCCGGCTCCATTCGGAGCCGGCTTCATTGTTGCTGGGTCTTTCCCGCTGGGCGGGCGGGCGGCCTTTTGGCGGTCGCCCGCCCGCCCAGCGGGAAAGTCAGAATGACCGCCGTGGTCATTTGACCGCGGTGCGGTCTTTTGGCGGTCTCCGCCAGGCGGGCGGTGCCCGCCGCCCGCCGGGGTCGGAATGACCCCCTTTATATCACTTTTCAGTGATATTTCTACAAATTCATATTGCATCTTTTATTGTTTTGACCCTGGGGGAGGGTGTTAAAGCGGCGGTAAGACGGCCAACAGGCCAGCGGTAAAAATTTTGCAATTACGACCGTGGCGGAAACCGCCAACAAAGACAGCCACTTTAACACTCTGACCGCCACAGCGGTACAAACAAACAGCGCGGCGGTCACCGCCAACAGACAGGTGGGAGACAATGTACCACCCACACTATGCAACCCACCAATCCGCCACCTTTTCCAGGGCGGATTCACCGCGGATAAAAACACACGGAAACAGGATTCCGAAGGGAATACGCTCACCTCTACACACCCCACGAGGAACAAGGACACCATGGACCCAGAACTCCAAATTCTCCCTGCGATAGTCTTCCTGAAGACCACGGTGAGTACTGCACCTATGACACAGGGGGAGGGGAGGGAAAAAACAGGGACACACACACGCTACACCCCCACCCTCACCCACTACAACACACACACTAATGCATATTGATACATCACAGTTGCCACCCAACCCCCCCGGAAGAAAATCAAGTAGGCAAAAATATATATATACACCATGTACAAAATATATACCAAGCATAGTAGTCCAGGTAGTGCTCCAATTAAGTCCGTGGAACACTGGGCCCACCCGGTATGGGCGAGGCCCACACAAGATCCCCGACCATGACGGAGAGAACACTGCAGGGGCATCAGAGAGCAACAAAACAGGCACCTCAGGGGGAGGGAAAGGGGGGGCACCTCAGCCGCTTGAGTGCACAACGCCAAATCCACGAGGGGGCCACATGCCCACTGTTCATTCCTGGGGAGTGCAAAGCCACAGTCTCTCAAGTCTATACAGTGGGTGGGTTTCCCACTGTTCCATCCTGGGGAGTGCAAAGCCACAGTCTCTCAAGTCTATACAGTGGGTGGATTGCCCACTGTTTCATCCTGGGGAGTGCAAAGCCACAGTCTCTCAAGTGGATAACAGTCTCCACTGGTTCTGGAGGGGGCATGGTGCCCAGAGTGCTTCATCCTGCTAAGGGCAGAGGTAGTGGATGGATCTCTCCACTGGTTCTGGAGGGGGCATGGTGCCCAGAGTGCTTCAACCTGCTAAGGACAGAGGTAGTGGATGGATCTCTCCACTGGTTCTGGAGGGGGCATGGTGCCCAGAGTGCGTCATCCTACTAAGGACAGAGGTAGTGGATGGATCACTCTACTGGTTCTGGAGGGGGCATGGTGCCCAGAGTGCTTCATTCTGCCCGCGACGGACTCAGTAGCGTCAGTGCCCTTGGAGCTCATGGGCCAGCGGTGTTTGAGGCGGCGGTGCCCTGTTCAGCGGTTCTTGAGGCGGCAGTGCCCTGTTCAGTGGTTCTTGAGGTGGCGGTGCCCTGTTCAGCGGTTCTTGAGACAGCGGTGCCCTGTTCAGCAGTGCTTGAGGCGGCAGTGCCCTGTTCAGCGGTTCCTGAGACGGCGGTGCCCTGTTCAGCGGTTCTTGAGGTGGCGGTGCCCTGTTCAACGGTTCTTGAGACGGCGGTGCCCTGTTCAGCAGTTCTTGAGACGGCGGTGCCCTGTTCAGCTGTTCTTGAGATGGCGGTGCACTGTTCAGCGGTTCTTGAGACGGCGGTGACCTGTTCAGTGGTGCTTGAGGCGGCGGTGCCCTGTTCAGCGGTTCTTGAGACTGCGGTGCCCTGTTCAGCGGTTCTTGAGACGGGGCTTTTGCTGGCGGTCCTTCATGGCCCAATGGGGCTTTTGCCGACGGTCCTTCATGGCCCAGCAGGGCTTTTGCTGGCGGTCCTTCATGGCCCAGCGGGGCTTGTGCTGGTGGTGGCCTCCTGGGCAGCTGGGCTGGTGCCGGCGGTGGCCTCTTGGGCAGCTGGGCTTGTGCTGGCGGTGGCTTCCTGGGCAGATGGGCTTGTGCTGGTGGTGGCCTACTGGACAGCTGGGCTTGTGCTGGCGGTGGCCTCCTGGGCAGCTGGGCTGGTGCCGGCGGTGGCCTCCTGGGCAGCTCGGATGATGGGGGTCTTCTCCACTGTGCTGCTCTTCCCAGACTTGCTGACTTTGTTTTGCCCCTTCCCCACCTTGGAAGGTGTTGCAGCAGACTCCATACTCGCACCTCTACCCCTGGGAGCGGCTTTGGTGGCTGGAGTCTTCCCCCTCTCCCGCCGGGCACTGGCCAACTTCTGATGCTTCACAGGTGAGGGACTGTCTGTGCTGTGGCTCCGTGCCACGCTGGCTGCCCTGGTGGCCGGTGCACTCCAGATTCCGGTGACTACAGGCACCACTAGTCCCAGAGATGTTGTGGCTGAGGTGCTAGTTTGGGACCTATGAGATGGACGGGGTGGGGGAGGTATGGGAAAGAGGTCAAGGTTGGACAGGAAAAGTTTTTTTGACACACTGGGACGGGTAGCTGGAGGGGGTTTGGGAGTGGAGGAAGAGGTTGTGGTTGTACGAGGTGCTCGTTTGGTGACTTTGAGTGAAGGTGCATGCGCTGGAGGCTGTCGTGAGGTGGATGGCTGTTGGGTGGGTGTGTGCCTGCATTTGTGTATCTTGTGAGGGGGCGTCACAGACACACTGAGAGAGGACACAGGGGACGTGTGAATGGTAGTGGGGGTGGTGACTGCACGTGAGCGGGGTGTGGTGGTGGGTGTGCTGGTGATGGTAGCAGTGGCTGTAGAGGTAGTGCATGCAGGTGTGTGTGTAGACGAGACAGGGAGGGAGGAGGGAGACGAGGAGGAGGGGGACACAGTGGAGGCAGTGGATGTTGGTGTGTCTGCATGTGTGTGATGCTTGCGTGAGTGCCTGTGGGATGTGTGGTGCTTATGTTTGCCTGAGCTTCCCTTTGAGTGTTGACGTGTGTGCATGCTGGTCTGTAGGTGTGCTTGGGATAGGCTGAGGTAGAGGGGATTGGGTCTGGGTGGAGGAAGTTGGAGGGGGAGGCTAGACACAGGGACAATGGCTGCCATCAGTGCTGAGGCCAGAGTCTGAAAAGCTCGCTGAAGGGCCGCCTGACCAGAATGAATGCCCTCCAGGAATGCATTGGTTTGTAGCAACTGCCTTTGTACACCCTGGATGGCATTCAAAATGGTAGCCTGCCCAACAGTGAGGGACCTGAGGAGGTCAATGGCCTCCTCACTGAGGGCAGCAGGGGTGACTGGGACAGGGCCTGAGGTGCCTGGGGCAAAGGTGATGCCCACCCTCCCAGGTGAGCAGGCACGGGGCGAAGGCTGAGGGGCTGCTGGGAGGGCGGTGCTGGAAGGGGGGGTGCCGGCTGTACCTGTGGATGGGGGCACAGATGTTGCCACCACCACAAGAGAGCTCCCATCAGAGGACGAGTCCGTGTCACTGGTCTCAGCTTATGTCCCTGCCGTGGAGCTCCCCGCACCGTCCGTCCCACTGGTGAAGTCCAATTCCGTGGTGTGGCCCTCCATGGCCATGTGGGATGCAGCCCCCTCGTGCTCCGGTGCCACTGCTCCTCCGCCTGATGATGCTAATGCACACAAGAACAGGGAGACCACAAAAAGGGTGGGGTGACAGAAGAAAGACATGTTGAGTGCATGCATTACTGCTACCGTTGGCGGACACGACAGACACAGAAGCCCCCTGCACTACGCCGCGCTCTTGGGCTCCACTGTTCAGTTCCTGGGAAATGGCCTACTAGGCTATGGACAACATCTTCACACATGGATGACACAGGGGCATGACTAGGTGTACTTGGCACTCTACAGAGGTGCGGTGGGGTGCCACTTGGCCTGCCTTACGGAGGTACCTTGCCCACCGAACTCGCCCTGACCTAGGGAAACCCACAGCCCACCTCCCCCATCCAGACACCTCCACTGCGCGCAAAATCAGCAGAATGCGAGTGTACTCAACCCATTGTGGCTGCTGTGATGCCCTCAAGCGCCCCTCAAACTCCGGGTACGCCACCGCCAGGATCCTGAACATCAGGGGGGTCATTGTGCGACGGGCACCCTTCCCAGGTTGGGAGGCCATCACAAGCTGTGCCTGGTCCGTCTTCTTGCTCCAGCTGCGAATGTCCTCCCATCTTTTCCGGCAGTGGGTGCTCCGTCTGTGGTAGACTCCCAGGGTCTGGACATCCTTGGCGATGGCACGCTAAATATGTTTTTTCTGGTGGGCGCTGACCTACATGATTTGTACAGGGGGAAGAGAAAGTTATTACCAACTGCACCGTCAAAGTGATTGGCCCCCATCCCTACCCTTGCCATGCGGCACATGCACTCACCGTCGTTTCATGCATGCCGCACTCTCCCCCCTTCCTTCTTACATCCGCCCTCTTCCACACAGGTATAGCCCATACAGCATGCTCCCAGTGTACTTACCTGTTTGTCTGTAGGACCGTAGAGTAGCGTGTACTGGGGGAGGACCTCTTCCAGGAGCTTCTCCAACTCCTCCGATGTGAAGGCAGGGGCCCTTTCCCCAGACACTCGAGCCATTGTCTCTTCCAGAACGAGGTCACAGCAGCACTTGCAGTGTAGGTCCTCTCCTGTCGAAGATCAGGTATCCAGTGATTGAACAGATAGAAAATGGTGGTCACGTCCGCGGCGGTGCATACCATCACCGCCGATGTACATCGTCATTGGCTCCTGGGACCCATAGGGTCCAATGTTAACAAATGCAGCATTGCGCTGCGGTCTTCGACCGCCTACCGCGACGGTGTACAACGCCAGCGCAGTTACCTCACATCCGATTGTCCCACTTTACAGGTCAGGCAGCCGCCATTTCAGGGGCCCACATGCCTACAATTTCAACTGCGTCACACATACCTAGGCCTAGACTCAACACACATACAGGCCACTTTTTAGATTATGAATGGTGTTTTGTGTAAGCTGTGGGTACGTACCTCTGAGTTGTTTGACTCTGTGCTCGCTGTTGTCCTTCATTGGCACCATCCGCTGGGACATGTGAGGAGATGGCGGCATCCTCTGGTGTACCGACCGTTGGTGGACCTGTCGACAATGGAGGAAAGACGTGATAATCACATACAGGCTTGACTGTGCCACAATCCAGGAACTGTGTGCCCAGTTGGAGCCAGACCTGATGTCAGCTATCCGCCATCCTACAGGAATCCCCCCTCAAGTGCAGGTGCTGTCAGTGTTCCATTTCCTTGCAAGTGGGTCATTGCAAACAACAGTGGCCATTGCATCAGGGATGTCCCAGCCTATGTTTTCCAACATGTTGTCCAGAGTGTAGTCTGCCCTGCTGAAACACATGCAGAGCTACATCATTTTCCCTCAGGTGGAGGATTTGCCTACAATGAAAGGTGATTTCTATGCACTGGGACATATCCCCAACATCATAGGTGCCATTGATGGGACACATGTGGCTTTGGTACCCCCCACAGGAGTGAACAGGTGTACAGAAACCGGAAGAGTTATCATTCGATGAATGTACAGATGGTATGTTTGGCAGA
Source organism: Pleurodeles waltl (assembly GCF_031143425.1). NCBI lineage: Eukaryota > Metazoa > Chordata > Amphibia > Caudata > Salamandridae > Pleurodeles > Pleurodeles waltl. The sequence continues at coordinate 145,382,228 of NC_090441.1, read as the reverse complement.
CCAGTACATCTCCCATGTGAAGGCCATGTTCCCTGGCTCAGTGCATGACGCCTACATCCTGCGGAATAGCAGCATTCCTTATGTGATGGTCAACTCCAGAGGCACCGTGTGTGGCTACTAGGTGAGCACCTGGAAGCTAGTCAGTGGGAATGGTTGTGTGGGTCTGGGGATATCCCTCCAGGTAGTGTGTGTCTAACAGTTGTCCCTCACCATTTGCAGGTGATTCTGGTTACCCCAACCTGTCATGTCTACTGACCACAGTGAGGAATCCCAAGACAAGGGCAGAGGAACGCTACAATGAGGCCCATGGGTGAACTAGGAGGGTGATCGAGTGGACCTTCGGCCTCCTGAAGGCCAGGTTCAGGTGCCTCCATATGACAGGTGGATCCCTATTCTACTCACCAAAGAAGGTGTGCCAGATCGTTGTGGCCTGCTGTATGCTTCACAACTTGGCTTTGCGACAACAGGTGCCTTTTCTGCAGGAGGATGGTCCAGATGGCGGTGTTGTGGCAGCTGTGGAGCTTGTGGACAGTGAAGACGAGGAAGCAGAGGAAGAAGACATGGACAACAGGGACTCAGTGATCCAGCAATATTTCCAGTGACACACAGGTAAGAATACAGACCTACCTACTACATGTACTTAAACACTACTGCCTCTCTGCTGTTTGTCATTTTCACCCAGTGTATGGTCACTGAGTTGTCACTTTCCCTTACGATTTCACAGATATGGGTCCCACTGTGTGACATCTGCTTTGATTCCTCATGGACTAGAGCTGTGTGACATAGGTATGTTGACATTACCAACAAAAAAGCTTTTAGCCACAGTTATTGCTAATACAGTATTCCGAAATCACAGACAGACTCCAGATTGTTTTGTGCTTTAAGGGTGTTTATTTAAGTGCTCAATATTGGAGGGGGTTGTAAAATGGTGAGGGGTGATGGCGGAGGAATGTCCATGGCAGAGTCCAGTCTATTAGTCTCACAGGTGCATTGCTCATATGGGCATAGGAAGTGGAGTTGGGGCAGTTTAAGGATGGACAGGGTGACAAAGTGGGACAGTAGGATGACAATCAGGGTGGTCTCATTTCTTGGCGGGGGTCTTGGCATCGTTCTCTGTCTTTGTCCTGGATCTCAGGGACCGTTTGCGAGGTGGTTCTCCCTCTGCAGGGGGTGGGGTGCTGGTGTGGTGGTCCTGTGGCTGTGCCTCCTGTCCACTAGTGCCGGCGGAGGTGGTGGGCAGTTCATCGTCCAGGCTAGTGTCAGGGGACCCTTGTAGTGCCACAGTGTCCCTCCTGGTGTTGAGTACTTCCTTCAGCACCCCTACAATGGTGCCCAGGGTGGAACTGATGGTTCTGAGTGCCTCCCTGAAGCCCATATACTGTTCCTCCTGCAGGGCCTCGTGGAGTGTGGGTTCCCTGGGCCTGTCCGCCCCCTGTCGCACAGCAGCCCTCCCAGTTCCCCTTTGCTCCTGGGCCTCTGTCCCCTGGACCGTGTGCCCACTACCACTGCCCCCAGGTCCCTGTTGTTGTTGGGGTGGTGGGTTAGACTGGGTTCCCTGTAGTGATGGACACACAGCTGATTGACATGTCCTGGGGACGAAGGAATGGGCCCGCTGGGTGGATGCTGTGCTGGGGTTTCCAGAGGACAGAAGCTCTGTGGTGACCTGTGACTGGGTGTGGGGAACCGACTGTCCCGAGGTCCCCGATGGGCCGGGCTGGTCATCTAGATCCAGTTGGACAGAGGTGCTGTCATCACTGTGGGCCTCTTCTGTTGGTGGTGTGGACATGTGTGGACCCTCCTGTCCCGTGATGTTGGGTAGGGGTCCTGCAGGGGTATAAACGGATGTTTATTACATCTGTGCGTGGCATGGTGTGCAATGGGTGGGTGACCGTGTACCCCAGGGCTTGCATTCCTGTGTGGGACCTTGTGTGATGGTGGTTTAGGGTGGTGTATGGGTATGTGCAGTGGGCATGCTTTAGTGATGGGTGTCCATGCTTTGTTGTTGCATGCAGTGCTTGGGGTTAGGATGTGTGATTTGTGATGTTGGGACATTTGTGAGGAGTTGGAGTGATGGGGGTGAGGGTGGGGGTATGTGCTGGCATGCAGGTAGGGTGGGGGATGTTATAGTTCAGATTTGACTTACCAGAGTCCATTCCTCCACCTACTCCTGCAAGGCCCTCAGGATGCAGAATCGCCAAGACCTGCTCCTCCCATGTTGTTAGTTGTGGGGGAGGAGGTGGGGGTCCGTTGCCAGTCTTCTGAACCGCCAGGTGGTGTCTTGAGACCACGGAACACACCTTCCCCCGTAGGTCGTTCCACCTCTTCCTGATGTCCTCCCGATTTCTTTGGTGCTGTCCCACTGCGTTGACCCTGTCCACTATTCTTCGCCATAGCTCCATCTTCCTTGCAATTGAGGTGTGCTGCACCTGTGATCCGAATAGCTGTGGCTCTACCCGGACGATCTCCTCCACCATGACCCTGAGCTCCTCCTCTGAGAACCTGGGGTGTCTTTGCCGTGCCATGGGGTGGTGTAGGTGATGTGTGGTGGTGTGTGGGGTGATAAGTGTGATGATATTTAGTCATGTGTAGTGTGTGGTGCGTGGGCGTTATGTGGATGATGGTGTTGCGTGCCTGTGGATGCTAGTGTTGTTGATGGTGGTGTCTCTCTCTGGCCTTCATTCGTGATTTGTTGTCGTAAGGCTTTGTGGGTGATGTGGGTGTGTGTTTTATATTGTATTGGGTGTGTGGGAGTGGTGTGTGTATGTGTATCAGGTGTGTGTATTTTGAATTGTCCAATGTGGATGTGTTTTGTAAATGTGTATCTATTTTGAGCGTGGCGGTGTGTACCGCCAATGGAATACCGCAGTTGAAAGACCGCCGCATGGATTCATGGGTTGTGATAGTGTGGGCGTATTTCTGTTGGCGGTGGAGGTTTTGTTTTTGCCAGTTTATCACTGACCTTTGTGTGTGGCGGACTTGTGTGGGTGTCTGAATTTTGGCGGATTCCGAGCTGTGGGTCATAATAGCTGTGGCGGATTTCCGCGGCCGCGGCGGTGTGTTGGCGGTCTTCTGCACGGCGGTAAGCGGCTTTTACCGCCAATGTTATAATGACCGAGTATATATTTTTGTGAACACCGTGTGGTGCATTTCAGTGGTGCTATTTTGTTTTATTGTATGATTTATTGCACAAATACTTTACACATTGCCTTCTAAGTTAAGCCTGACTGCTCAGTGCCAAGCTACCAGACGGTGGGCACAGGATAATTTGGATTGTGTGTGACTTACCGTGACTAGAGTGAGGGTCCTTGCTTGGACAGGGGGTAACCTGACTGCCAACCAAAGACTCCATTTCTAACATTGGTGTCAGCGGTGAGGATAGGACTTGTATTTGTGCAGTGACATACAGTAGCTACCCACAGTTGAAGGTCAACTTGATTTTTATCTCTTTTTGCAAATTTGTTTTCCTGACAATTTTCAAAAACTAAATCCTCACTCAACATGTCTCTGGCTGGGTCTCAAGCAGGAGATTTTGACCTAGCCCTGGTGGAGACAATACTGTCAAACAGCTAAAAAGGTTCTGCAGGGAGATGAGTGTACCCACCCAAGGGACCTCCAGAAAGGAGGACTTTCAAGTGGCTCTGAGGGGCCGGGGCAGAAGCCCATTTAGAAGAGGATGATGAGGAAGAGGAGCCAGAAAATGGCCCCTCAGAGGATTTTTTGCCTGTTATCACTGCAATTGTGCCCCCTTCCAGACCAGGGAGCAGTGTCTCTGAGCAAGGCCTGACCGCAGAGGAAAGGAGAGAAGAGAGGGAGTTCCAAATGCAAATGGCAAAACTGAAAATTGAGGCTCAACAGTAGGAAAGAAGGACAGAGAGAGAAGCCAAGCAAGCTGAGGCTGAAAGAGCAGCCAAACAGATTGAAGCTGAAAGAGCTGAAGCTGCAGCTGAGAGAGCCTTGGCTGAAAAGAAACTTTTGTTGGCTCATGAACTGAGTCTCAAGGAGCTGAATCTCAAGGCAAGACAGGCTGAGTCCAGCAGTGATGGTGGCAGCATACATACAGGACCTTCTGGAGAGAATTGGATTGCATACCCAAAAGTGTGGTGTCCAATTTTGTGGTGGGAGATGATATTGACAAGTGGCTGTCTGCCTATGAAGTTGCACTAAGGGCTCATGGGGTTCCTGAAGGGCAATGGGGGGCGGCCTTGTGGTTCTATGTACCCCCAGAGGGAAGTGACACACTCCTTACACTAGACCCACGTGATCATTATAACTAACCTGTCATGAAGACTGATTTACTGGCCAAGTTTGGACTGACCCCTGAGAGATACCGTCAGAGGTTTAGGGACAGTACCAAACTTTCCATACAAACTTGGGTTGATTGTTTTGATTTCTCCAATAAGGCAATGAACAGTTGGGTGCGGGACAGCAAAGTAGATGATTATAAAGGGTTATATGACTTGATTCTGAAAGAGCATATGCTCAATTTTTCTTTTACAGAGTTGCGCCAGCACTTGGTAGATAGTAAGCTGACTGATCCCAGGAAGCTTGCTGAGGAGGCGGACCTCTGGGTTAGCACCAGAGTGTCCAGAAAGGGCCTACACTGCCTAGGGCCTGTAGATTAAATGCTACTAGTGGGCATGCAGCACTGGTTGTGCCACCCACTCAAATAACCTCTTTACCTTGTCCCAGGCCTGCCATTGCAAGGCCTGTGTGTGCAGTTTCACTGCCAATTCCACTTGGGCCTTAAAAGTACTTGCCAAGCCTAAAACTCCCCTTTTTCTACACATAAGTCACCTCTAATGTGTGCCCTAGGTAACCCCTAGAGCTGGGTGCTGTGTGGGTAAAAGGCAGGACATGTACCTGTGTAGTTTATATGTCCTGGTAGTGTAAAACTCCTAAATTCGTTTCTACACTACTGTGAGGCCTGCTCCCTTCATAGGCTAACATTGGGGCTGCCCTCATACATTATTGAAGTGGCAGCTGCTGACCTGAAAGGAGCAGGAAGGTCATATTTAGTATGGCCAGAATGGTAATACAAAATCCTGCTGACTGGTAAAGTTGGATTTAATATTATTATTCTAGAAATACCACTTTTAGAAAGTGAGCATTTCTTTGCACTTAAAATCTTTCTGTGCCTTACAATCCACGTCCGGCTGGGTTTAGTTGACAGCTCCTTGTGCATTCACTCAGACACACCCCAAACACAGGGTACTCAGCCTCACTTGTATACATCTGCATTTTGAATGGGTCTTCCTGGCCTGGGAGGGTGGAGGGCCTGCTCTGACACAAAGGACTGCCTCACCCCCTACTGGGACACTGGCAGACAGGATTGAACTGAAAGGGGACCTGGTGCACTACTAAGCCACTCTTTGAAGTCTCCCCCACTTCAAAGGCACATTTGGGTATAAAACAGGGCCTCTGCCCTACCACCTCAGACACTTGCTGGAGAGGAACCCTGAACCAGAACCTGCATCTTGCCAAGAAGAACTGCCTGGCTGCTCAAAGGACTCACCTGACTGCTTTCTACAAAGGACTGCTGCCTTGCTGTTGGCCTGCTGCCCTGCTGAACTCTTGCCTTGCTGCAGAAGTGCTCTCCAAGGGCTTGGATAGAGCTTGCCTCCTGTTCCCTGAAGTCACAGGACCAAAAATACTTCTTTCTTTCAACTGGACTCCTTGTGCGCCCAAAATTTTGACGCACAACTTGCTCTGTGGTGAAAAATTCACTGCACGCCGATCCGGAAAGACGCAGCTTGAGCCGCAAGGAAAAGATCGACGCTACACCTGCGGTGCGACTGGAACTTCGACGCACGGCCCGCCTGGACAACGGCGCCCGACTTCTAGAGAGGAAATCGACGCAGCGCCTGCCGTGAGGGACAAAATTCCACACACAGCCCACCGGAACGACGCGCAGCCAGATGACAAGCCCAGGATTCCACGCACAGACCCCGGGACATCTGGTAATCCCGTGACCCACAGAAGGAGACTGTCCACGCGCCGGAAAACGAAGCACATCTTCCCCACGTGAAAAATAACGACGCAAGTCCGTGTGTGAAGGGGCGAAACTGACGCACACACCATTTTTCCACACATCTCCTCTTCTGCGGCCGTTTGCGGAGATTTTCCACTCCAACCCAGGTACTTTGTGCTTGAAAGAGACTTTGTTTGCTTTTTAAAGACTTAAGACACTTTATAGCACTTTTCAGTGATATTTCTACAAATTCATATTGCATCTTTTATCGTTTTGACCTGCAAATATCCAGATAAATATTATATATTTTTCTAAACACTTTGTGGTGTATTTTTGTGGTGCTATATTGTGTTATTGTATGATTTATTGCACAAATACTTTACACATTGCCTTCTAAGTTAAGCCTGACTGCTCAGTGCCAAGCTGCCAGATGGTGGGCACAGGATAATTTGGATTGTGTGTGACTTACCCTGACTAGAGTGAGGGTCCTTGCTTGGACAGGGGGTAACCTGACTGCCATCCAAAGACCCCATTTCTAACACAAGTCATTTGAATTCACCCTCACCCTGAAGAAACACAATGCCAAAAAAGATAGCCTGGTAGCAGGTCTCTCTTCTGAAGAAAATCAAAGCATTTTTTCCAGAATGTGACTTTAAAACTGCTCAGTGCTTAATTTGTGCTTGTTGTTTCCGGTGCAAGCACAGGCACCTATTTTTGAGGGCCGGCACTTATTTTTCTGACTCAAGCATTTACTGCAAGCAAAGGACACATATGGGAAAGATGGAGGAAGAGAAAAACGAAAAAGCATCACAATGGGAGAAAGCAGAAATCTGCAGGAGACAGATGAAGGAGCAGGGAGTGGCTGTCAATGGATTAAAGAGGCCTGAGATGGCTTCAGAAATATGATGCCTCAATAATCCGTGTTTGCACATTTCATTGCAGCAGCCGCATTTTTAAGAGGAGAGCTTTGGGCACCGGCACGTTTTTATTTAGAAATTAAGCACCGGAACTTCTGTTCAAGCCCTCTACTCTATCATCTGAATGGCGGTGATGCCCTTCTTCATGGCCTATAAGACTCTACACTGACATCCCTTATAAGCATCCTATGAGCCACAGTATTTCTCATCCAGGCCCTGAAAAAAATTAATTGCATCCCTTGCATCTTTATGGAACTCCATGGGCTCCCCTTATCAGTGTCTTTAAGGAAATTGACTATCCTGGGGTCCTTGCAAAACATCAAACAGTCCCAGTTGAGCTCAGGCTAGAGACCCACTCTGTCCTAAAAAAGGCTCTGGGGTGTACCATTACCTTCCCTAGCGATCGAGAGAGGGCGAAAAAAAGATCCACCTAGGGATGAGTAGAGCTGGCTGCTGTGTGTGTGTGTGTAAGAGCCATATTTCTAATGAGAGAAAAGAAATAAGATTTGCTACACCACAACTTCCCTAAGAGGTCTCCAGAGACTATGTGGTAGGCTGCCAGAAACCACCTTTACTACTTATGCTTTGGGCAAGGTACTGCTAGAGAGTTGGGAGGTTTGGGCCAGCACCATTTAACTGGTGCAGGAGTAACTCAGACAACTTTGAACAAAAGGGTTGAGACCCCAAATTCAGCAGTCACACTGAGAGGTGAGAGTAATTCATGACAAGGCCAGCCCTGCTTTTGAGCACTGCATCTTCAGCTGAACCCAGGACTACCAGAGTGACTCCAAGAGTTAGTTTACTGGTCTCTTTTTCAGAGCCAATGGACAACACAGGTTCCCACCATCTTGACCCAGCACTTGGATCCAGCCTGAGTGAGTGCTGAAACCCCAAATGTGGTCCCACCAGTCCTGGTCCCTTTGTTGTGGTGCTAAAGGTGCCCAAATGGCCAAATTCCAAAACTGAGTTCTTAGGAACTTTTTTGCCAAAAACTGCTCTGAGAACCAAGAGGAGACTGGGACCGACCTGCTTGCCTATCCACCCAAACTCCATCACCAGTCAAATTGACTTTGCAGCTTCTCCCGCTATGTTATTTTCCATAGCAGCAAATCCTGCTCAGCAGTCTTTCACCAAAGGGGTACATGGCCTCATTTAACTGCCTTCAGCTACAGCCATCTGTCTCATCCTGCTGTAGATTTTCAACTCGCAAAAAGAGACTAAACAGCATATTTACAAGAAAGTGGCACATCAGCTCTGATGCGCCACTTTTCTTGCGTCACCCTGCACCCCCCTAATGTAACTATGGCAGCGCTGTGTTTACTATACAGCACACCATAGAGCACGTTTGCACAATAACGTCTTAATTTATGATGTTATTGTGGTGTTTCATTGCATTAGCACCATAAATTATGGCTCTAGTCCAGCAAAGCACAGGGAGTCCCATAGAGTAATGCAGGAGCGTCTGTTTAACACCAGGTGTTAAAAATGAAAGAAGAAAAAGGCGCAGTGAAATCTTGTAAATTTCACTGCACCATTTCTTTTGACCTCCCTGTGGGTAACACCCCCTTGCATACATTATACCTGGTGCAGGTATAATGTGGCACAAAGGGTTTCAAAGTGATCAATGCATGCATTGCGCCACTTTGTAAATATGAAGCACTGTGGGAGCCACCTTAATGCCTCCTTAGTCTAAAAAAATGGTGCTACAGTGTCACAAGGAAGTGCATGGTGCTCTTAAGTCTGAAAACAGAATCTTCCTTGCGGCTTCAACCCAAAGATCCCCAACAGCAACATTCCCTCCTCAGACACTGCCTGCAGTGCTGTCCCACTGAACTTCACCTTCTCAGAGCATTTTTCTCAAAATTCCTTCTAAGTCTGAAGATAAGTGCTGACCGGGCCAATCCACTTTCTGTATCTGAATTGCGTGAATTGGTGAGCCATGTTTTTTCACTTTGATCCACCTCGCTCGACTAGATGTCCGCGGTTAGTACTTTCATCTTTTCAGCACTCATTTTTACAAAAACCTTTAAAAATTCATAACTCGGGTTGTACTGATTGGTTATTTGACATTTTAATGTCAAATAATTTATTCAAATTTACTTTATTTTTTTTAATTTGTGAGGGATTTTTCTTGTATTGTGTTTTCACTTGACTACGTTTCTGTACTGCATCAATACTTTACATGTTGCCTCTTGGTTAGGCCTGACTGCTAAGCTACCCAGGGTTAATCACAGGTTATTTTACTGACTTTATGTGGTTCACTGTGTAAGAAATTGTGGCTGTTGCTTGAACAGGGTTCACACCCCAGTCAACCAATAACATGATTTCCCACAGCTACACATATATTATTGAAAAGCAATTAATGCATTTACTCATGCTAACTGTACTTTTTTGGAAACCATGTTTTTCTAAAGTTGGCCTAACCTGTAACGAGGCTCACGTTACCATGCATTTCAGATTTATAAAATACTCTTTAAGCCTCCTGTTCTTTCCCCTTCTGAAGGTGACTAATCAAGTTTCTTGTTAGGTAGAATAGGCTTATTGGTATTGCGTGAAACTGTTAGATAGCTGGGAATTAATTGTAAACTGGCTGTGGACATGGAGATCATGGTGGTGGAGAGTTCTTCGATAACCAGGCAGAGTGGACTAGTGATACATCCAAGGACGCATATATGTGTGCATCTTTGTCCAGCACCGAGAAACTAGGGGTTCTACCTGCTCCCAGAGAACAACAGCTGCTGATTGAACCGTTTGGTAGGAACTGATGTGGAGAAACTTCCAGAACGTTCTTCCATGTATTAATTATGAATAGTTTGGCAGACCCTGTCCTGACTTCGTTGTGAGAAGATTTAATCTTGTCTCTACTGATTTCCCCTCCCCAGGGTGTCCAGCATCATGCTTCTGCACTCATGCTGAGTCATGAAGCTAGGATTGTTTGATGCTGACACCTTCCTATTAGAAATCCCGTGTTCCCTTTTGCTACTTATTTAGAATAGAAAAGTTCCCTTATGGAACCAGTCTATTTCATATTTTTTTCTTTTTATATTATTGTATGTTGCATCTTTTTTCCTGATAATATAGAAATTCAGACTGCAAAATCATTTTAATATAAATGCTTATTTTATAAACTGAATAGCTGGCTGATTACTGATTTCATTGTAAATTTGACTTTAAATTGTTAATAAATCCTTATAGTTTGGACATCACACTCACTGTGGTTTATGTGGAGCCCCAATGGTTTCATTATAAGTGAAATGCATTGCTAATGTTAGCTCCTTTCTTACGCTTAATGCTGACAAAAATACATACGACCTTTGGAGCATCCTATTTGATGAATACTCCAAGAGATTGAGCTTTAAGGATCACCGCTCCATCACAAGCCTGCAACATCTTCAAAACCGGCTGCATAATTTACAAAGCAATCATGACTAGCATCCTGCTTATCTTGCAGAAACCCTCACCATTTTCGGTGGTTCTCTGCACACCTGCAGCCAGGACATCATAAGACTGCAGATGAAGAAGTATAAAGAACAAAATGAAGGCAGCAGGCCTTTTCTATCTAAGTATGCAGCATCTGTAACAACAACCTATGTCCATCAGGACATACCCAACGCTGCTCTGAATTTAGGAAAGAGTTGAAGAAGCACATTTTTAAAGAACACTAGATCACAATGCACTAACCGAGCTACCTGTCCTACCACTGATCGGCTTTATGTTTGGGTTTGACCCCATACAGCGCTCAACTAGCATTTGTCTAGGTTGGCGCTAGTGCAGTGATATTCAAGGTATGACCCAGGGGCCACTTGCCCTACTGACTTTTGTGTGCGGCCCCCTGGTCAACATCAGCAATGGACTCAACCTTTGCACCAACATTAAAACAATGTTGAATAAACAGGCAAGCATTTATTTAAAAGTTCATTTAAGTTAAGGAAAGGAAGTAACTCAGGCTTCTTGCACACTTAAAATTTAGAAACACCTTCATTTTTAAAAACACCTTGCAGCAAAAGTCTGCTCAAAATTCATAAAGTGTATATCATTAACATGCAGAACCATTTCACCTTAGTACATCAGATTATATCAATGAAGTAAGAAGCATTTTTTAAGTGGTAGTTTTAAACATGAATGAAGAAAAAGGAGGGAAAGTAAAATAACAATTGCTTGAGACCACATAATTTATTTAAGTGAAGTAGCTGGGATTAATCCCAGGTTTTTGGTTTCACGTTGTGCAATTCAAACACTAGATGTAAATTGTTCACTTCTCCTACGTGCACCATACCGCCAATTCAACCCTGCCCCCACCCTTGACCCCCTCCCTGCTGGCATCAGTGCGGCCCTCGGTCATATCACAGACCCAACTTTGTGGCCCCTGGGACCATGTTTGTGAGTACCCATGCACTAGAGAAATACCATGTTCAGACATACATACAAAGGTGAGTAATAATACAACATACAGAGAAGAAATTAGAGTTGTGAACTACTCATACAGATGTTCTGATCTGAGTTTGACAAGCTGCGTTGAGCTTGGGGAGCGCATAGAAGGCTTGGTCATAGCTCATAGCCCATGCTCTCTGAACTGCGACCAGGCTACAACGGCTGTTGTTTTTGTAGCAGACACGACATGGTCTCAGGCTATTTCCTCCATACACTACTTATAACGTCACGAGTGTTCCATTATGCACTGAAAAGGTGGCATCTCTGCAGCTCCTTCCGTTTGCCCACTATAATCAGTAGGTTACACCGCTCATCTGGCATGTCTGAAGACCATGTCTTACGTGAAGGGCATTCGGTGCATGCCTGCAATTCGTGCTCGTTGTGTTCTAGGCAGAGAGCAAGACTACACTGAAGACACTGACACGTCCATCTGTGATTTCACTTATGACGTCATAAATAGTGCAGAGTGGGAGTTGTCGTAAAGGTAGGGAAGCTATTTAAACTGGCGAGCATGGTTCCAATGAGATTCAGAAACAATTTCTAGATTGATGGTTAATGCTTGTCACCCTTAAAAGAAAGATATAAATAAGAAATGACGGAAAAGATGCCTGTGTGATTAATGAGTGCCTTGGAAACTTAGGATACTGAAACACGAATCTGTATAATCGTTGCCTTGTTATGATTTCAATTCATGACTAATGAAACAACAGCCGTAAGTATTTTAGCTGCCTTGTCAGTAAATACATCTATCTAATGCTCTTTCCCAGGTCTGCTATGGCTTCCCTAACCATGGAATTCACAGTCTGAAAAATAAGCATCCATCTTCTAAAAAGCCCATCATGTTCTTATGCAGTCTGCTATGGCAGTGGATTGCCCATCCCCCAGCCCCTCACGAGCCTATTTGATACATTAGCAGTAATTAAAAGACATAACATGGAATGTCAGAGAGTCCATTTGAGCAAATGATGTGTAAGCACTTTCTTATTAAAGGGACTATAAAAACTTTTTAATTTTTTGCATTCAGTGTGCTCAAGGAGAAAGCAGCCTTAACGTTGACGGCTGATGACAGCTAGTCAATGAAAGCAGAAAAAAACTTTAGTGCCCCTGTCTGTCTCCCAGCTCTCCCTGGCACTAAATTACAGTATTAATAGGCTTTTAGAGGAGACTGACACATAGTTACTGTGAAAAAGACAATTAAATGTAGAAAGCCACTTTTCTCAAAGCATTTCATTTTAACTGGAGGCTCTGAAACTCAATAAATCTATTTTCCTATTTCTCTTTCCCATCTTTTAAGAGTTACTGAATTCATTGGTGGGTAGCCCCTTCCCTGCACCACTCAACACACGCACATGGAAGCGACGGCTGTAAGCCCTTTATGTTTTTTATTCCCTCGTATTGTGTGCTTGATGATCTGTTTGTGGCAGGTGCTGAAGTGTGTAAAATATCTGCTATCTAACCGATTTTAAAAGGCGCTGAAGAGGCTGCGTGCACTGTTGAACACTGTCCCATTAAATTTCGTATGCAATGGTTGTGGGTGAATTAAAGTTTATTAGGCGCCCTTCCCTCTCGTAGCAGTGCTTGAACAGTACGCCTTAAAGGGGTCGTGCGGTTCATAGAAAAATTCATTTCTCTTTGCTTAGCCCTGCATCTTTAACAAAAGGCATTCTAGAATGCCCCTCCCTTTGATGACGTCTGCTTGGGTTTAGTGACCAAAGACAGGAGTCATGCCCCCTTGCCCAATGGCCATGCCAGGGGACTTCTGTCCACTGGGCATGGTCACTGGGCACAGTGGCATGTAGGGGGGCCCAAATTAGGCCCCTCTATGCCACTTTAAAAAAAAAATACAAAAATACTTACCTCAACTTACCTGTACTTACCTGGGATGGGTCCCCCCATACATGGGTGTCCTCCAGGGGTGGGTGAGGGTGGCAGGGGGTGTCCCTGGGGGAAGGGCACCTCTGGACTGCTGGAAGTGAGCCCACAGGTCCCTTAACGCCTGCCCTCACCCAGGCGTTACAAAACGGCGCACATCAGGCTGTGCACCGTTTTTTAAGGCCCGCCCCTCCTGTGTGTCAAAATGACGCTGGAGTATAAATAAGGCGCACATGCCTTAAAGTCATTTTTTGGGCGGGAATGCCTACCTTGCATGTCATTAAAAAAAGGCAGTTTACTGCATCCAAAAAATGACGCACACAGAGGAATTTTGATGTCCGCGGGCGTCAAGGTTTAAATATGGTGCACGGTTTGCGTTGAATGTGCGTCAAAATTTTGACGCACATTCGGCGCAAACAGAGTATAAATATGCCCCGGAATGTTTTGACTGGCACCAAGGAACTAGGATTCGGGTTGCTGGAAAGTATCTTGCTCGGGTGGAGCCAGGATCAGCCAAGGGAGATGCTGGTGGGAGGAAGGCAGACAGAGGAATAGTAAAGTAGAATAGAAGGCCTGTGTCAAGGTGAGAAATAAAGAAAGTGGAATCTGCCAAGTGTGACGTGTCTTCTGTTTTCGCGGACGCGACTCGACAGCAATTAATGTCAATTCTATGTCAGGACCGGAGGCTCCGATTATGCTTTCTCTTTCTTTACTGACTTAAACAGCAGCCAATGAAATACAAGTAACAGAAAAAACAACAACACCCATGATACCTAACATCCTGTCACATGGTCCAATCACCATCCATGTCCTCTGCTATGAGTCCTTTGACCTATGAAGTCACTTCCTCTTTCTTTGCTGCTTCGCAGCAGATAAGTACACTTTTATTTACTCTCCGAATGTTTGCAATTTACATTGTTTACCTAATGGTTAAAGTATTACCGATCTAAGCGTTGCAATTCAGTGCGCTCTCGGTATATTTGTAGAAGTGCTCTCGCGCTTCGTTTTTATGGCATTTTGCCAAATTTTCAGCCCGATTCTCGAAGTGGAGTGGAAGCGGGAGCGGAGCTGCTCTAAGGCAGTCTCTTTTCCATTTTTTAGCACGCACACGCGCGCACGCATTATCGAGCCGATCTACTTTCATTTTTGATGAAGATCGACTCGTGGATGCTGCGTGCCTGTCTGTGCCCCCTCACTCAAATAAATAGTTGTTATTGCTCCCTGACGCCCAGTTAAGAACCTGTCTGGGTTGTAAAATTATAAATTAGGCTGCTGCCTAGAGTGCCTTTCAGGCTGCTTCCTCCACACTTTAATATTAAGGGCTCCTTTTTTCTTGCCTGATATTGGGTTTTTTGCACTCCCCCTGTTGGATTCCTGAGTAAAAGATTCTTCCTCCTCAGTACTTTGATACATATTGTAGCCATGGCTCAATGGGGTGAACAAGAAGCTGAGTACTATACAGAGGAGTTGGGCAATCAACTTGAAGTTGACCTGGTGGAAGCCCTTGATACCAGGGTACAGCAGTCAGTAAATGATGCTCTAGTGAGAGCTTTGGGACCCTTTTCAGGGCAAATATTTGATTTTGCTCGCTCACAGGGTTGGACTCAGGAAACTCCTCAACAGGAACCTAACAAAGTCAAAGACAAAGCAAAAAATCTGGAGTCTAGTGCAGAGGTCAGTGGTGTCCATACTGACGTTTTCGAGAAGCTGCGTAAAAAACGCAGTGGCGAACATAATTACAGCTCAAAAAAGGGGACCCCCCTTTCTACCGCTTCCTCTGATAAAGATTCCTCCTCTGATGATTCAGATGATTCAGACGCTCCCATACCGAGTAAGAAAAGTAAGAAAACTCCTCCTCCCTTCCAGGTTTTGGACTTTGATCCCACGGAAATCATTCATCCCATATCCACCAATTGGGTTCCCCCACCTGAGGTAGCGCAATATGTCCAGGCTAATCTACGTAAAAGCTTTGATAAAGAGGTTGGATCACGCTTGAAAGCGGAATGCCCCAGACCTGACCTGGAGGGCAAGGTTTCCGATACTCCAGAGATAGACCCCACTATGGTCACCTTTATGAAAAAATTCGCCAAGGACCCCAAAAAAGGCTTAGACCGTTCCTGGCGGAGTTTTCAGGACAAACTGTTGGATCTTTCAGGACCCTTGACTAAGATCCTGGAGTTCGCATATGTGGCCAAGGAATCTAACACTCCGGTGGACACAGATGTCCTTATCGGCTGGGCACAAAGAGCTGTGTGCCTACTAGGTAATTCTAACTGTGCCATCTCGGCAAAACGCAGGAAGTCTGTGCTTATGCGCATAGATCCCAAATTATCGGATCTTGCGTCATCGGAAGCGGGTCCTTCTGCCGATGGTCTTCTATTTGGCTCATCATTTATCAAAGACTTAGCCAAGTTTTGTTCCACCTTTTCTTCGCTTGAGAAGGCACAAATGTCACTCAAGAAGGTTTTTAAACGAGGCCTTTTTGTCAGGGCCGGTTGTTTCGGAGGACGTATGTCCGGCCGCAGCTCCTTCAACAGTCCCCAAAATCACTATCCGAGAGGCAGAGGTGGCTGGTATGCAGATCAGGACTCCACCTTCTACCCCACATGGCACAGAGGGGGTCGTCCCCGTTTCCGTAGGGGTCATCGCAGAGGCCAACAAGGAGCCATTCAAGACTCCAGTTTCACAGGTGAGCATTATTCAATTTTCTCAGGTCAAACTAGGGGGCAGAGTGGCATCTTGCTTAGTAAATTGGGAGCGGATATCCGGAGATCCATGGGTTCTCCAAACAGTAGAAGGTTTTCGACTGGAGTTTGTCAGCACTCCCAAACAACTGTCCCCTCTGGTAATAATGTGTTTTTCCCAAGCAAATCAAGATTTTATAGACAAAGAAGTGCAAGCTCTCTTAGACAAAGGAGCCGTGCAATTCTCTTACCCTCATCCTTGCGCTTTCCTCAGCCCAATTTTTGTAGTAGACAAGAAAGGGGGAGGCCACCGCTTAGTCTTGAATCTAAAGGAGTTCAATCAGTGGATCCTGTACCGACATTTCAAGATGTAGGGTATCCACATGCTAACGGACATTCTGTTAGAAGGGGATTGGATGGTTCGACTGGATCTAAAAGATGCCTACTTGTCGATTCCAATTTTTCCTCCCCACAGGAGATTTCTACAATTCCAGTGGAAGGGTCAGTGCCTGGAGTTCCGAGCACTCCCATTTGGCCTATATTCAGCCCCTTGGTGCTTCACGAAGTTTTTGAGACCTGTGATGGAATGCCTCAGATCCAAGGGAGTCAGATTAATTATATATCTGGACGACATTCTGCTGATGGCTCAGTCCCCCCAAGTCCTAATCTTACACTTGGATTGGACCATCAGTCTCCTACAAGATTTAGGTTTCCTGACCAATGTACAGAAGTCGTTGTTGAAACCTTCCAAAGTGATAGATTTTCTGGGCTTTCAGATAAATTCCATTTTATGTCAGCTTCTTCTTCCCTCTCAGAAGATACGCAACATGAAGAGGGAACTGAGATCGGTGTTAGCTTGCCAGACCGTCTCTTTGAGGAATATAGCCAGGGTAGTGGGCTTATTAGCTTAATCTATTCAAGCGATATTCCCTGCACCC
Source organism: Pleurodeles waltl (assembly GCF_031143425.1). Classification (NCBI taxonomy): domain Eukaryota; kingdom Metazoa; phylum Chordata; class Amphibia; order Caudata; family Salamandridae; genus Pleurodeles; species Pleurodeles waltl. The sequence continues at coordinate 145,365,418 of NC_090441.1, read as the reverse complement.
CTACATTATTGAGCACTTCAGAGGCTCAAAATCAGGCATCTACAACAGGGTCTGAGTTACTCAGAACAAATCCCATTGACTGCCGAGGTAAGATCAGAAGTTCAATGGTGGCTTCATCACATGGAAGCTTGGAACGGCAGGGCGATTTTCGGATCTCACCCGGAGGTAGTGATAGAGTCCGATGCCAGCAGATGGGGATGGGGAGCTCGATGCAACTCCCTAGTGACGGGGGGCAGATGGTCAGAGTGGTAACAATCCCTTCACATCAATTGTTTGGAACTTCTAGCGGGATCATTTGCTATAAAGAGCCTCTCCCCGCAGAAAACAGATTGTTGCATACTATTACGGATGGACAACATATCAGCAGTGAGGTATGTCAACAAATTGGGAGGCACAAAGTCCATAATTCTTGCGGAGATTGCCAAGGGTTTCTGGCATTTTTGCCTAACCCAGCGTTTAGTGGTCATAGCGGAATATCTGCCTGGGGATCAGAATGTCATAGCAGACTGGAATTCCAGATACCTATCAGACTCCAGCGACTGGAAGCTGGATCCTCTGATTTTTGCCCAGATAGTCCAGGAATGGGGCGATTGCGAAGTGGACCTGTTTGCCTCTCGTCTCAATTGCCAAATTAATTTTTTTTACAGCTGGCGTCCAGACCCTTATGCGCTGAAAGCAGACGCTTTTCTTCAGGACTGGACCCAGTTTCGAGGTTATGCGTTTCCTCCTTTTCTGATGATCGGCAGAGTTCTGGCTCAAGTGCGCAGACAGAAAACAGAGATTGTTCTGGTGACTCCGTTCTGGAGAGCACAGCCTTGGTTTCCCAGAGCTCTACATTTAGCCTGTTCCTCTCCTCTTCTGATTCCTCCTCGTCCGAATCTTCATTTGAGTCCAGAGGGCCTTCAACATCCTCTGATCTTGTCAGGGAAGTTAACACTTCTAGTCTGGTTAATTTCAGGTCAAGATGGAATACCCCAGATATTTCGCAACAAGCTGCGGAATTCATTAAACAGGCCTGGGCCAGTAGTACCCATAAGAGATATTATTCAGCATGGCACAGATGGTCTAGTTGGTGTGATGGAAGGGGTGCCAATCCAGTGGAAGCGCATATTGGTTTGATTGTTAATTTTCTAGCAGAACTAGCCAGTTCGGGTTTAGCTTATCGGACGGTCAATAATTTTAGATCTGCCATTTCAGCAGGGCATTCACAGTTAGAAGGCAAGCCCATTGGAGAACATCCATTAATTTGCAAGCTTTTGAGGGGTATACGTCTTTCTAAACCACCTCAAGCTAAATATACTGTTTTATGGGATGTTAATGTTATATTAAAATTTCTTGATTCTTGGCCTACCAACAGATATTTGTCTCGCAAGCAGTTGTCAGCTAAGTTAACCATGCTTTTATGCCTTGTTTCTTGTAAAAGAGTATCGGACGTCAGAGCTTTAGATTTAGCAGGTAGAACTTTTTCTCCAGAAGGAGTCTCCTTTTCGGTGACAAGGAGAACTAAAACAAATTGCAGGTCAGTATCATATCCAGTTTATACGGAAAATTCAAAATTATGTGTAGTTCAATGTTTAAAAGATTATGAAGTTGTCACAGAAGAATTTCGACAGGATGCTAAATGTCAATTGTTAATTGCTTTGCAAAAACCTTTTAAACCAGTTTCCTCAGCTACTTTAGCTAGATGGATGAGATCGCTGATGAATGAAGCAGGTATTGATACCTCTGTTTTTGGGGCCCATTCTGCTAGAGGGGCTATGGCTTCAAAATCATTTGCTTTGGGTTCTCGTTTAGAGGACATAATGAAAGCCGCAGATTGTTCTTCAGAAAATACTTTTCGTAAGTTTTATCATAAACCTGTATTGGATGTAGCCAGTGTGGTGATGGAACAGCTTTAAACTAGCATAATTCGAGCCTCCGGTCCTGACATAGAATAAAAAAAATTCTAGCTATCGCGTCAAGAATTTTCAATTCTATTAAGGACACGGAGGCGAGGATTATCCCTCCCTTGTTATATTTATGGAATATTTATTATCAATTATTATGTATATATGATGAGATATTGTCATTTAACCCTCCCATTATTTGCAATTATCAAGTTGGAGATAACGTATATTTTATGGGATATTACCTACCTGTTTATTGTTACAGCTTCTGATCAGAAGAATGCCTGAAGGTCGTAACCTCATGGAAAGATTGAGTTCTTATGTTCTACCGGTTGTTTCTCCGGCATTGAGTCTCCAAGTTTCGGTTCTTCAGTATGGAGAAGAAGTATATGTCTCCGGATTCGGGATGGCGTAAGAAGTTTGCGTTTTCAAGTTGACATTATCTGTTTGAACAAAGAAAGAGGAAGTGACTTCATAGGTCAAAGGACTCATAGCAGAGCACATGGATGGTGATCGGACCATGTGACAGGATGTTAAGTATCCTGGGTGTTGTAGTGTTTGCTGTTACTTGTATTTCATTGGCTGCTGTTTAAGTCAGTAAAGAAAGAGAAAGCATAATCCTCGTCTCCGTGTCCTTAATAGAATTGAAAATTCTTGACACGATAGCTAGAAAATGTTTTATTTATCAACATGCCAGGGCTAGCGAAAATGACATCACAAACCTTCGATTATTTGATTGTCGGAGACATGACATTTTTAACCAGAAATGTCCCACCTTTGTCTGCTCACCAGTCTCTAACTTCCTGGGGAGTGGTTCGGGGAGGATGTAAAAGGGGCCCTGCGCCTCAGCGGAGGAGAGGAAGAGAAGAATGGAATACACGAGCAGCTCAGAACAAGGACAGAGAGGTGTGTTTTTTCCTTTGCAGGGCACGTAACTGTGCCTGGGCCAAGCGAGGTTCTCACTCCCCCCTGAGGCACAAGTGAGAGTGCTTATGTAATGGAAGGGGTATGTCCTCTTTTCAGTGAATAGTGGGATTATCAGCTCTGTCTGATTTGCTTGTTGCCATGGGTGGGGCTAACTCAGTGCCATATGTTTCAAATATAATGGGCAGGTTATTTAAGCACAGTCAACGCGTTAGTGGGTGATGCAGGCGGAAAACTCATGGGCTCCACTCTTCTTTTCTATTTGCTCACTGTTGGCTGGGATTTGGAGGGGGGGCGTGAGGAGTCCATCGAGTAGATGGTCTCACCGACCCCTCCCTATCCCGTCCTGACATCTAATCAACGGTGAGAAGAATCTTTTCAGAAGAGCAAATTAGCAGTATCCCTGCCTAAGGGGAGTGTAGTGCACTTGGAGAGTCTCTCCCTCGTGGTGAGTGCTCCTGTCCCAGAAATCTGTAACATGCCACAATACATTGCAATACATTGCTGGCACACATACAGATAAACCAAGCCTAGATGCCACCTTCCCTCCCATGGTCTGTGTACCTAAGGTGCCTCCCGGATTGCACTAATTCATCGATTGGTTTTTCAGCTTTCCTTAGAAGCCCTGTGTAGCGATTACTTATTCAAACTCTTGAAATCAAAGACTGGGCTGGTTGCTGGGAACCCCTATAGTTAGGAAATTTCCCAATCTCCAGTTTAAATTTTATTTCTGTACATTTTCATTTAGAATTCACCATCTCTTGCATTCATTTGTGTTACCAGAGATAAGCCCTAGTACTGCGTCCCCATCACAGGCCTCGATTTCCATGCGCGAAACAGGACGTCATTCAGCCCTTATTGTTAGGTTAAACATGTGGCCTGGCATACCTCTTTTCTAACTTCACGCTGCTGTTGGAAAACTGGGGCAGCTCACAGTCCCGGAGGGCAACTTTCTGAATGTGGCACTCTACGGGGTGTTTTCGGACAGAAACCAAGGCAGTCAGGGGTAGTACTGCGTTCTCAGCTCTGCATCCGCCCCACATTCTGTGATTTTGAGCAAAGCAATTAAACGTCCCCTGCCCCAAAAATGAATGTGTCCTTGTGTTGTATAACATCCCCAGCTGGTGTATAGTTGTTATTTTCAATTTCAGGAAAGCTCAGCTTTGGAGGAATAAGCAGTTGTTTATTCACCTAATGGTACGTGTTATGCAGAAATATTACTTCCACTAGTGGCAGTGAATACAATGGTATGAAATAAAGGGCCAGATGTATGAAATTATATTGCACTTGCAAACGGTAAAATCGGCCGTTTGCGACTGCAAAACCGTGGTCTGCGATGCATGAAATGCATTCGCAGACCACAACTGAGAAATTGCAAAAATAGCGATTTCTTGCGTTGCGACCTGGAAATTGCGAGTCGCAATTTGCGATTCGCAATTTACAGGTCGCAAGGCAATTCTGTAAAAAATCGCAAATTGCGATTTTTCCCAAAATGGCATTTTGCACTTGCAAAATACCATGCTTTGCAACCAGGTGGTAACCGGGTGCAAAATATAAAAATGCAGTTAAACTGCATTTTTAACTTCAACATGTAAAGCACACATGCCCTTTTGGCATGTGTGTACCTTACATGTTGAAATAGCAGTTTTTGGTGTGCAGGAGAGGGGGCCTTAGGCCCCCAGCACCCTGGCCTTTTGCATTTCCAAAATTGCGATTTCTGGTTCATAGCTGCAAAAGGGGCCGGTATCGCAATTTGCGATTCGGTAATAGCATTTGCGATTTTTAAGAAATCGCTATTACCGATTCGCAAATGTGATACATGGCCCTTTGCGAGTCGGTAATAGCGATTTTTTAAAAATCGCTATTACCGAATCACACTGGCCCGCGATGGTACATCTGGCCCAAAGTGCTTTACCGTTTCCGACTTTCTGCTTTATTCCAGCCGTTTTTCTGCTGCACTGGTCTTTTGAATAATAACATCGATATTGTTATTTTACCAAGTGAACTGCTTAATGCTGTAAAATCTTACTGCATTTTAAACAATAATTGTAGCATAACTTGGGGCTGCCTAGAGTAACATCACCGAGCAGGACTTGGTTGGAGGAACACCTTTAAAGATGTTCAGAGCCAGACAGCAAGGGCTTTTTTCTGTACATCATGTGACTGCACTCAGTCATCAGTACCCTTGGATGTTGAGGTGGGTGCATGCTTGTCTGTCTGTGTGCTTTGGCTGGGGCAGGAAAGAGGAGTGGGGGATTGGGAAGAGGAAGGTGGAGGGATGACAGAAGACAAAGGGTGACTGGCTGCTGTCAATGCGGAGGTGAGAGCCTGAAAAGACCTCTGTAGGCCAGTCAGTGCACTGTGAATGTCCCCCAGGAATGCATTGCTCTGTTGGATTTGAGTTGCTAGTCCCTGGATGGCATTCACGATGCTCAACTGACCCACAGAGATTGAACTCAGGAGGTCAGTGGCCTCCTCACTGAGGGAAGCAGGTACGGACAACTGGGTGGAAAGTTACAGGGAGGCGGTGGTAGTAAGGGAGTGGCAGACAAAGATGGTGCTGAGGTGGACCCAGAAGGGTCCAACACCGCCAGGAAGTGTCCACTGGAGGGGGAATCCAAAGATGATGAAGCAGAAGAACCCCCTTGGCACTCCCCTTGCCCTCCGAGCCACTGGGTCCCTCACTGTTGGTGGTCACAGCACTCTGGGTCCCATGGCCAGCAGCATCCCCACTCACCTGTGCCCTGTCTCATTTGCCTGCCGATGCTGATGCACACAGATACAGAGGGAGGAAGAGACAGAGAGGGAGAGAGAGGGTTAACATATTCCTCACATACACACATGTTAACATGCAAAACAGTAGGAAAACATCTCCTGGCTAGGCTATCTCTGTTGGCAATACACATATCCTACATCATGTCACTACATTTTACTACTATCCACCCCTTAATGTCATCCCTCACACCCACATCAAAATCCAAATATGTTAGCACGACTGAAGTAATACAAATGATCACCGGTAAAGCCATGCCAGCATGCTCATCATGGCCTGCCTGAAGTAGAAATATCTAGCATTATCCTGATCCTACCTCCCCATGCTCCTATCACCCATAGGAAGAACAGGTGACTGATCACAACACATCAAGCATGTAAGGAAACTAAACCTGACCAGCCCATTTCCAGTAGTACTGTTCCTTGATAGTGAAGACTACTCTAGTCACAGACCACACAGCACCTGCCAATCATATCACATGGCTGCCCAAACCCTCTGTACACATATGCCAATATGGATACATTAACTGATGTAGCCACTACAAGTGTCACTCCCATACAGGTGACATCTGATGTGTAGAATACATATCTGGAGAACAGACATGTCATTACTGTTACACAGTCACAGAGGAATATCTGCATGCACTAAACACAGATATGCCACATCACTCCATACATGCATGTACAACTCCAATGGCCTACATAGCACACATGATACATCCATAGTCAATCACTGAATGCAGTGCCACAACAAATAAACTTCAGGCAGCCACAAAACACATCATAGGGCACCGACCATTATACCTGACATGATGTTACAGTTGGACGACTTGACAACATGAGTAAACCAACATCACTCACACCATTCATGACATGATTACCTGTATCTAAGTCCAGAAAACACACTTCACATGGAAGTGACATGTACATATGATGCACACATGAACCTACATGACTGCCATTGCACTGATAACATATCCCACTACAACGAAATATTGCTTTAGAAATAGTGGTACAACTAAACCATTTCATTTTGATCTCATAAGTCATTTAAAACTTACATCTGTCCAAGGTGCCCACATCAGCTAGGCCAAGGGTAGCAATGACTGTCCTCATTCATAAGATGTGTCCCCAAGTAACCATTTAGACATGATGTAGGCAGAACCTAACCAATGTTGTACTGTAACTGGTAGGACAGTGGTACACATAGCATTGACATAGCATATTTTCAAAGGCTAGCTCTGCCTAGGCACTTACCACCTGTAGAACAAAGCTATTGGGTTAAAGGTGAAATGCACATACGTCAACCTCATGAAACTGCATTATGAGTCCAGCTATACCATATCAGACACCCACATTTAAATCGCCTTCCTTTGCTATCCTTCACATACCCCATAGAATGAAGATGAAGGGAGAATTAGGCTACAACTACAAACCCATATGTACTTTCCTTTTGAGGCCATTTCTGAGGTGTAAATGAGATGGCTGCCTCACACGGAGTTGATACCTGTACCGGTACCAGACATTAATAGTCCCTGTGCCAAAAATAGCAAGTCACCCAGTAGCAAATACAGGTGATCAACACAGATGGGAGTGGACAGACACCTTAGAGCCACTAACGCTCATATGCTGATGGCTGCACCAGGGTATATTCAAATGGTAGGGTTATAACACCAGCTCACATCCATAGAAATGGGAGAATGATGTCACACATGTGACATTGTCATTTGAGCATCTCCACATGCAGTGAGAGAGATGACTTGATACAGGTAATCTAAACGTACACATAGCAAACCATCATGCCACATCTACATCTAATACTCAGCCAATGTAGTAACAACTGATTTCCACTGGTTTACATACATGTAGCACCTACCCCGTTGTCACAGAAGGTACAGTGAGACAGGAAACACCATACAACCAGAGCCAAATACCAGGATACACTCAGTACTTACCTCCTTGTGGCTGTTGTGCAGCCCTAAAAGGCCCATCCATCTCAGGGTAGGCCACTGCCAAAATGCGGGCCATTAGGAGGGTCAGGGTCCGATGAGCACTCCTCCCTTGTTAGAAGGACATCCACAGCTGGGCCTCCCACCACTTACGACAATGGGTGCTCCACTGGCTGAGGACCCCCAGGGTGCATGCCAGATCCCTTTCTTCTGATGGGCATTCACCTGCATAGATAACAAAGACAAAAGGAGAAAGTCATGTACACATGCACCATACCAAGAGAAGTGGTCACTACACATCTGTCATAGCAAGTGCCCACACATACCCATCCTCTCTGCTCACACACGCCTTCACTATGTTCCATCTGCATGCATCTACCCCCTCACTAATACACATGCCTGATTCAACATCACACACAACTACTAACACACATGGCTGGGGCATTGGCCTCACCTGCTCCTCTGGTGCTACTTATAACTGTCCATACAAGGGTAGGAGCTCTTCCTCCAGCTTCTCCAGCTGTTCCTGGGTAAAGGCAGGGGCCCTATCACCTGCAGGACGTGGCATGATGGCTCCCAGAGGCAGTACACAGCAGCTCACGTCGTGGCGGTCTTGCTAGCAGCAGTGTCAGGAGTCAAGTTAGCAAAGCTGCAGAAAATGGTGGGCACGGCCGCTGCGTACAGGACCGTCACCGCTGGCATTGAATCCAGTCCGCCAAAGACAGCAATGTTAACCAATGACAAGTTGCACGGCGGTTGCGACCGCCAACGATCATGACGACTTCCGCCGACAGACTTAGGTCACTTCCAACTATCCACTACAGTAGGTAAGGTGCCTGCCATTTTGTTCACATGTAATCTATGGATGTGCTTAATTAAGTGCATCAGACACTTACTCGCCCAAATATCAGTGTAACCCAATGTTGTGCCATCATCGTATTGCAACATAATGTGACAATATTGACACAATGACGTTTTGAGGCTGTATATATGTTGATAGCTCTGTTAAGCTACTCCGAGGTACATAGGTGACATCTATCTATAGGTTGATTCTATGAAATATGTGTGATCAGTGCAGGACTGCTCAGTCACCCATACACGTTCAATTACATATGTTACGTATTTCCCTTCCGACCTACATGTTAACGAATGTGTAGCAGTAAGGGTGTAACATGTGCATATCCATGGTCTGTATTCTATATGTCAGCAGTGCTACGCATCCCCTACAGATGTTAGGTGTGATTTAATATACCATGTGCTGCTCATGTGTGCCGACTGCATGACTCATTGTATATTTTCTCCTCTCAACATAGATATCCTGCCATGAGGAGAGTGAGGTAACCACCAGTGTACCGTCCACTAGTAGACCTGGAAACCATGGGGGACAGTGATGTCATCCTAGCATATTGTCTGGATCATCAGACCATCATGGAACTATGTAGGCAGTTGAAGCCAGATTTGATGCCAGCCAATCGCAATCCCTATTACATAACTCCCATTGTACAAGTATTGTCAGTGCTACACTACCTGGCCACAGGCTCATTTCAGAATACTGTTGCCTTAACAGCAGGGATGTCTCAGCCCATGTTCAGTCTGCTGTTGAAGGATGTACTGTGTGCTTTGTTGAAACACATGGACAGCTACATCAGGTTCCCCGAAAGAGCAGATTTGGCCTATGTGAAGGCAGATTTTTATGAGATGGGACACATTCCTCACGTGGTAGGGGCCATTGATGGCACACATGTAGCCCTGGTCCCTCCCAGTGTCAATGAACAGGTGTACAGGAAGAACTATTAGCGCATCTGACCATAATAAGTAAACTTACAAGGGGACATGAATAGATCGATGATCCTTTTGACTACGCTTAAGATGTTCCCACCATATATCCCATATATGCAGATCAATAATCAATAATTAATCATTAGCGGCAATAATCAATAATAATCAATAACATTAGTAATCAAAAGGAGTCAGTAATAGTCACCATGACCTTGCAGTCATGACTAATCACACCTTTATAAAAGTTAGAATTTTATTTCCCTATATTAACAATGCTAATGTGATGTAGGTTAGTCTAAAAAACAATTGATAAACATACAGAAACAACACTGGCTGAACGATATACAGTTCAATACGCAAAATCTTGCGACTTGATCTGCATATCCATTTCCCATTGACACAACGTCTTGCGATTTCATGCACTGCATTTCACCACGGCAATCTTTTCAGGCATTTGAAAGTCATGCAACAATTCTTTAATTCTCTCCCCATTTCTCACTGGTGAACTAGAAGAGGTCATGAAACCTCTATGTGACCACAACTGCCCTAAATCATGGACTATTCCAAATCCATACTGGCTATCCATATAGATGGTAACTTTTAGCTGAGCAGAAACATGCTCTAGTAAGGGCTACCAGTTCAGCTACTTGTGCAGAATACACTCCTTGAAGCCAAGACGCTTCCAGGATACCAGAAATTGTGCACACGGCATGTCCTGCTCTCAGTGTCCCTGTAATATCCTTTAGACATGAGCCATCAACAAAGACAATTTGGTCACTTTCTTCCAATCGGGTGTCTCTAAAATCAGGTGCACAGATCAGTTACTTCAAGACAATAATGCTCAATGTCTTCCAACTTTTCAATTTCACCATTTTCATTTGGAAGCAAAGTTGCCGGGTTCAGCACTGTACATCTTTTCAGTTACACAATACTCGTCTCATATCTGGTTAATCTTGCACCTGTTAGGTACTGGGTCTTCGTCTTTGTAAGTAGGATCTCAATGGAGTGAGGGACCATACTAGTTAAGGGATGTCCCATCACAATGCCCTCACACTATGTGAGGCTCTGTCCAACCACTGCAACTGCACACAGACAACCTGGTAAGGCTGGTGCGACTGGGTCCAAAGTAGCTGAAAAATATGCTAGTGGGCGGTTTACACCTCCACGGACCTGCGTTAAGACAGACAAAGAACATGCATCACACTCATGACAAAACAAGGGGAAAGGTTTTGTGTAGCTAAGGATTTCCAAAGCTGGAGATTTGCACAGACTCGTTCTCAATTCAGAAAACGTTTTCAGGCAAGCCTGGTCTAACACTATGGGATCAGTGACCTCCTTGTGGGTCAGTTTTGCAATGGTTTGGAAATGACTGAAACATTTGTAATCCATTGGCCGCAGTGGCAACGTGCTCAGTAAAAGCGGTTCAGTTCACAGCAGCAACGCACTCAGTAAAAGCGCTTCAATTCACGGCAGCAACGCGCTCAGTAAAAGAGCTTCAGTTCACGGCAGCAACGCGCTCAGTAAAATCGCTTCAATTCACGGTTGCAACACGCTATTGATAAAGCGCTTCAGTTCACAATAATAACGCGCATTGACATAGCGCTCCAATCAAAAGGAATAAACACGCATTGGCATATCGCTTCATTTCCAGAGGAGAAAAAGGCGCTTTGGCCACAATATTCGAAAGCACTTCAGTTCACAGAAAGTAAAGCACCCTTGGCTCAATACTTAAAGTGCTTTTCATGTACAGGAGAACATTTATCGAAAAAGGTTTCAAAGATAAAGAAATCACAGTTTCATTGTTTTAGGATGCATGATATGTGAGATACATATTAAGGTGCTTTATATTATATGAAAAGACCTCTTTAAGTGTTTACAAGTCTTCTAAACTGAGATCTAATGTTTAGAGTTTTATCAATGCATAAGTGGTTCTATGATTGATATTTAAGAGAGTGTCCATGGTTTAAAACTCTGGTCTTCTTGGGACTCTGAGGTCTCAGTTCATTCTGGTGTTGTGATTTACAGAAGGGGCTATTGCCCAATCACAAAGAGTTTCAATCTGGTATTATGGAGATGCATGTACGCAAAGGCTCTAATGGTGAATTAGATTGTCATAAATGAGTATATGCATGTTTGTTCTAACCTTTTCTTTTTCAGATCTCTCTCCCAGCTGTTCCCTACCCTAATTCCCTTCCCCCCGCCTGACTTCATCATAACTCTGTGCTATTAAAGCTTTCTGAGTTGGTGATGCCGGGAGGTGGGCCTTCTTGTTCAGCAGCGTGCAGATCTCAAGGAAAAGACACTGTGACAGAATAGTGAGCCCACAATTTAATACTTTCCTCTTGGTCTGTACGTTGACTGTGCAAGAATGGCCACCTTAGACACCCTTATGCAAGCAGTAGCTCAGATGCAAAAAGATTTGACAGACTCAAACAATGTCATAGCTAATTTGGTTAGCAAAGTAACTCAGTTACAGAGTAAGGTGGATAGTTCTGATTCTACTACTCGCCCCATGGTTGACACATCTACTAACATAGCTGTGAACGTTCTACCACAGATTCCTTTAGCTGCACCAGAAAGGTTTTCTGGCGACCCCAATAAGATTCAAAATTTTCTCTCACAGGTGGAGTTACATTTTACATGTCGTCCCAGTGCTTTTCCGGACGCACAATCTAGAATTGCATTTCTGATATCGTATTTGAGTGGTGATGCAGCTATTTGGGCTATGCCTTTAGTTCGAGTAGACAGCCCCTTGTTGTATAATTGGCACCATTTTGTGGAAGAATTTGAAAAAGTACTTGATAGGTGCGCAATAACTATGTCTGCAGACAAAGAGTTGCTAGAATTGCACCAAGGAAATAAAGATTTTATAACATATTTGTCCCATTTCAACCGGCTAGTTGTGGAAACTGCTTGGCCTGAGGAAAAAAGGTCAGCAGTAATTTATCAGGGGTTAAAAGACGAACTAAAAGATGTATTGGCCCAAGTTGAACCACAAGCAGAAACTTGCTCTGATTTGATTAATCTAACTCTACGGTTAGATCATAAACTCTCTGAAAGAAAAGGAGTAAGGAGAAGATGGGAAAAAACTAATTGGAGTCTGGAAAGGCCCAGACATCTTCAAGCATCCTCAGATTCAATGATTGAACCAACGGATATCGGAACTGTCCACCCATCAATGACCAAAGAGGAAATGGACAAACGGCGAACAAATGGTCAGTGTTTATATTGTTGAAAAAGGGTCATTTTTATAAAGGAATGTCAAAAGAAACTCAAAGGTATAATGGACCCAACTTTCGATACAAAGAAAAAGATAGCTATTGCCTTGGAAGACTAAAATGCCCAAGAAAAAAAGAAGGGGACCTCTTGGGCAAATTAACAATCCCTTCAGTGTGCTCATGCACAAATCGTTATGTCAAACATTTTCGAATTCTAGTACAAATGACTGTGCAAGGAAAAAGACATAAAGTACAAGTTCTAATTGATTCAGGGGCAACAGGAAATTTTGTGGATCAACAGACTGCACTAGACTTACAGATACCCAGTGTCAGGAAAAAGATTCCCGAAGTTGTTTATGCAGTTGATGGTAGCGAATTGGCAGGAGGCCCAGTTACTAAGCAAACTTCACGAATCCAAATGATTTGTAAAGATAATGAAAACCAGAACCATTGTGAAATCATTCGCTTCGATATGATACAAGCACCATAGTATGGTTTTATCCTTGGAATGCCGTGGTTAATGTTACATAATCCATGCATAGACTGGAGCAAACAAGCTTTACGTTTTTCTTCTTCCTCTTGTGCAAAAAGATGTTTTCAAATGAAGAGAAACAAAGAAGAAGAGTTTCAACATTCCATTGCTGATGCAGCCAAAAGGGAAGTTGATCTGCCATCCCAATACTCATAATATTCTGACGTTTTCAGTGAGAAGAAAGCAAGTTCCTTACCACCTCACAGACCGTACGATTGTCAGATCGACTTAGTACCTGGCGCTCATATACCACATTGTAGAATCTATGCTTTATCTGAGAAAGAAAATCAAGTCCTACGAGAATATCTTGATCAATGTTTGGCCAACAAGTTAATTCGGCCATCACAATCTCCAGCAGCTTCTCCCCTATTTTTCGTACCCAAAGCTAATGGTGATTTGAGGCCTTGTATTGACTTTAGAGCATAGGTTAAGAAGGGGGTTAAGACAAGATAGTGAATGGCGCTCCTACCTTCTAATTATATATATTAATACTATCTAGATGCACGGAGCCTAAAACTAAGGTTAACCCCTCCAAATACCTCAACTGGTAACATAAGTTACCTATAACATATAAACAAAGTAATGGCTCACGTGCTATGTCTCATACGATTAACATATATTTAAAACCGATCACAATAGTTGTACTTTAGCAATAGCAACTTCAAATTGAATTTTAGAATTTCAAGAAGACTAACAAACCAGTTAGTAAATTTTATGTATTATAATTATGCACAAATTATATAGAATCAGTATAACATAAATTCAATAACAAATTCATTCAACATAAATTCATATCCAAATATTTGAATCCATATTATTTCAGTGTATCGTGAATTCAATAGTAAATTCATTAGACATAGGTGCATATCCAATTCTATGAGTCCATGTTGTTTCCCTATTCCAGATATGTGTCCAAAGTTCCAAGATCCCAAAATATAATCAATATGGTTCAATCCGATTCAAAATTATCCACATACAATATGTCCGTCCTGTAGTCAGTCAACACGTGTTTCATCCGGGGGGTGCCCCTGGATTTCATCAGGACCTCCCTATATAGTGTCTCCTTTTATTACATATATAGTCGAACTTCGTTGATATTGTTACCCAATTCTTCAATAATCCATAGCGACGCTTAGCGAGTACGCGATTGCGTGTGTCAAAAAACATCGCGTACTCGCTAAGCGTCGCTATGGATTATTGAAGAATTGGGTAACAATATCAACGAAGTTCGACTATATATGTAATAAAAGGAGACACTATATAGGGAGGTCCTGATGAAATCCAGGGGCACCCCCCGGATGAAACACGTGTTGACTGACTACAGGACGGACATATTGTATGTGGATAATTTTGAATCGGATTGAACCATATTGATTATATTTTGGGATCTTGGAACTTTGGACACATATCTGGAATAGGGAAACAACATGGACTCATAGAATTGGATATGCACCTATGTCTAATGAATTTACTATTGAATTCACGATACACTGAAATAATATGGATTCAAATATTTGGATATGAATTTATGTTGAATGAATTTGTTATTGAATTTATGTTATACTGACTCTATATAATTTGTGCATAATTATAATACATAAAATTTACTAACTGGTTTGTTAGTCTTCTTGAAATTCTAAAATTCAATTTGAAGTTGCTATTGCTAAAGTACAACTATTGTGATCGGTTTTAAATATATGTTGACTTTAGAGCAATCAATAAGATCACAGTCAAAAACAAATATCCACTGCCTCTTATACCGGTCTTGTTCGACCAAGTAAAATCCGCCGTTATCCATACCAAACTTGACTTACGAGGTGCTTATCACTTAGTTCAAATTCGAGAGGGATATGAGTGGAAAAAGGCTTTCAAAACTCGTTATGGCCTCTTTGAGTATCTAGTGATGCCGTTTGGTCTATGTAATGCTCCAGCAGCCTTTCAATACTTTCTAAATGATGTTCTGAGAGAGTATTCAGAAATCTTTGTTATCGTTTATATAGACAATATATTGATTTATTCAGACTCAGAGGAAATACACGGAGAACATGTGAAAAAGGTATTACAAACACTGCAAAAGCACAATTTATTCTGTAAATTAAGTAAATGCAAATTTCATTCCAAAGAAGTTGAATTTCTAGGAGTCATCTTAACACCAAATGGCATGCAAATGACTGAAAGAAAGATCCAAGCAGTATCTGAATGGCCCGCACCAAAATCAGTACGTGATGTTCAATGCTTTTTGGGATTTGCAAATTTTTATTGACGCTTCATCCATCATTTCTCCCAAAAGGTGGCACCAATCACTAAATTGCTAAGAAAAAAGGCCATTTTCAACTGGTCCCAAGAAACTGAGGAAGCATTTCAAGAATTAAAAAAGGCCTTTACTACAGCTTCCATCCTAGCTCACCCCAATGTGGAGGAACCATTCATAGTGGAACCTGATGCATCCGATGTTGCTGTGGGAGCCATCTTATCTCAACTTAATAGAGAAACGGGACAGTTGCACCCCATCGCTTATGCATCAAGGAAATTGAATGAAGCGGAGCAGAACTTCACCATAGCTGAAAAAGAATTATTAGCAATTCACAATGCTTTTAAGGAATGGACACATTATCTGTTGGGAGCAAAACACACCATAACTGTATATTCTGATCATAGAAATTTACAATTTATGAGTTCTGCCAGACTATTGACTCCCAGACAATTGAGATGGATGCTATTCTTCGCAGAATTTGATTTCATAGTGACCTTTAGACCAGGAGTTGATAATCGAAGGCAGATGCTTTGTCTAGGCAAGATTACTCATACCGAACAAAAACCCATGTCTATTATAACTCCTTCAAAGGTATTTTGTTTAATAGCAGCTGAGAAATTCTTTGATTTTATTTGTAAAAAATTTCATATCACCAAGTGGCAAGAGTGGTTACAACAAGACACCAAAAGGTCCATTCAACAAGGTTTACCGCTACATGAATATCGAGTTTTCCTGCCTACCGAGGAGTTAAGAGAAACAGCTTTTCATTGGTTACATAGTCATCCTCTGGCAGGTCATCCAGGTCCTCAAAAAACAATAGGACTCATGAAGAGGTATTTTTGGTGGCCTACATTCGTTCACGATCTTAAGCAAATGCTACAGTCATGTGAGGTATGTGCAAGATGCAAAAGCGAACATAGCAAACCTAAACGCCTACTAATACCTCTACCTGTTCCCAATCATCCATGGGAACATATCTCAATGGACTTCATTACTGGTCTTCTGCAAATAAAACAATTTACAACCATTTTAGTGGTAGTGGACAGCATTACTAAATATGCTCATTTCATCCATTGTAAAGGGGTCCCAACCTCTGACACCTTAGCAACTATTATCCTAGAAAACATTGTTCGCCTTCATGGACTTCCAAGATTCATCCTCTCTGACAGAGATACACAATTTTCTGCACGCTTTTGGCAACAACGGTGCAAGGCTTTACGAATTGATTCAACCTTGTCTACTAGTTATCATCCACAAACGGATGGTCAAACAGAGAGACTAAACCAAACCCTGAAACAATACTTACGATGTTATGCAACAAAATCTGCAAAAACCTGGTTGGATCTTTTGTGGCTAGCTGAACTGGCTTATAATATCTCTCACCATTCCTCGATAAACTCAACACCTTTCTATGCGTTATATGGTCGCCATCCACATATTTTGCCAGTCACATTACCGGCTTCAACACAAACCACTCTGGCAGTTATGGACATGCTAACGCACATGAAGAAGGTACATTCACAACTGCAAACAAATCTCCATGAAGCTAAGAAAAAATATAAAATACAATATGACAAGAAACACCAGCCTGGTCCTCAATATACAGGCAAAGATAGAGTTTGGTTGTCCACAAAAAACTTTGTATTAAAAAAATAAATATACGTTCCATCCAAAATTCATAGGGCCCTATGAAGTTTTACGACAAGTGACTCCAGTAGCATATAAACTGAAGTTACCATTGTCTTTGAAAATTCACCCAGTATTTCACACTTCACTTCTTAAACTAGCTTCGCGCTCAAATGTCACACAACCTGCTCCTCTCTAAGTCCAAGGGCACTGGGAATATGAAGTGCGAGCTATCTTAGACTCCAAATATCGGGGGTCTTCTCTTTGGTACCTGGTGTCCTGGAAAGGATACGGACCGGAAAATGACTCTTGGGAACATGCAAAAAATGCCCATGCACCACATTTGGTGTGGCGATTTAATCTGCTCCATCCTGAAAAACCAGGCCCTGGACCGTGCTTGGGAGAGGGGTGTAATGTCAGGATCAAGGCTGTGTGGATTTGCAGCGCTTTATGCGCACCACTGGTCATCCCCGCTTGTTCCAAGAATGGCCAGCAGCACTGTTTGCCCTGTTGTAAAGCTCACATAGCTGCAGGTTCAGGCCATTGGTGGTCATATGTACTTATTAGTGCTATTCTATGAAGGGACTACATTTCCTATGTTTTTAGAGGCAGAAGCCTTCTTGGGGTGTGGCTGGCCTATAAAGCCCAGCTACACCCAAGCTTGTGGCTCACTATTTTGAAGACTTTGATGCAGTCAGACCTCAAGGGACCTTCCTCTGGAGCAAAGCAGAATTTCTTCAAAGGCAGCGTGGCAGAAACTCAAAGGCTCCTGTTATTCCATTTGGAATTCAGAAACGGGTAGTTCTTATTCGTGGGCGGTAAGGTTGTGAAGAGCCCTAGTCAGAAGGGAGTTGTTTCTTCCTAACTTCCAGCATTCCCCTAGCTTAACGAGCATGGGGTTTTAGGCCACTTGAGTTTAGCGCTTCAGAGCACAGCAGCACCGCACTCAGGAAAGGCGCTTCAGTTCACGGCAGCAATGCGCTCAAGTAAAATCGCTTCAGTTTACGGCAGCAACTCGTTCAGTAAAAGCGCTTCAGTTCACGGCAGCAACACGCTCAGTAAAATTGCTTCAGTTCACTGCAACGCTATCAGTAAAAGCTCTTCAATTCACGGCAGCAACACGCTCAGTAAAAACGCTTCAATTCACGGCAGCAACGTGCTCAGTAAAAGCGCTTCAATTCACGTCAGCAACACACTATTGATAAAGCGCTTCAGTTCACAATAATAACGCGCATTGACATAGCGCTCCAATAAAAAGGAATAAACGCTCATTGGCATAGCGCTTCAGTTCCCGAGGAGAAAAAGGCGCTTTGGCCACAATATTCGAAAGCACTTCAGTTCACAGAAAGTAAAGCGCCCTTGGCTCAATACTTAAAGCGCTTTTCATGTACAGGAGAACATTTATCGAAAAAGGTTTCAAAGATAAAGAAATCACAGTTTCATTGTTTTAGGATGCATGATATGTGAGGTATATAATAAGATGCTTTATATTATGTGAAAAGACCTCTTTAAGTGTTTACGAGTCTTCTAAACTGAGATCTAATGTTTAGATTTTATCAATGCATAAGTGGTTCTATGATTGATATTTAAGAGAGTGTCCATGGTCTAAAACTCTGGTCTTCTTGGGACTCTGAGGTCTCAGTTCATTTTGGTGTTGTGATTTACAGAAGGGGCTATTGCCCAATCACAAAGAGTTTCAATCTGGTATTATGGAGATGCATGTACGAAAAGGCTCTAATGGTGAATTAGATTGTCATAAATGAGTATATGCATGTTTGTTCTAACCTTTTCCTTTTCAGATCTCTCTCCCAGCTGTTCCCTACCCTAATTCCCTTCCCCCCGCCTGGTTTGATCATACCTCTGTGCTATTAAAGCTTAATGAGTTGGTGACGCCGGGAGATGGACCTTCTTGTTAGCAGCGTGCAGATCCAGAGGAAAAGCCACTGTGACACAAGGCAACAATTTTTTCATTCCCTGCACATTATTCTGAACGACTACAGTACCCATGTCTGGACCCCGGTTTATATTACCTCAGCGACCTCTTCCTCTCATCTGATTTTGAAATACCAGGTTTCCCTGCTGCTGCTGTGGTAGCTGTTGTGGAAAATGTCCCTGCGTCCTGGTTTGAGCAGCTTTAATCTGCATCACATCGCCTTCTCTTTCAGCTTCCTCTGCTTCAATTCAATCTCATCACTACACTATTTGGCAAACTGCATCACCTCATTAATCAGCTATGCTTGTCAGCAAATCAAATCACTCTTCATCATCTGGCTAAATTCAGGTCTCAATCCTTCCACAAATCTGAACACAAAATGAATAATATCTTTAGGCTCAATTGTCTCTGTACCACTGTAATGCTTGAACTCCTGCAACAATCGCTCATAGTACGCATGTAACCACTCTTTTGCTTCTTGAGCTGTCCTGTCTATTCTCTGCCAATCAATGTTTTTGGGCAAAATTCTCTTCTTCAGGAATTTAATCACCTTGTAGTAATACTTCATTACCTCAGGAGGCGGCACACCTGTACCCTGATCTCTCTCTGGTTCTTTTGTCGCCCAATCTATACGCCTCTTACACTCCATCAACAGATCAGCTGTGACTACTATCTCTAATAGAGTGTTTAAGTCCTCCCAGAGGCACTTTGCAAGTTTCACAAACCTGTCTGTCTTCTGGTACCACTCCACTGGCTTCTCACTCAATCTAGGATAATCGTTTGTAAACAACAGAATGTCACTTCTGCTCCAAGGGACATGAACAAAATTCCCTCTTGGAATCTCCCTCATTGGTAAAATTTGCACTGGAGCCTTGTCCTGCTGCACATTTGCAGGTAACTCCGTGGAATCCCTTTTCCTCTTATTACTTTTCTTTACCCATCTGCCTTCCCATTTGTCTAATGCTTCCCAGGTCTGGGCACTTTGAAGTAACTCCCTAAGGTGTGCCTTCATTACGGCAGATCTCATGTGTTCGAAATCTTTGGTCTCAAAGTCTAACCTGTAAATTATTTTCAAATGTTTTGTTTTCTCGATTTCTATGCTGTACTTGTCTTCCAGGTCTGCTAGCTTTTCATGCACATTGCTTACTTCCCTCATAGTCTTCAGGCATAGATATCTCAACTCTGCTTCTGTGTAGGACTCTAATCTGTTCACACCCATAGTTCCCTCAATGAGCTCACCCGCTTCCATTCCTAGTCTAGTGTAGTTAAAGTACTACTCTCCCTTCAGAGCACTCTGCAGGGTTTTCAGCTTGTCATTCATTTGGTCAATTGCTGAGTAGTCAAAACTTGCAACGAAATGTTGCTGGCCTGGACAGGTGGTCCCTGTTGCCCACCTGTATTCGGAGTCTGCGGTGTCAATAATTTCAAGCCCTGACTAATATTCGACCCTATCACAGCATCTGGAGGAGCTCCTAATGAGCTAAGGTCTAGCAATGATCTAGATCCATCAAAGGTCTGTCCCACAGGAGACACTACTTGAATATTCTCATTAAGTCCTCCCCTCATTACATTCAGATTCACGACTCGCTGTCCATCTACACTGGGTTTCTCTTGTGCAAACAAAGGTACAATTCGACCAATGGTAACAGGTACAGATAGAGCATCTGGACTAGGTCTAGCATTCAGATCCTGTGTTCTGGTTCATCAGTACAGACATATCTGAAGGGGTCCCTGTTATCAGAGTGTATTTCGGCATTGTTTGTGTCTGTGCTTGAGGCAGTATTAGTGGAGTTGGCGCTGTCTGAACCAACATCGGTCTTGTGCAAACCTGTCCTGTAGGTACAATTAGGTTTGTGGCAGTATCCACAATGGGTACTTCTGGGTAAATCCTCTGGACATTTGGCTATGGCACCTGAAATTGGACTACTGGAAATTGCTCTACATTGGGCTCTGTGTTGGGCTTGGATTATCCTGCACTGGACTCGTTGTCACATTAACCTGTGTTGGAGCTGAAGTATCGGCATTGGTACTCAGACCACCCTCATGTGCTGCATATGGT
Organism: Pleurodeles waltl; assembly: GCF_031143425.1. NCBI lineage: Eukaryota > Metazoa > Chordata > Amphibia > Caudata > Salamandridae > Pleurodeles > Pleurodeles waltl. The sequence continues at coordinate 145,344,486 of NC_090441.1, read as the reverse complement.
AGTGGACGATTTCTCAATAACTGTAAAATAAATTCAAAGAGTCCTTTGGGCAGCCAGGCAGTTCTTCTTGGCAGGATGCAGGTTCTGGTTACAAGTTTCTTCTCCAGGAAGTGTCTGAGTTGGTAGGGGCAGAGACCCTGTTTATATACCCAAATGTGCCTTTGAACTGGGGGTGACTTCAAAGAGTGGCTTAGAAGTGCACCAGGTCCCCTTTTAGTTCAATCCTGTCTGCCAGGGTCCCCAGTAGAGGGTGTGGCAGTCCTTTGTGTGAGAGCAGACCCTCCACCCTCCCAGCCGAGGAAGACCCACTCAAAATGCAGATGTATGCAAGTGAGGCTGAGTATCCTGTGTTTGGGGTGTGTCTGAATGAATGCACAAGGAGCTGTCAACTAAACCAAGCCAGACGTGGATTGTAAGGCACAGAAAGATTTAAGTGCAAAGAAATGCTCACTTTCTAAAAGTGGCATTTCTAAAATAGTAATATTAAATCCAACTTCACCAGTCAGCAGGATTTTATATCACCATTCTGGCCATACTAAATATGACCTTCCTACTCCTTTCAGATCAGCAGCTACCACTCAAACAATGTATGAGGGCAGCCCCAATGTTAGCCTATGAAGGGAGAAGGCCTCACAGCAGTGTAAAAACGAATTTAGGAGTTTTATACTACCAGGACATGTAAACTACATAGGTACATGTGCTGCATTTTGCCTAAACTGCACACACAGGCCTTGCCATGGCAGGCCGGAGACAAGGTTAAGGGGCTACTTAAGTGGGTGGCACAATCAGTGCTGCAGGCTCACTAGTAGCAATTAATCTACAGGCCCTGGGCACACATAGTGCACTCTACTAGGGACTTATAAGTAAATTAAATAGTCCAATTGGGTATGATCCAATGTTATCCTGTTTAGAGGGAGAGAGCATATGCACTTTATCACAGGTTAGCAGTGGTAAAGTGTGCAGAGTCTCTAAACCAGCAAAAACAGTATCCAAATAGTGGAGGGAGGCAGGCAAAAAGTTAGGGGTGACCACCCTAAGGCTGTCAGGTCTAACACAACCTATCCCAGCGCGTCTCCAATGACGTCACACTCACACGTACAGCAGCTGGTAAAGTCTTGCGGCTGTTCCTCCCAAACTCAAGTTCACTCTAAACTAATGCAAAATTATTGTGAGCACTAAACAAAATCAAAAACCCAATTTGTCCGTTTAGTACAGGTAAGGTAAGACAACCGCTTTAGAACCTTTATGGATTTTTCACTGACGGTGTTACGCTCTAACAACTACTCCTTCTTTCTCAGCTTCCCTGATTTGCAAGCAAAATTCGACCAGCAAATTTCACTCTCAACTGATCAGCGGGTCTGTCCTGGTGCACATAGGTCTCGCCAGATCCCAGTTGAAGAATTCTTTCACTCACTTTGACTCGGACTTGTCGACCACACCTAATTAACCTATCAAACCAGACAAATTACAACAAAAACCAAGTGTCTCATACACCACACACTTGTGAAGTTCGATGACTTCCCTACTCTCACACTTCAGAGTATGCACACTCCTTCTACAACTTCATTTGGAGTGCGCAAACTCCCTCAACCCTCACAAACATTACAATTCACCTGCGATTTGCATAAGATGTGCAATCTACTCCATTCAGACTGTCACTAAAACGTCGAGATTATCCTCAAAGAACCATGGGCAGGCTCCAAGATTCTGGGAAAGTCATTTCAGGACTTAGGTGCACCTTTTCTCTCCAATTTGTATCATTAAAAAAATAACTCCAAATTTCAGTGATGATGGGCTCTTGAAAGACAAAACCATGTACCGGGCCTCTATGACGGGCTCTTAAGGAGTCAAACCATCAAGCTGCTACCATCTCTGATAGCGCGTCTGACCTTAATAAGTAAACTTACATGGGACGCAAATAGGTCGATGAAGCTTTTGACTACTGTTAGACTTTTCATTCTTGGCATGGTCTCCCTTAACTTTTTGCCTCTGTTTCCCAGGTTGTTGATGTGTGCTGGACTCTGTTTTTGCTGTTTTTGTTACTCTGGGCACTTTCCCACTTCTAACGAGTGCTGAAGTGCAAGTTCTCCTTTACCAAATGTGTATTGGCTTGTCCGTGATTGGCATATTTGATTTACTAGTAAGTCCCTAGTAAAGTGGACTAAAGGTTACCAGGGCCTGTAAACCAAATGCTACTAGTGGGCCTGCAGCACTGGTTGTTTCACCCACATAAGTAGCTTTGTAATCATGTCTCAGACCTGCCACTGCAGTGTCTGTGTGAGCAGTTTTAACTGTACATTCGACTTGGCAAGTGTACCCAGTAAACCTTTTCTTTTCTTACATATAAGACACCCCTAAGGTAGGCCCTAGGTAGACCCAAGGGCAGGGTGCAGTGTATGGTTAAGGTAGGACATATAGGGCCTCATTATGAACATGGCGGTAAACACTGCTCTGCCGGTGGCGGCGGAAACTACCGCCAACAGTCCAGGCGGTCTGGACCACCAAAGAAAGAACCACTTGAAAAACAGGCAGCCCGAAAATCACTCACTGCCTGCAGAGGAGTGCCGACAATGACGGCAGAGGCCGTCCACAGGCCGACGGAAAGGCCCTACCCGCCCATCAAATAATGAAGCACTAGACCGTCGTCAGTTCCGGGGCGGGAAACACCTCCACACAAAGCCAGGCGGAAACATACCAAATAAAAGGAAACTCACCGGAGGCACACACAACACGCCGAAGCAGACATGGATAGAGAGTTGCAAATCATGCCAGTCCTGCTCCTTGCCATATACCTCCACGACCGAGACCGCCGACGAAGAAGACAACGGTAAGTACCGCAACCTACTAAACAAGGGAAGAAAGGGCACAGTTACATACCCACCCACTCCACCCGCCCCGCAGCACACCCACAACCCCTCACAACAGCACAAGCCATGCACTCCACAGCAAGATGTACTTACCCGACACAAGGCAAATTAAACCTGTCCAAAGTACACACATGTGCACAACACCCCCACACAAAGAAACGATGAACCATGGATCCTGGGTGTGCCAAAACCAACACTGGCCACACAAACTTTAATGAAGCTCCAAGAGCAACAGAAGTGCAACAGAAGGCCAATGGCCAGTCCGTACTCCAATGTCCGATGGGCCCAAATGGCCCCAACTTGATTCCCACAAGTGCAAAGATACTCCACTGCATAGGGGCAACAATGGGGCATCCTGGCACCTCAGGGAACAGGGGTAGAGGATGGTGGGGGTCGGGTAATATGACTGGGAGGGTGGGGCTTGGATTTATGTTTGGGAGGTGGAAGGGGCTTGGGTATGGTTTTAGAAGCTGGTGGAGCAGCCTGGGACTGGGGTGCGACAGATGTTCCTGGGCCAGCATGGGGTCTCTTGCTCACAGGTGAGGTAGCACGGGAATGGGAAAGGCGGGCAGGGACGGGCTGTAATCTGGGAGGAGTGGATAGGGCAAGGAGGTGGGCATGTTTAAGGACGTGACGGGGTGGGCCAGTGGGTTCAAATAGGTCAACACGGGATAGGAAAAGTTTTTTAGGGGCAATCGGGCTGGACCTGGAGAAAGGTGTGGGAGTGGAGGAAGAGGGAGTGGTCGTGACAGGTGTAGGTGTTTGTGACGTGGGGGCAGGTGACTGTACAGTAGGCTGAGGTGTGGTGGATGTGTGTTGGGTGGGTGTCTTAGACCGTTTGAGTGTCTTGGGAGGAGGGGGGGTGGACACAGTGGGACAAGTCAGGCTGCCAGTGTAAATGTATGTTGTCTGTGTGTCTGCAAGTTTAGTGAGTGTGCTGCACGTGTCAACTAAAGTTGTTGTGGTGGGTGCAGGTGTGGTGTGGTGTGGTGTCTGGGGTGCATGAATGGATGTCTGATTTTGTGGTGACTGCAAGAATGGGGTCAGAAACAGTGAATGAGGGTACAGTGCCTGTGAGTGTGCATGTAGAGGTGACAGACATGGAGGCGGAAGAGGTGGACACACTGGGGGGTGGATGTTGTTGTGTGTGCCTGTGTATGTTGGCTGTATGTATGTCTGTGGTGGGAAGTGTGGTGCTTGTGTTTTGTAGTGTGCTTCTTGTGTGTTGAGATATGTGCATGGCTGTCAGAATGTGTGCTTGGGGCGGGTGAAGGGAGTGGGGTGTTGGAAGGGGTAGAGTTGGTTGGAGGGGGGATGTAATGACCAGGGACACTGGCTGCCGTCAAAGGAGAGGCCAGAGCCTGAAAAGATCTCTGTAGGCCAGTCACAGAACCGTAAATGCCATCTAGGTAGGCATTGGTCTGCTGCACCTCTGATGCTAGCCCCTGGATGGCATTGACAATGGTTGTCGGCCCTACAGAGATGTTCCTCAGGAGGTCAATAGCCTCCTCCGTGAGGGCAGAAGGGCTGACTGGGGCAGGGGATGAGGTGCCTGAGGCAAAGGAGATGCCCACTCTTGTGGGTGAGCGGGCACGGGAAACTCAGTGGGGAGCAAATGGGAGAGCGGTGATGGTATGGGGGTGGCAGAAGATGACACAGAATGGGTGGGCCCACTAGGGTCTGCCACCGCCAGGGAGCTCCCATCAGAGGAGGTATCAGAGTCACTACTTCCAGTGGTAGTTGCCTCCCCCGTAGTACTCCCCTCAACCTCAAACTTACTGGTCCCCTTGGCGTCGCTCAACTCTACCTCCGTGAAACCGTGGGCCACTACATCCCCACTCGCTGGTGCCTCAGCTCCCTAGCCAGATGATACTGATGTATACAAACAACACAAGAGAACAGGGATGGGTAGACATATACATGGCTATGCGCCTGACTAGTGGCCACAACCTTTGCTCTACAGCCATTCCCTTCATCACTGAAGGACCTGATGTACTGCAGACCTGACCCTTACAACCCAACTCCCCATGGGGCCACTATGTAAAAGGACATCAGTCAGAGTCCCTGCCACTAGACAGCATACATACCACAGCCAGCTCACACATCCATCAAGGAGGCATGCAATGGTTTCTGTACTCACCCCCTTGTGTCTGCTGTGCAGCCATCAAGCGCCCATCCAGGTCCAGATACGCCACTGCCAGAATGCACCGCATTAGGGGGGTCAGTGCACGACTGACACCACTTCCTCGTTGGGAGGACTTCCCCAGCTGGGCCTCACAGGTCCTCCTCGCCCAGCGCCGCAGGTCGTCCCACCGCTTCCTGCAGTGGGTGCTCTGCCGGTTGTAGACTCCCAGGGTCTGCACCTCCCTGGTGATGGCATGCCAGAGTCCCCTCTTCTGATGGTCGCTGACCTATATAGGACACACAGAAAAAGTAACACAGAGGTCAGACAATGCCCATTAGATACAGCTGGCTATATGTCCCCTATGGGACGGACACCTACAACAGCATGACACGACCTCACACACGCAGTATGTCATGAATCCCATGGCTGTACAGTGTCAAATGTGCACACATGTCTACAGCCATCTACCAACTTTCCACACATCCATGCCCCCCCAATCCACCTACTCACCTGTACCTCTGGTTGACCGTAGAGCTTGGCGTACAGGGGCAGGACCCCGTCCACGAGTATGTCTAGTTCCTCGCTGGTGAAGGCCGGGACCCTTTGCCCTGCTTCTCGTGCCATTTTCAGGACCACAGGTGGAGTGCCTGCACGGGAGTCAAGTGAAGTTTGGGTGACGAGATGGCATACGCTCCGCAGCGGTGTGCACCGTGACTGCCGGCAGCGATCATGATACTCTAAAAATCCCCATTGACAACCATGTTAACCAATGAATGATTGCACAGCGGTGAACACCGCCTCACGCTATTACGACAACTGCTAGCGGTATGAGGTCACTTCCATTACAACATTTCTGGATTACAGGGGGCAGACATTTTGGCCATTTCTCTGCAGTTATTATTTCCTCATTTGCCCCATGCAGGCCCTATCATCCCCAACCCCTATAGGCATTTACAAATATGAATTTACTCACCACAACAGTCCTCATGTATCATTAAGGACATGTCACTCCAGTTTAACATCCTACTATGCATATGTGTCGTCGACTAGTATGCCAGCAGTGCTGAAGGTACAGACACATGTGGCGTGGGAGGGCCCCATCAGTGTATAGGCCACTTGTTGATTTGGGGACCATGGTGGAGCATCACATCATTATCAATTACAGACTCAACCTTGCTACTATCCAAGAACTTTGTGCATTACTGGATCCAGCACTGAGACCGGCTAATCGGAATCAGCATGCCATCCCTACTGAAGTGCAACTGCTCTCAGCACTCCATTTCCTAGCCACGGGCTCATTTTAAGTGACAGTGGTCATGGGTGCAGGTTTTTCACAGCCAATGTTTAGCATTATACTGTCCAGATTCCTGAATGCATCTGTACGACTCCTGCAGACATATGTGAGGTTTCCCCAAAGTGCTGACCTCCCTGCCATCAAGTCAGACTTCTTTGCCTGTACCAACATTTCCCATGTGATAGGTGCCATTGATGGAACCCACATAGCTCTCATCCCCCCACGAGTAAGTGAACAGGTGTACAGAAACAGGAAGAACTTTCACTCTATGAACATTCAATTGGTGTGTACTGCAGACCATGACATCTCACATGAGAATGCCATGTTCCCTTGATCGGTCCATTATTCCTTTGTGCTGAGGAACAGCAGTGTGCCACACATGATGGAACAACTACAAGGGGACAGAGGATGGATCATAGGTAAGTGTTTCTGACACTTTTTGGCACATAGCTGACAGCCAGGCTGTTAGTGACAGTCGTGTTTTGCCCCCTTTTTCAGGTGATTCTGGCTACCCCAACATGCGTTGGCTCCTGACACCAATGAGGAATCCTAGGACAGATGCAGAGAGGAATTATAATGAGGCCCATGAAGTACTAGGAGGGTGGCAGAGCGCACAATAGGTCTCCTGAAGGCTAGATTCCGTTGCCTCCATATCTCTGGGGGAATCCCTGGCCTATGAGCCTGAAAAAGTGTGTAGAATAGTGGTGGCCTGCTGCATGCTGCACAACGTGGCTGTGAGGAAATCTATTCCCCTCTTGGAGGAGGAGGGTGCTGTATATCCAGACCAACTTCCTCAGAGAGGGGATGAGAGTGATGGTGATGATGAGGAGGGGGAAGATGTACACTCCAGGAACTAACTGATCCAACTGTACTTCCAGTAACTAAGTGGTACTATTTGATGCTGTTGCTGTCTATGCAGCATACTGTCAGTATGCCATATCCTCTATGGGGGTGTTGGGTCTATAGACATTGTCACTGTGACCAGGTTTGCATGGGACATGTGACATTATCAACAACTTGTTTGACGATTTTGTTGGCACAACCACATGTTATGAGTGAGGTGCCATTCCTGCTATTAAGATATGAATAAATGATTTAATTTACAATTGCATACACACTTCATTTTCATTCAACATAATGACAGAGGACAATTACGTTGGTGAACAGGTGTTTTATTTGGTGTCAGGGATGCCATAGTGCTCTTTACAGTAATGGGAGTGGGCTACTGGTGGATGTCCATATTGGCTACATGGTCTCAGCGATTGTTGGCAGTGGTTCAGTGGCACACTTGGAGGACAGTTCTTTTTAGAGTCACTTCGTAGAGGGGGCCTTGGTCTTAGCAGGTGTTCCAGTGCCATATCTGGGCCTGAGGGACCGTTTGGGTGCCTGGTGTTGGTCTGTACGGGTTGAGGTGCAGGTCTCCTGTGTGTCCTAGGATGGTGGCACGAGTCCAGTTGCTGCTGCTGTTGTTGGCCAGTCTGTATCTTGGCCTGTAGTAGGGGCTTCCTGGTCTGTGGGGGTCTCAGGCTGTGTTGGGACTAGGTGCAGCAGCGCACCTGCTATGGTGGCCATGGTGGCATTATGAAGTTTCCACTGCTCCATGGTCTCTTGATGTTGGGCTCTCTGCAGCCTCTCACTCTGCTCCAGGGTGCCAATAATCTGGGCCAATCTGTCCTGGGTAGGGTGGGATGCTCCCAGGACTTTAGAGATCACGTCCTGGGCAGCAGCATCCATCCTGTCACCTCCCCCCTGGGCCACTGATGCCTTCCCACTTGGCGTAGCCCCATGTGCCTGTGTCCCCTGCACAGGTCTGGTGGTGCCACTTGTACTGGGGCCATCGTCTTCCTGCCTGTTGGTAGGGGGTAACTGTGGGCTCTGTCCTTGTGTTCCACCAGTCTGTGGCCTGGATACACAGGTGTGGGGCCCGGTTGCCCTAGCCTGATGTTGGTGGCTGGGTGGTAGGGTTGTCAGTGGTGTCCTGGGTGGGGCTGCTGGATGGTGACCGTCCAGGACTGTGTGAGGGGCCAGGGCATTCCTCACTTTCCAGGGTTCCCTCTCCACTGTCTTGGGTGGTGCCTCTGTCTCCATGTGGGGCACTGCCACTCCTTGTCCTGTCCGTCAGGGTGGCATGGGTGGTGGTGCTTGTTGGGGGGAATGGACATGTCTGTTACAGTTGCATGTTCGGATGGGGGACACAAGCTGGGCTGTTTTGTGCGGGTTTTCCACTTTTGGGCCATGCAGGATGCCTTTGTGAGGTTGCCATTGAATTTTGCTTAGGATGTGGTGGTGCATTGTGGGTGGTGTAGTGCTTAGTGATTCCTTGCAGGGGTGGGTGGCTGTGCACAGGGGGAAGTATGTGGGCCTGTTGATGGATTTGTGAGCAGGCAGGGTGACTGGCTGTAGTGATTGTGGCCTGGGAGGGGTAGTGGTCCTGGTGGATGTTGGAGGGGCGGGGTGGTGCATGCATTACAGGTGTGGTGGAGAAGGGGTACTTGTAGACGACTTACCCAAGTCTATTCCTCCAGTGAGTCCAGTGAGGCCCTCAGCGTGCAGGATGGCCAGTACCTTTTCCTCCCAGTTAGTGTAGTCAGGTGGTGTTGGAGGAGGTCCTCCCCCAGTCTTCTGGACTGCAATGTTGTGCCTTGATGCCATGGACCTCACCTTCCCGCGCAGCTCGTTTAATCTCTTATGGATGTCGGCCCTTGTGCGTGGATGATGTCCCACTCAACCTTGTTCACTATTGTCTGCCATAACTCCAACTTCCTGGCGATGGGTGTGTGCTGGACCTGTGCCCCGAATAATTGTGGCTCGACCTTCAGTTTCTCGTCCACCAGGGTCCTTAGCTCCCTTTCTGTGAAGCGTGGGTGTTTGGGGGGTGCCATGGTGTGTGTTGTGAGTGGTGTGTTGTGTGGATCTAGGTGAGGGTGCTGTTGTGTGGTTGGGTGTGTGATTCGGGTATTGTGGCATGCAGTGTCTCCTTGGGGTGTTCTCTATCTCAGTTGTCCTATTGGCGATGCAAAGGATTGTGGGGTGTGTCTGTGAGTGTTTTATAGTGTTGTGGATGTGTGTCAGGTGTGTGGGTTTCAAACTTGCCAATGTGTGCAATTCTTACTGTTGGGTCCCATTGCTGGCTGTGGCGGTCTGTACCGCCAATGGTCGTTCAACTTCCACTGACCTCTGCAGTGATTTGTGCATCATTATTTGGAGGGTGGGGAGTTTGTTTGCTCGGCGGTGGTAGGGTGAGATGTCCTACATTTCCCCCGACAATGTCCAGGTGGTGACTGGTGGCTGTGAAAATTTTGCCGGATTCAGATTTTTCCATCTTTATATAGTGGAATTCTGTTCAGCGTCACCGCGGCGGGGAACAGGGTTTACCGCGATGTTCATAATGAGGGCCATAGTAATGTGTTTTTTATGTCCTGACAGTGAAATATTGCTAAATTCGTTTTTCACTGTTGCAAGGCCTGTCCCTTCCATAGGTTAACATGGGGGCTACCTTTAAATCTGATTAAAGTGTAGATTCCCTTTGGGAGCGGATAGACATTTGGAGCTTGGGGTCCCTGAGCTCACAATTTAAAAACACATCTTTTAGTAAAGTTGATTTTGAGATTGTGTGTTTGAAAATGCCACTTTTAGAAAGTGAGCATTTTCTTGCTTCTACCATTTCTGTGACTCTGTCTGTTTCTGGATTCCCTGTCTGGGTCAGTTTGACAGTTAGGCTGGTTGCTCCTCTCAATAGACAGTGACACAAAGGGAGCTGGGGTGTAGCCTGCATTTCCTGATGAGACATCTGTGCTAGGAGGGAGGGGAGTAGTGGTCACTCACACCTGAAAGGGCTGTGCCTGCCCTCACACATTGCAGTCTCCAACCCCCTGGGGAGTGTCTGGGGCCTGGCATTGGCAAGACAGGATTTCACAGTCGAGAGAGACTTTGCTTTGAAGTAGGCCTACTTCAAAGGGGAAAATGGGTATAAGAAGGGCACCCAAAACCACAGACTTTAGAACACTTCTGGAAACCAAGAGGAACCTCTGTCTGGGGAAGAGCTGAAGAGCTGATGAAGAAGAGCTGCCCTGCCTGTGAATGTGCTTTGTGGAGCTATCCTACAGTTGCTGTATCTACCTGTGCTAGAGGACAAAGACTGGACTTTGTGTCGCCTTCCTTCTTGTGAAGATCTCCAGGGGCTTGATTTAGAGCTTGTCTCTTGTTGTTTTAAGTCTCAGGGACAGCAAAGACTTCTCTCTGCCAGCACCTGGAGTCTCTGGAGAGACTCCTACTCTGCCAAGTGGTGCCCATCCAGTTCCTGGGACCCTGAAAGGAGAAGCTGGCAGCCTGAAGGCAAGGAAATCCACGCACAGAGCGCCGTGCAGGGAAAAGATCGACGCAACTCTGATCTGCGGCTGAAGGAATGATGCCCCGCCGGCTCTGCAGCTGAGAAACGATGCACGCAGGGACCACGACCGAAGAATCGACGCACGGAGCAGGAGAAACGACGTGCAGCATCGCTGACGGAGGCTGGGAGACCACAACCCGCGCTGCAGGGTTTTCGGATCATGGTGCGGCTGGATTTCCGACTCAAGTACCGATGTGCATGGAAAAACAACGCAAGGCCTGTCCGGACCCGAGAGTGCTGACCGGATCAACACATCGCAGGAGAAGCTGGAAGACCAAGAGTGAGAAATTCACGCACCGACCGCCGTGCGGGGAAATGATCGACGCAACTTCGATCCACGGCTGAAAAATCGACACTCCGCCGGCTTTGTGGCTGAAAATCAACGCATGCCTGCAATGTGACTGAAAGATCGACGCACGCGGCTGGAGAAACGACACGCAGCATCGCTGACGGAAGCTGGTGAGATCACAACCCGCTCTGTGTGATTTTTGAATCATCGTGCGGCTGGATTTTCGACACAAACACCACGCAGCGTCTAAAAACGCCACAAGGCCTGCCCGGACCCGAGAGTGCTGACCGGATTGACGCATCGCTCTCCTGCAGAGAGAATAAACGACGCAGGCTGACGCAACGAAAGGAGGAATGATGCAAGGTCTCGCTTGTGAGTGAAATCGACCATTGCAAGTCCTTTTTGATACACACTCGCCCGTGCGGGTTTATTTTTGACGCGCCCAAGGTACATTTTCATGCTAACAGCGTCTGTGTGTGTTTAAAATTACATGAAGACTCTTTTTGCATTTTTTGTGATAACTAGACTTGTGTATTGTGGATGTGTGTCGTTTTGGTCTTGTTTTGTTTAGATAAATATTTCCTATTTTTCTAAACCTGTGTTGTGTTATTTTGTAGTGATTTCATTAAGTTACTGTGTGTGTTGGTACAAATACTTTACATCTAGCACTCTGAAGTTAAGCCTACTGCTCGTGGCAAGCTACCAAGGGGGCAAGCAGGGGCTACCTGGGGGTGATTCTCTATTACCCTGACTAGAGTGAGGGTCCTTGCTTGGACAGGGGGTAACCTGACTGCCAACCAAAGACCCAATTTCTAACAACTACGGTTAAGATGTTCCCACCATATATCCCATACATGCAGATCAATAATCAATAATTAGTCAGTAGCATCAATGATCAATAATCAATCACATTACATTAGTAATCAATAGGAGTCAGTAATTGTCACACACCATGACTTTGCAGTCATGAATAACCACACCTTTATGTAAAAGTTATAACTTTATTTCCCTATCTTAACAATGCTAATGTGATGTAGGTTAGTCTAAAACTCAATTGATAAACATACAGAAACAACACTGGCTGACTGAAACGACCAAAGAATCGCAATCTAATCAAAGCTTGGGCTACTAAACATTCTAAAATAACAGTGCAAATTATTAGACAGAAAAACTGTGCAAACAATAGTACATACATTTAGATTCAGCAAAGAAAAGACATCAAATGTTATTCCATGTATTGAACTTCATTACTGAGGACTCTAACTAACACCAGATTGGAATTAGCATGTTTGGGCTTCTTGCAAAACAATTTAGTCAACACAAATTTGGAAAAACATCTAACTATGGCTCTACCAAAATAGCGCTTGGTACCTAGAAACAAAAGCAAATAGACATAGCAAACAATCTCATCATCATAATACCTATTCTCAGTTTGGATCAGTAAGCTGTGACAGTCTTCGTCCTCAGGACATCAGCCTTGTCAGCAAGGCATCAGGATTCAGCATCAAAGTTCAGAAACGGCAAAGTCTTTTAAGCAATAAAGTTAAGCATGTCTTTTAAGGCGGAAAATGGGCAAATGCAGTGTTTTCCCTCAGTGCAGTCCGGCTAAGTCAGATTTCATAAAACTACTTCCCACACCCTGTAGGAAAGTACCATCTTGCTTGGCATGTTACCCCCATTTTTACTTGTGTGTCAGTTTGTTTTTGCCTGTCTCACTGGGATCCGGCTAGCCAGGACCCCAGTGCCCATAGTTTGTGGCCTAAATATGTTCCCTGTGTGGTGCCTAACTGTGTCACTGAGGCTCTGCTAACCAGAACCTCAGTGCTTCAATCAATCAATCAAAAAATTTATAAAGCGTGCTACTCACGTGCGAGGGTCTCAAGTCGCTGGGGGGGGGGCTGCCGTTTTACTGTTCGAAGAGCCATGTCTTGAGGAGCTTTCGGAAAGACATGAGGTCCTGGGTCTTGCAGAGGTCGGTGGGGAGGGAGTTCCAGGTTTTGGGTGCGAGGTAGGAGAAGGATCTGCCTCCTGAGGTGGTGCGTTGGATGTGAGGAACTGTGGCGAGGTCGGTGGAGCGGAGGTGGCGGGTGGGAATGTGGAAGTTCACTCTTTCGTTGAGGTAGGCTGGTCCAGTGTTGTGGAGGGATTTGTGTCGGTGGATGAGGACTTTGAAGATGACCCTTTTGTCAATAGGAAGCGAGTGGAGGGATCTGAGGTGGGCAGAGATGTGTTCATGGCGTGGGAGGTTCAGGATGAGGCGTGCGGCCACATTTGGATCCTCTGGAGTTTCTGCTGAAGCTTGATTGTGGTGCCGGCTTAGAGGGCGATTCCGTAGTCTAGACGGCTGCTGAGTGCCTGGGTGACTGTCTTTTCTAGTTTCTATGGGTATCCATTTGAAGGTTTTTCGCAGTATGCAGAGGGTGTTGAAGCAGGAGGAGGTGATCGAGTTGAATTGCTGGGTCATGGAGAGAGAAGAATCTAAGATGACTCTGAGGTTGTGTGCATGGGTGGTGGGTGTTGGAGGAGGTCCTAGGGTGGTGGGCCACCAGGAGTCGTCCCATATTGATTTGTTGGGGCTGAAGATGATGATTTCGGTCTTGTTGGAGTTTAGTTTGAGGTGGCATGCTGTCATCCAGTTGGCGGTGTCTAGGAGTCCGGCATGGAGGTTGGTCTTGGCGGTGGTGAGGTTCCTGGTGAGGGAGATGATGAGCTGGGCGTAGGATATGATGGCGATTCCGTGTGGGCGGAGGATGTTGGCGAGCGGGGCCATGTAAATGTTGAAGAGGGTGGGGCTGAGGGAGGACCCTTGGGGAACTCCGCAGATGATCTTGGTTGCTGGAGATTGGAAGGGAGGGAGGCGGACTCTCTGGGTCCTTTCGGCGAGGAAGGAGGCGAGCCAGTCCAGGGCCTTGTGTCAGATTTGTGCGTTGTAGAGGCGTGTGCGGAGTATTTGGTGGCAGACAGTGTCGAAGGCTGTGGAGAGGTCCAGGAAGATGAGTGCGACGGTCTCGCCTTTGTCAACTCTGGTTCTGATGTCGTCGGTGGAGGCGATGAGGGCAGTCTCAGTGCTGTGGTTCTTGCGGAACCCAGACTGGGAGGCGTTGAGTGCATTGTTATCCTCTAGGAAGTGAGACAGGTGGGCGTTCACTAACTTCTCAGCACCCTTGGCGAGGAAGGGGAGAAGGGAGATAGGGCGGCAGTTCGTGAGTGCTTATGCTCTCTCTATCTTTAAAATTGTCACTGCAGGCTAGTGACCATTTTTACCAATTCTGATTGGCACACTGGAACACACTTATAATTCCCTAGTATATGGTACCTAGGTACCCAGAGTATTGGGGTTCCAGGAGATCCCTATGGGCTGCAGCATTTCTTTTGCCACCCATAGGGAGCTCAGACCATTCTTACACAGGACTGCCACTGCAATCTGAGTGAAATAACGTCCAAGTTATTTCACAGCCATTTTACTCTGCACTTAAGTAACTTATAAGTCACCTAAATGTCTAACCCTCACTTAGTGAAGGTTAGGTGCAAAGTTAGTAAGTGTGAGGGCACCCTGGCACTAGCCAAGGTCCACCCACATAGCTCAGGGAAATTTCCCCAGATTTTGTGAGTGCGGGGACACCATTAAACGCGTGCACTACATATAGGTCAATACCTATATGTAGCTTCACAATGGTAACTCCGAATATGGCCACGTAACATGTCTGAGATCATGGAATTGTCCCGCCATGCCAAATTTGGTATTGGGGTGCCAATCCCATGCATCCCCGGGGCTCCACCATGGACCCCGGCTACTGCCAAACTAGCTCTCTGGGGTTTTCACTGCAGCTACTGCTGCTGCCAACCCACCATAAGGCGTCTGCCCTCCTGGGGTCTGGGCAGCCCAGTCCCAGGAAGGCAGAACAAAGGATTTCCACTGAGAGAGGGTGTTACACCCTCTCCCTTTGGAAATAGGGGTTAAGGGCTGGGGAGGAGTAGCCTCCCCCAGCCTCTGGAAATGCTTTGAAGGGCACAGATGGTGCCCTCCTTGCATAAGCCAGTCTACACCGGTTCTGGATCCCCCAGCCCCTACTCTGGTGCGAAACTGGACAAAGGAAAGGGGAGTGATCACTCCCCTGTCCATCACCACCCCAGGAGTGGTGCCCAGAGCTACTCCAGTGTGTCCCAGACCTCTGCCATCTTGAATGCAGAGGTGTGAGGGCATAGTGGAGGCCTCTGAGTGGCCAGTGCCAGCAGGTGATGTCAGAGACCCCTCCTGATTGGTGCTTACCTGGTTAGGTGGCCAATCCTCCTCTGAGGGCTATTTAGGGTCTCTCCTGTGGGTTTCTCTTCAGATAACGAATGCAAGAGCTCACCAGAGTTCCTCTGCATCTCCCTCTTCGACGTCTGCCAAGGATCGACCGCTGACTGCTCCAGGACACCTGCAAAACCGCAACAAAGTAGCAAGATGACTACCAGCAACATTGTAGCACCTCATCCTGCCTGCTTTCTCGACTGTTTCCTGGTGGTTCATGCTCTAAGGGCTGCCTGCCTTCATCCTGCACTGGAAGCCAAGAAGAAATCTCCTGTGGGTCGACGGAATCTTCCCCCTGCTAACACAGGCACCAAACCTCTGCTTCACCAGTCCTCTGGGTCCCCTCTCATCTTGACGAGCGTGGTCCCTGGAACACAGGAGCTGGATCCAAGTGATCCCGACAGTCGAGGGGTCCTTCTGTCCAAATTTGGTGGAGGTAAGTCCTTGCCTCCCTACGCCAGACAGTAATTCTGTGTGCTGTGTGAATTGCAGCTGCTGGGGCTTCTGTGCACTTTTGCAAGGAATCCTTCGTGCACAGCATAGCCCAGGTCCCCAGCACTCCAACCTGCATTGCTCAACCCGCTGAGTTGACCACCGGCTTCGTGGGACCCTCCTTTGTAGTGTTGGAGCAACCGCCATGCTCAGATTTCTTGAACCCCTGTTCAAGTGCTTCTGGGGGTGCTGCCTGCTTCTGCATGGGCTCTCTGTGCAGCTGAGTGCCCCCTCTGTCTCCTCCTCCAAAGGGCAACCTCCTGGTCCTTCCTGGGCCCAGGTAGCAACCATTTTCTTCAACCGCAACCTTTGCAGCTAGCAAGGCTTGTTTGCGGTCTTTCTGCGTGGAATCAGCTCTGCGTCCTCCAGCACGACGTGGGACATATTCTGTGGAAAGGAGAAGTTCCTGGCATCTTCCGTTGTTGCAGAAGCTTCAGCTTCTTCCACCCGGAGGCATCCATTTTGCACCTTCATCCAGGGTTTAGTGGGCTCCTGCCCCTCCTGGTCACTTTTGTGACTCTTGGACTTGGTCCCATTCCTTTACACGTTCTCAGGTCCAGGAATCCATCTTCAGTGCTTTGCAGTCAGTTGTTGTCTTTGCAGAATCTCCTATCATGACTTTAGTGTGTTTCTGGGGAAGTAGGGTAACTTTACTCCTACTTTTCAGAGTCTTGGGGTGGGGTATCTTGGACACCCTTAGTGTTTTCTTATACTCTTAGCAACTCTCTACACACTACACTAGGCCTGGGGTCCCGAAGTGGTTCGCATTCCACTTTCTTAGTATATGATTTGTGTTGCCCCTAGGCCTATTGCATCCTATTGTATTCTACAATGTTTGCACTTCGTTTCTAACTGTTTACTTATCTGATTTTGGTGTGTGTGTATATTTTGTGTATTTTACTTACCTCCTAAGGGAGTATATCCTCTGAGATATTTTGGCACATTGTCACTAAAATAAAGTACCTTTATTTTTAGTAACTCTGAGTTTTGTGATTCTTATGATATAGTGCTATATGATATAAGTGGTATAGTAGGAGCTTTGCATGTCTCCTAGTTCAGCCAAAGCTGCTCTGCTATAGCTACCTCTATCAGCCTAAGCTGCTAGAACACTACTAATCTACTAATCAGGGATAACTGGACCTGGCACAAGGTGTAAGTACCATCAGGTACCCACAATAAGCCAGGCCAGCCTCCTACACATCCTAATTTGTAAAGGGACCTCTTGTTCACACTTTGTCCAATACAACTAAAACTTCAAATCTACATTTCTACCAGTACACGGTTCACATGTCGATGACTGGCACCTTTCATACTGTTCTCTTCAACCGGCTCGTCAGGTAACAATATTGTTGACTCCACTCAGTGTCTCCATTGTATTATCCTGGGAAAGTCAGTCTTTCACACATTACATAAAACAATGTTGCATTAGGTAGTACAGTATCTTCTAGCAAGCAGTTCTCATGAGAAAGACTTTTAGCTAAGAACACATTAGGTCAGCACAGTGGAAAATCACAATTTAACTCTCTAAGCAGACATTTTATTAAACACCTAAGAAATTCAGCTTGACATGAGACCATGCAGCTAGGCCAAGACCTCCGCTAAGTTAAGCCTTACAATTAATAAAGCTAATACATAATGCATAGCCCTTAATGTGATGTATTACTACATTAATCAAACATAAGGTCAACATTTCATAATAATAAGCCATTAATAAGTGCACTTCGTGAAAATTGGTGGCCACTCACATGGACACACTTTCAAATGCTTAAAGTTATAACAATTTCTACGCAAACACTCGGAATACATGAATATTCATTGCAAACTTGAATGATAAAATCAGTGTTAACAGAACTACTACTCTATCATGCTGGTGGTGGGTCTGGCAGACCAATAAATATCACAAGTGACAGCCAAGTTTCCTGGATCAGTGCATGACTCCTACATATTGTGGAACTGCAATGTCCCACACATGATGGCACAACTATAGACAGAGAGGGCCTGGCTGCTTGGTAAGTCTGCAATTTTATGTGTTTCAGTTTTACATCACCTGTCATCACAGTCTGGCCAGTCACTGACTCTCTTTTTTCAATTGTCCTACCATTGTGTTCACAGGTGACTCTGGCTATCCAAAGCTTCCTTGGCTGTTGACACCAGTGAGGTACCCAGCCACGCCAGGGGATCTCTGTTTCAATGAGGTCCACGGGATGACAAGGCATGCAATTGAGCAAACATTTGGCCTCCTGAAGGCAAGATTCAGGGGCCTGGACCTATCTGGAGGTGCCCTCCTCTACTCGACCCACATTGTTTGCCAAATCAGTGTTGCCTGCTGCATGCTCCATAATCTAGCCCTGAGACATCAGATACCATTGTTAGCTGATGAGGGTGAGGCAGCTGGACCAGTGGCTGGAAATGCTGATATGGCCAGTGGTGAAAAGCCATTGGATGAAGCAGCAGCTGACTCTAGGACAGAGCTCATCAATCAGTGACATACAGGTATGATGAGTGGGCCTTTAAATGTCTTGAATTTCCACATTCAGAAGTGAATTGCTGACATTACACCCCCTGACTTAATTCATCAGTGATGTGTAATGAGGTCCATGTGTGAGTTGGGGAAGCAGACCGATAGAATGCTAGGTGTACAGTAATAGTGGTTCAGCTCTAACATGTGTTATTACAACAGATTCCAACGTACACTTCTCTATTGGGCTTACCAGTTTTGTACTATATTTTCTGCATTCTCCTATTCTCATTACCTTCCACCTACTGATAGTGGAATTAATACTGTGGCTCAGCTACCTATGGGCTGAGGTATTAATTGTCACTAGCCAATGGCAAAGGAACTGCACTGATCTCCTGGTCAGCGTCTGCTGCCCTCCCCAGCTCCTCTGGCTGCTGCTGCTGCCTCTGCCTTTTGCCTGGGCGAACCGAGAGGCTCCTGACTCGGTTCGAGGCCCTCCTACACCCGCAGGCTTGTCCCTGCACCGCATCCCTGGTGGTCTAGTGCCCATCTCTTTGTTACTCTTTCACTGTTGGTTTTTCTGCCTTTTCTCACTTATTTTTCTTTTTCTTTTCCATCACTCCTCCTTTCCTCCTCCCTCTTTCACTCTTGCCTTTGTGACTTTTTTCACTCGTTTTCCTTTTCTTTTCCATCGTTTTCATTTTCTTTTCCATCTCCCCTCCTTTCCTCTGCCTCCCGCCTGTGCCGCTCCGGCCCCTGTGCCCCACCCCTCTCCCCTCACAAAGCACCTTTTCCACCCTCCCACCTCCCAGCTGACCACTTCCCTGCTACTCCCCTTCTTAATGGCAGCCGCAGTGCTGTGAGAGGGCAACTACACTGACCTCCTGGTCAGCGTCTGCTGCTCTCCCCAGCTCCTCTGGCTGCTGCTGCCTCTGCCTTTTGCGCGGGATGAACTGAGAGCCTCCTGACTCTCAGTTTGAGGCCCTCCTCCACCCTCAGGCTCGTCCATGCACCTCATCGCTGGTGGTCTAGTGGCCATCACAAGTATTTTCTCTCTTTCCCTCTTCCACTCTTGCTTTTTCTGCCTTTTCTCACTTGTTTTTCCTTTCCTTGTTCCATTGCTCCTCCTTTCCTCTACCCTCTTTCACTTTTGCTTTTTCTGTTTTTTTACTCACTTTTCCTTTTCTTTTCCATCGTTTTCCTCTTCTTTTCCATTTCTCCTCCTTTCCTCTGCCCTCTTTCACTCTTGCTTTTTCTGCCTTTTTTTACTTGTTTTTCCTTTTCTTTTCCATCTCTCCTCCTTTCCTCTGTCCCCCTCCAGCACAGCTCTGGCCCCTGCTGGCGCTCCAAAGGCAAGCCCATCTGCACCCACCGCGCCCGCCACCAGGAACGCTGGATCTCCATTAAACTACCCCCTGGCTTGCCTCCATAACCCCATCAACTGCCTGCTCCTGATCATCCACTCCCTCCACAAACATTCTACCGAACTCTGGGAGTTGATCGACACCTCCTGACCCGACATCGCCATTCCTGATGGATGTAGCATCCTAAGGAGGGAGCGGCCCTCCCGCCCGGGCAGAGGACTCGCCATTGTACACAAGTCCTCACTGCATGTCAAAGCCATCTCAGATGAATAATGCACCACCATGGAACACCTTCACTTCCTGGTCTCCTCCAACCACAACTCTTCCATCCACGGCACGTTGGTGTACAGGCCACCCGGCCACTGTCCAGCTTTCATAGACGGCGTTGTAGACATCACTGCCCCCAGGCCCTAATGTTAGATGACTACCTCCTCCTCAGCTACCTGAATGTCCACCTCGAGCACCGCGCCGATCCAAACACCACTGCTCTACTCGACAACTTTGCCACCCTCGACCTCAGACACCTGGTCTCCGCACCCACACACATTGCAGGACACACACTGGACTCCATCTTCAACTCAAGCAACCGGATCACCATCAAGACCATCTCCATGCCAGACTGGACCGACCACCGATGCATTCACTTCACAATCACCACACCCAGCAGCTGCACCAGCTCCCCTAGGATCCCTCAAAGGAAATGGAATGAAATCACCAATGAAAAACTCACTTTATCTCTCGGCAAATCCCTCCCTCCGATGATGTGGACACAGAAGCACGCAATCTCAACGCATGGATCACCGAATGCGCCAACACTCCAGCTCCCCTCCGGCTGACATCAGCCAAATGCGTACATAAGAAAGCCAGCTGGTTCACCACCAAACTCCAAGAATCAAAATATACCTGCAGACGTTTAGATAAAAAATGGAGGAACAGCCAAACCAGTGAAGACTGGGCCTCCTTCAGAGCTGCAACCGCCACCCACCGCTGAAAAATCAAGAACGCAAGGAAGGATGCACACTGGGAGTCCATCAACTCCTCCATACACAACTCTAAGGAACTCTACTCAGTCATCAACACGTTCACAGATCCCCCCTCCGAAACCACCAGCATCTCCCCGTCATAAGACATCTGCGACAAACTCGCCACCTTTTTCCACCGCATGATCTACGACAGCTTCCTTCTGGAAAATCCTGGTACCTGAACCTGTGTAGCCCGCCCAATCCCCCCAGAACCCACCCAGACCATCCACAGCTGGTCCACGCTCACCATGGAGGAAACAGCCAGCATCATGAACAGCACCTACTCTAGAGCCCCCACACACCCCTACCCACACCACATATACAACAGAGCCAGTGTATTCATCGCCCCTGAGCTCCAAAACACAATGAACTGCTCCATCAACACTGGCACTTTCCCCCAGGCCTAGAAACACGCCAAAATACGCTCTCTCCTGAAGAAACCTTCAGCCGACCGATCAGAACTAAACAATTTTTGGCCCATCTCGCTGTTACCCTACCCAGCCAAAGTACTGGAGAAAGCAATCAACGCACAACTACAGAATTTCATTGAGGCCCACAACTCGCTGGGCAGCTCCCAGTCCGGCTTCTGCAGCAACCAAAGCACGGGGACAGCCCTTCTGGCAGGCACCGATGACATCTGATTACTGTTAGACAGCGGCCACACCGCAGCGCTCATGCTCCCCTACCTCTCAGCAACCTTTGACACAGTCTCCTACAGCACTCTATGCACCAGACTCCATGACATAGGAATCCGTGGAAGAGCCCGGGAGGATATAGAGGGTCAGACTCCCGCCCTACACATCCAGACCCACAGGATTCAACTGTGGAGTCCCCCCAGGATCCTCACTGAGTCCCACACTGTTCAACGTATACATGGCCCCTCTTGCAGACATTGTAAGAAGCCACGGTACGAACATTGTGTCATATGCTGATGACACACAACTCATCATTTCCCTCACTGAAGACCCGGACATGGCCAAAAGGAACTTCCACTCAGGAATGGAAGCTGTCACCACCTGGATGAGAGAAAGCTGCCTCAAGCTCAACTCCGACAAGACTAAGCTCATCATCTTTGGAAACCCCACCTCAGCTTGGGATGCCTCCTGGTGGCTCACATCCCTCAGCGCTCCCCCTGCACTGACTGAGCATGCCCGCAACCTAGGCATCATCCTCGACTCCTACTTATCCATGACTCACTGTGTAAACACAGTCACCTCCTCCTATTGATGTCACACCCTCTGCAAACTTCGGAAGATCTTCAGATGGAGCCCAGCATACTGTCATAGGACAGTCACCCACACCTTAGTCACAAGCAAGCTCGACTACGGCAACGCCCTCTACACCGGCACCTCGACTAGAAACATAAAAAACTACAACTCATCCAGAACGCTGCCGCCAGACTCATCCTGGACCTCCCGCGCGAAGAACACTTTTCCTAACACCTAAGGACCCTTCACTGGCTCCCTTCAAGAAACAAATCACCTCCAGGCTACTCACCCACACGTACAAGGCCATACTGAATGCAGGGCCAGCTTATCTGAACCACTGCGTCTTCCACAATCAATCAATCTTTCAGGGGATTTGTATAATGCGGCTAATCACCTGTGGATCAGGATCAGTCTAAGAACCAGGTCTTGAGGTTCTTCCTGAAGTGAGACAGGGTAGGGGATTGCCTGAGGTGGATGGGGAGGGTGTTTCAGGTCTTGGCGGAGATGTGGGAGAAGGATCTTCCTCCAGCTGTGGTTTTCCGGATGCGGGGAACCTTGGCGAGGGCCTGGTGGGTGGAGCGGAGTTGTCTGGCGGGAGTGTAGAAGGCGAGTCTGTGGTTGATGTAGGCTGGTCTGGCGTTGTATAGGGCCTTGTAGGCGTGGGTCAGGAGCTTAAAGGTGATTCTCTTGTCGATTGGCAATTAGTGTAGGTCTCTTAGGAGGGCAGAGGTGTGACTATGTCATGGGGCATTCTTGATGAGCCAGGCGGAGGCGTTTTGAATGCATTGTAGTCTTCTCTGGGTCTTGGCAGTGGTTCCTGCGTAGAGAGCAAGGCTCCCTGACAAGGGCCTGGGTGACTGTCCTTCTGGTTTCGGTGGGGATCCATTTGTAGATCTTTCGGAGCATGCGCAGGGTGTGAAGGCAGCCTGATGAGACAGCGCTCACCTGTCGGTCCATTGAGAGCGATGAGTCTAAGATGACGCCGAGGTTGCGGGCGTGGTCGGTGGGGGTGCGGGCGTTTCCGAGTGGGGAGGGCCACCAGGGGTCATTCCAGGCGGAGGGTGTGGAGTCCAGGGTGAGGACTTCTGTTTTGTCCAAGTTCAGTTTGAGGCAACTATCTTTCATCAAGGCGGCAACTGCTTTCATTCCTTTGTGGAAATTGTTTTTGGCAGTGGTCGGGTTGTTGGTAAAGGAGACTATCGGCTGGGTGTCATCAGCATAGGAGACGATGTTGAGTGCATGGCTTCTGACGATGGTGGCTAGTGGGGTCATGTAGAGGTTGAAGAGGGTGAGACTCAGCAAAGATCCTTGGGGGATGCCCCAGTTGATCATGGTGGCTTCCGAGAGAAAGGGTGGGAGTCGGACCCTCTGTGTTCTGCCGGCGAGGTACGAGGAGAGCCATCGCAGTGCTGAGTCTCGGATGCCGGCGTCTTGGAGGCAGGTGCGTAGTGTGTCGTGAGAGACTGTGTCGACGGTGGCAGACAGATCCAGGAGGATGAGGGCGAGGGTTTCACCTTGGTCAAGGAGGGTGAGGATGTCATCTGTGGCGGCAAAGAGGGCGTTCTTGGTGCTATGGTTGCTTCTGAATCCTGACTGAGAGGGGTCCAGGATGTTGTTGGCTTCCAGGAAGGCGGTGAGTTGTTTCTTGACTGCTTTCTCAATGACTTTGGCCGGAAAGGGAAGCAGGGAGATGGGCCGGTAGCTTTTTAGGTCTGTCGGGTCGGCGGTGGGTTTCTTCAGTAGAGGTTTGATCTTGGCGTGTTTCCAACTCTCAGCGAAGGTGGCAGATTCAGAGGAGCGGTTGATGGTATGCCGGAGTTAGGGTGTGATGATTTTGCTGGCTTTGTTGAAGATGTGGTAAGGGCAGGGGTCAGTGGGTGCTCCTAAGTGGATGGTTGCCATGATGTCGTGGGTCTCTGTGTCAGTGATGATGTTCCAGCGGAGGAGGGTGCGGGGTTGGTGATGCTTCGGTCGACGGGCTGGTGGTGAGAGTCGGGGGTGGCAGATCTCTCTGCTCTGCCCAGATGGCCCTGGCCATTATCCTTCGCATTCGTAAAACCACCACCGGAGGGCGATCCTGTACCTACATTGCAGCAAAGAGCTGTAACAACCTCCCCCTGCAACTCAGACAAAGTCCATCGCTCACCATCTTCAGGAAGAACCTCAAGATGTGGCTCTCCGGATGAGGCCCCTCTCCTCTCCCCCAGTGCCTTGAGACCCCTTATGGGTGAGTAGCCACGCTTTACAAAAACTGATTAAATGATTGATTGAATACAGGCAAGAGAGATGTACTGAAATTGATTTTGTGAAGTGCCTGTGACATGTGATGCCCTGGTGTTGCTCTGGATTTCAAACTCACTCTCTGACATCAGTCCAGTGACATCACTGTTATCATGTGTGTCCTGTTTAGGAAGCCTCCATCTGATTGCCATTACACTGCCAGTTTCAATAAGGGGAGCATGACCAGACCACAGTTGGGAAGCATGACATTTGTTGTTGTATCAATAATACACAAATACAGTAGCTGTGTTGAAATGTGATTTTCTTGTGCATTTAGGAATTTTATAGTCAAAAGAAATGTGTATAATATAACAAAAGGTGATGAGTGGTGACATGGCAGATGGATTACTCAGAGTAGCTGCTAGAACAGTTGGTTACACAGGTCCTGTGTCCTTGTACCACAGGAAAATGGAGTTCTGTCTCAGAACAGTCAACAGGGTGTCTCAATGGCACACAATGGTGACAAATTAGGAGAGGTTTACTTCCTGGCAGTGTGTTTTGCCTTGGCATCTGCTCCGGATGGATGATTGGGTAGACCTCCACGTCTGCGGGGGGGGGGTTTGTCAGCTACTGAGGAGGGGTGTCTGAGGCATGTGGTTCCCCTGGCAGGGTCTCCATTCCATTAGCTGCCTCTGATGTAGCTGGGGCAGATGTAACATTGCTAGTGGAAGGGGGCTGATGGTTGGTTGAGAAACCAGGCAGAGTTGTGTTGATGTCCCTCAGCATCCCTGCAATGGAGGCCATGGTGGCATTGTGTGCCTGCCACTGCTGCATGACATCCTGGTGGTATTACCTCTGCTGCCTTTGAATTTCCCACAACATGGTGATTATCAGGCCCATCCTGTCTTGGGAAGTTTGGTATGCTCCTAGGATTTGGGAGATGGTTTCCACGTCAGTGGAGTCCCTTGGGGGCCCAATCCTCTGGCCCACAGCATCCCTTCCTCCCACGCACCCTGCCCCCAGGTGCCTGTGCCCCTGGCATGGTGTGCCCACTCCCAGTGTTAGCAGGACCATCATTGTCTGGGGTGTGGAGGTTAGACTCAGGTCCCTGTAATATGGGGCACACAATAGTTTGAACAGTCCTTGGTGCACAGGTTTGGCGGCAAATGGTTTCCTGTGATGTCAATGCAAGAGGGTTGGGGGGGATTGATGTGGGTAGGGTGAGGCTCGGAGTCATAGACTGACCAGGTGTCCCAGATGGGCCAGGTAGGTCGTCACTGTCCAGGCATCCAGGCGTGTTGTCCTTACTGGGGCCTTCATCATGAGGAGGGCTGTCAGTGTCTGATATCCTCTCCATCGTGGCACTAGCAGGGTTACCTGTGGATGAAGTGAGACACCGAGTTCAGTTTAGAAAGTGTGTTTGATTGCCTCTTTATCAGATGCATACAATACAGTGGCTTAGCATGTTTCCCTGCAATGACAATGACAGATGCTGCACAGCATACCTTGGTGGTACATATAAGTCTGTGACATGAGTTCCATACTCCATGTTGTGAGCTGTCATTCACGTTTGGTACATATAGCACTGTGTATGTGTTCTGATTCTGTATGATACTTCACATGACTGTTCAGCTCTGTTACCTAGTGAATAGTCAGGATTGCTAGATGTCACACAATATGCCAGCACATAGAACCATGTGTCCCAGTGGGTACACAGTATGTGAATATGCAAGGGTAAACATCCTGTCTCTTGATATTGTGCAGGTGCATGGAGTCTGCCATCTTACTTTGAAAACCATGGTCAGTTCATTTGAGGTTTAGGGGTATGGATCAGTGGCCAATTGGATTAGACACTGAGCTGTAGATGTGTTCAGCCTAGGTTGCCATAGTGGTGTGCCATTGCATTGCTGTCATTGCCATGTATAGGCCCTCTAGTTGGTGTAGCTAGTACAATAGTCATACATGCATGACACAATGTGATGTGCGCAGTCCAGGTTTTCACATTGAAGGATTAGTGCATCTGGGAGTCGTAATGATTAGATTGGCCCATAGTATTGGTGCCTTTGGCAAGGGCTGTGTGGGCAGTTGGGCTGTGTGGGGTGGTGGTTTGCAGGGGAGGGGCATTAGCTGATTAGCAGGTAAGTGTAGTGGAACATTCAGTTAAATAGGGAGTATCTGTGGGATGAGGAATTGTGTGACATGAATGTTGTGAATACTAACTAGACTCCAGTCAGGCCCTCAGGGTGCAGTATGTCCAAGACCTTCTCCTCCCATGATGTGAACTGTGGGGGAGGAGATGGGGGACCACCACCAGTCTTGTGCATGGCAATTTGGTGTTGTGATGCCATGGAAAGCACCTTCCCCCTAAGGTCGTTCCATCTCTTCCTGATGTCCTCCCTTGTGCTTGGATGGTTGCCTACAGAGTTGACCCTGTTGACTATTCTTTGCCACAACTCCATTTTCCTGGCACTTGAAATTTGCTGGACCTTTGCTTCATACAGTTGTGGCTCTACCCTGACAATTTCATCCACCATGACTCTCAATTAGTCGTCAGTGAAACGTGGGTGCTTTTGTGGGGACATGTTAGTGGTTGCGTTGACAGTGTGTGGGGGTGTTGTATGTGTAAGGGGGCTGTTTTGGGTGAGTGATGGAGTGTGGGTGGTGCGTTGTGTGGGGTGGACGCTTCTCGTGAAATGTGTGCTCGTTATGTGTGTTATGTGTGAGTTGTGCTGGTGTGTGGTGTATGTGGTGTGTGTGGCTATAGTGTAAGGGTACTCTCTCTGTTTAATGACCTGCTGTCGGTGTCTCAGACTGGCGTTTTTGTAGCAAAGGATTGTGGTTTGTGCAGGGGCGTGTTATATAGTGCAGTGTGTAGATGTGTTGGGTGTGTTGGGTGTGTGGATGTGTGTCAGGTGTGGGGTATTCAAACTATCCAATGTGGTGTTGTATTCTGACAGTTGTGGGTTCTGACTGCGTCACTGCCAATGGTTATCCGCCATGGAACGACCGTTGTGGTGATTTTTGAGTTGTAATCTGGTGGGTGGATTTGTGTAGGGCTGGGGGTGTTGGTGGTGGCACTGCCTCTTTCCCGCCCTCCAGTGTCCTGGCGGTTTTGGAATTTTTACAGTTTTTTGGCGGTCTTCACGATGTGTGTCATAATACAACAGTCGGATGACCGCCAACATGGTGGTCTTTTGCGACCAACACCACGGCGTTCTTGCCAAAAGACCGCCAAATTCATAATGAGGCGCTCTGTCTCTCTCACTCTCACCCCGGTTTTGAAAGTCCTAATAATGTTATTTTACAAAATATTGGGCCTTATTTATGGTAAAGTGCTGCATCATTTATCTTGCACCACTTTTCTAGTGACCTATTGTGTCCTCTTAAGGACACCATGGTTGCACCGTGTATATATAATATGGCACATCATGGCAGTCGTGTCCACATTAGTGCCATAATTTATGGCACTAATGTGGCGTTTAGTTGGATTTAGGTGTTAACGCAGCAAAGCACAGGGGAGTGTCATCTTAACTCTTGCCTTAGGCAGGCATTAATAATGATGCTAAAAATGGTGCAATGAAATCTAGTAAATTTCACTGTGCCATTCTTCTGGGCCTCCTAATGGGGGAATGCACGCCTTTGCATATATTATGCCTGGCGCAGGCATAATGTGGCGCAAGGGTTTGCAAAGTGCATAATGCTTATATTGCCCCACTTTGTAAATATAGCGTATGGGAAATGCCACCTTAACACTACATTTGTGTCACAAAATTATGCAATTGTGGTGCAAGGTGATGCTAGGGGTGTCATAAATATGCCCCATTGTGTTTCTCTCAGTACTCTTACCAATCCGCATTCCTCTACCTTTCCACTGTTCATAGCGCCTCTCATGCACCATCATGCTTGTCATATAAAATATTTGTAACATCATATGCCAGTATGATTGTCGGGAAATCTGAATCCCCCCCGCCCCTTAATCTTAAAGACCAAGCTATGCCCCTGTATGTCTCTTCCTACTATCTCATGACTTTGTAATGTTATCTATTTTCTGTTGACGTCAGTGATCGTAGAGAATTTAAAAAGTATGGGAACTGTAGTGCTGTGCACAAATGGATGTGGGGTGACTGATCATGGGGGCGGCGTCAAAGGCGTGGCTAAAAAAACAAAATGATCTATTACTTTTTGGTCTTTCACTTTCAGGTTACTACATATATATATAAATGTATAGCTTACATGAAAGCTAAGTTAATCAGTGAGAAGTTCACTATGGTACATTATGAAACCTATTACTTAATGTACTGCAGAGGTCTGTCTTTGTAATCATAAACACACAGAATTGAACCCTGGTTGGTTCAATAGAGAATAGTGACTGTGTAAGTTTAGTGCTTCACGATCTCTGTCTGTGACTTAAAGCACTGTGAATATGTAAGTAATTTTTTTTAAACTTGCATTAAACACAGTAGAATATATGCTGCTATAAATTGCATAAAAGGGTTTAAGATAAAAAAAGGCTTTCAAATATACATTTTAGTAATGACTAGACTTATGTAGTGCAATTTTTTTTATAACCGTTCTGTAAAAGCAGACACTTCACAGCTCAGCTGGTAACTCTCTTGCACTATTGCTCAATAAGTATAAATCTGTGTTATCACAAACATTCAAGTGACTCCATCAAATAAATCCAATACCAACTTCCAGGTACCTTTTGCAATTGCAGTTTAAGGACTTGCGCACACTAACATTTCTTTTGGGCAAGCAGGCACCCTGGCAAGAAGGCTTGTTTAGCTGTCTGCACAGTACATGAGACTCCCTGCATTACATGGCAGTTGAAGCATTTCTATTCTTGGAATTAACCGCCCCAGGATGGTGGCTTTTTCATAAAACGTAGGGCTATTTTTCGTAAATTAAAATAGTATGGCTGTGTCATGCCCCTCAGATCCCGCTCACTTCAACCACTGCTTGGAGTGCCTTTCCGCTAGAGGCATGCTATTGACAGACCTGACAACTCGCACAGCACCACTGTGTGTCACATGATTTCAGCTTCCTTCACACGGCCACCTGGTGAGGAGCCAAAATCACACATTGGCAGAGAATATGAACTGCAAACAGTGGATTTCCAGCTCATTTCCGGAGGCAATAAGCAACCAATATCCATTAAGAGGTGTGAAAACACCCCAGAACACTTGCAACAGCCTCAATGACCCATTGTTTTTTTGGGAGTAGGAGGTCTGCTTGGTTAGAGGCAGCATGCCTCATAGGTAGCTCTCAGCATGACGCCCAGCCCCCTCCCCACACATTGAAATTAACTAGTAAGTTGACAGGTATGATTTCGGGTGTATACTTGCAAGAAGACCCATTTAAACATTGGTTATACTCAATCTAACAAGAAATTCTTGTTAGCTACAAACAGTGCCTAATTTTAACCAGTGGTTTCTGGTGGGGACCGGGAAGTATTTTTCCTCATCACACATTTCCAGAGAGCAAGAGAGGGAAAAACACACAAACAGGAAAAGAGGAAGGGAACTATTGAACATCCGCCACGAAAGGAGAAAGATGGAGCCTGTGAAAGGGAGATAAAGGGGCAGGGAGTGTCTGGCAGTTGAGTAAAGAGGCCTCAGGTGGATCCAGGACTGACTAGCCTTGCTTTTCGGTGCAGAAGCCCAATACTAAATGATGCAGATGGGCTCTCCTGACCTTCCCACATTCTGCTATATGTGCCAAGCAGTGATTGAGGCTCTTATTCCTCTGGGCTCTGTATGATGTCCCGCTTGTTAGGTATGTGGTGCAGGAAGCCAGGCATGTTGCACTGAAATGAAGAGCTGTGTGATAGGGAGGTTGTGGCTCTCTCCCAACAAGGCCACAGCATGGATCTACAGGCTTCACTGGGCAAACAACACTCTTGATTCATTGTCCATTCCACCACCTCCAAAACCCGGGTACTCCAGGTTCCTCCAGGTTCCCAAAAGATCATGAACTCCCTGTAGGGGAATTTAACAATTCCACTACTGATTCCCAGCATTTAATGTTGAAGAATGTAAACACTGCCCATGAGCAATTTCCTTTTTCTGTGATAGCTAGGACCAAGATTGTCTGTTTTGCATTGGGGTTTCTTTTTTTTTCCTCATGATGATAAGCGCCAGCCACCAGGATTGAACTTGTGTGGCCTCTTGACCACCAGGATTCCACTTCTTAATTTCTTGGAACCATGCCACAGCCTCTGGCAATGTTGCCCTTCTATCCAGCCCTAGTGGTCTTCTGAGCTGAAGTAACAATGGCAATTTAACCCTATGTTCCTCCATGATTAGCAACTCCCCCTGCCTGTGCTCACCAAGAGCTGCAGCCATCAGCCACTTGCAAGGTGTCTTTGTGTCAAGTAGGAGCCTGTACTACCCACTCCTGTGACTGCAGGACAATTCCACAGATGTACAAGGTGACAGCCTTCATTCAGAGTCCATAGCAAGGCCATGTGATCCCCTATAATCGAGACATAGGATCATCAACCATGCTGGTCCATCATCTTGTTTGCTTCTTTTCACAACCCTTCATCCCTGTGCAAATGGAAGCTTAGAGATCCAGAACGTGGGAGTTAACTACACAGTACACAAATACCACATCATGCCTACACTGGCCTTTCCAAGGATCAGCCCACCAGCTGTCAAGTCCTGTGCACAGAATTCAAGGAAGAATGAAAAATGGCAGTCATCTGTAAAAGCACAGCACATTTCCTCTGTGAGCTTAGCTCCATCAACTTGTGTCTTTCTTCTTTCCTCCAAGACTTCAAAGATATCCCCTAAGGTGGCTGGTGCTAGACGCCTGACGTTATTCCTTTTGTCTTTTGTTAGAACTTCGTGTAGTTGCTTGACAGGGAGATGCTGCTAGTCTGCTAACACCTCCACCACCTTCAATTTCCAGTTGAACTCTGATCTAAGAATAGACCCAATCAATTTTTTTGGGCATAAATTTGATTTTCCATCTAGACAGCAGAATACATCTTAAAACATGAAGACTTTTAAGGCTGGGCCAGTACAATTTATCAATCTTTCAAGGGCATCAACTAAAACATGTGGACTAAAACAGGCTCTTAAAATGAGTTTGTCGCACAGCATAGAGAAGCAAATTATCTTTCTATCGTGAGCTAATAAAATTGACAAACAGTATTATGTTAAATTATTTTCTATATATTCATAAAAGCACACATATACACAAGTGTTACAGGTGCAGTTAGTGCCTAACAATAAAACTATAAGTTAATCATTAAGAATCCAACATTCAGCATTTTTCTAAAGGGGACGAGATGGGATTTAGTCCATAAGCAGAGGGGAAATAGTGTTTCATAGTCTAGATGCCTTATAGAAAATAATCTTTCACCACAGGATTCCATGTTGGACTTAGAAAGTAATAAGCAATAAGTAAAAGAAGATTAGCAGCCTACAACTTCAGGGATGGATTGGACCAGGAAAATTTAGAGCTCAAAAAACTACTACCTTCTGATGAATGACTTTATGTACTATAGTCACAGGTTTGAACATGACTCTACTCTGTATGGGCAGCCTGTGAAGTGACTTCAGTGTTGCAGATATGTGTTAGGGTCTGAAATGTCCACTCTTGCTGCCACATGTTGAACAAGTTGAAGATTTTAACCAGTTTATCTGAAGAACGTAGGTACATGGAATTTGCGTGCCACAAACTTAAGTGGATCAGTCTATTTACCACTAGAAAGTGTTGATGAGGATACAGGTGTGTAAAATTATTTTCAGCCCTCTAACCTGAGCAAAACAAGCATTGCACATTAAGGGCCATATTTATGAAAAAGTGACAGAGTACAGCACAACAAGTCACCTTGCTGCACTGCACTGCATCACAGGGAAAGGGCAGGAATGTGTGGCATTTAAAAGAATACCCACCCATTCCTGCCTTTTCCCCTGTGCTGGCGCCTTCTGAGAGATTAGCACCAATGCAGGCACCCTTGCACTATTGTGCAAGGGTGCCTGTGTTGCATGCAGGATTATTTTTATGCAGAAAGGGACACCTTGACTCAAAAACAATACAGATAGTCTTATTCCTCTTTTTATGTGTGCTGCATCAACTTGTAAATCTGGGAAATCCATGAGAGTTGTGTGGATCACCCACTCAACGGCTATGGAACACCTTCCCAGGACAGAGTAATGCAATGAAGCAATTTTTGATGCAGTGCATTACTCCAGGTTTATGAAACCACAGAAGGCCACCTTAAGGAGGCCTTGTGTGGCTTCATAAATCTGCCTTGGATTTGCATCGCTCTTGTACCACCTTATGTGGTGCAAGTGGTATTCAACCTGGGTCAGAAATATGGCCCTAAGTACTCTGGAGATCCAGTGAAAAAGAGAAATGTATATAAATACCCAGGTGTTTGACATTCTTTACAAAGGGCCCAATGATGACACAGGTCCAATAATGTTCAACTTTGACCACTCCCCTCGAGGGTCTGTTTTAATTTTATTTTTAAGCCTTACTTTTTTCCACGCTATAAACCTTTTACTTTGACAGTCTTTCATTGAGCGGGGGGGTCAGCAATGTTAAATTCTTAACCCCACTACTATCTGCTGCATTTCTTAATTCTTAAGCCTGATACCTTCCTACCATAGTCTGGATCACTTAACATTTAGGCCCAGATTTATACTCTGTTTGCGCTGACTTAGCATCATTTTTTACGCTAATTCAGCGCAAACTTAACTCCATATTTATATTTTGACACTAGACTAGTCTACCGCCAAAATATTGGAGTTAAAGTCATTGTTTGCTAGCGTGAACCTACCTTGCATCAATGAGATGTAAGGTAGGCATTCCCGGGCAAAAAATGACTCTAAGGCCCAGGTGCCTTATTTATCCTCCCGTGCAAAAATGGTGCACTGGAGGGAGGCGGGCCTAAATACGTTATTTAATGCCTGGGTCAGGGCAGGCATTAGGGGACCTGGGGCCTGTTTCTATGGTGGAACACCATGGAATAAGTGCACAGATGCCCTCCCCAGGCCCCAGGGACACCCCCATGCACACCAGAGGGACACCAGGGGATGTGGGACCCCATCCCAGGTAAGTATAGGTAAGTAGAGGTAAGTATTTTTGATTTTTTTTAAAGTGCTATTGGGGGCCCATGGGCTGGCCATAGGGGTAGTGGGCATGATTCCTGTCTTTTCCAAGACAGGTATCATGTGGTATGGTAGGTTTGGCGTCAAGAAATGACGCTAGGCTCGTTAGAGTCATAATTATTTAATCTAATAAGCCTATCGTCATTTTTTGATGCAAAACCCCCTTCTTCAATACCGCCACCCCCACCCGGCTAATGTCATTTTCCATGATGTTAGCCACCCATTGCGCCGGATTGTGCCATTCCACAAATAAAACGCCTGTCTGGCGTATTGGAATGGCGCTAGCCGGCTGTAAACTTTTTCACGCTAAACTGCGCTAACGTATGAATATGGGCCTTAATGCTATGACTTCCCCACCATCCCATTGCACTTACTATCCATTGCACCTTAATAGGCTGTGATAAATTTAGATTTAGTTGTTTTCAATCAAATCTAGTTATCACTTCACACTATCCTGCTATGCTCCTAGCTTTCCTATTCTTTTCTGAGCTCAATCTTATTTGTTTTGGCCTGGTGCAAGGTCTCACTCCTGCTATGGTACTCTACCAAAGGACATAACTGCTGCCAGGTATGACATGAAAAACATATTAAAAGAATACAAGAAAGTGATAGATAAAATGTTTTAAGCAATATCACTCCCTGGTAATTACTCAGGCGGTATACCAGTCCATCTTCTTTGTACCCACTATGCCACCTCAGATTAGACCCAGTCATATGCAAATCTGTCATTGGCCTGCTTCAACAAAAGCAGTCCAGCCTGAACTGCCAAATCAGGTCCTTCCTCGACCGGAACATAGGCAACCAAATACCAGTTTTGTCCTATTTGGGCATCTTCAGCCTGGTGCTGCTTGGCTCCAGTAGAACAGAGAGCACTGGACCTCGGGCCAGTGAGAGAAATTAGATTGTTGGTTGACAAGGAAGTGAGCCCTGCTCAAGCAATAGCTACAATCCCTTGCAGGGTGAAACACAAAAAGTCGCTAAATCAACCTGTGCTTAACCCTGGGTAGCTTAGCACAAAAGCAGTCAGGCTTAAGTTAGAGTCAATGTGTATTCATGCAGCACACAAACACTAATAAATCGAAAACAACACAATAGAATCCCACACCAATTTAGAAAAATAGAGTCTATTTTAATAAATTATTTCACACCAACATTACAACAATCCAATCAGTAGAACCAGAGTTATGATTTTTTAAAGGTGTTTATAAAAATAGCGGCACAAAATATAATTAATCTATTATGGATATCTGATCATGCTGGGTCAAAGTTACACATTGCTGAAGTTTAAATTCTCAAATTTATGCCAAGGGTCCTGTTTGCGGCAAAAAGGGCAGCAAGGAGCAGGGAAAGCATCGCAGGAGGTTGCTGGAGTAACACAAAGAGCAGGCCAGTCATCACAGATATGCATTGCTGTAGGTACTAGGTCCTGTGTTCAAGATGAAGTTGCAGGTCCAAATTCTTCTTCCCCAGGCAAGAGTGCATCAGGGCAGAAACACAGCAACTCAGCAAGGCAGCACCAGGTCAGCAGTTCAGCAGAGTGGCAGTCCTTTCAGGAGGACAGCAGTCCTTCTTTCTGGTAGAGTATCCACAGGTCCTGAAGTGTACTGAAGAGCTGGTGTCTGAAGTCCCCTTCTTATACCCTGGTGCCCTTCTTCTGTAATGAGAGAGATAATTCTAGATAGTGGCTTTGAATTGCATGGAATTTCATGACTCTCCTGCCCTGGCTCCAACCTGGCAGTAGTGACAATGTGGAGGTGTGAGGTCCTTTTGTGAGAAGAGAGCACTTCCTCTTCAGTTGAAAGTGGGGCTGTGCTCATTTCCGTTCCCTCATCCTGCCAGAAGATGACCCACTAAGGCATACCTTTTCCCTCTACTGTGTGACTGTCAGTTACACCTAGTCATGTGGCACAAGGCAGGCTACAGGCACAAAAGGGTTAAGGAAAAACAGTGTCAACATTCTAAAAGTGGCATTTTCAAAACTGTACTAAAAAAACAGACTTTACCATTAAATAGGGTTTTTCATTATAATTCCAAAGACAGCAGACATGGCATTGCTACCTGCTTCCAATTGGAGATTACAGCTTTTTAAATGTAATAAGGAATCCCCAATGTTATCCTATGGGAGAGGTAGGGCTCACAGTAGTGAAAAACAAATTAAGGAGTTTCTTACTACCAGGGTAAGTAAAACTTAAAGGTACATGTCCAAACTTTTATTTACGCAGCACCCTGCCTATGGGGTGACATATGTAATAAAAGGGGAGTTTAAGGCTTGGCAAGGTGGTTTTAATACCAAGTCGACATGGTATGTTAAAACTGCACTAAAGCTGCATTGGCAGGCCTGGGGCATGTTTTAAGGAACTAGTTAAGATGGTGGCACAATAAGTGCTGCAGGCCCACTAGTTGCATTTAATTTACCGGCACTGGAAATATGGTACTTTTAAGTTAATTAAATATGCCAACCAGGTGTAAACTAATTTTACTGTGCTTTAAAGGAGAGAGCACAAGCATTTTAGGGCTCATTAGCAGTGGTATAGTGCGCAGAGTTCTAGAAACCACAAAAACGAGTTAAAAAAACTGGAGGGTGAAGGCAAAAAGTTTGGGGGTGACCCTGTAGGAAGGGCCCCCTCTAACAGCTGGTCACACTCATAACACTTCGAACATCGCAATGAACAATACAAAAAAGTGATGATGGAATGCTTGGATTAGCCTCAGACACTGGTATATACCCAGGGCTGCATCCCAGGCCACTGTTTTTTGCCTTTCATGCCTCCTCAACTCAAACCCAGGCATATGCAATCCAGCCTTCTGCCTGCTGCTAAGAGAACAGCCCACCCCAAAGCTATCAAGCCAGGTCTTCTCTGAACCAGAAAATAAGCAATATAAAAATGATTTTGGACTACTTGGCCTTTTCAGTCAGATGCAACATGGTAAAAGAATGCTTTGGTAATTGCCAGAAGTGCGCCTTTCTGACCTATTCCTGTTTATGTATTGATTGTACACCCAGCAGTGTTTCATGCCACTACTGACTATGGCACTGCTTAACAGTTGAAAGTAGCAATACTTGTATTTGGAGACTACGGGGGTCATTACAACCCTGGCGGGCTGTTTTGGAGGAAGCACCCCCAACAGGCTGGCGGTGCTTCCATGGGGGATTACGACCACGGCGGAAGCGCTGCGGTCGCACCGCCGGGACCGGCGGTTTTCTGCCACTTTTCTGCCACTTTTGTCCCGGCGGATTTAATCCTCCAGGGCAGCGCTGCTTGCAGCGCTGACCAGGGGATTACGAGTCCCCCTCCCGCCAGCCTTTTCCAAAGGCTGGCGGAAAGGGGAGTCGCGAGGCCCCCTGCCACGGCCCCATGGAGCTTTTCACTGTCTGCTATGCAGACAGTGAAAAGCGCAACGGGTGCAATTGCACCCGTCGCACAGCCACAACACCGCCGGCTCCATTTGGAGCCGGCTCCCGTGTTGCGGCCGAGATCCCCGCTGGGCCGGCGGGCGGAAACCAGGTTTCCACCCGCCGGCCCAGCGGGGATCTCATAATAGACCCGGCGGGAGTGCGGCCGCATTGGCGGGCACCCGGCGGTTCAACCTTGGCAGGCGGCTACATCTTCTAGGGTTTTTTTGTGAATGGAATATTAGATGCAACACTGTTCCAAAGTACAGGACAAAGTACTGAGAATGTTACAATTCCACTTTTTCCGTTTTCCTATCTACTTTTGGGTGGATATGATATTCAAAGCAGAAAAGAGATTGGTCTGTACCAATGCATTTTCACATGGGTTTGACAATGCAATGACTTAGGTCAGTGGTTCCCAACCTTTTGATTCCTGTGGACCCCCACTTTAACATTAATGAAACCCAGGGACCCCCACTGAATCATCATTGGAATCCGGGGACCCCCGCCTCAGTCATTATTGGAAGCTGGGGACCTAATTTGTTAATATTTGTTAATATTTTTTAATTTTCCTAGCAATCGCGGACCCCCTGAGAAGGTTTCGCGGACCCCCAGGGGTCCCCGGACCACAGGTTGGGAACCACTGACTTAGGTCTCCTGATGTGTGGGCACTGCAAGTTCTAGGAAAATCATTTCATAGCCGAATTAAAGAAAGAAGAGAAAAGAAAGCAAGAAATGGACAAGTAAGTCATTGGTCAATGTAAATTGCCAATGTTCTTTCTATGTTTATGGTCTGTGTCTAAATTTCTCAGATGAAGTTTGGTACTTTCACATTGCTTCAGTGAAACTGGGGCTCCCTTTTGCAGGCCAATAAGAACGGACTAACAGTTTCAGATACTTAAATTTATCTGAGCCTTCTAGCTAGGATTGCTGACAGCACATTTAGCGATGCTGATAGTGTTAAAATACATAACGAAATCCGAGCAGCTGCTTTCAGGGGTCTCCCAAAGCTTGCACTGTAGTTAATTACAATGTATGAATATTCATATCAAAATCATTTCTGTTATAAAACCGCGTTCCCAGAGGAACAGCAGACGCATGACCTGTATGCTGGGGTGACTTCATTTACATTAATTATAGGAAAAATCTGTGCTGGTGACCTAATTGAATACACAAATAAATAGCTTTTTATCACACTTTTCCGGATTTAGGTTGTTGAGAAAATACAACTTTAATCATCACTATTTCATTAAGTCCTGGCTACTTTTTAAATAGTTGTCAGTGAATCAGAGTCATGACACCCGATATCTGGGTATTACCCGTTCTTTAAAAGTTTTATTGATTGATTCATTCATTCATCACAATCCATAGTGCCACTCATTAGCAACCATAAGCATGTGATTGTTTCACAACTTGAAGGATGCAAGTCTGCTTATAATGGGGAATGAATCTACAGAAAAAAACGGGCACGAACCAAAAGATATCAAGGAATGATCTGCAGTCATACAGGTGAAACACAAAACATAGGGGCATATTTAAGAGCCCCTAGCACCCCCGGAGCGTCACTTTTTGTGAAGCTCCGGTGATGCAATGCCCTGCACCGTATTTACAAGGTGGCGTTAAGCCACTTTTTGTGGCTTAACTCCACCTTGTAAATACAGCACCTTCACACGCAGCATTGGGAGGGGCTTGCAATGGGTGTTGCTGTGGGTGTGCATTGCATTTTAATACTGCCTCAGATTTGCAAGTTTTGCTTGTATTTCTCCTCAGCAGCACACATAGAAAGAGCAAATTTAAGGTTGTTTTTGTACAGGAAGGCATTCCTTCCTGCACAAAAACAATCTCCCCCTCAACGCAGCCATCCTTGCACTATGGTGCCAGGGTTGCTGCATTGGTGCACAGCAGGAAATTTAGCACCGGCGCAGGGGGAAACACAGAGGTTTGCCATATTCTAGTAAGTAAGTAAGTCACTAGACCGCCAGGGTCACAGTGGCAGTCGGACTGCCACCAAAGTGGGGGTCCGACTGCAACATTATGACCATGGCGGAGACACCATGGTCAAACTGCCTGGCAGTCCCGGCGGTTGTAATCCACCAAAGCAGCGCTGCCCTGGGGATTACGAGTCCCCATATGCCAGCTTGTCCTTGGCAGTTAATACCACTTGGCATGGGCAGTGCAGGGACCCCCATGCACAGCCCCATCGTGTATTCCACTGCCTGTAATTGAATTACAGGCCGTTGAATACGCAGTGGGTGCTGCTGCACCAGCAGCACTGCCAAATTGCCGCCAGATCAATTTGGAGCAGGCTGCACTGTTAAGGCCCTATTCCCCACTGGCCTGGCGGGCGGAAGCCATAATAGGGCCGGCGAGGTT
This sequence comes from Pleurodeles waltl, assembly GCF_031143425.1. Classification (NCBI taxonomy): domain Eukaryota; kingdom Metazoa; phylum Chordata; class Amphibia; order Caudata; family Salamandridae; genus Pleurodeles; species Pleurodeles waltl. The sequence goes on along the minus strand of NC_090441.1, from coordinate 145,305,571 downwards.
CAGGCCGCACAGGTGGCCTGATGACAGTATGGAATTGGTGGGCGGCCTCCGCCGCCCGCCAATGTCATAATGAGGGCAGAAGTCTGGCTTGATCCTCAGCGTGAGGGTCCGCAATACCAAGTCTCTAGGACACCACAGGTAAACAGCCCCTACTGCTACAATTTGTATCCAGTAACTTCTGATTGCTGTGAGGCCTCCTGAAAAGGATTTCACACAGCACTAATTTACACACAATATCAGTGAAAAGTGCAAAATATGGTGGAAAGCAGGCGCAAACCTGGTGCACAGCAGGGTTTTACCACCTAATTTACGTAAAAAAGGCTGAATTAAGCAAACAGTGTGTGTTTTACTATTGCAAGTCATAAAATGCAGGGATGTGCACTTGACACATTGACTGGTTTGTGAATAGTAATTAAATTTACAATGTGACCAATATACAAATAGGTCATATCTCAAATTTACAGTTACAAGAGGTCTGGAAATAACCTGTCTAACAAGTATTAATTTGGCAAGTTGCAATATGTGGCACCCTGTCATTGACCGTGAATGCAGAGATAGAAACATCCAAAGGTTAGCTGACTTTCATCCTTTCCAAATGGAAAACATCTAGAAAAAAGTAACTTGGGGCCATGTGTACGAACACATTTTCCCATAAGGACAGAATGGGTAAAACCCTTTGCCACATATGGCCCTTGGTCTATTAAAGGGACATGCACTGGTTTAAAAAAAATGTTTCCCATTTGGGACCGCATTGAGAGTGTCAGTTGGAGGTCCCCTGGACACCTGCCTTTTGCCTCTGAGGATGCTGACACAATTAGTCCTATTGGAGAAAACGAGATAGTGTTTGATAAGGACATTATGCCTAATTCTAGGAGCTCTATAATTTGCCAGAATGGTAACAGATGGCATACATCATTATCAAGTTGAATTAGCCAGGCAGTGTGTGGGTCACAGTACAGAAATTATAGGTTGTGGCACACTGCAGCATTGGGGTTCACTGATGATAAGTGGTGTTCACAGTAATAAGGTAACTGGTGGTTCTTCAGTGCACTACTGGAGTGCACTGACCATGCTTCACTAAGACACAATAAGCACTGAGGATAATCATGTAAACAATGTTTGGAATGAGAGGTATTTGATTTTGATAGCAGTACTGTCAGAATAATGTAAACAGATGTGATTTGGAAGTATTTTATTTACAGCATTCAAATATGTTGCCTGCAAATTGTGAAGTGTTGCTAGCAACATCCCAACATATAGAACTTTTATAAAATACCTCAGACACCCCTTAGCACCAACAAATGTAAATATTGCTTGCTCAACTATTGTTGCAATCCCACAAATAAAGCAAAAAAAAAACTAAAATGCAAAAAACAATGCACCAAATCTTTCTGTGATGTTAAACTCAAATTTCAGCAAAACCATAGGCAGGGAGCTAAAAATATCCATATAACTGACTGGTGCAAAAAGTTGAAATCTGCAGGGAAAATATCAAACTATGGAGATATGAGGTTTAATATAATCATTATGTTTTGCATATTTGAAGCCTACTAATAATTTGATACATGTCATTACAAATAGTCTTTCAACATGTTGTACTAAAAAAGATGAAGAGAAAACAGTGTGTTAACATGAAAAAGGGAAAGATGAAGGTGAGAGTTTCCCTAACCGGCAAACATTCTCCCTGATCCCAATGTTTTCTTTAAATAAAATAAAAAATGAATGCATGTTATCTATGAGCAAATAATAGATGTTAACCGAGAGTGCATGCTACTGACATTAGGGGTTTGCAAATGAAGCATTTTAAAAGGCATGCTAGCTTTTATTTTATTGAATCTGTGCTTACTTTGAACTTTCCCTTTGTTCAGGCCTTGTGCTTCCTGGTTTCCTACACCACTGACTGGACCTGAAATTTTCAATCTGCAAGAAAAGAAAACAAAATGGCCCTCAGGGCTAAAACCAGCCTCAGACTTAAACATTTTATTTGTTACAAATAAAAATGAAACCAACTGTCTCCAGTGTTGATTTGAAACGCTTCCTTTTCTACATATGAAACTGAAACCAGAAAGGTTTTTGAGGAACTGTATAACCCTTTACCCAAGAGCTGATTTAGGGCTCCTTGTCTTCTCTAATCCAACAGAGCTTTCTGCGGAGGCCTGCATAACACTTAAGTAAATAAAATTAAATGCTGTACAGACTTGAATTCACAGGAAACAAACACGCAGTTGTATTTCTGCTCCTCCATCTTCATTCAGCACATGGAATGAGAAGGCTGTTTTTCAGTGAAACAGAATGCAGCTCTCTCGCTTAACTCTGATTGGCTATTGCCAACCAATCGGTGTGAAGGTGTGTTTTACAACACTGAAAATGTATTGGTATGACTGAGAGATGAAGGAGGAGGAGTAGGGATGATTGATGAGGAATAGGGATGATGGGTGAGGTGTGAGAAGTAGGGATGATGGAAGATGGATGATAAGTATGAATGAGACGTAGGGATGATAGATGATTCATGAGAAGTAGGGATGAGAAAAAGATATGATGAGTGATGGATAAGAAGTAGGGATGAGAAGTAAGTACAGTGGATGATGCATAAAAAGTACAGATGATTTATAGGGATGATGTATGATGGATAAGAGGTAGAGATGATGGAAGGGAAGATGGAATGATGTACGAGAAGTAGGGATGAGAAATAGGGATGATGGAAGAGAAGTAGGGATGATTGATGAGAAGTAGGGATGATGGATACGAAGAAGGGATAATGGATGAAAAGTAGAGCTGAAGGATGAGAAGTAGGGATAGTGGGTGAGCAGTAGGGACGATGGATGAGAAGCAGGGATGAGATACAGGGATAAGAAGTAGGGATGATAGAAGAGAAATAGGGATGATGTGTGATGGATGAGAAGTAGGGATGATGAAAGAGAAGTAGGTATAATGGAAGAGAAATAGGGATGATGGATGAGAAATAGGAATCCTGGAAGAGAAGTAGGGGTGATGGAAAAGAAGTAGGGATGAGAAGCAGGGATCAGGGATTAGAAGTAAAGATGATGAAAGAGAAGTAGGGGTGACTTATGAGAAGTAGAGATGATGGATGAGAAGTAGGGATGAGAGGCAGATATGAGGGATGAGATGTAGGGATGAAGGAAGGGAAATAGAGGCGATAGATGAGAAGCAGGGATGATGGATTAGAGCTGGGAATGTTGGGTGAGAAGTAGGGATAAGAAGAAGGGATAAGGAATGAGAAGTATAGATGATGGATGAGAAGTAGGGATGAAGGATGAGAAATAGGGATGAGAAGTGAGGAATTAGGATGTCCTAAAATGGATGCTGTACAACCGCCCCTTTTCAGCCATTGGTTTTCTTCAAACCACCTCTCCCTGTCATTGGCATGAGACCTTTGATGCAGCTCAGTGAAGTTTTCATCTCGGAAAGGTACTCTTTGTTTCAGTGCGTTCTTTCACCACCATTTAAGTGCGTGTGTTGAACTCCATAAGGGACTCCTTTAGAACGATAGACTTATCTGCCTGCTTCAGCTGGATCTCTCCTAGGAGCCTCTCTCAAATGTGCTAATGTTGCATACATTAGAGTATTAAACTAAAACCTATAGACTCAATACTGGAACATTTGGATCAACCATCATGGGGTTCTGTGGCATTGCAGTCCTTCCATGTTTGTTCATGACACCTCAGGGATTCTATATCCCTGCCTTGTCTCACACTAGTACTAATACAGATGAAACAGTTATTTCACTTGGTTTACATCATAATCAAAATTCTATAAAGTACAAACTGGGGGGTTATTTACAAGAGGCCTGCACAACTGGAGCATCAAATGTTTAGATGCTATAGTGGTGCAGGCCTCTCAATCATATATATGAGACAATGCAAAGTAGCCTGCGTGGCTTTGAATGGCCTCATGGAATTGAGTAAGGCAAGGCAGCGCAAAGTGCTGCCATGCCTTTCTCTGCATCAAGGAGTCGTTCCATGGACATTGCTGTGGGTTTTCTGACGCAACAATCCATGGAATTCCACACTGCCCCAGATTTGCAAAATCATGCAAACCTGTGGCAGCGCCAAAACCTTACGCCTCCTAAGGGCAGGCGTAATGAGGAGAAATGTTTTTATTTCTCCAAGTTTTTTCCTCTTTCCACATGTGCTGCATTCTGCAGCACACAACGCAAGGAAAACACCTTCATGAATTGTTTTGTGCATAAAGGTGCCCCTTGCTCCACAAAAAGGATCCTGCCAACAATGAAGACACCCATGCACCATGGTGCAAGGGCACTCGTGTTGGTACTAGGCACCAAATTGTGCACCGAATTGAAGGACAGGAATCCACTGTATCTCGTAAATATGGTGCATTCCAGCCCTTTTGATTTGGTGTAGGGCAGCGCAGCAAAAAGATGTGCAGCACTGACCTATGCCAAATCTTTGCAAATGTGGCCCATAGGATATTGCAAAGGTCTGTACTGAAGAAAACATAGCTAGGTGCACAAAAAAATTTTTCAATTCCTTGCTGCTGTTGAGCGAAAGCACATACCACTTTTGGCAACTGTGAATGTGTTGGCCTCTTTCTCAGGGACAATGATCTAACCCACATGTGTCGTTAGTGGTTAAGCGGCACACAGTGGAAACAGTTTAGTGCTTAGTGCTCAGCGCGGTCGCCACGGGGAACATTAGAATAAGAATAAGTAGCCCGGTGTCCAATCCAACTCCCAAGGCAAGAGATTTATTGAGAAAATTGGTTCTGTGCCTCAAAACATATCTATATGCATAATAAAACAGTTGGCTTCATAACCCTGAGGAAAAAAACATAAATAAAATGGATCCCTGTGGACAGATATGAGAGCCCAGGAAACATTAAAACATGTGTTGGAACACAGATTCTTGCTAACCTCCTACACTGGATATGAATCTTCCTAACTCTCCTTCATGCCGATACATTAATGAGGATAGTGCAGGCCTTAATTGTGTAAGCCTCTGCTGTTTAAAACAGGCTGCTTTAGTATGGCAATAAATGGAACTTAGGTCCTGCCTCTTACAAGGAGCAGTGATCAGATCTAGTCCTTGGGGAGGTGTAAAGCTAAACCTCTGCATTTTCTATAATGAACCAACATGTATTTATGTTAAAGATATTTAAGGGAGATATTGAAAATCAGAGGAGTCTGGAAATCTTTGTGATTTCTGGGGTGCAAATATGGATCCTGATCCACATTCAAAGGGCCTGTCTTTTTTCCATGACAACTTAGTGTTAGGGTTAGAAGTAAGTCCTTCCCTTAGAACATTATGAAAATATGTGTCTAAATAAATCATTTTCAGCAAACTCTTTACATTAACTTGAATAAAAGGGCATAGATTCCCAATGTTTCATTACAGGTACTGTGCGCAAAGGAAGCTTGCTGTGACGCGCCGTAGGGACGCTGGCTATTTCTCTCTCCCCTCAAACGATGGGGCAGATTTAAGGGCACATAGCGCCTCCTTGCGCCATATTAGCGTCATTTATTTTGACACTAATGTGGCCCAACGAGGCGAGAATTGCTGCGCCAAGTTTTCAAAGTGGCCCAGTGCATGAATTGCACCACTTTGTAACCCCTTGCGCCACATTATGCCTGCGCCAGGCATAATGTATGCAAGGGGGGCACAGAGCAGGCGTTAAAAGGAAGCACACCATTATTCATAATGGGCCTCAATGGGCTTTGCAGGATTAGCGTCAACATTTTTACGCTAATCCTGCAAAGCTCTGAACTAGCTTCAGAAATGTTGACCCTAGTTCCCTAACTACCGCCATGGTGCGCTGCATCTTAGATACGGCGCACCGAATGTGCCGTTACGGGAGGCGCTAAGAAGCACAAGAAAAGTGTGGCTGCACTGGGTGCAGCTCCACTTTTCTTAAATCTGACCCTATGCTTCTCTCTTCACTACGCTTTCCACCTTCCTTTCTTTTTCTATCCAGCTCCCTCAAAACTGATTCTCAGTCATATGTTATGGTTGTCTATTTACTTGGAAGGAACAGGATGTTCATTTAGATCTCACAATTTCAAGTCAGAGATAGACGCAAAGACATTAGAGACTTAAACAATATTTTTGTTACACAAATTCTACTAACTCGCCTCTGAGCGCAGTAGGCATATATCAGTTAAAGTACCCGGTGCCGTATGTTGTAAGTGTGGGAAGCTGGCCTGATGTGTGGTGAACACCTATGGTGTTATCACCTTATACCAGGTCCAGGTATCCCCTATTAGTGAGGTCACGGTGAATGAGCAACCAAGACTTATCTAGGAGACATGCAAAGCTTATGCAATACCACCACAGTCACACAGCACTTACACACATGAAAGAACCACAGAGTGTTACAAAAATAAATGTACTTTACTATGGTAACACAATTACTAAAATGCTGTATAGGCAATACTCCATTGGGAGGCGAGGAAACACACTACTATAAGCACATTAGAAGTCAGTGATTAGCATAGAAGGCAATAGCAAGCAGTAAAATGATAGAAAATAGTGAAGGCCCTAGGGGGAGAACAAACCATATACTAAGTAAGCGGAATGTGAAAGGCAGTCCCCCACTCAAGGAAGGGGAATCTGTAGAGGGGCGCTAGGGGTACTAGGAACCCCAAAAGGTAAGTACCAGGGTGCCACCAGTGACCAAGTGACCAGGAGAGAGGAGGTAAGTACCTGGTTTATCCCCAAACCCACAGGTAGACATTGGAAAAGGATTGTGCAAGACTCAAGCAAGACTGGAAGAATCCAAAGGTGGATCCTAACAGAAGAGGACCTGCAAAAGAAGGGGACCAAGTCCAGTTCAAGATGGAGTGTCCTGTCGTGGTAGGAGACACTACCCACCCTTCTGGAGTTGCAAGACCAGGTCGACGATGGAGACCAGGAGTCAGCTGTTCAACTCCGGAGCAGAAGAAGAGTTCCAGAAGTGATGCAGGCAATGTCCCATGATGGAAGAAGAGTTTCAGTCAGTCACTGGTGTTGGAAAACCACCAACAAGCCTTGTCAAAGGTAAAAGTCACACATGAAGAGTTGCAGAGCTGCCGGGGTACAGCAAGGTCTAGGGGGACTCAACCCAAGGAGGAGAGCCCCAGATGACCCTCAGCAGTGAGGCGAGTCAGAAGACAAGGATGCAGCCCCCACAGGCAACTCACAGGCAGCAGACACAGGAGTCCCAGTGAGGCCCACTCAGCACACCTGAAGAGGCGTCTCGTGTCGCTGGAGCAGTAGGCAGGAGACTGTGATGTGCAGGGAAGAGTGCCAGAGGCTGAGGCTACATGGAGCCTGAAGATCCCTTGGAGGAGGAACAAACAAGCCTTGGTAGCTGCAAGAGTCATGGTGCACAGGGGTACTGTCCTGCACAGAGAAGAAAGGGCTCACCATCTCCCAAGTTGGTCACCTGTTAGAGAGGACCAAGGGGCCCACCTGTGATGCAGGATCCATGCAGTTCTGGAGGAGAGAGGATCCACGCAGCTGGTCGTCATTGCAGTTGGTGCCTGGGAATGCAGGGGAGTGACTCCTTCACTCCAAGGGAGATTCCTTCTTGCTTCTTGTGCAGGTTGGAGACTCGTCACCCTCAGAGGATGCACAATCAGGGAAATGTTGCAGTTGCTGGAAGGAGCCATAGAAACAATGTTGCCAAGCGGAGTCCTCGCTAGAGTTGCAGATTGTCGGTTCCTGGACAGTCCAGTTGCAGTCCCGGTGGCCAGACGATTAAGCAAATTATGTAGAGGAGTCCTGCTGGAATCTTGCATGACCCACCCTGGAGGGAGACCCAAAATAGCCCAGGAAGTGGGAATGGTCACCAAGCAGGGTGACCACCTATTAGGAGGGGCTGTGATGTCACCTGCCTGACCTGGCCACTGATATGCTCCCAAGGGCCTCTGCCCACCTTGGATTCAAGATGGCAGAATCAAGTGGCCACCTTGAGGAGCTCTGGGCTCCGCCCTGGGGGTGGTGATGGACAGAGGAATGGTTACTCCCATTTCCATTATCCAGTTTCACGCCAGAGCAGTGACCAGGGGGTGCAAACCGGTTTATGCAAGGAAGGCACCAAATGTGCCCTTCAAAACATATCGGTGGCTTGGGGAGGCTACCCCTCCCAAGTCATGTAACACCTATTTCCAAAGGGAGAAGGTGTTGCCTCCCTCTCCCAAAGGAAATCCTTTGTTCTGCCTTCTTCTGCTTGTGCAAGCTAAGCAGCAGGAGGGCAGAAAGCTGTCTGTGGGGTGGCAGCAGCACGGGCTGCCCGAGGAACCCCAGAAGACTGGTAGGAGCAATGCTGAGGGTCCTCTAAGGAGCCCCCAGAGTGCATGGAATTATACAACCAGTACTGGCAACAATATTTGGGTATGATTCTGACATGTTTGATACTAAACATGCCCAGGTTCGGGGTTACCATTATGAAGCTGGACACACCTGTGTCCAGTACACAAGTAAAATGGCTTCCCCCCACTTATGAAGTCCAGGAAAAAGGAGCTGGAGTTCATAAGGGCAAGTATGCTCATGCAGAGGTGCCCTCACACACAGGTACCTGCACCCTGCTCTCTGGGCAAGGAGGGCCTGCCATAGGGGTGACTTACAGTAAGTAACCTGGTGCAGTGTCCTGTAGTGAAAGGGTGCATGCACTTTTTCATGCAGGCTGCAATGGCAGGCCTGCAGACACATTTTGCATGGGCTCCCATGGGTGGCACAATACATGCTACAGCCCATGGGGAACCCCTGGTGCTCCAATGTCCTGGGTACCTAAATACCATAATATAGGGACTTACACCGGGGCACCAGAATGCCAAATGTGGGGTGTGCTGAGTCCTAAGCAACCAAATTTAGAGAGAGAGAGCACAGACTCTTGGGTCCTGGTTAGCAGGATCCCAGTGAACACAGTCAAAACACACTGACAGCAGGCAAAAAGTGGGGGTAACCATGCTAAAAAGAGGGTACTTGCTTACAGTAAGGATACTGCAAGTCACCCAGGAGTTCTGAGACTATATAGAGAAATGAGGCGGAGGCTGAGATCCATTATAAGGTCATGAAACTCCAGGGTGACTTGCAATGAATCATGGCTCTAAACCACACTCAGCCACGGTAACAAACAGCACCTCACACTCTGTGCATCTTTTTCTCTTGCTCTGTGTGTGTGTTTGCGTGTGTGTGTATTTATGGGTGTGTATGTGTGTGTATACACACACCCATTAATCATTTTGTGCATATGTATGTGCGTGTTTGTGTGTGAGAGTGTCTGTATACACATATATGCACACAAACACACATATATATGCACAAACAGGTAACCATGTAATAAAGTAATATGAGTTACCGCTAATGTAGTTTTTTTATACTCCCTTTCATGAAAGCATTGTTGCTAGAACATTCTTTTAATGTATGTACTGCATTTGCCACAAAATGTGAATATGTTGCACGTTTCGTAAAAAATTGTGTTTCTAACACAAATTAATGATGAAAATAATACTGCTAGAGAACGTGCCCTGTAAATTGCCATTTTAGCCCCATAATTTGGATTACCTTGTTGCATAATTTGGTCCTCCGTGATGCATAATTCTCATAGCCCTGACAATAATAAAGCTCTGCCCATGGCGCCTACATCTAAAGCTGGAACTGGCATAATAAAACATTGTTGTTCCTTAGGTGAAAAAAATGTTGACCTGACCATACTTTAGACGTTTCATCAAAAAATGTTACATTTCATGCACAACTGGCCAAAAATATTAAGGTATTTATAGAAAACAAATGAGTACAGGTTCTCTAACAATTCCTTTAAAAAACGGTACTAGTCTGGAAGATGGATGGCACAATATGCAATTTCTTTGCATGACTGGAAGTCTGTGGAGTTTTGGTATTATTCATAAAGCAAATGTGCCGGAGTTAGATTAATCCAGTGGACAGGATCGGCCTTTCAAAGTCAGCTTGGTGTTCCACCAAAAAAGCTTTGCAAATGATGCTTTATATGTTTTGTATCCTTTGTATATTTTTTGCGGAAACATTCAGCACATTTCCTTAGTTCTACTAAGATCAATGCAAAATTCAAAAGGACATAGGGCCTCATTTACAAGAAACTGACACAATAGCCCCATGTGTCAGATTTCTTGTGCTGCCCAATGATTCCCTAATGCTGCTATTTATGCGCTGTATTTACTATACAGAGTTCCATGGTGCACGTTTTCAGATATACTTCCGAAATTCTGACACATCTGTGGAGCTAAACTGATGCCTTGCTGGACTAGCGTAAAAAAAATATGCTACTCCAGCAATGCGAAGAAGGCTTCCTTAGACAAAAGCCCTGCATCAGTTTAACACTTGCTCTGAGCAGGCATTAAACATTTACATTCTGTTTAAGTGAAGTCACAGAATGACGAAGTGAAATGGTCCAAATGTTACTGTGTCAGTTCTGCAGGCTTTTTGCCTGGGAACGCCTACCTTCCATAAACTGGAACTGACGCAGGTGTAATGTGATGCAAGGTTTTACAAAGTGACACATTGGGCCCAATGTGTCAGTTTGTAGATCTGGAGCAGTGAAAAGCAATACTTGGCGCCACCACGCCGTAAAAAATAAACAACGCAACAGTGGTGCAAAGGCCTTGTAAATGAGGTCCATAGAGTGCATCATGAAGCTACTTTGTCTTCACGCATGAGCTTGAAATTCAAGTTACTGGGTGCTGTGTGTGCCAGTCTAAGTTTTAGGCTACTGTGTTCTGCTTGTGTAACTCTGTCCTTCAATAGAGCTGCGTGTTGTTTGTGTCAGTTTAATTCAATTACTTATGTGTAATATCAGTACTTTGGCCATCTTCCTCATCCCAGAGTTTACAGGTGTGTGGACCTCTCAGACAAGCACCTGATGTCCACCTAAAATAAATAAAAAAATGCTCCTGGAGAACTTCAGGAGCAAGGATGGAATGGGAAGGTATAGGCAGACAGTACCCCATTGCATCCTCCACCATATGGAAGCACTGCATGCCTAATGAAACACAATCCAAGATGGCACCCACACATGGAACACAGTGCCCCAGTTCCATGCCCCACACATCACACAGAGGGATGGAATTCACTGCATGAATTCGAGAATTTATGGAGCACTAAGAACAATTTAATCACTCAGTAGCCCTACAACATGGCACACAAGCCTCTGTGTGACTTGTGCATTTTTTGGAAGAAAGAATGCATGAACCACAGGAATGGCGTTCCTGCATTAGGAATATCTTAATTCTGGTACCCTACTGCTAGAGTCTGTGCTTTGTGAAGTTCGTTGTGGTTTTATCCTGGTCTAGGTTGTGGGTGGGATTCTGGGAACACAAATTCAACCCACAGATCTGCACTGCAGGACCATCTGGATTAAAGCATTTTGGTTTGGCTGCCTCGTTCAGAGGAAGTTGTATCAAGCAAAAGCTTGAACCAACTAGAAACACCTGGCAGTCTCTCATGACAACTTGCCTATCCCCTCCCTGACAGTTAGGAATCCCAAGCAAATGCATTTGAAGATGGTCGTTTTGTGATTGGTTGGGGAGAGTGGATTTTAATTTTGTTTTTCAGTGAATTCTGATTTGACCCTTGCTTCTTGCCCATGGCTATATACTGGACCCCTGGAAATTGGGGAGGAAGCTCTGAAGCGCCAGCTGAGAGACTGATGTGCCAGAAGAAAGACATCTTATTTTACTTTTTCCTAGGCTGAGATTAAGGCCAGAAGAAGTAAAGAAGGCTGCCACTTGTTGTGTTAGGTGACCAAATAACCTTGACTAAAGCCACCAATCACCATAAAAAATATAAAGTCCCTATTTCATCCCAAAAAGCTGCTAAAGGGGTTCATCTGCACACGTTACTTCAGTTGCTTTTCTTTTGTCCATTGTATACAACTATCTCTTCCAATAAGTTAGTTCTAATTCCACATGATCTTGTTGTGTTTGCTTTGTCCTGAGTTCCAGACCTAGTAACAATTCTTGGTGTTGCTGCTAAAGCTCTTCACCCTCCCTGCACACCATACAGGGTCTATTTCAGGAAAGCACACAGTAAAGAGGAGACTACTATGTCCTCTGTTTGGATTGTTCACCTCATTACATAAACGCTCAAGAAGTGCAACTCTTCCTATTTGCCCAATAAGTAGAAATAGATTCCCAAATACTACTACTAGCCACAAGTGGAAATGACATCGGTCACAGTGAAAATCTGAGGATATGATGTTGGCAGCCCCTCTGCCCCAACCCACGTTGATCTGGCTAATGGGAGCCAAGACACAGTGAAATATCTGATACACACTAGATCATTTTCCAACACGACTTTGGTCTGCACTTCTGCCAGCAGTTGCATCCCCTTACATGCAGGCCCCTTGTACGAATCAGAGTCTAGAATAGGAACAATGTACTTAAACATTTGCCTTGAGAAAACTGCTCATTATAAATGTTAAACGTAATGTTACTGAATCTTTGGTCTTCTGGCTGGAAAGCCCGTTGGAACCCGTGTGCAGATCCTTTAGTTTGCTGCAAGTGATGTTTGTGGTAAAACCAGGAAATCAACAGTACAAGAGGGTCCAACAGACCAAAAAACAAGCCCATAAACTGCTAAAAAACTGGCCCACACACTGACCTATCAGACCAGCCCTTCAGGCCCAGCAAGAGTGCCCTATAGGCCAGTCCGATCCTAGTTAGATGTAACTTTAAGTCTACATGAAAAAGACATTCCAGAATTCTCCCATCTATTCGGGCTAAGTAATATACTCGGGGCTAAGTAATATTACCAGTGCTTGATTTGCGAAAGAAAGACTGCTGGTGCACAAAGCTTTGGTCAGAAGCTGGTGGCAGGTACAATTAAACGTCAGTGTGACAAATACCAAGGCTGGTAGTATTTGGCCAACTAGCAGACAGTCCCTTTTCCCAGGCCTGGACTGGGAACCCAAAGGAGCACTAGCATAGTTTTTTAGACCAGCCTCTGTACGGTGTGTAGCAAGCAAATCTGACCACTACAAGGGGGACTTTGGAAGCCTCCACCTTCAAGAACACTTGGGAAATAATGGTAAACATGGTATATTCTACAACACATTTTCCATTATATATTCAATTGCATTAGTTTTAAAACCATAGTAAATGATGACTTTACAGTGCACCAGAATACCGAGTCACACCCACAGACATTCTTAACAAGAACACAAAAAGATGTCAAGCATAAGTGCACACCTTCACTGTTCAGCACAGCAAAGAAGCTGAGAACACAATGAAATACCATTTTGAGGGATGTTAGCATACTTCACCCTAACAAGAGACATGGTAGGGCCGGCTTTAGCGCTGGGGTTACTCAGTGCAAAAAGATTTTTGATTGCCTTCCCTCCATGATCTCCGTCTCCACAGATTCCCTTACTATCATTCTCTAACAGTGCCTTTCATCTATCCATAGCCCATCACTCACATGTATTTCATTTTTCTATAGCACCTTTCAAACCAGTATATGGTATTGGAATACTTTCCATCACACACACATACAGAGACAATGAATCATAAGTGTGCAAAGTTAGTGTATAGAACATGTTATATAAGGCACAGGTGACTACAATGTGTAGGACTGAAATGTCATTGTTAGACCTGGCTTCCTTGGTGTGGTTTCCCCCTAACATTTTGCCCTCAGGCGGCATCCTGCTTTTTCTGACTTTGTTTTTGCTGGCCTTAGGACTCTGTGCACTTTACCACTGCTAACCAGTGCTAAGTTGTGTGTCTCTCTCTTTAAAACATGTTATATTGGCTTATGCCTAATTGCCATATTTAATTTACTTGTAGGTCCCTGATAAAGTGGCAGTACCTGTGCCCAGGGCCTGCAAATGACTATTAATGGGCCTACAGCACTGATTGTACAATCCCCTTAAGTAGCATTTAATCATGTCCCACACCTGCCATTGCCATCTGTGTGTGTATTTTTAAACTGCCATTGCGACCTAGAAAAGTAAACTTGGTAACCAGTTTATGTTTAGTGTCTTTGGAAGTGTAATGAAAAATCATAACTTATGCTGAAGTCATTTTTTGAATTACAATTTTGAAAATGGCACTTTTAGAAAGTTGGCATTACTCTGTCTTAGCCATTTGGGCCCATATTTATGCTTTTTAACGCAAAACTGCGCAAATGCAGTTTTGCGTCAAAAGGTATAGCGCCGGCTTCCGTCATTCCAGAGCGCCAGCCGGGCGCCAAATTTATGGAATGCCCAAGCCGGCACAGGGGTGGGCTAGTGTAAAAAAAATGATGTTAGCTGGGTGGGGGTGGTCGTATGGGAGAAGGGGGTTTTGCACCAAAAAATTACATTAGACTGGTTAGAGGCAAAAAAATGCCTATAACCAGCCTAGCATCATTTTCTGATGCAAAAACATCCATATCACATGGCTCCTGTCTTAGAAAAGACAGGAGTCATGCCCACCACCCCAAGGATAAGGCATCAAGGCCTTGTATGTTTTGTGCACATACTTCTTTCTGAGGATTATCATATGTACATTTGTTGCCCATTTTTTTGCAAACGCCATCAGTGGTCTCCACTTTGGGTTGTTTTGCTTGATGGAGTTTGAACCTTTCATAGTCAAGGTTTATTTTCAGGTTGAAATGCACATTTGACACACCTAATTCAGAATTGTAGATTTCTTTACCTCTAGTATACACCCTGGCGCTGCTGTTGCAGAGTCTGCAGGTTGCTTGAATGGGAGTAGCACATACATGGCTGTGTGGACTGGTGCTCCCCTCTATTTTACTGTGTCTGTAAGGGGTCTTGCTCCCACTTTGTTAGTTAGGACTTGTATCCCAGCATTGGCATGTGCAAGTGTTCTTGGTACCAGTTTCTGCCTTTCTCTTTCACTGTAGTGGTAATACATCAGTTGTAATCCCTGCAGTGTGGTAATTCGGTAGAAGTAACCTTTACACTGGTAATCTCTGGGGTGGTAATCTCATAGATAGTAATCACAGTAGTGGTAATCTCAGCAGTGATAATCTCAGAGGTAGTAATCACAGCAGTGGTAATCATGGTAGTGGTAATCTCAGCAGTGGTAATCCCTGCAGGGGTCATCTCAGAGGTAGTAATCAAAGCAGTGGTGATCTAAGCAGTGGTAATCCCTGCAGTGGTACTCTCAGAGGTAACAATCACAGTAGTGGTAATTTCAACAGTGGTAATCTCAGTGGTATTAGTCACATCAGTGGTAATCTCAGCAGTGGTAATCCCTGCAGTGATACTCTCAGAGGTAGTAATCACAATAGTGGTCATTCAGCAGTGGTAATCCCTGCAGTGGTAATCTCAGAGATATTAATCACAGTAGTGATAATCTCAACAGTAGTAATCCCTACAGTGGTAATCTCTGTGTCAGTAATCACAGTAGTAGTAATCCCTACAGTGGTAATCTCAGAGGTAGTAATAACAGCAGTGGTAATCTCAGCAGTGGTAATCCCTGCAGTGATACTTTCAGAGGTATTAATCACAATAGTGCTAATTCAGCAGTTGTAATCCCTGCAGTGGTAATCAAAAGATCCCATTATCGACAATAATATGCAGCCTAACTGCATGTTTGTGCAATGCATCTTTGACGCGGATCCTGGCAATGCTCCGCAAACCAGGATTAAAGGTACTTTGTGCAGTGTGCCTAACTGGGTTCCTGAAGTGAGTCTGCACTCTTTTTCAGTCGGCCTGAACTTGTGACTTTGTCCCAGTCTGGCACACCAAGATATCCACTGTTGGTGCTCTGTGCTTTTAGGGGCTATTTTCACTAAGTTATTTGTAATTGCATATCTCTGGTTCTACTGTTTGGGTTTTTGTGGTTTTGGTCTTGTTTTATTTATTAAATATAACTCTAGTGTTCTAAATTGCTGTGGGATCCTTTTTGGTGTGATGTTTCACTTTCTTACTGTTTGAATTGTTGCATAAATACATTACACATTGCCTCTAAGGAAAGCAGGATTAGCAGTGTGCTCATGTGACATCTGAGTGCAGGTTGAACAGTGTGAGTGTATGGTGAGCATTGTGAGTGCAATGTGATCACTGTGAGTCCAGGGTGAACATGAAAAGGAAGGGTGTGCGGTGAGAATAAGGAGTGAGTTGTCTGAATGCAGGATGCACAGTGCTAATCGTGCACTCATGTTACACTTCAGTCGCCTGTCACTCCTAAGGCTCCCTCCGGAATCTCACTCAAACAGGCACATTACTTACCATGCATTCATTCCTCCCACTCTGCACTTTCACCTGCAACCAAACTCATATGGCTGCATCACTCACTCTACATTCATTCCTCGCACCTAAACTCACACTGGCACATTGGTCAAATAAGTGCTCCCATCAATCACACAGATCACCCTTCACTCATATGGGCACATCATTTACCCTGCATTTACATCATGCAAACAGGAACATCACTCACCCTGCACTCTGCATCTCATTCTGCACTCACACAAACACACCTCTCAGCCTGCACTCACCCAGGCACTCTGTTCAATGTGCCTTCATACAAGCACAATGGTTTGCTGGAATTCTCCTGGAAACACCACTCACCATGCACTAACCAGTCACTATCACAACTCATCCTTCCTGCCCGCTGCTCGCCTTACACTCACACACAGGTATACCATTCACCCTGCATTTACACAGCTCACACCACCCTGCACTCACTTCTCTAACTCAGCATGCACTCCTCTCACCTGACACTCACCTGGGCCATCCTCTCACATTGCATTCCTGCAGCTCATCCTACACTCACATAGGCACATTTTTCACCCAACACTTGCACCACTCACACTGCACTCACTCATACTATTCACCATCACCGAGCACTTAAATGAGCACATCTCTCATGCTGGACATATAAAAATTGCAGAACTCTCATGAATATACATATATTTCTACAAAGGCACCCACAGAATATCTACTCTTCCCGCAGTACTAGAAGTCCATTTAATTCCATGTGTGACAATGGGGCCAATGCAAGAGGGGAGAATGGACTGAGGATGTGGGATGGTGCAAGGAATGAGACTAGGGCTGAGGATTTGGGGTATGGTGATGGATAAAGAATCGTGTGACACCTTCAGCCAGTCCTGGCTTTCCATTCTCTGCAATGCTTTATTCGGGGACGTGTAGTTCTTTTTTAATTTACATTGTAAGTTAGGTCTTAAAATCCCAAAATGCAAAGTATTACTGGATAAAATCCATATATGCTGAAGAAGTCAAGCATTTCCTAAGATCAATTTGATGCTCTGATATATGTTTTAAAATGCACTAATTCATTCTGTAACTGGTTGAGCCACACGTGAAAACAAATATAAGCCTTGTACAGCTATTTTAAGGAAGTGCACTTTAAATTCACATCATACTTGTAACAAACATTGACAAGGCAATATGTTATTATGTTTTAACAGTGTAGAGAATGTTTTTATTAAACTTCATTAAAAGGCCAGAAAGGTATAGCAGAAGCAGCAGGGCAGGTTTTTTGAAGACAATAGAAGCAGATTGACTAAAGGTAGTGTGAGCAGCAGTGTGTGTGTGAGTTTGACAGAGTACAAATGTATGAAACAGTGCAGAAGGTATAGTTAGAATGAATGTGAGAGTATCTGAAACTGAGTGTGTGAGAGAATGTGTGTGTGTGAATACGAGTGTGTGAGAGTATCTGTGATATTCCTGCAAGTGTGCTGCTTTTCTGGCATACTGTAGCTTTCTCTTGCCTTATGGACAAGAACACTAATATCATATGGGTGGGAGTTGTTACCTATGGCAAACTGCAGGCCCTGACATGCTTTTATTAAGACACCATCATTAGCTGTGAGGACTCAAACTGAGAAAGTCAGTAGCCCAGCCATTCTCAACCGCTGGGACACAGAACACGCTCCACCACACCCGGCTAAAGGCCCTGACACGAGGCACATAATTCTTAGCAAATGGAGTAGATCCATAGCAAAATGCTTGATCTGACATTTGAGCTAATTCTTATAAGAGACATTGTTCTTATTTTATAGGGGGTGTTAATGGCAAAATGGTGACCTTTGTATACTTGAGGGACTTTTTAGAGGTACCCGTGACTCTGGCTAAAGTATCCATGGAAAGTTTCTGCACTATCATATCGTGTGTACTCCTTGGCATAAGAGGCTCACTAATGAACAATTGCCTGCACTAGTGAGCATACTTTGCAGAGTGTAGGTGGGACAGTTTAACAGTAGAGTGTGCACTGTGTCTGCAGAAAGGACGGGAGCTGAGATTTCACAATGAAATAACAGCATTGTCTAATTGTAAAAAAGGAATTTAAGTGCTTACATTTCAAAAGTGGCTAAGCCTGTCGCTATCTTAACCTACCTGTAATTCTTCTCAGTTTATAGTCACAATTGGGCCATGTGGTCCAGGCTCCCCAATAACTGTGAATCTGCGTTCTATATCTTCAGGGAGAGTGCGGGCAGCTGCATTTGGGGAGAGCATACTGAAACAGTGCATTAATGCTGGGGAAAGGATCAGCATGAGGCATGTTGGGGCTGCAGCAACAGACAAGTCTGTTGGAGTCCTGAGACTGAAAGGCAGACCAATTGCTTATTCTTCACGGCACAAACATAAATGGGAAAGAAAAAGACCTGCACAGATGCCTTGCAGCATTAATGTGGATGACATAGCCATTTTGAATGAGGAAACATCCTTATTGAAAACCTCTATTCACCATTAGGATTAGCCTATCAATAAAAACATGGCCCACAGTGTAGTTAATGCACACAGTGAGCATGCCATGATGCTTTGGGAATAATATTAGCCAATACTACAACCACATGGTAAAGTAGTCTTCCCATTGCAAACTGCCACATCATTACAATTTTACTAGGTAACAGAACTCCCCTCAGGACCCAACAGGATTATCAGAAGCACAGATTCTTAATTGCAGCACACGCCTTCTTCCCAATCTAATATTGTGCTCACGGTAACCAACATGTGGGCGGAGACAAACCCCTTTCTTAGGTGTGCTTATTAGAGCTCTGAGTGATAGATTTATTGAAAGTGGCGCTGCACCAAGTGCAGCGCCACTTTCCCTGCACCCCTTAGCACTTCCTACTCCCCCTACTGCCACCATGTGTGCGCCTTATTTAAAATACGGCGCGCCATGGTGCAGGGTAGGGGGCAGTAGCGTCATTTCTCATGACGCTATTGATGTACTTTGCAGGAGTAGTGCCAAAATATTGGCACTGCTCCTGCAGAGTACATGGGATCCCATTCTAAAGTATGGAAGCCCCCTTTTAATCCCTACTCTTGAGCAGGAGTTAAAAGTACCATAAAGAATGGCGCAAGGAAATCCCATAGATTTCCTTGCGCCATTTTTCCAGCTCCCCTAATGGGGGAATGCCCCCTTTGCAAACATTATGCCTGGCGCAGGCATAATGTAGCGCAAAGGGTTACAGAGTGGCGCAATGCATGCACGGTGTGGGAATTTCGGCCTCGTTGGGCCACATTAATGTCAACAATAATTATGTTAATGTGGGACAAGGTGGCACTAGGGCATTATAAATATGCCCCTTTATCTGTTAGTCACATATAGTTAAATGACTGCTGCAGTGTGGAGCCAGACCAAAAAAGTAAAACTTTGGGTCTCAGAAGTTGTGAAACACAACCTTTAACTATGGTTCTTTAAAAAAAACAGTGCATCACAATACGTTACAAGTATCCTAACTTTTCCAGACTAATGTGTGTAGTTATGTCAATGGTTGCAGAGTATTAGTCATTATCTAGAAGCTTACCGTGGTTTTATAACTCTCTGTTATATTTAAAATCACATTGTTTTCATGTATAGCCAAGTTGTCCTGTTAGAATATGTATCCTTTCTAGTATAGCATGTCCATGTAGCGTTATTGTTTTCCTAAATTGATATGGGCTGTTTTATGGTTTGTTCACTCCATACATTTGGTGGACTCCATTAAATGTGTCATTGCATGAATGCGAAACAGATGCATATGTGTATCTCAGTGTGCAATGACTGAATTAAATAGATATCCTTTCCAATAATTGCCCATGTCTGTACAGCACATACCTGCAGGAATACACACTGTTCAACATTGAAATGGTGAGCATCATGGATTTTTAATTTTCATTTCTTCTGCAGAACAACTGAGGAGTAGATAGCAGGAAAACCTGCCTGGAACCAGGATCGCCATGAGACCCGATGCCTCATTTGCTTCAGAGTACGATGCCCTAAGTCCTGGAAAACTGACCTGAGGCCTGAAGAGTAGACAGTGGTTAGGACACCTTAACATGAGACAGGAGATCTGAACAAGGGAGAGCTGCTGATGAGTCTCAAGGTCACCCAAATAGACTTACTAGAAGAATTCCCAGCAAAAATAGTCCTCACACAACAATACCCAAAGTAGCAGAACCTAAGGATATCCGGATGCATTGGCAGCTCAGCTGAAGGACTCACCACTTGCCCTTGCTTTGTGCCTGGTAGACCTGCATTCCTTCCAGCCCTTCAAATAATTGTACACACCTTGATTCCCTCCCCACTGCTCAATCATTGCTCGATCACAATTCCAGCAGTGCTGTGCAGCTTACTGAAAACAAATCACGAAAACAGCCACAGTTACTCACCTTTAGTCATGTGACCTCAAAAGACTTCATCAAGCCTGCAAAACCTTGCAGACCATCACAATCACTGGCAGATCCATGCCCTGATCATACATGCGGGAATAACCTCATTAATAGCTCTGGATCCAATCCAGCCAGAAATATTGACAGCTCCTTGGCAAAAGGTCTAGTCCCAAAAGAACTCCCTAAAACAAAGAGGCCTTCAAACAAAGAATCCTTCAAACTTCTGGTCAATAACCAATTGTTTCTAGGCAAAAAGATTAAAAGATCAGCTTTAAGACAAATATCCACATTCATAGAAGAAGGTAACCTCCTCTTAGATTACCAAAACAGATTCTAGTATTGCTGTGGCACAAAAGCAGCACTGACTTCCACAAGGGATTATTTAGCACTGAAGTGGATTCAAATGGAAAACCAGAATGCCCATCCTTGACCTCTCCCTTGCCTTTGATTCTTTTCACCTCTACAGGGAATTGGACCCATCTTCCTAAACAAATAACTTTGCATCTGCCCATCCACCACCCGACATTCCCTGCCCTTTTATCTCACTCTTGAAGCTTATTTTACATCTTTGCTTTCTTCCTTTGCCATCATTTTCCCATCGTTCTCTTTCTCCTGTCTCCCTTCTGTATGTTTCCCGCTCTTGTTCTGTAACAGTCTGATGAAAAATGGTGTGTGGGACCCTTAAAATGAGTGCCAGTGGCCTCCCTCTGCAACTACTGGCTCAAATTAAGCACTGATACTAAGCCTAAAATTTTGATACCTGTACATGAGGCAGCCTTACTCATGAATATTTTACAACATCTTATTGAGCAAACTGAGTCTGTACCTTCAGTCAACATTGGGTGAGGAGAATTTTTCTGGGCTTCAAATGAGTTGAGGCCTAGGAACTGTGTCAAATCTACAAAAATATGTTTGTTATAATATCAGGAATTACCAATATGTTTAGCTTGCATAATATGTCACTTCATTTTCCTCATATAATGGCGATGAGGCTAGCTCCAACCCTATTTCTGGAAATGATTGCCCCTATGCTCCCCCGAACCCAAAACTTGGACCCAGATGTAAGAGGGCCTAGCATCTCCTTGCGCCACATTAGCATCATATTTTATGCTAATGTGGCCAAACGAGGCCTAAATCGCTGCACCAGATTTACAAAGAGGTACAATGCATGCATTGCGCCAATTTGTAACCCCTTGTGTCACATTATGCCTGCGCCAGGCATAATGTATGCAAGGGGGCATTTCCCTGTTAGGGAGGCTGAAAAAATGGTGCAAAGAAATCTGAAAGATTTCTTTGCGCCATTTTTTTGCCATTTTTAACCTCTGCTCGGGGCAGGCATTAGTAGGGGGCACACCATTGCTTACAATGGGCCCCTATGTACTTTTCAGGGTTACCTCCAAAGTTTTGGTGCTAACCCTGAACAGTACATCAATAGCGCCAATAATTCTGACACTAATGCCCCCTACCTGCGCCATGGTGCGCTGTATTTTAAATACGGCACACACATGGTGGCGGTAGGAGGGCACTAAGGGGCCCAAGGAAAGTGCCACTTTTCTTAAATCTGCCCCTTGCTGTGCCCCTGCTTTACTTTCAAATGTGAATGTCAATAGTCACTTTTATATAACACAAATTGAAAGTGAAAAACAGCACAGAGATGCCACAGGAAAAAAACACAGCAAAGGGAAACAAGACAAGAGAACTACAGTAAGTTACATTAAGGGCGGGCGATCACAGAGAAGGTAAGCCTGACAAGTGACCATTTCCCCCGCAACGCTTAGTTTGGTCCTAAAGATTAACACAACTCCTGATTTTCCAAATAAATTCTCTTCTGTTAAGGCTGGTTGAAGGTCATGTCTAACACGATCGCTGCGCGGAGCAGTGAGGTAATGATTTTCAATGTCTGTCACATTACGAGAATGAAAAACTCAGCTCCGTTTCATTAGGGCTTCAGGTGACTTGTCACCAGAATACTTAGCCTCCATTAAAAGTCGAGGAAAAAATGCAATTGGAGCAGGCTCTGGCGCCAGGAAAGAAAACCGATGCTGACAGGCCGTGACATATTGAATTATTGTGCGGAGTTGCTTTAAGCGCAAGTAGTTGCTAGTGGAAATGTATTCCGTCTTTGCAGTCTGCGCGCCCCGCGCAAGGCTGTCACCCCGCATCTGAGCGGCGGCGCTGCATGTGTCGTCCCACACCAGATTTGTGGCTTCGTCCTCTCCTGGTCAGGAGTTCGTGGTGCCTACAGGTACCAGAGTTTAGGCTAGCTTCGTACTCCACCGACGCTCATCTAAAGGGACTGGGATCTATTTTTCAGCATTTAATTGACCTGGTAAAATACGGAAAAAGCCAAAGGAGGGAAGACGAGCATGTTAGGACAACAGTGACTATAGTAACAAAAAAAGGAAATTACAAGAGTGAGATAATGAGACAAGAAGTGCAAGGAAGACATTAGGTACTCTTGGGCCCATATTTCTACTTTTTTAGTGCTTCATTTGTGTCGTTTTTTTGACGCAAAATTGGCGAAAATTTACAAAATACTATTGTATTGGTATTCTGCAGCTGCAGCTTTGACAGTTTCCAGGGTGGCCTTTTATGAAAATTGTTGGCCTTTTGGGCTCCTGCACTCATGTATTTATTTATTTTTACAAATTAAGCACAGCAAATACTTGATCTGAACCTTCCACTGCTGCTTTCAGAGTCTGTCTCAGAGACTGTCCTGTCCAGATTCACAATTCGCCCAAAAAGAACAGAGAGAGACTGGCACTGAAGTGTCCACCAAATGAATGGAGAATAACTGTGAAAAAGGCATGATTTTCAGGTCTATGTTATATGATGAAAGATATACTACGGAATAACGGGCCAGATATACAACATTGCAGCTTTGTGATTTCCTAATAGTGAATTTAAGCAATACACTATTAGGAAATCGCAAACTGCCATATGCCGCAGTGTGTTTGACACTGTTTGCGATTTCCAGTGGGTTGCAAATGGACATGCCTCATCAATATTCATGAGGCAGGTCACAATTTGCGACCCATCGAGAATGGCCACAGTCACAGGGATGGTGGCCTGCTGGGGTCAGCAGACCATCATGCCTGTGATTGCTTTTTCAATAATGCAATTTTTTTATATGCAGCCCGCTTTCCTTAAAGGAAAATGGAATGCAATAAAAAACAAAAGGAAAAGGCTTTCTTTTCATTTTTTAAGAGTATGCACCCACATTTGCAAATGGGAAAGGGTCCCTTAGAGTGCAAACGTTTTTTTCGACTGCATTCCAGTTGTAAAACATTCATAAATCCCCCTGTGACTCACTATTAGGAAGGAACACCCTGAACGATCCCCTTCCTAACACCAACTCACAAACCCTATTTTGAGATTCGGTAACTGATTACCAAATCCCCAAATGGGTTTGGTACATGGGGAAATGCCTTTTAGCAGTCACAAACGGCCTGATTCTCAGTTTGCAACAGCTAAAACATTAGTACATCTGGCCCAACATGCCTAAAATATTTCTCCTGAGAAACTTAATCTGATGAAACTTCACACTGGCATGTTTTTCTGTTTTAGCGAAAACCAACTCAACAAATGTGTGTTTTTGGGAAAAGAATTTAAAGATGCAAGCTTTTTCCTGACTTTACACATGTACTATTCCACTTTATTTTTATACCTCTGCTGCTTGCTCTTCTGTCACAGGCTTTTATCCCCATGATCCCAGATCATTGGTCCAGGTGTACAAACAATCAGATCACAAATAGTGGTGGCAAATTGCACACCAGGTTCTGGTTTTGCTATGCGACCTATGTGCTATTGTTCTGTGTTGCGAAATTGCCAGTTTAAGGGGGTCGCAAAATGATATGCCTAATGAATATTAATTAGGCAGATTACTACTTGCTACAAACACATAGGTGATAGTCTTTAAGAAACAACATGAATCCATCCCTGTGTTTCCTTCCCCAAATGTGATTATTAATTAAAGCAGTCTTTGTTCCTCAAAGAAACCAGTGTTGCTTTAAAACAATTCCCATTTGGGGAGACAGCGGGGAAACAGGCAGTGTTTCTCAAGACTTCTCTACACGATCCTAATTTGTCCTTTACGGATCTGTAATACAGCCTTTGAGGAGTTGGTAACATTTCAAAAGCTTGTACCCACAGTCACCGTTGCAAGCCATTGATGCATCTCACTGTGATTCACAATTAGGAGAGGATGACCTTTCATCAGGAAGGCTTTCCTGAATTGCAAAAGTGGTTGCTTGTACTCCCACAGTGAGCAGTGGAGATAAAATAATTCTACTTTTTGTCTTAAACAACAGAGTAATGGATGATTTGGGAGAAACTATCTCAAATATTTAGATGCCAGTAATAGAGTCCCAGAGGAATAAATGTTAAGGACCTGATAATGTTTTTTATTTTAGGAAAATATTTGATATGGGTAAATAGCCATTGTAAAGGGAGCATTTTAAAATAGATATGAACATAACATAATGTTCGGTAATTCAATACTGAAAAAGAGAGATTTCCTCTGACATTCGTTTTGTGACTCATGGTCATTAAACCTTCACATTACTTCTCATTATTTTCACCACTGTGCATGTATTTCACCTCCTGTCTGAGAAGCTTTTAATGTTGAGTCAAAGTACATCTCCATTCTTCATATGGAATAATTCAATAGAAAACCTTTTATTACCTGTAAGGAAAGAGGCTTTTTGCAGCCACACCACACACTTTTTGCCCCATCTGGACTATTAGCTGCTGGTTGTTCGACTCTGAGAGTGCACGGAGGCCTGCTAACCAGATCTCAGTGCAAGTGATTTAACCTCATATAAAGTACATGATGAATTGGTTACACCTAATTGGCAAGGCCTGACTTATTTATAAGTTCCTAGTATATGGTATACAGGGCAGGTAAGACAAACTGTCCACTCAGGGCTGCAGCACTGTTAGTGCAACCCTTTGTGTGACAAGGTACAAAATGGCTCCCAGCCTGCTACTGCAGACAAGAAGGACAGCGCTTTAACTGCCAGTTCGACTCTGCCATTTAAGCCACTGGCAAAGCCATCCTATCCCTTAAAATTATATGTAAGTCTCCACTAAGGAATGCCTATAGAACCCTATGGCAGGTAGCTATATTTTGCAAAGTAGGTCATATGTTTTATGAAAATTCTTAGCAGCAACACTTCCAAATTGTCGTTTTGCTTTGGGTAAAGTTGATAGTCCCAATGGCTAATACAGTGTTACCAGCCAGCATGCCAACCTACTTAACTTTTGAATGGGACTACCAAACTGGGTCCTGCACGGTATTACATTAATCGTGGCATTAAATGCGACCTGATGCTCAGGACAAAATTAAGAACACTAATAGAGGTAGGCAACTTTTAGAAAGTTGCCACTCGGTGCTGAGCAGGATGACTTTTGTTCCTGTAGACAGAATGGAGACAGAGCAAGAGAGGGGAACTATCTCCCAAACCAGTTTTACCGTGGGTATGGTGTCCTCAGGTAGCCACAATACTAGGCTGATGACTGAGGAAAGGTTGTGCCATCTTGAAGGGGATAATAATGTGGCATTCAGAGATAGCCAGATGCCATGCAACACATGAAATTTGTCACTAGGTAGGTGGCATTCCTGGCACGTTGACCTTCAATACTCACTGGCCTTGGAAGGAGGACTTGATGAACACCTTGCACCCATTGGAAGCGCACAAAGAGAGTCTGCGACACTAGAGTGTTGACCGTTTTCTGCATGCATGACTTGAGGAAAAGCTGATTCCTGGCCCCAGTCCAAAGCAGAGATTCCAACGGTCAGTTGGATGACCTACCAGAACGGCACTAATGGCATTAAAGCTTATAGAGCCCACGTCCTTTCTCTGCTATCCACTGTAGATGTTTTGCTTATACGGAATGCCTGGCACCCTGAAGAACTATTTGGAGACAGCCAAAAAGTGCAGTGGTGTCTGCTGAACTTGTCGGTGTTGATTGTGACCAGATTATCACCCAAGAAGGACACCAGCCTCCATCAAAGATTTGCACCATGACCACTGTGTTGCTTAGTTTCAAGGGCTGCATCAGCAGCCCTTGAAATCCTGCAGAAAAGACTTTGTGGGACCCCAAAATCCATGGATAGAGTTGCCTCCACTAACCTGTGGACCAAGGACTCAACCGGACCTCACCCCCTTTGACTGCATAGCATCAGGAGTATCCTTGCTCATCTTTGAGCCTGTATCTCTCAGCATCAGAGCCACTCCATTGTCGTCTATGGCAGTCATCCTGTAAAGTTTGGGTCTTGCTCTAAAAAAGCTGTGGTGGCCAGGTAACTTGCCAAAGTATCCTTTCTGCCCCCAGGACCTCTGTCCTGTTGGACTTGGTTGCCCAACTTGGCCCAGAGTTGTTGAATTAACTTTTACAAACTTTTCAAAAGTTTCAAAACATTTTCTTGGCTAATTCTTGTATGCGGTTGATATAAAAGTTAATAATTATTTCTAAAATCTGTATCTCCAGAGCCCTCTAGTAGATTTTGATGATTGTCTCTAAACATTTATAAAAATCTTCTCTATTTTTATAGATGGGTGTCTTCGTTTCTTTCTTATTGTGTGACTTTCTCATTCTGTTCGGTGCTGTTAAATGCTTTGCTAAGCCTTGCTGCTCTAAGCAACAGCTACCTAGGGTTGGGGTAAGGTTAAGTAAACGTATATGACTTGACCCAAGATTGTATTTGTGAGTGCACTGCACAGTAGGGCTTCCCAGACATACCACACAGTACATCCAAATCCTCACATTCCCCTTTAGGGTAAACTCTGCTATCGTTTGGAGACCATGTCATGAGTCTTAGATTCTTCGAAAGGGTTTTCCTTTATGAAGTGGTTCCCAATTTGTATGCCTTAATGCCCTCCTAACCATTCATCCAAGAAAACACACAATCCCAAGAATGAATGTCCCTACTTAACTTGTATGATGCTATTACATCAAACCTAAGCAAAAAAACAAATAATACA
The DNA here is from genome assembly GCF_031143425.1 of Pleurodeles waltl. Classification (NCBI taxonomy): domain Eukaryota; kingdom Metazoa; phylum Chordata; class Amphibia; order Caudata; family Salamandridae; genus Pleurodeles; species Pleurodeles waltl. Next base: position 145,278,029 of record NC_090441.1, on the reverse strand, counting down.
ATTTGTTAGCTATTGACACACTCATGCCAGAAAGTATTTCTGACCACATTAAGTCTAAAATGTGACATAATGTAGAAGGGGTAGTGCCATTTTCTGCCTTAGATATATCACACTTGAGGTACCTTGCCACTTTGCTTAAGATGTAGCAATACCTTTATTTGAACTGGCTTCAGCAATTGCAATTTGTGACCAGACTTTTTACAATCAGAATTGAATTTTGAAAATCAACCAATGTACTTAAAGATCATTTTGTAAAATTGTTGATCAGAATTGGTTACAGTCCGACCTACCTCAGAAATGTCCATGAGGTAGGTTGCTATTAGACCTATCAGCCTTATTGTAGTTGCCCTCCACACATTTAGCGTATTTACCTCCATTTATGTGCTGAGATTTGTTTTGTTGGCCTTAGGACTGGGTGCACTCTACTAATGCTAACCAGTCCTAAAGTGCTTGTGCTCACTTCCCTAAACATGGGTTGATAGGCTTGTAGGGTGCTAGACCATACACCTCAGGCCTGCATTTATTGTACCATCCACTTATGTGGCAGCTTAAAACATGTCCCAGGCCTGCAATTGCAGCCTGAATGAATTTTTAAACTACCAATTCAACTTTGAAATATAACCCTCTTACTAAGCCTTATGCTTCCCTTTTATTGAATACGTCACACCTAAGGTAGGCCCTTGGTATCCTAGGTTGGAGAAGTACTGTTAGGTTTTACATGTCCTGTGAAAAACTCTTAAGCCCATTTTCACTACTGTGAGGCCCATAGGATAGAGCTGGGTTACCTTATTACATTTAATATGTGCTAACCTTTGATTGGGGACAGGTATCCAGTTCATGTTTGGTATCCATGAGACTGTAATGACAAATCATCTCTAATGGTAAACTCAGATTTTTAACTACAACTTGGAAAATGGCACTTTTAGAAAGTTGGCATTTTCCTGCCCTTTGACCTTTGTGACTGCAGCCTGTCACATTACTAGGTGTAACTGACAGTTAGACTTTGTGAATGTCTCCCAGACAGTCACACAATAGAGGTATTAGGTGTGCCTGAATGGGCCATTTGCTGGCAAGATCGGGTAGGCGAAGCTGAGCACAGCCTCTATTGCAGCTGAGTAGGGTACGCTCTGCCCCCATACAAAGGACCTAACACCTCTACATTGTCCCTGCAGTCAGCTTGGACCCAGGGCAGGGAAGACAGAAATTCCATGTACTTCAAAGGACCTTTCTAGAGGCTTCTCCCATTGTCCAGAGGAGGACACCAGGGACTTTCAAACACTCTCGTCGGTTCACTTCTGGAGCTGTAGAAGACCCTGAGAGGGCCTGCTGCTGTGATCTGCTGTGTATTATGGAAGACTGATTTGCCATACCTGATGCCTTACTTAAACCCTCAGAGGCCAGCCTTGCTGAGCCCTGCATCTTCACCTGAACCCAAGACTACCATAGTGACTCCAAGGGCTAATTTGCTGGTCTTTTGTTTGAGGAGACAAAGGCTCACACCATCTTGAATCCACATCTGGACCCACCCTGAGTGAGTCTTGAACCACTAAGAGGTGTCCCACCAGTCCCGGGCCCATGGTTATGATGCTAAAGGTGCCCAGTTGGCCAAATCCCAAAACTGAGGTCTTAGAAACGTTTTTGCTATATAACTGCTGTAAGAACCAAGAGGAAACCAGGATCAACCTGCTTGCCTATCCATCTGAGGTGCAAAGTCGGTTGGATTGACTTCGCAGCTTCCCTCACCACATTCTTCTCTACAGCAGCAAATCCTGTTCAGCAGTTCATACATGGGAGATCTGAAAACTCTGATTTCTGCCAATTAAATTCCCAAAGTAGCTACTGCCAGGCCACAGTCAAGTCTTTCTTGCAAAAAGTGAAACATCTTATCAGAAGGGCAATGTGCAAGTGACAATTCTTGTGATAAATAGAAGTTATAAAATGGTGCCCTTATAGGGGTTATGATATTTTCTTATGGTTTGTCTTCTTGACGATTGTATTGACATGTGTATTGAAAGGAATAAAACTGACCTCATAAGCTTGCTCCTCTCAACATCCAGGACAATAACTTCATTGGAGATACTGAAAGTAGAGTTTGGAGAGGGTTACATGCAGACCATGGTGTCATGTCACTCTTTTGATGTTACCAACTACTTCAGTATGAGAAGCCAAGTCCTCTTTACCCACCAAAGCATAAGCATTATCATGTGTGCCTCATCTCTCTGGACCTTTGCCAATACTCTTAGATTTGGTGGAAAGGGTGAAATGCATATAACACTTCATTCAGCCATTTATTCAACAATGCATCTATCTGTATTGCATCTACATCCTGAAACCTGAAAAAGCAGGGAAGGAGACTGCTGTGAAAATCTGTAAAAAGATCTGTCATTGGTATACCAAACCTCTGACTTATTTCCTGAAAGAGTCATGGGGTAGTTCATGAGGTTTAAATGATAATTACTGACTCAGTGCATCATCTGAGATCCCTTTAGCTTATTCACCGTTGGTTCCTGCTTTGCATGATGTAGCTGGTTTTGGCACTGTGTTTCCTCTGTTCCTGTATCTGAGTCCATTAGTCCCTCCACCTCTGGTAGGTCTTGACAGGCATCTCAAAACCAGTTAGTTAATTGTCCAGACAATGGTACTACTATCACATCTACATTGCACCCAGCATTTCACAACAATGGAGTACGTCTTGTCTCTTGAAATGTGTCAGGTTTAAGATCTACTGCCTCGTTGCCAGCTTTTAATCAATTTTTTGAGGGTTATGATATCTGCCTTTTCTAGGAAACATGGGCAGAGGATCCACTTTTTTGGTCTGGTTTTCTGAATTTCAATATTCCAGCACTTCCTAGCATGAGTGGTAGACCCACTGGTGGTTTAACTACATTGGTCAGAACAAAATTAAACTATCATATATCACAGTTATCCATTGACTCTCCTGACATCCTGGGTATTCAGTTATCATTTAGGACGAAGTCTGGAGTAATCATTATTAATATTTGTGCAAGAGGGGTTTGCTCCTCGTGTTGGAAGTGTTTCTTAAGCAATACCCTCGGTATTTCAAAACACTGTAGCAGGTGACTTCAGTGTCATTTTTGAGCTTTTAGACTGAGATAATCTTGGCTCCACGTATGAGGAGGATCGGATGTGGTCTGTTCCATTTTTAGACATCCCTCCCATCAATAGGTGGACGTAAGTAGCTGTGCAGTTGAAAGCCTTACATATGGATTTTGGGTTTAGAACACTTAATGGCAGAACTAAATCAGATGCTAAGGGCTCTCAAACGTATAATAAAATCAGTCATACAAGCAGAATTGATTACTGCTTAGTTGATTTGAGATTGTGGTATTTGGTATATGGTATATGATAGTTATTGAGAGGTAGAGAGTGATCATAATCCACTTTCTGTCCAAATGATTGCTGTATTTAATCAATTTTCTATCTCTAGCATTCCCATTATACCGTTAACAGACATCAGTATGACCAACGACAAAAGACATTTGAAGTTGTATCAGCTAGCTAGCTAGCTGATATTTTAAGTTCTTTTAATGTAGTTTTGAGGTCTTGGTTGATGCAATTAGAGGCGAACTCCACAACTAATAACGCGCAACTGATAACATCTCATGTTCTTTGTTTTGAAAGCATTGCGGCCCATCTCATGGTAGGCAGTAATTTTAGTGTCACAAAATTCAAAGAGAAACATCCTTGGTATAACAAGGACTGTCGGGCTTCAAATACATTACTGGTTAAAGCTATTAAAACCAAGGATATAGCCTCTATCCACATAGCTAGGAAGTCTTTTGAGGCCGCTATCTGCAAAGCCAAGTGCATGCAGGATGAGCAATGGTGGGCAGCATTGAAAGAAGTTGCATCTGATTAAGGATTGTGCAAAGTTTTGGTCCTTGGCCACGCGAGGCCCTGATAATGGTGTATTGCGCGCAAAAACGAATATTGCTCCATCAGAGTGGATTGAACATTTTAGTCAATTATACTCCGCTGATTACTCTAGTGTGACATATGAGCAGAACTGGGCTCTTCCTGCTATTACTGACCAAGCGCCCAATCTTCCAACCTTACAATTGTTCACTCTTTCTGATGTTGTGCAGTCATTAGGCATACTTAAGCATGGCGCCTGGCCAGGATGTCTCTCCAGCGGACTAGTTTTTGACTGACATAGATGCCTGGTCCAGATACATTCTTATCATATTTAATGCAAAAGAAGTAGGGGCACTAATTCCCAATTCGTGGAAGGGTACTGTTGTTGTACCCATCCATTAAAACAGCGGTAGATCCTTGCTCTGTAACTATTGGCCTGCCTATCAGTTTATTAGACTGTGTGCCGAAAATGTTCTGCCAATGTCTCTTGGGGAAGAATCAGGATTGGATAGCTAAACATGATATTCCTAGGCCACTGCAAGCAGGTTTTCGCATAAATATTCCCCTACTGACCAACGTTTTAGATTTGTGTTTCTATATTGGAATACGGTCGTAATTGGCAAAGGAAATCTTTATGTTGCTTTTGTAGATCTAAAATCTACGTTTGACTTACTACCTCGCAACAAGTTGTGGGAAGTACTCTCTGACTTGGCAATGCCTCCCTACATTCTTTACTTACTAGTGCGTCTTCATGAGGACACCTATGAACGTGTTAGGTGGGGCTATCAGGGACAGCTTACTGACAAAATCCCAGTGCAAAGGGGAGTACGACAAGGATGTGTCCTTGCTGCAACTTTATTTTCATTGTATAACAATGATATTGTCCCCTTTTTTCCAAGGTGGAGGCAGATGCACCATTTATAGGTGCCTTTAAAGACCCTGTATTGTTGTTTGCAGACAACACTCTTCTAATCTCCAAGACCCTGAGTGGCTTACAGAAACTCCTAAAGTGAATTGAGGAGTTCGGTCTCTCTCTGGGACTGGAGATTAATACCTCCAAAAACTACACTGATGACGTTTAACCCCCCACAGATCATTCAAAGGGAAGATAGTACTTGGAGGCACACCACTCGAAAAGGTGAAATCTTTTGGTTACCTTGGCTTAACCATATCAGAGAACCTGTCTTGGAAATCCCATATTACAAAGGTGGCGTTAAAGCAAAAACAGTACACTGGGGACCTAGTTAAGGACTTTGGCGCCTTATATACTAAACCGATCTGCCCGATACTTCAGATCTACAAGACTAAGGCTATTAGTTCTGCCCTTCATGGTGCGGAGCTATGGGTCATGTTATATGTCAAGAAATATCTACAGTTGAAAATACCTTTCTGAGGAAACTTGTTCTTCCATTGAGCACCCCGTTGTTCCCCTTTTTTTAAGGATCCGGGTATCAAGGGAATAGGCCCCAAAGCACGTTTGTGTCCTGTTTTGTACTGGAGATCACTGTGGACTACTCTCTTAGTGTTCCTTGGCTTAGATATGTTAAGGCATCATTGTATTCGCTTTGCTGGTGAGAGCTTTGGGATCGCCCAGCTACTTCTGCCTTTCCCTTGAAGCTTGACTTAAAAAATAAGTATTAGAGAATTGTAGACTCTGAGGAGTTGCGTGTAGCAATTCATTCCAAGCTGTCTCATGCTTTTGCTGATTTAAAAGATGCGCGCAGATATGAGGCATTTTGGGATATAATTTCGACCCCTAAGGACAGGAGTTTTTCTTTTAGTTTCATGTAGAAACCCTACCATGAAGATCATTCACTAGCAGTTGGTCATCTGATGGGACTACTGTCTGTCCAGCTTGTAACGCAACTATTGAAAACCTCCCCCATGTATTATTTGTCTGTCCTGCCTATGCAGTTCCTCGCAGGAAGTGGCTTGCTCCTGCCTGTAGACTGCTGGGCGTCCACAGGACTGCTATAGATCTTCAAATTCTTAGGCCAGACACCCACCATGTCTTTGTTACTTCAAGCTATGTGGCCCAATAGAGCAAAGATTTTATATTAGCTTATGTGAAACTGCCTTGTATGTATAGCTTCATGTAATTGCAGGCTGCTCTTATGATGATGAATGTGGTTTAGCCCATTTCCGTGAAATGAATTGTTAACTAGGGAGTGTATTCATAATACCACTGTGCTGTTGTGTATTTTTACAGAGAGGGGTCTGGGAGTGGGATATCGTTTTAGTTCTTGTGGCTTTTGTCACAAAATCATGACCTTCTGTTTAATCATAAAAAGGGTGATAATGCAACTGGTAGTTACATGATAACGGTATCTCTTGTGGAAAGAAATTACTGTTTTCATTGTATTTTGGCCAAAGGAGCTGTGCACTGGTTATGTTGAATCTGTGGCCTAATTTGTGAAATTTTGTAATCGATTCTGTAAATTATCTGGGAAAGTGTTTGCTGCTTTTTCTCTAGTACTGTATTTGGCATTGACCTCTGAAAAAACGATTACTCTTTGCACTGTTTTATAACTTTTAATATCCTAGTTTTATGTATATGGTGCTAGAGTCTTCTGTGTGCAAACCTTATGCCCTAGGACTTGAGCCCAGTGGTATTTATTATTGTATGGATTTTATTGTTTTAATCTATCTTTTTGTAAATGAAATGTGGTGTTTTTATGTCTCTGTTTTGTGATTTTATGGTACTAGTTACCGAAATAAAGCTTATTTGAATTGAATTGAAATAAAGAGATTTTTAACCCGTTCCAAACTGGTAATTTAAGTTTGACTTGCTCATTATATTGTCTATCTGAATCACCAGATGGGTTTCATTGCATCCCAAACTGTTCTCAACACCCTCCAGTTGGTTGATCCCTTTTTCTGTGTGTGTAACCACAATTATTAGCATTAGAAGTTGCACACTGTAGCTTCCAAACCATCCCCGCTGCCACCCGTGTTGAAAACTAAAGTAGTCAGAGAAAAAAGCACTCTCTGATAGATTGATCAGATTAAACCACCACTAATGAAGGAAAGAATCACGTTTGTCACTTTCATAATCCTTTGATGCTGGATTCCAGAACTAAAGGATGTCACATACTAAGGGACCCAGATGCAGATGTGTCAAAGAAACCAGAAAAACACATGTAGCCAAGCCCTACTGGACCTACATCACACTTTATTTTGGCATAATTAGGAGCATTGTGTATTGCTTCCTTTTGCTTCTGAAGTAGCAACATCATAAATTCCTTGTAGTTGGAAGAAAGAACAATTTAGCACTTGATTAAATGCCCTGTGATGAGAATAATCATTTGTTTTTCTCAAAATACCTGTGTTGCATAAACTGTGTCCCTGGCTCAGCTGTCAAGGTTTGTTTTCACACCCACGGGTGGCATGCGTGAGCTTAGTCCAACGCACCACGGCTGAATGTGAAGGACAGATTATTGCAGTCCCGCTGAACCCCACACAGTATATAAATGAGGTGGTGTCAATGCTTTGGGTTACAAACAGGGAGCAGTGGTATCCCAAACAATTGTTCATTAATGATTTACACACTCAAAATCACTGGAAATAGAATATGTATTTTAACATTCTTATTTAAAATACTTATTTTAAAATTCCAGGATCTAGTGCACATAATCTTGGTAGCAGCACAGAAAATAATAAAAAGTGGCTAAGCTTTTCAATAACAGTGAAAACAGATAAAACATCACATTTTACTGCCCCTACACCCTCACTGTGTTATGTCTAAGCACTACGCTAGTACTAGCAGATGAATAAATCATAAGCCTGAGTTTCGGAGGTGGTGCTCATACCTGGACATCAGGGTTTGTGCCTCTTTGGAAGAGCGTGTCTGCTATTCCGAACACAAGGCAGAATTTTTATTGCTATAGATGTGACAATGTTGGCTAGTAGGAATTTTGTGCGTTCCTGCAGATTCCGGAAGGTTCCATTACAAAAATGTTGGGAAAATGTGTGATTTCAATCAAAGTTTGAGGTTTGCAGCATTGTGGGTAAGAAAATGGTGCGGGGTGCATGGACTCACCCAGATGTTTAGCTTTCAGATGTGCTAGGTCTCGTAGATTTTTCTACATGGCAGCATCCCAAAGTCCAAAAAGTGCAGCCCTCAACATTCTAAGTGGGACAATTGTGAGAGTTAGACAAGCTCTCATGGTCCAAATGTAAAACCAAAACCCCAAATAATCAAATATTGTCTTGCTTGCCATTGGAATAAGATCTTTTAGTGTGCGGAGGTAGAGCTGAAAGACTGTTACCCCCTTCCGTTGGGGTGGGGGCATAACCATGCCCATACTGGTTGGTAGCCACCACCCCACTATTTTTTTTTTCCCTGGCATCTAGTAGGCTTTTTGCCCCACGGCAGTGGATCAGGGATAATTGGCCTATCTGCCCATCTTGCATAAGGGGTCCCTACCTTGTGTGAAATTGACGCAAAAAAAAAATCCCCGGTGCTTAGTGGTTTCTGCCCCCTTGAGGGCAGATCAGCCTAATTAAAATAGGCCTTTTCTGCCCCCAACGGGGCAGAAATGGCCTAAAATAAAGTTGCCCCCCAAGGGAGCAACCCTTGCCTAAGGGGTCACTCCCCTTTAGTGAAATTGTCATTAAGAAAAAATACCTGGTGTCTAGTGGTTTCTGTCCCCCTTGGGGCAGATTGGCCTAATAAACATAGGCCGATCTGCCCCTAAGGGAGGCAGAAATGGCCTAAAATAAATTTGCACCCCAGGGGAGCGACCCTTGCCTAAGGGGTCACTCCCCTTTAGTAAAATTGTAATTGAAAAAAAAATCCCTGGTGTCTAGTGGCTTCTGCCCCCGGGGGCAGATCGCCCTAATTAAAATAGGTCTAGCTGCCCATGGGGGGCAGAAAAGGCCTAATTAAAAACTGCCCCACAGGGGAGCAACCCTTGCCAAAGGGGTCGCGCTCCTTCATTGTTTATTTATAAAAAACAAAAATCCTCGGTGTCTAGTGGGCATTTCTGCAGCTCGATTGCTTCACGATCGGGCTGCAGAAATGCTCAGAATGACATGAAAGGAAAGGTCTTTCCTTTCCTTTCATGTCTCTGTGCCGTCCCCAACCCCCCGATCGAAAGAGAAGAGAAATGAGAAATGCAAGCATTTCTCTTACGATTGCGCTAGAAGCTGAGCTTCCAGCATGACGGGTGTGACCTCTGATGATTTCAGTGCACGATCGCGTGCTAACGTCATCAGACGTCACTGTTGCGCAGCTGTAAGGGGAAGCGATTCCCCTTCCATCCCTGCCCTGGGGTGGGGGTCGGAGGTGGCCCACAAGAGAGCGCTAGTGCTTTTTCAGCCAGGCAATGGTGCCTTGAGGCCCTCCTCCTCATGACGAGCGGGAATGTCGCCGATTGCCTCAGCCCTGGGCACTTCAGGTTTATGCCCTGAAGTGCTCAGGGCTGAGTGTCGGTCAGTGACACCTAGTCACAGAGTGGGGTGGGGTCAGTGGTCTCACTCACCTCATCCCACTCTGTGACGAGTTGGGACTGCTGCCTTACCTCATTGGCTGACCTTAGTTTAGCCAGCAAGGGAAGGCAGTAGTCCCAACCCTCCTGGAACCGCCGAGGTAAGTGTGTGTGTGTGTGTGTGTTTTTTTTAATTAATATTTGGTGCATGCGTGCATGTTTGAATTTTTGATAATGAGTGTTATGAATGGAGGGGTGTGTGTATGTGTGTGAATGAATTAGTGTGAGTGTGCATGTGTGCCTGTTGTCCCGCTCGGCCTCTCCCTCTTTAAAATTACCTGCCGCCACTGCTTCCTAGTTAAAGGATTGAAACATTTCAGTATGTTTGTTGAATGAGTCTTCATTGCATGTTTAGAATCATAGATGTTTAATGAGAGCGGTAACTCTCCTGTATCCACCCCGTATCCTGAACAATGGTCAACACATTATGACTGCTTTAATACTGAGCTAATCATTAGCTTGGTGCTCCTTATGAGTTCTCTGATCAGTCTGACTGAAAATTAGAGGTGTGTCGCCCTCTGGCTATAAGTTAATCAATCAATCAATCAATATTTGTAAAGCATGGACACTCACCCATGAAGGTCTGAAGGCGGTGGGGGCAGAGGAGGGTCTTCACCCGAAGAGCCATGTCTTGAGGTTCTTCCTGAAGATGATGAGAGATGGGCTTTGTCTGACGTGCAGGGGGAGGTTGTTCCATCTCTTTGCTGCAGTATAGATGAAAGATCGTACTCCGGCGGTGGTTTTGCGGATGCGAGGGACGGTGGCAAGGGCCATCTGGGCAGAGCGGAGGGATCTAGTGAGGGTGTGGAAGGAGATGAGATGGTTCAGATAGGCTGGTCCTGTGTTGTGGATGGCCTTGAACGTGTGGGTGAAAAGCTTGAAGGTGATTCGCTTCTCGACCGGTAGCCAGTGGAGGGTCCTCAGGTGTTGTGAGATGTGCTCTCGGCGAGGGAGGTCGAGAATGAGTCTAGTGGCGGCATTCTGGATGAATTGAAGTTTTATGATGTTCCTAGTTGAGGTGCCGCCATAGAGGGCGTTGCTGTAGTCAAGCTTGCTATTGACAAAGGCCTGGGAGACTGTCCTCTGACAGTCTGCTGGGATCCATCTGTAGATCTTCCAAAGTTTGCAGAGTGTGTACCAGCAGGAGGAGGTGACAGAGTTTACCTGGCGGGTCATGGATAGGGAGGAGTCCAGGATGATTCCTAAGTTCCAGACATGCTCGGTCGGAGCAGGGGGGGGGGAGGGTGCTGAGGGATGTAGGTCACCAGGAGTCGTCCCAAGCTGAGGTGGCGTTTCTGAAGATGATGAGCTCCATCTTGTCAAAGTTGAGCTTGAAGCAGCTTTCTCTCATCCAGGTGGCGACGGCTTCCATTCCTGAGTGAACGTTCCTTTTGGCCGTGACCAAGTCTTCGGTGAGGGAAATGATGAGTTGTGTGTCATCGGCATATGACACCATATTCACACTGTAGCTTCTGATGATGGCAGCAAGAGGGGCCATGAACAGTGTGAGGCTCATTGAGGATCCTTGGGGGACTCCGCAAATGACTCCTGTGGGTCTGGAAGTGTGAACTGGGAGTCTGACCCTCTGCGTCCTCTCAGAGAAGAAGGAGTGGATCCATTCCAGGGCTCTTCCGTGGATTCCTATGTCATGGAGTCTGGCGCGCAGAGTGCTGTGGGAGACTGTGTTGAATGCTGCTGAGAGGTAGAGGAGTATGAGTGCTGTAGTGTGGCCGCAGTCTAGGAGTAAACATATGTCGTCAGTGGCTGCCAGGAGTGATGTCTTAGTCAAAGAACTCGCCAACCCCTGGTCCTGCTCCATCAACCCCCCTCCTTCGCAAGACCTCTGCGACTCCCTAGCCACCTTCTTTCACCGCAAGATCACGAACATCCACGGCAGCATCAACTCCTCAACCCCCACGACCACCGTAGTCACCACTAACTCCAACGCACCCAGCCACACCAACCTCTTGCTCTCCTGGACCCACATCGACGACGAGGATACCAGCAATACCATGAGCACCATCCACTCCGGATCACCTTCCGACCCCTGCCCCCACCATGTCTAAAACAAAGCAAGCCACACCATCGCCCCCCAACTCCATATGATCATCAACAGCTCCTTCGAGACCGCCACCTTCCCGGAGAGTTGGAAACACGCCGAAGTCAATGCCCTGCTAAAGAAACCCAAAGCAGATACCGAGGACCTCAAGAACTACCGGCCCATCTCCCTCCTTCCCTTCCCGACGAAGGTCATCAAGAAGATCATGAACGGGCAACTGACCCGCTTCCTGGAGGACAACAACACGCTAGACATCTCCCAATCCAGATTCCGTAAGAACCACAGCACCAAGACCACACTCATCGCCACAACCGACGACATCAACACCATGCACGAGAAAGGTGAAACCGCTGCCCTGATCCTTCTAGACCTCTCGGCTGCCTTACACACCGTCTGTCACCACACTCTCCGCACACGCCTCTACGATGCTGAGATCAGCCACAATGCCCTGGACTGGATCACATCCTTCCTCTCCAGCAGAACTCAGAGAGTCCGCCTCCCTCCTTTCCTGTCTGAAGCCACCATGACCATCTGCGGCGTTCCCCAAGGATCCTCTCTCAGCCCAACTCTTTTTAACATCTACATGGGTCCGCTCGCCAACATCGTCCAATCTCACAACCTCAACATTGTTTCCTATGCTGACGACACCCAGCTGATCCTCTCGGTCACCAAGGACCCCACCACCCCAAAAACCAACCTCCACGACGGACTGCACTGCCAACTGTATGCAGAAGAGCCTCCTCAAACTAAACTCAGACAAGACTGAGATCCTCATCCTTGGCTCCAACCTCTCCGCATGGGACGACTCCTGGTGGCCAGCAACCCTAGGGACCGCACCAACACCCACCACCCACGCACGCAACCTAGGTTTCATCCTAGACTCATCGCTCACCATGACCCAGACAGTCAACGCCGTCTCATCTTTGTGCTTCAACACCCTCCGCATGCTTCGCAAGATCTTTAGATGGATCCCCACCAAGGACAGTCACCCACACCCTTGTCAGCAGCAAACTGGACTATGGTAACGCACTCTACTCAGGAACAACGGCCAATCTCCAGAAGAAATTGCAACTAATACAGAATGCCTCTGCACGCCTCATCCTCAACATCCCATGCAGCAACCATATCTCACCCCACCTCAGAGATCTATACTGGCTTCCCATCAACAAGAGGATCACCTTCAAACCACTCATCCACGCCCATAAACCTCTCCACAACGCAGGCCCTGCCTACCTCAACGAGCGACTCACCTTCCACGCTCCCATCCGCCAACTCCGCTCAGCCAACCTCGCCCTCGCATCCATTGAACTACAGCCAGTGGCAGATCCTTTTCCCACCTCGCCGACAAGACCAGGAGCTCCCTCCCCGTTCCCCTACGACAGACCCAGGACCTCCTGACCTTCAGGAAACACATAGACCTGGTTATTCGAGCAGTAGCAATCCTTCGCCTCAGCGCCTTGAGACCCTAGTGGGTGAGTAGCGCCCTTTACAAGTGATTGATTGATTAGTGCTGTGATTGCTGTGCAAGCCGGACTGGGAGCTGTCCAGGGAGTTGTTGGCCTCAATGAAATTCCATAGTTGTGCGTTGTTAGAAATGGGGTTTTTGGTTGGCAGTCAGGTTACCCTCTGTCCAAGCAAGAACCCTCACTCTAGTCAGGGTAAGTCACACACAATCCAAATTATCCTGTGCCCACCCTCTGGTAGCTTGGCACGAGCAGTCATGCTTAACTTAGAAGGCAATGTGTAAAGTATTTGTGCAATAAATCATACAATAACACAATATAGCCACCACAAAAATACACCACACAGTGTTTAGAAAAATATAGAATATTTATCTGGATATTTGTAGATCAACACAATAAAAGATGCAATAAGAATTTGTAGAAATATCACTGAAAGGTGATATAAAGTGTCTTAAGTCTTTAGAAAGCAAACAAAGTCTCTTTCAAGCACAAAGTACCTGGTTTGGAGTGGAAAATCTCCGCAGAGGGCCGCAGAGGAGGAGATGCGTGGTATAATGGTGTGTGCGTCGGTTTCGCCCCTTCACACACGGACTTGTGTCGTTTTTTTTCACGCGGGGAGACGTGCGTCGTTCTGCGGGAAGAAAAATGGTGTGTGCGTTGGTTTTGCCCCTTCACACACGGACTTGCGGCGTTATTTTTCACTCTGGGAAGACGTGCGTCGTTTTCCGGCACGCGGGCCGACTCCATCTATGGTTCACAGGATTACCAGATGTCCCAGGGTCTGTGCGTGGAATCCTAGACTTGTTAACCGGCTGCGCGTCGTTCCGGGGAGCTGTGCGTGGAATTGTTTTCCTCACGGCAGGCGTCACGTCGATTTCCTCTCTGGAAGTCGGGCGGCGTTGTCCAGGCGAGGCCGTGCGTCAAAGTTCCGGTTGCACCGTAGGCGTCGCGTCGAGCGCCGTCTTTCCGGATCGGCGTGCAGTGAATTTCTCACCACGGAACAAGCTGTGCGTCAAATTTTTCGGCGCACACGGCATCCAGTTGAAAGAAAGAAGTCTTTTTGGTCCTGAGACTTCAGAAAACAGGAGGCAAGCTCTATCCAAGCCCTTGGAGAGCACTTTTACAGCCAGACAAGAGTTTAGCAAGGCAGCAGGCCAACAGCAAGGCAGCAGTCCTTTGTAGAAAGCAGACAGGTGAGTCCTTTGAGCAGCCAGGCAGTTCTTCTTGGCAGGATGTAGGTTCTGGTTCAGGTTTCTCTGTGGTGAGCGTGGACCAGCTGTGGATGGTCTGAGTGGGTCGGTCACAGGTTGCTGTGCCAGGATTTTCAAGGGGGAAGCTGTCGCAGATGTCCTAGATCTTGTGGTGGAAAAAGGAGGCGAGTTTGTCGCAGAGGTCCTGTGACGGTGGGATGCTGGTGACTTCGGATGGGGAATCTGTGAACTCGTTGATGACCGAGAAGAGTTCCTTAGAGTTGTGTGCGGTGGAGTTGATGCCCTCCCAGAATGTGTCCTTCCTTGCATTGTTGATTTTTCGTCAGTCTTCGCTGGATTGGCTGTTTCTCTAAACATCTACGGGTACGCTTTGATTCTTGAAGTTCAGTGGTATTTTACGGTAGTATGGTTATTTGCCCTACACTGTCATTCTCTTTTGTTATTTGGAATGTGCCCAAATTCAGAACACGAGTAAGAAAACGCTCAACTAAAGGTGCCAAAGGCCTGAGGATCACAGTGAGTTGATCCACCTGAGTTTCAAACGTAAACATAAAGGGCCCATGGAACAATATATATGGACTATGCAAGTCACTGGAAACATAACATGGCTGAGGATTGAGTTACTGTATAATATCACAGTATTTTAAGATAACATTAAATATGTAGTTATATTTACTGTTTAAGTATTTTTTGCTTCCTGTAACACATTATTCTATGACAAGTAGTGAACACATGTTCCTATCATTGTCTAGTAAATGTAACGAAAAATATACAGGTTCTATGGAAGTGTTGCAAATTTCTTTGTTTTGTAGTGTACATATTCATGGGCAAAACTCAACCTCTTTGAGGGGCTCCATCTCACAGTGAGCAGGTGAGAATCCATCTTACCACGTCAGCTTCCTAAAATGGCTCCTCTGCCACCCTGTGCCGTCTTCTCCCCTTGCTTCGATGAAGCTCATTGCCGTTTTAGGGAGCACGCATTTAATTCAGACCGAAGGGACGTAGATAGAATTGTATCCATTTCTATGATAAAAATACGGACAGATAGGTGTCTCTCTAGGCCTCATCTAAAAATTGAAGAAGCAGAGAGGTGCGGCATGGAAACGGGCTAATACTGAGGAAAGAGAAGCATTCTCCAAGCTGGAATTGTAAAACAAAAGTCTGGAGTAGCACCGTGGCCCCAGAGCCTCTAGCCAGCAGGTTTCTGGGCCTCTAGACTAGATCCTCGGCAACTGGGGTGCAATGAAACATCAACTTGGGCAATGCCTCCATGCACCTTGGAGGAGATTTATAAATAACTCAAGCAGCGCAGCAGTTGAAGTTGCTCAGCTGCATTTAGTAAAAGAGGGAGAGGGGAAGTTTGGAGTTCAGCCATGATTTCAACATTTTTTTTCTGTCATGAAATTAGTTACTTGCTTCTCTGTTAGTTATTTAAGTGTGAGTCTATGTACTAATGTGTAGAATTATGTTGTTAATGTTTTTCTTCATGTCTCAGGTTAAGCAGCATAATTCTGTAGTAAGTGGGACGAGAAGAACTTTTTTTTTTTCAGTAGAAACTTCTAGAGGATATTTTGTCTTTGGTGGGGAAGTAAAAAGGGTATCACAAAATATGCATGTCCCTGCGGCCATCTTTCAATGGTTCCTGCATACTTTTCCATTCTTGCCATTCCAGGAGAGTTTATCTGGTTACGAGCAAAACGTCAGTCGTAGTGCGATAGTAATGAATAAAAAAAAAATCAAAGACGGCAGCCCTTGCGTGCTCACTTTTCAAAACTGTTGACACGTTAAAAGAAATGTATTAGCCATTCTTTACCAAGAACGAGCAAGAATAGAAAACAAAGACTGTCGCCAAAGTAGTGCCAGTGAAGAATGTGACACATGGCAAGTGGCAGCAAATGGCCTGGTGGTGGTGATTGAGCACACCGCCTTAGGGACAAAAGTAATCGTTCTTAAAAGTGAGAAATATTATTATTATTATTTTTTGACAGTACATTTATGGCAGATGTTCACATTGTGTGTCATTTACAGTGATGGGAAACAGCGGCTGATGGGGTTTTACGCACTGCCCTGAGCTGTGGTGGGCAGAAAAATATGAGTGACAATTTAAAAATCTGATGAAAACACTCATTTGAAGCCCCTCTTTATATGTTTAAAGTAATTATTTTTTAATTGTCTTGCAAGACAGCTAAAGCTATCCTACAGGCCTCTCCTAAGAAGACTTCTCATGTATTTTCGCATGAAATATTTCAACTTTATATTTTAGGTACCTGAGATGGATGTCTGCATTTTTTATCTGCTGCAGGTGCATGACAGTGGCTTGGGCAAAGTTCAGACTGTTTTCAATTGGCTTCTCTTCCTGATACTCTGAAAACTGCTAGAGATTAAAGCCTTTGGAGCGAGGTTTCTGAAAATTCCAAGGAACCATGGCAAACAGCGAGAGAGGCTTAAACACTGATCACTGCTGCATCTTTTTCATCTTGTGATTTGTTGTGGATCAACTGTGCCCAAGTCAAGCTTTGAAAGAGCTTTGGCAAATAATCGCAATGTCCGGCTACTTGTTTTTTCCAACAAGGAAAAATAAAGGGTAGCTACACAAGGCTGACGTTTCGTGTCAGCCACCCACAAGTTGCAGGCTCATTTTGTTGTTATTTTGCGAAAATGAACCTGAGGTCCTGAGCTCCGATTTCTTGATTGGTATGAGGCCTTGCAAGAGTCAGTGGGGGCCACAGACTGACAGTGGTGGTCACTGTCGGACTGTGTCTCAGTACCAGAAGTGCTGGTCTGACAGATCAATGTGTGGACCAATTTTAGGGCTGTTTCTAGGCCTCTATTATGGTCCGGTGGGCCGGTTTACTGTTGATTTTCCCAGCATTACCACAAATATTGCCTAGAGCGAGCACAAATGCACGAAGCCTCCCCGACTTGCAAAACAGTCACACAGCGTGTCTTTGCAAGTTCAAAACTGGTCTGATTTGCTGAAAATGGTCTACTTTTTTAGATGTCTGATTCGTTAATTAGTGGCACTTTTATTTTAGTGCTTTGGCCTATTTTGTGCCTCTGCCCTACCCTGGTCACTGACATTTCAGCCAAGAAGCTTTTCATTTGGCTTTATAAAACCCCTTTTTGATTTCTGTAAAAAATTACATATATGAAATACTTACTTATGGCCTGTCAGCCAGCTGTCTTCATCAATTGGTCTGTTGCTGTGTTATTTCCATTTTTGTCAACTGTTGCATAATGCTGTCACACTCGCGATACCATGAGAGCTTCTGTCCTGGTTGTTGGTTGGCCTGTTGCGGGGCAGCCTGGACAAACTCTTTCTCACACCCACACCACATTCGGAGGTCCTACATGTTAGGGCCAGTATGAGCACAAGGGTAAGGGGCCTAGACCAAACAATAAACTCATTAAAAAAAAAAAAAAGTAACCACAACAGCAAACTAAAGCAACAAAAGATTGTGCAGGCAGGATAGAGGCACCTTGACCATCAGGGGGCTGACCTCCTGAAATACCTTCAGAGGTTGGAATGCTGACACTCCTAAAGCTTTCAAAACAATGGTAGTTGATGACCCTACCAAGAAATCATAGAAAGTTCCAGTAAGTCTTTGCAACTGTGGGAAAGTCCTCCTTTTGGCCCTGATCACTCCATTAGTTCATTGAAAGTGGTGGTTTCTGACTCTGACTGTGCCCTAGTCTCTGCTAACCAGCCACAGGGTCAGTGCTCTGTTTAGAAGGTATATGCAAATTAGGCTAATTATAATTGGTTCTGACGACCTACCTGTACATCCTGAGTATGTGGTAGGGCATGTAGGTTTAGGGACCCCAGTGGGGTTAGGGCACACATGGGTGCACTGCTGTGATATTCTAAAGGCATGCCTACTTTGCTGGCTGCTATTAAATTGAAATCAACCCAAACGTTTACTTTGGAATTAAAAGTACTTCCAAAGTCTTAAACTACCGTAGTCTTACATATGTCACCCATAAACTCTGTCCTACGTGCCCAATGGTTGAGTGCAGTGTAAATATAAGCAGTAACATTATAAAATATTTATTATAAGCCCTGGCAAGGAAAAACTTTCAATTTAATTTTTCATTCACCATTGTAGTGCTTTAGCTCCATGGGTTATCATTGGAAGGCTTTATTTTAAAATAATAAAGTATTATTCCTGCTAGGAAAGAGCTAAATATGTTGTGTAAGATATCAAATTAATAGTTGTAATCCAACAACTTGCCAATGTTAGATTTATTATGACTATTACAGGGAAAGAGTTTTAGAACTCTTTCTAAAAGTTACATGGAACAGCTCTGTAGGGGCCTCTCCTGATTGGTCAACCTCTGACAGGCTGAGCCAAGCTCCCTTAATGTGGTGTGAAGTGGCCAGGCTGAGACAAAGGAACCATCTGGTGGGAGGATAACTGAAAGAGCAGATGGCAGTGCAGGAAAGGGGCTGGGTGTCCAAACTGATTTCCAAAGGAAGGAAAGACACTTGAACAGAAGCCAGACCTCCCCCATTTCCTGCACCCCCAGCCAGATGGGAGCTCTTATAATTGATTTAGCAGAGGGGCTGGAAGGGGTGTGTTAGGGAACCTTAGCCACATCAGTGGGTGGGCTTAGCCAGATCTTACCTCCCAGGAGAGATTTTCTTCATTTTGGATTTTTGTGAATAGTGCTTTCTTGGACTGATTTCTGCCACACTTCACAGGAAGTGGTCAACCTAGAGGGTGGTGCCCTGCACCTCATTGGTCAGGGGTGCCCCCCTGCTTGCTAACCCAGGAGCATGGATAAATATGGTAGCGCTGCGCAACTACTCAGATCTCTGCTGGAAAAAGATCAGAAGAGGAAGGAGTGCCCTGCTGAACCCCTTGGTCTGCACCTGAAGGACGGCACCCTCAGGGACTACCCTAGCTGCAACATCTTAGCTTCACCACAAAATGGAATTTGCATTCATTCTAAAGATCCAGGGGTGGATTCCCTCTAAGCAACAGGTATAAAGGAGCTGGCAAGAGTCCCCTGTATCAAGTCCTGCAAGAAGAGCCCAGCTGTCCAGTGGCCTTTTGAGAACTCTGACCATGTGCATTCTGAGAATTATAGTCCCAACTCCCAAGGTGAAACTCAGAGCTTCTGGAACCTTGAACCAAAGTTGTGGGCACTGCAAGACCCCAAAAAAGACTTCTGGAAGAAGACTGGAGCAACTTTGAAAAAAAAGCTCCATAAGGTGACCGACTCGATGACGAGAGTCAAACCAGCACTGAATTAGGACCGACCTGAATTTCTGGTTCTTCTCTCTAAATCTCTGGAGTTTTTTCCCCATCTAGGAGACTTCCATAAGTTGACCGGGTCCTCACGCTGAGCCAAGCCACTGACCTTGCATCACAAGCCAGCATGAAGAGGAGCCTTGCTCGACGACAAGAGGAAAAGCTTCAGAAAAAAGTATTAAGGGACTGATTTAGATATTGGCAGATGGAATACTCTGCCACAACGGTGACGGGTATCCCATCCGCCAAAATCAAAATCCCAGCTCAGTATGTCCTATGGGATTAACATTTCTGCAGATGGAATAACTGTCACCCCTGTGACTGAGTAACCCATTTGCCAATGTATAAATCAGGCCCTGAGTCTCAAGGTAAAGTTTTGACAGAGGCCTCCCTCTCAGTGTATCTAAGTTGGGCTTCATTGTGGCCAGCCTCAATCTTTGACTTTGCCTCTGTCAAGCACAAGCAGATGGCTGCGGCTGGCACTTTTTGCTTTTAGGCACTGGAAAGCAAATTTTTACATTTAATCTTTAAAAATGCATATCTCCAGTTGCCTACATTGGATTTTCGTTGTTTTGGTGTCATTTCAAAGATAAAAATATTTCCTATTATAAATTAGTGTTGTATTTTAATGTGTGTAGCATTTTACTTATTTAGGGGCATATTTATACTTTTTCACGCAAAACTGCATTATCGCAGTTTTGATTGAAAAGGCATAGCACCGGCTAGCGCCATTCCAAGACGCAGGCCAGGCTCCATATTTATGGAATGTTGCTAGCCGGCGCTAATGCCCTGTCAGCGTCCTTGGAAAGGACACTAACAGGGCTGGGGAGGCGTAGGGGAAACCGGTGCTTGTGCGCCGAATTATGGCGCTACACTGTTCAGAGGCAGAAAAATTGCCTCTAAGCAGTAGAGCTCCATTTTCTGGCGCACAACCCCCATGGACATGGCTCCTGTCTTCGTACAGGCAAGAGCCATGCCCACCACCCCAATGGCCATGCCCAGGGGACAAATGTCCCCTGGGCATGGCCACTGGGGCCAGCGCTGTGCGTGGGGCCCCAAGTCAGGGCCCCCAAGCGGTGTTGGATGAAGAAAATATATATACTTACCAGGACTTACCTGGGATGGACCCCCAATTTTTAGGTGTCCTCCTGGTGTGGGTGGGGGTTGGTGGAGGTGTCCCTGGGGCCAGGGAAGGGCACCTGTGGGCAATTTCCATTGTCTCTGACGATGGAAATATATCCACAGGTCCCCTCACGCCTGCCCATACCCAGGCATTAAATAACAAGCTTAGCACCATTATTTAAGGCCTCTATCCCCCGTACTGGATTTTAGCACGGGGGATATATACGGCGCAAAGGCCATAACATCCTTTTGTGGACGGAAATGCCTACCTTGCATCTCATTGACACAAGGTAGGTGTTCACGTCCAGAAAAGGACGTTAACTCCTTAACTTTGGCGTTAGACGTGTCCTATGTCCCTGAGTAGCTAGGACCTAGCAACACCCCCCACCACTCACCGACAAGCAATGGAATGGCATGTCCTAGCTCCTGGAAAGAAGTAATCACTGCTTCATCCCGGAGTATGATGGTATGAGAAGTGTATCAGGAGGTTTCAGAAGTAGCGCATCCTGGAGCTGGTTGGGAAAGGCCTGGGTGCGGAGGAGGATGGATTCACACCAGTGAGAGCCTGTAAAGCAGCAATGGCACAGGAGCTCCTGACAAATACAGCATGAGGAAATGGATCTGGCCATTTTAGCCTCTGGCTAACTTCACAGTGAGTGTGAGCATTCTGCTCTTTCACAAGGAGAACACTAAGCTATTCCCTTAGGTGTCAGGGACAACCGTGTGTTTTTTTTAGCCAAAAAACAATTTTTGCTTTTAGCTTATTTGTTGTAATTTTGGTGAGGGCCCAGATGCTGCTCCAACAATAATATATAAAAAACACATGTGAAAAAAAATATATATATATGTGTTTAGTGGTGGCTGGTGAGATTTGAAAGTGGTAGGGCGTAAAAGTTGGATATGACGTTTTTGTAGCAAGTAAAGCGAGCAAGCCTAATGGACAAACGTGGGGTCCATGGCGGGACCTCCTCCCAAGGAAAAATTGAAAAAAATGGACAAATGGTGCATTTGAAAGCAAATTAATATAGTGAGAAAGTACGGTTTATAAAGCAGTGCATATTTATAGCCTTAAAATATTAAACACATTCAAAACTGCCCCATATCTTACTGCAATAATAAGTGCAACAGTTCTTTTAATGTGCAAATTGTACAGCGTGACAACTTCAGGCCCTTTAAAGTATCTGTGCATGCGGTGTCTTGCACTGCATGCGGCATCAATGTTGGAAGAAAATGTTTAACCAGGCATTGGGAAGCACCCACAGCTGCTGACTGCAATCAGTCATACAGAAATATATGCAGACAGGTCTTTCAGTGGGATGAAAAAAGTGGGGGTTCTCTAAAAGGGACATGTAAAATACATTTCTGTGATTCCCTTAGTGTGCCACCTTACCTGTATTCTGGTTTCTCTCTGAGATGATATTGCATCCACAAATATAAGACAACAATTGACATACACCTAAAACGTGTCAGTCCTATTGACTTTGTCCATGGTTGCTATCTGTTTAAGATGACTAAGTAACAACAATGATTTCTTATAAATAATGAACATTGGAAAAGTTTCACTTCTGAAATTGTGAGACTATGAACTAAATATTATTGAGGCCCGTGGAAGTAGTATGACCTTCAGTTATGTGGGCTTTATGATAGATATGTATGTCCTTTTTCTCTGTACATCTCATCCATCTGCATGTTTTCAATCTCCTCTCTTTCCTCTTCAGCACACTCTATTCACTGTTGCCTGAATTCACTTACTCGCATCTCCCTCATTTTACCATCTCAAACATACACTGCAATCATACACATTTGAGCACTTTATTTCTTTCGGATTTGCCTTCTAAATATTTGACCAGTTTGCACAACCTTTGCACACATTTACCCAGAATTTCAAATGTAGTTGGAATACATGACCATTGTTCTGTGCACTCTGCAGAGGCGCCAACACACTGACAGGCTCTTTGCTTTGCCTTCATCTGCAGCATCAGTGCTCTCAATCAAAGCCCTTCATAAAAACCTGGCAGAAGTCAAAGTATGCACTATGCAAGAGTAATAAAATGCACAAAAAGAAATACAGAAACAGAGCATGATGAAACATCTAACTCTCTTGGCAGGTGCAACATTAAGTAAAACGTGAAAAAAGAGAGGAACAAAATCACTGACACACATTACCTTAATGTTTTTAACATTCAGTGTTCGCAAATCAATCCATGTTTTTGGCATGACTATAGGGCCATTTTTAACCCATGCAACAGCTAACTGCCTGTCCTGTAAGCACATATTCCTCACTATGAGCTTGACTCGGATATGTGAATAAACTTTGCATGGAAAATCAGAACCCTGCTCATCTTTTGGAACAAGTTAGTGGAGGAACAAATATAGCAGCTCCATTTCTGAAGGGGCCATCGATCTGCAGCCACGGCCTGGGGTGTCAAAATGGGGGAGGTTGAGGTGGCAAGGGGTCTCAGCACAATATAAATAACAAGATTAGCATTATAACATTTACCATTACCGAGGACAAGGCACCTAAACCAGACATGCTTGCATTCACTCCTACTGCGTGACGACTAGGAAAGGGTGGGATCGATGCCTGTGAAAGACAGATGCCTGCTGTCTCGCAGGGATGAAGACTCCAGCGCCCAAAACCATGGTGCTAAAAGTGTCACTGGCCTATAGAAGATACCACTGTAGACCACAATGGAAATGAAGGGCTTTAGAAAGCTAAGCCCTGTGTCGTGCATCACAGTGCAGAGAAGTTGATTTACTGCCTGGCTTCCGTCTCCTACTTCAAAGTGAGGCGGGCCGGCAGCCTGGGACAGACAGCCCAGAGTTAAATACATCGATGTGTTTAGAGATACGATCGTATCTCTGAATGAATGGATCTATTTAATATTTTTTTATGTTGACGTGCAGGAATTTCAGGCGCATTCCCTTAGCTCTAGAGGCAAAACCACACCTACATGCTTTGACAAAGCCAAAAGGCTGGCAGCCAGTACCAATATTTGTAGTACTAAGCAGAGATGCATGTTCACATGTCTTTTGGCCAACCCTGCACCAGGGGTCTTGGATGGGCTTTGAGAGGGATCCAGGGCCCTATGTGAAGGAGTAGTGCATTGCATAACTCTGTCACTTGTGTGGTGGTCTCAGAGAGATGCAGAAACATTTCTTCCTCTCCTCCTTCTAATACATAGCCCTCTCTCCCCCCGCCTGCCCCAGGCAATGGGCTACATTGTCTGTGTAGGCTGCTTCATTGGGCATTGCTTGAATTGCAGAATCCTGCACCTGCACTGTACTGAAAGGAGCATGAAACTGATTAAAGCAAGTTATTCCCAATTTCACTAATATTCCCCTGCAACATCAAAATCTGGACCTTGCAGGACATGCACTGATTTGAACAAAAGGGCCATATTATTCTATAGAACTCTTTATGTCACCAAGTCATTTTTTGTGCTGCACTGCAACTCAAAGAAATGGTGTTGTATTTTCCCTTGCTCTTATAACAGGTTTAAAGACTGAAAGTGGAATGGGGACCTGCTAGAGGAGATGAGGATGTTGAAAGTGGGAGCGTGCATCTCGTTCATATTGTCATCTCATTGATACTTCGAGAGAAGGAAGGTATGCTCCACTGTTTCACATTTACCCTTTCATACAAACAAAAAATATGTATTCATCCTCACAATCTCTTACAAATATTAACTTTTTTAGTTATGAATCTTACAAAGACCTGTGTTTTAGCTTTTGGTCACTTCAGAGCATTACAATCAAACATTTCACAGGCAAACTGTCTAAAAATAACCTTAGTGAACGTAATTATGTGGGTGAGAGAAACAAACTAATTGTTCTGCTGGCCTGGGCAAGTTGTGGAAACAAACTGGTACTGTAGTTAGATATTGCATTGGAGTCAATGTCCAGAAACCTGTGAAATCCATTCTTTGTGAGCTTACTTGAGTTGTTTGCCTTTTCTGGGGATATGATTTTGCTCAAACTCCCATGCAAATGCCACTTGAGTTATTGTAAACAAGACCTGTGGGGCTTCAAAATGATTCCAGACTTTTTTGAAGATTTTTGCGATTTTTGGCTGCCGGATAATTCTTCGTTATGAACTTTGCTTTGTTCTTCCATGATAGTCCTCAGTGCCTGGGAAACTACAGCTCCCCAGTCTACCCCGGCTTACAACGTTTGTGCGGAGGGAACCAATAGGAACCTTCTTAGACAACTGCAACAGCCATTTATTATTGCGGTCAGCAGTCTAGTTTTTCGACCCCCAAATAATATTTAAGACGCATCCTGGGTCGGAGCTGCAGCACTGAACATGTTACTAATTTAGTTATATGCTTAAATACATGTAACTAACTAAACCACTGAATACTTGAATGCCTTTTATAAACTGCTTTTAAACTTCTACCTGCTCGTTTGCACATTGTTCTTGCCTCATTGCTCACTTGCTGTGTTACAATTTCCCTGCCTGCACTGTTTTCCCCAAATTGCACTTTTTTACGGTCGGGAGTCTGGTCTTCTGACCCCGAGGGCTACTTATTGTGCATCTTGGCATGGACGAGGAGCACTAAACAGCTTGCTTATTTACTTATACCCTGAAGTACAAGAAACTCACCTAACCATTGAATATTTGAACATCTTTTAAAAACTGCTTTTAAACTTCTACCTGCTTGTTTTGCACATTGTTCTTGCCGCATTGCTCTCTTGCTCTGTCACAGTTTCCCCGCCTGCACTGTTTTCTGAATATTGCACTTATTTTTCGGTTCTAGGGTCCACTCTGGCTTCTGCCAATAGGAAACTTCCTAGACTAGTGTAACCGCCATTGTTTGAAGCGGTCAGCATTCTAGTCTTCCGACCCAGAGGACTATTTATGCTGCATCCTTGCATGGACGTGCAGCACTGAAGAGATTTTTTATTTACTTATACGCTGAAATGCATGAAACTACCCTAACCACTGATTACAATACTACTTTAAAACTACTACTACTACTACTACTTTAAAACTTTTACCTGCTTGTTTTGCACATTGTTCTTGGCCGCAGTGCTCGCTCGCATCATCACAATTTCCTTGCCCACACTGTTTCCGGCATATTGACTTTTATGTTTTGGTTCCCCGGTCTGACCCGGCTTACACCGTTTGAGTGGAAGAAACCAATAATTATCTTCCTAGATTACTGCGACCACCATTTTTTGACATGGTCGGCAGTCTATTCTTCTGATCCTGATTGCTATTTAAGCCGCACCCTGGCACAAACGCACGGCTGGCATGCTAAATTTCTGCCAAAGGCAAGCCTGTCTAAGCCCATCCATGCCCGAACGCTGCCAGCTGCTTGGATCCCTTCTCCTTTTTTACTTAGGTAAATAAAATGCCTTTCCTATGTTATGTCAGCACTGAACTAATAGATATTAGGGAAAAGGAAGTCTTACACAGAACCCCTAGTCTACCTTGTACCTCACCTCTCCCTTTGGAACTGGAGGGCATACATGCTTGCAGATCCTGTGATTTTGTGTGTTCTCTGTGTACGTCCTAGGAGGTCCGCACCATCCAGAGCTATTCCAACCCAGGCAGACAGCGTGTATGGATGACAGTCCCCTTCCTGGCAAAGTAATAGGCTCATCATTGAACTGGGTGAGTGACCAGCTTCTGCTACACCCTCTACTGTATTGCAACCTCCATACCCAAAAATGCAATTGGACTATGGGATCTTCTTTCCACTAATCAACCTGATATCTGTTTCATCTCTGAAACATGTCGTCATGCTTTAGCACTTCCTAGCATTTCCCCCTGACTACATGCTAATTAGACTAGATAGGGAGGCTAAAACAGAAGGAGGAGTTGCCATCACTTTCCTTGACTCTACAAAAATCACTTTATTGGATTCCCTTCTCACCAATTAGGTGGAGCTCTGTATCTTTAAACTGGAGATGCTACCTGGTGTGGTCTGGAAAGGCACTCTAGTGTACTGCCATCCTGGATCTAAGAAATACTACAGCAACAAATTAATAGAAGGTTTAGCACCACATATTATAATTTCTGACAATTTTATGTTGTTAGGTGATTTTTTCTATCATGGCGAGCTGGACTCCAATCCAGAAACCATACTTCTGCTTTCAGATCTTGAGACGGTAGGTCAGCATCAAAAAGTGTCTGGCCCCCACTCACAAAGCAGACCATACTTTGGATCTAATTTTTACAAATTCTCCTAACCTCCTAGTGGACTTCCCAAGCTCATTGTTCCGGACAGACCATTTCTCTATTAACTTCCAGCTCCACATAAAAGGAGAACTAACTGGCCACAAGACGGCAGGCCTTAGAGTGACCAGCCCTTGGAGGAAGGTCTTGCTTGCCTCTTTCATGCTCTTCTTTTCAACTCAACTCTATAATGACCTCAGACACTAACATTGCCGTGGAAGATTTCCAGAGTTCCTTTTGACAAGCCTTAGATAATATTCCTCGTACTGAACTTAGCCATACTAAGCTAAGTAAAACTCATGCTTCTTGGTAGTCAGAGCATTTCTAAATAGAAAAATCGGCGTGCAAAAATCCCTCCCCAAAACAAATGGCTATAAATCGGCATAAAGAACCTGCCATAAAACTATCAGAGAAACTTGTAGGTCCCACATAGTCAACAGGATTAATAATGCCAGAAATTTGACTAAGGAATTATACCAGTTCCTACAAGAGTTCTCAGACCTACTGCCTGCGCTTCCTCTATCCCAGCATCCCAGTTTCTGTGTGACACCATCGCAGATCGCGAGGAAAACATCTCTAAAATCTACCAAAACTTTTCTAGTTTCAATACAGATTCAGAAATTTTCCTTTCTGTTTCTTCAGCCAGCAACCACTTTGGATGCGTTAAACCAATGACCTCAGAGAAAGTCTTTGTCCAGATGAGCAAAACCAAATTAGGTTCACCTTATAATCCTTCTCCCCCACACATTATGGTGACCTTGGCTTCTTCACTTCTTCGAATCACCACTTGTCTATTTAACCTCTTTTTTTAGCTCTAAAATGCTTCCTTCACGCTAAAAAGTCACTCACGTAATTCCAATGTTGGAGAAACTGAATGCGGATCTCCTTGAGCTTTCCAACTTCAAGCCCATATCGCTGCCTCCATATCTTAGTAAATTCATAGAGACTTTAGTGAATAAACAACTTTTATCTTACCTGAAGGCCCATTCCCTTCTGGATCCTTCTCAGTCAGGTTTTCAAGCCCCCTACATCACAAACTGCACTAGTGGTGGCATTAGATACCATCAGACTCTCCCTTGATGAAGGTCTTCCAAGTATGTGGGTACTACTCGATTTATCTGCCACATTCAGCACCATCTCACAGTGTATCCTGATCCAGAGACTCAGAGACTGTGTCAGCAGAAAATTTTTAGGATGGCTTAAAAATGTTCCTAGTAACTGAACTCAAGCTGTCCTTCCAGAAGCCTAAAAATCCTGTACCAAAAGCAGATTAAGTAAATGTATGAAGAAAATTGCTTGTTGGATGGCATGGAACTGTCTACAACTAAACAGCAATAAAACAGAGATTCTGCTATTTGGTGAGGCCCATGCACTTTGGTCGGGTGACCTGTGGACTCCAAAACTTGGCATGGCACCCCACACCACCCCACCCAAAACATTTATTTAAAAACATGGGCATCCTATAGATGAAAATGTCTCCCTGAGGGAGCAGGTAAGCTCTACCTACTGTGCATGCTTTGCGATCAAATGCCTGCTCAGGATGGCATTCCAATAGCTGCTGCTGCAAACAAGGAAAATCCTTACTCATGCACTTATTGTAAGCTGCCTAGATTATGGCAACGACCTCCTCATTGCATCAAATTTAAGCACTTCTGTCCAAGCTTCAGGTGGTTTAGAACACGGCTGCCTCTTCGGTCTGTAAACACCTTCCGAGCCCACTTTGAAATCCCTTCATTGGCTGCGAGTGACAAAACTATCCTTGTTTAAGCTCCTCTTCCTGGTTCATGAAACTTTGTTAAGGAAGGGCCCCCTCTACCTTCAAAAGAAACTGCAGCCATACCTGCCAATTCATAACCTTAGATCCAGAGGGCAATTCGTGCTATGCCTATGCTGCTAGATATGGTGGCAATCTTTCTCCTATCTTGCTTCCCACCACTGGAACAGATTGCTTTTTCACATCCGGTCCTGTTCTGACTTTTCCAGTTTTAAAAACCTGCTAAAGACTTGATTCTTTTAACTCCCCCTTCTAATCCCGTCTTCTTGTTCATGTGCCAAAGCGCTAAGAGAACCCTTCTGGGGTGATTTGTTGTTCGCTCTACAAATCCCATTAACATTACCAATGGTGCCGATCTGTCTCCGGTATGTCAGCTGAGCACATCACATGGCTGGGTGTGAGGTCCAGGAGCAGGTGCAAACCAAATCTCCTGCTCACCAGGTTCCAAGGACATGCACAGCAAGGGTTGCTCCCAGCCCTCTCGGGAAGGGGAGTATTTTGGTCCTGAGCCCCTCTTCTCATCTTTAGTCCATCCCAGCTTCTCACTTGCATGGCTGACCATCTGCCCCTGGCTAGGATGCAGTACTTAGCTGCATTGTCACAGCACCCTCCAATCCCTTGTTACTATCTGGGGCTCGGTATTGCATCCCAGCATCACTGAGGTCACACCGAAGGGGTCAATCGCTCCCACAGTGCCTCAAGAGCACCAATATTGTGCCTCAGTGGATGGGAGCCCTGGTCCAGCACATCTCCTTGGCTATGTTTCTCAAGTCTTGCCCCTTTGTCTGGGCCCATTGTTATATACATCTGAGACCTGCACTACTTCCCCTCCAAAAGCTTTGTTATTTGAAACAGACTGTTCAACCTTCTAATGTAAAACATATGCCGATTCTGTTAGAAAATGGTGAGCCAATTCTGTTCCCTTGGTCCAAGGAATACTTTATTTTTCAAAAACTGTTTATCACCTGGCATAGTCAGGATGGTGTTCATACCCTTCCTGGTCTATATTCTTATCATTCCTACTTTTATGAGCGCGCTTCCCCTAGGACTAGGGTGTGACGATACATAGTAATTTTTTGCTATCAAAGTTCTGGAGAAATCTTTGCTACTTTAGGACATCTATGTAAAAATCGTGATACTTGCACAGAAGATATACTTTGCAGAAAACAGATACTGTTCTTATCTTGGTCAGTGCCATTGTTTCTAGAAAAGGTCAACAAAATGTGAAACTGCACTCTACCTTGGTATTATGACACACATATGAAAGCTGTGTGAATTGCCCCATGCAGACCATTTTTTGGCTTAGCTGGGTTATAATAATGTGAAAATTATCTCTGTGTACAGTAAAATACATTACAAAGGAGAATAAATCTGCAGTGTATGCATCTTTCACACAACTTGTCACTCCCAGGACTATTTACGATAAGTATGTTCTTCAAGCCCTCTCTAGCAATGTCCTTCAAAGGCCATCATGGCTAGGCTTGGCAGGTCACCCACAACATAACCCCTCCTGTGGGATGATGTGATCTCCAGCACTGATGTTCACTAAACCTAAGTGCACAGATGATCGAGGACCATCAGCTGGTCTCTCACGGAACTGCAACAAAGCAAACTTGGCGGTTAGTGCTGTCAACATTGTCTTTCCTATTTGTTGGCTTCAAGAAACTCTATGATCTCATTGATCCATGATCAATATGAGATCATGGGGCATGGAAAGCCCTAAGAAGCAGACCATTACTTTAACATAACAGTCAAAAGACCTGTTTTAGAGACTGTCAGATAGGTTACTCCATCACAAATGCGCTGGAATACCCTGTTCACCAAACTTCGGTCTGAGGACATGCCCGAAGTACTAGGGATTTTTCCGATGTGCAGTTTGCAAAATGCTTTTTTCTGTGTATAAAAGCCAAAGTGTGAATAGGTGACTTGTTACCAAATCACATTTTGCTTTTGCAATGTGGTATTAGGAAGGGGCGTGTTTAGGGCGTCCTGTCCTAATACTGAATAGCACTGGTCTGTATGAATGTTTCGCAGCCAGAATGTGGTAAAAATAAATCGTATTTTACAGACTCATTAAAGGAGGTGGTAACCCATTTCCAAACGGGAAGGTGTCCTGAAGGGACCTTTCTCCTTTGTGAATGTGAATGCAACCATTTTTTAGAGCAGACAGTGGTCCCAGGGCCCACTGCCTGCCCTTGAAAAATTAAATGAAAACTTTTCATTTTTGTTTTTGTAATGAATGACATTTTTCTTTGAGGAAAACGGGCCGCATTACAAAAAAAATGCTTAATTTAGAAAGCAGTCACAGACATGGTGGTCAGCTGATCCCAGCAGGCCACCATCCCCGAAATTGTGGCCATTCCCAAATTTGTAGCTAATTGCGACCTTCCTCATGAATATTAATGAGTCAGGACCCACTTGGGAATAATCGAAGTGTCTGAGACACTGTAGTCATGCCATTTTGCAATTTCCTAATAACGAATTACAATTATTAGGAAATTGCAAACCACTTTTTTCCTACAGCTGACCCATAGTCACACAAGACGGGACACTGGATTGAGCACAAAATACCTTGCGACCGGGCCAAATATCAGTTTCAAAGTTCCTGCAAAACCATTGGCGTAGAATTACCAAAACCTAGCACAATACAAAACAGTACCCAAACCTGTTGAAGTTGCTGTGCTGCATTGCACTACAAAAAGAGAGCAGTATACCGCCATAGTTAACAAATATGGCCTGGTGCCGCTCTCTTCTCAAACTGGTACACAGTCAGGCTGCCTATCACCATGCACACACCTTTGCACTATGGTGAAAGGGCGTGTGAGTGATGTGTACTTTAGATTTTGCATTGGAAATGTTCCTATAACTCCACAAACGTTGAGACTTTGGATGTACAGTGAAGCACATATGCAATGTGTAAACTATCAGTAGAAATAACAAGATTTTTCCGAATTTGTGCTTGCCTCAAGGAAGTGTTTTTTGACACAAAGCCCAGTCTGACAAGTTTAGATAGAGTTTTGCATCAAAACTAGGAGTGCTTGTGCTGGAATGCCCAGGTACCCCTCTTGTCAGAAATTAGTAAACAGCAGAGCACATTTCCACAAATAGGGTACTTCTACAGTAAAGAAACGTTTATTTTTACACTGAAATTTAAATAAACTACAAAGACTTTGCACCATTTTACAGCAGTGAAAAGTCTTGATAGATCTGTCCCTTTTTGTTTGAGCTAGTCTTTCACATGCAAATATTTGGCGAAGAACATAACAACGAAGAACATAAATGATGCAAAACCGTAAAAATGGGAAATTCTGCAAGATTTTGCTCAGGTAAAACAAAGTCATTTAGTCCTGTCCAAAATAAATCGACGCATGTGCACACATGTTAAAGCACAGTCTATCACTAGCTGTGCTAATTCGATTATTAGGGGACTGCACTGGTGTCAGTTAAAGCACTGTAGACGGATCAGCAGTGTTTACAAACCAATTTGCTGCTGTCTGCTAGAATACATCTTCACCGAAGAGCATGTTACAGATACTGACAAGGCCAGTCTTCTGGTGCTGTTGCAAAGTTGATAGAATAATTAGTTGCTTAACATGACAAAAATAGGTGATCCTAAAGTCAATCAAGGGTAATCAGTGGAACAGAGAACATTTCAGAAACAGAGAGCTTATCTGGATATTAGACCTAACATTGTTTGTTCTGAAGGGCTGTACTTACGCCATGCAAATCAAGACGAGTGCTGAATAATTTTACAAGCTTATAGATTAATGTAGGAATCCATATTCCTTACTATCCATCTGATATCAAATATTCAACATCACTCTTTTTAAATATTGTAGTAATTATGATGATCACAATGGTAATCATTAATATTTCTATTAATATTACTGGTAGTAGCAGTATAAACACACACAAACCTATATATTTAGGTATTCACAGAAAAAACAAAGGTTGAAGTGATGTTATAGTTATGTGTTGAACTGAGACAAGAATTAAAGTTAAAACTAAACCAAAAGAATGTGAGTCATTAAGCAGTGCATGATGGGACACAAGTTATAGTTAATTGCCTAAACAGTAACTAGAGTATTTCAGTGGCTTTAGGTTTTTTCAATGTACATTTTTGTTTCATTTCAACAGCTGTCTATAATTTCACTTTAACTTTTGTTTTTTTCAGTGAATTTCTGTTTTGTTGTCATTGTCTAAATTGGTCAAGCACTTAACTGTCCACATGAGCAGAACTGCCACTATACAATACCTTAAACCCATTAGCTGTCACCGATATGTAGTTATAGTTATGTCAGAGTTTCCAATGTAAGAGTGCTTTTTTCACTAGTGACTTTGGCGCAGTTTGCTGAATCTTCTCAACATTTTCTAGACAAAATAAAATCATTTATCCACCTCAGCGTCTTCCTAGACTGTTTTGCACCAATCCTTCAATCGGAAGTCAGGAAAAAGGTGGGGTCCGAAAACATTGATTTCCCATGATATTGGAAATTTTCAGAAGCAATACAGAAAAAATGGAATTACACGAAATTTAGCAGAAATGTACTCGGAAAGTAAACTTTTTATTATTTGGTGTAAATCCGTTCAGCTTTTTTTAGAAATTCATGTTGAAAAAGGTGCTGCAGTGGTCACGAAGGGGTTAAAAGGGGTTAAAAAGACTTTTTGTGGCAGATACTCTTTGATTGGCCACTTTAAAGAGGACTAGTTAATCTTGATTGGTTAGCTACAACCTAAACAATATGATGGGACCACTATTACAGGACTCAGAGACATGACCACTGCATCCTGAAAATGAATAAAAAAAATAAAAGGAGGGTCATATAGGGAGGGGTCCTAAAGGAAACCCTCATTGATTGGCTGGACACAACATGGTTAACATGTTCTGGCAGCCATGACATGACTTAGGGACATTGTCCCCATTAAAATGCATTGTACTGAATGCCAGGTTTTAAATATCACAAAAGGAACACATTTATTGTGTGATAAGAGATTTTGGTGACAATATATATCATTTGTTGGTGATACCATACTTATTCTAGGAATTGGGGTGTATTCTAATATTTACCGTTACAAGATTGGCTTCTGCTATATATGAATGGTAAATTAAAAAAGAAAATGGATGCCTCTTCATGAGCTATGAGTGTGCATGTGTAGTGATACATGCAAACATATTCATTATTGCAACTTTATTTTCTATCCATTGTCAGCAGTAACTATTTTTCCACTTTTGCCAATACTGAACAGCATCAACAAAAAGAATTGGCAAAGCCAAACGTGAAGCTAACTGTGACAATGCTTGTTTTTCTATCAAAATTATATTTTTGACACTGATGCTACTCAAATAGCTCTTGCTCCTATTCTAGTTAGAGACAAGACACATACTAATCCATAAAATGAAATTAAAGTAACTTAGCAAATAACTTAGGGGCATATTTATACTTGTTTTGCACCGAATTTTCATTTTGTTATGCAAATTTGGTTAAAAACTAACTCCATATTTATACTTTGCCGCTAGACCCGTCTAGCAGCAAATTTATAGAGTTAAAGTCATTTTTTGGATGTGGAAACCTACCTTGCGTTAATGAGACACAAGGTAGGTGCTCCTGTGCAAAAAATGACTCTATGGCCTTAGCGCCATATTTAGCCCATCGTGCTAAAATCACTCACGGGGGAAGAGGGGTAAAATAATGGTGCAAAGCCTGCTTTGCACCATTATTTAACGCATGGGTCAAGGCAGGCGTTAGGGGACCTGTGGCCTTATTTCCATGGTGAAACACCATGGAATAAGCTCACAGGTGCCCTACCCAGGCCCCAGGGACAAACCCCCACCCACACCAGAGGGACAGCGGAGGATGGGGGACCCCATCCCAGGTAAGTATTAGTAAGTACAGGTAAGTGTATTATTTTATTTTTGAAAGTGCAATTGGGGGCCATGAAATGGGCCCCCCTACATGGCACTGGGTTCAATGGCAATGTCCAGGGGACACTGGTCCCCTGTGCTGGCCATTGGGGTGGTGGGCATGACTCCTGTCTTAAATAAGACAGGAGTCATGTGTTATGGATGGTTTTGCATCAGAAAATATGACGTTAGGCTGGTTAGAGTCTTTTTTTGTTTTTTTTTTTACTCTAAACTGCCTACCGTCATTTTTTTATGCAAAACCCCCTTCTCCCATACCACCACACCCACGCGGCTAATGTAATTTTTTTCACGCTGGCCCAGCCTTTGCACCTGCTTGCACCATTCCATAAATATGGTGCGCGGCTGGTGCTCAGGAATGATGCAAACTGGTGCAAAACTTTTTGGTGCAAAACTGCACCGTTGTTACTCTATAGAAAGTGTCCTCCTGTGAATGAAGGGATGAGTCTACAAGCTCATTGAGACAGGCCAACCATATATTACGTTTTTTTGTCTCAGAAGTGTTTAGTCCTACAACAGATATCCACAATTAGATGGTTCCCATGGTGTGCAGCAAAATAAGAAAGCAAAAGAGGGTTCCTCAATCATGAAGACATGCAAGACACAGGCTGAGGCAGAGTGTAAGGTTATAGAAGGCTGCTGCATAATAAGGAAAAAACCTGATTGTTTAAATAGGAAAATAAATTCTTAGGGACTTGAAAAGAGAGTGAGCTGAAGGGGGACCAAAATGAAGCAGTTTCCCATATACATCCCAACTTGAAGTCTTGGTTTTAGAGAGGCCAGAAGTAAGGCATTGTTGTAATCTTTGTGGAATAAGACAATTAACTGAAAGACAGTCTTAGGACTGTCAGATGACAGCATGGGGAGTGGTTGATCATAGCAAGCTAATGTACTGGAGAAATGAGGAGGATACTCAGTATAGCTGATCTACAAAAGATAGATTGTGGTTGATCAAATAGTAATTCCACATTTTAGCTGGTTTTATAGGAGGCCACAAAGTACCAAGACCAAGAGGCCTCCAAAAAGAAGACCAAACAGAGGGAGGTCACCCAAAGAAAACAAAAACGTTATTTTTTAACATTATATTTCAGAAACTTATATGGCATCCAGAGGCAATTGTTGAGTGGTAGCAGACACTTTTTTATTGTAAATTGCTTACATTACTGTTAAAATATACAATAATTGTATCATCATGCACATATGCTATGAGGGAGAAGCTAAATGAGAAACTGGGCAAACGTAAATACTGAATAGTTTAGAGGTTAATCAATCAATCAATCAATTTTTTTTTATAGAACGCGCTACTCACCTGTGAGGGTCTCAAGGCGCTGGGGGGGGGCATTCTGGATGGGGGCAGGGAGGGTCACTGTTCAAACAGCCGTGTCTTGAGGTTCTTTCTGAAGGGTAGGGGGTCTTTGGTTTTGCAAATGTTGGTGGGGAGGGAGTTCCAGGTTTTGGGGGCGAGGTAGGAGAAGGACCTGCTTCCTGTGGTGGTGCGTTGGATGTGGGGGACTGTGGCTAGGGCGAGGTCAGCTGATCGGAGGTTGCGTATGAGAGTGTGGAAGTTCACTCTCTTGTTGAGGTAGGTTGGGCCGGTGTTGTGGAGGGATTTGTGTGCGTGGATGAGGATCTAGAAAGTGATTCTCTTGTCTATGGGGAGCCAGTGAAGGGATTTGAGGTGTGGTGAAATTCGTTTGTGGCGGAAGAGGCCAAGGACGAGGCTTGCGGCTGTGTTCTGGATTCTCTGGAGTTTGCGTTTGAGTTTGAGTGTGGTGCCGGCGTAGAGGGCGTTACCGTAGTCAAGTCTGCTGCTGATGAGTGCATGGGTGACTGTCTTCCTGGTCTCTGGGGGAATCCATTTGAAGGATTTTTTTAGCGTGCGGAGTGTGTGGAAGCAGGAGGAGGTTAGAGCATTGATTTGCTGTGTCATGGAGAGGGAGGGGTCCAGGATGATGCTGAGGTTGCGTGCGAGGTTTGTGGGGGTGGGTGCGGGGCCTAGGGCGGTGGGCCACCAGAAGTCGTCCCATGTGGTTTTGTTGGGGCCGAAGATGATGATCTCAGTTTTGTTGGAGTTGAGCTTGAGGTGGTTAGTGGTCATCCAGTTGGCGGTGTCTGGGAGAGCAGCGTGTAGGTTGGTTTTGGCGGTGGTGGGGTTGCGGGTGAGGGTGAGGATGAGTTGGGTGTCATCTGCGTAGGAGAGGATAGTGATTCTGTGTACTCGGAGGACGTTTGCTAGGGGGGTCATGTAGATGTTGAAGAGTGTGGGGCTGAGGTACGACCCTTGGGGACTCCGCAGGTGATCTTAGTGTTGGAGCAGAAGGGTGGAAGGCGGACTCTCTGGGTCCGGTCGGTGAGGAAGGAGGTGAGCCAGTCTAAGGCTTTGTGGCGAATTCCTATGTTGTGGAGGCGTGTGCGGAGTGTGTGGTGGCAGACGGTGTCAAAGGCTGCGGAGAGGTCTAGGAGGATGAGTGCGACGGTCGCGCCTTTGTCGACTTTGGTCCTGATGTCGTCAATGCATGCGATGAGGGCGATTTCCATGCTGTGGTTCTTGCGGAACTCGGATTGTGAGGGGTCAAGTGTGTTGTTTGCTTCAAGGAAGTGGGATAGGTGGGCGTTGACTAGTTTTTTGGCAACCTTGGCGGGGAAAGGGAGGAGGGAGATTGGGTGGTAGTTGGAGAGGATCTCCGGGTCGGCTTGGGTGTTTTTCAGGAGAGCAGTGATTTCCGCATGCTTCCAGGGGTCTGGGTAGGTGGCGGAGTCAAAAGAGGAGTTGATTATGTTGCGGAGTATGGGGGCGATGGTTGGGCTGGCTTTGTTGTAGATGCGATGTGGGCAGGGGTCAGAGGGGGATCCGGAGTGGATGGAGTTCATGGTTTATTCGGTTTCTACGTGTGTGGTGGGGGTCCATGTGGAGAGTGTGGTGGGGGGTCAAGAGTGGGGGTTGGGTTGGGTGAGTGAGGGGTGTGTGTGGTGGGTGGGTGTGGTATGAAGCTGTTGTGGATGTCCAGAATTCTGTGGAGGAAGTGGTTGGAAAGGGCGTCACATAGGGACTGAGTGTGTGCGTGGTCTATGTTGCTGGCTTTGGGTTTGGCAAGTTCATTTATGATGGTGAAGAGTTCTTTGCTGTTTTGAGAGTTGTTGTCAAGGCGTGTCTTGTAGTGATCTCTTTTGGCGGTGCGTATGAGTTGGTGATGGGTGCGAATGGTGGTTTTGAGGGTGGAGAAGTAGGTTGAAGAGGGTTCTAGTCGCCATATTTTTTCAGCTCGGTGGCATTTGCGCTTGGAGTCTTGGAGTTGAGGGGTGAACCATGGGGCGTTCTTGATGTTGCGTGTGGCGATGTGTTTTCTGAGAAGATTCGTGAGGGACCCCTTAAGAAAGAGGTTTAGCTAAAGATCAAAAGTGGTGAGGTCTACTGTTTATGTAAGATTGGTCAAAAATAGATGTCAACTAAAATAGGGAATTTATACCTATTTGTTAGAATTGGCATCATTGGTGTGGTCTCCCTTAACTTTTTGCCTCTGTTCCCCAGGTTATTGATGTGTGCTGGACTCTGAGTTTGCTGTTTTGTTTTACTCTGGGCACTTTACCACTGCTAACCAGTGCTAAAGTGCAAGTGATCCTTTACAAAATGTGTATGTAATTGGCATACCCATGATCGGCATATTTGATTTATTAGTAAGTCCCTAGTACAGTGCACTAGAGGTGCCCAGGGCCTGTAAATCGAATGCTACTATTGAACCTGCAGCACTGGTTGTGCCACCCACATAAGTAGTTCTGTAATCATGTCTTAGACCTGCCACTGCCGTGTCTGTGTGTGCAGTTTTAACTGTAAAATTCGACCTGGCAAAGTGTACCCACTTGCCAGGCCTAAACCTTCCCTTTTCTTTCATGTCAGACACCCCTAAGGTAGGCCCTAGGTAGCCCCAAGGGCAGGGTGCAGTGTATGGTTAAGGTAGGACATATAGTAATGTGTTTTATATGTCCTGACAGTAAAATATTGCTAAATTCGCTTTTCACTGTTGCAAGGCCTGTACCTCTCATAGGTTAACATGGGGGCTACCTTTAAATCTGATTAAAGTGTAGATTCCCTGTGGGAGCGGATGGACATGTGGATTTTGGGGTCTCTGAGCACACAATTTAAAAATACATCTTTTAGTAAAGTTGATTTTAAGATTGTGTGTTTGAAAATTTCCACTTTTAGAAAGTGAGCATTTTTTTGCTTATACCATTGCTGATACTCTGCCTGTTTGTGTATTCCCTGTCTGGGTCAGTTTAACAGTTGGGCTGGTTGCACCTCACACTAGACAGTGACACAAAGGGAGCTGGTGTGTAGTCTACATTTCCTGATGAGCCATCTGTGCTAGGAGGGAGGGGAGGAGTGGTCACTCACACCTGAAAGGGCTGTGCCTGCCCTTGCACAATGTAGTCTCCAACCCCCTGGTGAGTGGCTGGGGCTTGGCCTGGGCAAGGCAGGATTTCACATTCAAGAGAGACTTTTCTTTGAATTAGGCCTACTTCAAAGGAGAAATTGGGTATAAGAAGGGCACCCAAAACCACAGACTTGAGAACATTTCTGGAAACCAAGAAGAACCTCTTCCTGGAGAAGAGCTGAAGAGCTGAGGAAGAAGAGCTGCTCTGCCTGTGGCTGTGCTTTGTGGAGCTATCCTGCAGTTGCTGCTTTTGACAGAGTAAGAGGGCAAAGAGTGGACTTTGTGTGCCTTCCATCTTGTGAAGATCTCTAAGGGCTTGATTTAGAGCTTGCCTCCTGTTGTTTGAAGTCTCAGGGACAGCAAAGACTTCTCTCTGCCAGCACTTGGAGTCTCTCGAGAGACTCCTACTCTGCCCTGTGGTGCCCATCCAGTTCCTGGGACTTTGAAAGGAGGACCTGGCAGCCTAAGAGGAAGAAATCCACGCATAGAACGCCATGCGGGGAAAAGATCGACACAACTCCGATCTCTGGCTGGGAAATTGATGCATTGCTGGCTTTGCTGCTGAAAATCGACGCTCGCCTGCAAAACGACCCAAAGATCGACGCCCGGGGGTGGAGAAATGACACACAGCATCGCTGACAGAGGCTGGTGAGATCGCAACCTGCGCTGTGTGGTTTTTGGAACATCGTGCGGCTGGATTTCTGACGCATGTACCGCTGGGATGGTAAAAACAACGCAAGGCCTGCCCGGACCTGAGAGTGCTGACCGGATCGACGCATTGCTCTCCTGCGGAGAGAAGAAACGACGCACCCCGACCTGGCAAAAGGAGAAACAACGCAAGGTCTCGCTCGTGAGTGAAATCAACGCATTGCAAGCACTTTTTGACGCACACTCGCCTACGCGGGGTTATTTTTGATCCACCCAAGGTACATTTTCACGCATGAGGGCTGCCTTTAAAAATGATTAAAGCGTAGATTCCCTTTGGGAGCAGATAGACATGTGGAGTTTGGGGTCTCTGAGCTCACAATTTAAAAATACATCTTTTAGTTGGTTTTGAGTTTGTGTGTTTGAAAATGCCACTTTTAGAAAGTGGGCATTTTCTTGCTTAAACTATTCTGTGACTCTGCCTGTTTGTGGATTCCCTGTCTGGGTTAGTTTGACAGTTGGGCTGTTTGCACCCCTCTCTAGACAGTGACACAAAGGGAGCTGGGGTGTAGCCTGCATATCCTGATGAGCCATCTGTGCTAGGAGGGAGGGGAGGAGTGGTCACTTACACCTGAAAGGGCTGTGCCTACCCTCACACAATGTAGTCTCCAACCTCCTGGTGTGTGTCTGGGGCCTGGCCTGGGCAAGGCAGGATTTCACAAACAAGAGAGACTTTCCTTTGAAGTAAGCCTACTTCAAAGGCCAAAATGGGTATAAGAAGAGCACCCAAAACCAAAGACTTTACATCACTTCTGGACATCAAGGGGAACCTCTGCCTGGAGAAGAGCTGAAGAGCTGAGGAGAAGTGCTGCCCTGCCTGTGACTGTGCTTTGTGGAGCTATCCTGCAGTTGCTGCTTCTGCCCGTGCAAGGGGACAAAGACTGGACTTTGCTGTGCATTCCTGCTTGTGAAGAAATCTCCAAGGGCTTGTCCTGAGCTTGCCTCCTGTTGTTGAAGTCTCAGGGCCATCAAAGACTTCTCCTGCCCGCACCTGGACTCTCTGCTGAGACTCCTGCCCTGCTAAGTGGCGCCCTATCCAGTTCCTGGTGCCTTGGAAGGTGAAGCGGGCAGACCAAGACTTCGTGGCAGAAATCAACACTTCACCAGCATCGCGGCTGGAAGATCGACGCACGCAGCTAGAGAAACGACGCGCAACACCCGCTGACAGAGGCTGATAACATCGCAACCCACATAGCGCGGTTTTGCTGATACCGTGAGGCAGGATTTTCGATGCAAACCCTTCTGTGCACGGAAAAACAATGCAAAGCCTGCCTGGACCTGAGTGCTTGCCCGGATTGACGCATCGCTCTCCTGCGGAGAGGTAAAACAACATACGCCGACCCGAGAAATGACGCATGGTCTCACTTGCAGGTGAGAATTCGACTCATCACTAGTCTTTTCTGACGCACACTCGCCCGTGTATGTTATTTTGATGCTACCCAGGTACTTTTCAATGCTAACAGTGTTTTTACTGTTTTCTCAATAATTTAAGACTCTTTTGCTTTTAAAATTAATAACTTGACTTGTGTATGTTGGATTTTTATCGCTTTGGTCCTGTTTTGTTTAGATAAATATTACCTATGTTTCTAAACCTGTGTTGTGTCATTTTGTAGTGTTTTGTCTGAGTTACTGTGTGTGTTGGTACAAATACGTTACACCTAGACTCTGAAGTTAAGCATACCTGCTCATGCCAAGCTACCGGGGGGGGGGTTAGCTTAGGGTGATTCTCCTTTACCCTGGCTAGAGTGAGGGTCCTTGCATGGACAGGGGGTGACCTGACTACCAACCAAAGACCCCATTTCTAACACTATTCATACATCGATAAATGATGATGGGAACATTCTTAGTTGATATGTTTCTAATGTTGTATGAATTATATTTTTAGCCTCCCCAAGAGGGGGGTTTACCATGTTCATTCAAGGAGGTTTAGCCATGAGAGATAGGTTTAGCGGGGAGCAGGAGGTGAAGATGATAAAATGCATGTCTCCGACATTGATGGCTTGTCCAGTTAGCATGCTTAATTTGTGCTTGTTGCTTCCGGTGCTGAGCAACGGTACTTATTTTTGAGGGTGGGTGCTTAGTCTTCTGCCACAAGCATTTGCTGCGAGCAAAAGACACATATGGGAAAGATGGAAGAAGAGAAAAATGAAAAAACGTCACAAATGTAGAAAGCAGAAAGCTGCTAGAGTGAGCTGAAGGGGCAAGGAGTGGCTGTAAATAGATTGAAGTATTCCGTGCTCGCACATTTCAATGCAGCAGCCACATGTTTAAGAGGAGGGTTTTGGGAACCGGTGCGTTTTTATTTACAAATTAAGCACTGCCAGTTAGGGGTTCTACAAAATGGGCACATTGACTTTGGATACATTGAACTTTGCAGTTCTGATAGTATTACCTGAAACATTAGACACTTTATAATGAAGAAACATCAGATGCATTCATATCTGGATTGTAGGGGTAAGCACATTGTCATGGTGCAGACACTCTTTTTTTCAGCAGCAGGATGGGATACGTTTAGGACTTAATAGAGGGGGAAGTTAGTCCATAGCGTTTATTCTGGGTATATCTGAGTGGTTTTAATCTGGGTATGGTCTTGAGGCCCCTTTTCTGTTTTCAATGTAATGAAAAAGAGGTCACATCTGCCATTGTATGAACCCTTTGAAGTGCTAGGGATGAGAAATGTTAATCACTAGATCAGTCATTAGAGACTGACAGACGCATGGGTCATAAACACCAGGAATGGAGAGAGTATTTCTTCTATTCCCCAGTGCATGATTTACATATCTGACATGTTTCTGTGCACGCCTCGTATACGTGCCACAATCACAAATGCAGAGTACCTAAGTGCTTGTCTAACTGTAACCCACTTGCAATAATATTCCAATTCGGAGACTACCATGGAGATCCTGGGTACAGCCAAAACATAAAGATATTTGGAACTGCTTTCCAGAAATCAGGGCACATCATTCCGGTCCTTTGATGAAATCTCTGCATCTTTATAATATTTGGAACTGAACGTGTCAATTATCCAATAAAATGAGATCAAGGTTCTTGAGAAATGATGCATTGAACTTCAGAATTCAGCAAATACGTGCCACCAAAGAAAACCACGTGGAAGAGGGTCAACATTGATATACATTGTTTACAAGAGATACTGGCAGGCAGACAGGGTGGACAGTGTTATTGTTGTTGATACAGCGAGGGGCCATAATGTCGTCCCAAAATCAGCAAGGTGAGGTAGTGCTTTCCTAATTGAAGATGAACAAAGTATTTACTATTACACACATCTATATGAATGCGACACCATAGTGAATCTGGATGTGATGACATTACATTAATAACACACACTTTCAGACTTTGACAGAAGACCAAAGAGAGACAATCAATGAACCAATCACAAAACAAGAAGCGAAGGGAGTGATAGATGAGCTGGTGAATGGAAAACCCCTAGAGACTGATGGATTTCTGCTACACTGTTATTGCACATATGTGGATATATTAAACCCCAAACTAGCAGTGGTGTGTGGGAAGATAAAAACACAGGGCTTATTATCAAAAACACAATTGGAAGCACATATAATGGTGATTAAAATGTATATGATCACTTGCCAAACTAAGATGTGATCCCCTGCATAGGGAATCTGACACAGAATCGGTGGTGCATGAAACAATGATAGCAAGGGGAAGGGGCAGGTAAAAATGCTACACATAGCCTACTTCAACATGGAAAAAGAGGCCCTAGAAGCAGATGAGAATTTGACATGGATAGTGAGCTAAGTGACAGGGAATGGAAAATAACTTT
The DNA here is from genome assembly GCF_031143425.1 of Pleurodeles waltl. Taxonomy (NCBI): domain Eukaryota; kingdom Metazoa; phylum Chordata; class Amphibia; order Caudata; family Salamandridae; genus Pleurodeles; species Pleurodeles waltl. The sequence goes on along the minus strand of NC_090441.1, from coordinate 145,234,742 downwards.
ACTGTTTAGAATGAAAGAGTGGCAAAATGCCCGCTTTTGACTAATTCAAAGTAATTATGTGTACAGAACACATTTGACCCCCCCCCCCCAAAAACGTTTGAAAACATGTATCAATGACTAATTAAGCTTACTCTAGGTGGTAGGAATCAGGGCTGGATTTCATTCATATAGTAATTAAAACAGGATTGGGCCCTAGATGTGTCTCTTGGGCCTGCAGAGCAGGACACAAAAATTCCTAGTGTAGAATCTTGGACTTAACACTGTTGTTGGCTAAATGCTTATTTGCCAAGTACTGGAAATTGTGCATAGCAACTGCTCACGCTGAAAGGCTAGAGGTATTGAAGTGGGCATACACAGAAAAATTACAATGAATGCTATGTGGGCAGCAACCGGCAGGGAGGACCTGCATATGTGGGACAACTGGATGAAAGTGGTATTAACTAAGCAAAATGATCGTAATACTACTTCACCAGCAGAGGGACACTGAGGGTCTGATTTAAGAAAAGTGGTGTTGCACCCAGTGCAGTGCCAATTTTCTTGCTCCCCTTAGCGCCCCCCTAATGCCAGCATGTGTGCACCATATCTAACATACGGCGCACCATGGCGGTAGTTAGGGAACTAGTGTCAGAATTGTTAACGCTAGTTTGGAACTTTGCAGGATTAGCATCAAATCTTTTGACGCTAATCTTGCAAATCTCATAGAGGCCTATTGTAAACAATGGTGTGCCTCCTTTTAATGCCTGCATTAAAAATGCTGAAAAAAATGACGCAAAGAAATCTTTTAGATTTATTTGTGCCATTTTTTCAGCCCCCCTAACTAGGGAACACTCCCTTTTCATACATTAAGACTGCAGCAGGCATAATGTAGTGCAAAGGGTTGCAAAGTTATGCAATGCATGCATTAATGGTGCCCTAGAAGGGCGCTCCTAGTGTTTGAATGGTGAGTTTCAGGTTGTGTTGTTGTCACAATGGCTAACAAATGACCATGGGTCAGAAACACATAACCTCAATGTGTACTACTGATCTGTCTCTGCATTGTTGATATTTGAGCAATATTGTGCATACTGTCACCTACATGAAAATAAAAAGATGTTGAAAAAAAAGATGAACACTGCAGTGAATCACTTTGAAAAAGATTTTCCCAGAGGCATCCTGGCACCACATCCCAAGAGCCCGGGAAAACAGAAAAGTGATTGGGATGAATGTGTTTAGCCTTCAGGTGCATTAGATTTGTATTATTATTAGGAGTATGGTAGGAGGTGGGCATAGAGAGATGGAAGATAGGGGCCTGACTGTTCTTCTTGTTTGATTCTTTTTGGACAGCATGCTCCTGTGCAAGTGCAGTGCTTTCTATTGAGTGAAACAGGAATGGGGAAACATATTTGGACCCTGATTACCAAAGCCAGAGAATGAGATTATCTGTCAATATCCTCAGGTGCAAGGACAAGATGGGAAATAATATAAAAATAGACTCTGCTGGGTATGTGTGGAGTTACGTTGTTCAGATATCTTTAATCATAGCTTTTGTGTCTCGAAACTGAGAACAACCAGTGTTTTCTCTCTTGTCTATCTGCTAACAAATTAGGGGATTGCAGTGTTTAAATTCTACTTGCGGTTGAGAGTAAAATATTTCCATGGCATTCCCCGAAAATAATGGTCTTAAAAACAAAGGAATCCTTCATTGCAGTAAGCATCGTGGTATTATTGTACATTTATGGTTCCAGTCAGCTTTCTACTAGGAGTGGGTCAAGCAGCATAATCAGTATGTAATTAGGAATCATCCTTAAGTGAATCAAATAGATATTCCTATGCTTTCTCTGCCTAAGGTTCTCAGTCACAGTGGCACAGATCATGTACCAGTAATGTTTTTTTTCTGGCACCATCTATCCAAAAAGCTTTTCACCACAGAAAAACTAAACGAAAGCCTCATGAGTCCACTAGGCGATATCCACCTCCAAGCACCCACCTGTCTCATCTCACATATGGTGTTGCCTTCACTAAGGAGAGGAAGGTCTTTCTTCTAAAAGGAATAGGGTTTTCCAGTGATATTCAAAGGTAGATATGCCTGATAATCTCTGAAACAAATTTCTCTTCCCATCCTGAGTCCATTATGTGGGTTTTATTTGATATTCCAATTGCTTAACTTCTCAGTATTATAGGTAATCAAAATCAAATCCTTCCATTCAATTTTTAATACCTGATTGGCTTTGTGCTGTGAATTTGGTGTGTGTAGTACTTTCCCAAAAGAAGGTAGGAAATCATTATAATCATATTGTTCATTTAAAGGCAGGCCGTATAGCCCCATATGGAACTCTTTAAAGCAAGTTGCCTCTGTAGATGGGTATTTGGAAAATATATTGAGGTTTTAATATTGGCATACAGAAATATTGGAGAAAACATTGTGATACAGAAATATTGTGATGCAGAAATATTGTTGTCAATATTTTTTTTTTCAAGTAAGTAATATCGTTAACAAGTATTTTGTTGTTGTTAATATAATTTTCTGTAATATAGCTGTAAAGAATATCATTTTTTAATAATTTTAATGATTTCGTTCATATATTTATGTTATGTTATTATTGTTAGTAATTTTTTAAAATATACTTAGTAATTTCAAGTGATTTTGAATTTTTGATTTAATCGTTAATAGTAATTTTCAGTATTGTATTGAGTGTTCAGTTTGCAGAGGTATAGAATGGGAAGTTAATTAGGTAATAATTGATTAACAATTTATTTTAAATTTATTATTAATTATTTAATTTATCATTAACTATATACATTATGCAATAATAATTTAGTTTAGTTACATATTAGGTGTGGGCTGCTGGGTTTAGGGGCCACAGGGTGGAAGTTCATCAAGTAGTTATTAATTAATTATATTTATCATTAATTGTTGGTTGATTATAAATTATCTGCATAAGGCAATACTGACCGGTATAGCAAGGAGGGAACCTGGCTTCCTGCTGATGGAGCAGGATGGGAGTTTGCCTTGCAGACGCAAAGACAAAGAGCAGCTGAGTCTGAGAGCCTTGTCAGGAATAATAATAGCTGCGGCATTGGGGAAAGATAAGTCCCAAGATATTTTATGTTTATCAGTGGCCACCTGTACCTATTTTCAATACAGCAGCTACTCCATTCTCACCTCCATGATGGTCAATGCCTTTCAGTGGAGCCGAACAGCATCAGAGTCCAGCAAAGGGCATGCAGTGTACTGGTGTGTTTCTTTCTGCGGCAGTGTGAGCGGAGTCCACGCAGTTCATTGACCTGACTGTGCAAGCGGATTAAGGACATGCAGACCTCTCTGGGGGAGTGCGGATGGGTGCACGGAGTTGAAGTCGGCAGCCCGGATGTCAGTGGTGGTAGGGTCAGTGTTGGTGCCGGTTTCTGCCATTGGAAAGAGTGGTGTAAAGCTGTTGGGCTGAAGGAGGCCAGCAGACATAGATGGGTCTGTAGCAAAACGACAGAGCTTTCCGGCCCTGCAGTGAGTACTGAGAGGGACTTGGTGTCTGCTGCAGGGGTAGTGGGAGGGGAAGGCTGGAAGGAGTAGCACTAACGTGCTAGTTGCCTCAAAGACTCAAAGAAAGAAGACAGTATTGAAGGAATCTAGGCCACACGCTCCAGTTAGAGCAAGTAGGGAGATCTAATGATAGTATTTGTAAACTGTCTGATTTACCTGGGCTAAACAGGAGAGCTAGTATTTGTTTGGGAGGAGACAATAAGATTCTTCAGAGGACAAATTCAGCCTTAAAAGTGACAGCCTCTCTCAGGTCTTTCTTCAAGGTGAGGACGGAAGATTAGATGGAGGAAGGCAATGTGTCTGTACTGGGGAGTGGCCAGGTAGTTTAACTTCTAGGTGGGGGGAATGTGAGCAAAGCTCGGATGAAACTAGATCAGAGACCGCAATAAACCTAGTAATGGGTTCAGGTATCATCTTAGCTAATAGGTTTGAAACACTTGAGAGACACCACAGGACACAGGGAGGGTAGAGGATGAATGTTTCACATCAAAAAAGTGGGGATCAGGACCATCCCCAGTTCCAGGACCAATTTAAGTCAGCAATTGGTGAACCCTAGTGAAGAGAGGTGGTAATGTGATGACCAATTTCTTTAAGATGTTGAACCTCTTATTGGAATTAAAAAAAGGTCTTGAGGCTTCTGAAATAAAGCAAAGAGAGATACAAAGCACATGTGATTTTTGAGAAAAAATTGGATTACCTAACCGCTCATACTGAGACTTTGGTAAAGGAGATAGGTAATTTACATGCCACATTAGAGGTAAATGCAACAGAAATCAAGAGTTTGAGGCAAAGGAACAGAGAGGTCCTGGATAGAATGAAAAGACTGGGAAACGATGCGAGAAGGAATCATTTGTGGTTTTTAAATGTGCCAGAGGGGCCTGAGGGTAAAGACCTTGTTGTGTGGCTACTGCTGGATTAGGACGGCATCACCACCAGGTTGTGGTAACTGAGTTCAACTTCACACTGTGTGACAACTGTCAGCCTTACCCTTCAGGCCAGCTACCAGTACCTCACCAACACCAGGTGGCGGTGATTTATGGCAGCTGTGCGCTTGACATTCTGGTTTCTCTCTGCCTCTCTGCCTCCTTCTCAGTTCTCTTGCCTTATTTAGAGGTTGGCGAAATGTGATGTGATGATTCAGACAACAGTGCCACTGCTGACTGGTATTGGGAAAACTCTTCTGGAGAACCAGATGGGTCTGTCCAATTTTGAGTAGACCATTCCCATCAGCATTTACTGTGTCCCTGCCCACCATGTCAAAAATGGTAGTCTCAGACATAAAAGTCCTCCACATGCTAGGAAGAACCTCTTAGTGTGTGTGGGACACTATAATTGAAAAAAATACCTCTGCTTTGGGTAATGTCTTTGGAAGAAGCATGAAGGATGACAAGTCTGTCATGCTGTCATTGGGCACCCTTATTTTAGCTTATAGGCCCATAGCCTGTGCCTTTAAATACATGTACGCTGTTTATTCCTTTTCGTACATTTTGATATATTTTAGCGCAGTTTGCTTTTCAGCTTGCTGTCTTATGTTCTATCAGCTGCCTTTCTTAGAAATCACACTTCTTTCTATTTTACATTTATCTGTTCTTTGCAAGTATTTCACTCTGTGCCCGGATCATGGTTGTCATGTTTTGTACAATAGTTTACTTATTATTGTTGCTCCAAGAGTTACAGTCATCCCTGCAACCATAGACATAGTATCACGTTAGGCCTGTTCTCAGAACACATGTTTTGTTAAATAAATGCCACATAGGCCAAAGGAGGGTAGCAGGTATTCTGGCCATTGGTATCTGATGCTGTATGCCACCTTGTCTTTCCAGCCAACTGGGAGGACTTCCAGCAGAAGAACAGGCAGACCCTTGCTGTCTTTCAGGTATGGGGTTGGGGCTCCTTCCACAGAAGGTGACGGGCATAAGGGCTAATACGGCCATGCTCTCAGCTTTAGACATTAGGGTTTTGGTAGGAATCACTAGATATATGATTAGATCAGGATGGTGTAACTATTCACATGCTTTACCCTAATGGTCACAATCTGTCTAATAATCGCAAGTTATGTGTTTTCTGATCGGATGCAGTCACTTCAATAAATACATTGAAACTTGTCTGACTTTGCATGTGTGAGACTTCGAGTAACTGAGACAAAGGGGTATGATATGCCGAGCACAACTCCCCTGAGGAGTTTGAGTGTCATGTTCCGAGGCTGCCACAAATCACCTTTTTTTCTAGGTTTGTGTGAGGTGCTGCCAGCTATCCGACAAGGTCAGGCCGACAGCTTCAAGTCTGTGTAGGACTGACTCAGTCACCCACACATGGTGGTGCTGCTGCCCTAACCCAAGCAGTCTTACCTCTATGGTAAGAGTCCTATTAGAGTGATACTATGGCATGGTAGACCTGTGATCACACTTTTCCCCGAAAATGGCTTTTGCCACAAACGAAAAAAGCTGCTTCACAGGAAAAATGTCTGCTAGCCTGGGAGCAAATTCTATGTATGTCATGCCACCCCAGCTGTCCCTTTGTCTTCATACCAAACGTTGAAAGACCTGTGCTCTATATGCAAATTTGTTCCTCATCAAGGCATCCCTCCAGAGCCAGAATTGTACCTACATATTAGCTGCAGAGAGCAGCATTGGTAATTTAGATCCCCTTTTGTCTACAGTAGACTCAGCCATAATATATTACTTTGTTTTTGAAAACCTTATGTAAATACTGATTGCCCATAAGAGATAAGCAAAATGCTTTTCATGAATACAAATGCTTATTCAGGTAGCTCTTGATTCAACATTAAACTTCAGCTTCATAGCAGCATCTGTGTGTCTTCTCTTAAAGAAACCAGAAACTGGTGGATCAGGTATGGCTGATTTCAGCCCTAGTTCAAATATCCTGCTTGCTCTGCAGGTCACCAAGCATGCATGCACACAGTCATAAGACATCTATTATTTAGTTAAATGCAAACATTTTTCTTGACTCTGTCCCAAAAGGCTTCTCTCCTACAAGGAGAGAGGAGTTAGTGGTCATCTTGATTCTGGGTTACCAAAGAAGACAGACTGATGATGGCAATGTTGTAAATACTGATTTTCCAGGACTTTGTCGTCATTGTGCACCCTCTAGAGTGTGTCTCACCTACCTCTAAAATAGGTTACTGCTATCTTAGTGGTCCCGTTTAATATGACCCCTCCTTGTGAAATACTAGGCCAAAACAAGGAACTTCAGACTGGTCTTCAACATTTATCCGAAACCAAAAGCTACTGTTTAGGCAGCCTCAGCATGAAGTTGTATACCTATGGGTTGTTTTCCATTCTGTATTTGTCAGATCCCTTCACAACCAACATTTCTGAATGCTTACTCACAACCAACATTTCTGAATGCTTACTCCAGACAGAGTGATAGATCTAAAAGAAGAGACTAAAAATGAATCCAACTGGTTCCCGTGAAAGCTTTAGTTCCCATTGCAAGAAAGGCATAGTGGTCCAGCTCTCTGACATTTTCAACTGTGATTGTTCCATGAATTCACAGATTTCCTTAGTGCAGTTCTATGCCACACAACTAGAAATGACCAGAATCAGTGCAGTTCTATGCCACACAACCAGCAATACCCAAAACACATAATCAGAGGACGACTCAGATTGAGGAGTCTATGATGGAAACCCCACAATGATGGAGCACGGAGTCTATTCTTTTGGAAGTGACCAGCCTTGGTTTTGACTCAATTCTTTCCTCAAAGGGAGATCTCAAGAGATCTGGATGGCCCTGCCCATCTCTTCGAAAAAAAAGTCTCACATTTGGAGTACCATTGGGCTCCTCTTTTGCAAAACTCTATTCAATATTTATCTGTCTCCCTTAGCATCCTTATTGTATCACATAGAGTGGCTTCCATTTCGTACGCAGCCAACTCTCAGTTGCTGCTTACTTTTGATCATTATTCTCCCTGCAAACTTCTCTCCTTTGATGCTTCCTTAAAGGATGTTTTAATTTGGATGCAGAGAAACCTCCTTCAATGTAATACAGACAAACTGGAGGTCCTCCTCTTTGGCATAGCAAGAAGTCTGTGCACCAATTTTAGCTGGCCACAATATAGTCCTTCTTTCCTTACCCCTTGTGAAGTCAGTCAAGAATCTGGGATTTATGATTGATGAAAAATAATCTTTTGACATTCAGATTGGGCTGGTGGTTGGGACCTGTTATGGTCTCTTACGGTCCATTAGGAAATTCTTGGGCTTTCTCCCAGTCGCAACACAGATGACTGTTGTCCACACTTTAATTACTTCCAGGCTGGACAATTCTAGCTCTCCTTACATTGGTGTGGCAGACTATTTGTCAGAGAAACTGCCCATTATCCAAAATACAGCTGGCTGACTTATAACTGGCTTGTCAAGAAGGGTCTCAGTTTGGCTACCTGTAAAAAAAAAAGAGATTGTTCAAAACTCATACCTTCATGCATTGCTGCTTTTACAGTCGAGGACCTTCCTGCTTGATAAAGTGAATTTCCCACTATACCCCTTCCGTTTTTAGGTGTGCTTCACCTTTACTTGTTTAGATTCCAAAATATTGTTCCGTCAGAGATGGTAGTGATTCCTTCCCTGCTCTAGCGGGCAGGGCGTGGAATACACTCCCACTTTATTTGTGATCTTTGAACAGTGAGCGACAGTCAGGGGTAATTAAAATACATTTCTTTGGGTCAAACCTTTAGGTTTATGCCAGCTGACTTTCAGAGCAGCACCGGGACACTCCTTGGAGTAGCTGTGCGCTTTGTAAATGTATTCTTTCCATCATTTATTCATCCCTTAGTGAGGCACACCTGGGCTTTGGCCAGCGTCAAGCCATATTAAACCCAATATGGACCTATACAAACACTAATAACTTAATAAATTTGACTTGCATAGGGACCTCAAATACTGTAGAGAACAATCAAGGAGTAATTCCCTTGTAATGCCTTAGATTAGTTGTGTCCTGTAGGACTTTTTTCGTTACGCAGGGTCATCCCCAGTCATTTTGGTGGTCATTCCGACCTAGGCGGGCGGCAGTTGCCGCCCGCCCGTCGGAAGCCGCCTGAATACCGCCCGCGGTCAATAGACCGCGAGGGGTATTCTGACTTTCCCGCTGGGCCGGCGGGCGATCTGATTCAGATCGCCCGCCGGCCCAGCGGGAAAGCGCCTTCCACAAGGAAGCCGGCTCGGAATCGAGCCGGCGGAGTGGAAGGCGTGCGACGGGTGCAGCAGCACCCGTCGCGCTTTTCAGTGTCTGCATCGCAGACACTGAAAAGCCTAGTTGGGCCCTGTTAGGGGGCCCCTGCCGTGCCCATACCCTGGGCATGGGCACGGCAGGGGCCCCCAGGGGCCCCGCGACCCCCCCTACCGCCATCCTGTTCATGGCGGCTTTCCCGCCATGAACAGGATGGCGGTAGGGGGGGTCAGAATCCCCTCGGCGGCGCAGCGAGCTGCGCCGCCTTGGAGGATTCTAAGGGGCAGTGGAAAACCGGCGGGAGACCGCCGGTTTTCCCGTTCTGACCGTGGCCAAAGCGCCGCGGTCAGAATGACCAAGGGAGCACCGCCGGCCTGTCGGCGGTGCTCCCGCCCCCGTTGGCCCTGGCGGTAGAGAACCGCCAGGGTCAGAATGAGGGCCTTTGCCTCCTTCCTCCTAGTTTTTCTGACCTCTCGCTGTTGGATCTAGGACTTTGAGCACTTTATCACTGCTGACCAGTGCTAAAGTGCAGGTGCTCTCCCATCTAAAGTTAGTATGATTGACTTATACCTAATTGGCATATTTGATTTACCTATAGGTCTCTTGGACAGTGGTATCTCTATACCCAGGGCCTGTAAATTAAATACTACTAGTGGGCCTGCAGCGTTGCTTGCGCTACCCACTGAAGTAGACTTTCAAACCTGTCTAAGGCCTGCTAGATCAGGGCCTGTGTGCGCAGTTTTCTGCCACAGGGACCTGGCATCTTAATTTACCTGGCAGGCCCAGAACTCCCCTTTTACTACATGTAAGGCACCCCTGAGGTACGCTCTAGCAGCCCTATGGGCAGGGTGCCATGTGTGTAGAAGGCAGGACATGTGCCAGGTTGCGTGGCCTGTCCTGGTAGTGACAAACAGCCTAACTTGGTGTTTCATTGCTGTGAGTGCTGCCTTCTCATAGGATTGTATTAGAAATGCCATGCCTTATGTGTAAGAGGCATTGGGGCTCATTCTGAGCCCGGCGGGCGGCGGGAGCCGCCCGCCTGGAGGGAGCCGCCAAATGACCGCACCGCGGTCAAAAGACCGCGGCGGCCATTCAGACATTTCCTCTGGGCCGGCGGGCGCTCTCCAAAAGAGCGCCCGCCGGCCCAGAGGAAATGCCCCTGCAACGAGGACGCCGGCTCAGAATTGAGCCGGCGTAGTTGCAGGGGTGCGACGGGTGCAGTTTGCACCCGTCGCGTATTTCAGTGTCTGCATTGCAGACACTGAAATACACAGTGGGGCCCTCTTACGGGGGCCCCTGCAGTGCCCATGCCATTGGCATGGGCACTGCAGGGTCCCCCAGGGGCCCCGCGGCACCCCCTACCGCCATCCTGTTCCTGGCGGGCGAACCGCCAGGAACAGGATGGCGGTAGGGGGTGTCAGAATCTACCATGGCGGCGCAGCAAGCTGCGCCGCCATGGGGGATTCCAAGGGCAGCGGAAAACCGGCGGGAGACCGCCGGTTTTCCTTGTCTGACCGCGGCCGAACCGCCGCGGTCAGAATGCCCTGCGGGGCACCGCCGGTCTGTCGCCGGTGCTCCTGCCGACCCTGGCCCCGGCGGTCTGAGACCGCCGGGGTCAGAATGACCCCCATTGTCTGATTTATGAGGGGTAGCGTAGGCGTGTTTGGTATGGTTGTGATGGTGATAATAAATGCTGCTTACTGGTGTAGGTGTATTTCTTATTACTATCACAGAAATGCCACTTCTAGAAAGTGTGCATTTATCTGTGTTTATGACTCTGGTGTTTTGCAGCTTGACTCCAATCCACGTCTGGGCAGAGTGACAGTTGGGGCTTTGTGCATACTTTTCAGACAGCCTGTACACAGGGAGGGTTGAGGTGTCACAGAGGTGCATCTGCATACTGAATAATCGTCCTGGGCTGAGAGAGGATAGAGGCGGGGCACACCTACATTTGTAGAGGCTGTGCCCTGGCCTCACACAATAGGGTCGTTAACCCCCCACTGATGTTTGGAGCCTGTGCTGAAGGAGAGAAGGGGCACTCCCAGAACCAGTTGTAACTGGCTGGAACCTCCTCTCCCTACCATTGCAAAACATTGTAAGGACTCAGTATAAGTACAGGGGAATTTTCAACACAATTTGGAGACATTTTGGACCTTGCCTAGAACTGGAAACAGACTGCTGGAGGGACTCCCAAGGAACCACCCTGGACTCTGCTGCTGTGCTGCCCTGTGACCTGCTGGTCACTAGGAGAGACTGCCATCCACCTGCATCCCCCTTGCATTGGCCTGCTGCTGGGGCCTACCGTCTGTGCTCCTTTTTCTTAGATGTGGCCCCTGACCCCTGCAACCACCTGTTTCAAGCACATGAGGAGCGCTTTCTTTTAAATTGTGTAACGCCTGAAGAGTGCTTTGCTTTGGGCCCCTAGCGCCCAGTGAGCTCTGTGGAGTCATTTATATAGCGCTTTGGAAGCGCTTTCCTGATGCTAAAAATCACTGCCGCAGCCGGGCCCCATGAATAAGTGAAGGACAACGGAGCATGCTGTATTTCAGCCCCTGGGCGCTTTGTGAGAAAGAGAGGAGCCGGTGCGCTCCTCCTCGTGTCCCCGGGGCACCTGAACCATCCTCTCGCAAACAAAATTGGAGCACGAGCGCTCCTGTTGTGCCCCCGGGGAGAAGCACGCTCTGTGGAGCGCCCCCGGTGCACTGGCAGGCACCGACTTTGGTGCCTGCCTCTTTCTCGACGGCTGGGCGGGCCACCTCGTACAGCTGGAAGCCAGGTGGGGGGAAGGAAACCACATCTGAGGTTCCCTCCGGCCCCAACGAGGCTGTCCTGCTTTCTCTGTGACCGCAGGCGGGGCAGAAGCCTCGCCGGAGGCCCCCCGCGCCACCGGTCCTTGGTTTGGCCCTTGTGTGGGCCAGTATTGATCTTTTTGGTTCCCCCCCTTTTTGTGGAGGGCCAGTTAAGGCCCGGGGGCCCTACTACGATCGCGGGTCCCAGGAGGGGCCCACCCTTGAAGCGGAGGGAGTGTGTGGCGCCCCCCTCCGACTGCCATTTCTTCCTGATTTTGGCCTCCCCTCATGAGGGCCAGTGGAGGCCCGGGGGGGCCCTCAGTGATCACGGGCCCCAGGAGGGACCCGTTAGGAGTACAGAGGGGGTGCGTGCCGCCCCCTCTCACCCACAATTGTCAGGGAGGCCCCCACGTTACGCAGAGGAGCGCCAGGGGCCCCTTGCTTGTTGTCATAGGCACTGGAGGTGCCTTCATCAAACTAGGTACTCTTAAAGGACTAATATATTTATAATCCAAGTTCTTCCTACAGACTTTTGCTGATTTATATATTGCCTGCCTGTTTGATGATATTTTTACATATGTGTGCAAATGTTCCTTTTATGGACATGACTTGCTGATATGTATTCCTATGACTTGCCATGTTTCTAATGTTCCTACTATAGGCGTTTTATGATATTCTTATGACAAGTGTCTGGGTGTAATAAAGTGTTTCCTGACTACTGCTTATGTTGCAGAATACTGAGTAACCTGTGTGTTATGTGTGACTACTGCTAGTTTGCAGAGTAACTAATGTGTAACGTTCTGACAACTGCAGGATAGTACTGATATGTGATGTTTGGTCTAATAATTGCGTTGTGTACAATAAGGAAATTTTCATATAACCTGGTGTTGTGTTTCCTTTGTGGTGGGGATATTGCATCACATGTGTTGTGTGTGTTGTGCAAACGCTTTACACATTGCCTCTGGGATAGGCCTGACTGCTCGTGCCAAGCTACCAAGGGGGTGAGCAGGGGTTATCTTGGACGTGTAACTGCCTTGCCCTGACTAGAGTGGGTAAGTTCTGCCTGGCTGATGTGCATACCCTAGCCAACCAGAAACCCCATTTCTAACATGTCCCGCTTACAATTCAACCACAGAAATGATGCCCTTTGTCACCTATTGTCTTCCTCTTTGCTGATGATTGTCAGTGTTATTAAATTGTTGTGCTGAAGGTGGGTCTAAAACATGTTTTTCTCCCTTGTCAGTGCTCTGTGGGAGACCAAGAGTGATGCACTGTACAGGGACAGGGCAAATGTTTTTGTGTCACCAGCACCAGCGAACAAATCATGGAGAGGCATCTGCTAGGTGAAAGAAGAAATCATCAACTCATTCCTTTAGGAATAAGCAGGAGCTGATGTGTTTTTACTTCAGTTTGAGCCATTCTGATTTGCAGCACTCATAAAAACAGAGGTTTTGGAGGGAGGTAGATGTGTGTATTTTATTTATTTATAGGTTTGAAATGTCATGATGCGGTCAGAATACATATTTCCATGTGTATGTGAAACATGCAATATAAATCATGTAAAACTCACTCTGGTAAATGAAGGCTTTGCGTCAAAGTGATAGAAAACAGATCGTGGAAATTATAAAAATTCGAAAACATAATTATTTCAGTGTTAATTAATTAATTAAACATGCTTATTTCGCGGTACCAAAAAAGTATATTCTGTACCCTCTTTTTAAATTTTAAATGTGCCATGCCTGCAGTAGTGCGTAAGGGATCACGGATTCCTTCTCCTGAGAAAGAATGCCTGATTCAGAAATCTATTTGTGAACTGTAGATGTGCAAACCGCAGGGTTTCCAAGTGCAATTTTACAAACGGAGAATTTCAATTTAGTAAATGCTGAATTTACTCACGCTTGAAAAACGCTAATATGGTGTTTTTTAAATAATTTAAACTTCTCACAGGTACAGCTTGTTATCATTTCCAGGTAGAAACACCTACAAAAGGCGAAGAACACGCACCAAAGCAGGATTTTGTAGGTATTCACAATTATTTTGCACATTATTTCCCATCCTGAAATTGGGCACGTTTACTTCAGTCAATAGGGTAAAAAAATGCACTTGAGCATAACATTTAGCCACTATCAAAAGGACACTCAGCCCAACTCACGAAAATCTTTTCAGCATAAACGTGTTTATGAAGGAAATTCATCTATTTATGCATGCCTGGAATTCACAGAGGGATTCCATCCGCTTTACTTCTGAATATCGAAATGGGTGTTAATAGATGTGGGTTTCCTTCCAGTTTGTTTCAACACTCAAACTTTTTAACATTTCTAAGCATTCCCAAACTCTGATCACACCTATAATCACCCTGGAAATGGTCAGAAGGCAGTTAAGGGTAACTAGAGGACACAGCTGCGACCCCTGTCTTGCCCCTTGCGACTACTGGCACTTTCTCTGCAACCCTTGGCTTTGCAGATCGTAAATAAGGAGCATGAACAGAAGTCAGAAAGGGTTCTCATAAGTCTTCTTTTCTTTCTGCAGGACACAGAAAATGAACAACCCCCAGCACATGAACCCTCCACCCTGCGGACCCTCCCTCTGATTGTGTAATCCGTTTTCCCACCAGTCAGCCCAGTGACAACATTGTAATATGGCAGGGTGAGGCAGCTGGGTTGATGGCCACCTCATCCCCGTGAGTTTGGTGGTCAGCTCATTCGACCACCAAACTCGTAATGAGCCTCATAGAGTACATTTTAATTAATTATTTGAGACTAAAGTTACAAAAATCCAATTAGTAGAAACGAAGATATGCAATTTTAAGCAGTGAGGTAAAAATACTGCTTGAAAGCACAAAGAGCCAACTGTGGTATCTACTCGTCCTGGACCTGAATAAAGTCACAAGTTCAGTGTTGTTTTTAATGTTGTTGTGAAAAATATTGATGTCGAAAATATCATTGTATGCAATATGTTTTGTAAATGTTAATTGGAATGGAATTGATTGCAGTTTGTTTGATTCTATATGTTTATTAATTTTGTTTTATTGCATTTTTAGTAAGATAATTTATTTGGTATGGAATTGTTTACATTTGCAGTTTTAATTGTCTTAATGTATATAAATAATAGTTTCATACTTTCTTTTTAGTAGTGGGATATTAGATATTGGGTTTTTAGGGGCTACTGGTGGGGACATTTTTAAAAAGTGTATACTTTACAGTGAATTTTACGCTCATTAGTTTAATTATATGCAAATTAATACTGTTCACTATTTTAATTTAGTTTCTGACATTAATATTTTAGTACACTTTAATTTAACATTTATTAAAAATAGATAATAATTATATGAAGCTAAAAAGATATAAATGAATTATAAAAATAATTTGAAAATTACAAAATATATATTTTTAAAAGTAAATTAATTAAAATGTTTTATATAAAATTGATACATTTTATCATTTTTGTGAACAATATATTTAAATAATACACATATTGTAAACTTTTTTGTTTTAAAATTATAATTATATAAAATATGTTAAAATGTATTTTTTAATTTTTTTAATAAACAACAGATTTTATATATTTATAGGTGTTAATTTTTGAACATTGTTTTATTTTTCATTTTACTGTTTAAAGTTTAAAAATAGTAATATATATTTAAAATATATTTGTTATTATGAATATTGATACAACTATTTTTAAAAGCTAATATTTAAATTTGAATATATAGGTTTGTAACTTTGGTAAGTGTGTTTTACTTTATTTTGTACTGAAAAAATTGTGTGTGAATATTGATCGTGTGTATAAGATGTTTAATTTATATCACGAGGGGCCCCTTACCAGATGACACTAGGAACGCCATTTGTGAGTCCGACTTAACAGCCAAGTTCATTTTGTTAACTGAAGCGCTAGCTCACTTGAGGTGAAGGGGAAGAAAATCCAACTACTAGAAGTCGGTGTCCGCGGAGACAGAGAACGTCTTCTAATCAAATTAGCTTTTCAGTAGATTACAATAACGACACAGACGGGAACGTCAACCTAAGAAATACATAGACGCACACGGCGGCGGAGGAAAGACAGCACCAGTGCCGGGGATAAAGACCCCGAGACTGGACGGCGGCCGGGGCAGGAGGCGCGAGTACTGCCACCGCAGAACTTTGCTTCTTAAGTACTCTCATGAGTTTACAAGCATTGCAGTGACTCGCATTTTCTTCTTTGAGGGATAAAAACAAGGAGGCTTCCTATTTCGGTACGAGGAGAGTGATCTGGAGCCCAAAGGGTACACGATTTATTGAACGCTTGGAGGTTTCCGGTTCGTGCGAGGTGCGAGGTGAGACGCGTCGCACACACGGACGCTGAGGGGGCTCACCCTTCGAGCCGCGGCTGCTGGGATCTGTGTCGTGACCCCCCAGCCCCCCTGGCCCTTCACCCCCCAGTCCTTCACCCAGTCCTGAGCGGGTTTGTACGGGCCGTTGAAGGACTTCAGTCACCGCTGCCGGGGCGGCTCCGGAGGTCCGTCTGCACAGCGTGGCCTGCCGAGATCTGCCGAGATCTGCCCCGTCACAGCGTCCGGCTCCGAGAGTCACTGCAAGACTCTCAGACTCTCAGACCTCACAACACTCCACCCACACCCCCGCACTTACCTACCCCTCACCTACTCCACACTTGTGTCTTCTGCGGGCGGTGTGTGCCGAGATATTGTGCCGGCTGGGCCAAGGCCAGAGCGGGGGTCCGGAGCAAACCTGCGCTGAGACACCAGCTCTGACATTGAGTGCTGTGGTGCCAGGGTGGCGCATGAACCATTCACTGTGAAGCAGCAAAGCAGCAAGCTGCGAAGGAGTGCCGCCAAGTACCAGAGAGAGGACGGAGAATCAGAAAAGAGGAGGAAAGGAGGAGAAGAACAGCGCGGGCTCAGGCGACCTGAAAAGGAGCAGGAGAAGGAAGAGGAGGTGGCGAAGGAGATCAGTTGAATTCAGTGGTCCTAAGCACAGGAACTGGGGGCAAGCCTGACCTTGCCGTTTGCGTGAGGCAAAATGGAAAAGGGTGTAAAAGGAAGAGTGGAGAGTTCCTACCCCGCTCCCCCGGTCAATCTAGAATGTTTTCTAGTGTCAAGAAGCCTTCCATTAGTTCCAGTAGTTCCCTCAGGTAAGGTGAGCGCAGCTGTATTAGTAAACAGCTGCGGAGTGAGTGCACAGGGGCCACATGTAAGCGGCCCGCTAGGTTGGGTGCGGCTTGTGAGCGCTCAGGGTGCCCCGCTCACCAATTACTGCAAGCTCTAACATCAGCCCTTCAATCACAAGTATCAAATTCAAGCAAATGTGAAAAACTGTGTTCCTCTTGCAGTAATCTGGGTGAAGAGATAGTCACCATGAGGTCTGGATGACTGAGGCTTCCAGCAGAGGGCAAAACCAGGCCTTTAAAACCTCAAAGGAAGGCGCAAAGGAAGGCAAAATGTCCAGCAAAGTGTTCAGCAAATTGTTCAGCACAGAGCCCACAAAGCAGTGGGCCGGACCAGCTGGTAGCCCCCCTCACTCCTTTCCAGCTTTACTTTAAGAAATCAAGAGTCGCTAATAAGTCTCAATTTTTAAAAGATCCAGCTGCAGCTTTCTTTTCAAATCCCGACACTGACGAAGGTCTTCCAACCCCACTGGTTCCGCAAATACTGGCTTCAGGGCATTTGGGGGTCGAGGTGCTATCAAATCCGACTCAACAATCAGGGGTGGACTTCCCCTGCCAGGAAGCTTCAAAGTGCCAAGCACACGAAGATCATAATGATCGCTTGGTCCAAGAACAACAAACCAACCTCAGGGATACAAACAGGTCAATAGTGCATAAAAACTTGCAAGAGGGAAAAATTGTGACAATGGCTCAGGTACACGCTCTGGAGAGGGAAACTTTTCTAGGCGAATATCAACACGCCCTATCTATCAATTCAAGCAATACAGAACCTCCAATCCTCGCTGGTAATATGACAGAGGTACATAATGACATTTTGTATGAGGAAACCTGCCAACAATCGACCCCTATCCCATGCTTAAATTTCAATACCCGGGGGATTAATGAGAGATTGGACATCGGCTTTGAAACAGCTACAGGAAGTTTGTAAGACTCTTGGCTGCAGTCTCTCTCTATAACAAACAACAAAGATCTGGGTGAAGCATTGGACTTAAAAACCTTTGACCTAGTAAATCCTAAGGACCAACATTTGGGTCAATCACAGGTGGTGGGATGCATTAAAAGTAGCACTGCTATGTTGCAACAAGAGAGAACTCTCAATTCAATCATTGAAATTTCTAGTGGTCTGACCAAACTACAATCAGATGATGAAGCAATGATAAGAAACAACCGACTTCCACATCTATCAAAAATACCCCCTTGGAGTCCATTAATAGGGGAAAAAAAATTCTGTCAATCAACTCGCCACATGCAGGCCACCCTACGTGTGAGATGGGAGATCTTACTCGACTACATGCCTCTCTTCTAAACGCTCTACTTACCTCAACAGCGGTTCTCGACATGCAATCAGATAAACTGGACTTACAAATGGACCTAATGAAGGTAATGGCCACGCATATTGCCGACATCAATCACAAACTGGACTTGCTGGCCATCCGGCCAACGGAGCAAAATTGCAATTACCAGCAAGCCATCTGCAACTGTGGCCCAATAATTGATAAACTGAGTATGTTACCAAATATTTTAATAGAGATCCTACAGGAAGTCAAAACAAACAAAATCAACAAACCCATTCCCAGGAACTGTGATTCAGCTTACAAAGTTACATGCCAAAAGACGTCAGGTTTTGTGGCAACCAGTCCAGCTAAAAAAGAGGCAATCACCCAGTCCCCTAACCCAACTCACATAGATGGATCATCACTGTCGGAACGAACAGCGGTTTCAAAATCTGAGCGTATAAACGAGTATTCAGTCCCAATACTGAAACCTCCATGCTGGAGACAAAAAAAGTGAGCCAGAAAGGCAAGGAAACAACTACATGTCAAGGCTGTTAAGGACAATTTTTACCCCATATTTTCAGTGCTCCGGAAATCACAAACTCAGGTTTCGGGGCTTCTAGAAAGCACGCAGCCCCCAAATCATATCAAAATCACAAGGGATGGGGTAGTCAATGGCTCAGGACAACCACCAACCGGAGACTTTTTACCTGCTGTTCTGCAAATGTCAGTTAAAAATAACATGCGCCAGCCAACACCCCAAGGTCAATCAAACTTGCACGCTTCGGAGATGAGGGTGGTGGCTCCTCATCAGGAGGATTCAAGAGCAGAAAAATGCACGATCAGTGAAAAATTTGCGATACAACCAGCTGCTCAATTACCAGTGAAGGTTCCATCAGGACCATGAAGCGTCGGAAAACGAAGATCAAAATATGTTCCACAGACAGAGGCATCAGCTATCAATTTATTTGGTAGGAACAAGAGGCAATCAACGCCTCCAAGACCACTCTCCTACGCTGCCGTTGCACAAACTGCCGCCCTACAATCTACAGCAACCTTCCCGAACATACCACAGGGCATCTTGTCAAGCATCAAAACACCTCCTTGTAGAGGTTTATCCACCCAAGTCGCCACTGCTCAAACCATAGTAATTCCCACAAACACAATGACGGGAACTTGGTCGAATCATGAACAGCAATCAGACGTAAATAGTGATGAGGTTAAAGCACAGCCCAACAGTCAGAACCTCAAAACATCTCACTCAGTACATGACTTACACTCGAGAATTAATACTACCAGTAGAGAAATATACTCGATATCAAGTCCAAGTTACAACTACCCCACAAGGCTGGTTACAATTTTTAATGACAACGGCAGAGCAAAGACAAAAGTTACATTTCAAAATACGCAAATAGGAAAAATGGATCTTGAAAATCATGCTACCTTACGCAAGCAATCACTTTCGCACAAAGGTGTCCCAAATAACAACCAGCTGGGGGATGATCAGCCGAGTAGACCAATGTCACATAGTAACTCCCAACAATTACAATCTATTCACGCTATTGAAAAAGATAGGGAATCAAGGCAGATTCTTTTAACCCCATATTTCAAATCTCGGGGCCAGCAAGATAGCCTGAACAGGGCAACATCATGAGGCTTCTGGCAGAGCTCCCATCAACTAAGGAGATCACATCTGCAGATCTAACATCAGTGAAATTCCTCCCCAGCAGTTCGCCAAACGACCTGGAACAAACATTGACAATGTGGAGAACAAGTGAAATTGTTACATCAATTATTGCAACTAGGCAGCAATTTGAAATGTGGGGCATACGGTTATCTCAATCAACTAGACTGTGCTATCCTCTTCCCCTACTAAGAGGAAAATTAATCCAAAAACCGGAGCCACAGGCCCACGAATTTGGATGGGGTCCAGATTTTGTGGAACTCGAACAGCGCCAATCTAAGAGGGTGGAAAATGCTTCGAAAACTTCCACTGACTGGCTATCTGTAGGGATTGGAGTACAGGATGAATGTAGATGGATGGCGCATACCTTAAACTCGAGGAGAAGTAATTGACCTAGCACACGCAATGTAATAGATATAGATCAACGGCTGGCTGTCACCATTATGTCTTGGAACATCGCGGGAGCCAAAGCAATTGTTACAGATGGATTCAAAGTAATGACCAGTTGTAATTATTCAATAATAGTACTCCAAGGAACATGGCTGGTAGACCCAATAGAACTAGGAGGCTACTCTCTACATCACATCAAAGCCGAAAAATCAAATAAATTGGGCAGACCAAGCGGTGCTCTAGCCACATATATCCCCACGGCACTTCATGCCACAACAGAGCAGCTGGCCTTCTCAACGACAGACCTACAGGCTATAAAAATTAATTTCAGTAATAGCCATCACGTTCCGTTGATCATCCTCAATGTCTATGCTCATCCGCGGAAGCATCGGAAAGCTCTTTGAACAACTACTCCAAAAGGTTGAAGAGTTAAGATGTGTCAATCCAACATGGGACATTTTAGTGACAGACGATTTTAACACCAACCTGATATACACTCCAGAACCGGACGACCAACTGGCAGCTAAAAAACGCTATATGGTCAGTGCTGCCGCAGTTTCCATCGGCACAGGCGAGACTAGATACAAGGGGCAAACAACTGCTAGAGGCCCTAGAGCATCTGAGCATGAGAGTACTAAATGGCAGAGTGAAAGACGATCTCCCGCCAAGACCTACTTATTACAGTGCAAAATCAGCGACCACAATGATCACACGGTCGTCTCTCTTGCCCTGCTAGCACATGTCAGTAAATTCGAAATCAAACCGACTCTCCACAGTGACCATTCATTTCAACACATAGAATTGGTTTGCAATGCTCCATGCTTTCTTTCAGCTACAAATTAATTGGGAATAGTAACCTCCATCAACCTAAATCTCCTGATCTGGACGGAGTCCTCACTACCACGGCTGTGCAAAAATATAAAAACTCTGCTTCAATCAACAGCTTGTCAAGATCAGTCAACCGTGGATGTGTGGGCTAGCTTTCTACGGTCAATACCTTCACTTGGCGAGGCCAGGCGTCATGCTCCAAACAATAATCGGAAGTTACTAAGAATGCCATCAGAAATCCTAGAATTAAGAAAGGAACTAAGGCGCAACCTTAGATCTACAAAAGATAGGCCTCTTACAGAATCTTTATGCGCACAAATAAAAACCTTACCAAAAAACTATAAGAAACAGGTATGGCAAATACAAACAAAAAAGGAGGATGAATTCTGGCTCAAATTACTTGATAATTCAAGAAAGGCCAACTCTAGAGCATTTTGGGCGTCAGTGAACGAAATTGGCCGAAAGGTAAGGATAATAAATTATACATCAATTCCAGAAGACAAATGGGTAGACCACTTGACTGACATCTTCTTCAAGCCACTCTCTCCTGAAGAAAACCAGCAACTAAAGGTCACGGTAAAACCCACAGACTTTAGGCTTACTGAGGCAAAATTAGGTGCCGATGAAATTGTCCAAGTCATCAGAAGGGGACGCAGGGATGGGGCGTCCAGCCCTAATGGCCTCCCCCAAGCCATATTCAAGGCGGATCTGGATTATTGGTCAGCAACACTGTCAATATTATATACTGAAGCCGAGCGCAATGGAATCATTCCAGACAGTTGGAAAGGATCCATTATTAATCCAATATATAAAGGGGGTAGTTGAGCCAACCCAGCCAGTTACAGGCTGATAGCGCTAATTGACAGGGAGGCCAAATACTTCGCCTCCTTAATTTTAGCAGAACTGCATAACTGGTCCAATCTAAACAACCTGGTCCCCATGAATCAAACTGGTTTCCGGAAGGGCTACGGCACTCTTACGCTAGGTGACATTGACAATCGAGCAAAGTGCTTAAAGAAAAATTTATATCTATGCTTTGTGGACTTCAAAAGTGCTTTCAATCGAGTGGACAGAGCAATTCTCTGGAGTAAACTGCGAAGCTGGGGCTTGCACAAACGTATTCTGAGGTGTATTGAATTATTGTATGACAAAACTTGGGTGCAGGTTAAGGTAGCAGACGGCTCAAAAATTTCTCAGAGAATATCAACAAATATAGGACTAAAGCAAGGCTGCGTCTTAGCCATGCATCTTTTTAACCCCTTTATGGCTGATCTTTCAGCTATGCTGGATGCAACCAATTCGCATGCTCCCAGGATGGGAAGTCTGTCCATATCACATCTATCATATGCAGATGATATTGTTCTGCTAAGCCACACAAAAATAGGACTGCAATGGCTGGTTAGTACCTTGGGCAATTTCGCAAAGACAAATAAACTAGAAGTTAATATTTCAAAAACTAAAATCATGTCCATAGGATGCCCTTTGAGTTCTGCAAATAAAATAAAGTTGAGCGGTATTGCAGTTGACACGACTTGCATATACAAATATCTTGGTTTTACTATAGACAATAAGACCAGTCTTGTACCACGAAAGCAGTATATTGCACAGAAGTGCAAATCCTTGGTGGTTGCTTTCTGCACCTTAGCTAAAAGACTAAAGGGTCCATCGTACAAACCATTACTGTCTGTTATGTCGGCCAAGTTCCTCCCAGCCACTACATATGGAAGTGTGGCTCTACATGGGAAAGATGCTTTTCTACTGGATCGGCAACAAATAAAAATCTATCAGCAAGTTTTCAATCTTTCTCGTTCTGCTTCTCCAGCACAGGTTAGGCTGGAATTTGGTCTAACACCACAGCAGTTGGACAGGAAAGCCCACTCAATAAAGACTTGGTACAAAATAAGTAAAAATATTGTCAGCCCTCTAGTCATGGCACTATGGAATTCAGTGAATAACAATGCAACCTCAGTATACAACAGGTACTTGTATAACTCCTGGCCAGAAATACAAACAAAGTACCTATGGGATTCCAACATTTCCTATCCTCTTTTGTGTTGAGCGATAAAAAAGGAAATAGGCTTCCAATTATTTTTAGATGATAAAGTTCAATTTGCGCAGCGCTTGGTCATTAATGCATTCTTATACCATCTTGGCGCCATCACATTATCTGTCCGCAGCTTTTGCATCTCATATCAAGCATCGTTTCTTGGCGCTTCGCTTAGGAGCCTTACCAACCAGAGCGAACCAACCATCGTGGAAGAACGGGGGAGAAATTTTCTACAGGCTATGTAACGGCCCTAAGGAAGATATGGTCCACCTGATTTGTATTTGTCTGGCCTTAAAAGAAGCGCGCCAACAACTATTAAAACCACTCTTTGTGAGAAATGGGACTCGCTCCTGTCGGCCAGCAGTGATGTCAATGTTTGACCCTTGTGATGTAAATATGCAGATTTATCAAATTTCTGACTGTACATACTAAAGATGTGAATAAGCTTCCTGGGACACAGCCTTAATTAATGAATCTTAATTCTTCTAGAACTGAAAGCTGGCACTCTGCACTTCAGACTCATAAAATTGAATTTAATCATACGAAAGTATTTTTATGGTAAAGGAGCTTATGGAATTTTAACAGAATTTTATATGGTATATTATGAGCTGATTGTTATGGTTTTTATTAACTAAACAATAAAGATACTTCACCTATATCACTTCACTTTACATAAAATGTTTTAGATTGTAGTGGAAATCATAAATTCCAACTCTTGAGTGTCCAACAACTTTTAAATAGGTCTACAGTGGAGCAGGAATAGCAGATGTCACCCGTTTTATATTTAACACCTTCTCCCAATGTGGTTAGATTGGAGGTGGAATAGTAAATGCCACTCTTTTAGTGTCCAACACTTTTTCCCAATATAGTGAGATTGGATTAGGAATAGTAAATGTCACTCCTTTAGTGTCCAACGCCTTCCCCCAATGGGTTCTGATTGGAGAGGTAATGGTAATGACACCACTTAAGTGTCCAATATCTTACCTTAACATGTTAGAATGGAGTGGGAATAGTAAGTGGCATACTTATACTCTTTGATGCAAAACTGCACTAATGCAGTTTTGCACCAAAAGGTTTAGCAACGGCGTGTGCTATTCCTGTGCACCAGCCAGGCTCCATATTTATAGAATGTCACAAGCCAGTGCAAAGGGCGGGGTAGCGTAAAAATAAATGACGTTAGCCAGGTGGGGCTGGCGGTATGGGAGAAGGTGGTTTTGCACCTAAAAATGACGTTAGGCTGGTTTGAGGCAACAAAAATGCCTCTAAGCAGCCTAGTGTCATTTTCTGATGCACAATCATCCATACCACATGACTAGTGCCTTAGGAAAGACATTCCCACCACCCCAATGGACAGCACAGGAGACCAGTGTCTCCTGGGCATGGCCATTGCACCCTCTGCCATGCAGGTGGCCTCAAGCTGGGCCCCCAATGGCACTTTAATTTTTTTTTTAAATACTTACCTATACTTACCCTACTTACCTGGGATGGGATCCCTCTGGTGTGGGTGGGGGTGTCCCTGGGGCTTGAGGAGGGCACCTGTCGACCCATTATATGGTGTTTAACCATGAAAATGGGTCCACAAGTCCCCTAACGCCTAGTTTAACCCAGGCGTTAAATAGTCATGCAAAGCAGCCTTTGCACCATTATTTAGCCCCTCCTGCCACCCTTGCGTCATTTTACCACGGGGGATAAATATGGGGTTATGAGGTTAGCACCATTTTTAGATGAGAATGCCTACCTTGCATCTCATTGACGCAAGGTAGGTTCATGCATCTAAAAAATGGTGCAAACTCCAATATTTTAACGTTAGACGGGTCTAACCTCAAAATATAGTTCGTTTTGTGCTGAATTTGTGTAAAAAAAATGACGCAAATTCAGCACAAATGAAGTATAAATTTGTCCCTAAGTGTCAATTCTTTAATGTCCAATACCTTCCCCCAATATAGTTAGATTGGCGAGGGAATAGTAAATGTCACCTCTTTAGTGCCCAACACCATCCACCAATTGGGTTAGATTACAGTGGGAATATTATATGTAGGCTCTTTAGAGTCTAAGACCTTCCCTACATTGGTATAGGTTGAGGTGGGAATAGAAATGTCACCTCCGTAGTGCCCAACACTTCCCCATATATGATTGAATTGGAGTGAGAATAATAAATGTAAGCGCTTTAGAATCCAACACCTTTCCCAGTTTGGTCAAATTGCAGTGGGAATAGTAAATGACACCTTTTTAGTGTTTAACGCCTCCCAAAAATTGGTTTACATTGGAGTAGGAATAGTAAATTTCTCCTCTTTAGTGTCCTACACCGTATTCAAATTGGTTTTGATTAGAGGGATATTGTATTTCTCATCTCTTTAGTGGTGAAATCCTTCTTCAAATTGCCATAGATCGGAGTGTGAATGGTAAATGTCACCTATTTAGTGTCCCCACCTTCCTCAAATTGGTCTAGAGTGGAGTGGCAATAGGAAATGTTACCCTTTTAATGAACAAAACCTTCCGCAAATTGGATAGGTTGGAGTGGAAATAGTAAATGACACCCTCAGTCTCCAACACTTTCTTAAAAATGGCTTATGTTGGAGTGTGATTACTTAATTTTATCATTTTAGCCTTAAATCATTTGTTTTAATTTTATTTGCAGGTAGTGTAAATAGTTTGCGCTATTTCACTACTATAACTGGTGTTCAGATATAATATAAAAAATTGCTGTATGTTTGTAGGCAATATTATCACTTATTACAATTTTGTACACTAAAGACTTAATACATTTTTTCATTTTATTTATGTTTTCAAAAAGCTTATTTAATGTGTATTTTTACATTTTTCAGCATACATATTTCAGCTGAAACATAAATATTTCAATATAGTTAAATTAATAAAGCAGCTTTAATTTTTGATTATTAAATAAAACATGTAAATCATATATAAAAACTATTGAGTGTTGAACATTATTACTTTTTTCCATTGTCTACTACTTTTTTAACTTTTATTTGAATTGTTTTATATACATATTTTCAACATTATTTAAGAATACGTTTTTTCAATATAAGTGACAAAGGTATTTATGTTGTACTATTACTTAATTTACACTTTTTGCAACATTTTTGCCATGTTTTACATGCATATTGATATAGCATTTATTTAACATTGTTAGATTATTTCCTGCTCCTTACAATGGGAAAATAGTATTTTTTTAGTTTCATTTCGTGGTACTTCTATTTTGTAATCTATTTGTATTCTTTTTAATCTGTTTTCTCTAAACCGAATAGTGGGAAGGTGCTTCTTACATCGGAATGGGTAAGTCCTTTTTTAAGGTTTTTAAGGATATGGGAATTTAGGGAGAGCTCTAGAAGGTAGTTTAAGTGTTGTTTGTGGTTTCTTTGTATATTTAGATGTTTTAATAATAGTGTTTTTCTCTAGTTTGTAGTCTTTGGTTTTTGTATACTGTTTTAGAAATGTATTGCTAGGTTATGTTGAATTGTGTTATATGATTTACATTTTGATGATTTAGTGTGATGTCTATATATTTGTTGGCAATGTAATGTATTTTGCAGGTGAGTTTTCTTATTTACTTTACAGGTTTTTGTAGTGTAGTATCTTATGTGCATAGGGAGTTTCCATTTTTTTAAAAAGGGAGATGAAATTTGTTTATAATAAACCAATTATTTTTATTTTTATTTTATTTTTATGGGTTTCCTGGAGGGTTTAATTTTTTTAAAGTAATTTTTGGGAGGTTTCATGATTCCTCGATACATTATATTAATTTGAGCAGTCTCTATTGGATGTGGTTGATTTTAGCATTTATGCATTTTTTTGGCTAATATTTTTCCTGTTTTTGGTGGATTATGGTTTCTGACTACTTGGATACGAAGGAAGATCTGCACTTACAAAACAGTAAGTCTTACTTATTTTGTTTCTTTTGGATGGGAAATGTTATATTTTATTGTTTGTGTAAAAATTATGTGATTGCTATTTGGAATTGTGTAGTCCATGTGTTGTAATTAATTTATGTGGTGGATTGAGTTTGTTTTTCAGTTTCTTAGCTGTTGAAGTTTACATTTTGTGTTTAAATGATTTATAGATTGTTATTTTCTATCTTCATTAACCCGTTCTGTGCCACGGACGTAATGGTTACGTCCTGCGGCACAGTGCTGCTGTGCCGAGGACGTAACCATTACGTCCTCGGCACACCGCCCAGAGGGAGCGCTCTCGCTCCCTCTGTGTGCTTCCCCCCACCCCCCCAAAGGCAGGGATGGAAGGGGAAGCCCTTCCCCTTTCACCCCCGGCCCCCCAACCCCCCTCATAATGACATCAGCACGCGATCGCGCGCTGACTTCATTATCGGGTGCCCGTCGCACAGGAAGCCATTTGCTTCCTGTACAGCGAGGGTGGAAGAGGTAAGTTTCTCTTCCCGGTGGGTGGGGGGGGTTTGCAGAAAGAGGCACCGGGGGGAAGGAAAGGGCTTTCCTTTCCCCCGGTGTCTCTTCGAGCATTCCTGCTGCCCGATCGCATTGCGATCGGGCAGCAGGAATGCCCACTAGACGCCAGTTTTTTGTTTTTTTTTTGTTCTAATTGTGTTTTTACTGTCGGGGAGCGGCCCCTTGGGCAAGGGTCGCTCCCCTTTTGGGAGCAACTAATAACGGCCATTTCTGCCCCCCATTGGGGGCAGATTGGCCTACTATTTTAGGCTGATCTGCCCCCAATGGGGGCAGAAACCACTGGAACGCTAGGGATGTTGTTATTTTTGTGTATTTATGTGGGGGGGTGCCCCCTTGGGCAAGGGGCGCCCCTCCAAGGGGGCATAGAACTGTTGGCCTTTCCTGCCCCCATGGGGCAGATCGGCCTATTTTTTTTAGGTCCATCTGCCCCCAAGGGGGGCAGAAGCCACTTAGGCACCAGGGATTGTGTGTGTAGTGGATTGGGGGGAGGCCCCTTGGGCAAGGGTCACTCCACTTTGGGGGGCATGTCTTGTAGGGCCATTTCTGCCCCCCTTGGGGGCAGATCAGCTTATTATTTTTAGGTTGATCTGCCCCAAGGGGGGCCGAAACCACTAGAACGCCAGGGATTTTTTTTTATTTGTTTATTTTTGTGGGGGGGCGTCCCCTTGGGCACGGGGCGCCCCCCCAAGGGGGGCATTGACCTGTTGGCCATTTCTTCCCCGCTTGGGGGCAGATGGGCCTATTTTTTTAGGCCCATCTGCCCCCAAGGGGGGCAGAACCCACTTAGACACCAGGGATAGTGTGTGTGTGTTAGTGGATGGGGGGGGGCCTTGGGCAAGAGTTGCCCCGCCTTTGGGGGCACATGTACCGAGACCATTTCTGCACCCCTTGGAGACAGATCGGCCTATTCTTTTTAGGCTGATCTGCCCCCAAGGGGGGCAGAAACCACTAGAACGCCAGGGATTCTTTTTAATTTGTTTATTTTTGTGGGGGGGGCGTCCCCTTGGGCACGGGGTGCCCCCCCAAGGGGGGCATTGACCTGTTGGCCATTTCTGCCCCCCTTGGGGGAAGATGGCCTATTTTTTTAGGCCCATCTGCCCCCGAGGGGGGCAGAAGCCACTTAGACACCAGGGATAGTGTGTGTGTGTGTGTGTGTTAGTGGATGGGGGGGGCCCTTGGGCAAGGGTCGCCCCCCCCCTTTGGGGGCACATATACCAAGGCCATTTCTACACCCCTTGGAGACAGATCGGCCTATTATTTTCAGGCTGATCTGCCCCCAAGGAGGGCAGAAACCACTAGAACACCTGGGATTTTTTTTCATTTGTTTATTTTTATGAGGGGGCGTCCCCTTGGGCACGGGGCCCCCCCAAGGGGGGCATTGACCTGTTGGCCATTTCTGCCCCCCTTGGGGGAAGATGGGCCTATTTATTTAGGCCCATCTGCCCCCAAGGGGGGCAGAAGCCACTTAGACACCAGGGATAGTGTTGTGTGTGTTTTTTTGGTTTTTTTGTTTGGGGGCTGTCCCCTTGGGCAAGGGTCGCTCCCCATGGGGACACACTACTAAAGGTATTTTCTGCCCTCCTTGGGGCAGATAGGCCTATTTTTTTAGTAGGCCCATCTGCCCCTATGGCAGAATCCACTTAGGCACCAATTTCTAAATGCTTGATGGTGGGGTGTTTGTCAACTGATGAAGTATTTGCATTTGTGATAAAAAAAAAAATCATCCTTTTTGTTCTAGTTCAAAGCTTTTGCTTTATTTGCTGTGGCTCCTAGCGGTTTTGGCGGTGGTTGACCTGCAGTTTGCACAGTTGCATGTTTTAGGTAAGTAAAAACAATTTACTCCAAAGGAGTATTGTTGCCATGCATGAATGACGTGTTTGTAGGGGGTGTACTAAATGCAGGATTGTGTGTGAAATTGTCCTTAGATTTGTGCACAATTGTGAGAAAACAGGGCTGATTGCAGAGGCCCCCTAACTTTTTGCCCCCATTTTCCACTTTTTGCTGGTGTTTTCCTGACTCTGATGGTGCCCTGGGTACTGCTTACCAGTCCCAGGGCCTGTGCTCTGTGTAAAATGGAAATGCAAATTAGGCTAATTATAATTGGCTAAGTTAACCTACCTATAAGTCCCTAGTATATGGTAGGGCATGTAGGTTTAGGGACCACGGCATAGGTAGTGCACCCATAGGTGCACTGCTGAGGTGCCCAGTGTCATTTTAAAGGCAGGCCTGCCTTGCTGGCTGCTTTTAAATTAAAGTTATATGCAAATTCGACTTTGGAATTAAAAGTAGTTCCAAAGTCTTAAACTACCTTATTTTAACATATAAGTCACCCCTAAGGTGTGCCCTATGTGCCCCCAGGGCTGGGTGCCATGTAACTATAAGCAGGGACTTTATAAAAATAGTTTTATAAGCCCTGGTGAGGTACAAACAGCCAAATTTGTTTTCCCTCATTGTAGTAAATGGCCTTCATAGGCTAGAATGGGGAGACTTTATTTTAATTTTTAAAGTCTCCTTAAATGATGCATACCAAGAGTTTGGTATCAAATTAAATGGTGTAATAAATCCCACAACTTCCAGTTGTGGGATTTAATATAACTTGTTCAGGTAAAGAGTTCTAAACTTTACCTAAAAAGTTGCCAATTTCAGCCCTGCATTGTTTTTGCTGCTGTGCTCTGATTGGCCAGCCTTTAGCAACCAGGCCAGGTTGCCTTGATGAGGTGTGAAGTGGCCTGGCTTCACACAAAGGAATGTGCCTGTGGGAGGGAATCTGCCCTCAGCAGATGGTGAGGCAGGAAGGGGGAGGGCTAACAAACTGGTCTTCAAAGGCAGAGAAGGACATTTGGAGCAACCAGCAACACCCCCACATCCTGCAACCCCAGACAACTAGGTGCCCCCTTGATTAGATTAGGAGAGGGCAGGAGAGGGGTGTGTTTATGATTTTTAGCCACACCAGTGGGTGGGCTCAGCCAGATGTAACCTCCAAAAATCAGATTCAGCCATGATGGATTTTTGGAGAATGTTGCCTCCTGGGATTGATTTTTGCCACACTTCCTAGGAAGTGGTCATCACAGGAGGAAGGACCCTGCACCTGATTGGAGAACCAGGACCCCCTGCTTTTCACCCAGGAGCAAGGATAAAACTGGCAGACCTGCACCCACACCTGAGTTCCCTACCACATCCAACAAGGAAGAACAACAGAAGAAGGACTGCCCTGCTGGACCCCTGGCCTGCACCTGGAACCTGCACTCAGAAGGACTGCACCAGCTGCACACTTGGGCTTCACCACAAGAAGGACTTTGTCTGGCTTCAACTGGTTCAAGGAGGGACTCCCTGTTTGCTACAGGTGAAAAATTGCTAACCAGAGTCCCCTGCACCAACTCCTGAAGAAAGCGACCAGCTGACCACTGTCCAGTGGCCAAAAAGGAGTTTGCGCCAGGTGCATTCTGGGAGTTGTAGTCCGCACCCCCCAAGGACCATCTCAGAACTTCTAGTCCCTTGGGGTGAGCTGTGGACCCCAAAAGAACCTTAAAAGGACATCTGGGAGAAGCCCCAGAAGTTTGGAGAAGTTTGGACAACTTTTGAAAAAAAGCTCCATAGAGGGACCGACCCGCCGCGGCAACTCAAGCCGGCTTGCCTCAACCGCGACCCGGCCTGATTTGCTGGTTCGTCCCGGTAAAGAAAATCTCAGAAAAAGAGACTAAGGGGGTCATTCCTACCCTGGCGGTCTGAGACCGCCAGGGTAGGGGACGGAGGAAGCACCGCCAACAGGCTGGCAGTGCTTCTGGGGCTATTCTGACCGCGGCGGTAAAGCCGCGGTCAGAAAAGGGCTTCACGCTGCCCCTGTGAATCCTCCACTGCGGCGCTGCAAGCAGTGCCGCCATGGGGATTCCGACCCTCTTCCCCCCAGCCTGGTTCTGGCGGTTTTCACCGCCAGAACCTGGCTGGCGGGAACGGGTGTCGTGGGGCCCCTGGGGGCCCCTGCAGTGCCCATCCCTCTGGCATGGGCACTGCAGGGGCCCCCTAACAGGGCCCTACATTGATTTTCAGTGTCTGCTTGGCAGACACTGAAAATCGCGACGAGTGCAACTGCACCCATCGCACACCAGCAACTCCGCCGGCTCCATTCGGAGCCGGCTTCCTCGTTTCTGGTGCTTTCCCGCTGGGCGGGTGGCCGGCCTTTTGGCGGTCACCCGCCAGCCCAGCAGGAAAGTCAGAATGACTGCCGCGGTCTTTTGACCGCAGTAAGGTCTTCTGGCGGTTCCCGCTTGGCGGGCGGCGACCGCCGCCCGCCAAAGTAGGAATGAGGGCCTAAGTCCGAAGGTAAAAAGTTGACCGGGACCTCCCAGCCAGCGTATCCGAGGAGGGCTCCATGGACGTCGGATCAAGATCCAGGTTTTCCCCAGTCGAAGGATTTTCACCTCGAAAAAACAACTAAGTCCGAAGGTAAAAATCTCCACTGAGGATTCCAGCATCGCGTATCCGGAGAAGGGCTCCAGGAGGTCGGATTGGAGTGGCAGGTTCTTCCCGCTGAAGAAAATCTTCGAAAAAAAGACTAAGGGGGTCATTACGACCCTGGCGGAAGGCAGAGAACCAGCGGTAAGACCGCCAACAGGCTGGCGGTCTTTTTTTTCGTATTATGACCATGGCGGTAAGCACTATCAGTGCCAGGGAATTCCTTCCCTGGCACTGATAGGGGTCTCCCCCACCCCCCACCCCCACCCCGACTCCCTCCCCTAACCCCCCCACCACCTCTGCCACCCCGCAAAGGTGGCAGGGCCCCCCCTCCCCAACCCCACCCCCAACATCACTGCACCCATACCCACACGACACGCACGCAGGCACCACCTACATACTTACATACTTACATGCACACACGCCGATATACATGCCTACATCCACACACACAGTCATACACGCACACCCACATTCACACATACACGCATACATCCATACAGACATACCCGCAGGCATACACGCACTCACACACCCCCTCTACATACACAGACGCACACCCCCATGCACCCACACAACACACAACACCCCCCCACCCCACTCCCCTCACGGACGATCGTCTTACCTGGTCTGACGATCCTCCGGGAGGGGACGGGAGCCATGGGGACAGCTCCGCCGACACCACACCGCCAACAGAACACCACCACGGTGTATCACAGGTCGTGATTCGCTGGGCGGTGTTCTGTTGGCGTGGAGGTGGAGCAACCTCCACTTCCCTGCCTCCCGCCAGTATGGCTGTTGGCAGCTCTCCGTCGGAACAAGGACGGAGAGCAGCCAACAGTCATAATACGCCGAGCGGAAGACCGCCACCACTGGCGGTCTTCAGCACGGCGGTATCACGGCGGTCTTGCGAAAAGACCGCCGAGGTCGTAATGACCCCCTAAGTGTGAAGGTAAACTTTTAACCGAGGCCTCCCGCGGCCTGTAGCCGAGCAGGGCTCCATCGCGGTCGGCCTGAAACTTTGACTTTGCCCCGGTCGAGGTGCAACCAGATGACCCGATTGGCGCTTTTTGTTTCTAGGCGCTAAAAAAATAATAATTCTTTAAAAATTCATATCTCCGGTTCCCCTTATCCGATTTTATTCATTTTGGTGTCATTTTAAAGATAAAAATATAATCTATTTTTATAAATTGGTTTTGAATTTTTAAACTGTTTCCTGTGTTTTATTTAATTACTGTTTTGTGATATTTGAATGCTTTACACTCTGTCTCCTAAGTTAAGCCTTGACGCTCGTTGCCAAGCTACCAAGGGTTGAGCTGGGTTTAATTTACTGAGACCTAACTGGACCTAAGTGGAGGTTAGTGGCCTATTGCTAAGTGTAGGTACCTACCTGCCCTTACCAATAACCCATTTTCCAACAACAATGATATTTGTTTTGTCTTATTTCTAATTTGCTTTTCTTTCTTTCTTTTTAGTGGGATATCATTGGTGATTGCTGTGTCTGTGCAGAGTAGTTGCTGGTAAATCAAGCTTTTTCAGGCAAGTGAGAGGTATAGTTTTTGAGTTTATAACTCTTACTAACAAAGCTAGACTTTGTTACTTGTCTTACACAGTGCTGGTTGTTGGTGGTGAATTTGTCCAGTTAATTTTAGTAGGAAAGATCATGGCTAGCCGCAGGATGACCGCTCAGCAGGCGGTTGGTATGCTTTTTGAGTCATTGTCTGATCATGATTATGAGACGGACTCTGCATCTGAGGCAGAGGAGGAAGTGAGAGATTCTGGCAGTGAGGTTTCTGTCAGAGAGGAATCTTCTGATGAGGAAGCCACACTCAGTGCAGATGAAGGGCCTGTTTTAGAGGAGGACACTGATGTGCCATTAGTGCAGCAACCTGGTGCTGAAAGGTTTCCCGGTATAAGACCTGATCTCTGGGTTGCCCCAAACATGGAGCAGCCAGAGTTGCCTGCCTTTACTGGTCTCCCGGGGTGTAGCACCAATACAGAGAATTTTTTGCCTATCATTTTCTTTGAGTTATTCATGGATGATGTGTTTTTGGAAGAGATTGTTGAGCAGACTAATTTGTATGCGGAGCAGCATTTGAGGGACAACGCTGCTAGACTTAGGCCACACTCTAGAGCTGCCCAGTGGATTCCCACAAATTTGGAGGAGATACAAAAGTTTTTGGGTTTGACTTTTTTGATGGGGTTGATAAGGAAGCCGTCACTGGCTTCTTATTGGTCTACTAGTCCCTTGATGGCAACAGCTATATTTCCTGCGACCATGAGTCGTAATCGGTATTTGCTTCTTTTTAGGATGCTGCATTTTGTTGACAATGCATTAGCCTTGCCACGAGATCACCCAGATTCTGACCGTCTTTTTAAGATTAGGCCTGTCCTTGATCATTTTGTAGAACGGTTTTCGGAGGTCCATGTTCCAGGCAAAGAGATAAGTGTGGACGAGTCTTTGGTCCTCTTCAAGGGTCGTTTGTTTTTTAGGCAGTACATTCCTAGCAAAAGGGCACGATATGGAATTAAATTGTATATGCTGTCTGAAAGTAGTACAGGATATGTGTATAGTTTCCGTGTCTACACTGGTAGGGATTCCAATATTGACCCCCCTCGTTGTCCTCCCACTTTTGGAGTTACTGAGAAAATTGTGTGGGATATTGGTAGACGACTGTTCAACAAAGGTCACCATTTGTATGTAGATAACTTCTACACTGGAGTGCAGTTGTTCAAGGAATTGTTTAAAGTGGACACTGTTGCTTGTGGCACAATTCGTTGTAACCGGAAAGGCTATCCAAGGAAGCGTGTTTGTAAAAAACTTGAGAGGGGACAGTGCTGTGCCTTGCGGAATGATGAGCTGCTAGCTTTGAAATTTTCAGACAAGAGGAATGTCTACATGCTAAATACCATCCATGATGAGAGTACTTCCCCTGTGACTGTTTGGGGCCAGGTTGCTGAAGTGCGCAAACCTGTGTCCATTTTAGATTATAATAAGCACATGGGAGGTGTAGATAGAGTTGATCAGAGGTTGGAACCTTATACTGCTATTCGTAAGTCTTACGTTTGGTATAAGAAGTTAGCAATTCACCTCTTCCACTTAGCAACCTTTAATGCTTTTATTGTGTTTAGGGATAGGTCTCCAGAGTCAAAGATGACATTTGTGAAATTTCAGGAGTCAGTGATAGGGAGCCTTATTGTGGAGGAACAGGCCAGAGTTCCTAGAGAAGCAGTGGTGGAGGATGTGGCTAGATTGAAAGATCGCCACTTTGCTGAGCACATTCCTCCCACACCCAAAAAAGACTTTCCAGCTAAGAAATGTAGACTGTGTTTTTGAAGAGGTATCCGGAGGGAGACTCGAATGTACTGCCCAGATTGTCCTTCAAAGCCTGGGCTGTGTGTGAGTGGTTGTTTTAAGAATTACCACACCCAGAAGAATTTCTGGGAACAACCATGAGTGTAAACTCATGTCTGTTTTGTATTTTCATGTGTTCAGTTTCATGGTTAGCATTTCTGTCATGTACTTAGTTAGAGCTTTTGTGTTTGTAGTTTTGTAATTCTTTCTACTTAGTTAGGGGTTCCTCTATTTAAAAAAAAAAAATAAATAATAATTATGCCATTGTGTGTGGAGTGGGGCTTGGCTGAGAGTGTACATATTGACTTGCAGTGGGCTACTGCAACACACTGCCAGCCAAACACCAGTCCACACACTCCCATCAGCTGGTGTGATTGTTGTATCAGGCATGTGGGCGTATGTGAGAGATGGGCCCTTGAGTGGCACTGTCTGTCGATGTGAGTGTTGTAATGTGCTGGGCCCATGGCTGGCGGTGTGAATGGTCTTGTGCGTGTCATGTATGAAAGGTGTGTGAATGGACTGTAAAGCGGTTGGTGCCTTGTCGCGGATTTACAGCTCACGAGCTGTGAGTCATTGGTTCAGTTTTTTGCCTTTCAGTTATTAACAGTGCATTTCATTTTTGTGAAATCTCTTGTTAATAAAATTTTAGCCACTGAACCATCACTCACCCTCGTGCCAATTCCAACCAGTATGTGTGGTAAAAATGACAAAACCTGCTCCGCTGTAATCAGGCGTCGCAGCACACCTGTGACACGCTAGGTGCCTCGGGTTGGACCCCGATGATGAAGCATGCCACCAACTTGGTTGGTGGGTGAGGGGTCTTTTTCACATAACCTAAGTGCGTTTCTTTTCACAATTTTAGTGTTTGGCACATGACGGACATATGTGGACACATCAAAATGATATATTACAAAACTACCTGTGTTTGGCGGGGAGGGGGCACCTATGTTTTTGGTCCTGGGTGCGGCCTTCATCTAGGGAAACCTACCAAACCCAGACATTTTTTTAAACTAGACACCCCAAGGAGTCCAGGGAGGTGTGGCTTGCGCGGATCCCCCAACATTTTCTTACCCAGACTCCTCTGTAAACCTCAAAATTTGCTTAAAAAAGCATATTTTCCTGACTTTTCTTAGTAGGATCACCTCTCCAGCACAAAATTCCTACTCCCCAGTGTTCTCAGTCTCCCAAGTAAAATGACACCTCACTTATGTGGGACCCCAAAGCAGAGTCAGACTAAAGATGTATAAAAGAAGAATATGTCCTTATGAACTCGCTGTGCTATCCCCTCTATCTCTACAAGTTTTGGGCCTCATTCTGTTGCAGGCACCTGGCCCACCCACACAAGTGAGGTATCATTTTTACAGGGAGACTTGGGGGAACGCTGGGTGGAAGGAAATTTGTGGCTCCTCTCAGATTCCAGAACTTTCTGTCACCGAAATGTGCCACATTTTG
Source organism: Pleurodeles waltl (assembly GCF_031143425.1). Lineage (NCBI taxonomy): Eukaryota > Metazoa > Chordata > Amphibia > Caudata > Salamandridae > Pleurodeles > Pleurodeles waltl. Next base: position 145,198,177 of record NC_090441.1, on the reverse strand, counting down.
AGGTTTGCAAAGGATTCTGGGTAACAGAACCTGGGGAGAGCCCCACAAGTCACCCCTTCTTGGATTCCCCTAGGTCTCTAGTTTTCAAAAATGCACAGGTTTGGTAGGTTTCCTTAGGTGCCGGCTGAGCTAGAGGCCAAAATCCACAGGTAGGCACTGTTTTCTGTGAAAAAATGGGATGTGTCCACGTTGTGTCTTGAGACATTTCCTGTCGCGGGCGCTAGGCCTACCCACACAAGTGAGGTATAATTTTTATCGGCAGACTTGGGGGAACGCTGGGTGGAAGGAAATTTGTGGCTCCTCTCAGATTCCAGAACTTTCTGTCACCATAATGTGAGGAAAATGTGTTTTGTTTGCCACATTTTGAGGTTTGCAAAGGATTCTGGGTAACAGAACCTGGTCAGAGCCCCACAAGTCACCCCATGTTGGATTCCCCTAGGTCTCTAGTTTTTAGAAATGCACAGGTTTGGTAGGTTTCCCTAGGTGCCGGCTGAGCTAGAGGCCAAAATCTACAGGTAGGCACTTTGCAAAAAACAGCTCTGTTTTCTGTGAAAAAATGGGATGTGTCCACGTTGTGTTTTGGGGCATATCCTGTCGCGGGCGCTAGGCCTACCCACACAAGTGAGGTACCATTTTTTCCGGGAGACTTGGGGGAACGCTGGGTGGAAGGAAATGTGTCCCTCCTCTCAGATTCCAGAACTTTCTGGCACCGAAATGTGAGGAAAATGTGTTTTTTTAGCCAAATTTTGAGGTTTGCAAAGGATTCTGGGTAACAGAACCTGGTCAGAGCCCCACAGGTCACCCCATCTTAGATTCCCCTAGGTCTCTAGTTTTAAAAAATGCACAGGTTTGGTAGGTTTCCCTAGGTGCCGGCTGAGCTAGAGGCCAAGATCTACAGGTAGGCACTTTGCAAAAAACACCTCTGTTTTCTGTCAAAAAATGTGATGTGTCCACGTTGCGTTTTGGGGCATTTCCTGTTGTGGGCGCTAGGCCTACCCACACAAGTGAGGTATCATTTTTATCGGGAGACTTGGGGGAACGCTGGGTGGAAGGAAATTTGTGGCTCCTCTCTGATTCCAGAACTTTCTGTCACCAAAATTTGAGGAAAATGTGTTTTTTTAGCCAAAGTTTGAGGTGTGCAAAGGATTCTGGGTAACAGAACCCGGGGAGAGCCCCACAGTCACCCCTTCTTGGATTCCACTAGGTCTCTAGTTTTCAAAAATGCACAGGTTTGGTAGGTTTCCCTAGGTGCCGGCTGAGCTAGAGGCCAAAATCCACAGGTAGGCACTGTTTTCTGTGAAAAAATGGGATGTGTCCACGTTGTGTCTTGAGACCTTTCCTGTCGCGGGCGCTAGGCCTACCCACACAAGTGAGGTATCATTTTTATCGGCAGACTTGGGGGAACGCTGGGTGGAAGGAAATTTGTGGCTCCTCTCAGATTCCAGAACTTTCTGTCACCATAATATGAGGAAAATGTGTTTATTTTGCCAAATTTTGAGGTTTGCAAAGGATTCTGGGTAACAGAACCTGGTCGGAGCCCCACAAGTAACCCCATGTTGGATTCCCCTAGGTCTTTAGTTTTCAGAAATACACAGGTTTGGTAGGTTTCCCTAGGTGCCGGCTGAGCTAGAGGCCAAAATCTACAGGTAGGCACTTTGCAAAAAACACCTCTGTTTTCTGTCAAAAAATTTGATGTGTCCACGTTGCGTTTTGGGGCATTTCCTGTTGCGGGCGCTAGGCCTACCCACACAAGTGAGGTATCATTTTTATCGGGAGACTTGGGGGAACGCTGGGTGGAAGGAAATTTGTGGCTCCTCTCTGATTCCAGGACTTTCTGTCACCAAAATTTGAGGAAAATGTGTTTTTTTAACCAAAGTTTGAGGTTTGCAAAGGATTCTGGGTAACAGAACCTGGTCAGAGCCCCACAAGTCACCCCATCTTAGATTCCCTAGGTCTCTAGTTTTCAAAAATGCACAGGTTTGGTAGGTGTCCCTAGGTGCCGGCTGAGCTAGAGGCTAAAATCTACAGGTAGGCACTTTGCAAAAAACACCTTTGTTTTCTGTCAAAAAATGTGATGTGTCCACGTTGCGTTTTGGGGCATTTCCTGTCGCGGCCGCTAGGCCTACCCACACAAGTGAGGTATCATTTTTATCGGGAGACTTGGGGGAACGCTGGATGGAAGGCAATTTGTGGCTCCTCTCTGATTCCAGGACTTTCTGTCACCAAAATTTGAGGAAAATGTGTTTTTTTAGCCAAAGTTTGAGGTTTGCAAAGGATTCTGGGTAACAGAACCTGGCCAGAGCCCCACAAGTCACCCCATCTTGGATTCCCCTAGGTCTCTAGTTTCCAAAAATGCACAGGTTTGGTAGGTTTTCCTAGGTGCCGGCTGAGCTAGAGGCCAAAATCTACAGGTAGGCACTTTGCAAAAAACACCTCTATTTTCTTTAAAAAAATGTGATGTGTCCACGTTGCGTTTTGGGGCGTTTCCTGTCGCGGGCGCTAGGCCTACCCACACAAGTGAGGTATCATTTTTATCGGGAGACTTGGGGGAACATAGATTAGCAAAACAAGTGTTATTGCCCCTTGTCTTTCTCTAAATTTTTTCCTTACAAATATAAGAGAGTGTGTAAAAAAGACATCTATTTGAGAAATGCCCTGTAATTCACATGCTAGTATGTTCACCCTGGAATTCAGATATTGTGCAAATAACCACTGCTCCTCAATACCTTATCTTCTGCCGTTTTTGGAAATACAAAGGTTTTCTTCATAGCTATTTTTCACTCTTTATATTTCAGCAAATGAATTGCTGTATACCCGGTATAGAGTGAAAACGCACTGCAGGGTGCAGCTCATTTATTGGCTCTGGGTACCTAGGGTTCTTGATGAACCTACAAGCCCTATATATCCCCGCAACCAGAGGAGTCCAGCAGACGTAACGGTATATTGCTTTCGAAAGTCTGACATTGCAGGCAAAAGTTACGGAGTAAAACGTAGAGAGAAATGTATGTTTTTTCACCTCAATTTCAATATTTTTCTTTTTCAGTTGTTATTTTCTGTAGGAAACGCTTGTAGGATCTACACAAATTACCCCTTGCTCAATTCAGAATTTTGTCTACTTTTCAGAAATGTTGCGGTTTCTGGGATCCAGCATTGGTTTCATTCCCAGTTCTGTCACTGACTGGAAGGAGGCTGAAAGCACAAAAAATCGTAAAAATGGGGTATGTCCCAGTAAAATGCCAAACTTGTGTTGAAAAATTGGGTTTTATGATTCAAGTCTGCCTGTTCCTGAAAGCTGGGAAGCTGGTGATTTTAGCACCGCAAACCCTTTGTTGATGCCCTTTTCAGGGAAAAAACCTCAAGCCTTCTTCTGCAACCCTTTTTTCCAATTTTTTTAAAAAAAACGAACTTTTCACTGTATTTTGGCTAATTTCTTGGCCTCCTTCTTGGGAACCCACAAAGTCTGGGTACCTATAGAATCCCTAGAATGTTGGAAAAAAAGGACGCAAATTTGGCGTGGGTAGCTTATGTGAACAAAAAGTTATGAGGGCCTAAGTGCGAACTGCCCCAAATAGCCAAAAAAAGGCTCGGCACAGTAGGGGGAAAAGGCCTGTCAGCGAAGGGTTTAAAATTGGAATTTAATTTAATTTTTAGAATGATGTAATAAAATGCTTTATTTATTATTTGTAAAAAAATATTTGTCATGTTAGTTTAGATTTCATGATAGTTTTTGGGACTTTGGATGGTTACTATTTATTTTATATTATGATTTTGGATATCATTTCTAAGTAATGTAGTCTTTTGCTATTTATGACGAGTTTGACGTTAAATTGTAGCTTGTTGTACAGTCATTTGGTCTATTTGCTAGGTTTAAGGAAATCTGGCTAACCGAGTGCATCATTCCTAGGTGTGGCTTCCTGTGCCAAGGTGATGTCATAGCCATTCCTCCCTGCTATTTGGAATTTGGTTTGGCATCTGTATCCCGAGCAATGCAGTCTGCCAAACCAAAGGCCTGATTATGAGTGTGGGGGTCTATAGACAGGAACACCCACAGTGGCGGTCTGGACCGCCATCAATGCAGTGGTCTGACTGCCACATTACAACACTGGCTGTCGGACTGCCAGGGAACCACCAGCTCTGCCAAGATCTCAGATCCTAGTGGTCTGGAGGATGGTGGTGATCCTAATCTGCCAGGGCAGCACTGCCGTGGGGATTATGACCTTGATCTCCGCCAGCGGTACCATCATCAAAAGGCTGGTGGCGAATAGGTGCAGTGGGCCCGGGGGTGGGGGGTGGGGGGGTCCTGCACTGCCCATGCACTTGACATGGGCAGCGCAAGGGCCACCCGGGCCAGCACCATTGCAATGTTCACAGTCTGCTAGGCAGACAGTGAACATTGAGAGTGTGCTGGTGCACCCTGCTGACTACAGCCTTGCCGCCAGCTTGATTACGAGCCAGAGACAATGCTGTAGCCTGTTTCCTGCTAGGCCAGTGGGTGGAAACTCAGGTTTCCGCCCACAGACCTAGCAGGAGACTCTTAATAACTCCGGCAGGGAGGTTGCCGCTCAGGTGGCAGCCACCCTGTCAGGAGTTTGGCGGTCGGCTTTCCTATACATCAAACTTGTAATTGGGCCCCAAGTGTCTATGAACTATCCATTTGAATCTTAGGGCCTGATGTACAACTTGGTGGAGGTGAATATTCTGTCACAAACATGACAGATATCTCATCCGTTGTATTATGACTCTATCAAATCCTATGTTAAACTTAACACAGTGGATAGGATATCCGTCATTTTTGCGATAGAGTGATCCATCTGCCGAGATCTAAATCAGGCCCTTAGTTTGCCTTCATTTAGTTGGGAGAAAGAGCTTTCTATTAGTAGATTGTAATGGTTAGCTACCTCTGTGACGGACATGAGTTAATGTTATCATTTTTTAATTTCAAAGGCACGTTAGCTGTTTATAGAATATTGTACACTGGGCAGATTGTTGAAGGTGTCTCCTTATACTTTGATTGAAATGATAATAACAGTCTTGTGAGGCTCTGTGGGGGTATGTTTTTTAAATGGTCTGAATCATGTTTTGCTCAACGTCTATGATTATTTTGGGGGGTCAGAAGTTATTTTTGTATTGTGAATGCGGTTAAAAAGGTCACAGTAAGTTCGGCTTTGTTTATTTGGTAGTAAAGCACATATAAAAGGGATATTTTAGTTTTCATATTCACCATGTATGGTGTGTATCTGAGTGAATAGTTTGGCACACACTTTGAAGGTCCCATTCATCATCCAGGTTTGACAATGGCTTAGTTTTAGTATATGATTTGCTTTAGAGAACATTATAATTTGTTTCTCATTGTTTATGTTGTCATTTAAAAGGAAACGTTCCTCATTATGTGTTATTGTTAAATGTTCAGGTATTTCTATGCCTTGGTATCTTCTAGGGGCAGGAGGAATATCACTGAATGATTTTTCATTTTGTTCAATCAAACTTGTTAAAGTGGGTATAGGTGGTAGTTGGCGGTGGTGGTCAGGACGGATTCTGCTGTGGTCGTCCGACCACCATATTAAGACCCTGGTGGTCAAATCGCTAGGGTACTGCTGTGTTTACCGCAATCGGTGATCTCGACGGGCTGACGGTGGTGCAGGTCAGAATCACCCAGGGCGACGCAGCGTGCAGTGCCGCCCTGATGACTATGACCTGGTTCTCTGCCAGGCTTTTCATGGTGGTATCACTACCATGAAAAGGCTGGCCGAGAACATGTGGTGGGAGCCACTGAGGGGCCTCTGCACTGCCCATGCACTTGGCATGGGCTGTTCAGGGGTGCCCCTATCCAGCACCCTTGCAATGCTCTCTGTCAGCTGCGCAGAAAGTGAGCATTCCAAGGGTGGTGGTGCCCACTGCGGCGGCAGCATTGCTGCCGGCTCGATAACAAGCCAGCGACAATGCTGCTGCCACTTTTCTGCTGGGCTGATTGGCAAAATCCTTGGTTTCTGCCTGCCAGCCCAGTGGGACAGTGGTAATGGGCTTGACAGGGTGAAAGCCACCATGGTGGTATCCTCCCCATCAGAAGTTCGGTGGACGGGTTGTTCCATCCACCGAAGTTGTAATGAGGCCCTATATCTCTAAAGATTTTAGTTGTGGGTTCCTGGGAGGTAGTGCTTGCCTCTCTTACGTCCTTCAATACCTTGCATACTTCTACTTCTGTCACATTTATGGGATGGTCTGTGCACTCTTACATGAATTACAATATAATATTTGGTACATTTCCAATTTAATTTTCTGTTGATGCACCTTTGCAGCCTCTGTCATTGTATCTGAAAGCAGTGTAACAGTAAAAATATATGTATTATTTTAAAGTTTGTATCTTTGTTATTTACATGTAAAAGTATGCAACTACTTCTATTTTTCATACTTACATGTATTTCTTTTTAGCTGTTTCACACTGATTTTCAGCTTTTCACTTGAAGATGTTCTAATGAGGAGCAGGTGCTTTTTTCTCTGTTGGAGGAAAAATTAATGTCAGTTTCATATTAAATGTTAATTTGTTGGTAGTTTGTAGTGGTTGTTAAGTTTATTTTAGTCACTGTTTGGGCGAGTTTAAAGTTTAGTAATAGTTTATGCATACTTCATTAGTTATATCCTTTTCCTGCTTTGTGATAGTTGTTTTTCTGGATGGTTATCACTTTTCAAGGAGTAGTTTTTTTTCTTTTTTGGAAGTGTGTGTGTTAAGAGATAGAAGTTGGGGAGTGTTTATTAATTACTTGCTAGTTTGTATTTTTAAGTTTATTAACAAGTACATTTTACTTGAAATATAAGTTTACCTACTTTGGTAACATAGTTGTTGACATATGTATTTCTTCTTCAGTAGTCTTGTCAGAAAATTCAGCAGAGTTTAGTCTCCTTTCAGTGTCATTTTTGAAGTATTAATGTGTTTAATTTAGTGTGCCTTTTCTTTTGCTAATTTAACTGTTTGTCTGATGGTAGTAGTTCAAGTTGCTTATACTTTGATTTTATTGGTTGCTTTAGTTGTAGTTTTTAGTTTTTATTTCAGATATGTGTTTCTATGATAGATACTAATTTAGGTGTTATTTATAATGCCTGAGATATAGTATGATAGTTCCAGATAAAATGGCTATATCTATTCATTAATATTTAGATTGTTGTCTCAATGTTTGTAGCTAATGTTCATATTTCTATTCTATTGTTATAATTTTAGTTATATAATTTATTGGGATGAACAGTAAATGTAAACTATTTATTTTAAACATGTGTATAAAATGTTTTAGGTTAATTTTTTTATATTTATTATTGATAATCGAATTATTTTGGCAATATTTTTGTAGTCAATATTGTAGTCAATGGTCAATTTGCACCATTATTTAGCACCTCCTCCCACCCGTGCATCATTTTAGCATGGGGGATAAATATGGGGCTCTGGGATTAGCACCATTTTTTAGATGGGAACACCTACCTTGCATCTCATTGACGCAAGGCAGGTTCACACAACTAAAAAACGGTGCAAACTCCAATATTTTGACATTAGACAGGTCTAACGTTAAAATATGAATATTGGTTTAGCTTTGTGCTGAATTTGCGTAAAAAGAATTACGCAAATTCAGTGCAAACTGAGTATAAATATGCCCCTATGGCCCAAAATTATACTTTTGCACGTAAAACTTCTTTAACGCAGTTTTACATCAAGAAGTATAGCGCCAGCTTGCGCCATTCCAGGGCGCTAGCCGGGTGCCATATTTAAGGTATGGCACAAGCCGGCGCTAAGGGTGGGTTAACAGCAAGGAAAATGACGTTAGCCGGGTGGGGGTGGCAGTATGGTGCAAAGGGCTTTTGCACAGAAGCCTAGAGTCAAAAGAAATGACTCTAGCCATCCTAGCGTCATTTCTCAACGCAAAACTTATCATATCACATGACCCCCACATGTCCCCAAATGCCTGTCCTGACCCAGTCGTTAAATAATACCGCTAAGCAAGCTTAGCGCTAATATTTAGGCCTGCCTTCCTCCTGGTCACCATTTCTGCATGGGAGGATAAATAAGGCGCTAGGGCCTTAGGGCCATATTTATACTTTTTGGTGCAAAACTGCACCAATGCAATTTTGCATCAAAATGTTTTGCACCAGCTTGCACCATTCTTGAGCGCCAGCCGGGCACCATATCTATGGAATGGTGCGAGCTGGCGCAAAGGATAGGCTAGCATAAAAAAAGTTATGTTACCTGGGTGGGAATGGCGGTATGGGAGAAAAGGGTTTTGTACCAAAAAATAACGTTAGGCTGGTTAGAGTAAAAACAAAATGACTCTAACCAGCCTAGCGTCATTTTCTGACGCAAAACCATCCATACCACATGACTCCTGTCTTAGAAAAGACAGGAGTCATGTCCACCACCCCAATGGCCAGCAAAGGGTACCAGGGTCCCCTGGGAATGGCCATTGCACCCAGTGCCATTTAGGGGGGCCCATTTCAGGGCCCCCAATGGCACTTAAAAGAAAAAAAATACCTACCTGTACTTACCTATACTTACATGGGATGGGGTCCCCTATGCTCCGCTGTCCCTGTGGTGTGGGTGGGGGTGTCCCTGGGGCCTGGGGAGGGCACCTGTGGGATCAGGCGTTAAATAATGGTGCAAAGCAAGCTTGCACCATTATTTTACCCCTCCTCCCCCCGTGCGTGATTTTAGCATGGGGGATAAATATGGCACTAAGGACATAGAGTCATTTTGTACACTGGAACACCTACCTTGATCTTATTGACACAAGGAAGGTTTCCACGTCTAAAAAATGACTTTAACTCCATAACTCTGGCTCTAGACAGGTCTAGAGCCAAAGTATAAATATGGAGTCAGTTTTGCACCGAATTTGTGTAAAAAAAATGACGCAGATTCGGCGAAAAACAAGTATAAATATGCGCCTTAGAGTCCTTTTTTTCCATGGGAATGCCTACCTTGCTTCTCATTGACCCAAGGTAGTTTCCCGGTAGCACAAAATGACTTTAACGACAATATTGTGACGTTAGAATAGTCTAGCGTCAAAATATAAATATGGAGTGAGGTTTGTGCTGAATTAGGGTAAAAAAATACGCTAATTGAGCACAAAAAGAGTTTAAATCTGGGCCTAAGTGTGGTGGAATTCCTAGCCTCTTTACAGGGGATGGATGGAGTTGAGGGAGAGTATCAGAGATAAAGGTGCCATGTGTACATCCTACATTTATATTTGTTTGAAGGCACATCTGGTTTCCATAAATGTTCCGTACATTTGTTTGGCACGTGGTTTTACTGGACTGGAAGGCGACTATATGCCAGCTCAGTCATTAATCCCTCTGAGGTAGGTAACTGAGTGGTATAAAACTAAGTATTAGTAACGTCTATGCTAGAAAAAGGAAAACCTTTTAGTATCATTAGTATATTGTTAGTGTTATTATTTGTGTAGGAACAAAGTAATAGTCAGAGTGTAAAAAGGACTTTGGCTCATTCTACATAATCCACAATACTGCACATAAGATGGTTAAAACCAAATAGATAAATTCTGCAGTCCTGTTAGGCATTATCAATCAGGAAAAACTATTCAATATATATCTGCGCAGCTCTTGAGTGCAATTCTAATATTTACCCATACTTTGTGTTGCTTACAAATCATTTACTTGTACATGTAACTGTGACTAGCAACAAGCATGGTTTTACCCTGCTAAAACTGATGAGTTAACCTAAATACACAATGGCAATTAAATGATTTCATGCTCTTCACATGTGAAGCAGATATCACAGATGAGTTCAACTATTACAAAATGGCTTAAAAATGGAACACTTTAAAGGCCTAGCAGAGAAAGGGTTAAAGAATCAAAACCATTCAGTTCAAGGTCCAATTTTATGCAGCTCCTACTCGCAGAACTTGCATTCAATCTGGTTCTAAAACGTGTGACTGTGGTGCTAAGGTTGTTTGCAAATTTCTCCCTGTATGACTCCGAAGTTTATTGATGCAGTGAGAAGCAGGTGTACATGTGTGAACAAACACAGGATGCTGCAAAGCTGTGCATGCCATTTGTGTAATGGCAACAGCTCAGTATATTGTCACTGGTCTGTTCTCCTTGTACATTGTGGTTATATACATAGGTAAGGCATGACACATTTGAGGTGTTTTGCAGTGTCAGATACAAAATAACACTCTGGCCCAGTGTAAAACATCGCCAACATCTAAATCAGGCCTTCAGTTCCAAGATAAAATTCTGGTCCAATCTAAGGGCCTGATTTAGAACTTGGCAGAGGGGAATACTCTGTCACAAACTTAATGAATATCCCATCCACTGTACTGCGATCCCATTATATCCTATGGGGATCGTAAAACGTCAGATGGAATATCCATCCCTTTTGTGACTGGGTATTCTATCCCTCAAGTTCTAAATCAGGCCCAAACTTATTATTAAACAGCAGTTTTGCCTGTTTACCTTCAGATATAAATGTGACACCTGCAGAGCTCAGTTGTTATACTGTTATTACTAGTTATAGGCAATATCACAAAATAAAATGATGGACAGAGTGCTGAAACTTTTCAAACACTCACCCCCAGTCACAGATCTGAGTTTAATCCATTGTTATTTTGCTTGCCACGTCACCCCAGTTCAGAGCCAGTTATATGCAAATCGGTCTTGACCCTGCTCCCTATGGGAGCAGTCCAGCCTGAACTAGGTCCTCCCTGGACAGAATTCAAGCATCCAGGGACCGGTTTCAGGGTATATCCCTTCAACAGCCAGACTAGCTTGAGTCCAGTGGTGCAGCAAGGAAGGGACCCACATATGGGCATACCCTAGCCACTTAGGACGCACAAGGCAATATCACAAAATAAAATGATGGACAGAGTGTTGAAACTTTTCAAACACTCACCCCCAGTCACAGATGTGGGTTTAGTCCATCATTATTTTGCTTGCCACGTCACTCCAGTGTGTGCCCAGCTATATGAAAATCAGTCTTGATCCTGCTCCCTATGGGAGCAGTCCAGCCTGAACTGCCAAGCGAGGACATCCCTGGGCAGGACTCAAGCATCCTGGGACTGGTTTCAGAGTATCACCCTTCATCAGCCAGGCTAGCTTGAGTGCAGTGGTGCAGCAAGCAAGCGATCCACGTTTGGGCATACCCTAGCCACTTAGGGTGCACAAGGCAATATCACAAAATAAAATGATGGACGAATGTTGAAGGTTTTCAAACACTCACTCCAAGTCACAGATCTGGGTTCAATCCATTGTTATTTTGCTTGCCATGTCACCCCAATTCAGACCGAGCTTTATGCAAATCAGTCTTGATCCTTCTCCCTATGGGAGCAGTCCAGCCTGAACTGACAAGCCGGACATCCCTGGGCAGGACTCAAGCATCCTGGGACTGGTTTCAGGGTATCGCCCTTCATCAGCCAGGCTAGCTTGAGTGCAGTGGTGCAGCAAGCAAGGGGTCCGCGTTTGGGCATACCCTAGCCACTTAGGACACACAAGGCAATATCAGAAAATAAAATGATGAACAGAGTATTGAAACTTTTCGAAAACTCATCCCCAGTCACAGATCTAGATTTAATCCATTGTTATTTTGCTCACCAGGTCACCCCAGCTCGGAGCCAGGGATGTGCAAATTAGTCTTGACCCTGCTCCCTAAGAGAGCAGTCCAGCCCAAACTGCCAAGCCAGGTCCTCCCTGGAGAGGACTCAAGCATCCTCCAACCGGTTTCAGGGTATTACCCTTCATCATTCATGCTAGCTTGAGTCCAGGGGCGCATCAAGCAAGGGACCCACATCTGGGCATACCCTAGCCACTTAGGGCACACAAGGCAATATCACAAAATAAAATGATGGACTGAGTGTTGACATTTTTCAACCACTCACAGACCTGGGTTTAATCCATCGTAATTTTGATTGCCACGTCACCCCAGTTCAGACACAGTTATATGCAAATCAGTCTTGACCCTTGCCCGAACTGCCAAGCCAGGTCCTCCCTGGACAGTACTCAAACATCCTGGGACTGGTTTGAGGGTATCACCCTTTATGACCCAGGCTAGCTTGAGCCCAGTGGCACAGCAAGCAAGGGACCCACATCTGTCTAGTTATACTCACTTTGTAGGTAAAAGGTAAGAAGCAATCCAACTGAATCCACCTCTCTCTTTCACTGTCACTTGCACTACATCTCCAATTTTTCTGACTCGATATCCATGTCAAAAAGGCACTCTGGCCAGTAGTTGAAATAACCACCTTCTAGATTGGGAAGAGGAATGAGTCAGGTAAGCCTCTCAGCAAAGAAATTGTTTGTGCAAAGGGCACCATTTACCCTGTGCTTAGATCTATGCTATGTCAGTACTCACACATTGACAATAAGAGCCTAAGGGAGATGTCACATGACATCCAAGTGATACACCTTGAAACCTGCGCAGTCACACATTTCCTGGTGCAGTACTGGGAATGTTTCTTATTTACCAAAAGTAGCAAATCCTCACTTCTAAGCAGGTATATTTTGGGTTTTGTTGGATGTAGTTTTAAAAGTATTTCTATGGTAAGAGGGTAATTCTCTTTATATGAATGTGATTTGTTTGGTACAATGGGCTACTGTTCTTACCATGAGTCTAACAGATGTTTTGTTAGAAGGGCGCTGCATTCACAAAAAGTGTGATTAATCCTAAAATACCAGAGAAGTGTTGGTGGCGGTTCATACCTATGTGGGTACATCCAGTGCAGAGAACAAAAACATGTTACTTTAACCAGAGCTGCATCACCAGCACTCACCAATAATATGCATGCAGAATGTCTCTTTGATGATGTCTACTTGGCTCTTGAGTTCTTTTATGACATAATTCGCTTGGTAGCCCCCTTAAAGTAAATGTAAGCCTTTTGTACTAGTCTACAGTGAGCCTGTCAAGGAATTATGGCCCATATTTATACTTTTTGACGCTAAACTGCGCTAACGCAGTTTAGCGTCAAAAAATTTAGCGCCGTATTTATGGAATGGCGTTAGCCGGCGCTAGCAGACCGGCGCTGCCTGGTGTGCGTGGAAAAAAAACACGTAGACCAGGCAGCGCCGGGGGAAAATGGCGTTAGGGCGTCTTAAAATGGGGCAAGTCAGGTTGAGGCAAAAAAATCGCCTCAACCCGATTTGCGCCATTTTTTTCGACGCCCAGACGCCATTTAAATGACTCCTGTCTTAGTAAAGACAGGAGTCATGCCCCCTTGCCCAATGGCCATGCCCAGGGCACAAATAAGGCCCCCCTATGCCACCAAAAAAAATTAAACAAAAATAAAAAATTATACTTACCTGAACTTACCTGAATGTCCCTGGGATGGGTCCCTCCATCCTTGGGTGTCCTCCTGGGGTGGGCAAGGGTGGCAGGGGGGGTCCCTGGGGGCATGGGAGGGCACCTGTGGGCTCATTTTGAGCCCACAGCCCCCTTAACGCCTACCCTGACCCAGGCGTTAAAAAGTGGCGCAAATGCGGGGTTTTTTGCCCCGCCCACTCCCGGGCGTGATTTTTGCCCGGGAGTATAAATACGACGCATTTGCGTCGCCGTCATTTTTTTAGACGGGAACGCCTTCCTTGCATCTCATTAACGCAAGGAAGGCGTTCACGCAAAAAAATGACGCTATTTGCCCATACTTTGGCGCTAGACGCGTCTAACGCCAAAGTATAAATATGGCGTTAGTTTTGCGCCGAAAAAAACGACGCTAATTCGGCGCAAACGGAGTATAAATACGGGCCTATATGTGCCTGGTTAGTGAAGAGCTATTATGTGTGGACTGTTGTGCTGTCAATTATTTTATATTAGGTTCTGGCAACTGAGATGTTATTGTTTGCTATGAGTTCCTATAAATGTCCTTTCCAGTGATGAAATCCTGGCTGTGCTTGTCTTTGAAATTTCTTGTGTTGTAAAGTGAGTTTAATGGCATTTTCTTCAAAGGATCTGCCTGTTAATTGGCTCTTAGCAGCACTTTTCTTTAAGTGACCAGCTCACTGATTTCTTGTCTTGTGCAAATGTAATATAAATACCTCTTTACAGGGAGGCCTACTCAGAAGGTAATCTTAGGTGCTCATTTACAAGAATCTGGCGCATCGCCATTGAATCGTCAGATTTCTTGCGCTGCCCTGCACCCCCCCAAACAACGCCATGGTAGTGCTATACTTACTACAGTGCTCCATGGCACAGTGTCCATAGATGCATCAGAAATTCTTACGCATCTGTAGCGCTAAAATGAAGCTACTTCAGCAATGCCAGGCGGCCCTGACAAGAAATCCCTGTGTCATTTTTATGCCTACAAAAAGTGACGCTGTGAAGGTTTAGAATGACAGAGTGAAGTCTTATAAATTTCACTGCACTGGTTCAGCATGGATTCTAATGGGGGAACACCTACCTTGCATACATTATACCTTGTGCAGGTAAAATGTGGAGCAAGGCTTTAAAAAACGTTTGTAAATGTGGTGCACTGTGGGGGACTGCTTTGCCCCACCATTGCATCAAAACAAATGGTGCAACGGTGGCCCAAGGGGCTTGTAAATGTGAACAGTATCTAGCAAGAGGACTTGAAGACTGTCCCTCCCCCCCCAAAAAAAGAAACAGGTTAAATACCCCTTGCAAATGGACATTTACCTTGAAAGAGCTATTTATGCAGTCATGTACCAATCCGCACAAGAACCATCCCAAGGCATTGGAGATTTGCTCAGTGCCTCTGTACAATGCCACTGCCCTCAAATTATCTCCTAATCCACATATTATCATTTCACCTCTGCGAATGAGTTCTTTCTCAGAATGTCCTACCAACCAATATCTTTCCTGTTACTCTACTCTTTGTTTCTATGAGGGTGTTAGACCTGACAGCCTTGTTACAATTTTGATAATGCCACTATAGAAAGTTGCCATTTTTCTGCTGTTAGCCCTGTGTGCCTGCAGTCTCCAATACATGTCTGGGCTGGATGACAGCTGGAGTTTGTTCATTCACTCCAGACAGCCACACGCAAAGGGAGCTTAGGTGTGACTGATGGGCTATCAACATTCTGAAGGTCCATCCTGAGCAGGATGGGTGGGAGGAACTGACAATGACACCTGAATAGGCAGTGTCCTGCTTCAACACAAAGGGCTGCATAACCCCCTGCAGTGAGTCTGGAGCTGCAGGGGAAGAAAGGACCTCTGTGTGTTCTAAACACTCTTCTTTGGACAGGAAATCCAGATGCAAGTGACTGAGCATTTCCAGCTGAGTGAGAGAGAGATCCAGGTGCCAAGACACCAAAACGCAGATGTTCCCGCCCATTTCAGCACACGCAAGCCCGCTCCAGCTACGAAAGTACCAGTCAAAGTGCTGAAGAACCCAGTTGCAGAGCCCGATTCCTGCATTTGCATTGCCGTGGAGGGTCAAAGGTTGAGGCATTTCCCAACCCTGCATTAACACTGCATTAACATTAAACAAGCCAAGCCAACCTAATGTCTGCCCACTTGGCACTGTAACAGCTGCTTTGTAGGTGGGTGGATACATCTTAGGCAGCGGTAGCTACATGCAGTGAGAAAGGAGTGTATGGAGCAGCCAACAGGGAGGAGCAGGGGAGTCAGCGATAAATAGTCTTGCCACACATGGTGGTGTCCCGGCAGTCATAGAAGTGGCCTGACCAGGTTTGGGTGTGGCTTGCAGCTACGGGAGCCTGGGCTCCCACCCCGCAGTCCACATTCCAAGTTCACCTATAACAGTTTTTGCCTGAAAACACTATACAGTGTGAACTGATGAAGGTCGGAGAAGGGACCTAACAAGAAAGACTCTACAGTAGGAGCTCCTGAAGCAAAGAGGGTTTGAGAAGGAACCCAACCGAAGGGCCATTAAGATATCTTAGTGAGGGTAGGGGTGATATAATGGACAGAAGCAGTGGGAGGCAGGAGTAGTCACCATGTGAGCCCTGTGCCCCCACCCACCCCGCCTGGAAAAAAACAAGCAAACTGAGGAAGTAAGTAGCAGTGAAAGCATGGAGGAGTTGTAGTAGCTATGAAGGAGAGTGTGGTAGAGGGGAAAGCTATGATTTAGGACAGCTGCTTGACGATTGAGCCCCGTACCTGTGGAGGTGGCCTGACTAGGCTCGGGTGTGGTTTGCAGCATTGGGTGAGCTTCCATCCACCACATCATCATTCTGCCCCATCGATCATCAAAACCAGTGTCAAGTGGCAATTTGTTGCACCACCCTGGGATCTGCTATCGCCTACCTTGGCCTAAGGATCTAAAAGGCTTCCGGCCTTTGAAATATGTTGTTTACTGTACATAACACCTCATTGCTCTTTGGTACAGTGGAAAGTCAGTAATGCTGTGTTTTAGGGTAATCAGAGAGATCTCCCGAAGTGAGTGGTGATCGCTTGTACTTGGAAAGGTGCCCCTTTTGCTTTTTGGCACATGACTCTGGTGGAAAATGGAGACCTGTATGTTGTTTTCTCTTCTCGATCTTCCTCCACTAGATCCTCTGTATTTTCAAATGGCCTACAAAATAGAGCTCCATTGTCTAGCCTATAAATAAAAGCCTGACAACAGTCTTCTGCAAAGAGGGCTTATTTCTTCCCAGCCTTTTGTAAAACACCACCGTGCCTAGTGTAGGTGAATAACGAAGGTATCAATATGACTGCATGGAAGCTTCAATCAGGCCCAATGATTCCTCTAAGAGCCAGCAGAAAGACAAAAGCCATCACAAATTTAAAGAAAGGCTGAAACCTGATTTTTTTCCTCTTTTTAGAAAGATAACGTTGAGCAAGATGACCTTACTCCTAAATTCGAGTCAATCCCTGCCTCTTCTGAGTTCGGGCCAAATTCCAATCCCATTTTATTGTCTTCATTGCCTATGATCACCAAGGACATTGTGAACCTGACCGGGGGAAGGTCTCCAGATTTTATAATGTTGACTTACACTACCAGATGTAGTTGTGGTAGCCCACTTGAGAAAGCATTCACTGAAAGAGAATAGCTTTCCCAGAACTCTGTCTGCTTCATCACAGGCAACTGGTTTGAAGGTAGTTAGTAGTACACTGACAGAGCATGAATCAGAAGCACTCCAGATGTCTGCAACTCCTGATGTGAGGTTGCTTGGGAATATGCCTTGCAACCTCCTGGGCCAGTGTGTGCATATTTTTGAATACCTTAAATGTCTGGAAAGAATTTTGGGGGTTATTCTAACTTTGGAGGAGTGTTAATCCGTCCCAAAAGTGACGGTAAAGTGACGGATATACCACCAGCCGTATTACGAGTTCCATAGGATATAATGGACTCGTAATACGGCTGGTGGTAAATCCTTCACTTTTCCGTCACTTTTGGGACGGATTAACACCTCCTCCAAAGTTAGAATAACCCCCTTTGTCTTCTATTTTAGCTCTTTTAGAAAAATGTGTTACTAATATGGACCACTCCCAAGATACCCTCTCTGCGATTTTGAAAATGATGACTAGCCCAAAGGGAAGGGGGTATGCTCAATTATGTCCCCACTGCTGGCAAAAAGTGAGCTATGTGCGAAGCATGGGCTATCAATCAGGGTACGCAAGCAGGCTCACCTTTAAGCTCTTCCCATTCCTTGCAAAAAAGAGACTATGGGAGGCAAGCTGGTCAACCCCATATTTAAGAATATTTGGGGACTTATCAACAAGCCGCAGATTGGGGTTAGACCTACTTTTCAGATTAAAACATTTATTTGACCTATGCACAGCGAACCCAGTTGTACCCTGTTCATTAGCGAAGGCATCCTGCTCCGGGCCAGAGGGTTTTTCTATCTTCAGGCATAAATGTCGGGCCAAATCTTGTTTGGGTGGTACATCGGAGTCTACTCAGTCTAAAGGAAAATCAAAGCAAAAAAAGGGGAGCATAAGGTAAAAGCTGAAATGAGAATGTTTAAAAAGTCCCATGAAAACGTCAGTTCCAAGGTGCCAGGGACAGTGCTTCAAAGGCTGTGACAGACATTTCTGCTAATCGTGGTATTGATGATTTATGGGATAACTTTTTCGGACAGTAGAGACATAGATGTAGATGTGACAGCTCCATTATCTAATATCCCACAACCTTATTCTCTTAATCCAACGGCTGTACCTTTTGATATGGTACCAAAAGAAAAGCCAATTCCCATACAGGCCTGTGCGGATTAACTCTTTCCCTCTCCCCTTCTTGTTGATACTTTTCTGTTGGATTTTGTAGCCTTGGTTATGATTTAATTTTGAACCACTCATTTTTACTATTTTGTTTTGCAGATAAATTTGAAGCTGATTCAGAGTAAGGATATCTCCATTGTCTCTTTAGTTCATTCTGGATCAGGAACAAAAGCAAGGTTCTTGATTCATTCTAAAATTGTTGTAAATTTGATCATGCAAAATAGTGATTCCCGCCTATGTAAAGGGTTTGATGTAATACCTGTAAACGGGGAAATCAAAATGTACAAACATTGTTTTGATAACTCAGGTATTTCAAACCCAGAGTCTTTACCCTCACCTTTAAAGGATTTTCCTGATCCAAATTGTAAACCTTTGTAGGTCTCTGTTGTGACTGATAGGAGGCTTGTGAGACACTATACCATACAGGGTCTAGATTCTACCCCCCTTTAGATATGGATGAGAGGTCTAAATTGAATTGGGTGGCTGACTCGCTTAATGTTGACTGCACACTGGGTATGGTATTCAAATAACATATTTAGCAATAATTTGAAAGTTGTTTCCTGTAATGCAACAGGTTTAATGAATTCTATGGAGAAAAATAAACTATTAAATAGCTTAAACGTTGATGTAGTCTACACCCAGAAAACTTGGCACACCTCTGATTTCCGGTTTGAGGGTTATTTTTAATAAATTGTAAAGCCATGCAAAGGTAGGGATAGCTATTCTCTAAAATATTAAGATCAATTGAAAGTACAATAGCTTTAAGGATCCTTCTAATCTGCAGAAGAGAAATTGAGGGTCCCCATTGTACTAGTTAACGTTTAAATTCCACCTGAAGTATCCTAGATCTATCTCTTATGTGTTATTTTCGCCTTTGTGTAAATAAGGTCATGGAAAATGAGAGTAAACAGGTTATTCTAGTTGAAGACTTAAATTGTAAAGCTTCCAACCATTCTATCAGTCTATATTTAGATATGGAAAAAGAATAAGCATTTCATACTCCCCCTCTTTTCTTTCCTCTAAAAACAAGAATGGCTAGGAGAGGATTATTACTCCTTGACCAATTAAAAAAGCATGAATGCTTGATTGTAAACTGAAGATTTACCCAAGATACTCCTGTGTATTATACCCATAATTATCTGATGGGATTTTCAATAATTGTTTCTTATTCTATGTTTTACCGTTTATCTGAGGTGGAAATTGCAGACTCTATGCTAAGTGACCACAGACTCTTCACCTTCTCACAAGAGGCCAGTCTGTCCCTGGTAGAGCCATGGAAATTATCAGCCCACACTCACAGTTCAATACAAAATTCCAGCAGAACTCAGTGGTACCTCCAGTAAGCTTTCTAATTTAAAAACATCTATTGGGGAAAGCAGTTATGGCCCTGGACCACCAGAAAGATGACATTGATTGCTTCTTTTGCCAATTGATGAAGTAAAGTACAAGTAACGTCAATCAGATATCTCCCAAACCCTTCTATAAGCCATCTTGTCTGCCCATCCTCTCCTTGAACAAGGAAATAAATAGGCTGATTTGAAAAATGTTTGTTTCCTTTTTAAATGAAACAGATAGATGTATTTCTCTCTTAAAGAGAAAAGGGAGTTGCCTAGGGCAAGTATAAAAAAGCAGATTGTAGAATATTGGTGGACAGACCTAAGAGAAGCTGTGTATAAGAAAGAATTTGAGAATATTCTGGGCAATCATTGGAGACTTCTGTGGATCTAGAATAAAGTCCCACCCTTCCCCCATTGATGAGGACAGCTGGCACAGTTTTATCTCATTATTATATGCAGAATATTTAGGAGCTCAATTTTTTATTGATGGCTTCATTACAGGCTCTGAGGTGGCTATTGCTAACTCCGGTGCTCCTTCTGTGAGAGAGATTGACTTCTATCTGCACTCTGCGGTCATCTGGTGAAATGGTCCCAGATGAAGTGCTTATTTCAGTCATATAAAAAGGAAGAGAAACCTAGGGCTACTCTATTGTCTCTGGTCTTTGAATTGTGTTATATTAGTTCTACAGTGCCCCCTTCGGGGACTCAAAATATTATTGTACCATTATATAAAAAAGGTGATCGTAACTTGCCTGCAAACTAGGTCAAATTGCCCTGTTAGGTGCGGTAGGCAGGGTCCTCACTGGATGTATATTGGATCAACTTTATTCCTTGTTAGAGGATAATGTGATCCTCCCATAAGAGCAAACGGGCTTCAGGAAAAAAACATGGTACCCTAGACAATGTTGTAGCCATGCAATTTATTACTGAGAAATATGTGACCATCAGGGGTTCTCCAGTATATGCCTTGTTTGTTTAGTTTTCTATAGCTTTTGACAAAGATGACCGTCCAACTCTATGGAATAAGCCAATTGGTCTTGGAATTCCTGGAACCTTACTGTATTTAACTGTTGCCCTCTATTCATCAATGTGGTGTCAAGTTTTGTTAGGGAGGGACCTGGGATTATCGGAGAGGCTCCCGACAAAAAATGTGTTGAAACATAGGTGTTTACTTGCACCATTGTTGTTTTCCTTGTATATACTTGATCTCCTCAGTTTTCTTTCTAAAGGAATTGTTTTTTCACTGAGATGGCATTGTCATTTTTGACCTAACCCCCAAAAATCTAAGTGGTCAACTAGTGGCTTTACAGCAGTATGCTGATGCACACTTTTTAATAATCAACTCCTCAAACAGTAAAGTTCTATATTTCCACGAGAATAAAGGATGTAAACATGCCAAATATTCATGGTACCTAGGCTCCCATAAAATAGAAATGATTAGATCTTACACTTTCTTGGGAAAAAGCATGTGCTAAGGCCCCTTTATTTGAAATTCTATGTGCGGACAACTTCTGAGGCCCTGCAACTGACGTTTAATCTTCCAAATGAAACGTTTTGTATTCAAATGTTTACCTTCTTTAACCCCTATGGTGCCTTGGACGAGGTGATCTCGTCCAAGGCACCGGTTCCCGGGTGCCTTGGACGAGATCACCTCGTCCTGCACCCGGGAACTGGGGAGAGCGCTAGCGCTCCCCCCTTGGGCAAGGGTCGCTCCCATTGAGGACTAAGGGGGTCATTCTGACCCTGGCGGCCGGTGGCCGCCAGGGCCACCGACCACGGGAGCACCGCCAACAGGCTGGCGGTGCTCCAACGAGCATTCTGACCGCAGCGGTTCAGCCGCGGTCAGAAGCGGAAAGTCAGCGGTCTCCCGCTGACTTTCCGCTGCTCGTTTGAATCCTCCATGGCTGCGGAGCGCGCTCCGCAGCCATGAGGATTCTGACCCCCCCTACCGCCATCCTGTTCATGGCGGGAAAGCCGCCATGAACAGGATGGCGGTAGGGGGGGTCGCGGGGCCCCTGGGGGCCCCTGCCGTGCCCATACCAATGGCATGGGCACGGCAGGGGCCCCCGTAAGAGGGCCCCGCAAAGTATTTCAGTGTCTGCCTTGCAGACACTGAAATACGCGACGGGTGCCACTGCACCCGTCGCACCTTCCCACTCCGCCGGCTCGATTACGAGCCGGCATCCTCGTGGGAAGGGAGTTTTTCCCTGGGCTGGCGGGCGGTCTTGTGGAGACCGCCCGCCAGCCCAGGGAAAAACTCATAATACCCTCCGCGGTCTTCTGACCGCGGAGCGGTATAATGGGGGCGGAATTCTGGCGGGCGGCCTCCGCCGCCCGCCAGAATCAGAATCACCCCCTAAGTTTTTTTCTTATTTCGCCCCCCAATTTTTTGGCCGATCTTTCCCCGGGAGGCGGGGGGGGCGAAAACCACTAGACACCAGGGAAATTATTTTCTTTGTTGGTGGGCAACAACCCCTTCGGCAAGGGTCTCTGCCCCGGGGGTAATAATTTTTTTTATATGTTTCAGCTCCCCCTGGAATAGGCCATGTTTTTGGCAGAAACCACAAATACGGCAGGGATTTTTTTTTTTGGTTCCCCTTTTTTTGTTTAGTGCTGGGGGTGCCCCCCGTTTGCCCCCTTTGGCAAGGGTCGCCCCGTAAAGTGGGCACAGAGCTGTTGGCCATTTGTGCCCTCCTTGGGGGAAGATCGGTCAATTTCTTTACGCCCATCTGCCCCAAGGGGGGCAGAATCCACTTAGGCACCAGGGATCCTGTGTGTGTGTGTGTGTGAGTTTTGTGTGGGGGGGAAGCAGCACCTTTGGCAAGGGTCGCCCCCCTTGGAGGCAGATCAGCCTATTTTTTTTTTAAGCCCATCTGCCTCCTAGTGGGGCAGAAGCCACTTAGGCATCAGGGACAATTTCTAAGTTCTTGGTGGTGGGGTGTTTGTCAACTGGCGAAGGATTTGTATTTGTGATTATAACAGTTTATTTCTTCTTTTTGTTCTAGTTCAAAGCTTTTGCTTCCTTTGCTGTGGATCCTTGCGGTTTTGGCAGTAGTTGTCCTGCGGTTTGCATAGTTGCATGTTTTAGGTAAGTGAAAGCAATTTACTCCAAAGGAGTATTGTTGACATGCATGAATGACATATTTGTAGGTGGTGTACTAAATTCAGTATTGTGTGTGAAATTGTCCTTAGATTTGAGCACAATGTTATTTGTGTTGTCATTTGTCTAATTTTCTTTTTTTTTTTTTCTTTTTAGTGGGATATCATTGGTGATTGCTGTGTCTGTGCAGAGTAGTTGCTGGTGAGTAGCTTTTTCAGGCAAGTGAGTGGTATAGTGTTTTAGTACATAACTCTTTGTGATAAAGCTACACTTTGTTCATTACTTATTTTAGTGCTAGTTGTTGTTGGCAATCCATTTGTTGTTAGTGAGGATCATGGCTAGCCACAGAGTGACCGCTTAGCAGGTTGTTGGCATGCTCTTTGAGTCGTCCTCCTACCATGATTACGAGACTGACTCTGCATCTTAGGCAGAGGAAGAAGTGAGTGATTCTGGCAGTGAGTTATCTGTCCGAGAGTGTTCTTCTGATGAGGAAGCTACTCTCAGTGCAGATGAAGGGCCTGTTGTAGAGGAGGACATTGATGTGCCAAGAGTGCAGCAGCCTGGGGCTGAAGGGTTTCCCATTAAAAGACCTGACACCTGGATTGCCCCAAACATGGAGCAGCCACAGTTACCTGCATTTACTGGTCTCCCAGGGTGTAGAGTCAATACGGAAAACTTTTTGCCTGTCCATTTCTTTCACTTGTTTATGGACGATGTATTTTTTGAAGAGAATGTGGAGCAGACTAATTTGTATGCAGAGCAATATTTGCGGGACAACGCTGCCAGACTTAAACCTCAGTCTAGAGCTACTCAGTGGGTTCCCACATATCTGGAAGAGATGAAAAAGTTTTTAGGTTTGACTTTTTTGATGGGGTTGATCAGGAAGCCATCACTGGCTTCTTATTGGTCTACTAGTCCCTTGATGGCAACGGCTATATTTCCTGCAACTATGACACGTAATCGGTATTTGCTTCTTCTTCGTATGCTGCATTTTGTAGACAATGCTTTAGCCTTGCCACGAGATCACCCTGATTGTGACCGTCTTTTTAAGATTAGGCCTGTCCTTGATCATTTTGTAGAGGTCTATGTTCCAGGCAAAGAGATAAGTGTGGACGAGTCTTTGGCCCTTTTCAAGGGGCGTTTAGTTTTTAAGCAGTACATTCCTAGTAAGAGGGCACGGTATGGGATTAAATTTATATGCTGTCAGAAATCAGTACAGGATATATGTATAATTTCCGGGTCTACACTGGTAGGGATTCCAGTATTGACCCTCCTGGTTGTCCGGCCACTTTTGGAGTTAGCGAAAAAATTGTGTGGGAACTTGGTAGACGACTGTTTAACAAAGGTTACCATTTGTACGTAGATAATTTCTACACTGGAGTGCAGTTGTTCAAGGAGTTGTTTAGAGTGGACACTGTTGCTTGTGGCACAATCCGTTCTAACCGGAAAGGCTATCCAAGGGAGCTTTCTGTAAAAAACCTGAGAGGGGACAGTGCAGTGCCTTGCGGAATAATGAGCTGCCAGCTCTGAAATTTTCAGACAGGAGGGATGTGTACATGCTATCTACCATCCATGATGAGAGTACTTCCCCTGTGTCTGCTTGGGGTCAGGTTGTGGAAGTGCGCAAACCTGCATGCATTTTGGACTACAATAGGCACATGGGTGGTGTTGATATAGTAGATCAGAGGTTGGAACCTTACACTGCTCTTCGTAAGTCTTACGTGTGGTATAAAAAGTTGGCCCTACATTTATTTCATTTGCCAACTTTTAATGCTTTTATTGTGTCAAGGATGACATTTGTTAAATTTCAGGAGTCAGTGATAGAGAGCCTTATTGTGGTGGAACGGGCAACAGTTCCTAGAGTAGAAGTGGTGGAGGATGTGGCTAGATTGAAAGATCGCCACTTTCCAGATCACATTCCTCCCACTCCCAAAAAAGACTTGCCCACAAAGAAATGTAGAGTATGTGCCCGGAGATCAATCCGGAGGGAGAGCCGGATGTGCTGCCCCGAATGCCCTTCAAAGCCTGGGCTGTGTGTGCCCAGCTGTTTTAGAAGTTACCACACAAGGAAAAACTTTTGGGAAATACCGTGAGCGTAAACTGCCTATTTTATATTTTCATATGTTCGGTTTCACGGTTGGCATTACTGTCATGTATTTAGTTAGAGCTTTTGTGTTTGTAGTTTTGTACATATTTTATAAGTAGTTAGTGGTTTCTTTGTTGTTTATAAATAAAAAAAAAGTGATGGCGGTGTGCGTGGGGTGGCGCTTGGCTGACGGTATGGGTGGGGTGGCGCTTGGCTGGCGGTATGGGTGGGGTGGCGCTTGGCTGGTGGTGTGCTTGGGGTGGCGCTTGGCTGGCGGTGTGCATGGGGTGGCGCTTGGCTGGCGGTGTGCTTGGAGTGGCGCTTGGATGGCGGTGTGCTTGGGGTGGCGCTTGGTTGGCGGTGTGCTTGGGGGGGCGCTTGGCTGGCGGTGTGCTTGGGGTGGCGCTTGGCTGGCGGTATGGGTGGGGTGGCGCTTGGCTAGCGGTGCCAGCCAAACGCCAGTCCACACACTCATCAGCTGGTGTGATTGCTGTGTCAGGCATGTGGGCGCCTGAAAGTGATGGTCCCTTGGCTGGCGCTGTCTGTCGATGCGAGTGTTGTAATGTGCTGGGCCTGTGGCTGGCGGCGTGAATGGTCTTGTGCATGTCATGTATGAAAGGTGTGTGAATGGACTGTAAAGCGGTTGGTGCCTTGCCGTGGCTTTACAGCTCACGAGCTGTGAGTCATTGGTTCAGTTTTTTGGCCTTTCAGTAATTACCAGTGCATTTCACTTTTGTGAAATCTCTTGTTAATAAAATTTGATCTACTGAACCATCACTCACCCTCGTGCCAAATCCAACCAGTATGTGTGGTACAAATGACAAAACCTGCTCCGCTGTAATCAGGCGTCGCAGCACACTTGAGACACGCTAGGTGTCTCAGGTGGGACCCCGATGATGAAGCATGCCACCAACTTGGTTGGTGGGTAGGGGTCTTTTTCACATAACCTAAGTGCGTTTCTTTTCACAATTTTAGTGTTGGGCACATCAGATGTATGTGGACACATCAAAATGATATATTACAAAACTACCTGTGTTTGGGGGGAGGGGGCACCTATGTTTTTGGTCCTGGGTGTGGCCTTCATCTAGGGAAACCTACCAAACCCAGACATTTTTTCAAACTAGACACCCCAAGGAGTCCAGGGAGGTGTGGCTTGCGTGGATCCCCCAACATTTTCTTACCCAGACTCCTCTGCAAACCTCAAAATGTGCTTAAAAAAGCATATTTTCCTGACTTTTGTTTGTACGATCACCGCTCCAGCACAAAATTCCTACTCCCCAGCGTTTCCCTCAGTCTCCCAAGTCAAATGACACCTCACTTGTGTGGGTCCCCAAAGCAGAGTCAGCCTAAAGATGTATAAAAGAAGAATATGTCCTTATCAACTCGCTGTGCTATCCCCTCTATCTCTACAAGTTTATGGCCTTATTCTGTTGCAGGCACCTGGCCCACCCACACAAGTGAGGTATCATTTTTATCGGGAGACTTGGGGGAACGCTGAGTGGGAGGATATTTGTGGCTCCTCTCTGATTCCAGAACTTTCTGCCACCGAAATGTGAGGAAAATTTGTTTTTTTTGGCCAAATTTTGAGGTTTGCAAAGGATTCTGTGTAACAGAACCTGGTCAGAGCCCCACAAGTCACCCCATCTTGGATTCCCCTGGTCTCTAGTTTTCAAAAATGCACAGGTTTGGTAGGTTTCCCTAGGTGCCGGCTGAGCTAGAGGCCAAAATCTACAGGTAGGCACTTTGCAAAAAACACCTCTGTTTTCTGTCAAGAAATGGGATGTGTCCACGTTGTGTTTTGGGGCATTTCCTGTCGCAGTCGCTAGGCCTACCCACACAAGTGAGGTATCATTTTTATCGGGAGACTTGGGGGAATGCTGGGTGGGAGGAAATTTGTGGCTCCTCTCAGATTCCAGAACTTTCTGTCACCGAAATGTGAGGAAAATGTGTTTTTTTAGCCAAATTTTGAGGTTTGCAAAGGATTCTGGGAAACAGAACCTGGTCAGAGCCCCACAAGTCACCCCATCTTGGATTCCCCTAGGTCTCTAGTTTTCAATAATGCACAGGTTTGGTAGGTTTCCCTAGGTGCCGGCTGAGCTAGAGGCAAAAATCTACAGGTAGGCACTTTGCAAAAAACACCTCTGTTTTCTGTCAAGAAATGGGATGTGTCCACGTTGTGTTTTGGGGCACTTCCTGTCGCGGGCGCTAGGCCTACCCACACAAGTGAGGTATCATTTTTATCGGGAGACTTGGGGGAACGCTGGGTGGGAAGAAATTTGTGGTTCCTCTCAGATTCCAGAACTTTCTGCCACCGAAATGTGAGGAAAATGTGTTTTTTTAGACAAATTTTGAGGTTTGCAAAGGATTCTGGGTAACAGAACCTGGTCAGAGCCCCACAAGTCACCCCATCTTGCATTCCCCTAGGTCTCTAGTTTTCAAAAATGCACAGGTTTGGTAGGTTTCCCTTGGTGCCAGCTGAGCTAGAGGCCAAAATCTACAGGTAGGCACTTTGCAAAAAACACCTCTGTTTTCTGTCAAGAAATGGGATGTGTCCACATTGTGTTTTGGGGCATTTCCTGTCGCGGGCGCTAGGCCTACCCACACAAGTGAGGTATCATTTTTATCAGGAGACTTGGGGGAACGCTAGGTGGGAGGAAATCTGTGGCTCCTCTCAGATTCCAGAAGTTTCTGTCACCGAAATGTGAGGAAAATGTGTTTTTTTAGCCAAATTTTGAGGTTTGCAAAGGATTCTGGGTAACAGAACCTGGTCAGAGCCCCACAAGTCACCCCATCTTGGATTCCCCTAGGTCTCTAGTTTTCAAAAATGCACAGGTTTGGTAGGTTTCCCTTGGTGCCGGCTGAGCTAGAGGCCAAAATCTACAGGTAGGCACTTTGCAAAAAACACCTCTGTTTTCTGTCAAAAAATGGGATGTGTCCACGTTGTGTTTTGGGGCATTTCCTGTCGCAGGCGCTAGGCCTACCCACACAAGTGAGGTATCATTTTTATCAGGAGACTTGGGGGAACATAGAATAGCAAAACAAGTGTTATTGGCCCTTGTCTTTCTCTACATTTTTTCCTTCCACATATAAGAGAGTGTGTAAAAAAGACGTCTATTTGAGAAATGCCCTGTAATTCACATGCTAGTATGTTCACCCCGGAAATCAGAGATGTGCAAATAACCACTGCTCCTCAACACCTTATCTTGTGCCCATTTTGGAAATACAAAGGTTTTCGTGATACCTTTTTTTCACTCTTTATATTTCAGCAAATGAATTGCTGCATACCCGGTATAGAATGAAAACCCACTGCAGGGTGCAGCTCATTTATTGGCTCTGGGTACCTAGGGTTCTTGACAACGGTATATTGCTTTAAAAAATCCGACATTGCAGGAAAAAGTTACAGAGTAAAACGTAGAGAACAAAAAATTGCTGTTTTTTTCACCTCAATTTCAAAATTCTTTTTTTCAGTTGTTATTTTCTGTAGGAAACCCTTGTAGGATCTGCACAAATTCCCCTTGCTGAATTCAGAATTTTGTATACTTTTCAAAAATGTTTAGGTTTCTGGGATCCAGCATTGGTTTCATGCCCATTTCTGTAAATGACTGGAAGGAGGGTGAAAGCACAAAAAATCGTAAAAATGGGGTATGTCCCAGTAAAATGCCAAATTTGTGTTGAAGAATTGGGTTTTCTGATTCAAGTCTGCCTGTTCCTGAAAGCTGAGAAGCTGGTGATTTTACCACTGCAAACCCTTTGTTGATGCCATTTTCAGGGGAAAAAACGCAATCCTTCTTCTGCAGCCACTTTTTCCAATTTTTTGGAAAAAAAACGAAATCTTCACTTTATTTTGGCTACTTTCTTGGCCTCCTTCAGGGGAACCCACAAGGTCTGGGTACCTCTAGAATCACTAGGAAGTTGGAAAAAATGGACGCAAATTTGGCTTGGCTAGCTTATGTGGACAAAAAGTTATGAGGGCCTAAGCGCAAACTGCCCCAAATAGCCAAAAAAAGGCCTGGCACAGGAGGGGGAAAAGACCTGGCAGTTAAGGGGTTAAAAGTTTTTTTATTCTGTACGGAAATCCCTCATTTGAATTATGTTTAAAAATTTAACAATGCCTTTTACTATGTATTTGTTTGTTTTATTTGTTATTAATTGATATGCTGTCTTTTGATGTGGACCTCCTCAGAGTTCTAAATCATGAAATAAAAACTTTAACTCGAAGTCGCCCCCCCTTCAAAGGCACAGCTGGACCTCCGACCCTACCAACTCAGTCCACTGCTGGACCTGTGAAGAACTCTGCCAGGAAGAAAGACTGCTGTGCTGCTACAAGGACTGCCACTATGGACTGCTGCTCTGGGAGAATTATTTTTCTTTTGTGGTACCTTGCTGTCTGCTTCCTTCTGCCCTGCTGAGGAACAGCTGGACCCATCTTACTTGAACCCAGTGTGACTCCAAGGGCTTGTTGGCTTGCCTCCAGCTTCAAAGTCTAAGGGACACCCAAGACTTCTATTCAACCTAGAAACAGCACCTGGACTTTCCTTACTGTAAGCATTGCTTGACCAAATGGTGGCAACCCAGTCCAGGGCCCCTTGGGAGTGAATATAAAGTGCTGCAACTACCAGAATCCACGTATCTACATCAGAACCAATGCATCTTTGCCTTTGCATGGAAAAACTGGGCACATTGCCCATGAGACCAACGCATCACTGCCACACCACAGAGAAGATTGATGCACTGTCCTCTATAGCGTGGATTAGCCTGGTGCATCGCATACGGAACCACCGCACTAGGAACCAGCGCTTCACTCAATGGAACCACAGCATCATTGTAGTCCGTGGAGAAATCCGGTGCAGCACCCCAACTATGCAGGGGCCATCGACACATCTTGTGCTGTGGCAAGAAGAATGTCTTGTCAACCAGGGTCTTCCCTGTGTGTGGGTGCTCTTTATTGCTTCTGCCTCAGCAGCATGCCCTACTAACCACTGTCTCCTTGGTGATTATGTTCTTTACTGCTGCTCTCTTAGCAGCAGTCACATGTGAGCATGCTATTTCCTGCTGCTGTTCAGGCTTGTCTACCAGTTTCTCCCTTGTAAGGATGTGCTTTACTGCTGCTGCTGTCCGAGCAGCGCTCCCGTGTATGTGTGCTCTTTACTCCTGCAGTGTGAGCAGTATACCATGATGACCTGTGACTCCTCCAAGTGTGCTCTCTAGTAATGTTGTCTGAGCAGCATGTAGTGCCCACCAGTTTTTTCCTTGAGGGAACTGCTTGCTGCTACTGGCTGAACAGTGCTTTCCTGAGAATGTGCTCTTTATTGCTGATGCTGTCTGATCAGCAGTCTTCGGTGAGTGTGGTTCTTCCTGCTGGTGTATGAGCAGCATATCCCTGTGACAAGCGCCTTCCCTGTGAGTTAGGCAGTCTGAGTAGCGTATTCTGGCGGCCAGCGTCTGCCCTGTGAAGGTGCCCTTTATTGACGTTATCTGAGAATCATAGTATGCCGACTGACGTCTCCCCTCCCTCCCCTGTGAGTATGCTATTTACTGCTACTGTCTAAATATGTCCAGCAGACCAGTGTCTCTCCCGGAAGAGTGATCTTTACTGCTGCTGTCTGAGCAGCATGTCCTGCTCACCAGTGTCTCCCCTGTGATTGTGCTCTATATTGCAGCTGTTTGAACACGTCCTGCAGACCAGAATGTAGTGTCCTGCTGGACACGTTCTAGTGTTTGGCCAGCCTCTCTGCTGAGGGCTGGCCTCCCACATACACCCCACACCCACCCAACACAGGCGTCACCGGTCAGGTGACCCTGGCAATAAAAAGGGCCGGGCGCACGTGCCCAGGGCCAGTTCCACCCACACAGAAACGGTGTCCGAGTCATCTCCTTTTAGTAGCATGGGGGCCTAGGGCCCCAACACTACACAGAGTCTCCCCTGGACGAGTGCTATTTACTGCTGTCTTCTCTGTACTGTGTTATAAGATGAGAGGGGAAAGGATGAGGAAGCGTGTGGAGGAGGGACCTGGGCATCATTGAGAGGTTGCTATTGGTCAAAGCTGTGACCCCTGGCTTGCCTCCTGCGACCCCGCGACAACTAGCGCTGTATTTACGACCTTTCACAATAGGGGGCGAAGGAGGGTAATTTGTAATGTGGCCTGTAAAGAGTTAATGGAGAGCCATGCGGGCTCTCCCTGTGTGCCTGACGTGCTCTGCGTGTCCGGGAGGGGCACGGAGCACGAGGGTATAAATAAAGAACGGACTGCGGGTGACGCAGTTCCATGCGTGTTTTGCAAGCAAGCATCGTCTGCGTGTATTCATTTACGGCGCAGGGGAAGGCACTGTACATTGGCGACGAGCGGGATGCAAATACTGTACAACGGAAGAAAGTGCAGTAAAATATCGATGCCAAGCTGAAAAACGTACCGGGAGGAGTGCGGAGCAGTGTCGACTGCCGCGATCGTGGTGCCGGGCCGGTCGCCGAAAAAAAAAAAACAGGAATCACGAAGGAGGCTTGTGGCACGAGACCGTCGCGTAGCGGAAGACGAAGAAACTAACCGGTCTTCCGACCGGGAAGCCCAAAGACGGTGAGCCGCGCCCGCGCCCTGCCCCCACACGAAAGGCACCACGTGGGGCTCCAACACCCCACCCCGGGCGTCCCTCGCTGCCCGAGAGCAGCCGAAGCAGACACGTGCTTCCCTGGCCAGGCGCGCGGCTGCTGAGTGCCGCTGTGCTGCTGCAGAGCAGCCGGGCGCGCCGCGCGTCTCCCGCGGGCCGGGGGAGGCCTGGAAAAAAAAAGAAGAGACGCGTGTTGCACGCGCGTTTGTGCTTTTCCCCGAGGCGAGGAAAGAAAAAAAAGGAAGAATATGAGCAACGCGGGTTGCACGTGCGCCGCCCCCGGGAGGGGCTAAAAAAAAAAAAAAAAAAAAAAAAAAAGCGGAGAAGAAAAAAATAGGAAAAGGCATTCAAACAAATATAGAGGAACACGGATACCTCCACAGAGATAAAAGTGCAAGAAAAGGGGGCGAAGGGGGAGAAGTTACACAGAAAAAAAAGAGGTGAAAAGGAAGAAGTAAGGAAGGCGGAGTCAAGGAGAAAAGGGGTGATAAGAAAAAAAAACGAAAGGACAGCATCACCTCGTGTACATCACAGGGGTGAGAAGGGGCAAAGATGAGTGCCCCACCACAAGATGATGCCAATCCTCCACCGCCACCAGGGAACCCCCAGCTACCAGCACAGTTGAACAACAGGGTTCACTCCTCGATCATTTCGTTACCACCGTTTAGCCAACTGATTGACCCGGCTACCGCTGCGCCCAGGTGGCGCTTGTGGATAAACAGGTTAGAAAACTACTTTCGTGCAACCAAGGAAACGGATGGGGAAGTGCGGAGGTCGGTAATGCTGTTGATGGGCGGAGATGAACTACAGGAGCTTTTTGACTTGCTTCCTGACACAGGGGACAAGGCTGATTTTGATGCAGCGGTAACTGCTCTGAACAGGCACTTCGACCCTCAACTTAACTCGGATTACGAACGTTTTAAACTATGACAGGCCCAGCAGACTGAAATCAAGTCGATGGATATGTTCTATGCTAGGTTGAGAAAGCTAGCGAGCTCGTGCACAGGTCTCAACCAACAAGAGGAGATCCGAGCGCAAATCATTCAAGGGTGCCGGTCTAATGCTTTGAGGAAGCTGATTTTGCGACAGCAGGGCATGTCCCTCGATGACATTCTGATTCTTGCGAGGTCACATGAATTGTCTGCAGTACGAGCGGATGCGATGGCGGCAGGGAGAGGTCAGTCACTAGCTGCTGCGTCATCGTCTCGTGTAGTCCAGGTGAAAGAGGAACAAGTGGATGCGATTCAAACACGTCCGGCAGCGCAGCGTAAGACAAGCACTGCCAGACCCAGTGACAGGGCCTGTGGAAGCTGTGGGTATGAACACCGGCCGAACATGGGATGCCCGGCAAAAGGACAGTCCTGCAACCGTTGTGGCAAGTCAAATCATTTTGCCAAAGTGTGTAGGTCCAGGAGGAATAAGCCAGGAGAGCAGAAGGGACGGGATACAAGTGTTAGAGCTGTATCCAAAAACACGGAGGAGGTGAGAGACCAGGCGATGGCGAGTGGCCCGGTCTTCGAGGAAGATGAAGAAGAGGACATATTTGTAATATCTTTCACGGGGGTAAGACACGGAAAATGAGACCGCCGCCCATGAGTGACGTTCATGTCAATGGCATGCTTGTCTCCGTACTCATTGACACAGGAGCGTCGGTCAAAGTCATGGATGAAACACTCTTCCACAAACTAGTACCTGCCCCGCCACTGACCCCGACAGCTACTAAGATATACAATTATGGAGGGCGAGACCCTCTTCCCCTCAAGGGAACAGTGGAGGTGGCTGTTAGCAGTGGGGACAAATCAACAGAAACCAAGTTCTATGTGGTGGCTGGGGATCGTGGCACTCTGCTAGGATGTCACACGGCAGAAGAGTTGGGACTAATGTTTTTTGCACGACAAGTGTATGATACTCAAGTGGAACGCTTTCTCAACGAGTTTCCGAAGCTATTTGAGGGGTTAGGCCGGTTAAAAGGAAAACGCATCAAGTTGCACATAGATCCCAACGTGGCTCCGGTGGCACTAAGACATCGTCGGGTACCCTTTCATCTGAGACCTGCCGTTGAGAAAGAGCTGCAGCTGTTGGAAGACCAAGGGGTCATAGAGAAGGTGGATGGGCCTACGCCGTGGGTGTCGCCGCTGGTGATTGCGCCAAAACCCAAGCAGCCAGGAGCGATTCGCCTCTGTGTTGATATGCGCCTGCCAAATAAGGCTATTCGAAGGGAGAGACACATAACGCCCACCATGGACGACATCATTGCAGATCTGAATGGGGCGCAGTGGTTCTCCAAGCTGGATCTCAATGCGGGGTATCATCAGCTAGAGCTAGACCCGGAAAGCAGGAATATTACCACATTTTCGACACATGTGGGGCTGAGAAGATATAAGAGACTGAGCTTTGGAGTGTCCTCTGCGGCGGAGGTGTTTCAAAATGCGATTAGGGAAACCTTGTCGGGATTACCAGGAGTAATCAACTTGAGTGATGACATTCTAATACACTCCAAGACGAGAGAGGAGCATCATTGTCATCTACGTGCAACGCTGAAACGGCTGTCTGAAGCAGGACTAACGCTTCACAAGAAGAAGTGTGCCTTTTACCAAAATTCGGTAGAGTTCTTCGGATATGTATTTTCGAAAGAGGGCCTGCAAGTGGACCCACGGAAGGCTGAGGCTATCCGTCAGGCTGCGGTTCCGCAAGATTCCACGGAGGTTCGTAGTTTCCTAGGGATGGCCACGTATTGCGGAAGGTTTATACCACATCTAGCCACCATGTCTGAACCTCTCCGGCGGCTAACAAAAGGGCAACACCGTTGGGACTGGACTCCCGAGGCACAACAGGCCTTCATGGATATTATGGAGGCGTTGCTAGACAAGGCAACTATGGCTTATTTCAACCCCAGCAGAAAGACCGA
The DNA here is from genome assembly GCF_031143425.1 of Pleurodeles waltl. Taxonomy (NCBI): domain Eukaryota; kingdom Metazoa; phylum Chordata; class Amphibia; order Caudata; family Salamandridae; genus Pleurodeles; species Pleurodeles waltl. The sequence goes on along the minus strand of NC_090441.1, from coordinate 145,164,025 downwards.
AGTAGTGGTAGATGCGAGCCCCGTCGGGCTTGGAGCCGTCCTCTTGCAAGAACAGAGGTATCAGGAATGGATCCCGGTCGCATATGCCAGCCGGGCGTTGTCGGCCGTTGAAACCAGGTATGCGCAGATCGAGCGTGAGGCTCTAGCCATCCGGTGGGCATGCCGCCATTTTCACTTGTACTTGTATGGGCACGAATTTCAAGTAGTGACTGACCACAAACCTTTAGTTCCGTTGTTCGCTGGTTGCCCGCGTCTTGCACCTCCGAGGATTGAGCGGTGGACCGTTCTCCTTCAGCCTTATAGGTTCACTGTCGTTTACCGGCCAGGGGCGAACAATCCGGCAGACTATCTGTCTCGCCACCCTTGTTCGCAGGTGTCGGATGCGCAACAAGAACAAGATGAGGAGAGTACGGAAGTCTTTGTAAGCATGGTCGTGCAGTCGGTGTGTCCTAACGCCCTTCTCGTACCAGAGATTGTAAGTGCCACGCAGGAAGATATCATATTGGGCCATGTCAAAGACGCGTTGAGCCATAAAAAGTGGAAATATTTTCTAGAAAAAACACATGCGTCTCGCCCTGAACAGAAAGTGGCCATGCAAAGTATATGGAAAGTGCGAGATGAACTATCTACTGATAATGAAGGGTTGGTTCTAAGGGGAAGAAGGATTGTACTTCCACAAAGTCTCTGGTCTAGAGTGATTGAGTTGGCACATCAAGGACATCAAGGGGCTGCTAAAACCAAAGCAAGATTACGTGCCAAGGTATGGTTCCCAGGTATGGACAGCCAGGTTGATGAGATGGTAGGACAGTGTCACTCCTGTATCATCACGTCAGTGGAACCTCCGAATTGTCCAGTGGTAACCGAGCCGGCTACTCTGAAACCATGGGCTAAAGTAAGCATGGACTTCGGAAGTTTTCCAGATGGGAGGTTAACTGGTGTTCTGATTGACTCATATACTAAATTCCCGGTGGTTGAGGTAGTGTCGTCGACGGCGTTTGAGAATGTGCGGCCAGTTCTACAAAAGACATTTGCTTTGTTTGGTTTACCTGATGAAATTCGAACGGATAATTGTCCCCCATTCCAAGGCCAAGAGTTTCGGTTATACCTTGAGGGTTTGGCAATTCGTCATCGGAAGATAATGCCTTACTGGCCTCAGGCAAATGGAGACGTGGAAAGGTTCATGCGAACTTTGAACAGGGCTCTTCGGATTGGAGTAGAGAAAAGGGAAGACAGCGAACAGTGTCTATACCAATTCCTGAGTGCTTATCGTCAAACGCCCCATAGTACCACTGGTTGTGCTCCCTCCTCTTTGATGTTCAAAGTATCTCCACGTGACTGTATTCCATCAGGTCCTAAATGGAAACCTCCTGTGTTGGATGTTAAAGCCACTCAAAAACGACGGTGAGCTACTAATCAGAGGGCGAGTGCCCAACGACGAGCAAAGTATCGAGGGTTCCAAGAAGGAGACCAAGTGGTGGTGAAATGTCGGAGAGGAGGAGGAAAGTTTATAACTCCGTTTGAACCTGAGATATGGGAGGTTATTGGTGTGAAGGGGTCCATGATCACTGCGGCCAGAGGAAGACAAAGAGTGACACGGAATGTGTCGCATTTTAAGAAAGCTGGACGGAGGGAACCGATTGATGATGAAGGAGAGTTTGATGACGTTACAGGCGGGTCATCCGTGGTGACCAATGAGGTGGAGAGTGTTAGGAGGCCGATGCTGACTGAACAAACCCGACCTGTTTGTGCCCCTGGGCAGGAAAGTTTGCGCACAAGAAGCAGCAGATATGATCTACGTCCCAATCCTGTACCGAGTAGTCAGTTGAAAGACTTTGTCTGTCATATAGGCTGCTCATAGTTGGAGTTTCGTTGCCATGTGATTATAACAGGATAAGGAGGGAAGATCTGCTGTTTCGTAAGGACAGTGTTTTCGTTGTGGTGGACTGTTCACGTGTGTTTTTCTTACGAACTATCACTAAGTGACTTTATACCGTCATGTGTTAATTTTGGTTCAAGTTTTTGTTAGTTCTAGCCCCCATGTGGAGTAAAACATGGGGGGGATGTAAAGAGTTAATGGAGAGCCATGCGGGCTCTCCCTGTGTGCCTGACGTGCTCTGCGTGTCCGGGAGGGGCACGGAGCACGAGGGTATAAATAAAGAACGGACTGCGGGTGACGCAGTTCCATGCGTGTTTTGCAAGCAAGCATCGTCTGCGTGTATTCATTTACGGCGCAGGGGAAGGCCCTGTACATGGCCCAGCACACTTCCTCCCCAGTCTTATATACTTGGTTTGTGTTAGCTGTACCACGGGTCCATCATTTAGTTAATTTTTGTTCACCTATGATTTTTAATCTTGGCGCGACCAACCACAGAGAATAAAGTCTATCTAACAATGTTGTCCTTTGCCAATTTGAATCTATCTTTTACCCCACTCTACCACTCCCGTCACTAAACCAGAGATAAAGGCAATAACCCCAAGCTGCGGCAAATACCAGGTCGGGAGAAAAAAAGATTTTCAGAAAAGAGCGCTCTCTGTGGGATCCGCCAGGTATTGCAGCACCCACCCAGCAAAACCCGATGATGAAGAATGCTACCTTGGTGGCTGAAGGCTTATGCAACCTGCAAGGGATACTATCAGTGATCATATGATTTTGATTCCACTATTGAAATTAGAGATCCAGTAACTTAGTAGAATTGCACACCCATGAACCAAATAATGGTTTTATAACCCCTGGTATCTGAGATGGTAAAGGGAGTGCCGTAAGTGAGCCTTGTTTACTTTCTGTGCCCCCCCCGGGGATGTGGTGTGCAGATCTCAGTTGAAATGCAGGAGACGGGGAGAAAAATAGAGGTGAAAAAAACAACAGGAAGAGCAGGAAGACGACAGTACAAACAGATAGTTGAGAAATAGAGGCAAAGATGGAAGGTATGTGAGATGACTAAGAGACAAATGTGAACTATTATAAGGATATCTATCAATGAGAACAACAGTTGATATAGAGGAGGAGACACGAGGAGTAGGAAAGGTACACGACATGAGGGGGAAAATAAATGACAGCTGAGAAACAGGTAACTGAAGGGAGGTGACAACAGGTTAGGGGTCATTTGATGTACTTTTCTGTGAGGTCATTGGAGGAAAATGCCAAATGATGTCACTTCCGCTTTCTCTGACATGTTGGTGAATCGATGTCAATGAGGAGGAATGGAAAAAGATGTTCAGAAAAAGTGGTTTAAGGGGGGGAAATGGAGAAGACGGGTGGGCGTGGCCATGAAAGGGAAGTTACCTGTTAAGGTTGCTATATATTGCTCTAACATAGTGGTATGTGGCATGGTTAACTACTTATATACTGTTCTAATTATAGAGTGTTGCTTATTCATGCCAATATTGTTCATGTTGTGCTCTAACAATTAGAGTGTTCTGGGGCTCTTTCAAAACATTTTTTTTTTTGTTGTTTATTTTATTTGATGTTCAGAATTTTGTAAAGTGTTCGTGTTGATTCTGGGCTGCATTAAACAACAACAATAGACTAAGACCTTGGATTAAGTGAGGAGTAAAAGGACAAAAGGCTGGCGATCCCATCATCTCTACCTGCCATTCCTCCACCTTATCATGAGGAGAGAACTCAGACAATGCTGTGGCAGAGTATCTTGTGGCTTCCTCCAGGTCATTAGTGTGTTGATGTTGATACTACAAGATGATGGAGGGCCGGAGGCAAAGTCCAGGTTGAGACCCACCACCATTTTCAGTGACGGTAACACTACGAATGCTATGAATGGTCTTTAACAAAATACACATTGATTGTACTGTTACTGGCATGGTGGGAAACAACTCACAACATAACATAGACACTTGAAATGTAGGTAGCTTCAAGAACTCCTCTTTGTGGGTATGTTTTATTTTTTGCATTGGTGTAATCCCTTTAGTATATTTTCTACACTGTGGTGACTCCTCCAATGTCAGAGATAGAGTCAGAAAAAAATAATGTTGTAGTCTGGATAGAAGGTGAATGGTAAATGTTTCCACATCTCTAAGGATCCACAGTCAGCCCATCCATGAGCTAATACGTTGGTTAGCAGAAAACCTAGGGAAAGAGAAATGGTGTACAAGAGACTTGACATTCACCTGGGCACAGCTTTCAAATGGTTAAGTGAAGACATCCAAAGTCAAGAAGAACTTTAATATCAATTCTGCTGCTACTATTTTCTATTACTCATGATACATGTTAAAAATATCTCTGTTTTCGACTCTCTGATGGAATTCTGAATGTCCTAAGAAATAAAACATGAATAATACTTGTGAACATGTCAGAAGAATTGAAAACTATCAGTCTTCTTCCACTGGAAAAAAAAATATGTTCTGTTTTATGAGAACATATTCTCTGATCAGAAAATACATTCAAGTTAATGTTTTCACAAAGATGGAAAGTAACAAACGTGCATTAGAATAATAATGTTCACTCGATCAACAAGTAATCACTTTTCCAACCTAAATCACTAGCCTTATAAAATAGATACATCAAGAAAAAATGTAGCAAACTCTCTGAAGTAATGAGGCTCCCTTCTGTTCCCCTAATAGGTAAATAAAGCATGCAAAAAGACAAGTCTATCATCCTGAAAGGATATATCTGAAACAACGCTTTAGCAAATGCATTACTGATAATATTTCACTGTATTCAGTTTAGCCTTCTGACCATTCTAAAGATAATCACGAATGTTTTCATAGTGTTCCCATAACTCTGGCCATAAGATCCTGGCACAGTATTAAAGTATATTGATTTCCTAACAAGGGCACCGTGGATCAAGAGGAACTTATACTGTTATGGCAAAATAGCTGCTGCCACTCTCCAACTACTCGAGAGTCCTGTGGCTTGGTGGAACATATAATTTGCTTTGTTGTATTTGGGCATCTTTCATAGTGCATCCAGTGAAGACGCAAAGCCTACTTCCAAGCACGGTCAACTCTCTGCACACACTGCCAGCCTTTCCTTCACCTGAATGCCTTTACCGCCTGATAGTTCAGATTAATGACAGACATTCTTGTTGAGCACCAAGAGATGAGTGTGCGCCAGAGATCGTGACTGAGAGCAGCCATGGGGGAAAGCAGTCTCCATAGAAGCCATCTTTAAATAGACTTCCCATAGCCGTTGACATTGGGATCTGGAACCTCTGCCACGCTGGCTAATGCAATACCTGTTGCCGGTAAAACTGATAGTTTACTGAGCACTATGTTGTGTTTTAGAAAATGCCATTCACTGTGGCGGCCCTTGCGCATTAGTTTCAATGGTGGCGTAAACTCTAAAAGCTGCCTCAGAACCAGAGCAATTGATATGGAAAAGCCACCAAGCAGCAGCCCATTAAAGATCGGAAAGATCATAGATCAGGTATTTGAACCACATTGCCCAGAAGATGCCACACCTCAGGCAAGGTGTTCAAAAGCCTTAGGCCCAAATTTAACTTTGCAGTTTCACTTTTCTTGCCCCCCCACTAAATGCACCCCTAACGCCACCATGCATGCACAGATTTAACATACAGCACACCATGGTGCAGGTTAGGGATAATCGCTTCATACTTTTTGTATTGTTGTACATTGTACAATTATCGCAAAAAATGATGGGGCTAATCCTGCAAAGTACATATGGGTCCATTAAGAAGAATAGTGTGCCCCCTTTTAATGCCTGCTCTGTGCAGGCTTTAAAAATAACCACTAAAAGTGGTGCAGCGGATTCTCATAGATTCCACTGTGCCATGTTTGTGGTTCCCCTAACAGGGGAACAGCCCCCTTGCATACATTATGCCTGGTGCAGGCATAATGTGGCGCAAGGTGTTACAAAGTGGTGCAATGCATGCATTGCTCCACTTTGTAAATCTGCCACTGCGAATTTGGCCTCAGTGACCCACATTAGCGTCATAAAAAAATGATGCTAATGTGGCACAAGGAGGCGTCAGGCCTTTTTAAATCTGAGCCTTGGTGTCTTCAACTGCAGTTTGTTAAAGATGCCAGTGGCATTGTTACCATTGGGCTACCCAAAATACAGTATCACAGGGTAACTCGGATAAAAAAGCCCGGTTGTACCCTCAGACTTGCAAGGATGTTCGAAATGGCAGAGTGAGCCCGATGAAAATGTGAATAAGATAAAATACCAGTAGATGAATAGATGTTGCTCCTATGCTGGCAAAGGAATGCTCAAGGGGTGGACTCCATTTCAATGCCACACATTTGTTCCATACAGAATAAAATACAGCCACAGAGGTAATGCATTTTCTCATCATGTCCTTTTATTCTCCCTCCCAATGCAGAAGATTGACAGTGTTCTCTAATTGTTGTGCAGAACGTGGGTTTAAAAACATGTTTTCCTCCGGTGTCTGTGCTCTATGGGAGGCCAAGAGTGATGCACTGCACAATGACAGGACAAATGTTTTCTTTTTTCTGCCAACAGCACCAGTAAACGATTCACGGAGAGGTACCTGTTATTGAAGGGAACAAATCATAAACTCATTCACATGGGGATAAGTAGTAGCTGATGTGTTTGTGTATCGTTTTAAGGCACTCACAGTTCCATCAGTGTTAAATAAAGTCTTGTCAACTCAGAATGCTGAAGTAGTTTTTATATGTTTAACATTTTGAAAATCCGTACAGTGCTGCCGAGCCCCATCCTTCTGTATTCAAGGGAAACATGCAACAAATATCAAATAAAATGTCACTTTTTTGAAAGAAGCCTCTTCTTCAACGTAATAGAACGCAGTTCAGAGAAATTGCCCAGGTGAAGTTAATTACATATATTTTAATTCTGTGAAAATATAAATATACCTTTTTCACTGTGAATCAATTCTTTAAATATGCCTATTTCTTTGACTTGGATAAGCATCTTAAGTTATCAGTGTATTAAAAGTGATATGGTTGCTGTGTATTGTAAGTTGCCAGGTACTCATTCACCTAAGATGAAATAGACTGGCGGACAAATCTGTATGTAGATTTACGCTGCTGTCAGGTGCACATTTTCCAGCATGTACAAGGGCAAATTCAACTTTGTAATTAATAAAACATGGGTTTTCTTTTAATGAATGTTTTCATTCTGTGCAAAATAACCAGATGTAGTACAGAAACATCCACCTTACCAATCACAGATAAAAGACAGCCCACACCCATGAAATTGTTGGAACTAGCCTCCTCCTTTTATATGGTCAGTCATTTTACCTTAAGTCACAACCTCAAGGCACTGTTTTCCACTGGCACCACTCTACCCTATGACTCCCCCTACCTCTCTAACCAATAGCAGTTTGATTCTGTTGCACCCAAACTGAATCCATATCCTAAACTGTAAACTTATAGGGGTGGATTCCGAGCCTGGCGGTCACAAGGTTGCCAGACTCGAGATGGTGGTCGGATGGCTGTCACTGTGGTGGTCCGACTGCCACATTACGAGGTTGGCATGCCAACTGATCGTGGTCTCCGCCAAGATCCAAGATCCCATTGGTGGTCCTGGTTGTCATCAGCCAGGGTGGAACTGAGTTCAGAGCTGCCCTGGCTGACTACAACCTTGCAACTAGCCTGGCACTCCCTGATATCCAGGTTTTCAGAGAGAAACACTAACTACGATAGTCAATATTATCCAGATCATCCAAGTCAAGATCTCCCCACTCAATGCCCCAGTGGAGGAACAAAGGCCCCTGTAGGCCCTGTCGTGCAGGGGGCCTGAGCTCCAAGGGGCCCTCTCAGCACAGTACCTGGGCCTAATAGCTCCTTAGTGCATCCAGAGGTGGAGGAGCTTCATGTACTTTGCAGAGGGCCCCCCCAAGTTTCACTTCAATGCCCTTTCAGGATACATGTCTGAGGTGACAGACAGACCAAAACCTTGATCACAATCCTTCTGTTACTCGCAAAATGCAGAGTGGTGATGTAGTGCCTGAAAGGCTCCCTCGAACTACAAAACTGGCTGCAATACAGAGTATTTAAAATTGATACCATAGAAATTTATTGTTCACCCCAAAATTCTACATTACATTCTAACGATATCTGTAGCCCACTTCATGCCTTTGTTTCTGGCGGGGATTGAAATGATCCTATGTTCAATCAGTCTGAAAGCAAAGTCATCACCATGACCACATGTACAGATGTATGAGCTGCAAATATTTTATGAATTCTAAGAAAAACTGGAAATGTGCTAAAACATAGAATTATCCATACGAGAAAAAAATCTAAACTTTCCTTTGGATCAGAAATTGCAATTACTGGATGTCTCCCACATATTGCAAAGTATTTCCATTGCAGAATTCCTTAAATCGATAATGGGGAAATAAAGACTACAAAGAAGTGAAAGAAAACGAAACACACATTTCTTTACTTGAAAAGCCATTTTAGAGGACAATAACAGCCTAACAATCTTAAACTGATATAAGGAGATTGGTGTTTGGATAAAATATTGAATGATAGATATTGTGATACAAAAATATTGTGTAAAAAATATTGGAGTACCAAAAAGATCATTGGGGGGAATATCGAGGGCAAAATTATCATTTTAAGTGTTTTTACCATTGTTAACAAAATCGATTTATAAAATATTATTGTATGTAATATAGTTTGCAAGCGTTATTTTGTATGTAATTTATTGTAGTGTTTGATTCTATATATTTATTAAATTGTGGTATTTGTGTTTTAGTAAGATAATTTATCAATTATGAAATTCTTGAACTGTGTCCTTTAAATTTTATTAATGTTTAAAAATAATTGATTTATATTTTTTGTAGCAGCAGGATATTTAGTGTTTTGGAGATAAGAGTGGAGAGACTTTTAAACAGTGAAGTTTTGAATGTAAATGTAATGTTAATTATTTTAATGATATGCAAATTATTATTGTGACGCTTGTAAATGTTTTTTGTTACATCAATAATATTCACAAATAATCTATAATTAATTAGAATATATTAACTTTATTAAATTAAAACATAGTTTGTTGAAATAATCAAATGAATATTAAAATTATAAAACAAAAGAAGACATTATCATTAAAATAAAAACTAATGTAATAAAGAAAACATTATCAAATCTTTTAAGTAAAAAATAACTAGAATTTCGGCAAAAAAACAACATGTTTTGTCAATATTAAAATAACTGTAAGCGTTTATAATGAATTTTAAAATCTAATCATCACAAAAAATGTAACATTTTTATTTTAATTTTTTAAAATGTTTATAAATGTTCTGGAGTATCATTTCATTTTTCGGTTCAAAGTATAGGAATGGCAGTAAATATTTAAAAAATATATAAATTAATGATAATAAAATATTATTTGATATGTTAATGTTTAGTTATTAATTTATATGTCTGTAGTTTTAGTTTGTGTGTGTTTTAACTACATTTTAGTTTAGATTACAGATGAAAATGTGTGTCTGATTGTGGAGTGTTGATTGTGTATATTACATTTTTAGTGTGTAGCACCTCGCATAAAATGTTTCAGATCATGAATAGTGAAAATAGTAAATTCCCCCCTTTTCTTCCCAACACCTTCCCCAAATTTGCTTACATTGGAATGGGAATAGTAAATGTCACCCCTTTCGTGCCAGCAACTTCTTTTGATTGGGTTAGATTGGAGTGAGAATAGTGTACGTCTCCCATTTAATGTCCATCTCCCTGACCCCTAAATTCGTATAGATTGGAGTGTGAATAGTAAATGCAACCACTTTAGTGTCTAACACCTTCCCCTTATTGGGTTAGATTGGAGTGGGAATAGTAACTTTCACCCCTTTAGTGTCCAACACTTTTTGCTCAAATTGGGTTTGATTGGAGTGGGAATAGTAAGTGTGACACATTTACTTTCTTACACCTTCCCAACATTGGTATAAATTGAAGTGGGAATAGTAAATGTCACCCTTTTAGCACCCAACCCCTTCCCCAAGCTGGTTTGGATTGGGGATATTTGCAATAGTAAATGTCACCCCTTTAGGGTCCAATACCTTCTTCATATTGGTATAGATCGGAGTGTGAATAGTAAATGCAACCCCCCCTTTATATTTCTATTATCACATAAAACATGTAACCCATATTTAAATAGTATTGCATGTTGTACATTTTCCATTTTCATAAATTGTTTTATATACATATTCCCAACAACATTTTAGCAATAATTGTATATACTTTATAATTTGATCTAATTTATACTTTACAATTCTTGAACATTTTTTACAACATATTTTTGGAATATATTTAATTTGGATTTTTATTGCAACATTTGTACTTGATTAACATAATCAACCAATAGAATCACAAGAATGAAAGCAAAATCGGTTATGGCTATAGTTGGTCCCAACTTCCCTTTTGGTCCTTTTCCATCCCTAATGTAGTCCATACAAGTGAATGCTTGCAGCTATCTATTTCAATGTATTCCCTTCTAACACTCACTCAGTCTTCAGGCTGTGTTTCCACATGCATCCTTGGGCACTTTGATTGAACAAGGTGTGTGGCTCTCTAAACGCACCTTTGGTTTCATGCTAGTCTTTAATTTCCACTAGTCCCTAGAGGTCCATTCCCCCCCATACTTTTTTTAAAATTTGTACCTATCCTTGTACGTCATCTTTTCCCTCATTCTACATATGTCAATGGCTATTTCCCAATCTTGAAAATCCAGGCTGGCTGCAATGCCCTATTCCCTGGCAGTTTCCATTTTAGCTAGGAGGAAGCACAAATTGATAAGTAGCCTTTTGTAGGAAGTACCTTCAGATCTCTTCATATTCTCAGTAAAGTAATTGGAATTTGTGTTTATATAGTCACTCCCATTGTTTCTACCAGCTCACTTATTACTCTTTCCCAGAATGAGTGGAGTTTAGGGCATTCCCACAGCATGTCAATAAAGGTTCCCTTCTGTCCATATTGTCTCAGTCATGTGCCATTTCTGGTTCCATGTAATCATGTTCTGGTGTAGCACATTCTAATCAGTATTTTAAGCAGCATAAGACGGACTGTTGCTCTTATGGCTACTTTTTGGGGAAATTCAAGGCGTCCCGTCAGTCATCCATTTCCCCTATGTTCCCCTCCTTCCCCGTGCCCTTCAGTCTCCATTTCCCCTATGTTCCTTTCACATTGACCCAGAAGTGTTGCTCGACATTGTCTTGTATGCTTCTCATTAGTGGGGCACAAGTAAGTGAAATAGCTTTGGCTGCCATGTAGCCACCTAAGAGTCTTCGCTCTAGCAGGGAGTCCTCCTGAGTTTTTTTGTCTTGTAGGATTGTCACCTGTAATGCATGGTGCAGTTTTAGGTACTTGAATGTTTGTGTTTGGCACCATTTTATATTCCCTCCGTAAAAGTTCAAAAGTGCCATGATGTTTTCACCCCATACATCTGCAAGTGTTGACAGCCCAATTGTGTCCCTTGGTTGGAAGCCTGATAGCACAGTTACTGCACCCAGGCTCGTTTCTATCCACAGTGGGGTTTTGGAGATCAGTTGCTTATTCCCAACCAATTTCCCATGTGAGTTTCTGCCATGTGGCCACCGTTGTTGGAGGAAAAACAGCATGTAGTTTCCAGGTGGATCCTTTCCATTTGCAACCCGAAGTACCTAGCGGCCCATTCATTTACTACACAGACTTGTGCTGCTTCATAGAACCACCGGATATATGGCAGTGCAATACTCCATTTGTAGATGGTTTTTGTGAAGAGTGGTCATTGCTAAGCGAGGTGGGCCGTTTTCAGACAGCAAGGTCCGAAGCAGTCTTTTTACGTCTCAGAAGAATGGCTCTGGAATTGGGTACAGAGTATTTTACAGAATATAGGTAAATTGAGGTAGCAGAATCATTTTAATTATTGAAGCTCTGCTGAGGAGGGAGAGTGGTAGTGCCCCCAGTGGTTAACATCCTTTTCTCACCTGATGAGCAGTGGCCCTAGTTTATCAATGTAGTACATATGCTTGCTTTTTGAGATCCAGATCCCCGGTTATTTAAAATGGTAGGTGGCAACGGACAATGGCAGGGGAAGGTCCTTCTCTGCCCTCCAGGACCCGTTGGGAATATTAGGGATTTTTCCCAGTTTATTTTCAGACCTTCAAATCTCAAATATCTATCCCAGTCTCTTCCGGAAATTGGTAAGCTTCACCAGGTAGAGTAGTATGTCATCTGCAAAGAGGGATATGAGCTCTTCCCAGGTGTTGCCCCAGCTCTATTCCCAAACTTGGGTGTCTACTCTTATCCATTCTGCCGAAGCTTCTATTTTCTAAAAAACAGTGGTGACAGCCCTGCCTAGTGCCCCTCTGTGGTGGGAACTCCCTCGAGAGGGTCCATTACTTTTTAGTTAGGCATTTGGTTTAGTGTATAGGAGCTCTATCCACTTCGTGAAGTTGGGTCCAAACCAAATCTTGGTCAGCATTACAGCCAAAATTCTATAGAGTCGAACACTTTGTAGGCAACCACTGCTAGAGGCATCTCTAGCCCTTTTGGCTTTTGTTATGTTATTGTAGAGGTGCCTGAGGTTCAATCTGGTAGATCTGTGGTGAATAAAGCCATTCTGATCTGGGTGTACTATGCCTGATATAACCCCCATAGTCTGTTAGCTAGTATTTTAGCCATTATTTTGGCATCTGTATTTAGCAGGGAGATTGGACGGTAGATGTCCCATCTATTTGTTGGCTTCCCTACCATAGGGCTCATTAATACTGTTATTGTCGCAAGTCTAGAGGTACTTCTCTCCTTCGGTGTGCCTCCAAGTACATGCCATGGAGCGGCTCCGTTATTCTTCGGGCCATCTGTTTAAAGAATTCCACTGGGAGTCCATTTGGGCCCAATGTTTTCCCTGATTGGAGCTGTGTAAATGATGTCCACACTTTTGCTTGTGTAATGGGTTCTTCTAATGTTTGAGCCTTATCAAGGAATCTGGAGGGACCATCCCTCACAAATGCCTGAAGATTACCATTGACCATTGTAATATTTGTCAAGTAGACGTCTTGCTTATAGTCTGCAAAGACTGTTGCTATTGCTGTACTGCCTCTTACTCTTGAGCCATTCAGGGCAATAAGTTCATTGATGTGAAAATTCTCCTGTTCCCTACTACAGAGCCACGTGAGGAGTTTTCAGGCCTTATATCTGGTCTCATAGATTTTGCCTTGTGATTGATATTAGCATTCTCATTAGTGAGTATCCTGTATTCCTGTTTTTTAAGAGTGATGTGGGTTTGTGTAGAATCTGAGGGGTTTAGTGTGTCTTTCTTTTCCAATTCTACAAGTCCCTTTTCCAGGTCAAGGGATTGGTGTGCCCTTTGTCTTTTGTCACCCAGATTATCATGCCTATTATCATGGCCTTATATGCTTCCCACAGTGTTTCAGCATCCTTTGCTTTTTCAGTGTTTTCCTTATAATAAAGCTTCAAGGCCCTGTCTAAGTGTTCACCCTCCTTACTGTTTACCAGTCTCCAAGGTGCTATTCCCCATTCCCCTTTCATTTGCAATCCGGGTGTCTGGTGTAATACTCAACGGGGAGTGGTCCAATATGCCTGTGCCTTGCATTCAGCTTCTGTGAATTTGCCTAGCACTGTGAGTGGGGTGAAAATGTAGTTTATGTGAGAATGTGAGTTAAGTGCACCAGAAGAGTAGTGGTAGACCATGTATTCCTCATCTAGTATTTTCCAGATGTCCCCCATCCTTATCGCTAGCATGAAATTCTCTAATTTGCCTCCCAACGGTAGTGTGTCTGCCTGTAGGATGTTCTGTCAAGTTTCGTGTGGAGGACCATTTTACAGCCTCCTCCTGGGATAGTAGGAGCCATAGGTAAGTCTGTTAGAGTTTGTCCCTGTTTCTGGAGGGTACCTGCTTGTAGCCCTGTCAGTGCCTATACATTGCCCGGGGCCAGTGTCTTCCCCTCCCAGTCTCCAGTTGTGACAGAATATCTTCTCAGTTCATTTGTCCAAGTATGTGTTATATGAAAGGCCAGTGATTCTTGAGAAGGATGGTGACTCCTCTTGCTCCTATGGTATAATTGGAGTGACTGGCCACTGTGTATTTCCCACTGCCCAGTTGGCTGCATTTTGTGCCCCTCATGTAGGTATCTTGGAGGAATACCGAGATATCTTGTCAGAGCACGTGTGATTAGACCTCTTTTTATACCTTATGGTGTCCTGGGGGTGGTAGATCAGTGTGTCCTTGTGTCACTGCAAAGCTAGAAACTTTATCCTAACTCCTGCCCCACCATACCTTAATGTGTGACAGCCTCCAAACTGGCTGCCTCCCCAATTCACGGGTATGTCCATCGCCCTTGTAACCAAAACTCTATCTGTGGGCCTGGGGGGGAGGGGGCAGTGGTTACTGTAGTTCCGCCACAGCGTTGGTCAGGTTTGTCAGGGTGTCTTCTACCAGTCCTTAGATGTCCATTGTTAGGGGCCTTACATGATCTCATCTGAAGTAATTGGGGTGACCTCCAGCAGTTCTGAGTTCTCCCCATTCTCCTCCTGTCCTGATTCTCCGTTCTCCAAACCCTCACTTTCTCTTTGTAGAGGGTCCCATCTATTGGTGATTTCCAGGGTGCTGAATGTCTTTCAAAACTTTTGCCATCTCTGTCCCAGCTTGGGTTATTTTGGGTGCTGTCTACAGGCATTTCTGAGCTCGGCAGCGTCTCTTATGTTCTTTCCAATTAGTCAGTCAGTTTGCCTTCCTCTCATCCGGTAGAGGGTAGCCACGAATCTCCAGCCAGTCCCACTGTTATGCTAGTTCCCTGCGGGGTACCATGGTGAATTATTCAGAGCTTCACCAGGAAGAATAGCGCATGGCTGAGATCCAGTGTCCTAACATTTTTTGAACACTCAGACAGGTTTTCTGTCAGTGCTGGACTGGCGTTGCATAGTCTGAATATATTTGGACAGTCTCTGCTGCGACTTGCTAGGATCCTTGCAATCTCAGCAGAGAAATTCAGTAGTCAAGCTACTATTGATCTCAGTAATGCTCCTGGGTGACATGGCTGTCCTGGAGCTCTATGCGCCCTCTTACCTGTCACCCTTTTGAGATTTTCCCTTCCAGCACCCTCAAGGAGCCACTCTTCCAAGAACAGTTCCATTCAGGGACCGTCTGCCTTCTGTGTGAAGCCAACTATTCGAATGTTATTGTGGCAGGATCTTCCTTCTGCATTGTTTACTTAATTCACAATTGTAGCCACTTCCTGTTCCAGTGTCTTTATATGAGTCAAATTGTCAGCCACTGTGAGTACTCCTTTTCAAGGATCACTTCCGAGTCAGAGACCTTTTCAGTTAATTTGTGGTGATGTGCTTTCAAAATGTTTTTATCTTAGGCCACTCTGTCGATCTTTAAATGGAGGCCCGTTTTGGTATTTTTAATGTCCACCATCACAGTTGCTGCGTTCAGGCATTGACCCCCACCATTAGTTTTTTTCTCTCTGTGCTTTCTGTTGTTTGGTGACTGTCCTCAGTGCTGGCCAGTCTGGATAGTTTAGGGCAGCACATGGTGAAATCCCCTAGCCTATTTCATTTGTGAGTCTATGCATTCATTTTAGGGAAGCCTCCCTGGGGGGATCAGTCATTCTCTATTTCCCTGCTTCTGATAGTCTTCAAGCTATATAATGACCAATACTGTCAGGAACAGCAAAGTCAATAAAGGGGCAGTGTCACCCCTCTGGGGTCCCAGCCTGGGGTTCCACAATCTGCCCTCTGGCTTCAGTGGCCTCCTGGCTGGGGAGGAGTCACTGTAATCCCTACTCCTTCTACCTGTGGCCCTTGGCACAATCACCCTACCCTTCCCCCAATGTCTGTATGCTGGGGTAAGGCATTCACAGTTTCTAGGCAAGACTTGATTTGATTGGTCCAGTGTTGTCCTATCTGTTTTGTTGCTATTCTGAGCTGGCCCCATATATCTGAGATATTGCTATCCCTTTTCCGGTAGGGGGAGGCCTCGTGGTTCAGCAGTTTTTGTCACCACTTATTTTGTTATGTGCAGCATTGCCCCTTTGTCACCCAGCTATTCTCTGTGTCCCCAGGTAGCAGTCAGTCCCCAGGATGGTCGAGACGTGTTATCTGCTCTGTGCAGAGAGCTCCTCTATGTTGCCGGTCTCTGCCTCATTTTCACAGGCCCAGGGCCTCTAGGGGAATTCAGGAATTAACTGCTCACCAGCAGGCTGTTACATTTGTCAATTGTAATAAATTGTACAATGATATACCATGTGGAAAGGGGTGCAAGGGCTCCACTCACAAGTAACAGTAGTGTGACACACACACTCACATACTGCATCAAGGACACCCAAAAATACACAGCATGCACACTGCAGCCAGCACACACACACACCACACATCTATACCACATAGTTACGCACAGCAACACAGCACAGGCCCAGGCTCACAGATTAACATACAGCATATGAACTCATTACAAAAACACAACAAGTGCACAAATATAAACACATGTCACACACTTACAACAAAACTGGCCAGGGACTTGATACTCATACAACACAATGTACAACAATCTGTGATAGAACACACACAATAACATCATAATACAACCTAGCAATCGACACACACATCACACACACAGCACATCGGACCTATAATGCCATGCACAATACACACAGACCCAAAATGTCCAAACACACAAACCCACACAACACACCAAAAGAGCAAACACATATAACCACAAACACAACACAATACCATGACAACAGCATTTCAGATACATACACAGGCCCATCACACAACACACATCCTTTTCCTGGGAGATAACAGGACTGCACACAACCTGACATACTGCTTAAACAATACATGAAGCACAAGCAACACACACACACACAAATACTGGCATACAGCCAACAACTCAAACCTAGGAAAGGAAATGCAGGACAAAGATGTAACCAATTACACCAACAACTGGTTGGCTTTAATTGGGGAAAAATAGGCAGTGAATATGTATGTACAAAGCCATAGGCCAGTCCCTCTTCCTCACTATTAGCACCAAAGGAACAAAATGGTGCCCCTACTTGACTCCTGACTGCCATGTAACCTCCATAGGTAGGGGCATCAAGGAGTCAGGCAGGCACCTCAGGGATTCTTGGAGGGTGTGGGGGAGGTTTGGGCTTGGGAGGGGGTTGGACCTTTTTGGGAGGGGTAGACTTCTTTTTTGTGGGGGAGGGGGCATGGGTGCTGGCGGGGTGTAAGGGAGGTCTTGGAGGTGCAATGGATTGCCTTGTGCCATGGTAATAGATTTTTTAGGGGTGACACAGGGTTGAGTAAGGAAAAGGTTAAGCTCACAAAGGAAAACTTTCTTATACACACAGGGACAGTCATCAGAAGGGGTTTTGGGTGTGGAGGGCGAGGGAGTGGGTGTTTGACATTAATGTGTCGATGTCTTGGATTCATGTTTGTGGGATGTTTGCTTGTGGTTGATGGGTGTCTGTTTGGTGGGTGAGTGAGGGCGTTTATGTGTCTTGGGCTGGGGGTGGAGGTGCTGGGGGACGCAATGGTGGGTGGGTGGTTGCCTGTTAGGGTGGTGACTGCAGGTATGGTGGATGTGCTGCACATAGGCAGTGGTTGTGGTATCTGCTGGTGTGGTGACTGGAGTGGATGACAGAGGATCTGCTGGGGTGCTATCTGGTGGTAGGATAGGTGGCTGGATCAGTGAACATTAATGTGGTGTCTGCAGGTGTGTCAGGTGTTGTTTCTGTAATTCTGGGGCAGTGGGGGTGTCAGGGCAGGTTGTGACTGTTGCTGTGTCTGCATGTGGATGTTGTTTGTGTGCATGCAGGTGGTGTGTCCTGTGGTGCTTATGTTTGTGTGCACTTCCCTTGTCGTTTGAGGTGGATACATGCAAGTCTGTTTGTGTGCTTTGGCTAGGTCGGGGAAGGGGGGATTCGGACTGGGAAGAGGAAAGTGGAGGGGGGGCAGTAGGCAAGGGGTGACTGGCTGCAGTCAGTGTGGAGGCTGGAGCCTGAAAAGATCTCTGTAAGCCAGCTAGTGCACTGTGAATGCCCTCTGGGAACACATTACTCTGTTTGATTTGAGTTTCCAGTCCCTGGATTGCATTGCCAAAGGTCGACTGACCCACAGAGAGATCGTCCTCACAAGGTCAAGAGCCTCCTCACTGAGGGCAGCAGGTCTTAACAGGGACTGGGGACATATGTGCCTGTGGCAAAGGAGATGCCCACCCTGTTGGATAAGCCAGCATGGCCAACTAGGTGGGGTGCAACAGGGAGGGTGGCGATAGAAGGGGGGTGGCAGACAGAGATGATACTGGGGTGGTCCCAGATGGGTCCACCACCACTAGGGAGTGGCCACTCGAGTAGGATTTGGAAGAAGATCGAGTAGATCCGTTCTCCCCTGGCACTCCCCTCCCCCTCCAAGCCACTGGGTCCCTCAATGTCTGTGGTGTCGTGACTGGAGGTCCTGTGGCCAGAAGCTTCCCCACTTGGCAGTGCCCTCTCTCCTTTGTCTGCCGGTGCTAATGCTGAAACCAAACAAGTGAAGGAGAGTCATCACATTCTCAGGATAACACTTTCATCATGCTTTACACATAAGTTCCATAATATCCTGTTCACTAACACCCCCAGGAAGTGCCATTAAAGTGGCAACATCATGTCACAACAAAATACGAAGTATGTCACTCAAAATTAACATTGTAACACACCAGCAAAGCTAGCTGACAGACACCTACATACAATGATTTGACCATACCATGACAAGGTGATACAGGTTCCCTATCCAGAACAACATAGTCAAGCAGCAATCAAGCAAAAGTTCATAAATGTGAAATAGCTTACCACAAATGTAAAGCACATTCTTAACACACAAATACTTTGTCCTGATGTCATGTACCAGGCAATGACATATGGGGTAAAATAAAGGCAAGCAAGCCTTGTGCAAACAATCCAGGCCTTCTTCATTTCACATAGTTACTACCATTCACTATGGACACATGCCAACAAGTAACACCTGAAATTGTCACACATGCCAAATTTTAGTCAAGGAGTTAGAACACATGTCATGCACACATGCACAAATTGTGACGTACCAAGGAATGTTAATCCAATGTGGACCAAAGCATATAGAAAAATGGTCTCCAGAAAACAAACAATATCAGTCATGAAAGGACCAAGTAAGCTGAGAGCAATGACCCACACACAATAACAAGTTGTCAATAAAGTATATGTATCAAATGGACTATTGTACTGTGCAGGAAGGAGAGAACCAGACCTAGCTAACTAAGCCATTAGTCCATCAATAGGCAACTGACTAAGTAACAACATCACTACCCACACATAAGACATGGCCTGCCTGACATCTGTCTGTAGAGGATTCCTAGAGCCATAGCATATGTGATGAAAATATAAGTGATACACCAACCATGGTGCAAGCCAACAGCCTGGACACAGTTACCAACCTACACACAAGTATATATGAACTACCAAAACTGCACTAAATAGGTGTCATGGCAAACAAGAGGTTACAAAACAGTCAGGCCTCATTTGATATAGCCTTCATAGCAACAGCAGGTACACAGAACAATTACCAATGTTGAGTCATTACTGAACCTTTCCATTGACACATGATGTTGACAAATTACTGTCTGGGCCTGAGCTGTGAATAGGCTACCATTGCCTATGTCTTATACCTACAACAGTATGTCTATGGACAAAGCTGTGTGGCCAGTTTGTACTATCAGAACATCAGCATGGTAGTTACATTACTATCTCTGATATCAATATATGTGTGCCTATAGAAATGTTGCAACACCTCAATGGTATTAAAAATGCATATTGGCCACTCTGATGGGACATCAAAAATTTATATTGTTGGACCTGGCCCTTTTTTGCATAGTCATCCCCAAACTTTTTGCCTCCGTCCTCCTATTTTTTCTGACCTTTTGCTGTTGGCTCTAGGACTAAAGTTGGTATGATTGGCTTACACCTAATTGGCACATTTAATTTAACTGTGAGTCCCTTGTACAGTGGTATCCTTATACCCAGGGCATGTAAATTAAATTCTACCAGTGGGCCTGCAGCACTGCTTGCGCCACCCACAGAAGTAGCTTTTCAAACCTTTCTCAGGCCTGCTTGAGCAGTTTATTGGCACAGGGACCTGGCATCTAAATCTACTTGCCAGGCCTAGAACTCCCCTTTAACTACATGTAAGTCACCCCTAAGGTAGGCCCTAGCTAACCCTATGGGTAGAGTGCTATTTGTGTAGAAAAGCAGGACATGTGTTTGGTTTTGGGGCCTGTCCTGGTAGTGACAAACTACCTATTTCAGTGGTTCCCAACCTTTTGACTTCTGTGTCCCCCATTTTATCAATACTGGAGCCCGGGGACCCCCACTGAATCATTATTGGAATCCGGGGACCCCTACTGAGTCATTACTGATAGCTGGGACCTAATATTATTACATTTTTTAAGCAGTCACGGACCCCCTGAGGAGGCTTCGCGGATCCCCAGGGGTCCCCGGCCCACAGGTTGGGAACCACTGGCCTATTTGGTTTCTCACTTCTGTGAGTGCTGCCTTGCTCAGGATTGCATTGGAAATGTCCTTCCTTATGACTAGGGGGTATTGTCTGATTTATGAGAGGTAACATAGGCATGCTTGGTATGGTTGTAATGGTAGTGAGAAATGCTGCTTACTGGTGTAGGTGAATTTTTTATTACCATCATATAAATGCCACTTCTAGAAAGTGAGCATTTCTCTGTGCTTATGATTCTGGCGTTTTTGCAGCTTGACTCCAATCCATGTCTGGGGCAGAGTGACAGCTGGACTTTGTGCATACATTTCAGACAGCCTGTACAGAGGGAGGATAGAGGTGTCACAGAGATGCATCTGCATATTGAATGGTCTTCCTGGGCTGAGAGAAGGGGAGGCGGGGCACACCTGCATTTGTAAAGGCTATGCCCTGGCCTCACACAAAGGGCTCATTTACCCCTAACTGCTTTCTGGAGCCTGTGCTTCAGGATAGAGGGGATGCTCCTAGAACCAGTTGTAACTAACCGGAACTTCCTCTCCCCCTCTTTGTAAGTGTTGTGCAAAACCGAGTATAAATACAAGGGATTTTCCCCACCAAAGACTCACAAGAAACATCTTGAAGAAATGGACGCAGAATGCCTCTGGAGGGACTCACCAGAAACCGCCTTGGACTGCTGCTGCTGTGCTGACCTGTGACCTGCTTGGTCAATAGGAGGAACTGCCATTTACTGCATCCCCCTTGTGCTGGCCTGTTGTTGGGCCCTTCCGCCCTGTGCTTCATTTGTGTCCCCAGAGGCTGAGTGCTGTGGCCCCTACACTCTGCAACCATTGACTTCCTAGTGCGAGGACAGTGCTGTGTTCGAAGCTCCTGTGCTGAAGCATAAGCGCCTAATGAGTGCTTTACTTAATTCTGGAGGGCACTCCTGGTTTTATTTGTTTAGTGCCTTGAGAGTACTTTATCTTTGGTAGCAGCCTAGGGAGAAAATCACTGCCGCAACCTGGACAGTTCGTATTTATAAAGTGCGCCCGAAGTGCGCTGTTCTTGATGCCCCCAGGGCATGGAAAACAAAGCCTGGAGCGTGCGCACTCCAAGAGGTGCCCCTGGGGGGAGGTGTACTGAGAAGGGCACCCCCGGGCCCTTCCTTTTGTGAATTCACCACTGCAACTGGGGGGAAAGAAAGTTCACCTGTCGATCGGGCAGGACAGCTGAGGCATACCAGTGCGGCCAAGAGGGAAACCTGCCAGGTTGTCCCGCCGATATCAGAGACCCACCGGCCAAGGTCTCCCTTCGGTAACGGGAGAGGCTGTGCCTGCTTGGAGCCTCAGAGACCTCATTTCTCGATCCAGGAGGAGCGCATCGCTGACAAAAGGAGACCTGTGTGTCTTTGCTGGGGGGTCAGATAGCAGCCGTACCGCATTTACATGGACAGCTGCCGGATGATGTCCTTCTCTCCCTTGGCGTGGACAGACAGGGCTGGCAGGAGCTGTCACCCCCCGCCTCCACTGTTTCGGCACCGCAGTTTGGATGGTAGTGGTCCCAGTAAGAGAGATGAATTTGTTACCTTGAAAATCACATAAGACCCGTGTGGATGATCATAGGAGCATAAGATCTCCTACGTTTCACCTATGATGCTTGGGATACCGCCCCGGTATAATATAGGTAAAGGTGTATTCTTGATAATGTCCTGACAGTTTAGGTATTGTGTGGTTTACCATGATATGTACCTCCATGAGGATGCATCTATGTTTCATTTTATATGCCATTATGATATTTTGGCAGTGATGAGCATGTGTTTCTCATGCAATGAGTATTCCTAATGATGTCTGGGCATTTATATTGATCTGCCCTCATGACTTGCTATGTATTTTCTGATGTTCCTGTTATGGACATTTATGGTATGTTCACTAGGGCAAGTGCATTTTTAGTGACATGTTTTACTGTGACCTTATGCCTTTCTGGTAATATGTGTTTTTACCATGATATGTGCATTTTTGGAATGTTTACCTGACTACTGCTTGTGTTGCAGGACAAGCAGTTGTTCTATGTGACTACTGCTGGCTTTCGCAGAGTAATAATACTGTGTAATGTTCTGGCAACTGCTTGGGTAGCAGGGTATTACTGACATGTTGTGTTTGGTCTAATGATGTTGTGTACAATACACTTTGGGGGTCATTACAACCCTGGCGGAAGGCGGAGAACCGGTGGTAAGACCACCAACAGGCTGGCGGTCTTACTCTGTGGAAATATGACCATGGCGGTTACCGCCATGGTCATCCACCGGTTCTCCGTTCCGCCTGCCGGGCTGGAGACCTGGCACTGATAGGGGTCTCCCCCACCCCCACCTCCACTCCCTCCCCTACCCCCCACCATCCCTGCCACCCCCCAAAGGTGGCATGGCCCCCCTCCCCACCCCGATCCCCAACATCACTTCACCCATACCCACACGACACGCACGCAGCACCACCTACATACTTACACGCACACACGCCCACATACATGCCTACATCCACACCCACATTCAAACATGCACGCACACATCCATACAGACATACCCACAGACATACACGCACTCATTCCCATAGACACAACACCCCCGCAGGCATACACGCACACACACCCTCTACATGCACACACCCATGCACCCACACAACACCCCCCCACCTCCCTCCCCTCACGGATGATCGACTTACCTGGTCCGACGATCCTCCCGGAGGGGACGGGAGCCATGGGGGCAGCTCCGCCGAGACCACACCGCCAACAGAACACGGCCACAGGATGTGATTCGCTGGGCGGTGTTCTGTTGGCGTGGCAGTGGAGGTGGAGCAACCTCCACTTCTCCGCCTCCCGCCAGTATGGCTGTTGGCGGCTCTCCGTCCGTAAAAGGACGGAGAGCTGCCAACGGTCATAATAGGCCAAGCGGCAAACCACCACCAATGGTGGTCTTCCGCACGGGGGTCCCTCGGCAGTCTTCAAAAAAGACCGCTGAGGTCAAAATGACCCCCTTTATTTTTATATAACTTGGTGTTGTGTTTCCTTTGTGGCGCGAATAGTGTGTCACGTGTGTCATGTGTGTTGTGCAAACGTTTTGCACATTGCCTCTGGGATAGGCGTGACTACTCATGCCAAGCTACTAAGGGAGTGAGCAGGGGTTATCTTGGTTATGTTACTCCCTCACGGTGACTAGAGTGGGTGGGTTCTGCCTGGCTTAGGTGCATACCCTAGCCAACTGGAAACCCCATTTCTAACCCCATTTCTAACATCTATGTACATCCCTCACTTACCAGTGTGATGATGTTAACCTTTAATGTCATGTGACATGTCAGATGGACATCACAGCATCACATGATGCTCTCACTTATCAGAAACCATTTGAAACCTAGAGATGACTTAATTATGTCTGACTCTGTGTAGCACATAGACATGCATCTTGATATATTGCAGAGGACAGAGAGCAAGAATCTACACACCTTACCATTGGTCTGTGCTGTGTACCAAGTTCCTACTGTATCATATACCATGTCATAATATGATACGAGACATATGTTTTGAAACTTACAAGGAACACAATGAGTGATGGACATACTTTCTTATTTTCCCTCATATAGTTACCCTGGAATGAGAACGGTCAGACAACCTCCAGTGTAATGTCCACTAGCGCATCAGCAGACCATGGAGGATCGACATGTCATTCAGATTTACCACTTTGATAGGCAGAAAATTAAGGATTTCTGCAGTGTGTTGGAGCCAGATATGATGCCTGCTATTTGTCATCCAAATAGCATTCTTCCCATTGTACAAGTCATGTCAGTGCTGCATTTCCTGGCCATAGGGTCCTTTCAGAATACTGTGGTCCTAACTGCAGACATGCCCCAGCCTATTTTCAGTCTGGTCTTGAAGGCTGTACTGTCTACATTGCTAAAACACCTGGACAGCGACATCTGATTTCCACAACGTGAGGATTTGGCCTACGTGAAGGCAGATTTTTATGGATTGGCATGCATACCACATGAAGTGGGAGCCATTGATAATACCCATATAGCCTTGGTTCCCCCACATGGCAATGAACAGGTGTATCGGAACAGGAAGAACTTTCACTCCATTAATGTCCAAGTAGTCTGTTTGGCGGACCTCTCCATTTCCCAAAAATGTGCACCCTGCCCGGGTTCAGATCATTATGCCTTCATCAAGCGAAACAGTGCCATCCAAGAGCTGATGGCATGACAGGACCCAGAGAGGGCCTGGCTGGTTAGTAAGTCACATATGTCTTGTGTGTTAGTATACTATGTCTGCTGCCAAATGTAAGGATGTCCAAGATTTATGTTTGCACACATGCAACGATTCCTTACAGGAGACTCTGGCTACCCAATCTTTCCCTGGTTGTTGACACCCGTGAGGTACCCTACCATGTCAGGAAGACTCCTTCCATGAAGCCCATAGAAGGACACGGCGTGTCATGGAGTGGACTTTAGGGTTCCTGAAGGCAAGATTCTGTAGCATTGATAAGCCCTCCTCTACTCACCCATCAAAATGTGTCAGATCATTCTGGCCTGCTCCATGCTCCACAACCTCTCCCTGAGGCATCAGGTCCCATACATAATGCCAAGTGAGGATGTTAGTGATGAGGGTCAAGGTGGATACATCTGGGCAGATGTCATTAATCAGTACTTCACCTGACTGTAGGTGTGTGTTGTTCTGTAATTTGATTTGCTCAGTGGGGTAGTGGTGGGGTTATGTATGTTTGAGGAGGGTCTTACTGTGACCATCATAAATGTTATTCATTTCTTTGCAATACATAGCCCAGCTTTCAATGCAAAATAGTAAATGGAGCTTAAGCTATTGTGATGATCTTTTTGTTAGTGTTTGTCACAATGCACCCTTTAAGTTATCATGTATTTGGGACATGTATTTCTAGGTCATGTTTACCCTCACCTGTCTAAAATCCTTATTTAGATTTTTTATTTCCCAGTTCTCTTTACAATGACATGTTCTTGTGGACATTTCTGAATTGTGTCACTGGCAGGTGGGTTTAGTTGGTCTGAAATATGAAGTGGACATGGATGTATCCAGGTACTGTCTGACATTATATTGATAGTGTATGAGTTCCATGCCAAGGCTGTCAGGACAGTGGGATGGCAGTTTTCTGTTCCACACAATAGACCTGTTTTGCATGGTACATGGGTCCAATGGTGTCATGTATGTGATCATGGGTCTAGGACAAATGTCTTTCTGTGCAATCCATTTACTCAACCTTCTCATTTGTTTAATACAGGTACTACCTTGTATATAGCTATCACTATGTGTCCTCATTGCAGGCTACTGTGCATGTGTGTCAAGACTGACTTAGGGATGTAGCAAGCCACCAGATACCTGATCATGGTAAGTGGAAGGTTCCCTGACTGGGGACAGTTGTACTGACCTCTGTCAGTATTATGGGGTACGTTCACTTGGTAGGTATGGTATGGGTATGTGACAAGGGTTTAGCTGATGATGACAAATTGCACCAATCTGTTTGCCTATTTGGACAGACAATGTCTGACATGCCCCTTACTTCAGTGGTCCGTGGGATGTTAGTTACTAACACCTCTGCTGATGCACTAAAGTGTGAAGATGTACTTCACTGTGTGATCATTGGCATGTGGTCAGCCTATGTGCTGCACAGTGTTATAAATGGGAATTTATGATTGTCCACTTGTATCATTGTGTATGCATTGAACCCAAATTCAACAGTACACGTGACCTCTCCCTTCCCACATTTGCTACATTTTAGTACATCATGTGTAATGAAGAAATTTCACAGTTAACTGTTTAAATTAGTTGAAATATGACTCTCAAACATGTATTGTGTTATAGTTGTGTTTCTTTACAAGTGCGCAGGAAAATAAAATGAATGGGATCAAAGCAATAAAGTGCAAACAGTGAAGGGATCAGTCATGGTGGATGTTATCATCAGGGTAGCTGCCACAACATTTGGAGTCTCAAGTCCAGTATCCTACTATATGTGAAAAATGGACAGTAGTATTAGAAGAGTCAACAGGGTGGATCAGTGGCACACAAGGGGAACCAGTCATTAGAGGATCACTTCCTGGCAGTGGTTATATTCTTGGCATCTGCACCTCCTGGTTGTTTTGGTGGATGTCCACGTTTGAGGGGGGGTCTTCAGCTACAGAGGCAGGGGTGTCTGAGGCATATACTATCCCTGGCAGAGCATCCATTCCCCTGGCTGCCACAGATGCAGAAGGGGCTAATTTTACATGGCCAGTGGAAGGGGTTTGGTGTCGTGGACAGATCCTGCTCGTGGTGTTGATGCCTCTCAGTGCCTCTATTAGGGAGATCATGTTGGAATTGAGGGCCTCCCACAGCTGCTTTACTTCCTGGTGGTTGTCCCTCTGCAGCTGTTTGATCGCCCCCATCATGGCAAGTACCTGGCCCATCATGCCTTGGGACTTCTGGTAAGCTCCCAAGACTTGAGAGATGGTGTCTTGGCCATCTGTAAACCTAGCAGCCTCAATCCACTCGCCCACACCATCCCTCCCATGTACACTATACCCACGTGCCTGTGCCCTTGGCACAGTTTGCCCACTGCCGCTGGTGGCAGCTCCTTCATTTGCAGGCTTTTCTTTTTGTGTCTCCAGTGCCTTTACTGAGATGCACATGATGGTAAAAACTGTCCTAGGGCCACAGGTTTGGGGGTGAATGGTTGCTTGGGATGTAGATGCAACAGGGCTGGGTGGAGTCGATGTGGGCAGGATGAGGCTAACAGTTGTAGATTAACCAGGTATCCCAGATGGGCCAGAGTCTTCCTCATTGTCCACACATCCATGGGTGTTTTCATCACTAAGGGCTTAATCCAGGGGGAAAGTGGCTGTCTCAGGTGTCCTCTACATGGTCACAGTGGCAAGTAGACCTTTTGAAGAAGTGGAACAAACAGTTACAGATTGCAATGCAATATGTGGTATCAAACTTTGACATGTAGACATGGTTTGAGCCATGTACAGAAAAGCTTTGTTTGATCCCTTGATATGGCAGTGATGCCTGCTTTCAAATTGGGAGAACAGTTATGTGGGATACAGTCAATTCCTATCTCATACCCCTTGTTACTGTTAGGGTTTGTACACAGCAAAGAACATGTCCCCTCTCACTGCACTAGTGGGTTCTGTAATAGCTCCCTTTTAAACTTACTATTCAAAGCCTTTCTTGTTATCTCACCTTCCCCCACCCCTAGGCTTCTGTGTATGTTGTTTAATGTGCTGTTTTGTTTACACATTGGGCCTTGCTTTTACCAAGGCTTCTTTAAAACACTCCTCCCTAGGCCATGTGTTAATCCAACTCATTTGCATAATAACTGAAACTCTGCACACCTTTCAAGAACATGTGCAGCATGTGAGGACCACACCCAGCTCTTCAAACCACACCCAGCTCTGCACACCTTCCAAGAACATGTGCAGCATGTGAGGACCACACCCAGCCCTTCAAACCACACCCAGCTCTTCGAACCACACCCAGCCCTGTCTATAAAAGGCATCCCCCGAGCCTCACCCAGTGCTTGTGCTCGTCTACCTCCCGCTTACCTGAGAACAGATCCCTCGGCGCTGGCACTCCTGCTCTTTACAGACTTTCTTTGACTTCAATTGGCGCAGCTGCTGGCTCTTCCTTCTTCCAGTTTCCGGTTCCTCCTTGCCTCAGCCTCTCTCCTACGAGTAACCTGCAAAAGAGAAAGAAGACAAGGTTAGACTGATCAGTATCTCTTGCCAGCAACAAGTAAGTGCAAAACTTTTTATTACCTGAGAGAGCTTTGACGGCAATTTCTGGATTCGTGTATAGACAGTTTGAGGCGAAGTGCCTTCCACGAGCATTGTGATTAAGGCTCTTTGTTGCAGGATTATTTTGCAGGACTTTGTGAAGCGGACATTGTTTTTTTTCATGGAACTTTTGTGAATCGAACAGTGGAAACCATTGACAGCAAGGAAAACAGTAAATCAAGGACTTGCACAAATTACATGCTGTATTTTGATGTAAAAGTACAGTATTTGTTTTATAAAAGATTCTGGAAATATGCGAAAAAAGCTTAACAGTAATAGAAAACACATCCCAGAGCAGTAACACATTCCAAACCTGGAAACTAGAGACCAGGATCCAAGAGGCACCAGTTTCTACAGAAGTCAGAAAGGGCCGCAGATTTGTGCAGCACTTCAACAGTGGAAACGCAAGAACGGTGTTGTCTCTCTTTTTTTTATTTTATCCACTTCCCCTCTTCCCTTGAGCTTCTGTTCTTAGTGCACTGTTTTAAAAACTAGTGTGCTGGAACAAGCAGTTTCAGGGTGGGGTCGGATTGTCTTCAACCTCCATCAGAACTGAACAAGAACTCAGGTGAGCTGGGCTTTGACAGAAGCACAAGCCTTAAAAAAAAAAAAATTCAGTTCTGGTGGACGATGAATACCGGGGAAGAAATAGAGGGCATTGACGTCACGGATATGGCGCAGGCCCTAAATGAGGACTTGGCTCATAATGAATCAGTGTCTGGCATCTTGCAACATATGCAAGAGGAAATAGAGAGATTAAAGATGGAGAATACCTCTTTAAAACAGGATTTAAGCAGGTATAAATTTAGGGGATCTCAGTGGAACACAGCTTCTACGCCTTTGTTTAAAACCTCCTCAGAGACAGGGGCGCCATCAAAACATACAACTTTGCCTTCCCCAGTTGAGGTTACTGTTAATGTTCCTAATGTTGTGCCCTTAGCAGCACCTGAACGTTTTCATGGAGATAGTAACAAATTCCATGTTTTTATCAATCAATGTCAATTACACTTCATTTGTAAGCCACAACAGTTCCCTACTGATGATACGAAAGTGGCATTCGTCTTGTCTTATTTGGGTGGCACAGCAGCCAATTGGTCAATTCCTTTCGTGGATAGAGATGATCCCATCCTCCATAATTGGAATCAATTTAAACGTACCATGACCAGCCTTTTTGCAAAACACACTTTCATGCAGGCAAGTGATAATGAGCTTTTAAATCTTAAACAAGGTAACAAGGATTTATTGCCCTATCTCACTAGTTTTAATCGTTTACTCACCGAGACACAGTGGCCAGAAGAAAAGCGTGTCTCCCTTTTTTATAAAGGTTTGAGAGACGAGTTAAAAGACGCGCTGGCTCATATCGTTGATTTGCCAAAAGACTATTCAGACTTTGTAGATTTAGTTGTGAAATTAGAACATAGACTAGGAGAAAGAAAGAGAGATAAATACAAACTGGAATCACGGTTAACTTTTATTAGACACGAGAAGAAAGACACAGATAATAAACTCCCTGAACCAGAGCCTATGCAAATAGGGACACTCAGAGGTCCACTCACATCAGAGGAAAAAGAAAGAAGGAGAACATTTCAATTATGTTTATATTGTGGCAGGGCAGGTCACTTTGCCAGAGAATGTCCAGTAAAGCCTAAAACTCCACGAAAGGGTGCTGTTTCCTCCACCTCCTCAACTGAATCGGGAAACGATTAAGCTCAACAAGGGGAGAGGTTACTTGTTCGAGAAAACATCTTAATCAAACCTCTAATGCTGCAGCCTTCAGGGTACCGCACATACCTAGACATTTCATAATTCAGGTCGTTTTAATTGTTACTACCCAAGTGAGGCATTCTCTCCCTGTCCTACTGGACTCAGGCGCGACAGGAAATTTTGTGGATAATAAGTTAGCTGAAATCTTAGGACTTCCTATGTGCCTAAAGCCTTGTCCAGAAGCAGTATGTGCAGTGGATGGGTCAGAATTGACCTCTGGATTAATCACAAAACAAACAAGTCCACTTGTTATGGTCTGTCAGAACGGGCACACAGAGGTGATTAGCTTTGATCTGATAGATACTCCTAATTTTGGTTTGATTCTCGGGGTACCCTGGTTAACAACTCATAACCCAAAAATTGATTGGGTGAATAGAACTGTTACTTTGGATTCCTCTTTCTGTAGAACCAATTGCTATCAAGAAGCAGGTACAGAACAGAGCACAGTATTACACTGTGCTAGTGTTACACAAGATGAACCAAGTCTCCCTCCTGAATATTCTGACTTTAAAGACGTCTTTGATCCAGTAAAGGCTAGTGTGCTGCCCCCACATCGATCTTATGACTGCCGTATAGATCTTATCCCAGGGGCCCCTTTACCTAATAACAGAGTATATGCTTTGACTGACGAAGAAATCAAATACTTAAGAACCTACCTAGATGACCTACTACAGTCTGGGTTCATCCGTCATTCCACATCTCCAGTGTCATCTCCACTCTTTTTTATCCCGAAGCCGGATAAATCCCTGCGCGCGTGTATCGATTATAGAGGACTAAATAAGGCTACAATAAAGAATAAATATCCTCTTCCTCTAATACCTGTGCTGTTGGATCAATTAAGACATTCTACTGTATACACTAAACTAGATCTGCGGGGAGCTTACCACCTGGTCCGAGTAAAAGAGGGGGATGAGTGAAAGACAGCTTTCAAGACAAAGTTTGGTTTATTTGAGTACACAGTAATGCCCTTTGGGTTATGTAATGCCCCTGCGGCCTTTCAGTTCTTTATAAATGAGGTCCTACACGAATTCCTGGACGTTTGTGTCATAGTATACATAGACGACATCCTCATTTACTCTAAGAACTCAGAAGAACATACCCAACATGTTTGTGCAGTATTATCAAAGTTAAAAGAAAATCATCTTTTTGCTAAGTTAGAAAAGTATACTTTTAATGTCAACAAGGTGGACTTTTTAGGATACTGCCTGTCACCTCAAGGAATAACTATGGATGTAAAGAAAATCAGTGCTATTGCTGATTGGCCAGAACCATCCTCTGTAAAAGATATTCAGAAATTTCTGGGTTTCGCCAATTTTTATAGGAGGTTTATTGCACATTTTGCAGACATTGCAGCCCCAATAACTACCTTGTTGCGGAAAGGGCAACAATTTCTTTGGACTGATGAGGCGGCACACGCCTTTCAACTCCTAAAACAAAAGTTCACTTCAGCCCCAATTCTGAAACATCCTGATCCTGACTTGCCCTTTTTTGTTGAAGCGGATGCTTCACAAGTAGCTTTGGGAGGAGTTCTCTCTCAACGAGATGCAGTAGATGGCCAGTTACATCCTATAGCCTTCTATTCCAAAAAGTTATTACCAGCTGAACAAAATTACACTGTGGCTGAAAGGGAACTACTAGCTATCAAAGTAGCCTTTTCAGAATGGAGGCACCATTTAATGGGAGCCAAGTACCCAGTTACAATCTTTTCTGACCATAAGAACCTACAGTTTTTTGGATCACTTAAAGCACTAACACCACGTCAGATGCGCTGGTTAAATTTTTTTAGCACATTTGACTTTGTTATAACCTATAGACCAGGTGCACAACAAATTCAATCTGATGTGTTATCTAGATACGGACATACCTCAGACATGAAACAAGATAAAATAGGAGAACCCATTATTCCTCCCCAAAAGTTGTTGGCACCAGTACAACAGAAGGATTTCATCACAGATCTATATAATGCACACATGCAAATAGCACCTCAGGATTGGTTAAAGGATTCCCATAACACAATACAACAAGGTTTATTGTATCACGACAACATGCTGTTAGTGCCCACCTCTGAATTACAAACACAGGTGATAATTTGGCATCACGCCTCACCGTTGGCAGGTCATCCTGGTTGGGTAAAAACCCTGGAAAATGTGCAAAAACACTTTTGGTGGGACACTATAAGAAAGGACATTAAGCAATTTGTCACTACCTGTCCAATTTGTGCAAGACATAAATCTTCTCATAAGGCTCCTGACGGCTTGTTAATACCAATGCCAACACCCAAACAACCTTGGCACACTGTGAGCGTAGACTTTATTGTAGGTTTACCACCTGTAAAATCTTTCACAACAGTGTTGGTTATAGTGGATTTTTTATCTAAAATGGCACATTTTGTACCATTACGGAAATTACCCACGGCGGCAGAATTTGCCGATATTTTTATAAGGGAAATTGTGCGTTTACATGGTTTGCCAAGCAAAGTGGTGTCAGACCGAGGGAGCCAGTTCAACTCCAGATTTTGGAAAAAATTATGTGAAAAACTGAAAATAGATGTGGCCTTATCCACTGCTTTCCACCCAGAGACAGATGGACAGACTGAACGACTGAACCAAACCTTACTTCAAACGCTACGTTGTTTATTGGCTGATTATTCTAGTGAATGGTTGGAAGCTCTTCCTGTAGCAGAGTTTGTTTATAATAATACTGAGCATTCAGCTCTACTTTGCTCACCATTCTATTTCTTGCAGGGGTATCATCCAAGAGCTATACCCATTTTGTTAGAAGATTCCCTGTTGCCTACAGTAACGGATAGACTAACGAGGTTAGGTGACATACAAGACAAAGCCAGGAAACATTTATTAAAGTACAAGGAAAGCATGAAAAGACAAGCAGACAAACACAGGTCTGATGCCCCAATGTATAAAATTGGTGACAAGGTATGGCTCTCCACAAAAAACCTAAACATAGAGGGATCCCGAAAGCTGCAACCACGTTTCATTGGACCCTTTAGTATAACTGCCATAGTAAACCCGGTAACAGTAAAATTAGATTTACCAAAAGAATATCCAGTACATACTACATTCCATGTGTCCTTGCTTAAGCCGTACAACTCAAAAACCCGACCTGAACCACCACCTCCACCCATACCAATTAAAGGAAATCTGGAATATGAAGTGAAAAGCATAAAAGACTCAAAAAGAATTAGTGGACGTCTGTTTTATTTAGTAGAATGGAAAGGATATGATGAATCTGAGAATTCATGGGAACCAGCATCATATGTACATGCCCCACAGCTGATTAGACGGTTTTATTTTAAAAATCCAGGAAAACCCCGTCCTGTAGGAGGGCCTTTGAGGGGGGCAACTGTTAGGGTTTGTACACAGCAAAGAGCATGTCCCCTCTCACTGCACTAGTGGGTTCTGTAATAGCTCCCTTTTAAACTTACTATTCAAAGCCTTTCTTGTTATCTCACCTTCCCCCACCCCTAGGCTTCTGTGTATGTTGTTTAATGTGCTGTTTTGTTTACACATTGGGCCTTGCTTTTACCAAGGCTTCTTTAAAACACTCCTCCCTAGGCCATGTGTTAATCCAACTCATTTGCATAATAACTGAAACTCTGCACACCTTTCAAGAACATGTGCAGCATGTGAGGACCACACCCAGCTCTTCAAACCACACCCAGCTCTGCACACCTTCCAAGAACATGTGCAGCATGTGAGGACCACACCCAGCCCTTCAAACCACACCCAGCTCTTCGAACCACACCCAGCCCTGTCTATAAAAGGCATCCCCCGAGCCTCACCCAGTGCTTGTGCTCGTCTACCTCCCGCTTACCTGAGAACAGATCCCTCGGCGCTGGCACTCCTGCTCTTTACAGACTTTCTTTGACTTCAATTGGCGCAGCTGCTGGCTCTTCCTTCTTCCGGTTTCTGGTTCCTCCTTGCCTCAGCCTCTCTCCTACGAGTAACCTGCAAAAGAGAAAGAAGACAAGGTTAGACTGATCAGTATCTCTTGCCAGCAACAAGTAAGTGCAAAACTTTTTATTACCTGAGAGAGCTTTGACGGCAATTTCTGGATTCGTGTATAGACAGTTTGAGGCGAAGTGCCTTCCACGAGCATTGTGATTAAGGCTCTTTGTTGCAGGATTATTTTGCAGGACTTTGTGAAGCGGACATTGTTTTTTTTCATGGAACTTTTGGGAATCGAACAGTGGAAACCATTGACAGCAAGGAAAACAGTAAATCAAGGACTTGCACAAATTACATGCTGTATTTTGATGTAAAAGTACAGTATTTGTTTTATAAAAGATTCTGGAAATATGCGAAAAAAGCTTAACAGTAATAGAAAACACATCCCAGAGCAGTAACACATTCCAAACCTGGAAACTAGAGACCAGGATCCAAGAGGCACCAGTTTCTACAGAAGTCAGAAAGGGCCGCAGATTTGTGCAGCACTTCAACAGTGGAAACGCAAGAACGGTGTTGTCTCTCTTTTTTTTATTTTATCCACTTCCCCTCTTCCCTTGAGCTTCTGTTCTTAGTGCACTGTTTTAAAAACTAGTGTGCTGGAACAAGCAGTTTCAGGGTGGGGTCGGATTGTCTTCAACCTCCATCAGAACTGAACAAGAACTCAGGTGAGCTGGGCTTTGACAGTTACAGGATGTCAAAGTATCTTGGCATTTGGATGTCTGTTCATAGACGTGTATCTTAGCAGCTGTGTAGCTTTATATTTTTCATGTTACCTCGCAGTAGTTTTTCAGTATTGATTTAACAGCTACACAATGTAATGTGGTAACCAACTTGTCCATCAAATTAGGAGTAACTATTCTACCTGGCCATATGTATGTACCAAGTACAGCACACTCCATATATGTGTGTGTGTCGCAGGTGAGTATATTTCAATAGGTGATGGTGGTAGAAGGGACAGTTTAGCAGAGGACACAGCTGTTGATGTGTGTTGGCGGTATTGTGGGGGCAGATGCCCATAGCATTGCTGTCATTTCTGTAGACTGTACAATTGTGGAGTATTCAGGTGGGTTTAATCAATTATTTAGTTAACATGCAAGGCTTAATTCATTGTGGTACACTGTTCTGGTTTTCTTTAATGGTGGAACAGTGCCTGCAGGGAGTTCTAGTGCTGTCAGTCCCTGTACCACCCATGCCATACACCGACACAGTGCCCTCAGGTGAGTTTAGTTGACATGTGGGATGCCAGACAGGGGTATTCGGACAGTTGGACAGAGGGGTGATGAGTGGGTTGGCTGTTAAAATATCAAAAGGTGATCAGTGAGCATGCAAGACAAAACCTTTGGGTGACATCATAGGTGTTGGGACTTATCTGGCTCCACTCCCCAGGTATTCCTGTCAAGCCCTCAGGATGCAGGATGGCCAAGACCTTCTCCTCCCATGATGTGAACGTTGGAGGAAGAGGTGGAGGACCACCGCCAGTCTTGCTCACCGCCAGCTGGTGCCTGACATCCATGGAATGCACCTTCCCCCTGAGGTCATTCCACCTCTTCTTGATGTCTTCCCTAGTGCATGGATAGCTGCCTACAGAATTCACCCTGTTGACTATTCTTTGCTGCATCTCTATTTTCCTGGTGATAGGAGTTTGCTGCACTTGGGCTCCAAATAGGTGTGGCTCGACTCTGATGATTTCGTCCACCATGACTCTCAACTCATCATCAGTGAAACGGGAATTTTTTTATGGGGACATGGCGGTGCTAGGTGACACAGAAAAGTAATAAAACAGATAATGAGGTTTGAGTGCTGTGTTGTGAGTGGGTGAAGGTTGGTGCCTGATGTGTAGGGTTCTAATTTGTGTGTTGGGTATGTTGTGCAGGTATGGGATGAGTGGTATTTGAAGTGTGGAGGGTTGCCTAATGTAGGGTTTGTAATTTCTATTTGCGATCTCTCTATCTTGCTGTGTGTGGCGTTCTGGTTGTAAAGGATTCTGGGGTGTGAAGGGGAGTGTTTTATAGTGCAGTTTGTAGGTATGTCAGGTGTGTGGATATGTGTCAGGTGTGTGGAATTCAAACTATCCAATGTGGTGTTGTGTATAATTATGGTGACCGCTGACCACAGAGGTTCGCACTGCCAATGGTTTCCACCATGTAAGAACCACAACTGTGATTTGTGAGTCGTAATAGATTTGGTGGATATTTGACGGGCTAGCGGTGCTGGTGGTTGGACTTCCTTTGTGAGTATTTTTGCAGTTTTTTTGGCAGGCTTGGCTGTGTAACTCGTAACACAGCGGTTTGTGTGACCGCCAACAAGGCAGTCTTTTTGCTGCCACCGCAACTGTCTTGCAGCCAGACCGCCAAACTCGTAATGAGGCCCTCAGTGTTAATAATAGCTTTTTTGTGATATGTGACTCAACCAAACTTTGGACTCTTAAATCAGCCTACAGCCTGAACTCCAGTGTACTTCCAGTTTCAAATGTCTCCTTATTGAACCACAATGATTCCCTCTCAAATATACCATTAGTGGTCAAATACTCCATTTTAGATGAAAAAGGTGATCTCTCACATTCCTACTCCAGGTGAATAGGAAATTCTCAATCCGCATCCTTGTGGTCCCCTAATAGCAGGGATTGGCTACAGTCCTTTCTTGTGTCTAAAGCTCTGAGCAGATAGAACAGTAGATCTATTTTGTCTCCCCTGTCTGCAAAACATTTTTATTTGCAGACTTTCAAATATCTTCTAGACATATGCCTCTCGTTTACATACTGTGGTTCAAACTCAGCACACCACTTATCCACCTGCAAAATGTGACATTCATATCTTGTTATCTTGTCATTGTCTAAGGAGGGAGTAAGTCACTTAACAGATAAGGATCAACAATAAAATGTGCTGCTTACCTAGATCTATGGCCCTAACCTAATTCACCAAAACACTCAACAAAGAACACAGACAAAGAGTCTGAATCACAAAGGTGAACTTGCACTTTTGTGTAAGTTTATGATTGTTTGCTATTCACAAAGGGATTTATGTGCAGTGTCATTAGGTGTTGAGTCTCCACACATAAAAGGATAGGTCTTATATGCAGGGACTTCATACTCACAAATATACTACTTGTAAATCCCTTTGTGAATAGTAAACAGTTCTAAGCTGGATGACATGGCTGCCTTTTATCTTTGGTAAACACAGCCATTAGCCAATCACATACTAAGTTATCATGCGCATGTACAATGGTATACCACAAACTTACTGCGGTACAATATATAACTAAGAATTTTATAAATTATAACTTTAATCCTACTTACACTATTCACACATACTACCAAAACTGACCATTTACATCAAAAAAAATATTTTCCTGCCACATCACATCTACATTTATTAATACACTTTCATGCTACATCTGTTTAAATTACTGTACTCCACTTTATGCCACTGCACTCTGTGCCACTTTACTCTATGGTATTACGTTCCACCCCGCTCCACTCTATGCCACTCCACTCTACACAACTACACTGTATGCTATTGCACTCAAGATGACTCCCTTTTCTGACACTGTAGTGTGCCCCAGTATACTGCACACCCTTCCACTCTAGGCTACTCCTCTGGATGCTATTCCATTGTACTCAACTCCACTCTATGACACTGAACTCTAAGCTAATCCTCTCTATGCCACTCAACTGTACACCACATACTTGTACACCACTGCACTCTACGCTATTCCTCTGTGCTGCACTGCACATTATGTCACTCCAATGTACTCTACTCCACTACATACAACTCCACTCTGTGATAGCCTAATTTACACTATTACACTTGACATCACTCTACTGTACTCTATTCTACTGTATGCTGCTCATCTGTACAAAACTCTACTCTATGCTATTCCATAATATGGCACTCCACTGTGTGCCACTCCACTCTACACCACACTACTCTACCCTTCTGCACTCTATGCTACTCCATTCTATGCCACTCCAGTCTACGTCACTGCATTGTACACCACTCCACTATACACCATTCCAGTATACACAATCCACTACACATTAGCACAATGTACATCTCTACATTCCATGCCATTCTGCTGTACCCCACTTCACTCTACACCAATCCTCTCTACCCTGAAGCACTCTACTCTACTCCACTATCACCACTCCACTGTAGAACACTCTACTCTGCACCATTTTGCCGTATGCTATTACACTGTACACCACTACAGTCTATCCTACAGCACTCTATCCCACTTAACTCTACAACACTCTATTGTACGGTATTCTACGCCACTCCACTACACTGTATGCCACTCTACTCTAAGCCACTCCAATCCATACTATTCCACTGTAAGCGACTATGCTGTATCTGACTCTACTGTACCACACTCTACTGTATACTGTTCTACTGTATATCTCTCTAGTGTATGCCATTCCACTCTATACCACTCCACTCTATGCTGTTCCATTGTATGCAAATACACTGTACCTCACTCCACTCTGTGCCAGTCAACCCTAGAACATTCCACTGAATGCCACTCCACTGTATGCCTCTCCACTGTATGAAACTCCACTCCACACTATTCCACTGTACGCGACTCCAATCTGTGGTATTCTACTGTATGCCACTCCAGTGTACACCACTCTACTATATGCCACTCTGATATAGGGTATTCCACTGTGCACCACTCCACTATATACCACCGCACTCTATGCCACTATGCACTACCCCACTCCACTCAACAGCACTATATGCCACTTCACTCTACCCCACCCCACTCTATGCCACTGCACTCTATACTAGTCTGCTCTATGCTGCTCCACTCTACACTATTCCACTATACACAACTCCACTCTTGCCACTACTCTCTATGCTATTCCATTGTATGCCACTCCACTCTATGCCACACCACTATACACGCTTCCACTCTACGCCACTACACTCTATAGTACTCCACTGTATGGCACTCCACAATACTCTATTCCATTCTAGGAAACTCTGCTCTTATACACTCCTATCTAGGCTATTGTACAGTATACCACTACACTGTACCTCCCTCCCCTGTATTACACATTACTCTACGCCACTGCATACACACTTCTCCACTGTATGCTATTACACTCATCCACACTACTCTTCCTCACTCCACTGTTCTTTTCAACTGTACCCCACTCCAAGATGCATCACTCCACTCTACAACACTCCACTCTACACTATTCTACTCTATGCCATTCAATTATAGGCAACTACACTGTACTATACTGCACTGAACAGACACTTCGCTTTACACAACTCAACGCTACACCACTCCACTGTACCACATTCCACTCTATTTCACTCGACTTTATGACATTAAATTCCACTTTACTGTACCACATTCCACTTAATTAAACTCCACTCGACAACAGCAAACTGTACAATTTTAAAAACTGTTGTATTGAAAATTTAAAAAAAATGATATTCAATGAAGAAAACCAATGTTGAACCACTGTTATAGTTAGGAAAACTTTATTTATTATTTCTATACAAACCTATCTTAAAATGCACAAACTTTAGAAATTATAACTTAAACTGATAATTTATGCACAATCTTTAAATGTATAATCACTTTCTTTATTCTTTAGCTACAAATATAAGTTAAGGTACACAAAAATTTAAATTTCTAAACGTATGGTTATACTTCAAATTATTATAACAGAACACCTCCATACACACTGTATTCAACTCCCTAGCCAGACTACATTAATGTTAACTCATGGCTTCTCCATGAATTTTTGTATTATATCAATAATACTAAGTAAAATAATATTATTACAATAATTGTAAATCATCTCTTTTGTAAGAACACAGTGCATGATATAGTGGTGAGTTATAGTTATTGTAGTGTGGTTACATATGCTAAACTACTTTAGAATGATGCCCAACCCTGATAGTGGTGCAGTGCAAGCTGTACCCAGTGTACAAACCAGAACCGGAGTTCAGGAAAGAAATGCTCACTCATGAAATGGTGTAAAACAATTAGACTATGGTAGGCACAGGCAGTATGATTAAGATTATCCAAAGTTCCTTAAATGACAAAGAAACATGCGCAGTTCGAGTGTTAAGTGTGGTTAATTTCTTGTAATCCACCCAACATAGCTTAACAGAGAAACATGTGTCTGATTGAAATTGTGTGTTGCCCACTACAGTATTATGATGAATGCTCACTGGGGCATGATTGGAATTGGATTTGCTTTTGATTTCATGTGTTTTATTTGCAGTGACTGATTTTATATATTTGTTGGTTAGAACTATTATGAACATTCTTGGCTCCATAACAACTTGGTACAAAACAAATATCCTAAGAAAATTGGGATTTGTTACCCAAATCAATTAGATTGCCGCACACAATTGAATATACTATATAGGAAGTAAAGCTCGTAGATTTCTCTATTATAGATAAAATGTGTAAATGATAATATAATTTAGAGATCGCTGGCAGTTAACTCGTTTTTGTGTACTATACTAATTATGTTCCACAAAAAAGGATCAGGTCGAAATGTGTTGATTGAGTGGATACTGAAAATAAAATAAACTTAACACTCAAAGTATGTCTGCATATTTTTCTTTGTAATTTAAGGAACTTTGGACGATATTCACTTAGGAAAACTAGGGTTACAGGGACATTATAGTTAGGCTCATATTTAAATGTACAAAACCATACAAAAATTAATCTGTTATAGTTAGAGTTATTTCAAGTAGCTATAACTCGTGCCCTATAACCACCCAACCCCGTGCCACACACGGTCGCAGATTCTGCGGTCAACCCCTTATGAACAACCAACCTCTTGGCCGTGTGTGGTGCAGGGCTTGGAGCTCAGAGGGTGTAGTATTAAATGTATATATATAAGGGGCTGCATGGGCCCTTCCAGGCCCTGGGGACCACCACCTCCCCAGGCCTACATAAGAAAAATAGTTGGGGGGGCACGTGGACCCCCTGAGCCCAGGAGACAACCACCTCCGACTGGCTACATTTAATAAATATATGTGGGAGCCGCGCTGACCCCACCCCGGGCCCTGGGACCACCTTCTCTCCAGGTCTACATTCATTAAATACAAGGAGGAGCTGTGTTGACGCCCCCGGGCACCAAGAACTACCTTATCGTCAGGTCAAAATAATGGGAGGCCCCCCTCTATCATCCGATTTTGGCCTGCAGGGTTCCCATCCCCCAGGGCCCAGGAATGTGTTCCTGGATGCTCTGGCCCCACCCAGGGCACCCAGTATAAACCCATCGGAACCATGGGGACAGCCTCAAGGCCCCCTCGATTCCACCTGGCTCCTGCCTCCTGCAGGAGCTGTCATTGCTCCTGCATGGAGGGAGCTGCTGCAAATACCAGTTCCCTGCATGCAGGAGCAATTTACCCTGCCCCATGTTAGCAGGCAAGGAAAGAGATGAAAACTGTGCTTCCATTTTTAATGCTCCTGCTTGCTGGAAGAAAGTGATGCTTTTACTTGGAGGGAGTTGTCACTGATCCCACAAAGCAAAAGCAAACAGCTACCTCCCAAGGGTGGGCACCTCAGGAGGTAGCAGGAGCTGGCCCAGGGAAGTGACGGCCCCCCGGCCATATATGGCTTCAGAAGGGGGGCCAAACACTCCCTTTCCTTTATTCAATACAGGTCTGGCCCCAGGGTGGTGATGGTCCTCAGGTCCATATATGGCCTGGGGTGTCATTGTTATTGTAGCCATGGGAAAGTCATGGTCCCCATGGCCTGGGGTGTCTGTGCCCCACCCTGCATTATTTGGGCTAGCTGTGGAGAGGTGGCAGTTCCCGGGGCACAGGGCGTCTGCACAGCCCCCGCCTTGTGTACTATTTTAGCCCTGGAGAGGTGTTATTTCCCGGGGCTCAGGTGGTCTGTGTACCACCCCACATAATTTAAAAATGCAACTACTTGGAGGCGGTGGTCCCCGGGGATTCAATAGAACTTTGGAGGGCACCCCATGCACCCCCTCCATTTTTTTTTATTGTGCAGTTCCTCCAGGACCCAGCCCATCTGGAGGCTATTAAAAAAACAAGCACAGGGGCCTGTGCTCTTTTTAAAAAAATTTTTTTAGCAGATCCATAGCTTCATCCATGGATTTGTCTAAAAATGTTAAAATAATATGCTTTTTTTGCCATGGCACGGTCCCAGGGGGACCTCTGGTCCAAGGCTTGGGGCTCATGGTATTTTTACCCCGTGCCCTTTTCTTTTTTTTTTTTGCATTTCTTCTTTTGGGTCTTGGCTGCCAACACTTCCTAGCTGAAGTGTTTTCAGCCAATCAGATCTCTGCACAAGATTGGGAGGAATCACCATAGCATTTGCATCTTTAGATATACAAATCTGGATTTCCTTTAATATCTTGAAAACTGCTGAACAGATTTACATCAAATGGAAAAAAGCATGAACTCTGGACCAAAATCTACTTTTCTGCCAAATTTGGTGCAATTATTTTCAGCGGTTCAGGCTGCAGTTGTGTTCAAAATCCACTACAGGGATTTAAAATGTAAAATGCACTTTTTTGACAACTCTTTTTGTCGGCTCCCGCTTTACCAATCACCCCACCCAAAACTTTCCATGCACAACGAGACCATTGGACTTTTTTGGGAAATTTTGTGAAGATTCGTCAAACAATGCCAAAGATATGGCCAAGTGAAAAAAGTATTTTTCAATGGAAAATATGTCCTAACTATAACTACCTACTGGTGACTGCAAGTAGGTAATATATATATATATATATATATATATAAATCAAAGTTGTTAGCAAAAAAATAAAATCCTTTTCCTGTGGAAACTAAGTATAACTAACTCCTGGTGAGAGACCTATAATTTTATATATATATATATATATATGTATATATATATATATATATATATATATGGGTTAGCTATATTTACGACCTAGTTTCCATAGGAAAAGCGTTTTATTTTTTTGTTAACAACTTTGGTGCTGTTAGACAAATCTTCACAAAAGTTTCAAAACTAGTACACAACTCACTTTGGCTGCTGTGTGGAAAGTTCCAGGGTGATCTGTCAATCAGGGTCAAGAAAAATGGGGTTCACAAAACACATTTTCCCATGCAATTTCTCACAGGGATTTAAGACATGACTACAGCCCAAACATGTGAAGGGAATTACACCAAACTTGGCAGAAAGTTAGCTCTTGTCCAGAAAAAGCCCTCTTTGGGATTTGGTGCAAATCCATTCAGTAGTTTTAGAGTTATATCTAGGGATGTGGATTCTACATGGATCCTCCTCTGAACCAGGTGCATTTGCGGATCCATGCACCAACAACAATTCTCTGATTGGCTGGCCGCAACCTGATAGGAAAGTTGTGGCTGCCATTTTGTTCATTTGGACTCGGTTGCCAGTGGGGAAAATAATATGATAGAAGGGATCAGGGTAGAGGTACCCTGACCCCAAGGGACTAATAAAGGGGTCTGTAATGGACCCCTCATGAGCAAAAAAGTTTTACAAATGTTTTTATGAGCATGTGCGGATCTGCGGATCCACTTGGGTTAAGAAAACACACATACATTCACTCACAGACCCACACACCTACTCACACTCACTCACAAATCCACTTATACATTGACACAACCACTCACACACCCATACAGCCTCTGACATACTCAATGACAGACCCTCAAAACACTTATACACCCAGTCACAGACCCACACAGCACTCACACCCCCACATACACACTCTTTCAACCACTTAC
Source organism: Pleurodeles waltl (assembly GCF_031143425.1). Taxonomy (NCBI): domain Eukaryota; kingdom Metazoa; phylum Chordata; class Amphibia; order Caudata; family Salamandridae; genus Pleurodeles; species Pleurodeles waltl. Next base: position 145,120,363 of record NC_090441.1, on the reverse strand, counting down.
ACACCTATGCAACCACTCACACACCCATACTTCCACTCACCCACTGATGCACACACCCACAAAACCACTCACAGACCCACAAAACCACTTACACACTCAATCACACACCGACTCACACACTCACAAATCCACTTATACACCCACACAACTACTCCCACACCCATATGCGACTCACACACCCAGGTTACAGGGACATCATAGCTAGGAAAACGCATTCAAAAATCATAGAAATTCACATAAAAAAAAAGTTATAGGGGCATTGTAGGTAGGAATTAGAATTAAAAATGCTGTTGAAATTCACTAACAAAACAACAGTTACAGGGAAATTATAGTTAGGCTCAGAATTTGCACATACAAAACCATAGAAATTCAGCTGTTGTTATTAAGAGTTATTTCAAGTGACTATAACGCATGTCCTCTGGTAACTATAACTTGCTTCCTTGCCATGCACTGCTAATTACCCTACATATTACATCACTCATGTCATCTCCTATGATATCAATGATAATATCACTGCTACATGTGCAGTGAAAGTATTGATGTCAGGGCCTATGCTCATTTGGTGTTCCGAAGTGCACAAGGGGTGTCCACCCTGTACAAAAAATATAATGCTCCAAGGGCCTTTTAGTGGTGGAAATATTGGGAGACTTGCAGCTATGCCCGGAACCTATTAGGTCCTGCGATTGAACCTCCATGATGCGATGGCTGGCACTGTGGACTAGGAGTCTAGGGATTGTTTTTGGGTGTGATGACATATGAGACCTCCTATGGTATGAGAGAGTTTGTAAAATGAGGGGATAGCAGCTACTATTTGAACTTTGCAGATTGAGTGGATCTCTGGAATCTCTTGTTTTAGGTGTGTCTTGTGTTGTGTTTCTTGGACTGCATCGTGGTTCAGGGGTTCTGCAGATTTGGAAGACGTTATGGTTTGACGAGCATCCTGTTATGAGGGTGTCACTGCTGTTACTGGTAACCCTTAGTAGGGCATTCCTTACGGACAAGGCATTATGTTTTTTTTCATTACCTTCCCTCTGACACACTGTATACTCAGCTGACTAAGTATCGTTGTGGGGGCTTTTTGTGAGCTGTAAAATATGTAGCAGTTTTGCTGTCAATGCATATTTGCTCATTTGAGGGGGTGTTTGAGTGTGACATTTGAAAGGAAATCACTGTTTGTGAAATTATTTGGGATTAGGTAAGTGTTGGAAATGGCCTTTCTCCAGGGTCACCCCCAAACCTTTTGCCTTCCTCCTACTCTTTTTCTGACCTCATTTCTGCTGGCTTTAGGACTCTGAGCACTTTCCCACTGCTAATCAGTGCTAAAGTGCATGTGCTCTCTCCTTAAAACATGGTGACATCGGCTCATACCTAATTGGCTTATTTAATTTACCTGTAAGTCCCTGGTCCAGTGCACTACATGTGCCCAGAGCCTCTGAATTAAATGTTACTAGTGGGCTGCAGCACTGGTTGTGCCACCCACATAAGTAGCCCCCTGACCATGTCTCAGACTTGGCATTTAAAAGTACTTGGCAAGCCTTAAACTCCCCTTGATCTAAATATAAGTCACCGCTAAGGTAGGCCGTAGGTAGCCCATAAGGCAGGGTGCTATGTAGGTAAAAGGCAGGACATGAACCTCCTAAATTCATTTTACACTGCTGTGAGGCCTGCTCCTTTCATAGGATACCATTGGGGCTACCCTAATAAACTGTTTGAGTGGTATATCCTGATCTGAAAGGAGTAGCCATGTCATATTTAGTATGGCCAGAATGGTGATACAAAATCCTGCTTAATAGTGAAGATGGATTTTATATTACTATTTTAGAAATGCTACTTTTAGAAAGTGAGCATTTCTCTACACTTAGGGGGTCATTCTGAGCTGGGGCCAGGGTCGGCGGGAGCACCGCCGACAGACCGGCGGTGCCCCGCAGGGCATTCTGACCGCGGCGGTTCTGCCGCGGTCAGATGCGGGAAACCGGCGGTCTCCCGCCGGTTTCCCGCTGCCCTTGAGAATCCTCCATGGGGATTCTGACACCCCCTACCGCCATCCTGTTCCTGGCGGGACTCCCGCCAGGAACAGGATGGCGGTAGGGGGTGCCGCAGGGGCCCCCGTAAGTGCTATGCAGACACTGAAATACGCGATGGGTGCCACTGCACCCGTCGCACCTTCCCACTACGCCGGCTCAATTCTGAGCCGGCGTCCTCGTGGGAAGGTTAATTTGCCCTGGGCTGGCGGGCAGCCTTTTGGCGGCCGCCCGTCAGCCCAGGGCAAATCCCAAAATACTCTCAGCGGTCTTTCGACCGCGGAGCGGTATTTTGGTGGGGGAACTTCGGCGGGCGGCCTCCGCCGCCCGCCGAAGTTAGAATCACCCCCTTAAATTCTTCTGTGCCTTCCAATCCACGTCTGGTTAAGTTTAGTTCAAAGCTCCCTTGTGCATTCACTCAAACAACCCCAAACACATGATACTCAGCCTCACTTGCATACATCTGCATCTACCAGGGCTGGGAGGGTGGAGGGCTTGCCACTTACATGTCAAAGGACAGTAGCCTGCCCTCACACAAAGGACTGCCACATCCCCTACTGGGACCCTGGCAGACAGGATGGAACAGAAAGGGGACCTTGTGCATTTGTAAGCCACTCTTTGAAGTCTCCCCTACTTCTAAGGCACATTTGGGTATTTAAGCAGGATCTCTGACCCTACCAATTCAGACACTTCTTGACAAGACTCTCTTGTCACTGACACTTCCTGGAGAAGAGAACCTGAACCAGAATCTGCAACCTGCCAAGAAGAACAGCCTGGCTGCCCAAAGGACTCACCTGACTGCTTTCTGTGAAGGACTGCTGCCTTGAGTTGCCCTGCTGCCCTGCTGCTCTCTGGCTGTGGTGAAGAAGTGCTGTCCATGGGCTTGGATAGAGCTTGCCTACTGTTCCCTCAAGTCCCAGGACCAAAAAGACTTCATCTCTACAAGAAGAACTTCTTGCGCGGCAAAAATCGATGCACGGCCTGCCAGAAATGACGCACAGCCTGCACTGCGGTGAAAATTTCACTGCACGCTGAACCGGAACGACGCAGCACGTTTTTGCATCGAGAAGATTGATGCAGCACCAGCGTAGAGACCGGAAATTCGACGCGTGGCCCACTGGATCGACGCACAGCTGAGCCGGAACGACGCAGCCCAACTTCCAGAGAGGAATCGACGTGCTATAGAAATTTCCACGCAATTCCCACCAGATCGACGTAGCCCCTGGGACTTCGTTCTGTCAGCGCCGGAAATCCACGCATCATCCCCAGAGTGTCCGAAAACCCAGTAACCCAAAGAGGATCCAAGACTGAGTGCTGGAAATCAACGCCAAGCCTTCCCTGCTTGAAAACTAAACGAAGTATCTCCGTGCGCGGCCCGAGAAATCGACGCACACCTCCCTGTTTTCCATACATCTTCTCCTGTGCAGTTCCTTGCGGAGATTTTGAATGCAAACTAGGTACTTTGTGCTTGTAAGAGACATTTATTGCTTTTAAGAGACTAAATACACTTTATATAATTTTAACAGTGATAACTCAACATATGCATATTTGTTTTTATCGTTTTGACCTGCATCTTATCAGATAAATATTATATATTTTTCTAAAAACTGTGTGGTGTATTTTTGTGGTGTTCTACTGTGTTATTGCATGATTTATTGCACAAATACATTCCACATTGCCTTCTAAGTTAAGCCTGACTGCAGAGTGCCTAGCTTCCAGAGGGTGGGCACAGAATAATATGGACTGTGTGTGATTTAGCGTGACTAGAGTGATGATCCTTGCTTGGACAGGGGCTAACCCTACTGCCAATCAAAGAGCCAATTTCTAACAGTAAGTTATTCCTACTTACGTCCTGTGTATTGAGGCATAGTATTTTGTACACCCAGAAACTGCACAGAGTACTGCAACATGAAAATACATTTGAAATAGCAACCAAATAAGAGTCTGATGTGCTCTAGTCTCTACACCCTATGATACTTTCTGTCAACAGTGATGTTATCAATCATGTCATAGAACATGTCATGACTAATGTTAGACCTGCCAGCCTTAGGGTAGTCACCCCTAACTTTTTGCCTGCCTCCCTCCACTTTTTGGACACTGTTTTTGCTGGTTTATAGACTCTGCGCACTTTACCCCTGCTAACCAGGGCTAAAGTGCATATGCTCTCTCCCCTAAAACATGGTAACCTGGAATCATACCTGATTGGACTATTAATTTACTTATAAGTCCCTAGTAAGGTGCACTTTATGTGCATAGGGCTGGTAAATTAAATGCTACTAGTGGGCCAGCAGCACTGGTTGTGCCACCCACTTAAGTAGCCTCTTTTTCTTGTCTCAGGCCTGCCATTGCAAGGCCTGTGTGTGCAGTTTCACTGCCACATCGACTTGGTATTTAAAAGTTCTTGCCAAGCCTAGAACTCCCCTTTTTCTACATATAAGTCACCCTTAAGGTGTGCCCTAGGTAACCCCTAAGGCAGGGTGCTGTGTAGGTAAAAGGCAGGACATGTATCTGTGTAGTTATATGTCCTGGTAGTGTAAAACTCCTAAATTCGTTTTCACACTACTGTGAGGCCTGCTTCCTTCATAGGCTAACATTGGGGCTGCCCTCATACACTGTTGAAGTGGCAGCTGCTGATCTGAAAGGAGCAGGAAGGTCATATTTAGTATGGCCAGAATGGTAATACAAAGTCCTACTGACTGGTGAAATCGGATTTAATATTACTATTCTAGAAATGCCACTTTTAGAAAGTGAGCATTTCTTTGCACTTAAATCCTTCTGTGCCTTACAATCCACGTCTGGCTGGGCTTGGTTGACAGCCCCTTGTGCATTCACTCAGACACACCCCAAACACAGGGTACTCAGCCTCACTTGCATACATCTGCATTTTGAATGGGTCTTCCTGGGCTAGGAGGGTGGAGGGCCTGCCCTCACACAAAGGACTGCCACACCCCCTACTGGGACCCTGGCAGACAGGATTGAACTGAAAGGGGACCTGGTGCACTTCTTAGCCACTCTTTGAAGTCTCCCCCACTTCAAAGGCACATTTGGGTATAAAACAGGGCCTCAGCCCTACCTCATCAGACACTTGCTGGGGAAGAAACCTGAACCAGAAACTACATCCTGCCAAGAAGAAGTGCCTGGCTGCTCAAAGGACTCACCTGTCTGCTTTCTACAGAGGACTGCTGCCTTGCTGTTGCCCTGCTGCCTTGCTGAACTCTTGTCTGGCTGTGAAAGTGCTCTCCAAGGGCTTGGATAGAGCTTGCCTCCTGTTCCTTGAAGTCTCAGGACCAAAAAGACTTCTCTCTTTTACTTGGACGCTCCGTGCGCCGAAAGTTTTGACGCACAGCTTGTTCCGCGGCGAGAAAAATGCCGCACTCTGACGCTGATCGACGCGACGCTCTTGGACGATCGAAGATCCGACGCACGGCCTCGCAAGGACAACGCCGCCCGACCTCTAGAGGAGAAATCGACGCGACGCCTGCCGTGAGATCGTAATTTCAACGCGCAGCCCCGCAGATCGAAGTCTAGAGGAGAAATCGACGCGACGCCTGTCGTGAGATCGTAATTTCGACGCGCAGCCCCGCAGACCGACGCGCAGCCGGAGAACAAGCAGGAAAATCCACGCACAGACCCGGGACATCTGGTAATCCCCGCGATCCACAGAAAGAGACTGTCCGCGTGCCGGAAAACGACGCTCGACTTCCCCGCGTGGAAAATAACAACGCAAGTCCGTGTGTGCTGGGGAGAAATCGACGCACACACCCTTTTTCCACGCACCACTTCTCTTGTGGCCCTCTGAGGAGATTTTTCCACTCCCAACCAGGTACTTGTGCTTGAAAGAGACTTTGTTTATATTCTAAAGACTTTAAGACACTTTATATCACTTTTCCGTGATATTTCTACAATTTTCCATTGCAACTTTATTCTTTTTGACCTACAATTATCCTGATAAATATTATATATTTTTCTAAACACTGTGTGGTGTATTTTTGTGGTGCTATATGGTGGTATTGTATGATTTATTGCACAAATACTTTACACACTGCCTTCTAAGTTAAGCCTGACTGCTCGTGCCAAGCTACCAGAGGGTGGGCACAGGATAATCTTGGATTGTGTGTGACTTACCCTGACTAGAGTGAGGGCTTTTGCTTGGACAGGGGGTAACCTGACTGCCAACCAAAAACCCCATTTCTAACATTGGTGATCAGCGGTGAGGATAGGACTTGTATTTGTGCAGTGACATACAGTAGCTAAGTATTTCACTACCTACCCACAGTTGAAGGTCAACTTGGTTTTTATCTCTTTTTGAAAACCCGATTTTTTTCCTGACAATTTTCAAGAACTAAATCCTCACTCAACATGTCTCTGACTGGGTCTCAGACAGGGGACTTTGACCTAGTCCAGTTGGATGCATATACGGTCAAACAACTAAGAGGATTCTGCAGGGCATTGAGGGTACCCACCCAAGGGGCCTCCAGAAAGGAGGACTTTCAAGTGGCGCTGAGGGCCTGGGCAGAAGCCCATTTAGAGGATGATGAGGAAGAGGAGCCAGAACATGGCCCCTCAGAGGAATTTTCACTATCGGTGGATGGTGTTACCACTGCAATTGTGCCCCCTTCCAGACCAGGGAGCAGTGTCTCTATGCAAAGCCTGACCGCAGAGGAAAGGAGAGAGGAAAGGGAGTTCCAATTGCAAATGGCAAAACTGAAAATTGAGGCTCAACAGGAGGAGAGGAGGGCAGAGAGAGAAGCCAAACAAGCTGAGGCTGAAAGGGCAGCCAAACAGATTGAAGCTGAAAGAACAGCCAAACAGATTCAAGCAGAAGCTGAAAGGGCAGCCAAACAAGCGGAAGCTGAAAGAGCAGCCAAACAGGTGGAAGCTGAAAGAGCTTTGGCTGAAAAGAAACTATTGTTGGCTCATGAACTGAGTCTCAAGGAGCTGGAGATCAAGGCAAGACAGTCTGAATCTAGCAATAATGGTGGCAGCATACAGACAGGACCTGCTGGAGAAAAGAAGGTTTGTATACCCAAAAATGTGGTGCCCAGTTTTGTGGTGGGAGATGACATAGATAAATGGTTAGCTGCTTATGAAGTTGCACTAAGGGCTCATGAGGTTCCTGAAAGGCAATGGGGGGTAGCTATGTGGGGTTATGTGCCGCCATTGGGGAGGGACACACTTCTCACATTGGATCAACCTGATCAAAACACATACCCACTTCAGAAAGCCACGTTACTTGCCAAGTTTGGGCTGACCCCTGAGGGATACCGTCAGAGGTTCAGGGACAGCACCAAACAAACCACACAAACATGGGTAGATTTCTTTGAGTTCTCCAGTAAGGCACTGAATGGATGGGTGCGGGGCAACAAAGTAGCAGATTATAAAGGTTTATATGACTTGATTCTGAGAGAGCATATGCTTAATACTACTTATACAGAGTTGCGCCAGCACCTAGTGGATAGTAAGCTGACTGATCCCAGGAAGCTTGCTGAGGAGGCGGACCTCTGGGTTAGCACCAGAGTGTCCAAGAAGGTACCTGGGGGGGACTCCCACAAAGGTGGTCAGGGTTCCCAACAGAAGAAAGAGGGGGGAGATAAACTTGCAGATAAGGAACTCTCCAAAGTCCCCCAAAAGAATTCCCAGGGAGGGGGTGGCAACCCTTCCTTTTCCAAATTTGGGAAAAAGCCAGGGACATATGACAAGTCAGGGAGATCTAGCCCCAAATGCATGGAGTGTTACCAATATGGTCACTACAAAGGCGATCCACAGTGCCCCAAGAGGGCACCGTCCACTACCGGACAGGCACCTGGGTTGACTAGTGTAGCGCTCGGAGGGGAGATGGACCCAATTAGCTTTGGGGAGCAGGTAGAGATTTCCCTAGTGTCCCTGGGAGAAGGAGAAATGGTGCCCAAGGCCCACATGCACAAAAATACTTCCAAGTACCGGCAGTGGGTCACCATTGATGGGCAGAAGGTGGAGGCTCTGCGTGACACAGGAGCCAGTATGACTACTATCAAGAGTCAGCTGGTGTCAACAGAGGAGATAGTCCCTAATACATTCCACCAGGTCATAGTCGCTGACAATTGCGAGAGTCACCTACCGGTGGCTCTGGTTCCCTTTGAGTGGGGGGGGGTCTCTGGTACTCTGAAAGTAGCTGTGAGTCCTGCCATGCCTGTAGATTGTCTGTTAGGCAATGATCTTGAGCACACTGCTTGGAAAGAAGTGGAGCTCAGGTCTCACCTGGAGATGTTAGGGTTACCTGAGTGGGTCTGCATGACCACACGGTCCATGGCTGACCGAGAGGGAAGTCAAGGGCATCTGGAGCCTGGAACGATGGCCCAGAGAGCTGCCAGGAGGAGGGACCAGGGGCGCGGGAAACCGGCACCAGAAGTTCCCGCAGTGGCTGACGGGGCTCCTGAGGAGGAGGCTCCCGAGCCAACTGGGGAAGACATTGCCACCCTAGGTGACTTACCTGAGCTTGCTGGCTGGTTGAGGGTGGACCCACCAGGGAGGAATTCTGCAAGGCGCAGAAAGAATGTCCCACTCTGGAAGGTTTGAGGAAACAAGCCTCAAACCAGGCAGCAGGTGACGCCTCTGGCAATCACCACCTATATTGGGAGAATGATCTCCTCTACAGTGAGCCTAAGGTTCCGGTCTTTGGGGCAGCACGTATGCTGGTGGTCCCCCAATGTTACCGAACCTTCCTACTGGGTCTGGGTCACGACATTCCCCTGGCAGGACATTTGGGGCAGGGCAAGACCTTTAACAGGCTTGTCACCCACTTTTATTGGCCCAAAATGAGGACACACTCAGATAAGTTCTGCAGATCTTGTCCTACCTGCCAGGCCAATGGTAAAGCAGGAAAAAGGGTTAAAACCCCCCTGATTCCACTTCCTGTCGTTGGCACCCCCTTTGAAAGGGTGGGCATCGACATTGTTGGTCCCTTGGACCCCAAAACTGCCTTAGGCAACCGGTTCATCCTGGTTTTGGTGGACCATGCCACCCGTTACCCAGAGGCAATCCCTCTGAGGACCGTAACCGCACCGGTGGTGACCAGAACTCTGATGGGGATATTTACCCGTGTGGGGTTCCCCAAGGAGATAGTGTCTGACAGAGGCACTAACTTCATGTCTGCATACATGAAGTCTCTATGGGATGCGTGTGGTGTAACCTACAAGTTCACCACACCCTATCACCCCCAGTCTAATGGTCTTGTGGAGAGATTCAACAAGACCCTGAAAGGCATGATTGGTGGCCTCCCTGAGGCCATGAGGCATAGGTGGGACGTCCTCTTACCATGCCTTCTCTTTGCCTACAGAGAGGTCCCCCAGAGGGGGGTAGGGTTCAGCCCCTTTGAGCTTCTCTACGGGTACCCTGTCAGGGGACCCTTAAGCATTGTCAAGGAGGGATTGGAGAAAGCTCCAAAGACACCCCCTCAGGATGTGGTCAGCTACATGTTGGCCCTCCGCAACCAGATGACCCGCTTCTGGAAAGAGGCCCAAAGTAACCTTGAGGCCAGTCAAGAGGTAATGAAACACTGGTATGACCAGAAGGCCACCCTGGTAGAGTTTCAACCTGGAGACAAAGTGTGGGTAATGGAGCCAGTAGAGCCCAGAGCTCTCCAGGACCGCTGGTCTGGCCCATTTGAAATAAAGGAGCGGAAAGGGGAGGCCACTTACCTAGTGGACCTCCAAACCCCTAGGAATCCCCTAAGGGTGCTCCATGTGAACCGACTAAAAGCTCATTTTGAGAGGTCGGAGATCAACATGCTTCTGGTCACAGATGAAGGAATGGAAGAGGAGAGTGAACCCCTCCCCGACCTCCTCTCTGCCCAAGAAGGTGATGGGTCAGTAAGCGGGGTCATTCTGTCTGACTCCCTGACTCTAAACCAGAAAGGAGACTGCTATGAGCTGTTGGAGCAGTTCTCCCCCCTGTTCTCCCTTACTCCTGGACTGACCCACCTCTGTGTTCATGATATTGACACTGGTAACAGTCTCCCTGTGAAGAACAAAATTTACAGGTTGTCGGATAAGGTGAAGGCCAGCATCAAGGAGGAGGTCTCCAAGATGTTGACTCTAGGGGTTATGGAGAAATCCAGTAGTCCCTGGGCCAGCCCAGTGGTGTTGGTCCCTAAGGCTACTGCCCCAGTGCGAAGCCAGAACTCCGGTTCTGTGTGGACTACCGGGGTCTCAACTCAGTCACACGGACTGATGCTCACCCCATCCCCCGAGCTGATGAGCTTGTGGACAGGCTAGGCGCTGCCAAGTTCCTGAGTACGTTTGATCTTACTTCAGGGTACTGGCAGATCGCCCTGACTGAAGGGGCTAAGGAAAGATCCGCATTTTCAACCCCTGATGGCCATTACCAGTTCCGGGTGATGCCGTTTGGGTTGAAAAATGCCCCCGCTACCTTCCAACGGTTGGTTAACGGGGTCCTAGCTGGCAAGGATGCCTTCTGTGCAGCCTACCTGGATGACATAGCTGTCTACAGTTCCAGCTGGGAGGAACACCTGCTTCACCTCAAGGAGGTGCTTCAGGCCCTGCAACAGGCAGGCCTGACCATCAAGGCTAGTAAGTGCCAGATTGGGCAGGGTTCCGTGGTGTACTTGGGACACCTAGTGGGTGGTGGCAAGGTGCAGCCACTCCAGGCCAAGATTGAAACTATCAAGGCCTGGCAACCACCGCGAACGCAGACTGAGGTGAGAGCCTTTCTAGGCCTCACAGGATACTACCACAGATTTGTCAAGGGCTATGGTACCATTGTAACACCCTTGACAGAACTCACTTCCAAGAAACAACCTAGGTTGGTGAATTGGACAGAGGCTTGTCAGAAAGCCTTTGACACCCTGAAGGAAGCCATGTGCACGGCCCCCGTGCTCATGGCCCCTGACTGCTCCCAGGAATTTATCGTGCAGACAGACGCTTCAGAGCATGGCATAGGGGCAGTCCTAGCACAGCTGAATGAGGAGGGCAGAGATCAACTGGTAGTCTTTATTAGCAGAAGGCTATTACCACGGGAACAGAGGTGGAGTGCTATTGAGAGAGAAGCTTTTGCTGTGGTCTGGGCACTGAAGAAGCTAAGACCCTACCTGTTTGGGACTCACTTCCGGGTTCAGACAGACCACAGGCCCCTCAGATGGCTCATGCAGATGAGGGGTGAGAATCCAAAACTCTTGAGGTGGTCCATTTCCCTACAGGGGATGGACTTTACGGTGGAACATCGCCCAGGGGTTGACCACGCCAATGCTGATGGTCTCTCCAGGTACTTCCGCCTTAGCGATGAGAGCTCCCAGGAGGTCGGGTAGCTCTCCCCACTTTCAGCTGGGGGGGACACATGTTAGACCTGACAGCCTTAGGGTAGTCACCCCTAACTTTTTGCCTGCCTCCCTCCACTTGTTGGACACTGTTTTTGCTGGTTTATAGACTCTGCGCACTTTACCCCTGCTAACCAGGGCTAAAGTGCATATGCTCTCTCCCCTAAAACATGGTAACCTGGAACCATACCTGATTGGACTATTAATTTACTTATAAGTCCCTAGTAAGGTGCACTTTATGTGCATAGGGCTGGTAAATTAAATGCTACTAGTGGGCCAGCAGCACTGGTTGTGCCACCCACTTAAGTAGCCCCTTTTTCTTGTCTCAGGCTTGCCATTGCAAGGCCTGTGTGCGCAGTTTCACTGCCACATCGACTTGGCATTTAAAAGTTCTTGCCAAGCCTAGAACTCCCCTTTTTCTACATATAAGTCACCCTTAAGGTGTGCCCTAGGTAACCCCTAAGGCAGGGTGCTGTGTAGGTAAAAGGCAGGACATGTACCTGTGTAGTTATATGTCCTGGTAGTGTAAAACTCCTAAATTCGTTTTCACACTACTGTGAGGCCTGCTCCCTTCATTGGCTAACATTGGGGCTGCCCTCATACACTGTTGAAGTGGCAGCTGCTGATCTGAAAGGAGCAGGAAGGTCATATTTAGTATGGCCAGAATGGTAATACAAAGTCCTACTGACTGGTGAAGTCGGATTTAATATTACTATTCTAGAAATGCCACTTTTAGAAAGTGAGCATTTCTTTGCACTTAAATCCTTCTGTGCCTTACAATCCACGTCTGGCTGGGCTTGGTTGACAGCCCCTTGTGCATTCACTCAGACACACCCCAAACACAGGGTACTCAGCCTCACTTGCATACATCTGCATTTTGAATGGGTCTTCCTGGGCTGGGAGGGTGGAGGGCCTGCCCTCACACAAAGGACTGCCACACCCCCTACTGGGACCCTGGCAGACAGGATTGAACTGAAAGGGGACCTGGTGCACTTCCTAGCCACTCTTTGAAGTCTCCCCCACTTCAAAGGCACATTTGGGTATAAAACAGGGCCTCTGCCCTACCTCATCACACACTTGCTGGAGAAGAAACCTGAACCAGAAACTACATCCTGCCAAGAAGAAGTGCCTGGCTGCTCAAAGGACTCACCTGTCTGCTTTCTACAGAGGACTGCTGCCTTGCTGTTGCCCTGCTGCCTTGCTGAACTCTTGTCTGGCTGTGAAAGTGCTCTCCAAGGGCTTGGATAGAGCTTGCCTCCTGTTCCTTGAAGTCTCAGGACCAAAAAGACTTCTCTCTTTTACTTGGACGCTCCGTGCGCCGAAAGTTTTGACGCACAGCTTGTTCCGCGGCGAGAAAAATGCCGCACTCTGACGCTGATCGACGCGACGCTCTTGGACGATCGAAGATCCGACGCACGGCCTCGCAAGGACAACGCCGCCCGACCTCTAGAGGAGAAATCGACACGACGCCTGCCGTGAGATCGTAATTTCAACGCGCAGCCCCGCAGATCGAAGTCTAGAGGAGAAATCGACGCGACGCCTGTCGTGAGATCGTAATTTCGACGCGCAGCCCCGCAGACCGACGCGCAGCCGGAGAACAAGCAGGAAAATCCACGCACAGACCCGGGACATCTGGTAATCCCCGCGATCCACAGAAAGAGACTGTCCGCGTGCCGGAAAACGACGCTCGACTTCCCCGCGTGGAAAATAACAACGCAAGTCCGTGTGTGCTGGGGAGAAATCGACGCACACACCCTTTTTCCACGCACCACTTCTCTTGTGGCCCTCTGAGGAGATTTTTCCACTCCCAACCAGGTACTTGTGCTTGAAAGAGACTTTGTTTATATTCTAAAGACTTTAAGACACTTTATATCACTTTTCCGTGATATTTCTACAATTTTCCATTGCAACTTTATTCTTTTTGACCTACAATTATCCTGATAAATATTATATATTTTTCTAAACACTGTGTGGTGTATTTTTGTGGTGCTATATGGTGGTATTGTATGATTTATTGCACAAATACTTTACACACTGCCTTCTAAGTTAAGCCTGACTGCTCGTGCCAAGCTACCAGAGGGTGGGCACAGGATAATCTTGGATTGTGTGTGACTTACCCTGACTAGAGTGAGGGCTTTTGCTTGGACAGGGGGTAACCTGACTGCCAACCAAAAACCCCATTTCTAACATTGGTGATCAGCGGTGAGGATAGGACTTGTATTTGTGCAGTGACATACAGTAGCTAAGTATTTCACTACCTACCCACAGTTGAAGGTCAACTTGGTTTTTATCTCTTTTTGAAAACCCGATTTTTTTCCTGACAATTTCCTTGTCTGGCTGTGAAAGTGCTCTCCAAGGGCTTGGATAGAGCTTGCCTCCTGTTCCTTGAAGTCTCAGGACCAAAAAGACTTCTCTCTTTTACTTGGACGCTCCGTGCGCCGAAAATTTCGACGCATAGCTTGTTCCGCGGCGAGAAAAACGCCGCACTCCGACGCTGATCGACGTGACGCTCTTGGGACGATCGAAGATCCGACGCACGGCCTCGCAAGGACAACGCCGCCCGACCTCTAGAGGAGAAATCGACGCGACGCTTGCCGTGAGATCGTAATTTCAACGCGCAGCCAGGCAAATCGAAGTCTAGAGGAGAAATCGACGCGACGCCTGCCGTGAGATCGTAATTTCGACGCGCAGCCCCGCAGACCGACGCGCAGCTGGAGAACAAGCAGGAAAATCCACGCACGGACCCGGGACATCTGGTAATCCCCGCGATCCACAGAAAGAGACTGTCCGCGCGCCGGAAAACGACGCTCGACTTCCCCGCGTGGAAAATAACGACGCAAGTCCGTGTGTGCTGGGGAGAAATCGACGCACACACCCTTTTTCCACGCACCTCTTCTCTTGTGGCCCTCTGAGGGGATTTTTCCACTCCCAACCAGGTACTTGTGCTTGAAAGAGACTTTGTTTATATTCTAAAGACTTTAAGACACTATATATCTTTTTTCCGTGATATTTCTACAATTTTCCATTGCAACTTTATTCTTTTTGACCTACAATTATCCTGATAAATATTATGGGCCATATTTATACTTTTTGACGCAAAACTGTGCTAACGCAGTTTAGCGACAAAAAAATTACCGCCGGCTAACGCCATTCTGAAGCGCCATGCGGGCGCCGTATTTATTGAATGGCGTTAGCCGGCATTAGCCGACCGGCGCTGCCTGGTGTGCGTGAAAAAAAAACACGTACACCAGGCAGCGCCGGCGTAGGGAAAAATGGCGTTCGGGCGTCCAAAAATGGGGCAAGTCAGGCTGAGGCAAAAAAATCGTCTTAACCCGATTCGCGCCATTTTTTTTTTGGCGCCCAGACGCCATTAACATGACAAAGACAGGAGTCATGCCCCCTTGCCCAATGGCCATGCCCATGGTCATTGGGCATAGTGGCATGTAGGGGGGCACAAATCAGGCCCCCCTATGCCACAAAAAAAAATAAAAAAAATACTTACCACAACTTACCATTTCTTCCCTGGGATGGGTCCCTCCATCCTTGGGTGTCCTCCTGGGGTGGGCAAGGGTGCAGGGGGTGTCCCTGGGGGCTTGGGAGGGCACCTCTGGGCTCATTCTGAGCCCACAGGTCCCTTAACGCCTGCCCTGACCCAGGCGCTAAAATCCGGCACAAATGCGGGTTTTTTAGTCCCGCCCACTCCCGGGCGTCATTTTTGCCCGGGAGCATAAATACGACGCATATGCATCGCAGTCATTTTTTAAGACGGGAACGCCTACCTTGCATATCATTAACGCAAGGAAGGTGTTCACGCAAAAAAATGACGCTAACTCCATGAACTTTGGCGCTAGACGCGTCTAACGCCAAAGTATAAATATGGAGTTAGTTTTGCGTAGAATTTGCGTCGAAAAAAACGACGCAAATTCGGCGCAAACGGAGTATAAATATGCCCCTCTATATTTTTCTAAACACTGTGTGGTGTATTTTTGTGGTGCTATATGGTGGTATTGTATGATTTATTGCACAAATACTTTACACATTGCCTTCTAAGTTAAGCCTGACTGCTCGTGCCAAGCTACCAGAGGGTGGGCACAGGATAATCTTGGATTGTGTGTGACTTACCCTGACTAGAGTGAGGGCTTTTGCTTGGACAGGGGGTAACTTGACTGCCAACCAAAAACCCCATTTCTAACAACTAATGTATTACTTGAGATCCTAAGTGGTCCATGGTGAGTGCACAAGTTATAGTCATTGAAATAACAATAGCTGGTGAATTTTAGTACATTTTTAGTTTAAAATGTTATGTTTAAACTGACTATAATGTAACTTTAAACTTTGTTTTTTTTCATTACATTTCTGAGGATTTTATAATTCTTTTTTTATGATTGCTTGGAATATAGTGCAAACAATTATCTTGGTGCAAGCCACATCCACAACTTCATGACATAAATACCACGTTCTTTGCTGCAAGCTCACAAATCATCTTAATCCAAAATTGTCAGTTTAAAAATTCTCAATGTTCAAGACCATTTACAGACGACTTTTTTCCAAAATTTCCCGATTCCTAAAATGAGGAGCAAGAAAGTGCAGAAACAATACTTAAAATATCACCAGATAGATAGCCACCTGCTAAAACTTAAAGGAAAATGAACTAGCTAATAACAGTGCAAAAAACATGATTACAGAATATATAACCAAAGTAAAGTGGATGTCCCCCAATTGACTAATACTATAAAGTGACACTGTGGATAATGTGGCTGTGCCAAGTAAAGTGTATAACATAATGCACTTGAAAGGCCTGTAATTAATGATCAACAGTGCCTTAAAAAGTAACAACACCCAGTGAACTGTCTGTATAAAGTGACAGTGACACAGAGACTGATGAAGTGAACTCTTTTTACCTTTTTTAAGTAAATGAAACAAAGTAACAATGCAAATAGCTGCGTCTAGTGATCCAGCAACCAACCTCAGGATCAAGTACAAATGCAATACCCATGCTCATCCTAAATTTGCCAAAATGCCAGAAAGTCTATACCAGAAATCTATTTCAGTTTTCAATTCCCTCCTCTTGTGCCTCTTTCCCCTAAAAAGCCCCCAAATTATTTTGTAATGATGTACCTTAGTCAGGGGAGTGAAGTACCGCTGTTCTTTTATACGACTTTTCCTCATTTTCTTTAAGCATTCCTCAAATGTAGGTTTCAAAGGAGACTTCCAGTGACTAGTAATAACAGACCAAGCCACCAGGATAGAAATCCAAATAATTTGAGTGCCCTGTTCCTCAGCCTGTCAAGGAAGGGTAAGGCCAAACAGAATGGTACCTGGTGCAAGCTTGACCTCATAGCCCACCTTAAATGAGATGTATTCAAAGATCTGCAGATCAAACTTGGAGATGGCTTTACAAGTCAAAAATGTATGCCCCCAATCTCCCACGCCCTGCATCTGGGACACCTTCTTGTGGCTCTATGGAGCATCCTATTGTTCCTTTCTGGGGTAGAATAGAGCATCCATGCATTAAAAAATATCATCTTATGAAACTTAGCCCCCCACAAAAGAGTAAATCTGTACTCAAAGTACTTTGACAAACTATCTCCATTGATCTCAATTTGAGCACATTCCTGCCATTTTATTTCAGATTTCAGGGGAGGTGCAGGGGAATTGTCCAGCGAAAGCTCTTTAAACCAGAAACTCAGAGAGTTGTTCACATTCTACAGCCAGAAAAGATTCCCAGCCAACCTTGGTGAGTGACAGACGTCATGTAGTGGGAGACTGTTAAGAACAGAAACCATTTGTCTATAGGGAAAACTGAAAAAGCCGGCTTCCACGGGACCTCACAAGCATATCTCTGCCAGTGTCTTGACTCTATACAAGGCTAAAAAATCTCTGATCTTATAACTATGAAGTGTTGCCCATTTCTTAGTGACCAATGGCTGAAAAAAAGGGAAAAATGAAAGCAGAAAGACAGAAGGGTAGTGGCATGAGTCATAGATATCTTAGATTTACTATACAATATTTGCTTCATATCCCTGAAAATCAACAAGGTCTTATACCTGACTTTCTTTGGCATTTTAGGATTGTGGATTTCACTTAGCAGGCTTGCTATCTAGCAGAGGTCTAACATACATATTACCAGAGAGTTATCAAGTCGAGATCCCTGTATGGGAAACCGATGCAACTCTAAGGCACTGGGCGTAAAATAACAAGTCCTAAGACGGGGAAGGGCTAAGCTATCTCTGTCTTGGGGAGTTGGAGTATTTTTAAGCTAACCCCAGGGGATGTATTCCCCCAGATGAATCGTGAAAACTACTGTCCAGCTTGTGAAAGAATCCTTCTGTTAGCTTGCAGGGAACATGTATTAAAGGAAAAAGAAAAAGAGGTAAAACTAACATCTTTATGAGCAATATCCACTTGATTATTGAGATAGGAAGTGATTTCCAGAGGGTGAATAAAGAGCAGATCTTAGACAAGAGTGGGACGAGTGAGAATGAAAAAATATATATATCTTGTAGGATGTGACTTATAGTTTTGCCTGACAACCTGGGGTTATACGTCAGTAGAGATATTAAACAGCATTGACTCAGTTTTTGATTCATTGACTTTATATTACCCTAGACTAATGTACCTCTGAATTGCTTGCAGGACTGTCAATATTTTCAGTCCATCCGGGTTTAAATATAAGACCACATCATCCACATATAATTTGATTTTGCTGCACCCAAGAAAGGGTGAAAGGATGCTGATGTGTGATCGTATATATTGAGCCAGGTGTTCTATAAACAAGGCAAATAAAGTTTGAGGGAGGAGACAACCCTGGTGAGTCCTACGACTAGGGAACACCATCCCCACACTTGAATTATTTATTATTTGGGTTGATGTGCCTTTATATAATCTGGCTATTGACCCCAGAAGCTGGGAAGCAAATTACATTTCTCCAACATTTTGAACAGAAAGTCCCAGCTCACAAGGTCAAAGGCCTTCTCTGCATCTAGCAGAATTACGACCATGGGTGTGTTATTGGTGGTAACCAGGTCGACAAACTACAACAAATAATAAGTATTGGTTCTCAAACAGTACCCTTTATAAAACCACACTGATCAGGATGAATTAATAACGGCATCAGTATATTAATGTGATTACATAAAAATGTTCGTACAGACCTTATAGGCGGCTTTTAAAAGTGTGATGGGCCTACACGAGTATGTGGCTAATTCGTCCTTCTTTTTCTTTAAAAGGTTTACTAAAACTCCTTTCTTAAATTAATAGAGTGGAATAGAGGCCCCCAGCAAAGATAGAATGGACCAAGTCAGAAACAGAATTAGCTAATAAAGTGCAGAAGGGCTTATACAATTTAGCCCAATACCATCTTCTCCAGGAGCCTTGGACTCAGAAAGCTCACTTATGGCCCCTGTAATCTCTGCGGGGGTGATTGATTGAGTCAACAGAGCTGCAGCCGCACTGTTTAGCTCTGGAAGATGTACTTTCTGCAAAAATCGACTAAGGCCAGGTCTCATAAGCCAGTATTTGCCTTATTTAGGGATTCATAATCATGCAGAATTATTTGCCCAATTTTCCATTATCTCTTTCTATCTCATTCATGCTGGGATCTCTTATGCCAGTAATTAAATTATTGTTTCCTTTGGCCATTCAGGCCTCTTCATACACCTTGCAGTTATGGGCTTGGTAGTTAAGGGTTTCCTTCTCTAGCTGAAGGGAGTCAGAAGACCGCTTAATGGAAGCTTCAAAATATGCCTGATCTGCCTCTCTCTGCAATTTCTCTTGCCTTTCTTTGCCCTCCTTCCTTTGAAAGGCAAGCAGGGAAATACTAAACCCCTGAATTGTGGCTTTAAAAGCTTCCCAAATAAGAGCACCTTATGCTGTATGGGCATTAGTTAGAACAAAATATTCAATCTCTATGGCCAGATACCAGGCATATGAATCCTGGGTCAGCAGAGACCTATCCATAATCCATCTCCTCAGTACTCTAGGATGAAATTCAGAAAATCTTAATACAATTATAAAGTGGTCCATGTATATGTCCTGGAGTGATAATGAGAAGAAATATTTGAGATGGTTAAGGGGCTAAAAAAGGTCTATCCATGAAGCAGACTGATACTTCTTTGAATAACAACAATAAACTATAGTTGTGGGATTTAGCTCATAGGACCCCTATACTAGAGCACATTTCAAGACAGATTTGCTCTATGTTACTCTTATGCTGGCCCCATCCTGAATTAGAGGAATCCATTCCTGGTTTTGGAAGAAAATTAAAATCACCCCTTACAATAGGTACCCTCGGACGTTTACATAGTTTCCACAGCAATGACTGAAGAAGGTAGATATTATCTGAAATTGGGCAATTAAAATAAGACAGCGTTGTATCACATGTTTAATACCACTGTGAGGGCTATGACCCAATAACCCCCAACATTCCTCACAGGGGAAAGGCAGCTGCCCTGAGTTTTGTGACTAAACATGACCGTTGTTTCCATGTGAGTTGAGTCTGGAGAGGAAACGCTGGCTAACACAAGCCTAGTGGAGTTTATTCCCCGCCTTCCATTAAATAAAATGAGCTTCTTACAAGAGTATGACCAAAGGCTGAAGTTTTTTTAATTACTGTGCCAACTGATAACATCACTTAACGTTAATATTTTATTACCATATATAACTCAATCATCCCCCAACGCACACAGCCTTTGGCCAGACACTGTGCATAACCCACCATAGCACTCAATATCCTCCTTCTGTCAATGCACAGTGTGGAGCTGGCTGCAGGGCCTGGGCTGCACCAAAGTACTGTGAAAAACCCTCTGCAGGTGGTCAATCCCCCACTGCACATAGCTGAATGTTCAGTGTGTACTGCTGTAGCACAGCCCCGGGAGCAACCTTCTCCCTACCACACAAAGCCTTTGGCTGTGTACAGTATGGGCTGACTGCAGGGCTTACCTCCATACCCTGCAGGTACCCACCTTCCACCATGCTCAGTCTTTGGCCATTTCTGGTATGTGGTTGGCTAGTGCCTGTCCTGCGGCTAATGCCCCATTGACAGCCAACATCCAACCACGCACAGTCTTTGGTAGTGTGCGGAGTGCGATGTGGAGTTGCCCACAGAGACTGGCCTGCACTCAACCGCCAGTTAGTGGCCAACCCCTGCTTGGCATGGGTTAGCTGCATGGCCAATCACAATACTTGTCCAACCCATCACCGACACTCATGGTCACCCTTTAAAAAAAAAAAAGATTCTGTGGGAATCCTGCAGGAGCAGGTGGGAATCCCCTGGCTCTTACAATAGACTTGCAGGATCATGGCAACTCAATAAATAGGCCCTGGAAGGTCCCTTTTGTAACCACCCACAAGATCCAGGGGTCAGGGTACCCCTATCCCACCCTTACATAACTTATATTTATTAATTTTCAGGACAGGGGCACCCAGTCCCTGTGACATGGAATAGCAGTCACAACATTTCTTATTATGTTGTGGTCAGCCAATCAGTCTGCGTACTCCCCCAGGACTCACAGGAACATCCCCCGTGGGCGGAAAAAGGAGGAACCAAACATGTGCCACTCACATTACAACCACTCACACTCCTGCCACATGCCAGGGAAACTCACACCTACATACACATGTTTGCACAGCAGAGACACCCACAGACACAGCCACTCACACTGCTGCCACATGCCAGGGAAGATCACATTCCCCGACTAGGAACAACACAATTGGTTGTCCCAAGAGTTGAGTGAGGCTTAGAAGTCTCAGCCCTCATCTTCGGCCACAAATCTATACGTGGCCATGCTCCATGCCACGCCTTGCTTGGCAACCCCCCACACAGAGAAGCAGCATCTCCAGCTTACATGAGTCTGCATCTTCCAAGCCCTGCACAGTCCCCGAATCAGCCTCCAATCTTCAGCAATGGAACAAATAAATCTTGGGCCCTTCCACTAGGGAGATGACGGCCTCTTGGGCTAATGCTAGAGGAATTTCAATTCTGGATGTATTTCATGTGGTGAAATAGGCTTCTCCTAAAACATGCATAAATCATTATAGAACCTAGATTTTGAATTCTAGTGCTACTTTTGGTTTTGAAGATATCAGTGTTGCAGGAGTATAATGTGTTCTATTTTTTTTATTTGTTTTGGTTTGGTTATATTCACTATCTATATGTATAAAGTAAGAGATGTCTGTTTTTGAATACTATCCTCTACTTCCAGCTATCAGCTTTCAGCGGGAGCAACATATATCTGCCCACCACTGGTCCAACTTCAGGTATCTGAACAGGGACACTCAAAGGCACCAAAACAAAGGATGGGGAGACAAGGGGTGGCAAGAGAAAGAAACCATCTAACACATGAGTCTATGAGTGTGTATTTGATAGTTGATACTTTTATGTTTCCTTCTGTTTCCTTTATCTTTATTGTTTTTTGCTCTTTTTTAGGGTTTTGATCGCTGTTATTATTTGGGAAATCACTCATATACTATCTTTATATTTTTTAAGGATAGGTGATTCTCTTTGATTTGCTCGCAATGAGCCTTTCACTAAAATGTTCCAAAAATGACAGTGATATTCTGCTAACAAAGAAACAGTGACTCTCCTTTCTTGAAAAGCTTCATGGTGAACTAATTACTTTAATCAAATCACTGTTGACAATTGTTCATACTGCTTGTATTAGTTCCTTGCATCCTTTATCTGGATAGGAAGCACAAAGATGAGTTCCTTGCTTTACCTGCTTTGATTGTTTCCAGTACTACCAGTCTGTTTAAAAAATATATATATATATTTTCAAAAACAAACTATCAAATTTAAAAGCACATAAATGTATTTTACAAAACTTTAAATATCAAAAGTTAAAAGGACTTGTGCAATCTGTTTTTTAAAGCACCCTTTTCAGGTCTCTGCTCTAGAGTGCACCTTAAGCCTGCCCATAAGCTCGCCATTGACTGGTTCCATCGTTGCACTCCCACTATTTGTCGTTTGTGCATGACATACATTTGTCATGCCTCTTCATCTGTTTACTCCTCCCAGCGAGCAGGGACTAAGTACACAATCCCTACACTATCTCTTGTATCATTGCCAATTTAGGGACACTGGGGTTTTCATTCACTCTGTTTGCCATTTATTTATTTTTTAAACTAATTATCCTGTCCCACTTTTCAGTTGCTCCGTCCACTATTGACTGCACATGAGGGAGGGCGGCGGCAACAGGTCACGTTAGTGGCGTTGTTTCCCTGTGGGAGTGTGTCACCCAGCGCAGTGGTGATGGATCTGGGTGTGTATGCTAAGGCATTGCTTAGCTCTTTCTTGTTTACATTTAGAAAAAAGCATATTTACTGGTTTCCCCACAGAACTGCACTAGATTGCTTTAAAAATATTTATTAATTTAAAAACAGAAATGCTTCCGAAACAGCAGGAGAGGTAACGTGCCTAAAGCGGCACATTTCCGTTTCCATTTCGTCCCAATGCTTTATGTTTCCACAGGGCGCCTTTGCATTCCATGGAGAGACCTACAAACTATGGAGTTCTGGTGGGTTTGGCCCATCAGCTGGGACTCATCAGAAGAGATTGTAAATCATACAGAAAACTCTGCCACCTGATTCTCTCCCTGGCTCTTCTCCTTCACTTGCAACACTTTTTATCCCTATTTCTCAGCTGACTAATTGCCCCCTCCCCCATTAACTTCTTGGTTACAGCAAACATGCTACTTGTTGTTGCAAGGCTGCAGCTGTGTGTGCGTGTTATTGTTTTTGTGTAACACAAAAGAATGATGGACGGAGTGCTGAACAATGCAAACACCCCAGTTACAGATCTGTGTTTAATCCATTGTTCCTTTGCTCACTATGCCAACCCAGTTTGGAGCCAGCCATATGCAAATCAGTCTTGACCCTGTTCCTCATGGGAACAGTTCAACCCAAACTGTCAAGCCAGGTCCTCCCTAGACCTGAAATAGGCATCCTGGGACCGGTTTCAGGGTATCACCCTTCATCAGCCAGGCTAGCTTGAATCCAGTGGCACAGTGAACACGGACCTACGTCCGAGCATCCCCTTCCCACTTAGGGCAACTTTAGCAACACAAAAGGATGACGGATGGAGTGCTGAACAATGCAAACACTCACCCCCCAGTCACAGATCTGGGTTTAATCCATTGTTCTTTTGCTCACTAAGCCACCCCAGTTTGGACCCAGCCATATGCAAATCAGTCTTGGCCCTGTTCCTCATGGGAGCAGTCCAGCCCAAACTGCCAGGCCAGGTTCTCAATGGACCAGAAACAAGCATCCTGGCATTGGTTTCAGGATATTACCCTTCAACAGCCAGGCTAGCTTGAATCCAGTGGTACAGTGAGCACGGGACCCATGTCTGGGCATACCCTTCCCACTTAGGGCAACTTTAGCAACACAAAAGGATTATGGACGGAGTGCTGAACAATGCAAATACTCACTCCCAGTCACAGATCTGGGTTTAATCCATCGTTCTTTTGCTCACTATGCCACCCTAGTTTGGGCCCAGCCATTTGCAAATCAGTCTTGACTCTGTTCCTCATGGGAACAGTCCAGCCCGAACTGCCAGGCCAGGTCCTCCCTGGACCGGAAACAAGCATGCTGGGACCCGTTTCAGGGTAGCACCCTTAATTTTTTAATCTTTTGTAACCTTTGGCGGACAGTTTTAAGCTGTGTTAAATGGGGAGGGGTTGCAAAGGGTGCCTTTGTAGGGGAAGGGGAAGGTAAGCCGATAGTGCCATTGAAAGGAGGTGGGAGGTAGATGGTGCTTTAAAAGGGGTCAGGGGCTGCCACAGATGCTGTCCTTGGAGAGGGGCTGAGGGGGGGAGACTTGGTGGTACAAGTGCTACAAGGTATGAACATGAGGAACAAGGGCCACCCCTGTGTCCATGGACATGTGTACTCTGGAAGGTAATGATAATTACATTCCTTGTGGTTTATTGCCACCTATTAAAGGGGCCGACCAGTGTAAAATGTGCCAAGCTCCCCTTCACTAATGCTGTATTCACCACCCCCATCGTCTTCTGTCTGTAATAATGATTCTAGGACATTCCTTCCTAAAGTGTTAGTGGCTTCCAACCTCCTTCAATATACAGTCCCTTTGTGCATATGTCTATGTAGCAGAGTATGCGGTTATTTTGTCATATGTGTAGCGGGGTTCCTTGTATTTACCCTTGTGTGTACAGTGCAAGCAAGACTGTGTCTGTGTGGATGAGTGCCCACAACCCCGCCTCATTCCTTCATTCATTGCCTTTGTACAAAATGCAGCACACATAGGAGTAGCAAATCGTCATTATTGAATTAATTCCTCCTTGTTGTGCCATGCCAAGTTTTTGGTGCTGACACAAATGTACGTCTTCTAGTAAATCTGGGGCAGCATCAAAGCCAATGGGTGTTGCGGAGGTAAGCCAACAGCAACACCCATTGCACACCCCTCTGCCGCAGAAGACTGCGTTGTCTGGGCCCATATTTGCAGGGTGACGTTAAGCCACAAAAAGTGGCTTAGCGCCACCTTGTAAATGTGGTGCGGTGCACTGCACAGCACCACCGGAGCACTCACCGGAGCCTCACTAAAAGTGATGCTCCGGTGGTGCTAGGGCCTTGTAAATCTGGCACTTTGTTTCCTGAACCTCTCCTTAAAAACTGTAGCAAGAGGTGAATCCTTTTTTTTGTTTTGTTTTTATGGGAGATTTGTGCCCTAAAACATTCCCTGGTTATTTTAGAACGTTTAGGTAATTCTTCTTTATT
Organism: Pleurodeles waltl; assembly: GCF_031143425.1. NCBI lineage: Eukaryota > Metazoa > Chordata > Amphibia > Caudata > Salamandridae > Pleurodeles > Pleurodeles waltl. Next base: position 145,095,301 of record NC_090441.1, on the reverse strand, counting down.
AAATGTTACACAGTTTGTTTTGAAGCTGCTTCAAAGGAAGCCTTTAAGTAACAATGATTTGTATTTGTGCCTTGTAAGACTGGACACCCCCAAAGTGGGCAAAGACGTCCAGCATACAAAGTGAAAAAGTGACTACTTGAAAGTTTCTCATCACGCTATATACCCATAAAATTGGGCCTTTTTCTCAAATTAGTATATTTCCAAGCAAACACGGGCATCTAGCTTAACAGCTTAAGATTTCAAAACAGTTTAAAAAGCATGTGCAACACTAAACTAATGCATGCGAATTGCGCTGTACAGTGCTGCAGACAAAACGGGCCTGTGTGCTGCCCACCGTATTCATGGACTGTTTGCAGGACTGTTGGCAGCTTCTTTTCTGGGCTTGCACATTTACTTCACCATCCTCTGTATAAATCCATACTCACAGTTGATTGATGTCTTTGCATTCAAGAAGCAACTTAACAAGACTGACCTATTTTGCAAATTTGACTTCTTGCTTTCTAGTTTAGCGAGATGTCAAAAACAGACATCCTCTGGCAAATAACTTGGTGCGTAGCTCAGTCAGTGAGATTGGGTGGGGGGAGGTTGGGGGCTTGGCGGGGGGCAGAGCACGGGGAAGTGGTCTGAATCTCAAATTTCCCAAATAAAAAAGCACTGGGCCTCAGTGTGAATGGGGAGATGCCCAAGGTTCAGGATGGGCTGTTCCAGTGATGAGCAGGGTGAATAGTGATTTACATTAGCTTCGCCTCTAGGGCTGATTTCGAGTTTGGCAGACAAGGTTCTTTGTCACACTGGCAACAGAGTACCCTGTCTGCCAAACTCAAGGCCTGCCCACCTGATTTTGACTCGGGCAAGCTGCTATTTCTTTTTTCTGATATTGTAAAACTTCCTATGATGGCACGGCAGAGTAGGGGACGTTGGAGGTAAGCCACCAGACAGTCTACCCTATCTAGAGTGGATGGTCAGAAGAATTTGTACTGTCCATCATCACCAGGTATTCCCTGGTGGTGAAGGACAGTAAAAAAATCAAAATGACCCCACTCCATGGGGGAAAGCTTCCATGGTGTGGGGGGACTCAAACTTCGGAAACTTGTTTCTGAAAAATAAAAAACTTTGGAAATGTTTCATGGAGAGCTGTCATATTTGATGGAGCCATCCCTCAAACTCTTACTATATTAACAGGAACCCGCATGATGGTGGTTCCTGCCAATTTATAGAGATGTGTGCCGGTCTACATTAGCCATCGACTGAACTTCCATCTACCCTCAGGACACCTGCACTGCTCCTCTCTTGCCCTCGTGCACCCCTGACACATTCGTCGCAGCCACAGCCGGGGATGCTCCTTCTATATTGCTGCCAAGTCCTGAAATGACCTGCTCCCCCTCCTTCGAACAGCACCCTCCCTGGCAGACTTTACAAAGAAACTCAAGACATGGCTGTTCGGCAAAAACTTGGTACCCTGAGCACCCAGATATCCCTAGGGGTGACAGTGCTGCACTTTACAAATGCTGATTAATTGGTTGAGGTCAGATTTACAAAGGACTTTGAATACTTTTTCAAAGCAGATCCTACCAAAATCCTTTATGGAATTTGCAAAGCAATGCAAATGGCTATTTCATTGTTCTGTAAAAATAAAGTAAGCCAACGCAGCATATTTTACTGCCTTGAGTTACTTTGCATCAGGGAGGCATTCCATTGATGGTACATGGTTGTTCCGGTGCATTCACCCATGGATTTTGATGCAAACCCACCTCTGCAAGGAACTGTAGATGAATGTAGAGGATGTGTGCCAAAATGCTGCATATGCCTGAGGCTAAGATAATGAGAACTTTTGTGTTTCTCCTTGGTATTTCTTCTTTGCAAGTGTTCTGTATTGTGCAGCACACATGCAAAAAAACAATAGTGCCAAAGTGTAGTTTGTGCAGGAAAGTATTACTTTCTGCAGAAACACTATCCTGAGAACAACGCAGAGCCCTTGTCTTTGGCATAAGTGTGCTTGCTGTGGTCCTAGGCAGCACAAAATGTGCCAGTGCATGTGGAGAGATTTCTTTGAAGCCATGGCACAGTTCTGCTCTCTTCAGGTGATGCAACACAGTAGACTGCAGCAACATTGCTTGCTGTGCTGCATTAAGCCACTTGTTAGTAAATCTAGTCCTAAATTTACACCCATTAAAGGGGTGCAGATTTACTACTTGGTAAACTGATACACTATATATTTAAGTTACTAATCCAAAAATGAAGAAGTGAAAAGATGTCAGTGAAATCAGAATAATGAGAAAAAACAATACAGACATAGCAGGCCCAAGTTAGGGGCCCTAGACAGAATTACAAAGCCAAGAATGCATTTATTTGGAGGGGGGAGCACATTCCAACTCCCTCCCCGAAACTCTGCCCCTGCCAATAACATGATGCAGTTCCCAAGAGACACACTCGATCTTGCCTAGTTCTATGGTATCCCAATGGTAAGTTTGTGCTTTAGGTAGGAACTGCAAGGCAAAACATTAATGTTCTCTTGGGTGCTGCTTAAATAGTCTCAGATGAACGGTACCCAAGATAACAGCCAATACCTACAAGAACATGTCTTCCTCTCGGTCTCAAGAACAAAACTCCCCATCACCACAGAACTGGACTAAGACACAGGGCCCAAACCAAGGGCATAGAAAGAGGATTTTTCCCTTTCTACTACTCAAAATGGTAAAATAAGAAAATTGAATTTTAAGTAGACCTGGGTCAAATTTAAATTACGCTATGTAATTTGCGTAATTTTGAGAATTTTGTGTTATTCTTCTTATACAAAATTTACAAAGTTATGCCGTTACACTACTTCATGTAATTTTGTGCCATTTGTGGAAAACGTTTACAGAAAATGCATGTGAACAACGGAATCTTGTGGCTGTTGTTAGTGGTGCTTTTCTTTAAATGCATCTATGTGCCAAAAAGTGACACAAGGATGTATTTTACACTAAATGTAGTGTGAAATGACAAATTTGGATTTCTTGTAATTAGATGTAATTTTGCTTAATTATGCAAAAGCAAATTACATGAATTTTGAACACCCCTAACTTTAAAGAGTTTGAATCACCCAAGTAAGGGTGTGGCCTGATATATAACAGATGTTATATGTCAGATATTTAGTAAAGGGACAAGGAAGAGTGACAAAGCAGTGATGCAATCTCAACTTGCCATACTAGCTACTCTTATTGGCCTGATTATGACTGTGTGATCAACAATACACAGAGTCCTTGTTAGAAACAGGGTCTTTGGTTGGCAGTCAGGTTACCCCCTGTCCAAGCAAGCACCCTCACTCTAGTCAGGGTAAAAGAGAATCACCCTCAGCTAACCCCTGCTTACCCCCTTGGTAGCTTGGCACGAGCAGTAGGCTAAACTTCAGAGTGCTAGGTGTAAAGTATTTGCACCAACACACACAGTAACTTAATGAAAACACTACAAAATGACACAACACAGGTCTAGAAAAATAGAAACATTTAACTAAACAAAACAAGACCAAAACGACAAAAATCCACAGTACACAAATCAAGTTATCACTTAACCCCTTCTGTGCCTTGGACGAGGTCACCTCATCCAAGGCTACAGTTCCCGTGTGCCTTGGACGAGGTCACCTCGTCCAAGGCACACGGGAACTTGGGGGAGCGCTAGCGCGCCCCCCCTGTGCACCTCCCTCCCCCCCAAGGCGGGGATGGAAGGGGAAGACCTTCCCCTTCCACCCCTGCCCCCCCCCACCCCCCCTGTGACGTCAGCACGCGAGCGCGCGCTGATTTGTCACAGGGGCCTCCCCCATCTAATGTATTTCCTTCCCTTTGAAGTCTCTCCCAGGGTTTCAAAAGCCGGATTGCTTGCAATCCGGCTTTTGAAACCCCACTAGACACCAGGGATTTCTTTTTTCTTTTCATAAAGTGACAAAAGGGAGCGACCCCTTGGGAAAGGGCCGCTCCCAGGGGAGGGCATTTTTCGTGAAGGCCTTTTCTGTCCCCGGGGGGGCAGAAACCTCTAGGCACCAGGGATCTTTTTTTTTTTGTTATTTTTTTTTTTTTAGGTGGGGAGCGACCCCTTAGGCAAGGGTCGCTCCCCTAGGGGGCAAATTATATTTAGGCCATTTCTGCCCCCTTTGGGGGCAGATTGGCCTATTTTGATGAGGCCAATCTGCCCCCAAGGGTGGCAGAAACCACTAGACACCAGGGAGTTTTTTTTCTTTGCGTGAATTTCACGCAAGGGGAGCGACCCCTTAGGCAAGGGTCGCTCTCTGGGGGGGGAATTATTTTAGGCCATTTCTGCCCCCCCTGGGGGCAGATCGGCCTATTATTAGGGGGCAGAAACCTCTAGGCGGCAGGGCAATTTTTTTGCTTTTTTTTTGTTTGTTTTTTTAGAGGTGGGGAGCGACCCATTAGGCAAGGGTCGCTGCCCTGGGGGGCAAATTGTATTTAGACCATGTCTGCCCCCCTTGGGGGCAGAATGGCCGATTTGAGGTCAATCTGCCCCCAAGGGGGAGGAAACCACTAGGCACCGGGGATTTGTTTTTTGGCGCCAATGTCACGCAGGGGGAGCGACCCCGTAGGCAAGGGTCGCTCCCGGGCAGGGGGGTTTAGGAGGGGGTGGGGGGTCAAATTTATTTTAGGGCATTTCTGCCCCCCCCTGGGGCCGGCTGAGCTAGAGGCCAAAATCCACAGGTAGGCACTTTGCAAAAAATACCTCTGTTTTCTGTGAAAAAATATGTTGTGTCCACGTTGTGTTTTGGGCCATTTCCTTTCGTGGGCGCTAGGCCTACCCACAGAAGTGAGGTACCATTTTTATCGAGAGACTTAGGGGAACGCTGGGTGGAAGGAAATTTGTGGCTCCTCTCAGATTCCAGAACTTTCTGTCACCGAAATGAGAGGAAAAAGTTTTTTTTGGGCCAAATTTTGATGTTTGCAAAGGATTCTGGGTAACATAACCTGGTCAGAGCCCCGCAAGTCACCCCATCTTGGATTCCCCTGGGTTTGTAGTTTTCAAAAACGCGCTGGTTTGCTAGGTTTCCCTAGGTGCCGGCTGAGCTACAGGCCAAAATCCACAGGTAGGCACTGTTTTCTATGAAAAAATGTGATGTGTCCACGTTGTGTTTTGGGCCATTTCCTTTCGTGGGCGCTAGTCCTACCCACACAAGTGAGGTATCATTTTTATCGGGAGACTTGGGGGAACGCTGGGTGGAAAGAAATTTGTGGCTCCTCTCAGATTCCAGAACTTTCTGCAACAGAAATGTGAGGAACATGTGTTTTTTTAGCCAAATTTTGAGGTTTGCAAAGGATTCTGGGTAACAGAACCTGGTCAGAGCCCCACAAGTCACCCCATCTTGGATTCCCCTAGGTATCTAGTTTTCAAAAATGCACAGGTTTGGTAGGTTTCCCTAGGTGCCGGCTGAGCTAGAGGCCAAAATCTACAGGTAGGCACTTTGCAAAAAACACCTCTGTTTTCTTTCAAAAAATTGGATGTGTCCACGTTGTGCTTTGGGGCATTTCCTGTCGCGGGCGCTAGGCCTACCCACACAAGTGAGGTATCATTTTTATCGGGAGACTTGGGGGAACGCTGGGTGGAAGGTCATTTGTGGCTCCTCTCAGATTCCAGAACTTTCTGCCACAGAAATGTGAGGAACATGTGTTTTTTTAGCCAAATTTTGAGGTTTGCAAAGGATTCTGGGTAACAGAACCTGGTCAGAGCCCCACAAGTCACCCCATCTTAGATTCCCCTAGGTCTCTAGTTTTCTGAAATGCACAGGTTTGGTAGGTTTCCATAGGTGCCGGCTGAGCTAGATGCCAAAATCTACAGGTAGGCACTTTGCAAAAAACACCTCTGTTTTCTTTCAAAAAAATGGGATGTGTCCACGTTGCGTTTTAGGGCGTTTCCTTTCGTGGGCGCTAGGCCTACCCACACAAGTGAGGTATCATTTTTATCGGGAGACTTGGGGGAACATAGATTAGCAAAACAAGTGTTATTGCCCCTTGTCTTTCTCTACATTTTTTCCTTCCAAATATAGGAGAGTGTGTAAAAAAGACATCTATTTGAGAAATGCCCTGTAATTCACATGCTAGTATGGTCACCCCGGAATTCAGAGATGTGCAAATAACCACTGCTCCTCAACACCTTATTTTGTGCCCTTTTTGGAAATACAAAGGTTTTCTTGATAGCTATTTTTTACTCTTTATACTTCAGCAAATGAATTGTTGTATACCCGGTATAGAATGAAAACGCACTGCAGGGTGCAGCTCATTTATTGGCTCTGGGTACCTAGGGTTCTTGATGAACCTACAAGCCCTATATATCCCCGCAACCAGAGGAGTCCAGCAGACGTAACGGTATATTGCTTTCGATAATCTGACATTGCAGGGAAAAGTTACAGAGTAAAACGTAAAGAATAATTGATGTTTTTTTCACCTCAATTTCAATATTTTTCTTTTTCAGTTGTTATTTTCTGTAGGAAACCCTTGTAGGATCTACACAAATGACCCCTTGCTGAATTCAGAATTTTGTCTACTTGTCAGAAATGTTTAGGTTTCTTGGATCCAGCATTGGTTTCATGCCCATTTCTGTCACTGACTGGAAGGAGGCTGAAAGCACAAAAAATTGCAAAAATGGGGTATGTCCCAGTAAAATGCCAAAATTGTGTTGAAAAATTGGGTTTTCTGATTCAAGTGTGCCTGTTCCTGAAAGCTGGGAAGCTGCTGAGTTTAGCACCGCACACCCTTTGTTGATGCCATTTGCAGGGGAAAAACCACAAGCCTTCTTCTGCAGCCACTTTTTCCCATTTTTTTGAAAAAAACTAAATTTTCACTGTATTTTGGCTAATTTCTTGGCCTCCTTCAGGGGAACCCACAAAGTCTGGGCACCTCTAGAATCCCTAGAATGTTGGAAAAAAAGGACGCAAATTTGGCTTGGCTAGCTTATGTGGACAAAAAGTTATGAGGGCCTAAGCGCGAACTGCCCCAAATAGGCAAAAAAAGGCCTGGCACAGGAGGGGGAAAAGGCCTGGCAGCGAAGGGGTTAAAAATGCAAAAAGAGTCTTCATGTAATTTTAAACACACACTAACACTGTTTGTGTGAAAATGTACCTTGGGTGCATCAAAAAAAATCCCACACGGGCGAGTGTGCGTCAAAAAGGGCTTGCGATGCGTTCTTCTTTCGTTGGGTCAGGGCGTGTTGTTTTTTTCTCTCTGCAGGAGAGCGATGCGTCGATCTGGTCAGTACCCTTGGGTCCCGGCAGGCCTTGCGTTGTTTCACACACCCGTGGTACTTACGTAAACTGTAAAACTTTGCACTTGTATAGTGCACTACTAACCCGTTAGGGTCTCAAGGTGCTGTACGCATACCGATGTGGAACCCCTCCTGGCTTTTCCCTGTGAGGCACCCACTCCTGGACAGCCCCAGGGTGAAGCCAAGCATCCAAGCGCTGTGAGGGCCATTGTGGAGATTAAACAAGCAATTGCACAGAGTGGGACCCATTAATTAGATTAGGCACCAAGGCGAGAATTATCTGGTCCAAGGGAAATGGGCCCAAGACCCTCTGAGGTGGGAATTGAACCCTGGTCCTGGACCAAATCTCTGCACCAGGGTCTGCCTTTCTAACCATTGTGCCACACTTCTCCACGTCAGAAATCCAGCAGCACGATGATCCAAAAACATGGGTTACGATCTCACCAGCCTCTGTCAGCCATGCTGCGTGTCATTTCTCCAGCTCGTGCGTCGATTCTGAAAGTGTCGATTTTCAACCTCGAAGCCGGCGCCTCGCCGATTTTTCAGCCGCAGATCGGAGTTGCGTCGATCTTTTCCCTGCACGGCATTCATGTGTTGATTTCTTCCTCTTAGGCAGCCAACTTCTCCTTTCAGGGTCCCATGAACTGGACGGGCATCACTTGGCAGGGTAGGAGCCTCTCCAGAGACTCCAGGTGCTGGCAGAGAGAAGTCTTTGCTGTTACTGAGACTTCAAACAACAGGAGCAAGCTTTGAATCAAGCCTTGGACATCTTCACAAGATGGAAGGCACACAAAGTCCAGTCTTTGCCCTCTTACTCTGGCAGAAGCAGAAACTGCAGGATCGCTCCACAAAGCACATTCACAGGCAGGGCAGCTCTTCTTCCTCAGCTCTTCAGCTCTTCTCCAGGCAGAGGTTCCTCTTTGTTTCCAGAAGTGTTCTAAAGTCTGTGGTTTTGGGTGCTCTTCTTATATCCATTTTCTCCTTTGAAGTAGGACTACTTCAAAGAAAAGTCTCTCTTGATTGTGAAATCCTGCCTTGCCCAGACCAGGCCCCAGACACTCACCAGGGGGTTGGAGACTGCACTGTGTGAGGGCAGGCACAGCCCTTTCAGGTGTGAGTGACCACTCCTTCCCTCCCTCCTAACACAGATGGCTCATCAGGAAATGCAGACTACACCCCAGATCCCATTGTGTCACTGTCTAGTGTGAGGTGCAACCAGCCCAACTGTCAAACTGACCCAGACAGGGAATCCACAAACAGGCAGAGTCACAGAAATGGTATAAGCAAGAAAATGCTCACTTTCTAAAAGTGGCATTTTCAAACACACAATCTGAAAATCAACTTTACTAAAAGATGTATTTTTAAATTGTGAGATTAGAGACCCCAAACTCCACATGTCCATCCACTCTCAAAGGGAATCTACACTTTAATCGGATTTAAAGGTAGCCCCCATGTTAACCTATGAGAGGGGCAGGCCTTGCAACAGTGAAAAACGGATTTAGCAATATTTCACTGTCAGGACATATAAAAAACATTGCTACATGTCCTACCTTAACCATACACTGCACCCTGCACTTCTAGTTCACTGTACTAGGAACTTATTAGTAAATCAAATATGCCAATCATGGCTGAACCAATTACATACACATTTTGTAAAGGAGCACTTGCACTTTAGCACTGGTTAGCAGTGGTAAAGTGCCCAGAGTAACAAAAACAGCAAAATCAGAGTCCAGAACACATCAATTACCTGGGAAACAGAGGGAAAAATGTTAAGGGAGACCACACCAAGGATGAAAAGTCTAACAGTCCTACTAATCTATACCTGTACATTGAGGATGTACTATCAGTGGCAGACGCTACAAATCTCAAGGGATGGGTCTAGGACAGGGGGTCACAGGGATGAAGAGGGGAAAACAATAAAATAAAAATAAAATAAAAAAAAAAACATACCTGTCCGCTGCCAGCTGCCTCACTCCTCTTCTTCTCTCGAGATTGTGTTGGTTTCCCAGCACTCCCAGGGACACCAGCACAGGCTTCCCATTCCATTCTGGTGCTGCTCTCATGCTGTATCTAACATGAAAGCAGCACCAGGATTGGTCTGAGTGGCTTGTTCTGCCGCTCACACACTGCATGGGAGTCTGTGCAGTTTCTCCAACCTGGCTGTGCAACACAGCCGGGTTGGAGAAACCTTAGAGTGTATGTCAGTTTGGTGAGCCAAAGAAGGCCGGACAAACAGACATATGCACTTAGTGGACTCCTTTCCTCCTCCCTTCTCCCCTCCCATGGCCTAGCCCTGCCCTTCTCTTCACATGCTGGCTGAGCCAGCACCTGAAAAATAAAACAATAGCAAACTATTGTTTCATTTTTCAGCTGTTGTCTCTTAGTCTGAGAGGTGATGCTCCTTTTCCATTGCAAAGGAGCTGCCTCTGGGTACTATTAGTTAGACAAACCCCTGTGAGTGGCTGTTGACAAAATAACTCCTCCCATTGCTCGAGGGAATAAGCGGACACACCTTCCCTGTACAACCTGTTCTACCAAACAGTAATAAAATAGTCAATACTTCCTCTCCGAAGGAGAGACGTAAATAGGAATTGGGTGAGGTAGATAAGGACACAGCGTAATGATGATTACAGGTAAGTAATCAGGCTAATACTGTACATTTCCCAGCAACCTTCAGAAATGTCTCTTGCAGCCTTTTGAAGCTGGAATGTAGATATTGAAGTAGCCAGTGGTAACAATATTACTGGCAATTATGCCTTAATTGTATCAACCAGATTCAATGTTGGTCATAATGCCTGATGGTAATGCTAGGACTGCCTGACATATTACTGCAAAGTTTAATGGGGACCTTGGATTTCTTTCTATCTGCCTTAAATTAAAAAAAATTAAAAAAAATAGGTGCTGTTCTCCTGCTGCTTGTCCTGTGAATAGAAGCTTGACATTTTACCAATGCATTCAAGAAAGGCTAATTTATTTACTTTTCTACACCTGTGAAGACAGATGTCCTGACCAAGAAGGGTGGGAGTTCCAGCTACAGAAAATTAGGACATTGGTTGTTATTATTGTATATTAGTTTGTACCAGTAAAATCCATCTTTAGACAAGAGCAGCAATTTGCTGCTACTCTGGTGACTTTCATTAAAGATTCTTCAACACCAACATTTCCTGCCCATTAAGGTGGGACATCTGGCAACTGTGGAACACCACCACATGTCTACCAGATCAACTGCTTTGAGTATCATAGGAAGTCACCTAAAAGGGTTCTAATTTCTTTCACTTTTTTATCAACAAAATTTGGGTCTGATTTTGATCCCTGTTGGGCGGTTCATCATCCTTTAGGGTGGCAGAGGTCATCTCCTCCACAACCCAGGCCTGACTACCACCTGGCAAATTCCAAAAACATAGCCAGCCTTGTGGTGATATCTGTCCCTTTTGATGAGTCACTGCCACAATGGCTCATCTGAAGGCAAAAAAACTTTGGTGGCTGTTTACCAAACATTTTTTTCACAGACGAATTCCAAAGCAGGAGTTTGTTTCTGAATAACAAATAACTTAAGCCCCTCACACCCTGGGAGGTTTCTCCCAGAGTGTGGATCATTATTTTTAACTTTTGTGATCACCAGGTTTTGCATGTTCTCTCTAATTAGGACGGGTGGTCTGGTGTCCTTACTCTGACGGCCACTACACCAGTTGCAACTGAGTGCCCTGTACACCAAACTCTAAAACTATTCCTTTGTTAGCTTTGACTTTCGGGAAGGGTGTAAAGTTTAAAAAAATAGTATTCAAAGTCATGCAACACTGATTTTGATAACTTCACACACCATTACTATTTATCAGGTTCACAACTTCCCACATGTCGACCTAATGAGATACGCATGAGCTGTATCATTTCATCAAAGATCATACAGATGCTCTTTCTTACCTGAATAGTTGCTACAAACATTCTCAAAAGGAGACTAATGACTTTTCAAAACAGACAGCACTAAATCTATGCATGTTTATTGCTGAGGAGTGACCAGAAGCTTTTATGACATCTTTAAAGCCTCTGATGTACATCAAGCTGTTTCATAAAGTCAATACCTTGTAAAGCACCTGGCGATAAGTCCCCCTCAGCTGGCAGTATGTCTTTTGTGGTGAAAGCAATCACACAAAGATTAGAGGAGCAGTTTCAATATTGAATGTCAGTCTCGAGCCAGAAGACATTTATTGGTTTTCTGAGTAATGATAAAGGGGCGAAATAACATTTCCAGCTTAACTTGCTTGCACATTTAATTTATCTACTCAAAGTTTATTTTTTATAGAGTGGGTTAAGCAGTTTGCAAGTACCCACAGAAAAGCGTATACAAATGGGATACAACTTACCACCTGCTTTGCATTACGTTTATTTAGGATTAACCATGTTTCATCCTGCAGCAGATTTTGACCACCTAAAGTCTTGCAATCTCTATTTTAGAATAAAATGACACATCTATCACATAGGGCTAGTGGCTACCATTTTATCAATAGGAAGCGCAATTTGGAGGATGTAGTTCCATCAATGGAAACATCTAATGACTAAATTAAAAATAACAAATAAAAAATGTGTTCGAATATTCCATGTACTGTTTCTTTGTAGAAGTGGAATTATGGCCTCGTAGCAGGCGGGGTTATCCCTGGGCAACCAAAACCTGAACGTTCTCCAATCAAGAGAATTTTAGATGATTCAAGATTCAACAAACTCTAGATTTTTTGCAGTTTGAGTTCAACACTTAAATCTGCCTTCCCAAGTTTTAATACAAAGAAAAACATTTCTCTATTACATGCATGTATTATATATGGCTTTATACGGGGTAGTAATCCTGTCAAATGATTGGAATTTAGATTGCTCATATAAAATGCAATATATTTAATAATTTAAAATGTTAACTTGCATGTCATTTAGGGGTTTCTATGGGTTGATACGGCCCCAGGCTTGCCTCTTGTGACCCCTGTCACTGCTTTGTCGGCCCCTGACATCAGAAGTAGAAACATCTGCCTCGAGGGCAGAAGGTAAACAGGGTCTTGATGAGCAATCTGATGAGCAATCTTCACTTTCTACAGCTTCCACTAGAACCACCATTTAAGATCTGCAGAAATAAATTTGACAGAACAATTGGAATTCCGGTGATTTCATTCACATTTTTAAACAGGTTTTTGTCATGTTTCATTATTTTCATTATATGAAAAATGGTGGGCTTGTTGACCTTCACCATTAAGCTGCACACATATGATAGTGCCTTACAAACAAATATAAATCAAAATGAATAATTGGAGGAAAATTCTTATTTTTGTATGGTAACCTCAAATTCTTCTGGACTGATGCTGCTGGTTTTTAACACTGTGATCTGACCCCTACAGCCTGTCTAAATTGGCTATACTTGTGATTGACACATTTAACTTACCTATAGGTCCCTGGTATTTGGCTCAAAAGTGTATCCGCGGACTTTAAGTTAGATTTCACAAGAGGACTGTAGCACATAAGCATCTCTCCAGGCCTGCCCTTTCAGCCTGGCTAGGCAGTTTTAAACAAGCGGGTTCAACTTGGAAAAATAAACCTGTTGCCAGGCCTGAGACTTCATTTTAATTACTTGTAAGTTATCCTTAAAATAGTCCCTACATGCCCACAGGGCAGGATGCATGGCATTTGAAAAGTAGAGCAAGTGCACAGGGCAGGGTTCATGGCATTTAAAAAGTAGAGCAAGTGTATTTATGTTTTACATATCCTGGCAGTGAAAAATCTCCAAAATCGTTTTTCCCTCTGGTAAGGTTGACTTTCCCATAGTAACACTTTGAGTTACATTATAACACGTTGTAATACTTAACTTTGATTTGGAAACAGCTATACATTGGATTCAAGATGCAGACGAGGCCCTGTGACAAACTTCTGCTGCACATGGCTGAATGCTGTGTCTAGTATAGGTTTGGCTGACTGCAGAGGATGGATGCAGGGCCTGTTTGCCAGCCAGGCCTTGTGGCCAACTCCCAGCGCACACCACCAAAGGCCATGTATGATGGGGTGCTTGCTTTACTTATGGTAACAAAATATTACTTTACATAAAAGAACAGAATTTCACTGAAAAAAACTAAGGTTAAACTAGCGTTATAGTGAAGAATTGTTATGATATTTTATGTTACATTAAAAAAAACCTTAGAAATTCACTAGGAAAAACAAAGGTTTAAGTGACATTTTAGTTAAGTCCAGTGCTTTAAATGGGCCGGTACTCTCCGGTACTGAGTACCGGCACTTTTTTATTTTGAGAGGGAGAGTACCGGCATATCTCAAGAAAAACGTAATACTTTTAATTGGAGAGTACCGGCACTTCTCAGAAACAAGCAGGTACTCTGATAGAGAGTACCTGCACTTCCATTTTTCCATTTAAAGCACTGGTTAAGTCAGTGCTAACATAATGTTTTGAACTCAAAAACCACAGAAATTCATAGTTAGCAGACCTCACCTATTAGCAGACCTTACAAATTACATCACTCATGACATGTTTGTTGACATCAAGGATAACATTTCAAAAGCCATCACTGATGACATCACCCCATGATTGTGTTAATTTGTCTTATAGCTTCATATGTACTGCTGTGCCAGTTAATGTCCCTGTTGGCCAATGCTTGGCTAGGGTAGATGTGAGCCTGTTTTTTCAGTAATATCACTGGAGTAGGTGAAGTGTACCTTTGGTGAATAGCAATTGTGTTACTCTTTTCTGAGTGTGTTTTAGTATTTACAGGTCCCTTCCAATAAGTCCACCAATTTAATAGTAGATATTCCATCTGCTTTCCTTGTTTTCTTCCACAATTATTACTAAAATGGAAACCTTTGTATACAGAGTTCTTTGTAGTCCTGGCAGACATCTCCACTTATAGGCAGTAGAAAAAGTGGGGGTGAAGACATGGGGTAGAGATTTGTGAATATCAGTTGTGAGTATGTAAGGTAGTACTAATGGCACACCACTTTTTGTACCCAGAAATGCTTTCATGAATGGGCACCAATGTTCTGAGTTTTCATCGGTAGTGTCATCAAAGATGGTGATGGACAACTCAAAAGTGATATATTGGATGGTGTTATTTTGCAACCATCTTCTTGTTGTATTGCAAAGAAATTGGAGATACACACATGATGTAGGGCCTCATTACAACCCTGGCAGGTGGGGGAGAAGTGGCGGTAATACCGGCAACAGGCTGGCGAAAATAAAATGGAATTATGACCATGGTCATCCGCCACTTCTCAACTCCGACCGCCAGGGTGATGACGACCGCTGGCCTGGCGGCCGTCACCAGACCGCCAGTTGTATCAGGACCCTGCATACCGCCATGGATTTAGGGTGGTTTGGAACTGCCACAAATCTATGGCGGTAGGCACTGATAGGGGTCTCCCCCGAGTCCTCCCCCGCACCCTCCTCCCCCCTGCCACCCCACCAAAGGTGGCAGGACCCCCCCTTCCCAGCCCCACCCCCAACATGCACATACACACACTCCCTCCCCACCCCCACCCCCAACATGCACATACACACACACCCTCCCCGCCCCCACCCCCATCATGCACATACACACACCCCTACACACACACATACACTACAACAACACATACCCGCACACATAAAAACAGACATGCACACATACCGACCCACACACATTTCCCATACACACAACACCCCCCGCATGCATACACGCACTCATACACCTCCTCTACATACTCACATGCACACCCCCATGCATGCACACAACACACCACACCCCCCTCCCCTAACGGACGATCAACTTACCTTGTCCGTTGATCCTCCGGGAGGGGACGGGATCCATGGGGGCTGCTCCGCCGCCACCACCTTGTCACCAGAACACCGCCACACCGAATCATGGAACGTGATTCGGTGGGCGGTGTTCTGATGACGGGCGGTGGAGGTGGAGCAGCCGCCACTTTCCCGCCGACCGCCAGTATGGCTGCTGGCAGCTCTCCGTCCGAAAAAGGACAGAGGGCTGCCAGCAGTCATAATACGCTGCGCAGAAAACCGCCTGCACTGGCGGTCTTCAGCGCGGCGGTACCTCGGCGGTCTTTAAAAAAGACTGCTGAGGTCGAAATGAGGGCCTTAGTGTAGACAGTTATAAGCCATTTAATATCATTTGCATACATAAATCCATTGTAAAAGCTTCTGTGTAGGATTGATGTCAGTATGTTAATATGTCAGAGATTGAAACAAAAGTCATTTTTCCTTTTGTGTATAGAGGAAAGCGATGCTTGAACAGGTGTTTCGATTTATCAGAGTGGAGGTGTTGATTTTAGGCATTCAATGAAGTCTCTGTGTCCTGGCAAAAAGTGTCTAGATTAATGCAGCCTCTGAATCTAAAGTCATCATAAGTCTTAATAGTAATTCTAACAAGCATATGAAGACGACTGTTGGAATTTTTTGTGAATGCTGAATAAGTCAGACATTTTCTGAAAACATGAGGGTTTCCCTCAGAAATAAATCTACTTTTGTTTCCTGGGATGCATGGACGAAAAAAAATGCTTCAAGAATATCAATGTCAAAAAACAATTTGTAAGCAAAAACAGATACTCTCATTGTCCTCTCTATGACACACTCTCAGCTTCAATATGTACTGATATTAATAGCAAATGCACTCTAAAAAATAATCCTAAATTTCATAGAGACAGTTGGTGACTACCCTACTCCCACTTCCTTACCCAAAAAATCCCAGCAAATTCATCAGACCCTGGCAAGATTCTGAACAAATCACTCTCATCATCTCTAAAAAACTTGCTTTCCTTATAAACAGCTCCTTCTCCTATGGTTCTTAGGGTGTCTTGTGGTTTCTTAAGGTGAGCAATATTAACCTTAAGGCCTTAACCCTTCAAACTCTGATCCAACCAATTTAAATTTGTTCCAGGCATTACTTTTCTCCCATTTCTGACAAAGACCATGCAAGGTGCATTTCCATATAGGTAAAAAGGTATGTCTTGGGCCTCATTCACATTTGTTTACTTTCCCTTTCCAACTCTAGCTACCCTGCCAATAAATGTTTCTAAGCCCTAACAAGATTATGAACTTTCAATTTTATTTTCACGATTGTCAAATCCCTCAGTTGCCAGCTTAATTCTATGTTACCCCATGACCTACATGTGAAGAATATAGCCACATTCTCAAGCACATTCAATATTTTGTCCTAAGTCTGTTTTCCTGTCCCTGGTGCTATCAAAGAAGACTATTGGAGCATGCCACTCACTGGATTGTGAAGGCGTAGAAAGACACCTTAAAACACAGCTCTGCATGAAGATGCCAGAATGTTCTTTGACACCTGATATTATGGTCATATGCCAACTTTCATACACTCACTAAATGAGCTCCCACTGAAGATGGGTGCATGTTTAAGGCACCATGCCTTGCCTACAATACTGTCCATTCAAAACACAAATACCTGCAAACTGACCATTAAATATAAATATAGTGAAAATGGTGAAACAAAGACTTGATTTACCCTGAGATTCCTTGTTCAGAAAGCAAAAATACCTCTCCTGATCCTTCTCATGGTGTGGCCCCAAACTCTAGACCTTTGCTCTTGCAGGTGATTTCTGTATTACAGAAGATGGCACAGAAACCTATGCGAGCCATTCTGTAATACCCATTCTGCTGCACACATTCCATACCTGCTGTGTATGAGGGTGACCATTCTTCATTTTCTTGAGGAAGTTGACCGACAAAGAGGCTCTTCCATACCTCTCAAAGTGGGTTGCAGACCCACCTCCAAAGGCAGGCTGGGTCCAAATGCTGTAAAACAAGGAGAGATGGATTCCACTATCACCAGTCCATATTTCACTACTCTATTCTGTCCAAGACTTGCACTAAATCAGTGAGCTAGTGCTTAGGCTGGAAAGAGCACTATATTTGTGCAATTGGGCATCTGAAGTCGCATCCATTAAACAAATATCACCCATAAGCCTTCTAAAATCTTCCTTATTTAAATGCTTTAAACTTTTTAGGTTTTGGTCAATGGTGTGTCTCCTGTCCAAACTTTCTCCAGGACTATCCAGAAATATAATCTGCTTGTTGGTGAGATACATTTCTGTCTATGTATATTGATGAGAACCAAAAATTCTTCTGCATGTACACTACAGTTCTAATTTCTGTTTCCCTCTTCCCAGAATACAACAATATAGAAATCTAGAAACACACTGACTACACAGAAGCCGATGACCCTAAACTCTTAAAGGTAACCCTAAACTCTTAAATGTGTGCTGTGCATTTTGCTGCCCTAAATATGATGCACCTGAAAACTCAGGGGCAGATTTATGAAAAGTGGAGCTGAACCTAGTGCAGCGGCTCCTTTCTTGCACCCCTTAGTGCACCCCTAACGCCACCATGTTTGCCCCGTATTTAAAATACGGCGCGTCATGACAGTAGTCAGAGGTACTCGAGTCATCATTTATAACGCTAGTCCGGTGCTTTGCTGGATTAGCATAAAACAATTTGATGCTAATCCTAAATAGCACCCTGAGGTCCATTGAAAACAATGGGACCCTCCCCTTAACGCCTGATCTTAGCAGGCATTAAAGGTGCCGATAAAAATGATGCAAAGAAATCTGCTAGATTTCTTTGCGCCATTTTTTCAGCCAACATAGCGCCGGAACGCCCATCTTGCATACATTACGCCTGGCATTGCGTTTTTAGC
Organism: Pleurodeles waltl; assembly: GCF_031143425.1. NCBI lineage: Eukaryota > Metazoa > Chordata > Amphibia > Caudata > Salamandridae > Pleurodeles > Pleurodeles waltl. The sequence goes on along the minus strand of NC_090441.1, from coordinate 145,077,377 downwards.
CTTCCAACGCCACATTAGTATAAATAAAATGATGCTGATGTGGCGTTGGAATGGCGCTTGGGGCTCTTAAATCTGGGCCTTGGTTCCAGAACTCTCAGCAGCAGTAATGCATTTTTGCTGCTGTAGAAAATCGCCCTTGCCTCTTCACATCACACTGTGAGCGGCTGGACTCTGCTGATTAATGCTATAAATTAAAGCAGCATATAAAATAAAAGCGAGGACATTAGTTTCCCTGGTTTTATTTGATTTTCATAACAGAGCTCCTATGGCAAGGAGAGGAACTGCAGCAGTGACAAGACGGAATAGCAGCCTGCCCGAGCCAGTGATTCCTGCATTAAAGTACTGCACCTTCTTGGATTCTGAAGCCTAATTTAATTTAGGGAACGCTTCCTCTGAGATTACATAAATGCAATACCATTAGAGCGCAGGTTATGACAGTGAGCACCACTTAAAACCAGATTTTCATTTGTTAGTTTCTGTTCCCCCTAGGACGATATTCATCTGTCACCCTCACGTTGTTCTATTTCTTTAAAGAACAGACAATTAGGTTATTAGCCGGGATAATTGCACCACGAGTTCATTTAACAAAGATCGTGATGTTTTCGTAACAGGACAGCTTAATTTTTCAACATTTGCACTTTAAAAAAATTCTACTGAAATGTAGTTCGTGCATGTTTTACTTTTGGTATAGCTAAGAATGAGAAAAATTTGCATGAGTATTCCACACAGAAAATATGTATTTTTGCGCCTGGAAAGCAGAGGTTCAGTAGGGGCGGGAGGATGCGAGGGACAAGATGCATTAAAGTTTAATTCTGAAGATGAAACAAAATGATCGTGTTGTGGGCAGGTTCATGGCCAAGTTTATAAAATTTATTTTTTTAGGATAGAGGTATTTTAGAGCAGCAAACAAGGATTTCATAAGTCTGCAGCCCAAATCATAAATAGTAAAGCAACAATCGAAAGACACAAGCGTTGGCAAAACCAGTAGTTCTGCTCTAAGCCAATTTGGATAAAGGATATGTTTTTTTGAAGCATGTGCCAAAAAAGTAAATAGAAGATAATAATGTCTTCTTTTGAATAAGATACTTAAGCTCTGTTTACATAATGAGACAAACCAGATGTAGGAAGATGAGGACTCAGAGTGAAAAAGATCATGGGTATGTAATCAGGGAAAGTTTTTAGCCTGTACTGAGAGGTCTCAAATGGCTGGTCAGGTGTCTTGGGTGCCCTTCAGGATATCCCTTATGCAGCCCTGCATATTGTAAACAAGAGTGGTGCAAAGATGCAGTCTTGCGGACCACCAGCTGGTGCTGGAAGCCATGGAACGTACCTACTCCCTCGGGTTGTTCCACCTCTTCCTGATGTCCTCCCTTGTGCACGGATAGCTGCCTACAGAATTCACCCAATCGACTATATTTTCCCACATCTCCATTTTCTTGGCAATTGAGGATCAATAGTCCACTGCATGTTTACAACGGGGGCCTGCATCAGGGAGGGTATCACACTAGGTGAATTTTTTATCTTTAGTGATATTGTGGAAAGTGGAAATGTACTGTAGTGCAGCAATAAACCACCTGTGACTGGCAGATTTAGGAATGCTAGTGTGGCATTGGCCTGATTAAGTTCATGGTCCGTCCGCCCCATACACTTGCCTTCTCAGTAATTACAGCCCTCCATCCAAAAGATTCTATCTGTCCACAGAGGAAATCCAGAGAAACTTGTTGCTGTACACTTGTTTTCTTTGAGGTATTGTTCAGATGTCTGTCTTGTAGTCAGAAGGCTAATGAAGATATTTTTTGTATATGGTACATAGTTTTCCCATGGAAGATGGTGAGGGCTTGTGCAAAACATTGGGTCATCAGCTGAGAGGGGTGGAAGTCCCATTCAAATACTAAAAACAATCCTTGTCAGAGTGACCCACAAAAAGTACTAACAAAACCTTTGCTTAAATCTTTGGTACATTGGCATAAAAGCAGTCATGCTGAACTTAGAGGCAAAGTGTAAATTATTTTTGCAGTGCTCAAACAACAATAAAGTGACAAAACAAAACAAGAAAAATCCCTAACAAATTCAGGAAAAAAGAGCTAAATGTAATGAATAAAATTACCCTAAAATGACTAAAATCTAATCAGGGGAAACTGAGTTATGATTTTTCAAAGTTTTAAGTGAAAATAGCTTCAAGAAGCACACATTGCCACATGCAGTTGTCTGGTTGCGCTGGACCAGGTAAAAGTAACAAGTCAGGCTGACTGCAGTGGAGTGGACCAGGTTAGAGTATTTTAAATGACAATTCCATTGAAAATAAACAGAATATCTCTATCTGATCCCAAACTGGCGTTAGCACTTATTAAATGTCATAAGGTAATCCAGTGTTATTTTTGTGGGAGTGATAGCCTTACACCAGTGGTTCCCAATCTGTGCGCCGCGGCACCCTGGTGCGCCGTCACAACTAGCCAGGGGCGCCGCACACAGTTTAACAACCACTGGCCTAACAGCTCCTCAAGGCAGAGGAGGATCACAAGAGGAGCTTCCAGGCTGAATGAAAGCAGCCTGTGCAGCAGTTGCTGTGTTATGTTGTGCGGCAAAAATCATTTGTGCTCTTGCGGCTCAACCCCTCGGAGGCACCAAGTGGTGCTGGAGCACCGGACTGGGGGGTGGCTAAACTGTGAGAGAGTTAGATAAACTAATATCAAGCGTAAGCCCAGTCTCGGATGATGGTTCCAGCTCTACTGCAATTATTTTATATAAGTGTTCCTGGTCAGTGCCTCTCGGGGCCCATCTCACACCCAGTGAATTTCCGATGAGAGAGCAGGTCAAAGACAAATATTTGCATTCAGCTCCAAAACGAAATTGAAACTGGCAGCAGCAGCCTCTAGTGATGTAACTCAGCAATAAAACCATTTTTTAATGTTATCTTGCGCTCCATATTCACATGTTTTAGGTAATATTACTTCTGGGGTTTTTTCATGCTGTTCGTGCTCACATCAGCTGCATGATCCTGTAGGGCGGCTGCTAGTGTATGTGTATAGCAGGGTGCGCTGCACTATCTCCACTAAGGCAGATCTTATCTTGCACGGAAGATGCTGTGGAAACCTCTTATCATGGCAGAGAATCATAAGACACATGATTTGACTCGAGGTATTTGGGCCACTCCCCAAGGTGGGTTGGTCTGATAGAGAAATGAACCTGTTACACTCTGCAAGTTTTTTTCACCTAGGTTTCAGGCGGTTCCATTGCTGATGCATTATCAGGAAATCCAAACCTTAAAAAACCTTCACTAACGCACCCTAAAAGCATTTGAATTTTCCAGACAATGTTGTATTTTTTTGAGTATTTATAGTGTCTGGGTCAGTTAAAGCTTATGGCCAGAGCTTCTCACAGTGCCTGTCCGTGGATAACAAAGAGGTGATCAGCCTGTCCACCCTTCGGCCTTTCTGCAGAGTGATGTTCACATATGTGGCAATAGCAACCTTTATTTTATATGAAAGTGTCTCAAGTAGTAATACATAGATGTTGAAATACTGGCAGTATGAAAAGAAAATGGTATGTTTACAGGTGAGGAGAGAGGGTGGGTGGTTGTGTGGTGAAGGGGGCCGCCCAAAATAGTTATTTAGGACACAGTAAAAAAACAGTGATGAAGAGGAAAGAGACAACATCTAAGGTGTGCAGAAGATGATTCCAGATGCAAGGAAAAACAGGGTGTAAGTGGCTAACAGTGAAACACAGCAGATGTGAGTATTTTAAAGAGACCACAGGAGTGATCGGATTGAGAAACTCCGAAGACCACTAGCCCTTTCACAAATCCTAGGAATGTTGAATCACATTTACATCTTTTCATGCTCTAAATATTTTCAAATGTTATTATTTGATTCACATAGTTGCTACTGTTATCAAGGGTTAGCAGTGCCAATAGGTCTGACTTGTTTCAAGCGTGTAGGGTTAGCAGTGCCAATAGGTCTGACTTGTTTCAAGCGTGTGTACACTTTTGGAATATATCTAGATACAAGTATAGAAAATTCACAGAGAGCACTTGAGTACTACTTACTGCTTTGATTTACTTGAAAGAAAATGCCACTCTAAGTGTCAACCATTTGACAGTAGAATGTCACTCACACACACACTAAAAAACCCAAAATGTCACACATAAGCAGGCTGACACCTTGGCACCAATGCACCATATGGCGTCACTAAGCAATTTTTATGCTTCATGATGGTTTGGGAACCTAGAAGACAGATGAAACATACACTCACACACAATCTCTCTCTCTCTTTTCCCCTGTCTACCTCTTTCTCCCCCTTCTCTCTCCCCCTCCCTTTCACTCTCTCTTCATCCTACCAAGCTTCTTTCCTCCACTTGAAGGGCTTTTTTTGAAGGGTGATTTCAGAGGCATCAGACACTTATTTCAGAAAAAGAAGGTGGGTGTTTTAAAATGTGTAGTCAGGCAAAATTGAAACAAAAACTGCAGGTTTCTCCAAAATATGCCTTAATAAGGCCACTGTGTTCTGCAATCCTTCACAGGTGGGGGGGGGGGACCGAACTGCCTCAATGATGTTGCAGTGCATAATGATTATAATACTTTCACCGTCTTCATCCCAACTATTTTCAGGGAGGAAAATGGAAGCACACCCAAAGCCAGGCTTACATCCCCCACCTGCCAAAAAACCATAAGATAATGGTGAGCCACGGCCAATGGCCAATAGGTCAAGGGAGCCACAGGTCAAACAAGTTTGGGAACTACTGCCTTACACCATAGAAAAAGGACCTTAGGATTTTTTTCTCATTGTCAGGAAATGTAAAACTTAAACATGCACATCCTTCTTTTCAACTACTATGCACCCTGCCCTGTGAGCATTTATGGCCTACTTTAAGAGTGACTTATAAGTATTAAAAAAGGAAGATTCAAGCCTGGCAAAAGGTTTGGTTTGTCAGGTCAAAAGTGCAGTGTAAAGCTGTATTACTGGCTGCAGCAGCAGACTCGAGTCATGTTTTAAAAGGCTACTCCAGTGGGTGGCACAATGAGTGTGAAAACCCACTAGTAGCTTTCAAATTAGAGGCCCTGGGTACATGTGCTGCCTTTTACTAGGAACTTATAAGTGAATCAAATGTACCCATCAGGCTGATTTTACAATGTTTTACTGAGAGAGAATAAGTACTTTACCACTAGTTAGCATGGGAAAAGTGCACAGGGTCCTCTAAACCAACAAAAATGAGTTCAGCAGAGGTAGGCAGAGGAAGGCAAAACTCTTGGGGTGGCCATGAGGAAAGGGCCAGGTCCAACAGCTTGGGTTCGTTCCACTTTCGTCTCTTAACTAAAATATTTTAAAAAGCTTCTTAGCTATCATGTTTTAGTTGAACCTTTTGATAAATATCGTGGTAATACCAAGAGGGTGTAACACAATTCCTGCAATTCATCATTGAAGTGGCTAGAGGTTTTGTGGTAAAGATGGCAAACTCTTTATTAGCAATGAGGTTTTCAACAGTGAAATCTTTGTTTGTAAATATGTGCTTTTTTACAAAAATAGTCAGCTAGCAGAAAAGGTGGAGTTAACAGCATGACGAATTCCAGCAATTACCTCCAAGTTGTAATATAGTTGTGCAGGAGATATTTCAAACCACTTAAGCACACAATTTTACTGTTGCACCACTATACCACCTGCTGCTAAATGTGGATGCTTCTAGGCAGGGAGCAACATCCCTACTTTACCAGAGATAAATGTTTTCAACATAAACAAATTGGGCAGTAACATCAGAGACAGTTATCATAGCAATTGGTGGTGCTCCCCTGATTGCGAATTCTTATGAAAAAGTGTGATTCTAACAGGCAGGTAACTGTTTATCTAAGCACTTTGTCGACAGTTGAAGCATAACAGTGGGAAGATTTGAAATTGGCCTATTGAACTGCTACATTTTTCACATAACTCCTTGAAGAGCATTAGCGAAAAGCACACGTCCTCCGCCCTTTATCACGCTGCACAGATCATTCATCAAGGTCAAGGATGGCTTACTAATGTCACCTAATTTGTCTATCTTAATTATTTTGGATGTCTGTGCTGCATTTGGCTGCGGAGATAATAATAAGGATCATGTATTCCGTTCATAATCTTCCCACTCAGCCAAGGTTGCCCCAGGCACTCCACAAAGCACTATAGGAAATAAAGAAGCTGGCATGATCAGTACAACAGGCAAGGGCATCGAAGGGAAAGTGTCAGAAAATAGAGAATGTGGGAGGTGATAAAGACATGTTTAAATTCAGAACAATGATTGAAGTTACATCCCCCTTGGGCTACTCCACGTTTATCAACAGGCTCTGCTCTCGGGTGTTTTTCTAAAATGGTGATATAGACCTGAGCACAGTGCTTAAATTGTGCTATTTCCGGTGCTGAGCACCGGCACTTATTTTTGAGGGCCCACGCTTAGTTTTCTGTCTCAAGCATTTACTGCCAGCAAAAGACACGTGGGAAAGACGGAGGAAGAGAAAAATGAAAAAGCGTCAGAAAGGGGAAAATCAGGAAGCTGCAAGAGTGAGCTGAAGGGGCAGGGAGTGGCTGTAAATGGACTGAAGAGGCCCAGGTGGCTTCAGGATTACCTGCCTCAGTATTCCGTGCTCGCACTTTTAATTGCAGCAGCCGCGTGTTTAAGAGGAGGGCTTTGATCACCGGCACCTTTTTATTTACAAATTAAACAGTGCCTGAGCAGAAATGTTTGAGAGTGGGAACATACCTGAGGAGTAAGCTGCGTTGCAGGGAATAATTTAAATAAGCAGGGGGTGTGGGGGTAATTTCTCACAGACACTGCCCAATAACCGTTCTGAATCTCTTTAGATACCTAGAGGTCGGGAGTGGGATCATTTGAAAATCACCATTTGTTCCTGCACTCTCTAAATACTGCCGAAAGCCAGCTCATACTGATGGTGCCTGGGCAATGATTCTCATCCTATTTAAGTCTCATTGTAAATGGGGGTTACCTGAAAAACGTGGGATTACAACACGCACCTCCCCACGCCCCTAGTGCTTCTGTCGTTCATTAGCCAAAAACAAAAGCAAAAACATGCCCAGAATCCTAATCCTAGTCAGAGAGCTGAAGTGAATGCTAAAAGATGGGACAGGGGCTGATTTAAGAGTTTGTTGGTAATGGAACTCCTGTGTGAGGCGCTTGCGCGTGGCAGAATCTAGGTAACAATACTCATTGACTGATTATCTAGAAACTAAATGTGGGAACACATCCTCATGCTTTGTCTATAAGTTACGTCCTGACAGAACAGCCGATTTATAAATATAATTGAAGCACTATGTCAGTTGTGGGTTGGAGAGCCACTGACTTTGGGGCATGATAACTTGTCAAGACAATCACTTTGCTTAACAAGGACGCTGTCTTAGAGCAAGCAGAAATTCAGTGACCCTGCAGCCCAGAGGAATCAGTAGTGGAGACATCAGATCCTGAAACCAGGTACTGTTACTTAGGGCCGTTTTCCCACGTCCACCAACCTCAAAAGAAGTTGAACACTGCGTCTGAGAGACGCTGATCTCGGCACCACACTAGGTGGCCAATACACTGTGGAGCAGGTTTACTTACTTGTCAGGCAACGCAATGCAGCAAGGTAACTTGCTTGCTGCTCTGTGTGGCCTGGAAGAGAGACAGCGGAAATGTGCCATATAAACTAAGATATGGCACATTTCTGCTGCTTCATAAAAACAGTCTCATCAGACACTACAAATGTAGAAGCTCCCAGTTCGAGCCCTCTTGGAGAACAAAAGGTTCAAATTCACACAAATCCACTTGAACCAGAAAGCTCCTTTTGGGGCCAAGGTCAATTATATATCTTTACTGTTAGAAATGGGGTCTTTGGTTGTCAGTCAGGTTACCCCCTTTTAAAGCATGGACCCTCACTCTAGTCAGGGTAAAAGAGAATCACCCTCAGCTAACCCTGCTTACCCCCTTGGTAGCTTGGCAGAGCAGTAGGCTTAACTTCAGAGTGCTAGGTGTAAAGTATTTGTACCAACACACACAGTAACTTAATGAAAACACTACAAAATGACACAACACGAGTTTAGAAAAATAGGAAATATGTATCTAAACAAAACAAGACCAAAACAACAAAAATCCACAATACACAAGTCAAGTTATCAATTGAAAATCAAAAAGATTCTTTAAGTAGTTTCAAACACACACTAACGCTGTCAGTGTGAAAAAGTACCTTTGGCGCATCAACCCCATAACCCCACACGGGCAAGTGCGCATCAAAAAGGGTTTGCGAGGCGTTGATTCCACTCACGAGCGGGACCGTGCGTTGTTTCTCCTTTCGCTGGGTCGGGCGCGTCGTTTCTTCTCTCCACAGGAGAGCGATGCGTCGATCAGGTCAGCACTCTCGGGTCCGGGCAGGCATTGCATTGTTTTTCCACGCACATCGGTACTTGAGTCGGAAATCCAGCCGCACAATGATCCGAAAACCCTGCAGCGCGGGTTGTGGTCTCCCAGCCTCTGTCAGCGATGCTGCACGTCGTTTCTCCTGCTCCGATTCTTCGGTCGTGTTCCCGGCGTGCGTCGTTTCTCAACTGCAGAGCCGGCAGCGCATCGTTTCTTCAGCCGCAGAACGGAGTAGCGTTGATCTTTTCCCTGCACGGCGCTCTGTGCGTGGATTTCCTTGTCTTCAGGCTGCCAGCTTCTCCTTTCAGGGTCCCAGGAACTGGATGGGCACCACAGGGCAGAGCAGGAGTCTCTCCAGAGACTCCAGGTGTTTGGCAGAGAGAAGTCTTTGCTGTCCCTGAGACTTCAAACAACAGGAGGCAAGCTCTAAATCAAGACCTTGGAGATTTCTTCTCAAGATGGAAGGCACACAAAGTCTAGTCTTTTCCCTCTTACTCTGGCAGAAGCAGCAACTGCAGGATAGCTCCACAAAGCACTGTCACAGGCAAGGCAGCACTTCTCCTCAGCTCTTCAGCTCTTCTCCAGACAGAGGTTCCTCTTGCTTCCAGAAGGGTTTCCAAGGTCTGTGGTTTTGGGTGCCGTTTTATACCCAATTTATCCTTTGAAGTAGGCCTACTTCAAAGTAAAGTCTCCTTTGAATGTGGAATCCTGCCTTGCCCATGCCAGGCCCCAGACACTCTCCAGGGGGTTGGAGACTGCATTGTGTGAGGGCAGGCACAGCCCTTGCAGGTGTAAGTGACCACTCCTCCCCTCCCTCCTAGCACGGATGGCTCATCCGGATATGCAGGCTACACCCCAGCTCCCTTTGTGTCACTGTCGAATGTGTGAGGTGCAACCAGCCCAACTGTCAAACTGACCTAGACAGGGAATCCACAAACAGGCAGAGTCACAGAAATGGTATAAGCAAAAAAATGCTCACTTTCTGAAAGTGGCATTTTCAAACACACAATCTTAAAATCAACTTTAGTAAAAGATGTATTTTTAAATTGTGAGCTCAGACACCCCAAACTCCACATGTCCATCCACTCCCAAAGGGAATCTGCACTTTAATCAGATTTAAAGGTAGCCCCCATGTTAACCTATGAGAGGGACAGGCCTTGTAACAGTGAAAAACGAATTGAGCAATATTTCACTGTCAGGACATATAAAACACATTACTATATGTCCTACCTTAACCATACACGGCACCCTGCCCTTTGGGCTACCTAGGGCCTACCTTTGGGGTGTCTGACAAGTAGGAAAAGGGAAGGCTTAGGCCTGGCAAGTGGGTACATTTGCCAATTCTAATTTACAGTCAAAACTGCACACACAGACACTGCAGTGGCAGGTCTGAGACATGCTTACAGATCTACTTATGTGGGTGGCACAACCAGTGCTGCAGGCCCACTAGCAGCATTTGATTTACAGGCCCTGGCACCTCTAGTGCACTTTACTGGGTACTTACTAGTAAACCAAATATGCCAATCATGGATAAACCAATTACATACACATTTTGTAAAGGAGCACTTAGCACTGGTTAGCAGTGGTAAAGTGCCCAGAGTAACAAAAACAGTAAAATCAGAGTCCAACACACATCAACAACCTGGGGAACAGAGGCAAAAAGTTAAGGGAGACCACGCCAAGGATGAAAAGTCTAACATTTACTATGGGATATTGTTAGACCTGACAGCCTCAGGGTGGTCACCCCTAACTTTTTGCCTGCCTCCCTCCACTTTTGAGATACTGTTTTTGCTGGTTTTTAGACTCTGCACCCTTTACCACTGCTAACCAGTGCTAAAGTGCATATGCTCTCTCCCTTTAAACATGGTAACATTGGATTACACCCAATTGGGCTATTTAATTTACTTATAAGTCCCTTGTAGAGTGCACTATATGTACCCAGGGCCTGTAGATTGAAAACGACTAGTGGGCCTGCCGCACTGATTGTGCCACCCACTTGAGTAGCCACTTAACCTTGTCTCAGGCCTGCCATTGCAAGGCTGTGGTGTGCAGTTTCACTGCCAATTCGACTTGGCATGGAAAAGTACTTGCCAAGCCTAAAACTCCCCTTTTTCTACATATAAGTCAAGGTGAGCCCTAGGGCAGGGTGCTGTGTAGGTAAAAGGCAGGACATGTACCTGTGTAGTTTACATGTACTGGTAGTATAAAACTCCTAAATTCGTTTTTACACTACTGTGAGGTCTGCTCCCTTCATAGGTTAACATTGGGGCTGCCCTCATACATTGCTTGAGTGGTAGCTGCTGATCTGAAAAGAGTAGGAAGGTCATATTTAGTATGGCCGGAATGGTAATACAAAATCCTGCTGAGTGGTAAAGTTGGATTTAATATTACTATTTTAGAAATGCCACTTTTAGAAAGTGAGCATGTCTCTGTAGTTACATCTTTCTGTGACTTACAATCCAAATCTGGCTGGGTTTAGTTGATGGCTCCTTGTGCATTCACTCAGACACACCCCAAACACTGGATACTCAGTCACACTTGCATACATCTGCATTTTGAATGGGTCTTCCTGGGCTGAGAGGGTGGAGGGCCTGCTCTCACAGAAAGGACTGCCACACCGCCTACTAGGACCCATTTGGGTATAAAAACAGGGTCTCTGCCCTACCAACTCAGACACTTCCTGGAGAAGATACCTGAACCAGAACCTGCACCCTGACAAGAAGAATTGCCTAGCTGCCCAAAGGACTCACCTGACTGCTTTCTGAAGAGGACTGATGCCTTGCTGTTGCCCTCCTGTCTTGCTGCTCTCATGCTGTGCTGCAGAAGTGCTCTCCAAGGGCTTGGATAGAGCTTGCCTCCTGTTCCCCAAAGTCTCAGGACCAAAAAGACTTCTCTCCTGCAGCTGAAATCCCCATGCATCAAAACTTTGACGCACAGCCTGCCAAGACTGACGCACAGCCTGCTTGTGGTGAAAAATTCACCGCACGCCGAGACTGGAATGACGCAGTCCCGACTTCACAACAGAAGATAGACGCAGCGCCAGCGACACAACCGGAACTTCGACGCACGGCCCTACTGGATCGACTCAAGCTGGCTCAGAATGACGACGCCCGACTTCCTGAGAGGAATCGACGCAGCACCTGCAGTGCAGAAGAAAATTCCATGCATCGCCTACCGAAATTGATGCAGCCCCTGTGACTTCGCTCCGCAAGCCCAGTATTCAATGCATCGCCTCCGGGGCGTCTAAAAACCCTGCAACCTGAAGGGGATCCAAGTCCGTGCAGCAGAAATCGATGCAACGCCTTCCTGCCTGTGGAAAATAACGATGCAAGTCTGTGTGCAAAGGGGTGAAACCGACGAACACTCACCGTTTTCCATGCACCTCCTCCTCTGCGGTCCCTTGCAAGGATTTTTCAACGCAAACCAGGTACTTTGCCCTGCAAGAGACACTTGTTGTTTCTATGAGAACTTAAGGTACTTTTTATTGCTTTTACAGTAATATTTCAACTCTAAGACATTTGATATCACTTTCAGTGATATCCCTACATTTGCTTATTTCATCTTTAATTGTTTGACCTGCATTCATCCAGATAAATATATATTTTTCTAACACTGTGTGGTGTTTCTTGTGGTGTTATATTGTGGTATTGTATTATTTATTGCACCAATACTTTACACATTCCCTTCTAATTGAAGCCTGACTGCAGTGCCAAGCTACCAAAGGGTGGACACAGGATAATTTGGATTGTGTGTGACTTACCCTGACTAGAGTGAGGGTCCTTGCTTGGACAGGGGGTAACCTGACTGCCAACCAAAGACCCCTTTTCTAACAGATATGTATTTCACCATTATATTCTCTCAATGAATATAGTGTGTGTGTATGTTGATCAATCTATATATATATGTATATATATATATCCATATAGAGTTATCTCAATTAGGTATAACTCATGTCCTAAAGTAACTGTAACTACTGTGAGAGCAAGCGCTCTGATTGGCTGCCAGCAACGTGAGAAAAGTGTTTAGAGAACTCGGGGACTTAGTCCCCTGTCTTAAAGTTGTAAAAAAGTGACCCCCTGCAGGGCCAAAAAAGAAAAAAAATGGCAAAAAAATACTTGAACCCACAAGACATTCGAGGATCAAAAAAAATGGTGGCTAGGCTGCTTTTAGTTATTATAAGCCCCTTGGGCTCTGTTTATAAAGGGGCCCCTCTCCCTGAGCCACCAAAGGCCCCAGGAAGCCCACCCACAGGGCCAAAATGAGTTGGTATGGGAAGGGGGAGATGCAGCCCACTCCTTTAGCCATTAGAGGCCCCAGGAAGCCCTTCCACAGGGCCAAAAGGATTTTGTATGGGAACGGGGAGACGCAGCCCACTCCTTGAGCCATTAGAGGCCCCACGAAGCCCATCCCCAGGGCCCATCTTGTTATTTATGGGGAGGGAGGGGGTAGTGTAGCCCTTCCCATTCCATGCCTCAAGATGCCCCAGGAAGCCCACCCCCAGAGTGGACATTGATTTTCATGGGGAAGGGACCGATTCCCTAAGCCTACGTGGAGCCCTCACCAATGGCCATGTACAGAATGTTGTTGGCTGTGTGGTGGGGTGTTGACAGCTAAGCCCTTCAGCCAGCCCCCTGCATGCACATCCAAAGGGGGGGTGCATTTATGTATGGTAATTAAGTTTTATTTTACATACATAGAAAATCTTTGTAAAAAAGCAACGGTTAAAGTAACATTATAGTTAAGTGAATTTTCAGTGACAACATTAACATTTTAGGCTACAAAACATAGAAATTCACCAGTTATAGTTAGCAGGGTTAACTATAACTTGCATCCCCACCATGCACTACTTATGACCTCACAAATGACATCCTTAATGACATGTTCTATGACATCATTTATGACATTACTTATAACATGTCAAATTACATCATTGATGACATCACTGATGATATCGCTGAAGACATCATCCAAGCTTCATTTTCCTGCATATTGCTGTATAAATTACTATGGCCCACATTCCAACTCTGGCGGTCGGTGTTAAAGTGGGGGTAATACTGGCAACAGGCAGGCAGTAAAAACAATGGGATCACGACCACGGCGGAAACCGCCAACACAGACAGCCACTTTAACACTCCGACCACCACAGCGGTAGTAACAAACACTGCGGCGTAACCACCAACAGCCAGCCTGAAGACAATGTACTGCCCAACCCATCACAACCTGCCAATCCGCCAGCTTTTCCAGGGTGGTACCAATGCCATCAAAAGCACGGTGGAAACAGGACTTGCAAGGGAAACCACTCACCTCTCGACACTCAACGAAGAACCAGGACGCCATGGAGCCCGAGCTGCAGGTCCTGCCCATGTTGGTCTACCTCCTCATCTACCAGGAATACGAAAGGTGGTGGCGACGACCACAGTGAGTACTGCACCTAGTACACAGGGGATGGAGGGAGGAAAAAGAGAGTGACACACACACGCAACGCCCCCACCCCCACCCTCACCCACACCATACACACAAACACATGCAACAACATTACATTTACATCCCGTAACCCCCTGAAAGAACACAAGGACCAAAGGAATTGAGTTAAACAGTGATATTTTAGAAATAGGCAGATATACGTAATAAATAGAAAAACAGTATTTACAAAAATATACAATATGTACATAAGACGGTACATTATCCATTCAAAATGTCCATGGCCCACTGGGCCAAAAATCATGGGCCAAGCCCACACTTAACTTCCGCCTCAATATGGAGAGAACACTGCAGGGGCATCAGGTCGAAAACACACAGTCACCTCATGGGATGGGGAATGGGGGGCACCTCAGCCGGAAGGTGGAATAATGCCACTGCTCCTCGAGGGGGCTCCACTGCTTGGTCCTGGGGAGTACAAAGCCACAGTCTCTCAAGTCTCTCAAGTGGGTGGTTTGCCCACTGCTTAGTCCTGGGGAGTGCAAAGCCACAGTCTCTCAAGTGGGTGGTTTGCCCACTGCTTGCTCCTGGGGAGTGCAAGGCCACAGTCTCTCTAGTGGGTGGTCTGCCCACTGCTTGGTCCTGGGGAGTGCAAGGCCACAGTCTCTTAAGTGGATGTCTTCTTCCAACGGTCCTGGAGAGGGCTTTGTGCCCAGTGTGCTTCATTCTGCCAAGGATAGGGTGAGTGGATGCATATCTCCACTGGTTCTGGAGGGGGTCTTGTGCCCAGTGATGCAACACTTGGGGTGCAATTCACAGTCCCTCACCTGGGTGTCTGATGCACAAGATTTGCAGGGAACAGGTTGCGTGATAGTCCATGGAGGCAGGGCTAGACTCCATCCTGCGGCGGCTATGGCTGCAAACTGGTGGTAGTCCCGGTGCTGGTGGGGGTGCTGCCAGTGATGGTGGGAGGCACCAGCCCTTCTCCTGCAGCCTCGGATGGCTGCCCACTGGGGCTACTGCTGCTTACAGTAGTGGTTCTAGCGGCGGTGCAGGTGGCGGTGCTTGCATCGGTGCTAGCGGTGGGGCTGCTGGTGGTGCTGGCCGCGGTGCAGGTGGCGGGGCTGCTGGTTGTGCTGGTAGCCACCAGTCCTTCACCTGCAGCCTCCGACGGCTGAAATGCCTTGCCTGTTTTTTTCTGCCCCTTCCTCACCTTGGCAGATGGTAGTGTAACCTTGGGTCTGGCAGCTGGAGTCTTTGAGGTGGCCTTGCTGGGTGCTCCTTGCCCTTGCTGCATGCTGTCCCCCTCTTCACCTTGGCAGGTGGTGGAATGGTTTTGTCCTTTTGCAGGGGTTGGTGGCACACTGGCTGGGCTGACGGGTGCCCCCTTTGAGCCTCTGTGAGCTGCAGGAACCACAGCGGACGTCGGCTTGGTGGCTGAGGTGCTGGCCTGGTTTCTGGACATCCTGGCCCCAGGGGGAGGATGAGAGGGGAGGGGTAGGGAAGAGGTTGCCAGGAAAAGCTTCTTAGAGACACTGGGGCAGGAAGAGGGAGAGGGCTTGGGAGTGGAGGAAGAGGGAGTGGTTGTAGGAGGTGTCTGTCTGCTGAATTTGGGTGTAGGTGCATGGGCTGGATGCTGTTGTGAGATGCATGGCTCTTGGGTGGGTGGGTGCTTGCGTTTGTGTACTTTGGGAGGGGGGGTCACAGACACACTGGGAGAGGACACAGGGAACGTGTGCATGGATGTGGGGGTGGTCACTGACCATGAGGGGTGTGTTGTGATGGACGTGCTGGTGATGGAGGTAGTGGATGAGGATGTAGTGCATGCAGGTGTGACTGGGAGGCAGACGCTACTGGGAGGGAGGTGGAGGACGAGGAGGAGGGGTACACAGTGGAGGCAGTGGATGTTGGTGTGTCTGCATGGGGATGGTGTTTGTGTGAATGCCTGTGAGATGAAGTGTGATGCTTGTGTTTGCCTGAGCCATTTCTGTGTGTTGATTTGGGTGAATGCTGGTCTGAAGGTGTGCTTGGGATAGGCTGGGGTTGAGGGGATTGGGTCTGGGTAGAGGAAGTTGGAGGAGGGCGGCTAGAGACAGGGACAAGGGCAGCCATCAGGGAGGAGGCCAGAGCCTGAAATGCTCTCTGTTGGGCCACCACCCAGAATGAATGCCCTCCATGTATGCATTTGTTTGTTGCAAATGCCTCTCAACATCCTGGATGGCATTCAGAATGGTTGAGCACAACAGTGAGGGATCTCAGGAGGTCAATAGCCTCCTCACTGAGGGCAGCAGGGCTGACTGGGGCAGAGCCTGAGGTGCCTGGTGCGAAGGAGATGCCCACCTTCCTGGGTGAGCGGGCGTGGGAAACACGCTGAGGGGCTGCTGGGAGGGCAGTGCTGGTAGGGGAGGTGGCGGCTGTACCTGTTGTTGGGGTGGGCACAGAGGTGTCCGCCACCACCAGGGAGCTTCCATCGGAGGAGGAGTCGCTGTCTGTGGTCTCCACTCCTGTCCCCGTGGTGGTGCTCCCCTCGCCCTCCGTCCCACTGGTGCCCTCACTCTCAGTGGATTCGGCCTCCCGGTCCATGTGGAATGCAGCTCCCTCCATCGCTGGGGCCTCTGCTCCTCCGCCAGATGATGCTAATGCACACAAGGACAGGGTGACAATACAAAAAGGAGGCTGAGAGACAGAGGATACACTTGGTCAGTGCCAGCAACACCACTACCGTTGGCGTACACAACACACAGGGAGCAGCCCTATGCACTAGGCCATACACTACCAGTTACTAAGATAGTCACCAGCCCATGGGGTACAATGCCTAAAGCCATTAGCTGCACACCTGAAACCCACAGGACCCTGCCCAGTAGTAGATGTCCACTAACACTATTGGGGTTGGAGTGCTTCAGAGCCTACCCTGCCATCTTTGCCCTGGGCTAGGGGCACCCATAGCCCACATCCCCCACCCAGGTAACTCTTAACGCATGCAAAATCAGTATTCATAATCTGTACTCACCCCCTTGTGGCTGCTGTGATGCCTTTAAGCACCCATCCAACTCCGGATAGGCCACCGTCATGATGCAGAACATCAGGAGGGTCATGGTGCGATGGGCACTCCTTCCTCGTTGGGAGGACAACCCCTGCTGGGCCTCCGTCATCTTCTTTGCCCAGCGGCACAGGTCCTCCTACCTTTTGCGGCAGTGGGTGCTCCGCCTGCCAAAGACCCCAGGGTCCGCACCTCCTTGGCGATGGCACGCCAAATATCCTTTTTCTGGTGGTCACTGACCTGCATGAAAAGACAGCAGAAAAGGGAATTAGTCAACCGTCCGGACCGTCACACTTATGGCCCACCAGATCCCTCCCTTCCCATGACGCACATACATTGACCACCATATATGCAGCACTCTGGCCAGGATGCCCCTGCCTCCCGTAAATGTGGCTTACACACACAGCAATACATACATTCATGGCCCACGCATCATGCTCACAGTGTACTCACCTGTTTGCCTGGAGGACCGTAGAGTAACGTGTACTGGGGTAGGACCCCATCCACCAGTTTCTCCAACTCCTCAGTAGTGAAGGCAGGGGCCCTTTCTCCAGACAAATGAGCCATTGTCACTTCCAGACACAGGTCACAGCAGCACTTGCAGTATAGGCCCTCTCCTGTTGAAGTTCAGGTAGCAAGTGAGTGAACGGATAGAAAATGGCGGTCACATCCACGGCGGAGCGTACCATCACCGCCGGCGTACATCACCATTGGCTCCTGGTACCCATAGGGCCCAACGATAACCAATACAAAGTTGCGCAGCGTTCTTCGACCGCCTACCGCGACGGTGCACAACGCCAGTGGAATTACCTCATTTCCACTTGTCCCTCCTCACAGGTCAGGCAGCTGCCATTTCAGGGGGGCACAAGGCATGGCACCTAACTGCGTCACAGCTGACACTGGCACAGCAACTGATTCTCAGATTTACATATTGGTTCTGTAAAGGAAAAATTGCATCATTAGTGCAATAGATGTGTGAATATGACCCTCTGATCACCGTTTTCTTCCATAGGCTTCAACCGCTAAATATGAGATGGCGGCATCCTCTGGTGTGCAGACCCCTGGTGGACCTTGTGACAATGGAGGACAGACACATAATCATAACCTACAGACTTGATCAGGCCACAGTTGATGAATGTGCAAATGGTGTGTTTGGCGGACCAGTACATCTCCCATGTGAATGCCAAATATCCTGGCTCTGTGTATGACGCCTATATCTTGAGGAATAGCAGCATCCCTTATGTGATGTGGCAACTCCGGAGGCACCGGTTGTGGCTAATAGGTGAGCCCAAGGTCCCTACCCAGTATATGTTGGTGTCTGGGTACAGGATTGTCCCTAAGGATTAGTGTGTGTCTAACAGTTGTCCCTCGATATTTGCAGGGGACTCTGGTTACCCCAACCTCTCATGGCTACTGACCCCAGTGAGGAATCCCAGGGCAATGGCAGAGGAACATTACAATGAGGCACATAGGCGTACAAGGGGGATTATTGAAGGCCAGGTTCCTGTGTCTCCATCTGACAGGTGGATCCCTCTACTACTCACCCAAGAACGTGTGCCAGATCATCGTGGCATGCTGTATGTTGCACAACCTGGCCTTGAGACGCCAGGTGCCTTTTCTACATATCCCCAATGATGTTGGGGATATGTCCCATTGTATAGAAATCAGCTTTCACTTTGGCCAAATCCTCCACCTGGGAGAAAACGATGTAGCTGCGCATGTGTTTAATCAGGGTGGACAACACTCTGGTCAGCACAATTGAGAACATTGGCTGAGACATTCCTACTTCCAAACCCACTGTCACTTGGAAGGAGCCAGTTGCCAGGAAATGGAGCCAAGAGGTGAGATCCCAGTGGGGTGACGGATAGAAGATGTCAGGTCAGGTTCCAATTGGGCACACAGCTCTGTGATTGTGGCCCTGTCAAGTCTATAGGTGAGGATGATGTGCCAAGTCCACCAGGGGTCTGTACACGGGGGGATGTTGCCATCTCCTATTCATCCACAGCAGTTGCAATCTATGGGGCAAAACGGTGAGCAGCTGGTCAGTATCTCATAATTCTAACCACTACACTTCATTACATGTTGTGATTGTAACAGTATATTGTTGGATGGGTCCAAATGGTGCTTATGTGTACTGCGACGCAGTTAGGAGCCATGGCCTTCCCCCCCCTGAAATGGCGTCCGCCTGTCCTGTATCATTGTTTTAAGAGAGCACAGCAAACGAGCATAAACCTAGTCACAGCAATGGTCCTCTGCACACTGGACCTCCATGGTTGCAGTGTAGGGGATGAGGTTTGGGACATGAAAGGTATGTATCACTGTGTTTGTGTTATTTGTATAGCACATTTCTAGTTGAAAGACAGAAGAGAACTGTGGGTGTATGTAGAAGCACTTGTGCCTGTGTATCTGTGCATGTGCAACACCACATGGACCACAGATCTGAAGTATATTAATATATTTCTCGGTTTCCCATAGGATTATTTAATTGATACAGCGAGTCACTACATTTTATCTTTTTTCCTCACATTTACCTTGTTACGTACGCAGGGTCCCCAACTGAGGCTTATCAAGGCCTCTTTTGCTTACCGTCATTTACTGGATCGGCTTTCACCTACTGCCAACCATCCAACTCCTTACATCGGTCCCACCCACTACTTACCTTCCTGGCCAACTGGCCCAGGTATGATTGTTTACCTCCGTACCCAACTCTTGTATGAACTTACCTTCTTTCTCCTATTACTTCACCGTCTTGGCTTCACCTAGATATCACTTCTCTTGGGGATAGTATTGGGTGTTCATTATCACAATCCTACACACGGCTTCGAATAATAAGTTGCTCTCTTCTTCTTCACTTTTTTCCTCTTCCTAGGTGTCCTTTCATTTACACATGGGACTTTTGCTCACAATTTTCACTATGGTTTGCCATGCCTACCCAATCTGACGTCACGAATATGAATACGTGTACACACTCACATGGGTAAATTATTACACGGGCACCTGTCCCTTTGGACTTAGACCAAGCCTATTTACCCATGTTTACTCCCACATATTGTGTACACCATTTATTGTTTTACAGCCTTGAAAAAGTCACTTGTGTGACGAAACACGTGTTGGCTGTTCTTGGATGACTATGTCAATTTGTGGCGAATTGGGCCAACAAATAAAGACACTTACATCACCAACTGAGGACTCTTCAGATTTATTATCCACGTCTACAAACTGAACACCAGGGACACTTGTCCTCTATTTGAACTGTGACTGTACTGTTCTGTGTGCCGGGGTCATTCTGCTGCCAATTGGGACAACTTAGGTGCCCATACTTCTTGCAGCAACCAGAGTCACCCACCCCCTCCCCAGGTAGCTAGTATACCTCTCTTCTGGGGTTAACCGGTGTGTTGTGCCCACCATGCAATTTTCCCCCAGCATTTCCTACTACAAGTAGGACAGGGACGTGCTTCACCCCCGGTAGACAGTGGGGAAGCATCCAGAATCCTTTGGCCCAGCACGGGGAGACAGCAGAGCCAAGGGGGAAAAAGCAAAAAGTTTCAGGATTTTGCCCCAAGGACAGCCATGTCCAACAGAGTTAAAAAAGAAAAGGTTAACAAGCTTTAGAATACAAGAATTAAGGACCAGGCTTTGAATTTTGCGGACAGATTAGTGTTGGAGTGGCAAAGAACATTACCTAGCTGTGGCGCTAGGCTACCTCACACAACTGGGGTACCATTTGTATCGATACATGTATCAAAATGCTTGGTGTTAAGAAATTTGGGAGCACCAGAGATTGTGTAAGCTTTTATCATGGAATTGTGAGGAAAATGTGTGTATTTTTTGCCCATGGTTGAGGTTTGAAGGCCACTTCAGCTCGGAAAACATAATTGGATCGCACAAGGCACACCATTCTTGACTCCCCTGGGTGTCTAGTTTTCATAAATATCTGTGTTTGGTAGCTTTCCATGGGCGTCGGCCAAACCCAAGCCCAAAATAGTCAGTTTTGATCTGTCTATGTTACATTTTGGGGCCTTTCCTGTCATTGGCACTAGGCGTGCCACACAAGTGTGACACAAATGACCCCTTGCTGCCTTCAGAATTGTGTTACTTTTCAGACATGTATAGTTTTTGGGATCACCCATCGGTTTCCCGCCTGTCAGAATAGCAAGTAGTATGAAACCATAAAAATTAAGAAAATGGACTACCCATTAGAAAAATCCAAAAACTATGGCAAAAGAGTTGTTTATTTGATATAATTCTGCTTGTTTCAGAAAGCTGGGAAGATGGATCCTAGCACAGCAAACCTTTTGTTGATGCCATTTTAAGGAAAAAAAGGTTTCTTGCACCATACGTCCTTTCCATTGTTCCTAAAAAATAAAAACAAAAATGATCTACATTTTGGGTATTTTTCAGTTCCCCTTCAGGGGAAGCCACAAACTTTGAGTACCTTTAGAATTGCCAAGATGTTCCGATAAAGGACACAAATTTGGCATGGATAAATTTTATGGAAAAAAAAAGTATGAAGGTTTAAGCATGAACTTCCCCAAACACCAAAAAGAGACTATTCATCAGGAGGAAAGCTCATAAAGTCTAATGATTAAAAGAGGGTATAGCACTAGTCGAAGCAAGCCGGCTCTGATGTTACACCTATTGCACCATGCAGTTCAGATTGCTCCACCGGTAAGCTATAAATAAGTTATGGTTTGCATTTTTTCTTGCTCTGAAATTGCAGATTTTTCTCTTTGGCAAAGCTTGGAAAACATTCTCTTGGCCCTCCCTTTTGCAAAGTTTTTTGGTAAATTGCTAGATATTTTTAACAGTAATAGAAGCCATGCATTCTACAAAGTTTCTCCTCATTTATCTTTTGCACAGCTTTGTCACATGACAATGGCAAAAAGTTAAATTACAAAGGTCTGTGGGAATTTTGGCCGAATAATTTTGACATACTGTGTAGGAGAGGAACACCAAGACCCTTATTTCAAGTTAGATTACACTTCTAATGTTATCAGAAACAGGAGTTTACATCTACATCTGTTTAAGAAGTAATGCAGCAACTATGTGGTAAATGTGCATAAAGAAGCCCTTGCAAGATTTCTCCTGGGAGGTTCTCACAATTTGGGAATTTCCTATAGAAATCAGTGTGGCAATATTGACTTCTCCAATAATTCTGCATCCAAAAATTACAGCTCACATTTGTATCGTTAATTTTGAGTGCATCATAACTTCATTAGAATTACTGAGGTTCTTAAAAGTAAGGGTCATATTTATGAAAAGTGGCGCTGCACCTAAAGCAGCACCACTTTTCTAGTGCCCCTTGGAAACCCCCTAATGCCGTCATGTGTGCGCCATGTTTGATACACGGTGCACCATGGTAGTAGTTAGGGAACTAGCGTCATACTTCTTTACACTAGTTTGGCGCTTTGCAGAATTAGAGTAAAAAATGTAGACTCTAATCCTGTAAACACCCAGAGACCTATTTTAACCAATGGGAGCCTACTTTTAAAGTGCCAAAAAGTTGACAGAAAGAAATCTATTAATTTCTTTGCACCATTTGTTGGACCTCCGTAACTGGAGAACACACCCTTTGCACTACATTATGCCTGGTGCTGTGCTTTTGGCCTTCTAACGCCACATTAATGTAAAAAAAATGATGCTAATGTGGCATTAGAATGGCGCTAGGTCCTCTTAAACCTGACCCATGGCTTCTTTGTCTCTGGTAAATAAGGGCCGTATTTATACTCTGGTTGCGCCGAATTTGCGTCGTTTTTTTCGACGCAAATTCGACGCTAAACTAACGCCA
Organism: Pleurodeles waltl; assembly: GCF_031143425.1. Lineage (NCBI taxonomy): Eukaryota > Metazoa > Chordata > Amphibia > Caudata > Salamandridae > Pleurodeles > Pleurodeles waltl. Next base: position 145,054,766 of record NC_090441.1, on the reverse strand, counting down.
ACTAACGCCATATTTATACTATGGCTTTAGACGCTTCGGGCGCCAAAGTGCCCGGAGTGTGCGTCATTTTTTAGCGTGAACCCCTTCCTTGCGTTAATGATATGCAAGGGAGGCGTTCCCGTCTTAAAAAATGACTCCCAGGCCTTTACGTGGTATTTATACTCCCGGGCAAAAATGACGCCCGGGAGTGGGCGTGGCCAAAAACGGCGCATTTGCGCCGCTTTTTAACGCCTGGGTCAGGCATGGCGTTAAGGGACAAGTGGGCTCAAAATGAGCCCAGAGTGCCCTCCCCTGCCCCCAGGGACCCCCCCTGCCACCCTTGGCCACCCCAGGAGGACACCCAAGGACGGAGGGACCCATCCCATGGACATTAAGGTAAGTTCAGGTAAGTTTTTATTTTTTTATTTTTTGTGGCATAGGGGGGCCTGATTTGTGCCCCCCTACATGCCACTATGCCCAATGACCATGCCCAGGGGACAGAAGTCCCCTGGGCATGGACATTGGGCAAGGGGGCATGACTCCTATCTTTACAATGATAGGAGTCATGTTGATGGGGGATGGGCGTCGAAAAAAAATGGCGCAAGTCGGGTTACGACGATTTTTTCGACGTAACCTGACTTGCCCCATTTTAAGACGCCCATACGCCATTTTCCCCCTACGCCGGCGCTGTCTGGTGTACGTGTTTTTTTTCCACGCAAACCAGGCAGCGCCGGTCTGCTTGCGCCGGCTAACGCCATTCCATAAATACGGCGCCCGCATGGCGCTTCAGAATGGCGTTAGACGGCGCTAAATCTTTTGACGCTAAACTGCGTTAGCGCAGTTTAGCGTCAAAAAGTATAAATATGGGCCTAAGAGTCACCATCTGCAGCATTTAACTACCACACTTGCTGCATAAGCATCTATCTACTACATGATATGCACAATTCAACAAACTGAGTTGTTTCCAGGCCAGACTGATCAAGAGTTATTCAAAAAGCGCCAGAAATTGTGCCATGCAATTGGTCACCGTTTAATTCCTGACTTCTGCTTTTAGATGTTAAAATGATGCTAATGGCAGGAAATCGTCAGTCAGACAGTACAAATGTATGTTAAAATGATAAAGTTGTTATGGTTTGCACATTACGCTGCACAATTTGTGTTTTCTCGCCGTATAATCAAAGAAAATCCTGCAGCAAGATTCTACTGGCCTTGGGTAACCTAGTCACAAAAGTCATGACATGATTTTCGTGTAAATGTAGCCAAGTGAAAAGCTTTGAACTTTCCCAAAGTTTTTTTACAGAAAGGATGAAACTTTGCACATCATTTGATGTCATTTGTAAAGGAAAAAAAGTATCGGGGTTTTTTCAGGCTACCAACTTCAAACATCTTTTTACGGTAGGTAATACTTTCATATTAATCTATTAAGCTTCCCGTGAATCTAACTTTGTTTGACAATCTACTACACCTGGTGACACAAATCTGTGCTAATGGAAAATAATGAGGAGCCTTAATATTGATAGCAGCGATAAAATTGGATCAGCGGGCTCTGCTCTGCAGTGACACGACAGGCGCTTCATATTTTCCTGGGCTAGCATAATGTTTCAGCAAGCTGCGCTTTCATCTCTTCCTGTGTGGTAGGCAATAAACTGTGAAGCTGGCGATGACAGTACCATTGTTCCTGACAGTAATTGCTATATCTGGGTCCAGCTCCAAATTTGCTTTCATTATTTGGTTTTAAAGTAGTCTAGAGGCTGGAAGAAAGACTGGGGCATATTTAAAAGCTCCTTTCGCCATCTTAGCGCCTCCATAGCATAATTTGTTGAAGATGAGGCGGTGCTAAATTTGCGTTTCAGCTGCGCCATATTTACAGAGTGGCGCAATGCATGAATTGCGCCACTCCGTAACCCCTTGCCCCACATTATGCCTGTGACAGACATAATGTATGCAAGGGGGGCGTTCCTGCGCTAAGAGGCCTGTATTAATGGTACAGTGAGATCTAAAAGATGTTATTGCGCCATTTCTAGCGCCATTTTTTATGCCTGCTCAGAGCAGGTGTTAAATGATGCTCCCGTAATGACCTATGGGACTCCTTGAACTTTGCTGCACTGGTGCTAAGGACCGCTATGGTGTCATTAGGTACTGGTGGGGGGAGTGGGGTGCAATCAAAGTGGTGCATCATTGCTGATGCGCCACTTTTCTTAAATATGCCCCTTTGTGTACTTGATAGACTCTATGGCTACAGGACACCTAATGGTTGATTCCAGCACTGAACAGGGGCTTAAAAATCTGTGCTTTGGTTGCCTGACTCTTATTTGTATTTTTTGATTACGTGCATTACTATAGGCCTGATTTATAGCTCGGCAGAAATTGAAATTATTCTAATTTCTAGAGGAAATGCTAAATCAGGATGAAATCCACAGTGGAATTTTCTAGTCTTGCAAGGTTTGTATCTCCGCTCCAAATTGTCCTTTTTATGAGAGTTCAGATAGTGAATATCTTTCCTGTCTGTTTTTTGTGGGGTCTTCGCCAGAGGGTTGAGGTACAATCATTAGGAGCCATAGTGGAAAACGAAGTCCAAACGAAAGACATTCCAGGCGTTCCAGGGAGAGTAGAGACTCCTCCATTTTCTTTATTTTGACCAAAATGGTAACTAAATGGGGGAATCTAGGAGCATGTACTCTATATAATAATAACGTGCAATGTTTTGTTTAATGTTTTAAAAATTATTTAATATTTTATCGTAACTTTGAAACTTTGAAGCATCTCATTAAGCCTAAGTAGTGCTCCGATTTTACCTATGTGTAAATCTGTATGATAATGCTTATTTAAATGAACATTTGATAGTATGATAAAGAATATTCACACTACAATTGAAAACCTTACAACCTCACCTCGTTAATCTGCGACCAGACGAAATTAACCCTATCTTTGTCACAGTAATTTGTATAAGTACTCAATTACGCTTACCTCTGTGCCCTGCATGGTCTGGCACATAGAACTTAGCCATAATTTAGGGTAATACTATTTTTAGTAGAGCATTTCCAAAATAGTTAAATATTTCAAATGCTATATTAATAACGTCACACAAACTAACTTAAATATACAGCATAATGTTCCATTTCTTCATCCCTGCTTAGTAACACATTACTTTGAAAAGTGCACCTGTAATATTATTGTGTTTATTTTGCTTTCTATATTTTTTCAACAACAAACAAGTGCACGTGATATGCACTGTTATGGACATTGCAAAATACATGCTATTTAGATTTATAAAAAATGTATAAAAATACATGTTATATCCAAACAAATTATTTAGACATTCATTTTTTTCTTTTTATGGCTGTATAACCCACTAGTCTAAATGATAACGCGGATTATTACCTCAGTGGAGGACATCATAGGGTGTCAGCCAATGCCAAACAACAACCACGAGTCCATGTGCAGTGGGAAATGGTTATCTTTTCCTTTTTAATAAATTACTCTTGTATGATGTTTATTTTATGTGCCTGATACATAACTTGCGGTAGGACCCTTCTACTATACTTGTTTGCTCTGTGTACAAAATTGTCAATGACAAAGGATTCTGGGTTTCCCTCATGTCTTGTGTTACACATTTCTATAAAGTGTTCTGAGGAGTGTTCTGTGTGCCACATTTATGAATGACACCAGCTTGTGGTGTAAACGCGTGGCCACTCCATAACCACAGTTTTCAGTATTTCCAGTGGGCCTTGCAACAAACAACCTCACTATGCCCCTCTCTCTCTAAACCCTACATGGCTAAATAAAACTCCCACTCTACAGAGCTCTTAGGGCCACCTAGATGTGTAGCTATAGTAATTAGCATCCTCACCTCTCTAGTCACTCTAAACTAATTCTGGATGCTGCTCCTCTCACACTGGGATTGGTTCCCGCTTGAACAGGTTAAGACAAGAGGACAGGTTCAGGTGTTAACTACATGTGTCTATCACAGTGTAGGTCTCTTTGAAGTAAATATTGTTCCTGGCAGGGGCAGCTCGACCATGATGGCAGAGGAGCGTCGCCACCCCATTCAGCAGCGACAGCTGCAAAACCTTTACAACAAACAGTGTTTGTTATTGTTTCCTTGTAAAGGGTCAGAGCCACTGGGGTGATCTTCTGTACTTAAAATAAATTAACAAAACACACAATTTCCTTTAAGAGTGTCAGTACAAGCTTGTTAGACCTGACATGCCTTAGGGTGGTCACCCGTAACTTTTTGCCTGCCTCCCTCCACTTTTTGGACTCTGTTTTTGCTGGCTTTTAGACTATGCACACTTTACCACTGCTAACCAGTGCTAAAGTGCATATGCTCTCTCCCTATACCCAATTGGACTATTTAATCTACTTATATGTCCCTAGTAATGTGCACTGTATGTGCCAAGTGCCTGTAGATTAAATGCTACTAGACGGCCTACAGCACTGGTTGTGCCACCCACTCAAGTAGACCCTTTTACCTTGTCCCAGGCCTGCCATTGCAAGGCCTGTGTGTGCAGTTTCACTGCCAATTCGACTTGGCATTTAAAAGTACTTGCCAAGCCTAAAACTCCCCTTTTTCTACATATAAGTCACCCCTAATGTGTGCCCAAGGTATCCCCTAGAGCAGGGTGCTGTGTGGGTAAAAGGCAGGACATGTACCTGTGTAGTTTACATGTCCTGGTAGTGTAAAACTCCTAAATTCATTTTTACACTACTGTGAGGCCTGTTCCCTTCATAGGCTAACATTGGGCTGCCCTCATACATTATCGAAGTGGTAGCTGCTGATCTGAAAGGAGCAGGAAGGTCATATTTAGTATGCCAGAATGGTAATACAAAATCCTGCTGACTGGTAAAGTTGGATTTAATATTACTATTCTAGAAATGCCACTTTTAGAAAGTGAGCATTTCTTTGCACTTAAATCATTCTGTGCCTTACAATCCACGTCTGGCTGGGTTTAGTTGACAGCTCCTTGTGCATTCACTCAGACACACCCCAAACACAGGGTACTCAGCCTCACTAACATACATCTGCATTTTGAATGGGTCTTCCTGGGCTTTGAGGGTGGAGGGCCTGCTCTGACACAAAGGACTGCCACCCCCCCCCCCCTACTGGGACCCTGGCAGACAGGATTGAACTGAAAGGGGACCTGGTGCACTTCTAAGCCACTCTTTGAGGTCTCCCCCACTTCAAAGGCACATTTGGGTATAAAACAGGGCCTCTGCCCTACCACATCAGACATTTGCTGGAGAAGAAACCTGAACCAGAACCTGCATCCTGCCAAGAAGAACTGCCTGGCTGCTCAAAGACTCACCTGACTGCTTTCTACAAAGGACTGCTGCCTTGCTGTTGGCCTGCTACCTTGTTGAACTCTTGCCTTGCTGTAAAAGTGCTCTCCAAGGGCTTGGATAGAGCTTGCCTCCTGTTCCCTGAAGTCTCAGGACCAAAAAGACTTCTCTTTTTCAACTGGACTCCTTGTGCGCCGAAAGATTCGACGCACAGATTGCTCCGCGGTGAAAAATTCACCGCACGCCGATCCGGAAAGACGCTGCTCGACCACGCAAGGAAAAGATCGACGCCTGCGGTGCGACTGGAACTTCAACGCACGGCCCGCCTGGACAACGCCGCCCAACTTCCAGAGAGGAAATTGACGCGATGCTTGCCGTGAGGGAGAAAATTCCATGCACAGCCCACCGGAACGACGCGCAGCCGGATAACAAGCCCAGGATTCCACACACAGACCCTGGGACATCTGGTAATCCAGCGACTCACAGAAGGAGTCTTCCCCGCGTGAAAAATAACGACGCAAGTCCGTGGGTGAAGGGGCGAAACCGACGAACACACCATTTTTCCACGCATCTCCTCCTCTGCGGCACTTCGCGGAGATTTTCCACTCCAAACCAGGTACTTTGTGCTTGAAAGAGACTTTGGGGGTCATTATGACCCTGGCGGAAGGCGGAAGGCGGAAGGCGGAAGGCGGAAGGCGGAAGGCGGTCTTTTTTTTGTATTATGACCATGGCGGTTACCGCCATGGTCATCTGCCGGTTCTCCGTTCTGCCCGCCGGGCTAGAGACAAGGGTCTCCAGCCCGGCGGCCGTCACTATACCGGCAGCAGTATTTTGACCCGGCTGACCGCCATGGATTTCATGCGGTTTGAAACCGCCATGAAATCCATGGCGGTAAGCACTATCAGTGCCAGGGAATTCCTTCACTGGCACTGATAGGGGTCTCCCCCACCCTGACTCCCTCCCCTACACCCCCCACCACCCCTGCCACCCCCCAAAGGTGGCAGGACCCCCCTCCCCACCCTGACCTCCAACATAACATCACTCATACACACACAACACGCACGCAGGCACCACCAACATACATACACGCACACACACCGACATACATGCCAACATCCACACACACAGTCAGACACGCACACCCACATTCAAACATACATGCACACATCCATACAGACATACCTACAGACATACACACACTCATTCCCAAACCCACAACACCCCCGCAAGCATACACGCACTCACACCCCCCCTCTACATACACACATGCACACCCCCATGCACGCACACAACACCCCCCATCCCCTCCCCTCACGGACGTTCGACTTACCTGGTCCGACGATCCTCCGGGAGGGGACGGGAGCCATGGGGGCTGCTCCGCCGACACCACACCGCCAACAGAACACCGCCACGCTGAATCACAGGACGTGATTCGCTGGGCGGTGTTCTGTTGGCGTGGTGGTGGAGGTGGAGCAACCTCCACTTCCCCGCCGCCCGCCAGTATGGCTGTTGGCGGCTCTCCGTCCGTAAAAGGACGGAGAGCTGCCAACGGTCATAATAGGCCGAGCGGCAAACCGCCACCACTGGCGGTCTTCCGCACGGCGGTCCCTTGGCGGTCTTGGAAAAAGACCGCTGAGGTCAAAATGACCCCCTTTGTTTGCTTTTTAAAGACTTAAGACACTTTATATCACTTTTCAGTGATACCTCTACAATTTCATATTGCATCTTTTATCGTTTTGACCTGCAAATACCCAGATAAATATTATATATTTTTCTAAACACTGTGTGGTGTATTTTTGTGGTGCTATATTGTGTTATTGTATGATTTATTGCACAAATACTTTACACATTGCCTTCTAAGTTAAGCCTGAGTGCTCAGTGCCAAGCTACCAGAGGGTGGGCACAGGATAATTTGGATTGTGTGTGACTTACCCTGATTAGAGTGAGGGTCCTTGCTTGGACAGGGGGTAACCTGACTGCCAACCAAACACCCCATTTCTAACATTGGTGATCAGCGGTGAGGATAGGACTTGTATTTGTGCAGTGACATACAGTAGCTAATTATTTCACTACCTACCCACAGTTGAAGGTCAACTTGATTTTTATCTCTTTTTTGCAAATTCGTTTTTCCTGACAATTTTCTAAAACGAAATCCTCACTCAACATGTCTCTGGCTTGGTCTCAAGCAGGAGATTTGGACCTAGCCCTGTTGGAGACATATATGGGCATATTTATACTCCATTTGCGCCGATTGTGCGTCAAAAATTTGACGCACAATCAGCGCAAACGTTGCCCCATATTTAAACTCTGACGCCCGAGCCCGCGGACGACAAAATTCCGCCTTGTGCGTAATTTCTTGGATGCGGCAACCCGCCCTGCGTTAATGATATGCAGGGTAGGCGTTCCTGTCCAAAAAACGACGCAAACGGCCGTGCGTCGTATTTATGCTTCCGGTCAAAAATGACGCACGGCCGGGAGGCGGAGCCAGAAAATGACGCACAGCCCGATTTGTGTCAAAATTTAACGCCTGGGTCAGGGCAGGCGTTAAAATGGGGCAAACACACCTGTATTTAATCAGAACACACAGAACAAACAGCAGAGCAGCAGAGCAGCAGAGCAGCAACAGGGAGACATGGAGGTGATTCTTTTCCAGCGTGCACGCAGACGCAGAGCCCAGCAGCAACAACAGCAGCTACCACAACACCAGCAGAGACCCCAAATGCAGCGCAGAAAGCAGGAGAGGATATTCCGCCCAAGAACAACCCTTCAGGGCCTCAGGGAACACAACATCATACAGAGGTACTGGTTGAACTGGCAGGCCATCCAGCAGCTGCTGTGAAACATTGAACAGCAGTTGGCCCCCACTTTGATGACACCCCGCACCATACCAACAGAAACAAAGCTGCTTGCCGTACTTCACATGCTGGCAAGTGGCTCATTTCAAACAACTGGTGCCCTGGTTGGCGGAATATCACAACCATCATTCTCCGCATTTCTGCCAAAAGTACTGGATGCCATAATTCGCCTGACTCCCCGCCACATCTGCTTCCCTAACACACTGCAGAAGCAGCAGGAAACTAAACAGGGGTTCTACGCAATCAGTGGCTTCCCACACGTCCTTGGTGAAATCGACTGCACACATGTACGCCTTGTGCCACCTGCTGGAACTGAGCACCTCTACCGCAACAGGAAGCACACACATTCAATCAACGTGCAGGCCATAGTCGATCACCAAGGAATGTTCACAAACATCGTGGCTAAATATCCTGGAAGTGTCCATGACTCATTCATCTTCCGTCACTCTACCATCAACAAAACACTTCCAGGATGGACGGTATGGCAATGGACTACTTGTTGGTAAGTACTAAAACCTACTTATTCACACACTGCACAGCAACCCTCTAGGACACACAACACATACACCACAACAGCAACATCTAGACAGGAACACACTGAGGTCCTGACATCACTAGCCATGTTTCGTAAGTCACCATTGAAGCTGTCACACATTGGAATTTACTGTACAGCCTAATGTGAAGACGTCAATGAGTGTGATATCCGAAATGTCACCTTGCAAATTGTAAGTGTCACAATGACCTTTACATTAATACACTGCCTAAGTCTAAAGGTATGGGATGTCCAGGGTACTTTCATATGAACGTGCTAACAACACTTATAAATTAAACTCTACATTGAACTATCTACTCACCCCAAGTGAAGACACAAGGACACCTGTGTCACAAGTCACAATGTTAGGGAGGGCACACTGCACTGAAAATCACAAAACATACTGATGACAAACTGTTAGCAGACAAACACGTGCTCAGCCAAGGTAAAAACACAATGCAGATGGTATAGCCTACAAGTATAGGATGTCACATTAGTACACAAAAGAGTCACAGACAACACAAGACAACTACTGCCATGAACAGTCTTTTCAATAATGCAAGCTACATCAACATGATCCCATTATTTTTTTCTTTCAGCTGATCAGGGGTATGGCATCCAGCCATGGCTAATGACACCATTTGGGAACCCGAGTACTGCTGCAGAGCGGGCATACAACGACGCCCATAAGAGGACACACAGCATTGTCGAGCGGACCTTCGGCATCCTCAAGTCAAGGTTCCGCTGCCTCGACATCACTGGTGGTAGCCTACTATATTCCCCCGAGATGGTCTGTAGGATCATACTCACATGTGCAATATTGCACAACATTTGTGTCAAAAGGAACATTCCCCCCTCGAACCAGACCCATACATTCCTGAAGACAAGGAAGAGGAGGATGCTGGCCTGCAACAGGAGGGGGAACAACCAAACACGGCTGCTGGAGTGCGTAGGCGCCAACAGATTGTAAATAATTTATTTTCATAATTATCACCATCACCACTTAATGCACTATTGTAAATAAACACTGATAACAAACACCACATCATGGTTTGGCCTATTCATTTCTGCCCACCTTTAACTTTAAATATCAGAAGAAGAATGTCGTCTCATGGAGCAATAATGATATAACAATCAGGACACGGAAAAACACACAACAAATGTAATGCCCATCATACAATGGTCACATACACACACAATGTAAATGACTGATATCCTGTACAGTTCACCTTTGAAGGGCAATAGCTGAGGACCAAACATATGACACACATACATGTAGGAAACATGGTTCATCGCAGCAGATGGCACACAACTAAAACACCATCACTCAACTAGGGGAAAACAGGCCTCATACATCAGGTAGTTCACATGCTTATGCTTCAGGAACAGGAATGTATTACCAGACTCTTGGCAGCAGTAATTCCAACTACTTACAATCTTTGCAATGACTATCTGTCACTAGAGTTACACATAAGCAGAACATACACAGCACAAGTGCCACACATATGACAAGCATCCAGCACATCACTACCCATCTACATGTCAGCCCTTTTCTAAAAACATTACACACACATGCGGCTGGTCACACCCCACCTGTCTGAAGAGGTCCCTGGAATGCTGATATGGGTACGCTGAGATTCCCTCATCTACACACACACACTCACAAGAGTCATCCAGTGTGCCACACCCTTTCCTATGCCTACCATTGTCATAGTACCATCTCACTGCATGGAACTCAGCTCATATAATACACAGGCTTGGAGTTTTTAAGGCCTGGTATCACCTGTAGATTGATTCTCGTGTGAAAGGTACTGTAGGCTTTTTTTCAGCAAATCTCATCTGACAGGACTAGTGAGACACTGAAGGAGGCCACACCAGTGATCCCCTCCATGCACACCACCCAAATGTACAGGCTCCGTCCCTGCTGATGCCTCCTACAGCATAAATGTTGGCATTTGGGCAATTACATCATTAAGCATTGCTACTAATGTTGCCGTGTAACACTTTATCAGGGTTCATGTGTCACCTTCAAAACAACACAGGACATACACAGTGTGACATGTCAACTGTCTACTGCTCCCTCTGACCAGTCCTAGTCAGACCACTGATCATGTAATTTGTGAAAGAACTGGCTCCTGATTGACCCAGCATCCTGTCAGCCTGACTGGCACCTGTCCGTGGGTCACCCTAAAGATACCTGGGGTACACCTATGGACCACACGTGCTGTCCAAAACCTCTTGTACCTCAGAGACTAATTTGTCATTTGCCTCATCAATGTATACTCAAATACATAGTATTGCATCATCTGACTGTTATTTGTATCATATTTGTGACAGTGTCCTTGAATAGCTAAATCATGGCCCTTCCGTTGTCTGGGCCTCATTAATGCCTAAACTACAAAGGGTGACAGTGTACCTGGACCATAGCGTTTGATGGTGTACGTGGCATCCAGCCCAACCAGCAACCTCAGATAATGTCCATGAAAAGTCAACACATATGAGGACCCTGACAGTTCACACGCTGAGTTACATTGTTCAAATAATAAAGATGAGTTGTGTGTGCTGAATACCAGCCATTTACTTCTGCACAGAGGCTATGATGTTTCCCGATACATTACCATCCACAGAGGCCAACTTGAGTACAAATGTTGCAATGACACATGCCGGATCCAGACACCTGAGACATTCTCTCACTCAGCACACCAAGGTTTCCCAGTTGAAAGTCTCATTACACGTCTTCAGTGACAGGGTGGGACCATCCACGTGTAGGTTACCATGTCCTCAATGACTTTTCTCACATTTAGCTACAAACGATACTCATTAGATACACGATTAGCTGCCACTAACTCATGAGGAGACGTGGACGTTACAGTGACAACATACACCTTAACAGTTGATACTGGATCAATATTGGACCACACACATGTACATGTACCATCCAATCAACAAAAAGGTTGCAAGCAGCCTATCACAGTAGTGTCCCAGTTGTAACCTAGCAGGAAGAATGAAACATGCCACTAAACCAGGTAATGCATAAAGGGCCACATACATCAACAACCTATTTGCTATCATGACATTAGGAATGTTGAGATTTTGATATGAAATCAATGCAAAATGGTATGTCAGAATTCTCCAAAGAATCAATAGGGCAAACGTCAAATGGGCAAATGGGATTATAGATTAGCAGTCAGAGTTATATGTGTGGAGTAAGTTTAGTTTAGGTTAGTTAGGGACAGTTGTGGGTAAGGAGTAGTCAGGTTAGATTAGTGTAGGTATGACTTTTCCCTTAGTTGCCTCTGGTGTGATAACTTATGAATAAATATATAGTTAACCCTTTGCATTATGTGTTAACTGCTACTTGATCATGGCCTTGCCATCAGTGTAGGTGATTGTTGTTCTATGACATTTGTGTCCTATGCTACAAACCAAAGAAAAAAGAGGTTTAAAATTGCAGCTACCCCTGTGCTAACTTGGTAAGTATCCACCATTTGATAGAACCACCATTTGGAGTTTACATGGATCACAAAGGATTTGTGTCGATGAGTATGTTTTCTACATCACAAAGTGTGCTTCCATACTAGGTATTGTGGGGAAATGTTTAGGTCGGACTGCAGTGTGATGTTAAGGGACATCTTTGAAGATGAGGTGTTGTTAACACTCTTGTCTTCTTGTCTTCATTACTGACATAGATCATGTGTGCATAAATATCAGCATGAGTACCTATTTGGAAGTTTACTCAGAAAGGTTGATTGATGCTGAGTTTAGTTGCGTTTGCTTAGATTGAACTGCATAATTCAATGTATTAGTATTGCATGGTGACAACATTTATCAGCCACCATTAGTTGACTTTGATTTCTATTGATGAAGCATTATTCTGTCCAACACAGCATGATTGTGTGTGGTTTCTCCCTTCATCAGTTATTCTCCTCAGGATGGGCAGGCTATGATGCAATCCTGGCCACTGCACAGATGTATCTGACTACATGATGTCAGGACAGTTGTATTGACAAGCTACATGGTTGTCACACAGGCACTTTTGTGTTATCTACTGCACAGTTGATGTGTCAAATTACACAGAGACATATTAGGTGTGCAAGTGCTATTTATTGATAGGTGCTGTAGTGCAATATGTACATTGTCCAGGTTTGCTGAGTCCGTTCTAGTGAAATCTTACATGGTGATCCTACAGAAGGGGTGTGGATAATGCTCCTGACATGCTGGGGTAATGTTACCAACAGTGCAGAGGGACAGGATTTGCCAATTAGTAGGAGAGAGACATTCACTGGCAATGCTGACAAGTTATACAGTGGTTAGCAGAACAGTCATTGAGTATAGTTGTTGTGAGACTGGCATTTGACAATACGTAGGACCTTGGTCAAAGTAGGCCATGGTGCAGGGACTAGTGCTTCCGGGTACTCTTCCTTTTGAATGTGATCTGTTCCATGTCTTCATCTTCTGATGTGTGTGTTGCCTGATTCGTCCTTGTTGTTGTTGGTTGTGAAGGGGCAACACACACCTCAGTGTTAGAAGACGTTGAGTCAGACATCCCGGTCGCTACTCCCTATGAAGGTCTTAAGGGCAGTACTGCAGCAAGGAGGGCCTGCTGGTTTTTGAGAATAGCAGCTACATCACGATGGTAGGCAGCCAGGTCGGCTCTGAGGGAGTCATGATTGCATTCGTGCATGCAGTGGAAAGTTTGGGGTGCGACGTGTTGTGGCAACTCCCTTACTGCAGTGGTGAATTCCTTGACAGTTTCTTGTAGTCCTTGCAGTATGGATGTTAGGGCTTGCATAGCTGCTGCCTGATCTGCAGATGACATCATGCACGAGCGCACCCCCTCAAGGCTGGCTGCCATAGTTTGCATCCCCACCCGCACCTCCTTGGCCAGCTCCCGCTGTACTCCAACTACAGTTCTTTCAAAGCTGGTGCCAGTGTCGTCAGAGTCCTCAGCTGTATAGGAGCTGGCAGGTCTTGCAATTGGGGTGGTTCTTCGGTCATGGCTGCTTGTTCTGTGCTCCTCCTTGTGACTGAAGGTGGGGTCTGGAGGGTGTCAAGGACATTTTGGATGGTCTCCTGGGGAATGTTTATGGGCTCGTCATCCATGTCATCAGGGAAATCTGGGACAGGCATATCGGCAGGAGATCCACCTTCCTCTGCAATGAAACAGGGTACAATTAGTGTGTCTGTGTTGTGACAATTTTGACGTAACATGCCTGCCTTTTGATGAATTCACTTTGAGATCTTGTTTGGTATTGGTATCTGCTGTCCTTCATATGGGCATTGTTATAGGCCTATGGCCCACCTGTGTGTCAAATGTATGATATTGAGTTATCAGACTTGTCTGCCTACTTGCCTCTAGGTGTTGCTTTATACCAAATAGAGAATAGCCACCTTTTTGTCCTACTCAACCCTCTGTGTATATCCATTCCCATGGTGAGACCTTTCACTGGCTGTGGGTGTTCTGATGGTCCTGGCAGCACTATTGCCTCTCAGGACCTGCCCCAATCCATGATTGTTCACATTGACTTAAATGTAATTGACATGTAGCATATCCTATGCATGGCAATGTTATGATGTGGTATGGATGTTGATATTGTTAATGTGTCCTGCTGATGTTGGGTAATGTGTGTTACATTGGATTGCCCTGATAGTCGTATCAGTGTCCTATTTCGTCCTCTGACTGTGCAGGTGTATTTCAGTGACCAGTTCCATGTGTCCCCTCCTCAATGCTGTTGTCTGAGCAGTATGACTTTTGTGATGTTGCCTTGTTTGCCAGGCACAGGATGGTCCCTGACATATGCAGCATGGGTGTGTCCTTAGTGCTGTGTCGCTCCTATTGCTGTTTACATTGGCTGATGTTTGTGACAACTATGGGCATTGACATTTGAGTGTACTGGGGCCTTTGTCTTGTTTCAGGGGATTGTTGCAGATGTCATCCTCACCCCCTAATTTAGGTATGTATGTTCCATGGGGAGGTTACTGCCATTGGCTACTATAGCTGCACAGAGATCAGAGGTGGTAGTGTCAACTGTTGTTGCAGTTACATTGCAGTTGTTGTTTTGGCTAGAGGATTGCTGATAGGGCCCTAGTTAATGTAGGAGATGTTTTGGCTGACGAGTGCCAGGATGTAAGTTTGACGTAGTGGCCATCCCTCCTGTCGAGCCTTTCCCTTTGCTCCATTGTTGGCATGACACGATGCCCCCATGGGACTGTTGTTGGTGTAGTGTAATGTTGTGCCCCAGCTTCTGTTTGTGCAGGCCATGACCCCCTGCAGTACCCCTTTACCCATGCCACTCCATGTATATGATGACTTACATGCAATGTGTAGTACGTATTTCCCACCCCTGCTCACAGTTGACATTATTGCATTTTAAATCCCCATGCGACTTACCCTGCATGTGCGTTGTCTCGTGGTAGTCTGCGCTGTCCTTTCCTTGAATCCCTGTGACGATCTCCTCGGGGATGACGGCTGCAACCATCTCCTCCATGTGGTCCAGGGCCTCCTGGTGTGCTGGAATCCCACCTCCAGTCTGCAGTGCTGCCTTCCTGTTCCTGGCCATTTTTTCCTTTGTCCTACGTTTGCAGTCATGCCAGCGTTTCTTACACTCGGTGACTATCCTGCGTACTTCAGCCACACTGTTGATCTTGTCAACAATTTGTTGCCATATGGCCTCTCTCCTACTGATTGGCAACTTAGAGGTGATAAACAGTTGGTGCTGGTGTTCCGTCACCTCTTTAACCAGGATTTCCTGCTCCTCTGCACTGAAGCGACACTTTCTTTTTTTTCTATATATGTCCTGGTTCTTGTATGGATCGTCCTGGCTGGTTCCTGGTCTGTTGTCATCTTCCTGGGGTCTGTAGTGGCATCTGGGATCCATTTTGGCTCTCCTCTGCTGAAATGGCAGTGTTCGCGGGTATTTTTGACGCTATTGCGTCCAAAAAAACTGCGCTTTTCCGGGTTGCGGTGTCGTAAATCGACCCGGAGTCATTTATGCCGCGTTAACGTCATTTTCCTTTACATCTTGATGCCGCGATGTGCGTAAAAAAAAAATGACTCCCACCTGTTGATTGCGCCGCCGTGCGTCAAAGTATAAATTTGACACCTGCACGGCGCTACGAAATGGCGTTAGCCGGCGGTAAAAAATTTTACACAAAACTGCGGCGGCGCAGTTTTGCGTCAAAAAGTATAAATATGGCCCATACTGTCAAACAGCTAAAAGGGTTCTGCAGGGTGATGAGAGTACCCACCCAAGGGGCCTCCAGAAAGGAGGACTTTCAAGTGGCGCTGAGGGCCTGGGCAGAAGCCCATTTAGAGGAGGATGATGAGGAAGAGGAACCAGAAAATGGCCCCTCAGAGGATTTATTGCCATCAGTGGGTGATGTTACTACTGCAATTGTCCCCCCTTCCAGACCAGGGAGCAGTGTCTCTGAGCAAAGCCTGACCGCAGAGGAAAGGAGAGAAGAAAGGGAGTTCCAATTGCAAATGGCAAAACTGAAAATTGAGGCTCAACAGGAGGAAAGGAGGGCAGAGAGAGAAGCCAAGCGAGCTGAAGCTGAAAGAGCAGCCAAACAGATGTAAGCTGAAAGAGCTGCAGCTGAGAGAGCTTTGGCTGAAAATAAACTATTGTTGGATCATGAACTGAGTCTCAAGGAGCTGGAGATCAAGGCAAGACAGTCTGAATCCAGCAGTAATTGTGGCAGCATACAGACAGGACCTGCTGGAGAAAAGAAGTTTTGTGTACCCAAAAATGTGGTGCCCAGTTTTGTGGTGGGAGATGACATAGATAAATGGTTAGCTGCTTATGAAGTTGCACTAAGGGCTCATGAGGTTCCTGAAGGGCAATGGGGTACAGCTATGTGGGGTTATGTGCCACCATTGGGGAGAGACACACTTCTCACATTGGATAAACCAGATCAAACACATACCCACTTCAGAAAGCCATTTTACTTGCCAAGTTTGGGCTGACCCCTGAGGGATACCGTCAGAGGTTCAGGGACAGCACCAAACAATCCACACAAACATGGGTAGATTTCTTTGACTTTTCCAGTAAGGCACTGAATGGATGGGTGCGGGGCAACAAAGTAGATGATTACAAAGGGTTATATGACTTGATTCTGAGAGAGCATATGCTCAATACTACTTTTACAGAGTTGCGCCAGCACTTGGTAGATAGTAAGCTGACTGATCCCAGGAAGCTTGCTGAGGAGGCGGACCTCTGGGTTAGCACCAGAGTGTCCAGAAAGGTATCTGGGAGGGACACCCACAAAGGTGGTCAGGGTTCCCAACAGAAGAAAGAGGGGGGAGATAAACTTACAGATAAGAAACTCTCAAAAGGCCCCCAAAAAAATTCCCAGGGTGGGGGTGGCAACTATTCCTCTTCCAGATTTGGGAAAAAGCCAGGGACTTATGATAAATCATCAGGGAAATTCAACTCCAAATGCTTAGACTGCTACCAGTATGGTCACTCTAAGGGCGACTCCCAGTGTTCCAAGAGAGCACCGTCCACTACCGGACAGACACCTGAGTTGACTAGTGTAGCGGTCGGGGGGAAATGGACCCAGATAGCTTTGGGGAGCAGGCAGAGGTTTCCCTAGTGTCCCTGGGAGAAAGAGAAATTGTGCCCAAAGCACACATGCCCCAAAATACTTCCAAGTACAGGCAGTGGGTCACCTTTGATGGGCAAAAGGTGGAGGCTCTGCGTGACACAGGAGCCAGAGTCAGCTGGTGTCAACAGAGCAGATCGTCCCTAAAACATTCCACCAGGTCATAGTCGCTGACAATCGTGAGAGTCACCTACCGGTGGCTCTAGTTCCCTTTGAGTGGGGGGGGGGGTCTATGGTACTCTGAAAGTAGCTGTGAGTCCTACCATGCCTGTAGATTGTCTGTTAGGCAATGATCTTGAGCATACTGCTTGGAAAGAGGTAGAGCTCAGATCCCACCTGGAGACGTTAGGTTTGCCTGAGTGGGTCTGCATGACCACATGGTCCATGGCTGCCCGGGAAGGGAGTCAAGGGCGTCTGGAGCCTGGAAAAATGGCCCAGACAGCTGCAAAGAGGAAGGGCAAGAGGCGCGGGAAACCTGCCTCAAATGTTCCCACAGTGGTGGACGGGGCCCCTGAGCCAACTGGGGAGGACATAGCTGACCTGGGTAACCTACCTGGACTCAGCTGGCTGGCAAGTAGAGGGGGGGCCAACCAGGGCAGAATTCTGCAAGGCGCAGAAGGAATGCCCCGCCCTTGAGGGTCTGAGGCAACAGGCCACAGCCCAAGCAGCAGGTGACGCCTCTGGCAATCACCATATTTACTGGGAGAATGATCTCCTTTACAGTGAGCCTAAGGTTCCAGGTCCTGGGGCAGCCCGTGTGCTGATGGTCCCCCAGTGTTACCGGACCTTCCTACTGGGTCTGGCTCACGACATCCCCCTCGCAGGACACCTGGGCCAAGAGAAGACCTTTAACTGGCTTGTCACCCACTTCCATTGGCTCAGAATGAGGACAGCCTCAGATAACTTCTGCAGAGCTTGCCCCCCTGCCAGGCTAGTGGGAAGACAGGGAAACAGCTTAAGGCTCCCCTGCTCTCACTCCCAGTCGTTGGCACCCCCTTTGAAAGGGTGGGCATCAACATTGTTGGTCCCTTGGACCCGAAAACTGCCTTGGGCAACAGGTTTATCCTGGTTTTGGTGGACCATGCCACCCGCTATCCAGAGGCAATCCCTCTGAGAACAGTGACTGCACCAGTGGTGACCAGAGCCCTGTTGGGAATATTTACCCATGTGGGATTCCCTAAGGAGGTTGTGTCTGACAGGGGCACAAACTTCATGTCTTCCTACATAAAGTCCATGTGGGATGAGTGTGGGGTGACCTACCGGTTTACCACCCCTTATCGTCCTCAATCCAATGGGCTTGTTGAGAGATTCAACAAGACCCTGAAGGGCATGATTAGTGGCCTGACTGATGCCATGAGACGTAAGTGGGACGTCCTCTTACCATGCCTGTTGTTTGCTTACAGAGAGGTGCCCCAGAAAGAGGTGGGCTTCAGCCCCTTTGAGCTTCTCTATGGTCGCCCTGTCAGGGGACCCCTAAGCATTGTTAAAGAGGGCTGGGAGAAAGCTCCCAAGTAAACTCCCCAGGATGTGGTCAGCTACATGCTGGCCCTCCGCAACTAAACCCAACGCTTCTGGAAGCAGGCCAAGAGTAACCTTGAGGCCATTCAATGGGTGATGAAGGAGTGGTATGACCGGAAGACCACTCTGGTTGAGTTCTCACCTGGAGACAAAGTTTGGGTGATGGAGCCAGTAGAGCCCAGGGCTCTCCAGGACCGCTGGACTGGCCCCTTGGAGATCAAGGAGCGTAAAGGGGAGGCCACTTACCTAGTGGACCTCAAGACCCCTAGGCACCCCCTAAGGGTCCTCCAACAAAACCGGCTCAAACCTCACTTTGAGAGGTCTGAGGTCAGTATGCTCCTGGTCACAGCTGAGGGCATGGAAGAGGAGAGTGAACCTCTCCCCGACCTCCTCTCTGTCAAAGAAGGTGATGGGTCAGTGGAGGGCGTCATTCTTTCTGACTCCCTGACTCTAACCCAGAGAGGAGACTGCTATGAGCTGTTAGAGCAGTTCTTCCCCCTGTTCTCCCTTACTCCTGGACTGACCCACCTCTGTGTTCATGACATTGACACAGGTGACAGTCCCCCTGTGAAGAACAAAATGTACAGGTTATCAGATAAGGTGAAGGCCAGCATCAAGGAGGAGGTCTCCAAGATGTTGACTTTAGGGGTTACTGAGAAATCCAGTAGTCCCTGGGCCAGCCCTGTGGTATTGGTTCCTAAGACTACTGCCCCAGGTGCGAAGCCAGAACCCAGGTTCTGTGTGGACTACGGGGTCTCAACTCAGTCACCCTGACTGATGCTCACCCCATCCCCCGAGCTGATGAGCTCGTGGACAGACTAGGCGCTGCCAAGTTCCTGAGTACTTTTGATCTTACTTCAGGGTACTGGCAGATCGGCCTGACTGAGGGGGCTAAAGAGAGATCAGCATTTTCCACCCCTGATGGCCATTACCAATTCCGGGTGATGCCATTTGGGTTGAAAAATGCCCCCGCTACCTTCCAATGGTTGGTTAACGGGGTCCTAGCTGGTAAAGATGCCTACTCTGCAGCTTACCTGGACGACATTGCTGTCTACAGTTCCAGCTGGGAGGAACACCTGCTCCACCTCGAGGAGGTGCTTCAGGCTCCTCAACAGGCAGGCCTGACTATCAAGGCTAGTAAGTGCCAGATTGGGCAGGGTTCCGTGGTGTACATGGGACACCTAGTAGGTGGTGGCAAGGTGCAGCCACTCCAGGCCAAGATTGAAACTATCAAGGCCTGGCAACCACCTAGAACACAGACTGAGGTGAGAGCCTTTTTAGGCCTCACTGGATACCACTGCAGATTCGTCAAGGGCTATGGTACCATTGTGTCACCCCTGACAGAACTCATGTCCAAGAAACAACCTAGGTTGGTGAATTGGACAGAGGCTTGTCAGAAAGCCTTTGATTCTCTGAAGGAAGCCATGTGCACAGCCCCCGTGCTCAAGGCCCCTGACTACTCCCAGGAATTTATTGTGCAGACAGACGCTTCAGAGCATGGCATAGGGGCTGTTCTAGCACAGCTAAATGAGGAGGGCTCAGACCAACCAGTAGTCTTTATTAGCAGAAGACTATTACCACGGGAACAGAGGTGGAGTGCTATTGAGAGAGAAGCATTTGCTGTGATCTGGGTACTGAAGAAGCTAAGACCCTACCTGTTTGGGACTCACTTCCGGGTTCAGACAGACCACAGGCCCCTCAGATGGCTCATGCAGATGGGTGGTGAGAATCCAAAACTCTTGAGGTGGTCCATTTCCCTACAGGGGATAGACTTTACGATGGAGCATCGCCCAGGGGTTGACCACGCCAATGCTGATGGTCTCTCCAGATACTTCCGCCTTAGTGATGAGAGCTCCCAGGAGGTCGGTAGCTCTCCCCACTTTCAGCTGGGGGGGACACATGTTAGACCTGACATGCCTTAGGGTGGTCACCCCTAACTTTTTGCCTGTCTCCCTCCACTTTTTGGACTCTGTTTTTGCTGGCTTTTAGACTCTGCGCACTTTACCACTGCTAACCAGTGCTAAAGTGCATATGCTCTCTACCTTTAAACATGGTAACTTTGGATCATACCCAATTGGACTATTTAATCTACTTATAAGTCCCTAGTAATGTGCACTGTATGTGCCTAGGGCCTGTAGATTAAATGCTACTAGTGGGCCTGCAGCACTGGTTGTGCCACCCACTCAAGTAGACCCTTTTACCTTGTCTCAGGCTTGCCATTGCAAGGCCTGTGTGCAGTTTCACTGCCAATTCGACTTGGCATTTAAAAGTACTTGCCAAGCCTAAAACTCCCCTTTTTCGACACATAAGTCACCTCTAATGTGTGCACTAGGTAACCCCTAGAGCAGGGTGCTGTGTGGGTAAAAGGCAGGACATGTACCTGTGTAGTTTACATGTCCTGGTAGTGTAAAACTCCTAAATTTGTTTTTACACTACTGTGAGGCCTGCTCCCTTCATAGGCTAACATTGGGGCTGCCCTCATACATTATTGAAGTGGTAGCTGCTGATCTGAAAGGAGCAGGAAGGTCATATTTAGTATGGCCAGAATGGTAATACAAAACCCTGCTGACTGGTGAAGTTGGATTTAATATTACTATTCTAGAAATACCACTTTTAGAAAGTGAGCATTTCTTTGCACTTAGATCTTTTTGTGCCTTACCATCCACGTCTGGCTGGGTTTAGTTGACAGCTCCTTGTGCATTCACTCAGACACACCCCAAACACATGGTACTCAGCCTCACTTGCATACATCTGCATTTTGAATGGGTCTTCCTGGGCTGGGAGGGTGGAGGGCCTGCTCTGACACAAAGGACTGCCACTCCCCCTACTGGGACCCTGGCAGACAAGATTGAACTGAAAGGGGACCTGGTGCACTTCTAAGCCACTTTTTGAGGTCTCCCCCACTTCAAAGGCACATTTGGGTATGAAACAGGGCCTCTGCCCTACCACATCAGACACTTGCTGGAGAAGAAACCTGAACCAGAACCTGCATCCTGCCAAGAAGAACTGCTTGGCTGCTCAAAGACTCACCTGACCGCTTTCTACAAAGGACTGCTGCCTTGCTGTTGGCTTGCTGCCTTGTTGAACTCTTGCAGAAGTGCTCTCCAAGGGCTTGGATAGAGCTTGCCTCCTGTTCCCTGAAGTCTCAGGACCAAAAAGACTTCTCTTTTTCAACTGGATTCCTTGTGCGCCGAAAAATTAGATGCACAGCTTGCTCCGCTGTGAAAAATTCACCGCACGCCGATCCGGAAAGATGCCGCTCGACCCCGCAAGGAAAAGATTGATGCGACGCCTGCGATGCGACCGGAACAATTCCGCCAACTTCCAGAGAGGAAATTGACACGATGCTTGCCGTGAGGGAGAAAATTCCATGCACAGCCCACCGGAACGACGCGTAGCCGGATAACAAGCCCAGGATTCCACGCACAGACCCTGGGACATCTGGTAATCCCGCGACCCACAGAAGGAGACTATCTGCGCACCGGAAAACGACGCACGTCTTCCCCGCTTGAAAAATAACGTCGCAAGTCCGTGTGTGAAGGGGCGAAACCGACGCACACACCATTTTTCCACGCATCTCCTCCTCTGCGGCCCTTTGCGGAGATTTTCTACTCCAAACCAGGTACTTTGTGCTTGAAAGAGACTTTGGGGGTCATTATGACCCTGGGGGAAGGCGAAGAAGTGGCGGTAAGACCGCCAACAGGCTGGCGGTCTTTCCTTCGTGTATTATGACCATGGCGGTTACCGCCATGGTCATCCGCCGGTTCTCCGTTCCGGCCCCGCCAGGGCGGAGACGAACGCCGGACTGGAGACCAGGGTCTCCAGCCCGGCGGCCGTCACTATACCGCCGGCGGTATTTGGACCCGGCTGACCGCCATCGAATTCATGCGGTTTGAAACCGCCATGAAATCCATGGCGGTAAGCAATATCAGTGCCAGGGAATTCCTTCCCTGGCACTGATAGGGGTCTCCCCCACCCTGACTCCCTCCCCTACCCCCCCACCACCCCTGCCTCCCCCCAAATGTGGCAGGACCCCCCTCCCCACCCCGACCCCCAACATAACATCACTCATACACACACGACACGCACGCCGGCACCACCAACACACATACACGCACACACACCGACATACATGCCAACATCCACACACACAGTGAGACACACACACCCACATTCAAACATACACGCACACATCCATACAGACATACCTACAGACATACACGCACTCATTCCCATACACACAACACCCCTGCAAGCATACACGCACTCACACACCCCCTCTACATACACGCACACAACACCCCCCACTCCCCTCCCCTCACGGACGATCGACTTACCTGGTCCGACGATCCTCCAGGAGGGGACGGGAGCCATGGGGGCTGCTCCGCCGACAGCACACCGCCAACAGAACACCACCACTTCCACGTGCCCGCCAGTATGGCTGTTGAGAGCTGCCAACGGTCATAATAGGCCGAGCGGCAAACCACCACCTCGGCGGTCTTGAAAAAAGACAGCTGAGGTCAAAATGACCCCCTTTGTTTGCTTTTTAAAGACTTAAGACACTTTGGGGGTCATTCCTACCCTGGCAGTCCGAGACCGCCAGGGTAGGGGACCGCGGATGCACCGCCAACAGGCTGGCGGTGCATCCAGGCCCATTCTGACCGCGGCGGTAAAGCCGCGGTCAGAAAAGAGAAACCAGCGGTTTCCCGCCGGTTTTCCCCTGGCCTGCAGAATCCCCCATGGCGGCGCTGCAGGCAGCGCCGCCATGGGGATTCTGACCCCCTTCCTGCCAGCCTGGTTCTGGCAGTTTCGACCAGGTCGTGGGGCCCCTGGGGGCCCCTGCAGTGCCCATGACAATGGCATGGGCACTGCAGGGGCCCCCTAACAGGGCCCCACATTGATTTCCAGTGTCTGCATAGCAGACACTGGAAATCGCGACGGGTGCAACTGCACCCGTCGCACAAAAGCAACTCCGCCGGCTCCATTCGGAGCCGGCTTCATCGTTGCTGTGGGTTTCCCGCTGGGCGGGCGGGCGGCCTTTTGGCGGTCGCCCGCCCGCCCAGCGGGAAAGCCAGAATGACCACCGCGGTCTTTTGACCGCGGTACGGTCTTCTGGCGGTTCCCGCTTGGCGGGCGGCGACCGCCACCCGCCAAACTAGGAATCACCACCTTTGTATCACTTTTCAGTGATACCTCTACAATTTCATATTGCGTCTTTTATCGTTTTGACCTGCAAATACCCAGATAAATATTATATATTTTTCTAAACACTGTGTGGTGTATTTTTGTTGTGCTATATTGTGTTATTGTATGATTTATTGCACAAATACTTTAGACATTGCCTTCTAAGTTAAGCCTGACTGCTCAGTGCCAAGCTACCAGAGGGTGGGCACAGGATAATTTGGATTGTGTGTGCTTACCCTGACTAGAGTGAGGGTCCTTTCTTGGACAGGGGTAACCTGACTGCCAACCAAAGACCCCATTTCTAACAAAGCTTCTCCAGAAGTCACAGTGAGGGCTCATTTGAAGCTTCAAACCGAGTAGAGGCTCCAGTAGTCTGGATATATTCTCTAAAATGTTCCCCTCTGTCACTCGGTCTGCACGGATTACAAGACTGGATAGTGCTCTGGTGGTCCAAGGGTGAGAACCCATGGGAACCAGCTTCCATGTGTTGTATCACAAAGTATTTCATTAAAGGAACTTATTGACAACAGAAAACCTAGTTATGACCGCACTTTCCTATAGTATAGAGTATTGTATAGGTGCTCAATACATTCTAAACATGCCTGTTGTCAAGCATGTGTATCAGAACAAGAAAACTTGTACCAGCAAAGTATATTTATATCCAAAATGAGAATGGAGCACACACGAAAAAGTATTAATAAGCTATCAATTCTGGTATATTCATAAATCCCTAAATTATGCTAGAGAACTATAGTGAAATACATGATGTAATCAGATGTGGTATCGGTGTGGTATGTCATAATTTCAAAAAACGCATTATTTAATTATTAAATTTAATACACATAATGCAAATATAGCACAATTACCAAAAGGTGTACAAAGGTTACAACAAAACTAGAGTAATATTACAAATGACCTCATGTTACATGGAGTGTTAACAGAAATTTGACAAATTACTTAATTGAATCAAAGGCAAAATAATTCCTCCCTAAAGCATTCATAGTCAATAGAAACAAAAACAGTCAATTGGTTATGTGAGTGGAATTCATCCACTCTGATGACTTGAAGCAGAAGGATTTCTTTTCATCCAATGAGAAGATTGATTGTAAGGTTCAACCAAATTCAGCCGGAACTGAAGGGTCTACGATTTGTTGGTGTACGAGATGTGAAGATACCTCATACTTTGGATATATGACCGAATCTTGGTTATTATAGGTTACTATTCCATTGGAGATTAATAAGTACAGACTTGTCATGATTTTGAAAGAAATTGCGGACTTGTAGCTTGAATAGAACACAATAAACATTAAAAGAAAAGCCTTGATAAAGTCCTTTGTAGGACAAAACATATGTCGGCTGAATTTGGTGTGTTGGCTCCATTCTCATTTTGGATATAATTGTATCACAAAGTACCTGGTACAGGAATCCACAGGCTCAGGACGGGATCCACTGCTTACCTGTGTGAAGGACGTGTGACCGGGCTCCAGGTCAATTCTCTGGTTTGCCCTGGTGTATGGAAAGCACCATCCTGGGTTCCATTCCCCAGCACAACAGGTTTCAAAGTGACTGGAACAGGGGCCCAAGGGCCCAGGAAAGCCTTCACTGCTAGCCAGGAGTAAGAAGCTTTCAGTTAAGAGTTCCCAAAGGCCCTGGGGTTGCTCCCCTGTCCATCATTGTCACTTGGAGACTGGGACAGGGACTCACAGGCCAGAGGAGGTCTCCCTTGCTTGCACAGGCTACGATGCTCTGACTGGGCCCCAGGTAAGAGGCCAGCAGGCCTTCCGGTGGATGTCCCTGCCCCTCTGTGTCTCAAAGTGCCAAAGAAGGGAACCTAAAGGACCCGGAAAGCCTTCCAAACTTGCCTGGAATAAGAAGCTTTGTTAGGCCTGAGTGTGGGGTGGAAGCTTCCAGCCCTAGGCTCCATTACCTGGCCAACCATGTCACCTAGAGCCTGAACCTGAGACCCAGAGGCCCAGGGAGGTTCCCCCTGCTTGCCCAGGATAAGAAGCTCTGAATGGGTCCTGGATTGAAGTAACAACTGGCCCCGGGAGGGAAGTGTTCAGCCCTCAGGCTCCTTGCTCCTGCTAGGCATGTCACGAAGAGCCCTAGACGGAGTTCAACAGGCCCTGGAAGTTCTCCCTTGCCTGTCCTGGTTCAGAAGCTTTGACTGGGTTGTGGATCAGTGTTCTGGCTAGCCCAGGGGGGGAAGCCTCTCTTCTCCAGCCTGCTGTATTGCAAAGTGCCCAGGACAGGGTCCCACAGGCACCAGGGGTCTATCCTTCTTGTCCAGATTCAGAAGCTCTGATGGGGCCCTGGGTCAGAGCTCCAGCTGGCCCTAGGGTGGCTCCTTTCTCAGCTCGCTATGTTGTAAAATTACCTAACGGGTGTCCCACAGGTACGGGAAGGTCACTCTAAATTGTCTGTGATAAGAAGCTCTGACCAGACCCTAGGTCAATGATTCACTTGGCCTGGGGGGAAAGACCCTGGCTCTGGGATCTATTCCCGCATCCACTGTGTCACTTGGAGTCCAAGAATGGGACCCGCTGCCCTGGAAAGGCCTTTCCTTCTTCCCCAGTATAAGAAACTTTGACTGGGCCCAGGGTCAGAGCTTCGGCTAGCCCGGGGGTCGAAGCCCCAGATCCCAGGCGCAGCTCTAAGGCCCAACATTTTGCAAAGTGCCCGTGACAGGGTCTCCCAGGCACCAGGAGTTCTGCATTCAGAAGTTTTGACCGGGTCCCAGGTCAAAGCTCTAGCAGGTTCTGGAATGGAAGCCCTAGACTATCTTCTGCCACATGCCTTATTGTGATGCCCCTGGGACAGGGTTCACCACGCACGTGGAGGGTCTCCTCTGCTTGTGGGGTTCAGGTTTGGCTAGGCCCCAGGTCAAAGCTTTGGCTGGCCTTGGGGTTGAATCCCCCCATGCTGGACACCCTTCTTCAGCCTGGTATCTCTGAATGTGCCTGAGGCCCTGGGTTGTCTCCCCTGCTTGTTTGGATTCAGATGGTCTGACTGGGCCCTGAGTCAGAGTTCTGACTAGCCCTAGGGTGTAAGCCCCAATTTATGGGCTCCCTCCTCTGGCCTGCCATGTTGGAAAGTGCCCATGACCCTTCAGGCCCATGGAAGTCTCTTCTGCTTGTCTTCATTCAAAATCTCTGTATGGGCACCTGGTAGACCTCTTGTTGTTTCTGGGGTAGAAGCCCCTGGCCCTGAACTCCCTTTTCCATCCTGCTCCGTCACAAAGGCCCATATTTATACTTTTTTGGCACCACATTTGCGTCTTTTCTTTTACGCAAAAGCAGCACAAACTTACAAAATAAAATTGTGTTTTGTGAGTTTGTACCGCTTTTGCTTAAAAAGATGATGCAAATGTGGTGCTAAAAAAGTACAAATATGGGCCAAAGTGCCTAGGACAGGGTCCCACAGGAACCAGGAGGTCCCACCTGCTTGTACACATTCAAAAGCTCTGCCCTGGCAGCATATCAGAGGTCTGGCTTTTCTGAGGGTAGAAACACCCAGGCCAGTGCTCCCTTCTACATCCTGCTCTGTGTCAAAGTAGCCAGGATAGGGTCTTGCAGGCAAGAGAGGTTCTTGGATGGGGTTCCACAGGTAGTGTGAGGTTTGTCCAGATGTTTGTGCTCAAAAGATCTGATCGGGTCCCGGGTCATGGCTCCTGCTGGTTTTTGGATGAAAGTGCCTGGCCCTGGGCTCCCTTCTCCAACCTGGGATGGGATCTCACAGGCCACGGAGGGCTAGCCCTGCTTCTCTGGCTTGAAAAGATGTGTCTGGGAGTGCATCAGAGCTTCATGAGGCCCCCTACAGATCATTGCATGACACACAACTCATGCACCGAAAACAGAGGCCTTAGAATCCGTATCTTCTCCAGTGGTGCCCAGAATTCATTTTCAATAAGACATCACACAATCAATTGGTTGTCCTTCAAGCCCAGGCATCTGGTCGTTCTGAGCCCCATACATCTGGTCACATGCCAAGCATTCCTATGGCACACCCAAAGGGCAGGGCCGCCCTAGATGTCCTGATGAGGGCTCATTTTACTCTTCAAACCCTGGACATGCTCCAGGAGATCGGGCCATTTTCTCCGACGGCCTGTCTGTCATTTGATGTGCACAGATTAGAAGAAAGAGGCGGTAACCTTGCTCTGGACTTATAGGAACTGGGTACTCTGGACCTTCTTGTCATCTGGACATTTAAACCTGAGTGTCTCTAAAGCCCAAAGAGGGCCCCCCGAAGCCTCAGTATGAAGCTGTCTTTCATCATTGTTCTATGGACCTTCCCTCCCAACCCTACTTTGCAGAGAGCAGACAAGGATGCAATCAGATATCTACAAGCAGGACGTCCTCCTCAGGGATGGTTTTCCTAGCACCATACTCTAACCAAGATAGTCGGGCTGCCTTGGAAGCTCGGATGCAGGCTCATTTGTCTCTCCAAGTTCAGCTAGGGCTCCAGGAGGTTGGATGTGCTTGCTCCAAAAGACCCATCTTTTACTGAGTTGCGTGTATTACAGGAGAGACTGGTAATATTTCTCTGGATTTTTAGAGACAGGGTATTGAGGATGCTCTTATCCTCTGGCTATTCTCCATGGGTGCTGTGAGGGCCAGGTAACCTTCCCCCAGAACCCCAGAGACCTGCCTCTCAATCTGTGTTCCATCCCTGTCCGATGGGCCTTTCCTACAAGCCTGCTTTCCAGAGAGCAGACAGGTTTTCAAAGTTGACATCCCAGTGCAGGGCAGCTTGCTTAGGGATGGTTTAGCCAGCATGTCCTATGGTCCATTGGGCACACTTGGTCGATTTAGGGAAGGGGTACTTGGGAAGCCTTGGTTGATGTTTAAAGCAGAAAGCGTTCGCTCCTCCCAGGCTCTCCTGGGTCTAACTTATGTGGAGGCCACTAAGCAGAGTGAATGCCAAGCAGCCTTGCAGCTTGTGAAGTGGTTTGACCAAAGAGGGTGGGGTCTGGTGGCACTGGTCTAGGGAGCCGCCTGGACGCTCTGTGCTCTAATACCTGTCGGTTGCCCTTCTCCACCCAGCACATTTCGTTAGCAGCTCCGAAAAAAGCCATTTCATGGGATGGCCCCAGCTGCACATGCTGGGACACAGCACCCCTGTGTTTTGTTAAGGCCATGCTTTGGTCTACCTCTCTCTTCTGTTGTTGCGAAGCCTGCTGAGTCCGCCACTGACAGTGTGACTGTCATGTCTCCTGCCCCCTACCGGCAAGCAGAGACTCCAAAAGCAGACTCCAGAGGGGTGTGAAGGTTGATCTGGGACAGGCATGTGTCTCCTCTGCCCATCGAGGAGGTGTAGCTATCTGGTTGACCCTGTCAAGAGTAAGCCGTGCATGTGTAAGGACACAAGGCAGGTTCAGTGAAATTGAAATTGGCTCATTAAGCCAGTTATGGTTCCTTTGATCACTTCATCATAACTGTGGTAATTCTAGAGCTAATACATGTTGATGAGTTCTGTCCTTCTGGGAGGCATGCATATTTCAGACCAAGAGCAATCCTGACTCACCTAGCCTCTAGACCACCACAGGCCGTTTGCATGTCCCTGTAATGGCAACAACACATATTGGTGTTGCCATAAAACCAAAAAAATTAAACTAAGGAGTTTGTGTCTGAGATGTTTGGAGATTAGGAAAACTTTTGGGCTTCTGAAGATACTAAAAATCTCATCCTGTTTTAGAAGCAGTGAATTTTCTCCTATGCAGGTTGAGAGCAACACTACAGTTTTGACTGAGTTGTTTACAGAGAATGATCTTTGGAAAGCAGCAATTAAATGTAGGCATTATGAGGAATTACAAAAAAATTATAGACAATCAGTGACTCTTATGCTTTCATGCGCAGTCGAGGTCTCTATAAGGTCAGTGGGTATGAAAAAGATGTGAGAACAATATACCCATTTTCAAGAGGGCGCAACTTTGAGAATTTGCAAGACATCAAAGGCCTAATTTCAAAGAAGTGGCGCAGCACGGCGCTGCAGCAAATTTTGCAGCGCCGCATCATTTCAGAAATGCAGGGATGCACTGCATTTACTACACTACAATGCACCCTTGTGTTTTCCCTAGTGCTAGCACTAAAATTAGCTGCCTAGCGCCAACGCAGGCACCCTTGCACTGTAGTACAAGGGTGCCTGCATTGCAGGGAATGATTGTTTGCATGCAGAAAGGTGTCCCTTCCTGTGCATAAACAATCAATAATGGCTATTTGTTACTTCTATTGTGCTGCATAATGCAGCACACATAGAAGGGACCAACTGTCATTATTTAATGATTGTTTATGTGCAGAAAGGGACACCTTTCTGCACATAAACAACCTTTAATGGTATTGTGCTCTTTCTATGTGTGCAGAATGCAGCACACATAGGAAAAGCAAAAATGAGGATGAATAAAAGTATTTCTCCTCATTGTGCCACTCTCACGCCACCCCTTGGTGCTGCCTCTCTTTTTCGATTTCTTGTAAATCTGGGGCAGCATTAACATTCAATGGGTGTTGAGGTGGAAAGCCCACAGCAACATCCATTGCATGCCCCTTTCAGGCAAAGTGATGCGTGTAAAGGGGACGCATTTACAAGGTGGCGTTAAGCCACAAAAACTGCCAAAGCTGCTTTGTAAGTATGCAATAGGGCATTGTGCCACCAGAACGTCAGAAAAAGTGATGTTCCGGTGGCACAATGACCTTGTAAATGAGGCCCCCAAGTATAACAAATAAAATTAGTCAATTGGTGAGCAAATTGAGGCATGCGCTATATACACTATTTTAAAAAGAATAGAGAAAAGATCATATCTAGTTGAACACACTCTTAACGCTTTTTCAAAGAGTTAAATTTAAGAACCACCATTTGATCTCCATCTATCTCAGAAATTATTCCCCTAAAATGATGCATAGTTTTCAGTTAAATTGGCTTCTGCTGTGCTGCTGTCCAAGCTGCTTGTTTTAGTTAGCCTTTGCATGACATATAATCAGTACTTTCTGTCCAAGTCTAATGAGCTCTGTACAAGATATGCTGGTTGTGTTGCCACTTTAGAAGGCAGCCTCTAACACCTAGACACAGCATTGCATCAGAACTGTACTTTGAATATATTATGGTTTATTGCATAAACAGTGCACTGACCTAGAAAGGGCAAAAGATTATTTCGGTCACTAGCATCCTGGGACGCATGCAGCTTGGCTGGTGCTGATCTACCTGCCTTCTGAGGCATCACTAACTCTGAACTGTTACCAGGTATGGGGTTTTGGTATTCCCTAAGATCGGGCCAGGCAGAGGGGTACAAGTGCTATGCTTCCAGCGTAGACATAGGGTTAGGTAGGGAACTCTAGAACATCTAGACTAGAGGTCTTCAAACTTCTTAATGCCACACCCCCAGTGAAAAAAATCATCAGTGGTGCCCCCCTCCAAATTTATCACAATTATTCTATTAAATCCGCAATGTTTAAATATGTCTACACGTATTTAAACATTACAGTTAAGTTCTGTTGCTGTTTTAAAAATGCTTTCAGACACACTGTTCTGTTCAGGCTGGCCTTACTGATGTGTAAGAATATCCACAGTGTGATTATTGGGAGTGGGGTGGGGGATTAAAAAGTATTTGGAGTACTACAAAGTGGTTTACAGATGCTGATTTTTTCAGTTTAAAACAAAGCCCTGTTATCAGCATAATGCTTCATTTGGCCGGAGCCTGGCGCCCCCCAAGGCCGCCCAGTTTGAGGACCTCTGATCTAGACTTATTTACTCCACTGTTGTATTGTTTATCTTCAGTACCATGTTATTAATGCTGATTACCTTGTTTTCTTTCATCTGCCTAATTATTGCAGCTCACTCTTTATATGTCAGATTGTGATTGTTTCAATAGATTTATTGAAAACTGTTCTTGCATCATTTGTGTTTAACCTTGGTATGCATGAGTAGTAATGCAAAAGGATAAGATCTGTTCCCATGGCTTCCCTGGGGTGTGAGAGTGTCATGTTCAGGTTGTCATAATCACCTTCCACCCAATAGGTTTGCAGTTCAAGTGTGGCACTGTGTGCTAGCCAGGAGTTAGGCTGACAGCTACTAATGGAGTGGGTGGACTCATTCTCCCATACTATGACATTCTGCTGTCCTAAACATACAGTCCTATTACTACAGTTGGAACCACATAACATGGTGCCACTAACGTATCAAGCTCAGGTACTTATTTAACAGGTTTTCTGAATTGTTTTCTCTTATATACCTAAGGTGCTCTATTCACCTTTATACAGAGATGTCTGTGGTGATAGGGGAATATCCTCCTCACCAGTATAGGTAGCACCTATATTTGTCTGAAGGTTGTTCAAGCGTGAGCATTCAAAAGGATACCCCACTTAGGGGGTCATTACAACCCTGGCGGCCAGTGTTAAAGGTGCGGTAGTACCGCAAACAGGCCGGCGGACAAAAAAAGGGAATCATGACCGTGGCGGAAACCGCCAACATAGACAGCCACTTTAACACTCCGACCGCCACGGCGGTACAGACAAGCAGCGCGGCGGTCACCGCCAACAGACAGGCGGAAGACAATGTACCGCCCACAGTATCACAACCCGCCAATCCGCCACCTTTTCCGGGGCAGATTCACAGTGGATAAAAACACGGCGGAAACAGCTTTTGCAATGGGAAAACGCTCACCTTAACACACTCCACTAGGAAGGAGGACACCATGGAGCCGGAATTACAAATCCTACCTGCCCTTGTCTTCCTGCTCATTTATGAACACCAGCAACGGCGGCGGCGAAGACAACGGTAAGTACTGCACCTACGACATAGGGGAGGGGGAGGCAAAAGTCAGGGACACACACACGCAAAACCACCACCCCCACCCTCGTACATTATAACACACACAGCTATGCATGTCAAAACATCACAGTAACAACCCACAACCCCCCGGAAGAATGCAAAGACCAAAGGAAATCAGTCGAAAAATTATAATGTATCAAAATACAGTTACCATATATATACAGATATATATATATACACATTCAAAAGTATATACATTACGAGAAGCAGTGCAGGTATGCACATATCAATATCAGTGCACCACTGGTCCAAAAATGCATGGGCGAGGCCCACAATAGATACCTGTCCACAAACGGAGAGAACACTGCTGGGGCATCAGATAGAAATACAACAGGCACCTCAGGGGGAAGGGAAGGGGGGGGCACCTCAGCCGGATTACAGCACCACGCCAGATCCACGACGGGGCTCCATGCCCATTGATGTATCCTGGGGAGTGCAAAGCCACAGTCTCTCAAGTCTATACAGTGGTTGGTTTGCCCACTGAACAATCCTGGGAAGTGCAAAGCCACAGTCTCTCAAGTCTCTACAGTGGTTGGTTTGCCCACTGAACAATCCTGGGGAGTGCAAAGCCACAGTCTCTCAAGTCTCTACAGTGGTTGGTTTGCCCACTGAACAATCCTGGGGAGTGCAAAGCCACAGTCTCTCAAGTGGATAACAGTCTCCAATGGTTCTGGAGGGGGAATGGTGCCCACACTGCATTTAGCTCCCCGTGACGGTTCCTGTACCGTCACAGTCCCAGCTGTACTTGGGATAACGATGCTTGATGTGGCGGTGTTTCCTTGTTCAGCGTTGCTTTGCCATGGCGGTCTCTGATCTGTTCATTGGTTCTCTGCCCTGTTTAGCGGTGCTGTGCCCTGTTCAGCGGTCTTCACCATGGCGGTGATTCCCTTGTTCAGCGGTGCTTTGCCATGGCGGTCTCTGATCTGTTCAGCGGTTCTCTGCCCTGTTCAGCGGTGCTGTGCCCTGTTCAGCGGTCTTCACCATGGCGGTGATTCCCTTGTTCAGTGGTGCTTTGCCATGGCGGTCTCTGACCTGTGCATTGGTGTGTGGCATGACAGTCCCTCATTTTCCAGCGGGCTTGTGGCAGCCGGGGCCCTCCTGGGCACTGACTCCGGCGGTGGTCTCCTGACCAGTGACGATACTCGTGCCCTCCTGGGCAATGACTCTGGCGGTGGTCTCCTGACCAGTGACGATACTCGTGCCCTCCTGGGCAATGACTCTGGCGGTGGTCTCCTGACCAGTGACGATACTCGTGCCCTCCTGGGCACTGACTACGGCGGTGGTCTCCTGACCAGTGACGATACTGGTGCCCTCCTGGGCAATGACTCTGGCGGTGGTCTCCTGACCAGTGACGATACTCGTGCCCTCCTGGGCACTGACTCCGGCGGTGGTCTCCTGACCAGTGACGATACTCGTGCCCTCCTGGGCAATGACTCTGGCGGTGGTCTCCTGACCAGTGACGACGGTGCTGGCGGTGGCGTCCCGGCCGCCGGGGAGGATGGCGCCCTTCTCCGCTGTGCTGCTCTCACCAGACTGTGCAGACTTCCTCTGGCCCTTCACCACCTTTGGAGGAGTCACAGCTGACTCTGCAATCCCCCTGGGACCCTTGTGAGCAGTTTTGCTGCCTGGAGTCTTCACCCTGTCCCGTCGGCCACTTTCCAACTTGAGATGCTTTACAGGGGGTGGACTGGCAGTGCTTTGGCTCCGTGTCACACTGCCTGCCCTGGTGGCCGGTGCACTCCACACACCTGTAACACGCACCACTGGTACTGGAGTCTTTTTGGCTGAGGTGCTACTACGGGACTTATGAATTGGAGGGGTGGGGATGGGGGCAAAGAGGTCAACGTTGCTGAGGGAGAGTTTATGACGAACACTGGGATGGGTAGCTGGAGGGGGTCTGGGAGTGGAGGAAGAGGAGGTGGTTGTAGGAGGTGTCACTTTAGGTGTTTTGGGTGCAGGTGCAGGTACTGGAGGCTGTTGTGAGGTGGATGGATGTTGGGTGTGTGGGTGCCCGCGTTTGTGTACTTTGGGAGGGGGCGTCACAGACACACTGGGAGAGGACACAGGGGACGTGTAAATGGGAGTGGGGGTGGTGAGTGCAGGTGAGCGGGGTGTGGTGCTGGGTGTTCTGGTGCGAGTCCTAGTGCCTGTAGATGTAGAGCATGCAGGTGAGAGTGTAGACGACACTGGGAGGGAGGAGGGAGACGATGAGGAGGGGGACACAGTGGAGGCAGTGGATGTTGCTGTGTCTGTATGTGTCTGATGCTTGTGTGAGTGTCTGTGGAATGTGTGGTGCCTATGTTTGCCTGAGCTACTTTTGTGTGTTGAGGTGTGTGCATGCTTGTCTGTTGGTGTGCTTGGTATAGGCTGGGGTACAGGGGATTGGGTCTGGGTGGAGGAAGTTGGAGGGGGGATGCTAGACACAGGGACAATGGCTGCCATCAGTGCTGAGGCCAAAGATTGCAGGGTTCGATGAAGGGCAGCCTGACCAGAATGAATGCCCTCCAGGAATGCATTACCGTGTTGCAAATCCCTTTCTACACCCTGGATGGCATTCACAATGGTAGACTGCCCAACAGTGAGTGACCTGAGGAGGTCAATGGCTTGCTCACTGAGGGCAGCAGGGGTGACAGGGAGAGGGGCTGAGGTGCCTGGGGCGAAGGTGATGCCCACCCTCGTGGGTGAGCGGGCACGGGGCGAACGCTGAGGGGCTGCTGGGAGGGCGGTGCTGGTAGGGGAGGTGGCAGCTGTACCTGTAGAAGTGTGGGGCACAGATGGTGCCGCCACCACAAAGGAGCTCCCATCGGCGGACGAGTCCCTGTCGCTGGTTGGTGATCCGGTGCCCGACGTGAAGCTCCCCTCGCCCTCCATCCCACTGGTGCATTCTGAGTCCGTGGTGTCGCCCTCTCGTGCTCCGGTGTCACTGTACCTCCGCCTGATGATGCACAAAAGAACATGGAGAGCAGAAAAAGGGGGGGGGACGACAGAAGAAAGACAGGTTGAGTGCATGGCATACCGCTACCGTTGGCGGACAATACAGACACAGCAGCCCCCTGCACTACGCCGTGCTCCTGGCCTCTACAGATGCAATTCCTGGGATATGGCCTACATCGCTATGGTGGACATCTGCACACATGGATGCCACAGGGGCATATATACCTGTACTTGGCACTCTACTGCGGTGGGGTGGAGTGCCACATGGCCTGCATTACGGAGGGGCCTAGCCTGTGGAAGTCGCCCTGGCCTAGGGAAACCCACAGCCCTCCTCCCACACCTAGACCCCTCAACTGCGCGCAAAGTCACCAGAATGATTGTGTACTCACCCCCTTGTGTCTGCTGTGATGCCCTCATGCGACCATCCAACTCATGGTAGGCCACCGCCAGGATCCGGACCATCAGGGGGGTCATGGGGCGACAGGCACCCCTCCCACGTTGGGAGGCCATCCCCAGCTGAGCCTCCGCCGTCTTCTTGCTCCAGCGGCGAATGTCCTCCCATCTTTTACAGCAGTGGGTGCCCCGTCTCTGGTGGACCCCAGGGTCCGGACGTCCTTGGCGATGGCACGCCAAATGTCCTTCTTCTGGTGGGCGCTGACCTACATGACATGCACAGGGGAAGAAGAGAAGTCATTAGCAAGAGCACCATCGAAGTGAGTGGCCCCCATCCCTGACCTTGCCATGTGGCACATGCATTCACAGTCCTTCATGTTCACTGCACTCTGCCCCCTTCCCTCTTACAACCAGCCCTCCCCACCCAGGCATAGCCCATGCAACGTGCTCCCTGTGTACTTACCTGTTGGTCTGGAGGACCGTAGAGTAGCGTGTACTGGGGGAGGACCCCGTCCACGAGCTTCTCCAGCTCCTGAGCAGTGAAGGCAGGGGCCCTTTCCCCAGACGCAGTATCCATTGTCTCTTCCAGACCGAGGTCACAGCAGCACTTGCAGTGTAGGTCCTCTCCTGTCGAAGATCAGGTATCAAGTGATTGAACAGATAGAAAATGGCGGTCACGTCCGTGGCGGTGACGTCCGCGGCGGTGCGTCTCATCACCGCCGGCGCACTTCATCATTGGCTCCTGGGACTCATAGGGTCCAATGTTAACCAATGCAGCTTTGCGCCGCGGTCTTCGACCGCCTACCGAGACAGTTTACAGCGCCAGCGCAGTTACCTCACATCCCACTGTCCCAGTTTAGAGGTCAGGCAGCCGCCATTTCAGGGGCCCACATGGCTTAATTTGGAACTGCGTCACACATACCTGGGCCTACACTCGACACACATACAGGAAGATTTTTGTCTTTGGTGTCGTGTTCTGTGTATCTGTGGGTACATACCTGGGATTGTGGTGACTCTGTGGTCGCTGTTGTCCTTCCTAGGCACCGTCAGCTTGGACATTTGAGAAGATGGTGGAATCCTCCGGTGTACCGACCGCTGGTGGACCTGTTGACAATGGAGGAGCGACATTTACTCATCACCTACAGGTTTGACCGTGCCACAATCCTGGAACTGTGTACCCAGTTGGAGCCAGACCTGATGTCACCAATCCGCCATCCCATAGGAATCCCCCCTCAAGTGCAGGTGCTGTCAGTGCTCCATTTCCTTTCAAGTGGATCGTTTCAGACAACAGTGGCCATGGCATCAGGGATGTCCCAGCCTATGTTTTCCAACGTGTTGTCCAGAGTGTTGTCTGCCCTGCTGAAACACGTAAGGAGCTACATCGTTTTCCCTCAGGAGGAGGATTTGCCAACAGTGAAAGGTGACTTCCATGCCCTTGGACATATCCCCAACATCATAGGTGCTATTGATGGGACCCATGTAGCTCTGGTCCCCCCCCACAGGAGTGAACAGGTGTACAGGAACCGAAAGAGTTATCATTCCATGAATGTACAGATGGTATGTTTGGCAGACCAGTACATCTCGCAGGTAAATGCTATGTTCCCTGGATCAGTGCATGATGCCTACATCCTGCGCAATAGCAGCATCCCTTATATGATGGGTCAACTCCAGAGGCACCGGGTGTGGCTATTGGGGGACTCTCTGGTTACCCCAACCTGTCCTGGCTATTGACCCCAGTGAGGAATCCCAGAACCAGGGCAGAGGAACGCTACAATGAGGCCCATGGGCAGACTAGAAGGGTGATCGAACGCACCTTCGGCCTCCTGAAGGCCAGGTTCAGGTGCCTGCATATGACAGGTGGTTTCCTATTCTACTCACCAAGGAAGGTGTGCCAGATCATCATCGCCTGCTCGATGCTTCACAATCTTGCTTTGCGACGCCAGGTGCCTTTTCTGCAGGAGGATGGACCAGATGGCGGTGTTGTGGCAGCTGTGGAGCCTGTGGACCCTGTGGACAGTGATGAGGAGGACGCTGAGGAAGAAGACATAGACAACAGGGAGTCAGTCATATGGCAATATTTCCAGTGACACAGATGAGAACAGTTTTCCCTTTTACCATTACATTCACTTTCACACTTCTACCTCTAACCTGTCTGTCATTTCATAGCTGTATTTGGTCACTGAGTTGTACCTTTCCATTACGGTTTCACAGGTGTGGTTAGCAACGTGTGTCATCTGCTTGCATCCTTCAAGGACTTGTGATGCGTGACATAGGTATGTTGGCTATAAAAATGGAAAGCATGTTGACACTGTCATTGATTATACATATTTACCAAATCACAGACTGACTCCAGATTGTTTTGTGGTTCAAGGGTGTTTATTTCAGTGCTCAAAAATGGAGGGGGGTAGTGATATGGTGATGGGGGACGGTGGAGGAATGTCCATGGCAGAGTCCAGTCCATTAGTCACACAGGTGCACTGACCATATGGGCATAGGAAGTGGAGATGGGGCAGTTCCAATCGGGGTGGTTGTCCGTCTGCAGGGGGTGGGGTGCTGGTGTGGTGGTCCTGTGGCGGGGCGTCCTGTCCACTAGCGCCGGCGGAGGTGGTGGGCAGTTCATCGTCCATGCTAGTGTCAGGGGCCCCTTGGAGTGCAACGGTGTCCCTCATGGTCTTTTGTATGTCCTTCAGCACCCCTACGATGGTGCCCAGGGTGGAGCTGATGGTTCTGAGCTCCTCCCTGAACCCCAAATACAGTTCGTCCTGCAGGCGCTGGGTCTCCTGAAACTTGGCCAGTACCGTTGCCATCGTCTCCTGGGAGTGGTGGTATGCTCCCATGATGGAGGAGAGGGCCTCGTGGAGGGTGGGTTCCCTTGGCCTGTCCGCCCCCTGTCGCACAGCAGCCCTCCCAGTTCCCCTGTGTTCCTGTGCCTCCGTCCCCTGGACCGTGTGCCCACTACCACTGCCCCCAGGTCCCTGTTGTTGTTGGGGTGGTGGGTTATCCTGGGTTCCCTGTAGTGGTGGACACACCGCTGATTGACGTGTCCTGGGTACGGAGGTATGGGCCCGCTGGGTGGGTGCTGTGCTGGTGTTACCAGAGGGTGGAAGGTCAGTGTTGGGCTGTGCCTGTGCCAGGGGAACCGACTGTCCCGAGGCCGCCGATGGTCCGGGCTGGTCATCAGGATCCAGTAGGGCAGAGCTGCTGTCGTCACTGTGGGCCTCTTCTGTGGTGGAGTGGAGTTGTCTGGACCCTCCGGTGTGGTGACGTTCCGTAGTGGTCCTGCAGGGATATAAGAGCATGATTAGTGCATGTGTGTGAGTAATGGTGTGCAATGGGTGGGTGTTTGTGTACCCCAGTGCAAGCATTCCTGTGTGTGGGTTTGTGTGATGATGGTTAGGGGGTTGTTATGGGTATGTGCAGTGAGCATGCTTTGGTGAGGGCTGACCATGCTTTGTTTTTCCATGCGGGGCTTGGTGTTGGGATGGGTGGTTTTTGTTAATAGTACATTAGTGAGGACTTGGAGTGATAGGGGAGGAGGTGAGGGTGGGGGTGTGTGATGGCATGCAAGTAGGGTGGGGGATATAATAGTTGAGATTTGACTTACCAGTGTCCATTCCTCCACCGACTCCTCCGAGGCCCTCTGGATGCATGATGGTCAAGACTTGCTCCTCCCATGTTGTTAGTTGTGGGGGAGGAGGTGGGGGTCCGCCGCCAGTCCGCTGTACCGCGATGTTGTGCCTGGATACCACTGAACGCACCTTCCCCCGTAGGCCGTTCCACCTCTTCCTGATGTCCTCCCGATTTCTTGGATGCTGTCCCACTGCGTTGACCATGTCCACGATTCTTTGCCATAGCTCCATCTTCCTGGCTATGGATGTGTGCTGCACCTGTGAGCCAAATAGCTGTGGCTCTACCCGTAGGATTTCCTCCACCATGACCCTGAGCTCCTCCTCCGAAAACCTGGGGTGTCTTTGGTGTGACATGAGGTGGTGTGGGTGATGTGTGGGGTGGTGTGAGTGTTGATGTGTAGTGGTGTGTGGTGTATTGTGCGTGTAATGTTGTGTGGGTGATGGTGTTGTGTGCCTCTGTGTGGTGGGGTTGTCTATTGCTGTGCTCTCTCTGTCGCCTTCGTCTCTAATTTTTGGTCGTAGGGGTTTGTGGGTGATGTGGGTGGGTGTTTTATATTGTGTTGGGTGTGTGGGAGTGGTGTGTGTATGTGTATCAGGTGTGTGTATTTGGAATTGTCCAATGTGGCGGTGTTTTGGAGATGTGTGTGTATTTTGAGCGCGGCGGTGTGTACCGCCAATGGAATACCGCGGTTGAAAGACCGCCGCGTGGATTCGTGTGTCGTGATAGCATGGGCGTGTTTCTGTTGGCGTGACGGTGAAGGTTTTGTTTTCGCCAGTTTATCACTGACCTCTGGTGTGGCGGTCGTGTTGGTGTCTGAATTTCTGCGGATTTCGAGATGTGGGTCATAACAGCTGTGACGGAACTCCGCGGCCGCAGCGGTGTTTTGGCGGTCTTCTGCACGGCGGTAAGCGCCTTTTACCGCCAATGTTGTAATGAGGGCCTTAGTGTTTCCTGCCCTGAATTGCATTTTTTTAAATGGCAAATCCAGTTGTTATTCCAGTAAACTGTAGACATTGTCTCATACAACATTTACTTCTAAATGGGTTGCCTAGTGGAGGTGGAAATGTTACATTTCTGGCAAAGGAACAGAATGCATACAAAACTGAAACATTTTATTCATGGGTTAATGTTCCTGCAGTCGATGTCATTATAAATACATGTCATACATACACAGCAGCAAATATTCCACAACAATACAGAGCATACAACTATTTAGAAATACCTTTGACATATCTGCAAAATCAAAATTGGTTTCAGGGTGCCATACCATACATTGCTGAACATGTTAGACTGCGTTACCTCAGTAATGATGGGGCCACATGGCCAGTTCTAGCTGTCCACCCAATAACATCTATTGGACGAAAACTCCATCTTGCTAGTAGTAAGCTAACTTTTTTTATCAAATGTTGATAAATGAGAGAACAGAAGTCTTGGCAAGTCTCTCTCACATAAATCACTAGATAACTTTTAGGATGGAAGAAAATCCAACCTTGATTGCAGAGATGTGGAATCCCTATAGCCCAATGCCCAGGTCATATTGTCTGTGGTCTTGAACATGTTTTAGGACCATATGTACGAACACTTTTTCCCATAGACACAGAATGGGTAAAAACCTTTGCTACATCTGGCCCTTAGTGTCTATTTTGTTCTTTGGACAAGTAGGCCCAGCATCCTGCAGCACAAACCCTTTGGCTGCTGGCTCATAGTACATTATGGATGACAAAAGGGCAGTTTATGTAGCTAACGTAATATTTGTGTTCGTATGCTGAAGGTTTTTGAAGTTGTATTCATGGTTCAATAATGCAAAACCTTTATTATTCGGGTGAGTGCTCTAAGGAAATGTAAGCCTCGGACTGCACTACTGACAGTGGTTCAAGTACAAAAATGTATATACACATATACAAAGTTTAACAACATGAGGCTAAGTATAATGCACCCATAAGGCTCTCTGATAAGATGCAAATATTTGCAGAATCTTGGACGCAAGATTGATTATTTTTTTTCTAAAAAATTAATTGTTTACAAAAATGAAACAAGGGAAAAAAACGTTTTGCTAAACTATTGGGAGATTTTAGGTA
Organism: Pleurodeles waltl; assembly: GCF_031143425.1. Classification (NCBI taxonomy): domain Eukaryota; kingdom Metazoa; phylum Chordata; class Amphibia; order Caudata; family Salamandridae; genus Pleurodeles; species Pleurodeles waltl. The sequence goes on along the minus strand of NC_090441.1, from coordinate 145,012,959 downwards.
CTATTTCTTTGAAGCATCATTTATTAAAATGTGTTGATGCATGTTGGTATTTCTAAATTCATAATGGAAAATCAGGGTAAGAGGGTTCAACAGGATTATGAAAAACATGAAAATAAACAAGCACTGGCAAAACCAAAAAGTCTGACATTGGTGGTCAGGCTTTTGGTTTTGTCAATGTGTGTCTTGTCTTATACAACTTTATAGCTGTGAGAACTGCTGGGCCCTTCTCATAATTACAAACATTGGCAAAAATAAAAATATTTGTTGTTCCTAAAAAGCACACATTGCCACACATTCCTGGTACTGAATAAGACTACTTTGAGTGCTGATATGCTCCTTGTGAAAGATCAGAATGCCAGCACTTACAATGAAGCCAGTCAACAGAAAGATAGAGAAAGAGATAGAATTCTAATTAAAAAAAAAGTTCTTGGTTAACACCAGTCCTTATTAGGGGCACAATACTTAAAGAAAGTCACAAAAGTGCATCCATGGCAGATTTACGGCTTTCATGAATTCACAAGAATTTACCGAAATAGGCCAGGAAAGTGTACTCCTACAAAATATTTGTGAATTTCATTTCAGCATGAGCAAATATGGACGTGTACTTGCAAAAATCTGTTGAGCATTTATACGTTCACTTTTCCTCCAACCACTTTTTCCCAACCCCGGATGAAAATGTTCTTCTGCCCTTCTCAGGAGTACATTTCTCAGTATGGGGAAAAGATTAGAGAAGTGCTGGGGAAAACCCCTAAAACAGTGGTTCCAACCTTTTGGCTTCTGTGCCCCCCCCGTTATCAATACTGGAACCCAGGGACCCTCACTCAATCATTATTGAAATCCGGGGACCCACCCACTGAGTCATTACTGAAAGCTGGGTGCCTAATATTTTAACATTATTTAATTTTCGGAGTAGTCACCGACCCCATGAGGAGGCTTTGCGGACCACGAGGGGTCCCCGGACCACAGGTTGGGAACCACTGCCCTAAAATATGCAAATTAGTAGGTTTGCACAGACTCAAATGAGCGTTCCAACCATGGAACTATTAGTTACCATTCCTCCAGCCCCAGTATGTAGATCCACCAAAAACTGGCAATATAATGGAATTGCTAGTATTCAAACCCTACTATAGTAGGCATAAACAGAAGGACTATAATCAGAGCTCCTACATAATTAAATTGCTGCCATAATTTGGCACAGCATTACATGGCACCAAAGGTATGAGTGGATTTTTTTACAGGACAAGTAGATTTATGAAGCAACCTGTCCCATGAACAAGTATATATTTTATTAAATTCAACACAACTGTGATTGCATTAGTTAGTAGATCCCTGGAGCAGTTAAACACCAAGGTCAATGTCAAGGTCAATGCATTTTGATGATTGATTCTGTCTCTGCCAATTGCAGTCATTCATTCATTCCTGGGATTTCTAAAATGGCTACCCAGGAGGGCCTCCCAGCGCTAAGACAGCATTCAGGTTGCATAGCCATGGGTCGGAGGTGAAGACCACCAAATTTTGAACATGGTGGTCTTCTCAACAGAACACACCCAAATTACTGCCAGTGTGAACATGGCGCCACGGGCGGCAGTAGGCACCTTCATGCCGGCGGGGACCATGTTCCCGCCGGACATATTATAAGGCTGCACACCACCAAGGTTTCCGCCGCGGCTGCACCACCATAAAAACCCTGGCGGAAACCAACTCTATTAAATGAAAAATCCACCTTCTGGAACACGTACCTGGCTGGAGCCGCCAGGGAACCTGAACTGGAAGTCCTCCCACTGCTCCTACTCTGGAACCGGCGACGAATACAACAACCGTGAGCACACACACCCACCTCACACAGTAGGGAAAACCCAAACTACATACACAACAGACACATCCGGGATGGCTTGAGACAGCGACACACACGCACACGCAACCACACACCCATACGCACATACACACACCCACATACACACACTCACACCCGTACCACACACACACCACAGCCAACACACACATGCCATACACACACCAACCCACAGACACAGCACCGGCACTGTCTAACACAACCATCCACAACAGCACCGATACACACAACGACAACACAACTGCAACTACACAGATGCGTCACCAAGCAATGTCATTGCACAAATACACATGACAACACATACTAAAAACAACACGTAACAACACCAGACAACCAATAAACACAATCACACTGCCATACAACAAAGGACCTGTCACAACACGCAAACACCACATATATGACATACCCATCACCACACACACAGACGCACATACAACAACCACACAAGAGCACACAACACCACCATTAACATCTCTACACAAACAATACACAATTAATCTACATACATGCATGTAACAAACATAAACATATCTCACACATAGTAGCAGCAATGACAGTGGGACAAATGGCAGGGCCACACCCACACATGCAGACCAGGCACAACCAACACACACATGTCACACACGCACAAACAAAAGCCTACAAACACCAAACTGCCATGTTGAAAGAAAGGCAGGAAAAGTATGCCAACATCGAATCTAACAACATGTTGGGCCAGATGCATTAATAAATAAGAATACTAAGTAATCATGAACATATTTACAAATAAAAGGCCAATGGCCAGTCCAAAGTGCCAAAGGCACAAATGGCACCTTAAAGTGCCCCAACTTGACTCCTGACTGCAAATAGACCTCAACATGGTAGGGGCATCAAGGGGCAGGCAGGCACCTCAGGGATTAGGGGGAGGGGTTGGGCTTAGGTTTGGGAGGGTAGTCTTTGGGCTTGGTTTTGGGAGGTGGGTCCTTGGGCATGAGTTTGGGAGAGGTAGACGTCTTGGCAGGGGTAGGGACATGGGTACTAGTGGGAGGCAAGGGAGGACTTGGAGGTGAACGGTCTAGACTTGGGAAGGGAGGAAGAATGCTTGGGGGATTACTGGGTGTGAGAGGAGTAGGCAACAAAGAAAACTCTGTGAGGAAATGCTGCTTAGACACACGGCGGTCATGGCAAATGGATTTGGGAGGGGCAGTAGAGGGAGGGGATGTAAGATGTGTTGGTGTGGATGTTTTGGGTGCAAGTGCGTGCGTGCAATGCTTGTGGGTGCTGGGTGTCTGTTGAGTGGGTGAATGCAGGCATTTAGGTATCTTGGGAGGAGGTACAAGGAGATACCATACTGGATGGGTGACTGTCTGTTGGGGTGGTGTCTGCAGGTCTGGTAGATGTGCTGTATGTGGGGGTATCTTGGTTGTGGTGACTGGGGTGAATGTGTGGGTCTAATATTGTGGTGACTGTGGGTAAGACAGGTGTTGTGGCTGGATCTGTGAATGATGGTGTGGTGGCTGAAGGTGTATCAGGTGTAGTGTCTGTGAAGGAGGGGTGGTGGGTGAGTCTTTGTAGGTAGTGGATGTTGGTGTGTCTTCGGGTGGGTGTTGATGGACCTCGGGAGGTCAATAGCCTCCTCACAGAGGGCAGCAGGGCTGACTGGAGCAGGGGGCTGAGGTGCCTGCTGTGAAGGAGATGCCCACCCTCAAGGGTGAGCGAGCACAGGCAACTGGGTGGGAAGCTACAGGGAAGGTGGTGCTAGTAAGGGGGGGGCGGGCAAAGATAGTGCTGGATTGGTCCCAGATGGGTCAGCCACCACCAAGGATGGTCCACTGGAGAAAGATTTGTAAGAAGAGGTGGTAGATCTGGTCTCCCCCCTTGGCACTCCCAAAACCCTCCATCCTGCTGGGTCCCTCGCTGTCGCTGGTTGCAACTTCATAGGTCCCGTTGGCTGCTGCTTCCCCACTCGCCTGTGCACCTTCTCTTTCACCTGATGATGCTGATGCACAGAGAGAGAGAGGGGGGGGTAAAAAAGGGTTAACAAATAGCTCACATACACACCGGTCAACACGCACATCTGTGACAATACTTATCCTGGCTAGGCCATTGCAGGTGCCAATATACATTACCTGCATCATGTCACAACGTGTCACGACAACCCACACCTGTATTGCAACCCTCATACCTACATCAATATCTAATTAGGACAGCACAACTGGAGTTACCCTCAAGATGACTACCAGACCCATTTCCGCTGGAACAGCATGGACTGGATGCAGTATTAATTGTATGCCTGAATACACATCATAACTCTCTATGCCCCTATCACCCATTGGATGGCTAGCTGACTGAATAAAACACTTCTGGCCACCACAGTTACAACACACAATCAGACTATGCCCTCTGTAACATATCAACTACATTGAAGACAACTCCACTCACAGACCACACAGCACCTGCCTGTCACATTACATGCCAGACCAAACTCTCTGCACAGTGATGCTAATATGGAAATCAATACTGAATTGGACATTACAAGTCATACACCCAATCAATTGACATCTGATGTGTAATAAAGGAGTCTGTGGTATAGTCATTTGAATAGATGTAGACAGTAACTCTGCAATTAGCATATCAGTTGCTAGGCCATTATCATAAAGCGTATCAATTGCTAGGCCATTGTCATAAATCCCATATACATACCATGGTGACATATACGAGACCTGTCAAGGCCCTTACCACCTCCAGTACCATCCCATTGGTTTAATGGCAATGTCCCCCCAAGTATTGCACCTATGAATGCATAATGTATGCAACCAGACGTCATCAATTGTACATGTATCAATATTCATGTTTGCCAAACTTCACATACCCTACAGTCAGCAGATAACCTATTGTTAGACCTGACAGCCTTAGGGTGGTCCTCCCCCAACTTTTTGCCTGCCTCCCTCCATTTTTCTGACACTGTTTCTGCTGGTTTTTGGTGTGCACTTTACCACTCCTAATCAGTGCTAAAGTGCATATGCTGTGTCCCTTAGACATTGTAACATTGGTTCATTCCCAATTGGCATATCTGATTTACTTGTAAGTCCCTAGTAAAGTGGACTGCATGTGCCCAGAGCCTATAAATCAAATGCTACTAGTGGTCATGCAGCACTGATTGTGCCAGCCACATAAGTAGCCCCTTAACTATGTCTCAGGCCTGCATTGCAAGGCCTGTGTGCGCAGATTCTCTGCCACTTCAATTTGGCATTTAAAAGTACTTGCCAAGCCTTAAACCCTTTATCTACACATAAGTCAGCCCAAGGTAGGCCCTAGGCAACCCGTAGGGCATGGTGATATGTAGGTAAAAGGCAGTATGTGTGTTTTATATGTCCTGGTAGTGTAAAACACTGAGGGCCTTATTTATACTTTTTGGTGCAAAACTGCACTAAGGCAGTTTTGCCCCAAAAAGTTTTGCACCGGCTTGCACCATATTTTAGCACCAGCTGGGCACCATATTTATGGAATGGTGCAAGCCGGTGCAAAGGGTAGGCTAGCTTAAAAAAAAATGACGTTAGGCAGTTTTGAGTCAAAATAAATTATTCTGACCAGATTAGCATCATTTTTTTACGCTAAGGGGCATATTTATACTCTGTTTGCACTGAATTAGCGTCATTTTTTAAAATTCTAATTCAGTGCAAAACTAACTCCATATTTATACTTTGGTGCTAGACCCGTCTAGCACCATATTTATGGAGTTAAAGTCATTTTTTGGAAGTGGAAACCTACCTTGCCTTAATGAGATGCAAGGTAGGCGTTCCCGTGCAAAAACATGACTCTATGGCCTTAACACCATATTTATACTCCCATGTAAAAATGGTGCAAGGGAGGGAGGAGGGGTCAAAAAATGGGGCAAAGCTTGCTTTGCCCCATTTTTTAAGACCTGGGTCTGGGCAGGCCTTAGGGGACCTGTGGCCCTATTTCCATGGTGGAACACCATGGAATGAGCCCTGAGGTGCCCTACCTAGGCCCTAGGGGCACCCCCACCCACACTAGAGGGACTGCGAGGATGGGGGACCCCATCCCAGGTAAGTACAGGTAAGTGCATTTTATTTTTGAAAGTGCCATAGGGGGCCCTGAAATGGGTCCCTATACATGGCACAGGGTGCAATGGCCATGCCCAGGGGACCCCGGTCCTCTGTGCTGGCCACTAGGGTGGTGGGCATGACTCCTGCCTTTTCTAAGGCAGGAGTCATGTGGCATGGTAGGTTTAGCACCATAAAATTATGCTAATCTGGTTAGAGTCATTTTTTTTACTCTAACCTGCCTAAAGCCATTTTCTGGTGCTAAACCCTCTTCTTCTATACTGCCAGCTCCACCCGAATAAAGTAATTTTTTTTAAACTCTAGCCTTCCCTTTGCACCGGCTTGCACCATTCCATAAATATGGTGCCCGGGTGGTGCACAGAAATGGTGCAAGCCGGTGCTAAACTTTTTGGTGCAAAACTGAGTTAGTGCAGTTTTGCAGCAAAAAGTATAAATAAGGGCCAATATTTTGTAAGTTTGCGCCACTTTTGCGTCATAAAATGACGTTAATGCAGTGCAAAAAAAGTTTAAATCAGGGCCTTGGTGCTAGATGGGTTTAGCACCAAAGTATAAATATGGAGTTAGTTTTGCACCGAATTAGAGTAAAAAAAAATGACACTAATTTGGTGCAAACAGAGTATAAATATGCCGCAGAGTATAAATATGCCCCTAAATATGGCGTTAAGGCCATAGAGTCATTTTTTGCACGGGAACACCTACCTTGCATCTCATTAAGGCAAAGTTGGTCTCAACTTTCAAAAAATGACTTTAACTCCATAAATTTGGTGCTAGAGGGGTCTAGCACCAAAGTATAAATATGGAGTTAGTTTTGCACCGAATTAGAGTAAAAAAAAATGACACTAATTCGGTGCAAACAGAGTATAAATATGCCCCTTAAATTCATTTTCCACTAGTGTGAGGCCTGCTCCTTTCATAGGCTACCATTAGGGCTACACTCATATACTGTTTGAGTGGTAGATTCTGATCAGAAAGGAGTAACCAGGTATTTAGTACGGCCAGAATGGTAATACAAAACCCTGTTTATTGGTGAAGCTGGATTTTATATTACTATTTTATAAATGCCACTCTTAGAAAGTGAGCATTTCTCTACATTTAAAAACCATCTGTGCCTTGCAGCCTGTCTCCAATCCACGTCTGGCTGGGCTGGTTGACAGCTCCCTTGTGCATTTCACACAGACAACCACAAACACAGGATACTCAGTCACACCTGCACTCATCTGCATACTGAATGGATCTTCCTGCGCTGGGAGGGTGGAGATCCTTACACTTTCATTTCAAAGGCTAGTGGCCTGGCCTCACACAGTGGACTGCCAAACCCCCTACTTGAACGCTGGCAGACAAACCTGTACTGAAAGGGGACCTTTTGAACTTCAAAACCACTCTTTGAAGTCTCCCCCACTTCAAAGGTATTTTTGGGTATGTAAACAGGGTCCCTGACCCCACCAGAGTAGATACTTCTGGACCACATCTTGCAACCTGTCAAGAGGAACTTGATGACACTCCTTTTCTCTGAAGGACTGCTGACTTGCTGTTGCCCTGCTGCCCTCTGACTTTGCTGAGAAGTGCTCTCCAAGGGCTTGGATGGAGCTTGCGTCCTGTTTTCTGAAGTCTCAGGGCTGAAAATCGAAACACAGCCTGCTTGAAACAATGCACAATCGCCATCGATGAGAAAATCACCACACAGTTGAATTGGACCGACGCAGCCCGACTTCCCAAGTGAAGATCAATGCAGTGCCTGTGTTACGACCAGAAATTTGACGCACCTCCCTAAAAGATCGATGCACAGCCGAGCCAGAACGACGCAGCCCGACTTACTGCGAGAAGAATTGTCGCAGCGCCTGCTGTGTAACAGAAAATGTGACGCATCAACTACCGGATCGATAAGTTAAGTTTGGTGCTGCTGAACTACCAGTCAAAGCATTTAACCTGATTAAATCAGGGCTGCAGATCCTTAACTTTAACATAGGACCACACCAACGTGGTTTAAAAAGGACTTTAAACAATTGGCTCATTTTCATGGAACAATCCTAGACCTTCCTGAAGCCATTGAATGGCAAAGTAAAAAAGTGCTATTATTACCAACACACCAGGGCTACATGAAATGGGAGGCAAATTGGTATATATTTCTTTGTTAAAACGACTAGGATGTGTCTGAGTACAATCAAATAGGGGTACTTCCTATTTCAATATTCTGTCCTGATGATGACCCACCTGAATTAATTTTGTTGATTGGGGTCGAAGCGTTGACATTGTATTAGAAAATGTGAATTGGCTTTTGAGAAATGCAGCAGGCTCACAGTACCTATGGTTATAGGTGCTTATTTGAGACCTCATACCTTTAACCACAGTTTGGTTTTAGTTTTCATGTAAATCACATTGCAACACTAATACTAACACATAATTCATTCACATTATTCACTCACACTGTGCTGTTATACAGGAGCACCTCGATTACTTTACTTTAAATTGTGGAATTTAAGTTTCTAATATATTTTATATATTACTCACAAACTTAATTGGTACAGAAAGTTCTTTATGGCACAACCACTGGCGTGGAGGTTAATTCATATCCTTCCCCCAAAGGGACCAAAACATTTTTCTGTTACACTATTGTCTGAATTATCAGAACATCATGGATCTAGTGCCCAGTTAGAGCCTGATCTATTGCCTGCCATACGCAATCCCTATGCCATCCCTTCCACAGTACAAGTCCTGCCAGTGCTACACCTTCTTGCCACTGGGCACTTTCAGAGTACAGTGGGCTTGACAGAAGGGATGTCACAGCCCACGCTCAGTCTTGTGTTGAAGGATATACTGTGTGTTTTATTGAAACACCTGGACAGTTTCATCAGGTTCCCCCAATATGGATATTTGGCCTATGTGAAGGCAGACTTCTATGATATGGGACACATCCCTCAATTGATAGGGGCCATAGATGGCAACCATATAGCCTTGGTCTTTCTCAGTGCCAATGAACAGGTGTATAGTAACAGGAATAACTACCACTCGATCATTGTTCTGGTGGTGTGTCTGGCAGACCAGTACATCACTCAGATGACAGAAAAGTTTCCTGGATCTGTGCATGACTCCAACATTCTGAGGTTCAGCAATGTCCCACTCATGATGATACAACTACACACACAGAGGGCTTGGTTCATTAGTATGTAAGTATTTGGATGTACGTCTGTGTTATGGCACCTGTCATCACATTCTTCTCTGTGACTGTACCAGTATTGTAAGAGGTCCTACGTTTATACACACAGGTGACTCTGGCTATCCTAACCTTCCCTGGCTGTTGACACCAGTGAGGTACCCTGCCACGGAAGGGGAACTCCATTTCAATGAGGCTCACGGCAGTATGAGGCGTGTAATCAAAAGGACATTTGGCCTTCTGAAAGCCAGGCTCAGGATGTCTTTGGAGGTGCCCTCCTCTACACTCCCCAAAAGGTATGCCACATCATAGTTGCCTGCTGCATGCTCCACAATCTTGCCCTGAGATGTCATATACCATTGCTAGCTGATGATCACAAGGCAGCTGGACCAGTGGCTGGTGATGCAGACATGGAAAGTGATGAGAGGCAGATGAAGATGGTGCAGCTGACTCTAGGACTGAACTCATCAATCAGTACTTCCAGTGACAAACAGGTGTGCTGACTGTGTATTTGCAAGTGATGTGTATCCATATTGATTGGGGACAATGGTCCTCCTGATTAGTACAATCAGTGATATTGTATTGTGTTCCTATGCCTATGTGTTTGCTGGGGGAGGTGAGTGCTTGAATGTACGGTGCAGAGTATACATGTATCATATCTTACATGTGTACTCACTGCAAGTTGCTAGATTCACATCTCCTATGGACAGACCTGTGTTGAGTTATGTATCCTGCATTCTCCTGTTTTCATGGTATTCCACCCACTGTGTTATGTCAATCAATGCCTCTGCTACCAATGACTTGAAGTATTCATGTTCATTAGCCATTGGCAACTGTTTACAAAATACAGTTTTGCACAAGACAGATGCCAGCTACAGTGAATTGTCATGTATTTCCTGTAACTGGGGATGTAGAAATGTCATCTGTTTTGTCATCTGTTTTGTACTGCATATGTGCGTTGTGTGTTACAATGCCTTCTGTCCTGAGGTAACTCTGTGTCATGGTCTCTTTTGTAGGTTGGATGAGTGATTTTACTGTAGTGTGTGTTTGGAATAGTGACTACTTTGAATCCGCCCTGGGACATATCTGTTGTACTGTGTCTCCCACAGAGGATGCCTCCCTCTGCTGTCCATTACACTACCTGTTGGTTTAGAGGGGCATACACACAGAACATTTTGCAGACAAAACATTTGTACATGTTCAAATTAAGACACATATGCTGTTGTTCTGATCAATGGTGTTTATTGGGCAGACAGGGGAAATGTGAACGAACAATCTATGGTGAATACAGTGACAAACAGGTGATGAGTGGGGTCATGGTAGTTGTAATCATCATATTAGGTTGTACAGCTGTAGGTAGCACAGGTCCAGTGTCCAAGATCAATGGAAAAATGGAGTAATGCCATTGAACAGTCAACAGGGTGTCTCAGTGGCCCACAAGGGAGAGAAATCAGGAGAGCTTCACTTCCTGCCAGTGGGTTTGGTCTTGGCATCTGCTCCAGCTGGATATCTGGATGGACGTCCACATTTGCAAGGGGTTAATCAGCTACAGAGGGAGGGGTGTCAGAGACCTGTGGTTCCCTTGGCAGGGTCTCCTTTCCACTAGCTGTGGCAGATGTGGAAGGCTCAGATATGATGTGGATAGTGGAAGGGGCCTGCTGGTGGGTGGTGAAAGCACACAGGGTGGTGTTGAGGTCCCTGAGCATCCTGCAATGGAGGCCATGGTGGCACTGTAGGCCTGCCACTGCTGCATGTCCTCCTGGTGGTATTCCCTCTGCAGCCTTTGGTTTTCCCCCAACATGGTAATGATCTGGCCCATCCCGTCCTAGGATTGTTGGTATGCTCCCAGGACTTGGGAGATGGTTTGCTAGTCAGTTGACTCCAATGAGTGCCCCGTTCTCTGGCCCAAAGGTTCTCTCCCATGTCCCCTATACCCATGTGCCTGTGTCCCTGGCATGGTGGGCCCACTGCCAGTGTCACCAGGACCTTCATTGGCTTGGGTGTGAGGGGTTGACTCAGGTCCCTCTAGTGTGGGCCACATTGAACTGTCCTTGGTACACAGGTTTGGGGACGAAGGATTAGCTGTGCTGTTGATGCCACAGGGTTGGGGGTTTGATGTGGTCAGGGTTAGACATGGAGAGGTGGACTGACCAGGTGTCCCAGAAGGGCCAGGTAAGTCGTCAATGTCCAGAATTCCAGAGGTGTTGTCCTCAATGGGGCCTTCAGCCTGAGGAGGGCTGGCTGTCTCTGGTATCCTCTTGATAGTGGCAGTGGTACCTGTATATGGAGTGAGAGGGAGTTAAATGGTGGACGTGTGATTCGTTATCTCTTTGTCTGATGAATGCAATGGCTTGGCATGATTCTCAGGAATGGCAATGACAGATGCAGTACTGCAAACATTGTTTATGGATAGTGGATTGTGAGATGTGTACCATGCTCCATTGAGGATTGGTGTCAATCAGGCCAGGTAACTTTTTTTTTCATGTCCTGTATGATGGTTCACATGATAGGTGTGTCCTGTTTGATCGTGGCAAATCAGGCTTGCTAGATGTGAGTGGGAATGGCTGTACATTGCAGCATAGTGTCCAAGTGGGAGGAGCGTATGTGTGTATCCTGGTAATTTGTCCTGTCTGTGCATGGCGCATGGGGTTTACGTTCTTACTCTCTTGCCCATGATCAGTCCATTTCAGGTTTGTTTCTCTGGATAAGTGGCCATTAGGTTTGATGACAGTGCAGTGGCTGTGTTTGGCCTTGTTTGACATTGTGTAGTGCCACTGCATTTCTGTCATTGCCATGTAATGGTCCTTAGTCGAAGCATCCAGTTGGTGTAGCTAGTGCAATAGTCATACATTCAAGAGAAGTGCTGTGAAGTGGACATAGTAGGTTTTGATGTAGATGGGCTAGTGCACTGTGGGAGTCTTAGTGATTGTTATGGATACTGCTGACCATGCCCTTGCCAGGGACTGTGTGGGCATTGGGGCTGAGATGGCATGCAGGAGAGGGCCATTAGGTAATTAGGTGGGAGGTGTAGTGGCAGATTTAGTGAACTGGGGAGTGTTTGGGTGGAGTGGAAGCATGCTCGACAGGACAAATGTGTGCCAGGGGAGTGGTAGTTACTTATCACAGTCCAGTCCTCTGGGTATTCCACTCAGGTCCTTTGGGTGCAGGATGTCCAAGACCTTCTCCTCCATTGATGTGAACTCTGGGGGAAGAGGTGGGGGTCAGGCGCCAGTCTTCTGCATTGCAATCTCGTGGCGTGATGTCACAGAATGCACCTTCCCCTGAGGTCGTTCTACCTCTTCCTGATGTCCTCCCTTGTGCGTGTGTTATTTCCTACCGCGTTGACCCTGTCGACAATTATCTGCCATAACTCAATTTTCCTGGCAATGGATGATTGCTGGACCTGCACTCCAAACAGTTGTGGGTCTACTATGACAATTCCATTGACCGTGACCCTCAACTCATCATCTGTGAAGCGTGGGTGGTTTTCTTGGGACATGGTGGTGGTTGTGTTGTGGGTGGGGGTGGGTATTGTGTGTGCAAGGGTGCAGTGTAGGGTACTTGATTGGGTGGGGGTGTTTAATTGTATGTTATGGTTGGTTGTAGTGTTTGTGTGTATTCGTTATGTGTGTATTGTGTTGTTTGTACAGTTGTATGGCATGTGCTGAGTGAGATGTGTACGTGGGTCTAAAGTGTAAAGGTGGTGTCTATTGATTTTTGCCTGCTCTTGGTGTATGCGATTGTCGTTTGAGTTGCAAAGGATTGTGGGTTGTGTGGGGGTGTGTTATATAGTGCATTAAGTAGGTGTGTCTTCTGTGTGCATGTGTGTCAGATGTGGGGTTTTTGAACTGGCCAGTTTGGTGTTGTATTCTGCTTGAAGTGAGCTTTTGTGCAAGGCGGTTCGCACCGTCAATGGTTTTCCACCATGATAGAACCGTTGTGCTGATTTGTGGGTCATAATCTGGTGGGTGGTAAGTTGTCAGGATGGCGGTGATGGTGGTGGACCACCTCTTTCCCCCCACCTCTGTCCTGACAGTGTTGGATTTGTGGCTTTTTAGTGGCGGTCTTCAGTGTGTGACTCTTAATATGGCAGTTGGATGACTACCAACATGGCGGTCTTTTGACGGCTGCCATTGCGGTGGTCTTCCGAAAAGACCGCCAAAGTCGTAATGAGGCCCATTATCTGAAAAGACCAGTTTTAACAATTTTCAGAATTTTTGTTTAGACCCAGTTTTCCTTAATTGCAATAGGGGAGCAGTCCAGAGCTTGGGGGGCAAGGAAGATGAAGGAAAGCCTCCACTCCTAGTTTTCTTAATCTTAGGGACAATGAACAGTTGCTGTTTAGTGGAGCACAACGTTCTTGTAGGATAGTAAGGTGTATCAGTAAATTTCTAAATTTGATCCATTATGCTACTTAAGTTATTTCTAGTTGCATAGTGACACAGAGTAATATCATCTGCATAAAGTGTCATTTCAGCAAATGGGGAAATCTTGAAAAGAGCGTATTGATATAGCTAGAGGTTCAATGACTAAAGCAAATACAATTTGAGACGTTGGGCAACCGTGCCTGGTTCCGTTAATAATTTCTATTGAGCCTGCTGCTCTGTTGTTTATTATTATTGCGGTCATAGCTTTTTTTTTATTTGTTAGAGATTAACTTAATTAGCTGAGCACGCAGCACTTTGCGTGGCGCTGCCCCAGATTTAAGAGTTTACCTAAACCTGAGGCAGTGCAAAAATATAATGCTACTCCAGGGGTGGCATTAGAGTGGCACAATGAGGAGAAATGCTTTCATTCTCTTTGTTTTTTGCTCTTTCTATGGAGGAGCAAATTCCCATTGTAGTGTCCCTTCCTGCACAAAAACAATCTCCCCCTCAACGCAGGCATCCTTGCACTATGGAACAAGTTTAGTTGCGTTGGTGCGCAGCAGCAAATTTTGTGCCGGCGCAGGGGGAAACACAGGTGTGTGCAGTATTATTGTAAATGCGGCGCATCCCCGTGTTTTGAAAATGGCGGTTCACAATGCTGCCAAATTTGGTGCAGTGACGCACACTGTCATTTTCACTTAAATCTGTCCCACAGTTTTTTGCTAAGCAATGAGGGGGAATGAATGTCTTGAGACAATAGCTTATCCAATACTGTAGATGTTATTGGAGGTAATACTTGATTAATGGTCAGATGTATGAAATTGCATGTTTGCGATTTCCTAATGGTGAATTTTAGCGATTTTCTATTAGGAAATCAGAAACTGCGAGGTACAACAGTGTGTTTGACACTTAACGATTCTCAGAGGGTCACAAATGGACTTAACTCCTCAATATTCATGAGGCATGTCGCAATTTGCGACCAATGGTGAATGGCTAAAATCACAGGGATGGTGGCCTGCTGAGGTCAGCAGACATCATGTATGTGATTGCTTTTTTCAATAAAGCAATTTGTTTATTTTGTAATGCAGCCCAATTTCCTTAAAAGGAAAACAGGATGCATTACAAAAAGAAAAATTAAACGTTTTCTTTTCATTTTTTAAGAGTAGGCAGTGGTCCTCATTTTTGTTATCATGATTGCAAGTTTGTAGTGATTGGTGAAGATTTGCATACGCTCATCAATATTAGTAGTCGGTTTATTACTTAAGGGAGTGTTCTAAATTTATTTTGATTATTTTAGATTTTTCTGCTCAGGCAGGCATTTTTTGTTTACTCCATATCAATAATAGTCAACATGCATTGCCTGAAGTTGCTTAATTTGAAATAATGAAACCTCAAAGCTGTCTTCTCTGATTCCAAGGTACATTTATTTTTGTGTGACCAGATTTCCAAAATGTGTTGGGTTTGCACTACTTTATCTTGCAACTCGATCTGTATCCTTTGCTTCTCTATTTATGGCAATTGTTCTGGAAATGATCCTACCTCTGATCGAAGCCTTCTTGGAATGGTGTACAATACCATTGCTTGAGGTGGCCGAATTACTTTAAAATAATTCCTTAATTTTTACTTTGATATGAGTTTCCAATCATTATCATGGAGAAATAATTTATTAATTTGCCATTATGGTTTGGTATTTCTAAACGCAGCAAATTGATAGGAGAGTATTATTACTGAATTGTGTGAAAAAAACATGTTGAAATTCAATCTTGCAAGGATAATCATAAAGTGGAGTTAAGATAATCTCGCTTTACTGCAGTTATAAATCTATTGGAGGTAGAGGAAACGTCAGTGATGGATGGATTTTATTTTGGCAAAGGGTTAATAAGATCAATTTCCTGCTTGTCAACTTTAGGACTGTGGCAGTTTGTGGATTATTGCACTTACACAAACATGGGTTGTGAAGGAAATTAAAATCTCCTCAAATAATATTTTCGCCTTTTAGAGATGTGATAGAAATATGCAGATTGGATAATGACTGTTGTTCATCCCCAATAGGCCGAGGTAGTTTACAGCACATATATAATGTAGATTTTCCGAGTATTTTATGATGGAAAGTCTTAATTTTATTAAAGACACGTAGGCGAGTTTTATGCTTTCTTTTCCTGCTTTATTTCAATAGCAGCCAAGAGAAAACACCAATCCCAGAGGTTTGTGTTACAGGCAACCAATGGGAGATAAGAGTAGTAACCTTAACCAATCAGCACACTATACAACATAAGATATACCAATCCTGACTGCAGGCAGCACTCTTTTCAGCTGCAAGACTGTCAAGAAAATGATTTGAATAAAGGTACAATACAACAAATTAAGCATATTGCCAGGACAAGTGCAAAAAAGTCTTGAATTCTGTCCAGGTTAGGCGAGTAGGACGGCTTGACAGGATGGTGAACGGAGGAATCAATCTTCCATGGAGATTGCGCTGGAGGAGTACTCTGGGTAGAAACGGCATCAGATGAATTAGTTTGAAGAGGGATGCTGGAGCGTTGGTAGTAACTAAAAGGGTGGGAAAAGAACAACATTAGTACAGTAAGCGGTGGGATAATACTCGCCTCCGTGTCTTTAATAAAATTAAGACTTTCCATCATAAAATACTCTGAAAATCTACATTTTATGACAAGACCGTAGGCTCCTATTATGCTTGTTTAAAGCATTTTAATTACTACAGAAGTTGCTGTATTAACAGGTTTACAATAAAATGTGCGAAAAGTAAAATCATTTGACCAATCTGCCGATCTTAGAATAGCTTCCAAACATGATCCAGCCCAAAAGGCTTTTGATGCCATAGCCCCTCTAGCAGAATGGGCTCCAAACGTTGACATATCAATGCCCGCTAATGATATTACCTATTTGACCCAACGGGCTAAGGTACGGGAAGATACAAGTTTATAAAATTTCCTGAAGGACATTAAGAGTTGGGAAGCAGAATATGTTCTAAGATTGTCCGTCTTTTGTTCATAAACCTTTAAACAGTTTCCCACACAAAGTTTCGGATGATTGGGAAAGAAGGGGTAGAAAACAGAAGTAATGTTGGTTTTTGTACAACGAGAGACATTGAACAGTACACCAGTAGGGGTGAAGTGACGAGCTGAGATATCCAAGGCTTTCACATCAGACAGACGTTTGATAGATACTATACAAAGTAACATTGTTAGTTTAGCGGAAAGCAGTTTCAAAGACAATAAGTTATTATCCTGCCAGGATACAAACATTTTTAAGACAAGATTAACATCCCATAAAGCGGTGTATTTGGGAATTGGAGGATTGGAGAATTTTACTCCTTTCAAGAGATGACAAATGTTTATAAAAGGATGATGCAGGGATATAGCTGACCTATATAGATTAATGGTCCTGTATGATTTGCCAGCGCTAGCTTGTGAAGCAAGAAAATTAGCTATCAGAGTGAGATCTGCTGAAAAGGGATCACATGCTTTTCCGAGACACCAGCTAAGCCAGATGGACCAAGCTGATTTGTAAGTCTTGGAAGTGCCTGGAGCACAGAAATTGTTGATGTAGGTTGAAGCTTCGAGTGAAATTCCTGGATAAAATGAGGAAGACCTGAAACTTTCCAGGCGGATAGGAGAAGGGATTCGTTGAGAATGAGATTGTGAGGGAGACCTTGTGAATTGAGAAGGAGAGAAGGGAAGGAGGGCAGAAGTACAGGGAAGTCGATTGATAATTCGAGAAGAGTGGGATACCACACTTGGGCTTGCCACAACGGAACCACTAAAACTACTGTGGCTTTTTGACGACGAAGATGAGCAAGAACTCTGTTTATCATGATGAAAGGAGGAAATGCGTAGTTTATTGAATGGGACCACTGTTGAAGGAATGCGTTGGTCACTAAAGCTTGTGGATCTGGCCTCCAGCTGAAGAAACAAGGGAGTTGGGCATTCAGACGGGATGCGAAGAGGTCTATATGGAAAGGGCCCCATTTGCGATGAATAGAGTTGAAGACCGAAGAGTGAAGCTTCCAGTCGCTGTAGTTGGAAAGATGACGTGAATACCAATCTGCAACTGAGTTGAGTGAACCTGGCAAGTATTCTGCTCAAACTGAAATTTTTCAGTGTAGGCAGAATTCCCAGAAATTTTTTGCTAGTTCTGCTAGAGGTTTGGATTTGGTACCACCGAGGTGATTGATGTATTTTACTGCCGTGAGGTTGTCCATACGCAGAAGTATGGAACAACAGACTGGTGAAGCTTTTGATTGCAAAGGAGCCTGCAAGCATCTCTAAATAGTTCATGTGCAATGAAGACTCCTGCAGAGACCATGTGCCTCCAGTCGATATTTGCCCACACCTTGCGCCCCAACCTGTTAGGCTTGCATCGGATTCTAAGACAAGATCTGGGGCTGAGGAAAAGATGGTCCTGCCATTCCAAGCTTCGAGATGGTCGAGCCACCATTGAAGTTCTGTACGGGATTCGAGGTCGAGGGGGATGAAATCTGAATTAGCAAGACCTTTGCGTAAATGTCGAATTTTCAATCTCTGAGGAGCCCGATAGTGAAGAGGGCCTGGAAAAATTGCCTGTATCGAGGAGGAAAGAAGACCTGCAATCCTTGCAAGAGACCTTAGGGAGAGAGAAGTCTGCTGTAAAGATAGGGTTATCTCTGATTTTATGCTTTTTATTTTTGAATTCGGAAGTTGTAGCAGGCCTTGAGAGGAGTTGACTAGAAAGCCTAGGAATTCCATTGTCTGTGACGGAGTAAATATCGATTTCTCGTTGTTGACTAAAAAACCTAGATCTGAAAGGAGTGAAATGGTGTAGGACAGTTGAGACCAAAGGATAGAGATGTGTTGATGCATAAGAAGGATATCGTTTAGATAGATTATCATTCTGAAGCCTTGAGATCGGAGAAGAGCTACTATAGGTTTCATTAACTTGGTGAAACACCAAGGGGCCGAGGAAAGCCCGAAGGGTAGGCAAGTAAATTGGTAGGTTTCATGTTTCCATTGGAACTGGAGGAACTTTCTGTGATAGTAGTGATTAGGAACTGTTAAGTATGCATCTTGAATGTCCAGACGGACCATCCAGTCGTTTAGAAGAAGCGAGTCTCTTAAATGAAGAATTGTTTCAATCTTGAAATGTCGATAGACAACAAATTGCTTAAATTGTCTGAGATAGATGAATGGTCTTATTTTTAGTTTTTTTCTGATTACTAAAAACAGGGGGCCTATGAAACTGGATGTCGAGGACGAGCTGGTTGGATAGCTCATTTTCGAAGGAGATCTTGGATTTCGGTAGAAATGAGATTTGACATTTCTTCTGCAAAGCTGAGGGGAAGAAGGGGAGAAGGTTGGAAGGGAGTCTCGTAAAATTCTATTAAATAGCCTTTGACTGTGTTGAGAACCCAGGGGTCTGAGGTAATCTCTTTCCATTTGTGGAGAACATTTTTTAGACAACCCCCTACAGAAGGATGGCCAGAAGATTGGCTGACCTGAATTGTTATAGGACCTACGTTGGTTCCTGCTTCTGAACCCTCTGGAACGCTGGGGGTAGAATTGTGGCCGAAAGTCTTGTTGTTCTTGATAGTTGTAAGACCCTCTGAAGCCTTGATTCCTGAAGGACCGGTCGGTGGAGCGGCCTCTTCCTCTACCGGCCCTGGCAAAAACCTGTGAGTTAAACACCTTTTTAAGCGACTGCTGTGCTTTGTCCAGTGAAGCAAAGGTGGTAACGATTTGCTTAATTCCTTGATAAAATTATCTCCAAAGAGCAAGCCGTCAGCCTTAGCTCCTGGATCCATAGCTGCAAGATTCGCTAGCTTAGGATCTAGCTTGAGTAAGAGTCCTTTTCGACGCTCGTGCGTCATAGCCGATTTCGCGTTACCAAGCAAACAAAAGGCTCTCTGAATCTAGAGGGACATTTCTTCAGGATCAATAGACTCTTCATTGATTGCTGATTCTGCCAGGTCGAAAATGCGGGAAAAGGGACTGACCAAATCAAGGACTTTATTATGGCAGAGGGCCCAGGCTCTGTCTACCCGTTTTTGGGGGTCTTTGCCGAATTTAGAGAAAAAAGTTAGTAGGGACGGATCTATAGAAGGGGTAGCAGTAATGTGTAGGGGAAGAGAGGGTCTGGGACACTCAGAACGCAGTTTGGCCCATACTTGCTTATCTAGGGGAAGATGTAGTTTTGCTAGAATGTAACTCGCAACATGTTCTAAAGGTAGCCATTCAGTAGAATTGGGATGGTGAATTAAGCCAGGATCAAACATGGGATTGCCATCAGAATCCAAAAGTGGGGAGTGGGCTTGGTCTGCTGATGCTGATTTAGACTTTTTTGGAGGAGGTCCAATCCAGAAATCAGAGGTGTTAGCATCCTCATTGTCTGAGGTAGAATCTTTGACATCCCCATCATCATCAGTGTCTCTAATGTCCGCAATCACAATCTTATGGGTCTTAGACAAATTTTTTGTTTTATTTTTACTTTTAGTACCCATGACTTTATTCCCCTCCGTACTAGGAGGACTGTGAGGAGCTTCGCCCTCTATCCTGAGTGAGTTTGACTCACCATCCATTAGCGCAGACGAGGCGTTAGCCTGATTAAAAGAAGCCTCCGAGGCTTTGCGCTTTCTGATTTCCCCGCAGAATGGGCCACATGTGATTGGGATAGACAGGAAGACACAGTAGATTGAATTTGCTTGGAAAATGTTTCCATAGAAGCAGAAACTGCTTTTTTACCAGAAGATTGAATACAATTATTTAAATTGTAAGAAAAATTCTCTTCAGAATCTTCATTTGCTGAGAAGAAATCTGAAAAATCCATTTTGCTATGGAAAGAAAATAAACTGTTAAATAAGGGTTTAAAAAATTTGAAGGGTAGGGCTTTAGAATAACAACGTGTGACTCACCAGGAAGCTAACAATTGAGAGGCTGGAAACACAAAGCCACGCCTCACCAGGAAGTATCGGAGTTAGCAGTCAACAAGATGTAGAGCGAAGGTAAGGGCTGCCAAAATGTTTAAGGTAGCGAAAGCTGGTAAAGTTGAACGAGCGCTTCAAAACGAATGCGCTCGGGATGTAGAGCGAAGGTACTGGCTGCCAAAATGTTCAAGGCAGGGAAAGCCGGTAAAGTTGAACGAGCGCTTCAAAACGAATGCGCTTGGGACTGAACTAGAGGGATTTGTGATGCCCGGGTCAGCCGGCGTTCAGAATAAAACGAATCACGGCTACGCGAGTAAAGGCACCTGAAGAGAAAGCTTGGCGCTGTGCGCGCGCTGTTATTTTAGGAAATGCATATGAAACAGAGACAACGAAAACGCGCGTATTACATTGGAACATTAGGCATTATTAGAAAATGAAAATAGAACAGTAAATGCTATCGAATATTGAAAACTGTATGGAGCAACAAAAGATATACTTATCTTGACTGCGAGCAGCAAGAAAAGAGGGCTGCCTGCAGTCAGGATTGGTATATCTTATGTTGTATAGTGTGCTGATTGGTTAAAGTTACTACTCTGATCTCCCATTGGTTGCCTGTTACGCAAACCTCTGGGATTGGTGTTTTCTCTTGGCTGCTATTGAAATAAAGCAGGAAAAGAAAGCATAATAGGAGCCTCCGGTCTTGTCATAAAATTTATACGTTGTGCTTCAAGAATTGGGTGACTTCATAGACTTGAGAGAAAATCATATGTGACTTTTCCATTCATAATAGTCATAATTTAAACTGTTGAATCATTGTTGCTTGAAATCCTAGTTTTTAAAATGTTGCCATTAGCTGTTTCACCTTCCAGCTCCTTTATCCAGCCTCAGCTGACATCTCTAAAAAAAAAACTGGAATTTGAACCCATTATGTTTATTAAAAGACTCCTTTCGGAAATCTTGGTGAAGAATGCTTTCCTTAACTTTGTAGTCTGAAACGTCCACCAGACTGGTATGTGGATGAGAGGTGGATCAGTAGGTGGTACACAATGACATTTCATAATCTTTAAATCCTCTTGAGCCTCAGAAAGAGTGTAAGGGGCATAATTACATGGAACTGGCACAGCGCTGCACTGCGCCAAAATTAGCAGTGCCGAACTGCGTCAGTTCAAAAGTCTGAGTTTAAAACAATACAGCACACCCCTGTGTTTTCACTATCACTGGCCAATGCAGGCATCCTTGTACCATAGTTCAAGGGTGTCTGCGTTGAAGGTATGATGGTTTATGTGCAGGAAGGTGTCTCTTTCTGCACATAAACAATCTACAATGGCAATTTGGCACTTCTATGAGTGCTGCAGCATGCAGCACACATAGAAGTAGCAAATCTTCATTATTGAATGATTGTTTATGTGCAGGAAGGTCTCCATTCCTGCACATAATCATTAATGGCCTTTTGCTCTTTCTCTGTGTGCTGCAGAAACCAGCACATCACAGAAAAAGCTAAACCGAGGAGAAATAAAAGTATTTCTTCTCATTGCTCCATGCTAATGCCTTATATTTACGATTCCTTGTAAGTCTGGAGCAGCCTCAAAATCAATGGATGTTGCAGAGGAAAGCCCACAGCAACACTGATTGCAAACCCCTCTGCCGCAGAAAACTGAGTTGGAAGGGGCCCATATTTACAAGCAGCATTAAGCCACAAAAAGCAATTTAGCGCTGCCTTGTAAATATGGTGTAGTTACCAGCGCCACCAGAGCATCACTAAAAGTGATGCTCCGGTGATGCAAGAGGTTTATAAATAAATCATAACAAGTCATGAACCCTTTTCTGCTATGGACGTTCCTGATTTATGGTTGTTGGGGCTCCCAATAAACCTAAGATTGGACCACCTGGACCTCTTCTCAAAGTCGTTGCAATATTCTCTGATCCAATTGTTGTGTTCAGTGAGCTTTATGATATCAGCAGGAAAAGACTGATGTAGATCTTCAGAATAAGATTTACTTTGTTCTAGATTCTCAATCCTGTTTTCACTTTGGTTACCATGGCATCAATCTGTTCAGTCTTCGTAATCACTAAGGTTGCTTGCTTTTCGGCTTGTGCTAGCTTAATATTCTTAAAGTGTTCAATGTCACAATCAGTATTTGAATGACCTAATCCTCCTTCTCAGTATCTGCTCCCTCATGAAATATTGTAAATCATTTCATTCCTTACTAGTAGATCCGGTGCTGTTCTGTGTTATTGGTGATCTGGTTCTGTCAGACTTTTAATTTTAGAACTCAAGACTTTAGTGAGACCAATCCTTTCTTCATTTTACTCTTGTGGGATTTAAGTGCTGTTGAGCTGCTTACTGTTCCTTATTGTGACTTTGGGTTGGGCGCCTAACTCTAAATGGGGACTGCACCTTCTATTTGAATATAACACAGGTACTCGTATTCTTAATATCTGTGTTGTTTCTGTTTCTACATGTTTTCTGAGGACTTAGCAACTGGTCATGAAATGGGATCCCTTGATGCAGACTGAAGGAGGTGAGTTTGAGAGGAAGCTTCAGATTCATCTGGTCTTGACTGGTCTACATCTATGCTGGGGCAAGTATGTTCTGTATGTTCTGTTGTTCTTTTTAGAAAAATCATTGGCCTATCTGTCAAAATCTTTTCCTGATCCTCTTTAGGAACTGGAGGTTTGCATATGCTCTCTAGATTCTTCATGTTTCATTGAAGCAGCTTTAGTGATGAAATAATGCAGTTGAAAATCAGAAGCAAGTAGCCAGATGGAGATATCAAGTTCTTACCTGAAGTCAACTGGTCCTTACCTGAAGGTTTAGCCTGAACACAGCTCCCTGTGGTTCAAACGCCATGCTGGTCTTTTTATTTGCACTTTTATATAGAATGAGCAAGACCCGAATTGGTGACAATGACATAGTCCTGTTATAAGACCAATTACAATGCAAAAGTAGTTAAGGTTTATTACATGACATAGTCCTGAAAAAAGGTTTTTGGATTAATGCTATAATCAACCATAAAAGGAAGATAATGTAATAATTACTTGGAAACTAGCAGGGAAAAACTGATAAGGAACCTAAAAAGATAGTTTGCTTCTTTGGTAACTGGTAATCGGTCAGCCCTGTCCTGGCTTAACTTTGACCCAAAAGTCGGGATAGAGGTAGGTGGACGGAGCCCTAGTGGAGCTGCATCCCCCACCTGTAATTTAAATGTATCTTCTTACCAAAGATAGCCACTTTATAAGGTATTGCCTTAAATGAAAATCAGCTGTACATAGGCAAGTTGACATTTTTACAACCTTCATAGCAACCACCCTTGATGTTAATGAGCTGCGTAGTGTAGGTTAGTGGTCTAGTTGTTGATAGGGTTTCTTTTCTGAAGTAAACCTGGTGGTCAAAATGTTGAATTTAAGAAGCCTCCCCCCTATGTTTTTTATGAGCCTAGGCACCTATATCAGGGTAGCACACCAGTTTTATTTGCTCAAACATGGCAGCTCTCATGTGAGGACTATGGTAGGTGAAAAAGCACTAGGCACACATTTGGGTGTTCAAAGGCTATATGTGTGGCTATCTGGATCTCTCTTTCTGAGTGGGAACAGAGTTTGTGAGTGCTTGGCTGAACTCAACCTACAAGGGATTTGATCTCAACTCCTTGGATCTGTCCCATGTGCCTCTGAATGTGTGCTGTGTCAGATGTCCAGGACAGCACCAACCATACTCTAGAAGATGTAGGCACAGATGGGACATGCAATCCAATCCCCTTTCAGGTGCTGGAGAGTCGGACTATCACACAATAGCTCTCTGAAGGTCCTCAAATAGCTTGCATAGAACACTATGCAAGCCTGTACAGTCCAAGACTCCCATAGTCCATCATTGTACCATGGCAACTGTTGGCATCTTGGGCTGAACAGTAAGCTACAACAGTGTCCATTGTCTTCCTAGATACTGGTGCAAGTTGGCGTTGCCTCTGCTGTGCCCTGCACTGAATAATGCTGGAGTGTGGGGAGTAACTCCATTGAGGTGCTTCTAACACTGTTATCTTATGAGCCACTTAATAATATTGATTTTCTGTAAGGGTGCTTATTGTTTGAAAGTGCAATTAAGGCATGGCAGATGTGGTCATTGCAATTATGTATATCAATGTTTGGATTCCCATTTTTTTAACGAAAAAAATAAAACTAAGCATGTAGATTGTACCCGTCATTAATGCCCATGTCAATACTCAAGTTTTGTAAATGGAAAAATTTTATGGATTACACAATTAATTAAAAAAATATATTGTATTATAGGTATTTACAAGATGCATCAATTTGAATACCATCAGTTATCTTCATAGGTACCAAGTTAGCATAGTTATGTGTGTTCGTGTTTGTTTCTTACATAGTAGCAGTTACCACTGCGTAGTTATACGTTAGGTCTCAGATTCTGTGGGAATAGCTTTTTTTTCTTTTTGTTGATAATTTGTGTACCAATTGAAGATTCTCATGCATTACGTTTTCTCATGTGAATTCCCCCTGTTGTTCCCAAGAAAATTCTATAGGAATTTTGAGACGTAATGGAGAAAAAACAGCAGAACCAAATTGCACCAAATTTGACAAAAAGCTAGATCTTTACTGAGAAAGTGTGTTTTTGTGATTTGGTATGGATTTATTCAGTATTTTCTGAGAAATTATGGTTACAAATAGAGTGATATCTGTATGGTTAATTCTTCAGGAGTCGATTTGGCCCCATGGTAATGCGCATGAAAAAAAATAAAGAATTCTGATTTTCCCTTTCTGAAGTGCCTGGAGGATAATCTGCATTAGCTCTTTAGCAGTGGTCAAGGTGAAACAACTGTTCCCAGTGCAGAGAAAATACCTTGGGTGTGGGGAGGTGAGTCTTCTTTCCCTGCCCTGACAGGAAGACCAGTTGTGTTTTACCTACAAACTTATTTTACATTGAAGGGCCCTTTCCTGTCAGAAAGAAATAACAGGTGCACCTCGAAAGGCCCCTGCTTTTGTCCTCCAGACAGACAGGCAGCAAACCCAGTGGGGTAAAGCAGTCTCCAGAATTGTTTTGAAATTACCACAGAGGGGACTATCCATTACCCTGGCCACACCTCTGAGTGGGTATGCAGGCTCTGCACAGGGGAGAATGGTTTTCCTATTTTGGGATTTCGAGTGAGGTGCACTGTGGAATTCTTTACAGTAGGGCAAACAGGACCTGCCTCAAAAGTGGTTAGTTCTACCGCTGGGAAGATTTACCTCATTGTTTTGGGGGGGCCAGGATTGAAAAACATAAAAGTGTGTAACAGCATTTTCCATAGGAGTGACATTTCTCCCATTCATGTCAATTGTAAGTCAGGAACTTCTATGCCATGCATCTGATTTGATACGTTTGGGAGAGCACTGGGCCATGTTAGGTATTTATTTGCCAATAGATACACAATATTTGTATGTACTTTTGGAGAAATATCAATTTCATCTGTGCATTAATTCAGCGACAGGGGTTAAATCTGTATCTTACATGTATTAATAAATACAGGCGAGAGCTGAGAAGAAATATTTCAGATAATTTCCCAATTGAAGGAATAAAATGCGTCAATCTTCGTACAACCCACATAGCATATCTTCTCCAGTGGCCAGTAAAGCAAGATTATAACAATTATTCATGGCATTAGCAAGAGATCATCAGCCCCACTGATAAAAGTAGTGAGAAAAGGGACAGCCGTTAAGAATCGAAGAGACTAGTCAGAGCCGTGGTAAAATTCTGTTATTGGAAAGGTGTTTTGGTATCTACTTTATTAATTTAAGCACACTCGCAAGAATAACCCCAAATATCAATTGGTCCAGTATGTACAATCAAATATTATATCAATGTCGTGGATGATGCTTCATGATATATTAATGCATCATGACCATAAACTATTGTCATAATTGTTATCACATTAGATTGTTCTATAAGACCCACTATAATACATTTCAGATCTTAATTTGTTTATTGAGGAATTAGGGTAACTTTCACAGTGATGTGATCCTAAGCCTCCATGACGCCATTTACAACTTCCCTAAGCCAATAGAAACAAATTCACTATGACTAAACTAAAATGGCAATCTACTGCCGCTCAAAACTATTCTGCACCACTTGATCAGTGGCGCAAAAAATCTCTCCTGGCAGGTACACAGAGCATTGCTAAATCATCTCTACACCCATGTGACCCTTCATCAGATTTCCATTCTCTACCTTCAGCAGAGACAAATTGGCTCAACCTCCATTTCCCAGCAGTTTCCATCAAGATCTTCTAAAGCAAAAAGCTGAAAGAGTTCCCCCACCCCATGTTAACACTGGTATTTAAAAGAGGCCTAAAAATACCAGGATAAGATATCTACATGGAGCCCTAACTCTGAGAAGAAAGACTCACTTGGCACGGCATCCATGCCATCCTTGGCATGCATGTTGATTCACCGAATGTAGGGGTGGTAAAAGTGACCCTCATCAATAAACAAAGAGGAACTCTGAAAGCGGGAGGTTTGGAAAAAAATGAAAGAAACCTTGTCCTGTGTATAATACTCCCATTTAAATCACAAAAACAAAGAATACACAGTTCCAAAGAAAAAAGAAAGTGTGATCCCTGCATAATCCCAGGGGCAAGAAAAAGAGGTCCCTGGGATCCAAATATACTGGAACAAGAGCCCTCACTCACCAATAGGTGACATGCTTCACCATTCGGCTATGCTCCTCGTCAGGCCGGCACTGCAATGCCTGACGGGCCCCACAAAGGGGGCTCTTTGCCAGAGTTCTTTTGTTGTAGGAAAATGCCGGTTGATGTATGTTGGATTGGTATAGGAGGAAAGTGCCGTTAAAAACGGCTATAGGTAAAAAAGATAATTTATTTAATATTAAACCTCTGTCATGATTAGAAACAAAAAAAGTAATGAGGGAAAAAGAGGATAAGGTCTTGTCTCCCCTGCAAAAAATCAAAACTATGCTATCCTAAATTCTGGGAGTGTAGTGTAAGCAAGTACAGGAACCCCTATACTGCTATAAAGGTCAACATGTTTCATGCTACATAAGTCTATAAGATCTAATGTGATTCATCAGGACCAGAAAAAACCTACCTAATCCTAATTGTCACAATACCTATAGTGGGTATTGCAGTGTTTCGCAGGAACCTAGAAAGTGAATGTAAAAGAAAGTCAAGCACATGCATATTGCATAACTTATATTATATATCTTGAAGCACAAAAGGCAGAAAACACACACTCGACCCCTCGCTTCACGGACGATGCCCTGCAGGGAAAGAAAAAACCCACACGATTTCTGAGCTTCCACAGAACCTATTCGCACTGCTGGAGCCTCAAATACCACTCCGGCCAGGCAACACCAGCTGAGCAGCTACTGGGGTCTCACTGGTGACTCCAGGGAAAGCAGTTCCACAGTGATGGCGAAGAAAATCAGGGGTGAGGAGTTCCACTGCCCCCTGCACAGCATCCCATCCTCATCGCCAATTTCTGATGTTGTAAAGGACCATATGGTAGAAGAAGAAGAAGGCTTTATTTGGTGAACTCCGCACTCGCCATGCAGCACACCGTCCTTCACAAGCTCTCTTCAACATTCTAAGGTAAGCTCCCGGTTGTTCCATTGTCACTACATTCTAAGGAGATACCAGGGGTTTACCATTAATGGGAGGCCCTACTTCCTAGTAGCTGAAAGTTTATATTGTTAACCATTTTATACATGACCCGAACAAAAGGTAACCTGAAATACACAATATTGTATTAGAGAAATAAAATGATTATAACCAGACTATAATGCAAGATAAACATCTTGAAGGAGTATTACATTAATTCAAGCTTAAAACAGCTACCCTACATTATATCCCCAACATTCTAGCCACAGATCACACATCTTCCATTCTATAAGAATATAAAGCAATACACACAAATAAAATCCTTATATTTTATTCTCATACACAATGTTATAATAAATACAATAATAATATACATATGTGAATACAAAAGCATTGAACTAATAACCATTATCAATTAATATAGAAAGAGTAGTTGCATCTTCTTTGAGGTCAATTGCACTCCATTGTTGGAAAACAATATTTCCGGACTGCCTTCTCTAGAAACAACATCCTATAAAATATCTATTACTACATCAGTAGTAACATTGCCATCCGGGGGCGTGGCTTCGGGCGTCAAGATGGCGGTTGCACTCTGAGAGTGCTCTGGACCCCTCCGTCATCCGCCCGATTTTGCCGCGGTCTGCGGGGTTAACAGCACTACCCCATGCATCCCGGTGGACTCCCTATCCCTTGGGGAGCATGCAGAGATGAAAAAGCGATCCATAACGGCCCCCGTGTCCCTCCCGCAGCCCGTCTAATATAAACAAAATGGCGACCGAGTTCGAGCCGCCTCGGCGAGGCTGAGACCCGGAACTTCGGAAGCGATCACTCTGGACCGGAGCCCCTGCAGGGGCTAACGAAAAGAATTGGAGCAGCGCTCCTGTCGCAAGCCCCAAGAGGCATCGGAATACCGCCAGTGGGTGAGGCGCCGGCTGAGTTGGGTCGCCACTGCGCCTCCACCGGAAGCAAAGCGGTGTGAGATCGCGGCTGCCGTCGTAGATGTGGCGGAAGCGCGGAACACGGTGAGGTGCCCCCCGAAGGGAGGAGAACGTGCCCTGCCGGCCTGGTATCGCAGCGGAAGAAATGGAGGGCGCGGCGCCCGGAGTTCCTGGAGGAATGAGAGCGGTCAGTCGCAGCGAGACCGCGCTCTGAAGCTAGACAGGGTCCACGGCGCATGAAAGGAAAGTTAATGCCACATGCGGAACAGGGACATTCCCAGCCCGGTAGTAGGAGGAGAGAGGAGGGTGTGAGGAGCCTGGTGGCCCGGGCAACACCCCTGGGGCGCAGAGCCGATGGGCCCTTTCCTTGATTCCCACGAGGGCCGGAGTTGAACGGAAACCAAGCGAGGGGAGGAGGGACCCTCTGGACCCCCGCGAGTGCATAAAACCACGGCGCGGGCAGCGAGCACCCACTGGCGCCCGGGACAGACACCAGCGACCGGGCCGAAGCGAGACCGGCCCCACCACAGAGAAACTGATGCCCCCGAGGTGCCGAGGAATGGCCTCGGGGTGCTATGAATTCCCCTGAACCCTGAGGGACTCGGTGGTGCCAGGGGAAGGACCCCGGTTTAGTGGCCTGCAAAACTCAAACGCCCGCTGCCGAGATCTACACTCTTTGCTTGCTGAGTTGGCCCGGCCGAGGAGACAGACTGTCCCTGGACTGCTGAGCCTCGAATAAAGAATAGTACTCGCACAATCCAACCCGCATCGTCCGGGCCCCTGCGGTTCTCGTGGTCCCTGGATGCAAGGAGCTCCATGGATGCTGAGACTCGAAAGAAAATTCCACATGAGACAATACAATCTGTTCCCTGCCAGAGTAACAAGATGGGAAGAGACAAACCGAACAAACAACCTCCTGCCTCCCAGCAAAAGATTGACCAGTTCACAGCACCGGCAGATCCGCGGAGAGACGGAGACTCAGCCAGCGGAGGCCCAGCCCCGGATGGAGTGAATGCCATCCTCTTGGCGATTCAATCATCGCAGACCGCAGTAGAGACCAAGATCGGAGAGGTTCGGGAGGACATGGGCCTAATTAGGCAGGACCTCAGAAACGCGGTAGGCCGAATCACTGAGGTAGAAAACAGGGTCTCTCAGACCGAAGACGAATTATACGATCTCAGAACCAAAGTGGCCCAACTCCAAACTCGTACTAACGAATTACACCGCCGTACGGAGGACGCAGAAAATCGTTCAAGACGCAACAACCTGCGCTTTGTCGGATTTCCAGAGGGCGCGGAGGAGGATAAAGCTCCCGAATTCCTGGAGCAGTGGATCAAGACCTGGATCCCAGACCAATCCCTTTCACCTTGGTTCGCGATCGAACGTGCTCACAGGGCCCTTGCTCCACGCCCACCGCCAGGCGGCCACAGGCGCCCGATGATTGCACGCTTCTTTAACTTCAAAGACCGAGATAATATCCTTAAGGTAGCCAGGTCCTCAGATAACCTTCAATGGGAGAACCATAAGATCCTAATATTCCCTGACTACACCCGTGAAGTGCAGATTCACCGCCGATCTTATGAGCATGTCAAACAAAAGCTTAGAGCAATGCAACTCACTTACATGCTATTATTCCCGGCCAGACTAAAGGTCCTAATGGCTGGAAAGGCCTACTTCTTCGACTCCCCGGAGGAGGCGTGGGACTGGCTGACTGAAGAGGGCACCGGGGCTCGGCGGGGTCCCCAGGACCCGGTGGGCGGCCCCTCCCGTGAGGTGCCCCCCCCGTTGGGAGGGCCACGGAGAAGCAGATGACGAACCAGATCCAAGAAGGGTAGGCGGAAAGACTCGGACGCCACCGCAAACAATGGAACACCCTCGGCCTCCGGTGCGCGGGAAGGGGGGGCCTCCGGCGGATCGCTGGGACCTCGGGCCCAGCCAGGGCCACAGACGACACCAACCTGAGCCAGTCTCCGGAACTCGGCTGAGGCGAGACAGGCAACTTCTGACGAAGCGGGAGGACATGGTCGAGGTACCCATCCCGGGCATGCGGCCATTGGAGGTGACACTATAGAGGTCTTATGACCCCCTTGGTACACTTTCTGTGAGACTTACTTAAAAGCCGTTAACTGCATTTGATCCGACTAAAGGGAGGGGTCCACCACTCCACTCCAACAGCAGTCCTGCTGGCTGCTTTGTTCCAGTTGGGTAATGGGGCGACAGATGCTTCCGGGGTGGGAGTATGGGGTGGGAGGTGGTTGGGGGGTAAAGAGTTTGACATGGGTTTAGATAGTAATGTGTTGATAAGCTTACCTTGTTATTTTAATACTTCACTGTTGCAACTGAAACGGTCATCCCCAGACTCACAGGAGGGCACCCAGCAAAATATAGCAAGCACGCATCCCATAAATGGCCCTCACTGACTCAGGTCATCTCATGGAACGTAAATGGCCTGCTAGATAAAATCAAGAGATCCGCGGTATTCAGTTCCCTCCGCAGATACTCCCCCTCCGTGGTCTTATTACAAGAAACCCACCTCCTTGGAACTAGATGCCCCATGCTCTCATGGGGAGGCTACGATAGAGTCTACCACGCAGGCTTCTCCAGAGGCTCTAGAGGGGTTGCTATCCTACTCCACCGCTCACTACCTATGATAATTACAGACACGCATTCTGACCCACAAGGCAGATTCATAGTGGTTACGGGAGTTCTTCACGGATCACCACTAAACTTGGTGAGCGTATACGCCCCTCCGGCGGGGCTTGAAGCTTTTTTAACCCCTTCTGTGCCGCGGACGTAGTGGTTACGTCCTGCGGCACAGCGCTGCTGTGCCGAGGACGTAACCACTACGTCCTCGGCACACAGCCCAGAGGGAGCGCTCTCGCTCCCTCTGTGGGGTTCCCCCCCACCCCCCCAAGTCAGGGATGGAAGGGGAAGCCCTTCCCCTCCCACCCCCGACCCCCCCCAACCCCCCCTGTGACGTCAGCGCGCGAGCGCGCGCTGATTAGTCACAGGGTCTCCCCCATCGCGCTGGAAGCAGAGCTTCCAGCGCGATTGAAAAATAAATGCTTTTGCATTACTTTTTCAATCCCATGGGGGAGGCCCCGAGAGGCTTCAAAGGGAAGGAAATGTATTTCCTTCCCTTTGAAGTCTCTCACAGGTTTCAAAAGCCGGATTGCTTGCAATCCGGCTTTTGAAACCCCACTAGACACCAGGGATTTTTTTTTTTTTCTTGAAATTGGCAAAAGGGAGCGACCCCTTGGGCAAGGGTCGCTCCCAGGGGGGCATTTTTTTAGGAAGGCCTTTTCTGCCCCCCCTGGGGGCAGATTGGCCTATTATTAGGCCGATCTGCCCCCAGGGGGGGCAGAAACCTCTAGGCACCAGGGACCATTTTTTTTTTTTTTTTTTTTTTGTGATGAATTCTTTTTTTTTAGGTGGGGAGCGATCCCTTAGGCAAGGGTCGCTCCCCTACGGGGCAATATATATTTAGGCCATTTCTGCCCCCCTTGGGGGCAGATTGGCCTATTTTGATAAGGCCAATCTGCCCCCAAGGGGGGCAGAAACCATTAGACACCAGGGAGTTTGTTTTTGCGCGCGAATGTCACGCAACAAAGCGACCCCTTTGGCAAGGGTCGCTCCCAGGGGGGGCAATTTTTTGGGAAGGCCTTTTCTGCCCCCCCTGGGGGCAGATCGGCCTATTATGAGGCCGATCTGCCCCCAGGGGGGGAAGAAACCTGTAGGCGCCAGGGCAAATTTTTTTTTTGTGTTTTTTTTTTTTTGTTCTTTTTTTTTTTTTAGAGATGGGGAGCGACCCATCAGGCAAGGGTCGCTCCCCTGGGGGGCAAATTGTATTTAGACCATTTCTGCCCCCCTGGGGGCAGATTGGCCGATTTTAGGTCAATCTGCCCCCAAGGGGGCAGAAACCACTAGGCACCGGGGATTTGTTTTTTGGCGCCAATGTCACGCAGGGGGAACGACCCCGCAGGCAAGGGTCGCTCCCGGGGGGGGGGTGTGCCGGTTGGGGGGGCAAATTTATTTTAGGCCATTTCTGCCCCCCCGGGGGGACAGATCGGCCTATTTTTAGGCCGAACTGCCCCCGGGGGGGGGCAGAACACTCTAGGCGCCAGGGCAATTTTTTTTTTTTTTTTTTTTTTTTTTTGTTGTTTCTTTTTTTAGAGATGGGGAGCGACCCATCAGGCAAGGGTCGCTCCCCTGGGGGGGCAAATTGTATTTAGACCATTTCTGCCCCCCTGGGGGCAGATTGGCCAATTTTAGGTCAATCTGCCCCCAAGGGGGCAGAAACCACAAGGCACCGGGGATTTGTTTTTTGGCGCCAATGTCACGCAGGGGGAGCGACCCCGCAGGCAAGGGTCGCTCCCGGGGGGGGGGTGTGCCGGTTGGGGGGGCAAATTTATTTTAGGCCATTTCTGCCCCCCCGGGGGGACAGATCGGCCTATTTTTAGGCCGAACTGCCCCCGGGGGGGGGCAGAACACTCTAGGCGCCAGGGCAATTTTTTTTGTGTGTTTTTTTTTTTTGTTGTTTCTTTTTTTAGAGATGGGGAGCGACCCATCAGGCAAGGGTAGCTCCCCTGGGGGGGCAAATTGTATTTAGACCATTTCTGCCCCCCTGGGGGCAGATTGGCCAATTTTAGGTCAATCTGCCCCCTAGGGGGCAGAAACCACTAGGCACCGGGGATTTGTTTTTTGGCACCAATGTCACGCAGGGGGAGCGACCCCGTAGGCAAGGGTCGCTCCCGGGGGGGGGGTGTGGGGGTTGGGGAGGCAAATTTATTTTAGGCCATTTCTGCCCCCCCGGGGGACAGATCGGCCTATTATTAGGCCGAACTGCCCCCGGGGGGGGGCAGAACACTCTAGGCGCCAGAGCAATTTTTTTTTTTGTGTTTTTTTTTTTTGTTGTTTCTTTTTTTAGAGATGGGGAGCGACCCATCAGGCAAGGGTCGCTCCCCTGGGGGGGCAAATTGTATTTAGACCATTTCTGCCCCCCTGGGGGCAGATAGGCCAATTTTGGGTCAATATGCCCCCAAGGGGGCAGAAACCACAAGGCACCGGGGATTTGTTTTTTGGCGCCAATGTCACGCAGGGGGAGCGACCCCGTAGGCAAGGGTCGCTCCCGGGGGAGGGGGGGGGGGCAGATTTATTTTAGGCCATTTCTGCCCCCCCGGGGGACAGATCGGCCTATTTTTAGGCCGAACTGCCCCCGGGGGGGGGCAGAACACTCTAGGCACCAGGGCAATTTTTTTTGTGTGTTTTTTTTTTTTGTTGTTTCTTTTTTTAGAGATGGGGAGCGACCCATCAGGCAAGGGTCGCTCCCCTGGGGGGGCAAATTGTATTTAGACCATTTCTGCCCCCCTGGGGGCAGATTGGCCAATTTGAGGTCAATCTGCCCCCAAGGGGGCAGAAACCACAAGGCACCGGGGATTTGTTTTTTGGCGCCAATGTCACGCAGGGGGAACGACCCCGTAGGCAAGGGTCGCTCCCGGGGGGGGTGGAGGTTGGGGGGGCAAATTTATTTTAGGCCATTTCTGCCCCCCCGGGGGACAGATCGGCCTATTATTAGGCCGAACTGCCCCCGGGGGGGGGGCAGAACACTCTAGGCGCCAGGGCAATTTTTTTTTTTGTGTTTTTTTTTTTTGTTGTTTCTTTTTTTAGAGATGGGGAGCGACCCATCAGGCAAGGGTCGCTCCCCTGGGGGGGCAAATTGTATTTAGACCATTTCTGCCCCCCTGGGGGCAGATTGGCCAATTTGAGGTCAATCTGCCCCCAAGGGGGCAGAAACCACTAGGCACCGGGGATTTGTTTTTTGGCGCCAATGTCACGCAGGGGGAGCGACCCCGTAGGCAAGGGTCGCTCCCGGGGGGGCGGTGGAGGTTGGGGGGGCAAATTTATTTTAGGCCATTTCTGCCCCCCCGGGGGAAAGATCGGCCTATTATTAGGCCGAACTGCCCCCGGGGGGGGGCAGAACACTCTAGGCGCCAGGGCAATTTTTTTTTTGTGTTTTTTTTTTTTGTTGTTTCTTTTTTTAGAGATGGGGAGCGACCCATCAGGCAAGGGTCGCTCCCCTGGGGGGGCAAATTGTATTTAGACCATTTCTGCCCCCCTGGGGGCAGATTGGCCAATTTTAGGTCAATCTGCCCCCAAGGGGGCAGAAACCACTAGGCACCGGGGATTTGTTTTTTAGCGCCAATGTCACGTAGGGGGAGCCACCCCGTATGCAAGGGTCGCTTCCGGGGGGGGGGTGGTTGGGGGGGCAAATTTATTTTAGGCCATTTCTGCCCCCCCGGGGGACAGATCAGCCTATTATTAGGCCGAACTGCCCCCCGGGGGGGGCTGAACACTCTAGGCACCAGGGCAATTTTTTTTTTGTGTGTTTTTTTTTTTTGTTGTTTCTTTTTTTAGAGATGGGGAGCGACCCATCAGGCAAGGGTCGCTCCCCTGGGGGGGCAAATTGTATTTAGACCATTTCTGCCCCCCTGGGTGCAGATTGGCCAATTTTAGGTCAATCTGCCCCCAAGGGGGCAGAAACCACAAGGCACCGGGGATTTGTTTTTTGGCGCCAATGTCACGCAGGGGGAGCGACCCCGTAGGCAAGGGTCGCTCCCGGGGGGGGGGGTGTGGGGGTTGGGGGGGCAAATTTATTTTAGGCCATTTCTGCCCCCCCGGGGGACAGATCGGCCTATTTTTAGGCCGAACTGCCCCCGGGGGGGGGGCAGAACACTCTAGGCGCCAGGGCAATTTTTTTTTTGTGTTTTTTTTTTGTTGTTTCTTTTTTTAGAGATGGGGAGCGACCCATCAGGCAAGGGTCGCTCCCCTGGGGGGGGCAAATTGTATTTAGACCATTTCTGCCCCCCTGGGGGCAGATTGGCCAATTTTAGGTCAATCTGCCCCCTAGGGGGCAGAAACCACTAGGCACCGGGGATTTGTTTTTTGGCGCCAATGTCACGCAGGGGGAGCGACCCCGTAGGCAAGGGTCGCTCCCGGGGGGGGTGGAGGTTGGGGGGGCAAATTTATTTTAGGCCATTTCTGCCCCCCCGGGGGACAGATCGGCCTATTATTAGGCCGAACTGCCCCCGGGGGGGGGGCACAACACTCTAGGCGCCAGGGCAATTTTTTTTTTGTGTTTTTTTTTTTTGTTGTTTCTTTTTTTAGACATGGGGAGCGACCCATCAGGCAAGGGTCGCTCCCCTGGGGGGGGGGAAATTGTATTTAGACCATTTCTGCCCCCCTGGGGGCAGATTGGCCAATTTTAGGTCAATCTGCCCCCAAGGGGGCAGAAACCACTAGGCACCGGGGATTTGTTTTTTGGCGCCAATGTCACGCAGGGGGAGCGACCCCGTAGGCAAGGGTCGCTCCCGGGGGGGGGATGGGGGTTGGGGGGGGGCAAATTTATTTTAGGCCATTTCTGCCCCCCCGGGGGACAGATCGGCCTATTATTAGGCCGAACTGCCCCCGGGGGGGGGGGCAGAACACTCTAGGCACCAGGGCAATTTTTTTTGTTGTGTGTTTTTTTTTTTGTTGTTTCTTTTTTTAGAGATGGGGAGCGACCCATCAGGCAAGGGTCGCTCCCCTGGGGGGGCAAATTGTATTTAGACCATTTCTGCCCCCCTGGGGGCAGATTGGCCAAATTTAGGTCAATCTGCCCCCAAGGGGGCAGAAACCACTAGGCACCGGGGATTTGTTTTTTGGCGCCAATGTCACGCAGGGGGAGCGACCCCGTAGACAAGGGTCGCTCCCGGGGGGGGGATGGGGGTTGGGGGGGCAAATTTATTTTAGGCCATTTCTGCCCCCCCGGGGGACAGATCGGCCTATTATTAGGCCGAACTGCCCCTGGGGGGGGGGCAGAACACTCTAGGCACCAGGGCAATTTTTTTTTTGTGTTTTTTTTTTTTTGTTGTTTCTTTTTTTAGAGATGGGGAGCGACCCATGAGGCAAGGGTCGCTCCCCTGGGGGGGGGCAAATTGTATTTAGACCATTTCTGCCCCCCTGGGGGCAGATTGGCAAATTTTAGGTCAATCTGCCCCCAAGGGGGCAGAAACCACTAGGCACCGGGGATTTGTTTTTTGGCGCCAATGTCACGCAGGGGGAGCGACCCCGTAGGCAAGGGTCGCTCCCGGGGGGGGTGGTGGGGGTTGGGGGGGCAAATTTATTTTAGGCCATTTCTGCCCCCCCGGGGGACAGATCGGCCTATTATTAGGCCGAACTGCCCCCGGGGGGGGGGGGGGCAGAAACCTCTAGGCGCCAGGGGAATTTTTCTTTTTTTTCTTTTTTTTTTTCTTTGTTTTTTTCTTTGTTTTTTTTTTTTTTAGAGATGGGGAGCGACCCATCAGGCAAAAGTCGCTCCCCTGGGGGACAAATTGTATTTAGGCCATTTCTGCCCCCCTTGGGGGCAGATTGGCTGAGTTTAGGTCAACCTGCCCCCAAGGGGGCAGAAACCACTAGGCACCGGGGATTTGTTTTTTGGTGCCAATGTCACGCAGGGGGAGCGACCCCGTAGGCAAGGGTCGCTCCCGGCGGGGGAGGGTGGGGGTTGGGGGGGGCAAATTTATTTTAGGGCATTTCTGCCCCCCCCCCGGGGCCGGCTGAGCTACAGGCCAAACACCACAGGTAGGCACCTTGCAAAAAACACCTCTGTTTTCTGTGAAAAAATATGTTGTGTCCACGTTATGTTTTGGGCCATTTCCTTTTGTGGGCGCTAGGCCTACCCACAGAAGTGATGTACCATTTTTATCGAGAGACTTAGGGGAACGCTGGGTGGAAGGAAATTTGTGGCTCCTCTCAGATTCCAGAACTTTCTGTCACCGAAATGAGAGGAAAAAGTGTTTTTTGGGCCAAATTTTGATGTTTGCAAAGGATTCTGGGTAACATAACCTGGTCAGAGCCCCGCAAGTCACCCCATCTTGGATTCCCCTGGGTTTCTAGTTTTCAAAAATGCACTGGTTTGCTAGGTTTCCTCAGGTGTCGGCTGAGCTACAGGCCAAAATCCACAGGTAGGCACTGCTTTTTATAAAAAAATGTGATGTGTCCACGTTGTGTTTTGGGCCCTTTCCTTTCGTGGGCGCTAGTCCTACCCACACAAGTGAGGTATCATTTTTATCGGGAGACTTGGGGGAACGCTGGGTAGAAGGAAATTTGTGGCTCCTCTCAGATTCCAGAACTTTCTGCCACAGAAATGTGAGTAACATGTGTATTTTTAGCCAAATTTTGAGGTTTGCAAAGGATTCTGGGTAACAGAACCTGGTCCGAGCCCCGCAAGTCACCCCTCCTTGGATTCCCCTAGGTCTCTAGTTTTCAGAAATGCACAGGTTTGGTAGGTTTCCCTAGGTGCCGGCTGAGCTAGAGGCCAAAATCTACAGGTAGGCACTTTGCAAAAAACACCTCTGTTTTTTTCCAAAATTTAGGATGTGTCCACGTTGCGCTTTGGGGTGTTTCCTGTCGCCGGCGCTAGGCCTACCCACGCAAGTGAGGTATCATTTTTATTGGGAGACTTGGGGGAACGCTGGGTGGAAGGAAATTTGTAGCTCCTCTCAGATTCCAGAACTTTCTGCCACAGAAATGTGAGGGACATGTGTTTTTTTAGCCAAATTTTGAGGTTTGCAAAGGATTCTGGGTAACAGAACCTGGTCCGAGCCACACAAGTCACCCCTCCTTGGATTCCCCTAGGTCTCTAGTTTTCAGAAATGTACAGGTTTGGTAGGTTTCCCTAGGTGGCGGCTGAGCTAGAGGCCAAAATCTCCAGGTAGTCACTTTGCTAAAAACAGCTCTGTTTTCTGTGATGTGTCCACGTTGTGTTTTGGGGCATATCCTGTCGCGGGCGCTAGGCCTACCCACACAAGTGAGGTATCATTTTTATCGGGAGACGTGGGGGAACGCTGGGTGGAAGGAAATTTGTGGCTCCTCTCAGATTCCAGAACTTTCTGCCACAGAAATGTGAGGAACATGTGTTTTTTTAGCCAAATTTTGAGGTTTGCAAAGGATTCTGGGTAACAGAACCTGGTCCGAGCCACACAAGTCACCCCTCCTTGGATTCCCCTAGGTCTCTAGTTTTCAGAAATGTACAGGTTTGGTAGGTTTCCCTAGGTGCCGGCTGAGCTAGAGGCCAAAATCTACAGGTAGTCACTTTGCTAAAAACAGCTCTGTTTTCTGTGATATGTCCACGTTGTGTTTTGGGGCATATCCTGTCGCGGGCGCTAGGCCTACCCACACAAGTGAGGTATCATTTTTATCGGGAGACGTGGGGGAACGCTGGGTGGAAGGAAATTTGTGGCTCCTCTCAGATTCCAGAACTTTCTGCCACAGAAATGTGAGGAACATGTGTTTTTTTAGCCAAATTTTGAGGTTTGCAAAGGATTCTGGGTAACAGAACCTGGTCCGAGCCACACAAGTCACCCCTCCTTGGATTCCCCTAGGTCTCTAGTTTTCAGAAATGCACAGGTTTGGTAGGTTTCCCTAGGTGGTGGCTGAGCTAGAGGCCAAAATCTACAGGTAGTCACTTTGCTAAAAACAGCTCTGTTTTCTGTGATATGTCCACGTTGTGTTTTGGGGCATATCCTGTCGCGGGCGCTAGGCCTACCCACACAAGTGAGGTATCATTTTTATCGGGAGACGTGGGGGAACGCTGGGTGGAAGGAAATTTGTGGCTCCTCTCAGATTCCAGAACTTTCTACCACAGAAATGTGAGGAACATGTGTTTTTTTAGCGAAATTTTGAGGTTTGCAAAGGATTCTGGGTAACAGAACCTGGTCCGAGCCCCGCAAGTCACCCCTCCTTGGATTCCCCTAGGTCTCTAGTTTTCAGAAATGCACAGGTTTGGTAGGTTTCCCTAGATGGCGGCTGAGCTAGAGGCCAAAATCTACAGGTAGTCACTTTGCTAAAAACAGCTCTGTTTTCTGTGATATGTCCACGTTGTGTTTTGGGGTATATCCTGTCGCGGGCGCTAGGCCTACCCACACAAGTGAGGTATCATTTTTATCGGGAGACGTGGGGGAATGCTGGGTGGAAGGAAATTTGTGGCTCCTCTCAGATTCCAGAACTTTCTGCCACAGAAATGTGAGGAACATGTGTTTTTTTAGCCAAATTTTGAGGTTTGCAAAGGATTCTGGGTAACAGAACCTGGTCCGAGCCACACAAGTCACCCCTCCTTGGATTCCCCTAGGTCTCTAGTTTTCAGAAATGCACAGGTTTGGTAGGTTTCTCTAGGTGGCGGCTGAGCTAGAGGCCAAAATCTACAGGTAGTCACTTTGCTAAAAACAGCTCTGTTTTCTGTGATGTGTCCACGTTGTGTTTTGGGGCATATCCTGTCGCGGGTGCTAGGCCTACCCACACAAGTGAGGTATCATTTTTATCGGGAGACGTGGGGGAACGCTGGGTGGAAGGAAATTTGTGGCTCCTCTCAGATTCCATAACTTTCTGCCACAGAAATGTGAGGAACATGTGTTTTTTTAGCCAAATTTTGAGGTTTGCAAAGGATTCTGGGTAACAGAACCTGGTCCGAGCCACACAAGTCACCCCTCCTTGGATTCCCCTAGGTCTCTAGTTTTCAGAAATGCACAGGTTTGGTAGGTTTCCCTAGGTGGCGGCTGAGCTAGAGGCCAAAATCTACAGGTAGTCACTTTGCTAAAAACAGCTCTGTTTTCTGTGATGTGTCCATGTTGTGTTTTGGGGCATATCCTGTCGCGGGTGCTAGGCCTACCCACACAAGTGAGGTACCATTTTTATCGGGAGACTTGGGGGAACATAGATTAGCAAAACAAGTACTATTGCCCCTTGTCTTTCTCTACATTTTTTCCTTCCAAATATAGGAGTGTGTGTAAAAAAGACATCTATTTGAGAAATTCCCTGTAATTCACGTGCTACTATGGTCACCCCGGAATTCAGAGATGTGCAAATAACCACTGCTCCTCAACACCTTGTCTTGTGCCCTTTTTGGAAATGCAAAGGTTTTCTTGATAGCAATTTTTTACTCCTTATATTTCAGCAAATGAATTGCTGTATACCCGGTATAGAATGAAAACGCACTGCAGGGTGCAGCTCATTTATTGGCTCTGGGTTCCTCGGGTTCTTGATGAACCTACAAGCCCTATATATCCCCGCAACCAGAGGAGTCCAGCAGACGTAACGGTATATTGCTTTCGATAATCTGACATTGCAGGGAAAAGTTACAGAGTAAAACGTAGAGAAAAATTGATGGTTTTTTCACCTCAATTTCAATATTTTTCTTTTTCAGCTGTTATTTTCTGTAGGAAACCCTTGTAGGATCTACACAAATGACCCCTTGCTGAATTCAGAATTTTGTCTACTTTTCAGAAATGTTTAGGTTTCTGGGATCCAGCATTGGTTTCATGACCATTCCTGTCACTGACTGGAAGGAGGCTGAAAGCACAAAAAATTGCACAAATGGGGTATGCCCCAGTAAAATGCCATAATTGTGTTGAAAAATTGGGTTTTCTGATTCAAGTCTGCCTGTTCCTGAAAGCTGGGAAGCTGCTGAGTTTAGCACCGCAAACCCTTTGTTGATGCCATTTTCAGGGGAAAAACCACAAGCCTTCTTCTGCAGCCACTTTTTCCAATTTTTTTGAAAAAAACAAAATTTTCACTGTATTTTGGCCAATTTCTTGGCCTCCTTCAAGGGAACCCACAAAGTCTGGGTACCTCTAGAATCCCTAGGATGTTGGAAAAAAAGGACGCAAATTTGGCTTGGTTAGCTTATGTGGACAAAAAGTTATGAGGGCCTAAGCGCGAACTGCCCCAAATAGGCAAAAAAAGGCCCGGCACAGGAGGGGGAAAAGGCCTGGCAGCGAAGGGGTTAACTTCACTCCGCCAGGTAATTGCGGGGTTACCTCAGGGAGCCACCTTATTAGGGGGGGATTTTAATGCTGTCCTCGATCCAAGTCTAGACGTTTCAGGCGAGATTACCACGAGCAGATCCAACCCGGCGGCGAGTCTTACGGGCTGGGCTGAAAGCCTGGGTCTCTGCGACATATGGAGAGTTTGGCACCCTAGGGAACGCCAATATACACATACATCGGCCGCCCACCCGACACAATCCAGAATTGACCTTGTATTTATTCCCGCCCTTGACGTCACTAGCGTCACAGGCACGGATATACTGCCTCGTGGAGTTTCTGACCACGCACCAGTGGGGGTCCGACTCGGGCGGGTGGATCCCTCTAGACGTCCGGTGTGGCGCCTTAATGCTTGGTACCTGCAAGACACCGACTACACCCTTGAAGTTAGGAACCATCTCAATCACTACTTTGAAATGAATCTGGGATCAGTTCAGTCCCCAGGCACACTATGGGCCGCGTGTAAGGCCACTCTCAGAGGACACGCTAAACATCTTCTTCGCGTCCGTGAACGCGCCCAAGACTCGCAAGTATCTGCTCTAGAAGCAAAGGCTTTAGGCCTGGAGCGACAATGTGGGATCTCTGAGTCAGCCTCCAGTCTGATGCACCTCACCTTGGTGAGAGATGAAATTAAACACCTAGTGCTAGAATCAGCAAAACATATTTGGAGAGCCTCAGCTGCCCGAATATATGGATGGGGAGATAAAAATGGGAAACTCTTGCATTGGCTGGCAACTCACCCTCGAGCCAATAGAGTCATTCCCGAAATCAGGGAAGACTCAGGCTCCCTTTCTAAAACTCCCACCGAAATCGCACGAAGCTTTGCTTCCTACTATACTCGCCTTTACGCAGAACACCCTCGGCCCATGTCCGAGATAGAGTCTCCTCTCTTAAACGAGATATCCCTCCCCAGAGTTTCCCCGGAGACAAGGAACAGGCTAGACGAAGCCCTTAATCTCTCCGAGATTACTAATGCAATCTCCGGTCTGACATCGGGCAAAACTCCAGGACCAGACGGATTCCCGGCAGAGCTGTATAGCAAATGTAGTGACATCCTAAGCCCCCACCTGCTTGAAATGTACACAGATGCCGAAAAGCAAGGTCACTTTCCGGATGGGATTGATCAAGCCACAATTGTGGTAATCCCTAAAACACAACCTCCGTCAATACACTGCTCGGCATACCGGCCCATTTCTCTCCTGAATACAGAGATCAAAGTACTGTCCTCAATCCTGGCCGCTAGATTGAGGGAATCCATCCCCTCGTTGGAGCACCCTGACCAATGCGGCTTTATGCCCACCCGTGGCACTAGGCACTGTATTAGAAGGCTGCAACTGGCCCTAGCACATCGTGGGACTCTGTCACGTAATCCCTTGGCACTACTCCTACTTGATTTTGAGAAAGCCTTTGACACAGTAGACTGGTCCTACCTTGACCAGGTGCTGCAAAGAAATGGACTTGGGTCAAAATTTCGTGGCCTGGTAAAACTGCTTTACTCCAACCCGACGGCCCGAGTACAAGTGAACGGGGTGGTTTCTGACCTTTTCCCTATCAGCCGGGGCACCCGACAGGGTTGCCCTCTATCCCCCCTACTCTTTGCCTTAATGATTGAACCTTTGGCGATATTGTTACGCGGGGATCCCTTGATTGAGGGTTGGTCCTGGCCCGCTTGCGCAGAGGACCGGGTGGCACTTTATGCTGATGATATCTTGTTATACATCTCCAACCCAGCCACGAGTGGCCCCCGTGTTCTACACATATTGAACCTCTTCGTGGAGGCCTCCGGGCTGACTCTAAACCATAGTAAATCCCCCTCCACTGCTCTCGAGACTGCGTGGATTGGCAACATACAATCCCAGTGAAAAGAAACAGCTTTAAATATCTAGGAATATACGTCTCACTACTCCCGGAACTAGCCTGGGAACTCAATATTACACCTTCAGTCAGGAGAATTAGGACCGACCTCCAACGCTGGAGAACCTTCCCTCTCAACCTTCTAGGTAGAATAGCGCTCTATAAGATGATGGTCCTCCCCAGACTTCTTTATCTTTTACAGAACTTCCCACACCCCATCCCAATGAGATGGTTTCGGGAGCTGGACACGTTGGCACGCCAGTTCATATGGAGTGGCGCCCGTCCACGGCTGGCGCTCGTTACCTGCCAAAGGGACGTCTATGATGGGGGATTGGGCATGTCCAACATTTACCATTACCACCTCGCAATGCACCTACAAGTGATTAATTACTGGATGGGGGGGGGATGGTCGGACCCGGCATACCGACTAGAGCTCCACACACTGAGCTATCCGCGGATCTTCGATGCCCTATATGGGGGCCCGATCTCCCGAGATACCCCTGACATAACCAAGGTGGTCCTTATCGGTTGGCGGGCGGCACAAAGGGTGTCGGGGTGGTGGGGACGCCTCACTCAACAGACCCCGCTGTGGCATGGGAAACAATTACAGGAAGTTGCTGGCTTAGAGGGATTCCAAAAATGGGACATCATTGGCATATCCACACTAGGCGATATTTGGAACGGGACACACATGCGAT
The DNA here is from genome assembly GCF_031143425.1 of Pleurodeles waltl. Classification (NCBI taxonomy): domain Eukaryota; kingdom Metazoa; phylum Chordata; class Amphibia; order Caudata; family Salamandridae; genus Pleurodeles; species Pleurodeles waltl. The sequence goes on along the minus strand of NC_090441.1, from coordinate 144,968,655 downwards.
CCTTTGAGGAGCTCCAGAAACTTTTCTCGCTAAACAAGATGCAATTTCATAGATATCTCCAGCTTCGCCACGCCCTACAACCACACGTGCAAGCAGGGGACACCATAGCAGAGTACAGCCCGATGGAGGTAAAGACACTAATGGGGAGTCTTGGCAAAGGAGGTGTCTCCCAGATATACCGCGCCCTGGTTGCCAACACTGCCCGTCCCCTGGAAGTGCTCCACCAGAAGTGGGAGGGATGGGTGGGCCCCATAGAAGTAGGGGATTGGGGCGAGGCGCTGATGGCGCCCCGCTCCCTAATGATGGCCTCTCGATTCCGACAAATACAGACCTACTACCTCCACATAGCATACCTAACACCCACTAAACTACATAGAGCGGGCCTCCGATCCACTGCTGACTGCCCTCGGTGCCTAGATCCTTCCGCCGATTTCTTTCACATGGTCTGGACTTGTCCGGTCATAGCGACTTACTGGAGGGCGGTTCTAAATGATGTCTCTGATGTCCTGCAGGTAGATGTAGAGATATCACCGTTGTCCTCCCTACTGGGAATTATGGGAGACACTGGGTTGAGAAGACCAGACAGGACCTTTCTGGGGGTTGCTTGTCTGGTGGCGAAGAGGGATATAGTGGCGAATTGGAAAGCCAGGGGGGCTCCGGCCTTGACTAAGTGGAGGTGTGGAGTGGATTGGTGCGCGACACAGGAAAAATTGGTATATGAGGCCAGAGGTTGTCCGAATAAATATAATAAGATATGGGGAAGGTGGGAAGCCACTACAGTTGCCTCCCCTACATCACCAAAAACTACCTCACCACAGAGGGTTGAAACAGATCCCCCTCCTACTGCACCCTATCGGATCAATACATAATTCATCAAGGCCAGTCCAGTCGATTTGTGTGCAGCTTTCTTTCTTCTCTTTATAGTTTAAGAACGTGTCGCTGGAACAGGGGATTTGACCAATGTTCGTGTGCCCGTTGGTACCATGTTTAAATGTTTGTATAGTATTTATCTTAGTTGTTTGCAAAACAATAAAAATTACTTTATCAAAAACATTGCCATCCATGCATACCTCCGGTCACTTAGAAAAATAATCAACTAATACTAAACCATAAAATTCTCTGGTTGGGAACGTAGAAAACCGTCTCATGAAATCAATTGACAATGTATGACATTCCTTATCTGGTAATTCAACCATTTCTACCAGCACAACACAAGTTTTCACAACACAATTCCTAACCCTTTAGTCCACCATTGCATGAACACCCAGACACCAAACTTTTTCTTTTATCTTCTTTCTCATACCAGTGATGCCTAAATGTCCCTCATGGCCCATTTTTAAAATTGCTCCACGCACCCCACTTGAAGATACAATTGTGTCATCTCTGAAAACAATATCATTATACAAAGTCATTGCATCTTTCGATTTGTAAAACACACAACAATCCTGTTTCAATTGTTGCTCATTAGGCCAAACATCAGTAAAAAATGTAATCTTCAATAGCTTTTTACATTTCCTGTGTCCATAACTTTTCAGTCAATTCCCTTCCATTCTAAGCTTCCATACCCTTGCCTAAAAGAATACCATCACACATGAAAGTTTCTTCACATTCACAATCATCCCTTTTAGATTCATTGTTAACATCCAATGGTAAGCACGACAACTCATCAGCTACATTTGTGTTTTTACTTTACAACATATTCAGTTTTGTAATGATACATTTGCAATTTTGCCACCAACTGTGCAAATCATAGTGTCAAATTCTTTCCACCACCTGGTTTTAAAATGTTCACTAATGTTTTTTGATCAGAGTAAATCTTGAACATCTTACCCCATATGTACAACATGCATTTTTGTACAGCTCACATAGCTGCTTACAGTTCAGTAACAAAATAATTTATTTCTGCCTGCATTAACATACGTGAAGCATAGGCCTTAATTCATTCACAACCATTCTTCCTTTGCAATAAAACAGTTCTAACACTTTAACTGCTAGCATCCACAGAAATTGCACAATCCACTCCCTTGACAAACTACCTGAAACAAGCATCACATATTTTATTTTTGATTAAGGCAAAACATTCCGCTTGACCAAATAAGTTGCACCTATTTTTTAACAATGACCCTAAATACTCAACTTTGGTAGCGTAATTTTCAACAAATCAGGAGTAGAATTCTGTTAAACCCCCAAAAAACATCAGATGTTCTTTTTGAGCTAGCTCAGTAGCCTTCATAACAGCTTCAGTATAACTAATTTTAGGATGAGTGCCTTCACTTCATATTACATGGCCCAGGTATTCAACATGAGATTTTCCTAGATTAACTTTATCACTTTTCACAGGTAGATGTTTGTTCATAAATACAGATAAAACGTTTCCTAAATTCCCATCATGCTCAATTCTATCCCTTCCAAATATTAAAATATCATCCTGGAAAATTCCTGCCCACTGTACATTCTGCAAAATGTTTGACATTTCTGTTTGAAATACAGCATAAGCACTAAGACCAAAAGGTATCCTTTTATATAGGAATGTCCTCTCCAGAGTTATGAATGCTGCAAATGCTTTGAATTGGCCACCAGTTCAATATGAAGATATGAGCTTGTAAGATCTATTGCATAAAAAGTAGTGGCATCACCAATTGAAGACATTAACTGCTGCAAATTAGATAGGGGCAAAGTATCCACCCAAATAGCTTCATTCTAACATCTTAAGTCCACAAATAATCTTAAATCCCCATTGGACTTGAGCAAAATCACCACCAGAGAGATCCAACTGGAGCTTTTGATTGTTTCTATCATATCCTTATCACATAAGTTGACCCAACGCTGACCCAACGGTCCCGTCTAACTACTGGCCCACATATTTACTTCTGGCTCAAGTAGAAATATTTGAAAACCCGATTAATACCCAACTTGTCAGTTTAATCAAGTCAAGACATAATTGTCTCCACTGTTTTCAACCTGGTTTCATATCCCAACACTCTACTGAGTTTATAATCCTCAAAGTAACCATATCTCTTAAGCTAATATTGGTTAGTGGAAATAATGCTGCACTTATTTTTTTAGATATGTCAGCTGCCTTTGACATGATTTCCCATGATATTCTTCTTCAACAATTTCTCATGATATTCTCCTTCAATGTCTGACAAAGATAGGGATATATGGTCGTGCTTTGTCCTGACTTCAATCTTTTTTCAGTTTTTAGAAAACTGAAAGCTAGTTATCTCGTCGGGCCTTTTAGATCAAAGGAGAACTTGCTTAAATGTTGTGTCCTCTGGGGCTTGTCACTTAGTGCAACTTTACTTAATGTGTGTATGTCCCCCTTTACTACTCTTGTCAAATCATTTGGTATTTCCACCATGTCTTACGTGGATGGTACACAATTGATTCTTACCCTTGATAAGAATTCCGTGGCTCTAAAGGAAGTTTTAAAAACTGCCTTTTGGATGCTATTATGTGGATGAATGAAAATTTCCTAAAATGCAACACTGATATAACAGAAATGCTATCTTTTAGGAAGAAAAACCAGTTCTCTATCTTGGATTGTCATGATAGCCCCCTGCCTACTAAGGTGGTGAAGAACTTAGGAGTCAAGTACGATAATGATTTGTCTTTTTACTCCCATGTAAATACTATGTCAGGGATATATTTTTCTGTGACTAAGGGGGTCATTCTGACCCCGCCACGAATGACGGAAGCACCGCCAACAGGCTGGCGGTGCTTCAATCCCCATTCCGAGTGCGGCGGTAAAGCCACCGTCGGATTGCCGGGGTTGGCGGTCATCCGCCGTTTTTGCCCCGGCTGGGAGAATCCGCCAGGGCAGCGCTGCCCTGGGGATTCTGACCCCCGTACCGCCAGCCTGTTTCTGGCGGTTTTCACCGGCAGGAAGAGGCTGGCAGTAATGGGTGTCCTGGGGCCCCTGGGGGGCCCTGCACTGCTCATGCCACTGGCATGGGCAGTGCAGGGGTCCCCTAACAGGGCCCTGGCCTGCTTTTCACTGTCTGCATGGCAGACAGTGAAAAGCGCGACGGGTGCAACTGCACCCGTCGCACCGCCGCAACACCGCCGGCTCCATTCGGAGCCGGCTCCTGTGTTGCGGCCTCATTCCCGCTGGGCCGGCGGGCGCTAACTTGGTTAGCGCCCGCCGGCCCAGCGGGAATGTCAGAATGGGGGCTGCGGAATTTTTGCTGCGTGGCGGCCAAATGGCGGTTTCCGCCTGGCAGGCGGCGGTAGCCACCCCCCAGAGTTGGAATCACCCCCTAGGTGCCTGATATAGACATTGGTGGATGAGTTACTCTATCACAATGATAATGGATATCCCATCTGCAGAAATCTAAATCCCATTGGATATAATGGGATTTATACTTCGACGGACCGGATATCCATTACCGTTGTAACAGAGCAACTTGTACGCCTATATCTAAATCAGGCCTTAAGTCTCTAAAAAAATGTGTATTCACTTTCTACCTTTCTCAACAAAGTCAGTTGTTTATGCCCTGATCACCTTGAGGCTTGACTATTGCAATAGTCTCCTCTTGAGTCTGTCTAATTATCTGATCCTAAAGCCACAGGTGATACAAAATGTTACAACAAAACTAGTATTTAAAATTTCTATTGCAGAGGGTTTATGGGTGCTCCATTGGTTACCAGTTGATAAACAGATTATTTTTAAATTTTTAACTAGTGTGTACAGGGCCTATTATCAAACTGGTCCCAAATTCCTCTCTCAGTGTTTGTCTCCTACCAGCCACAAAGAACGTTGAGATCTGCCTGTAATGATCTTCAAGCTATCTCAAAGTTCAGGTTAGACACTTTGGGTGGGGGGGCTTCGGAAATATGTCTGTTCTCGGGGCAAAGGCATTGAACAACCCTTCTCTCACTCCAAGGCAAGCTGCCAACCTTTCTACTTTCAGAAAGTTTCTGAAAACATGACTTTTTACTCAATTTTAGGTGCTTACTACCTAGAGGCACATATTTCTTTCTTTTGTTTCAGTGTTTGCATCGGGATGGCTCTTGAGGAGGTTGTTGCATTTTACAAATGCCAAGTTCATGTAAGTTCATTTATTCATTCATATCATAAGTCACACATCATTTCTTTCGGTTTCTGCCTATAGTTCACTGGTACATTCCTCACTTTTTGTCTAACTGGAACAGCATTTTCACGAATAACAATTCTGTGTTTAAAATCTTTAATTTTGCCTAAGGTTCCACAAAAAACATTTGAAAATTAATTCTTTAGTACATCATACACCTCATCTGATCGACTTGCTACATACTCATTACACATTGCTTCTTACACAGTATACACTGGTGGATTCATCCTGGGATCTAATTTAATTCCCAGTTCCATGATGTATGCCTAAACCAAAATTATCGCACCTTTATCTGCGGCATACATCTTACCATGACATTTCTTGGACTAAAATTCCAGGTATGCATAAACCTACACCATAGGAATTCTATGGCTAGTGTAACTATATGGAGTCACTTCAGAATTATACAACTCCTTTCCCAGCCACAACATGTCAAACTTATCCTTATTCATTATGGTGTATCAGGCACACCAATTCACCACAGATTGTACTTGCCTACCTTCAATGCATAAATTACAACTTGGCAGATTTACTGGTACCTTCTTACTGCACAATGGTTAAACTTACACCCCTTAAGACAATCCCATGCATATATTTCTAAATACACTGCAGCACTCCAAATAGCTCATAATCAACAAATCATCCAGAAGAGTTTAGTTGTAGTAGGTTCCATTTATTTGTTTCCATCAATGTAGCAAGATGAGTATGGTACTACAATCACAGCCAACACATGTTTCGTCACAACTGGTGACTTTTTCAAGGCTATAAAGTACACAGAAATATGTTTGTTAAACCTAATATGCAGATGTTGTGGATGATAGCGTATAGTGGAAAAATTGTAAAAAGGTATTTGTCCATGCAAGCAAGGGTGTAGATGGTAAAGCACCCTTATACCTAAACAAAGGGAACAAAGTGATTTTAAAGCATGCAAAACTATTATTGACAGGAAGTAATAACTGTGATAAGTGTGCAAACAGCAAAGATTTTTTGAGTGTGCCAAATGCATGCAAGTGTGATTCGACCCAGTCTGAAAATGGACTTGGTCTGCCCATGCCAAAGACAGTGGAGTCAGTCGACTAGATAGACCCATAGTGGGTGGTGGTGGTTACTGAGAGGTTTTCGTACAATGTTGCAAAGCAACAAGAAAAATTAAAAGATTAAAAAATAAAGAGATCGTCATGGAATTTTGTACCTAATAAGGTAAGCTAAGAATATGTCGGTAAAGCACAGACAACGTGTGCGCACTCCAGTGTCTGAAGCAAAACATGTAGTAGTCAATAGCAAAAGAACAGCTCTTGATGAGAGGTATTGCAGAATGCACACCAAAGTAACAGAAGGCTGTGGTCTTGTCTGTGGTCTTACTATCTCTTTTGTGGCAATTGTTTGTATTCATAAAGGGTTGTGGGTGATGTGGATGTGTGTTTTATAGTGGTGTGGGTGTGTGGGTGTGGTGTGTGTATTTCTGTCAGGTGTGTGTTATTCAAATTGTCCAATGTAGTGGTGTTTTGTTTGTGTGTGTGTATTTTGAGCGCAGCGGTATGTACCGCCAATGGTTTAGCGCCTTTGAATGTCCGCCGCGTTGATTCGTTGGTCATAATGCTGTGGGCGTAGTTCTGTTGGCGTAACGGTGTGGGTTTTGCTACCAACAGTTTATCACTGACCTTTGGGCTGGCGGACTTGTGTGTGTGGCTGTATAGTGACAGATTGCTGTGTTTGGGTCATAATATGGGTGGTGGTAATCCGCTGCGGCAGCAGTCAGCATGACGGTAAGCGGTACTTACCGCCAGTGTCATAATGAGGGCCTAAACGTATGTTACTAAAATTACCTAAACTACAAAATCTAACTATCCTACCCTACACTATCTCATACTAATTAATACCTACAACTATCTTAACTTAACTTATCTTACACATTTAACATCATAACAACAACCCCACACCTCCTTAAAAACATCTGCATACAAGGACAACAGTAACTACAACTATACATTAACTAACTAAACATCTAAGCCTAAAGACATGTATATCTATATCTATATCTATCTATCTATCTATATATATATAAATATATATATATATAAAAATAAATATAAATAGATAGATATAGATATATTTGTATTTATTTTTTTAATTTGTAGGTTTTTTGTATTTTTTCATTGTTTATAAACACATACCTTACACATCAACCCCCACCCACTAAAAGTTCCTAATAAAACTAAACCCCTAAAAATGTACCCACCTTTACTAAAAACCACAAAGTACTTAAACTAATCTATACTACACTAACTTACCTAAACTAAGTTATCTAAAAACACCTACAATAAAAACAACTATCTAGAAGGGGAAGGAAAGAAAGGCTCTATTCCTAATCCTGCCCCTCATTGTCTCTGTGTGGTCTGCTTGACTTCCCAGATCAGGAGGAGCATGCTGTCCATCTTGTGGTCCAGACTGGAGAGACAAAACTTTAAGGGCCACTTTTCTTGCGCTCCTTAGTGCCCCCCTAACGCCACCATGTGTGCGCCATATTTAAGGTACAGTGCACCATGGCCATAGTTAGGGAACTAGCATCAACATTTTTTATGCTAGTTCTGCACTTTACAGGATTTCAGGATTAGCGTAAAAAATGTTTACGCGAATACTGCAAAGCACATTGAGATCCATTGAATACAATGGTATTCCTCCTTTTAATTCCTGCTCTGTGCAAGAGTTAAAAATGCTGCAAAAAAATCTTTTAGGTCTTTTTGTGCCATTTTTTGGCCCTCTTTATGGGGGATGCCCCTCTTGTATACATTTTTCCTGGTGCAGACATGATGTGACGCAAGGGGTTACAAAGTGGTGCAATGTATACATTGCACCACTTTGTAAAGCAAATTTTGGCCTAGTTCGGCCACATTAGTGTCAATAAAAATGATGATAATGTGGTGCCAGGAGGCTATTGGCCCCTTTAAATATGGGTCTAAGTCCGCAACATCCTGGCGCATGTCCTGCTTGAAGTCATGGGACTGTGCTTGTGTTGGAGAATAGGAGACTGTTTGGGCAGTGTGACTGCTGGTGGAGGTGGATGGTCCTGCTCCTGCAGACCCACTATTGTTCACACCCGAGCCTTGCTGGTGGTAGCTGGTCTCATTGGCGGTACACCTTGGGTAAAGGACCCCGATGCCTTTTCCTTTTTGAAGGTCTTGCCCATTTCTTGAGGACCTTGTGCACAAGCCTAATGTGCCTATAGTGTTTCTCCCTCTGCTGGTGCTGTTTCTTCTGGGCTGGGGTCATGCCCACTGTGTAATCATAAAGAAAACATGTCATACAAAGGTTAACTTAGTAAATGAACATCAGCCATGCCATGCAAATACTATCTTCAGGCATCACATGTTGCACTTTACATATCCCAAATACATCTTTGAGGTCAAAGTGCTCATACATCTCCACAATATTCATCATCTCACAATTTACCATGGAAAAAGTACCAAGGCTAAGCTAATGTTGCATAATAGCAATGCACCATCTTGGAACATTTATGCATGACCATGTCAGCATTGGGTATGCTTAGGAACAATGCTGTTTTGTGACATGGTATGGCACACTCTTCATGTTGGCTTGATCGTCAGTGTCCCATCTGCATCCTCCAATGCCCCTGATTCCATTGGCATTAGCCAAAGTAAGTTGATCAAGGACTGCAAGTCACATGTATTGTGTCACAACATTGGGTGTCTGATATGGCAAGGACACGTATCTAGACTCATTGCTACATAGTATCTATATGTGCCAGGTATCAAATGTTATAATGAAGGGTGGATCGCTCACACACATCACACAGAGATGTATGAAACACCTCCTATCTCAACACCTGTCAGTACGTGCCACTACTTCTTGCATACTCTTCAAGTAACTGCATTTGTCCCACTACAGAGTCCATTGTCTGTACACACATGTCTGATATTCATGTCACCTTCCTGCACACCAGCACCCAGCACAATTGTGTGCATGCGTGCCCTACATCTCATCTGCACAAGGATCTTGGGATGGCAATGTCTGATGCTGTTCTTATTATAATCCTGTTTGCATTACATTTTGAAGACTAGAATGGACAGCACTATCTGAAGATGGATTGGCATTGGCACATTGCATGACAATGCTGCACAGACATTCCTGTGGTCCAACACACATCGCCATATCTGTGAAGATGACAGGGGTTAGCAATGTTGATCCATCCAACATAGTGTATGGGGCACCACCCCACTTGTGCGGGTAATTCTACTGCAGTCCCAAGTGCGTAATCTTGACCTATGTTCTGCTTCACTTAGGGCCTTATTCAGGGGCAGCTCCTCCATAAGGGCAGAGGAGCATCACCCCACTGCGAGCAGCGACAGCAGTTGCTGGGCTGGAGAGAGCCTGCACAGTCTCCTAGTGCAGGCTCAGGATTGGTGCAGGGAAGGCTGGCAGACTGTGCCTGCATCCATTGAGACGGGAGGAGGCAGAGGAATGGCGCAGGAGCGAAGGTAAGTGTTTTTTTTTAAAATTATTTTTTATTTACTTTCATTCTTCCCCCGTGTGCCAGCCCACCCCACCCCTTTTAATTAGCACGAGCCACGACTGGCCTTATTCACAAGTCTCTCAGTCCTGGAAAAACATAATTTTCTGTGATGGTCCTGTGGAACACACAGCAGGAACTTTATTTGAAAACTGCATGATGCCACCCTGCATGGCTTGGTGGGAGCCTATAATTCTGGCACAGGTCCTTACTGTCATTACTGTGTAGTGACTCATCCCCCTTGTATGGAAAAGCCACACACATTGGACATAGATTGCATTATGAGTAATAGTCCATCCCCTGCTATGTTCACCCATGAATCCACCACCAGATATGTTCACAGATCCTAGCACTGTGGTCATTGTTCTTTGGTCAAACCAGCAAACATGTGCCCCCTCAATTAGATCCTCCTTGACATCAGTCAGAGTCAATTGCACATCCTGGACACAACCTCTACCTTCCTGAAATACATGCACTTTGAACATGGCATTGAACACAGCATACAACATCACACACAATCATTGAAACACCCATTAGACATACAGGATGACACTCACTGGTAGCATTGGGGTCACTGAAGTCCTCAACCCATCCAGTGGTGTAAGGCTTGGGTCCACCTGTAAGACATAACATAAAACATGGCACTGTGGATGTTAAAAAACAAAACACTGTAGTCAATTATTGAACATTACACATGACTTGCAAATTTCCATAGAACTCTTCTGATTGAAACAACTTAAATTACTCATTTGACATGGCTCAATAATATACATGGGTAGGGCAGGCTGACATGTACACACATATGATTAAACTTTACATACATCTCCACATTGTTGAGCCATTACAAATGACTCACTACCCCAGGATTTTGCAAGGCAAGTTGCACTCTGCACCTAAATGGTTCACAGAACACACTCAGCCAGGACTAGCAACACCCCTGCCTTACTCTTTTCATCACATGTACATGACTATGCTACATACATCACTAGTTAGACATTATTGTTCCCTCATTTAACAGACATCGGTATCTGTCATTACTGCATAGTCATAGACACTGAACATACATGTCTTGTCAATCCCTAAACCTCAACATTTTAAAATACATTCAGCTGTATAACCGTCCACATGTCAGAACAATGTACAGAGTCACATACATCATGCCTCATTTACATGAGACATGATCAGCTGAAGTGTCACAAAATAGGAGTGCTCCTGCAAAAGCAAGTATCCCAGGGCAGCACAAGTTTTCAAATGTCCTTCCAGCAGGCTATACATTGTAAAGGTGCACACTTCCTCAGGTTGCTCACAGCACATCTGTTAGCATATGCACTGTTGTGCTAACAGAGAAAGTGGCCATCACGTATGCTAGGGCCACTGCTCAGCGTGGGCACATGACAGCCCAGTAGTCAGAAGCCGCTGTGTCATGCTTTGTCTATGAAAACTTTGTCTTGTGGTGTGGTAGCATTTGTGCTCTGACATAAATGTACCACTGCCACTATGTGCCTATTTTACAAGTCCAAGCAGCACCATGCACCACCAAAGCATCATTTTTGAAGTTTTAGTGACACAGTGTGCAAGCCCATATTCACAAGGCTGGGAATGCATTGGATTCCTATGCCGTCTCAGGGGTGGCAACACAGTGGCACAATGGAAAGTAATTACATTATTTCACCAAATGTTTCCTCTTCCTATGGGTTTTGCATTCTACAGCACACATAGACAAAGAAAAATGCCATTAATGATTGTGTATGTGCAGGAAGGTGTCCTTTCTTGCCCGTGAACAATCATCCCTGTAAACCATGCACCATGGTGCAATTTGTGTGCCAGTGCAGTAGACAAGTACAGGAATGTGCCATATGTCATAGAAAAGGTGCGTTGCTGCACTTGTTGTGGATGCCAGACAGTGCAGAACATGGCTTCAGGGTCTGCCCTGAGTCCAGACTTAGTAAATGAGGCCCTATGGTCACTAGAAATCTAAATGCAAGTACAATTCAAAGAATCATTCACAAAGTATGTGTACTTACCAACAGTTTCACTGACATTCATTCTGAGGTAGTTGAGGAGGTTGCGTTCCCAGCTGATAACGTCAACCAGCGATGCTTCAGCTAGTGGGTTGTCTGTCCCACCTCAGATATCTGCTGCATGTGGAAGTGGATATTCTCCCACCGCAGCTTGCGTGCCTCTGTCTTATACCCCATGAAAACACATGCTTCCATGGCCACCATGTTTGGCAGTTAGTGTGTCACCAGCCAGAGGTACCCTCCAAGCTCCTGGTCACTCATATTTTTTGCCCTTTCCTTCCCCCACATGTCCCACCCCAAAAACACAATAAACAACTCACTTAAAAAAAAAAATACCTCAAACTACCCCTCAGAACTATAATACCCCAAAGACAAACACACAACAATACACAGTACAATACAATACAAAATGTGAATACAAAGGACAATTGAGATGTGATGACCACAAGGACAGCAGGCAGCAAAACAGACTCCAAAACCAGCACTCCTCTCCAACACCACAACACAACCTCTCACAAGCACAGACACAAAGACTGTTAGTTAAAGAGAAAGTTAAAATAACTTCACAGTTCCTGGTTTGTAGCATGGCTGATCCAATACACCACTTTCTGTGCGGATGCAGCACTTTTTCATCCAATGCGTTGCTTTTTTGATGCTTCAGGCAAATGTGTGGATTTCACTGAAGGCATTACAAAGCACATGAGAAAATTCTGACGTGTGGGAAAGGAAACTTTATTTTTGTGTGACGCAATGGCTGAATAAACAAGCATTGGGCTACTGTGTCTATTTTTTGACGCAATGAGGAAAATATGTGGATTTATATATACTGTGATGTGGAATGCACGTAAAAAGTCATGTAGATTTCTGTTTTGCCTGTGAATAGTTGATATTACCTTCTTCTTGTCTTTCTATGTGTCCAATGTCTGCATTGGGAGTGTGCATATGTGAAAATGCATGTCTTACTTGGACCAGACTACGCATAGGGCACAATCCCTATGTTTGTGTAACAGCATGCCTCAGAATGGTTGTCCCATGTGCCAACTATGTATTGGTACTTACTTAATTGCTTAGATTATCCCCAGGGATGCTGTACACTTGCCCTGCACTGGGGTCAGCACACCCACATCTAGGACACAGCAGACATCTGCCAATCTGTGCTGTGTCCCAAGGTGCGGACCGCAGGCTGTCAGGCAACCTGAAGGGGTAAAAAGTCTCCTGTGCAGGGAAGTGTTGTGATAGACTGGACACACATGTAAAGAGATGTGTGGATGTTGCCAAATGGCAACATTTCCCTCTCCAGGGGACTCACATAAGGGGACACACTGCCAGTGCACCTTCAGAGAATTACTTTGTGCCTGGCCCCACATCTTACATACAGCGTACAGCCTAAATCAGAGTGAGGTTGCAATTGTCAGGTGTCCACTCAACCCTGCACAAGAGGGTGCACCCTCTGTTGATGCAACAGCCACAGTGAATCTCCTTGCACCACAGCTTTGTCATGAATGTCAGATCATACATGTGCTGCACTTTCAGGCATTTCCAGCGACCCCAGGGAGCAGAAAGTAAGTGTAAAGGAAAATTGTGCACCTGCAGTACTAATAACACAAAGAACATAATGGGGATACTGTTGCACTTAAGGTGGCATTTCCAAATGGGGTTGCATGTGAAGGTGCACTGACTAGTCTATTTCAAATTATTTTTTGGTGCACATGATTTTCACACATGTTGATGGTGCAATTTACCACACCATATATGCCATTTCATGACCTTTGACATACTAAGGACAGCAAAGCAGCATACGTCAAACCGTTACTGCACTCTGCATCAAAGTGGTGTTGCTTGTGCATAGCAGTGAGTGTACACATGCAATACCCATGTAGTATAACACTTGACAGGTAAAGGGACTCAGAATCACGTGGACCAGGCTCAGTCCCAAACTTGTCAGACATCCCCAGTAGAGCACAAACAAGGATGTATCAATTGATGTGACCTTGACTCATTTAATTCAATTTGTCCTGTATTATGTAACTCATATTAGCCTTGCTGGACTGGGCCATGGATGGTACATGTGCATGAATGTGCTGAGTGAACTGTGATGCAAAAATACATCAGACTGTGTGGATATGTGAGTCTCTTCTACAGCCTCATGTTGGCTTCCACAAGATTACATTGGTCACCCAGGTTATCCATGTGGGTTGTTCAGCACTGATGTACCAACCATGTCCCTGCAATACACCCATTACACTGGTTGGCAATTGTGAGCCTCTTGGAGTGCATTAAGTTACTCCATAGCTATGAGTCCACGATGAGCCACACAGTTGATCTCTGCATGGCCTCCTTGATATTCTTGAGAGGCTTGTGCCACCAGATGGTCCATGGGAGGGGTGACACCAGTGTGATTGGTCTGTGGTACCTAGGCTCATATCTGTATGACTTGACATCCTAGGAGAGGCCTCTAGCAGCCTGCGCTTTGACTGACAGGAAAGGAAGTCTTATTTCTTCTTTCCGGTATTAGTTATGATAAATTTAAGAGTGGTGGGTTGTTAGATTTCTTATTACCAATCTTTGGAGTCCCCTCATGATCCATTTGGGGCCAGATGTATCAAGCGTTTTTGCATTCGCAAACGGTGTGAATGGCCATTTGCGAATGCAAAAATGCCTCTTCCGATGTATGAAAGGCATTCGCAGTAAGAAAATAAGGAATAGCAAAAATAGTGATTATTTGTGAATGAGACATGAATTAGCATGTTGCAAACAGCAAATCGCTAATAGTGATGTGAATTACCAAATCGCTATTTACGAAACGCAAATTGCGACATCGATTAGCCAATCGCAGATAGTGATCCGCTATATCGTGACACTATTTGCGATACGCAGATTGCGACACACAAAAATTGATTTGCAATGCGATGCATCAAAAAGTCGCAATTTGCGATTATTCGCAGAATGGCCATTTGCACATGCAATTTACCACAAACTGAAATCAGGTGGTAACCAGGTGCAACCTATATAAAGAGTCCCAGAATGCCTCAGCTCCTCTTCCACAATGGCTGCACTCTACGTCATGGCGAGGAGAATGAGGATCTTGGCAGGTTTGAGGAGAGGGAGGAGGAGACAGGAGCGCATATTTAGAGTGCGCATTACAACAAACTGAAATTAATTTCTACCAGATCGTACAGTTCCCACATGTCCTAGGTGCCATCAATGGGACACATGTAGCAATCTGTCCACCATCGGCCAGCGAATATGTGCATCGCAAACATAAAAACAATCATTCTATGAACATACAGGTGATATGCAATGCCTCCTACATCATTACTGATCTCGTGGCCAGATACCCAAGGAGCACACAAGACTCCTACATCTTTCGCCACAGCGGGAGTCACACAAGACCGCTAGCTGGGGAGTTTGGTGAAGGATATCTACTAGGTAATTTGATAGTTTAGAATAATGCATTGATGTAAGCGTGAAGTCAGACATCACTTGTGCTCATTTTACTCTCTGTGCATTCAGGAGACAGTGCCTACGATCTGCGCACCTATATGCTTACTCTCTACCTGAGCCCTGCAACTCCAGCAGGGAGGAGGTACAATGCTGCACATAGGGCAACCTGCAATGTGTTGGAGTGCACTTTTGGGCTGCTGAAGAGCCGCTTCAGGTGCATCCATAAGAGTGGAGGTGCACTACAGTACAGCCCAGAGACGACATGCAAAATTGTGGCCACATGGGCTATCTTGCACAACATAGCAACCACCAGGGGTATACCAGTGGAACTCACGGAGCTGGACTCAGATGAGGATGATGATCCCTTACCACCCCTTCAACCAGCAGACAGGACCAGTGCAGCAAAGGGAAGGCAAAGTCATGCGGACATCACGCGCAACCATTTTTGATGTAAGTAATGACAACTCCATTTGAATGAAATTTCTGTAGTTAGCATCTTTATTACCTTGACATCAGGTAACGAATGTGTCAATAGGACATAGCTATTCAGAATAGGCAGACATGAACAATAAACAGTGGCACATTATTAGCATCATAGCATAACTGTATTGCTACATGTTTAGGTAGTCCTCTGTAGCCCTCAACATCACTTCCTATGTCCACGCACTCCACCTGAGTGCTCAGTGCCCTTGCTGGCACCTCTTGTAGCAGGTTCACATGCACTACTGTGTCTGGCACTGCAATGCCTCGGATCAATCACAGGGACTGTCATACTGCTGAGGCTAGAGGACTCCTCACTGTCCCCAACATCCAGTTCGCTGGTTGTGGCAGTGCGTTCTGTGTGCGTTGCATCCAGCTACTTGGTTATTTGCACGAATCCCTGTGTAATGTCCCAACTACAATGTGCCATCTCCACCTGTGTGGCGACGGCACGCCATGATATCAGGGCTGTTGAACTTGCGAGCCGATTGACGGATCTACAGAAGGTATCAAACCTTCCCAAATATTGGTGATGACGCCTGCGCTGGCTGACACGTTCCTGCTGTATCTCAGTGCAGAGTTCCCCAATGGCATGTGTCGACTCCTTGGTGTATTCAGCTGCTGTTTGCTGTCCCTCAATCAGTCTCCAACTGCTTGTGTAGTAACCCCATATTGCAATTGTGAGACACACAATGTCTGTGCAGTGACTTCAATTGTTTGCATTGCAGGTGCTGCCCCTTCAGCAAGGAAGCTTCAAGGCCGCCAAAGATTGATGGGCCCACTTCTTCATCTGTGTACTGTCTGCCTGAATTGTGGCGCCTCCTGAGGGGAGTTGACTGTCGCTGGCGCAGGGACTGCTGCCTTCCTGTGGAACTAGATTCTGGTGATGGTGTGGGTTTGTGTTTTCTGGCATCTCATCTGAGTCCAGGTTATACTCTGGCAGTGGTAACACCCTTGCCTTGCGTCTAGTCGGAACAATACTGTAGGACTCACAAGTATTTGAGTCAGACTTTGGCTGTGTTTCTGCTTCCCCCACTTTTTCAGATCCTGCAGCAGCAGGGACCAGGTCATCTGCAAGGACAATGTGCAGCATGTCGGTTCTAGCATTTTTCACAGATTTCCGCAGTGTTGCTTTAAATGTACAATTAAATTGTGTCACCGTAAGTCATTTGTGGTGTTCCTCTATGTGGCTGACCACTATCTTGCTATTTGTGTTGTATATTCACATTAGGGTTGTGTACTACCACTCCCATAAGGCACAGTTGTGTTGTATGTAAGATGAGACATGGACTACTTTTCACTGTGCATCAAGCTATTATCTATTTCCTAAGGGACATTTGTACATGCACATGTGGGGATACACATAATTACTGGCCTTAACTTTGCTGGTGCTGGGTGTCCCCGAGGTGTCAATGTCAGTAACACCACTGACAGCTTCTGGAAGCAATGTGGGCTCCACCAGGTCTTCTATACAGGGTGGGCGGTGTCTGGGTGCATGGTCCGCCTCCGGTGCTCCTTGCCTCCTTTAGCCTGCTGCCACCCTCTCTTTGGCACGGGACCGCAAGTCGTACCATCAATTGCGTATCTCCTCCACAGAGCGCTGCGCAAAACCCACTGCTCAAATTTTTGTATGGATGTCAGACCAGAGTTTCCGCTTCTCACTCTCAGGTACTTGTAGTGAGCTTTTGCCAAATAGTCTATCATGGTTCCTAACAACCTTCTCCATAAGCACCTCCAATTCTGGCTCACTGACTTTGAGCTTCCTCTTCCTGTCTCCCTTTTCCTTCCCATTGCCAGTATTGGCCAAGTTGCTGTTTGGTCCCGGCTTGCTCACAATGCTGACTCCCTGGTGCAGGGCTGTGTCTCTCTCCTATCGCCTGTGGGTGGGGCTCCTGGAAACAGCATGGGCTGACTCACTTCCTGGTTGTGATGTCATCAGGCTGTTCTGGTTTGCTGTTTTCGCTATTAGCGATTTTCAATTACCGAATCGCAAATTCTTTTGCAATTCTTTATTTGCATCTCACAAATTGCTTTCGTGTATTTTAAGAAATCACAAATACTGTTTTTCAAATTTGATACATCGCTTTTTGTATTTCTTAAATTGCAATTTATTAAAAATCGCAATTTGAGAATCGCTAACTGGAATCTTGATACATCTGGCCCTTAGCTCCTTCCAAGCAAAATCTGTGCTTATGTCAGATATTCCCATGTTGGCTTATAAAGCAAAGTTTCAACAATGAGAAAAAAGTTGGATGTGCAGTTTTCCCTTCCCCAGGGCACATCAAACATCTTCCGAAATGTCCCTGCTCATAGTTATAAGGCACCCCACCGTGGGGTGCCCAGGGGGAGACCTTAGGGGTGAATCTTATGCAAAAATAACGGAGAATAAGACTTTGGAAATACAATTTCTTCCAAAGTCAATTTGGCACACATTTAACTTTTTAAAGACAGTCTGCAAGGCAGGGCTGCTTTCAAAAAGGACAGCTGGCAACACAGCAGTGCACACTCTGGTGCAGGTAATCTACTGGGCCTCTAAACTTCCCTGCTCTTCTACATACTAGGGACTTATAGATAGTTTGTATCCTCCTTGCCTTATTATCTACTAGGAATTACAAGAGTCTGTCATTGCCAATTGGAATTGTACCACTTTACCATATACCTTTTATTCCGAGGACTGGCCCTTGGCCTGGTTAGCAGACCCAGAGTATAGTCAGGGCCTGTTACCACCAGTATCAGTCATTAAAATTGAGGGGATCATGCTAAAAGGATGACTTTTTCACACTGTGACTGGGCAGGTAAGTTGCCTACACAATGCTTGTACTTATATGGGTTGTTTTACATAGGTACAATGATTTATTTTGTCATAATCTTGTGACATTGTGAAAGTCATTCATGCATGTGCCACACAGATTTTCTAGTATATGGTAAATCAGCCATGTTGCTGCTACTGATACATTTCAAGCTTTCTCCTCATCTTCCTCATCAACGGCAAATCTGAGTATCCTTGTTTGCATGGTGAATTCAGATACGAGTAGGTCGTACTCGTAGCAGTAAGGTCTTGATGAGCCCAATCTTGAAGGGAGTTGTTACTTCCAAAAGGTAAAGCACCCATTAGCACAACGAGCAAAGCGTTTACAGTTTTCAGAGTAAAGCAGTCTTGGCGTGACGATCAAAGCGCCCCTTAGCTCAACGAGCAAAACGCTTCAGGACACACATGTCAAGCGCTTTTGGCACAGAAATCAAAGCACTTCAGTCCACATAAGTAAAGCGCCCTTGGCACGACAGTCAAAGCGCTTCAGTCCACATGAGGAAAGCGCCCTTGGCATGGCATCAAAGCGCTTCAGTCCGCATGAGTAATGCACCCTTGGCACAGCAATCAATGCGCTTCAGTCCACATGAGTAAAGCGCCCTTGGCAAGGCAATCAAATCGCTTCAGTCCATATGAGAAAAGGCCCCTTGGCACAGCAATCAAAGTGCTTCAGTCCACATGAGTAAAGCGCCCTTGGCATGGCAATCAAAGCGCTTCAGTCCACATGAGTAAATTGCCCTTGGCACAGCAATCAAAGCACTTCAGTCCACATGAGGAAAGCGCCCTTGTCACAGCAATCAAAGGGCTTCAGTCCACATGCGTAAAACGCCCTTGGCACAACAATCAAAGTGATTCAAGCCACATGAGTAAAGAGCCCCTTAGCATAACAAGCGTAGTGCTTCCGGTAAGACAAGTAAAAGCGCTTTCTTGCATAAGGAACAAAGCACTTCATGTCTAATAATCTAAGCGCTTTATGAACAATAAACAAGGCGCTTTTGCCCAACAAATAAAGTGCTTCAAGTTCAATGAGTAAAACTTTCAGGCCTATAGTTGTATATGTGAAAGCACTTTTGGAGATAAGCAAATTATAGTTTCATTGTTTTTTGGAAAGCATAAAAAGTGAAAAGCATATTTAAGTCTTTGAGAATTTCTAGGCTGTGATCAAACGGTTATGTTATGAATGCATAGTTGTTACAGGATTGATATTCACAGTATGACCATAGTTCAAAGCTCTTGCCATCTCTTGGTTCGGAGGTTGTAGTTTGTTCTTGTTCCATGATTCAAAGAAGGGGTTTCGCCCTCACTTCAAAAGGGGTCTCAATCTGATATCACAGAGATGCCTTTAGTCAAGAGTCTATTGATGAGTTATACTGCAATGAATGAGTATACGCATCTTTCTTCTAACCTTTTCTTTTCAAATCTCTCACCCTGCAGTTCCCTACCCTAATTCCCTTCCCCCAGCCTGGCTTCATCATAACTCTGTGCTATAATAGCTTTCTGAGTTGGTGACACCGGGAGATGGGCCTTTTGTTCAGTAACATGCAGATCCCGAGGAAAGGACACTGTGACAGAATAGTGAGCCCACGAGTTTATACTTTCCTCTTGGTCTGTACGTGAGCTGCGCAAAATGGGCATCTTAGATACCCTTATGCAAGTAGTCACTCAGACGCAAAGGGATTTGACAGACTCAAAAAATGTTACAGCTGATTTAGTTACTAATGTAACTCAGTTACAGAGTAAGGTGGATGGTTCTGAATCTGAGTCTCGTCCTACGCTTTCCGCACCTACTAACATAGCTGTGAATGTGCTGACACAGATCCTTCTAGCTGCACCAGAGAGGTTTTCTGGGGACCCCAATAAGGTTCAAGTTTTTCTCACACAGGTGGACCTACATTTTACGTGTTGTCCCAGTGCCTTTCCGGACGCACAATCTAGAATTGCATTCCTTATATCATATCTGAATGGTGATGCAGCTACTTGGGCAGTGCCATTAGTCCGATTAGACAGTCCCCTTTTATATAATTGGCATCATTTTGTAGAAGAATTTGTAAAGGTATTTGACAGACGCGCAATAATTATGTCTGCAGACAAAGAGTTGCTAGAATTACACCAAGGAAACAAAGACTTGATAACGTATTTGTCACACTTCAACTGGTTAGTTGTGGAAACCGCTTGGCCAGAGGAAAAAAGGTCAGCAGTATTTTATCAAGGGCTAAAAAGACTAACTGAAAGATGTATTGGTCCAAGTTGAATCACAACCGGAAACTTGCGCTTACTTAATTAATCTAACCCTGCGGATAGATCATAAACTCTCTGAAAGAAAAGGAGTAAGGAAAAAATGGGAAAAACCCAACTGGCGAATTGAAAGTTCCAGACACCTTCAATTGTCCTCAGATCCTATGACAGAACCGATGGATATCTGAACTGTTCGCCCATCATTGACCAAACGGGAGAAAGACATGAGACGGAGAAATGGTCAGTGTCTGTACTGTGGAAAAAAGGGTCTTTTCGTAAAAGAATGTCAAAAGAAACCCAAAAGTAAAATTGATCCAACATTTGTGACAAAGAAAAAGATAGTGGTTGCTTTGGAAAATTCACAGGAAAAGTAAAGTGCCCAAGAAAAAACGAAGGGGACCTCTTGGGCAAATTAACAATCCCTTCAGTGTGTTCTTGCACAAATCGTTATGTCAAACATTTTTGAATTTTAGTACAAATGACTGTGCAGAGAAAAAGATATAATGTACAAGTTCTAATTGATTCAGGGGCAACAGGAAATTTTGTGGACCAACAAACTGCACTAGACTTGCATATACCCAGTGTCAAGAAAAAGGTTCCAGAAGTTGTTTATGCAGTTGATGGTAGTGAATTGGCAGGAGACCCCGTTACTAAACAAAGCTCACGAATACAAATGATTTGCAAAGATGATGAGAATCAGAACAACTGTGAGATAATTTGCTTTGATATAATCCAAGCACCCCAATATGGTTTTATCCTAGGAATGCCGTGCTTAATGTTTCACAAGCCATGCATAGACTGGCACAACCAGGTTTTGCGTTTGTCTTCTTCCTCTTGTGCAAAAATATGTTTTCAACCAAGACGAGACAAAGAAGGAAATCTTCAACACTCTATTGCTACTGCAGTTGAGAAGGAAATTGATCTTCCATCACAGTATTCAGAATATACTGACGTTTTCTGTGAAAAGAAAGCAAGCTCCTTACCACCTCGCAGGCCGTACGATTGTCAGATCGACCTTGTACCCGGAGCCAATATACCAAATTGTATAATCTATGCATTATCAGAAAAAGAAAATCAAGTCCTGCGAGAATACCTTGATCAATGTTAAGCCAACAAACTAATTCGGCAGTCACAATCTCCAGCGGCTTCTCTGCTGTTTTTGGTATCCAAAACTAATGGCGATTTGAGGCCTTGTATTGACTTTAGAGCGATAAATAGGATCACTGTTAAAAATAAATATCCACTACCTCTCATACCAGTCTTGTTAGACCAGATAAAATCTGCCGTTATTTACACCAAACTTGACTTACGAGGTGCTTATCACCTAGTTCGAATTTGAGAGCGAGATAAGTGGAAAACGGCTTTTAATACTCGTTATGGCCTCTTTGAGTATGTAGTGATGCCATTTGGTCTATGTAATGCCCAAGCAGCCTTTCAATATTGAATGTCCCGAGAGAATATCTAGACATCTTTGTCATTGTTTATATTGACGATATATTGATTTATTCAAACGCCTAAGAAATACATGAAGAACATGTAAAAAAGGTATCACAAACTCTACAAAAACAGAATTTGTTTTGCAAATTAAGTAAATGCGAGTTCCATACCAAAGAAGTTGAATTTCTAGGAGTCATTTTAACACCTGACAGCATGCAAATGACTGAAAGAAAAATTCAAGCTGCATCCGAATGGCCCACACCAAAATCAGTATGTGATATTCAATGTTTTTTGAGTTTTGCAAATTTTTATTGACGCTTCATCCATCACTTCTCCCAAAAGGTGGCACCAATCACCAAATTGCTAAGGAAAAAGGCCATCTTCAACTGGTCCCAAGAGACAGAGGAAGCATTTCAAGACTTAAAAAAGGCCTTTACTACTGCTCCCATTCTAGCTCACCCCAATGTGGAGAAACCATACATTGCGGAAGCCGATACATCCGATGTCGCTGTTGGGGCCATCCTGTCCCAACGTCATCGAGACACTGGACAATTGCACCCCATAACATATGCGTCAAGAAAATTGAATGAAGCGGAACAGAATTACACCATAGCAGAAAAATAATTACTAGCAATTCGCAATGCTTTCAAATAATGGAGACATTATCTATTGGGAGCGAAACACACCATAACTGTATATTCTGACCATGGAAATTTACAATTTATGAGTTCTGCCAGCCTACTATTCCCAGACAACTGAGATGAATGCTATTCTTTGCAGAATTTGATTTCATAGTGACTTTTAGACCAGGAGTAGATAATCGAAAGGCCAACGCTTTGTCTAGGCAAGATTCTTCGATCACACATACTGAACAAAAACCCATGCCTATTATAACGCCTTCAAAAGTGTTGTGCTTAGTAGCAGCCAAGAAATTCTTTGATCTCATTCGTAATCATTTTCACATCACCAAGTGGCAAGAGTGGTTACAACAAGACACCAAAAGATCCATCCAACAAGGCTTACCTATACACGAATCTCGAGTATTCTTGCCTACTGAGGAGTTAAGAGTGACAGCTTTTCATTGGTTACATAGTCATCCTCTGGCAGGTCATCCAGGTCCTCAAAAAACACTAGAACTCATGAAAAGGTATTTTTGGTGGCCTACATTTGTTCACGACCTCAAGCAAATGCTACAATCATGTGAAGTATGTGCAAGATGCAAAAGCGAACATAGCAAGCCCAAAGGTCTACTGATACCTCTACCCGTTCCCAATCACCCATGGGAATATATCTCTATGGATTTTATTACTGGTCTTCCTCAAATAACGCAATTTACAACCAATTTAGTGGTGGTGGATAGCCTTACCAAATATGCTCACTTCATTGCCTGTAAAGGGCTCCCAACCTCCGACACCTTAGTAACTATAATTTTAGAAAACATAGTTCACCTTCATGGACTTCCAAGAGTCATCCTCTCTGATAGAGGGACAGACTTTTCTGCACGTTTTTGGCAGTAATGGTGCAAAGCTTTACGAATTGATTTGACTTTATCCACTAGTTATCATCCACAAACGGATAGTCAAACAGAGAGACTAAACCAAACTCTGAAACAATACTTACGATGCAACAAAGTCTCCTAAAACCTGGCTGGATCTTTTGTGGTTTGCAGAACTGGCTTATAATAACTCTCACCACTCTTCAATAAACTCAACTCCTTTTTATGGTTTAAATGGGCGTCATTCGCACATTTTGCCAGTTACTCTACCTGCTTCTACTCAAACCACTCCAGCAGTCATGGACATGTTAACACATGAAAAAGGTACATTCACAATTGCAAACAAATCTTCATCAAGCAAAGAAAAAATATAAAACACCAGCCTGGTCCTCGGTAAACAGACAAAGATAGAGTTTGGCTATCCACGAAAAACTTCATATTAAAAATTATGTTTCATCCAAAATTAATATGGCCCTATAAGGTTCTGCGACAAATAAACCCAGTAACATATAAACTTAAATTACCACACAACCTGCTCCTCTATTAGTCCAAGGTCATTGGGAGTATGAGGTGTGATCTATTTTAGACTCCAGATATTGGGGGTCTTCCCATTGGTACTTGGTGTCCTGGAAAGGATACGGACCGGAAAATGACTTTTGGGAACCTGCAATACATGCCCATGCACCACGTTTGGTGCAACGATTTCACCTCCTCCATCCCGATAAGCTGGGCCCTGGACCACGCTTGGGAGAGGACTCTAATGTCAGGAATAAGCCTGTGCGCTGTCCAGGTCCCGCCCGAAATTCCGCTGCGCAGATTTGCAGTGCTTCATGCGCACCACTTGTCATCCCCTCTTGCTCCAAAATTGGCCATCATCGTCGTCTGCCCTGTGGTAAAGCTCATGTAGCTGCAGGGTCAGGACATTGGTGGACAAGAAGCACTTATCAGTGCTATTCTATGAAGGCACTACAATTCCCATGTTTTTAGAGGCAGCAGCCATCTTGGGGTGTGGCAGGCCTATAAAGCCCAGCCACACCCAAGCACGTTGCTCACTATTTTGAAGACTTCGATGCAGTCAGACCTCGTGGGGGTTCCTCGGAAGAAGAGCAGATTTCCTGCATGGCAGATTGACGGTAAATCGGAGTATCCTTGTTTCCATGGTGAATTCAAATTGATGAGTCAAATCTTGAAGGGAATTGTTACTTCCAAAAGGTAAAGCATCCCTTAGCACAATGAGCAAATCGTTTTCAGTTTTCAGAGTAAAGCAGTCTTGGTGCGATGATCAAAGCACTTCGGAGCACAGAAGTAAAGTGCCCCTTAGCACAACGAGCAAAGCGCTTCAGGACACACATGTAAAACGCTTTTGGCACAGAAATCAAAGCACTTCAGTCCATATAAATAAAGCACCCTCGGCACAACAATCAAAGCGCTTCAGTCCACATGCATAAAACACCCTTGGAACAACAATCAAAGTGATTCAGGCCACATGAGTAAAGCGTCCCTTAGCATAACGAGCGTATCGCTTCAGATAAGACACGTGAAAGCGTTTTCTGGCATAAGGAACAAAGCGCTTCATGTATAATAATCCAAGCGCTTCATGAACAGTAAACAAGGCGCTTTTGCCCAACGAATAAAGAGCTTCAAGTTCAATGAGTAAAACTTTCAGGCCTATAGTTGTAAATGTGAAAGCATTTTTGGGGCTAAGCAAATTATAGTTTCATTGTTTTTTGGAAAGCATAATATGTGAAAAGCATATTTAAGTCCTTGAGAATTTCTAGGTTGTGATCAAACGGTTATGTTATGAATGCTTAGTTGTTACAAGATTGATATTCAGAGTATGACCATAGTCCAAAGCTCTTGCCATCTCTTGGTTCTGAGGTTGTAGTTTGTTCTTTTTCCACGATTCAAAGAAGGGGTTTCGCCTTCACTTCAAAAGGGGTCTCAATCTGATATCACAGAGACGCCTTTAGTCAAGGGTCTGTTGATGAGTTATACTGCTATTAATGAGTATATGCATCTTTGTTCTAACCTTTTCTTTTCAGATCTCTCTCCCTGTAGTTCCCTGCCCTAATTCCCTTCCCCCGGCCTGGCTTCATCATAACTCTGTGCTATAATAGCTTTCTGAGTTGGTGACGCCGGGAGGTGGGCCTTTTGTTCAGCAACGTGCAGATCCCGAGGAAAGGACACTGTGACAATTCTTCTGTGAAGAAACAGAAAAATCCATAAATGATGATGAAAATATTAGTGGACTTTGCCTTAAATCAACATTTTGCCCAGATACGAATAGCATGCCAGCAGAAATCCAGGTGTCTGAGGATGTAGTCCTGAGGGAGCTAGACCTTCTAAATAAGAAAATATTTTTTTTCCAACCAAATAATTCAAAGGAAGAAAGGATGGCTATTACCCCACTATCTCAAAATAACAATATTGTCATCAAACCGGCAGATAAGGGAGGTGGTATTGTTATATTGGACAAACAGAAATACAAATCTGAAGTAGTACGTCAACTTGAAAATAGAGAACACTATCGAGTCATTACAGAAGATCCAACAATAGGTCTAAGAAGAGTGATTAAAACGACAACAGATGAAGCGTTAAGAGAAGGTTGAATATGTAAAAAGGAATACAAATTTTAAAACCAAGGTGAGGCACGCACTCCCCGGCTATAAATCCTCCCTAAGATTCACAAAAATTTGGATAATCCGCCAGGTAGACCAATCATCTCTGCATGTGGATCGATCCTTGAGCCTTTGGCCCAATATGTCGACACTTTTTTAAAACCTTTGGTATGGGCTACTCAACCATATGTAAGAGATTCCATGCACATGATAAATATGTTAGAAGGCAACACTTATAATGAGGACACACATATACTAGTGACATTAGATATTGAATCACTATACACTAATATCCCACAGAATGAGGCCTTGGAGATAATTAATATATATTTGGATAGGAGAGTCTTGCCACATAAGGCTCCCACTAAGTTTATAATGACTTTGACTACACTTTGCCTTAAAATCAACTTCTTCATTTTTGATCAGGTTATGTATTTACAAGTCAAAGTTGTAGTGATGGGCCGCAACTTTGCTCTTGAAATTGCTAATTTAGTGATGGATTACTTTGAAAATCAGTGGATATACAATAACAGCAATCCCTTTCAAAGAAATGTAAAATGCTGGCTAAGATATATAGATGACTTCCTGGGATTTGGGAAGGTAACGCAGAGTCTTTGTCAGCCTTTCACAGTTGGATTAACCATCTTACTCCTGATTTAAAATTCACAATGACATCTGATCCCAGACGTATCAACTTCCTGAATCTATGGATTGAGGCACAAGAGGGAGTAATAGGAGTTAACCATTACAAAAAACCCACAGATAGAAACTCTCTACTGCATTTTTCCAGTAATCACCCACGTAATTTGAAAGAAAACTTACCTTATGGACAATTTCTGTGCATTCGTAGAAACAATCACGATTGATAGCAAGAGGATACCCGAGAAAAATTGTCAGGACGGCCTGTAAATGGGCTTGGTACACACCAAGGAAACTCTATTAAGACCGAGAGAAAAAGAAAAAGAAATACCCCTTACTTGTGTGTTAACCTATAATCCAAAAGCAAATCGGATTAGAGCTATCATTGAAAAAAACTGGAAAATATTGCACCCTTCAAGGATAAAAAAGTCATTGTTCTCTTTTAAAAGGGACCGTAATATACGGGACTCATTAGTCCATGCTTCTTTTGCCACAACTAAAAAGAAGAATGACCTGAGGGCCATGTTAAAGTTACCACCTCTCATTGGTCATTAAAAATGTAACAATTGTATGGCTTGCCAATATACAGAGAACACAAAAAACATCAAAGTAAATGGTATAACATACCAGCAACTCCGGTTTTCGAATTGCAATACAAGAAATGTAGGGGGTTATTACAACTTTGGAGGAGGTGTTAATCCGTCCCAAAAGTGACTGTAAAGTGACGGATATAACACCAGCCGTATTACGAGTCCATTATATCCTATGGAACTCGTAATACGGCTGGTGGTATATCTGTCACTTTACCGTCACTTTTGGGACGGATTAACACCTCCTCCAAAGTTGTAATAACCCCGTAGTCTATTGCATTACATGCCCATGCAAGCTGACATACATTGGCCAGACTACACAACCAGTAAAAGTGCATCCTACAACATCTGTCTAGGATCAGATGCGAAATAAGAAGTGCCCCTCTAGTTGACCATTATAGAGAAAAGGGGCACGGAAATTACGATATAAGATGGTCAGTCCTATATGTAGTAGAGAAAACACAAACAGCTAATGAGTGTTCCTCCATTTTGCATCGTATGGAGGCGAGATTAATAAAAAAATTCAGTACGGCCAGAAGAGGTTTGAATGAACTTGATGAAATGTGGGCATTAATTAAAATATAATTTGGGACACCTCTTTTCTTTGTATATTATGAGTTGTGTTTTGCCTAGTGGAGGCTCCTACTAAATTTTATATGCTGCAATATGTGCAGTTCTTTTGTAACATAATCTTATGAAACACTAGTGAGTAATTAAAATTAAGACTCAAATTTATTGACTGGGCTTGTCGTTTACAGTAGAAAAAAAGTAGTTTTATCTGTAGAACATTGTTTCACAATATAACCCTGATGAATCTAAGATGGCCGCCATGGTAAGCTAGATTGCAGCCATCCTCCCTTACAGGAAGTAATGTCTTTCCTTTATGTTGCTGTTAACCCAAGGCCTCGTTGTCATCGCATTCTAGGAACGCTCGGTTTAAATACACACACGTTCCTACACAGCACAAGTTTTGGTTTCAAAAACTAGAACAGTGGCTTTGTACGCACCGGTTACTGAGAAACAAGCGAGGATAGAGCGATATTTGTAAGTATAGCTATAGGCAATAAAAAATACAAGAGTTAAGTTTAATATTTTTTTTAATTATTTGATATGATGTCCATAATGGTTTCAGCATTACGGAGGATCTATCCGATACGAACGTCTCACTTCTTTATAAAAAATGATCTCTGGAAAGATTACTGCAAAAACAGACAAAAAAAAAGTTCAGCCATTCCTTATTTCGTCAGCATGCACAATAAATCACACTCAAATATGAAAAGTTTGTAACCACAAAGGCTTGCCCCATCTGACTATGCATGATGTTGCCTGCTAATTTTAATAATGGAGATTTATAAACAGCATGCTAAAACAGAAGAGTATGCTACAAAGGATGGTGGCAGTATTGTGCTGATTAATAAGGTAGCGAATAACATAGAATCAAGAGCACCAAATTGCTAAGGAAAAAGGCTGTCTTCAAGATGCAAGATAAGGGTGAACATTGCATTGCTTTGGCAGCAGTGGTGGTGTTGTCATTGATATGATGTCAAATGATAGTAATTCACTGTAAATTTGTAGATAGGCACTGTGTCTGATGTTCTGAGGAGGCCAGAAGTTAAAAGGCCGAAATGTGTTGACTATGTTTTGGAGGAATGTCTTGGAAAATTTTGGAGCAATGGAATAATTAAAATAAAATGGTATTGTCCACAACTATTGGGAGTTATCACCCCTAAAAGAAAAACGATACCAAGCATCATTACCTCATGATACAAGACTGTTTGCCACAGGATGGTTTAGCAGCTTTTATTGCTAAAAAAGACTGATTCCACTGCTTTGAACTATTTGTTTTTTATTGATAGATTTTTTTCATCTTTGTATTCTTTGTTATGTGTTTTAGTTCAGGAATTATATGTACCATATGTATTGTTGTATTCACGCAACTCCACTTTTTGATATGAGTAGAAGAGAGAGACACAAAAACTCTAATAATTATTAAAAATACATTTAGGACAATAATTGTCAACAATGATTAATTGATGTTTTCATTGTTAATTTGTTAACACATCCATTTATCCCCCTTGTATATTGAGACTGCTTTATTGAGTTTTTGCCACAGGTACAATTTGGGTTAATAGGCCTCCCCATTTTTGGTTTGGATAATGAAAACGTTTTAGGCCTGATCTGATCAGGCATTATTTTTTTGAAGCTCTGGAGACACTGCGTGACTTTTGCAAAGTGTGTGTCATTTTCCAAAAAGCTTTTAAATATTGCTGCATTAGTCCTGTGTGATTTTTTTTTTTTTGTGGGAACGCCTTCCTTGCATATCATTGTCGGTATCTGACACAGCCAAATCCGACACTATGGAAAAATGACGCACAGGATGAAAAAGTGACACTAAAGGCCTCTAGCATCCCTTTGTAAATATGGAGTTGTTATTGCGCCGCCACTGCATAAAAAAAAATTACTCACTGGCAGTGCAAGGGCCTTGTAATTGAGGCCTAGAGTGTCATGTTTAAGTTGCCACTAATCACCTTTGTTTTCTAGATTTGGGTGAGGAACCATGGGCTAGGTAAGAATCAGGCTGACAGCTACCAGACAGTGTGGGACTGACTCAGTCACCCACATGCGCCAATGCTTCCACCCTAAAACAGACAGTCTTCTTACCATAATACCTCACAACAATATAGAACCAAGTTCAAATGGCCACCAAGTGCACAATGATGTCTGCCTATTCCACAAAGTACAGTGCCCAAAGTAAGATGGGTGACAAGTACGCAATGACGTCACATAAAACACATGTAGATCCACATTGCAAAATCACATGACAACATCCTGAAGAAACATTGTGGATGAAGAGCAGAGATCACACCACGTGACATAAAAAAATTCCTGCTTGGCTTCTTAATAACGCAATGCTTATAAATAATATACTGACATGCAAACTAACCCGACAATCAAACAAGGTCATGTGCACCAATTTGGCAGTACTAGTACAAGGAATTCTCTAGCCAGACCATGAAGGACGCATCTCAGCCGAACAGAAGTTTAAATAACACTCAGATACCACAACGAGTGCTAATAAAACTAAAACGTTGCATACAGCAATGACAGCTGACCATCACACACGGCTCCATCCCATCCCAAAGGTTTAAAGATATAGGGCCTGATTACAACTTTGGAGGAGGTGTTAATCCGTCCCAAATGTGACGGATATACCACCAGCCGTATTACGAGTTCCATAGGATATAATGGACTCGTAATACGGCTGGTGGTATATCCGTCACTTTACCGTCACTTTTGGGACGGATTAACACCTCCTCCAAAGTTGTAATCAGGCCCATAATTTCCTTTGAATAAGCTTGGTAAACCTAACTGCAACCTCCAAGAAAAAGCGTGAATTTTCTAAATGCCTCTGAAGTAGACTGAAGCGACACAAGCGAGGTGTTTTTGTGGTGAAACTATCCATTAATGTATTAAATTTGTATTTCATCAATTAAAGCACCATTGATTTGTTTATGTGTTTGTCCCCAAGGATACTGGGATTCAGGTGAGACATTTTCTTCACTAGGATATTAGAAAGATTGGTAGTGTCTATGGTCTTGATAAAACCCACAAGATGCTTTGGTCACCAAAACTGGGCTGAAATGTGTTGATCTTAGCAGGGTGAAGGTGCATGTGAGTGAAGAAATCACTAGCTTCTCCCACTCCTGTTTTTAATCATACATATGAAAGGACATTGCCAATCTTGGAAATAAAACGGATAGTGATTATACCTTCACAATGCAATTGTAGCACCCATTACCTTTGATTTCATTACCTTATTCTCATTTATATTAACACACAATAAATGACTCTGTGACCTTGGAATGATCCAGCTGATCACCATCAAGTAGCTGGTCCAAGAGCAATCACAATGACACAGTATTCTTCCTAGTGTGGGTGAGGTGGCATACCCTTTTTTGAGGAATCTCTCCCTCTGAAATGGCACATCTATCAATGCAATGATCTTTGACCAATGTTTCATTACAATAAACTAAAGTAATCACACAAAGCTTGACTCAAGGAGTCCATGCTGTGGCTCGTGGCAGAGTGTAGCATCTACCAGTCCCTTTTGTTGTTTCCATCAGTCATTTGTAAAGTGTGTCTCTGTCATCCCTGGGGGTATCTGGGTGCTGTGGTGTGATGTCTCTGACGAAGAGCCAGGTCTTGAGTCTCTTCCTTAAGTCTGCCAGTGAGGGTGCTGTTCAGATGGGAAGGGGCAGGCCATTCCAGGCCTTGGCAGCGATGTAGGAAAAAGAGCGACCAGATTCTGAGTGAGTGTGTGAGGGCAAGAGAGGAAGAGGGCAGGTGTCTGTTGGGTTGGTGGAAGTGAGGCGGTCGTTGATGTAGTCTGGTCCTTGATCGTGTAGGGATTTGTAGGCATGCTTGAGGAGCTTGAAATTACATCTTCTGGACCGGGAGCCAGTGGGTTTCTGAAATGGGGGATGATGTGGGTGTACCTGGGAAGGTCCAACATGAGTCTGGCTGTCGTGTTCTGCATTGACTGGAGTCTCTTTAGGAGCTAGGCGGACATGCCGGTGTCAAGAGTGGTATAGTATGTGGAAGCAGAAGGAGGCAATCTCGTTGATCTGCTGCTTCATGGTCAGCTCATTGTCGAGAATGATGCCAAGGTTGTGAGCGGTGTCTGTAGGTGTGGAAGTGGGTCCGAGTTCGGCTGGCCGCCAGTTATGGTCCCATATGGAGGTGTTTTCACAAAGATAAGGACTTTCGTGTTGTCGGAGTTGAGTTTCAGCCAGTTAATTTTCATCTAGTTGTCTGCAGTGGTCATGGCATTGCAGAAGTTCGTTCTGGTAGTGGAGGGGTCTTTAGTAAGTGATAGGATCAGTTGAGTATCAACTACATAGGAGATGATGTTGAGTCCATGGGATCTGATTATGTTGGCCAGGGGGGTAA
Organism: Pleurodeles waltl; assembly: GCF_031143425.1. Lineage (NCBI taxonomy): Eukaryota > Metazoa > Chordata > Amphibia > Caudata > Salamandridae > Pleurodeles > Pleurodeles waltl. The sequence continues at coordinate 144,936,316 of NC_090441.1, read as the reverse complement.
TGTAGTCATTGAACAAAGTGGGGCTGAGGGATGAGCCTTGGTGTATGCCCCAAATGATGCTGTTGGGTGCGGAGGTGAAAGGGGTTAGTCGGATGCTCTAAAAGCATCTGGCCAGGAAGGAGGCGATCCATTTGAGAGTGTTGTTTTGTATGGTGGGAGACGGTGTAGAATGCTCCTGATAGGTAGCTCCCCATGGTCAAAAAGTGCTCTGATGCTGTCAGTGGTGGCGCTGAGTGCGGTCTCGGTGCTGTGGTTGGAATGAAAACCTGATTGGGAGTTTTCCAGTAGGTTGTTTTTTCCAGGTAGCTGGTGAGCTGCTGATTGATGGCCTTCTCAAGTACTTTGGCTGGGTAGGGGAGTAAAGCAACGGTTTGTAATTCTTGAGTTTGTTGGAGTTGGCGAGGGTTTTTTTCAGGAGGGGTTTGATTTCAGCATGTTTCCATTTGTTCGGAAAAACTGTTGAGGTAATGGAGGTGTTGAGGATGCTGGGGAGCTCTGTGCTAATGAGGTTGGTACTGAGGTTGAACAGGTGGTGGGGACATGGGTTGCTGGGTGCCCCAGAGTGAAATGATGACATGTTGGCTGAGGTGGATTCGGTTAGGACAGTGCCCATGTGGCGATAGTGCTGTTGGTGTGCACTGGTGTGCAGGGGGTCGAGAGAGCTGAGGTTGGAGATGATGGGTTGGTGGTCAAAATAGTTGTAGGTGGTGGCGATCTTGCTGTGGAAGTAGTCTGCAAGGGTGTTGCAGTGTTCTTTGGAGAGGTGGATGGTGTTCTCTGTGGCTGCTGGTTTAGACTATTTTGAAAGGTCCTTTTTTGCCTGTAGATGCTGAGTTGATGCAAGTCGTGATGGCCGCTCTCTTGTCCTCCTTCAGATGCCGGTGATAGTTGCTGAGGGCTGCATTTTGGGCTGTTCTATTGGAGGGATTCCAGGTGGGTCGCCATCATTTCTTGAGTTTGTAGCAGCTGTGCTTGGTGGCTCTGAGCTCCGTATTGTACCATCTGATGTTTGTGGCGTTTTTTTATTATGCCCTAGGTAGAGCTTGCACTGTGACAGACTCACTGAGGCCCGTATTTATACTTTTTGACGCTAAACTGCGCTAACGCAGTTTAGCGTAAAAAAATTTTGCGCCGGCTAACGCCATTCTGAAGCACCATGCGGGCGCCGTATTTATTGAATGGCGTTAGCCGGCGCAAGCAGACCGGCGCTGCCTGGTGTGCGTGGAAAAAAACCACGTACACCAGGCAGCGCCGGCGTAGGGAAAAATGGCGCTAGGGCGTCTTAAAAATGGCGCAAGTCAGGTTGACGCAAAAAAAACGTCTTAACCCGATTTGCGCCATTTTAAACGACGCCCAGACGCCATTTACATGACTCCTGTCTTACTAAAGACAGGAGTCATGCCCCCTTGCCCAATGGCCATGCCCAGGGGACTTCTGTCCCCTGGGCATGGTCATTGGGCATTGTGGCATGTAGGGGGGCAAAAATCAGGCCCCCCTATGCCAAAAAAAAAAAAATGTATACTTACCTGAACTTACCTGAATGTCCCTGGGATGGGTCCCTCCAGCCTTGGGTGTCCTCCTGGGGTGGGCAAGGGTGGCAGGGGGGGTCCCTGGGGGCATGGGAGGGCAGCTGTGGGCTCATTTTGAGCCCACAGGTCCCTTAACGCCTGCCCTGACCCAGGCGTTAAAAAGTGGCGCAAATGTGGGGTTTTCTGCCCCGCCAACTCCCGGGCGTAATTTTTGCCCGGGAGTATAAATACGACGCATTTGCGTCGCAGTCATTTTTTTGGACGGGAACGCCTACCTTGCATCTCATTAACGCAAGGAAGGCGTTCACGCAAAAAAATGACGCTCTTTACTCATACTTTGGCGCTAGACGCGTCTAGCGCCAAAGTATAAATATGGCGTTAGTTTTGCGCCAAATTTGCGTCGAAAAAAACGACGCTAATTCGGCGCAAACGGAGTATAAATATGCCCCTGAATATCCTCTTATTCTCTCTCATTGTGCTGGGACATTTTCAGCCAGGCTCAGGTTTTGAGTAAGAAACAAGTCTGTATGCAAAATTGGTATAAACTGTCTTTAGATAGCAAGGCACAACCTGACCAGCCAACTGTGTGCACTATATATCATTTCCTAGACTAGCTGCCCAGGTGCTAACCCATTCGCAAACGGGAAGGGGTCCCCATTCCCCTTTGTGAATGGCAGCGAAAGTATTTTTTCAGAGAAGGCAGTGGTCCCACGGGCCACTGCCTTCTCTGAAAAAATGAAAAGAAAACTTTTCATTTTTTGTTTTTGAAATGCATCTGGTTTTCCTTTAAGGAAAACAGGCTTCTTTTTTTTTTAAAAACTGCTTTATTTTAAAACAGTCACAGACATGGTGGTCTGCTGTCTCTTGCGAGCCACCATCCCTGTGACGGTGGCCATTCCCAATGGGGTCGCAAATTGCGACCTATCTCATGTATATTCATGAGGTAGGTCATTTGCAAACGCATTGGGAATCTCAAACAGTGTCATTTACACTGTTGTACATCACGTTTTGCGACTCGCAATTTGCGAGTCGCAAAACCTGAATTTCGTACATGTGGCCCTCAGTTCTGTTCTTATTGACATTGCGTCACACAATGCAGACATTTATGTGAGTTGATTAAACAGTAACAAAAGTGAATGATACATGTGACTATGGTGATTTATTTACATGTGCTAGTTTAGTTTCCAGTGCATTACAATGTCCAGTTCACTGTCCCCATGAGAGATCCTGAACCATTTGATGTACATTCAGTGTCCAAGGGTGAGGGACATGTCAATAGACATGTGTAGGAGAAGTGTATATTAGTGAGGAGGTGTCCAAATTGACAATAGGTAGGAATAGAGGCAATGACATTCTATTGAACATAAGTCAACAGTGAAAGAGTGAATAGGGCATGTTGCCAGCTGTCACAACAATGGCATGATCTTAAGCACAAAGCTAAGGAGATGCTGTCTATGTTGCACAGACTTGTGCTACTGGGTGGTTTATATGTGAATATTGTTCCTTCCACATGTTCATCCTCTGATGTGTGTGGTGCCTACCGGACCATTGGTGGTGCTGTTGTTGAAGTTGAGGGGCTGGCACACACATCAGGGGATGGAGATGTGGAATCAAATGTCCTGGCAGCTGCCATTTGTAGGAACACATAAGGCATCACTGCAGCAAGGAGGAACTGCTGAATTCTCAACACCACAGTTATGTAACAGTGGTAGGCAGCCATGTTTTCCCTGAGGGAGGCCACTTTCTGCTGTATGGGCGCCAGGGCATTTTGTATAGCTCCCAGCCTGTTATCTATCATGCTGCTGACACTTTGGAAGGGCGATTGTTCAAGCCTCTACCTCATGATAGGTTGATGCTGTGTGTTGGTAGCTGGGTGGTTCATCTGGAGACCCCGTACAATGTGTGTCCTCCCTGTGATTGGAGGTGGTATCTGTAAGGAACCTAGGACATCTTGGAGAGTCTCTTCATTGCTGGTCAGAGGCTGGTCATCCATGTCATCTGTAAAATCCAGGACAGGAGGTCGACAGGAGGTAAGGCATCTTCCTCTGCAATGAGATAGTGAAAGGTCAATCTTTGACTTTAGTGGCTGTTAACATGGCTCACCATTTACTTCCTACTAATGGCTCAGTGACCTGTTACAGACCCTAGGTTGTAGTTGTTTATTATGTGTTGCATTGTGCATCACACATAGGGCAACCTTTAAAGGTATTTGGGGCCATATTTATACTTTTTGACGCAAAACTGCGCTAACGCAGTTTTGCGGCAAAAAAATGAGCGCCGGCTAACGCCATTCTGAAGCGCCATGCGGGCGCCGTATTTATTGAATGACGTTAGCCGGCGTTAGCCGCCGGCGCTGTCTGGTGTGCGTTAAAAAAAATGACGTACACCAGGCAGCGCCGGCGTAGGGGAAAATGGAGCTTGGGCGCCAAAAAATGGGGCAAGTCAGGCTGAGGCAAAATTTGCGCCGCAACCCGATTTGCGCCATTTTTTTTTTACTCCCAACCCCCATTGACATGACTCCTGTCTTAGCAAAGACAGGAGTCATGCCCCCTTGCCCAATGGCCATGCCCAGGGGACTTCTGTGAAATGGAAGCTACTTGTACAGCAGCACAATGATGATCACAGAAATGCCCCATATGTTGTTTTTGTTCACTTTTGTGCCCATTCCCAAATGGTGCATTGAGGTGTGTGAGAGATGTTTTTGGACCACCCTGTGTGGCTATTATAGAAAATTCTGTACACTGAAGCCCTGATTTATTCAAAAGGGGCACAGTCTGGTGCTGTGCCAAAAACAGCAGCACTGTGCTCTGTCACTTTTGAAATGCAGGGATGTGTTGTATTTACAGGAATACAGCGAACCCCTGCGTTTCCCCTGTGCTGGTGCTGAATTAAGCTCCCTGTGCCAATGCAGGCATCCTTTCACCATAGTGAAAGGGTGCCTGCGTTGTGGGGATAGATTGTTTATGTGCAGGAAGAATTATTTTCTGCCGGCAAAGTTCACAGAGTTTTCCATGTGAAGTTAAAAAAAAGTCTGCCAAGTGACGCGGAGTGGAGTTTTTTTCTCACTTGTGCTCGCCAATGTTGAGTTGGTAAGCACAAGTGAAAGAAATCACTAAGCTGGCGTGCGCAAGTGAGATTTCTGAATGCGAGCGTTCATGGTAGACCGCGATAGGAAAGCTGCTGCTTGTGTTGAGGAAGCTGCCGCTTGAGTTGAAAATCTACTCACGCAGCAAAAAGAAGGTAGCACCCTCTGGTGCTCCACGTGAAGCTGTTTGCACTGACTTTACAGCACGGGAGAAACTCCTGTGCTGAAAATCAGTGTGAACATCGGGCCTTATCCAAACTCCGCTGCTCGTGAAACTCCGCATAGCACAGCAGGTTTTTTTTGGCACTTCGTGGAGTCCAGTGAAGCATTCCAGCACCTTGACCAGTTAAAACAGTACTGAAAGACTGTCCTGTTTGATATGGGCTAATGTCCTAATTGCTTTCTACATTCTATTCTCGAACGTTGTCATTGTTCTCCGTATTGCAATAAGTTCCCAAATACTAAGGGCTTCAAATTGTATGGGGTCTCGGTGGTGGCTTTGACTCATACAATATTCTCCTCAAATTGTGTAATAATCTCAAATTAAATGTTACATTTTGGGGAAAAGCTAATGCACCATCTATCTCAATCATCTTTCACCATTGTTCCAACCATAAAGATGTGAAAACTCCTTTTATGGATGGCACATGATAAGCTGGGGGTCCTTTGGGTGGGGCTTATTCACCCTCTCTAATTTGAATAAATACATCTCCTCTTAGGGCACTTCTCAATTTTGCTAAATTCAATTAATACAATTATTTTCAATCAAATCAGGAAGTAATTTCAATCTCACAATCCTTTTCACAAGCTGTTCTCAACCAATAGTAACGTACAATTGTCAACCAATGCCAGCGCAACCTCACACTAACTGACCTATACCAGCACAGCACAAAAACAACATCACACTCACATCTCTCTGCAACTATCGGGCATGTGATGTCCTTGGTGTCCTCAAGGAGCAGCCTCTTTATGATGGTGGAGCACGTAGCCTTTAAGGCTATTTGTTACACCACTATCGACTGTTCTTATTCGGGAGTCTTCTCTGCCCTCCCGACTCACCTGTAGTATGTGGCGTCCCTCATCCTTACCTGCTCTCTATGTCTTCTTGTGCGGTTTTCTTCGTGTTCCCCCTCTTCTGGCTTCCACAGTTTTGGGCTTGTCCAGCTTGCGGTGGTAGTTACCTTTTTTGGATTTTGATTCACAACTTGCTATAGAAAGAAAAGGAAGAAACTCCTTTGAAGGACAGAAGAATCTCCAAAATGGTACACCAGGCAGTGTCATGTTTTGAACTATAATTGCTATACTTAAGATACTTATCTGAATCGGATTGTAGAGACTGTTTGCTGACTTTGTGGATGTTGTGTTACAATATCTGCTAGAGACAAAAGCAAAATGACAGTGATTAGAAACCAGTGACTATTTGTATGAACTCTAACAGCTGAATTCGATGTACTTCAAAGATGAAGCATATTTTTAGATTTCTAATTAGACTTATGGACTATAAAATATGTATGAACTCTAAAGGAGGATACGAAGTGTACAAGGGGCGTACTGTAATGCTTGAAACTATATGTGTAAAAAAAGGCCATTGAGAAAAACCTTATACAAAGGATATGAAGTAATACTCCTGATTAAGTATGTACTGATAGGCAACATGTATCAAGTATGTATTACAAACAAGACTCATTATGCATGCCAGAATTATATGAACTCCCATTGATTGATATAGTAGAAGGATTTCTTGGGTTATTATGAATTGGATTAATGTACTCTGCTGCATGTACTAGGTATGTGCATTAATTCTTTCCATACTTGCATTAAATACTTACATTTATGTCAACAGTTAAATTGACCTTCTGAGTTTCTTTTTACTTTATAGATTCAGTAATCAGATCCTGCATGTCCATACACATATCTAGGAAGGGTTATTAGATACTCAGTGATATTTTTGGGCATATATCATTTTTACTATTCCAAAGTAGATGAAATTGATGTTGGTATTTATTTTATAGATGCTGTTAAGAAGCCAGACAGTTCCAAAGTAGCAAGTGACAGCCTGGTGTTCACCAATATTCATTCCTTCATCCTGGGGAGTCAGTCCTTCTCCTTACACTTGGAGCGGCTTGGCTTTTTGGGAGGAAGGGAATTATTGTGTCCATTTCACCACGTGAACAGGTAGGAGTCTGACATCAGCTTCAAAGGCTTCACAATTGTCTCACACACACTTGCTCACTCACACCTAGTGCAAAAACCAGCAACCTGTCTGCACACTACAGGGTAGGAATTCAAACACTTCAAAAGTTGTTGGGACTACAATTCTGACTGAAGCTTTAACAATCACACAAGGGGTACGAATTCTCCAGTAATTCTCTCTACGTTTGATATAGATCCTCAGTGTGCACTCAGGATTCACTAAATACCAAGCATCAACTCACACGCACTCAAGGAAAAACTACGGGCACCGTCAACAATATCTCATGACAAGTACCACACTACAGACAATAAATTAACCAAGTGTCTTCTACCCTTGTGCATTATCCCAGGATCTTAGTCCACAAATGACCCGTCAACAACAACAAAACCCATTCACATTTTTTAGCAAAAAGTGGCACAAACACTTTGAATACAATGAGTCACTCAAAGACACTTTGCAACACCACACTTAACTGCAATCTTGAAGCAAAAAGCATTTCAAATGCAAAACCCTATATATACTCAATGTCACTTGTAGGCACAATGCCGGAACTTCATCAGTCTCTGGAACGGAACAAGAGGCGACTTACGGGGTAGGGAATTTTTGGACTGAGCAATGCCGTGTGGTTAATCCTAATTCCCTAACACTAAACAAAAATATAGTTCCCCCTCTTATGGGAGGAAACCATCAGTCTGCTACCAGATTTGTGGATATATTTTTCATCCTTCGCAGGAATCAAATGCTTAACGGGATCAATGGACCTTTGGACCCAGTAAGTAGTATGGTGAACCATTAGCAAAATTTCAACAATGCCCCTAACAGTTCAGACACCATGACCAATGTGGCCATGGAAGAAAAACTCCAGTTAGGTCTAAAGTTACAAGACTTACTTCAATGACAAACTCAAAATCATGAAGACAGTTCCCAGAACCAATTAATAAAAGTACATAATCACCAAGGATTGCCCAAGCCATCAAAATAAATACAGGTGAACTAATATTAATAAAACTAAGCATCCAAGTAAAAAAATACATAACCAGTAAAAGTATTTGAGATACGGATATCACTCGCTGCTAAGAATTTACAATCATTAGTTAATTAAAATTTGCCAAAGTAAATAATCTTTGGCTGGGCACAGGTCAACCCTACAGCTTCCCAAATTAGGGAAATACGTGTGTGGGGAGAAACACATTGGGGCAAAATAGAAAAAGGACAAAAGTAATTTAAAAAAGATAATCTCGGACTACAGGCCACTATCTAAGTTTGGCAAAAGACAGGTAAAACGAGAAAGCCTCAGTGTATCATAAGCTCAATCATGAGTCTTCTGAATCAGCAAATAAAAGGATTACTAAATCTACAAACGGCATTTCAAGGGTCATGGCAAATGGCAGAGAGGAAGATACCTCTTCAAGGGTACAACAGTCAGGGATTCTTCATCAGCAAGACATCAAAATCAGCAAGCATCAAGACAACCTCTGAAAGCTGCAAAGGTCTGCTCACGACTGCTCAGCAAATTGCTGCAGACTGACCAATGTTTGAATATGCATCAGTATTTCAAATTTCACTAATCAATTTGATTTGCCAAAGATATCAGTTCATGTCACGTTGAATAAGCATCAACCAATGAGGCATAATCGAATGACTCCAAATTGATACAGACACATTTCTTCCCAAGGTCTGTTACAGGAACATCTCCTTTCCATGTGACTCCAAAAAGGTTTGAAACAAAGATTTACAATCTCAGCACATGTTCCTGCAATGATCTTTTTCTCAAGGACAAGGGAATGAACCCCTCAATGTTTTAAACAATGGGGTGTATTACAAAAAAACTCTGCTTCTCATGGGAACAAAATCTGAAAGAAGACTTCACATTAGGAATAAATAGTTCAATACTTTTACATGACTGCAAAATGCAAGCTCTGCAGGCCTCACGTATGCTAACACAAGAGAAAATACAATATGCATTTAAATAATGTTTTAGTAAAACACATATAAATTCATCATTAATAATATGCCATTAATATAAGTAATACATTTCATTTCAAACGAAAAAGCGTTGTTATTGCATTTGATTAAGGAAAACAGAGAAGTGCATTTCTCTCATTTTGCAAATTTTTTCATAACCCATTAATCTTTCATTAATCACTCAACATTCAATATTGTTTCTACAAGCACTGTTAGTCTAGAGTCTAAATCACATTTTAACATTAGTTTTATACTTCTAACGTGATTGAATTCAAAAGGCACTTAAAACAAACTCTGAAACACAGCAATTGCACATTTTAAATGTGTGTCAGTGCAGTTTTCTATGTTAGTTTTTCTACTCTGTACTTTTACAGACATAAACTTGTCACATACTGATGACTTTTATGACACAAGGAACAGCAATACATTTTAAGCTCTAGCGCAATATTCCAAGCTTCAGAGGTGGGACAAACCCTTAGCATAGAATTCTTGGAGGTGATATGAGTGTGGAAGGAAGAAGGATCAGGCAGGGCTAGGTGAGAAAGAAAGGGAAGAGGGAGCATAAAAAGAATACAACACATCCATTGAAAACAGCTTCCAGAGTGTAATGAATCACTGCACAACCCTGCAATACAATAAAGAGACAGACGATTATTCAGAGACGAATACCATTCTTTGTGTGAATGGTGTACAATTTATATATGATTAGAGTGCACTTGTTCAATCTGCCTTGCTATTTACTTCAATAAAACCCTAACAGGTGTATCATGAGGCAAACAAATGTGCTTTCCTTTAGTTTGAAAAACATTTGCTGGAGATATGTGAAATGTCTTAACTGTATTGAAATCCCTTAATAGAGGGAACTGCATGTACCAGTTTACTCATATGTTCTGTGTGAGAAGCCTCTAGCTTTTTAATCTGTCTCAGCAATGGGTCTCCTTTCAGCTGAGGTATCAGAACGGTACTGCCTTCCACTTACAAAAAGAGCCATGCTACTTAAGGTCCTGATTACTGCTGTTCTGGAATGTTTATAATCCCTGCATCACTATCTGTAAACCAAACATATCCCCAGTAACAAGCTTTAATGCAGACCGAAGCAGAGTCATTACTGAGCATACAGTATGCATACAGTAGAGGCATATTAAAGAACATTTCTAAATCATCAGGCTTGCAGATTTTGAATGTACCTTTTGTGTGAATATGTTGCTGTCCATATTCATTCTGCAAACACATCTCTTTGCAGGAACCATGGTAAGAGGAGAAATATTTCAAATAATTATCTCCTAGATATAGGCACATATTCATGGATGGTTAGCGTCGCCTTAGCACCATTAAACTAACTCCATATTTATATTTTAACACTAGACCCGTCTAGCATCAAAATATTGTAGTTAGCATCATTTCTAGGATGCCTGAAACCACCTTGCGTCAATGAGATGCAAGGTAGGCGTTCCTATCCTAAACACAACGCTAACCCCCTAGTGCTACATTTACCTCCCGACGCAAAAACGACTCTAATTAAGGAAGCAGACTCAAATATAGCGCTAGATCCGATTGGCATCAAATGTTAATGCCTGCTCAGACCTGGTGATAATAAGAGGCTCACACACCACCAATCAATGAAAACACACAGAAGGAGCTTTAAAAACGTCCAGGACAACATGGAAGTCATACTGCTCCTGCTTGGTAGATGCCGCAGATGTCTGAGAAGACAGCAGATCCCTCCACCACCACCGCAGCAACCCCAAACACCACCACAGGAGCCACAAAGGCAGCGCAGAAGGAGGGAGAGGATATTCAGACAGCTGACAACCATCCTTGGAATGAGGGAAGAAGTTGTGGTCCAGATGTGCAGACTCAACCCAGAGTCCATTGCACGCCTGCTGCACCACATTGCGCCACACATCATGGCAAGGGTGCAAACTTTCCATAAAATTCCACCCATGACAAAACTCCTCGCTGTCCTTCATATAAGGGCGTCTGGATCATTCCAGATAACGGGTGGCTGGCGTCTTCCAGTCATCCTTCTCTGTCTTCCTACCAAAGGTCCTGGATGCAGTCTTAAGCCTCAAACCCCACCACATCTGCTTCCTAAACACCCAGCATCTGCAGCAGGAGACCAAGCAAGGTTTCTGTCAAATTGCTGGTTTTCTGCATGGGCTGGGTGCAATGGACTCGATCTATGTCCAACTGGTGCCACCTGCAGCAACAAAACACCTATATAGGAACCGTAAGCACACACATTTTATAAATTTGCTGGCCATTGTGGACCACCGTGGGCTCTTTATCAACATCCTGGCAAAATATCCCAGCAGCGTCCATGATGCATACATCTTTCGTAACTGGATATTGTAGGGTAGGTCCCATGTTGGGCAGGGGCTGATGAACACCACCTTCTACAAAGCTAGTATGCATCCACTACTGGGCTGGGGTCTGTGGGTGTCAGGTATGCTGCTATTGGCATTAGGTATTCCTGTCCATGGCCTGGAGACTAGCAATGTGACTAGTCATGCTTTGCCTAGTGCGCAGGGCTGTTCCCTGTGTGAGTGTAAGTGTTGTGTACACCAACGGTGGTGTTGTTGCTGCCAGTGACCAAGTGTATCCTTTGTCTATCCCCCCCTTTTTGTTTTGTCACCCTGTCCTTATGTGCATTAGCATCATCTGGCAGAGGAGCAGAGGTACTAGCGACGGAGGGAGCTGCATCCCACAGGGCCCAGGAGGATGAATTCACCGACAGTGAGGGCACCAGTGGGACGGAGGACGAGGGGAGCACCACAGCGGAGACTGGAGGGGACAGTTCTGACAGTGATACCCCCTCCAATGGAAGCTCCCTGCTGGTGGCGGACACCTCTGTGCCCACCCCGTCTACAGGTAAAGCCGCCACCCCCGTACCAGCACCGCCCTCCCAGCAGCCCCTCAACATGTTTCCTGTGCCCGCTCACCCAGGAGGGTGGGCATCTCCTTCGCCCCAAGCACCTCAGGGCCTGCCCCAGTTAGCCCTGCTGCCCTGAGTGAGGAGGTTATTGACCTCCTGAGATCCATCTCTGTTGGGCAGTCAACCATGGTGAATGCCACCCAGGGGCTGGCAGCCCAATTGTATAAAACAAATGCATTCCTGGAGGGCATTCACTCTGGCATGGCGGCGCAACAGAGATCAATCCAGGCTCTGGCCTCCTCACTGATGGCAGCCATTGTCCCTGTTTCTAGCCTCCCTCCTCCATCTTCCTCTACCCTGTCCCATTCCCCTCAACCCTAACCTATCCCAAGCACACATTCAGACCAGCATGCACCCAAAACAACACAAAGGAGTGGCTCAGGCAAACACAAGCACCACACATCATCCCACAGGCACTCACACAAACACCATCCAGATGCAGACATACCAACATCCACCCCCTCCACTCTGTACCCCTCTTCCTCGTTGTCCACCAACCTCCCAGTAGAGTCTCCACTCACACCTGCGTGCACTACATCCTCATCCACTACCTCCATCACCATCACGCCTTTCAATATGCACCCCTCACTGGCAGTCACCACCCCCACATCCATGCACATGTCCCCTGTGTCCTCTCCCACTGTGTCTGTGCGCCCTCCTCCCAAAATACACGAACGCAAGCACTCAGACACCTAACAGCCATCCACCTCAGAACAGCATCCATCCCATGCACCTGCACCCTAACACAGCAGATAGACATCTCCTACAACCGCTTCCTCTTCCTCCTTCCTCCACTCCTAAACCTTCTCCGTCTTCCCGCCCAGTGTCCCTAAGAAGCTTTTCCTCTCCACCGTTGCCCTCTTCCCTACCCCTTGCCCCCGTCTTTCACGTCAGGCCAGGGTGGTCAGAACCCAGGCGAGCACCTCAACCACACAGTCCACGGACACAGTAGTGTTGGCAGCTACTGCAGGTGAGAGAGGCTTCAGAGAACCAGCCATCAGCACTGAAAGTGTCCCTGCACCAGATGCCAAAGGGAAGGGCAAGGAGGCACCACCAGCTGCCAAGGGGAAGGGCAAGGAGGCACCACCGGCACCCAAGGGGAAGGGCATGCAGGCACCACCAGCTGCCAAGTGGAAGGGCAAGGAGGCACCACCAGCTGCCAAGGGGAAGGGCAAGAAGGCACCACCAGCTGCAAAAGTGAAGGACAAGGGGCCTGCACCTGCAGGCAGAAAGGACAGGAGGCCTGGTGCTGGGACTGATTCTGAGCCCCCACCACCAACCATGGTGGTTCAGCTGTCCGAGGCTGCAGGGGAAGGGCTGGAGCCTCCCTCCACCACTGCCTGCACCACCACCAGCAGCAGCAGCCCCAGTGGGCAGCTGTTTGAGGCTGCAGGGGAAGTGCTGGATCCTCCACCCACCACTGGCATCGCCGACACCAGCACCACCACTGCCTCTCCTGAGCAGCCATCACCGCTGGCGGGCAGTGTGTAGTCCTTCCTCCATGGGCTGTAGTGCATCCTGGACACTGCAAATCCTGTAGGTGTGACACCCAGGTGAGAGACTGTGACCTTGCACTCCCCAAGTGCTGCATCACAGGGCAAAAGGCCCCCTCCAGAACCAGTGGAAGAAGTCATCCACTCACCCCCTCGTTGCCAAGATGAAGCACACTGGGCACACGGCCCCCTCCAGAACCAGTGGAAGAATCCATCCTCTCACCCCCTCCTTGCCAGGATGAAGCACACTGGGCACAAGGCCCCCTCCAGAACCAGTGCGAAAACAACCCACTAGGGAGACTGTGGCCTTGCACTCCCCAGGACCAAACAGTGGGCAAACCACCCACTTGAGAGACTGTGGCCTTGCACCCCCCCAGGCCAAGCAGTGGGCAAACCACCCACTTGAGAGACTGTGTCCATGCACTTCCCAGGGCCAATCAGTGGGCAAACCACCCACTTGAGAGACTGTGGCCTCGCACTCCCCAGGACCAAGCAGTGGGCAAACCACCCACTTGAGAGACTGTGGCCCTGCACTCCCCAGGACCAAGCAGTGGGCAAACCACCCACTAGAGAGACTGTGGCCTTGCACTCCCCAGGATCAAGCACAGGTCCTGTAACCCCCTGCAGTACCAGTGGTATTGTACTATCTTCCAGCTGAGGTGTCCCCCCATTCCCCATCCCCCCGGCCTGGGTATTTTTGACCTGATGCCCTGCAGTGTTCTCTCTGTGTTGTTGCAGGAGTGAGGAGGGGCCTTGGCCTATGTGATGTGGCCCTGTGGCCCACGGACATTGAGGACTGGGCACTGTCCCTCCATTTGTATATATGTATATAATGTTTTGATTTTGAAGCACGTATTTCTACTTATTTATCTTATTACACTCACTGTAATCAATTCCTTTGATTGATATGTGATGTTATTGCATCTGTTTGTGTGTACGGTGTTGGGGGTGTTGAATGTTGCATGCGTGTGTCACTCTCTTTTTCCTCCCCCCTCACTTGTGTGCTAGGCGGCAGTACTCACTGTGGTCCACTTCGCCGGCCTTGATGTTCGTAATGCATGAAGAGGTATAGCAGCATGGGGAAGATGTGCAACTCGGGCTCCTTGGCGTCGTGGTTCTTCCTTGAGTCTCCAGAGGTGAGTCCTTTGCCTTCTGTGTACTGTTTCTGCCGTGCTTTTGATGACGTTGATATCGCCCCGGAAAAGGTGGTGTAGAGGTGTGTCATATCTCTGTTAACAATGTCCCGCATGGCTTTTGGCGGTTACCGTTGCAGTGCTTGTTGCTACCGCCATGGCGGTCAGTGTGTTAAAGTGGCTTTCTGTGTGGGCTGTTTCCACCGTCGCCATAATTCAATTTTTTTTACCGCCGCCTTGTTGGCGGTATTACCGCCGCTTTATCACCGACCGGCAGGGTTGTAATGAGGGCCGAAGTCTCTTTCAAGCACAAAGTACCTGGTTTGCGTGCAAAATCTCTGACAAGAACCGAAGAGGAGGAGATGCGTGGAAACAAATGGGTGTGCATTGATTTCTAAAGCCGCACACAGCGATGGGTCGTTTCATTTTCACGCAGGGACGGCTGTGCGTCGAATTCTGGCACTCGGTCATGGATCCTCATCCGGTTGCGGGGATTTTGGACACCCCGGGGACGATGAGTGGATTTCTTGCACTGGTAGGACGAAGTCACAGGCGCTGCACCGATTCTGTGGGCGATGTGTCAAATTTTCTACTGCACGGCAGGCGCTTCATCGATTCCTCTCTGGAAGTCGGGCTGTGTCATTCCGGCTTGGCTGTGCGGCGATCCTGTGGACCGTACGTTGAATTTCCGGTCGCTACGCTGTCGCTGCATTGATCTCCCTGATGCGAAGTCGGCCTGCGTCGTTCCTGGCAGGCTGTGCATCTTATTTTGCCGCACAAGGAGTCCTTCTTGTAGAGATGAAGTCTTTTTGATCCTGAGACTTCAGGGAACAGGAGGCAAGCTCTATCCAAGTCCTTGGAGAGTACTTCTTCACCACAGCCAAAGAGCAGCAAGGCAGCAGGGCAACAGCAAGGCAGTAGTCCTTCACAGAAAGCAGACAGATGAGTCATTTGAGCAGCCAGGCAGGTCTTCTTGGCAGCATCCAGGTTCTGGTTCAGGTTTCTTCTCCAGGAAGTGTCTGAGTTGGTAGGGGCAGAGGCCCTGTTTAAATACCCAAATGTGGCTTTGAAGTGGGGGAGACTTCAAAGAGTGGCTTAGGCGTGCACAAGGTCCCCTTTCAGTTCAATCCTGTCTGTCAGGGTCCAAATAGGGGGTGTGGCAGTCCTTTGTGTGAGAGCAGGCCCTCCACCCTCCCAGCCCAGGACGACACATTCAAAATGCAGATGTATGCAAGTGAGGCTGAGTATGCTGTGTTTGGGGTGTGTCTGAGTGAATGCACAAGGGAGCTGTCGACTAAACCCAGCCAGACGTGGATTGTAAGGCACAGAAGGATTTAAGTGCAGAGAAATGCTCACTTTCTAAAAGTGACATTTCTAAGATAGTAATATTAAATCCAACTTCACCAGTCAGCAGGATTTTGTATCACCATTCTGGCCATACTAAATATGACCTTCCTACTCCTTTCAGATCGGCAGCTACCACTCAAACAATGTATGAGGGCAGCCCCAATGTTACCCTATGAAGGGAGCAGGCCTCACAACAGTGTAACAATGAATGTAGGAGTTTTGCACTACAGGGACATGAAAACTACACAGGTACATGTCCTGCCTTTTGCCTACACAGCACCCTGCCCTCTGAGTTAACTAGGGCATACCTTAGGTGTGACTTATATGTAGAAAACGGGGAGTTTTAGGCTTTGCAAGTACTTTTAAATGCCAAGTCGACTTGGCAGTGAAACTGCACACACATGCCTTTCAATGGCAGGCCTGAGATAAGGTTAAGGGGCTACTGAAGTGGGTGGCACAATCAGTGCTGCAGGCCCACTAGTAGCATTTAATCTACAGGCCCTGGGCACATATCGTGCACTCTACTAGAGGCTTATAAGTAAATTAAATAGTTCAATTGGGTATGATCTAATGTTACCATGTTTAAAGGGAGAGAGCATATGCACTTTAGCACTGGTTAGCAGTGGTAAAGTGCGCAGAGTCTAAAAACCATCAAAAACAAGTGGAGGAAGGCAGGTAAAAAGTTAAGGGTGACCACCCTAAGGCTGTCAGGTCAAACACACAGATACTTGCAAATACAGTACAGGAGGTAAAATGAAGACAACGCAAGTGCTGTGGCAGGAGTAATGTCATGTGTGTGCTGAACTCATCACATCTCACAAATACCATCAATGCAACCATAACTATGAAGTGGCCAGTAGAAGGAGATGTGTACATTTTCCAATTACACAAATCACATGTTGTATCATGTCCCTATATGACCAGACAATGTTGCTGTAGAAAAGGTGCACAAAGCGCAAGCAGCCTAAAGAATGGGAGCAATCTAGGTGACAATACATTCCTTACCAGTAGTGCAGGAAGACATGGAGAAGGGACACACATAGACCAACACTGACTGTACAACACATCAATGTCTACATGTCAACATTTCACACATGTATAGAGAGGTGGGCAGGTCAGTACAAAACCCAGTCATGTTGGGTAGTAGCATACTATGGTATTTGCCCATTGCATGCCACCATGACAGGAGGTGGTGACAGACAACACCGTCTGTACCCTGGCGTGTTTCCAATATTGAAGTCACAAGAGATGTGCAAGCCCAACAAACTGCCCAAGGAAACAACTAAGGACATCAAATATTGTCACATGTCCCACATGTGGAAGCACAACCCCAGCTCTGTACATGAGAAGGGAAAGCTGACATCAAGTACCGCAGAGGAAAATGTGATATCCTGGTCTGTATGACCACAATTGTGCACATGTCTGTCTGCTGGAAAGTGTGCATAGTTCTGCTGACCAGCAATCATGAAGTGGCTAGGTCCCTGCTCAATAAACCCACATATCACTGCTCTCACTACATTAATGAATTACATTGTCAGGACCTGATGCATGTGCACAGGGGGCTGAGTAACCTGGAGTTCCATCAACTTGCCTCTTCACATGCAACCATGGGTTTGTGTTGCCATACAAACTCACACAGTTGTGATGATGAGTAGGCTGCCATCTATGCCAGACTGCAACACTGTTACACAGTGGGATGCCATTGTTTGTGACTGTCATACCAAACATGATGTGGACAAATGTGAGTGCGTAGTTGATGGCATGCACACATATGCCATATATCTCAGCACACACGTACCACTATAATGGCTCAGTTTGAGAGAACGGGGCTGATTGCAGAGGCCCCCTAACTTTTTGCCCCCATTTTCCACTTTTTGCTGGTGTTTTCCTGACTCTGATGATGGTACTGCTAACCAGTCCCAGGGCCTGTGCTCTGTGAAAAATCAGTATGCAAATTAGGCTAATTATAACTGGCGAAGTCAACCTACCTATAAGTCCCTAGTATATGGTAGGGCATGAAGATTTAGGGACCCCAGCATAGGTAGTGCCACCATAGGTGCACTGCTGAAGTGCCCAGTGTCATTTGCTGGCTGCTTTTAAATTAAAGTTACATACAAATTCGACTTTGGAATTAAAAGTAGTTCCAAAGTCTTAAACGACCTTTTTTTTACATATAAGTCACCCCTAAGGTGTGCCCTATGTGCCCCTGGGGCTGGGTGTCATGTAACTATAAGCTTACTGTAACTTTGTAACTGTAACTGTAATTTATATAAATAGTTTTATAAGCCCTGGTGAGGTAAAACTGCCAAAATTGTTTTTCCCTCATTGTAGTGAATGGCCTCCATAGGCTAGAATGGGGAGACTTTATTTTAATGTTAAAAGTCCCCTTAAGTAACAGATACCAGAAGTTTGGTGTCAAATTAATTGTTATAATAAATCCCACAACTTCCAGTTGTTGGATTTAATATAACTTGTTCAGGTAAAGAGTTTTAAACTTTACCTGAAACGTTTCCAACTTCAGCCCTGCAGTGTTTTTGCTGCTGTGCTCTGATTGGCCAGGCTGCCTTGATGAGGTGTGAAATGGCCTGGCTCCACACAAAGAGATGTGCCTGGGGGAGGAGATCTCCCCTCAGCAGATGGTGAAGCAGGAAGGAGGAGGGCTGCCAAACTGGTCTTCAAAGGCACAGAAGGACATTTGGAGCAACCCAGCAACATCCTCACATCCTGCAAACCCAGACAATTAGGTGCCCCCTTGATTAGATTAGGAGAGGGCAGGAAAGGGGTGTATTTAGGATTTTTAGCCACACCAGTGGGTGGGCTCAGCCAGATGTAACCTCGAAAAATCACTTTCAGCCATGATGGATTTTTGAGGAATGTTGCTCCCTGGGATTGAATTTTGTCACACTTCCCAGGAAGTGGTCATCACAGGGGGAAGAACCCAGCACCTGATTGGAAAACCAGGACCCCTCTGTTTTTCACCCAGGAGCAGGGATAAAACTGGCAGACCTGCACCCACACCTCAGATCCCTATCAGATTCCAACAAGGAAGAACTACAGGAGAAGAAGGACTGCCCTGCTGGACCCCTGACCTGCACCTGGACACTGCACTCTGGAGGACTGCACCAACTGCACACTTGGGCTTCACCACTAAAAGAACTCTACCTGTCTTCTACTGCTTCAATATGGGACTCCCTGTTTGCTACAGGTACAAAGGAGCTGCCCAGAGTTCCCTGCATTAAGTCCTGCAAGCAGAGCCCAGCTGACCAGCGTCCAGTGGCCATTTGAGGATTCTGACCAGGTGCATTCTGGGAATTGTCTTCCAAACTCCCAAGGAGCAACTCAGACCTTCTGGAACCTTGGATCAAGTTGTGGACACTTCAGGGACACAAAAAGGACCTCTGGAAGAAGATCCAGAAGTTTGGAGACGTTTGGAGCAACTCCATAAATCGAAGAGGTGCATTGTGGGAGTTGTTGTCCAGACCCCAAGAGGCATACCAGAGCCTCTGAACCCTTCGCTGGTGCTGTGGACCACTTTCCTGAATCAAACACTTCAGATAGTAAGTGTGACAGTGTTACCTCGTGGGTGGCCTGAACTCTGGACTTTGTTCCTTTCCAGTGCGACCTTTTTTAACCATTTGGGCGCTAGTTGCTTCTATGCGCTAGAAAGCATTAATTCTTTAAAAATTCATATCTCTGGTTTCCCTTATCCGATGTTATTCGTTTTGGTGTCATTTTAAAGATAAAAATATATTCTATTGTTATAAATTGATTTTTGATTTTTAAACTGTTTCCTGTGTTTTATGTAATTACTGTTTGTGATATTTGAATGCTTTACGCTTTGTCTCCTAAGTTAAGCCTTGTTGCTCTTTGCCAAGCTACCAAGGGTTGAGCTAGGTTTAATTTACTGAGACCTGACTGGAACTAAGTGGAGGTTAGTGGCCTATTGCTAAGTGTAGGTACTTACCTGCCCTTACCAATAACCCATTTTCCAACACTCAGACATTGCAATGTGTGTGGATTCTGAGCAAAAGGAAACCTAGCACAATAGTAAGGGCATAGGTATCACAAGATCAGTGACTGTAAGAAATTACTTGCACATATGTTCCGACATACGGAAACATAGGTGGCACTGATGTGGCAATGCATGCATTTGTCAAATGCCAAAATGTGTCCATACAGGAAGATAGTAATATGAGGTTTCACATCCCATTAACACACCACTGTCATCATGTGTTATAGATATTATAAAACACATGTCAAAACACACACTGCATATACCAATCTTTACCAACACGTGTACATAACATCTCCTGCAACTAAGATGACTGGGAGACCAAATGGCACAAGTGTAACAGACTAACACAAAGTAAAATCCAACAACACGCCACAGAGTGGACACACATGCCCACACAAATTGGCAGTGTTTACATGATGTCAATGCAGTCCAAGTTCACTGAATACTGTGAGTAGAAACTGTCATGGTTGTCACATGTTTTACCATGTGTCGGACACGGGTCACCGTATATATTGTGTTGTGGGTATGTGTATATTTGTATCTCAGACATAACAATGTAGTCCACCCACAAATTAGTATACATACACATATGAACACACTTAGCACACATGTGTCAACATGTATGTGGACACAGTATAGCTACACATGCACATATGTAGCATTTAGCAGACTCCTACACAAACCTATAGGTACAACATACTATTGTCACAGTAATGACAGTACTGGACGTTCACGCACAAGTTGCCATAACACATATACAACATTCTTGCACAGCCCATGTAACATGTTAAGTTAATCAAGGTGCACTCAAGGCATACAATGCAAAAATGCATGCAAAATCATCATGCATCACAAATTCATGACGCAGACGCATTAACTATACATTACAATGCTTGTAAATTGACGCCTCGGCTCTGAGCGGCAATTGCACGTATACACATCTATGATCGCACCAAGGTGTATAATCCACGCTTGACCATCACGCATCAAAAGTTTTCATACAAACACATATACCATACAATAGCTCTAACCTAAAAGATGTCTAGCCCCTGAGCATCTATCACCCGTCCACAGGCCTTTTCATGCTAATGGTGAGAAATATGACGCATGACCATCATGCGTAAAAAAAAGACACATGACTGGAAACATGATGCACACGCCCAGGAAGTGATGAAACAGGATATCCTGCCTCCCAACATGCCACAGTGAGTTCACTTTCACTTTCACTTCAAAGTCTTATTGTCTGTGACTGACTGAGGGTGTGTGGAGCTGGTGTTGTAGGATGATTGGTGTATTTTGGAGTGTTTGTAGTGTTTCTTGTGCTGTGTCTTGTAGGTGTTGTCCTTAGTTGTCTCAAAACTTGTCTTTTGTAGTGTCATTGTACTGTTTTTGTCTCTGTATTGTGGAGTGTTTGTCTGGGGTTGAGTAGTTGTTGGGGTAGTTGGGTTAGTGTTAGAAATGAGGCCTTTGGTTGGCATTCAGGTTACCCCCTGTCCAAGCAAGGATCCTCACTCTAGTCAGGGTAAAGAAGAATCACCCTCAGTTAACCCCCGCTTGCCCCCTTGGTAGCTTGGCACGAGCGGGCAGGCTTAATTTCAGAAGCAATAAGTAAAGTGTTTGTACCAACACACACAGTAGCTCAGTAAAAACACTACAAAATTACACAACCCAGGTTTAGAAAAAAAGGTAATATGTATCTAAACAAAACAAGCCCAAAACAACAAAAATCCGACATACACAGGTCAAGGTATGAATTTAAAAAGAGTCTTAAATCCTTTAGAAAACAGTGAGAACCTTGTTAGCGTACAAACGTTCATGGGTAAGGTCAAGATAAAGCCACACGAGTGTGTGTGCATCAGAAAAGGCCAGCGATTTGTTGATTTCTCACTCGCAAGCAAGAGCGTGCGTTGTTCCTCCTCCAGTCGAGTTGCCATGCGTCATTTCTTCTCTTCCGCAATAGAGCCGGCGTGCATTTTGGGACCGGGCAGACTTTGCGTTGATTTTCCTCACCCAGCGAAGTTGCAGCTAAATCCGGTCACACAGTGTAAAGAAACCGCGCTGCTTGCAGGCTTGCATCATTAGCAGCAGTCGCTGTGGGGGTTGTGCATGGTTTCTCCAGCTGCGTTGCGTCAATCTTCCAGCTGTCAAACTGACCCAGACAGGGAATCCACAAACAGGCAGTCACAGAATGGTGTAAGCAAAAAAATGCCTACTTTCTAAAAGTGGCACTTTCAAACACACAATCTAAAAACAAAGTTTACTAAAAGATGTATTTTGAAATTATGAGTTTAGGGACCCAAATGGAATCTGTACTTTAATAATATTTAAAGGCAGCCCCCACGATAACCTATGAGAGAGATAGGCTGTGCACAGCGAAAAGCACATTTTGCAATATTTCATTGTCAGGACATATAAAACACATTAGTTAATGTCCTACCTTAAACATACACTACACCCTGCCCATGGGGCTACCTAGGACCTACCTTAGGGGTGTCTTACATGTCAGAAAAGGGAAGGTTGTGGGCTGGTAATTGGGTACACTAGCCAAGACGAATTGTCAGTTTAAAAACTGCACAGGCAGACACTGCAGTGGCAGGTCTGAGCCATGTTCACAGGGCTATTCATGTGGATGGCACAACCAGTGCTGCAGGCCCAATAGTAGCATTTGATTTACAGACACTGGGCACCTCTAGTGCACTGTACTAGGGACTTACTTGTAAATCAAATATGCCAATCATGGAAAGCTAATTACACATACATTTTACATAGGATCACTTGCACTTTAGCAATGGATAGCAGTGGTAAAGTGCCCAGAGTATCAAAAACAGCAAAAACAGAGTCCAGCACACAGCAACAACCTAGGAAACAGAGGCAAAAGTTAGGGGAGACCACAACAAGGATGCCAAGTCTAGCAGTTAGGTTTACTTTAATTTTTGTTTAGGCTGAACTGCATTTGCAGTATGTCTGGGAAGGGGAGGATGCCACGGATATCTGCCAATGAGATGGGGGCGGGGGTTCATCTGGCTTGTGCAGCACTACCTCCCTTTGATGCTGCAACTGGGTGGCTGGGCAATCCTAGGCTACCCCACAGAGGCACAATGGCTGTAGTGGGGCAAGGTGCTCCACCACCTCACAAAGCAGTAGCAGGAACGACCACCAACTGAATCGATCGGCAGATCTGGTGACAAGGGAGCAAGATCTGCTGGATCATCTGGGAATTGAGACTGGTTGAGCAGTTGGTAAGTCTCACATTTCCATACAAAGTCCTTACTTTTGCATGTGCATAACAGTTGCAGATACGGTTGAGTTGCGCATGTAATGCTTGTGGATGTGGGCATGTTGTATGCTACCTGTATGATGAGTCCCAGCACCACCTAAGGCCTTCAAGTCAGATGTACAATGATGAAGCTGATGCTGGGCGGATGTACCATTGTCACCTCACAGCCATTACAAAGTGTTGTGATGCATGCATAAGGCAACTCGGTAATGAGCAGCACCATATGAGGCCTGCGCCATGCATCATGTATGGAAAGGGGTCCCAAAACCTGTATGGATGGCCTATGTATAACCCACTAAGTAAGTTGAGAAATCGCTTAGCACAATTATTCTGGCACTCTGAACAGCTGCTGAGAGCAGGTGTGATGTGGGGGGATGTAAATGTATGAGATGGGACCCCAATGTACTCAGCAGAAGTTGTGAGGATCTGGGGCAACTCCTGCTGAGTACATCATTTACCTACACAGAAATCTATCCATTTGGACCCTACCTGCATCATGCTGTGCCTTAATTCTCATTAAGCGCACACATGGTGGGTGTAAGCCACAAGGAGTGTATTAATGCAATTGGTGCTGCACCCCTGTTATTCTATTGGCCCCTTTCGTGTCATTAGCCAAGGCCATGTAAGGGAGCTTGACCATGCACAGGGACCAGACTACAAGCACTTCTCTGTTCCAGTTCCTTATGTATCACATACACCCTATACTATATCTATATGTTCAGAGTCAGTTCCACAGGCCTGCCCTGCATCTGCTCCTTCACTGGCACAATCACTCAGTAACCTGCACCAACAAATGCATCCTTGCACCACAGAGCAAGTGTTTCTGTGCTGAGGCATTTTCTATGCCCATGTCCTTATCCCTCCCGGGACAAATAATTGTATACCATGGCAACAATGCCTGGCCACACACACTATTGGCACGACATCCATGATTTTTATCAGTCAATGCGCAGGTAGATATACTATCTTCACATTAGTATACTCCCATAGCATTATTGCTTATTTGTGTATCTTGTGATGGACACACACATTACTTACTTCACTGAAGGATGTATCACATTATTCCTCAACACCTTGAAATACCCACACAACTCATGGGCTGAAGTCTGTCAGTTTGCTGTGACAATGAAGTAGATGTCTACGACATCTAAGGCAGCCCCAAATGCTATGGGTGTCACAATGGGACAGCCACTGCAACAACCATTGTAAGTCCTTCAGATGAAATACACAGTGTCAAGCAGTCCCACATGGTCATGGAGGTGTAGAGCTAACAGACACCTGCATGACAATGCCATGTATTAATGGTGCAATGAGAAGCACCACAGGAGAGTCAGGGACGCACAACTATGAAATTTCATCGAGGCCAACAACTCCCTGGACAGCTCCCAGTCCGGTATCTGCAGCAACCATAGCATGGAGACAGCACTCCTGGCAGCCACCGATGACATCCGATTACTCCTAGACTGCAGCCACACCGCAGCACTCATGTTCCTCGACCTCTCAGCAGCTTTCGAAATGGTCACCCACAGCAATCTGCGCACCAGAATCTATGACATAGGAATCCACAGAAGAGCCCTGGAATGGATCCACTCCTTGCTCTCTGGGAGGACGCAGAGGGTGAGACTCCTGCCCTACACATCCAGACTCACAGGACCCAACTGCAGAGTTCCCCAAGGATCCTCACTGAGTCCCATACTGTTTAGTTTATACATGGCCCCTCTTGCTGCCATTGTCAGAGGCCATGGTATGAACATTGTGTCATATGCCGACACAACTCATGATTTCCCTCACCGAGGACCCGGACGCGGCCAAAAGGAACTTTTACACAGGAATGGAAGCCATCGCCACCTGGATGAGAGAAAGCTGCTTCAAACTCACCTCCAACAAGACGGAGCTTATCATCTCCGGAAACGGCACCTCAGCTTGGGATGACTCCTGGTAGCCCACATCCCTCAGTGCCCCCCCTGCACCGACTGAGCACACCCGCAACTTAGGAATCATCCTCCACTCCTCCCTATCCATTACCCCCAGGTAAACTCTGTCGCCCCCTCCTGCTGACACACACTCCGCAAACTCTGGAAGATCTTCAGATGGATCCCAGCAGACTGTTGCTGGACGGTCACCCACGCCTTAGTCACAAGCAAGCTCGACTATGGCAATTCCCTATACACCGGCACCTCAACTAGGAACATCAAAAAACTTAAACTCATCCTGAACACTGTCGCCAGACTCATTTTAGACCTCCCTCACTGAGAACACATCTCCCAACACCTAGGCACCCTCCACTGGATACTGGTCAAGAAGCAAATCACCTTCAAGCTTCTCAACCGAAACTACAAGGCCATATACAATGCAGGATCAGCCTTCCTGAACCACCGCGTCTCCTTCCACACCCCCGCCAGATCCCTCCGCTCCACCCAGATGGCCCTGGCCACCGTTCCTCACATCTGCAAAACCACAGCTGCAGGACGATCTTTTACGTATACTGCAGCGAAGAGCTGGAACAACCTCCCTCTGCACCTCCGACAAAGCCCGTCGCTCACCATCTTCAGGCTATGTGCGATTGACTGATCACAGATATTTGTTAGTTGCTCAGCTCTACCATTAGGATGACGTCCTCACTCAGCTTAATATGTTAACAGTATACAATGTCGTCCATTTACTACAATGTAGGAATTACACTTACTAATGTTTTCCATCCATGTCTTGCAGGTGGACCAGCACCCTATACCGTGGGAGAGGTTGTGCGATTCGAAGACCCTGATGCATCCTGTAAGTGTCATCTTGTGCCTCATGGGTGCTAATCAAGGGTTTGGTGTTAGTCAGTCTGAAGTGTGGAATGCTATGTAAGATGGTTTTGCCTGACCAATGATCTGATATCATTGGATAATAGATGGTGACATCATGTATGTTGGAATGTTGTGCAATGAGAATGGCTTGCAAACTTTCTGGGAAGTTACAATCAGTTGTACATGTGGTCACTTCATGGGCAATGGCATGCCCCCTTGTTATGTATGCTCAGGTCAGGTCTTACAACAGGACACATTAATGTTGATTAACCAAACCTTAGAATAGCAGGTGGGAATTTACATGACTCCCTATCTTATGGCCCACACCTTGTCTCCATGATAACTGGGTAAGCCTTGATGTCTCACCAGGTGTGTTGAGGTGATCGATTGCATGCACATCCCCCCTTATGCACAGGGGCAGAGGAAATCCAGACTTGTTAGGGCACATGATCCTCACAAGTTAGAATACACTAACGTTGATCATGGACAATTTTGTCCAATCAGCTCTAGGCCTTGTTGTTTCAATTAGATTTCCGTCATCCCAGTGACATGTACATGATACTGATGATGGCTGGTAGGAAATAGTCATAGATGAGGAGTATGTCATTTTTGAGTAATGTGTGTTGGACTGTATGTGTTATCTGCAGTTGCAGTGTACATTATACGTATGTACAGCCGCCACCCAATGCTGACACTGATGCTTGCTTCTCCTCATGTTTCAGCTGCCAACATGACTGAAGCACAGAGGTGAGACTTCCATAAGAGGGCCAAACGATACCGCCATATAATGGAGGTTGATGATGCCTAACACGGAATGGACAGGAGGTTCCGAAGGGAAAAAGCATCAGAGGAATGGCGAGGCTTTCCCTATGGGAGACCTCCAAGACAACCACAAAAGGACACTGGAGACAAGGCATCAGAGGAGCGGGGCGACAGCTGGACCTCAGCCCTCAACATCAGCTGCACCAGTGATCACAAAGCCACCACCACAGCTACCTGCAGCAGTAGTCCCTTAGTCAATTTGAGCAGGACATGAGGAGGGACATTGGCCAGATTTTAGCCAGATTGACCAAATTTGAGGATGCTGCTGCAGGGGACCGCAAGTTATTGCGATACATCAAGAAAAAGTTGTAAAAAAGCAAGAAGTGAACTATTAAACATCCCAGTTCACCCCCTCCTCCCTTTCACTCTTTTGCATAGTTCTATATGGAGTTTTAGATATATAGGGGGTTATTCCAACTTTGGAGGAGGTGGTAATCCGTCCCAAATGTGACGGATTTACCACCAGCCGTATTACGAGTTCCATAGGATGTAATGGACTCGTAATACGGCTGGTGGTATATCCGTCACTTTACCGTCACTTTTGGGACAGATTACCACTTCCTCCAAAGTTGGAATAACCCCCATAGTGTTAGGTTAGTGTAGGGTAGACTTCGGTTAGATTAAGTATAGTGGGGGGTGTTTTTTCTACATTTTATCATTGTTGGGGGGACGGGTGGGGGATTATGTTGGGGTGTTTGTGTATTAATAAATAAAAAATAAAAATACCAAATAAATATGTATTTGTTTAGGCTATACGTTAGGTTAGTACATGTGTAGTTGTCCTACTTGTGTCTTGTCTCTTAGGGAGAGTCTGGGGGGCAATGTTTGCAATGAGTGTGGTGTTACATGTGGAAGATAAGTTTAGAATAGGTTAGATAGGTGTAGAGTTATTTTAAGGATAGTTAGTATAAGTTAGTTTAGAGTAGGGTAGGTTTTAGGTTTTCATTTGCTTGATGGTTTTAAAATTAAGTACTGTTCATCTTAGCCTAATTGGTTTTGTAATTGATTGGTTCTGGGGCTTGTCATTAGTGCACTGGCCAAGTTGGGAGAATGGCCTAAGGTACGCTTACTGTCTTGATTTCCCAGGTTTTCCATATGCATCCCCATGACCAAGAAGCTGTCAGAATGGCAGCTGCTAACTGTCTACTAGTGCATACATTTGCCATCCTGAGTTCCAGCCATTCACAATGTGTATAAGATATTTATCCTGGAGAGGTAAGCATGCCACTTCACCTGTAATTGGTGAGGACCTGCTAATTCAATGTTGGTAAGTGTGGTACATCTGACAACTCCCAATTTTGGAACTGTATTCTGCAACACTGACAGGTGGCCATCACTGATTAGGTTAGCTTTTCTTGTTCCACACAAATCATTTATACTGGTAGTCCCATCTGGGTTAATTATAATTGAGTAATGAACCATGAATTCCGTATGCCTACTTCAAAGGATATGAGTTCCAAAGCATATAGTAAACACAGTTAGGTGGTTGTTGCCCACGGCACCATCATTCAGCTTCCTCTTGTTTGGATCCTAGTGTTTGGCTTAGTGTCTGACAGTAATGCACTCAGGTACTGATATTCTGTACACATTAACATGGATTGACAATGCACACTTTTAGCTGGGTAGATGAATCACAATAAATGTAGACATGCTACATGTATACAAGGTGCTTTATTTACTGGTGCAATTTGTATTGTGATTTCTATACAAAATCCATTTCATATAGACCCATGAGTGAATGTTTGCCATATGTAGCACAATCGGAGTCCAGGGTTGAGGGACATGTCATTAGAAATGGTTAGGAGTAGTGTGCATTAGTGAGGAGTGCATAGCATTGCCGTTTCGTATGGTAGAGACAATGACAGCACATAGAAGACATTTCTACAGTGGTTAGGTGAAGAGGGCACATTTCATATTGTCACAACACTGGCATGATCTTAAGCCCAGAACTAAGGAGAAACTGTCCATGTGGCACAGACTGGTGCTTACGGGTGCTCTTCCTTGAGAATGTTATTCCTTCCACATCTTCATCCTCTGATGTGTGTGGTGCCTCCTGTACCATAACTGATGCTGTTGTAGAGGTAGAGGGTGCCACGCACACTTCAGGGGATAGAGATGTGGATCCAAAGGAACGGGCAGCTGCCATTTGTGGCAACACATAAGGCATTATATTGCAAGGAGGAACTGCTGATTCTTCAATACTGCAACAACATCATGGTGGTAGGTGTATGAGTCCTAAAAAGGACTTGGTGGACACTATCGAAATGTTAAAAGAACCGTGTACAAAAGATGAGGTTTCTTCATTCTTAGGTATGGCAGAATTGTATAACAAATTTATACAAAATTTTGCAGATAAGACAGTAAATCTAAGGAAGTTGATTGCTTTTGTACCTGGGAATCCCACTTTCATTGTTACTGATGCGAGTATAAAGGGGCTGGGTGCTCTTCTTTTTCAGATCAGGAAGGGCCAAGAGGTGCTAATAGCTTGTGCTTCAAGATGCTTGAAAGGGGCAGAGATATGTTATTCTGTTATAGAGAAGGAAGCGTTGGCAATATTCTGGGCCATAAACAAGTTCAGAAAATTTGTGTGGGGATCTTCTTTCGTAGTCAGGTCTGATCATAAACCCCTGAAAGAAATGTTTGAGAAGAAGGGTTTGGACTCGATTTCCTCGAGGATCAGGAGATGGGTCATTTCCTTACAGGAGTATAACTTCATGTTTGAATACATTCCGGGAAAGACAAATGTAACGGCAGACTGTCTGTCGAGATTGGTGGAGGTGGTAGAGAATGATAAATCTCAGGATGAAAATGATCAATGTGATGCTGAGTGTGGCATAAGAGTTTGTGATGTTACGCTGGGGGCTGTAAAGGAAGATGAATGGAGGGATGAGTTGCAAAAGGATAGTGAATTGTGTTCTGTGATGTCTCTTTTGGATCAGCATAAGTCTCGAAGTCTGGTTAAACCTTGGTCATTAGTTGGTCGTTAGTTGCGAATGAGTTAGCCGTTGTTGATGGTGTTCTGATGAGGGGCACAAGAATGATTCCCCCATTGAGTTTGAGAGAAGTCATCGTGAACATGGCTCATGAAGGGCATATGGGCATTTCTAAAACCAAAGAGCGCATCCGTCAGGATTTCTGGTGGCCTGGATTAGATTTGATGGTGGAACGTACTGTTAGGGAGAGTACACCTTGTCAAGCTAGTGATAAGGTACTCAAACCAAGATGTTCACCTATGGTTTGTAGAAGTTTACCAAAAAGTCCATGGGATGAATTAGCTGTCGATATTGTGGGGCCATTGCATGGAGAACATCAGACTCCTTACCTGTTGGTGTTGCTGGATTTGTATTCACGATGGGTGGAGGTGAGTTTGGTGAGAGAGATCACTTCTCAATCTGTGATCAGTTTTTTAGAATCTGTGTTCAAACGCGAGAGTTTTCCTAACTCTATTCTTTCTGACAATGGTCCGCAGTTCTGTTCTGCTCAGATGGAGGAGTATTTTGTAAAATGTGGAATTGTACATAAAAAAATTGCGTTATATCATCCAGAGGCGAATGGTGCTTTGGAGAGATTTAACAGGACTTTAAAGGAGAGTATACAATTAGTAAAGGTAAACTGTTTAGATTGGAGAAAAGAACTGCAGGGTCGTATAACAGCTTACAGGTACACTCCTCATGCATCAACGGGGAAGACTCCTTTTGAACTGCTCAGGGGAAGGTCTCCAAATACTTGTTTGTGTCCTGGCTGGATGGTTGCTGGGAAGGGTTTGAAAAACAATGGTATTGGGGAATGGAGAGACAAAGAAGTGTCTCTGCAAAGCAAAAGGAAGATTTATGTTGATAAAAGGAATAATGCGAAAGTTACAAATTTTGAGGTTGGAGATAAAGTAAAGGTCAAAGCTCCTGTTGGGTGTCAAAATTGGTCAAAATATACCTCTCCAAAAACTATCATTAAGCTGTTTAAAAATGCTGTCAAGACGGATGATGGTCGCATCTGGAATCATAGTCGTGTAGCACATTTTGGGGGGTGTGGTGTGGCCGACAGGAGAGATGATACTTCTTATTGTTTTCCCTCTGACATTGATTTAAGGTCTGATAATACTCATAGGAGTGTCAGAACACGCAGGTTTCCTTTACATTTGCGTGATTTTGTGTAGTTCTTTCTACCCTCTTTTTCTTTCTGTTCAAATGTGTTTTTTGTTCTCATGTTATTTCTGTTCTAATGTAAAGAGGAAGAAGTGTAATGATGTAACATGGCTCCATGCCAGAACACTGGGCATGGAACCAGCTTGTTCTGAGGTTCTGTCATGCAGGGTTCTCTGCATGACAGTTGATATGCTGGCTGTTGGTTGAGGCTGTAATAAATACCTCCTACCACATATCTTCATCTGGTGTGGACTCACTTTATTACAGTAGGCAGCCATGTTCTTCCTGAGGGAGGCCACTTCCCGCTGTACAGAGTCTCCGCACTCCCTCTAGGCTGTCTGCCATGGTCTCCATCCCCTACTGAACCTGCTTTGCCAGCTGCCTCTGGACTCCTACCACTGTCCTCTGAAAGCTGATCTCTGGTACCTAGAGTCCAGGGCTGTGTGAGTACTGGCTGGTGGTGTGTGTTGGTGGCTGGGTGGTTCCTGTGGAGACCACGCAACACTGTGTGTCCTCCCTGCAACTGGAGGTGGTGTACGGAGTGCTCCTAGGACATCCTGGAGGGTCTGTTCATTGAGGCTTGGCAGCTGGTTATCCATGTCAGCAGGGAAATCCAGGACAGGCAGGTAGGCAGGAGGTAAGCCATCATCCTCTGCAATGAGACAGTGTAAAATCAGTATTGTATTGCATCGGCTGTAGACATGGGACATCATGTATTTGCCTCTAGAGGCTCACTGACATGTCACTGACCTAAAGTTGTGGTTGTTCTTATATGTAGCATGGTGCATCACACATGGATCAAGCTCATTAGTAACAGAATATGACAAAGCGCAACGCTGCGCTCAGAGTGGCAGTGCTCCCCTGCGTCAATCGCACAACACAGTGATGTGCCTTATTCATTTGCATACGGCTCACCCCTGTGTTGTCCCCTACGCTGGCACTACATAGAGCTGCCTAGCGCCAATGCAGGCATCCTTGTGCCATCGTGCAAGGATGTCTGCATTGAAAGGTTTGATTGTCTGTGTCGGAAGGTGTCTGTTCCTGCACATACACAATCATTCATGGCAATTTGGCTCATTTGCGTGTGCTGCAGAATGTAGCACACATAGTAACGTATAAACAAGGGGAAATACGTATATGCCTCCTTGTTGGGCCTTGCTGACACCACTGCTGAGATAGCCTTAGATTTTTGCCATGCCACGTGTTCACTGATACTCGTAAATCTAAGGCAGCGTCCAAATGAAATGGGTGTTGCAATGGGCGTAACATGGCAATACCCATTGCGTTTTGACACTTTCTCAGATTTTTGACTATTTGTATCCTGGGCGCTGGCCGAGTATCTGACACCAGCCCAGGGGTGGGTTTCGTATGTCAAGATCTAGGAAAGATGCTCACATTTGTACTGCATTTCTTGATTTTACTATGTGTGCTGCATTATCAATCAATCAATCAGTAATTTTTTAAGCATGCT
Organism: Pleurodeles waltl; assembly: GCF_031143425.1. NCBI lineage: Eukaryota > Metazoa > Chordata > Amphibia > Caudata > Salamandridae > Pleurodeles > Pleurodeles waltl. The sequence goes on along the minus strand of NC_090441.1, from coordinate 144,904,119 downwards.
ACTCACCCGGAAGGGTCTCAAAGCGGTGGGGGGGGGGGGTTTCTACTGCTCGAAGAGCCAGGTCTTGAGGTTCTTCCTGAATCACACAGAGTAAGAACAAATCTCAATTTCACATTGTTGTTGTGCAGGACGGTTTTACTTTCTGCACAGAAACATTCTCCACTCAACTCAGTCATCTGTGCACTAAGGTGCAAGGGTGGCTGCACTGGCGCACAACATCTGATTACCGCTTGCACAGGGTGGTATACAGTGGAGCAATGTATTCTAAAGTATATGGTGTATCCCTGCCTTTTTTAATATGACGGTGCTTGATGCTGCCTAATTTTGCACAGCAGAATGCACCATCATTTTCTGTTTGATCTAGTCCTCTAACTTGTGAAATGGTGAGATTGCAGCCACTTGTTCAGCTTCACAAATGATGTTCACATACATGCACAATGCATGGTATGCATTTATTCTGTGGCGATTCTCATGTGACACATATGGATGAGTGTGTGAGTTGTTGTGGGTTCAGCCTGTAGGGTTGTGTTCCACAGGTTGCAAGCTGTAGGGCAGATATTTTCTCATTTGGCATTTCTCAGGGCAGCTGTAAGATGTGTTGCAGTACACTGAAGCAATTTCGAAACACAGTAATTCGCCATATTTACTTATATACAGTACAGCCCTGCAATTCCCCCTGCGCCTGCACAGATTAGTGCTCCCTGCACCAACACAGGCATTTTTGCATCATGTTGACGGGATGGCTGCCTTGAAGTGATGATTTGTTCATGAGCAGGGAGGTGTCCCTTCCTGCACATGTACAAGCTATTCTGGGGGAGATGGCATTCAAATGTGTGCTGCAAGATGCAGCACACATGAGTATAGGCAATGCGACATTGAGTTAGGGAAGAATTTTACCCTGATACATCACCCTGACACCCCCCCTGAGGTGATACTGACTTCTGTCCTAGTCTCTGATGTCTACGTTGTGTTGGTACAGGGGCTTTGACTATATGCAGTGGGTGTTGTGATGGCACAGCCACATTATTTGCAAGTGCCTACCACACAATGTGGTGCATATTTACATGGAGGAGTATAGCCATAGTGAATGGCCTATGTTGACGTTGTGTATATGTAGGTGTGCATAGCACAACCAAAGCGTCAGTACAGATATGGCTTAGGTGAGGATGGTACGTCTTTACTCAGAGCCTATGTGTCTGGATGAAACCCTTTAGCATGCATTGTGTGTGTTCCATGTGCTTCCCCCTTCTGGCATTAGTGGAGTTCCAGATATCGCCCCTTGCAACTTACCCTGCATTTGTGGTGGTTCCTGGTAGTCTGCGCTGTCCTGTCCTGTGATTCCAGTGACCAGCTCCTCCGGGATGACCGCTGCAACCATCTCTTCCAACTCATCCAGGTCCTCCTGTGGTGTAGGATTTCCACCTCCAGTCTGCAGTGCTACCTTACGGTTCCTGGCAGGGTTCTCCTCAGTTCCACACTTGCAATCGTGCCATCTTCTGTTGCAATTGCACACTTTCCTGCTTTTGCATTTTGTTTTGATGCTAATGCGCTGTTAAAATGGCGCAACCCATTTTGAGAAATGTTTACGTACCATTTTTGCAGAATTAACATAATTTTTCCTTATGGCATTGTGCAGCTGTTAGAGCCTTTTTTTACACTATCCATTCCTTAATGCCATCCTATGTAATTTCATAAATATGGTGCAAGGATGGCGCTAAGGAATGACACTAGCTCACGTCAATAAAAATGACACACAACCTCACAGCTGTGCATCATTTTTCATAAATAGGCCCCAGAGCTTCTTTTTTGCAAAGGAGCACTGCGCAAACAGTAAAATTATAAAAATGTATGCAGGGCATTAATGAATATTGCTGCACTGACACAAAAAAAATTACAACACATCATTTGTTTGACAGCATGCAGAAACTCAGCCTACAGTATTTCAGTGCAGTACTGAGGGATGTCATGTTGGGCATTGCTGCAAGCAGGAAAAAGGTTGCAAATGTGATAGAAGATAGATGAAGCATCTGTAGATCAGAATGCAATGCAAAGCACAAAAGGGAGGAAGCAGAAGATGTTATTTATCCAGGAGGAGGTGAACACATCGTTCTAGGTGGAGATCAGACTGCAGGATGACCTTTTGTGATGTCGAAGATCCCTATGTCTACTTGACAGGCATCCTTGTTAAGGTCAATATTGTTATGTGACATACAGCACTGTAGAAGGGATCAAATCAAAGCACAGGCTCTCCATCTGACCCCTGCCCTCACCACATTCTCAACAAAGCAAGCTTTGTCATCGCACTCCAACTATGGAAGATCATCAAAATCTCCTTCGAGTCCGCCTCCTTCCAGAGAGCTGGAAACACGGCAAGATTAATGACCCTCCTCAAAAAACCTAAGGCAGACCCAAAGGACCTCATGAACGTCTGGCCGATCTCCCTGCTCCCCTTCCTGGCAAAAGTCATCAAGAAGGCTGTCAACAGACAACTAACCTGCTTCCTCGAGGAGAACCGCACCCTTGACCCTTCCCAATCTGGATTCTGCAGAAACCACAGCACCGAAACGGCCCTCATCTCTGCCACAGACATCAGAACCATACTGGGCAGCAGCAAAATCGCGGCCCTCATCCTCCTGGACCTCTCGGCTGCGTTCAACACCGTATGCCACCACACCCTACCCTCACGCCTCAGCAATGCTGGAATCCACAACAGAGCCCTGCACTGGGTCACCTCCTTTCTCACCAGCAGAACCCAGAGAGTCCACCTCCCCCCATTCTGCTCAGAGGCCACCAAAATCATCTGCGGCGTACCCCAGGGTTCGTCCCTCAGCCCGACCCTCATGGTCCCGCTCGTTAACATCGCCCGCTCCCATAACCTCAACATCATCTCATACGCCGATGATACCCAGCTGATCCTCTCCCTCACCAAGGACTCCGCCAAGACCTACCTCGATGAAGGAATGAAGGCCATCACCAAATGGATGAAGAGCAGCTGCCTCACCAAGACGGAAGTCCTCATCTTCAGCTCTACCCCCTCCACATGGGATGATTCCTGGTGGCCTGCCACTCTCGGAACCACTCTGACTCCCACCGACCATGCACGCAACTTAGGTTTCATCTTGGACCCCTCACTATCCGTGACTCAGCAAGTCAACGCCATCTCCTCCTCCTGCTTCAACACCCTCTGCATGCTCCAAAAGATCTACAAATGGATACCCACCGAAACCAGAAGAACAGTCACCCAACCCCTCGTAAGCAGCAAGCTGGACTACAGCAACGCCCTATACGCAGGAACCACGGCCAAACTCCAGAAGAGGCTGCAACGCATCCAGAACGCCTCCACACACCTCATCCTGGACCTCCCCTGCCACTGCCACATCACAGACCACCTGAAAAACCTTCACTGGCTCCCAGTCAACAAGAGAATCACCTTCAAACTCCTCACCCATGCTCACAAAGCACTGCACAACACCGGACCTGAATACCTCAACAGACGTCTCTCCTTCTACGCCCCGACCTGCCATCTCCACTACGCTGACCTTGCCCTCGCAACCGTCCCATGCGTCCCCAGAACTACAGCCGGTGGTAGATCATTCTTGCACCTCACAGCCAAAACGTGGAACTCTCTTCCCACCCACCTGCGCCAGACCAAAAACCTCCTTACCTTCAGGAAACTTCTAAAGACCTGGCTGTTCGAGCAGTAGCAGCACCCCCCCTTCTCTTTCCTCTCCTCCTCAGCGCCTTGAGACCCTCACGGGTGAGTAGTGCGCTTTACAAATTCCTGATTAATTGATTGATTGATGATTCACCACATTGCAACCAATTACCCATTATAGTGGCATCTACACCAACTAGCCCTACATGGAAGGTGGTTACCATGCTTTGAGCAACAAAACACTGACTATCAGGAACATGCCTCTAAAGTGGTTGCAAAGGTATGGTTTCTATCCGTGAGGACCAACAAGGGCTCAACTAAAATATGCATTCAATAATTTGACTTGGGCAGTCATAACTCTAAAGGACAATCACTCCCTTATGTCGACCTGGGAGGCTGCACGTGGTCACCTTGGAGGTGGAACTGAAACGTGATTGCTAACTGACATCTAACAAACAATGGCTGCAAACCATTGCTCCATCTGTGAGGCTTGGAGGCACTGCCAGTCAATGACTCTAGGGCCCTTATTTATAATTTTTTTGTGCCGCATTACTTTAATTTTTTTACGCAAAAGCGGAACAAACTTCCAATATACAAATGTATTTTGTAAGATAACGCTGCTTTTGCGTCAATTAATGACGGTAATGCAATGCAAAAAAAGTATAAATCAGTGCCTAAGTTACTTGTGCCAGAGTTAAACCTGATACTTAAAATTAAAGAGCAGACTTCCTCCTCTGATTTGCCTACCACATGTACAGCATCATCTCTGGATGCTACATCTGCTGCTACTGTTGTGGGTCATTAAAGGATCACCATACCACAATGTTCAGTGCATATGACACCCTACACTCTTTGAAAGGTGGCTCATGATCAGCAGGCATGGAAAACCTTCTATGACTGATTTATCTCACGAGTGCAGTTTATCTATATATTGCCTAGTGGTGGTCACCACTAGGCAGTCAGAGTTAGGACCTAGTTTCACTATGCTAAAAGAGTTTTTTACTTGCCAATATCTCTGGTGCCGCTCAATGAATCTTCAGTAAACTTTCCAAAAAAATGGGAGGTCCCAATGCACGTTTTTCCCATTCATTTTTCCATAGGGATTTTGAACAGCAATAGTGCCACTACTGTGGAATTACACAAAATTTTGGCAGAAAGGTAGGTCCTGGTCCAGAAAGCAACCGTTTTTGTTTTGGTGTAATTCCGTTCAGTAGTTTTTGAGAAATTAAGGGGAAAACAAATGATATATATAGGGACACAAAGGATTTGTGACCCCTCTCGATCTCGTGCTGAGATCTGATTGGCTGACTTCAACAAGGAAGCCATTGAAATGTGTTGTCAGCCATCTTGGGACTTGGCTGAAGTCGAGTTCCAGAAAAAAATTGAAAAATAAAGAAAAGAGGCCAGGGTACGAAAACCTGTACACCTTAGCTCTAGTAGTAAGGTCCCAAAGGGATCCCCCCCAAGGGCTAAAAGGCATTTTTTGTAATTTTATGGCCAGAGTGAATGTGGATCCGCCCTAAAATAAAATAGAATGAAGTGTAGGTTCCAGCACTTTGTTATTATAAAGCCTCTGGGTGAGCCAAGTCCCTGGGCCATTTGCTGAAAAATGCTGGGAGGGCTCCTGGCCACCTCCCACTGCCTGGGGACCCCCACCTCGTCAGGGCTTATGATTAATATGCGGGAAGCTGCGTGCCCCCCCACTGCCCGAGGGAACAACACTATCCCACAGCTGTAATTAAATATCCAGCGGGGCGCACCCTCCCATTGCACGCATGCAGGGGGTAGAGATGAAATGTTTCATCAAGCAGGCAGCTGCTGTTAAAGCAGCTCCAGCTTGCTGAAGCAATGGCACCAGGAGGAGAGCCTTAAGGCTTACCCCGTGGTGCCAGAGAGCCCATAAAGGGCATTTTGTTAAAAAGTAAAAACAAATTAAATAAATAAATGTATAGGGACAATGAGGGAGACAGTCCTAGATAGCCTATAAAGGGCTAAAAAAAAAAAAAGTAAAAGAATCTATAGCTCAGTGTGAAGGTCACAGCTGGGCTTGCTTCCCTCTTTTTTTATACAGAAATTTCTCATTGTAAGTATATTATATAGCAAAGCCTAAAAAAACGTTCTATCTCTCACCCTCTTGCTCTCTTTCTCACTCTCTCTTTCAATCTCTGTCTCCCACTCACACACGCACTCAGAACCTGATGCACCCACTCACAGACCCACTTAAAGCCTCGCCCACACACACAGCCCCAGTCAGACCCTCACACACCCACTCACAGACCCACTCAGACAGTTGCGCATCCATTCACAGACCCACTCAGACTCTCAGACACCCACTCACAGACCCACTGACCGCCTCATACACCCACTCACAGACCCATTGACAGCATCATACACCCACTCACAGACCTGCACAGACACTGACCCTCCCACTAAAGTAACTTTGAAACATACCAAACCCTTGCCATTCACTGCTAATTAGAACTGAGGACATCCTTGATAACATCCTTGATAATATCAATATAATATTTGCAGTAAAACGTTTGAGGAAAAAACTGTGCATGGTGGGGCGCGAGTTAAAGTTACCTTAGGGCCCGAGTTATAGTTACTTGAGAAAACTCTAACTATAAGTGGTGAATTTCTATAGTTTGGTATGTTTAAAATGTAAGCAAAATTATAATGTCCCTGTAATCTTTGTTTTTTTAAGTGAATTCCTATAATTTTTTTAATTCAATTTCCTCACTATGACATCCCTGTAACTTTTGTTTTTTTAAGTGAATTTATGTATGTAAATTATAGATATAGATATGTATACGGCAGGCGGATATGTAAACTCTGAGAGTTTAGTAACCATATAAAGTCCATATGGTTGTCACTATGATCTACTCGAATGATTATTCACACATTTGCTGTGGGCTTCAACACAAGTTTTCTTCTTTATTTGTAAGGGTTCAAGTGCTTACAGCCAACACACATTTCACAGCCTCTGCAGGTTCATCAAGGTTGTAACAGAAAAACATCAATTTAACTCACCGTAAAGCCACATAATGCTGGTCTTAATTACTGATATTTCACAACAATATTAATCCAATTCACTAGGTACACTGGCCCAGATCCCCCAATTAGGTGACAATGAACACAAATACACTTACCCCTAAAATTATCATAGAATGTTAGCTTTGTTATACAAAATTAACATCCTTCGCCTACTTATTACATTTTAAAGATATTAAACAACAGTACACCAATAAATAAATACATAAGTGGTTCCTTTTCCCACACCTTCTCTTATGTCCCACACTTGGTTCCCAAATGAGAGGATGTCGCTTCCAAACCAGTTGACACTCCTATACTTGATAAGTATTGCATCTGCAACGAGCAGCTCAACGCTTGTTCCATGGGCCAGCATGAAGTCTATTCATCCTTGTTAACCATTGAATTTGCATCTATAGAAACCTGATAAAATCTGGTCATTGAAAGCCTAGGAAGAGAAGTAAATGGAAGCTCCCTCACAGACATCCTCAACACTTCCATCACCACAGGCACCATCCCTGATGCCTGGAAGTACACTGAAGTCAAGTCCTTCCTGAAAAAACCCTCAGCAAACCCATAACAAACCAAAAACTACCACCTCATCTCGCTTCTCCCCTTCCCCACCAAAGTCCTGGAGAATGCCATCAACCTTCATCTCACAGACTACTTCGAAGAAAACAACCTGCTCGACCATTCCCAGTCCGGCTTCTGACTGAATCACAGCACTGAGACTGCCCTGATCGGAGCAATGAACAACATTACATGCCTCCTCAATCTAGGAGGAACAGCCTCCCTGATCCTTCAATACGGTGTCCCACCACCCTTTCATCACCAGACTCCACCACATGGGCATCTAAGGTTGCAAACTTAACTGGATCGCCTCCTTCCTCTCCGGCCGAACACAAAGAATCTACCTACCACCCTTTGCTTCCTCACCCAAAGACATCATCTGTGGACTCCCCAGGGCTCCTCTCTGAGCCCCACCCTCTTCAACACCTACATGACACCACTAGCAGACATTGCTTGCACCCACAGACTCAACATCATCTATTATGCCAACGACGTCGTTGCCACAAAGGCCAACTTCCAAAACATGATGACCAACATCACCAACTGGATGAAGACCAATTGCCTCATGCTCAACTCGGACAAAACAGAGGTCTGATTCTTCGGGAATAGACCCTCCCCCTCGAATGACACCTGGTGGCCCTCAGCACTCAGCCCCTCACTCACCCCAACCAGCCACACACGCAACCTCAGAATCATCTTGGGCACCCAACTAACCATGAAGCAGCAAATTAATGCCATTGCCTCGCCCTTTTTACACATTCTCTGCATGTTCAACAACATCTTCTAATGGATCCCCATCTCAACCAGGAAGACAGTTACCAAGGTCCTCATCTCCAGCTGTCTTGACTACGGCAACGCACTCTACACCGGAACCACCAAACAGCTCCTGAACCAACTCCAGACCATCCAGAACTCAGCAGCAAGACTCATCCTCAACATCTTCAGAAAAAACAGCATTGGCCTCATGGCCTCATGGACCTCCACTGCCCTCCTGTCCAGGAAAGATACCTCTTCAAGCTCCTCATGCACACCTACAGAGCCCTCCGCAAAGCTGGACCCGCGTACATAAACAGCCGCCAGATGTTCCACCAACAAGACAGCTCCACTCCTCCATCCTCGCCCTGGCCCATGTCCCCTGAATCCATCATGTCTGCTACACTGCCAGGTCCAGGAACAACATCCCCTCCACCTGCGCACCTCCCCCTCTCTGAAGGACTTCAGGAAGCAACTCAAGACCAGCCTCTTCAACTGCCATCACTCGCTGACCGAGGCTCGCAGACCCCAACAGCGCCTGGAGACCCTCTGGGGTGGCAAGCGGCGCTTTACAAGACCTACTGATTGATTGATTGACTAAATATACCTGCTGCAAAGAACGAGTACTATGCAAATCACTGAACAGTATTTTATGTACATAGCTCTCTGTGATACTGCTTTTTTCAGAGAGCTCCTTTTGTCACTATGCAGTTTTTAAGTTACAATTATAATCCAGCCCAGTGAGTTATGGACAGCCATCAAAGCGCTGCATGCAAACTGCATGGCACAGTTTAGAAAGTTATGTTTTTTCCCCAGTCTTTGATTATCCTATTTTTGCTAAAAAGGGTTTGATTGGGTGAAAATAAATACTTATTAGTAATGTCAACCCTAACCACCGTGCTACGTTCTGAATCCTGGGTTGATGCTTCCCCAGACTAAGCACTCTTGAAAAATGCCTACCAGTATGGATGACATGACTCTTACAACTTGAAGTCAGTCCCTTGTCTTATGTAGCAATTTCTATTCACCGATTTACACATGTGTGGTTCATTGTCTCTGTATGTGCGTGTAATGCAAAGTGCTCCAACTCCCCATGCTGGAAAGAGAGGCGCTATAAAACAAATAAAATACATGTGAGAGAGGGGCTTTGACGAGATAAGAGACACTGTTGAACGGTGATGGTGAGGGAATCGTAGAAGCGCCCTAATAAAGATTGCTGTATCCTGGTGCTCAGTAAGGTCATCATTTACTATGCTTTGAAAACGAACACATTTGAATATATGATGAAAAATGTGTTGTTTTTTTCCCCGATTTTCTTGTAGCGGACAGACTCGCTCGAATAGCACCCTATGTAAGAGCTGGTTTGGGCTTCCAGTCCGGCCCTGTCTTGGCCCGTGCTATGTGAGCTCCTAGCCCGGTTTTATTTAATCTCAATGTCATGTTACATTTTTTGAAGGAAGTATATCTTCATTAGAAATCAATAATTTTTAGTAACATTTATGTTTTGTATTTGTTTCAGGAATATTGTAATGTCATTTCATAGTTTAAAGAAGCTTTTTCCTTGAATTGAAGCACAGTGAATAGCTTTATGAGTCAAAGGTCACCTCCAGCCACTGTATTTTGTGTGTATGGAATATCACTGCCATTTCATTCTAGCAAAACAAACATAACTTACAATCAAATACTGATGTTACACTAAGAAAGACCCACTGAGGAGAGGAAATCGAAAAGCAAACACTGGGGGGTCAGAAATGGCTTCAGATGAAGTATACTTTTCTCAGCAGCTGACATTTAAAGAAACTACTCTATTTTCCTTTAAATATGTATGGCCAGACTAAAGAATCCACTGTACCTCCTTGTTCAGTGAAAGCGAAATAACGTGAACATTTCAGGGATGCGCTTGAGAATATGTTTCATGGTATGTTTTATTTGCAGCGAGAAAGGAGACTGATTTCCAATATAATTATTGTGATTTAAGATGACTAGTCTGATGATGTATAAGAAGTCACAGTGAATGTACTCGCATTTAGATTTCCGAGGTGCTACTATTTCAATTGTGAGCTGAATTGAAGCTAAAATGAGGTTAAAGGTCTTGCTCAATTTCTTGTTAGTGTGAGTTACCTCAATCTGAACATTCAGTAATCCCTTGTGTACCAAACAATCCTACATTACTTAGGACATCTGTATATTATTTTATTATTATTTTGGATTCTGATGTATCTAAAATGTTTTTGGCTATATTTTCTGGTAGGGTTAGGTATCGTGGACTAGATTTATATAAGGGTGGTAATGTTTAATAACCTTTAAAAAACTGTAGCAATAGAATTTACTCCAGAGATTTAATTTCTGCCAGACAGTTTATGATGGAGTAATTGCCATCTGGTGAACTACCCTAATTTACCCTGGCTTCCCTGTTGCCTAAGCAGAAAAATAGGAGCTTGGAGGTCACAGTTTAGAATGACTTGATCTTCTTCTAGAAAACCAAGATCTCTGGAAGCTTTGCATTATACCACATGTGAGTCTTGCCTGGAATGCTGTAGTTTGACCACACTCCTCTTGTCTTTGTATTTGACATGCATAATTGGATTGCAGTGCCCTTGATTCACTCATGGTGTCCCACGGGCAATGCAATACTTAAGATAGATTTACAAAAGCAACCAAGTCCCACCATGGATGGCCCTGCATTGGTTGGTAAATTTTGAGAAATGCAAGGCAGTGCATTTTACTATTTTGCATTACTCTGCACACCATAATCTACATTGCTGCTAACTTTCACTTACATCTGTATGCCACACCACTGGAGCCACTCCACTATATGTTATTCTACTCTACATGCTCTTGCACTCCACTCCACACCACTGTATGCACCTCCAGTCTACACCACTCCATTACATCCCACTCCACTGTGTGCTACTTCCCTATATGCTATTACACTCTATGCCACTCCACTGTACAACACTCTGCTCTACACCACTCCACTCTATGCTACTGCACTGTATGAAACTCCAACCTATTCCCCTTTATTGTACACTACTTCACTGTATGCCACTCTGCTCTACACCACTCCACTCTATGCTACTGCACTGTATGTAACTCCAATCTATTCCCCTTTATTGTACACTACTTCACTGTATGCCACTCTGCTATACAATACTCCAGTATGTGCTTTCCATTCAATGCCATTCCACTATATTCCACTCTATTCCACTGTATGCTACTTCACTCCTTGCTACTCTACACCACCACAATTTATGCCACTCCACTCTACCCAAATCCATTCTACCCCACTCCAATGTACACCACTCCACTGTATGCTATTACAGTCTACCTTATTCCAGTCTATGGCCTCCAGTCCCCACCTCTTCACTGTACCCCACTGCACTGTATGCCACTCTATTGCACGCTATTCCATTCTAGTTACTCTACTGTACACCAGTCCACTCTATGCTATTCCACTATATGCCACTCCACTCCACTATATGCTACTCCACTGTACACCACACCAGTGTACACCACTCCACTCTATGCCACTCCACTATATGCTATTTCACTTTACTCCCCTCCACTGTACACCACTCCAGTCAAAACCACTCCACTGTACGCCACTCCACTGTTCGCTATACTACTTAATGCATTTGTACTCTATGTCACTCCACTCTATTACAATCTATGCTATTTCACTGTAAGCCACTATATTCTATGTTATTATACTATACACAACGTCAATCTTTGCCACGCTACTGTATGGTATTCCACTCTACCCCACTCCTCTGTGTGCCACTCCACTGTATGCTATTACACTCTATCCCACACCAAAATACACTACGTCAGTCTAAACCACTTTACTGTAAGCAACCCCACTTTATGCTACTATCTAATACGCTATTATACTTTATGCCACTCCACAGTACACTACTACACTATACACTATTACACTCTATGCCACTCCACTGTATGCCACTCCATTCTACACTACTTCACTCTACACTATTTCACTGTGTGCCATTCCACTGTACACCATGCCACTCTATGCCACTCTGGGGTTGCCACCTTCACTCTATATAACTCCTCTAAACAGCTCTCTACTACACTCTACTAAAGAATGCCACCGCCAAACTCGTCCTAAGCATACCTCGCCGAGAACACATCACAGAACAACTTCAAACACCTCATAAATGCCTACAGAGCCCTCCACGACAATGGACCCAACTGCCTCAACCACCGCATCAACTGATACGCCCCTTCCAGACATCTCTGCTCATCCCAACAGTCACTCGCCAATGTACCCCGCATAAAGAAGTGCTCTGTGGGTGGAAATTCTTTTTCATACCTAGCAGCAAAAGGATGGAACACCTTACCACTGCACCTCAGACAGTGGCCATTGCTGCCTCAGTTCAGGAAGGACCTCAAGACCTGGCTCTTGGACTGATCTCTGAGGCCACACCTAAGACCCTATGGGTGAGTAGTGCACTTTACAAGCTTATGATTGATTGATTGCTTGATTCTATGTCACTCTACTAGACTCTAGTCCATTATATTCCCGTACACTCCACTGTCCAAATTTGCACTCAACTCTATGCCCATGCACTCTGTTGTACAACACTCTACTCCAATTTACAACAGTTTTCAACACTTTATGACATAACACTCCACTCTACTGTATGAGATGCCACTCCAACTTATAAAAGTTTTCTGAACTCTATGCTATGCCACTTCAATGTATGCCAGCCCACTCTATGCTAGTTCACTGTACTATATTCCACTCTATGCCACTCCACTGTCCAACACTCCACTATATGCTATTCCACTCAATGCCACTCCACTCTTCTTCTATTCCACTGTATGCTACTCCAGTTTAAGGTAATCCACTCATCACCATTACAATGTACGCCCATACACTCTACGCTGCTATATTTTAAGACACTCTCCTCTACTCTATTTAACTCCATTCTATAAAAGTCTACCACACTTCATGGCACTCTACGACATTCTGCTCCACTCTATCCCTGTACACTCCACTGCCCAACTCTATATGACACTGCACTTCACTCTACTCCAATCTAAACACTATGACACTCTACAACAGTCTAAAATACCCTTCTCTACTTTTTAAGATGTCATTCCACTGTGCAACTCACTGCTCCAATCTACGAAACTTGACTCCACTAAGTGAGACACCGTGCCACTACACTTTATGACACTTTACTACACCGTATGTTATACTACTACACTCAACTCTCCTCCATTTGATTCCAATCCACAATACTACAATCTATGATAATTAACTTTACAGCACTGTCCTCTAGTGTACTGTACAATATCCACTTGTGACACTGAACTCTACGATTTGATACACATTTTTATTAAAGATTCAAAACAAACATTGAAAGTCAATGTAAAAACTAAAGGTTGAAGCTTAGAAAGAGGTAGGAAAACATATTTTCCCTATACAAACCAAGTTAAAACTACACAAACTTTAAAAATTCAAAAAATAAAGTTACAATTTGTTGGAAAGTAGGTCATTGGTAGGGGTTGATAGGTAACCACCACTAGTACCAAGGCCACAGTCACAATATAAGGTCCAGTCAAGTTTTCAGTCAATTAATCCCATGCTCAACCCTTTGTAGCTGGAAACCAGCTGGCAGGCTTAATTTAGGAGACAGGTGTGTAAAGCATTTAAAAACACAAATGCATTAAATAAGTAAGACACAACACACAATAAAATCCAACACCAATTCATAAAAGTTGGAAATATGTTCATATTCACAATTACATAAAAATGACAAAAATACAAAGAAGGGAACAAGAGATATGGGGCCAGATGTAGCAAGTCGGCAATTTGCGACTTGCAAATTGCGAGTACCTGCGACTCGCAATTTGCAAGTGGCAAATTGCTATGCAGTACGGTGTCTCAGACACCAACTGCGACTCGCAATGGATTCGCAATGACCCACCTCATGAATATTCATGAGGTGGGTCGCAAATTGCGGCCCCATTGCGAGTATAGGCACTCGCAAACATGGAGGCCTGCTGTCGTCAGCAGACCTCCATGTTTGCGACCTGCTTTTCAATAAAGCAGTTTTTTTTTTTTGAAGTGTAGCCCGTTTTCCTAACAGGAAAACGAGCTGCACTTCAAAAAACCCGAAACCTTTAGTTTCGGGTTTTTTTCAGGGCAGGGAGTGGTCCAAGGGGTCCAGTCACAAACTGGAAGGGGTCCCATGGGGACCCCTTCCAATTTGCGATTGGGTTACCATCCACTTGAAGTGGATGGTAACTGCGATGCCATTTGCGACCGCATATGCGGTCGCAAATGGTATTGCATCCCAATGCGACTCGCAAATAGGAAGGGAACACCCCTTCCTATTTGCGAGTCTGAAATGCATTTTGCGAGTCGGTAACGACTCGCAAAATGCATTTCTGCATTGGGATACGCGTTTAGAGAGTCGCAAACGGCAAATTTTGCCGTTTGCGACTCGCTAAACGTTTGCTACATCTGGCCCATGATTTTTTTAAAGATTAATAAGTAAAAATAGAGCTTAGAAGCAAATTGCGCTCAAAGGGTTAAAAAAGGTCATACTAGACTGGAACACAGTCAAGATTTCCAGCCACCACTTTCCTGCACCAAAAGTGTTTCTTGATGCAGGAAGGTGGTCCGCAACCCCACTACAAGGCTCCAGAATCTCTGAGGTGCTCCTTGGGTTGATGCAGGTGACTATTGGTAACTCCTTTATACTTGTCACCTACAGGGAGTTTAGTCCTGAATCCTTTAGAAACCAGGCAAAGTCCTCTTATGAGAAGCCCGTGTGCAGCAGGTGCAGTCCTTGTAATTGTAGTCCTTCTTGGTACAGACCAGGGGTTCAGCAGGGCAGTCCTTCTTCTTCTTGTTTCCAGGCAAGGATCTTTGGGCATCCACAACACCAATCCATGGATCTAGAAGTTCTAAGGTGGTCCTTGGATCGCTGGAACTATGCTTCCCAAAATGCACCTGGCCAATTCCTTCAAAGGCCACTGGAGGCTGTCCAGCTGGGGTCTTCTTGATGGAGATAGCACAGATGGAGCCTGTCGCTGTCAAGGAGTCCACTCTTTCACTTCTAGAAGCCAGGCACAGACTTTAGAGCTGTAGTTCTTCAGTGTGCAGCAGGTGCAGTCATGCAGAGTGCAGTTCTTTGGGGTGCAGACCAGGGCTCTAGCAGGGCAGTCCTTCTTCTCCTTGTAGTTCAGACAGTGTTCTTAGTTGCTGGGCAGCTCTCCCATGTTTATCCAGTGTTCCTGGGCTGGCAAGCAGGGGCCCACCTCTGACCAATGGGGTGCAGGATGCCACCCTCTAGGGTGACCACTTCCTGTGAAGTGCGGCAAAAACCAATCCCAGGAAGCACTTTTCTTTCAAAATCCAAGATGGAGAAAATCTCTCCTTAAGATCAGGATCTGGTTAAGCCATTCCAATGGTGTGGCCTAACCTCCCTAACACTAATCTCTGGGACTCCCATCTGCCTGGGGTGGCAGGAAGTCGGGGTTACTCTGTGTCCTGTCCCAACTGTCATTTTCCCTTTGAAGACCAGTTTGGCTACACAGCCCCCTTCGTGCCTTTTGCTCTGCAGCCTGCAGATCTCCATCCATCCGATGTCCCAGTTTCTCAATGCAGGATACTTTTCACCTCATGCCCCAGGAAGCTTGGTTCCGCTTGGCAGAGGTTGGCCAGTCAGAGAAGAGCTGCTGAATGGATGGAATTTAGCTTACAGACAAGAAAGTTCTGTAACGTCTTATAATAAATTTAACAATGGCAGTATTTTGGATTTTTTCTAACTTACATTTTGAGTCCAAGAAGGACATTTGTAGCTCTTTTCTATCAATAGGTATGCTTTAGTAAAGCATTCCTATGTTAGCCTATGTAGCTAATGTACTACATTGGGAAAAAATTAAGTTGGCAGGTTTTCCCTCACCAAGGCATGTAAAATATCTTTCATCATGTCCCTGCTTATAGTTACAAGACACCCTACCCCTGGGGCACATAGGGGATGCCTTTGGGGTGATGTATATATAAGACGAAAGAAGTTTGAGACCTTAGAAGTACCTTTAGTTTCAAAGTCGAATTTGCATATACTTTTATTTTTAAAGGCTGCCTGCAAAGCAGGGCTGCTTTTAAAATAACACCAGCACCACAGCAGTGCACACCTAAGGGCATTAAATCCACTGGGCCTATAACACACCATGCCATATTATATACTTGGGGATTATAGGTAGTTTGTGCCTTGTTAGACTTGGCATCATTGGCATGGTCTTCCCTAACCTTTTACCTCTACTTCCCAGGTTGCTTTTGTGTGCTGGACTCTGTTTTTGCTGTTTTTGTTTGCTCTGGGCAATTTACTACTGCTGACCAGTGCTAAAGTGTAAGGGTTCCATGTATAAATTGTATGTGTGTATTGAGCTATCCATGGTTGGCATATTTGATTTACTAGTAAGTCCCTGGTAAAGTGCACTAGAGGTTCCCAGGGCCTGCAAATTAAATGTACTAGTGGGCCTGCAGCACTGCTTGTGCCACCCACATTAGTACCCCTGTAAACATGGCTCAGTCCTGCCACTGCAGTGTCTGTGAGTGCAGTTTTAAACCGCCAATTCGACTTAGCAAGTGTAACCACTTGACAGGCTTAAACCTTCCCTTTTTAAACATTTAAGGCACCCCTCAGGTAGGCCCTAGGTAGCCCCATGGGCAGGGTGCAGTGTATGGTTAAGGTAGGAAATTTAGGCCCTCATTACAACCCTGGCGGTCAGTGTTAAAGCGGCGGTAATACCACCAAGAGGCCGGCGGGAAAAAAATGGAATCACGACCATGGCGGAAACCGCCAACATAGACAGCCACTTTAACACTCCGACCGCCACAGCGGTAGAAACAATCACCGCGGCAGTAACCGCCAACGGACAGGCGGAGGACAAAGTGCCGCCCACCCTATCACAACAGGCCTATCCGCCACCTTTTCCGGGGCGGAACCAACGCTATCAAAAGCACGGCGGAAACAGTACACAGAAGGGAAACCACTCCCCTCTCAACACCCAACGAAGAACCAGAACGCCATGAAGCCCGAACTACACGTACTGCCTATGCTGCTCTTCCTCCTGCTCTATCAGGAGCAGGACAGACGCCATCGACGACCACGGTGAGTACTGCACCTACAACACAGGGGAGGGGAGAGGGAAAAGAGAGTGACACACACACGCAGCACGCAATACCCCCACACTCATCCACAACAACATACACACAAATACATGCAGCAACATTACATATGCACCCCGACCCCCGGAAGAACGCAAGGGCAAAAGGAAATAATTGTAACAATTGTAATCATTAAAAATCTGATAGTCAAAGTTCAAAATTCAGTATATACAAATATGTACACCAACTACACAAGTCTGGATAGTGTACCAATCATTGTCCGTGGACCAGTGGTCCCAAAATGCACGGGCGGAGCCCACACAAGATACCTGACTGGAAATGGAGAGAACACTGCAGGGGCATCAGATCGAAATGAAATAGGCAAGGGGGGGCACCTCAGCCGGAGGAACGTACAACGCCACTGCTGCACGGAGGCTCCATGCCCATTGCTGTATCCTGGGGAGTGCAAAGCCACAGTCTCTCAAGTGGATAACAGTCTCCACTGGCTCTGGAGGGGGCATGGTGCCCAGAGTACTTCATCCTGCCAAGGACTCAGGTAGTGGATGTATGCCTTCACTGGTTCTGGAAGGAGCATGGTGCCCAGAGTGCTTCAGCCTTCCAAGGACTGAAGTAGTGGATGTCATTCTCCACTGGTTCTGGAGGGAGCCTGGTGCCCAGAGTGCTTCATGCTGCCAAGGACTGAGGTAGTGGATGTCATTCTCCACTGGTTGTAGAGGGGGCATGGTGCCCAGAGTGCTTCATCCTGCCAAGGTCTGAGGTAGTGGATGTATGTCTCCACTGGTTCTGGAGGGGGCATGGTGCCCAGAGTGCTCCACATGCAGTGTGGCCGGTACCATTACCTCACCTGGATGTGTGTGCCACAAGATTGCAGAGGAACAGGTAGCATGATACGCCATGGAGGCAGAGACATACCCCACACTGCTGTGGCTTCCCCTTCCACCTGCAGGTGCAAACAGTGATGGAAGTCACGCCACATGGAAGCTGGCCAGGGTCCAGGAACTCTCCTCCAGCCTCGGACGACTGACCACTGGGATTGGTAGCCATATCAGCGGTGGTGCCACTGTCCGAGCACGTCGCGGGGCTGGTGTCTGCGGCGGTGTCTGTGGCGGCGGTGCTGGTGGTGGTGCATGGGTCAGCACCTGCTGAGGGACACAGCAGGACGTCTCCTGCAGCCTCGGATGGCTGCCCACTGTGGAAGATGCTGGGGACTGTCGCTGAGGCTAGAGAAACTATTGAGGGTCCCTGGTATGATAAGTATCCCATCCAGGGAAATATACTTGAAGTACAAGAACAGAAATGAAGCTACTTAACCGATACTACACTAACAGGATAAAATATATAACAAAAAAACAATGTAATGAATTCAAACAAGATATTTATTAAATGTGTATGTCCATCAAAACAGAAACCAAAATGTCACAGAGTCATAGATATACAGAACCTGCGCAGAACAGTATTTACAATTTAAAAATCCCAAAAATATATATCTGATCAATACAAAACTAGGTAATTTATAAATATTTAAAAAATACACTTAAATACAAAAAAACGCCAATAATACAACAAAAAATGTTAACACAGAACAATTATTCACAAGGATATTGTGCAACACAAGACATACCATAACAGTCAACATACATATAAAAAACATTTAATCTTACAACTATACCAACAAATAGTTCAATATACACATTTCATTTTTCAACTATAACAATATTACAATTCAATATAATGCAATCTTATTATATAAATAGCACTTATCAATTAATCCTGTGTTGCAACTACATTGAAGAAATCATCCATACTATAGGATAACTCTTACATGATGGAGCCATAGATCTTCACACATACAATAGTAGGAACCAAGCCTACGTGCGTTTCTGCGGTATTCCTCTAGATAGGGAGGCCTCCTTCATCAGGGCAGTTCCATTACCAATTGATATCACAGAAAAACGCAGGTTCCACCAACACTGGAAAGCCTTCAAATGGCAGATAGCTTGATAAAAAGATACCCACCAAAAGATACAATATAAACAAATATATACTTGTGAAATACGGGAAACAACCAGTGCCAACACCACTGTGAGTGCCATCACCAAATGCAACTGTGAAGGAAATAAATAAAATAAAGACTAAAAATTAGTGTGTCAGAAAAACCCATGTGAACAAAGAATAGACACAACACAATCATATCATTTAACCACACTATCCTAAAAGTAATATACCACCATACAAAAACAATTCTACTTTTCTATATTAGCTGAAAGCAAAAAAATAGATACCTACAACAAGAACAATGATAGAACAAAATCCAAATGGCAATAGAAGAGGCTACCTTCTCATTCAAATAATCCTTACGGGAAGCCTTTAAGGAAGGGAGAGGGGAGGGCCAAACCCCTAGTATAGCATATCCAATTTTCTAAAAGAAAATAATTAAACACTCAATACACACAGCCAAAACATCACAAAATCATGCCAATCAACAAAGAATCAACACACAAACATACCTTTTCAAACAATACTTTTTTGATTACCGAAAATGGTAGATTTTACAATGGAAAATACACCGGGCATCCTTCGTATAGACCATGCTGGTCATCATACTCCCATCTATAAAACAAAGAAACAACCTAAAATAACAAGTAGCTATACTCACTCCCTTCCACAAAACAATCTTCATTACAACCTCACACTTTATACATTGGTCTAAAGAAACACTCAAATACACAACAATGTTTGTGTTACCACACTATGAGTGAAGATTAAGTCTATTGACTACAGTATACTAAACAGTATTGAAGTAAGGCGGTCAAAGCAGCATTTGATTTAAAATGAATTTAATCAGGAAGATGTAGAGCATAAAACAGACGTGTATCCATCATAAGGGGCACAAAGCTCTCTCTCTCCAACTGTCACCATAGAACATGGAACACCATGACATCATGGCAATGATGTCAAGATGTCCCATGCTTATACAGATCACCACATTATTTCCCCTTTTTTTTTTTTTTTTAAAGACTGAAATAATGAAGACTATAATAAAACAACATCATAACCAAAGGAAAACAAAACATTACTTCCACATTACTGTAACTTGCTGTAATATATATATGTTGAAATACATAAAACAAGCATATAAATATCATGCTAATATTGCTAATACACAACAAAGTCTTGAAATTTCTTAGGTTTGTGGCAAATTCTGGTACTCATTCTATTTTTATAGTACCCACCACTTGGACTACTTATTTTTCTAAAATGAGTATTCTCAAGCCGTTTCGTATTCTCAACCTGTGTCCGAACAACCGGATCTGATGCGATACGTGAAGTACTCCACCAATTCCCATCAGATAGCTTTACCGCATTCTTACGTATTTCACAGATTTGTTGTGAGTCTTTATATTTGGATAAACCCTTTTTAACTAATACAGGATTCTTTACTCTCACCCAATCTCCCACTTGCAACTCCTTAATCTTAAATCTGTTATTCTCATCTAATCTCTGTAAACTACTCAAATTGGCATGATGTTCTGCAGCTTTCCAGGCCTCTTTCATGTTACTCCCTTCATGGAATAACTTTATCATCCAAAAAGGACATATTTCTGTAGAAGCTAATCTTCCTCTCATCAGCTCAAAAGGGGATTTCCCTGTGGCAACATGAGGTGTGGTTCGATAAGACCAAACTAGCTCCTTTATAGCCTGACCTACTGATGAGTGATTCCTGTAAGAAGCTTGAATACAGTCTACAAAGACACGATTAAATCGCTCCACCATGCCATTACTTTGTGGATGATAAAGTGGAGTTCTTATGTGCTTAATACCACATTTACTTAAAAATTGGAACATCTCTGATGACACAAATTGAACTCCATTGTCGGTTAGAATTTGCTCCGGGAAACCTTCACGACTGAAAATTTTCTTAAGACAGTTAATCACCACTTGAGTAGTAGGAAACCTAACTGGTTCAACTTCTACCCATCTGGATAGATGGTCAATAATAACCACAAAATATCTCATATCGGGAGGCAGAATGTGATAAGGGCCAAGAAAATCTAGACCAAGCTTTTGCCAAGCTCTTGTGGGAGATGGAACAAATGCACTAGTCACACCTTCAGTAGTTAACACCTTATCACTGGTGTAACATCTCGTACAGTTTCTCACAAAATCATCAATTTCTCTGTCCATCCCTGGCCACCAAAAATCAGATCTTAACCTTCTTTTAGTAATCGTGGCCCCTAGATGACCAGCATGAGATGCAGTAATCAAATTCCTCCTCAAACATAAAGGTGGAACTAGTTTCTTCCCTCTAACTAATTTGTCACCTTCGATGGACAACTCGTCAGAGATCTTCCAAAAAGGTTGCAGCTCTGAAGGTAGACATTTTTCCTTAGGCCATCCTACTCTGACCATGCGCATTACCTCACACAACATCTTGTCATTCAACACTGCCTTTGTCCATTCCTTTTCGTCTAATGGCATATCACTTTCAGTTACACAGGCAACAAAGCATTCCTCTATCTCTGTTTCCCATTCCTGTTCCTCACTATCCTCTACAGGTAATCTAGATAAACAGTCTGCCCTCCTATTTTTCCCACCAGGTATATATTCAACTCTGAAGGTAAACTCCAGTAACTTGGCAGACAATCTAGCAATTCTCGCCGTTGAACGCTTCCTTTTCCTGCCAGATAGTATTTCCACCAGAGGCCTGTGATCTGTTTTCAGCGTGAAGGGTCTACCCCACAGATACTGCTTAAATTTCTCAATGCTCCACACACAAGCTAGAAGTTCTTTTTCTATAACAGAATACTTGCGTTCAACTTGTCTTAGTGTCCTTGATGCAAAACCCACTGTACTTTCTCTCCCATCATCAGATAATTGAGAAAGAACAGCTCCAAGACCATATTCACATGCATCAACAGTTACAACAGTACTTCTTTTTTCCGAAAACGGTTGTAAAACAAGAACATGAACAATTTCACGTTTGATCTGTTCAAACATTCTGTTACATTCATCAGACCACGTGAATACAGAACTCTTCAAAGCCACTCTAAAACATTCTGTATTTTTGGTGAAATTTTTAAGAAATTTAGCATAAAATTCACATAACCCAAGAAAAGATAACAGTTGGTCTCTAGATTTTGGAGCAGGTGCTTCTAAAATGCATCTGACCAAACTTGGTTTAGGTTTAACACCACCCTCTGAAAAAACATGGCCAAGATATTCAATTTCCCTGGCTTTAAACACACATTTGTCTCCTCTTAATGTCACGCCTCTATTTTCTAAAGTACATAGAACTTCTTCTAGAATCTTATCATGTGTCAATTCATCACATGAAAACACCAAAATGTCATCTTGAAAAATTACAACATTAGAATTATTAGGAAACATGTCCGACATTAATCTTTGAAACACTGCGGCCGCCGAAGCTAAGCCAAAGGGTAATCTGCAGAATTGAAAAGTTCCATCAGGAGTGATGAATGCTGTTAGATGTGTAGAATCCGGATCTAAATCTACTTGATGGTAGGCCGACTTTAAATCCAGTTTGGTGAACCACCTTGCCGAACCGATCTAAGTGATTAAATCATCAATTCTGGGCAAAGGATAACTGTCCACCCATATTGCCTCATTTACACTCCTCAAGTCCACACACATTCTTAAATCAACAGTCTTTTTCTTGGCTAAAACTATAGGAGATAACCATAATGTTGCTTCCACTTTTTCGATCACCCCTTGTTGACACATTTCTTTTAATAGATTAGACAATACAGATCTGACGCGTAGAGGGACATTTCTTAATTTATGTTTAACAGGAACAGAATCATGCTTGAGTTTTATCTTATGTGTATAATTGGTGATTTTACCTAGCCGTTCACAAAATAGTTTTTTAAATTTCTGTTGCCAATCAAGTACATGACCAGAAGCAACTTTGATAGAACTCAAATTTCCCTTTTCTATTACAACAGGCTTATCTTGACCCGGCTTGATGGTAAGGTTGAATTCTGCTTGATGAAGCAGCCCTAAAACATTGATACCTTTCTTGGCAACATAAATCTTACCTTGCAAAGTCTTGTTTAAAATAGTCAAAGAAGCCCAAAAGTAACCTAATAAGTCAATTTTACTGCCCTCAAATGCAATAGTGACCACATCTGGAGGATAAAGAATCTTGGAAGCCCAACTTTCCTTGTACCTGTCTTGTGCTATTATAGTTAAACGAGCTCCTGTATCTACTAATAATTTAATTTTAGTCCCTTCAATAATGACATCAACATCCGGATCAAAAACAACCTTGTTGACCCCACTAACATCTTTGACAACTAACACATACTCGTTCATTTGTTCTTCCACAACACATTCAGCTTCATCACTCAACACACAGCTAATATTGTTCTTTCTAGCACTCCTGCATACTCTCGCAAAATGCCCAATTTTGTTGCAATTTCTGCATTGTTGATGAATTGCTGGGCAATTTTTAAAAGATGACACATGCATAGAAGAACCACATCTATAACAAATTGGTCTCTGATTAAACTTATTCTTGACTGAAGAATTGTCTGTTTTCTTAACAAAATGATATTGTTTCTTGTTGTTGCTGTTCTGTGCATAAATAGTTGTTGCAGAAATAGTTGTATTGGACATAGAAGCTTCCAATTGTTTGGCGTCTTCCATCGAACACTCAATGCTCTTAGCAATGTCAATGGCTTTGTCTAATGAAGGATCCTTGCATGTTAATAATTTCTCTTGAATCCTTTTCGAATGACACCTGGCAATTAACTGATCTCTGATGAGTTGTGATGTGAAGTTCTCGAATTCACACTTAGCTGCTAACACCTTCAACGCAGTAATGAAAGAGTCAATACTTTCACTGGAGCTCTGTGATCTTGTAAAAAACTTGTAACGATGTACTACAATGTTCTTTGTTTTAATAAAATATTTATCTAACTGTGCAATAGCCATTTCAAACTCATCCAGCTCTTCCTCTTCAGCCAATTCATAATGATATTTTGGTGGAGACCGAAATATAAGTAGAAAGCTTCAAACGAACAGTTTCCAGAGTTTTCAATCCATTTTGATCCTCGTCGCCATTGAAGTAAGGCGGTCAAAGCAGCATTTGATTTAAAATGAATTTAATCAGGAAGATGTAGAGCATAAAACAGACGTGTATCCATCATAAGGGGCACAAAGCTCTCTCTCTCCAACTGTCACCATAGAACATGGAACACCATGACATCATGGCAATGATGTCAAGATGTCCCATGCTTATACAGATCACCACAAGTATGCAGCTTGATCAAAGAAAAGCCGCTAGCTACCAAGGTTTAGACCCGATGCGAAACTCGCAATCTCGACCACATCAGTGTTAATATTTAAGATTGCCGCACCATAAAGGAAAATAAAGTGTGTCAACTACAGCATACTAAAAAAGTATGCAACTTAATATGAGAGAAAACCATAAGCTACCCCGGTTGCAATCTGATACAAAACTCAAAGTCTCAACCACGCATATACGCGTCTGCCCAGAAAAAATAAACTTCCGGACCTGACGTCAAATGCTTTTCGATATAAAAAAAAAAACACTTTACCTTTCAAAATGCGGAGGTCGTCAGCCGGTGTGTAGCGGAAACAACAGCATATGTTGTTTCAAAATGCCGCTTCAATTTAAAGACCATTACCTCGCTCCGACCTGGAGCGGAGTGATGCAAGGCGTCCCGTATTGTCACAAGATATCGCTTCAAAGGAAAACCAACTAGCTGCCATCTTAAAATGGTGAGAATTGCCATAACGTAAATATAGATGGAAAGGCAAACAACCGACTGGTAGCCTGCATTATACAAGCATCTAAATAACAATCTCAGTTAATAATATCATATATATAAGTACTTTTTTATGGAACACTAACCACCTCCAAGAACAGAAAAATGGCGAACAAATATCTTAAATGCCTAAGGGAGCCTAAGACTACATGAGCGCCATATTAAAAGGGTTGAACTCTCTATATCACCAAACGATAAATGATACCCAAACAGACAAACGCAACTAAAACAAAACAAACCTGATGAAAAAAAAAATAGAAAAAAACAATCCCACAACTAAAGGAATCTAACACAATACACCAATTATACCAAAACATAAATGAAAATAAGACTCATTCTCAAATAGCTACAGGATTACAAGCAGAGTATGACCTACACAACAACAGGCTTCACATACAGATCGAAATACAAACCTAAACCATCCTAGACCAGAGTGCTGAACACTAAATGTTAAAAAAGAGGATTAAACCAAAGTATTTTTCCATGGAATACACTAGTTTAAACCATTCATATATGTCTCTAAAGTAAAAATCCAAAAAAACTCTCATTTTCTTCTAATTTTTACTTCTTCCACACCTTGAACATTTTTAATTATTTCTAAAATCGTCCAAGAGAGATCATCCAAACTGTGTCTCTCATTTAACCAATGCTGTACATGGGGACCTCCCTCCCTTTTATTCCGGATATTAGACAGATGCTCTAAGATCCTAACTCTAATCTCAAATCCAGTTTCTCTTACATACCCAGCTGGGCAGGGGCAGGTTATCAAATATATACAGTTTGATGTTTTACAATTTGTCATGTCCAAAAATGTGTACTCTTTCTGTTTCCAAACAAGGGAATCACCTATAATCGCTCCTGCACATGCTTTACATGTCCCACATTTATGATTACCTTTAATTGGAGCTGATCCAGTAATCGATTTTTGGCAAAAGTCTTTATCTCTCGGTATAGCTGCCTTTACAAATTTATTACGAATATTCAGATTTTTCTTAAAAGCCAAAAGGAGTCTTTCCAAAGGTACAAGAGTTTGGTCACAATTCAGAATTTGACAATTATTGTTTATTATTTTTCTAATTTTATCATTTAAATTAGAATGTTGAATGACACAAACCATATGGGATTTAGATCCTTTTGTAAGTTTTTGAAACATACTTTCTCTATTAAAATACTTAGCTCTTTTGTCTGATTACCTAATCAATCTCTTTGGGTAGCCCCTAAGAAGAAGTTTTTTCTGAAGTACTTCCGCATGTAAATCATACTCACTAAGATTGGTACAGTTTCTACGAATCCGTAAAAATTAACTGAAAGGAACACCCTGCTTCTGACTCCTTGGATGATAACTGTCAAAATACAGGATAGTATTTTTTGCCGTAGGTTTAGTGTATAGTGACACTTCTAACTGGAGATTTTGGCTCCTTATCCAAATATCCAGGAATCTAATCTTGTCCCTACTTCTATGAATGGTAAACTTGTGATTCTTGTCACACAAGTTGATCCACTCACAGAATTCATCAAGTTGTTCCTCCTGTCATGACCAGATGAAATAAATATTGTCAATGTATCTGGACCATAACCGTATGTTCTCATAGAAAGGAGCAATTTCGTTATATATGTGGGTCTGTTCAAAAGCACCCACATAAATATTTGCTACACTTGGGGCACATGCTGCCTCCATGCTAACTCCCTTCTTTTGTTGGTACGTCGTACCATCAAATTCAAAAACATTTCCTTCCAACACAATTTTCAAACAGTCCAGAACAAATAACAAATGATCGGTCATACCTTCCTTTTCAAAAAGTTTGAATACAGCTTGTCAGGCTTCATATTGGGGAATATTCGTATACAGGGCTTCTATATCCATAGTAACCAAAAATTCCGTAGTGGGATTAAAATTAACCCCTTCTAGTTCGAAAATAATATGTTGCTGAGGCTGCAGACGTGCTGGTGGCTGAGCAGGTGGGGGTGCAGGTGGGCGGTGCAGGTGGCGGGGCAGCTTGCGTTGTTCGCCGCCGTACAGGTTGGTGTAGTCATGGACAGAATGTGTGACACTAGTCCCTCAGTCGGTGCCACCGTGCCCTGTCCGGACCTGCTCCTCTGCTTTTGTCCCTTCCCCACCTTTGATGGTGCTGCAGGTGTCTTGCCACTATCCCCTTTTGTTTTTGCGGAGCCCTTGGTGGCTGGTAGGTGCGGCTTCTCGCTCTGGGATGTGGGCACCTTCTTCACTTTGGCAGGTGGCGGAATGTCCCTGCCCTCGCTACGTGGCACACTAGCAGCCCTGATGGGTGGCGCACTCGACCCCGCAGTTGCTGCCACCACTGTGCCTGGGGATTTGGTGGCTGAGGTGCTGGGCTGGGACCTGGAAAGCCTGGCCCTAGGGGAAGGAAGGGGGGAGGTGAAGGGAAGAGGCCAAGGTTTGCTAGGAAACGTTTTTTAGACACACTGGGTAGATGGAGTGGGTTTGGGAGTGGAGGAAGAGGTAGGGGTTGTGGGAGGTGTACGTTTGCTGAATTTGGGTGAAGGTGCATGGGCCGGAGGCTGTTGTGAGGTGGATGGCTGTTGGTGGGTGTGTGTCTGCATTTGTGTACTTTGGGAGGAGGGCTCACATACACACTGGGAGAGGACACAGGGGATGTGTGCATGGTAGTGGGGGTGGTGAGTGCATGCAAGCGGTTTGTGGTGATGGGCGTTCTGGTGATGGAGGTAATGGATGAAGATGTAGTGCATGCAGGTGTGAGTGGAGACGAGACAGGGAGGGAGGAGGAGGATGTTGAGGAGGGTGACACAGTGGAGGCAGTGGATGTTGCTGAGTCTGCATGGGTATGGTGCTTGTGTAAGTGCTTGTGGGATGTGTGGTGCTTATGTTTGCCATGTCCACTCTTGTGTGTTGATGAGTGTGCATGATGGTCTGATGGTGTGCTTGGGATAGGCTGAGGTACAGGGGATTGGGTCTGGGTAGTGGAAGATGGAGGGGGTAGGCTGGACACAGGGACAATGGCTGCCATCAGTGCTGAGGCCAGAGCCTGAAATGCTCTCTGTTGGGCTGCCTGCCCAGAATGAATGCCCTCCAGGTATGCATTTGTTTGTTGCAAATGCCTCTCAACACCCTGGATGGCATTCAAAATGGTAGATTGCCCAACAGTGAGGGATCTCAGGAGGTCAATAGCCTCCTCACTGAGGGGAGCATGGCTGACTGGGGCAAGGCCTGAGGTGCCTGGTGTGAAGGAGATGCCCACCCTCCTGGGTGAGCGGGTACGGGACACAGGCTGAGGGGCTTCTGGGAGGGTGGCGCTGGTAGGGGGGGTGGCAGCTGTACCTGTTGTTGCGGTGGGCAAAGAGGTACCCGCCACCGCAAGATAGCTCCCATCAGAGGAGGAGTCGCTGTCACTGGTGTATGCTCCTGTCCCCGTCATGGAGCTCCCCTCGCCCTCCCTCCCACTGGTGGCTTCACCCTCCTGGGCCAAGTGGGTTGCAGCTCTCTCATGCTCCGGTGCCAATGCTCCTCCACCTGATGATGCTATTGCACACAAGACCAAGGAGACAAAACAAAAAGGGGGGGGGGAAGACAGAAGAAAAACATGTCCAGTGCATGCAACACCACTACCGTTGGCGGGCACAACACACAGGGAGCAGCCCTCAGCACTACGCCATGCACTAACAGTTCCTACCAAATTAACAAGCCCATGGGGTACGAGGCCTAAGCCCAATTGCTGCACAACTGGAAGTCACAGGAGCCTGACTAGGTGTAGATGGCTCTTACCACTAGTGGGGCTGGGGTGCCACAGAGCCTGCCTCACAAGGGACCTTGCCTACCAAGTTTGCCCTGGCCTAGTGGAACCCACTGCCCACCTCCCCACCCAGACACCTCGTAATGCACGCAGAGTCAGCTGAATGAGAGTGTACTCACCCCCTTGCGGCTGCTGTGATGCCCTCAAGCTCCCATCCAACTCCATATAGGCCACCGCCAGGATCAAGTACATCAGGGGGGGTCATGGTGCGACGGGCACCCCTTCCACATTGGGAGGCCATCCCCAGCTGGTCTTCCGCCATCTTCTTGCTCCGGCGGCACAGGTCCTCCCATCTTTTACGGCAGTGGGTGCTCAGTCTGTGGTAGATCCCCAGGGTCCAGACATCCTTGGCGATGGCACGCCAAATACCCGTTCTTCTGGTGTGCGCTGACCTAGAGGAATGGTACAGGAGGAAAGGAAATTACTCACCCATCTGGACCATCATACTGATTGCCCACCAGTTCCCACCCATGCCCTGATGCACATAGACTCACCATCCGCACATGTAGGCCTCAGCCCCCCCCCATTTATCTTCCATCCACACCACTCAAAACAGGCATTGCCCACGCAGCATGCTCACAGTGTACTCACCTGTTTGTCTGGAGAACCGTACAGTTGCGTATACCGGGGGAGGACCCCATCCACTAGTTTCTCCAACTCCTTCGAAGTGAAGGTAGGGGCCTTTCCCCAGACACTGTAGCCATTGTCGCTTCCAGACACAGGTCACAGCAGCACTTGCAGTGTAGGTCCTCTCTTGTTGAAGGTCAGGTATCAAATGAGTGAACAGACAGAAAATGGCGGTCACGTCCGCGGTGGTGCCTTCCGTCACCACCGGCGTACATCGTCATTGGCTCCTGGGACCCATAAGGCCCAATGTTAACCAATGCAGAATTGCGCCGCGGTCTTCGACCGCCCACCCCAACAGTGTACAATGCCAGTGCAGTTACCTCATTTCCCCTTGTCCCACCTTACAGGTCAGGCAGCCGCCATTTCAAGGGGCCACATGGGATGGATAAAAACGGAGTCACACCTATCTAGGCCGGGAATGCAGACAGATACCGGCACATTACGAATTACCAACGTTTCAGCAAATAACACATTGTGGTACCTCAGTGTTGGATGGCTCTCTTCTTGCTGTTCTTCTCCATAGGGCACGTCTGCGGGGGCAGGTGATGAGATGGCGGCACCCTCCGGTGTACAGACCCCTGATGGACCTGTCGACAATGGGAGAGAGACACATCATAATCACATACAGACTTGATTGTGCAACAATCCTGGAACTGTGTGCCCAGTTGGAGCCAGACCTGATTTCAGCTATCCGCCATCCCACAGGAATCCCCCCTCTAGTGCAGGTTCTGTCTGTACTTCATTTCCTGGCCAGTGGGTCTTTTCAAACAACAGTGGCCATGGCATCAGGGATGTCCCAGCCAATGTTCTCTAACGTGTTGTCCAGAGTGTTAGCTGCCCTGCTGAAACACATGCGCAGCTACAACGTTTTCCCTCAGGTGGAGTATTTGCCCACAGTGAAAAGTGACTTCTATGCCCTGGGACATATCCCCAACATCATTGGTGCCATTAATGGTACACATGTGGCATTTGTACCCCCCGCAGGAAGCTACCATTCGATGAATGTGCAGATGGTGTGTTTGGCAGACCAGTACATCTCCCATGTCAATGCCAAGTATCCTGGCTCAGTGCATGACGCTTACATTTTGAGGAATAGCAGCATCCCTTAAGTGATGGGGCAACTCCAGAGGCACCGTGTGTGGCTAATAGATGAGGCCAAGGTCCCAACACAGTTGACATAGGTGTCTGGCTATGGGGTTGTCCCTAAGGGTTAGTGTGTGTCTAACAGTTGTCCCTCGACATTTGCAGGTGACTCTGGTTACACCAACCTGTCATGGCTACGGACCCCAGTGAGGAATCCCAGGACAAGGGCAGAGGAACGCTACAATGTGGCACATGGGCGGTCTAGGAGGATTATAGAACGCACCTTCGGCCTCCTAAAGGCCAGATTCCGGTGCCTCCATCTGACAGGTAGCTCCCTATACTACTCACCGAAGAAGGTGTGCCAAATAATCGTGGCCTGGTGTATGCTGCACAACCTGGCTTTGCGAAGCCAGGTGCCTTTTCTGCAGGAGGATGGGCCAGATGGTGGTCTTGTGGCAGCTGTGGAGCCTGTGGACAGTGAAGAAGAGGAGGCAGAAGAAGAAGATGTCGACAACCAAAACAACATCATCATGCAATACTTCCATTGAGACACAGGTAAGAAGATATAACTGCTTCCCACATCTCATACTATTGTTGGAGCTAGCATAAGTCTGTCATTTTCACTCAGTGTATGGACACTGACTTGTTACTTTGGCTTTCCATTTCACAGATCTGGGTCCCACTTTGTGCCCGCTGCTATGTTTACTGCTGGCCTACAGCTGTGTTACATTGGTATGTGAACAAGTACATTGACATTGCTATATTCCAGAGATATTGCAATTACACATTTGTGAAAACACAGACTGACTTCAGATTGTTTTGTGATTGAAGTGCGTTTCTGTGCAAATAAGTGGAGGGGGTTGTAAAATGGGCTGGGGTGATGGTGGAGGAATGTCTATGGCAGAGTCAAGTCTATTTGTTTTACAGGTGCACTGTCCAATGGGGCATAGGAAGTGGAGCAATGGCAGGGTGACAAAGTGGGACAGAAGGGTGACATTCAGGGGTGTCTTATTTCCTGGCGGGGGTCTTGGCAATGTTCTCTGTCTTGTTCCTGGATCTCAGGGACCGTTTGTGGGGTGGTTCTCAATCTGCAGGGGGTGGGTTGCTGGTGTCGTGGTCCTGTGGTGGTGGCCTGTTATTCCTGTGGCGGTGCCTCCTGTCCACTAGCGTCGGCGGAGGTGGAGGGCTGTTTATTGTCCAGGCTAGTGTCAGGAGCCCGTTGGTGTGCCACTGTGTCCCTCCTGGTGTTGAGAAGGTCTGCCAGCACCCCTGCAATGTTGACCAGGGTGGTGTTGATGGACTTCCAGACCTCCCTGATCCCCAGGTAGTGTTCCTTCTGCAGCCGCTGGGTCTCCTGAAATTTGGCCAGTACCGTGCCCATGGTTTCCTGGGAATGGTGGTAAGCTCCCATGATGTTGGAGAGTGCCTCGTGGAGAGTGGATTCCCTGGGCCTGTCCTCCCCCTGTCGCACAGCAGTCCTCCCAGCTTCCATGTTATCCTGTGCCTCTAGTCTGCTGAACCGTGTGCCCACTGCCACTGCCCCCAGGTCCCTGATCATCCTGTGTTAGTGGGGTTGCCTGGGTTCCCGGTAGTGGTGGACACACTGCTGATTGACGTGTCCTGTGGACAGAGGGATGGGCCCACTGGGTGGGTGCTGTGGTGGTGTTTCCTGAGGGGGGAGGTTCAGTGGTGGTTTGTAAATGTGTCAGGGGAACCGACTGTCCTGAGGTCCCTGATGGGCCGGGCTGGTCATCTTGATCCAGGCATGCAGAGCTGCTGTCATCACTGTGGGCCTCTTCTGTGGGGGGACTGGATATGTCTGGCACCTCCTGTCCGGTGACGTTGGGTAGGGGTCCTGTTGGGGTGTAAATGCATAGTTATTGTATCTGTGTATACCATCTTGTGCAATTGGTGAGTGACCCTCTACTCCTGTGCTTGCATTGTTGCCGTGGCCCTTGTGTGATTGGTGCTTTTGGGGCATGAGTGAGCCTCTCTACTGGACATGCTTTGGTGATAGGTGTCCACGCATTGGTGTTACATGCAGGGCTTGGTTTTGGGATGTGTGGGTTGTGTTAGTGGGGCATCTGTGGGTTGTTGGGTTGATGGGTGTGAGGGTGGGGGTATGTGATGGCATGTAGGTGGGGTGGGGGGATAAAGTAGTAAAGATATGACTTACCAGGATCTAGTCCTCCTGTTACTCCTGCGAGGCCCTCAGGATGCATGATCGCCAAGACTTGCTCCTCCCATGTTGTTAGTTGTGGGGGACGAGATGGGGGTCCACCGCCAGTCCTCTGTACAGCAAGATCCGTATAAGGACAAGTTTAGGTGCTATAAGAAGAAGGAATCCCAAACCTGGTTGGAATGTGTTGGTTCATTTTGCAGGTCACTGGATGGTTGGGTGAAGGGCAGTAAGGTAACAACGTATGAGTGGCTTTACAATTTGATTGCATGGGAGCACTTGTACAGTTTATGTTTTCCATAGCTGCACCAGCATCTAATTGACAGACTGACCCCAGGAAGCTTGCACAGGAAGAGGACCATTGGGAGAGCACCAGGGTCCAAAAGAGGAAGGGGGGAGACCATGCCCAGGGTGGGCAGGATCCCCGCCAGAAGAAGTGGGAGGGGGGTAAGGACAAACAGGGGGAGTTCTCTAACTCTAGTCAGGGCAATGGAGATACCCACTTAAGATACCCTTGCTCACCCCCTTGGTAGCTTGCCACAAGCAGTCAGGCTTATCTCAAAGACAATGTGTAAAGGATTTGTACCAACACAGACAGTAATAGAGAAAAACCACCAAAAAAAACACCAAGTTAGAAAAATAGCCGATACCTATCAGAGTAAAACAAGACCAAAATGATAACAATCCAACAAGCAAAGTTATGAATTTTTAAACATTAAACTTCAATATAGTGCTTATTAACACAAATGCTTCAAATTGGTGATATCACGGTGTTGTGACGGAGTCATTCGCAACAATCCAATGCTAATGGTGCCGGTCACAGAGTCACACGGACCCCTGGTACAGTACCTTGTGAAAATGAGGAAAGAAGCTAGTGCACGGAGTAGGGGATCAAGGCGTCACTGGATCTGGTGTGGCATCGGTTCGGGTCCTGCAAGGCATTGGTGCAAGGCGTTGGGTCCTTGCTGTGGAGGTCAGGCGGCATCGGGCAAAGCGTTGGAACAGTACACTTTCAGCGGTCACAGCGTGGTGTGGAGCAGTCGGGTGTCACGGACATCTGTGACACAGTACTTCCGGACTCCACGGAGTCATGGACTTCCACAAGGATGCGGTGACGTCAAGTCTGCAGGGTTGTCGCACTCCAGTGAGGTCCACGGCTTCAGTTGCAGGTGGTATCATAGAATCAGGCAGCGATGTCAGTCCAGAGTTATCCGAAGTCAGTGCACTTGGTTCTTCTTGGTTTTTCACCAGCTTCTCCTTTCAAGAAGCCAGGGACTGGATTAGGCACCCCTTAGCAGGGTAGGAGTCTCAGCAGAGAGTCAAGGTGCTGGTAGAGGAAGTCTCTGATGGTCCTGAGACTTCAGAACAGGGGTCAAGTTCAGTACAAGCCCTTGGAGACACCTCTCAAGCAGGAATGCACAACAAAATACAGTCTTTGTCCCCTTTTACAAGCAGAAGCAGCAACTGCAGGATAGCCCAACAAAGCAAAGTCACAGGCAAGGGCAGCACTTCTCCTTCAGCTCTTCAGCTCTTCTCCTGGCAGAGGTTCCTTTTGAATCCTTAGAGTAATCAGAGGTCTGGGGTTTTGGGCCTAATACTTAAACCCCTTTCTGCCTTTGAAGTTACCCAACTTCAAAGAAAAGTCTCTTTTGTTTACAGGGTCCTGCCTTGCTCCAGAAACACACCAGGGGGTTGGAAACTGCTTTGTGTGAAGGCAGGCACAGCCCTTTCAGGTGTAAGTGACCACTCCTCCCTCCATTCTAGCTAAGATGCCCCATCAGAATATGTAGGCTACCACCCGGCTCCCTTTGTGTCACTGTCTAGTGGAGTTGCACAAACATCCCAACTGTCAGTCTGGCCAAGACAATAAATCCACAAACAGGCACATAATGGTTTAAGCAAGAAAATGCCCACTTTCTAAAAGTTGCATTTTCAAACTAACAATCTAAAAACCACCTTAACTAAAATATGTATTCTTTAAATTGGGAGTTCAGAGACCACAAACTCCATATTTCTACTTGTTCTCAAAGGGAAACTACACTTTAAGGGTAATTTAAAGGCATCTCCCATGTTAACTTATGAGAGACAGGCCTTTCAACAGTGAAAACCGAATTTGGAATTATTTCACTGTCAGGGCATGTAAAACACATCAACAACACATCCTACCTTTAACATACACTGTACCCTGCTTATGGGACCATCTAGGGCCTACCTTAGGGGTGCCTTACATGTATAAAAAGGAAAGGTTTGGGCCTGGCAAGTGGGTACACTTTCCAAGTCGAATTGGCAGTTTAAAAACTGCACTCACAGACACTGCAGTGTTTACATGGCTACTAATGTGGGTGCCACAACCAGTGCTGCAGGCCCACTAGTAACATTTGATTTACGGGCCCTGTGCACCTCTAGTGCACTTTACTAGGGACATCCTAGTAAATCAAACATGCCAACTATGGAAAAGTCAATTACACATACAATTTCAAATAGGGAGCACTTGCACTTTAGCACTGGTTGGCAGTGTTGAAGTGCCCAGAGTAACAAAAACAGCAACAAAAAAAGTCCAGCACACAGCAACAACCTGGGAAGTAGAGGCAAAAGGTTAGGGGAGACCACACCAAGGATGCCAGGTCTAACAATATGGAAAACAGCTTCCTGGTATGGCTCTGAGGGTCAGGGTGCCAAGACATAAAATGTGCCTCATAGCTGGGCTGTAAGCCCATCACTCAAGGATTCCACCCAGACCAACTCATGTAAAATGTTGATAATGGGCAAGAGATTATTTAGACAGGTCTATGACTTTTAATGCTCCAACCAGAACCACGAATAGGAGTGTGAGGACATCTGTTTATTACATGGTATAGTTGTGAGACCTTACTGAGTTTTAAACTCACAACTTCTACTTGATCCAGTCAGATTTGGGTGAAAAACCTTAGCTCCACTTCAAAGGAACAAGTGTAAAATATTTAGAAGTACTAAATTAGTTGAATAGGAAACTGGATACAACAAAAATCCAACACCTATTTATGAAAATAGGTTACATTTATATAGTTAAATAAACTTCCCAATGAGACAAATCCACCTGCGGATTCTGGAGATGTGAATTGTTAAAGGAACAATAATCACTGCTTTTCATTCAACACAATACATCATTGTAATGGGCTGCACCCGCTGTAAAACGTTGGAAACTTATCAAACTTTTCTTTTTTGTGTATCAACTTTGTTTATTGGTATAAATTAAGGAGTGGTCCTGATGCAAGGGATACAGGATGCTGAAGGTGCTTAAGGATGCCCACAGTGGTCAATGGCCCTCGAAGGCTGGATGAACTTCATCCACAACACCATTTACCACTGGCCTACTGTTGTCTGCAAACAGTCAACCCTTTAACCGATGATGACTTCCATCTTGAAAGGCCAAACTGCCAGACTCAGGTACACCATTTAGGGGTCATACCCTTGTCTCCCTGGCTGCACGTTGGGGGTCAGCAGGCAGACATTCTTAGCAATTAAAGCGCCAAGGCAGGCTACTTCAGCTTTTGAGGAGTGTAGCTGTGACAGGAGGTCTTGGAGTCACTTCTGCCTGAGGCTAAGGATGGCTTTTTCTTTCAGCAGGGCACCATAGGCACAGTCCTCTCCTTGTTAGACCATGAAACAGCAGGTGCAGTCCAGTCTTAGTGCAACCTCTCTTTGCTGGGTCAGGAGAACACCAAGGCAGTTCAGTACAGACGTGATCTGAGGTCTGGGTGTCACTTGTATGCCAAGTTAGCACCACAAGGGATGTAGTGACTACTAGCCATGGGCTATCAGGTCCCCTCCGGCCTGATGACGACATTCTGTGAAAGTTGTCATGTAGATCTCCCAGAATGCACAATTCTACTCACTCCGAACAGGGCAGAACTCTTCAATGTTGTGTAGGTTTCCATAGCTCACACGGAAGTTGTGGCTACCTGGGGCTACATACCCACAGAAAAAGTGGTTTGACAATGGCTTCAACTCATCTTTCCTTGATGTCAACCTGTCTGCAGTGATAAAAGAGCAGCCCACTTCATGTGTGTCTACATTTGACCTTCGAAGGAAACTTTTTGAGCTCCCCAACCTACTTGGCCTTCTTTCCAGGGTGAAGTCACACCTCTCCTAATGAAAGGCCCTTTGTTTTCCTTCCTGAGAGTCATTCACACCTCCTCTCAGGAGAGCAGAACGCTGTCTCGTGTACATCAATAGGTGACTAGAAAGCTTTGGCAACAAAATGGCTACATAATTGTGCAAAAGTTACAGGTTTAATGCAATGTTTCTTTTGATACATCGAAGTATAATATTTAGTAGTACAATCTAGAAGTTAACATTGCTGAGTTGTCTGCATGTAACCGTGTGCTCGCCAATAGGGCTACTAGCCTTTTTACAGTAAAAATTACAAATGCAGGGGTATTTACAGTTGGGACATGATGACCGGCTTTTAAAACAATGCATGCTGTTTTAAGGGCTCAGCAATCCTGCATTAAGGGTGACATATAAATATTAAAAAGGAAAGTTCGGGCTTTACTATAGTGCAAGTTGAGTTAGCGGTTGAAAACTACTCTGCCAGCCAGCAATGGCAGGCCTTAAAAATGACGGAAAAAATGTTAATTTCATTGTGCCATTTTTTCGTGCCTCCCTGCATCGGAGCGCCCCCCTTGCATACATTATGCCTGCGCAGGCACAATGTGGTGCAAGGGTTTACAAAATAGTGCAATGCATGCATTGCGCCAGTTTATAAATACAGAGCAGAACAAAGGCCACCTTAACGCCACCTTAGTGTAAAAAAACATGACACTGGAGTGGCACAAGGTAGTGCCAGGGGCCTATAAGTAGGCCCCTTACTTTTTAAGGGCCAGAGGACTTGAACTGGGTACTGCTTACAC
The DNA here is from genome assembly GCF_031143425.1 of Pleurodeles waltl. Taxonomy (NCBI): domain Eukaryota; kingdom Metazoa; phylum Chordata; class Amphibia; order Caudata; family Salamandridae; genus Pleurodeles; species Pleurodeles waltl. The sequence goes on along the minus strand of NC_090441.1, from coordinate 144,866,562 downwards.
AGCCTCAGTGCACTTTCAGAGACCAAAAACCAGCAGCATCAGTCCAAAATGTTTGGAAGTGAACATGCAAAAAGGGGCATTTCATTACAAGGAGTATGGGTGAAGGCCATGCATGGAGGATGGCAGTGTTGTGTGCCATTATGGAGAGGTGGACAGATACAACAGTACCTGTTCAACCCCGTTCAGAAAGACTAGGTAGTGGACATCTGTGGATGGGATCCTCCCTTTGCATGTCTTGAGGGGGCACCCTGCTATTTTATCTCTAGGCTGGTTTAGATAGATACAGTGAAATTATAGGGGAGTCAATAGTGGTCAACCAGCCTTGTTGAATGAGCTCACAACCCCATGCCTTTTTGCAAGAAGGTCTCTGTAACTTGAAGATTTGATACAAGAGCCCTAAAATCATTGGTAATGGCAGATATATGTTTCCTGTGTGAAGTTGCAGTCTGAATTTAAACATATGTAACCTGAGGCATTACTTTTGGTCCAAAGCTTGAAAGCACGATTTGTGCCAAATCAACAAAGGCTCAACCTGCTAAACTCAAACTGCAAAATGTAGCCTGTCTCCCAAATCCACATGGAAAAGTCGTCATGAGAAGAAGTCATTTTCTATTACCTCTCACCACTAGATTGTTAAAAAAAAAGTCCACAAAATATGTTCACACCTGTTGTGTAGCCATTTTAGTTATAGCTCCAGGCACGTTATTTTAGCATACTAGGCCTGCCACTGTGCACTTTAATCTATATATATTTCATTGAGCTTAATTTTATTATTCTTACAATAGCCAATTTTGCCATCTTGTTTTATTTCTCACTAACTGTTTTTTCATAGACTAGCACTCCGTTCTCAAAGAAGACAATTGTGCTTTGTTCAAGGCTGTAGTAAGATAGGTTGCTGGTGAACGTGGTAAACGTTTTGTCTCTGGTATTCATAGACAAACACACATCCTTATGTAGGGACATTTTCCCTTACACGTTAGAGGGAGATTCCAGCCAGAGAGCTATGACTGTATGCTGATTGCTGAACGCTTCGCTACAGCTGCTTATGCAGACTTCAGGCCTTTGCTCAGGTATGGGGGATGATGTCTTCCCAGGGGAACCTGAAGGGCAGAACTAGAGCTTAACATGCTGTGTTTTATATTAGCCTAGGTAGGAATTAGTCTATTGACTTTAGTGACAATATGGTAGCATTATTCCTATGCTTTACTCTCCTTGTCACAATTTTAATCTTGTCATGCTGTATCGTCCTGGTTGTTGCAGCCCATGCGTGCTATCTAAGATGCAGTCACTTCATTAAAACCTTATTGAAACATATACTGCCTCTGCTTGTCATTGTGTATGTGAGACTAATGTAACTGAAAGGAACGCATGAGACCTGAGTGACCTCGATTTCCCTGAGAAATCAATTATGTCATGCGCTCGGCTGCCCAATCATCCCTGCCCTTGGGTGGAGATGAGGCACTGCTAGTTAGCCGGAGCAAAACCCAGATTGGGGGGACAGAGGTCACCTGTAGTGGGTCAGACTCAGTCTCCCACACTGCAGGTGATTCTGCAGCTCAAAATCCAGTGGTCTCACTAGAATAACGAGAGCCTACGCAGACAGAATTGTTCTATTGTTGCTCTTTAGATGTCTAATGTTGATACTGCAACACTAGCTTTTCATACCCCATTCGAAGTGCAACCAATTTGGTGAACGATGCCACCAGCAACCATGGCTCACACTCCTCAACTCCACTTTCATACCGCATTCTGGTAACTAGATCATCGGTTGTTAATAAAAGCACTTGATGTGAACCTGATGCATAAAATCAACAATTTCTCAGTCAGCCCTTTTACTGATTGTCTCCTTCAGAATCATCGACATTTTCTCTCTCCTTGTAAATATGTCGCCTCTGGTGAGTGTTCCTTCAAAATAAAATGAAGTAAAGTAACGAAAAGTTAAATTATTTGCAGCACAGTATGTGTGTGTAATTACTCAGAGAGGTTATAAAGTGATGGAATGAAATCTTACCAGTATGTATTACCAGTGATGAAGAAACACTGGCTAAGGCAATTCATTATTTTACCTTGTGTGAATGATTTTGTTAAATAGTTTGTTTTCATTTCATGTAAATTACTGAAAACGTTATGCATCTATTATGTAGGCTTTTCACATAAATTAGTATCTTTAGGACACCATTCTGCAGGCCTTTACTTTTACAAATTGATATCTGATATGTCTGTCATGAGCAAGGTGTGAATCCTAAAAAGTAGAAAGGCTAGGAAGACCATTAAATATGCCTGGGGCTTGGGGTCAGAGAAGATGGAGGTCGTAAACACGCTGGAAAAAGAACATAATGAACATTGCTCCCCTGAGGCCTTCACATGCCATTGGGTTGCGAGCATTCTTTAATGCAACGGGCGGAGACATTTTATTCCTCTTCTATTTTTAAGGTGAAAGTTCATCCGACTCTATTATTTGCCATTGAATCAATTAATGTGACAAAGTGGGATTTTCTAGAGAAATTGGAAGGGCAAATATTATGTAAAAATTTTAATTTTAATTTGTCTGTTTCACCCCCGTAATAAGACTGGGGTTTGGTTTGGCTTGGCTGAGTGCATGATCGTGTGGGGCTTTCACCTTAAGAATATTAAAAAGGATTCTATGAGGGGCTTTATGAATCTTGAAATGTTTTGCTCAGAGCTCGGGAAATATAAATTTTCCCTGGACTTTGCCCTGGCTCTAAACCATTTTGAACTGCAGGAAGCAGCACAGGCATCTCTCTCATTTTCAAAGCAATTTAAAGGATGCCTCAAATATTACTAGTTAACACTTATGTACTGAGGCCCAGACTTAAAAGAAAATGACGGAGCACGACGCTGCGCCAAAATTGGCAGCGCCATGCTCCTTCATTTTCATAATACAGAAATGTGCTCTATGTAATAGAATACGGTGCACTCCTGTGCTGTCTTGTGCGCCAGTATTACATTTGCTGCCATGCCCCAATGCAGCCACCCTTGTGCCATGGTGCAAGGATGGCTGCGTTGAGGGGGAGATTGTTTTTGTGTAGGAAGTGACACCTTCCTACACAAAAACAATCTTAATGGCAATTTGGTCTTTCTATGTGTGCTGCAGAATGCTGCACACATAGAAAGAGCAAAAAACGAGGAGAAATAAAAGCATTTCTCCTTGTTGCGCCATGCTAACGCCACCCCTGGGGTGGCGTTAGATTGTGGCGCTGCCTCAGGTTTACTAAAACTCGCAAAGTGTCAAAATGCAATGGGTGTTGCTGTGGCACGCCCACAGCAACACCCGTTGCACACCCCTTCCATGCAAAGTGCTGCGTGTGAAGGAGCTGTATTTACAAGGTGGCGTTAAGACAAAAAAGTGGCTTAATGCCTCCTTGTAAATACAGCGAAGGGCATAGCGCCACCGGAGCATCACGAAAAGTGACACTCTGGTGGCACTAGGAGCTCTTAAATATGCCCCTGTATGTCAAAGAAAATGCTGGAGGTGGTGATTTCTTCCTGTCACCCCAGTACATGACCTAGAACTTGAAACATGGTCTTCGCCATTGCTGGACACTATTTCGAATGCACTCGCTTCTGCTAAATGCACTAACAGCAAAATAGACCTCTTCTGAAAAATCACGGAAAGATTGTAACCTGTGTAACATGGGGATCCAGGATCTCAATCATACGCTCTTTGTCTGTCCCACATTGAACCGTCTGAACCGCCAATTTCTAAGGCCAATTTTTTAAAGAATAATATTAAATCATCTGCGGCGGTAATTTGCACAAAGGTTTTTACATTTTTTAAAGGCTTCATGAATGTTTACTAATAAGCATTATGGTGTGCTGCAGCGGCACAAGAAATACTTAATCATCCAGAAATGGAAGTCATTTGCACAAAAGTTTTAAAAGTTTTCATGAATTTACATAATTTTGAATTCAGGTTGGTGCTACGTGAAAATGAGATTATGTGTGCAAATGTTCTTAATTTTTTTTTATGTTCAGTGTTAATGTGTTTCACATTCATTGTCATGTCTTGTTTTTATGTGGACCTCTTTGGAGCTCCAAAACATAAAGAATTAAATTGAATTGATGTGTCTGTCAAATTTGTTCAATGGAAACAACCCTCGAGTACAACTCCAAGAACACCATAGGTTCTCACATGAAAGCCCAGGTCTGAAACAAATGTTCCAAAGACATGGAGCTAGATGGGAGCCCTACTTATAATTCTGAAAACTATGGGTGTAAAATGCAGAAGAATTGTGGTAATTATTGCACCTGGTAAGTACTGATACCCTAGGTCAGTGGCATGAGGAACCCCCACTTTAGCAGCTAAACTAGAGTTTGCCATCAGTCTCGGTGCCCTCTGTGCAGGTACATACAAACATCGTTGTTTTATTTGTTTAGTACTGGTATCTTTGGCCTGCATATCTGAAAACAAAAGCCCATATAAACATTTAAAGGGAATACCAGAGCAGGGCTGAGAGGTGCGGTCATGGAGAAAGGCAGAGAGCAAAAAAGATTGTTTTTGACGCAAAAGGTTAGATAGAAAATTTTAGGCGAGATTAGAATTAAATATCAGTAGATAAAAATGTGAACTGAGGAAGACGGGAACAAAGGTAGGAAGAAAGGGAAGAAAGGACAAAAGCAATAAACGAAGAAAGAAAAAGTTAAAGCAATAGTGAAAGTAAGAAATGGTGAAAATAATTTTGAAAGGAACACTGCAAAGATTCGTTCGATGGAAGGGTAAAAAGAAGGCTGTGGATGGTTGGAAGTGAAGCAGTGGGTGGATGAAATGTACAAAATAATGGAATATGGGAAGAACCAATTGTTGAAAGGGCATACAGAAGGAAGGATAAAAGGATGAATGGTTGGGAAAGTTAAATGATAGATGGTTAATGGGTGAATGAATAGATGCACATGTGAGAAGAATGGTTAGTGGATATTTAGCATGGTGAACGAGTGGATGGTAATGAATGAATGATATGAGGATGGAGGATAGAAAGGTGGATGTGTGGGTGAAAAGAGAAATGAATAACTAGAAAGATGGGTGCTTGGAATGGTCAGTGGGTGAATGATAGATGACTGGATGGTATGATAAAAGGGTGGGTGTTATGTAATTGTTGTTATCTCAAGCTTAGAACACAATATACACCATAACATCCCCTGCTGCTAGGTTAACAGCTCAGAATGACTAATGGTCTTAATGTTTTTCCAGAATGAGAGATGAGAGGAAGTCATACTTAAGTGATACTTCCCCTAAGTGCTCCGGGCTGCCTTTCCACCTAAGATAGTGAGAAAGGTGAAAAGAAGGAAGGATAGAAGGGTGAAAGGATTGATGAATGGGTGGTTGAATGAAAAAGGGGGGAAGATGATTGTGTAGCAGAGAGGATATAGGTTCAAGGGAACTACTCTAGGAAAGGTTGGGCTTACTTGTTTCACTCTTTATGTTTCCTTAAAGATTTGGTTCAAACTGTGTGGTGTAAGAAAATGGCTTTTTGATTGAGGGGAGTGAAAAATACTTGTTAGGGTGAACCACAACAGTCACTAAATTAACCTTTTAGGCCTGGCATCCTTGGCGTAGTCTCCCCGGTCAGTTGGCTTCTCCTTCCAATGTTTTGACTGTGCGTTGGACTTTGTTTTTGCTGGTTTGTTTGATACTCGGGGCACCTTACCACTGCTGACCAGTGCTAAAGTGCAGGTGCTCTCTGTGTAAACTGTATGCGTAATTGGATTTTACATGACTGCCACATTTGATTTACCAGTAAGTCTCTAGTAAAGTGCACTAGAGATGCCCAGGACCTGTAAATCAAATGCTAACAGTGGGCTTGCAGCACTGATTGTACCACCCACATTAATAGCCCTGTAAACATGGCTCAGACCTGCCACTGCAGTGTATGTGCGTGCAGTTTTACACTGCCAATTCGACCTAACAAGGGTGCCCACTTGCCAGGCCCAAACCTTCCTTTTTGTATATGTGTAAGGCAGACCTAAGGTAGGCCCTAGGTAGTCCCATGGGCAGTGTGCAGTGTATGTTAAAGGTAGAAAATGTACTGCTATGTTTTACATGTCCTAACACTGAAGTACTGCCAAATTTGATTTTCACTGTTGCAAGACCTATGTCTATCATAGGTTAACACGGGGACTGTCTTTAAATATCTTTTAAGTGTAGTTGCCCATTGGGAGCAGATAGAGATATGGCGTTTGAGTATCAGAGTTCACAATTAAAAAATACCTCTTTTGGTAAAATTGGTTTGAAAATGCCACTTTTAGAAAGTAGGCATTTTCTTGCCTATCCATTCTGTGCCTCTGCCTACCTGTGGAATCCACGTCTGGGTCACACTGACAGTTGGGCTGTTTGTGAAGTCCCTCTAGACAGTGACACAAAGGGAGATGGAGTGTAGCCTGCATATCCTGATGAGTCTCCTGTGCTAGAGTGGGAAGGGAGGAGTTGACACTTACACATGAAAGAGTTGGTCTTGTCCTCACACAATGCAACCTCCCACTCCCTGATGTGTGTCTTGGGCCAGGTCTGGGCATGACAGAATCTTGTCAACAACAGAGACTTTCATTTGAAGGTTGCCTACTTCAAAGGCAGAAAGGGGTATAAGTAGTGGACCCATAACCCCAGATTTTTAAAACAGTTCTGGATTAAGAGGAACCTCTGCCAAGGAGAAGAGCTGAAGAGCTGGAGGAGGAGCACTGCCCCTTTGCTGTGTGTGCTTTGCTGGCCTGGCCTGCAGTTGCTGCTTCTGCCTTAGAGAGGACAAAGATTGGAGTTTGATGTGTATCCTGCTTGTGAAGTTTCTCCAAGGGCTTGGACTGAGTTTGCCTTCTGTTAAGAAGTCTCAGGGGCAGCAAAGACTTCACCTTGTGGGTTCACTTGCTGTGCACTCCAACTTGCCAGGTGGTGCCTATTCCAGTTCTCGGCACCTCTGAGTGAAAGCTGGTTAAAAACCAAGTGCACCAACTTCAGACGATGCCTGGACTGACGTTGCTGCCTGACATTGCAAAGCCACCTGCAACTGAAGTTGTGGACCCCCTTGAGTGCGACGACCCCAACCGACATTACAGGCCTATCGCCACAGCAGCCACTGATGTCCCATGACTTTGTGAGTCCTGAGTGCTGTGTCACCAACGTCCATGACACCCAACTCCGCTGCGGTACCTGTAGCCCTTTCGTGTGACCACGACCCGGTGAGGTCACCCCACCGCACCTTGATCGTCAGGCATCGACCACGCTGGAGCATTAGGAACCACACTTCGTGCCGCTGCTGCCACATCTCCACTGTTCCACAGCAAGGACCCAACGCTTTGCATAGATGCCTCCGCTCCACTGCTCCGCAGCACCAGCTTGTTTCCTCATTTTCACAAGGTACTGTACCTTGGGGTCCGTGTGACTCCGTGACCAGCGCCATTGGAGTTGGATTGTTGGGAAAGACTCCGTCACGATGCAGTGAAACCACCAAATTACAGCATTTGTGTTACTAAGCGCTATTTTGAAGTTCAAACTTTGAAAATGCACAATTTTGCTTGTATATGTTGCACTTTTGTTGTTTTGGTCTTGTTCTAATCAGACAAATATTGGTTATTTTTCTAAACTGGTGTTGAGTACTTTTGTGGTGTTTTCACTGTGTTAATGTATGTGTTGGTACAAATACTATACACATTGTCTCTGAGACAAGCCTGACTGCTTGTGCCAAGCTACCAAGGGGGTGATCAGGGTTCATCCTAGATGTGCATCTCCATTACCCTGACTAGAGTGAGGGTCCCTGCTTGGACAAAGTGCAAACTGACTGCCAACCAGTGACCCCATTTCTAACAAACCTATACTTAACCCTCTCGTTGTTTGGCACAAAAGCAGTCAGGCTTAACTTAGAGGTAAAATGTAAAGTGTTTTGCAGCACACAAACAGTAACATAGTGAAAACACAGCACAAGGAAAATCCAATACCAGTGTAGAGTCACATTTATTAAACAAGATGAGAACAAACAACACAAATCCAATCAGTAGAACTACAGATATACAATTTCATTAAAAAAGTTATGGCACCTAAAAACACAAAGGGGGTCATTCTAACTTTGGCGGGCGGCGGAGGCCGCTCGCCAAAGTTCCCCCGCCAGAATACCGCAGCGCGGTCAAATGACCGCAGCGGTAATTCTGACTTTCCCGCTGGGCGGGCGGGCGACCGCCAAAAGGCCGCCCGCCCGCCCGCCCGCCCAGCGGGAAAGCACCAGCAACGAGGAAGCCGGCTCCGAATGGAGCCGGCGGAGTTGCTGGTGTGCAACGGGTGCAGTTGCACCCGTCGCGATTTTCAGTGTCTGCCATGCAGACACTGAAAATCAATGTGGGGCCCTGTTAGGGGGCCCCTGCAGTGCCCATGCCACTGGCATGGGCACTGCAGGGGCCCCCAGGGGCCCCACGACACCCGTTCCCGCCAGCCTGGTTCTGGCGGTGAAAACCGGCAGAACCAGGCTGGCGGGAAGGGGGTCGGAATCCCCATGGCGGCGCTGCTTGCATCGCCGCTGTGGAGGATTCCCTGGGGCAGCGGGAAACCGGCTGGAAACCGCTGGCTTCCCTTTTCTGACCGCGGCTTCACCGCCGCGGTCAGAATAGCCCCAGAAGCACCGCCAGCCTGTTGGCGGTGCTTCCTCCGTCCCCTACCCTGGCGGTCTCGGACCGCCAGGGTAGGAATGACCCCCAAAGTGCCACTCTCTGTTATCTGGTTGTGCTAGACTGGGGGAAAGACAGTAGTTCAGGCCAACTGTGATAAAGGGCGAGCTGAATACAGGGTCCAGGTTGTTCTGCTGAAAAAGCTAATTTCGAAAAGTCTGGTGTGGTTGATGAGTCTGTGAAGAGCAGGGAGCAGATCACAGATGGTGGTCCATGCACAATGAAGAGCAGGCCTGATCTCACAGATGGTCATCACTGTAGCATGAAGATCTGTTGCTGGAGCTTTGCACTGGTGGTCACCGTGCTGTTGCTGCTGTAGCATGAAGTGCAGATCTTAAGTTGCGAGTCGTGGCTGGTGGTCATTGTAGCTCAAAGAGTCGGGTTCACCAGAGCTTTGTGTTGGTAGATGTGAGCTGCAAGATCTTGGTGTGTACAGTCCTGTTTGCGGTTGCAAAGAGCCCAAAACTTCAGGATTTTTCCTTTCAGATTAGTGCACCCTGATGCCAGACAATGGTCCAGGATCTAGAGAGGCATCTCTTGGGGGGGCAGGTTCTTACTCTAGCAGAGGCCAGCAGGGGTCAGGCATGTCCAGTTTCGGCAGGTCAGCTGGGTAGTTGCAGGGAGTCCTCTAGAGCATGTCCTTGTAGCTCAGAACAGTAGGTCAGCCAACTGATCTTTGGTTTCATTCTAGAAGTCTAGCTTTTTCCTTCAATGCATTTTGCTGCATTTTTCTTGTCAAAACGTGGCTGTGAAAAAAGTTTGGGGTACAATATTTAAGAAGTGCGGTTAACTATCACTTGGGGTACTTTACCATACAAATCCTGGGCATTGAACAAGTTTTAACCCACTTCCACTAAATCAGATAATCACTGTTTTCCGCTAAGTATCTCTCATGCAGAACTGTATTTTTGAATTAAGCCACAAGGGCATCTGAGAAACAATGGCTGCAGCCATCACAGTTATCACATAGACTTTCACTAGTTTAAAAAACATAACTGTGTGAAACGTCCTACAACTCCATCCAGCAATGAAGAAAAAGTACATGTACTGGCAGCAAAAACACTTCCCTACTCACACAGTTGTATTACAAAATAGCCTTTAAATAGATTTTGTGAGTATGAATGTCTTTATATTGCGCGTAAATGTGTTTCTTGTTCAGTGCTGGATGGAAATGTGCAAAGTTTCATAGATTTTATTTTTCAGTGTAACAAAGGCTACATTGTTAGGTGAGGTTTTGCAGAACATCATGGTCAAAACCAGATAAAGGACATTTTTTTTATCAAATGCTTCTAGCTGTGCTGCTATGGCAGATGAACTGTCAAGATGACAGCACCAAAAGAAGCTGACAAATAGTCAACTTCCCGCTTATCTAATGCATTCTTAATGCTTCTCTAATATTCCTATTAAATGCTGATCTCAGGCCATTTTCCACATAACGTGTTAATCACATTAAAAGGTATTTTGATGGGTTATTTCCTGTAATTGGGTGGAAATGCTGGATGTTTCCTGCCTTCGGAGCTCTCCTCAGACAATGATGAACATCATTACTTTGAGACAAAGTGGCCCCTAAAAGCTCATAATTGTTGATTTACACAATAATTGGAAGTTGCCTCGATTTTGCGCTCGTCATCACTTCAAAATAACTACGCATGTCTTAATTAGATTAATCAATATATGTTTTGTCAAGCACTAATCTGCCTAATTAACTCCCTATGTCAGATGGCCCTGGAACTGCGTTTTCATAATGGGCATCGTCGCCAGTAATGTGGCAGAGCACGGATGTGCTTGCTGCATTTATGGACACGTTACAATCCAGCCCTTCAGGATTGTGTTACACCAACTACCATCCCTTTTGCACGAAAGTTCACTTTTTATAGCGATTAGTAAAAAAATGACATTTTCTTTTTCACACCTTTCTTCTGAAGAATGACATTATCAAAAGAATCTAGTACCCCATCTTACTCAATGAATGTGTACAACTTAACACATTTTTGGCTTATGAACATAGATGTATCACAGGTGTATCACTGGGATCAGGGGTACAATCATTCACTTTGCCATTATCAGCCTTCTACCGTCAGCTGTCTGGTTGGAATAAATGGCACTCCTCAATCTGTAGCAGATAAAGGCTATTGTACCATGAGTCTGTTTTTCACCAGTTCCTTTCTTGCTGAGAAAGTAGTGGATTGACCACTCTCGGCCATCAGTTTAGGAGATGCCTGAGTAACTGTCACATGTCGGAGCGACTCCATAAATACACCTATTGGCAAACTTAAACACACCTAAAGTAGATTGTACTCCACTCCAGACAAAAACAGTGAAACACTCCACATCCATAGCGTGACCCAGCAGTCACACAAAAGTCTTGCTTGTTCTTGACTTTATATGGAATCAACCAGGCCTCTACAAACCTATATTTGTAGACCGACAGGAAGTTGATTACTAAGGGCGAGAGCTGTCTCTATCATGCAGTGAGCTGTGGCTGAGCTCCCACAAACGTAATCAATCTAGCACATGAAAGCAGATTTCTTTGAGGCATCCTGGCTTCACTCAAGGGCCAGGCTGGAGAAGGTGATTGTGTAATAGTTAGCAGTATGACAACAACATTCAAGTCAATCAACTAAATTTCCCAATTCTATTCAGACAGAAAGAGTAAAGGATAAGAATACACCAAGGCATTAGTAACACAAATCATTTATGGTGATCAGGAAATATTAATGTTTACAGTAATGGTAAAAACATCCTTAGAAAACAGTGGGTATCTTAAAGGTCAATGTTAGTGTATTCAGCACTGTCAATGGTACCTAAGTGTCTTTTCCGGTCAACTGCAATGGAACATTGATCAGGTAAAGTTGAGTTTTTTGTCCTGGTCTATAGTTCCATGAGGTCAGGCACTTCCATTAGAAGGGTTGCTGAATCTTTGGTCTTTGGTACCGAAAATGCTGAGCAAGATGAACTTCAAAACAACAGAGGTTGAGATGAGTTTGCCACTGGGTATCACATTTTCCTGATTGTGCTCTCTATTTGGGACTTAGTCACTTTATATATCTCAAAAATCTTCAACAAGTCTAGTCTAGAAGCTTCAGCCGAGATGGCATACACTTGGCTGGAAACCTGGCCTCTCCGTTTACACAAAATTCTCAACGTTCATGGAAAAGATCAGGGAAGGATGATTCAAGAAATATTGCAGGTCTAGAGTGCATCTTCTTTGGTTAGCCTGGGTACTTTGTCTCAGTACCTTGTCTGGGCACCTTGTTTCAGTACGTCAAAGTCTCAACTCCACAAAAAAAGCTAAATATACTTCGCCACTACCAGAGTTTGCTAACTTTCAGGAACAATTTCTAGGGTATCAGGCACACACTTCTGTGGAGGTCTGTCTTTAAAACCATTGCATCCAACAAGGTCTCCACCCAAACCTAATCACACCCTGGACCCTTAGTCTTCCTCTAGTCATCTCCATCTGGTGAACATCTAGGAAGTGATCTTGCCAGATTTTTAGGAATGTCTTTCAGCTCTCCATAATTAATTCCTTTAGTTCTTCAGGTGATCTCATCTGATCCTATTCAACATCCAGTAGCATTCCTATTTCCATGTCGTAGCCAACCTGTTCTATTTTACCAACACAGCAGTGATTGGTGAAATCTCTAAGACAATTACTATTGAATTCCTACACTCTGCTTACCCAGATGTCACAGTACCTACTGTGTTGTTTTAATGAATCTTTGTCAGGAAGACCTGTTGTTATTTTTTTCAACATACTTTATTAGACTTTTAAACCTCCCCCATAAACTTTCTCACTCAGTTAGCAGTCAGCCTTTAATTGGTGCCAGGAAATTTAGTGAACATAGATAAACATAAGCAAAGGATGTGGTGCATAATGACAAGTACCAAAGATTTATGACCTCATATAAGTTCAGAAGTGGTCAGGGAGACCCGTGGAATAAATATGGCAATAACTAGGACTCCTTGGATAGGGATTGGCAGGGTGAGTACACAAACTGAATCAATGTCCTTAACTTGAACAGTTTAAAATCATTTGGGTCTTTCTCTCCTTAATATCAGTTATCTTTAGTACAATTGTGTCAGTGCTGCCAGATTCATTCATGCCACTTTATGTGCTTCTTAGAACTAATGTCAGGTAAATAGTAGGGTGAGTTCTGTATGATTTCTAAGATGAATTGCTTTTTAAATATGTTTGTGTTAGAAATGGGGTCTTTGGTTGGCAGTCAGGTTACCCCCTGTCCAAGCAAGGACCCTCACTCTAGTCAGGGTAAGTCACACACAATCCAAATTATCCTGTGCCCACCCTCTGGTAGCTTGGCACTGAGCAGTCAGGCTTAACTTAGAAGGCAATGTGTAAAGTATTTGTGCAATAAATCATACAATAACACAATATAGCACCACAAAAATACACCACACAGTGTTTAGAAAAATATATAATAGTTATCTGAATAAATGCAGGTCAAAAATGATTAAAGGTGAAATAAGCAAATGTAGGGATATTACTGAAAGTGATATCAAGTGTCTTTAGAGTTCAAAGATTACTGTAAAAGCAATAAAAAGTGTCTTAAGTTCTCCTAGAAACAACAGGTGTCTCTTGCAGGGCAACGTACCTGGTTTGCGTTGAAAAATCCTTGCAAGGGACCACAGAGGAGAAGATGCGTGGAAAACAGTGAGTGTGCGTCGGTTTCGCCCCTTCGCACACAGACTTGCGTTCTTATTTTCAACACGGGGGAAGACGTTGCGTCGATTTCCAGCACGCGGACTTGGATCCTCTTCGGGTTGCGGGGTTTTCAGATACCCCGGGGACAATGCATGGAATCCTGGGCTTGTGGAGCGAAGTCATAGCGGCTGCGTCGATTCCGGTAGGCGATGCGTGTAATTTTCTTCTGCACGGCACACGCTGTGTCAATTCCGTCAAGGCGGCGTCGTTCTGAGCCGGCTTGCGTCGATCCAGTAGGGCTGTGCGTTGAAGTTCCGGTCGCATCGCTGGCGCTGCATCGATCTTCTGTTGCAAAGTCTGGCTGCGTCGTTCAGGACTCGGTGTGTGGTGAAATTTTCACTGGGAGCAGGCTGTGAGTCGTTCTTGGCAAGCGGTGCATCGAATTTTCCCCGCCCGGGGATTTCAGCTGCAGGAGAGAAGTCTTTTTGGTCCTGAGACTTCAGGGAACAGGAGGCAAGCTCTCTCCAAGCCCTTGGAGAGCACTTCTGCAGCAAAGCAAGAGAGCAGCAAGACAGCAGGGAAACAGCAAGGCAGCAGTCCTCTTCAGAAAGCAGTCAGGTGAGCCCTTTAGGCAGCCGGGCAGTTCTTCTTGTCAGGGTGCAGGTTCTGGTTTCTGTGGTGGTAGGGCAGAGGCCCTGTTTTCATACCCAAATGTGCCTTTGAAGTGGGGAAGACTTCAAAGAGCGGCTTATAAGTGCACCCGGTCCCCTTTCAGTTCAATCCTGTCTGCCAGGGTCTCAGTAGGGTGTGTGGCAGTCTTTTGTGTGAGAGCAGGCCCTCCACCCTCCCAGCCCAAGAAGACCCATTCAAAATGCAGATGTATGCAAGTGAGGCTGAGTATCCTGTGTTTGGGGTGTGTCTGAGTGAATGCACAAGGAGCTGTCAACTAAGCCCAGCCAGACGTGGATTGTAAGGCACAGAAAGATTTAAATGCAGAGAAATGCTCACTTTATAAACGTGGCATTTCTAAAATAGTAATATTAAATCCAACTTCACCAGTCAGCAGGATTTTATAATACCATTCTGGCCATACTAAATATGCCCTTCCTACGCCTTTCAGATCAGCAGATACCACTCCAACAATGTATGAGAGCAGCCCCAATGTTAGCCTATGAAGGGAGCAGGCCTCACAGTAGTGTAAAAACGAATTTAGGAGTTTTACACTACCAGGACATGTAAACTACACAGGTACATGTCCTGCCTTTTACCCACACAGCACGCTGCCCTAGGGTTACCTAGGGCACCCCTTAGGGGTGACGTATATGTAGAAAAAGGGGAGTTTTAGGCTTGGCAAGTACTTTTAAATGCCAAGTCGAATTGGCAGTGAAACTGCACACACAGGCCTTGCAATGGCAGGCCTTAGACAAGGTTAAGGGGCTACATAAGTGGGTGGCACAATCAGTGCTGCAGGCCCACTAGTAGCATTTAATCTACAAGCCCTGGGCACATATAGTGCATTCTACTAGGGACTTATAAGTAAATTAAATAGTCCAATTGGGTGTGATCCAATGTTATCATGTTTAACCGGAGAGAGCATATGCACTTTAGCACTGGTTAGCAGTGGTTAAGTGCGCAGAGTCTAAAAACCAGCAAAAACAGTGTCCAAAAAGTGGAGGGAGGCAGGCAAAAAGCTAGGGGTGACGACCCTAAGGCTGTCAGGTCTAACAGTTTGGAACTGTTACAGTGAGTTGTTAAAGTTTAAAACGAAATGCAGTAGCACACTAATTCCTAATTTTACACCAACAAAGTTCTCACATTCTTTACACAATAGAAAACCCACGCTGTACCTGACAGTCTATGATAGCAACATTCATTTACTTTATAGGTAAAAAATATGGAAAGCAGACAAACTTTGAAATGCAAAAGATTCATTAGGAACAGGAAGGAGGCATGCTTGTCCCATATCTTAACCACCCTATCAGACATCTGCCTATTTACTGTTCAAAGAGTGCCTCACCCTATTCTTTGTGACACAAATAAAGAAAGAGGTAGAGACTTTTATGTTTAGCAATATATCTTCAGTTCATTAAGTTATTGCCGAAGATGAACTTAAAGCCGAGCTGCCGAGCCTTAGAGAATGATGACACGTTATCACTGACTGCTATGCATTAGAGTCTGAAATTCCTGGTAACACAAAATGATCTGGGACGCTTGATGCTAAATGGGAATTACTGTATGTAAGGAATTGGAGGTATTAGTTGAGGAGGGTAAATACCCACCTCAAACAGTAAGCACACCTTGTCAGGATGAACCACTCATGTCTCTCAATTAACCTGAGGTAATCTCCCTGGTAGATATGCAAAGAGCAGACAGTTCTTACCTAAGAGGCAACTTGTAAAGTATTTATTTAGCATTTCAACAATAATAAAGCTGAAACACAGCACAACAAATATTCCAAACTAATTTAGAAAAATAAAGTAAATTGTAATTAATAAGATTATACCAACAAATATCCAATTGGTAGAAAATGAGTTATGAATTTTTCAAGTTTATGGTTCAAAATAGTGTCAAAAAGCATTACGCGCCTTCCATGGCCATCTAGTTGTGATTGACAAAGACAAGGGTAAGGATTAAGTTTGGCCACAATAGAGTATGAGTGGTTTACAAGGACAAGGTTCGCTCCTGTTAAAATTGTTACTTTTGGTCTGACATGGAAGTCTAAAATCCTTACTGGGGCAAGGTATTAAGCTGCGGCTGAAAAGTGCTCCACATTATCATACAGCTGCTGGATGAGATCCTGGTAAATTAATTGATTATTTTGGCTGGAAATCTCAGAGCGGGAGAAATTGGAATTTTGCTCACAGATAACGTCCCTCACTAGTCAGATACTTTTCACGCCATCTTCCAGTGAAGATTTATACCTACAGACTTAGGCCCTCATTTGGACCTCGGCTGTCTTTTAGCAAGACAGCCGAGGTATCGCCGTGCTGAAGACGGCCAGTGCAGGTGGTTTTCCGCACAGCGTATTATGACTGCTGGCAGCCCTCCGCCCTTTTCTGGACAGAGAGCTGCCAGCAGCCATACTGCCAGTCGGAGGGGAAGTGGAGGCTGCTCCACCTCCACCTCCACGGCATCAGAACACCACCCACCGAATCACGTCCCATGATTCGGCGTGGCAGTGTTCTGGTGATGGAGAGCTGGCAGCGGGGCAGCCCCCATGAATCCCGTTCCCTCTTGGAGGATCACCGGACCAGGTAAGGTGATTGTCCGTTAGGGGAGGGGGGTGGGGGGGTGTTGTGTGTTGTGGGCGTGCATGGGGGTGTGCGTGTGAGTGTGTAGAGGGGGTGTGTGAGTGCAGGTATGCAAGCAGGGGGGTGTTGTGTTTATGGAAAATGTGTGCGTGTATGTCTGTGTGTATGAGTGCGTGTATGTGTGTGTGTATGTGTGCATGTGTATGTAGTTGTTGTGTGTGTGTGCGTGTAGCGGGGGTGTGTGTGTCAATGTTGGTAGGGTGTGGGGGGGGTCCGACCACCTTTGGGGTGGTAGGGGGGTCGTGGGTTTGGGGGGAGGACTCTGGGGAGGGGTAGGGATGTGGGGGAGACCCCCATCAATGCCAGGGAACATATTCCCGGGCACTGATAGTGACTACCACCATGGATTTAGTGGCGGTACAGAACCCCACGAAATCCATGCCGGTATGCGGGATCGTGATACCGCCGGCGGTGTAGTGATGGCCGCTGGGCCGGAGACCGAAGTCTCCAGCCCAGCAGTCGTTACCACCCTGGCGGTTGGAGTGGAGAAGTGGCGGTTTTGCATGGCGGTCACCACCATGCTTGTAATTTCATTTTTTTTACCGTCCGCCTGTTCGCGGTGTTACCACCACTTCTCCACCGACCGCCAGGGTAGTCACTTTTTGGAGCTCAAATTCTTCCAGTCAAGCAAGGCTGCAGGCTTTAGCCGAGATAGCTCAATGGGGCTGAATACCTTCTCCATGATGTCCTGCTGAATCAGATTTGCTGGTGTGGAGAAGACCATAGGCGGAGCAACCTGAATCTTTGGCCAAGTGGCAACGTACCTTTGTCAGATTGGCTTGGCAGGTTGGTCCAGTTCCACCACCGCTTCTCAGAACAAAAACACATTTGAAGTGTCAGATCAAAATTGTAGCTAAAGCCTGCACGACTGCGCTACACGTGACAGGCTTGCTGTCATGTTTTTCCTGTAGGTGTATTAGGTGGCACCATGTACGCACCAGCCTACTGGTGACATTTAACTTACAGGTCCTATGTACACTTAAGTATATTCACTAGGGACTTATATATAAGTTAAAGATGTCAAGTAGGGGTATGTCATTTTCATTATATTGAAAGGGGACAAACAACCTCAACCTCTAGTCAGCAGGGGTAAATGCACAGCCAGCAAAAACAGTCGAGGCAAAAATATGGGGCTATCCCACAATAAAGATGGTCATTTCCAACAGTAGAGAATTATTTGGAGAGTGTACGGGTTGCCATTGTTGAGAAGTCAGCATTTTGTATCTATTGGATGTACATAACATCTTGTATATGATTAATTTCTATTTTCTCTTTTGATTAATCATCACTGTTTCCTTTTATCCCTATGATTTTGTTACTGTACCTGTATCACAAGAAGAAAATAGTCAACTGGGTCCACATATTCTAACTAGGTACAAATTTAATTCCTTCAAAAGAAACCTACTCAGACAAGTCCCCAATTGTAAAGAGAGGTCTGAGTATCTCTGATGAGGCCTGCTTTATAAGCATTTTCATACTGTTTCTTTCCTTTGGTAACAGGGTGAGAAAACATAATGCTACGTCTGTCTTTATGTGACCCAGCAGTCACACTCGTCAACTTTGACATATATTTGATAACTACAGTTCTGGGTGGTTTCTAGCAGAGCCCACTTCTGCGAATTAGTTTCCTTGTGTATCTGAAGGCTTATTGTATCCAGGCATTGCATTAATTATGCAAACATACTGTTGGAAATGGCTTTCTGCAGGGTCACCTCCAAACCTTTTGCCTTTCTCCTTCTCTTTTTCTGACCTCATTTTTGCTGGATTTAGGACTCTGTACGCTTTACCACTGCTAATCAGTGCTAAAGTGCATATGCTCTCTCCTTAAAACATGGTGACATTGGCTTATACCCAATTGGCTTATTTAATTTACTTGTAAGTCCCTATTCAAGGGCAGTACATGTGTCCAGGGCCTGTAAATGAAATGCTACTAGTGGGCTGCAGCACTGGTTGTGCCACCCACATAAGTAGCCCCCTAACCATTTCTCAGGCCTGCCTCTGTAGTGCCTGTCTGTGCAGTTTCACTGCCACTTTAACTTGGCATTTAAAGGTACGTGCCAAGCCTTAAACACCCCTTTTTCTACATATCAGTCACCCCTTAGGTAGGCCCTAGGTAGCCATAGGGCAGGTGCTATGTTTGTAAATGGCAGGGCATGAACATGTGTTTTCCATATGTCCTGGTAGTGTAAAACTCCTAAATTCGTTTTACACTGATGTGAGACCTACTCCTTTCAAAGGACAGCATTAGGGCTACCCCCATGAGTGGTAGATACTGATCTGAAAGGAGTAGAAAGGTCATATTTAGTATGGGCAGAATGGTGATACAAAATCCTGCTTAGTGGTGAAGTTGGAATTTATATTACTATTTTAGAAATGCTACTTTTAGAAAGTGAGCATTTCTCCACACTTAAATCCTTCTGTGCCCTCCAATCCACGTCTGGCTAGGTTTAGTTGACAACTCCCTTGTGTATTCACTCAGACAAACCCCAAACACAGGATGCTCAGTCACACTTGCACACATCTGCATATTGAATGGGTCTTACCGGGCTGGAAGGGTGGAGGGCCTGACACTTACATGTCAAAGGACAGTAGCCTGCCCTCACACAAAGGACTGCCACACCCCCTACTTGAACCCTGGCAGACAGGATGGAACTGAAAGGGGACCTTTTACATCTCTAAGCCACTCTTTGAAGTCTCCCCCACTTCAAAGGCACATTTGGGTATATAATCAGGGTCTTTGACCCAACCAATTTTGACACTTCTGAGGTAGACACTCTAATCCATCAGAACCAGAATCTGCAACCTGCCAAGAAGAACTGCCTGGCTTCCCAGAGGACTCACCTGGCTGCTTTTCTGAGAAGGACTGATGCCTTGCTGTTGCCCTGCTGCCTTGCTGCTCTCTGGTTGTGCTGAGAAGTGCTCTCCAAGGGCTTGGATAGAGATTGCCTCCAGCTCCCTGAAGTCTCAGGACCAAAAAGACTTCATTCCTGCAAGAGAACTCCCTGGGTGGCAAAAATCGACGCACAGCCTGCAAGAAGTGACGCAAAGCCTGAATCGCAGTGAGAAAATCACTGCGCACCGAACCGGAATGATGCAGCCCGACTTCGCAAGGAGAAGATCGACGCAGTGCCACGTAGCGCTTGGAAATTTGACGCACGACCCACTGTGTCGACGCAAAGCAAGCAGGAATGACGCAACCCGACTTCCTGAGAGGAATCGACACAGTGCCTGCCATGCGGTAGAAATTTCCACGCGGCGCCCACCGGATCGACGCAGCCCCTTTGACTTCATCCTGCAAGCGCCAGATTTCAACACATCATCCCGGGGCATCTGAAAACCATGCAACCCCAAGAATAGCCCAGTCTACGTGCCGGAAATCAACGCAAAGCCTGCCCTGCGTGAAAACTCAACGACACATTGTCTGTGTGCGTCGGAAAAATTAACGCATACCTCCCCGTTATCCACACATCTCCTCCTCTGTAGTTACAGTCACTGAAAAGGGTTATTTTGTAGATGAATGGGTTTGGCACCAGCACAGAAAAAGCTGAATTTAACATCAATTCTGGAAAATATTTTTGTGGCACCTGTACTAAAATGCTAAGTTTGTGGCTTAATTAAGAGCTAAATATACAACTGTTTTGTGACTCGCCAATTGGTTTCAAATAGGTCAGTTAATGAAGAAGTGGGATTTTGGTATATTTGAAAGTCATTCACTAATTCAGTTTAGTCGCTAGTATTGATTTGATATTTACGATTGGCAAACAGAAGGTTGAGGCTGTCGCAATTAGCGACTAGTTACAAAAACACCTATTTGCACATACAATTTAACACAAATTAATTTCAGGTGGCAACTGTGTGCATACTATAGAAGCAGGCTCTGAATGCATCAGGGGTTTCCACAATGGGTGCTCTGTATGTGATTGTGAGAATGCTGTGACGACTGGTTGTTCAGCAAATTAGGAGGAGGAGACAAGAGAGGATATTTAGAGCTAGGTTTACTATTTTCCAACAAAAGAGGAAAAAATGTTTAAGGAATGCATGCAAAGAAGTGCAATGATATTAGATTTATTTCAAATGTGGAAACCACATCTTGAAAGGAGTACTCTGCATAGCAATTCAATCACCACTCAAGTGAAGATATTGTGCTTTTTACAGTGTACAGCTCATGGCAGTTACCAGGGTGTGATTACTGTTGCTGGAGGGGTGTCATAAGTTGCACATATTTTTAGGGTTTTTCTAGATGCTATTGTCCAAAATGTCAACTGGTACATTTACCTATCCAAAATTTAAATGTCAAAAATCCTCATTATAGGGTGCATAAATGGAACACAGGTTCCAAGTTGTCTTCCAACCCGTATAGAATACCTGTTTAGGAAGAGAGAAAAATGTATTCCCTCAACCTCCAAGTTGCCTGTGATGCAAAAAACATAATTACTGACATAGTGTAACAATACCCGGGGAGCACCCATGACTCTTACATCTTCAGGCACAGTGCAACACACTGACACCTGGAAAGAGGGAAGTTTGATGGTGGCTATTTATTAGGTAATGTGATACACTATAATGACACATATGATTGTGTTCATCAAATGCAAATTTTAAGCATGCTCACACTTATGTTTTTAGTTCCAGGTGACACTGCATATGCCTTATGGGATTGGATACTGACACTACGATTAGCCCCAGCAAAACCAAAGTGAAAGGTGATACAATATTGCTCCTCAACATACCAAGACTGTGATTGAGTGCACATTTGCAATGCCCAAATCTAGATTTTGGTGCTTTTCTAAAAAAAGGCCCATGCGACAGCCTACAAAATCGTGTTAACATGTGCCATATTGTATAACATAGGTACCAGAAGAGGAGTACCAATCGCTATGAGTGACACTGATTCTGCAGATGAGGATCCTGAGGCACCCCTTCTGCAGCCTTGAGACCAGAGTACCTCAGTGGAGGTAAGACACCAATAGAACCATATTCCCCCAAAACATTTTTTAAGGTAATTTATATGTGACAGTACACTCACTGAAAGGATGACAGCAGATTCAGTGCAGAAAAAATAAAGCAACTTCTTTTGTCAGGCTACTATTTAAATTGCTATAATATTTTCAACCACATGGCATTCTAATCATTAGAAATGTACAAAAGAAATATTGGTTACATCAGCAAACATACAATTACCCTGCAAATGTTAAACACACTATTCTGTGTCCTTCAATTCCTCTTGTGACTGTGTCCCACATGGATGGAACCTACTTGTTCTCCAGCTGGAGTACGGCTGCTGCTGTGTCACAGGACATGTGCATCAGTGGCAGAGATGCTTATAACACTTAACCTGTCATCACTATTGTGAGGGACATCTACAACACCCCTGGCTATTTGTGCATTTTATAGTACCTGAACTGCAGAGATGATCTGCTCTAAGCCCCTTGCAATCCCTACTAAAGTGTCCCATTTCTACCTATAGGGTAACTGTTCTCCTGGATAAAATGGAAGTGGCATTGGCAAATCTACCACTGTAAATGATTAACCAATCCATTTTAGCAAGAGTGCTCCTGCTGCAAAGCCTTTGAGAGGTATGATAATCCACCATGTGCTGGCATAATTATCACAGTGGTGGTGAGGTTGTCCATTTTTGTGTTCATGTTAGTTAATTGAGTGCCAATTGTGCATTGTTGCATGTTCTGCATCCTTTTATTCATTAGTTTCAATTGCTTATGTTGTAGATGCTGAATTTGGGTCATGGACGTCTGAAGGCCTCCAAACAACTATGCATTTTCTTCAGGATCTACTGCATGATGATGTGGCTCACAGCGTTGAGTTCGCACATGCTGTCGTCACCTCACACCTGGGTGCCAGATGGGACTATTAGGCAGAATAACATCATCCACCTCCATTAATGGTGCTTGTGGTGACTATGAAGCAGTGCTACATTGGACAGGAGGTGTGCTTGGCTGACTGGATATGGCTATGGGTTTTTCAGCTGCCATGTTTGCATCCTCCACTCCCTCCACATTGGTTTCCTCTATATGTTCCTCAAAAAAATCGGTGTAAAAAATTGAATAGTATTTAATCACTGATATTATGAAATATCGATGTTTCAGTTTTGATAGCATTAGAATACTAAATATCCAACAATGGCTACAGTGCTACCTTCTTGACTACATGCCCCATAATGCACTAAGGCAGTACTTTTTCAACTCTTTTTAAAAAACCTGTTTGATATGTGTTACAGTTTTTAATGGATGCTGGGCATAGATTTAGGTTCGGAGATGTGACAATAGGAAATGTCTTATGCTTACTTTTGATGTTCCAGATGCAGAAGTGTCAGTGTTTTCAAATCCCAAAACAGCCTCATGCTCCAATGTGGTCTCCACCATGGATGCCAGTCTAGTGGGCGGGGTACAGTTAGGAGGCCATTTACTGTTGCCTGGGACTCGGACAGTCATATTGCCATTTTCTCCTTTGTTCGCGACCTTAGGTTATGCCACCACTTCCTAATGCTAATCTCATCAATGGAGCGGTGGGTGACTCCAACTGCAGTGATTTTGTACTGCATATCCTGCCATATGTTCTTTTTTTGGGACTCCAGGACAGACATGGAGGCCCTTCCAAACAGCATTGCAGGATTTTGGCAACACTCTTCGGTCAGGATCTCCAACTCCTTTTCAGAAATCTTTAGTTTTCCCCTTCTGCCTCCTGCATCCTTTTCTGCACTTCGCATTGCTATTAACAAGGTTTGTTTTAAAGTTCAAAGCATATAAACTGGAAATGACAGCTGCTCTCCATCTCCAATCCACATCCGCTCATGCTGATCTCCAGGCATGTACTGTGAAGCATTTCCTGGCTCAGAAGAGATTACCCATGACAAGAGAGGGTTTTTCTTCTACCTGCAAACTCGTTCTCAATTTGCAGCCTCAGCAGTAATTTTGGAAATCGCTATTACGGATTTCCTTCATTGCGATGCGACTGAGTGGTGAATTGCAAATTGAGGGGTGACATCATACACACATACTGAGTTCTGATTTCCCAGTGGAGATTCTCAGTGATTCACTATTTGGAAATCTCTGTTCATAACTTTCCTACATCTAGCCCTAAATGTCCAATAATTAGTACAATGGTACATGAATAAGCTGCCTACCTTGTTCCTACAGCCTGATACACAAGTATGTTTTAGATTGAGGCAAGCTCAGGCAAACTCCTGAAAATTACAAGTTACTACAACCTCCAATACTGAGGGCCTGACTATGAGTTGGGGGGGGGGGGTTTGGATATGTGCATAAACCCCTGTTTATGCATGGGTCAGAATTTGAATTAAAAGGTATTTAACACATCCAATAAATATGAGATGGATTAGACACTTCAAACTTTGTTACATTTTGTCAGCTCAAGCCTGACAAAACTTGATAGGGTTAAATGTGTATAGTATTTACCATATGAATTCTGGTGCAGTAAACATTAAAATCTGCATGTTATTCCCCACAATATTGTAATAGCTGTTGTTTATCACACCAGATAACTATCTTACCCTGTGATATTGTTATTGATCAGGTGTGCTGAATAGCACCTACACTCGTAATCAAGGGCCTTACCCATATATTACAGTGCCTTGTAGACCTTAAGGCGCTCATTACAGTTTTTTATTCAGTTTCATGAGCAGGATAAACTTATAAAAAATGTCAGCCTTTTCGCTATATTTTTAACACACACATATGTGACATATGTCCATGCTGAATATGTGCTGCATATGTGAATTTCACGCGACTTGAGCAGAGTTTATGCAGTTACAAAAGCTAAATGTTCAAAATTATGTTTGTCAGTCACAATGCATAAGAACACATGCAGTGAGAAGATGTGAAAAAGCTTCTTACACACTGCCAGAGGTTGAAAAAATTTAAGTAATCATTTGAACAAAAAAAGCAGTGAACATTGAATAAAGAGTCAAGGTAAAGAACCATAGAATAAACAATAAACTGCTCTTTGTAACCCCAAAAAAGGCAGATCTAAATTAAACAACATTTTAATGTTGAGATTTTAGAAATGTTCACCCAGATGCTTAAAATATTCCTTTAAATTGTCAAGATTTTTACAAAATCCAAATGAAAAAATATTTAAACTTCAAATACGCATTCCTGTGACAAAATAATTGCACTTTAAAAGGTTATTGCTGTCATCTCTCACAGTAGCAAATATCATTGTGTAGCATTCACAATGAACCAGGTCTCCAAAGGGCATTATCAGTCTTCAAATGTGTCACTTCTCCCTTTTTCATGTTATTTTAGATGTGTATTTTTAAGCACTATTAAAACTTTCTAAAGAAGTAAGGAAGTTCATATGTTAGCTGCGTTTTTCATCATCCTTACACATAATCCACAGCTGAGTTAAAATGTACTTGCCAAAATATTATATTAACCAGACACTTCAAAATAGGTGAAAGGATTGCAATATGTTTATTTATTCAGATATCTTTTGTTTAGTTTCTCATATTTGCACAAAAATACCATTCTTTAAAGGCATTTAAAAAGTTGGTGAATACATCTTAAAGATGCGTCTTTAAGTAACACAAAAATACATCATACAGGTCCCCTTGTAATGTATGTAAGGTCAGTCCTAGAAAATGCTGAAAAAAACAGTGGGGCTTATTAACAGGGAGCTTATACTACCAATGCGTCAAAGGTTTTGACGTGTTGCCAGCGCATTCAGCACTCCATATTTAGAAGGTGCGGCATTTAGGCCGATGCATCAGTTTTTGTTGTCCTGCATCAAAATGTTCCTGCGCTTGAACCCACTGTGTCACGTAAGTATTAGTATATCCAAGGTAGGCCTTCCTGCATAAGTTCCATCACAAAACTGACACATGAATATGTACAAGTACATTGAAAAGTGATGCATCGGATTGGAGTTTACCGCAAGCGTACAACGCCAAAGTATCTGCGCATTAGTAAACCCAGGTGTAGGAAATGCACACTGGCATTGGAATATAAAGGGAATCCAGATTCCTCAAATACAAAATTAAGCTACTCATTATGCAAATGGGAGATAGAAAGAGAAGACCTCAAACCCCAACACTCCAATGAAATGCACCCTTTCTCCATCACCACAAAGACAGCACAGGAGGTGGGAGTGCTTTTATCGGTGGCAGGTTAGGTCATCCCTCATTACCTGCTACAGAGGCAATCAAATGTCCAATTACTGCATCAGATAGCACCTAGGCTCCAGCCACCAAACAGGAGGTCCAGGAACATCCTGCCTCATGTGAAGCGCATGGATGTACTCCACATGTTTAAGTCTGGGTCTTTCCAGAACATCACAGCCAGAGTTGCTGGCATCTCCCAGCCATCATTCTCAGCTTTCCTCAACACTGTCCTGGATGCAATCATCAAAACTGCAGTACATCTTCTTCCCCAACATGCAACAGCTGGAGATCAAGCAAGGCTTCTATGCTATCGCCGGCTTCCCACATGTGCTGGGTGCCATGGACTGCACACATGTGCAACTTGTTCCCCCAGCAGCTACAACACATATATACCGGAACCAGAAACACACGCACTCCATTAATGTCCAGGCATCGTGGATCATCGTGGATCATCGTGACCTGTTCCCCAATGTCCTTGCCGAATATCCTGGGAGGGTGCATGTTGCATACAACTTCTTAGCACTCCATCATAAACCAGAGATTCCAGAATGGCCAATATGGCCAAAATGGGAATGGCCTACTGGATGGTAAGCACACATGAATTACAGGACTGACCCAACAACAGGAAATGATCCAATGGACATATCTGTGTGTGGTAACTCATAAGCTACACATGTAGGAGGCATGTACCTCAAACTTGTACAATTTATCTGGGCACATCTGTAATGCTAACCCCAAATGCACACATTGCAAGACATGCAAAGCCACTGTGCTTGTCTGTCAAAAGTGCATTGACTGACTTATCTCCCTTTTTCTCCCCCTCCAGCGTCTTGGGACCCTCGAGGGTGAGTAGCTGCACAAATATTGATTGATTGACACCTGAAACTCATGCACACACCACGCACACAACACCATATAACACCCCCACACACACACCATCAATCCCTAGCAACAACTACGAGCAGCCAACGACACACAACATGGAGCACACCCCAAACACAACAAAAACTATTTCCAAGCGTGCACAAATTACCACCACAGCCCACCAGCACCCACGGACAAATACTCCCACATCACAACACAGCACACACTGCACCCAACACTAACACCACATACCCACCCCACAACATGTCATGCCAGAAGCACCCATGGTTCACCGACAATGAGTTACGGGTCATGGTGGACGAGATCATCGGAGTAGAGCCACAGCTCATGGGAGTCCAGGTACAGCAAACATCAATATGCAGGAAAACAAAGATATGGCAGAGGAGGACATCAGGAAGAGGTGGAACGACCTCAGGGGGAAGGTCTGTATCAAGGCGTCCAGGCATCAGATAGCCATCAACAAGACTGACGGTGGGCCCCCACCTCCTCCTCTTCAGTTGACATCCTCCGAGGAGAAGGTCCTGGACATCATGCAACCCAAGGGCTTGACTGGCATCAGCGAAGTGCTTGACTCTGGTAAGTCAGCAATACCCGCTAAGCACCAACCACCCCTGCCCAGCATGCCTTCCCATCACCCATCACCCACCACCCTCCAACCTACTACAACCCACCCCACTGCACCCGCCCCAAACCCCCATGCTCCTCCTCTGCATGCCACACCACTCCCACAATCCCTACTCATTCACTCCTAATACACAGATGTCAGCCACAATGTGAAGAACCATAGCTCCCACAATCCATCACAACCTACACAGCAACACACCACAGACCCACTGCACAGTGGAACATCTGCATGGACAACCATACCACAGCCCACGCCTACTAGCTGCCACGACTTCATCCCAATACATGGCAATGACAGCAATGCCAACCACCATCCACAGCCCCCCCATGCCAAATGGAAACCATGCCACAAACCCCTACACCAAATCAATGCCTGCAGTGCAGCAGCTGTCATTGCCATCACTGGGAAGCAAATCAAGTCACTGCATGCATCACAAGAGGGACACAACAACTACAATTACACAACTAATGTCTACAGTTTCCATCCACAGGTTCCTCTGCCATTGCCACCCTGTAGAGATGCCAGGCTCAGATAGCCCTCCCCAGGATGAAGGCCCCACTGGATGTCTGGATGGGGACGACTTGCCTGGGCAATGTGGGGCCACTGGACAGTTCACCAACAGCAGACCCACCCTGGACACACCGGACGCCCCCATCTATGTGGCATCAAGACCACAGCCAGCCCCTGAACCCCAAACCTGTGCACCACTGATCGCACAATCAGAGGTGTGGCCCATAGTACAGGCCGGGGGGCCAGAGTCAAGGGCACACCCCAGATAATGAAGGCCCTGCTGCTACTGGGAGTGGACACACTGTGCCAGGGGCACAGGCACAGAGGGCCAGGGATAGTGGGAGGGGAACTGTGGTCCAAGGCTCGAGCAGCCACACCAACTGACTGCCCAGGAGGCCCTCAACCATGTCCTGGGTGTATACCAGTGCACCCAGGACACAGTGGCCCAGATCCTCGCTACCATGCAGGAGACCCAGAGTCTTCAGGGGGAATACCATCAAGAGGCCATGCAACAGTGGTAGGCCCACAATGCCCCCTGGACTCATGCAGGATGGTGATCCTGCATGAGTCCATCACCCAGCAGCAGGCTCAATCCACTGGTTACATCCCATCAGAGCCCTCTACATCAGCGGCAGCCAGTGGTATGGGAGACCTGCCACAGGAACTGCCAGACACCAGCACCCCTACCCCGAAGCTGAGGAACCCCCATGCAAGCAAGGACGTCCAACTAGGCACCCAGCCAGACATGATGCCAAGACCACTACCACCACCACCACCAGGAAGTGACCCTCTCCTGAACATTCTCCCTTGTGTGTGACTTAGACACCCTCTCGACTGTCCACTCTCATATCTTCTGTTTTCACATGGTCAGCATACTGGATCTGGACTACCCACTGCTGGCCTCACCACTCTGATGATCTCAGCCGCCATGACCCCACTCATCACCCCTTGGACTTGTCCCTCCCAAATGAACACCATTGAGCACAGTTACTGCCTACGTCTTTATTTTTCATGAGTTCAAATGGAACTGCCAATACATGTGCAACAGGCAACCCAGCACATGCATGGGAGGGTGACAGAAGGGGAGCAAAATGCAGGGAGGTTGATCGTGGAGCAGCCAATGGCTGGAGATATGTGTCAAGGGAGGCAACAGGTCAGGCAGGGACCAGATTACACCACTACAATGTACTGAAAGTAGAGCAAGACAGGGACAACAATCACTGTTGGAGTCAGAGATGCCAACTCAACACAAATGCACTGTATGAACAGGTATCCCTGGCAGATATGGCATTCAAGTCCACAACCATATGGCCAGTACCAACACACAAAAACAACACAATGGTCCCACCCTCACAGCACTAAATGCCAGACTTGACCCCATACCCACTGCCACCGACAACAATGTAGCACTGCCACCCAATGTCGACTCCCAGGATAGATGCTGAACAGATGTAACAAGCCTGTGTGGCACACACATAGCACTTGAACTGGCAGCTCAGGGTATATTGTGCATACACGTTGATGGCACTAGTACACCAGCACAACAGCTGCTCTACTATACGCTTGACCTGTACACTGTGACAACGTAAGTCATGGGCACATGTGATCCCTCCCCCAGAGCTGCAACCAATACCGTCAGTAGTCACAGACAACAGGTGGTAGCAGGCACAAGGCTGACAGTTGTAGAGGACACATAGAGGACACATACCAGACAGTTGGCACTTACCTGCATCTCAGTCATAATACTGTCAAATCAGCTCTGCCCTGGAGCCAGCTACATCCTCATCATCCTCCTCTTCATCACCACCCATGTCACCTTCATCAGCCACTGGTACAGCTACCCCCTCCTCTGCATCCAGCAATGGGATGTGACTCCTCAGATTGTGTAGCAGGCAGCAGGCCACAATGATCCTGCACACCTTCTGTGGATTGTAGAGCAGGGCACCCCCAGAGATATGAAGCCATCAGAATCTGGCCTTCAGGAGGCCGAAGCACCTCTCAATGACCCGTCTGGTATGACCGTGAGCCTCATTGGAACGGTCCTCTGCATCTGAAGTTGGATGACTTACAGGTGTCAGAAGCCAGGGCAGGTTGGGATAGCCAGAGTCACCTGTGTACACAGAGGTAAAAGGCATGTCAAGACAGGGACGGCGATAGGGCAGGGACACAAGAGTGCAGAGAGCTGAGGGGCACACATCTGCAGGGGTACATACCGATGAGCTAGGCCCGGTCCCTCATAAGTGGTGCCATCATGTGTGGGATGCTGCTAATCCACAGGATGAAGGAATCATGCACAGAGCCTGGGAACCTGGCAGTCATCTGGGAGATGTATTGGTCCACGAGAAACACCACCTGCACATTAACCAAATGAAAGTTTTTGCGGTTCCTATAGACCTGTTCACTCCTCCTGTGTGGCACTAGGGCAATGTGGGTGCCATCAATGGCCCCAATGACATGAGGGGCGTGTGCCACCCTGTCAAACTCAGCCTTGACAGTGGGCAATTATGTACATTGGGGGAACTGGACGTAGCTGCCCAGATGTTGGACCAGGGCACATAGTAGATCTCTCAGGACGTTGCTTAACATGGGCTGCTACATCCCTGCTGCCAGGCCCACTGTGATCTGGAAGGACCCTGAGGCAAGGTAGTGGAGGACTGACTGTGTGAGGGATGGTATGGGATGGCGAATGGCAGGCAACAGATCTGGCTCCAACTGGGCCACCATGATAGCTCTGGGTGACATGATGCTCCTCCAGGGTGGCAAGGTCAACTAGGGGCCTGTACACCAACCTTACATCGTACCTGTGAACAGGGAGACAGTTGGTATTGTGTCTTGCACCATAGACTGTGTAGACAGTGTTGATGTGGCCACAGGTCACCAAATGTCACCCATGACGCACTAACATTTCACCCACAATACACATCGGACATGTAAAATGACAGCCGCCTGTCCTACATGCATGGGACAGGTGGAAGTGAGGTCATCCTGCCGGCATAACACGTCATGGTGGTAGGTGGTCACGACGGCCGTGCAACTCACCATTGGTTAACACTGTTGCCTATGGGAGGCAGGAGCTAATGGTGATCGCTGCCGGTGGTGACAGTGATGTCTGCGGCGGCCATGACTGCCATTTCATGTGCTCCTTCTCACTTGACTCCTGAACCTCATGCACTGAAGACCTCCACTGCGTGTGCTGCTGTGTTCTGACACTGGTAGCCAAGATGCCACAGCCTGCAGGAGATAGGGCCCAAGCCTTCACCCACGAAGAGTTGGAGCAGCTCGGGGACGGGGTCTTGCCCCTGTATGGACAGTTGTGTGAGGCACCAGAGCAGCAGGTGAGCCCAATGTCAACATCCTGTATATGAGTTGTCTGCATGGGGATGGGGGCTTTGGTAGGTGTATGTGGAGCATGGACAATGGTGAGGGGCCTGAGGCTGCGTTGGGTGACGACGTGTGGGTGTGGAAGTGTGATGTGCCCT
Organism: Pleurodeles waltl; assembly: GCF_031143425.1. NCBI lineage: Eukaryota > Metazoa > Chordata > Amphibia > Caudata > Salamandridae > Pleurodeles > Pleurodeles waltl. The sequence continues at coordinate 144,835,289 of NC_090441.1, read as the reverse complement.
GTCCACTTCTGTCCCAGGGATGCCACTCTACATGACGGTTTGTGTCACCCATGCAGGTCAGCGCTCATCAGAAGTAGGGTATTTTGCATGCTGTATACAACCAAGCGTGGACCCTGGACGGCTGTGCCTGGCGGAGCACCCACTGTAGAAAGCAGTGTGAGGACCAGAGACGCTTGGCCTGGAAGACCACGGAGGACCAGCTGGGGACATCCACCCAGCAAGGGAGGGGTGGCTGTCAGACCCTGACCCCCCTAATGGCCTGCATATTGGTGGTGGCCTACCCTGTGGTAGATGGATGCTTGAGGGCAGCACAGCCGCCTCATGGGGGTAAGTACTCACTCTCACTTGCTACATGTGTTGCCATAGTGGCTCCATTGGGTAGCTGTGGCATGGGTACTTGGTACAACGATGTCCACTATGGGTAGTGTCCATCTGGGCATGATTGGCATCAAAAGTGTGGGTAATTCCATGCAGTCAGTGGTAGCGGGCAGCTCCCTCCACTGTTGAAACTGTATGACAACAGGATGATTGGACCTGGGGTGTCAGGCCATTGTAATTAGTCCTTGCCAACCACTGTTCCAGGGGTGGATCTCGGGACCTCAATCAGCTGGCAGGCACTGCATGTGTAGTGGGGTAGGGTGCGCCAAGTGGTCACAGTGCTGATTGACAATAGCCAAGTAGGCCTGCCAACTAGCCATGCAAGATTCTGTTTGGTGTGCAGTCCATTATATGCCTGTCTCAACGGCCATGGGTAGTGGGCATGTACTGGACAGGTTTGGCGGGTATGCCACTCCTCATGTACATGTTTCCATCAGTCAGACCATCTGCGGCTGACATGTGCATTGTTGTGGTTTCCCCCATGGTGTTCCCTAGTTGTAGGATGTGCATGGGTGGGCATAGCGTATCATGACATGGCACCAAATGGCGATGTTCTACCCTGTGTTACTATTCTGCTGGCATTAACCGATTGCACCCTGTCTCTCTCTCTCTCTCTCTCCCTCCCTTCCTGTCCTCCTCTGTCTTTGTGTGCATCTGCATCATCTGGTGAAGGAGAAGGGGCACCTACAAGTGGGAAAGCTGCAGCCCATGGGACCCAGAAGGCTGACACCAGTGGAGCCAAGGGGACCAGTGGGACAGAGGGTGAGGGGAGTGCCACGGGGCGGCATGATCAACCAACTCTTCCGATGGCAGCTCCCTGGCGGTGGCGAACCCATCTGGACCATCCCAGCACCATCCTTGTCCGCCACCCCCCTTACCAGCAACACCCTCCCTGTAGCTCCCCATTCAGTTGCCCATGCCCGCTCACCCAAGAGGGTGGGCATTTCTTTCACTGTAGGCACCTCTGCCCCTGCCCCAGTCAGCTGTGATGCCCTCAATGAGGAGGCTATTGACCTCCTGAGGTCTCTGTGGGACAGACAACTATCGTGAATGCCATCCAGGGACAGGCATCCCAGATGAAACAGATCAATGCGTTCCTGGAAGGCATTCACGTGCCTTGTTTGGCCTACAGAGATCATGTCAGGCTCTGGCCTCCTTCTTGAAGGCAGCCAGTGCCCCTTCTTCTTCCGTCCCCCCCTCCATTTACCTGTTCCCATACCCACATGCCTCTTTCCTCACCCATCACAAGTCACACCTACTGACCAAACATGCATGCACATCAACAGACATGGTACGCAAGGGTAGACATAAGCACCACAAATGCCACCACTGCCATGCACACACACAACACACACATGCAGACATGACAACATTCACACCCTGCACCGACTCACCCACCACCTTCCCCTCACAGGCAGTACACCACTCACAGCTGTAATCAGCACCACATCAGTCACTGATCCTGCCACATGTGCCCTCACTGCCACCGTCACCACATTATCTGACAAACAGATGTCTAAGTCATACTACATGTGATGTCACTCTTTGCAAAGTACCATTCACTGATGCATCCTGATCACAATGTTGTAATCTGGCAATGATTGCACAAGTGACCATCTCTTATGAATGCCTAACCTCATTCTAAGGTCACATTAGCCATCTCTTCTGTCAAGAAATTCTGATGCAGGAAAATGCTAAACATATCTCTACTTGGAAGACATAACAATTGTTAGGCCTACTCAAGCTGGCCTTGTGAAGACCAGAGTAATGGTTAACATTAATGGAGGAGCCATTTCTGCAAGTGTAATTTGCATGTGGCACAAATATAGTGCCAGATACCAAGCAAAGTCAGTTAGATTTGTGTGAACTACTACAATATATAGTGGTCATTGGACAACATAGTCTGCTCTGTGATGTCAGGCACATATGAGCATTTGACCTATTGCCATAGCAAACTACTGGACACATCTAGCCGTCCAATCTTTGAGGTGGAAGCCACATTCAATGTGCCCATGATGAAGTAGTCAGTGACTTTAAATTTTTGAGAATGTTTTATGCACATACGCACAACCATGGAATCTAATGCAGACAGATCATATGAACTACAAGTATTCCCACAATCATGTCTGACAAGGTGGATACCATTTGCATAGTAGTGTTGCATCTGGTACTAAAAATGACAACTATGCTGATGCAACTGTGATACAAACTGTTGTCATGTTCAAGATGGCAAGATGTGCAGGACTTACAACTAGTCTGTGTCACACACAGCAATATGTTGCCTTTCTGAGTGTCTGCTACATCAACATAAGGAGTCACACATGTGTTCACTGGTAACATACACATGCAACACATCCCAAGACTATGCATGTCAGCAGAGTGAAATTTAGTAGAAGAGTGAACCCTGTGATTTTGATGCATTGCACCAATCATTTTACTGTACCACACACAAAGGGCTAGACGAATCATGAAAAACAAAAGCATTGGTCACAAGTATGATGGATTGCACATGGAGCGTCGTGTAGAGGGCATGCATCACCAACAAACACCAAAAACCAACTCATTGTATATTCACATGTGTTGCATGTAACCCACACCTTGCCAATGTCACTAATGATGTGTCATAAAAAAAGATGCTTTTGTAGGAAAAGTGATGTTATAGTAGGCTTGCATTAACTACAAAGCATCCACACATTGACTACAAAGCATCAAAAACAATGCATCTATTGTCATGTGTTGTGTCTAACTCACGCCTATCTTATGTCACTAGTAATGCACCATAAAAAAATAACGCTTTTGGTGAAAAGGTGACCCTTTTGGTGAAAACATGATGCTTTAGAAAGAATAGTGTTGCATGAAATCCTGCATCAACTACAAAGTGTCAAAACCAAGGCCTTCCCTATTGTGATGTGTTGTTTATGTCACTAGCGAGACATCAAAAAAATAATTTTTGGGTGAAAAAGTAATGCTTTCGAAGGAAACATCACTCGTCCACACAGGAAATTATACAATGGCTCAGCCATGCTGCAAACTACGAACTCTGATTTGACTTTCACCTTCACTTACAGTCTTGTCTGTGCTGGGTGTTGGAGGTGTTAGGAATGTGCTTTTGAGGAGTGGGCTGTTTTCTGTCAGTTCTTGTCTTCTAGATGGACCCGACCCATGCACCTGTGATGAAGTTGTCAGCTTCCATGATCCAAATGCTACCAGTGAGTGTCACCTAATGGTTTCGGTGCTCTGGAAGGATTGTGTTTGGCCATGTATATTGTTTGCAGTGAGATGTGTAAGTGGGCTCATCATTCAGCAGTGAAAATATATCTGACATGTAGGTATACCACAGCAGAAGGAGGCAGGAAGTGGGCGTAGGATGGTTGTATGAAAGATGTTGTAAAGGAAGTGGATGTGAACATCAAAACGGAGGATTAAACTTATATCTGCCTGTCTGATGCACATCGCTAGTGTTCATCTCCAGATGGCAATGTAAGGTCAATCTTCTGTAGCCCAGACACCAGGCTGTGTTGATTCCTAACTCACTGCAGACAGATCTGTCATGAGCTGATGTGGGACATGTCATCATTGCACGCATGCCAATTCTGTTACATGCCTGACTTGTGCCATTATATACCAAAATCCGTAAGACAGACATATAATCATACCATTGTAGTTTTTATTGCAGAATAAGGACAATGTGTTCAGTACCCCAGGCATGCATGCACAGTGTTTTCTGCATACAGTCCATTTCACAATTGAAGTACAGATGTCATTGTCCATGCTGCCTCTCATGAATTGTCCCCATCGAACCTGTTCAGGCAATTACCTAATATGTATAGGACAACATACTCATAGATATGAGAGCCAGACCATTCATGCACATACCCATCAAATGGAATGAGTATGAGTTGATGTGCATCTAGGTTATATTCAGTAGTGAAGTTTATGGACAGACACATGGCCATGTAAAGGATCACAAGCAATATTATGTGATCGCAGTCAAAGTGTTCCAATCTACGAACCAACATTGGAGGGGTGGCAAAGAGGTCTGTTGCTTTGGAGAGATATAGCCAGTCTCTGTCAAGTTACAACTACCTGCTATTGAGTCATGCCATTCTGCAATTTGTATTGCCTTGTGCTCTTGCCACATCAGTGAAACATTGCTGAGGCACAATATGTTTAATTGCTGCACATTACTCATTTCACTGTCGTTTTTGGCCAAATTTAATAACCCAATTGCATGCTGCCTGACAATACCCAGGGAGTACCTAGATAAACCATGTTTGTTCCCAATTTGTCTTAACTTAGGGGGTCATTACAACCCTGGCGGACGGCGGTAATATCGCAAACAGGCCGGCGGACAAAAAAAGGGAATTATGACCGTGGCGGAAACCGCCAACATAGACAGCCACTTTAACACTCCGACCGCCACGGCGGTACAGACAAGCAGCGCGGCGGTCACCGCCAACAGACAGGTGGAAGACAATGTACCGCCCACAGTATCACAACCCGCCAATCCACCACCTTTTCCGGGGCGGATTCACCGTGGATAAAAACACGGCGGAAACAGCTGTTGCAATGGGAAAACGCTCACCTTAACACACTCCACGACGAAGGAGCCCACCATGGAGGCCGAACTACAAATACTCCCTGCGCTTGTCTTCCTGCTCCTCTACGATCATCAGCAACGTAGGCGGAGAAGACAACGGTGAGTACTGCACCTACGACATAGGGGAGGTGGGAGGCAAAAGTCAGGGGGACACACACGCAACATCCCCACCCCCAACCCGACCCTCACCCACTACAACACACACACCAATGCATTTCCAAACAGCACAGTAACAACCCACAACCCCACCGGAAGAATGCAAAGACAAAATCAGTTCAAACATTGTAATGTATCAAAATACAGTAACCAACTATATACAGATATATAGAAACAATTGAAAATCATACATCACAAGTAGTACTGCAGGTATGCACATATCAATGTCTGTGGACCACTGGGCCCAAAATGCATGGGCGAGGCCCACACTAGATACCTGTCCACAGACGGAGAGAACACTGCAGGGGCATCAGATAGAAATACAACAGGCACCTCAGGGGGAAGGGAAGGGGGGGCACCTCAGCCGGATTACAACACCATGCCAGATCCACGACGGGGCTCCATGCCCATTGATGTATCCTGGGGAGTGCAAAGCCACAGTCTCTCAAGTCTCTACAGTGGGTGGGTTGACCACTGTACCATCCTGGGGAGTGCAAAGCCACAGTCTCTCAAGTCTCTACAGTGGGTGGTTTGCCCACTGTACCATCCTGGGGAGTGCAAAGCCACAGTCTCTCAAGTCTCTACAGTAGGTGGTTTGCCCACTGCTTTATCCTGGGGAGTGCAAAGCCACAGTCTCTTAAGTCTCTACAGTGGGTGGTTTGCCCACTGTACCATCCTGGTGAGTGCAAAGCCACAGTCTCTCAAGTCTCTACAGTGGGTGGTTTGACCACTGCTTTATCCTGGGGAGTGCAAAGCCACAGTCTCTCAAGTCTCCACAGTGGGTGGTTTGCCCACTGCTTTATCCTGGGGAGTGCAAAGCCACAGTCTCTCAAGTCTCTACAGCGGGTGGTTTGCCCACTGTACCATCCTGGGGAGTGCAAAGCCACAGTCTCTCAAGTCTCCACAGTGGGTGGTTTGCCCACTGTACCATCCTGGTGAGTGCAAAGCCACAGTCTCTCAAGTCTCTACAGTGGGTGGTTTGCCCACTGCTTTATCCTGGGGAGTGCAAAGCCACAGTCTCTCAAGTCTCTACAGTGGGTGGTTTGCCCACTGTACCATCCTGGGGAGTGCAAAGCCACAGTGTCTCAAGTGGATGCAGGTCTCCACTGGTTCTGGAGGGGGACTGGTGCACAGAGTGCTTCATCCTGTGAAGGACAGACAGAGTGGATGCAGGTCTCCACTGGTTCTGGAGGGGGACTGGTGCTCAGAGTGCTTCATCCTGTGAAGGACAGACAGAGTGGATGCAGGTCTCCACTGGTTCTGGAGGGGGACTGGTGCCCAGAGTGCATCACGCTCCCCGTGAAGGTCCCAGTTCCGTCACTGTCCCAGCTGCACATGGGCTAACGATGCTTAATTTGGCGGTCTTTGCCCTGTTCAGTGGTGCTTTGCCCTGTTCAGTGATCTTCACCATGGCGGTCTTTACCCTATTCAGCGGTGCTTGCCTTTGCTGTCTCTGACCTGTTCAGCGGTGCTTTGCACTGTTCAGCGGTCTTCACCATGGCGGTCTTTGCCCTGTTCAGCGGTGATTGCCTTTGCTGTCTCTGACCTGTTCAGCGGTGCTTTGCCATGGCGGTCTTTGGCCTGTTCAGCGGTGCTTTGCCCTGTTCAGCGGTCTTCACCATGGCGGTCTTTGCCCTGTTCAGCGGTGCTTGCCTTTGCTGTCTCTGACCTGTTCAGCGGTGCTTTGCCATGGCGGTATTTGGCCTGTTCAGCGTTGCTTTGCCCTGTTCAGCGGTCTTCACCATGGCGGTCTTTGCCCTGTTCAGCAGTGCTTGCCTTTGCTGTCTCTGACCTGTTCAATGGTGCTTTGCCCTGTTCAGCGGTCTTCACCATGGCGGTCTTTGCCCTGTTCAGCGGTGCTTGCCTTTACTGTCTCTGACCTGTTCAGCGGTGCTTTGCCATGGCGGTCTTTGGCCTGTTCAACGGTGCTTTGCCCTGTTCAGCGGTCTTCACCATGGCGGTCTTTGCCCTGTTCAGCGGTGCTTGCCTTTGCTGTCTGTGACCTGTGCAGCGGTGTGTGGCATTACGGTTCCTCAGTGCCCAGCGGGGCTGTGGCTGCCGGGGCCCTCCAGGTCACTGACGCTGGCGGTGGTCTCCGGACCAAATACGATACTGCTGCCCTCCAGGGCACTGACTCTGTCGGTGGTCTCCGGACCAGTGACGATACTGCTGCCCTCCAGGGCACTGACTCTGGCGGTTGTCTCCGGACCAGTGACGATACTGCTGCCCTCCAGGGCACTGACTCTGGCGGTGGTCTCCGGACCAGTGACGATACTGCAGCCCTCCAGGGCACTGACTCTGGCGGTGGTCTCCGGACCAGTGACGATACTGCTGCCCTCCAGGGCACTGACTCTGGCGGTGGTCTCCGGACCAGTGACGACAGTGCTGGCGGTGGAGTCCCGGCCGGCGGGGAGGATGGCGGCCTTCTCCGCCGTGCTGCTCTTCCCAGACTTTGGAGACTTCTTCTGCCCCTTCACCACCTGGGGAGGAGTCACAGCTGACTCGGCACTCCCCCCCTGGGACCCTTGTGAGCTGTTTTGCCGCCAGGAGTCTTCACCCTCTCCCGTCGGCCACTTTCCAACTTAAGGTGCTTTACAGGGGGTGGACTGGCAGTGCTTTGGCTCTGTGTCACACTGGCTGCCCTGGTGGCCGGTGCACTCCACACACCTTTAACACGCACCACTGGTACCGGACTTTTTTTGGCTGAGGTGCTACTACGGGACCTATGAATTGGAGGGGTGGGGTGGTGGGAAAGAGGTCAACGTTGCTGAGGAAGAGATTCTGACGAACACTGGGATGGGTAGCTGGAGGGGGTCTGGGAGTGGAGGAAGAGGAGGTGGTTGTAGGAGGTGTAACTTTAGGTGATTTGGGTGCAGGTACTGGAGGCTGTCGTGAGGTGGATGGATGTTGGGTGTGTGGGTGCCCGCGTTTGTGTACTTTGGGAGGGGGCGTCACAGACACACTGGGAGTGGACACAGGGGACGTGTAAATGGTAGTGGGGGTGGTGAGTGCAGGTGAGCGGGGTGTGGCGCTGGGTGTTCTGGTGTGAGTCCTAGTGCCTGTAGATGTAGTGCATGCAGGTGAGAGTGTAGACGACACTGGGAGGGAGGAGGGAGACGAGGAGGAGAGGGAAACAGTGTAGGCAGTGGATGTTGCTGTGTCTGTATGTGGGTGATGCTTGTGTGAGTGCCTGTGGGTTGTGTGGTGCTTATGTTTGCCTGAGCTACTTTTGGGTGTTGAGGTGTGTGCATGCTTGTCTGATGTTGTGCTTGGGATAGGATGGGGTACAGGGGTCTGGGTCTGGGTGGAGGAAGTTGGAGGGGGTAGGCTAGACACAGGGACAATGGCTGCAATCAGTGCTGAGGCCAGAGATTGCAGGGTTCGATGAAGGGCAGCCTGACCAGAATGAATGCCCTCCAGGAATGCATTACCGTGTTGCAACTCCCTTTCTACACCCTGGATGGCATTCACAATGGTAGACTGCCCAACAATGAGTGACCTGAGGTGGTCAATGACCTCCTCACTGAGGGCAGCAGGGGTGACTGGGGCAGGGGCTGAGGTGCCTGGGGCGAAGGTGATGCCCACCCTCCTGGGTGAGCGGGCACAGAGCGAAGGCTGAGGGCTGCTGGGAGGGCGGTGCTGGTAGGGGGGGTGGCGGCTGTATCTGTAGAAGAGGGGGGCACCGATGGTGCCGCCACCACAAGGGAGCTCCCATCGGCGGATGAGTCCGTGTCACTGTTTGGTGATCCGGTGACCGACGTGAAGCTCCCCTCGCCCTCCGTCCCACTGGTGTATTCAGAGTCTGTGGTGTGGCCCTCCATGGCCATGTGGGATGCAGCTCCCTCGTGCTCCGGTGCCACTGTACCTCCGCCTGATGATGCTGATGCACAAAAGAACAGGGAGAGCACAAAAAGGGGGGGGGGGGGACGACAGAAGAAAGACAGGTTGAGTGCATGGCTTACCGCTACCGTTGGAGGACAATACAGACACAGCAGCCCCCTGCACTACGCCGTGCTCTTGACCTCTACAGATGCAATTCCTGGTATCTGGCCTACATGGCTATGGTGGACATCTGCACACATAGATGACACAGGGGCATGTATACCTGTACTTGGCACTCTACAGAGGTGGGGTGGAGTGCCACATGGCCTGCATTCCGGAGGGGCCACGCCTACGTAACTCGCCCTGGCCTAGGGAAACCCACAGCCCTCCTCCCCCACCCAGACCCCTCCACTGCACGCAAAGTCCATTGAATGATGTTGTACTCACCCCCATGTGTCTGCTGTGATGCCCTCAAGCGCCCATCCAACTCAGGGTAGGCCACCGCCAGGATCCGGAACATCAGGGTGGTCATGGTGCGATGGGCACCCCTCCCACGTTGGGAGGCCATCCCCAGCTGAGCCTCCGCCGTCTTCTTGCTCCAGCGGTGAATGTGCTCCCATCTTTTATGGCAGTGGGTGCCCCGTCTCTGGTGGATCCCCAGGGTCCGGACGTCCTTGGCGATGGCACGCCAAATGTCCTTCTTCTGGTGGGCGCTGACCTATATGACATGTACAGGGGAAGAAGAAAAGTCATTACCAACTGCACCGTCGAAGTGAGTGGCCCCCATCCCTACCCTTGCCATGTGGCACATGCATTCACAGTCCTTCATGGTCGCTGACCTCTGCCCCCTTCCTACTGACATCCAGCCCTCTCCACCCAGCATAGCCCATACAACGTGCTCCCTGTGTACTTACCTGTTGGTCTGGAGGACCGTAGAGTAGCGTGTACTGGGGGAGGACCCCGTCGACTAGCTTCTCCAACTCCTGAGCAGTGAAGGCAGGGGCCCTTATCCCAGACGCAGCAGCCATTGTCTCTTCCAGACCGAAGTCACAGCAGCACTTGCAGTGTAGGTCCTCTCCTGTCGAAGATCAGGTATCGAGTGATTGAACAGATAGAAAATGGCGGTCACGTCCGCGGCGGTGCATATCATCACCGCCGGCGCACTTCATCATTGGCTCCTGGGACCCGTAGGGTCCAATGTTAACCAATGCAGCATTGCGCCGCGGTCTACGACCGCCTACCGCGACGGTGTACAACGCCAGCGCAGATACCTCACATCCCATTGGCCCACTTTAGCGGTCAGGCAGCCGCCATTTCAGGGACCCACATGGCTTCATTTACTACTGTGTCACATATACCTAGGCCTACACTCAACACACATACAGGAAGAGTTTTGTATTTGGTCTCGTGTTCTGTGTAGCTGTGGGTACATACCTGGGAATTTGTTGACTCTGTGGTCGCTGTTGTCCTTCTTAGGCACCGTCAGCTGGGACTTTTGAGGAGATGGCGGAATCCTCTGGTGTACCGACCGCTGGTGGACCTGTTAACAATGGAGGAGCGACATTTGATCATCACCTACAGGTTTGACCGTGCCACAATCCAGGAACTGTGTACCCAGTTGGAGCCAGACCTGATCTCACCATCCCACAGGAATACCCCCTGAAGTGCAGGTGCTATCAGTGCTCCATTTCCTGGCAAGTGGATCATTTCAAACAACAGTGGCCATGGCATCAGGGATGTCCCAGCCTGTGTTTTCCAACGTGTTGTCCAGAGTGTTGTCTGCCCTGCTCAAACACGTAAGGAGCTACATCGTTTTCCCTCAGGTGGAGGATTTGGCTACAGTGAAAGGTGACTTCTATGTCCTGGGACATATCCCCAACATCATAGGTGCTATTGATGGCACCCATGTAGCTCTGGTCCCCCCACGCAGGATTGAACAGGTGTACAGGAACCGGAAGAGTTATAATTCCATGAATGTACAGATGGTATGTTTGGCAGACCAGTACATCTCCCAGGTAAATGCTATGGTCCCTGGCTCAGTGCATGACGCCTACATCCTGCGGAATAGCAGCATCCCGTATGTGATGGGCCAACTCCAGAGGCACTGTGTGTGGCTATTAGGGGACTCTGGTTACCCCAACCTGTCCTGGCTATTGACCCCAGTGAGGAATCCCAGGACCAGGGCAGAGGAACGCTACAATGAGGCCCATGGGCGGGCTAGGAGGGTGATCGAACGCACCTTCGGCCTCCTGAAGGCCAGGTTCAGGTGCCTCCATATGACAGGTGGTTCCCTATTCTACTCAGCAAGGAAGGTGTGCCAGATCATCATCGCCTGCTCGATGCTTCACAATCTTGCTTTGTGATGCCAGGTGCCTTTTCTGCAGGAGGATGGACCAGATGACGGTGTTGTGGCAGCCGTGGAGCCTATGGACAGTGATGAGGAGGAATCTTAGGAAGAAGACAAAGACAACAGGGAGTCAGTCATACAGCAATATTTCCAGTGACACACAGGTGAGATTTTTTTTTTTTACTGTTACATTCACTTTCACACTTCTACCTCTATCCTGTCCGTCAATTAGTAGCAGTATTTGGTACCTGAGTTGTACATTTCCATTACGGTTTCACAGGTGTGGTTACCAACGTGTGTCATCTGCTTGCATCCTTCATGGACTTGTGATGTGTCACATAGGTATGTTGGCATTACATTTGAAAACGCATTTTGTCACTGTCATTGCTAATACACATTTTCAAAATCACAGACTGACTCCAGATTGTTTTGTGGTTCAAGGGTGTTTATTGAAGTGCTAATTATTGGAGGGGGTGGCAAAATGGTGATGGGTGATGGTGGAGGAATGTCCATGGCAGAGTCCAATCTATTAGTCTCACAGGTGCACTGCCCATATGGGCATAGGAAGTGGAGCTGGGGCAGTTCCAATCTGGACAGGGTAACAAAGTGAGACAGTGGGAGGACAATCAGGGTGGTCTCATTTCCTGGTGGGGGTCTTGCCATCTTGCTCTGTCCTGTTCCTGGATCTCAGGGACCGCTTGCGGGGTGGTTCTCCGTCTCAAGGGGGTGGGGTGCTCGTGTGGTGGTCCTGTGGCGGGGCGTCCTGTCCACTAGCGCCGGTGGAGGTGGTGGGCAGTTCATCGTCCATGCTAGTGTCAGGGGCCCCTTGGAGTGCCACGGTGTCCCTCATGGTCTTTTGTATGTCCTTCAGCACCCCTACGATGGTGCCCAGGGTGGAGCTGATGGTTCTGAGCTCCTCCCTGAACCCCAAATACTGTTCTCCTGCAGGCGCTGGGTCTCCTGAAACTTGGCCAGGACCGTAGCCATCGTCTCCTGGGGGTGGTGGTATGCTCCCATGATGGAAGAGAGGGCCTTGTGGAGGGTGGGTTCCCTTGGCCTGTCCGCCCCCTGTCACACAGCAGCCCTCCCAGTTCCCCTGTGTTCCTGTGCCTCGGTCCTCTGGACCGTGTGCCCACTACCACTGCCCCCAGATCCCTGTTGTTGTTGGGGTGGTGGGTTAGCCTGGGTTCCCTGTAGTGGTGGACACACTGCTGATTGACGTGTCCTGGGTACGGAGGTATGGGCCCGCTGGGTGGGTGCTGTGCTGGTGTTACCAGAGGGTGGAAGGTCAGTGTTGGACTGTGCCTGTGCAAGGGGAACCGACTGTCCCGAGGCCCACGATGGTCCGGGCTGGTCATCTGGATCCAGTTGGCCAGAGCTGCTATCGTCACTGTGGGCCTCTTCTGTGGGTGGAGTGGAGATGTCTGGACCCTCCTGTGTGGTGACGTTACGTAGTGGTCCTGCAGGGGTATAAGAGCATGATTATTGCATGTGTGTGTGTCATGGTGTGCAATGGGTGGGTGTGTGTGTACCCCAGTGCAAGCATTCCTGTGTGGGGGCTTGTATGATGATGGTTGGGGGGTTGTTATGGGTATGTGCAGTGAGCATGCTTTAGTGCTGGGTGTCCATGCTTAGTTGTGTCATGCAGGGCTTGGTGTTGGGATGTGTGGTTTGTGTTATTAGTACATTAGTGAGGAGTTGGAGTGATAGGGGAGGGGGTGAGGGTGGGGGTGTGTGATAGCATGCAGGTAGGGTGGGGTATATGATAGTTAAGATTTGACTTACCAGTGTCCATTCCTCCACCGACTCCTCCGAGGCCCTCAGGATGCATAATGGTCAAGACCTGCTCCATGTTGTTAGTTGTGGGGGAGGAGTTGGGGGTCAGTCGCCAGTCCGCTGAATCGCGATGTTGTGCCTGGAGACCACTGAACGCACCTTCCCCTGTAGGTCGTTCCACCTCTTCCGGATGTCCTCCGGATTTCTTGGATGCTGTCCCACAGCGTTGATCCTGTCGACGATTCTTCGCCATAGCTCCATCTTCCTGTCTATGGAGGTGTGCTGCACCTGTGCTCCAAATAGCTGTGGCTCTACCCGTAGGATTCCTCCACCATGACCCTGAGCTCCTCCTCGGAAAACCTGGGGTGTCTTTGGCGTGACATGGGGTGGTGTAGGTGATGTGTGGGGTGGTGTATGTGTTGATGAGTGTGGTGATGTGTGGTGGTGTGGGGTGTTTTGAGCATGGATGTTGTATGGGTGATGGTCTTGTGTGCCTCTGTGTGGTGGGGTTGTCTATTGCTGTAGTCTCTCTCTGGCCTTCTTTCAGATTTTTTGGTCGTAGGGGTTTGTGGGTGATGTGGGTGTGTGTTTTATATTGTAATGGGTGTGTGGGAGTGGTTTGTGTATGTGTATCAGGTGTGTGTATTTGGAATTGTCCAATGTGGCAGTGTTTTGGAGATGTGTGTGTATTTTGAGCGCAGCGGTGTGTACCGCCAATGGAATACCGCGGTTGAAAGACTGCCACGTAGATTTGTGTGTTGTGATAGCATGGGCGTGTTTCTGTTGGCTTGACGGTGGAGGTTTTGTTTTCGGCAGTTTATCACTGACCTTTGGTGTCGCAGACTTGTGTGGGTGTCTGAATTTCGGCGGATTCCGAGATGTGGGTCATAATAGCTGTGGCGGAATTCCACGGACGCGGCGGTATGTTGGCGGTCTTCTGCACGGCTGTAAGCGGCTTTTACCGCCAATGTTGTAATGACTACCTTAATGTTTACATGTGTAAACATTTATGATGTTAGAGACATCCATTTCATGTACCTAAAAGGACAAGACATTGGCACCTCAGCATTGTAATTGTAGGAAAGGAGTATGCCTATAATGATAGTTGGTCATGCTACTTCTCATGGTTCTCCATTTTATTGGTTGGACATGCCACTTGTGACTCTAAGGGCCTGATTACAACTTTGGAGGAGGTGTTAATCCGTCCCAAATGTGACTGATTTACCACCAGCTGTATTACAAGTTCCATAGGATATAATGTACTCGTAATACGGCTGGTGGTATATCCGTCATTTTACCGTCACTTTTGGGACGGATTAACACCTCCTCCAAAGTTGTAATCAGGCCCTAACTCTTGTTCATGACAGACTTTGACAACTTTAACCAAAATCTGATACATATGTCCTTCCTACTAGATCTGTTTGGAATGGCACCATCACCTCCAAAAGGTTGCCAAAAGATTCAGGCACATGGGCATGAAGCACGAGCAGTCCAAGGCAGTCAGGACATGGCAATTACCACCTCGGGGCAAAGAAATGCAGGACAGGCTGGACACAAGTGCAGACTATGAGGGGTCCCAAACTGTTACTCTTAAGGCAGTAGATTGACCATCAACAGCACAACCAGCACTACAACACCAGGCCCAAGTACTGGTATTGAGCAGCAGGCCCTTAAAGACAATCCAGAGGTGAACTTGAGGTTGGCTGCATTAGAACAGCAGGTTGCCACAATAATGGAGATGGTCAAAAACTTGCAGCACACTTTGGCCAGGACTGATGCCCAAATGTAGGATCATCTCAAACTTGCTGCCCCTCCCCAGTTCTTGTTTCATTTAACGTTTGTATAACATTGTAGCATAGTTTTGTGTAGTTTTCAAAATAGCTATAGTGTTAGTTAGTTTTAGTGCTTTTGTAGATTTCAATGTTTTATAGTTATTAGTTGGGGATATGGGTGGGTAGGTCAATTGGTTGGTGGGGTGGTCGATGTTTAGATTATGTATACAAAAATAAAAATTAAAACAAACATCAAAAATATATATGTATAAGTTTAAGGCCCTCATTCTGACCCTGGCGGTTTGAAACCGCCAGGGCAGAGGGCAGAGGAAGCACCGCCAACAGGCTGGCGGTGCTTCCTGGCCAATTCTGACTGCGGCGGTAAAGCCGCGGTCAGAAAAGGGGAACCGGCGGTTTCCCGCCGGTTTTCCCCTGGCCAAAGGAATCCTCCATGGCGGCGCTGAAAGCAGCGCCGCCATGGGGATTCCGACCCCCTTCCCGCCAGCCTGTTCCTGGCGGTTTACACCGCCAGGAAGAGGCTGGCGGGAACGGGTGTCGTGGGGCCCCTGGGGGCCCCTGCACTGCCCATGCCACTGCCATGGGCAGTGCAGGGGCCCCCTAACAGGGCCCCATAAAGATTTTCAGTGTCTGCTTGGCAGACACTGAAAATCGCGACGGGTGCCACTGCACCCGTCGCACCGCAGCAAATCCTCCGGCTACATTCGGAGCCGGCTTCATCTTTGCTGGGGCTTTCCCGCTGGGCCGGCGGGCGATCTTTTGCAGATCGCCTGCCGGCCCAGCGGGAAAGTCGGAATGTCCCCTGCGGTCATCTGACCGCGGGGCGGTGTTTGGGCGGTTTCCGCCCGGCGGGCGGCGCCCGCCGCCCGCCGGGGTCGGAATGACCCCCTAAATGTTTAGTTAGTCAATGTATAGGTGTAGTGTATGTTTGTCCTGTGTCCTTATGTGTATTAGGGGAGGTGGGGGGGTGATGTGTAATACGTCTGATGTGATATATGCATAGAGTTGGATAAGTTACGGTTAGGTAGGTTAGGTGGAGGTTAAGGTAGTGTAGGTACGTTAGCATAGGTTAGTTAGGCATAGTTTATCTAGGACTACTTTTTTAGTGTAGGTTAGTTTTAGTTTAGATTTTAAGTGGTACATTAATGTTCATAATAAAGATTGTTTACTCACTTTCGCAAATGATCCCTTACTAACTATGTGGTAGTTATCATATATGTTTTTTTTGGATTGAGCACTTGATGAGTGTTTCCGTGGTAGTGTTTGTATACATGGTTAACTGGGTGGAGCACCAAGGAGTATATACTGTTAAGTTTGCAATGTAGTCACTGAAGGAATCATCCAATGTGATTGTGCCATAAAAGTGACATTCTTGTTATGGACACCTAGCATGACACAGGTGTTCACATACTGTTGTGTGTTTGTAAGTGCAGCTACATGTTCTGTATAGACACATAGATGATGCATGTGTGAGTAATCAAGGAATTGTTTGGTCACACACTGTTGGCAGCCACTTACACACTCTCCCTTGCACCAATTTATTATCACACCAGAGATGATTGCAGCCTAGTATCCATTAAATGTCACCCTCCTGTACAGTCACTTCATTTGGTCGATTGATTGCTACTTCATGCAGGTGTCCTTGGGAGATTACTTGCAACTTCAGATGCTCATGAGCTTCACATATACGTTTGCACTTGGCATTTTCTGATTTTGGCATGGGTCAATTGCATACATTTCTAATTTGAGAATATGTTGGGTCTACTGGGGCAGCACATTCACCATTATCTACTCCGTCCAATAAAGAACAGACATACAACACCTGGATCCAGTAAGTGATTTTATTTACAAGTGCACATAGGAGAAAGGTGCAAGTGGCAGTCCTTGGAGCAACATCCCTAACATTGTTTCTAAGCATAGAATATCCAGACAGAGTCCAACGGGGGGGATCCATTGCATTGGACATGTTGTTAAGAGGAGTCTTTCAGTGAGGAGGAGAAGGAGCAAATTGCCAATAGAGAAGATCAGCCACATTGACAGTCCACATGTGTGAAAGAAACAGGTGGAACAGCAAATTGAGGACAGTACTAGTTGTGAAGTTCACTGGCCTGGTCATCAGCACTGGGCAAAGGAAAAACTGACAATTTGGCACAGAGAAATGCTACCAGGTAGTTTTACATTGGAAAGAGGTGAAGTCCTCAACTTCATACTCTCATGTGTGTTGCTTCCTGTGAGTGTGGGCTTTTAGGTGCCAGAGACAACAGTGGCATACACACATCAGAGGATAAGGATGTAACGCCCTACTCCAAAGTAGCAATTCTCAGTGCCAACAAGTGAGGCAGCACTGCACTGAGACGGGCCTGCTAATTTGCCAGCACAGCACCAACGTCGCAGTGGCAAGCACCAATTGTGACAATGTATGTGTCCTGCTTCTGCTCCATGGACTCCATGATCTTGTATATCACCCCCAGCTGTTTGGCAACCTCGCTGGTGCCTGTAGTGGTTGTCTGTAGGAAAAGGTTTTACACAGAGTGAAGTACGCTGTGATGTGAAGTTTGAAAATCAGATGTTCCAAGTCAGTGGTAGGTGTTTTCATGCAGGTGGTGCAGTTAAAGCCATTCCTGAAGATGATGGCGAGTCCACCTCCGAGGCTTGTGCTGACCTTCCTGTCTGGCATTCTTATCACAAGGGGGATGATAGGGTTTGATGTTGGGGCTAACACAGGCTAAAGCCAGGTTCCTGTGAGAATCAGCAGGTATGGGGCATGGTCCGGCATCAGGTCCCAGTTCACTGTGGCAAATTTGATGAGTGAGTGCATGTTGAGGATTATGGGCCTCATTATGAGGCTGGTGGTCTTAACCCGCAGTCCGTTGCTGTGGTGGTCCCACCACCACATTAAGACCCTGGCAGTCAGGCTAGCAGAGAACAGGTACAGACCCTGCACTGCCCACCCCAGCACTGCCCAGCACTCTCAGAAAGTGAACATTGCGAGGGTGCTAGTTCCCCCTGAAGCAACAGCATTGCTACTGGCTCGATTTTTGCTGCTGCCTATTTCCTGCTAAGCTGACAGGTGGAAACCAAGGTTGCCGCTCATCAGCCCAATGGGAAACAATTAGGGGCAGATTTATGAAAAGTGGTGCTGCACCCAGTGCACCCCTTAACGCCACCATAACGTCACCATGGGTGCATCATATTTGATATGCAGCGCACCATGGTGGTAGTTAGGGAACTAGCATCAGAATTTTGGACGCTAGTTCGGTGCGTTGCAGGATTAGCATAAAAAACTCTGACGCTAATCCTGCAAAGCACCCAGAGGCCCATTAAAACCAGTGGAAGCCTCCTTTTAATGCCTGCTGTGAGCAGGCGTTAAAAGTGGGTAAAAAATGATGCAAAGAAATCTTTTAGATTTCTTTTGCCGTTTTTCAGCCTCCCCTAACGGGGATACATCCCTTTTGCGCCAGGCACAATGTAGCGCAAAGGGTTATAAAATATTGCAATACATGCATTGCACCACTTTGTAAATGTAGACTTGGTGATTTTGGCATCATTGCGCTACATTAAAAATGACACTAACATGGTGAAGGATGCGCTAGGGGCTCTTTAATATGCCCCTTAATAGGTCTGACGGTCACCCTGCTAACAAAATTAGCATACACTGAAAAATGGACAGCAGTTCTTTCTCTCACAATTACACAAGGGACTATAAATATGGGCCAGGGCAGCAAAATCTTCTGTAGCTCCAGGCGAATGCATTCAAAATTATGCTGAGGTGGTCCTGACCCTAGTCTGCCTGAAGGGGATGAGTAACACACCAGACAACTACTGGAGGACCTGTGACTCACAGGAGACTTATATACACATGTAGTGGGGTTGCCCATAAATACAGCCATTCTGGGAACTGTTTTGGAACTTATTAAAGACATTACAAACATTGGTGTACTACAGCTTCAACAAATAGTACTATTCGGCCACATAGATGTTGACGACCTTTGCACCCTTTCACAGGCAGAAGGCAAACTGGTAACCCCACTTTTATTAGCAGGCCATCTAGTGGTAGCCCAGAAATGGTGGAACTGAACACTATCAACAACAGAACAGTGGTGGGTAAACATATGGATGATCCAGGCAAAGGAATGCATCATGGTCACCCTTAGAGACACGTTGCCTAGATTAAAAAATAACTGGACCCCTTCCTACAACTAGATAAAGTGAAATGGGAAAATACCACAACCTCCTGAGCCATTGAGACTAGCAGGAACTGGGGAATCAGAGACCCACACTTTGTAGGACTTTGACTGAGACTCTTGTTATAAAAAAATATGTGCACACAATATGTGATTGTTGGACCTTGCCCTTGTGGCAGGTTCACCCCATGACTTTTTGCCTAATTCCTCTTATTTTTTCTGACCTCTCGCTGTTGGCTCTAGGACTCTGAGCACTTTGTCACTGGCGATCAGTGCTAAAGTGCAGGTGCTCTCCCATCTAGAAATGCTGCTTACTGGTGTGGTGTATTTGTTATTACTATTACGGAAATGCCACTTCTAGAAAGTGAGAATGTCTCTGTGCTTATGACTCTGGTGTTTCGCAGCTTGACTCCAATCCACGTCTGGGCAGAATGACAGTTGGGCTTTTTGCATACTTTTCAGACAGCCTGTACACAGGGAGTGTGGAGATGTCACAGAGGTGCATCTGCATACTGAATAGTCTTCCTGGGCTGAGAGAAGGGAGAGGCGGGGCACACCTACATTTGTAAAGGCTGTACTCTGGCCTCACACAATAAGGTTGTTTACCCCCAACTGATGTTTGAAGCCTGGGCTGGAGGAGCGAGGGGGCACTCCCAGAATTAGTTGTAACTGGTTGGAACCTCCTCTACCCTACCATTGTAAAATACTGTAAAGACTGAGTATAAATACAGGGGAGTTTTCCCTACAATCTGGAGACATTTTGGAACTGGACCCAGAAGGCTGGAAGGACTCACCAGGATCCGCCATGGACTGCTGCTGCTGTGCCAACCTGTGACCTGCTTGGTCACTGTAAGGAACTGCCTGCATTCCCCCTTGCGCTGGCCTGCTGCTGGGCACTGTCCCCTGTGCTCCTTTCTCCTGAACTCTACTCCGCAGGGGCAGGGTGCTGTGGCCCCTGACCTCTGCATCCAGGTGAAGCACGAAGAGTGCTAGAACTAGCGTTTTGGAAAGCGCTTCACCTTTTATTCTTTAAGCACTGTGAGAGCGCTTCTTGCCGCCCACAAACACTGCCGCGACCCGGGCTCATCGCAATGTCTATAGCACTTGTAAGCGCTATATCGACAAAATCACTGCCGCAGCCCGACAATGACGCGCTACCTCACTGTGCCTCAGGGGCACCATCAAAAGAAGAAAAGGAGCGAGCGCGCTCCTATCATGCCCAACGGGTGAAGCATGCTCAAAGGAGCGCCCCCGGGGCACAGGCAGGTACCTACTCTGGTGCTTGCCCTTTCTGATGGCCGGGCGGGCCGCCACGTGCACCAGAAGCCGGGCGGGGAAGGGAAGCCTCATCTGAGGCTCCCCCGCCCCACGGGCTCCTTTTTGGTCTTTTCGGACCGGCAGGGGGAAAGGAAGCCTCGCCAGAGGCTCCCCCTGCTCCACAAACCCTTGGCCTGTCAGCAGATACCGCGGGTGGGACTGAAGCCTAGTTGGAGGCCCCCGCGCCACAGGTCTCCCTTTGGGTTCCCCATGAGATTCGGGTGTGGCCCCCCACCGGTGGCCCCACAGATTGTTCATAGATATCGCGGGCCGCAGGAGGGGCCAACTACAAATCACAGGGGGTGCGTGGCACCCACCTCCTGTCCTAAATCGGTTGGCTGACTTTGGCCCCCATCATGAGGGCTGGTTGAGGCCTGGGGGGCCCCCAGCAATCACGGGCCCCAGGAAGGGCCTGTTAATAATACAGGGGGTGTGCGTGTCTGCCCCCCCTCAAGCTCAGAACTCTTGGGAAGCCCCCGTTTGGTGCAGAGGAGCGCCGCAGGCCCCATTTTTGTTCTCCTGGCACTGGAGGTGCCTCATCATGGAAACCAGGTACTGCTAAAAGACAATATATACAACATAAGTTTGTTTTAGAGACTTTATTGATTTATATGTTGCCTACCTGCTTGATGATGTTTCATATGTGTATGCAGATGTTCCTTTTATGGGCATAACTTGCTAATATGGTTTTTCTGACTTGCCATACATTTTATAATGTTCCTAATATGGGTGTTTATGATATTCTTATGACAAGTGCTTTGGTGTAATAACATGTTTCCTGACTACTGCTTATGTTGCTGAAAACTAAGTAACCTGTGTTATATGTGACTACTGCTAGTTTTGCAGAGTAACTAATGTGTAACCTTCTGGCAAATGCTAAGGTAGCAGGATATTACTGATATGTGATGTTTGGTCTAATAATTGTGTTGTGTACAATACAGTATATTGTCATATAACTTGGTATTGTGTTTCCTTTGTGGTGTGGATAGTGCGTCACAAGTGTTGTGTGGGTTGTGCACCGGGTTAGGCCTGACTGCTCGTGCCAAGCTACCAAGGGGGTGAGCAGGGGTTATCTTGGACATGTAACTCCCTTGCCCTGACTAGAGTGGGTGGGTTCTGCCTGGCCGAGGTGCATACCCTAACCAACCAGAAACCCCATTTCTAACAGTGATCTTCCCTCTTCCGAGGATAAATCATGCACAGACTTAGTTATAGAGCTTCTCCCTATCTCAGATATACCAGGAAAGGAATATTAGTGGACTTTGGCCGAGATGTCCTTCCCACAGGGTGCTATGATGCAAATTGTTTTGGGAATAGCCTATGTAACCAAATAAGCCCCCCTTAAATTACAGCAAGAGTAAGTCTGTTTCCATTGTCTTTCAATAACTGCTCATTATTTAAAGTTCCAGTCGAGGCAAGTTATGTTTCAGAAGTTTTCAACTTAGAGCACAGGTTCCTCTAAAGAAGAGAATCAGAACTGTTTCCAGTGCAGAAACAATCCTTGTTTGTTTGTGAGCCAATGTGAGGAGTGTCTATGGTGCAGTATTCTACCTCCACTAAAATGGCCTTTTGAGACATATTCATATGCAAAGTAAGGCATAAGACAATTCATTGACAGACATCATATTTAATTTACAAACTATTTCTTGAAATTATATGTTGATAGTCATGCAAGTACAAATATTGGACTCTCAGGTGGATGCAAAGAAAGTAATGACTCTGTATGTGCTCATAAGACACTTAGGCGGTCATTACAACATTGGCAGTAAAAGCCGCTTACCGCCGTGCAGAAGACCGCCAACACACCGCCGCGGCTGTGGAATTTCGCCACAGCTATTATGACCCACATCTCGGAACCCGCCAAAATTCAGACACCCACACATGTCCGCCACACCAAAGGTCAGTGATAAACTGGCGAAAACAAAACCTCCACTGTCACTCCAACAGAAATATGCCCACACTATCACGACACACGAATCCACGCGGCGGTCTTTCAACCGTGGTATTCCATTGGCGGTACACACCGCTGCGCTCAAAATACACACACTCTTACAAAATACAGCCACATTGGACAATTCAAAATACACACACCTGATACACATACACACACCATTCCCACACACCCAATACAATATAAAACACACACCCACATCACCCACAAACCCCTACGACAAAAATTGAGAACGAAGCACAGAGAGAGACACCACCAGCAAGTACAACAGCATCCACAGGCACATAACACCATCACCCATACAACTTCCACGCACCTCACACAACACACCACTACATATCACCACACTTATCACCACACACACCCCCCCACACATCACCTACACCACCCCATGGCACGGCAAAGACACCCCAGGTTCTCGGAGGAGGAGCTCAGGGTCATGGTGGAGGAAATCGTCTGGGTAGAGCCACAGCTATTTGGAGCACAGGTGCAGCACACCTCAATTGAAAGGAAGATGGAGCTATGGCGAAGAATAGTGGACAGGGTCAACGCAGTGGGACAACACCCAAGAAATTGGAAGGACATCAGGAAAAGGTGGAAAGACCTACGGGGGAAGGTGCATTCCGTGGTCTCAAGACACCACCTGGTGGTTCAGCAGACTGGCGGCAGACCCCCACCTCCTCACCCACAACTAACAACATGGGAGGAGCAGGTCTTGGCGATTCTGCATCCTGAGGGCCTCGTAGGAGTAGGTGGAGGAATGGACTGTGGTAAGTAAAATCTTAACTATTACATCCCCCACCCTACCTGCATGCTATCACATACCCCCAACCTCGCCCCCACCCCTATCACTCCAACTCCTCACAAATGTACCAATATCACAAACCACACATCTCAACACCAAGCCCTGCATGCAACAACAAGGCATGGACACCCATCACCAAAGCATGCACACTGCACATAGCCATACACCCCCTAAACCATCATCACACAAGCTCCCACACAGGAATGCCAGCACTGGGGTACACGGTCACCCACCCATTGCACACCATGCAGATGCAATAATCATGCCTTTCCACCCCTGCAGGACCCCTACCCAACGTCACCAGACAGGAGGGTCCAGACATGTCCACTCCACCCACAGAAGAGGCCCACAGTGATGACAGCACATCTGTCCAACTGAATCTAGATGACCAGCCCGGACCATCGGGAGCCTCAGGACAGTCGGTTCCCCTCACACAGGCACAGGCCACCACAGACCTTCCCCCCTCTGGAAACACCAGCACAGCACCCACCCAGTGGGCCCATACCTCCGTCCCCAGGACATGTCAATCAGCTGTGTGTCCACCACTACAGGGAACCCAGGATAACCCACCACACCCAACAACAACAGGGACCTGGGGGCAGTGGCAGTGGGCACACGGTCCAGGGGACGGAGGCCCAGGAACACAGGGGAACACAGGGGAACTGGGAGGGCTGCCGTGCGACAGGGGGCGGACAGGCCAAGGGAACCCACTCTTCACGAGGCCCTCTCCTCCATCCTGGGAGCATACCACCACTCCCAGGAGACGATGGCAGTGGTACTGGCCAAGTTTCAGGAGACCCAGCGCATGCAGGAGGAACAGTATATGGGCTTCAGGGAGGAACTCAGAACCATCAGCTCCACCCTGGGCACCATCGTAGGGGTGCTGAAGGAACTACTTAACACCAGGAGGGACACTGTGGCACTCCAAGGGGCCCCTGACGCTAGCATGAACAATGAACTGCCCACCACCTCCGCCAGCGCCAGTGAACAGGACGCCCCGCCACAGGACCACCACACCAGCACCCCACCCCCTGCAGAGGGAGAACCACCCGGCAAACGGTCCCTGAGATCCAGGAACAAGACAGAGCACAATGCCAAGACCCCCGCCAAGAAATGAGACCACCCTGATTGTCATCCCACTGTCCCACTTTGTCACCCTGTCCATAATTAAACTGCCCCAGCTCCACTTCCTATGACCATATGGGCAATGCACCTGTGAGACTTATAGACTGGACTCTGCCATGGACACTCCTCCGCCATCATCCCTCACCATTTAACTTCCCCCTCCAATATTTTGCATTTAAATAAACACACCTAAAGCACATAGGGGGTCATTCCGACCCTGGCGGTTGGTGTTAAAGTGGCGGCCATCCCACCAACAGGCAGGCGGTCAAAAAAATGGAATTCAGACCCTGGCGGGAACCGCCAACACAGCCCGCCACTTTAACACTCTGACCGCCACGGCGGGGCAAACAAACAGCGCGGCGGTCACCGCCAACAGACAGGCGGCAGACAATGTACCGCCCACCCTATCACGACCCACCAATCCGCCACCTTTTCCGGGGCGGGAGTCCCGCCGATAAAAACACGGAGGAAACAGATCACGAACGGGAAAACGCTCACCTCTATACACTCCATGAGGAATTTGGACAGCATGGAACCCGAATTAAACATCCTACCAGCGATTGTCTACCTCTACCAGGAGCACGAACGCCGCCGCAGGAGACAACAGTGAGTACTGCACATACGACACAGGGGAGGGGGGAGGAGAAAAGATTACGGGCACACACATACACGACACCCCCCCCCCCAAATCCCCAAACACCAATGCAGAGCAACAAGTCAGATTTACAAACCCCCCGGAATAATTCAAAGACAAAATAAAATGATCATTAAAATAGAAGTATATTAAAGCATATTTGAACTTAAGTGAAATATTAGATTATTAAAACAAATAAATCACAACATGAAGAATATGAACATAGTCCAAAAGTCCGGCACATATTGGCTACATGCCATTGTCCGTGGGCCAATGTGCATAAACACATGGGCAAAGCCCACATACGAAACCCGATTCTATTGGAGAGAACACTGCTGGGGCATCAGATAATAAAACCACAGGCACCTCAGGGGGGAAGGGAAGGGGGGGCACCTCAGCCACATGAGTCCACGACGCCAGATCCACGAGGGGCCTCCATTCCCACTGTACCATCCTGGGGAGTGCAAAGCCACAGTCTCACAAGTCTCTACAGTGGGTGGATTGCCCACTGTACCATCCTGGGGAGTGCAAAGCCACAGTCTCACGAGTCTCTACAGTGGGTGGATGGCCCACTGTACCATCCTGGGGAGTGCAAAGCCACAGTCTCACAAGTCTCTACAGTGGGTGGATTGCCCAATGTACCATCCTGGGGAGTGCAAAGCCACAGTCTCACAAGTCTTTTCAGTGGGTGGATTTCCCACTGTACCATCCTGGGGAGTGCAAAGCCACAGTCCATCTGGTGGATTACAGACTCCACTGGTTATGGAGGAGGCATGGTGCCCAGAGTGCTTCGTGAAGCCCTGCCCGACACAGATCCGGCCCTGCCAATGGGCCAGCGGTGCTTGAGATGAAGGCCCCAGCGGAGCGGTGCTTGAGATGAAGGCCCCAGCGGAGCGGTGCTTGAGATGAAGGGCCCAGCGGAGCGGTGCTTGAGATGAAGGGCCCAGCGGAGCGGTGCTTG
Source organism: Pleurodeles waltl (assembly GCF_031143425.1). Classification (NCBI taxonomy): domain Eukaryota; kingdom Metazoa; phylum Chordata; class Amphibia; order Caudata; family Salamandridae; genus Pleurodeles; species Pleurodeles waltl. The sequence continues at coordinate 144,809,443 of NC_090441.1, read as the reverse complement.
ACAGGAAGGGCCCAGCGGAGCGGTGCTTGACAGGAAGGGCCCAGCGGAGCGGTGCTTGAGATGAAGGCCCCAGCGGAGCAGTGCTTGAGATGAAGGGCCCAGCGGAGCGGTGCTTGAGATGAAGGGCCCAGCGGAGCGGTGCTTGACAGGAAGGGCCCAGCGGAGCGGTGCAGAGACGGCGGGGCCCAGCGGAGCGGTGCTTGACAGGAAGGGCCCAGCGGAGCGGTGCTTGACAGGAAGGCCCCAGCGGAGCAGTGCTTGACAGGAAGGGCCCAGCGGAGCGGTGCAGAGATGGCGGGGCCCAGCGGAGCGGTGCTTGAGAGGAAGGCACCAGCGGAGCGGTGCTTGACAGGAAGTGCCCAGCGGAGCGGTGCTTGTCAGGAAGGGCCCAGTGGAGCGGTGCAGAGACGGCGGGGCCCAGCGGAGCGGTGCTTGACAGGAAGGGCCCAGTGGAGCGGTGCTTGACAGGAAGGCCCAGCGGAGCGGTGCTTGACAGGAAGGGCCCAGCGGAGCAGTGCTTGACAGGAAGGGCCCAGCGGAGCGGTGCTTGACAGGAAGGGCCCAGCGGAGCGGTGCAGAGACGGTGGGGCCCAGCGGAGCGGTGCTTGACAGCAAGGGCCCAGCGGAGCGGTGCTTGACAGGAATGGCCCAGCGGAGCGGTGCTTGACAGGAAGGCCCCAGCAGAGCGGTGCTTGACAGGAAGGGCCCAGCGGAGCGGTGCAGAGACGGCGGGGCCCAGTGGAGCGGTGCTTGACAGGAAGGGCCCAGCGGAGCGGTGCAGAGACGGCGGGGCCCAGCGGAGCGGTGCTTGACAGGAAGGCCCCAGTGGAGCGGTGCTTGACAGGAAGGGCCCAGCGGAGTGGTGCTTGACAGGAAGGGCCCAGCGGAGCGGTGCAGAGACGGCGGGGCCCAGCGGATCGGTGCTTGACAGGAAGGGCCCAGCGGAGCGGTGCTTGACAGGAAGGCCCCAGCGGAGCGGTGCTTGACAGGAAGGGCCCAGCGGAGCAGTGCTTGACAGGAAGGGCCCAGCGGAGCGGTGCAGAGACGGCGGGGCCCAGCAGAGCGGTGCTTGACAGGAAGGGCCCAGCGGAGCGGTGCTTGACAGGAAGGGCCCAGCGGAGCGGTGCTTCTCACGGCGGGGCCCTGTTCAGCGGTTCTTCTCACGGCGGGCCCTGTTCAGCGGTTCTTCTCACGGCGGGGCCCTGTTCAGCGGTGCTTGTCTTGTGTTCCTAGGGAACCAGATCTGGGCAATCATTCCCGCTCAGTCGCCATCCGACCTATCGCTTGCGGGGCCCACCTGTGTTGGACTCCTGGGCCCGTGGGTGTCCTCTGTCACACCCCAAATGGGGCTGGTGGGGCCCTCCTGGGCAGCTCGCCTGCTGACAGACTTCTTCGCCCTGCTGCCCTTGCCCTCCTTGGACGAATCTCTGGAGCCCTTGCCTCCCTTGGAAGTATCTCTGGGGCCCTTGCCCTCCTTGGACGAATCTCTGGGGCCCTTGCCTCCCTTGGAAGTATCTCTGGGGCCCTTGCCCTCCTTGGAAGAATCTCTGGGGCCCTTGCCTCCCTTGGTGGATGGGCCAGGTGACGGTGCAAGGCTGGTGTCCTTGGGGGCAGCCATCTCAGGCCTGTGGCGCCGGCCCTTCCCTTTTTTGCTTCTTTTCCCAGGGGGTGGGCTGGCTGTCCCCTTGCTGCTGGCCGATGTTCCTGCCCTAGGAGCTGGTGGACTCCAATAGCCCTGAACGATGGTCCTAGTAGGTGCAGGGCTTGTGGTGGCTGAGGTGCTGGTTGGACTCCTACGAGATGGAGGGGGTGGGTCAGTTGTTGGAAAGAGTTCAAGGTTGGAAAGAAAAATCAATTTCGAAAGACAGGGACGGGTAGTTGTAGTGGGTATGGGAGTGGAGGAAGAGGATGTGGTTGTAGGAGAGTCAAGTGTGCTGTCTTTGGGTGCAGGTGCTTGTGACGGAGGCTGTCGTGAGGTGGATGGCTGTTGGGTGGGTGGCTGCCTGCGTTTGTGTGGTTTGGAATAGAGGGTGACAGACACACTGGGAGAGGACACAGGGGACGTGTAAATGGTAGTGGGGATGGTGACTGCACGTGTGCGGACTGTTCTGGTGGGTGTGGTGGTGATGGACGTACTGGCTGATGGTGGTGTGCATGCAGGTGTGAGTGGAGACGTCACAGGGAGGGAGGAGGGAGACGAGGAGGAGGGGGACACAGTGGAGGCAGTGGGTGTTGCTGTGTCTGCATGTGGATGTTGCTTGGGTGAATGCTTGTGTGATCTGTGATGCTTATGTCTGGATGAGCTGCCCTTGGGTGTTGATGTGTGTGCAGGCTGGTCTGTAGGTGTGTCTGGGATAGGCAGAGGAACAGGGGAGTGGGACTGGGTTGAGGAAGTTGGAGGGGGGAGGCTAGACACAGGGACAATTGCTACCGTCAGTGCTGAGGCCAGAGCGTTGAACGATCGCTGATGGGCAGCCTGACCCGAATGAATGCCCTCCAGGTATGCATTGCTCCGATGCACCTCCCTTTCCACCCCCTGGATGGCATTCAAAAGGGTAGACTGCCCAACAATGAGCGTCCGGAGGAGGTCAATGACCTCCTCACTGAGGGCAGCAGGGGTAACTGGGGCAGGACCTGAGGTGCCAGGGGCGAAGGAGATGGCCGGCTTCCTGGCCGAGCGGGCACTGGGCGAAAGCTGAGGGGCTGCTGGGTGGCGGCTGTACCTGTTTTTGCGGTGGGCACGGATGGTGCCGCCACCACAAGGGAGCTCCCTTCCGAGGACGTGTCGGTGTCGCTGACGTCTCCACAGGTCCCCGTTGTGGAGCCCCCCTCGCCCTCCGTCTCACTGGTTAAGTCCGAGTCGGTTGCAGGGCCCTCCGGGCCCATGTGAGATGCAGCTCCCTCGTGCGCCGATGCCACTTCTCCTCCGCCTGATGATGCTAATACACACATGAGAAGGAAATCCCAAAAATAAGGGGGGGAGAGAAGAAAGAAAGACATGTTGAGTGCATGCATTGGCGGCACCGTTGGCGGAGAGGACAGACACAGAAGCCCCCTGCACTACGCCACGCACTCGGGGTACACTACTTAATTATTGTGACTTGGCCTACAAGTCTATGGACGACAAATGCACACATAGGTGAGCCCGGGCCATGGATAGCTGTACTTAGCACCCTACAGAGGTGGGGGGCGGGGGCACAGGGCCATGTCTAACGGAGGGGCCTAGCCTACAGAAACCGCCCTGGCCTAGAGATAGCCACAGCCCTCCTCCCCCACCCAGACGCCTCCACTGTGCGCTAATATAGCAGAATGTGCTGGTACTCACCCCCTTGTGTCTGCTGTGATGTCCTCACGCGCCCATCCAAATCGGGGTAGGCCACCGCCAGGATCCGGGACATCAGGGGGATCAATTGACGACTGGCACCCCTCCTACGTTGGGAGGCCATCCCCAGCAGAGCCTCTGCGGTCTTTCTGCTCCCGCGGCGGATGTCCTCCCACCTCTTGCGGCAGTGGGTGCCCCGTCTGTTGTGGACCCCCAGGGCCCGGACGTCCTTGGCGATGGCACGCCAAATGTCGATCTTCTGATGGGCGCTGACCTATGTGACATGGACAGGGTGGAAAAAGAAATATCATCACTTTTCTGCATGGTCGATGTGAGTGGCCCCCCCTCCCCAACCTTGCCATGTGGCACATGCTCTCATCTGTCGTGCGTTGCTATCCTCATACGCTCCCCTCCCCACCATCTTACATCCACCCCACTCAACACAGGCATAGCCCATACTACGTGCTCCCAGTGTACTTACCTGTTGGTCTGGAGGACCGTAGAGTAGTGCATACTGGGGGAGGACCCCATCAATGAGTTTATCCAATTCCTCAGATGTGAAGGCAGGGGCCCTTTCCCCAGTCGCAGCAGCCATTGTCTCTTCCAGACCGAGTTCACAGCAGCACTTGCAGTATAGGTCCTCTCCTGTGGATGATCAGGTCTCGAGTGATTAAGCAGTTAGAAAATGGCGGTCACGCCCGCGGCGGTGCGTACCGCGGCGGTGCGTACCGCGACCGCCGGCGCACATCGTCATTGGCTCCTGAGACCCATAGGGTTCTATGTTAACCAATGCAGCTTTGCGCCGCGGTCTTCGACCGCCTACCGCCACGGTGTGCCACACCAGCGCATTGAACTCACATCCCATTGTCACACTTCACAGGTCAGGCAGCCGCCATTTCAAGGGCCCACATGGCTGAATTTCTACGGCGTCACACAGGCCTAGGCCTTGCATTGCCACTCATACAAGCCATTCAATGCATAGCGAATCGTGTACTGTGCAAGCTGTGGTTACGTACCTGTGGGTGGATTGACTCTGTGCTCCATGTTGTCCTTCCTAGGCACCGTCCGCTGGGACTTGCGAGGAGATGGAGGAATCCTCCTGTGTACAGACCGCTGGTGGACCTGTCGACAATGGAAGAACGACATGTCATACTGACATACAGACTTGACCGAGCCACTTTACATGAACTATGTGCCCAGCTGCAGCCAGACCTGGGGCCATATTTATACTTTTTGACGCAAAACTGCGCTAACGCAGTTTAGCGTCAAAAAATTTAGTGCCGTCTAACGCCATTCTGAAGCGCCATGCGGGCGCCGTATTTATTGAATGGCGTTAGCCGGCGCTACCAGACCGGCGCTGCCTGGTGTGCGTGGAAAAAAACCACGTACACCAGACAGCGCTGGCGTAGGGGGAAAATGGCGTATGGGCGTCTTAAAATGGGGCAAGTCAGGTTGCGTCGAAAAAATCGTCTTAACCCGACTTGCGCCATTTTTTAACGACGCCCATCCCCCATCAACATGACTCCTATCATTGTAAAGATAGGAGTCATGCCCCCTTGCCCAATGGCCATGCCCAGGGGACTTCTGTCCCCTGGGCATGGTCATTGGGCATAGTGGCATGTAGGGGGGCACAAATCAGGCCCCCCTATGCCACAAAAAAAAAAAAAAAATACTTACCTGAACTTACCTTAATGTCCATGGGATGGGTCCCTCCGTCCTTGGGTGTCCTCCTGGGGTGGGCAAGGGTGGCAGGGGGGGTCCCTGGGGGCAGGGGAGGGCACTCTGGGCTCATTTTGAGCCCACTTGTCCCTTAACGACATGCCTGACCCAGGCGTTAAAAAGCGGCGCAAATGCGCCGTTTTTGGCCACGCCCACTCCCGGGTGTCATTTTTGCCCGGGAGTATAAATACCACGTAAAGGCCTGGGAGTCATTTTTTAAGACGGGAACGCCTCCCTTGCATATCATTAACACAAGGAAGGGGTTCACGCTAAAAAATGACGCACACTCCGGGCACTTTGGCGCCCGAAGCGTCTAACGCCATAGTATAAATATGGCATTAGTTGGCGTTAGTTTAGCGTCGAATTTGCGTTGAAAAAAACGACGCAAATTCGGCGCAACCAGAGTATAAATACGGCCCCTGATGTCCCCCATTCGCCAACCCAGAGGGATTCCCCCTCTGGTGCAGGTTCTGTCAGTACTCCATTTTTTGGCAAGTGGATCATTCCAAACAACAGTGGCCATATCATCAGGGATGTCTCAGCCTATGTTTTCTAACGTGTTGTCCAGAATGTTGTCTGCCCTGATGAAACACATGCAGAGCTACATTGTTTTCCCTTAGGTGGCCGATTTGGCTACAGTGAAGGGTGATTTCTATGCCCTTGGACATATCCCCAACATCATTGGGGCCATTGATGGGACACATGTGGCCTTGGTTCCCCCCAGTGGCAGTGAGCAGGTGTACAGGAACAGAAAAAGTTATCATTCTATGGATGTCCAGGTGGTCTGTTTGGCTGACCAGTACATCTCCCATGTAAATGCCAAGTTCCCTGGGTCAGTGCATGACGCGTACATCATGCAAAATAGCAGCATCCCTTATGTGATGGAACAGCTACAGAGACACCGTGTGTGGCTAATAGGTGACTCTGGTTACCCCAACCTGTCGTGGCTACTTACCCCAGTGAGGAATCCCAGGACAAGGGCAGAGGAACGCTACAATGAGGCCCATGGGCGAACTAGGAGGATTATAGAAAGAACCTTCGGCCTCCTGAAGGTCAGGTTTAGGTGCCTGCATATGACAGGGGGATCCCTAATGTACTCACCAAAGAAGGTGTGCCATATCATTGTGGCCTGCTGTATGCTTCACAACCTGGCTTTGCGCCGCCAGGTGCCTTTCCTGCAGGAGGAAGGGTCCAGATGGTGGTGTTGTAGCAGCTGTGGAGCCTGTGGAGAGTGAAGAGGAGGAGGATGACGGGGACGACACAGACAACAGGGACACAGTGATACAACAGTATTTTCAGTAGCACACAGGTACGAAACAACCACGCCATTTTACATTTACTTAAAGTCTCCTGCCTCTCTACTGTCTGAGTTCCCCCCCAGTTCCTGTGAACTGAGTTGTGACTTTCCCTTCCGTTTTCAGAGCTGTGGGCCCCACTGCGTGACCTCTGCTTTGTTTGCCCATGTACTACAGCTGTGTGACAGTGGTATGTTGTCATCACAATGTAACTGAACATTTTGGCACCGTTATGTCTAATACATTTGTTCAAATTACAAGCAGACTCCAGATTTTTTTAGTGCAAAAAGTGATTTAATTCAAGTGCTAAATTTATGGAACATGATTGTAAAACGGGGATGGGTGATGGTGGAGTAATGTCAATGGCAGAGTCCAGTTCTCAGTCGTACAGGTGCATTGTCCATATGCCTGTGGAAGGATGGAGCAGGGGCAGTTCAAGGTTGGACAGGGTGACAATGTGGGACAGTGGGATGACATCAGGGGGTATCATTTGCTGGCGGGGGTCTTGCAATCCTACTCTGTCTTCTTGTGAGATCTCAGGTTCTGCTTGCGGGGTGGTTCTTCTTCTGCAGGAGGTGGGGTTCTGGTGGCCCGTCGTTGTGTGGGGGCCTCCTGTCCACTAGCGCCGGCGGAGGTGGTAGGCTGTTCCTGGTCCAGGCTAGTGACAGGGGCCCTTTGTGGTGCCACATGGTCCCGCAATGTGGTGACTATCTGGGTTAGGGCCACGACGATGGTCCCCATTGCGGAACTAATGTTCCTCAGTTCCTCTCTGAACCCCATGTACTGTTGCTCCTGCATGACCTGGATCTCCTGGAACCTGGCCAGTACCTTAGCCATCGTCTCCTGGGAGCGGTGGTATGCTCCCATGATGGAGGAGAGGGCCTCTTGGAGAGTCGGTTCCCTGGGCCTGTCCCCTCCCTGTCGCACAGCAGCCCTCCCAGTTGCCCAGTTTCCCTGGACCTCTGTCCCCTGGACGGTGTGCCCACTACCTCTGCCCCAGGTCCCTGTTGTTGTTGGGGTGGTGGGTCAACCTGGGTGCCCTGTAGTGGTGGACACACCGCTGATTGACGTGTCCTGGAGATAGAGGCATGGGCCCGCTGGGTGGGAGCTGTGCTGGTGTTCCCAGAGGGGGTTAGGTGTGGTGTAGCCTGTGGCTGTCTGTGGGGAACCGACTGTCCCGAGGTCCCCGATGGGCCGGGCTGGTCATCAGGGTCCAGGGAGACAGAGCTGCTGTCATCACTGGGGGCCTCTTCTGGGGGTGGGATGGAAATCTCTGGACCCTCCGTGGCGGTGTGGTGGCGTTCGGGTCCTGCAGGGGTATAAGAGTATGGTTAGTGCTTCTGTGTGTGGCATTTTGTGTAATGGGTGGGTGGCCGTGTCCCTCAGTGCTGGCATTCCCTTGTGGGGGCTTTTGTGACGGTGGCTTGTGGGGGTGATGGGTGTGTGCAGTGAGCATGCTTTGGGGATGGGTGTCCATGCTTTGGGGAGGCATGCAGGGCTGGGTTTTGGGATGGGTGGGTTGTGATGGTGAGCCATTATCAAGGAGTTGGTGTGATGGGAGTGGGGGTGAGGGTGGGGGTATGATTTGGCATGCAGGTGGGGTGGGGGGAATGAAGTAGTGAAGATTTGCCTTACCAGAGTCCATTCCTCCCCCTACTCCTGCGAGGCCCTCAGGATGCAGGATGTGCAAGACTTCCTCCTCCCATGCTGTGAATTTTGGGGGAGTAGGTGGGGGTCCGCCGCCAGTCTTCTGCACCGCAATGTTGTGCCTTGATACCATGGAACGCACCTTCCCCCGTAGGTCGTTCCACCGCTTCCTGATGTTGTCCGGATTGCGTGGATGCTGTCCCACAGCGTTGACCCTGTCCACTATTCTGCTCCATAGCTCCATCTTCCTGGCAATGGTGGTGTGCTGCACCTGTGCCCCGAAGAGCTGGGGCTCTACACGTACTATTTCCTCCACCATGACCCTGAGTTCTGCGTCAGAGAACCTGGGGTGTCTTTGGGGTGCCATGGGGTTGTGTGGATGAGGTGAGGGGTGGTGTATGTGTTGTAGAGTGTGGTGAGTGTGGTGGTGTATGGTGTTTTGTGCGTGGAAAGTGTGTGGGTGATGTTGTGATTTGCCTCTGTGTGATGGTGTACTCTATGCTGTGCTCTCTCTCTCTGTCCTTCACTCGCAATTGTGGTCGTAGGGGTTTGTGGGTGATGTGGGTGTGTGTTTTATACTGGATTGGGTGTGTGGGAGTGGTGTGTGTATGTGTCTCAGGTGTGTGTATTTTGAATTATCCAATGTGGATGTGTTTTGTAAAAGTGTGTGTATTTTGAGCGCGGCGGTGTGTACCGCCAATGGAATGCCGCGGTTGAAAGACCGCTGCGGGGATTTGTGGGTCGGAATGGCATGGGCGTATTTCTGTTGGCGTGACGGTGGAGGTTTGGTCATCGCCAGTTTCCCACTGACCTTTGGTGTGGCTGAATATTGTGAATGTCGGGTTTTTGGCGGTTTGCCAGTTGCGGGTCAGAATGACCGTGGCGGTTTACCGCGGCCGCGGCGGTGTTATGGCGGCCTTCTGGCCGGTGGTAAGCGACTTTTACCGCCGGGGTCGGAATGACCCCCATAATGATTACAGTGTCAAAATGTTCTTGAAATAGTAATGTCAACATACCTATGTCACACAGCTTTAGTCCATGAGGAATCTAAGCAGATGACACACGTTGGGACCCACATCTGTGAAACCGTTAGGGAAAGTGACAACTCAGTGACCATACACTGGGTGAAAACGACAGACAGTAGAGAGGTAGTAGTGTAAAAGTACATGTAGTAGGCAGGAATGTATTCTCACCTGTGTTTCACTGGAAATATTGCTGGATCACTGAGTCCCTGTTCTGCATGTCTTCTTCCTCTGCTTCATCCTCATCACTGTCCACATGCTCCACAGCTGCCACAACACCGCCATCTGGACCATCCTCCTGCAGAAAAGGCACCTGTCGTTGCAAAGCCAAGTTGTGAAGCATACAGCAGGCCACAATGATCTGGCACACCTTCTTTGGTGAGTAGAATAGGGATCCACCTGTCATGTGGAGGCGCCTGAACCTGGCCTTCAGGAGGCCGAAGGTCTGCTCGATCACCCTCCTAGGTCTCCCATGGGCCTCATTGTAGCATTCCTCTGACCTGGTCCTGGGATTCCTCACTGGGGTCAGTAGCCATGACAGGCAGGGGTGCCCAGAGTCACCTGCAAATGGCGAGGGACAACTGTTAGACACACACGAACCTGTAGGGATAACCCCAGACAACCATTCCCACTGTCTTGCTTCCAGGGGCTCACCTAATAGCCACAAACGGTGCCTCTGGAGCTGACCCATCAAATAAGGGATGCTGCTATTCCGCAGGATGTAGGCGTCATGCACTGAGCCAGGGAACATGGCATTCACATGGGAGATGTACTGGTCGGCCAAACATACCATCTGTACATTCATGGAATGATAACTCTTCCAGTTTCTGTACACCTGTTCACTCCTGTGGGGGGGACCAAAGCCACATGGGTCCCATCAATGGCACCTATGATGTTGGGGATAGTCCAAGGGCATAGAAGTCACCTTTCACTGTAGGCAAATCCTCCACCTGAGGGAAAACGATGCAGCTCCGCATGTGTTTCAGCAGGGCAGACAACACTCTGGACAATACGTTGGAAAACATATGCTGGGACATCCCTGATGCCATGGCCACAGTTGTTTGAAAGGACCCACTTGCAAGGAAATGGAGTATTGATAGCCCCTGCACTTGAGGGGGGATTCCTGTGGGATGGCGGATTGCTGACATCAGGTCTGGCTCCAACTGGGTACACAGTTCCTGGATTGTGGCACGGTCAAACCTGTAGGTGATTATCAAATGTCTTTTCTCCATTGTCGACAGGTCCACCAGTGGTCGGTACACCGGAGGATGCCTCCATCTCCTTACATGTCCCAGTGGACGGTGCCTATGAAGGACAACAGCGACCACAGAGTCAAACAACTCAGAGGTACGTACCCACAGTTTACACAGAACACCAATCATACGCAAAAGGTGGCCTGTATGTGTGTTGAGACTAGGCCTAGGTATGTGTGACGCAGTTGGAAATTAGGCCATGTGGGCCCATGAAATGGCGGCTGCCTGACCTCTAAAGTGGGACAATGGGATGTGAGGTAACTGCGCTGGCGTTGTACACCGTCGCGGTAGGCGGTCGGAGTCCACGGCACAATGCTGCATTGGTTAACATTGGACCCTATGGGTCCCAGGAGCCAATGACGATGTACGCCGGCGGTGATGGTACGCACCGCCACGGACGTGACCGCCGTGGACGTGACCGCCATTTTCTATCTGTTGAATCACTCGATACCTGATCTTCGACAGGAGAGGACCTACACTGCAAGTGCTGCTGTGACCTCGGTCTGGAAGAGACAATGGCTCGTGCGTCTGGGGAAAGGGCCCCTGCCTTCACATCGGAGGAGTTGGAGAAGCTCGTTGATGGGGTCCTCCCCCAGTACACACTACTCTACGGTCCTCCAGACAAACAGGTAAGTACACAGGGAGCATGTTGTATGGGCTATGCCTGTGTGGAGAGGGCTGGATTTAAGAAGGAAGGGGGCAGAGTTCTGCATGCATGAAAGACGGTGGGTGCATGTGCCACATGGCAAGGGTAGGGATGGGGGCCACTCACTTTGATGGTGCAGTTGATAATGACTTCTCTTCTTCCCCTGTACATTTCATGTAGGTCAGCGCCCACCAGAAGAAAGATATTTGGCGTGCCATCGCCAAGGACGTCCGGACCCTGGGGGTCTACCACAGACTGAGCACACACTGCCGGAAAAGATGGGAGGACATTCGCCGCTGGAGTAAGAAGACGGCAGAGGCTCAGCTGGGGATGGCCTCCCTACGTGGGAGGGGTGCCCGTCGAACCATGACCCCGCTGATCTTCATGATCCTGGCGGTGGCCTACCCGGAGTTGGATGGGCGCTTGAGGGCATCACAGCAGACACAAGGGGGTGAGTACACTCTCATTCAGCTGACTTTGCGCGCAGTGGAGTTGTCTGGGTCGGGGGGAGGTCTGTGGGTTTCCCTAGGCCAGGGCGAGTTCCGTAGGCTAGGCCCCTCCGTAAGGCATGGCCCTGTGGCCCCCACCCCACCTCTGTAGGGTGCCAAGTACAGCTATTCATGCCCCTGTGTCATCTATGTATGCAGATGTCGTCCATAGCCTTGTAGGCCATTTCCCAGGAATTGCACTGTAGAGCCCAGGAGCGCGGCGTAGTGCAGGGGGTTTCTGTGTCTGTCTTGTCTGCCAACGGTAGCGGTAATCAATGCACTCATCATGTCTTTATTCTGTCCCCCCCCTTTTTGTGGTCTCCCTGTTCTTGTGTGCATTAGCATCATCAGGCGGAGGAGCAGTGGCACCGGAGCACGAGGGAGCTGCATCCCACATGGCCATGGAGGGCCACACTATAGACTCTGAATTCACCAGTGGGACGGAGGGCGAGGGGAGCTCCACGGCGGGAACAGGAGCTGAGACCAGCGTCACAGACTCGTCCTCTGATGGGAGCTCCCTTGTGGTGGCGACAACATCTGTACCCCCCGCATCTACAGGTACAGCCGCCACCCCCCCTACCAGCATGGCCCTCCCAGCAGCCCCTCAGCCTTCGCCCCGTGCCCGCTCACCCAGGAGGATGGGCATCACCTTAGCCCCAGGCACCTCAGGCCCTGCCCCAGTCACCCCTGCTGCCCTCAGTGAGGAGGCCATTGACTTCCTCAGGTCCCTCACTGTTGGGCAGTCTACCATTTTGAATGCCATCCAGGGTGTAGAAAGGCAGTTGCAACAAACTAATGCATTCCTGGAGGGCATACATTCTGGTCAGGCGGCCCTTCACCGAGCCTTTCAAACTCTGGCCTCAGCACTGATGGCAGCCATTGTCCCTGTGTCTAGCCTCCCCCCTCCAACTTCCTCCACCCAGACCCAATCCCCTGTACCTCTGCCTATCCCAAGCACACCATCAGACCAGCCTGCACACACCTCACTACACAAGGGAAGCTCAGGCAAACATAAGCACCACACACCACACATCCCACAGGCACTCATGCAAGCATCAGACACATGCAGACACACCAACATCCACTGCCTCCACTGTGTCCCCCTCCTCGTCGTCTCCCTTCTCCCTCCCAGTCTCGTCTACACACACACCTGCATGCACTACCTCTACAGCCACTACGTCCCTCACCAGCACTCACCCGCCCACGTGCAGTCACCACCCCCACTACCATTCACACGTCCCCTGTGTCCTCTCCCAGTGTGTCTGTGACGCCCCCTCCCAAGATACACAAACTGAGGCACACACCCACCCAACAGCCATCCACCTCACGACAGCCTCCAGCGCATGCACCTGCACCCAAAGTCACCAAACGTACACCTCCTACTACCACCACCTCTTCCTCCACTCCCAAACCCCCTCCAGCTACCCGTCCCAGTGTGTCCAAAAAACTTTTCCTGTCCAGCCTTGACCTTTTTCCCACACCTCCCCCACCCTGTCCATCTCATAGGTCCCAAACTAGCACCTCAGCCACAACATCTCCGGGACCAGTGGTGCCTGTAGTCACAGGTATGTGGAGTGCACCGACCACCAATACAGCCAGTGTGGCACGGAGCCACAGCACAGCCAGTCCCCCCCCGTGTGAAGCATCAGAAGTTGGCCAGTGCCCGGCAGGAGAGGGGGAAGACTCCAGCCACCAAAGCCGCTCTCAGGGGTCCCTGTGGGAGTGTGGACTCAGCTGTGACACCTCCCAAGGTGGGGAAGGGCCACAAGAAACCCGGCAAGTCTGGGAAGAGCAGCAGGGTGGAGAAGACCGCCATCATCCCCGCTGCCCAGGAGGCCACCGCCAGCCCCAGCCCAGCTGCCCAGGAGGCCACCACCAGCCCCATCCCAGCTGCCCAGGAGGGCCCCGCCAGCCCCAGCCCAGCTGCCCAGGAGGCCACCGCCAGCCCCATCCCAGCTGCCCAGGAGGCCACCCCCAGCCCCAGCCCAGCTGCCCAGGAGGGCCCCTCCAGCCCCAGCCCAGGAGGCCACCACCAGCCCCAGCCCAGCTGCCCAGGAGGGCCCCGCCAGCCCCAGCCCAGCTGCCCAGGAGGGCCCCGCCAGCCCCGGCCCAGCTGCCCAGGAGGCCACCGCCAGCCCCAGCCCAGATGCCCAGGAGGGCCCCGCCAGCACCAGCCCAGCTGCCCAGGAGGCCACCGCCAGCACAATCCCCCCTGGGCCATGAAGGACCACCAGCACAAGCCCCGCTGGGCCATGAAGGACCGCCAGAACAAGACCCGCTGGGCCATGAAGGACCGCCAACTCAAGCACCGCTGAACAGGGCACCGCCAAATCAAGCAGCGCTGAACATGGCACCGCCAAATCAAGCACCACTGAACAGGACACCGCCAACTCAAGCACCGCTGAACAGTGCACCGCCAAATCAAGCACTGCTGAACAGGGCACCGCCAACTGAAGCACCGCCAACTCAAGCACCGCTGAAGGGGGCACCGCCAAATCAAGCACCGCTGAACAGGGCACCGCCAAATCAAGCACCGCTAGCCCATGAGTGGCAGGGGCACAGACGTAACTGGGACCGTCACGGGGTGAGTGATGCACTCTGGGCACCAGTCCCCCTCCAGAACCAGTGGAGACATCCATCCACTACTTCTGTCCTTCACAGGATGAAGCACTCTGGGCACCATTCCCCCTCCAGAACCAGTGGAGAGATCCATCCACTACCTCTGTCCTTCACAGGATGAAGCACTCTGTGCACCAGTCCCCCTCCAGAACCAGTGGAGACATCCATCCACTACCTCTGTCCTTCACAGGATGAAGCACTCTGGGCACTAGCCCCCCTCCAGAACCAGTGGAGACTGTTATCAACTTGAGAGACTGTGGCTTTGCACTCCCCAGGATTGAAAAGTAGGCAAACCACCCACTGTTATCAACTTGAGAGACTGTGGCTTTGCACTCCCCAGGATTGAACAGTGGGCAAACCACCCACTGTAGAGACTTGCGAGACTGTGGCTTTGCACTCCCCAAGATTGAACAGTGGTCAAACCACCCACTGTAGAGACTTGAGAGACTGTGGCTTTGCACTCCCCAGGATTGAACAGTGGGCAAACCACCCACTGTAGAGACTTGAGAAAATATGGCTTTGCACTCCCCAGGATTGAACAGTGGGCAAACCACCCACTGTAGAGACTTGAGAGACTGTGGCTTTGCACTCCCCAGAATTGAACAGTGGGCAAACCACCCACTGTAGAGACTTGAGAGACTGTGGCTTTTCACTCCCGGATTGAACAGTGGGCAATGAGCCCACTCGTGGATTGGCGTCATGCACTCATCCGGCTGAGGTGCCCCCCCTTCCGTTCCCCCTGAGGTGCCTGTTGTATTTCTATCTGATGCCCCTGCAGTGTTCTCTCTGTTTTGATCTGGTATCGAGTGTGGGCCTCTCCCATGCATTTTGGGCCCAGTGGTCCATGGACTATAAATGGTGTAATACCTGGACTTGTATTATTGGTGTATATATTTGTTTATAGTGTATATATATTTTACAGTACTGTATTTTAATAGATTACAATGGTTACAATAATTTCGTTTGGTCTTTGCATTCTTCCGGGGGGCTTGGGGGGTGTAACTATAATATATAGATATGTATTAGTGGGTGTGTTGTAGTAAGTGAGGGTGGGGGTGGGGGTGGGGGTGTTGCGTGTGTGTGTCCCTGTATTTTGCCTCCCCCTCCCCCTCCCCTGTGTCGTAGGTGCAGTACTCACCGTGGTCTTCGCCGCCGGCGTTCGTGCTCCTGGTACAGGAGTATGGAGACTATCGCAGGTAGAATTTGGAGTTCCGGGTCTATGGTGTCCTCGTTCCTTGTGGAGTGTGTAGAGGTGAGCGTTTTCCCTTTGAAATTCCTGTTTCCGCTGTGTTTTTATCCGCGGTGAATCCGCCCCGGAAAAGGTGGCGGATTGGCCTGTCATAATAGTGTGGGCGGTACATTGTCTTCCGCCTGTCTGTTGGCGGTGACTGCCGTGCTGTTTGTTTGTACCGCCGTGGCGGTCGGAGTGTTAAAGTGGCTGTCTTTGTTGCTGGTTTCCGCCACGGTCGTAATTGCAAATTTTTTACCGCCGGTCTGTTGGCGGTCTTACCGTCGCTTTTACACCGTCCGCCAGGGTTGTAATGAGGGCCTTAGGCCCTGATTTATACCTTTTTAGTGCCACATTTGCGTCATTTTTTGACGCAAAAGTGGCGCAATTGTATTTTGTAAGTTTATACAGCTTTTGCGTAAAAAATTGACGCAAATGCGGCACAAAAAAAGTATAAATCAGGGCCTTAGTAGAATCTGGCATTACAATGTGTAGCTGAGATGGCTAACTGAACAACACTCACTTACTATTTCTCTTCCCTAAACATCTACTCCTCACTTGGTTACTTCTTCCTTCTAGTAGTATCTGTCTTGGAGTCAGAGACATCAAGAAGTGGTATCTGCATGTGTAGTTAGGAGAATGCATTGCTTCTGAGCAGTACCAGTGCTTGACATGACTTTCTTCTTTGTGTCTTAAATTGAAGGTATATATAAGGTGTTGCAAATGTATATGTTATCTTAGCCCCTTCACTGCCAGCCCTTTTCCCCCTCAGTTGCAAAGCCTTTCTTTGGCTATTTGGGGCAGTTCATGCTCAGGCCCTCAAAACTATTTGGCCAAATAAGCTACCCTCGCCAAAATTACGTCCTGTTTTTCCAACATCCTAGGGATTGTAGAGGTACCAAGAGTTTTGGGTTCCCCTGGAGGAGACCAAGAAATTAGACAAAATACAGCGAAAATTTAGTTTAAAAAAAAGAAATGGGAAAAGAGAGCTGCAGAAGAAAGCTTGTGGTTTTTCCCCTGAAAATGGCATCAACAAAGAGTTTGTGGTGCTAAAATCACCATCTTCCTAGCTTTCAGGAACTCACAGACCTCAATCAGAAAACCACATTTTTCAACACACTTTTAGCATTGTACTGAGACATACCCCATTTTTTACTATTTTCTGTGCTTTTAGTCTCGTTCCAGTTAGTGACAGAAATGGGTGTAAAACCAATGCTGGATCCCAGACAGCTAAACAATTCTGAAAAGTAGACAAAATGTCGAATTAAGCAAGGGGTCATCTGTGTAGATCCTACAAGGTTTTCCTACAGAAAATAACAGCTGAAGCAAAACAATATTGAAATTGTGGTGAAAGAAACAGCCATTTCTCTCCATGTTTTACTCTGTAACTTTTTCCTGCATGTCTGATTTTCAAAAGCAATATACAATTACATCTGCTGGACTCTTCTGGTTGCAGGGATATATAGTGCTTGTAAATTCATTAAGAACCCCAGGTACCTAGACCCAATAAAGGAACTGTACCTTGCGATGGGTTTTCATTGTATATCGGGTATACAACAATTCATTTGGTGAAATATAAAGAGTGAAAAATAGGTATGAAGGAAACATTTGTATTTCCAAAATGGGCACAAGATATGGTGTTGAGAAGCAGTGGTTATTTGCACATCTCTGGATATCGGGGTCCCATACTGGCATGTGAATTACAGGGCATTTCTCAAATAGTCGACTTTTCTACACACTATCTTACATTTGAAAGGAAAAAAAGTAGAGAAAGAGAAGGGGCAATAACATTTCTTCTTCCATCCTGTGTTACCCTAAGTCTCTCGAAAAAAATGGTACCTCACTTGTGAGGTAGGCCTAATGCCCGTGGCAGGAAATGCAACATGGACACATCACATTTTTACAATGAAATCTGACTTGTTTTTTGGAAAGTGCCTAGCTGTGGAGTTTGGACTCTAGCTCAGCCAGCATCTAGAGAAACCTACCAAACCTATGCATTTTTCAAAACTAGACACCTAGGGAAATCCGAGATGGGGTGACTTGTTGGGCTCTCATCAAGTTCTCTGATCCAGAATAATTTACAAACCTCAAAATTGAGCAAATAAACACTTTTTCCTCACATTTCGGTGATAGAAAGTTCAAGAGTCTGAGAGGAGCCACAAATGTCCTTCCACCCAGCATTCGCCCAAGTCTCCCGATGACAATGGTACCTCACTTGTGTTGGTAGGCCTAGTGTCCGTGACAGGAAATGCATCAAAACACAAAGTGGAAACAACCCATTTTCCCAAAGAAAAAGTGCCTTGCTGTGGATTTTGGTCTCTAGCTCAGCCGACACCTAGGCAAACCTAGCAAACCTATATATTTTTTACAATTAGACACATAGGGGAATTCAGAATGGGTTGACTTGTTGGGCTCTTGTCAGGTTCTGTTACCAAGAATCTTTTGCAAACCTCAAAGTTGGCAAAATAAAACACTTTTCCCTCACATTTCGATGACAGAAAGTTCTGGAATCTAAGAGGAGCCACAAATTTCCTCCCATCCAGCATTTCCCCAAGTCTCCCAATAAAAATGGTACCTCATCTGTGTGGATAGGCCTAGTGCCGTGACAGGAAATGCCCCAAAACACCACATGGACACATCACATTTTCCCAAAGAAAACTGACCTGTTTTTTGCAAAGTGCCTAGCTGTGGATTTTGGCCTCTAGCTCAGCCGGCACCTAGGGAAACCTCTTGCCAGGTTATGTTACCCAGAATCCTTTGCAAACCTCAAATGTAGCAAAATAAACACTTTTTGCTCGCATTTTGGTGATAGAAAGTTCTGTAACCGGAGAGGAGCCACACATTTCCTTCCACCCAACTTTCCCCCAAGTCTCCCAATAAACAATGGTCCCTCACTTGTCTGGGTAGGCCTAGTGCCCACTACAGGAAATGCCCCAAAACACAACATGGACACATCACATTTTCCCAAAGAAAATGGACCTATTTTTTGGAAAGTGCCTAGCTGTGGATTTTGGCCTCTAGCTCAGCCAGCCCCTAGGGAAACCTAGCAAACCTGTATATTTTGGAATTTAGACACCTATGGGAGTCCAGGAAGGGGTGACTTGTGGGGCTCTCACCAGGTTCTATTACCCAGAATCCTTTTCAAACTTCAAAATTTGGCAAAAAAAACAGTTTTTGCTCACATTTCAGTGATGGAAAGTTCTGGAATCTGAGGGGAGGCACAAACTTCCTTCTACTCAGCATTCCCCCAGATTTCCCGATACAAATGGTACCTTACTTGTGTGGGTAGACCCAGTGGCAATGTAAGAAAATGCCTGAAAACACAATTTGGACACATCCAAATGATCTATTGCAAAACTACCTGTTTTTCCGAGGGGAGGGTGGGGAACCTGCGTTTTTGGTCCCAGGTGCGCCGGTCATCTAGGGAAACCTACCAAATCCAGACATTTTTTTAAACTAGTTACCCAGAGGAGTTCAAGTAGGTGTGGCTTGCTTGGATCCCCCATAATTTTCTTACCCAGACTCCTCTGCAAACCTCAAATATAGGTAAAAAGATCACATTTTCCACATTTTTCTTTGTAGGATCACTGTTCTGGTACAAATTTCCTACCACCCAATGTTCCCCTTGGTCTGCCGATAAAAGCAATACCTCACTTGTGTGGGTGACCCAGGTGCCTGCAACAGAAAAAGGCCAAAAACATGTAGAGATTGAGGGGATAGTACAGCGAGTTGATAAGCATAATATTTTGTAGGAAAATTGTGCCGGCACGGTGATCCCTTGAAGTAAAATGAGGGAAATATGTTTTTTTAAGCAAATTTTGAGGTTTGCAGGGAGTATCTTCCAGATGTCTAGTTTCCAAAAATTTCTGGGTTTGGTAGGTTTCCCTAGATGACCATCGCACCCTGGACCAAAAACGCAGGTCCCCCTCAAGCTCCCCCCAACCCTTCCCCAGGAAAAACAGGAATTTTTGCAATAGACCATTTTGATATGTCCTTGTCCTTCTGTGATGTTCCAAACACTAACATTGTGAAAAGAAACACACTTAGGTTATGTTAAAAAGACCACTCACCCACCAAACATGTTGGTGGCATGCTTCATCATTGGGGTCCCACCCGAGATACCTAGAATGTCACAGGTGTGCTTCGACGCCTGATTACAGCGGAGAAGGGTTTTCCATTTTTACCACACACTGGTTGGATTTGGCATGAGGGTGAGCGATGGGTCAGTAGATCAAATTTTATTAATAAGAGACTTCACAAAAATAAAATGCATTGTTAATAACTGAACAGGCCAAAAAACTGATCCAATGACTCACAGCTTGTGAGATGTAAAGCCACGTCAAGGCACCAACTGCGATACAGTCCATTCACACACCTTTCATACGTGACATGCACAAGACCATTCATGGCGCCAGACAGACAGCGCCATTCAAGGAGCCATTACTTTCATACGCCCACATGCCTGACACAGCAATCAAACCAGCTGATGGGAGTGTGTGGACTGGCGTTTGGCTAGCAGTGTGTGTTGCATCGGCCAGCAGCAAGTGGCTGTTTGCACCGCCAGCCAAGCACCACTCCACGCACATCGCCAGGCAAGCGCCACTTAATGCACACTGCCATCACTTTTTTTTTAACTACAAAGAAACCACTAACTAATTAAAAATAAGTGCAAAAGTACAAACACAAAAGCTCTAACTAAATAAATGACAGTAATGCCAACCGTGAAACTGAAAATATAAAACAGGCAGTTTACGCTCCTGGTAGTTCCCATTAACTCTTTTGGGTGTGGTAACTCCGGAAACAGCTACCCACACACAGACCAGGCTTTGAAGGACAATCGGGGAAGTACATATGAGTCTCCTTCTGGATACCTCTTCGAGCACTGACTCTACTTCTCTTAGCAGGAATGTGCTCAGCAAAGTGGCGATCTTTCAATATAGGCACATCTTCCAGCACTGCTTCTCTAGGAACTCTGGCCTGTTCCAGCACAACAAGACTCGCCATGACAGAGGCCTGAAATTTCACAAATGTCATCCTTGGGTCTGGAGAACTATACTTGAACACAACCAAAGCATGAAAATTTGGCAAATGGAACAGGTGAACCGCTAATTTCTTATACCAAACGTAAGCCTTACGAGCAGCAGTGTAAGGTTCCAACCTCTGATTTACTCTATTAACACCACCCATTTCCTTATTGTAGTCCAAAATGCACACAGGTTTGTGCACTTTAGCAACCTGACCCCAAACAGTTACAGGGGAAGTACTCTCATCATGGATGGTAGTTAGCATGTAGACATGCCTCCTGTCTGCAAATTTCAGAGCTATCAGCGCATTATTACGCAAGGCACTGCACTGTCCCCTCTCAAGTTTTTTACAGACAAGCTCCCTTGGATAGCCTTTCTGGTTAGAACGGATTGTGCCACTAGCAACGTGTCCACTCTGAACAATTCCTTGAACAACTGCACTCCAATGTAGAAATTATCTACATACAAATGGTGACCTTTGTTGAACAGTTGTCTACCAAGTTCCCACACAATTTTCTCACTAACTCCAAGAGTGGGCAGACAACCAGGGAGGTCAATACTGGAATCCCTACCAGTGTAGACCCAGAAATTTTAAACAT
This sequence comes from Pleurodeles waltl, assembly GCF_031143425.1. NCBI lineage: Eukaryota > Metazoa > Chordata > Amphibia > Caudata > Salamandridae > Pleurodeles > Pleurodeles waltl. The sequence continues at coordinate 144,788,581 of NC_090441.1, read as the reverse complement.
ATCCTGTACTACTTTCAGACTGTGTATACAATTTAATTACTGCCTAAAAACTAAACAACTCTCCAACAGGACCAAAGACTTGTCCACAGCTATTTTTCTGCCTGGGATAGACTTCTGAAAAATGATCTACAAAATGATCAAGGACAGGTCTAATCTTAAAAAGATGGTCAGAATCAGGGTGATCTTGTAGCAAGGATAAAGCATTATCAACAAAATGCAACATCCAAAGAAGAAGCTCATACCAGTTACGACTCATGGTTGCAGGAAATATAGCAGTAGCCATTAAGGGACTAGTAGACCAATTCGAAGACAGTGATTGCTTCCTTATCAGGCCCATCAAAAAACAAAGTTAAACCCAAGAACTTTTTCAACTCTTCCAGATTTGTGGGAATCCACCGGCTAGCTCTAGAGTGTGGCTTAAGTCTGGCAGCGTGGTCCCTTAAATACTGCTCTGCATACAAAGTAGTCTGCTCTACAATCTCTTCCAAAACAATCCATCATCCATAAACAAGTGAAAGAAATAGACAGGCAAAAGGTTTTCTGTATTCACTCTTCACCCTGGGAGACCAGTAAAGGCAAGCAACTCCGGCTGCTCTATGTTTGGGGCAACCCAGGGGTCATGTCTTCCAATGGGAAGCATTTCAGCCGCAGGCTGCTGCACTATAGGCAAATCAATGTCCTCCTCTAAAACAGGCACTTCATCGGCACTGAAAGTGGCTTCATCATCAGATGATTCCTCTCTGACAGAAAATTCACTTCCAGAATCATGCACTTCCTCCTCTGCCTCAGATGCCGAGTCATTCTCATAATCATGGTCAGAAGATGACTCAAAAAGTGCGCCAACAACCTGCGAAGCGGTCATCCTACAGCTAGCAATGATCCTTCCTGTGAAAAGTAACTGGACAACTACACCAACAACAACCAGCACTGTGTAAGATAAATAATAAACAAAGTGTGACTTTATTACTAAGAGTTATAAACTCAAAAACTATACCTCTCACTTGCCTGAAAAAGCTAGACTCACCAGCAACTACTCTGCACAGCCACAGCAATCAACAATGATATCCCACTAAAAAGAAAAAAGAAAAGAAAATTACACATAAGACAACACAAATATCATTGTGCTGGTCAACCACTGCCACAACTGCAAGGAGTCACAGCAAAGGAAGCAAAAGCTTTGAACTAGAACAAAATGAGAACTAAAACATTATAATCTCAAATGGAAATACTTTGCTAGTCGAAAAACACCCTGCCACCAAACATTTAGGAATTTCCCCAGGTGCAAGGGGGCAGAAATGGCCAACAGTTGTGTGCCCCCTTTGGAGTGCGACCCTTGCCTAATGCACCACCCACTAACACAAAAAAACAAATAAAGTTATTCCCTGGTGTCTATGTGTCTTCTGCCCCCCTGGGGGGCAGATCAGCCTAAAAATATTAGGCTGATCTGCCCCAAGGGGGGCAGAAACAGCAACAGATATGTTGCCCCCCAAAGGGGAGTGACCCTTGCCCATGGGGCCACCCCCCCACAAGAAAAAGAAAAAAAAATCCCTGGTGCTGTACTGGCTCCTGCCCCACTTTTTGGCAGATCGGCCTAAAAATAATAGGCTGATCTTCCCCAAATGGGGCAGAGATGGCCTACAGGGGCCGCTCCACCCTACTGAAATTGACAAAAAAACAAAAATTCATTGTGCCTTAGTGGCTTCTGCCTCCCCATGAGGGCAGATGAGCCTAAAAAAATAGGCTGATCTGGGGGCAGAAATTGCCTACAGTGCTGTGCCCCCTTTGGTGGGCGATCCATACCTAAGGGGCAGCCCCCCACACAAACAATACAAAATTAAATAAACCCTGGCGTTCATGTGGTTTCTGCCACCGTTGAAGGCAGTTCGGCCTAAAAATAACAATCCGACTTGCCCCCAAGGGCAGCAGAAATGGCGATAAATAATATGCCCCCCTAAGGGGAGCAACCCTTGCCTAAGGGGCTGCTCTCCCGAAATGAAATTACCAAAAACTAGAAATCCCTGGTGTCTAGTAGGCATTCCTGCTACCCGATCGCATCGCGATCGGGCAGAAGGAATGCTGTAGGAGACATTGATGGAAAGGAAAACCCTTTCCTTTCCCCCGATGCCTCTTTCATTGCAATCCCACCGGCCAGAGAAGAAACTTACCTCTTTCTCTGAGGTAGCGCTAGAAGCAAATGGCTTCCAGCACGATCGACACCCTCTGATGATGTCAGCACACAATTGCATGCTGATGTCATTGGGTGGTGGGGGATGGTGGTGGAAGGGAAAGCGATTCCCCTTCCATCCCTTCCCAGGGGGTGGGTAGAAGCGCATGGGGGGAGTACTAGCGCTCCCCCCATGAGCCAGTCCCAGGATGTAACGGTTACGTACTTGGTGCCTCAGTGCTGCGGGCAAGGATGTAACCGTTATGTCCGTGGCAGGGAAGGGGTTAAAATATAATGCTGAGTCCTAGGAATTCTGTGGAAACTCTCAGATTCCAGAATTTTCCTTCACAGAAATATATAAGGAAAATGTATAATTTAGCCAAGGTCTGTGTCTTCAAGGCATTTTGGGTAGGAAACATTATTGGACACACATAAACTACACCACCACAGACTTCCCTAAATGCCTTGTTTTCTGAAATGTCTTTGCCTGGAAGAATCCTCTGGAAGTCAACCAAGCCTTGGCCTAAATACCACAGCTAACCAGGATTAGTTAATTTGCATGGCAAAATATTGATCTCTCTTTGTGTCATAGGGACCTTAGGGAGCCTATCCTTTCACGGGTAACAGCCCAGTCAAACAAATAGTATACTACTGTTATTGGGAGAAGTGAAGAAATCTTGTGGTTTCCCACTGATGTGTTTGCTCGATCTGCTTTCACTTTTGTTTTACTATGTAAAGTCAATAAGTATATTGTGTTGCTCAATGCAGAAAAACAAAAAAATCAAACGTCAGAGTTGTGGGAAGCATTTCCCTCGCATATCAACTGTGATTATGGAAGAACATTGTTTCTGGTGTTTTTACCAGAAATCCTTTCTTTTCCAGTACTGTGAATGCCCCATTGAAATTTGGCACACTATAAAAGTAGTGGGATGGACACCAGTCAATCAATCAATCAATCACTTGTTAAGCACTTGTTAAGCACGCTACTCATGCGTAAGGGTCTCAAGGCGTGGGGGGGAGGATTGCTACTGCTCGAATAGCCAGGTCTTGAGTCATTTCCTGAAGGTCAGGAGGTCCTGGGTGAGACATAGGTTGATGGGGAGGGAGTTCCAGGTTTTGGCAGCGAGGTGGGAGAAGGATCTGGTGGCGAGGGCGAGGTTGGTGGTGCAGAGTTGGCGGGTGGGTACGTGGAAGCTAAGACGCTCATTGAGATAGGCAGGGCCTGCGTCGTGGAGAGCCTTGTGAGCGTGGATAAGGAGTTCGAAGGTGATCCTCTTTTTGACAGGGAGCCAGTGTAGGTCTCTGATGTGGGCTTAGATGTGTGTGTGGCGTGGGATATTGAGGATGAGGCGTGTGGAGGCATTCTGAATACGCTGAAGTTTCCTCTGGAGCTTGGCCGTTGTTCCCACGTAGAGTGAGTTGCCGTAGTCCAGTCTGCTGCTGACGAGGGTGTGGGTGACCGTTCTTCTGGTTTTGACGAGGATCCATCTGAAGGTCTTGTGAAGCATGCAGAGAGTGTTGAAATATGAGGATGAGACGGCGTTGACTTGCTGGGTCATGGTGAGCGATGAGTCTAGTATGAAGCCAAGGTTGTGTGCATAGGTGGTGGGAGTTGCCGCGGTTCCTAGGGTGGCTGGTCACCAGGAGTCATCCCATGCTGAGCGATTGGAGCAGAGGATGAGAATCTCAGTCTTATCTGAGTTCAGTTTGAGGCGGCTTATCTCTATCCAGTTGGCGATGGCATGCAGTCCGTTGTGGAGATTGATCTTAGCGGTGGCGGGGTCTTTGGTGAGTGAGAGGATCAGTTGGATGTCGTCCTCATAGGAGACGATGTTGAGGCTGTGGGATCGGACGATGTTGGCAAGCGGCGCCGTATAGACGTTAAAAAGGGTTGGGCTGAGAGAGGATCCTTGGGGGACTCCACAGATGATCTTGGTGGCTTTCGACAGGAACAGAGGGAGGCGGACTCTCTGAGTTCTACCGGAGAGGAAGGATGTGATCCAGTCCAGGGCCTTGTGGAAGTGATCCCGGCGTTGTGGAGGCGTGTGCAGAGGGTGTGGTGACAGGCGGTATCGAAGGCTGCCGAGAGGTCAAGGAGGATGAGGGCCGCGGTTTCACCTTTGTCGAGCATGATCCTGATGTCGTCGGTTGCAGCGATGAGAGTGGTCTCGGTGCTGTGGTTCTTGTGGGAGCCGGATAGGGAGATGTCTAGCGTGCTGTTGTTCTCCAGGAAGCGGGACAGTTGGCTGTTGACTATCTTCTCGATGACCTTCGCTGGGAAGGGGAGGAGGAAGATGGTCCGTTAGTTCTTCAGGTCTTTGGGGTCTGCCTTGGGTTTTTTGAGCAGGGCGTTGACTTCGGTGTGTTTCCAGCTCTACAGGCAGGTGGTGGTCTCGAAGGAGCTGTTGATGATAGCACAGAGTTGGGGGGTCGATGATTTGGCTGGCTTTGCTGAAGACATAGGGGGTCATTCCGACCCCGGCCGGTCAAGGACCGCCGGGGCCGGGGTCGGCGGGAGCACCGCCAACAGGCTGGCGGTGCCCCGCAGGGCATTCTGACCGCAGCGGTTTGGCCGCGGACAGAACAGGAAAACCGGCGGTGTCCCGCCAGTTTTCCGCTGCCCTGGGAATCCCCCATGGGGGATTCCGACCCCCTCACCGCCATCCTGTTCCTGGCGGTTCCGACCGCCAGGAACAGGATGGCAGTGAGGGGTGTCGTGAGGCCCCTGGGGGCCCCTGCAGTGCCCATGCCAACGGCATGGGCACTGCAGGGGCCCCCGTAAGAGGGCCCCACTTTGAATTTCAGTGTCTGCTTTGCAGACACTGAAATTCGCGACGGGTGCCACTGCACCCGTCGCACACCTTCCACTCCGCCGGCTCCATTCGGAGCCGGCTTCCTCGTGGAAGGGTGTTTCCCACTGGGCAGGCGGGCGGCCTTTTGGCAGTCGCCCGCCAGCCCAGTGGGAAACCCAGAATGACCGCCGCGGTCTTCTGGCGGTCCCAGCCAGGCCGGCGGCTACTATGACCCCCATAATGAGGGCAGGGGTCGGTGGGTGATCGGAGTGGATGGTGCTCATGGTCTTGGTGGTGTCCTCGTCGTTGGTTTGGGTCCAGGTGCTCAGGAGGTTGGTGTGGTTGGGTGCGTTGGGGTTAGTGGTGGACGCGGTGGTCATGAGGATCAGGGAGGTGAAGATGCCGTGGATGTCCATGATCTTGCGGTGAAAAAAGGTGGCGAGGGAGTCGCAGAGGTCTTGCGAGGGGGAGACTTGGGGTTGGCGAGTTCTTTGATGATGCTGAAGAGCTCTTTGCTGCTGTGCTCATTGCTGTCGATTCGGTCTTTATAGAATGATCTTTTGGTAGTCCGGATGAACTGGTGATGCTTGCTGATGGCTGTCTTGAGGGCAGCGTGGTTGCTCTGTAGGTCTGCCTGAAGGTCAGCGGCGAACCAGAATGCTTTTGTGCTGGTGCGGTTTTTGGGTGGTTTTCTAAGTGGGGCGAGGGTGTTTGCGCACTGTTTGAGGTTGAGGGCGGCAGTGTTGGGATCGCTGGTGCTGGGTGGCGGGGCATGGGCGAGGGTGGAAATCAGCTGGTCTTCTGAGATCTTGTTCCAGCTTCTGCAAGGAATCTGTTGTGGGTGGTGGTGAGTGGTGGGTTTCTGGAAGGTGAAGTGGACACAGCGGTGGTCGGTCCAGTGGAGGTCGGTGGTATGGGTGAAGGTGATGTGGCTGCCGGCGGAGAAGATGGGCTTGAGCGTGTGGCCGGCTGAGTGGGTGGGCGTTGTGATGAGTTGTTTGAGACAGAGGTTGGCGAGGTTGTCGATCAAGGCTGAAGAGCTGTTGTTGTTGGCGTTCTCTAGGTGTAAATTCAGGAGGAGCATGTACTCCGTAGAGGCGAGGGCATGGGTGCTGATTGTGTCGGTGATGGTGTCGCAGAACTGTAGTCGGGGCCTGCGGGTCTGGAGACGAGGGTTCACAGGGGAACCCACATCCCCGACCATCACCCTCAACAACTGGACCCACATCAGCACGGAAGAAACCAAATCCATCATGAACTCTATCCACTCCGGCGCCCCTTCGGACCCCTGCCCGCACTTCATCTTTAACAAAGCCGACGACATCATCGCCCCGCACCTCCAGACCGTCATCAACTCTTCTTTTTCCTCTGCTACCTTCCCCGAATGCTGGAAACACGCCGAAGTCAACGCCCTACTAAAGAAACCTACGGCTGACCCGAGCGACCTGAAAAACTTCCGCCCCATCTCCCTTCTGCCTTTCCCAGCCAAAGTAATAGAGAAGACCGTCAACAAACAGCTGACCACCTTCCTGGAAGACAACAACCTGCTCGACCCCTCACAGACCGGATTCCGAACCAACCACAGCACTGAAACCGCCCTCATCTCAGTCACGGACGACATCAGAACCCTGATGGACAACGGTGAAACAGTCGCCCTCATTCTTCTCGACCTCTCGGCTGCCTTTGACACCGTCTGTCACCGCACCCTAATCACCCGCCTCTGCTCCACCGGGATCCAAGACCAGGCCCTGGACTGGATCGCCTCCTTCCTCGCAAACCGCTCCCAAAGAGTCTACCTCCCTCCGTTTCGCTCAGAACCCACAGAGATCATCTGCGGCGTACCTCAAGGCTCATCACTCAGCCCGACACTCTTCAATGTCTACATGAGCCCCCTCGCCAACATCGTACGCAAGCACGACATCATCATCACCTCCTACGCCGACGACACCCAACTTATGCTCTCCCTCACCAAGGACCTCGCCAGCGCCAAGACCAACCTACAAGAGGGTATGAAGGACGTCGCAGATTGGATGAGGCTCAGCCGCCTAAAGCTGAACTCTGAAAAAACGGAAGTCCTCATCCTCGGCAACACCCCGTCCGCCTGGGATGACTCCTGGTGGCCCACGGCCCTCGGCACCGCACCGACCCCCGCAGACCACGCCCGCAACCTCGGCTTCATCTTGGACCCTCTTCTCACCATGACCAAGCAAGTCAACGCCGTGTCCTCCGCCTGCTTCCTCACCCTCCGCATGCTCCGCAAGATCTTCCGCTGGATCCCCGCCGACACCAGAAAAACCGTGACCCATGCCCTCGTCACGAGCCGCCTGGACTACGGCAACACCCTCTACGCTGGGACCACAGCCAAACTCCAAAATCGCCTACAACGCATTCAAAACGCCTCGGCCCGCCTCATCCTCGACGTACCCCGCAGCAGCCACATCTCCGCACACCTGAGACACCTGCATTGGCTCCCAGTCAGCAAAAGGATCACCTTCCGACTTCTCACCCACGCACACAAAGCCCTCCACGACAAGGGACCGGAATACCTCAACAGACGCCTCAACTTCTACGTCCCCACCCGCCCCCTCCGCTCCTCTGGCCTCGCACTCGCTGCCGTCCCTCGCATCCGACGCTCCACGGCGGGTGGGAGATCTTTCTCCTTCCTGGCGGGCAAGACCTGGAACTCCCTCCCCACCAGCCTCAGGACCACCGAGGACCACTCCGCTTTCCGGAGACTCCTAAAGACCTGGCTGTTCGAGCAGCGATAACCACCCCCTTTGTCCCTAGCGCCTTGAGACCCGCACGGGTGAGTAGCGCGCTTTATAAATGCTAATGATTTGATTTGATTTGAGGGTTCCTCTGAGAGTGGTGTTGGCGTTGACGTGAATCTGGAAGTGTAAGTGTTCGGCGGCATCAATGGTGCCATTGGTGTTGGTTGAGATCCTGATGGTGCTCCTGTGGACTATGGTGATTCTTCTACCCGGTTTGTTGGTGCAGTCTCTGCGGGTAATCTTATAGCCTTCAGGGATGGCTATGGCGATGTTATATTCTGAGGAGGGGTTAATCCAGATTGTGGTGAGGAAGGCAATGTCTGGACGGGCTGAGGTGAGTGGATCCAAGAGTTCAACGGAGTGCTTGTGGACGGAGTGGGTGTGGAAAAGGATGCAGCTGAGGTGGTTGTGGGTGGAGCTGCTGTGGTGCTTGGTGGCTTGGGTGCAGGAGAAGCTGAACATCCGGTAGGAGAAGGGTACATGGGTGTGCCTTGGGGTGGCTTGGACGCAGGCGGTAGGGTGGCCAGGGTTGAGGGAGTGGAGTTCCTTGGCATTGTAGTCGCATCTGCTGTTGTGGGAAGTGCGTGGGCCAGGGGGTCTGGCGCTGGGCATGGTCCAGGTGCGTACAGGTGCAGATGGGCTTGCCTCTGGCAAGCCCGCACAGTGGCTGCTATTAAGAAGGGGAGGTGGGAGGGAGGAGCAGCTGGGAGGCAGAAGCCGGGAGCGGTGGGCAAATAGGAGTGGGGGGGGGCGGGCCGCAGCGGCGGCAAAGGGGAGAGCGCCTGAAAAGCCAAAAATGAGCAAAGACAAGGGAAAAGAGGCAAAAAGCAGTAAAAAGGCAAAAAAAAATAAAGGAATGAAGGCAGAAAACAAAAGGCACAAAAGGCAAAAAGGCACAAAAGGAAATACAATGACAGGACAGACACACAATACTTACGGCAACCACTAGACACCAGGGATGCGGCGGAGGTGGGTGCCTGCGGGTGGTGGAGGGCCTCGAACTCGCAGAAGGAGCTGTGCGTCTTGAGGAGTGAAACCCGTCCTAAAATCAGGTCAGGGGTCACTCTGTGCACCGTGCAGCAGCTGCCATTAAGAGGAGGTGGGAGGGAGGAGCAGCTGGGAGGCATGAGCGGTGGGCGAATGGGGTGCGAGGGGGGCGGAGCCACAGGGGACACAGCGGCGGGAAAGGGGAGAGCGGCTGAAAAGATTTAAATATGTGAAAGCAAGGAAAAGAGGCAAAAAATGCTCGAGGAAAGAAGGCAGAAAGCAAAAGGCACAAAAGGCAAAAAGGCACAAAAGGAAATACAATGACAGGACAGACACACAATACTTATGGCAACCACTAGACAGCAGGGATGAGGCGCAGGCAGGTGCCTGCGGGTGGTAGAGGGCCTCGAACTCGCAGCAGGGGCGGGGTCGGGGGCACAGAGGCAGTCAGGAGGAGCTGGGCGGCATGAGGAGTGACACCAAACCTAAAATCAGGTCAGGTATCACCAGTGGGTCGTCACCTGTCCTAAAGCAGTTAAAACCCACAAAATCCATACAGTCCTATGTCCTGTCCAACAAGAACTGGCAACAAGCTTCAGGGACATGAAGGCCACATTGCAATAGCTTCTTTTTCCCATGTTTGTTTGGGACTTCTCTAGTTCTAGGAGGCCCCCAGGATGGTAGGCTTCTGGGACTGGGGAGCCGCGAAAAGCACAATGGTCAAAGAAAGGCTGCCCATGGCCATACATAGCCAAGAAAACATTTCAGTTGCCATACATGGTATATGGAGAAAATGGCTAGAGAGAGAATAAAATGCTGAAAAGTACAAAGGAAGATAGAAGAGAGGATAGAAAAAAAAGAGAAAGTAAGGAAAGTATATAGAAAAAGCAAACAAGAGCAGGAAAGACAGGAATGGGAAGACAGATGCAGCAGTAAACAGAAAGGGATAGTGGGGAAAAAGGTTGAGAGACGCAGCAGGGGCAGATATTGAGAGATAGGTAGTGAACAGAGAAATTAGGAGAGAGCCTAAGGGAGGAAAGTGTGAGCTTGGTACAAATGGATACTGGAGATTTCATAAAGAATTTATAGCTTATCATGTTTGGCCCAATGTGATTTCAAAGCATAATTGTGTACTTTATGTTCTAAAAGGGATGTTGGTGTTGGATTCAATAATCACCTTGCATAGTGGTCTTTAAAATCTAAGTGTAGCTGATGAATTTCTATAGTTTGGTATGTTTAACATGTGAGCCTTACTAAAACGTCCCTATAACCTTTGTTTTTTAAGCAAATTGATTTGTTTTTTTGTTAAAATTCTATTTCCTAACTATAACATCCTTGTAACCTTTGTTGTTTTCAGTAAATTTCTATGTTTTTTTTACCGTAGAGTAATCTTCATTACTATACACTAATCCAACAACCACTGCACATGGCTTTTGGCCAGGCCCTGGAGCCAACCGATATAACAAACCAAACCAGTGCTTTAGGGGTTGGCCGAAGAGCCTGGCCTGCGTCTGGGCTCTGCAGCTAACCCCTATAACAACCCAACCCTGAATGCCCCCCTCCCCAGGCTGATCTCAGGTCAGGGGACCCCATCCCCCAGACCTAGCCTAAATATTTCTTTTGGGGGGGGAGAGAGGCCACTCGGCTACCCCCTCTTCAGGTTGATCTCAGCGCCAGTGACCCCATCTCCCAGAGCCCGGCCTAAACATTACATTTTTTTGAGGGAGGGGGGCTGATGGCCCCGCTCACCAGTAACCCCATTTTCCTGGGCCAGGCCTATTTAGTTACATTTTTGGGGGGAAGGGGGCTGCCTTCCCACACTCCCAGGGGCGATCTGGGCCCTGGGGACCCCACCCCCCCAGGGCGCAGCCATGTGACCTGGGTGCCCCCGTGGGCACCCAGCAACAATGTTGGGGACCATGGAGGGAAGCCTGAAGGCCCCCACAGTCCCAGCCAGCTATGCACCTCCTCTGGGAACCAGCATTGCTGTCCCCACCTCCTTTGGGAGCCGGCATTAGCAACTCCCTCTCTGCAAGAGCAGTCTTTCCTATGTTTTTCTGCCTGCACCTCTGCTCCCATGAAGTGAGAGCTGTTTGGCACCGTATTTGTTTACATTAATGCCCCATGGAGGTTGCGGACTCCTGTGCGGCGGAGGGGTTAGGGCAGCCCGACATTAATTTACATTAGCATCCCAACGAGGTGGCGGTCCAAAGGGCTGCAGGGGTGCCAGGTGGCTCCCCTGCATTAGTTTTCATTAGTGCTTAGGGGAACTGGCGGTCACCCGGATTGTGGTGGGGACAGGAAGCCCCCTACATAAGTTTTTATTAGAGCCCCGAGAAGGTGGCTGTCCCCGGGGCAGCGAGGGGGCAGACATCTGGCGCATTAAAATGACAATGCCCACAGGACATGGCCCTCCCGGGCCCTCAACATTATCAAGCACTTGTTTTTTTATTCTGAAATGTCAGCAGGTCCGCCGCAATTTCCGGCAATTTTTTTTTTTTTAAACTTGCTTTTTTGTCGCTAAGGAGCCAGGGTGTCTCTACCCTGATCCTTTTTCTTTTTTTTTTTGTTTTTGTCTGGGACTCGGCTTTTTGGGCAAAACGTGTTTTGGGGAACACCCCCTTTCTCACAGCCCCGGCTTGACAGATCACCCTGTAACATTCCAGACAGCAGTTGAAGTGAGTGTGAACGTTTTTTTGGTAAAAGTTTGTGCAGATTCGTCACACGCACGAAAGATATTAGCAAAACAAAAAAAATATTTTCTATAGAAATTGGCCCTAACTATAACTACCTGCATTCTTTCCCAACTACTCATTGCACTACTAAATAATGATATTGTGGTGCAAGTATATAGATGCTTGTACCACAATACCATTATTTAGTAGTGCAATGAGTAGTTGGGAAAGAATGCACCGATAGCGCTCAGCTTTAATGTTTGGTCATAGCTGAGGGCCATGCCCCCCTAAAAATATACTGCTCACTACAGGCCTGGGAAGAAGACAGAAATGCGCCATTTCTTGTAGATACAGCACATTTCTACCCATTCCCAGTGGAGCAGGGTGGCACAGCAAGGCACTTGCTGCGCCGGCGACCTGAGCCACAGGCCTTGTAAATGAGGCCCCCTGTTTGATATACTATAAAGAGGGCAATGCAAAATATGACAAGGGTTAAAGCACAAAATACAAAGTAGATAGGTTTCATAAACAAATTTCCCTAATCTAAATACAGGATTGAATGTGATGAGAGGAATCCAAAGTTAAAGGTATCAGCATCAGAAGAAGCTAATTAAGGTTTGGGAAATAAGCTTAAGCATGAAGCTCAACACCTGGGTAAAGGTATTCACAGAGTTCATAAAGAGATCTTCCCACCACCAAGTCACCAATTCAGGACAGAGTCTTGTTCAATTATTCTAAGAGAGCACACAATTAATATAGAAGGTTCTAAAAGCTCCGTCCCACCAACTACCTCTAGAAGGTCCAAATCAGAAAACAAGTCTCTCTGGAAACAGGTAGACTGCCCAGATTCCCACTGTCGAATCAAGAATATACAGCTTTGTGGCTTTGAAGTCAGAAACAGTTTGGTCTGCCTGGTACAGGAGGCTCTTTCTCACTCTACATACTACGTGTCAATAGACAAATGTCAATAAGGAGTCCTTAAGCTAACAGCTCTCACAATAAATATAGAACCTATTCTAACTAATAAGCTCTCTTCAATAACACAACTGCAGCAGAAATAAACTTGCAATATGTTTATTAAAGAAATGACTGAGGCCTAGGTACGAGTCATGTTAACTTAATGGTAAAAAGATGGCAGCCAACCTTAGAACAGTTTAGTATGAGTAAAAATATTTATTATAATTGGTCACGTGTGGCTCTCACTGCATGTAAATGCAACCACCTACTATCATTAAGTTAACAAGATGCACACAAATTAATATTAAACAATGAGTATGATTAATGTATAAATGTATGGAACACTAAAGTATGCAGTTCCAGTCCATAAATTAGAAGAGATAAAAGTATTAGTAGCCAGATCTAAGTCAGAAGATGGTAGAATATTGCAGAGTCTTGAGCCAAAGAAGTTAACCAGTGTAAAAGGCTTGGGGATATAATTTTACTGGCACTAGGATAGTGTGTTTGTGCATTCACGCTGACTTTTCACTATTATCATTTTTGCTCCTTTTCTGCCAGATGAGGTCATCATTCTTCATTTATGGCATATACAGCAGGAGGTGTGTGGGTGTGTTTTGGTCAGTGTGTTCTATTGGTGCATTTATGGATTTGTTTTATCCCATTCATATCTGCATTTTGCCAGGCTTTGAAGATAAGGACTTCTACCATAGAAAGAGCCTGATTTAGAGTTTGGTGGGCAGGGTTACTCCTTCACAAACATGATGAACATGCCGTCTGCAAAATACCATCCCATATATCCTATGGGAAGCGTAATATGGCGGGTGGGATATCCTTCATGTTTGTGATGGAGTAACCTGTCTGCCAAACTCTAAACCAGGCTCATAGACTTGGCTGTCCACTTCGTTGCTCATTGATTCAAGTGAGTTTCTCTACTCTGGCAAATATTTGATAGATGTTTTGTTAAAATTCTGACAAAGCTGCTGCACTATTAACCAGCCAGGCGCAATCAGACTTCAAATGCACAGTGTCCAGTGAGGCATAGTACATATCAAACATTTGAAAATCTCACTATTACAGCCTTATTACTATAAACCGGTTTACCACATGAAAACCCTTTAAATTTACAGTATTCCATGTGTGATGCTCATGCTGCAACATAAACATTTGAGGCAAAGATACCCGCTGCACTTCAGAGCTGTGACCTTGCGATGTCTAAATTATAAAACAAAATATTCCTCCATTTGATGTGAGAAAACTAACATCTTTGTATCTGTGTAATTGCATCTCCATGCATGCTGCTTTGTAGTTTCAGAAACTATTGCTTAACCTACACCATATCTAATCTGTACATGGAAGACATGGCACTCTTCATGATTATGAATTGTCCCTGCATGAAGCAAAGAATTGGCATTTCTTTGAGACCCAGGTCTAAAATATCATTTCTGCAATCCCTTCAGGCCAGAATATATCACAGGATGAATTCTGTCACTTGCTCTTAATGCCTCCTACCCTTTAGGAAAGCCCTGTAGACAACACAGGGTGATTCATTGTGAGAAGGAGAAAGGAAAATATGAATAATTTATGAGACAAGTCAGCCATAAAGATTGATATGTATGGGCAGTTAAAATTATATTAACAATTAACAACCCATTACTTTAGATCATAGGATTTCATTACAAGACTGGAGGCTACCATTATGAAATAATCCTTTATTGCTGTCCCAACATGCAGCCCAACATCAACAAAACATTCCATATTGGAATTTTAGGAGCAGTATGAGTCCATAACACCTAAGCACATTCCTCTTTTATTAGCTGCTCCTGGACAAGATAAGTACTATATAGTTCTTCTTTGATTGGTTTTGTGCTTGAATGTTATTTTTTTCAGTATTTATTGACAAAGACTACTTACTTTACAGGTAGGTACAGATTACACTCCTCCAATGTATGGTCAGGTTTCTTGCTTTCCTCTATGTTTTTCTTGGTAATTATTCTTTTTCGTAGGTTTGTCTAGGTACTGTAAGGTAGATTGATTCACATTTAGAATATTGCATATCTTGTATGGCAAACGTTTCATTTTGCTAGTAAGTACGTTTTAGGAATCAGTGGCGTCTCTTGGAAGGCGTCCCCTCCGTTCCCTGCCTGACGCCATGACCCAGGTCATTGGGACGCACTCCTTCCCGTTCGGCAGGACCTGTGCCCCTGCGGCGTGCCTGGTTTACAGACACGCTTCCTCCCTCTTTGGGAGAGTGCGTCTGTCTAGGGCTGAGACCCAAGCTCTGTGGACGCGCTCCTTCCCTTTTCAGAAGCACATCAGCCCTGCCCTGTACACGGGTTAGGAAACTCCGCTCCTGAGAACATGCTGTTAGTTTTTTCACTTCACGGCCGAGTCCTCATTTGAAACTGAAAGAAGACTCGGCATTTATTTGTAATTAATCTATTTTGGACTTTTTCATTTGGGCTTCAGCCCTTTCTTTATTCCCTTGAATGCCTCATGAGCGTTACCATGGTAATGCAAGTTGAAACAGTTGCCGTTTTCCTATGCAGCAATGTGACAGGCAAAAGGGATATATTCCTGGATATGATCTATTTAAAAAAAAAAAAAAGGAAAGAGAATAAGGGGCCAAAAGTAAAGATCTTTTGATAAAGATTTGCTTTTGAAAGACCTCATATTAAATATGGCTGAGGAATCCTCTTCTCTTCTCCTCTGTCCCTTCCCTCAATGAGGATATTCTTAAAAGTGATTTTGATGAGGAGCTAAAATCTACCCTAAAGGAAGTTGTACAAGCTATTTTCAACAAAAGAAAGAGAGGTCCTCACTCTGAGGAGGATTTTTTCTTCCTTTCTGAGGAGGAGTCTCCTGTTGTCATTAAGAAAGGAGATAAGGTTTAAAAAAAAAAAAAAACATTAGACAAGAGAGATGCCAAGAGTCGATAAAGACCTGAGACATAGTAGCCTAAGCATTACTAAAGACTATGGTGTCCAATGTGGCACAATTAGAAGGAGCGACAAGGCTGGTGCAATGGATCTAGGTGTCCCACTGAGCACAAGTGTAATGAGTGCCCTTCATGGCAAAAAAAGTTACATTTTCATTCGCAATACAGATAGCATTGATTTAATGTATGACAGTAATTTAGAAAAATTGGGTGAATATATATTTGATCCACAAGAGGTTTTGTAAAATGGTTTTCTTGATGAGGATTTGGAACAGCTGTTAATATCAAAGACTAACCCATCATGTGAAGGTATGTTTAACCCTGCCCTTACTACTCACCAAAGGGGATCAAACTAGTGGCCTATGGACCACATTAGCTCCTTTATTACATTTTGGATTCATAAGTCTCTTGACAGAGAGACTTGTAATTTGATGAGAGCAGAGTGCCCTAGACCTTTCCTGGATAACAAATCAGGAATTACTCTTAATCTGGACCATGAATTATTGACCTTCCTGTTTAAATCAGGAAACGATATGAGAAAAGGACTTGAATGTTGCCTTAAGCAATGCCAGTATAGAGTTTTGGACATCCTGGGTTCACTCTCCAGGACGTTGGATATGGCAGAAGAAGCCAGCTTCAAAGAAGTCCCCGTGGATGTTGAGTTACTCAGGGGTTGGAGCCAGCAGGCTTTATGCCTGATTGATAATGCTAATTAGGGCCTTATAGCCAAAAGAAAAGGGGCCATCTTTATGAGAATAAATCCTAAGTGAGGGGACCAAGCAAACAAAGAAACTCTGGGTGATCTGAATGGCTTACTTTTTGGAAGTTTTGTTAAGACTTTGGGCAAGTATGTTTCAAGTATTACCGCCTTTAGCAAAGTCCAGAATAACATATGTTGCATGTTGAACAATAGGGTTTTTGGAAGGGCTGATAGGAGAGGACTGAATGTTAGCTGTGGGATGCAAATGTCCCAATATTATTACCAGGATCAACAAAGCTATGGAAGGACTTCCCAATCAAATTTGGCTTCTTCCCTGAGAGAGGCTGAGCCTCTCACTCCTGTGGCAGCAGAGGAAAATCTAAAGTAGCTGGGTATCAAGGTAAGTGTAAACCCTTTAATTGGTTCTTCCCATACAAAGGTAGGGGAAAGATTAAAAACCTTTGCTCCAAATTGATTAGCCATAACAAAGGACTCATGGGTGTTGCAAATGTGAAAGGTTTCAGAATAGAATTTTGGAATACTCCTTACCAAAGTTGTCAACCAAGAGAGTTATCTTTGGGCTGGGAGCAAATGACACTAGTAGATAAAGAGGGTGCTCCAATGTTACAAAAAGTGTAAATTAGTGGAGTTGTTGAGTCAGAGATGGGCTTTGTAAGCACGGCCTTCCTGCTCAAGAAAAAATACAAAGTTTGGTGTACAGTAATAAAGATCAAAAATTTAAACAAATTGTTGGTGTGCAGGCATTTCAAAATGGAGGGAATTCATCTTTTACGAGAAATTTTACAGCACACAGACTGGATGGTGAAGTTGTATCTGAAAGATGCATACTTCACAATCCCTATGGATGCAACTTCCCAAAGGTTTTTACAATTCAGATGAAGAGGCATTTTATACCAGTTCTCCTGTCTTCTCTTTGGTCTGTCATCAGCTCCTTGGTGTTTCATCAAGATGATGGGACCAGTGGCTGCTTTTTTGAGAAAGAGAGGTGTGCGCTTAATAATCTACCTAGACAATATAAAACTGATGTCTCAAGATCAAGAGGAGTTGTTGAAATTCATGAGGTGGACAAGAGAGCTCCTGGAATGCTTAGGGTTCATTATCAATGTAAGGAAATCAGTCTTGACTCCTTCACAAGTTTTGGAAATTATGGGTTTTCAGTTGGATAGCAATCTGGCCTAGCTTTGTCTCCCTCAGACAAAAACTATCAAAAACAAACCAAAGGAGGTGGTGACCTTGAGGGATCTAGCAAATGTAGTAGGACATTTGTCATCCTCCTTTCAGGCTATTTCACTGGGCCTATTACATTACAAGGCTCTCTAGAGACTGAAAAGAGAAGGGTTGAGGAAAGGTCTTTGGTATGCAGATGTGATCCCATTATCCGAGGAGTCTCAAAAGGATTTAGAGTTGTGGTTGAATAATCTGTAGAAAGGCAAAGCAATATTTAAAAATGTTCCGGAATTTATTGTAAAATCAGATGCAAGTACTATATAATTCTAGGAGACTAGGAGAGATAAAAACTGAAGAGAAATGGTCCAGGGAGGAATAGTCCTTACACATAAACTGTCTAGAGATGTTAGCAGGCCTGAATGCTTTGAAGAGTTTCAAATCTGTCTTAGCAAACAGTGTAGTGCTGATCCGAATGGACAATTTCATTGCTGTATCTTACATCAATAATTTGGGGGGAGCAAGATCAAAACATCTGTCAGAATTAGCTAAGGAGATTTGGTATTTTTGTTGAGAACAATAAATGGTACTGAAAGCAGAATTTATACCAGGTCAACAGAAACAGAGGGTAGACTGGAACTAAAGGTTTTTGAGTGAGATACCTGTGACTAGAAGTTGATTCCAGAGTATTTTGAACAGATTCAGAACCTGTGGGGTCCTTTTCAGGTAGATCTTTATGCCAGCAGACTGACATTTCAGGTAGGAATGTTGTGTAGCTTTTTTAGCCATAGCTACATTTGCGGTGCTGTTTTATTTTCTCTATCTCATTGTTCTTTCGACTAGGAATGCATCACATTCTTAATAGGACATATACTTCCCTTTGTGCTTTCTCCAAGGCTACAGTCAGAAAGGATTGCCGACAAACTTGGAATGCTGTGTCTCTAGCATTCACAGAAACACACTCATACTTGGGGACCATTTCTTAGAATGTCAGCTAGACACATTAAAGGGAGATTCCAGCCAGACAACCACAACTGTATGCTGATTGCTGCACGCTTCACTACAGCTACTTGCTTAGACGGCCTAGCCCTGAACAAGATGGGGACGGTGTCTCTTTAGCTTCTTCAGGTATGAGGGGCTATAGATCCACTCCCCTGTTTAGACAGCATGGTAGGACTGTTTTTGTGTTTTACACTTTTAGTCACATGCCAGCTCCTATTGTCTTTTATCATCCTCATTACTGCTAAGCATATGCTTTTATACAAGATGCAGATATGTTAATAAATGGTTATTCAAATATATTCTACCTTTGTTTTCTTTGCCTGAGTGAGGTCTTGGTAACTGAGAGAAAGGGATGTGAACTGATATACCACGATTCCCTGGGGAGTCTATCTTACCATGAGCCCAGTAGCCACATTCATCTCGGTCATAGATGGGGCGCTGCTAGTTAGCTGGAAACCCCGGATTAGGACGACAGGTGTCACCTGGTGTGGAATTGTACTCAGTACCCACAACCCAGGCGATCCTACCGCCCAAATCCAGAAGCCTCATCACCCTAATGAGAACCTACACAAAAAGAAGGTACTACAGTTGGAGACTAGACCCTAAAGTGTGGATGCTTTTGTTCAGACTTGGAAGAGAGAGAATTGTTATGCATTGTATCGTTTTCTCTGACTCAACGAGTGTTGTTAAAGGTTTGAGGGAAATGCTGCAAAGCTGTCCTAGTAGCTCCTTTTTGGACTTCTCAGGTGTGGTTTCCTGGGGTAATGGGCCGATTGAAACAAGTGGGTCAAGAACCTTTTAGAAGGTCAGGACGGAAAGCAACATTGTTAAGTGCTAAAAGGGAACATGAACCTTCTTGTTTGGAGGATATCAGGGGATCCACTAGATGCTCAGGCCTTTCAGGAGAGGCTAAGAATGTATTGAATGAGTCTTGGGCACCAGGTACCAGGAAAGGATACAGAGGGGTATGGAAAAAGTTGAGTTGTTTTTGAATGGAAAGGAATTTGGATCCAGTACAGGCTTCTACAATAGAAGTAGCAAATTATCTCTCTGAGCTGTCAGATCTCTCTTACAGAATGCTTAACTGTTATAGGTCAAGTATTTCAGCAGGGCACTCCTGGGTTAATAGGTTTTTTGTTGACCATTTGTCCACAGAGAAATGGAGTGAATAAGGCCTAAACAGCCTCCTAAGACTCATTATGATTCTTTGTGGAACGTCAATCAGGATTTGGACCTCTTTGTTTCTTGGCCAGATAATATTTACTTTTCACAGAGGCAAAAAGTTTGGAAATGGCAACTTTGCTTTGTCTCATTTCTATTAGGAGAGTCTCAAATGTTAAGGCTTTAGAAATATGCAATATTTTCTACTCTCCAGATGGAAGTGATTTTGATATTTGGAAAAGAACCAGGACAATGTCTGAGAATATTTTCTATCCTGTTTTCAATGATTGCAAGACGCTATGTGTTATGAGTTGTGTGAAAGTTTAAGAACAAAGGTTGCTAGAATTCAGAGCAGATGTTGAAACCAATTACTAATTTCATGTAAAACCTTATAAGGCACTAACAACTGCTACTATTTCCTGGTGGCTAGGGGCAGAGATGCCTGAAGCTGGAATGTGGAATATGTTTGTCTATGATGTGTTTGATGTTCTTTAAGGGCTGCATGTTTGGGCACCAATAAAGGATTATTGTATGATGTTAGTCTCCATTGTCTTGAATGAAATTAAGATTCTCTCTTGCATGTTAATTGGAGAATAGTCATTCCCCTAACACTACCTTTGATACCCCCTCATTGAAGACTGTGTAATACAGTAAATGTGCAAGTCCTTGGACAAGCATCTTCTCAATGAGTGTGAAGAACTTGCATGCTGTAAAGAAGGATTCCTACACATGAGAGGGATTTGTAATTCTACTGGTCTTTCACTGCAAATTAAACTCTTGGCAGCCTATTCGTAAAGATATTTTTGGCCGTAAACTGTTTGCATTCCTAATTACCAAATACACTCCTCCAAGGAAATTAAAAAGGAATTCCATTTAGTCTTAAATGCATTATCACCTGCAGATTTCACTGCCACAAGTATGGTGAAATTAATCGTAGTAATTCCCACTTACGGAGTATGGAAGTGGGCGTTCCCTGGTGTGGTTTACTCATGTGTTTGGGAATACCACCAAAAATCTAGATTTGGGGGCATTCCCACACATCTATCAGAACTGTTCCCACCCTGGAAAATGTAAAAAATTTCCCTTCTAGGAAGGGAAGGAAAACACATCACCAACAGGTTTAATGTGTATGTAGGAGAAGAACAAATCTATCCATAAAAAACATTTTCAATACAACAAAAAAAAATCTTTAGCATTGAAGGCCCACTTCCGAAATGTTATGTTGAACTCTGTACACGGGCTTTAGTAGCTCTTGGGACATGTCAGACAACATTTGTAGTAGTATGCCTGGAAACCTGCACCTAGTTCAGCTTTTCAGACGTACTAATTGGCATGTTTCTGAATAGGGAAAAATGTAAAATTATGTACAGGCAGAGATATAAATCTCTACTGTAGATCTACTTTTTTCTGATTTAGGGGGTCATTCCGCCGGGGTCGGCGGGAGCACCGCCAACAGGCTGGCGGTGCCCCGCAGGGCATTCTGACCACGGCGGTTTGGCCGCGGTCAGAACAGGAAAACCACCGGTCCCGCCGGTTTTCCGCTGCCCTCAGGAATCCTCTATGGCGGTGCAGCTTGCTGCGCCGCCATGGGTATTCCGACACCCCATACCGCCATCCTGTTCCTGGCGGTTCGCCCGCCAGGAACAGGATGGCGGTATGGGGTGTCGTGGGGCCCCTGGGGGCTGCAGTGCCCATGCCAATGGCATGGGCACTGCAGGGGCCCCCGTAAGAGGGCCCCACAAAGAATTTCAGTGTCTGCTTAGCAGACACTGAAATTCGCGACGGGTGCAACTGCACCCGTCGCACCTTCCCACTCTGCCGGCTCCATTCGGAGCCGGCTTCCTCGTGGGAAGGGGTTTCCCGCTGGGCTGGCGGGCGGCCTTCTGGCGGTCGCCAGCCAGCCCAGTGGGAAAGCCAGAATGGCCTCCGCGGTCTTTCGACCGCGGAGTGGCCATATGGCGGTTCCCGCCAGGCGGGCGGCGACCGCCGCCCGCCGGCCTCGGAATGAGGCCCTTAGTCCCTTGATATGGAGCAACCATGTATCGTGTCCTGAATTGAATGCTGATTATGAACTACATACAGAATTATAGATGGATAATTGTGGACAATGGGGATGTTATTCTAAGTGATAGCAAGAGCGAAGCTCCTTGTCTATGATGTCACCCTGATCTTCTGAACCAAGGCTAATTGCCATTTCTCCTTCACCAATATCTGAGAGAGGAAAGCAGTACCTGGAAGTCATCTGCGCTGTGTGCCTTACAGTGAAGGAAAGGCTGTTTGTCATTACAAGGCCCTGGCACTGATGGTGTTCAGCCTGCACTCATGCAGAGATGCTGTTGCACAACACAGCACAGGCAGTGAACTATGAATACCAGGAGGCCACAAACCCTTGCATGTTAAGAGATACATTGGTCGTCTTGGACATTCAAATAGAACTTCCTTGTGTGCCCAGTGTCCTTGCTAAGCAAGCATGTCGTAATGTTGCTGCTGCCTTGACCTCACAACAGGGATGTTGGATTTCAAGCTCAAGACATACTTTTTCCTAAAGCGTCACACTATGGACATTATGGCCCTCATTACAACCCTGGCGTTCAAAGACCTCTAGGACTGTCTTGTTGATTGCACTGCCAACAGGCTGGTGGTGCAATTCTGCCTATTTCGACCGCGGCTGAAGCGCCGTGGTCGCACCGTCAGGACCAGTGGTTTTCTGCCACGGTGTTCCCGGCGGTTTTAATCCGCCAGGGCAGCGCTGCTTGCAGCACTGCCCAGGGGATTACGAGCCCCCTTCCCGCCAGCCTTTCCATGGTTGTAGGAACCGCCATGGAAAGGCTGTAGGAAGGGGAGCTGTGGGGCAGTGCAGGGGCCCCCAGGCACAGCCCCACACTGCTTTTCACTGTCTGCACAGCGCGCATTGGCGGCCGCACATCGGTTACAAATTGGCGGCCGGCGCTTGCCGCCCTCCAATGTTGTAATGAGGCCCTATGAATTACAGAGATACATCCTGAAGTTGTGAGTAATTGAAAATGAAGGGGAATATTTATACCCTGTTTGCGCTGTTTGTGCATCTTTTGTTTTTACACAAAAACGGTGCAAACATAACTCCATATTTTAATTTTTACACAATACCCATCTAGTGTCAAAATATTGGAGTTTGTGTCATTTCTTGGATGTGTGAACTCACCTTGCGTCAATGAGATGCAAGGTAAGCGTCCCCATCCAAATAATGACTCTATCCCCAGAGCCCCATATTTATCGCGGTGCTAAAATTACGCACGGGTGGGGACAAGACCCAAATATTGGCATTAAGCTTGCTTAGCGCCATTATTTAATGCCTGGGTCAGACCAGACATAACGGGGCCTGTGGACCCATTTCCGTGGCTAAACTCCAAGGAATGGGCCCACAGATGCCCATCCCGAGCCCCAGGAACACCCCCACCCACACCAGAGGGACACCAGAGGATGGGGGATCCCAGGTAAGTAGGGTAAGTATAGGTGAGTACTAATTGTATAGGGGGTAGGTCGCTCCCCCTGCCGCTGCAGCTCCTCCAAGTTCCCGAGTTCCTGTGTTCCTGAGACCCACCTAACTGTAAGTACCCCCCTCCTCCCAGCCCCTCGCCCTGCCCCGCGCCACTCACCTTCTCTCCTGCTCCTGCTTCTTTTCCTCCTCTCTGTCTCTTCCTCCTCGCTCCCCCTCTGCAATCTTCTTCTGTGTTCTTCTGTTCTTCCCTTCTGTTCTTCTGTTCTTCCCTTCTGTTCTTCTGTGTTCTTCCGGTCTTCTGTGTTCTTCTTCTCTGTTCTTCTCTGTGCTTCTGTGTTCTTCTTCTCGGTTCTTCTGTGTTCTTCTGTGTTCTTCTGTGTTCTTCTGTGTTCTTCTCTGTTCTTCTGCTCTTCCGATCTTCTGTTCTTCCGGTCTTCTGCTCTTCCGGTCTTCTGCTCTTCCGGTCTTCTGCTCTTCCGGTCTTCTGCTCTTCCGTCTTCTGTTCTTCTGTCTTCTGTTCTTCTGTCTTCTGTTCTTCTGTCTTCTGTTCTCCTGTCTTCGGCTCTTCTACCTCCTCCGTCTTCTTCCCCCGAGCCTGCCCTCCTGCTCCTTCCTCATCCCCCTCCCTCACTCGCCTCCCCCTCTCTCACCCCTAGCTAACCCGTTCGCTATCTACCTCCCTCACTCCTCCTATCTTCCTATCTCTCTAGCTCCCTATCTCACTATCTAACTCCCCCACTCTCCACCTCCTCCTACCTACCTATCTGTCTATCTATCTATTTCCCTATCTATCGACTTCTCTATCTATTTTCTCTATCTATTTCTCTATCTCTCCCCCCCTCCCGCCACCCCCTCTACTACCTATCCTCTCACTCTACCTCTCTCCCTCACCCACCTCTACAACCCCCCCTCCCCTATCTTCACAACCCTACTCCTATCTCTCTCCCTAATCTCCAAACCTCCTAACACTCACCCTCCTCCACCCTAAACCCCCTCCCCCAGCTCCTCTCACTCTACCTGTCCCCCCCCTCCCTCGCGCTTTCCCGCCGCGACCTCCTGCACGCCCCCGCCCCCCAGCTCCCATTCGCCCCCAGCTGACCCCTCCCCCCCCCTCCTACCTCTTATGGCGGCCGCTGCGCGACAGTGGTAGCGACCCTTGACCCAAGGGTAGGTCGCTCCCCCTGCCGCTGCAGCTCCTCCAAGTTCCCGAGTTCCTGTGTTCCTGAGACCCACCTAACTGTAAGTACCCCCCTCCTCCCAGCCCCTCGCCCTGCCCCGCGCCACTCACCTTCTCTCCTGCTCCTGCTTCTTTTCCTCCTCTCTGTCTCTTCCTCCTCGCTCCCCCTCTGCAATCTTCTTCTGTGTTCTTCTGTTCTTCCCTTCTGTTCTTCTGTTCTTCCCTTCTGTTCTTCTGTGTTCTTCCAGTCTTCTGTGTTCTTCTTCTCTGTTCTTCTCTGTGCTTCTGTGTTCTTCTTCTCGGTTCTTCTGTGTTCTTCTGTGTTCTTCTGTGTTCTTCTCTGTTCTTCTCTGTTCTTCTGCTCTTCCGATCTTCTGTTCTTCTGTCTTCTGCTCTTCCGGTCTTCTGCTCTTCCGGTCTTCTGTTCTTCTGTCTTCTGTTCTTCTGTCTTCTGTTCTTCTGTCTTCTGTTCTTCTGTCTTCTGTTCTCCTGTCTTCGGCTCTTCTACCTCCTCCGTCTTCTTCCCCCGAGCCTGCCCTCCTGCTCCTTCCTCATCCCCCTCCCTCACTCGCCTCCCCCTCTCTCACCCCTAGCTAACCCGTTCGCTATCTACCTCCCTCACTCCTCCTATCTTCCTATCTCTCTAGCTCCCTATCTCACTATCTAACTCCCCCACTCTCCACCTCCTCCTACCTACCTATCTGTCTATCTATCTATTTCCCTATCTATCGACTTCTCTATCTATTTTCTCTATCTATTTCTCTATCTCTCCCCCCCTCCCGCCACCCCCTCTACTACCTATCTCCCTATCCTCTCACTCTACCTCTCTCCCTCACCCACCTCTACAACCCCCCCTCCCCTATCTTCACAACCCTACTCCTATCTCTCTCCCTAATCTCCAAACCTCCTAACACTCACCCTCCTCCACCCTAAACCCCCTCCCCCAGCTCCTCTCACTCTACCTGTCCCCCCCCTCCCTCGCGCTTTCCCGCCGCGACCTCCTGCACGCCCCCGCCCCCCAGCTCCCATTCGCCCCCAGCTGACCCCTCCCCCCCCCTCCTACCTCTTATGGCGGCCGCTGCGCGACAGTGGTAGCGACCCTTGACCCAAGGGTAGGTCGCTCCCCCTGCCGCTGCAGCTCCTCCAAGTTCCCGAGTTCCTGTGTTCCTGAGACCCACCTAACTGTAAGTACCCCCCTCCTCCCAGCCCCTCGCCCTGCCCCGCGCCACTCACCTTCTCTCCTGCTCCTGCTTCTTTTCCTCCTCTCTGTCTCTTCCTCCTCGCTCCCCCTCTGCAATCTTCTTCTGTGTTCTTCTGTTCTTCCCTTCTGTTCTTCTGTTCTTCCCTTCTGTTCTTCTGTGTTCTTCCGGTCTTCTGTGTTCTTCTTCTCTGTTCTTCTCTGTGCTTCTGTGTTCTTCTTCTCGGTTCTTCTGTGTTCTTCTGTGTTCTTCTTCTCGGTTCTTCTGTGTTCTTCTGTGTTCTTCTGTGTTCTTCTGTGTTCTTCTGTGTTCTTCTCTGTTCTTCTCTGTTCTTCTCTGTTCTTCTGCTCTTCCGATCTTCTGTTCTTCTGCTCTTCCGTCTTCTGTTCTTCTGTCTTCTGTTCTTCTGTCTTCTGTTCTTCTGTCTTCTGTTCTCCTGTCTTCGGCTCTTCTACCTCCTCCGTCTTCTTCCCCCGAGCCTGCCCTCCTGCTCCTTCCTCATCCCCCTCCCTCACTCGCCTCCCCCTCTCTCACCCCTAGCTAACCCGTTCGCTATCTACCTCCCTCACTCCTCCTATCTTCCTATCTCTCTAGCTCCCTATCTCACTATCTAACTCCCCCACTCTCCACCTCCTCCTACCTACCTATCTGTCTATCTATCTATTTCCCTATCTATCGACTTCTCTATCTATTTTCTCTATCTATTTCTCTATCTCTCCCCCCCTCCCGCCACCCCCTCTACTACCTATCTCCCTATCCTCTCACTCTACCTCTCTCCCTCACCCACCTCTACAACCCCCCCTCCCCTATCTTCACAACCCTACTCCTATCTCTCTCCCTAATCTCCAAACCTCCTAACACTCACCCTCCTCCACCCTAAACCCCCTCCCCCAGCTCCTCTCACTCTACCTGTCCCCCCCCTCCCTCGCGCTTTCCCGCCGCGACCTCCTGCACGCCCCCGCCTCCCAGCTCCCATTCGCCCCCAGCTGACCCCTCCCCCCCCCTCCCACCTCTTATGGCGGCCGCTGCGTGACTGCGCAGCGGGCGCGCGCAGCGGGCACGCCGCTGGTGCGCCGGAGGCGCACCAGAGGCATGCCCGTCTGCGCCCGTCCGCGCCTGGCCCGCGCCCAGCGCCACGACCCCTGGTCCCCAGCTCCCCCAAGCCCCGCTGATCCGCTACGACCCCACCACCCTCCACGCCCTCAACCCAGGGCGCTCCAAAACCTGCTTCCTAGCTCACCCCAAACGCACCCATGGACCCTTCGCCTGCAACTCCTGCAAACGCATCTTCCACCACGCAACTACCACGACCACAAGCCCACGCGCCATCAACCACCTCAAGTGCATCCTGGTCAACGCTCGTTCCGTCCACAAGCACGCCGTTGAACTTTGGGACCTCCTGGACTCCACAGCCCCGGACGTCGCCTTCATCACGGAGACATGGATGAACGCCTCCTCTGCTCCAGACATCGCTACCGCCATCCCCGAAGGCTACAAGATCTCCAGAAAAGACCGCACCAACCAAGTAGGAGGAGGTGTCGCCATCATCTTCAAAGACTCCATCAGCGTCACCACCTCCACCGAAGACCCCCCCCTCGCCGCTGAACACCTGCATTTTCAGATTCGCACCGACCCAAGGACCACCCTCAGAGGATCCCTCGTCTACCGTCCTCCCGGACCTCGCGCCTCTTTCAGCGACGCCATCGCCGACTTCATCTCCACGCACGCCCTCGCCTCACCGGACTACATCCTCAACTTGTCGTGCCCTTGAGAAGGCCTGGCGCAAGGACCACACCGCTGACAACATGACCGCCCTCAAGAACGCTACACGCGAACACCACCACCTGATCCGCACTGCCAAAAGGAACTTTTTCACCGACAGACTAGACAAAAACAGCCACAACAGCAGAGAACTCTTCAGCATCGTCAAAGAGTTCTCCAACCCCAGCGCCAGCGCCAACGCCGTCACGCCCTCACAGGATTTGTGCGAATCCCTCGCCACTTTCTTCCATCGCAAGATCAGCGACCTCCACGACAGCTTCGGACACCAGACCCAACCATACACCACTGAACCCGCTTCCCCGGACATCACCCTCAACAACTGGACCCACATCAACACGGAAGAAACCAAATCCATCATGAACTCTATCCACTCCGGCGCCCCTTCGGACCCCTGCCCGCACTTCATCTTTAACAAAGCCGACGACATCATCGCCCCGCACCTCCAGACCGTCATCAACTCTTCTTTTTCTTCTGCTACCTTCCCCGAATGCTGGAAGCACGCTGAAGTCAACGCCCTACTAAAGAAACCTACGGCTGACCCAAGCGACCTGAAAAACTTCCGCCCCATCTCTCTTCTACCTTTCCCAGCCAAGGTAATAGAAAAGACCGTCAACAAACAGCTGACCACCTTCCTGGAAGACAACAACCTGCTCGACCCTTCACAAACTTGATTCCGAACCAACCACAGCACGGAAACCGCCCTCATCTCAGTCACAGACGACATCAGAACCCTCATGGACAACGGTGAAACAGTCGCCCTCATTCTCCTCGACCTCTCGGCTGCCTTTGACACCGTCTGTCACCGCACCCTAATCACCCGCCTACGCTCCACCGGGATCCAAGGCCAGGCCCTGGACTGGATCGCCTCCTTCCTCGCTAACCGCTCCCAAAGAGTTTACCTCCCTCCGTTTCGCTCAGAACCCACCAAGATCATCTGCGGCGTACCTCAAGGCTCATCGCTCAGCCCGACACTCTTCAATGTCTACATGAGCCCCCTCGCCAACATCGTACGCAAGCACGACATCATCATCACCTCCTACGCCGACGACACCCAACTTGTACTCTCCCTCACCAAGGACCCCGCCAGCGCCAAGACCAACCTACAAGAGGGTATGAAGGACGTCGCAGATTGGATGAGGCTCAGCCGCCTAAAGCTGAACTCTGAAAAAACGGAAGTCCTCATCCTCGGCAACACCCCGTCCGCCTGGGACGACTCCTGGTGGCCCACGGCCCTCGGCACCGCACCGACCCCCGCAGACCACGCCCGCAACCTCGGCTTCATCTTGGACCCTCTTCTCACCATGACCAAGCAAGTCAACGCCGTGTCCTCCGCCTGCTTCCTCACTCTCCGCATGCTCCGCAAGATCTTCCGCTGGATCCCCGCCGACACCAGAAAAACCGTGACCCACGCCCTTGTCACGAGTCGCCTGGACTACGGCAATACCCTCTACGCCGGGACCACCGCCAAACTCCAAAACCGCCTGCAACGCATCCAAAACGCCTCGGCCCGCCTCATCCTCGACGTACCCCGCAACAGCCACATCTCCGCACACCTGAGACACCTGCATTGGCTCCCAGTCAGCAAAAGGATCACCTTCCGTCTTCTCACCCACGCACACAAAGCCCTCCACAACAAGGGACCGGAATACCTCAACAGACGCCTCAGCTTCTACGTCCCCACCCGCCCCCTCCGCTCCGCTGGCCTCGCACTTGCTGCCGTCCCTCGCACCCGCCGCTCCACGGCGGGTGGGAGATCTTTCTCCTTCCTGGCGGCCAAGACCTAGAACTCCCTCCCCACCAGCCTCAGGACCACCCAGGACCACTCCGCTTTCCGGAGACTCCTAAAGACTTGGCTGTTCGAGCAGCGATAACCCCCCCTTTCCCCCCTAGCGCCTTGAGACCCGCACGGGTGAGTAGCGCGCTTTATAAATGTTAATGATTTGATTTGATTTGAGTATTTGTTTAAAAAGATTTGAAGGGACATCATGCCCCCTGTATGACACTGGGTGTAATGGCCAGGCCCAGGGGACACTGGTCCCCTATGCTGGCCATCTGGGTGGTGGGCATGACTCCTGTCCGTTATAATGCAGGAGTCATGTGTTATGGTTAGTTGCGCATCAGAAAATGATGCTACGCTGCTTAGAGGCATTTGTTGTGCCTCTAACTCGCCTAGCATCATTGCTTGACACTTAACTTCCATCTCCTCTACCACCACCAACAACCGGCTAGCGTCTTTGATTTTTTGGGCGCTACCCCAAGCTTAGCGTGGGCTTGCACCATTACTTAAATATGGCGCTGGGCTGGCACTATAGAATGGCGCAAGCCGACACGAAACTTTTTGATCCAAAACTGTATTAGCACAGTTTCGCATCAAAAAGTATAAATATGCCCCTAACTTTGAACTATTCTGTGAACATTAATTTGCAATAGGTAATTTATGTAATTTGCCTTTCTGTCATTACACAAAATTACAGCAAAATTACACTAATTTACAAGCAATACAAATCCATCATTTGTGCTGTATTTTAGTGTGAAATGCATCTTTGCATGAATTTTTGATGCAAGGACTCATTTCATGCTAAAGATTGTACAAAATACAAAAGCACTGAGAACAACAGACTCATGTTCTGTTCATGTGCAGTCATAGGTACATTTTTATAATAAATGATACATGGTGTAAATGTTCATAGCAGTCAGTGCATAATTTCTCAGTGTGGCGCACTGGCATAATTTTGGAAAATGTGTGTAACAAGCATAAAAGGAAAATCCCAAAATTATGTGAATTACACCAGCATATTAACCCTAAAAATACAATTATCTAATCTCTTTCAAATGGATTACAATTATCTGCACTTTTAAGACTGAGGTTATATGTTCTGCTAACACACACATACACACCCACACACACATGTGTGTTCCGTTTAACACATCTAATACTGTCTCATCACAGGTGACATTATTAGATTGTATAAGATTATAGAGATGCTGGTTTATCGTTTATTTGACCATATTTCAGAAAAGACCAAAAAATTAGTAGTCAGGTTGTAAACACTATGGCACCAGCTGTGACACATGATAATCCCCTTGAAGATGATTTTGTTTTGTCAAAAGGTTAGAACTAGAAGGGCTTATTTACAAGCCCCTAGTGCCACTGGAACTTGCACTATGATTCAAGGGCGTCTACGTTGGCGCAAGGCAGCAAATTTTAGCACCAACTCTAGGGAAAACACAGGGGTGCGCTGAATTGTTTTATCTACGGAGCATCCCTATGTTTCAAAAGTGGTGCGGTGCTGCCAGATTTGAGGCAGCATCACACTGCGCCACAATTTATGGTAAATGAGGCCCAAAGTGTTTTCCGGGTTTAAGACTCTGGAGCTTTGGGGGAGTTACATGACTATTACATTTGCTCAATCTATATAAACTCCAATCATTAAGTAACAGAGTCCTTAAGCTACTAAGGTAGGGGATGGTTCCAACTTATCTTCAGGTTTAGTTAGGTTTCCTTTGCATACTATTTTCATAGTTTGTTCGGTATGCATAAAATATATTCTCCTACTGTAATTTTGAATGTCATTTACTCCATCAATTAAATCTGCATTTAATTAATTATTGCTTGTGACTTTTAGCTGTGATCTCCTATTTCAAGTAGTACTGTACTGTGTACACATATCTGCTTATTATGTATTGCTAAAACTAAGATCAAATGTGTATATGTTTCCAACCTCACCCCCTTCCTCCCTCTTTCAGTGGGAAGACATGTAAAATATTATGGGTCACATAACATCATTTCACTGGTGTGTGTGACAATTCGACACTGTTCCTGATTGATATGAGCAATTTTTATGTTAGATTTGCACCAGGAACCATTACAAAAAAATGACACGTCCACCTAATAACCAGCGCAAAAATTATATTTTATACTAATCTACTGTTAGAGTTTTCAGTTCCAGGCTGCAGCACAATTGTCTGGCACCAGTGCAAAACTGTGGTTTCACACCTCTTGGTCAGAACCGATGTCACTGCACCATATTGACACTTTATAATCTGACTCTTCAGTGTGTTTCTATATTAGATGCTTTCTTTTGTATTTTGTAAAATCACTTTAGAATTGTGCAAGACACATTCTGCAAATGTCATACCCCAGCGGTTAGAAAGCTCCAGCTGCTTCAATACTTGTTAGATAGATAGGCCACTGGCAATATGTATGTAAATGAAAATGTTCTGCAAAACAAATTGTTGTCTATTCAACCATACCAAGCGCTGTCCTGAGTTGTTTGCTTCAGCGGCAGAATGGCATGGATTTCACGCATCCAGAGGTGTGCAAATCCGGTGCACTGGAACAAGCTACTTTATCTTTTCAGCAGGCTCTGAGGAAGGGACATTATAGAGCAGAGAGCAGGATTCCCCTACACTGGGACCGCCGGTGTCTTCTCATGTTGAGAGTACTGATACATTTCTCAAGCTGAGGGGTTCAAGTAGTAAAGGTTCTGATTTAGAACTCGTGGACGGGTTACTCCGTCACAACGGTGGCAGATATCCCTTCCGGCGAAATCTAAATTCCATTATATCCAATGGGATTTAGATTTCAGAGGGCAGGATATCCGTCGCTGTTGTGACGGAGTTACCCATCTGACCACTTCTAAATCAGGCCCAAAGTCACAAGAGCCCTTGGGTAGAAGGAACATACGCACCTAGAATGTGTGCATGCTAGTGTGAGCACACATACATGTGAACACACACACCTATACACACAGCAAGCATAGTCTAATGGGAACAAGAGCATTTGTACATGGAAACACATTACACACACACCCACACCCACACACACACACACACAGTGAGTGAGCAAGTCAAGCAGTTAATTTTATAGACTTAACCATCTCATAAAAGTGCAGATGCACATACACACATTTAAAAATGACCTTTACCGCTCTGCTCTCTTTGTCTGACTCCTCAACTCTCACCTCTAGTTATTACCTATCACTACCACACTAACAAGAGGTATCAAATGATAATACACTGGATAAAGTAGTCCATGCTGCACATTATAATGAAATTGCAAGTCACTGAGGCGATCCCTTACCACATAGAGGAAGAGGCGGAAGGTGTTGGAGTTCCTTCTTAAGTACATTTTCATATAACACATGGTCACACCATCACCTTTTAAAAAAAATGCTTAAGTCCTTGGTATCTTGCTGCACTAAGTTCATTGCAGAGCAAAAGAATAAAATCAGACCCTGTACTGTGAAACTTCACACAGCAAAAAGCAGTTAGTATCAGTAAGGTATGTAGGTTAAAAAAGTGGGGCTAAGAATGTGTAGCTACATGGAAAGATTCTATCTTTCTTGTAAAGACCGTGGAAAAAATAAATATATAGCCATACCAACATCTCCTTTTAGATGATGACATGGGGGGTCATTCTGACCTCGGCAGTAAAAGGCCCTTACCGCCGGTCAGAACTCCGCCATACTACCGCCGCGGCCGCGGTAAACCGCCACGGTCATTCTGACCACCAACTGTGAAACCGCCATAAACCCGACATCCAAGGAAGGCCGCCTCATCAGCAGGCCGCAGAAAACTGGAGATGACCAAACCTCCACCGCCACGCCAACACAAACACGCCCATGCCATTCTGACCCACGAATCCACGCGGCGGTCTTTCAACCGCGGTATTCCATTGGCGGTACACACCGCCGCGGTCAAAATACACACACATATACAAAACACAGCCACATTGGACAATTTGAAATACACACACCTGACACACATACAAACAACACTCCCACACATCCAACAACTATAAAACACACACCCACATCACCCACAAACCCCTACGACCGAAGATCAGAGACGAAGGAGAGAGAGACACATCACAGAATAGAGAGCGACATCACACAGAGGCACACTACACCATCACACACACCACATAGAAGCACAAAGCACCACACACCAACACACTCTTCACCATATACACCACCCCACACCTCATCCACACCACCCCATGGCACCCCAAAGGCACCCACGCTTTTCGGACCAAGAACTCCGGGTCATGGTGGAGGAAATCATAAGAGTTGAACCCCAGCTCTTCGGCTCACAGGTGCAGCACACCACTATAGCCAGGAAGGCGGAGCTAGGGCAGCGGATCGTGGACCGGGTAAACGCGGTGGGACAGCATCCCAGAAATCGAGACGACATCCGCAAACGCTGGAACGACTTGCGGGGAAAGGTGCGCTCGATGGTCTCGCGACACAACATCGCAGTGCACAAGACTGGCGGGGGACCCCCACCCACTCCACCCGAATTCACAGCATGGGAGCAAGAGGTACTAAACATCCTGCATCCTGATGGCCTCGCTGGAGTACACGGAGGAATGAACTCTGGTAAGTACAATCTCAACTACTTCACCCCCCCCCCAGCATGCTAACCCCCACCACCACCCTCACCCCCAACCCCCCATCACACATCCTCCCTGAGAATGTCTCTCCAGCACAACCCACCCAACACCAACCCCTGCATTCCACCACAAACTATGGACACCCATCACCTAAGCATTACCACTGCACATACCCCCCCCCCCAAACACCCCCACAACACCTCCCCCAAGGGAATGACAGCACTGGGGGACAAGGGCACCCATAAATCGCACGCAATAGCACACACAGAAACAATAACCATACTCTCTAACCCCATGCAGGACCCGAACGCCAACACACCGGTCAGGAGGGTCCAGAAATGTCCATCCCCCCCCCGGAAGAGGCCCCCAGTGATGACAGCAGCTCTGTCGACCTGGAACCTGATGACCAGCCCGGACCATCGGGGACCTCTGGACAGTCGGTTCCCCACACACAGGCCACAGCAGACCCACCCCCCTCTGGGAACAACAGCACAGCTCCCACCCAGCGGGCCCATGCCTCTGTCTCTAGGACAGGTCAATCAGCGGTGTGTCTGCCACTACAGGGCACCCAGGCTAACCCACCACCCCAACAACAACAGGGACCTGGGGGCAGTGGTAGTGGGCACACCGTCCAGGGGACAGAGGCCGGGGGAAACAGGGCAGCTCGGAGGGCTGCTGTGCGACTGGGGGGGGGAGGAGAGGCCCAGGGAACCGACTCTCCAAGAGGCCCTCACCACCATCATGGCAGCCTACCACCACTCCCAAGAGACGATGGCGACGGTACTGGCCAGGTTCCAGGAGATCCAGGCACAGCAGGAGGAACGCTACATGGGGTTCACCAATCATCTCACCAACATCTCTACCGCTATGGGGAGCATAGTCCAGGCCCTCAACCGGATAGAAGACACGTTGCGGGACCATGTGGCACCACACAGGGCCCCTGTCACTAGCCCGGACCAGGAACAGCCTACCACCTCCGCCGGCGCTAGTGGACAGGAGGCCCCACCACAACGACAGGCCACCAGAACCCCACCTCCTGCTGAAGAACAACCACCCCGCAAGAGGAGCCTGAGATCCAAAAAAAAGACAGAGTAGGATGTCAAGACCCCCGCCAGCATGAGATACCCCCTGAAGTCATCCCACTGTCCCACATTGCCACCCTGTCCAACCTTGAACTGCCCCTGCTCCATCCTTCCACAGGCATATGGACAATGCACCTGTGAGACTGAGAACTGGACTCTGCCATGGACATTACTCCACCCCCACCCATCACTGTGTTAATATCATGTACCATTATCTAGCACAAAAAATAAATCACTCAATGCACTGAAATCATGCTGGAGTCATTCTGTATTATTTACAAATGTATAACACATTACCCATCAATTATGTTCTGTTAACTTTGTGCTGAACACATACCGAGATCAATAAGCATTAGTCCATGGGCTAACCAAGCAGAAGTCACGCAGTGGGTCATACAGCACTGAAAAGGGAAGGGAAAATCAAACATCAGTTTTAAAGAACTGGGGGGTCGTAGACAAAGTTGAGAAGCTGGAGGCTTTCAGGTAAATTAAAATGGCATGTGTGATTCTTACCTGTGTGCTACTGAAAATACTGTTGGATAACTCTGTCCCTGTTGTCTGTGTCGTCCTCTGAGTCTTCCTCCTCTTCACTCTCCACAGGCTCCACAGCTGCTTCAACACCACCATCTGGACCATCCTCCTGCAGGAAAGGCACCTGATGTCGCAATGCCAGATTGTGAAGCATACAGCAGGCCACGATGATCTGGCACACCTTCTTTGGTGAGTACATCAGGGATCCCCCTGTCATATGCAGGCACCTAAACCTGGCCTTCAGGAGGCCAAAGGTCCTTTCTATGATCCTCCTAGTTCGCCCATGGGCCTCATTGTACCGTTCCTCAGCCCTGGTCCGGGGATTCCTCACTGGGGTCAATAGCCAAGGCAGGTTGGGGTAACCAGAGTCACCTATTAGCCACACACGTTGTCCCTGTAGCTGTTCCATCATATGAGGGATGCTGCTATTACGCATCACATACACGTCATGCACTGAACCAGGGAACATGGCATTCACATGGGAGATGTACTGGTCAGCCAAACAGACCACCTGGACGTTCATAGAATGGTAACTTTTCCTGTTTCTGTACACCTGCTCATCGTCTTTTGGGGGGACTAAGGCTACATGGGTCCCATCAATGGCACCAATTATGTTGGGAATATGTCAAAGGGCATAAAAATCACCCTTCACAGTGTGCAAATCAACCTCCTCAGGGAATATAATGTAACTCCGCATGTGTTTCGTCAGGGCAGACAACACTCTAGACAAAACTTTAGAAAACATTGGCTGAGACATTCCAGATGACATGGCCACTGTTGTCTGGAATGAGCCACTTGCAAGAAAATGGAGGACTGACAGCACCTGCACCAGAGGGGGAATTCCTGTGGGTTGGCGGATGGGGGACATCAGGGCAGGCTCCAGCTGGGCACACAGTTCATGGACAGTGGCACGGTCAAGTCGGTATCGTAGTATGATGTGGCGTTCTTCCATTGTCGACAGGTCCACCAGCGGTCGGTACACGCGAGGATTCATCCTTCTCCTCGCAAGTCCCAGCGGACGGTGCCTAGGAATGACAACATGGAGCACAGAGTCAAGCTAATCACTGGTACGTTCACCACAGCTTGCATAGCACACGGTTATCTATGTATTGAAAGGCGTGTATGTGTGGCAATGCAAGGCCTAGGCCTGTGTGTCGCAGTAGAAATTATGCCATGTGGGCCCTTGAAATGGCGGCTGCCTGACCTGTGAAGTGGGACAATGGGATGTGAGGTCACTGCGCTGGCGGAGCACACCGTGGCGGTAGGCGGTCGAAGACCGCTACACGGAGCCGCATTGGATAACATTGAAGCCTATGGGTTTCAGGAGCCAATGATGATGTGCGCCGGCGGTTGCGGTACGCACCGCCGCGGGCGTGACCGCCATTTTATATCTGCTTAATCACTCGAGACCTGATCATCCACAGGAGAGGACCTATACTGCAAGTGCTGCTGTGAACTCGGTCTGGAAGGGACAATGGCTGCTGCGACTGGGGAAAGGGCCCCTGCCTTCACGTCTGAAGAGTTGGAGAAGCTCGTGGATGGGGTCCTCCCCCAGTATGCGTTACTCTACGGTCCTCCAGACCAACAGGTGAGTACACCGGGTGCACATGGAATGGGCGATGCCTGTGTGGAGTGGGGGGCGATGGAGGAGTGCAACGCACGACAGATGAGAGCATGTGCTATATTGCAAGGTTGGGGAGGGGTGGCCAATTACATCTAACATGCAGTAAGTTGATTAATGTTTCCTTCCCACCCTGTCCATGTCACATAGGTCAGCGCCCCTCAGAAAGTCGAGATTTGGCGTGCCATCGCCAAGGAAGTCCGGGCCCTGGGGGTCCACGTCAGACGGGGCACCCACTGCCACAAGAGGTGGGAGGACATCCGCCGCGGAACCAGGAAGACCGCTGAGTCACTGCTGGGGATGGCCTCCCAACCTAGGAGGGGTGCCAGTCGTACCCTGACCCCCCTGATGTCCCGGATCCTGGCGGTGGCCTACCCTGATTTGGATGGGCGCTTGAGAGCATCACAGCAGACACAAGGGGGTGAGTATCAGCACATTCTGCTAATTTTCTGCGCAGTGGAGGCGTCTGGGTGGGGGAGGAGGGTTGTGGGTGACATTAGGCCAGGGCGCTTTCTGTAGTGTAGTCCTCTCCCTTAGGCATGGCCCTGTGCTCCCGGCCCCCACCTCTGTAGGGTGACAAGTACAGCTATTGATGGTCCAGCCTCACACATGTGCGCGTTTGTCGTCTCTTGACCTGTTGTCCGAGTCAGAAGTACTGAGTAGTGTACCCCGAATGCGCGGCTTAGTGCATGCGGCTCCTGTGTCTGTCCTCTCCGCCAACGGTGTTGACATTGCATGCACTCAACCAGGTCTTCTTTTTCTCCCCCCACCCTTCTTCTTCATCTTCTTGTGCATGTGTGCATTAGCATCATCAGGCGGAGGAGATTTGGCATCGGAGCACGAGGGAGCTGCAAGCCACAAGGCCCCGGTGGGCCCAGGAACAGACACCGAGGGCACCAGTGAGCCGGAGGGCGAGGGGAGCACCACAACGGGGACCGGTGGTGAGAGCAGCGACACAGACACGTCCTCGGATGGGTGATCCCTAGCGGTGGCGGCAACATCCGTGCCCCCCGCCTCTACAGGTACAGCCGCCACCCAGCGCACCAGCCCCGCCCTCCCTGCAGCCCCTCAGCCTACGCTCCGTGCCCGCTCGCCCAGGAAGGCGGGCGTCTCCTTCGCCCCAGGCACCTCAGCCCCTGCCCCTGTCACCCCTGCTGCTCTCAGTGCGGAGCTCATTGACCTTGTGAGGACGCTCATTGTTGGGCAGACTACCCTTTTGAATGCCATCCAGGGGGTAGAAAGGGAGGTGCATCGGAGCAATGCCTACCTGGAGGGCATTCATTCGGGTCAGGCTGCCCATCAACAATCGTTCACTGCTCTGGCCTCAGCACTGACGGCAGCCATTGTCCCTGTTTCCAGCCTCCCTCTTCTGACTGCCTCCACCCTGTCTCTGTCTCCTGTTCCTCAGCCTATCCCATCCACACCATCTGACCAGCCTGCACACACCTCAACACCCAAGGGCAGCTCATCCAGACACAAGCACCACAGATCCCACAAACACTCACCCAAGCAACACCCAGATGCAGACATTCCAACAGTCACTACCACCCCTGTGTCCCCCTCCTCCTCGTCTCCCTCCTCCCTCCCTGTGAAGT
Organism: Pleurodeles waltl; assembly: GCF_031143425.1. Lineage (NCBI taxonomy): Eukaryota > Metazoa > Chordata > Amphibia > Caudata > Salamandridae > Pleurodeles > Pleurodeles waltl. Next base: position 144,750,393 of record NC_090441.1, on the reverse strand, counting down.
CTACATTCACACCTGCATGCACACCAACATCAGCCAGTGCTTCCATCACCACCACACCCTCCTGTACAGTCCGCACACGTGCAGTCACCACCCCCACTGCCATTTACTCGTCCCCTGTGTCCTCTCCCACTGTGTCTGTCACCACCTCTTCCAAGACACACAAACGCAGGCAGCCACCCACCCAACAGACATCCACCTCACGACAGCCTACAGCACCAGCACCTTCACCCAATGACAGCACACCTGACTCTCCTACAATCACATCCTCTTCCTCCACTCCCATCACCACTTCTCCTACCCTTTACCTTGGCCCTAAAAAACTTTTCCTGGCTAATCTTGACCTCTTTCCCTCCGATGAGCTCCCCCCTCCATCTGCAAAGAGTCCCAAGAGCACCTCAGCCACCACCAGCCCAGCTTCGGGTGTCACTGTTGTGCATGGGTTCTGGAGTCCACCCTTTGCCAGCAGTGACACCTTCATCAGCAGCAAGGACACATCCAGCCCCCCCCCCGGCAAGAGGACCAGGAAACACAAGGGCCGCCGTGCGAGGACTGACACGGCTGCCCCCAAGGAGCAGAGTTCGCCCACTTCACCAGCCACAACATCTAGGGGAGGCAAGGGCCCGAGAGCCCCATCTAAGGAGCGTAAGGGCAGCAGGGCGGAGAAGTCAGCCAGCAGGAGCGCGGAGCAGGTGGGCCCCACATGCCACATCCCAGCTGTAAAGGAGGACACCAAAGGGCCCAGGACTCCGTCACCGAAGGGTCCAGAAACATCACGGTCGGAGGGCGACTGAGCAGGGAGTCCAGGCCAGGTCTGGCTCCCTTGAACCTACTGGATGTGCACCGCTGAAGAGGGCCCGCCGTGCAGAAGAGCACCGCTGAACAGGGCCCCGCCGTGAAGATAGGCACCGCTGAAGAGGGCCCGCCGTGCAGAAGAGCACCTGCTGAATAGGTCCCGCTGTGAAGATAGGCACCGCTGAAGAGGGCCCGCCGTGCAGAAGAGCACCGCTGAACAGGGCCCGCCGTGAAGATAGGCACCGCTGAAGAGGGCCCGCCGTGCAGAAGAGCACCGCTGAACAGGGCCCGCCGTGAAGATAGGCATCGCTGAAGAGGGCCCGCCGTGCAGAAGAGCACCGCTGAACAGGGCCCGCCGTGAAGATAGGCACCGCTGAAGAGGGCCCGCCGTGCAGAAGAGCACCGCTGAACAGGGCCCGCCGTGAAGATAGGCACCGCTGAAGAGGGCCCGCCGTGCAGAAGAGCACCGCTGAACAGGGCCCGCCGTGAAGATAGGCACCGCTGAAGAGGGCCCGCCGTGCAGAAGAGCACCGCTGAACAGGGCCCCGCCGTCTCAAGCACCGCTCCGCTGGGCCCTTCCTGTCAAGCACCGCTCCGCTGGGCCCCGCCGTCTTAAGCACCGCTCCGCTGGGCCCCGCCGTCTCAAGCACCGCTCCGCTGGGCCCCGCCGTCTCAAGCACCGCTCCGCTGGGCCCTTCCTGTCAAGCACCGCTCCGCTGGGCCCCGCCGTCTCAAGCACCGCTCCGCTGGGCCCTTCCTGTCAAGCACCGCTCCGCTGGGCCCCACCGTCTCAATCACCGCTCCGCTGGGCCCTTCCTGTCAAGCACCGCTCCGCTGGGCCCTTCCTGTCAAGCACCGATCCGCTGGGCCCCGCCGTCTCAAGCACCGCTCCGCTGGGCCCCACCATCTCAAGCACCGCTCCGCTGGGCCCTTCCTGTCAAGCAATGTTTATGGTTCACTGTGCCCACCATGCCTCCTCCTTGACCAGTGGAGACTGTCATCCACCTGATGGACTGTGGCTTTGCACTCCCCAGGATGGCACAGTGGGCAACCCACCCACTGTAGAGACTTGAGAGACTGTGGCTTTGCACTCCCCAGGATGGCACAGTGGGCAACCCACCCACTGTAGAGACTTGAGAGACTGTGGCTTTGCACTCCCCAGGATGGAACAGTGGGCAACCCACCCACTGTAGAGACTTGAGAGACTGTGGCTTTGCACTCCCCAGGATGGCACAGTGGGCATGGTGGCCCCTTCGTGGATCTGGTGTCGTAGACTCATGTGGCTGTGGTGCCCCCCCCTTCCCTTCCCCCTGAGGTGCCTGTAGTTTTTTCATCAGATGCCCCTGCAGTGTTCTCTCCAAAGGACTCAGGTCTCCTGTGTGGGCTTTGCCCTTGTGTCACTACACTGTAGCCCACGGACTGTTCTATTTGACTTTGATGTAGAGGACTAATTGCCTCGGTTCTCCATGGCAGTGTGTATAGTATTATTTTGTTATGGATATTTTGCATAGTTGACCGATACATATCAGAGTCTATTTTTTATATAAATTTTTCTTCACAATTTAATTATGTCTTTGCATTTTTCAGGGGGGTTTGGGTGGTGTCACTGTGCATTGTTGCTCTGCATTGGTGTGTACATAGTTTGGGGGGGTGGGGGTCGCATATGTGTGTGCCCGTAACCTTTCCTCCTCCCCTCTCCCATGTGTCGTAGGTGCAGTACTCACCGTTGTCGTCTGCGCCGGCGTTCGTACTCGTGGTAGATGAGAAGGTAGACGAGAGCAGGTAGGATGTTTAATTCGGGTTCCATGCTGTCCTCCGTACTCGTGGAGTGTGTTTTGGTGAGCGTTTTCCTGTCCGTAGTCTGTTTCCGCCGTGTTTTTATCGGCGGGGCTCCCGCCCCGGAAAAGGTGGCGGATTGGTGAGTTGTAATACTGTGGGCGGTACATTGTCTGCCGCCTGCCTGTTGGCGGTGACCGCCGCGCTGTTTGTCTTTACCGCTGTGGCGGTCGGAGTGTTAATGTGGCGGGCTGTGTTGGAGGTTGCCGCCAGGGTCAGAATTCCATTTTTTGGACCGCCGGCCTGTTGGTGGGTTGGCCGCCGCTTTATCACCGACCGCCAGGGTTAGAATCACCCCCATTGTCTTTTAAAAATAAAGCAAAAGAAGAAAAAAATCCACACACACACACACACATATATATATAAACACACACAAACACATAAATATCTATGTCATATCTATATATATATATATATATGTATATATATATATATATATGTAGTAGCCACTGTATAGTTATAGTTAGGTGAGCTGTTTCCATAGGTACAGCTAATAACTTTGCCCAGTTTTAAGAATATCCACAAAACTTCCTAAAAGGTGCTACCTTTTGACTAGTGGGAGCATGGGAATTTTCAGGGTGATCTGTCAAGCGGGGCGAGAAAAAAGGGAGGTCCCAAATGCAAAATCCCCATGTGTTTCCATGGACTTTTTAAAGAAAGGCGACAGCAAAAGGTGTTGAACAGAATTAGACCAAATTAAGCAGGAAGCTAGATCTTGGTCCGCAGATTGTGTTTTTGTGATTTGTGTAAATCCATTCATTTGTATTTAGAAACCAAGTATCAGAACACTCATTTTATAAATTTGGTGCTCCTACGAAAGTCTCTTGAGCCTCTCGCTGACCCAGCCATCCGAATATACAAATATTTTTGACATATATATATATATATATATATATATATATATATATATATATATATATATATATATATATAATGACAATTCAGCTTTATGCACACGGCCACAACACAGCAGGTCGTGGCGGGCTCGTGACTGCCTGTATCTCCAAAATACGCAGCCATAACTGTATCCCTTTAGGAAAGAATGCCATGACCACCCCTCCTCTGATGCTCGAATTCCCTTATTATAAAAAACATTGTAGCAACATCTGACCCAATTCGGAGATGACCTCTCCTTGATCACGGATAACATCCAATGTAATTCACCCAACTTAAATACACAATGTGCACTTGTAAACCACATAAACATAGACAAAGGAACACTTTTTGTGAAGTAACACAGCAATATGTCTTTGCAGCAGCCATCTTAGCTCAGGCTCACTTCAGGCCTTTTACCAGCTACATCTCATGCATCTCATGCATCCCAAACTCGGCAGTCTGCAATCTTACTTAGATCGCATGGTTTCATCTTTCTAGATGTTACTATACAAATCCTTATGTTCCTACTCTACCCTTCATTGTAACTCTAGTGAGATTACTATAGAGGCCTAAGTGGGAATTCTTCAGTCACATATAATTCTTGTGCAAGTGGGATGAACCACTCATACACCAGAAAGAATGCAATAGCTCTTTTGCTGTACCGGGTTCATGTTACCTGAACAGCTCCTTTTCCTTCATCTTCTGAAAACAAGTAAAACCCAACCATGTTAAAATTATTTTTGCATGTTCTATGTACATCAAGAGACACTTGCAGCTATCTCAATCCGTTGTTCATTATTATCAGTTCAACATTCACTTATAAATGTACTTCCACTTCATCATCATTGTTAGACCTGACAGCCTTAAGGTGGTCACCCCTAACTTTTTGCCTGCCTCCCTCCACTTTTTGGTCACTGTTTTTGCTGGTTTTTAGACTCTGTGCACTTTACCACTGCTAACCAGTGCTAAAGTGCATATGCTCTCTCCATTTAAACATGGTAACATTGGATCATACCCAATTGGACTATTTAATCTACTTATAAGTCCCTAGTAGAGTGCACTATATGTGCCCAGGGCCTGTAGATTAAATGCTACTAGCGGGCCTGCAGCACTGGTTGTGCCACCCACTTAAGTAGCCCCTCAACCTGGTCTCAGGCCTGCCATTGCAATACCTGTGTGCGCAGTTTCACTGTCACTTCGACTTGGCTCTTAAAAGTACTTGCCAAGCCTAAAACTCCCCTTTTTCTACATATATGTCACCCCTAAGGTGTGCCCTAGGTAACCCCTAGAGCAGGGTGCTGTGTGGGTAAAAGGCAGGACATGTACCTGTGTAGTTTACATGCCCTGATAGTGTAAAACTCCTAAATTCGTTTTTACACTACTGTGAGGCCTGCTCCCTTCATAGGCTAACATTGGGGCTGCCCTCATACATTGCTGAAGTGGTAGCTGCTGGTCTGAAAGGAGTAGGAAGGTCATATTTAGGCCCATATTTATACTTTTTGACGCAAAACTGCGTTAGCGCAGTTTTGCGCCCAAAAAATGAGCGCCGGCTAACGTCATTCTGAAGCGCCATGCGGGCGCCGTATTTATTGAATGGCGTTAACCGACCGGCGCTGCCTGGTGTGCGTGAAAAAAAAACACGTACACCAGGCAGCGCCGGCATAGGGAAAAATGGCGTTTGGGCGTCCAAAAATGGGGCAAGTCAGGCTGAGGCAAAAAAATCGTCTTAACCCGATTTGCGCCATTTTTTTACGACGCCCATCCCCCATTGAAATGACTCCTGTCTTAGCAAAGACAGGAGTCATGCCCCCTTGCCCAATGGCCATGCCCAGGGGACTTCTGTCCCCTGGGCATGGTCATTAGGCATAGTGGCATGTAGGGGGGCACAAATCAGGCCCCCCTATGCCACAAAAAAAAATATAAAAAAATACCTACCTGGACTTACCTTAATGTCCATGGGGTGGGTCCCTCCAGCCTTGGGTGTCCTCCTGGGGTGGGCAAGGGTGGCAGGGGGTGTCCCTGGGGGCAGGGGAGGGCACCTCTGGGCTCATTCTGAGCCCACAGGTCCCTTAACGCCTGCCCTGACCCAGGTGCTAAAATCTGGCGCAAATGCAGGTTTTTTAGACCTGCCCACTCCCGGGCGTCATTTTTGCCCGGGAGTATAAATCCGACGCAATAGCATCGGAGTCATTTTTTAAGACGGGAACGCCTACCTTGCATATCATTAACGCAAGGAAGGTGTTCACGCAAAAAAATGATGCTAATTCCAGGAACTTTGGCGCTAGACGCGTCTAACGCCAAAGTATAAATATGGAGTTAGTTTTGCGTCGAATTTGCGTCGAAAAAAACGATGCAAATTCGGCGCAAACGGAGTATAAATATGCCCCTTAGTATGGCCAGAATGGTAATACAAAATCCTGCTGATGGGTGAAGTTGGATTTATTATTGCTATCTTAGGAATGCCACTTTTAGAAAATCTTTCTGTGCCTTATAATCCACGTCTGGCTGGATTTTGTTGACAGCTCCTTGTGCATTCACTCAGACACACCCCAAACACAGGGTACTCAGCCTCACTTGCATACATCTGCATTTTGAATGGGTCTTCCTGGGCTGGGAGGGTGGAGGGCCTGCTCTGACACAAAGGACTGCCACACCCCCTACTGGGACCCTGGCAGACAGGATTGAACTGAAAGGGGACCTGGTGCACTTCTAAGCCACTCTTTGAAGTCTCCCCCACTTCAAAGGCACATTTGGGTATAAAACAGGGCCTCTGCCCTACCACCTCAGACACTTCCTGGAGAAGAAACCTGAACCAGAACCTGCACCCTGACAAGAAGAACTGCCTGGCTGCCTAAAGGATTCACCTGACTGCTTTCTACAGAGGACTGCTGCCGTGCTGTTGCCATGTTGTCTTGCTGCTCTCTTGCTCTGCTGCAGAAGTGCTCTCCAAGGGCTTGGCTAGAGCTTGCCTCCTGTTCCCTGAAGTCTCAGGACCAAAAAAACTTCTCTCTTGCAACTGGACTCCTTGTGCGGCAAAAAATTTGACGCACAGCTTGTTCCGCTGTGAAAAATTCACCGCACGCCGAACCGGAAAGACGCCGCTCGACTTCGTGAGGAAAAGATCGATGCTGCACCTGCGGTGCGACCGGACCTTCGACGCACGGCCCGCCTGGACAACTCCGCCTGACTTCCAGAGGGGAAATCGATGCAGCGCCTGCCGTGAGGGAGAAAATTCCACGCATCGCCCACCGGAACGACGCACAGCCGGTCAACAAGCCCAGGATTCCACGCACAGACCCCAGGGCATCTGAAAACCCCGCAACCCAAAGAGGAGACCCGTCCGCACGCTGGAAATCAACGCAACGTCCTCCCCGCGTGAAAAATAACAACGCAAGTCTGTGTGTGAAGGGGCGAAACTGACGCACACACCATTTTTCCACGCATCTCCTCCTCTGCGGCCCTTTGCGGAGATTTTTCACTCCAACCAGGTACTTTGTGCTTGAAAGAGACTTTAGGGGTCATTCTGACCTCGGCGGTAAAAGGCTCCTACCGCTGGTCAGAAGACCGCCATTCTACCGCCGCGGCTGCGGTAATCCGCCACGGTCATTCTGACCCACAACTGCCAAGCCGCCAAAAACCCGACATCCACGGAAGGCCGCCTCATCAGCGGTCAGCGATAAACTGGAGATGACCAAACCTCCACCGTCACGCCAACACAAACACGCCCATGCCATTACGACCCACAAATCCACGCGGCAGTCTTTCAACCGCGGTATTCCATTGGCGGTACACACCGCCACGGTCAAAATACACACCCAGCTCCAAAACACAGCCACATTGGACAATTTGAAATACACACACCTGATACACATACAAACTCCACTCCCACACATTCAATCAACTATAAAACACACACCCACATCACCCACAAACCCCCACTACTAGAAATTCAGAGCGAAGGCGAGAGAGAGAGAGCGAGAGCACAGCTATCGAAAACCCCAACACACACAGGAACACAACATCATCACCCACACTACATCCACGCACAAAACACCACACACCACCACACACACCACACTCATCACCACAAACACCACCCCACACCACCCCATGGCACCCCAAAGACACCCCAGGTTCTCGGACCAAGAACTCAGGGTCATGGTGGAGGAAATAATTAGGGTAGAGCCCCAGCTATTCGGCACACAGGTGCAGCACACCACAATAGCCAGGAAGGCGGAGCTATGGCAAAGGATCGTCGACAGGGTCAACGCTGTGGGACAGCATCCCAGAAACCGGGAAGACATCCGAAAGCGCTGGAACGACCTACGGGGGAAGGTGCGGTCGATGGTGTCAAGACACAACATCGCTGTGCAGAAGACTGGCGGCGGACCCCCACCCACTCCACCCGAATTCACAGCATGGGAGCAAGAGGTCTTGAACATCCTGCATCCTGAGGGCCTCGCTGGAGTAGGCGGAGGAATGGACTCTGGTAAGTCTAATCTCAACTACCTTACCCCCCCCAACCACCAGCATGCCAACCCACACCCCCACCCTCACCCCCAACCCCCCAGCACACATCCTCCCTGCCAATGTCTCACCAGCACAACCCACCCAACACAACACCAATCCCTGAATGCCAACACAAACCATGGACAACCATCACCTAAGCATGACCACTGCACATACCCATCCCCCCCCACAAACCACCCTCACAACTCCTCCCACAAGGGAATGCCAGCACTGGGGGACAAGGGCACCCCCAAATCGCACGCCATGGCACACACAGAAGCAATAACCATACTCTTTTACCCCTGCAGGGCCCGAACGCCAACACACCGCCCAGGAGGGTCCAGATTTGTCCATCCCGCCCCCAGAACAGGCCCCCAGTGATGACAGCAGCTCTGTCGACCTGGAACCTGATGACCAGCCCCGACCATCGGGGACCTCTGGACAGTCGGTTCCCCACACACAGACACAGGCCACAGCAGACCCAACCCCCTCTGGGAATACCAGCACAGCTCCCACCCAGCGGTCCCATGCCTCTGTCTCCAGGACACGTCAAGCAGCGGTGTGTCCGCCACTACAGGGCACCCAGGCTGACCCACCACCCCAACAACAACAGGGACCTGGGGGCAGTGGTAGTGGGCACACCGTCCAGGGGACAGAGGCCCGGGGAAACAGGGCAACTGGGAGGGCTGCAGTGCGAGAGGGGGTGGACAGGCCCAGGGAACCGACTCTCCAAGAGGCCCTCACCACCATCATGGGAGCATACCACCACTCCCAGGAGACGATGGCGACGGTACTGGCCAGGTTCCAGGAGATCCAGGCACAGCAGGAGGAACGGTACATGGGGTTCAGAGACGAACTCAGGAACATAGGTTCCGCAATGGGGACCATCGTCCTGGCCCTCAACCAGATAGTCACCACATTGCGGGACCATGTGGCACCCCAAAGCCCGGACCACGAACAGCCTATCACCTCCGCCAGCGCTAGTGGACAGGAGGCCCCCACACAACGACAGGCCACCAGAACCCCACCTCCTGCTGAAGATCAACCACCCGGCAAGCGGAACCTGAGATCACACAAGAAGACAGAGTAGGATGCCAAGACTCCCACCAGCATAAGATACCCCCTGATGTCATCCCACTGTCCCACATTGTCACCCTGTCCAACCTTGAACTGACCCTGCTCCATCCTTCCACAGGCATATGGACAATGCACCTGTGCGACTGAGAACTGGACTCTGCCATGGACATTACTCCACCCCCACCCATCACCGTTTGACTATCATGGACCCATATGCAGCACTTAAAATAAATCACCAATTGCACTTCAAAAATCAGGAGTCTGCTTGTATTCTTTACAAAAGTATTACACATAACGGTGCAATAATGTTCAGTTACATTGTGATGACAACATACCAATGTGTATAAGCATTAGGCCATGGGCAAACAAAGCAGCAGTCACGCTGTGGGTCATACAGCTCTGAAAAGGGAAGGGAAAGTCAAAAATCAGTTAAAAGTAACTGGGGGGAAACACAGAAAGTAGAGATGCAGGAGGGCAGAAGTAAATGTAAAAAGGCGTGGGTGTGTCTTACCTGTGTGCTACTGAAAATACTGTTGTATAACTGTGTCCCTGTTGTCCATGTCGTCCCCGTCATCTTCCTCTTCTTCACTGTCCACAGGCTCCACAGCTGCTACAACACCACCATCTGGACCATCCTCCTGCAGGAAAGGCACCTGGCGTCGCAATGCAAGATTGTGAAGCATACAGCAGGCCACGATGATATGACACACCTTCTTTGGTGAGTACATTAGGGATCCACCTGTCATATGCAGGCACCTAAACCTGGCCTTCAGGAGGCCGAAGGATCTTTCTATAATCCTCCTAGTTCACCCATGGGCCTCACTGTAGCGTTCCTCTGCCCTGGTCCGGGGATTCCTCACTGGGGTCAATAGCCAAGGCAGGTTGGGGTAACCAGAGTTACCTATTAGCCACACACGCTGTCTCTGTAGCTGTTCCATCACATAAGGGATGCTGCTATTTCGCATGACATACGCGTCATGCACTGACCCAGGGAACTTGGCATTTAGATGGGAGATGTACTGGTCAGCCAAACAGACCACCTGGACATTCATCGAATGGTAATGTTTTCTATTTCTGTACACCTGCTCATCGTCTTTTGGGGGTACTAAAGCCACATGGGTCCCATCAATGGCACCAATGATGTTGGGGATATGTCCAAGGGCATAGAAATCACCCTTCACAGTGGCCAAATCACCCTCCTCAGGGAAAACAATGTATCTCCGCATGTATTTCATCAGGGCAGACAACACTCTGGACAAAACCTTAGAAAACATAGGCTGAGACATCCCTGATGACATGGCCACTGTTGTCTGAAAAGACCCACTTGCCAAAAAATGGAGCACTGACAGAACCTGCACCAGAGGGGGAATCCCTGTGGGTTGGCGGATGGGGGACATCAGGTCAGGCTCCAGCTGGGCACACAGTTCATGTATAGTGGCTCGGTCAAGTCGGTATCGAAGTACAATATGTCATTCTTCCATTGTCGACAGGTCCACCAGCGGTCGGTACACGGGAGGATTCATCCTTCTCCTCGCAAGTCCCAGCGGACGGTGCCTAGGAAGGACAACATGGAGCACAGAGTCAAGCAACCCACAGGTACGTTCACCCAGCTTGCAAAGTACACGAATCGCTATGCATTGAAAGGCTTGTATGAGTGGCAATGCAAGGCCTAGGCCTGTGTGACACAGTAGCAATTAAGCCATGTGGGGCCTTGTAATGGCGGCTGCCTGACCTGAGAAGTGTGACAGTGGGATATGAGGTCAACGCGCTGGCGTGGCACACCGTGGCGGTAGGCGGTCGAAGACCGCAGTGCGAAGGCGCATTGGTTAACATTGAACCCTATGGGTCTCAGGAGCCAATGACGATGTGCGCCGGCGGTCGCGGTACGCACCGCCGCGGGCGTGACCGCCATTTTCTATCTGCTTAACCACTCGAGACCTGACCATCCACAGGAGAGGACCTATACTGCAAGTGCTGCTGTGACCTCGGTCTGGAAGAGACAATGGCTGCTGCGACTGGGGAATGGGCCCCTGCCTTCACTTCAGAAGAGTTGGAGAAACTTGTGGATGGGGTCCTGCCCCAGTATGCGCTACTCTACGGTCCTCCAGACCAACAGGTAAGTACACTGGGTGCACGTTGAATGGGCTATGCCTGGGTTGTGTATGGTGGATGTAAGATGGTGGGGTGGGGAGCGAATGAGGAGTGCAAGGCACGACAGATGAGAGCATGTGCCACATGGCAGGGTTGGGGAGGGGGGGGCAATCACATCTAACATGCAGAAAAATGATGAAAATCCTTTCCCACCCTGTACATGTCAAATAGGTCAGCGCCCATCAGAAGATCGACATTTGGCATGCCATCGCCAAGGACGTCCGGGCCCTGGGGGTCCACAACAGACAGGGCACCCACTGCCGAAAGAGGTGGGAGGACATCCGCCGTGGGACCAGGAAGACCGCCGAGTCACTGCTGGGGATGGCCTCCCAACGTAGGAGGGGTGCCAGTCGTACCTTGACCCCCCTGATGTCCCGGATCCTGGCGGTGGCCTACCCCAATTTGGATGGGCGCGTGAGGACATCACAGCAGACACAAGGGGATGAGTACCAGCACATTCTGCTATCTTTACACGCAGTGGAAGCGTCGGGGTGGGAGAGGAGGGCTGTGGGTGACATTAGGCCAGGGCGCTTTCTGTAGTGTAGTCCCCTCCTTTAGGCATGGCCCTGTGCCCCCGCCCCCCACCTCTGGAGGGTGCCAAGTACAGCAATCGATGGTCCAACATCACCCATGTTCGCATTTGTAGTCCATAGACCTGTTGGCCTAGTCACAAGTACTGAGTAGTGTACCCCGATTGCGCGGCGTAGTGCATGAGGCTCCTGTGTCTGTCCTCTCCGCCAACGGTGTTGACAATGCATGCACTCTTGAGCTGTTTTTATTTCTCCCCCCACCCTTTTTCATTATCTTCTTGTGCATGTGTGCATTAGCATCATCAGGCGGAGGAGAATTGGCATCGGAGCACGAGGGAGCTGCAACTCACAAGGCCCCGGTGGGCCATGGTACAGACACCGAGGTCACCAGTGATACGGAGGGCGAGGGGAGCACCACAACGGGGACCCGTGGTGACACCAGCGACACCGACACGTCCTCGGAAGGGAGCTCCCTAGCGGTGGCAGCAACATCCGGGCCCCCCGCCTCTACAGGTACAGCCGCCACCCAGCGCACCAGCTCCGCCCTCCCAGCAGCCCCTCAGCCTTCGCTCCGTGCCCGCTCGCCCAAGAAGGCGGGCATCTCCTTCGCCCCAGGCACCTCAGGCCCTGCCCCTGTTACCCCTGGTGCCCTCAGTGAGGAGGTCATTGACCTCCTACAGACCATCATTGTTGGTCAGTCTACCCTTTTGAATGTCATCCAGGGGGTAGAGAGGGAGGTGCATCGGAGCAATGCATACCTGGAGGGCATTCATTCGGGTCAGGCTGCCCATCAACGATCGTTCAATGCTCTGGCCTCAGCACTGACGGCAGCCATTGTCCCTGTTTCCAGCCTCCCACTTCTAACTGCCTCCACCCTGTCTCTGTCTCCTGTTCCTCAGCCTATCCCATCCACACCATCAGACCAGCCTGCACACACCTCAACACCCAAGGGCAGCTCATCCAGACATAAGCACCACAGATCACACAAGCATTCACCCAAGCAACACCCAGATGCAGACATGCCAACAGTCACTACCACCTCTGTGTCCCCCTCCTCCTCGTCTCCCTCCTCCCTCCCTGTGACGTCTCCACTCACACCTGCATGCACACCACCATCAGCCAGTACTTCCATCACCAGCACACCCTCCAGTACAGTCCGCACACGTGCAGTCACCACCCCCACTGCCATTTACACATCCCCTGTGTCCTCTCCCACTGTGTCTGTCACCCCCTCTTCCAAGACACACAAACGCAGGCAGCCACCCACCCAACAGCCAACCACCTCACTACAGCCTACGTCACAAGCACCTGCACCCAAAGACAGCACACCTGACTCTCCTCCAACCACATCCTCTTCCTCCACTCCCATACCCACTACACCTACCGTTTACATTGGTCCTAAAAAAGTTTACCTCTCCAAACTTAACCTCTTTGCCCCACCTGACCCACCCCCTCCATCTGCTAAGAGTCCCAAGAGCACCTCAGCCACCACCAGCCCTGCTTCAAGTGTCACCATTGTGCACGGGTTTTGGAGTCCACCCTTTCCCAGCACTGATACATCGGCCAGCAGCAAGGGGACAGCCAACCCCCCACCTGGAAAGAGGACCCGTAAAATCAAGGGCCGCCGCCAGAAGACTGACACGGCTGCCCCCAAGGAGCAAAGTCCTGGGACGTCACCTGCCACAACATCCAGGGGAGGCAAGGGCCAGAGAGCCTCATCGAAGGAGGGCGAGGGCAGCAGGGCGGAGAAGTCAGCCATTAGGGGCGCGGACCAGGAGGGCCCCACAAGCCCCATCCCAGGTGTGAGGGAGGACACCCACGGGCCCAGGACTCCGTCAGAGAAGGGTCCAGCAACTGCACGGTCGGAGGGCGACTAAGCAGGGAGTCCTGGCCAGGTCTGGCTCCCTTGAATGACTGGACAAGCACCGCTGAAGAGGGCCCCGCCGTGAAGAGTACCGCTGAAGAGGGCCCCGCTGTGCAGAAAGAGACCGCTGAAGAGGGCCCCGCCGTGAAGAGTACCGCTGAAGAGGGCCCCGCCGTGCAGAAAGAGACCGCTGAAGAAGGCCCGCCGTGAATTGTACCGCTGAAGAGGGCCCCGCCGTGCAGAAAGGCACCGCTGAAGAGGGCCCCGCCGTGAAGAGTACCGCTGAAGAGGGCCCCGCCGTGAAGAGTACCGCTGAAGAGGGCCCCGCCGTGCAGAAAGACACCGCTGAAGAGGGCCCCGCCGTGAAGAGTACCGCTGAAGAGGGCCCTGCCAAGACAGGCACCGCTGAACAGGGCCCCGCCATCTCAAGCACCGCTCCTCTGGGCCCCGCCGTCTCAAGCACCGCTCCGCTGGGCCCCTCCTGTCAAGCACTGCTCCGCTGGGCCCCTCCTGTCAAGCAACGCTCCGCTGGGCCCTTCCTGTCAAGCACCGCTCCGCTGGGCCCCGCCGTCTCAAGCACCGCTCCGGTGGGCCCCTCCTGTCAAGCACCGCTCCGCAGGGCCCTTCCTGTCAAGCACCGCTCCGCTGGGCCCCGCCGTCTCAAGCACCGCTCCGCTGGGCCCCTCCTGTCATGCACCGCTCCGCTGGGCCCCTCCTGTCAAGCACTGCTCCGCTGGGCCCTTCCTTTCAAGCACCGCTCCGCTGGGCCCCTCCTGTCAAGCACCGCTCCGCTGGGCCCTTCCTGTCAAGCACCGCTCCGCTGGGCCCCGCCGTCTCAGGCACCGCTCCGCTGGGCCCCTCCTGTCAAGCACCGCTCCGCTGGGCCCCTCCTGTCAAGCACCGCTCCGCTGGGCCCTTCCTGTCAAGCACCGCTCCGCTGGGCCCCTCCTGTCAAGCACCACTCCGCTGGGCCCTTCCTGTCAAGCACCGCTCCTCTGGGCCCCGCCGTCTCAAACACCGCTCCGCTGGGCCCTTCCTGTCAAGCACCGCTCCGCTGGGCCCCTCCTGTCAAGCATCTCTCCGCTGGGCCCTTCCTGTCAAGCACCGCTTCGCTGGGCCCCTCCTGTCAAGCACCGCTCCGCTGGGCCCTTCCTGTCAAGCACCGCTCCGCTGGGCCCCGCCGTCTCAAGCACCGCTCCGCTGGGCCCCTCCTGTCAAGCACCGCTCCGCTGGGCCCCTCCTGTCAAGCACCGCTCCGCTGGGCCCTTCCTGTCAAGCACTGCTCCGCTGGGCCCCTCCTGTCAAGCACCGCTGCGCTGGGCCCTTCCTGTCAAGCACCGCTCCGCTGGGCCCCTCCTGTCAAGCACCGCTCCGCTGGGCCCTTCCTGTCAAGCACCGCTCCGCTGGGCCCTTCCTGTCAAGCACCGCTCCGCTGGGCCCCGCCGTCTCAAGCACCGCTCCGCTGGGCCCCTCCTGTCAAGCACCGCTCCGCTGGGACCCTCCTGTCAAGCACCGCTGCGCTGGGCCCTTCCTGTCAAGCACCGCTCCGCTGGGCCCCTCCTGTCAAGCACCGCTCCGCTGGGCCCTTCCTGTCAAGCACCGCTCCACTGGGCCCCGCCATCTCAAGCACCGCTCCGCTGGGCCCCTCCTGTCAAGCACCGCTCCGCTGGGCCCTTCCTGTCAAGCACCGCTCCACTGGGCCCCGCCATCTCAAGCACCGCTCCGCTGGGCCCCTCCTGTCAAGCACCGCTCCGCTGGGCCCTTCCTGTCAAGCACCGCTCCGCTGGGCCCTTCCTGTCAAGCACCGCTCCGCTGGGCCCCTCCTGTCAAGCACCGCTCCGCTGGGCCCTTCCTGTCAAGCACCGCTCCGCTGGGCCCCTCCTGTCAAGCACCGCTCCGCTGGGCCCTTCCTGTCAAGCACCGCTCCGCTGGGCCCTTCCTGTCAAGCACCGCTGGCCCATTGACAGTGCCGGTTCTGTGTCGAGCTAGTGTTCACGCTGCACTCGGGGCACCCTGCCTCCTCCATTACCTGTGGAGTCTGTAATCCACATGATGGCCTGTGTCTCTGCACTCCCCAGGATGGCACAGTGGGCAGACCACCCACTGTCGAGACTTGTGAGACTGTGGCTTTGCACTCCCCAGGATGGCACAGTGGGCATGGTGGACCCTTCGTGGATCTGGCGTCGTGGACTCATGTGGCTGAGGTGCCCCCCCTTCCCTTCCCCATGAGGTGCCTGTAGTTTTGTCATCTGATGCCCCAGCAGTGTTCTCTCCAACGGACTCAGGTCTCCTGTGTGGGCTTTGCCCATGTGGTGATACACTTTGGCCCACGGACAGTGGAAATTTAAGTGACTGTGCAGGACTTATTGCCTATGTTTATCGGTTTCGCAATGTTCTTACTTGATTTTTTACAATTCATATTGCTATTTTACCATGACTTCAAAGAACCTCTTTTATACATAAATTTTGTTTCTAACTTTAATTATGTCTTTGCATTATTCCGGGGGGTTTGGGTGGTGTCACTGTGACTTGGTGCTCTGCATTGGTGTGTAGATAGTTGGGGGGGGGTCGCATATGTGTGTGCCCGTAAGCTTTCCTCCTCCCCCCTCCCCTGTGTTGTAGGTGCAGTACTCACCGTTGTCATCTGCGCCGGCGTTCGTACTCGTGGTAGATGAGCAGGTAGACAATAGCTGGTAGGATGTTTAATTCGGGTTCCATGCTGTCCTCCGTCCTCGTGGAGTGTGTATAGGTGAGCGTTTTCCCATTCGTAGTCTGTTTCCGCCGTGTTTTTATCGGCGGGGCTCCCGCCCCGGAAAAGGTGGCGGATTGGTGAGTTGTGATAGGGTGGGCGGTACATTGTCTGCCGCCTGCCTGTTGGCGGTGACCGCTGCGCTGTTTGTCTGTCCTGCCGTGGCGGTCGGAGTGTTAAGGTGGCGGGCTGTGTTGGCGGTTCCCGCCAGGGTCAGAATTCCATTTTTTGGACCGCCAGACTGTTGCCCGCCGCTTTAACACTGACCGCCAGGGTCAGAATGACCCCCTTTGTTTGCTTTTTAAAGACTTAAGACACTTTATATCACTTTACATTTTCTTATTGCATCTTTTATCGTTTTGACCTGCAAATACCCAGATAAATATTCTATATTTTTCTAAACACTGTGTGGTGTAATTTTGTGGTGCTATATGGTGTTGTTGTATGATTTATTTCACAAATACTTTACACATTGCCTTATAAGTTAAGCCTGACTGCTCAGTGCCAAGCTACCAGAGGGTGTGCACAGGATAATTTGGATTGTGTGTTACTTACCCTGACTAGAGTGAGGGTCCTTGCTTGGACAGGGGGTAACCTGACTGCCAACCAAAGACCCCATTTCTAACAATCATGATTCATCCCAATAGGATATAAGTGTTGTATGTTTGTAACTCCAAAGTTCTAGTCCTACCTCTATCATTGGGTGATTTTATCAATGACCATCAATTGTAATTTGTCCACTCTTTTACCATGAAATTGTTTGAAGTGGCGGGCTACAGGAATTGTGTTATTCTCATTCGAAATGGCTCTCATATCTTCAATTATCCTTTTCTTCACCACATGTATGGTACTGCCCACATAGTATTTGTCACACAGACATTTCAAAGCACATACACTGTAATCTGAGTTACATGTCAAAAGTTTCTTAATCTGAAAAGCCCTTGGTGCTGTTGGAAACTAAATTTTGCCTTTGTTTTTACTGTATTTACACGCTTTACATTATCCACAGATGTAGAATTCCATAACTGTTTTTTCTTATTCCTAACTGTGGGACTTGACTCTGACTTAACGACTCCTTCAGTGAAGGGCTTCTTCTGTAAGTGATAATAAAAAGGGAAAAGTATTCACATGTTTCTATATATTTCCTAGAAAGTTCTGGAGTAATTAAAAAGAGTTAAAACATTTAAAATACATTGCACTACACTATATTTTACAAATACAGTGCACTAAGGAGTATTTTACATTTTTTACATAATTAGGGCCAGATGTACGTAGCTTTTTCCTTGTTGCAAACGGCCTGAATCTGCGAAACGGCCCATTTGCGACAAGGAAAAAGCACTTTGGTGTGTACAAACCCTATTTTACGATTCAGCTCACTGAATCGCAAAATATGTTTGTGAGTCACAATTAGGAAGGGGCGTTTCCTTCCTAATTGAGAGTTGCAGTGCTCTGTATGAGTTTTTTGTGACAGTGAATGTAGTCACAAAACAATTGCAGTTAGCACCAATTCCAAATTGGTGCTAACCCATTCACATGGGATCCCTTCCCCTATGTCAATGGTAGCGAAAATATTTTTTCAGAGCAGGCAATAGTCCCATGGTCCACTGCCTGCTCTGAAAGAATGAAAAGAAAACTTTTCATTTTTGTTTTGGAAATGCATTCTGTTTTCCTTTAACTAAATATTTTAAGGCTCATAACTTTAACACTTCTTACTCTTTTTACACCTACTACCAAAAAGTATAATTTATAACTCATAACCTGTGTTCTTGCCACATTATATCTACATATATTCACCCATTTTCATGTTATGTCCGTTTTATGTACCACACTCCACCCAATGCTACTCCACTCTATGCCACTGCACTCCATGATATTACAATCTGTCACTTCACTCTACGTTACTCCACTATAGGCCAGTCCACTCTATGCTAAGTCATTGTATGCGACTCCACTCCACCCACACCACTCTATGCCACTCCACTCTACACCATCATGCTATACACCATTATACTCTATACTACTAGATTTTATAACATTCTAGTGTATGCCACTCCACTGTACACTCTTCCAATCTACGCTACTCCTCTCTATGCTATTCCACTCTAGGCAACTCCTCTACAACACTAGAGTCTACGCTATTACACTCTATGCCACTCTCCTCTATGCCACTTCACTTTACACCACTCCACTGTAAGATATTCCACTGTAAGACATTCCACTCTATGCCACTCTGCTGTGTGCCACTCAACTATATGCCACTCCACTGGACAAAACTCCACTGTTCGTTATTACATTGTACATCAATCCACTCTGCACCACTCTACTCTATGCCACTCCAATGTATATCAATCCAGTGTATGCCATTACACTGAGCATTATTCCACTCTACACCACTCGATTGTACGTTACTCCACTGTATGCAACACTACTCCACAGCACTCCACTCTACCCCACTAAACACAATGCTATTCCACCCCACAACACTTTATTCTACGCCACTCCACTGTATGATATTGTACTCGCCCCACTCTAGTCTATTCCACTGTACACTACACTGTACCTCACTCCCCTCTACCCTATTCTATCCTACACCACTTCACTCTATCCCACTGCGCTGTACGCTGTTCCACTGTATGCCACTCTAGTCCATGCCACTGCACTCACTACTATTCCACTGTATGACACTCCACTCTACACCAAATGTACGCTCATCTACCGTACACCACCTCACACTATGCCCCACTGTACTCTATGCAATTGCACACTACACAACTCCATTGCACACTTTTCCACTGTACACCATTCTACTCTATGGCACTCCATTCTATGCCACTTTGTTGTACTTAACTACACTGTACACCACTCCACTCTACGCTATTCCACTGTATGCAACTCCTCTGAACACCACTACATGCTATACTACTTCTCTCTATAACACAGTATTCTACTCCACTCCACTCTACACCACTCCATGCTATCCCACTCCACTGCACATTACTCCATTTGACGTTATTCCATTGTAAGCAAATCTAGTCTACACCACTACAGTTTACGATTTAACACTCATTACCACTCCATTCTATGCCATTCCACTCCACACCACTTCACTATATGCTACTCCACTCTAGCCCACTCCACTCTATGCTATTCCACTGTATGACAGTGCTCTCTATCTCACTCCACTGTAGGCCACTCCACTCTACACCACTCGATTCTATGCTACTCCACTGTATGCTATTACAGTGCACCCCACTCTATGCCAATCCACTGTATGCTATTCCAGTCAACACCACTCCATTCTATGCTACTCCACTCTATGCCACTCTACTGTACACCACTCCACTATACGTTGTCCCACTGTAACCACTCCATTCTACACTACACCATTGTATGCTACTCCACTCTACTCCTCTCCACTGTACTCTATTCCACACTATGCCATTCCACTCTACGCCACTCCAATCTATGCCACTCAAGTCTACACCACTCCACTCTACGCTGCTCCACTGTATGCTACTCCTCTCCACGGTATTCCACAGTACACCACTCCACTCTATGCTGTTCCATTCTATACCACTCCACTGTACGCCACTCCACTATACACTGTTCAACTCTACCTCACTTCACTCTCCACCAGTTCAGTTTACGTTATTCTACTCTATGTCACTCCAAACTACATCTCTTCACTGCATGCCACTGTAATATACGTTACTGCACTCTACGCAACTCTACTTTACACCACTCCACTCTACCTATTCCACTCAATTGTACAGCTCTCCACTCTACGCCACTCTGCTCTACGACAGTCCACTCTATGCCACTCCACTTTATGCTATTACACTCTTCCCCACTCCACTGTATGAGGTTCCACACTTCATCACTTCACTGTACGCTATTCCACTGTAGGCATCTCCGCTCTACGCCACTCCACAACACTCCAATCAGTCAATCAATCAGAAGATTTGGAGAGTGCTTCTTGTCACCAGACACTTGCACGGGCCAGTTCATTAGCCAAATAGCCAGGTCTTCAGGGACTTTTAGTACTCTGGAAGGGAGAAGGAGGTAAGGAGATGGAAGGGTAACTTATCCCATGTCTTCATTGCTAGGTAGGAGAAGGAGTCACTTGCAAATCTGCTATGTCAGGTGCTGGGGACTGGGTTTGAAAAAGGGAAATAGAGTGGAGGTGTCTGGGGGGCTGATGAATGTTCAGGCAGTAGTTCAAGTAGGCAGGTCCACAGTTGTGTAGGGCCTTATATACATGGGTCAGGAGCTTGAACTGGCACATTTTTTGTACAGGGAGCCAGTGTAGTTCCCTAAGGTAGGGGGTGATGTAGGTCCCAGTAAGAAGATCGAGGGTGAGTCTGGCTGCAGTGTTCTGTATGGTGTGTAGTTGTGGGAGGAGGTGAGCTGTGATCGCTGTGTAAAGAGCCTTGCTGTAGTCCAGTCAGTTGGAGGCCTGATTGATAGGGCATTTTGAGCTTTGGGGATGCCATTTAAATATCTTACGAAGCATGCAGAGGATGGAGAAGCAGGAGGATGAAGTAGAGTTGACCTGAGGTGTCATGGTTAGCCTGTTGTCCAGAATGATGCCTATGTTCCTAGGGTGGTCAGTCGAAGTACGAGTAGGTCTGAGTTCTGAGGACCACCAGGACGCATCCCATGAGGAGCTTCTGTTTCAGAAGATCAGTACCTCTGTCTTGTGCATGTTGAGATTCAGGCAGTTGTCCTCATCAAGTTGGCGACTTCTATCATGCAGCTATGGAAGTTGGTCTAGGTGGTGTCTATGGAGAGGGAGAGGATGAGTTGTGTTTCATCAGCGTAGGATATGATGTTGAGTCTGTGGGTTTGATGGCCTAAGGAGTCATATAAGTGGTGAAGAGGGTGGGGCTGACCAAGGATCCTTGAGGTACTTCACAAATTATTTCCTTGGTTTTGAAGGTGACTGGGGAAGGCAGAATTTTTTGCATTCTTCCATTGAGGAAGGGGCGATTTATCTGAGAGTGGCTATTTAGATGTCTATGTTGTGCAGCCTTGTGATGAGTGTGTGACGGGAGACTATATCAAACTCCACTGTTACTTATTTTTCTGTATGCCACACCAGTCACTGCCCCTCCAATCAAAGACACTCTATTGTATGACACTCTACCTGACACCACTCTACTCTATTCAATTGTACATAACTCTACTCTACTCTATTTCTTTCTACACTATTTCATTCTTTGTGCAACTCCACTCTATACCCCTACACTGTACGCCACTCCACTTTCCCCTGTTCCACTATATGCCAGTCCACTCTATATCACACCACTGTATGCTACTCCGTTTATGCCACTCCACGCCATTCCATGCTACTCCACTGTATACTATTACACTCTACTGTACACCACTCCACTGCTTGCCACTCTACTGTAAGCTATTCCACTGCACACCACTCCACTCCACAACACTCCACTATATGCTATTCCACTCTACATAACTCCCCTGTAGGCCACTCCATTCTTTGCCACTCCACTATACCCCACTCCACACTAGTGACTCTAATATATTCTAGTCAACTGTACACAACTACACCACATATCAACTCTATGCTTTTCAACTCTACACCTCTCCTCTCTACCCCACTCCACTATACACTACTCTGCTATCTGCCATTTTACTGTATGCTACTCCACTCTATATCACTCCACTCTATGCCACTCCACTCCTCACCACCCCACTCCTCACCATTGCACTGCATACTATTCCACTATATACCACTCCAGTCTATGCCACTCCACTCTACAACACTTCACTGTATACTATATGCTATTTCACTTTATGTCACTCTACTGTTCGTCACTCCACTCAAACCCACTCCACTGTACTCCTCTCTACTGTACGTCATTCGAGTATAGGCTATTGCACGGCATGCAACTGCACTCTATGCCACTCAATCTATGCTATTTGAATATATACCACTCGACCCTACCCCTCTCAAATGTTTGCCACTCCACTGGGCACTATTCCACTGTACCCAACTCCACTGTATGCCACTTATTCTACACCACTCCACTCTACACTAAGCCACTGCACTCTACGCCACTCCACTGTATGCTATTCAAGTCTATGCCACTCCACTTAATGGCACTGCAGTCTATGCCACTTCGGTCTGTGCCACTGCACTGTATGTCACTCCAGTCTACACTACTCCACTGTATGCTATTTCAACATTCACTACTGTACTGCATGCTATTCCACTGTATACCACTGTACTCTACACCACTCCACTGTATGCTATTCAATTGTACGCCACTCCGCTCTACACCACTTCACCATATGGTATTACACTCTACGACACCCCAGTGTACACTATTCCGGACAAATAAGGGCATTAGGGCATTATTCACTAAGGTACGCTTACACTTTTGTGTACGTTTATGTTCATTTGCTATTCACAAAGGGATTTACGAGTAGCATCTTTAGAACTACAGCCTGAAGCGCTGGACAGTATTACACCAAATTTCTCAGAAAGCTAGCTTTTGTTACGCAGATTGTACTTTCACTCATTTTGTGTAAATACATCCAGTAGTTTTGAAGATATTAAAGGGAAAATAAATGTGTATATCTCTGGCCACAATACCTGTGTGAATAATGACGTGCTCATGCAGGGATATGCACAGCCCTGACTGGCAACCAACACTCCAAACCAGGCAGCGTTGGCAGCCATCTTGGGTCTCGGCTTCAGCAGAGTACCACAAAAAGTTTTGTGAAAAAAGACAAGGGGCCATGGTAGGGACACCCTGACCCCTTAGTTCTGGTGGTGTGGTCCCAGAGGAACCCCTCCCCCCCACCGGGAGCTAAAAAGCATTTATTTTTCTTTTTGCTGCACTTCGCAGCGGATATGGCAAAATCTTTTTTTTAAAGTGCGGGGTCCCCTCCTTCATTCCTTCTTTATTCTGCAGCCCCCACGTGAGCCAAGTTCCGGGGACACTGCTAATTTAATGCAGGATGGCTTCCAGCCCTATTCCCACAGCCCCGGGGACTGCCACCTTCCTGGGTCTTTTAACATATTGAGTTCAGGGGGGGAGGGTGGCCCCCCCACAACTCGAGGGACCGCCACCTCCCAGGGGCACTAAAGAGATCTGATGCTGGGGGCGACTACCCCTCCCTGCAGCCCCGGGGCCACTACCTCACTGGGGCACAAAATAAATATGGAGCGGGGACCACATCCTCCCTGGGGCACTAAACTGATGTGGTGCAGGGGGCACTCAGCCCCCCCACAGCCTCGGGAGCACCATCTCTCCAGGGCTTTTATAAACATAATGGGGGTCCACCCAGCCCTAAGGTAACTATGACTCGAGTCATCACCATGCAGTGCTAATTACCCAACAAATTATAGCACTCATGACATCTTTGATGACATCACTGATAACATCAATGTAATATTTGCAGTAAAAAAAAAATATGAAAAAACTGTGCATGGCAGGGGCGCGAGTTATAGTTACCTTAGGGCAGGAGTTATAGTTACTTGAAATAACTATAACTATAACAAGTACATTTACATGGTTTTGTACATTTAAAATGTGAGCTTAACTATAACCTGTAACCTTTGTTTTGTTTCAGTGAATTTCCATGTTTTTTTTTTATTTCTATTTCCTAACTTCATTATTATACATTAATACAACTAAATATGTTGAGGATGAGGATGAGTGCAGCTGTGTCTCCGTGGCCTAGTATGGCGCGTATGTCATCTGTGGCTGCTAGGAGTGCAGTTTAGGTACTGTGGCTGCTCCAGAATCCAGATTGGGATGGGTCTAGGATCTGCTGTGTCTCTAGGAATTCGGTGAGTTACTGGTTGATGGCCTTTTACGTTACTTTGGCTAGGAAAGGGAACAGAGATGACTTTGTAGTTCTTCAGCTCCCTTGGGTCGGCGGTGGGTTTCTGAAGTAGCGGGTTGATCTCGGCATGCTTTCAGTCGGATGGGAGTGTGGCAGTCTCGAAGGATCGTTCTTGAATGATGGCTTTCTTAGTGGCCCTGATGTTCTGGCGGTGCATGGGGAATGTGTTCTTGTAGGCTATGTGGTCTTCTGTTGATTTGGTGCTCCTCCATTTCCGTTCTAGTTGCATGCAGGAGCGTTTCGACTTTTGTAAATCTGTTGTGAACTATCTAGGTGTTTTGTTTTGTTGGTTTCCTGCGGTTTTCCTGAGGGGAGCTACACTGTTAGCACATTCCTCGACCCAGCGGTGTAGATTACACCTGGATTCATTTGTGTTTGCTGTGCCTGATGGGTAGGAGTGGCTGAGTAACACAAGATCTCATCAGTGACATTATATGTGGAGTATTATGAGGGCATGGTGAAGGTACGAGTGATAGTTACCTTAGGGTGCGAGTTAAAGTTACTTGAAAGTGTTATAACTATAATTGCTGAATTTCCATGGTTTTGTATGATTAAACTCAGAACCTCACTATAACATTCCTGTAAACTTTGTTTTTTCAATACATTTCTAAGTTTGTTTTAACATAAGGCAATTTTAATTACGATACGTTATTCCAACCCTTGCTGCATGGGACCTCTGGCCGTGCACTGCAGGATTGGTTGCAAGGCCTGGCCATGCTTCCAGGCCTTGCAGCCAAGCCCTTATAACCACCACACAAGGCCTTCGGCAGTGCGCAGCGCAGGTTGGCCACAAGGCCTGTCTCTGTGAATGGATGTGCGAGTGAGTGTGTGAGCGTCTGAGTGGGTCTGAAAGTGGGTGTGTGAGTATCTGAGTGGGTCTGTGGTTTTTCTTTCACATTTTTCCATAATTGCAAATATTTTGTGAATAATTCAGTCAATTGCAACAATTCTTTTTGCACGCAAATTTGCAAAACTTAGCAAAATTCACAAATTCTGTGCAGCCAGAGATATGCAAATGTATTTGTCCCTAAATATCTCCTAAACTACTGAACAGATTTACACCAAATAGCAAAAAGCACAATCTGCGTACTGGCAGCTAGCTTCCTGCCAAATTTGGTGTAATTCTGTCCAGTGGTTAGGGCTGTAGATGTGGTGACAGATCCTATGAGAATTAACATGGGAAACAACATTTTTTGGGCCCCCTTTTTCTCAGCCCCTTCTTAATGGATCACCCCAAAACTTCCTGTGCGCAACAAGAATCACCTTGCCACTTTCTTTGTAAAAAGTTGTGAAGATTCATCAAACGGTCCCAAAGATATAGGAAAGTCAAAAAACAATGTTTCTATGGAAACATGATCCTAACTATAAATATCTACTGGCGACCACCAGTAGGTAATATGTATATTACCTACATATACCTATATATATATATAGACACACACACACATACATATTACCTAGTGACATTGACCACTAGGTAGTTATCATTAGGTCCTAGTTTCTATTGAAATTTTTTTGGGGGTCAATCCATATATTTGGCGCAGGTTTGACGAAGCTTCACAAATTTTTCCCAAAAAGGTTATGCTCACTTCAGCTGCTGTCTGGAAAGTTTCGGGGTGATCCGCAAGCGGGGTCCAAGAAAAAGGAGGGGTCCCAAAATGCCTTTTCCCCATTAATTTTTCCATGGGAAGTTTGAACTGTGACAGTGCCGAAACCAGTGAGTGGAATTACATCAAATTTGGCAGAAAGGTAGCTCTTGGTCCGGAAAAAAACATTTTTGTTATTTGGTGTAAATCCGTTCAGTAGGTTTAGAGAAATTAACAAAAATCTAATTTAGCATATATAGGGACGCAAAGGATTCACAACCCCTCATGATCTTGTGCTAAGATCTAATTGGCTGCCAACACTTCAACAGAAAAAAGTGTAAAAAGAGTGACCCCTTAGCTATGCTGCTGGGCTCAGAGGGACCCCCCCAGAGCAAAAAAGCATTTTTTGCCACGATTCACGGTGGATCTCTGGCTCCAGTGAACATTTTCTAAAAAACACAGTGCGGGCTCCCACGCTTTGTCATTCTCAAGTCTCTGGGTCGGCCAAGTCCTGGGGGCATTGTTCATTGTAATCTGGGGGTGTGCCCAGCCCCCCACAGCCTCAGGGCCCCCCACAGCCCTGGGGACTGCCACCTCCATGGGGCTTAAATGCATTATAATGCAGGGGGCAACATTGCCCCCCAACTGCCCCGGACATCCACAACTCTCTGGGGCTATTATTAAATTCAATGCAGGGGGCTGTGCAGCCCCCCACGCATCCTCGTATACCACCACCTCCCCGGGGCTTAAATGTAATGCGATGCAAGGGGACCTTTCTGGAGCTATTATGCCATGTGCCCAGTGAACCACCACCTCCCTGGGGCAATAATTATAAACAGTGCAAGGGTCACCTCGCCCGAGCCCTGGGGATCACCTTCTTCCAGGGGCACTAAAGACAAACAATACATGGTGTCTCTCTGCAGCCTTGGGGACCACACCCCGGGGGCTACAATAAAGAAAGTGAAAGGGGTCTGTTTTGGACCCCACAGCCCCTGTGACCACCACCTCCATGGAGCTATGCTTGTTAGAGGGGGGCCACAGATGGCCCTGGGGACAGCCACCCAGATTTGGCTCCTGCTATATCCCTGGGTGCCCATCCCTGGGACATACCTGTTTGCTTTTGCTTGGTAGGAGCTGACAGCCCCACCAAAGAATATGGGTTTGTGAGTGGGTGGAAGATACTGAAAAAGAGAAATTGAGAGAGAGAAAGACAGGGAGAGAGATAGACAATGTTTTAGGTTTTGTTGAATGATATACTTAGAATGAGATATTTCTTGACGAATTGAAAACGAAAATGTATTTCTGTGATCACTAAGGAAAGGTCACAGAAGTCTAACAATCCCCTGGTGCACATTAGGCCCCTTAAGTCTGAAGTAAAGTTAACTTTCTGCACATCAGCAGACTTTAAACCCTAAACTATAACCATAACTATAGTCATCATGTGGTATACAGTTTTTCCAGGCTTATTTGCTTTGTCAGAGAGTGTTACGATGCACTCAACAATTAAATAAGAACCCTTTAAAATGATAATATTTTTCCAGATTTACAGACGTATTTTGCTTTTAACTATCAAAAGCCAAATATGGGTCACTCTTTCACCTCAGGTGATGTAGAAAATTTCTGATGTGCAGGCTGGTTAAAGCTGTGGCCCTGTGTGGATGCTCCTAGTCCTGAGAGAACCAGGACACACTTTCCCAGGCCACCCAGCAAGTCCGAGGTGTGATGTAGTCTTACAGGCTCATTTGCCAGCCTTACCTTTTCTTCGTCTGGTGCCTAGCAGGTGAGTCATGTTTCCTCACTGTTCCAAACTGCCCAAACTCAAAATTTAGAGGCCTGTCCACTGTTGTGTCAGTGTAGGATGTGCCTCTCCCTCTCCAACCGCCACGCTGTTTTGAAATTCATGAAGTTGGTCATATTAATAAATTCACGTCATAAAAAAGGATTCATCGAGAGAAGGGAAATATTTATACAAGCATGGAATAGTTTGTGTCCACCCTTTTCCTTGCCCAGTGTTGAGGAGGTACTTGGACCTCATTCACAGGAATTTGAGACATCACTGTGTCAGATTTCTTTTGCCTGCCGCACATCCCCTAATGACACCATGGATGCACTGTGTTTACCATACACAGCTATGTGACGCACAATTTCACTGATGCGTCAGAATTTCTGATGCATCTATTGGTGTCAAACTGACGCTTTACGCTTTACTGCAGTTGCGTCGTTAAACTGACGCAACTCCAGCAATGCAGGGAGAGTCCAATAGGAAAAAGCACTGGATCAATGTTACGCCTGCTGTGAGTAGGCAGTAAAATTTTGACTCAGTGAAGTTGTAGAACGATGCAGTGAAAAGTTCAAAATTTAACTTCATCGGTTCTAAGTGGCTTTTTCCATGGAAATGTCGACCCTGCATATATTATACCTGAGGCAGGTCAAATATAGGTGCAGTGCTTTACAAACTGACACATTAGGCCCAATTCGTCAGTTTGTAAATATAGAGCAGTGTAGTGTACTGCTAGCGCCACCAATGCATCAAAAACAAATGACACAGCAGTGGTGCAAAGGGCTTGCAGATGAGGCCTTTAGTCTCCCCTCACCATGTCCAAAGGCATGGGGTATTTGGTAGTCCCTACTGCTGTCCAGAAGTCATGGATATCACACGTTAACCCCTAATGCATTGCCTAATGCCTTGCCCTAGGGCTGGGGTTATTTGCATGCCCCATAAAAAAATCCATCCTGTTGGTCAGCTCATAGTTTCCTGATAACATGTTCGTTTGTGAGCAGGGCGGCTGACAGATGTCTGATGTCCCACAATTCCTTCTCCCTTCCAACATTGAGGATGTATGAAAGTCAGACAATTGGGTTCAGCTCTACTATTCATTTCAGGACCTCCTGCGCCCTTATTCCTGAGAAGATGAAGAAGGCCCAGGAGAGCCTCTGCTGTCCAGGCCTGCCTTCATCCTCATTTTCTGGGTTGGTGGAATACCACCACTTGTGACTTCTATGCTGATGACATATTTGCTGTTATAAACAGAGCAGCAGCACAGCCTCCTGATGTCGAAGCCCTCATCTTTATTATTAAGAACTTGGATGTAATCCAGAAAAGCCCACAGATATCCCTCTGCTCCAATTACAAATCTGAGCATTGCGGCATCCATTGTTTATCTGGCTTATCCAAAGCAGTTTTTGCTTGAGCTTTTAAGCCCATATTTATAAACTTTTGGCACAGGGCAGCGCATCAAGTTACCTTGTTGCACTGTGCTGCATTAAAGAAAAAGGCCATTAATGCACCGTATCCAAGGCATATGGTGCATGCCTGTCTTTTCCCCCTACGCTGGCACCATTTGGCAGCCTAGCGCCAATGCGGGCACCATTGCATCATGGTGCAAGGGTTCTTGTGTTGCATGCAGTATTGTTTTTCTGCAGGAAGGGGCACCTTCTTCCACAAAAACAATCCTTCGAGGCGTTTTCCTCTTTCTATGTGTTCTACAGGATGCAGCATACATAGAGAGAGGAAAAATGAGTAGAAATAGTGATATTTCTCCTCATTGCGCTTTGCCTGGGAAGGCATAAGGGTTTGACGCATCCCCAGGTATACAAGGTCTTGTAAATCTGGGGATGCGTCAAATCTAAGGGTGTTGCTTGGAAACAGCCACTGCAAATAAATATGATTTAAAGGTTTGTGCCGCCTTTGCGTCACAAAAAGTGACACAATGGTAGCACAAAGGCCTTAAAAATATGGCTCTAAGAAGCATGTTTACAAGAAAGTGGTGCACCAAAGATGATGTGCCACTTTTCTTCCACCCCTCCTACCGGCACCTAACAACACCATGGTAGCGCCATATTTACAAAACGGCACACCATGGCAGTCGTTATCATAATAGTGTCAAAATGTTGACGCTATTGTGGCACTTTGCTATACTAGCTTCAGAAATGTTGACGCTAGTGCAGCAACACACAGAGGCCCATTGAACATAATGGGTGCGTCATTTTAACACCTACTCTGAGCAGGCTTCAAAAATGTTACAAAAAATAGCACATGTAAATTTTACTGCACCATTTTTTCAGGACTCTCAGTGCTGGAACACCCTGCTTGCATGCATTATGCCTGGTGCAGGTATAATGTGATGTACGGTGTTGCAAAGTGGCACAATGCAGGCATTGCAAAACTTTGTAAATATGGTGTATCGGAAATGCCTACCTAATGGCACATTAGCATAAAACAAATGATGCTAATGTGGCACAATGAGCAGCAAGGGCTTGTACATATGCCCCTTAGTGTCAAGCTTAAATGCCAGATAAAAGCTATGCTCTAAATGAATTAATCAAGTTGAATAACATTATGCAAATACCCCCTGCTCTTGTGCAATAGTTTGCATAGTGGGATGAATGTTAACAGCAATATACCTGCAATATACCAATAGACTAGGCCAGAAAGTAATATTGGGACATGTTTATGAGGCCCTTGCGTCACCATTACATTACTTTTCGTGATGCAACAGTGGCGCACACATTTAAATCATATTTATGAGGCCACACAAAGCCACTTTGCAAGGCTTTGAATGAACTCATATATATGTAGTAAGGAAAGACCGCAAATCACCGTGCTGCCTTACTCTGTGTTAGGTGGGGGTTCTGTGGGTGTTGCAGTGGGTATTCCCACACAATACTCAGGGAATTTGATGCATCCTCAGATTTACAAGTGCTTGTTAACCTGGGGATGTCCCAAAACCCTACGCTTCCTCAGGGGAGTCACAACAAGGAGAAATATCAATATTCCTCCTTGTTTTTTCCTCTTTCTATATGTGCCTCATTTTGCAGCAGAGATAGAAAGAGGAAAAAGCTTCCCAGGATTTTTTTGTGCAGGAAGGTGCCCCTTACTGCACAAAAACATTCCTGCTTACAATGCAGACACCCTTGTACCATGAGCACAGGCAAAAAGGACAGGAATGCGCTGTATGGCATAGATATGGTGCATTCCTGCCCTTTCCCTTTGATGCAGGGTTTTGCAGCAACGTGACTTGCAGCATTGCCCTGCACCACAATCCCAAAAATATGGGCCATTGTGTTTACACCTTTGCCCTTTAGCAAGGATGTTATATGTTTGACCTAACTCCTTACTCCCAACTCATAAGTCTCTAAATAGGGGAAAAGGGTTTTGATTGTTCTTGAACTAGGCACAGGCATAGGAGGAAGTCAAGCATTTTCCCTTCGCAGAATCTCAAAACCTCGTTTATTGCTTGGCACCATTCTACTAGAGATATAAACAAATAACCACCAGAAGGTTTGACTTTTACGGAGTTCTAACGGCCATGGGTCCACAGAATAAGCTCAACTCCAATAAAGCCAAGGGGGACATTAAAAATGCCCAGGACTGACCTTGTTGCGGCTCTCTCATCAAATGAGTGATGTCTGACTCACACCCAACAAATGAGCCGATGCTTCCAGATGCTAGCCTCACTCTCTGTAACTGACCCGCTGTAACAAGTAAAGCTTGCATCTAATGAAGGACACTGTATTCCAAGTTGTGAGACATACAGCCAAAGAGAGAGACTGTGCACAAACCTATGAGGCATAAACTCCATGGCCCAGATTTAAGAGGGCCTAGTGCCATTCCAAGGCCACATTAGCGTCATTATTTTTATGTGGCGTTAGAAGGCTATAAATGCTGAGCCATATATACAAAGTGGGGCAATGCTTGCATTGTGGCACTCTGTAACCTCGTTCTCCACATTCTGCCTGTGCCAGGCATAATATATGCAAGGAGGCATTCCGGCGGGGGGGAGATTTCTTTGCACATTTTTATCAGTATTTTTTTTAAAGGGAGGCTCCCATTGTTTTCAATGGGCCTTTGGGTGCTTTGCAGGATTAGCGTCAACATTTTTGATGCTACTCCTGCAAAGCGCCGGGCTAGCGTAAAAAATCATGATGCTAATACACTTGAATACCACCATGGTGTGCTGTATTTTAAATACACTGCACACATGGTGGCGTTGGGGGGGCACTAAGGGGTGCAAGAAAAGTGGCTTTTCATAAATCTGCCCCCATGTGAGTTGAACTCCATATGAGCGCGTAAGCCAATGTGGCATACCACCACTTCTATATGGCTGAAGACCATGCACTGCCCGTTGTCTGCACACATGCACACGGTGGTGGACTTGGCCATAGGTGAGGTGATATCACCTATGATGTCATCTGTGAGAACATCACCACTGATTTAAGCAATAGTGCCACTTGTGATGTCCGTGAAACCATATCTAAGGTCATTACAAGGGTTTTGGGTACAGGTTATGGTTGCATTACTAATTATACTTGGCGATTTACAGGACAGTATCTCTCGCAACTGATGATTTTAAGGGATTGCTAATGTGAGAAAGAGAACGGAGTATAAACTGAAAATGTTTCCCATCCTCGATGGTCCACACTGACAATGCTTTGGGTGACTACAGACTGTTAATCTCTGGCGTCCATAGACCCAGCCTGATCGTGACTTTAGTGGGGCACATGTCATTTCTTTAGGGATCAAACATGTTGTGCATGGCCGTGTTATGAACATGGGCACAAGAATGTTTTTTTTTGTTTTGTTTTTTAAATAATTGGAGATTTTGCTTTTTTGGCAGGCCATATTATTAGTTGTTTTTAATATGCTGTTAGTACCTATGACAACCTCATAGCTGGTGTCATTCTGCCAGGACGCTGCGAGAACAGCGTGTACATGTGTAGGTTTTAAATTAAATTAATAGAGGAAATGAAGTTTGCTAAAACGCGTGTTCCTGGGTAGGTTATGAAAAGGGCTAATTAACAGCCACGTTGGCGTTTCACTTGGCGCGGTGGTGGAGCAGTTATGTGTACTGAACATGAATTATAAATGTTTTGGCTCGAACCTATGACCCCCAGTTAATGGCGTGATTGTCTGTTCCTTTAGCTGCCTGTGCTGCCTGTGCTGCCTGCAGGCCAGTAAACAGAACATTTTGTTTTCGGTTTCGATGTGATTTTTTTCCACACTGGACCTCTGGACCGAAAGAAACACAAAAACTCACTCAACAAAAGTGAGATTGACTGATTATTTTTTCTTGCATTTAAAAAAAATACATAATTATATTGAGCAGATAATCAGGTCGTTAACTAAGGAGATACCATAAAAACCTTCCTTCCCAAAGAAGAGCAACAGCAATAATCATTACACATAATTCATCATCAAAAAATCTTGAACCAACAAAAATTTGATGAAAGAAAAAACAGTGGAGAGAAGAGAAGACTTCCCTAAGGCTTCATTATGAAGCTATAATAAGATTTCAAAAATCGTTTCACTCCTCTCCATACATAGCTTAGAATATCACGATTTTCTAATGACCCAGCATCGCAAAACACCCATCATAAAAAAACACCAATTCACAAGCTGACCTGTCCATGTGCATCCAATGTTTCAAAAAACACCTAACCCCCTGAAATTGCATAACTCCCACATTATAACTGTATCACAAAATAGCACCAACGATAGAGATGGAGAAGCAAAGTCCCCCCACCCCACCCACTTAATCTATTGAAGTTCACTCTCTCTGGAAAATGTGATCCTACTGTCTTATCCAATATTCAAAACACATCCAGCTTAGTGCGACTAGGAACACACCATTGGGCTAGCTCAATGTATGACAACCAGATAGATTACCCCTTCCAATCGTGCTTTGTTGTCATTCCCAATACACAGAACATAAATTAAGAACATTCACACTGCACATTTACATTACAGAGGGTAGCAGCATTACTAAACAGTAACAGTGCAGGAGTAATAAAGTGCTTAGAATGAGCCCTGCGGAGTATTGCCCCAAGTTTAAGTGCTAGGGTGCTACGGTGCTTAGACTTGAATCCCCAGATAAATTGCTAGAGATAGCAGCTTTTTTAATGCAATGAAAGTGCTTGAATAAAAAGGTACCTAAAGTAAACCCTCCAAAGTATCCCACTATAAAGTGCCAAGGTGTGAGTGTATCTTGAACTAGGGCATCAAACTGTGCCTAGACAGCCATATATCTTTTCGTATAGCCCACAACCCTACCATATACTTCTTCAACCATATCTTCAAAGGTACCAAAGCACACTGAGGGCCTGATTACGACCTTGGCGGAGGAGATCACTCCGTCCCAAGTGTGACGGATAATCACACCCACCGTATTACAAGTTCCATTATATCCTAAGGCACTTGTAACACAGCGGAGGGAATATCTGTCGCATTTGAGACTGAGTAATCCCCTCCACAAAGGTCGTAATCAGCCCCTGAATGTGTAATAAGACCAAAGTCACACAAACTTTTTCTCATCTTGAAGTACTGGTTTATTTTCCAGAAAAGTATAAATAGGTATTGACAAAGTCATCTCAAAGCAGCAGCCAACATGTGTTTCGTTCCTTGGGCTTTTTCAAGGCTGCAAAATGTATGTACAATAAACCATATCAATACAAAGTAGTCTCTGTCACAAAAACAAGAATGCATATTAAATACATATCATGTAGAGCATCACCCTACCAACACACTGCTGTGTTGTCAAGCACAAAACCAGGAGACACAAACCTGCACCATAGTTTGTGGACAGAGAATAGTGGGAACACACAGAAAACCCATAAAAAAACATGAAAAAGAGTAATGTCCCGTAAAGTGAACTGGCTCAAAATAAATGTGTTCCTTCCCAGAAACTGGAGTAAAAAGTTACATACCCGGTGGGTGAATTAAGCGTGATTGCATGTCAGGGAATAAAGGTAGAGCTATCCCGAAGAGTCATGCAAAGGGAGACAAAGGGAATACCTGAAAAAAATGAAACTGAACAAGCGCAAATTCAGAGTAGTATAGTACTGAAGAGAAGGAAGATAATCATGGAACTGAAGAAGAATGGTGAAATTAGGTGCATTGGTAGGAACGGTGGAACAGTAGAATAGGCTCCAAGTAAGAAGCTCTTACCGTGTATAAGTGATCGTAAATTAGCCTCCTCTTGTGAGAAAAATGGCAAATGTGGTGTACTTCACCGTAAACCGCAATTCGTGGGTACTGGGGTAGAAACACAGATGTCAGACTCACTAGCGCTACCTTTAAGTAAGTGCTGCACTTCAAGTAAGGGGAAGCCTCTTAACTAACAAAAAATGATTGTAGGGAATCTGAAGGAATAGGTCAAAACAGAGGCTCCTGCTAATAAGAACTAAGGGCCATATTTAAGAGCCACTAGTGGCATTCCAACACCACATTAGCATCATTTTGTTGACACTATTGTGGCGTTAGAAGTTGAAAAATGCCACACAATATTTAAAAAGTGTCACAATGCATCCATTGTGCCACTTTGTAACCCTTTGCGCTATATTATGCCTGTGCCAGGCATAATGTATGCAAAGAGGGCATACCTCCATTGGGAGGGCCAAAAAAATGGCGTAAGGAAATCTAAGAGATTTCCGTGCGCCATTTTTTGGCACTTTTAAAACCTGCTCAGAGCAGGTGTTAAGGAGGCTTCTATCGGTTACAATGGGCCTCTGGGTGCTTTGCAGGATTAGCGTCAAAATTTTTAAAGCTAATCCTGCAAAACACAAGACTATCATGAAAACTTCTGACCCTAATCCCCTAACTATGGCCATGGTGCACCGTATTTTAACTACAGTGCACACATGGTGGCGTTAGGGGGGCGCTAGGGCGTGCAGGGAAAGTGGCGCTGCACTTAAATATGCCCCTACATTTTCTAGGGTACCCTCTTGTTCTAAATCTGTTTTCCATATTTTGTAATTCAAACAAGAACTTCAAGTCGTCACTGAAATTGTGTCTGATTCTGGTGATCGGACCATAGGGTATGGCCTGTGTTTGTGAAATAAGGTGCACATTTGAAGCATGTGAATCACAATAAATGCTGTGGTTTTCCTTAACAGCTCTCAGCACATAGTTTGGCCCTCGATGTATAGTGTGATGTCCAAAAACTCAATTTAGCTTAAGCTAAATTGATATGAGAATAAATATAAATAAATATAAATATAACAATTGTGTGCTGTACAAATACTGTTAATTTGTCTATGTTTCCAGCCCAAAACAATAGAACATCATCAACGTTTGTCCCCAGTATAAAATATGTTCTGTAAGTTTTGTGGGACAATCTGACCAGACATATCTTTTCGAACCATCCCACGTAAAGTTTGGCAAACTTCTTGTATTTGGCGATACCAAACCCAACTATGTATAAATATGTTGTTTTCCAAGACTAGAGTGATCAGGTCCAATAGCATTTCTGGTGCTCATAAAGGGTAGCATCTTGTGTCTCTAAAATATTTTGTGCAGCTGAGACTAATTTGTCCTTAGGGATGCCTGTATGTAGAGATTTCACATCTACATCTTCAACTAACCAAATGTTAAGCTCTGGGACCGTAGTCATCCTCCAGCATTACAATATCAAAATTCTAGGTACTGCTAGAGATGCAGCAATAGGATATTGACAATAAAAGAGTAATAAAGTGCCTAGAATGAGCTGCCCAGAGTATCCTCCCAGGTTAAAGTGCTAAGGTGCCTAGACTTGAGCCTCCAAATAAAATGCTAAAAATGGCAGCTTTTTGTATACACTGAAAGTACAAGAATAATATAGCGCCTGGAGTAAACCCTCCAAAGTATCCCAATATGAAGTGCTAAGGTGAAAGTTCATCATGGACTAGGGCATCTAGCTGTGCCTATACAGCCATATATATTTTTCATTGCCCACCCTGCTAACAAATGCTTCTTCAAGCATACTTGTCCTTTAAAAATGTTCTAACCAAATCTTAAATCTTGAAACTGTAGTCATCTGCCAGCACAATAAAGGGATGCCCATAATTAGCAGACGTCAGCATGTGAAGTGATGTGTGAATTCCTCCAAACCCAAGACGTAAGTCACCATATTTATGGCCTCTAAAAACACCATTCATTGACCAAGATTGCAAAAGAGGTACATGAAGGCTGCCTAACCAAATTGATGGAAGGGGAAGAGAATTAGCAGACTGGACTGAGCGGTTAGCTCCACAAATGGGCCCCTGCTCAGATGAGGTGTCCCTTTACCCACACAACATGGCAAATGCTGAGGACTGCATTCTGTATGGTGAGGGTGATCTAGATTAGGCTACCCTTACAGGAGGAAATGTCTGCGTATGCGTCAGAAGTACACCAGACATCATCTTTCCCAGGGCGCCACGACCCCTCTACATCAGGTGTCCCAGATTCAGAAGGGCCCTGGGGCACCACATTATGGGGCAGATTTAAGAAAAGAATGCGCTGCACCCAGTGCAGCGCCACTTTTCTTGCACCCCTTAGTGCCCCCTACTGCCACCATGTGTGCGCCGGATTTAAAATACGGCGCACCATGGCTCAGGGTAAGGGGCAATAGCATCAATATTTTTTATTAGAAAAGCTAATTAGGGAGATCCTGGATGATGAGCTACTTGACAATGAGCCCCAAGAAAAGCTTTATACGTTTCCATGATGACATACAAATCAGAACTTTGGATTCAGCAGAAGAAGCTGAGCTGTCACAGGTGCCAGATGTCCTCTGGACTAAGGGTCCTCACCATGAAGGCCTCATCTGCACTGCCACACCATTCCGGATTACAATGAAGGAAGCTGTCATTTTACCTGGTGTGAAGCAATACCTCTTGTCCACGGAGGCAAGGTGGGCATTGCCCCCACTATACAGGCATTACCAGAACAGTGGGTGTGTTAATGGCTGTATAGGTGTGTGAGTGGATATGTAACTAGCTGTATAGTTCTCTTAATATGTGAGTTCGTACTGTATGGGTGACTAAGTGATTCTTCTAGTGACTTATTTAGTGAATGAATGTCTGTATATCACTAGGTTAATATATATGTGAATAAATATGTTAGTAGGTGTGTGGACATAGAACAGTTTCTATGTGTGAATGAGTGGGTGTGTCAGTGCACGGATGATGTCATAAGTGATGTCATTTAGGATGTCATCAGTGATGAAGTTATAGTTAGCTAAGGTAACTATAACTGCTGAATTTCTTTGGTTTTGTAGAGTTGAAATGTGAGGGTAACTAAAACGTCACTGTAACCATTGTTTTTTTTAGTGAACATATATATATATATATATATAGTCACTGGAAAAACAAAAGGTTACAGGGACGTTATAGTTAGGTTCTGAATTTACTCGTACAAATAGCAATTCAGCATTTATAGTTAGAGTTCTTTCAAGAAACTAAAACTCGCACCCTAAGCTAACTATAACGCGTGCCCTGGCCATGCACAGTTGTCTCATCAATAATTTTATTGAAAGTGTTGCAGTGAGAATATGAAAGATGGCATAGAATATGTCATCAACGATTTAACATGTGGAGTAAATAGCTGTGCATGGCGAAGGCGCGAGTTATAGTTACCTTAGGGCGTGAGTTTCTTGAGAGAACTCTAACTGTAACTGCTGAATTGATATGGTTTTGTGTGAGTAAATTCATAACCTAACTATAATGTCCCTGTAACGTTTCTTTGAAGTATTTGCAGCCGATCAGAGCTGTGCATTTCCATGCACAAGCTCGTATTTGTTGACAAATACTTTGCTGCCAGAGATATACAAATTTCTCAAAAACTACTAAACGGATTCACACCAAATGAGCGAAACCTAGCTTTCTGTCAAATTTGGTGTAATTCAGTCCAGTGGTTCAGTCTGTAGTTGTGCCTAAAGAATCCTATGTAAATTAACATAGGAAACACAACCTTTTGTTGAGGCCCCTTTTTCTCAGCCCCCATTTGAGGGATCACCCTCAAACTTTCCATGCACAACAAGAATCACTGCAACACTTTTTGGGAAAATCTGGTGAAGATTAGATAGGTGACCTTGTGAGTCATTGCTCTCACACCGGTTCCCCATTCCTTTTTAATCACACCACACAGAACCCTTTATTAAATTTACCCGGGTATCTGAGTAGGTGTTTTTATTTCCCTAGCATAGCTGGATCCCATTTTCCAGAAATTAAATTAATTTACGCACTCCCTCCTGTTCCTTTAACAGTGAGGTTGAGTCCGCCCAGGTGGCACTGTCCTACCTGGGTGGGGCTAGGTGGTCATATGATGAAGCATGACACTATATAGTGTGTGAGACCACCTAGTCCGTAAAGGAAAATCCCCCTCTCAGACCATACACCACTCCACAGCTCACCCACATTTCACCTCTAGTCGAGGTATACGAGTGGTCTAGTGTCACAATTGATACACTACGACCTGCTTACGTTACAAGAACCCCCGTACTCTCATTTGTGATTTAGTATTGTTTTTTGGGAGTCGAGTACGGTGTGTGTTCCTCTTGCTCCCACATACTCTCCCTTTGTGTAATGTGAAGATTTGTCAAACAATGCTAAAGATATAGGCAAGTGAATAATGCTTTTCTTATGGATACATGCTTCTAACTATACATACCTACTGGCGATCACCAGTAGTCCACCAGTAGGTAATATATATATATATATATATATATATATATATATATATATATATATATATATATATATCCAATACAAAAGATTGCAGCAATAACCCTCTCCTGGAGTGCAAGAAATCAATTGCTTGATGATTGTTTGTATTGGAGATTGTGAAGGAATGGTCCTTTCCTCACGTGTGCACCCGTGAAATATGTGCACCACAAGGTGGACCTTTGGATGGTGAATATATATATATATTTAATTCACTGTAATGTAGAATGAGTTTTGTGACCTGGAGGGGCATACACCCCAATGTGACCTCTTTTATTACATGAGACAACTTGCTTGTTGACATAAAGTGGTGGTGGAAGATTTTTTCTGGGTTAATAGTATTAATAGTGCCAGGCAGACTTTTATTTGTTCTAGGAGGGAATGAGGAATCTACAAGGGAGCAACGAATGCTGGAACCATGCTTGCCTGAACAACGCAGGCGGAACAATGACCGCATTGATACCATGAATGCTTTCACCACAAATTACTTAACAGCGATTTTGCGTTGTAAAGGCATGCCTGGAAAAGGCATGTGTGGAACGGCAAGTGTGGTTCCAGCATGCGACCCCCCACCCGCCCCTAAAACAATCCTATCCCTACCCCATCCCTAAACCAATCCTACCCTGACCCCCCACCCCTAAAAACTAAAACTACCCAACCCCCCACCCGCCCTAAAACTTAAAACTACCCATCCCCCTCCCTGCCCCTAAAACTTAAAACTCCCCAACCCACCCCTAAAACTCAAACTACCCAACCCCCCACCCCACCCCTAAAACTTAAACTACCCCCACCCTGCCCCTAAAACTTAAACTACCCTGACCCCCACCCCACCCCTAAAAACCAAAATTACCCAGACCCCCACCCCCACCCATTAAACTACCATGCCTACCCCTAAGCACTAAAACTACCCCGACCCCCACCACACCCATAAAACTTAAACTACCCCCACCCTGCCCCTAAAGTTACCCCGACTCCCCACCCCACCCCTAAAAACGAAAATTACTTTGACCCCCACCCCAAAAACTTAAACTACCCCCACCCCACCCCTAAACCTTACACTACCCCTGCCCCTAAAAACAAAAATTACCCTGATCCCCGCCCCTAAAACTACTGTGACCCCGACCCCACCCCCTAAAAACTAAAACTACCCTGCCCCAAAACTGAAACTACCCTGGCCCCTGCCCCTAAAACTACCCCGAACCCGACCCCACCTCTAAAAACTAAAACTACCCCGACTCCCCACCTCCACCCCACCCCTAAAACTACAACTACCCGACCCCCCACCCCTAAAACCACCACAACCCCCACCCCATACCTAAAACGTAATCTACCCCGACCCCCAACCCTGTCCCTAAAAACGGAAATTACCCCAACCCCCCACCCCACCCCTAAAAAAAGTAAAACTACCCGCCCCCAACCCCTGCCCCTAAAAGCTAAAACTACCCCCACCCCTAAAACTACCCCCAAACCTACCCCAGCCCCACTTACCTGACCGCGTCCTCTCCCGATCCTGAGTCTGTTTTCCTCTGCCTTAACCATGCATGTTTGTTGTTCAGGACATGCGTGGTTAAGGCAGAGAAAAACAGAGTAGTTGTTCACGAAAGTGTTGTTCTGCTTTCGTGGACAACGCACCTCGTTGTTCAGGAGATGTTGTTTAGGCTGTTTCCTGGGAATGAGACCGATCATCCTGAACATTTAAATATCCACTCAGGCAGTGTTTTACATGGGCAGGTATTGTCCGGTACTGAGTAACTGCACTTTCTTTATTTGAAGAGAAGAGTACCTGCACTTCTCAGCATAGTTGCAGTACATTACAATGGATGAGTACTGACATTTCTCAGGTACTCTAATTAGAGAGTACTTGTACTTCTATGTTTCTATTTAACACACTGCACTTAGGTATAAAACCTAGACACTTGAGCTATTCTGTATGTATGTTGAGTGGATGTGTGCATTATGTTCATGTGGCACATACACACCTGAGAGTCTGTGCCACAAGTGTGTTTGATGGGAACAATTGTATCATTGCCACTGCTTTGGCATGTCTCAAGAAGAAGGGTGATACAGCTTCCATTGTCAATTAAAGTGTATTTCCAACTTTTCGTAAACTGGACGGTGGAGACATTTTACCTGAAGTGAGTGAGGATGGTGATCGGGCTGCTCTTATATGTAGACCTTATAACAAAGGATTGCTGCCTGGATTTTCCTAAGCACTGCCACTTGCTGGATGATAGAGGAGAAAGGGTGAGTCAGAAGAGTCCTTTGTTAAAGGTGAGAACATTTTGAGACCAGGCCTGCTGTTTTGTCTTGCCCTGATTGCTACTTCAGGAAGGCTGATTACAGCCAGGTACAGAGTCTACACATTCCATTGTGCACATGTTTTGATACTCCTGCTTGACGCATCCATCATCACTACCTGTTCTCAACACCATCATTTGCACAAGGGCTAAGTATTTACTACAGCAAAAAAATAACATATGAAAGGGAACAATCGCAAACCAGTTCCAGGACCTTAGGTAGTGGACAAACATCCCACGTCTAAACAATATGTAAAAGAACCCAAACCATCCGCTTTTTCCCAAAACTGCTTCACTGACAAATAAGGGAGAGTTCCTCAAGGTACTTAAACAGCTGCTATGCCAACAGGGGTGGTTTCTGAATGAAAACCAGATGTGAGGGGACGTCACCAACCGTTTGCACAACCTACATGAGAAACTGAGTATCTGACTAGTGCCTAGAAGATTGCCTGCCTGCTCATAGATGTAAGGACTCTGTCAGGTAGCACAGCATCAAATACTGTGCAGGAGGAGAGGCCCAGCTGTATTCCCAGCATGTGGAGTACCCAGAAGGAGCTGACTTCTATTGGGGAAGCAAGCAGCAATAACTAGGATGTGAAGGGTCACCTCATCTTCCTCTGTGGTTCATGTGACAAACTGCGTGAAGAAAACTTGTAACTCAAGTCATCCAAGTTCTATCCAGCGTTACTTCATGGTATCAGGCGGGACTGCTGGGCCCAGTGGTACTGCTGCTAATCGTGTGAGGTACCAAGAAAGGATCACGATCATAACCTAAAAGCTGTCCTAATGGCTCATTGGCTGCAAATGCCAAGGATAAAGCAACCATCGACGAGGCCTGCTGCACTGTTTCTCTGAACAGCTTGTGGTACAAGGGTGTTCCCATACTACACGGATAGGTTTTGATGCAAAGCTATAGTTACTAATAGTGGTAGATAGAGCGTTGTATCCCCCAGGGGAGGTGGAACGAGGAAAAATATCTTTATTTCTCCTCTTTTTTTTCCTCTTTCTATGTGTGTTGCATTCTGCAGCACACACAGAAAGAGGAAAAAGCCTCCCAGGATGGTTTATGTGCAGGAAGGTCCTCCTTCCTGCACAAAAACAATCCTACATACAAAGCAGACACCCTTCTTCCATGGTACAAGGGTGCCTGCATTGGCGCTAGGCTGCCAAAACAGTGCCAGAGCAGTGGAAAAGGACAGGAATGCTCTGGGTTGCTTAAATATAGCGCATAGCTACGCTTTCCATTTGACGCAGGGCAGCAGCAAGGTGACTTGCTGCACTGCCCTGTGCCAAAAGCCCATAATAAAGGGCCTTAGTCTAACTACAGCAATTTGTGCTGGAAAAGTCGCCTTCCAGTGCAAAATCTATACCAGACATAGGGGGTCATTCCAACCCTGGCGGTCATCGACCGCCAGGGTGGAGGACCACGGAAGCACAGCCAACAGGCTGGCGGTGCTTCCCTGCCCATTCTGACCGCGGCGGTAAAGCCGCGGTCAGAAAAGGGGATCCGGCGGTTTCCCGCCAGATTTCCTCTGTCTGGGCTGAATCTCCATCCGACCCCCTTCCCGCCACCCTGTTTCTGGCGGTTTTTACCGCCAGGAACAGGTTGGTGGGAACGGGTGTCGTGGGGCCCCTGGGGGCCCCAGCATGATTTTCACTGTCTGCTTAGCACACAGTGAAAATCGCGACGGGTGCAACTGCACCCGTCGCACCCCTGCAACACCGCCGGCTCCATTCGGAGCCGGCTTCTATGTTGCAGGGCCTTTCCCGCTGGGCCGGCGGGCGCTCCTTTGGCGGGCGCCCGCCGGCCCAGCGGGAAAGCCAGAATGGCCGCCGCGGTCTTTTGACCGCGGAGCGGCCAAATGGCGGTGACCGCATGGCGGGCGGCTACCGCCGCCCGCCGCGGTCAGAATGACCGCCATAATGCCCTATGCACCCTGGTGTAAGGGTCTGACATGGAGCACAGCTGGCTCAATGAGCCCCTGCACAGGGCCTGATAGAAACAGTGCCCTTTCTATGTAGATGCCGTGCCGTCCTGCTCTCCACTTCTCACGCACGAGGGCGCTGCGTTGCGAGGCATATTTTGCATCCACCCTTAAATTCTAAAGATAAAAAGAAGACTGTGACTATAAAAGACGTTTTGAATGCTAGTATAAAAACATTTAAACCATGCAAAGACTCACAAGTTGAAAAGGCACAGCATTTGATCCAAAGCACCCAATTTCGGAATACTGCTTCAAATTAACAAAAAAAATTGAAAAACTTCAGATATATAATCGCAGCTCGTTAAAAGGCCAGCTATTGAGCAGTGTGAAAAAGTCAGCACAAATTGAGTTGGTGCTGGAGAAAATATCATTACGTTTTGCACTTAAGACAGAACAATCACATTAGCTCATCATCTCCCACTGATTTAAAAGGTATCCGGCCAAGGTAAACCATACCATGTTATAACATTAACTCTCTGCTCCCTGAACTTACAGACCTGGTTTATAGTCGGTGAGAGTATAAAATATAAAGTGATCATTGAAATTGCTAATTTAAGACATGCCTCAGCCACGCTTTAGGGCGATTGGTGTCTTAAATACTTGAAGAGCTCGTGCAGTGGTATTTTACCACCCTGCCACTGGAACTTTAAAGGGATATGTG
The DNA here is from genome assembly GCF_031143425.1 of Pleurodeles waltl. Lineage (NCBI taxonomy): Eukaryota > Metazoa > Chordata > Amphibia > Caudata > Salamandridae > Pleurodeles > Pleurodeles waltl. Next base: position 144,706,144 of record NC_090441.1, on the reverse strand, counting down.
ATGTATTTGGCTGGAAATGTAGCAGGATTTGTCACTTGAAAAGAATGCAAGGTAATACCTAAGGTACATCACAAAACAAACAATAGTGCAATAGATCAGCACAAAGCACAACCAAAATAAAACACAACATATCACCACCACCAAAAATACAATGTAACCTATGTGCAAAACATTCTGGTTACGCTAATCTGTTTTTATGATATGGTGGTAAAAGATGTTTGGATCCATAACTGCCTTATTTACAACCAAGGACATGCATTAGCTCCTGTCAAAAATAGTTTGTGATCTGGCCCCATGGTTTTCAGCTGAACATAAAGAAGATCTCTACTGTAAAGACAAGCTCATTTGTATGGTCCATTAGGCAGAATTGGACTGTGAATCGTGAGACAATTAAAAGGTTAACATGGAATTGTAGTGAGGAAAATTAAATACTTCACACTGTGCCTGACTTTCATTATGCCATCTCAGTTCTTGAAAGTGCTGCTATTCAAATAGGACATTATATTGAAAAGTAATTAAACATATACGGCCTTATTAAAGCAATCAATCAATCAGGAATTTGTAAAGCGCACTACTCACCCGTGAGGGTCTCAAGGCGCTGAACAGTGATCAGGGCACCTGCAAAGTCCCTGAAGAGAGCTGTGGACACAGGGTCTGGCTGTAGATGTGGCCATAGGCTAGATGGTGTGCTCGGAGTGTGGTGAATGCTGCTGAAGGCAGTGTCTAGCTGGTTCAGTGGCATGGGGCCAGCCGCAAGTCCAGAAGTCTAAGACCACTTTGCAAAGCAGAACACACATATCTCAGCTACACAGTGCAATAGGGACATGGTGTGCAAGAGGCTGCTTGACTAGCCAGTGGCCAGCACCCTTTGCCCATTCCCAAAGACTGTCGGCTGAGATACTGGGTGCATGAGAAGTTGGAGACAAAGGCTGGATGAAGGCCAGGTCCGGTGACAAAACACACAACCACACGGCCATAGGCCATTTACTGTTAGGGTTGGACATGTGGACGGATGGTGCAGAATCTGTCCATACTTAAAGCCCTGCAACCAAACCCTATTATGCAAAAAGGAAGGTCATTCCCAGGGAGGACTACTCATGCAGGAGGCTGCGCAGTGGGGGTTGCTTGTGTAGGTTGTGTAAATTATACATCATCACTTAAGAATATGTTACTATTCCTTCAGCTCCAAATGTCAAAACGAATTAACATAGTTTTGAAAAGTTTACTTAAAAAAACAGCTAACATTAAGTTGTGGTTTCAAAATAAAACTGAAAACCCCTGAGTCTGTCTCTCCTATTCTGTCTGTAAATTCCAGCTACGCTTTCTTCTTTTTGCCATCTCTCTCTGTACACCACATTGCTAGCATCAATTCATGCTCCCTCTGACCTCTGTCCGGCTACCATATGTTTTATCTTATACCCCAAAGCAGTCAGTCCGGTTTTACAAGACCATTGCAACAAATTGCTTATCAAATTCAATCAAGTGCTCATAGTCACGTTGATGATAAAAACATCATTCCGTTCTGCCATTGTTATTAATGTCTGCACCATGTCTTTATTTTTTTACCCATTAAGGCTCTGCAAAAATACATTAATAGTCAACTCTCAATTTTTTATTAAGCCCACAACATTTCACAATTTAGATCTCCATTGATCAGTCTGGATGCATTCCATCATAGTGCTGAATCCATCCTAGATACAATTCAGGAGAACCTTAGACATGCGGTGGACCAGTGATGCAGAGCAGTTTTGATCATCCTCGACCTGACTGCTGCCTTCCAGCTGGCCCACTAAATTCTGCTTTCCCCTATTCCTATCATCGGTATTGCAGACCGTACATGGGCTTGGATTGTCTCTTACCTGGAAGCCTTTTCACAAGCCACCCCTTTTCCTCCTTTCAGATTTTCTACCAAGTTTGTTATTCTACCTGAACTACAGACTCAACTTCTACGCCCCTACCCGCCAACTCCGCTCTGCCAATCTCGCCCTCGGCATCGTTCCCCGCATCCAGCGCAAGACCTCCGGTGGCAGATCCTTCTCCTACCTTGCCGCCAAGACCTGGAACACCCTCCCGACCTCCCCTGCAACAGACCCAGGACCTTCTCACCTTCAGGAGACTTCTTAAGACCTGGCTCTTCGACCAGTAGCAGCAGCCCCCACCCCTTTTTCAGCGCCTTGAAACCCTAACGGGTATGTAGTGCGCTTTACAAATGTGATTGATTGATTGATTGATTGATTGATTCTGATGACCTTTGAGTACCTCAGCATAACGGACTTGATAGAAGATCTACAAGGGATAAGAGGGTTGGAACACAGTCAAACCTCTCTTGCTAATCGAACACGCATACATTTCCATTGTGGACTACCTGCCAGGAGCCAATCATATTTTGTGATATAATCGATTTGTACTACAATAGTACAGTGGTACTATGCAATAACAGATATCACTAAGTTGTTTTGCCTTATAACTTAACAAGCACTAAACCAATTTAGTTGTCACATGAAGAAGGATCATCTACTCAGTCTGCTGTACAATCCTGTGAAAGTTCATTCAGATCCGTGCTGCAGTTTCGATGCTACATCCAATTAAAAAAAGTCTATGTAAGGTGTATTGGGGACCAAATCAATTTTGGAATCCCCTTTTTATTTTGCACCCCTTGACCAAACGTCCCTATACTTTCAATCATCCACCAATGTACAACAACGAATATTTCTGGAAAGTTTTGTCGAAGCTATTAAGGGGCGAACATCCGAGGAATTCCTACCTCTGGCACCCCTAACTATAACTACAGAGTGAGTATAAATATGTGTCTTTAGAGACACAACAAGCTCCTGTTGTCAGATCCCCATTCAGACTCATACAAAGCCACTGCAGAGAGCTGTATTTTCACAGCTCTACTAATCTCTTTCCACACGCCATTCATAAAGTCTTCTTGAAACATTCTTACAACGGCTACTCTTTACCCTTTCTACAAAGATGCAACCTGATATACCTTCCAAAGCCTCAGTCGGGATCCCCACTGTAAAGCCCCATCCTGAGATTTTCTCCAGAGCCCAATCAAGATCCCCTGCTCAATCCCAGCTCAAGTCACCACTGCAAATAACTATCCATTCCCATCTGCAATATCCAAACAAGAAAGCATCTCTAACCCACTCTGCAAAGCCTAATATCAAATCTGTAAACACCCATCCAGGTGACCTCTAAAACTGATTGTGTCACTCTTTGAAAACCACATTACCTTTCAAATCCTACTCACTTCCTTCTTTAAAATGTCAGCTCCCATTCTCTCTTTTTGAAATCTCAATCCATCCTCCCCTCTTGAAAGCCCCATTCAGACCCCTTTAAAAAGGTCAAGCTTCTCCTATTTAAAAAAAAGTTCCAACCAGTAATACAATCCCATTTTTATGCCCTCTTTGTTTGAGACTGAAAGCAACTTGTTTTTCTATATTAGACATATGAAAATGTCCATTTACAGAGTTAAAGAATACATCCGGTGAATATTGTGAACATATGGTGGGTACCAACCCCACTCCAAGGGCATGGTGCTCATGGTCTAGTTTGCAACTAGTTTATGGCGATGGGTCACTGGAACTGACCTTGCAGCTGGATTAGTGGGAAGAGACTGGTGCGGGCCTGGCCGGAAGCTTTGTTCCATAGTGATTGCCCAGTAGAATCATGATGGGACCAGACTGAGGACAGATCCTGCGAACAGCCACTCAGCACATTGCCATTGGCCATGCTGCACGAGGATTGACTGCACTGCAGTGTGGCCATCTGAGGCAGAATTGGGCAACATTAAAGTTGTGAAGAGTTCGAGTGTTTAGCAGAGGCGGCCCCTCCGCAATGGCAGAGGAGCGTCACGCCCGGCTAAGAGCGAGCAGCAGAAACATAAAACAATACTTTGTTATTGTTTTATTTTTCTGCTGCTGGATCAGCCAGCTTGTGAAGGGAGGGCAGGACTGGGCCATGCGAGGGGGGGGAGAAGGAATGTAGTGCAATAAGGGGCATATTTAGGAGCCCCTGGTTCCTCCTTGCGCTACATTAGTGTAATTTTTTTTACGCTAATGTGAGCCAATGAAGCCAAAATCACAGCGTCAAATGTACAAAGTGGTGCAATGCATGCATTGCGCCACTTCGAACCTTTGAATAATATATGCAAGGGGGCATTCCCCCGTTAGGGGTGCTCAAAAAATAGCACAAAGAAATCTAAAATATTACTTTGAGTCATTTTTTTCAGCATTTTTAGTACCTGCTCAGAGCAAGGTGGAATGTCATTGTTTTCAACGGATCCCTAAATACTGTTCAGGGTTAGCTCCAAACTTTTCGCACTAATCCTGAACAGTACATCAATAACATCAGAAATGTTTACACTATTGCCCCCTACCATGTACCATGGTGCACAATATTAAATATGGCACACACATGGTGGGGTGCAAGGGGCCGCAAGAGAAGTGGCGCTACATGTATTGTACCACCAACTTTTCTTAAATCTGACCCTAAGTGTGCATGTGTGTTTGGCCAGCAGTCTTAGGCCAGCCAAGCACACATGCACACTTAGATTTCTCCAACCTGGCCAGGCTACAGAAACTGCATAGATCCCAGGGCAGTGTCTGAGTGGCAGTCCAAGCCACTCAGACCAATCCTGAAGCTGCTTGCATGCTTGGTTTAGCATGAGAGCAGTTACAGGATTGCTGGGGAGCCTGTGCTGGTGTCCCAGTGAATGCTGGGACATCAAAACATCAGAGGAGCGAGGCAGCAGGAGACAGTGGTGGCAGAAAGGGTAAGGGTTTTTTATGTGCCCCTCCCTCCTACCCCCTGGCCCCCGTGATATTTGCGGTGGACGCTGCTGATGTTTAGCCTCTCCACATTATGTATATTGAAATTCAGCACGCCCTTGGACATAACTGCTGAGGCTTATTAATTACGGCTCCTCTGCATTAATAGAATTTCACTGCAGATATTATATTCTGCGTTAGTCAATAGCTGAAAAAGTTCTCAGTTTGCTTAAGTGTGACATTTTGATGTTTTTAGTGTGTTCATTTGTGGCATTACAGTGCATTACATGTAACACTATGAGTGGTTTTGTCATGAACAGATCAAAGCAGTTGAGAATAATTTCAGAAACATCACCTTTTCTGAGGTTTTCCAGTCTAAATGTCACCTCAAAAGTGCAGATTAAAGGTATAAAATTGATAGTGCTCAGATGGAGCACATACCATTTCACGGAAGCTCGCTCGCAGTGTTCTCAGCCTGGGACAGTTTGACCCAGTATAGCATTTCAGTGTGTATCAGAGGTACAGAATGTGACAGTCTAGATTGTATTGCCACAGGTAGGCACAGTACACAGGAGAATAAAATAGGATCCTTTCCTGCTGTATCTCAGTGTATCAGGAATCACACACAAAGTAAGGGGTAAAGGTGTAGCAAGGAGCCATGGGACCTAGTGGGGGTAAGAAAAATGTGTCCTCCTTTGGTAGGAATGTACCACAATATTCACCTTTCAGTGCGTGCCTTAGGCCCCTGGGAAGAGCACCAAGGCAGCCCCTGACGCCATGGGCTGTCATGGAACTATCTGACACAGGGAGTCTACCAACAGTATTTCCTCTGCCAAACAATCTCTATTGTGACATAATCTCCACTGCAGACTACTCCTCAGTTGTACTATAATTGAAGTTCCTAAACAGCGGGCCATAAGGGAACAAAGAAAATATTTATTAGGCGCTATCTATCCTTCCCTTCTTGCTGGAAAAGAAAACTCTTAACTCTGTCTCACTTCTCCCAATATGTAATTTTACCATTCATCCCAACACTCTTGTCTTCTTTCTCTCCACTGTAATTAGTCACCTTCCTCGTTTCATTTTCTCTCTCACTATCAACTTCCATTTCGTTTTTTTTAAATATGTCATTCTTGTTATTTCACTCAAACAACACTTCCTGGTTCCTCCATCCTCCCTTTAGTGTTTTCAAAATCTACATCCTGATTTCTCCTTTTTCGCACTCTTCTTATCCTCTTCAGCAGTTCTTCTCCAGCTGTCATCTACTACTTGCTCACCATTTCCCTCTTGCCTTCTCAACTATCTTCCCTCTTTGCCTACTACCCTCTTGCTGCCTCCATTTCCCTTTTGCTCACCTCACCCCTTCGACATCCCACTGTTTCTTTTGACTTACCTCTCACACCATCCTCTTTCTTTGTTTCCTCTTCGTGTGTTGTGTCTTTCTTATCTCACCTCTTATCCTTGTTCCTCCTTTCATGCCCCTCTCTTTTTTTGTCCATCTTTCACTTCTCCTGAGTTAAAAACTTAAGGCCTGATTTAGATGTTGGCGGTAACTTTTCAGTGGTAAAACAGCCAACTGTTTTGATGGTTCGTCGCCCTATTTAGATGTCAGCTGGACCATAGGCAAAAGACTGCAGATGGTCCGCCACCACTACCAAGAATCATTCCCCGCATCGACGGCACCACAATCTAAAGCGGCTGGCTGTGGGTCTCACCAGTCTACACTCTGGCATATGAGATACAGTAAGGAGGACAACGCCACTTATAAGCAGACCTCAAAAGAGTATCAGAGAAAGATTAAGATTATGCAAGCAGAATTTTTCACTGGTAAAATCAGAATGTCAGATAATTCTGGACACAAAACGTTTAGGATTGTCAAAGAGCTTTCAGCTCTTCCTGAACCTCTGCAACATGCTTGTCAGCTTCTTTTTTGATCAAATAGAAAATAGACAAGCCTCATTTACCAACAGGGAGCTGGCCCTGTCCTCACTGGAGGATGTCATTAGGCCCAATATCACTTGCGATCCATACTTTTTCAACCAGATTTCGGTAGAAAAGTTGCAGAATTCATTTCTATCATGTCATTCTGGCTCTCTTTTTGATTCATGATCACCCAGTGATCTATCAAATGCAACTGAGGTCATTACCCAGTATTTAACGAGGTTTTCAAGTCTTCCCTTGCATGTGGTCTGGCACCTAAGTGCTGGAAACTAGCTACTCTGTTCCCATTGTTGTAAAAAACAGCTGCTAACCCAATACAAAGTCTGCCCTACCTCACTGCTGCCTTCAAAGGATTTAGAAAAGCAAGTGTCCAGAAGATAATAATCTGCTTCACCCTTCACAATCTGGCTTCCTCAAGCACAGCATTAAAACAGCCTTCTTGAGGTTTCGGAGCGGATCAAATTTCACTTAGATCAGGGTCAGAAGGGTGCCATCATTATTTTAAATAGGTCAGCGGCTTTCAACACTATCTCTCACCAGCTCGGTTCATCTAGACTCACCCATTTGGAGGTTGGTTGTTAGCAATGATCTGGATACAGTCCTTATTACCTTTATTATCTGAATGCAATCAGTGTTTCTGGAATCTTACTTTTTGGAGCCGATGGAAATAAAACATGGAGATCCTCAAGGCTCCTCTTTGATCCCTACATTGTTCAACATTGACAGTATGCCCCTTGTCCATCCTATTGAGAAATTTGGGATTAAAGTGATTTCTTCCCCATCTTATCATCTCCTTTGAGAGAGAGGCCCCAACTGAGCCGACCTTATTTAAAAGATTCCTGTTAGAGGTGGTAAGATGGGTGAATGTGAACTGTTAAGGTGTAATACGTCTAAATCGGAGATCCTGCTCTTTGGCAATTCTGTTTCCCGGGGGTACAATGACTGGTGGCCAGAGGAATTGAGACCCCCCACCCTCTATGGTGGCATGAAACTTAGGGGTTAAGTTCGATAACATTCGGTCACCATATCTCCTCTCGGATGGGTTCTCGTTTTGCCTTGCTTCAGGTTTAGAATAAAAGCTTGGAATTTATACAAAGGAAACAATTGTGCATGCTTCCAACTGTGAAAAATGTGCTGCCCAATTAATCTTGGAATCTTCCCAAACTGCGGCCTGTCCTCTCCCAAGAGAGCTGCATTGTCTTCCCACTAAAATGTGTATTATTTTTAAAGCCTTTTTTGTGCTTTTCATCACTCAGTCCCTAAATACATCTGTAACAGGCTACAGCACAATCAGCCTAGGCCTGCCTCAGGATCAGACTAGTCTTTATTGCTGAATTGTCTGCGGTTTTCCCCTAGTACTAGTGGTGGCCACACTTTTTCAGTTATGGCCTCCAAAGCTTGGAAATCACTTTGCGACACCTGGAGAAGAAGAGTTTGTTTAGATCGCAGCTGAAGACTTTGCTATTTGACATGGATTAATCTGCCTCTCTGACTGTGCGGTTACTGTCTTGTGTTGCAGCGCCGGGGCGCCTTTGGCAGCTGTGCACTTTATAGATCCTGTGATTGATTGATTGATGGATTTATATATATATATTTGTAAAATTTCCAAAAAAATAAATTCAACTAAGCTCCTTCCAAGAAGGATTAGGGGTGATCCTTCAAGGGGGACAGACAAAAAGGAGGGGGCACAAAAGTAAATTTCTCCATGCATTTTGCATAGATTTCTTTGGCAGCGCTACTGCAACTGCTGAACGGAATTACACCAGATTTGGCAGGCAAATAAATCTCAGCCCCAGTGCCATAGTGAAACTTGAGCCCTCCCCTCTGAAAAATGCATGGAGGGGGCACCCATGCAGGGCCGGCTTTAGAGCTGATGGTGCCTGCTGCAACAGTCTTTTTTGGGCCTCCTCCATGACCTCCTTGGTCACCAGTTCCCTCACTGCCACTATTCCACCAGTGCTCCTCACCTCTCCATAGCCCTCTCTGACACATTTCGTTTTTGAAGTACTGCTCATAATTCACTCACAGTTTTTTGATCTGCATGTTACACATTCTTTGCAGAAGGCACATTATCCCTCTGCACTTCTTTATGATGAGTAAAAACTACCACTAGACACAATTCAGATCTCTCACCAGCAGTAACATTAATCACCAGAGTTATCTCAACATTTTTATTGCTGCCTGAAAACTGCTGGATGTAAAAGCAAGTTCAGGGCTTCTTACCCATAAGTTATTTTTAAACACAACACCCACATCAAAGTTAGTGCACCAGTCGCACTGCCCTAAAGCTAGCTCTGCCCCCAAGCTCAGACCCAGCCAGGAGCTCTCAGGCCAGGGGCTTTTGCACAGTGCCCGTGGGGTCTTCTTGAGTTGTGGGCCACCTCGCACTGCGGGTGCTGCGTGAGCTATTGTTACGCCACTGCTAAGCCTGCTAAGCCCCAGATTGTGCCTTTTGTGATTTGGTGTAAAACCGGTCAGTCATTTTTGAGAAATTAAGGTATAAAAATATTTGTACATCTCAACGGTTGGGTTTCAGGGACTTTTGCAAGAGTCCCTAAAACCCTGTTTGAAAAAAATAGAGTGTTCTGATTGGCCTGGGCAGCTTTTTTCCCTTGGGCCAATTCGCTCCAGGGGGAGTCAGAATCCTGTTGGAGTGAGGGCTCTGATTGTCTGCCAGTAACATGAGAAACACGTTTACTTGCAGCCATTTCAGAACTTGGAGAGTCAGTCCCCTTCCTAAAGATTTTGAAAAATAATATAAGGGGAGGGGGTAGGGATACCTTGCCCCCATAGGCCCTGTGGAGGAGATCCAGAAGTTGCCTCTCAGAACAAAAAAAGGGCAATTTTTGCTGGATTGAGGTAAAAAACAATTTTAACGGTGGCTGTCATCTTTTTTTTTTAATACACATAATGGGTATGAGCAGGGCCCCTTTGTCAAGACCAATGGAGGCCCTGAGGACCCCAATCCTAGTGGCTGGGTATGTCAGTTGAGAGTAGGGGGTGCACGGCCTCCTCCCTGAGCCTTGTTACGACCCAGGGAGCCCATTCCCCAGAGCAAAAATCATATAAAAAGGGAGCGAGACTGCACGCCCCACGAGGCTTTATAAGCCCCAGGGACCACATCCCCCAGGGCTGATTTCTTCTAAAAAAAAGGGAGGAGTTATAAAAGCCCGAGTACATTTACTGTGTACTCGGGCGCCCACCAATGGCACACAGTAGTTTCCCTGCGAGCACTAGTGCCGGCAGGGAAATGTTTTTTGTCCAACTGGTGGAAGCATTTTTAAATCTTCTGCCAAAAGGGAGCAAACATTCCTTTCCTATCTGCAGTAATGCTGGCAGGGAATGCAAGTCTGCTTCCAGCCAGCTGGAGCTTTAAATATGCAGACTTCTGTTCTGTTTCCCTATCCGTACTGCGGGCAGGGGAACAGGACACACATTGCTTCTGGCTGGATAAAGCACGCATAAATAGCAGCTCCCTCTGTGTGGGAGCAATGCCAGTTCCTGCACCATGCAGGGGTCTAGCTGGGCCACTTGGTCCCTGAGGCTTCACCCGCAGCACCCAATGTGTTGCTTAAAGAGAGACCTCATCAAATAGGTTCCTGGCAGCCACAACAAGGATAGGGAGTGGGGGCTGCATATTCACATGTGAACCTGGGTCACAGTGTACCCAGGGCCAAAGAAAGCTCTTGGAAGAGGCAGCATGGCCCCTCCCCTTTTTTTTTGTAATCCCTCAGCCCTGAGGGCCTAATAAAGCTTTGGTGGGGAGGGCACGAGGTCCCTCCCCTTTTTTGGAATTTGGCTTTTGGGATGGGGACCATATGCACCTTCCCTTAATTATGGAATTCAGCCCTGGAGTATGGGGTTCCTGCAGGGTAATAAGGCTGGGGAAAGGGGCAATATGGACTCCCTCTAAAAGATATGGCATGTGAATGAATTTCCTAAGACCTGAAGGCCAACCGTACGCCACCCCAGTCTATGGGGTGTTAGAGCCTTGCAGGGAGGTTGACTGCCCACTGGAGGGCTTGGCAAATGACCTTGCGGCAGGCCAGACTCTGTGGCTGACCCCTTGCTGCATTCGACTAAAAGCCATATGAATCGAGGGGTCAGATGCCTGCAGGGAGTTGGAAACAGGACCTGGCTGTAAGTCAAGCTTGCAGCCAACCCTACTCTGTGCATGACCAAAGTCTCTGCATGACATGGAGTTGGCTGCCTCTAGGGTGGTTAGTTCAGGGCTTGTCCTAAAGCCGGACCCTGTTGCCAACCCCAGGCATGCACAATCAAAGGCCATACACAGTGGGGGGTTGCAAAATTTATGGTAACAAAATATTACGTTACATGAAAAAACCTAGACGTTCACTAAAAAACAAAGGTTAAAAAGACGTTATAGTTAGAAATTAATCTACTTTACTTTATGTGAAAAAAACCCTTAAAAGTTCACTGAAAGAAAAGGTTAAACTGACATTATAGTTAGGTGAATATGGCAATGCCAACATAATGTTCTGAACTAAAAAAAAACACAGACATTCACCAGCTACAGTTAGCATAGCTAACTATAACTTGTGCCCCTGCCATGCACTGCTTATGACCTCGCATATTACATCAGTTATAACATGTTCTTTGACACTATTTATGACATCACTAATGACATTTCAAATGACATATCAATGACATCAGCACCAGTAATCAGACCGGAATAGGACAAAGAGGGAAGAAAATAAAGGAAAGGGGGGGAAGAGATGGAGGGGCTGTGGAGAACATAATGGGGAAAAGAGGAAGGAGAGTAGTGAGCAACAGGAGTGGGAGAGTGGGAGGCAACCAGTAGTAAAGCTGAAACAGAGGGAACAGAAAGAGGGGAGGGAGGTATCAAAGAGATGCAGAGACATAAGGGGAAAGATTAATAGACATGATATGTTTAGAGTGCTAAAAGTAGAATAGAACAGAAACATGAAAATTTAAAATAATTCTTTGATTCTTGGATGTTAGCAGTGGAAGGAAACTGAACTGTTCATCTGGGCATGACAAGTACAAGAATTGGGAGGACAATTATCAGGAATAAGAAGCTGAAATGGGCAAACAAATTATAGTTTCAAGAGCAGGGGCAGAGCTACAGTGTTCGCTAAGCAGTTGTTAAAGTATTGCCTACAATGTGCCCATGACAGACAGATAACACTTTCTGGACAAGACTACAGAAACAGTGAAACTCATCATTTATGGTGAGGAATGCACTGTTCATGAAATCAATTATGCGAAACCATATTTGACACAGTTAAAGATATTTAGGGGTGGGCGGTAAACTCTCTTCCTCCAACAGAATTTGTGGAATTTTGCTCACTCAGGCCCATATTAATACTTTTTTAGCGCCACATTTGCGACATTTTTGGACCCAAAAGTGGCTCAAACTTGCCAAATACAATTGTATTTTGTTAGTTTGCGCCATTTTTGCATCAAAAAGCGACCCAAATGCAGCGCTAAAAAAGTATAAATGTGGGCCTCAGTGCTCTGCTAGAAGCACAGAGTTTTGGAAAAGCTCCTCCAACCACTTCATGGCAGGGTTTATTCTCACATGCAGCTCACCAATATTAGGTTGGCTAGTGTGAGTGAGAAAATCAAGTGCTAGAACGCCTCCCAGCGAGATTTCTCAACGCAGGCAGTCACAGCTGGTCACTACTGCTCGCATTGAGAAAGCTGCCACTCACATTGAGAAAACTGCCCCTCAGGCAGAAAGTCTACTCAATTGGCAGAAAGAAGTAGCGCCCACTGGCATGCCATGTGGTGCCTTTCACACTGAGTGTACAGTGCGGGACTAGCTCCTGGCACTAAAAATCAGCGCAATATACCAAATTCCACCGCTCATGGAACTCCGAGGAATCTCACAGAGTTTTTAGGAAACTCTGTAGAATTGGGCAGAGTGAAACTCTGAGATTTTTTCCCACCCTGAGTTACATCAAATAGGCAACAAAAGCAAAGAAAAACAAAAGCATTGCTCAATTTAGTTATGCTGTCACTCAGAACCCTGAGGTGAAAATCATCCCTGTAATTCACTTTTTACCCATCTATTATTTTATGTTACATATAGCCACCAAAATCTCGGTTATGGAGGAGCTATATATAACATGGCCTGTGTTATGTCTCTCTGTCTCAAAGGTAAAAAAATAAAAAATGTACTTGCCATCATTGATCAACCCCCACCACTTTCTGTGCCTTCCTTCCCCTGTCAGCAGCTGGGCTTTCTGCTTTCAGTTAAAGCAGACGAGAAGCACTTCACTGCCAGGCCCTGGCCTGGAAAGTCTTTATGTCATCACAACAGTGGATTAACAGTTTAGTTATCAGATGTTGCTATTTTATACCAGTGGATTATGGGATTCAGAAAATGCAATATAGCCTTATTGTCTGTTGCTGAGGGCTATACCAGTTGTTAAAGGCCCTGACTCTGAGTTTGGCGAGGGTCTATAACAAGGGAGTGGACCTTTAACAACAGGTATCGTTCGAGGCCAAAGGGCTATAAGGCTGTCAAAACACTCTACCTAATATGGGTAGAATGTTTTAAATTATAAAGGGATTAAAAGAAGGATAACATTGGAAAGTTGGAGCAGAAGGCTTATACCAGCCGTTATAAGTCCTGAGCCACTCCATTGTCTTCAATGGAGCCATCAACATTCCATTGTTCTAATAAACAATAGAGAGCCATACCTAATATCATAACAATCCACTCTAGGGTAGGAGTGTTTAGCACAGAGCCACAATGAAAGCCAGTCTCTGTCACCAATGGGTGCTGGAGCACTAACACTCAAGGCATTGCCATGGTGTAAACCTCCATACTTTGGGAAGGAGCACTCAGCACAGGGCATGACTAAATGCAACAGCATGCACCTGTGGACTATCGAAGGTAGGAAATAGATGCATTCTCTATGCACTCAGAGTCTTTCGGCACCAATAACCTGCAGGGAAGCCTGAGCCAGGCCCAGCTTTAGGGCAGTGCGACCAGTGCGGCCGCACTGGGTGCTGACTTGGATGGGGGGGTGCTGTGTTTAGCAATAACGTACAAACCCTGTGATTTAAAAGACCCTGCAGAAAAGTTGCTTTGTGTCTAGCCTTCAGGAAGCAATTAAAATGTCAAGATAACTCTTGTGATTAATATTCTTGCTAGAAAGAGAGCTTTGTCTAGTGGCAGTTTTGACTCACCATAAAGTAGCTCAGAGGGTAAAAATGCCTGATGCAAAGATCAAAATTATAGGGCAGTTTTATGAAAAGTGGCTCTGTACCTAGTGCAGAGCCACTTTTCTTGCACCGGTTAGCACCCCCCTAATGCCACCATGTGTGCACCATTTTTAAAATGCGGCGCACCATGGCGGTAGTCAGAAGTACTAGTGTTATCATTTTTTATGCTATTCCGGAGCTTTGCAGGATTAGCGTCAAAAATGTTGATGCTAAATCTGCAAAGCACCCAGAGGCCCATTAAAAACAATGGGAGCCTCCCTTTAACGCCTACTCTTAGCAGGCATTAAAAATGCTGATAAAAATGACGCAAAGAAATCTCTTAGATTTCTTTACGCCATTTTTTCGGCCCTCCTAGTGCCAGAACGCCCCCCTTGCATATATTATGCCTGGCGCAGGCATAATGTAGCGCAAGGGTTTACAAAGTGGAGCAATGCAAACATTGCACCACTTTGTAAATATGACGCTGCATTTTTGCCTTTCCAACACACATTGTTGTAAAAAAAATGAAACTAATGTGGCGTTGGACTGGTGCTAGGCCCTTTTAAATATGGGCCTATATTTTATGTGGATAGCTGAGTAGATCAGCCAGGCCTTACCAGAGCATTATAACAAATGTAATGTATGTGAGAGAGGCGCTATGGAGCGATGAGGGGTACCTTTGCCCGGTGGTAGTGTGGGACTCTGAGGAGCTAGTCATGGGGTGGGGGTGCCAAAAAAGGCTGTTGGACAGGGCGCCACCAGCTCTAAAGCCAGTCCTGGCTTGAGCCGTACTTTGTGGCGTGCCTCTCAGGATAAGAGCTTCAGCAAAACCATTCATCTAGCCCACGGCCTCCAGAGCTCATAGGTCATAGGTCAGGGTACTTCAGCTTTGTCTAGTTAACTCTGGATGCAGATATTGGCCTTGGCCATCTGCTCCACCAGGTGAGGGCACTGAAAATTCATTGATAATGATGTTCACAGAATCTTGGCCCACTTTCACAAGAGACACCATTGTATTTGGTGACCATAAGCCTTTTCGTAAACTACCGTGCTCGAGGTCAGAAAAGGTGAAAGAGGCTGCAAATATGCAAGTCACTCCTTCAGTATACCTTCTAGAAGACTTGACTTTCAACCCGGGGGTGTATACTTCAGTGGAGTGCAGAAACACTACTTCTTGAGGTCACTGATTTCTAACGTGAGAGCTGCTCTGGTTTGCTTGACCCGAGGCAGGGACACTTGTGTTAGTCCAGAGATCTTGCAAGGCATGGGCACCACTCCGAGATCAGCGGGCTCAGAGTACATAGACTTTCATGCACACAAAGTGGTTGGTATGTGTCCTGCTGATGAGCCTGTTCCGTTAGGTTTGATAGTTCTTGCAGCTGCAAGGTGCTGACAGTGAGCTCTTTGAAAATAATACACTTGCACTACATGTGTTTTAATATAGTAGTAACTGTTTCATGGGAGGTAGTTCATTTCAGAATTTGTCTGACAATAGTATTCCGTGTCTTGGCAGGACACATGTCTCTGTGGCAAAAGAGATGGTGCAGGAGGAACTAGTGACGTGTAAAAAATGTATCACACTTTCCTGACCATTGTTAAGCTTCTTTACTTTAACCTAGTCATTTCCATGCCTTTGTTTTATTATATTTTTAAGTGCAGTTTTTATTAGTCAAATTGAGTAGTTGTTCCTCTTCCTTGCCTAAGTCACCCACCTTTCAAAAGGTCAAGGCAAGGACTGGCCCATAATGTCTCCTCAGCTGGTGTCTGGCTCTGCTCATGGCGAGCCGTGCTATGAAAAGCAAACTCTTTAACAAGTTAGGGCTTCATGTTCTGGCTACAGTCTGCTGGGCTGACGTGAACGAGTAGTGATGGTATTTTGCCTCCTGTCTAATGTCAAAAGCATGTCTTTCCGGGCAAGATGTTGTGCACTATTGCAAAGCAATGGTATTAAATTCCTGGTTTGAAGTAAGATAGTTTGTAGTTATAGTACCAACTACAAAAACCTGCATTATTTATTTAAAAGACATGATGAACAATTAACAATGTAGATGTTCATTTACTCTTGGTCCAAGATATTGTACCATGATTTTGAACAAATAAAAACAAAATAGTAAATATGCTGGGTGCATGCCCTGTATACTTCTTTTTCAGAAAACTTTCCTTGCGCCCCTTAAGTGCCCCCCCTACCGCTACCATGTGTGCACCTTATTTAAAATATAGCGCACCATGGCGCAGGGTAGGCGCTAACCCTGAAAAGTACTTAGGGGCCCTTTGTAACCAATGGTGGGCCCCCTTTTAAAAACTTTGTGCCATTTTTCGACCCCCCCCCCCCCCCCAAACCCAAACACTTTGTAAATCTGGTGCAGCGTTTTTGCCGTAATATCGTCATATTTGCGTAATAAAACTGATGCTAATGTGACCATATTATGGCACAAGGGGCTCTTAAATCTGCCCATTACTCTTTTGATGCAGCTTCACCTGACAGTACCAGAACTATGCTCGCTAACATCCCATCTCTGAGGCCAGCGCCATGCTTTACAAAACAATTGCGCAGGAATATCTCCTGCGTTGGTGGTTACGTCCATTTAACCTATTAAGGATTTTGGAGCTGGCTCTGCTGGGAATGTTGCTGCCCTGACTTATGAGAAAAGTGCAGTTGCCCGACTTTCACCTCCGTTCAGGCGAGACTGTTTCTGTCTTCTATGCAGCTTAAAGGCACATCCTCTGTGAAGGCAGCCTGTTCCGCAGTAGTTGAGCGCTGGTGCTACTGCATCTGTCTGACACAATAGGTCTCCTTTTATTCCAATAATTGCCTAATGATTCGGTATTATTTCATAATGTCCTTCTTTGCTCATTACCATAATTGCATTAAAACACGCTTACATCTCGACTACTTCGTAACACAGAGGGAAATGCGTCCTGCAGACAGAAAAGATAGGTTAATAGGATCTTTTGAAATGAAAGAAGGTTAGTGTAATGGCACAAGTGTTCAGTGATGGAGCTCCACAGAGCTGTGACTCTACTTAGAGAACTGTTTCCTCCCACACATTTTCTTTGGTAGCAACAGCCTCTCTAACTCCCAAACGCACCTCTCTTGCTGGAGTGTGGATCTGAAGCTGATGTATTCACAGGCATATCAGAATATTGTAAGTGTAGCATTTTATGACCCACGTGTCATTTTGCGATGCGACCTGTGCCCTAAGAGGCCACATTGCAAAAATATTTTTGCAGTGTCGCAAAATGACCTGCCTCATGAATATTATTTAGTCAAGTTGCAATGTATGACCCTTTGTGAAACGTGATTGGATAGTGGTCTGCAAGGAACAGCAGAGCACCATCCTTGCATGTACTTTCCAAACAGGAAACATTGAAAAGGCAGGAGCCACTTCTAAAATAATGTTTCACATTTGGAAACACATTGAAGGGACATAACTCTCTGGGACAGCGTCTACCATGTAAATTAGATACCATCCCTTTAACATACCTAGACCCGCTCAATGGGTTGAGAATGCAATTGCTGTTAAATGCATTGATGTATACTATTTCAATTCCCAAAAAGGAGTGGCATGCCTCTTTCACACCCCTTAAACTTTGTGATTTAATGGTTCAAACAAGTCCTTTAATGAATCAACAAAACTCTTTAGTGATTTGATATATTGTGAAGAGGTGTTTTGGATTGCAAACATATGCTTTTGTAAATCACAGGCTTCCTGCCTCTAAAAAACCCTTGTACATACGGCTCAATGGCCCATATTTATACTTTTTGACGCTAAACTGCGCTAACGCAGTTTAGCGTCAAAAAATTTAGCGCCGTCTAACGCCATTCTGAAGCGCCATGCGGGCGCCGTATTTATGGAATGGCGTTAGCCGGCGCTAGCAGACCGGCGCTGCCCGGTGTGCGTGGAAAAAAACCACGTAGACCAGGCAGCGCCGGCGTAGGGGGAAAATGGCGTTAGGGTGTCTTAAAATGGGGCAAGTCAGGTTGAGGCAAAAAAATCGCCTCAACCCGATTTGCGCCATTTTTTTCGACGCCCAGACTCCATTTAAATGACTCCTGTCTTAGTAAAGACAGGAGTCATGCCCCTTTGCCCAATGGCCATGCCCAGGGGACTTCTGTCCCCTGGGCATGGCCATTGGGCATAGTGGCATGTAGGGGGGCACAAATAAGGCCCCCCTATGCCACCAAAAAAATTAAAAAATATAAAAAATTATACTTACCTGAACTTACCTGAATGTCCCTGGGGTGGGTCCCTCCATCCTTGGGTGTCCTCCTGGGGTGGGCAGGGGTGGCAGGGGGGGTCCCTGGGGGCAGGGGAGGGCACCTGTGGGCTCATTTTAAGCCCACAGGCCCCTTAACGCCTACCCTGACCCAGGCGTTAAAAAGTGGCGCAAATGCGGGGTTTTTTGACCCGCCAACTCCCGGGCGTGATTTTTGCCCGGGAGTATAAATACGACGCATTTGCGTCGCCGTCATTTTTTTAGACGGGAACGCCTTCCTTGCATCTCATTTACGCAAGGAAGGAAGGAAATGACGCTATTTGCCCATACTTTGGCGCTAGACGCGTCTAACGCCAAAGTATAAATATGGCGTTAGTTTTGCGCCGAATTTGCGTCGAAAAAAACGACGCTAATTCGGCGCAAACGGAGTATAAATACGGGCCAATGTTTCTAAACATTGTGGTGCAGAAACAGAGAGTCTAGTGATTAAAGCCAGGACTTTTAATTTAGAATCTTTCCTGCCTGTGCAATCAGGAAATCCTCATTAGAATTTAAGTAATGAGATATGTCATAAATATGCTGGGAAAGACTCTGGTCCTTGAGTTCTGCAAAAACCTGAACTTCCCTATGTTATGTTTAGTAGGGGTAAAATGTGAGCAATTTGTTTTTGTGTAATTATCAACATGTTGGAAAAATTGTGTGAAATTATGTGAAATTGAAATCAACAATTCTGCACTGTAGTTTAGCACAAAATGTGTCCTTGCATCAATGTTTGGCATGAGGATGCATTTAAACAAAGTACCACAAAGGGGGCAGAGTCAAGACAGGCCTCAAGATGGCCGTTGTCTGAGAGGGCTCTGCTTGCCAAACCTAAATCTGTCCATCATCCTTCGGCCAGCAGGCCAAAACTGACCTTAACCTGGGTGACGGACCTGCAGTGGACAGACTCTTTGACAGAGCCACCTTTTTTTCCCCTCTGACAGCCTCTTGATCTACCGTGTGGCCTGTCTGTGGCCTACCCGGGTGGGCCCAGCAGCCATCTTTCATCCTTAGCCCAAAGCACATGTGGAGAGGTTGTTTGCCCTGGCGCCTGAGGTGGGGACTGGAGCTCCTCTCTGCCACTCTGATCGGGCGCTGGGAAACACCTTTTGGCTGCTGTGGTCCAGACCTCTGGGGTCACACAGGTTGGACTGTGGGCCCCACGGGCTGTAGTCTATGCTGTCACGATTGAGACAGGGGGGCACTCCCACTGCTCTCCTGCCTTTCAACTCCCCCATGAGGGAAATCCGCCCTGGGGTTGCTGTAGACACCTAGGCAGCAGGGGATACCATCCTGGGTGTCCTTGACTTTATTCACTTGAAGGATGATGTCCTGCCCCTGTGACCTGATAAAGGTGAGTGGTGCCATTCTAGAGTGATGCACTGCTTGCTTGCCTGCTGTCTGCTCTAACTCCTGCTTCCACTGCCTGCTGAACCTGCTCTAGTAGCCCCTGCAACAGTACTGCTCCTTGCTGCCTGCTGTTGAGGGGCTGGCTACTACTGTCAAGGCCAGGGGCCACACGGGTGAATCCCTGTGTACTGAACACTGAACCAGGTTCAGCATTTCCACAGCACCTGGCAGTGGATGTATCACTGCTCTTTTGGGCTGCTACCACTCCCTTCAGAGTACTTCTGTGCCACCAGGCCTGCTTGAGCCCCCGCATTGGAGCTCTCGCCGGGGTGGGGCCATGGTGAAGATCCTGACTGGAGTCTGCAGCACATCGACTCCCCGCCCCCTGTTGTTTGAACTAGATATTTGGAGCCTTGTTTCCTGCTGAGCAACCCATCCACCTTTCAGCTGCACTCTTGCTGGCCCTACGCCATGCAGCAGTGATCCTTGCTCTTGTCCATTTTTGGCAAACACAACTCACGGCAGCAGAAGCTCTCTTTTGAGAGCACATGCCTTACTCACCAGGCAGAGCAGGAAGCCCCAGGTGTGGAGCATCCAGGCAGACATGAATAGGCCCTCCCTATCAAATCTCAACTTTAAGGAACTTCTGATGGAGGTGAAGTCAAGTCTGAAGACCATAGACATGAATCTAGATATACTCACCTCTCGTCTAGATCTTATGAAGCAATGTGTCGACAAACATGAAAGCAGACTGGATCATCTGGAAAACCATGCTTCCAATGTTGATGACTTTCATGCAGACACAGAGGAACACCTGCTGAAAATGGACAAGGACCTGGACATTATTAAGGCTAAGAACGAAGATCTTGAAACTCGCTCAAGGCTCTGCATCATTGGCCTTCCAGAATCCCCCACATTTACCAAAATGGAAGACTTTGTGGAAAACCTGCTGTGCAAGCTCTTTGAAGATGCACTCTCCCCAGTCTTCTCAGCTGAGTAGGCACATCGGTCGCTGGGGCCGCAACCTCCATACTGAGCCCCGGCGCGACTTATAGTGGCATGATTGCTAAACTACAGAGAACACAACACTGCTGAGATTTGCAAAAGAAAAGCGGTTCATAGCCTACCAAGGGAATATACTCTCCTTCTAGCTGAACATCACTCAGTCAGGGCAAGCAGCCTGTCAAGATTTCCTTCCAGCCAAACAAATCTTGCAAAAGGAGGAGATACCCTGTACACTGGACTATCCTGCTAAGCTCCGCATCTCACTCAAAGGGAAACCACATTTTTTCTCAGATGCCAAATCTGCCTTGAAATTTGCTAAGCATATCTCAGTGAACCAAACGTCACTGGGGGGGATCCCCTCGTGGACAGACTGACATCCCCCTCAATGAGAATGATTAACCACGGGCTGCCTGGGACCCACGTTGTACATCAGCTAAAAACGTTGACCAAATAGACATACTATGACTGGTGGCCCGGTCAGGGGCTGCAAGCCTGGTCTCTGTGGCTGCTGTCTTCATCCCAGAAACACCCAAAGCCACTTCTCTTCTGCTGACAGACATCTGGGTCCTTTTCACCTGTTCGGCCACCATGTCTGTGTTTGAGGGGGGTGTCTGCCCAGACTTTTCCTCTGCCACCATGGGTGATTTCCACACTTGCTGCATTTTATTCTCTGCAATAGTTGGTTAAAGGGTAGGAACGGGATTCTCAACCTGCTGTTTGGGTTGGAGTGGGTGGTGGGTGGATTTGGAACGGTGTTTTATGGGGTTATTTCTTGTTGTTATTTTCCCTGCCTAGTTCCCCTGCAGCGGTTGATGCTCAACCTCTTCCTCCTTGTGCAGGGCTTCCCTCTCACCTTACCACTTATCCTCATCGGCACACTCTTTACACAGTGACATGACTCCCGCCAAATGTTTCACATGGAATATTTGAGGTCTTAACGACTGCAGGATAGCCTGCCTGGTACACACGTTCCTTGACCATCACCACATAGACATTTGCTTCCTCCAAGAGTTTCACCCCACTCATTCCACAGCACCGGGACTTCGTGCACGCTTGTGCAGAGACATCTACACCTCTCTCTACCCTAACTATGCTATGGGCCTTGCGATAATAATATGCAAAAACACATCTTGGCACTGAAGCACAACCTGTCACATTAGCCGATGTCTATGGCTCCAACACGGATGACCCACATTTAATCTCTGAAGTGTGGCAGCATATTGCTGACCTTGGTCCTGGAGCCATACTATGAGGGGCAACATCAACATCATATTAGGCAACCAGCTTGGCCAGTTGAAAACCTATAAATGCCAACATCCAAACGCTGCCTTCACACTCAACACCATAATCCATGATAACTGCCTGCAGGATACATGGTGTCACACACATGCCACACAGCACAAAGGTACTTGCAAGTCGGCTGTCCCCAGCACTTGATCCAGACTGGATTACTGGCTAGTTTCTCACGATGCTCAGACCTGGGTCACACAAGTATCACATCTGTCATGCACACTTTCAGACCATGCCCCAGTCCTATTAGAGCTACAGGTCCTGCAATCAACCCCCTACACTTTTACATGGTGGCTCCCTCCCAGGGCATAACAGGATGCAGTATTCTGTGATAAGCTTCACACAGAGATACTTGAGTAGTTTAAACATAATGAAAGTTCTATGGAATTTGCTTCAACGACATGGGAAGCATTCGTACTTATTTGTGGTGCATGCATTGCAAAGCAATTCAGGTATATTAGGGCCATACAGGGAGGCTTGCTCAACTCAATCATGAGATCAGCACCTTGGAGCATGATAACTCCTGCTCCCCTAATGGAGCAAAGATGCCTGCGATTCAAGGAAAACTTACATAATTCACGGAGGAAACTGAATGCCAAATACACTTTCATTGTAGAGAAGTGCAGGCTCGTTGGTATGGGGAGGGCAACAGACCTGGGCAAACATTAGTATGCTGCTGCGAAAACTGCAAGCCTCTGCTTATATGACTGATATCCTGGAAGATCAGCAGGTTCTCAACTCCACACCCCAAGACTTGCTGGGAACTATGACCACTTTCTACCGTAGGCCATAAAGGCCATTCCGACCAGATTGGAGAGTGACCTAAAAGCATACCTCAATGATACACAACTCCTCTGTCTTGATTTAGCTAATCGTGAGGTTCTCGACTCTCCTATAATGACAGAAGAAATAACACAGGTTATCCGAACCCCCCCAGATGATAAAGCACCTGGATTGGATGGCCTACCAGCAGCATTCTATAAAGAATTTGACTCGATCCTTGCACCTCATATGTCAGCTATGGTCGAAGAATCAATAGAGATAGGTTCCTTGCCCCATCCCTTTGCGAGGCGGTCATAGTGACAATCCTCAAATCAGTGAGCTGGCTATGATAAATGCATATAACAACATTTTTGCCAAGATGCTTGCCAATCACCTCCTCCATCTGCTTCCAAAAATTCTCAGACCAGACCAATCCGGATTTATTTCGGGTCGATCAACCTCTCACAACCTACGCATTATCTTTGCAGTCATGTACCACCTAGATCCTCAAGTTCCAGCTGCTGCAGCACTGCCAAATGCCGCCAAGGCCTTCAACTCCCTGGAGCGCCCATACCTCTTCCCCTTGCTTCCATGCATGGTACTGAGCTCCCGATTTATACATCAAATCCAGCTCCTCTATAGCCTCTCTGCTGCCCATGTGCGACTAAACGGTATGCTGTCCGAGCCATTCCCAATCACCTATGGTACACGGCAGGGATCCCCGCTCTCAACTATCCTTTTTACAGTGGCAGTGGAGCCCCTGGAAGCACAGCCTAGCCAGTGCCATGCTAACCATGGCACTGGATTTACTTCTAGAGGGCTGGTGGTGTCGGTGTATGCTGATATTACCCTCTATGTCCACAAACTGTGCGAGAAACTTACACCGCAGATTCGCAAAATAATCTGATTCAGAGGCTTCTCAGTTATACACATTAATTGGTCTAAATCTGTCCTATTCCCGTTAACTGATGGCTCTCTGCCTTTTCCTACAGAATACTCATTCCAATAGGCATCAGAGCTGGTGTTATATCTGTGGGTCTGGCTCAGCTGGGACCTGGATTAGCTCTGAAATGTGAACTATGGTCGAGCCATGTGTCCCCACATGGTCTGGACTTCTGCTGTCCATTGTGGGGTGCATCATCATAGTGAACATGGTTATATTGCCCAAATTCCTATACCTCATCCTCTATTTACCTATCCCTCTCACTAACCATTTTCTGCACTGATTGCACTCACATTTGATTTCACTGACCTGGGTGGGCAAGCAGCCCTTCGTGGGCAGTCCTGACCTTGCCTCTGTCTCAGGGTGGCATGAGTGCCCCGGACATATTGCTATATGCACCCAGGTGTTACATTTAAACTACTGGTTATACCTGATGCTATTCCTACCACATGTTGCCATGAAGGCGGATAGTAAGGCACCATGGCCCCTCACCACTGCTCTCTACCTACCCTTCAAACATCCGAGGGCTGAGATCAACACTAGCGAAGCCATGTGATGGGTGTGTAATGGCCTGAGGAAAGGTGCTAAACTCCCTCACCTCTATGCCCGTCGATTGACCTCAGTTGCAACCCCATGTTACTGCCCCTGTTGGAAGCGGGCACCAGAATATGCACTCACACAAAAAGTTAGGGGCCTAATTTACAAGAACTGATGCATCGCATACATGCGTCCAAGTTATTGTGTCTACCGCAAATGCCAAATGCCAAATTGCTCTATATTTACAATTCAGAGCTGTTAGACATGACAGCCTTAGGGTGGTCACCCCTAACTTTTTGCCTGCCTCCCTCCACTTTTTGGACACTGTTTTTGCTGGCTTTTAGACTCTGCGCACTTTACCACTGCTAACCAGTGCTAAAGTGCATATGCTCTCTCCCTTAAAATATGGTAACCTTGAATCATACCTGATTGGACTATTAATTTACTTATAAGTCCCTAGTAATGTGCACTCTATGTGCATAGGGCCGGTAGATTAAATGCTACTAGTGGGCCTGCAGCACTGGTTGTGCCACCCACTTAAGTAGCCCCTTTCCCTTGTCTCAGGCCTGCCATTGCAAGGCCTGTGTGTACAGTTTCACTGTCACCTCGACTTGGCATTTAAAAGTACTTGCCAAGCCTAAACCTCCCCTTTCTCCACATATAAGTCACCTCTAATGTGTGCCCTAGGTAAACCCTAGAGCAGGGTGCTGTGTGGGTGAAAGGCAGGACATGTACCTGTGTAGTTTACATGCCCTGGTAGTGTAAAACTCCTAAATTCGTTTTTGCTCTACTGTGAGGCCTGCTCCTTTCATAGGCTAACATTGGGGCTGCCCTCATACAGTATTGAAGTGGTAGCTGCTGATCTGAAAGGAGTAGGAAGGTCATATTTAGTATGGCCAGAATGGTAATATAAAATTCTGCTGACTGGTGAAGTTGGATTTAATATTACTATTCTAGAAATGCCACTTTTAGAAAGTGAGCATTTCTTTGCACTTAAATCTTTCTGTGCCTTACAATCCACGTCTGGCTGGGCTTAGTTGACAGCTTCTTGTGCATTCACTCAGACACACCCCAAACACAGGGTACTCAGCCTCACTTGCATACATCTGCATTTTGAATGGGTCTTCCTGGGCTGGGAGGGTGGAGGGCCTGCTCTCACACAAAGGACTGCCACACCCCCTACTGGGACCCTGGCAGACAGGATTGAACTGAAAGGGGACCTGGTGCACTTCTTAGCCACTCTTTGAAGTCTCCCCCACTTCAAAGGCACATTTGGGTATAAAACAGGGCCTCTGCCCTACCTCATCAGACGCTTGCTGGAGAAGAAACCTGAACCAGAAACTACATCCTGCCAAGAAGAACTGCCTGGCTGCTCAAAGGACTCACCTGTCTGCTTTCTACAAAGGACTGCTGCCTTGCTGTTGGCCTGCTGCCTTGCTGAACTCTTGTCTGGCTGTGAAAGTGCTCTCCAAGGGCTTGGATAGAGCTTGCCTCCTGTTCCCTGAAGTCTCAGGACCAAAAAGACTTCTCTTTTTCACTTGGACGCTCTGTGCGCTGAAATCTTTGACGCACAGCTTGTTCCGCGGCGAGAAAAACGCCGCACACCGACGCTGATTGACGCGACGCCTTCGGGACGACCGGAACTTTGACGCACGGCTTCGCAAGGACAACGCCGCCCGACCTCCAGAGGAGAAATCGACACGACGCCTGCTGTGAGATCGAAATTTCGACGCGCAGCCCCACAGAACGACACGCAGCTGGAAAACAAGCAGGAAAATCCCCGCACAGACCCGGGACATCTGGTAATCCCCACTATCCACAGAAAGAGACTGTCCGCGCGGCAGAAACCGACGCACGACTTCCCCGCGTGAAAAATAACGACGCAAGTCCGTGTGTGCTGGGGAGAAATCGACGCACACACCCTTTTTCCACGTATCTCTTCTTCTGTGGCCCTCTGAGGAGATTTTCCACTCCAAACCAGGTACTTTGTGCTTGAAAGAGACTTTGTTTGCTTTTTAAAGACTTAAGACACTTTATATCACTTTTCAGTGATATCTCTACAAATTCACATTGCAACTTTATTCGTTTTGACCTACAATTATCCTGATAAATATTATATATTTTTCTAAACACTGTGTGGTGTATTTTTGTGGTGCTATATAGTGGTATTGTATGATTTATTGCACAAATACTTTACACATTGCCTTCTAAATTAAGCCTGACTGCTCGTGCCAAGCTACCAGAGGGTGGGCACAGGATAATCTTGGATTGTGTGTGACTTACCCTGACTAGAGTGATGGCTTTTGCTTGGACAGGGGGTAACCTGACTGCCAACCAAAAACCCAATTTCTAACATTGGTGATCAGCGGTGAGGATAGGACTTGTATTTGTGCAGTGACATACAGTAGCTTAGTATTTCACTACCTACCTACAGTTGAAGGTCAACTTGATTTTTATCTCTTTTTGCAAATTCGTTTTTTCCTGACAATTTTCAAAAACTAAATCCTCACTCAACATGTCTCTGACTGGGTCTCAGATAGGAGACTTTGACCTAGTCCTGTTGGATAGATATACGGTCAAACAACTAAAAGAATTCTGCAGGGCAATGAGGGTACCCACCCAAGGTGCCTCCAAAAAGGAGGACTTTCAAGTGGCGCTGAGGGCCTGGGCAGAAGCCCATTTAGAAGAGGATGATGAGGAGGAGGAGCCAGAAAATGGCCCCTCAGAGGATTAGTTACTATCTGTGGATGGTGTTAGCACTGCAATTGTGCCCCCTTCCAGACCAGGGAGCAGTGTCTCTGTGCAAAGCCTGACCGCAGAGGAAAGGAAATGGCAAAACTGAAAATTGAGGCTCAACAGGAGGAAAGAAGGGCAGAGAGAGAAGCCAAGCAAGCTGAGGCTGAAAGAGCAGCCAAACAGATTGAAGCTGAAAGAGCTGAAGCTGCAGCAGAGAGAGCCTTGGCTGAAAAGAAACTGTTATTGGCTCATGAACTGAGTCTCAAGGAGCTGGATCTCAAGGGAAAAGCAGTCTGAATCCAGCAATAATGGTGGCAGCATACTGACAGGACCTGCTGGAGAAAAGAAGGTTCGTATACCTAAAAATGTGGTGCCCAGTTTTGTGGTGGGAGATGACATAGATAAATGGTTAGCTGCTTATGAAGTTGTACTAAGGGCTCATGAGGTTCCTGAAGGGCAATGGGGGGTAGCTATGTGGGGTTATGTACCGCCATTGGGGAGGGACACACTTCTCACATTGGATCAACCTGATCAAAACATATACCCACTTCAGAAAGCCACTTTACTTGCCAAGTTTGGGCTGACCCCTGAGGGATACCGTCAGAGGTTCAGGGACAGCACCAAACAAACCACACAAACATGGGTAGATTTCTTTGACTTCTCCAGTAAGGCACTGAATGGATGGGTGCGGGGCAACAAAGTAGATGATTATAAAGGTTTATATGACTTGATTCTGAGAGAGCATATGCTTAATACTACTTTTACAGAGTTGCGCCAGCACTTAGTGGATAGTAAGCTGACTGATCCCAGGAATCTTGCTGAGGAGGCGGACCTCTGGGTTAGCACCAGAGTGTCCAAGAAGGTACCTGGGGGGGACACCCACAAAGGTGGTCAGGGTTCCCAACAGAAGAAAGAGGGGGGAGATAAACTTACAGATAAGGAACTCTCCAAAGGCCCCCAAAAGAATTCCCAGGGAGGGGGTGGCAACCATTCCTTTTCCAGATTTGGGAAAAAGCCAGGGACATATGATAGGTCAGGAAAATCCAACCCCAAATGCATGGAGTGTTACCAGTATGGTCACTATAAAGGCGACCCCCAGTGCTCCAAGAGAGCACCGTCCACTACCAGACAGACACCTGGGTTGACTAGTGTAGCGCTCGGGGGGAGATGGACCCAGATAGCTTTGGGGAACAGGTAGAGATTTCCCTAGTGTCCCTGGGAGAAGGAGAAATGGTGCCCAAAGCCCACATGCCCCAAAATACTTCCAAGTACAGGCAGTGGGTCACCATTGATGGGCAGAAAGTGGAGGCTCTGCGTGACACAGGAGCCAGTATGACTACTATCAAGAGTCAGCTGGTGTCAACAGAGCAGATAGTCCCTAATACATTCCACCAGGTCATAGTCGCTGACAATCGTGAGAGTCACCTACCGGTGGTTCTGGTTCCCTTTGAGTGGGGGGGGTCTCTGGTACTCTGAAAGTAGCTGTGAGTCCTGCCATGCCTGTAGATTGTCTGTTAGGCAATGATCTTGAGCATACTTCTTGGAAAGAAGTGGAGCTCAGATCTCACCTGGAGATGTTAGGGTTACCTGAGTGGGTCTGCATGACCACACAGTCCATGGCTGACCGAGAGGGAAGTCAAGGGCGTCTGGAGCCTGGAACAATGGCCCAGAGAGCTGCCAAGAGGAGGGGCAAGGGGCGCGGGAAACCGGCCCCAGAAGTTCACGCAGTGGTTGACGGGCCTCCTGAGGAGGAGGCTCCCGAGCCAACTGGGGAAGACATTGCCACCCTAGGTGACCTACCTGAGCTTGCTGGCTGGCAAGTTGAGGGTGGACCCACCAGGGAGGAATTCTGCAAGGCGCAGAAAAAATGTCCCACTCTGGAGGGTCTGAGGAAGCAAGCCTCAGACCAGGCGGCAGGTGAAGCCTCTGGCGATCACCACATGTATTGGGAGAATGATCTCCTCTACAGTGAGCCTAAGGTTCCGGCCTTTGGGGCAGCGCGTACGCTGGTGGTCCCTCAGTGTTACCGAACCTTTCTACTGGGTCTGGCTCACGACATTCCCCTGGCAGGACATTTGGGGCAAGGCAAGACCTTTGACAGGCTTGTCACCCACTTTTATTGGCCCAGAATGAAGACAAACTCAGATAGGTTCTACAGATCTTGTCCTACCTGCCAGGCCAGTGGTAAAGCAGGAAAAAAGGTTAAAACCCCCCTGATTCCACTTCCTGTCGTTGGCACCCCCTTTGAAAGGGTGGGCATCGACATTGTTGGACCATTGGACCCCAAAACTGCCTTAGGCAACAGGTTCATCCTGGTTTTGGTGGACCATGCCACCCATTACCCAGAGGCAATCCCGCTGAGGACCGTAACTGCACCGGTGGTGACCAGAACTCTGATGGGGATATTTACCCGTGTGGGATTCCCAAAGGAGATAGTGTCTGACAGAGGCACTAACTTCATATCTGCATACATGAAGTCTCTGTGGGATGCGTGTGGTGTAACCTACAAGTTCACCACACCCTATCACCCCCAGTCTAATGGTCTTGTGGAGAGATTCAACAAGACCTTGAAAGGCATGATTGGTGGCCTCCCTGAGGCCATGAGGCGTAAGTGGGACGTCCTCTTACCATGCCTTCTCTTTGCTTACAGAGAGGTCCCCCAGAGGGGGGTGGGATTCAGTCCCTTTGAGCTTCTCTATGGGTACCCTGTCAGGGGACCCTTAAGCATTGTCAAGGAGGGGTTGGAGAAAGCTCCAAAGGCACCCCCTCAGGATGTGGTCAGCTACATGTTGGCCCTCCGCAACCAGATGACCCCCTTCTGGAAAGAGGCCCAAAGTAACCTTGAGGCCAGTCAAGAGGTAATGAAACGCTGGTATGACCAGAAGGCCACCCTGGTAGTGTTTCAACCTGGAGACAAAGTGTGGGTAATGGAGCCAGTAGAGCCTAGAGCTCTCCAGGGCCGGTGGTCTGGCCCATTTGAAGTAAAGGAGCGGAAAGGGGAGGCCACTTACCTAGTGGACCTCCAAACCCCTAGGAACCCCCTAAGGGTGCTCCATGTTAACCGACTAAAAGCTCATTTTGAGAGGTCTGAGGTCAACATGGTTCTGGTCACAGATGAAGGAATGGAAGAGGAGAGTGAACCTCTCCCCGACCTCCTCTCTGCCCAAGAAGATGATGGGTTGGTGAAAGGGGTCATTCTTTCTGACTCCCTGACTCTAAACCAGAAAGGAGACTGCTATGAGCTGTTGGAGCAGTTCTCCCCCCTGTTCTCCCTTACTCCTGGACTGACCCACCTCTGTGTTCATGACATTGACACCGGTGACAGTCTCCCTGTGAAGAACAAAATTTACAGGTTATCGGATAAGGTGAAGGACAGCATCAAGGAGGAGGTCTCCAAGATGTTAGCTCTAAGGGTTATTGAGAAATCCAGTAGTCCCTGGGCCAGCCCAGTGGTGTTGGTCCCTAAGGCTACTGCCCCAGGTGCGAAGCCAGAACTCCGGTTCTGTGTGGACTACTGGGGTCACAACTCAGTCACACGGACTGATGCACACCCCATCCCCCGAGCTGATGAGCTCGTTGACAGGCTGGGCGCTGCCAAGTTCCTGAGTACGTTTGATCTTACTTCAGGGTACTGGCAGATCGCCCTGACTGAGGGGGCTAAAGAAAGATCTGCATTTTCAACCCCTGATGGCCATTACCAGTTTTGGGTGATGCCGTTTGGATTGAAAAATGCCCCCACTACCTTCCAACGGTTGGTTAACGGGGTCCTAGCTGGCAAGGATGCCTTCTGTGCAGCCTACCTGGATGACATAGCTGTCTACAGTTCCAGCTGGGAGGAACACCTGCTCCACCTCAAGGAGGTGCTTCAGGCCCTGCAACAGGCAGGCCTGACCATCAAGGCTAGTAAGTGCCAGATTGGGCAGGGTTCTGTGGTGTACTTAGGACACCTAGTGGGTGGTGGCAAGGTGCAGCCACTCCAGGCCAAGATTGAAACTATCAAGGCCTGGCAACCACCTAGAACTCAGACTGAGGTGAGAGCCTTTTTAGGCCTCACAGAATACTACCGCAGATTTGTCAAGGGCTATGGTACCATTGTGTCACCCTTGACAGAACTCACTTCCAAGAAACAACCTAGGTTGGTGAATTGGACAGAGGCTTGTCAGAAAGCCTTCGACTCCCTGAAGGAAGCCATGTGCACGGCCCCGTGCTCAAGGCCCCTGACTACTCCCAGGAATTTATTGTGCAGACAGACGCTTCAGAGCATGGCATAGGGGCAGTCCTAGCACAGCTAAATGAGGAGGACCTAGACCAACCAGTAGTCTTTATTAGCAGAAGGCCATTACCACGGGAACAGAGGTGGAGTGCTATTGAGAGAGAAGCTTTTGCTGTGGTCTGGGCACTGAAGAAGCTAAGACCCTACCTGTTTGGGACTCACTTCCGGGTTCAGACAGACCACAGGCCCCTCAGATGGCTCATGCAGATGAGGGGTGAGAATCCAAAACTCTTGAGGTGGTCCATTTCCCTACAGGGGATGGACTTTACGGTGGCACATCGCCCAAGGGATGACCACGCCAATGCTGATGGTCTCTCCAGATACTTCCGCCTTAGCGATGAGAGCACCCAGGAGGTCGGGTAGCTCTCCCCACTTTCAGCTGGGGGGGACACATGTTAGACCTGACAGCCTTAGGGTGGTCACCCCTAACTTTTTGCCTGCCTCCCTCCACTTTTTGGACACTGTTTTTGCTGGCTTTTAGACTCTGCGCACTTTACCACTGCTAACCAGTGCTAAAGTGCATATGCTCTCTCCCTTAAAATATGGTAACCTTGAATCATACCTGATTGGACTATTAATTTACTTATAAGTCCCTAGTAATGTGCACTCTATGTGCATAGGGCCGGTAGATTAAATGCTACTAGTGGGCCTGCAGCACTGGTTGTGCCACCCACTTAAGTAGCCCCTTTCCCTTGTCTCAGGCCTGCCATTGCAAGGCCTGTGTGTACAGTTTCACTGTCACCTCGACTTGGCATTTAAAAGTACTTGCCAAGTCTAAACCTCCCCTTTATCCACATATAAGTCACCTCTAATGTGTGCCCTAGGTAACCCCTAGAGCAGGGTGCTGTGTGGGTGAAAGGCAGGACATGTACCTGTGTAGTTTACATGCCCTGGTAGTGTAAAACTCCTAAATTGTTTTTTGCACTACTGTGAGGCCTGCTCCCTTCATAGGCTAACATTGGGGCTGCCCTCATACAGTATTGAAGTGGTAGCTGCTGATCTGAAAGGAGTAGGAAGGTCATATTTAGTATGGCCAGAATGGTAATATAAAATCCTGCTGACTGGTGAAGTTGGATTTTATATTACTATTCTAGAAATGGCACTTTTAGAAAGTGAGCATTTCTTTGCACTTAAATCTTTCTGTGCCTTACAATCCACGTCTGGCTGGGCTTAGTTGACAGCTCCTTGTGCATTCACTCAGACACACCCCAAACACAGGGTACTCAGCCTCACTTGTATACATCTGCATTTTGAATGGGTCTTCCTGGGCTGGGAGGGTGGAGGGCCTGCTCTCACATAACGGACTGTCACACCCCTTACTGGGGCCCTGGCAGACAGGATTGAACTGAAAGGGGACCTGGTGCACTTCTAAGCCACTCTTTGAAGTCTCCCCCACTTCAAAGGCACATTTGGGTATAAAACAGGGCCTCTGCCCTACCTCATCAGACACTTGCGGGAGAAGAAACCTGAACCAGAAACTACATCCTGCCAAGAAGAACTGCCTGGCTGCTCAAAGGACTCACCTGTCTGCTTTCTACAAAGGACTGCTGCCTTGCTGTTGGCCTGCTGCCTTGCTGAACTCTTGTCTGGCTGTGAAAGTGCTCTCCAAGGGCTTGGATAGAGCTTGCCTCCTGTTCCCTGAAGTCTCAGGACCAAAAAGACTTCTCTTTTTCACTTGGACGCTCCGTGCGCTGAAATTTTAGACGCACAGCTTGTTCCGTGGCGAGAAAAACGCCGCACACCAACGCTGATTGACGCGATGCCTTCGGGACGACCGGAACTTCGACGCACGGCTTCGCAAGGACAACGCCGCCCGACCTCCAGAGGAGAAATCGACGCAATGCTTGCCGTGAGATCGAAATTTAGACGCGCAGCCCCGCAGAACGACGCGCAGCCGGAAAACAAGCAGGAAAATCCCCGCACAGACCCGGGACATCTGGTAATCCCCGCGATCCACAGAAAGAGACTGTCCGCGCGGCGGAAAACGACGCACGACTTCCCAGCGTGAAAAATAACGACGCAAGTCCGTGTGTGCTGGGGAGAAATCGACGCACACACCCTTTTTCCACGTATCTCTTCTTCTGTGGCCCTCCGAGGAGATTTTCACTCCAAACCAGGTACTCTGTGCTTGAAAGAGACTTTGTTTGCTTTTTAAAGACTTAAGACACTTTGGGGGTCATTCCGACCCCGGCGGGCGGCGGGCGCCGCCCGCCGGGCGGAGACCGCCAGAAGACCACACCGCGGTCAAATGACTGCGGCGGTCATTCTGACTTTCCCGCTGGGCCGGCGGGCGACCGCCAAAAGGCCGCCCGCCGGCCCAGCGGGAAAGACCCAGCAACGATGAAGCCGGCTCCGAATGGTTGCTGGGGTGCGACGGGTGCCAAGCAGACACTGAAAATCTTGCTGGGGCCCTGTTAGGGGGCCCCTGCACTGCCCATGCCAGTGGCATGGGCAGTGCAGGGGCCCCCAGGGGCCCCACGACACCCGTTCCGGCCAGCCTCTTCAGGAACAGGCTGGCGGGCAGCGCCGCCATGGAGGATTCCTTTGGCCA
This sequence comes from Pleurodeles waltl, assembly GCF_031143425.1. Lineage (NCBI taxonomy): Eukaryota > Metazoa > Chordata > Amphibia > Caudata > Salamandridae > Pleurodeles > Pleurodeles waltl. The sequence continues at coordinate 144,672,527 of NC_090441.1, read as the reverse complement.
GGGGAAAACCGGCGGGAAACCGCCGGTTTCCCTTTTCTGACCGCGGCTTTACCGCCGCGGTCAGAATTGGCCAGGAAGCATCGCCAGCCTGTTGGCGGTGCTTCCGTGGTCGTTGGCCCTGGCGGTCAATGACCGCCAGGGTCAGAATGACACCCTTTTTTATATAACTTTTCAGTGATATCTCTACAAATTCACATTGCAACTTTATTCGTTTTGACCTACAATTATCCTGAAAAATATTATATATTTTTCTAAACACTGTGTGGTGTATTTTTGTGGTGCTATACGGTGGTATTGTATGATTTATTGCACAAATACTTTACACATTGCCTTCTAAGTTAAGTCTGACTGCTCGTGCCAAGCTACCAGAGGGTGGGCACAGGATAATCTTGGATTGTGTGTGACTTACCCTGACTAGAGTGAGGGCTTTTGCTTGGACAGAGGGTAACCTGACTGCCAACCAAAAACCCAATTTCTAACAAAAGCTCCATGGCACACGTTTTCACAAATGTGCCAGAAATCCAGATGCACCTGTTGACATTAAAGTGACACATTACTGGAGTTGTGCAGAAAAGTGACGCAACTTCAGCAATGCATCAGAACACAAAGGAGAGTCCTATATTAAAAGCCCTGCGTCAACACTTAAGCCTGATCTGAGCAGGCGTAAGAATTTTGATGTGGTCAAGTCGCACAGTGACACAGTGAAAAGTTTTAAATTTCACTGCGTCAGGTCTGCATGGCTTTTAACATGGAAACGCCTACTCTGCATACTTTATACCTGGCACAGGTATATTGTGATGCAGGCATCTACAAACTGATGCACTTGGCCCAATGCTTCCGTTTTTACATATGGAGCAGTGAGAAGCAATAATTGCGCTGCTGATGCATTAAAAAAAAGTTGCAACGTTGGCACAAGCTCTTTGTATGTGGGGCTCTTGGTGCCCTTCTCTTACGTATACCCAGAGAATCAGTTCATTCTACTGTTCGCTGCCTCTAATACCTCTCGCCCCTCAGACTTAGAAATACTGCTGTATCACCAGGTCCGTGTAGCTTGCCGCTTACTCCACGTTACCTTCCCAGTGCCTCCCACACCACTACCTACCTGCACTAGAACACATTCTCATGACCTCCTTGCTACACAAACTGATTTCCTGACTATATTCCACAATGCAGACCTCTGCCCCGGCTGTGACGCCCGCCACCCATGCTGGGCGGGCATAAGATACAGATTACCCCCCTCAACGTTGCTCACTGGGAGTAATGGTCCAATCAGATAGAGACCCTTTCTCCTAACTATCGATTGAGACTGATACATTTCAAATTTTTGCATAGATTGTACTGCACACCCATGCAACTTTATGCCATGGGACTCAGTGAGGACCATGATGTCTTTCATGTGCATTCCCGCAGGCCACCTTTATGTACCTAGCCTGGTCCTCCCAGAAGGTGGCTGAATTCTGGATGGATGTTTTGTCGACCATGCATGCTATCACTGCCCACCTCCTTCCCTGCACTCCATTGGTGGCTCTCTTGGGGTAGGTCAGAGATGTCCTATCAAATGACCACTGCCTAAATAGCCATGCTTCCCCTCCTTGCTATTCATACTGTTGCTATGCACCCTGGACGTCACCCGGCTCCCACTCAACCAGCCTGGCTACGCAATGCAATATATTACCAGGAACAATAAGCTAATTATTGGGAGATAATGCCCTCTCGATCACGGCCGGAATGCATTTGGGAATCTCTTCTCACATATTTATGCACTAGCAATTCCCCAGCTTCTCAACATGTGGGACACACTTGAGGTAACAATATACCCAATAAATCCTTGCCTCCCTCCCCCCCTTCATGATGTCCTATATCTTTGATATCTCATTAATGTGAATGAGGCAAGACTGTTGGCCTACTGAGTCCAGTTTTGTACTCGCACTTCAACTGGAGTGCCTAGCACTGCCCACACTCTAGGTTGAGGCGAACCATTCTGTTTGTGACTCCTCAGTTACGTACTGAAGAAATACTGTGCCTTTCTTCCTCCCTAATTCCTCTTTTCCCTTCCCCCTCCACACGTACCCCCTCCCCCGCTACTAGCTGTTGTATTGTTCTTTGTTCAATATAAATGCCAATAAATTAAAAAGAGCACCACGAATAACAGCTGCTCGTGTTCTGTTCGCATGTGTTTCCAGTAAATGTTTCTTGCAAATGGCGTGTTTCGCTGTAAATTATCACTGCAAATGGTACTTAATAGATACATTTAGGAATCTGGCGTAATAAGGAGAATGCAAAATTCCCAAAATTACACAAATTACTCCAACATCATTTAAATTATGCCCAGGCCTAATATTTAGATGCGCCTCTAGGCAAGTGGCCATTTCTGTGTGGTCTTCCCTGATATTTTGCTCTTTTCTCGACCCTACTATAGGTAGTGTTAGATTGCTGTACATTATGGTACTGCAAATTCCACCACAATGCTTGTGCATTGCATAGAAATTGGTACAGAACTGGTTTTATCTAAGTGGTATATATAACGGTTAAATAAGTCGATTACAAGGTGGTGCAGAAATTTCAGCAATGGTGTGGAACTTATTTAAAAGTTATAAAGTCATATGTCATCTGCAATGTATATTTACAACAAAATATACGGCAGCCGGGAGCACAATTGCACTCTGGATGTGCTGCGGGCAAAGAGCACTGCAGTGTGCATGGAAAGGAAAGGTTCCAGTGCCATGTAGGAATACCTAAATTTTACAAAGTATGCCTTGTAAACCCACAGGAATGGTTTAAAATATAAAAAGGTGGTATGCTAGATATTGGGAATAGCATGCCTTCCCAATGAATAATTACTAAAAGCAGTTTTCAAAGTGTAGGTAAAAGTGGTTTTCCATGAACTGTCCTAGAAGAGATTAAGGCCCTCATTCCTACTTTGGCGGGCGGTGGTCGCCGCCCGCCAAACGGGAACCGCCAGAAGACCGTACCCCATTCTGACTTTCCCGCTGGGCTGGCGGGCGACCGCCAAAAGTCCACCTGCCCGCCCAGCGGGAAAGCACCAGCAACGAGGAAGCCGGCTCCGAATGGAGCCGGCGGAGTTGCTGGTGTGCGACGGGTGCAGTTGCACCCGTCGCGATTTTCAGTGTCTGCCAAGCAGTATTTTGTACAGGAAGGGTCCCAGGGTACCTTGCTGTACAAAACCTATACCAGACTCATTCACACACCCTAGAACCAAGGTGCCAAGGTGTGTGCTTGGCTCACAGCAGCTGAAATCAGTGCCGGCGCTAGGGAGAGGGGAGGAGAATGCCATTTCAATGTGAATATGGTGCTCTCCTGGTCTCTCCTTGTCACGATGCAGCATTTTTGGGTGCTGCATTGAGCAGTCTGACACCTTTCAGAATCTGGGCCATAGCCTCTAAGCCTGTCCCTGAGGCCCAGGTCACATTTGAAGCTTGGCCCCTGGGTTCAGGAACGATGAACTGCTGTGAACAACTGGTCATTTAACAGTGATTAACCACCTCGGAAGAACATAGAATAGTAATTGCTGGTAAAATTTGAAAATGGTGGAGAGTGAGACAAAATATTAAATCTGGCTGCATGAGTGAGCACAGGTGCCCCAAGGTGCATCAGGGAGGATGAATGAGGGTGCAAGAGATTCTGAGTAAACCAACACATGGAACAACTCGACCTTTGGCAAGGGTTCGTCCAGAGTACTGCGCAAATGTACATCCAAATTCAAGTGGAACTATTTCAGAAACCATGCAAATTTTCCAAAGGGATTCAAAAGCAATATGAGACCAAAGCAATTGCAAAGCCTAAGCAATGGAAAATGATGTATCATTACTAAAAGCACTAACAGAAATGTAGTCGTGCTTTGCACTTTATAATGGTCTTGTATATGGCACCAGTCTAGGCATAAGAATATAATGGGGCTGTCCTTTGGATGCAGTTACTACACATGCAGTAAAGTATATCAATGCAGTGCTGTAATCAAAACCCCAAAAATCTAATTTGCCCATGTTTCTGTGCTGGAACTGGTCAGTTTTCAAATAAAAGCTTGGAGCAATTACAGTATTGGACTGGCCTGTCAGGCAGTCTGGAACTGGAAGATTGAAATTACCAGTGTGAAGGCTGTTCTTATGGTTACTGTAAGAAATCAGGTATTAATTGAGAGGGATGCTAACCCTGCTCATGAAACAAACAATCCTTGTCAAAGTGAACCACAAAAGACACTAAATTAACCTGTCCTTAACCCTCAGGTAGCTTGTCATAAAAACAGTCAGACTTAACCTAGAGTCAACCATTAAATTATTCATGCAGCGCACAAAAATTAATAAACTGAAAACATAGCACAAAAGAAATCTGAAAACAATTTAGAAAAATAGTGTGCATTTGAATAAATAAAATGATATAACAACAACAAAAATCAGATCAGTTGAACAGGAGATTTTGAATTTCCAAATTTTGGGTAAATATAGGGCCTGATTCTAACTTTGGAGGACGGTGTTAAACCGTCCCAAAAGTGGCGGATATACCACCTACCGTATTACGAGTCCATTATATCCTATGGAACTCGTAATACGGTAGGTGGTATATCCGCCACTTTTGGGACGTTTAACACCGTCCTCCAAAGTTACAATCAGGCCCATAGTGTCTAAAAGTACAAAGCTTGTTGTGAAAGACTGGGGGAAAGTTACAAGTTCTGTTGACCACGAAGGAGCGTGGGCCAGGTGCAGGGACCAAGTTAGTCCAGCTGAAAAAGTTACTTTCTCAAAGTCTGGCACAAAGAGTTCTGTTTGCAGTGAGGAGGCTGCGAGGTGCTAAGGTAGTGTTGTGGATAGTCATTGCTGTAGTGCGAAGAGCAAGCCTGGGGTTATGTACGGTCATCACTTTAGCGCGAAGATCAGGTCAAGTGTCCTAAACAGTCACTGCTGGAGCTTCTCATTGGCGGTCACCACAGGTTGTCATTGCTGTAGAGTGGAGTGTCCCAGCAGTTGTGATGGCAGTGCAGCATGGCAGGAAAGTAGTATGAGGAAGGTCCCATTGCATTTGCCAACCAAAAGCATATGTCCTTCATTGACCAATTTATTCTACCCCTTCATTGTTCTTCATATGACTGACAGTCATCATGTCTCTGCCCTTCCTTTTTCGAAAAGCTTTCGGTTGTCTTGAATACCTGGCTTTTCTAACATTGTCAATCAACAAAATGTCCAAAGTGATATTTTAGAGGAAAAGATTATGCGAACCGAACTTTAGGCATTTATTGCAGTTGTATTTTATTAAAAAATAAATAAAAAGGGGAGGCATGTCTGGCATCTAAAAATTGTAATGTTTTTTCTAGCCCACAGACCACCAATGCTAATGCCAGCACCAGTGCACCAGGTGATGCAGCAGTTGGAGGGTGGGTCTCAGCTGTGGCAGTGTTGGGCAGTAGTAAGTCACATTGCTTGGTTAGAGACAATTACTAGTATACTGTTGGAAAATGGGTCATTGGTAAGGGCAGGTAAGTACCTACACTTAGCAATAGGCCACTAACCTCCACTTAGGTCCAGTTAGGTCTCAGTAAATTAAACCTAGCTAAACCCTTGGTAGCTTGGCAACGAGCGACAAGGCTTAACTTAGGAAACAAAGCGTAAAGCATTCAAATATCACAAAACAGTAATTAAATAAAACACAGGAAACGGTTTAAAAATCCGAAATCAATTCATAAAAATAGATTGTATTTTTATCTTTAAAATGACACCGAAATGAATAAAATTAGACAAGGGGGACCGGAGGTATGACTTTTTACAGAATTAATGCTTTCTAGTGCATAGAAGCAACTAGTGCTCAAACGTTTAAAAAAGGTCACACTGGAAAGGAACAAAGTCCAGAGTTGAGGCCACCCACGAGGTAACACTGTCACACTTACTTTCAGAAGTGTTTGATTCAGGAAAGTGGTCCACAGCACCAGCCAAGGGTTCAGAGGCTCTGGTGTGCCTCTTGGGGTCTGGGACTACAACTCCCACAATGCACCTCTTCAACTTATGGAGTTGCTCCAAACATCTCCAAACTTGTGGATCTTCTTCCAGAGGTCCGTTTTGTGCCCTTGAAGTGTCCACAACTTGATCCAAGGTTCCAGAAGCTCTGAGTTGCTCCTTGGGAGTTGGGACTACTATTCCCCGAATGCACCTGGCCAGAATCCTCAAATGGCCACTGGACGCTGTTCATCTGGGCTCTCCTTGCAGGAATTGATGCAGGGGACTCTGGGCAGCTCCTTTGTACCTGTAGCAAACAGGGAGTCCCTTCTTGAAGCAGTAGAAGACAGGTAAAGTCCTTTCAGTGGTGAAGTCCAAGTGTGCAGCTGGTGTAGTCCTCCAGAGTGCCGTGTCCAGGTGCAGGTCAGGGGTCCAGCAGGGCAGTCCTTCTTCTCCTGTAGTTCTTCCTTGTTGGGATCTGATAGGGATCTGGTAGGGAACTGAGGTGTGGGTGCAGGTCTGCCAGTTTTATCCTAGCTCCTAGGTGAAAAGCAAGGGGGCCCTGGTTCTCCAATCAGGGGCAGGGTCCTTCCCTCTGTGATGACCACTTCCTGGGAAGTGTGGCAAAAATCAATCCCAGGGAGCAACGTTCCTCAAAAATCCATCATGGCTGAAAGTGATTTTTGGGGGTTACATCTGGCTGAGCCCACCCACTGGTGTGGCTAAAATTCCTAAACACACCCCTCTCCTGCCCTCTCCTAATCTATTCAAGGGGGCACCTAATTGTCTGGGTTTGCAGGATGTGAGGGTGTTGCTGGGTTGCTCCAAATGTCCTTCTCTGCCTTTGAAGACCAGTTTGGCAGCCCTCCCCCTTCCTGCTTCCCCATCTACTGATGGGAGATCTCCTCCCCCAGGCACATCTCTTTGTGTGGAGCCAGGCCACTTCACACCTCATCAAGGCAGCCTGGCCAGGCTGCCAGAGGCTCGCCAATCGGAGCACAGCAGCAAAAACACTGCAGGGCTCAATTTGGCAACTTTTCAGGCAAAGTTTAAAACTCTTTACCGGAACAAGTTATAGTAAATCCCACAACTGGAAGTTGTGGGATTTATTATGACAATTTATTTGATACCAAACTTCTGGTATCTGTTACTAAAGGGGATTTTTAAAATTAAAATAAAGTCTCCCCAGTCCAGCCTTTGGAGGCCATTCACTACAATGAGGGAAACACGAATTTGGCTGTTTTACCTCACCAGAGCTTATAAAACTATTTTTATAAGGTCCCTGCTTATAGTTACATGGCATCCAGCCCTATGGTCACATAGGGCACACCTTAGGGGTGACTTATATGTAACAATAAGGTAGTTTAAGACTTTGGAACTACTTTTAATTCCAAAGTCGAATTTGCATGTAACGTTAATTTAAAATCAGCCAGCAAGGCAGGCCTGCCTTTAAAATGACACTGGGCACCTCAGCAGTGCACCTATGGGTGCACTACCTATGCTAGGGTCCCTAAACCTACATGCCCTACCATATACTAGGGACTTATAGGTAGGTTGACTTAGCCAATTATAATTAGCCTAATTTGCATACTGATTTTACACAGAGCACAGGCCCTGGGACTGGTTAGCAGTTCCCAGGGCACCGTCAGAGTCAGGAAAAAAACAGCAAATAGTGGAAAATGGGGGCAAAAAGTTAGGCGGCCTCTGCAATCAGCCTTTCAAATGTTTCCCTTTTGACATTCATCAACTTTCGGTTTCGACAACAGTGACTGTCTAAGCCTAAGCTTAGGCAGATTATGATCAGTGGCACCCCACTTTTCTACAGCAAAACCTCTTCCATACCTATCTAGACTTTTACCTGTATGTTATCGTGCAGCAAAGTCAAGTTTCCTTTCTTTACTGCCAAGCAAATGTGTTTAATTGAAAAAAATTGCATTTGATGGCGAGATCACGAAGTAAAATGGGTTTAAGTACCTGTGATTTTATATTTTGCAAATGGGATACTCTGTATCTATATATCCCGTTCCTTTCCCTCAACTGCAGTTCATCATTTTTCCCACTGTCTAATTATGGTAGATAGGATATCTATTTTCCGCATGTTATACATGACGTGTGCAACATATATTATTCATGTGCCTCTTTGGAGTTAGAGTAAAAGTGAAAGGAATTTGAAGAAGAGCAGGGCCATTGGAGTCAAAGTAAATTTTTGGTCCATTCCAGCTGCGCCAGCTGCAAACTGTAGAGAATAGTAAATTTGAACCCGATGCACTAGCTAGCATGCCTCCATTCATTTAGCACAACATGAATAGCATACTTGTACTCCATAGTGGATGATGCCTTACTCATTAATCAATTATTTTTCTATTTTTCCACACAAAGTATCTGTGCTGTTTACATTTTTAGGAAATCTTTTAGGAGAATAAAACACACTGGTATTTTTTTATGCTGCCTCCTTTCAACCAGTAAGTGATTTATTCTAAAGGAGACACCCGAGGTAGTAAGGGAGGTGCATGGGTAAATGGAATAATCCTTAAAAAATGAAAGGCTAGTGTGCGCTTATGGCATGCAAGGTGGTCAAAGGGGAAATGGAATAATCATTAAAAAATGAATGATGCTGGTGTGTGTGTAGTGCACCTAATTTATTGCAGGCACGGTGTCCTGGAGGAAATGGAACTGTGCATAAAAAAAGTAATGCTGGTGTGCGGCTGTGCACCTCTGGCAGTCAGGGGGTGGATGGGTTGAGGCAAAATGCAAAAAAAAGGAAAAATGCTAAAATTAAAATGAAATAAAAACATTAAAATATTTTTTTTTTTTTTTTTTTTTTTTTTTACAAACGTTAGAATTATAAACATTAAATAATGCATTGCTGATGTTTGTATAAGAGTAAGAGAAACCTAGTGTGAGGCAAGGAGGTGCAGATGAAAAATGCAAAAAAAATGCATGTAATAATATGAAGCACTTTTCTTCATAATCATATTCACTATATGCATAAAGTGCAATGATCCTCAAGCATATTATTAAACAGATATCACATCCAGGAAGGCCTATAGAAAAAGCACACTGATTGGCTGCACAAAATGGCCACCAACAGTGAGCAAGAAGGTACGGAGAACAAAGAACACATGCAATCCTATGCAAAAGCACACTGGCTGGCCTAGAAAATTTACTTCTGGCCACATGGTCAAACAACAACAGCAAGCAAGGAGGCATGGCGAACAAAGACAAATGGTAGCCTATGGCAAACACACTCACACACACACAGGCCAGACAAAAAAGGCATGGTAACACTAAAGAAAACCCTACCATTAATTCAGCAATGCTAAACATGAAAATGAACTGAGCTATAAAAACTTTACACCAACACACATCCTCTTTTGGCATCAAATATCAATGCACATACCAAGTTTTTGCAGGGAAAAAAAACATGAGATACAAACAATAGTCAACATTTTTAATTTAATCCAATGCCATCCCTGCGGCAAATGATGTTTAAGAAAAACAATATACAACAGAAACAGTTGTTTAATGCACTAATGACTAGTACAGGCCTATTGACTGAATAGCGCGTTGGCAGACTAGGTCACAAACTAAAATAAATGAATATTGCAAATGTAACGTGCATGGAGAAAGGGTACTGAACTGTGCAACATTTTTCCTTAAGGTGAAAAATGAAATGCAAATAAATAACTAGGCCCCTACTGAAACTCCACACCATCCACCACAATGAACTTTAAAAATCAAATAAAAGTACAAAGAAATACTGGTGCATGCCCTTTCAAACAAACAACACACTTATACAACAGTGTTTGAACTTACTTGTGTGATATCACAAACATAAAGGGCCTACCCACCATGGGACTACCAAAGCTGCAGGGAGGACGCCACGGCCATGTGCATATTACAGTGTTCCCGCCTGGCTGACCAGTGGGAACATTGAAATGCGCGTTCCCGCTGGGCTGACCTGTGGGAACAGTCCTAGGATATTGATCTCGGCTCCCTTACCAAAATCCTAGCACTTGAGCAACCTTGGAATATGCCATGGGCATGAGCATTGCAGTGGCCACCCTGTGGCTCCTGGCACTGTTTTTCCACCAGCCTTTTTATGGCAGGGTCTGCGCCATGAAAAGGGCTGGTTACAAGCCGGACCGCTGCCACCCCATCGGGATCTGTGATCCTGGTGGGGATGGCGGTCTTTAGGTGAGTCTGCCCGCCTAAGTCATAATTGGGTGGTCAGATGTCCTGGAGTGGAACAGTCCAAAGGTCAACGCGAGTGTGGAGGTCCTTGGACCTCCACACTCGAAATGAGTCCTAAATTCCTTAAATCCAAAGGTATATATTCAGCAGACAATGAGAGTCATCACTCCACCTTGAAATCCATGTGAAAAGTGACCATGAGATGGACAATGCACTGTAAGAAGCCTGCTGGACAGGAACAGGAAGTTGGAGTCTCAGGGGCTCTTCAATCTTGTTGGAAAAAAGGTAAAGATAAAAGGCTTCTCACACTAAAAAACAACTTGAAGGATCATTTGGAGTAGAAAGCCTACTAAAAAATGTCCTTTTGAGTAGAGTTAGTTGCTTCTAGAATACTGTATGGAATCTGCTCAGGAGGTGCACTCGTGGCCACTCAAGCTCAAGAGCAGCACTGTAATGGCTCTGTCACAGCGGGTCTAGTCATCTTGTGCATGCTTGCAAGCAGACTGAAACTATTGTGACAATTCTTGTGTGTGGTAATGAAAAGAAAGAATTCCGCTTTGCATCAGATGGCGGAATTCGGGAACTCCATCTTACTCTGCATAGCCGATTTCTGAACATTTCATGAGCGGAGGAAATGTAACCATATGGGCCAGTAATAAGGTGACCCAATGTTATCTTATTGGAGAGATAGGCCTTGCAACAGTGAAAAACGACTTTAGGAATTTTTCGTTACCAGGCCATGTAAAAGGTATACTCACATGTCCTACTCTTCAAATTAAATCCACTGTGCCCTATGAGTCTTTATGTCCTATATTAACAGCGACTTATGACTATTAAAAAGGAAGGTTGGGCCTCATCGTACACCATGACCCGCAAAGTCAACTCGGTCACATCCTCCTGTTTCCACACACTCTGACTTCTCTGGAAGATCTTCAAATGGATGCCAAACAACTGCGGCAAAAACATAACCCATGCCCTAATCACCAGCAGACTCGACTATGGCAATGCCCTCTATGTCGCCACTACCCAGAAGAACCTGAAGAAACTACAGCATATCCAAAACACCTCTGCCAGACTCATACTGGACCCCCTCAGCATCTTGAGACCCTTACAGGTGAGCAGTTCCACTCTATAAATTATGATTGATTGAATTAGGTGCAGGCTAGTTGTACTATATTTTAGGGAGAGAGCAGAAACATTTTATCACTTTTTAGCAGGGGTAAAGTATGCAGAGTCCTAAAAACCAACTCAGCAAAATAGGAGAGAGCAAGGCAAGAAATGTGTGGTTGTTACTGCAGAGAGGGCCAGGTCTAACTAACTGTTCTGTTAAAAATCACAGGACCCAACAATGGCACGCACTGCCCTTTTAAAGTGAGCCAGTGTGGCAGTGGCAGACTGCCTGACAAGCCTGTCCAACATTTTGAAATTGCACTTTAAGGAGTTGTACAAGATGTATGACCCAGTTTTGGGCATTCATCTGACCCAGTTTCTGAGAACAGAGACATTTGGTTTCTGTGATAGTTGGTATGCTGTGATAGTCACCAAACCCAACTCACACCCATAACTTGTCTGCTTAATTAATCAGTCCTTCCCTCCCATGTCCCTCAATGGTTCTCACTTCGTAGTCGTCTCTTTTCTCCTTTTAGCAGCACTCTAAAATTTGCCAGGTTCCAGCATGTTTAGGTCAGCCAGACTATTTTCTTGGCATTCTGGTACTTGTTGTCCCAGTTGTATGGTGTTCTTACTTATAAGACTGCAAGTTCAAGAATGCAAGCAAAAAACATGAATTAGATAAGCTACTCAGGCATTCAGAAAATTGAGAGTTCTACATTAGGTCATACAGGTCCTCATGGCTCCTTGCTGATGTAATTAGGGACAGTGTACCATGAGCAGCACCATACAGATATAACATCAATCTCTTGGCTAGGACTGCGGCAGCTGTTTCTTAGGAGCATTGCCTCTGTTCCCTCACCATCCTTTGCTGCAGTATCACCTCACTCTAAACCTCAGAGTGCAATAGAAACAAGGCTCTGCATTCCAAAATAACTCTTGAGGTGGGGTACACAGTTGTGGAAGTGTGCATTGTGCCTATCCCTTAGCTGCTTCAGGATGGAAAAGGTGGGAGAGTAATGTGAACTTCTTCCATTCCAGCTAACCATCAGATTACCCACTACAAGAATATTTGATGATAGGAACATCTGCTCACAACACCATGTTCACTCACTATAAAGTTGTCCAGCTTACAAAATGGTACACAGACACAAACACTTATCATACAGTACAGAAGTCTGTTGAAGCCACAGAATATTTGTTGAGAATGATTTCCATGTAACATTTATGAAATACTTTTTGGTCTGTGTACATCTTGAAGCAATGCATCTAAGTCAAGCCAAAATAAAGTTTCTTGAGAGCACACCCAACTTTCCAACTCCACAAGTGGTCCACTACTCATTGAGAAAGAGTAGATTCCTTTTAGCAGGTCCCCCCTGAGTCCTAGAATTGTTGTTTGCATATATCTGGTTGTTTCCCGTTTTTGTTGTTTAGCATTCCATTCCATTCCATTTAATTCCTGATCTAGAATCCCCTCCCTTCATACTCATTCCTTGGTTACATGCGGGCATTAGCTCTAGGCTCCGATCTCTTCCATTGCTTACATTCATTAAGGGGCACACATGCAACATATCTCATTTCCGACAGACAATAGGTACCTCCTACATTTTCCAACTCCTTTCAGGATGAGTTGGGGCCATTTAGGCTTGCTGATTCCACCCCACCCTGTGCCCAAGTTTGAAAATTAGTAGGGTGCCTCCTCAATTAACAAACAGTCTCAGGAAACCTAGGGCTTAAGCTTAAAGCACCCAGGCTGTTTTCAATCAGCAAGGCTGCAGTGCATCTTCAGAGGCAGTAACCTTACTATGCTGCAGGGCACAGAGGACTAGGGCTGAAATTGGGTAAGCTCTGCAAAACCTTTGGTTGGAGGCACATGTACTCTAGAGCATGTGCCTTTAGAAAGTGATTGCTTTTTCATGACCCTCGCGAAAATCAGACTTTGTAAAAAGTTCAGTGATGCAAACCTTCGAAAAAATAAAAGATTGAAATAGGGGAGGTGGGCCAAAGCCATTCACCCCAATTAACCAGCTGACCCATAGAAAACTACTCGAGGGCTCCATAAATCTGCTAGTACCGGAACTTCTCTCCAAGGATCGAATGATTGACCTCCTGTATGCTTGTCATTGGACACAAATAACAGGACATTTTATTTCAACAATTTCCAGCTGACCACTGAGGACTGTGAATCACTGGAAACAGTGACACAGATGTGGTACCATGAAGTCTGCCTTCAGGACCTGCAGGTGTTCGCAAGAATGCCTATTAACAGCTATTCCAGCAGTGGGAGAAATGTGGGATAATGGCATTCTTTGCATCGCCAGAGGACTGAGGGATGGTACTGAGGCTCACCCAGAGAAGTAGAACCCTAGGTGGACAAGACAACCATATTCATCCCAAGCTCACACCGTCTTTTGCCTCACTGAAAATGGGTTCAGTGGGACCTTATGGCAAAGGTATTTTTTCTCATGGAGCCATGCCTGGTTGCAGCTTCCAGCCTTGCCCTGTAGGAGGATTTTGAAAAAAAAATGGGCTAAGATAAAACTTTATACTGGATGATGTGGCACATCTATTCCAGTGATGAAGCATCCTCAACCATCAATGTTAAATCCAGCTTTGTCAGGTGGTTCAGCTTAGGACCTTGCCCCAATGGAAGACTTAGAGCTCCAAAATTTGCAAAGTAAAAACATTGACAGGCACGACGTTGTGGTGTATCCAACCTCCACTCCACCAGAGTCAGTCTGAAATAATGCCTAGATTCAAATCAACCAAGAACTGATATTTTTTTTTTAATGGTGCTTTCATTTTTCTAGTTGCTTTTCTTTGCTGTAAAATAAAAAAAAAACGACATATATATATATATATATATATATATATATATATATATATATAGGGTTCTGTTTATCCAATTTTAATTATTGGGCTGTCTTTTTGCTTAGTAAATATCTCTTTGGTTTTCTTACCTGCTTTGGATTTTTATTTTGTTGGTTTCTTGGCTTAACATCTGATGGTATTCCGTGAATTTTACATGCATTTCTCTGTGGAATTGCCTGCTGCCTATTCCATGGCTATGAGAGGCAAAGTTTTACCAAGATCAGGATGTGTTTAATAAAATATTAGGGATTCTGACTATTCAAAATAATAACCATCTATCAGACAATGCCTATAAATATGGAGCTGCAGTAATCAACTCTTGGACACACTATAACTTGTGTAATAACTGTCCTGTGTTTCTCAACTGACAGGGTTTTAATATGATAGCTAATAACATTTTTCACCAAAACGATTTGAACACATTTTTTGTTGTCTTTCAGAACATTCTCACATCCTCTCATCTTAAAATGGAGTAACTGGTTTTAAACGTTTTCCTTATGGGTTCTAGACAGATGACTAGAAATACCATTTTTTTTCGTAGACTAAGAGCCTCATTATGAGGCTGGTGGTCCAGGGACCTCCAGTCTCGCATGACAGTTGGACCACCACAACTGTGTCAGTCTGACTGCCCCATTACAGCCCAGGATCGCGTACCCGTGAGGGGACTGCTGTCTCCATCAGGGCGGTGCTAAACTCAGTGCCACCTGACTGATTACAACTCAACTGTCTGATAGCCTTCTCATGGTGGAGTCCCCACCATCAGAAGGCTGGCATAAAGTTAGTGCCAGGGCCCCCCTGCCCTGCACTGGGAAGCCAAGACCAATATCATAGCACTCTTCCCGCTGAGCAGCCCTTTGGAAACCACGTACTACAATGTTACCACCAGTCAGCCATTTGAGAACCTTGTAATATTCTCGGAGGAAGCCACTGCCATGGCTGTGGCATCCTCCCGCAAGTTTGGCAGTCCCGTGGTGGGTCCGCCAAACTCATAATAAGGCTCTAACACAGTTGAAATCCATTATTCTGCATAACCTAAATATTTTTTCAGTTATATTATGAGCTGCTTCAGTCACAAACAATAGTTCCAACATCTTTTGTCACCATCACAATGGTTGTGGAAATGACCTTTAACTGCCATGAGTAAATCATGCAGTGTTTTACATAGCTGTTAAATTTTATGAGTGAAAGGCTGAAAACTTGGGATATTGCAAAGGTAGGTAATACTTTACTGTATGATTAATTAAAATCTTCACAATAATAAATAGAACATGACAGTATAATAAAACCTCATTATTATAGTATGGTTAAAATGATAGCTTCATGTTCAGTTAGAGCAAGCAGTGAGAGAAGGTAAAGTGCAAAGTTTCGCTTTAATAATCACTGCCACATTCACATAAATTGTTATACCATCCAAAACGAATACGATATAAAATAATATCTAAAAATACAAGTGGTGCAACACACTTAAATGGTCATATTATAACGGCACCAAAGGAGTGGGGAAATAGTAATTCTTGAAATTACATGGTACCATATCATAAAGTGCGAAGTGGAAGAAAGAATTTAAACAAAAGTTCCTAAAAGTACATTCAAATTACGTCTAAGCTGTCCTTCAACCGCCAAAGACATTCTTGAAAGCGAGCATATTAGCATAGTGTGCAAGAGCTCAAGAATGTACTAGAGGAGTATACTAATTTTTGTCACTGCAGCGCAATGGTTGCGGACAGTTTTTTCCCTGCAATGCTCAAAAATCTTGTGTAACAACAGTTTAGAATAGGGTCCGATCCATTTAAGCATGCGATTGCAGCCCGCCTACAGGTCCCAATCTTTTGTTCTCAACAGTTGTCTTCTTTCTCGGAGTAAGCCAGGGCAGGTACAGGAACAATTCTTTCTCGACCAGAAGAGCACAACCTGCAGCATCTCTTAGGGTCAGACTTTTCTATTACGACCCATTCAACTTCCCTTGTAGAAGGCCAAAGCGATAGCGCATAAAATTCGTTCGTAGATGGCTGGACCACCATATCTCCAGGTAGGGTTGAGGCTTTAAGAATGTGTAACCGTTTATGTTCGTCCAGGCGTGTTACCTCAGAGTTAGGCTTGCTTTATCAGTTAGCAAAGATAGCCTCTTCACCAACCCATCTACCAGTTTTTTAAAAACATTATGTGATGGGCAATTGTCCCTGATGTCATGGATACCTAGGGCCTTCAGTCCAGATAAAGGCGAGCTGGCGATGCCTCACTTGCTTGGATTTCCTGCCAAAGCGCTTCACAGAGTTGACTTTTAGTGGCACCTCTGACTCTTCTCCATATTTTCACGTGAGCCCCCCTCTGTGCAATAATTTGATTTGGTAAGCCAATTTGAAGCCTCATCTGTGCTGGCAGGGCATTTGGGTGGGAGATGAAAAAGTGATCTGAAGGTTTTCCTTGAGATTAAGTTTATAACTGAACTATCTTGCCTCGAAGGGCTTTGCTTCTGTATTAAATTGTTGGAATTTGTCTTGCCCCTCTTACTTTCAGTAGAGATAGAGAATTTGGACTTGCCAATGTACGCTGTAAAGTGCAGAAGGCAAGCATCTGTTGTGAGCTGTTGAAAACAGTACCCTTAAATAGCAGTCATCAAACAGTGCCCCTAAATAGCAATACGTTTTAACCTGCTCCAATTGCTCACCATGCAGAAACTATTTGTATTTTTTGTTGATTCTACTGCTAATTTCCATTAACTTTGTTTTCCTCAGGTACATTGTCATACCTCTGTCTGTGGAATAGGAGACCAATTTATCAGTTAAACATTATAGGCCAAGTTAATGTCTGGGTAAGCAGGATCACATCATCCGTGTAAAGTAAATTAGAAATATGCATAGCCCCAGGTTCTGGTGCATGGGAATTTACTGCATGAGGTAGGGAGATAGGTCAGCTAGGAAAAGATTGAATAAATACGGGGCCAGGACACAACCCTGCTTAAGACCCTTTGATGTGTATATTTTCCTAGACAGTGTGGAGCCGTCCCCGATTCTCACCCTTGTCCCGGTGTCCTTGTACAAAAGCTGTATTGCTTTTAGAAAGTGGGCCGGAATACCCGTTTCTTCCAGGAGGTTATGATTTACACACTCAAACACAGCCTTGTAACCAACATAGCATAAGAAAAACGGTTGCTTCTTTAATTTAAGCTCATCTATTATGATGGATAGTGCCAAAATGTTTGTAGATGTGGCAACTCATTTTGTGAACCAGTTTGATTTGGAGGAATGATCTTATGTCATCAGCCCGCTGTGAAAAATCGTCCAGTAATATGCTGGCAACATATTTTGCCTTTAGGTCCATCAAAGTTATCAAACCATAGTTTACTGGATGATGCCTATCCCCACTCCTGAAGATCAGATTAATTATGGAGCCCTTCCATGATTCTTGTATAGCTTGTTGCTGGATAGCGCCATTATAGACTCTCATCAGAATAGCCGCCCAGGATCTTGAATTTGTCTTGAATAATGCTTGCGGAAGCCCGTTCGGTCCCGGTGCTCCATCCTGCCTCGCCTTCAGAACTGCTCTACATGTTTGATCTTCTGAGCAATATAGATGATAGGTTCCTTACTGTAGCGATCTGTAATTTCCCACTGTTCCTTGCTGTGGACTGACTGAGAAGTTATCTCATGGACAGCATTAGAGTGGTCTTCCAGAAAGTTAACCCAACAATTGTCTGTTACGTTAGAGCTAGTAACAGCTCCTGGGGTCGGCTCAGTCTGTTGATCATTTGCCAGAAGTCCCTGGAATTTCCCTTTTTAGCTAAATATAAGGCCTTTGACCAGAACGTCTGTTTTTCGGCTACTTGTTCCTCCCATATTGTTTTCCACAGGAGCTTATTTACTTTTTTTCAAGAAACTGTGCAAATAATGAGTGGTAGGGTTTTTCTTAGCCTGTCTCTGGATACGGTTGTGCTCCTTCCTAATGGCCCGAAGTAAGGTAGGAGTCTTGTTCCTATTTTGTAATGGTTTGTGTCTATATAGGGTAGATCTACCTCTGTTAGTGTATGGGCCTTTCAATTTATTGCAAAACATTGTCCATTTAATGCACGGGTTGACTGGGGCCCTGCTAAAGCAGTCAGTTGCTAAGCTTACTGCTGAATCTCGGATACTTTGTATTGTCCCCTGAGTATACCGGAATTTCGGATAAGCGATTGACCTGAGCTCCCCCAATAGAGAGGGATTTTATAGTGATGTTGACTTTGCACATCTATGGCTATTTGTTGTTGCCCATGGTCACTAAAAGTTGTGTTAACAATCTTATACGAGGTGACTAGGTGCAGGAAAAACCTGAATAGTAATTAGCTACCATTTCATATTTTTTATCCTAAAAATTCTAGGTCTTCCACTAATGTAGTTGCCCAGGAGTTTTTTACCCGTCTACTAGTAGATACTGTGAACTGCACAAGGATGGACCATATATAGGGGGTCATTACAACATTGGCGGTAAAAGCCGCTTACCGCCGTGCAGAAGACCGCCAACACACCGCCGCGGCCACGGTAAACCGCCACGGTCATTATGACCCACAACTCGGAAACCGCCAAAATACAGACACCCACAGAAGTCCGCCACACCAAAGGCCAGCGATAAACTGGCGATAACCAAACCGACACCCTCACGCCAACAGAAATACGCCCACACTATCACGACACACGAATCCACGCAGCGGTCTTTCAACCGCGGTATCCCATTGGCGGTACACACCGCCGCGCTCAAAATACACACACTCCTACAAAACACAGCCACATTGGACAAATCCAAATACACACACCTGATACACATACAAACACAACTCCCACACACCCAATACAATATAAAACACACACCCACATCACCCACAAACCCCCACCACAAAAAAATCGGGACGACGCACAGAGAGAGAGACCATATAGAAGAATCGAGCACCCAGACGCACATATTACCATCACCCACACAAATACCACGCACTTCACACAACACACCAATACACATCACCACACTTATCACCACACATTCCACCCCACACATCACCTACACCACCCCTTGGCACCGCAAAGTCACCCCAGGTTTTCGGAGGAGTAACTCAGGGTCATGGTGGAGGAAATCATCCGGGTAGAGCCACAGCTATTTGGAGCACAGGTGCAGCAGACGTCCATTGCAAGGAAGATGGAGCTATGGAGCAGAATAGTCGACAGGGTCAACGCAGTGGGACAGCACCCAAGAAATCGGGATGACATCAGGAAGAGGTGGAATGACCTACGGGGGAAGGTGCGTTCCGTGGTATCCAGACACCGGATTGTAGTGCAGAAGGCTGGCGGCGGACCCCCACCTCCTCCCCCAGAATTGACGACATGGGAGGAGCAGGTCTTGGCGATCCTGCATCCTGAGGGCCTCGGCGGAGTATCTGGAGGAATGGACTCTGGTAAGTCACATCTTCACTACTTCATCCCCCCCACCCCACATGCATGCCAACACATACCCCCACCCTCAGCCTCACCCCCATCACTCCTACTCCTTGCAAATGTCCCACCGTCACAACCCACCCATCCCAACACCAAGCCCTGCATGCGACCACAAAGCATGGACACCCATCACCAAAGCATGCCCACTGCACATACCCAGACCCCCCCAAACCACTGACACAAAAGCCCCCACACAGGAATGCAAGCACTGGGGGACACGGGCACCCACCCATTGCACACCATTCCACACACAGATGCAATAATCATGCTTTTATACCCCTGCAGGACCCCTACGCAACGTCACCGCACAGGAGGGTCCACAAATGTCCACCCCCCCAGAAGAGGCCCACAGTGATGACTGCAGCTCTGTCGACCTGGATCTAGATGACCAGCCCGGCCCATCGGGGACCTCGGGACAGTCGGTTCCCCTCACACAGCCACAGGCCACTGCAGACCTACCCTCCTCCGGAAACACCAGCACAGCACCCACCCAGCGGGCCCACACCTCTGTCTCCAGGACACGTCAAGCAGCAGTGTGTTCACCACTACAGGGCACCCAGGTTAACCCACCACCCCAACAACAATAGGGACCTGGGGGCAGTGGCAGTGGGCACACGGTCCAGGGGACAGATGCCCAGGGAAACAGGGGAACTGGGAGGGCTGCTGTGCGACAGGGTGGGGACAGGCCCAGGGAACCCACTCTCCACGAGGCCCTCTCCTCCATCATGGGAGCATACCACCACTCCCAGGAGATGATGGCTACGGTACTGGCCAAGTTTCAGGAGACCCAGCGCATGCAGTAGGAACAGTATTTGGGCTTCAGGGAGGAACTCAGAACCATCAGCTCCGCCCTGGGCACCATCGTAGGGGTGCTGAATCTGGTAGTGACCACTTTGAGGGACACTGTGGCACCACAAAAGGCCCCTGACACTAGCATGGACCAAGAACTGCACACCACCTCTGCTGGTGCTATTGGACAGGAGGCACCGCCACAGGACCAACAGGCCACCAGCACCCCACCCCCTGCAGAAGGAGAACCACCCCGCAAGCGGTCCCAGAGATCCAGGAAGAGGACAGAGTAAGATGCCAAGACCCCCGCCAAGAAAGGATACCACCCTGATAGTCATCCCACTGTCCCACTTCGTCACCCTGTCCATCCTTAAACTGCCCCAGCTCCACTTCCCAGACCCATTTGGACAATGCACCTGTGAGACTAATAGACTGGACTCTTCCATGGACATTCCTCCACCATCACCCCTCACCAATTTACAACCCCCCTCCAATAATTAGCACCTTAATAAACACCGTTAATGCACAAAACAATCAGGAGTCTGTCTGTGAATGTGAATATATTTATCTGTAATTACAGTGCCAAAATGCTTATTTACATTGTGATGCCAACATACCAATGTCACACAGCTGTAGTCCATGGGGAAACAAAGCAGATGTCACACTGTGGGACCCAGATCTCTGAAATCGTAAGGGAAAGTGACAACTCAGTTACCATACACTGGGTGAAAAGGACAGACAGTACAGAGGTAGTAGTGTTTAAGTACATGTAGTAGGCCGGTTTGTATTCTTACCTCTGTACATTGGAAATATTGCAGTATCACCGTGTTCCTGTTGTCTATGTCGTCTTCTTCGTCTTCCTCCTCTTCACTCTCCACAGGCTCCACAGCTGCTACAACACCACCATCTGGACCATCCTCCTGCAGAAAAGGCACCTGGCGACGCAAAGCCAGGTTGTGAAGCATACAGCAGGCCACGATGATCTGGCACACCTTCTTTGGTGAGTAGAATAGGGATCCACCTGTCATATGGAGGCACCTGAACCTGGCCTTCAGGAGGCCGAAGGTCAGCTCGATCACCCTCCTAGTTCGCCCATGGGCCTCATTGTAGCGTTCCTCTGCCCTAGTCCTGGGATTCCTCACTGGGGTCAGTAGCCATGACAGGTTGGGGTAACCAGAGTCACCAATTAGCCACACACTGTGCCTCTGGAGCTGACCCATCACATAAGGGATGCTGCTATTCCGCAGGATGTAGGCGTCATGCACTGAGCCAGGGAACATGGCACTCACATGGCAGATGTACTGGTCTGCCAAACATACCATCTGGACATTCATGGAATGATAATTCTTCCGGTTTCTGTACACCTGTTCACTCCTGGGGGGGGGAACAAAGCCACATGGGTCCCATCAATGGCACCTATGATGTTGGGGATATGTCCAAGGGCATAGAAGTCACCTTTCACTGTAGCCAAATCCTCCACCTCAGGGAAAACGATGTAGCTCCGCATGTGTTTCAGCAGGGCAGACAACACTCTAGACAACACGTTGGAAAACATAGGCTGGGACATCCCTGATGCTATGGCCACTGTTGTTTGAAATGACCCACTTGCTAGGAAATGGAATACTGACAGCACCTGCACTTGAGGGGGGATTCCTCTGGGATGGCGGATAGGTGACATCAGGTCTGGCTCCAGCTGGGCACACAGTTCCAGAATAGTGGCACGGTCAAGCCTGTATGTCAGGATGAGATGTCTCTCTTCCATTGTCGACAGGTCCACCAGCGGTCTGTACACCGGAGGATGCCGCCATCTCCTCACATGTCCCAGCGGACGGTGCCTATGAAGGACAACAGCGAGCACAGAGTCAAACATCCCAGAGGAACGTAACCCCAGCTTAAAAAAACACGGATCTTAACCCAGCGAATGGCTTGTATGAGTGTGGATGCAAGGCCTAGGTATGTGTGACGCAGTACAAAAAGTAAGGCATGTGGGCCCCTGAAATGGCTGCTGCCTGACCTGTAAAGTGTGACAATGGGATGTGAGGTAACTGCGCTGGCGTTGCACACCGTGGCGGTAGGCGGTCGACGACTGCGGCGCAATGCTGCATTGGTTAACTTTGGACCCTATGGGTCTCAGGAGCCAATGACGATGTGCGCCGCGGACGTGACCGCCATTTTCTCTCTGTTAATTCACTCGATACCTGATCTTCGTCAGGAGAGGACCTACACTGCAAGTGCTGCTGTGACCTCGGTCTGGAAGGGACAATGGCTCATGCGACTGGGGGAAGGGCCCCTGCCTTCACATCGGAGGAGTTGGAGAAGCTTGTGAATGGGGTCCTCCCCCAGTACGCACTACTCTACGGTCCTCCAGACAAACAGGTAAATACACTGGGAGCATGCTGTATGGGCTATGCCTGTGTTGAGTGGGGTGGATGAAAGATGGGGGGGGGGAGAGATTGAGGCATGCATGAAACGACGGTGAGTGCATGTGCCACATGGCAAGGGTAGGGATGGGGGGCCACTCACATTGATGGTGCAGAAGGTAATTACTTTTCTTCTCCCCCTGTACATTTCATATAGGTCAGTGCCCACCAGAAGACGGATATATGGCGTGCCATCGCCAAGGACGTCCGGACCCTGGGGGTCCACCACAGACGGGGCACCCACTGCCGGAAGAGATGGGAGGACATTCGCCGCTGGAGCAGGAAGACGGCGGAGGCTCAGCTGGAGATGGCCTCCCAACGTGGGAGGGGTGCCCGTCGGATCTTGATCCCCCTGATGTTCCGGATCCTGGCGGTGGCCTTCCCCGAGTTGGATGGGCGCGTGAGGGCATCACAGCAGACACAAGGGGGTGAGTACACTCACATTCTGCTAACTTTGCACGATGTGGAGGTGTCTGGGTGGGGGAGGAGGGCTGTGGGTATCCCTAGGCCAGGACGGGTTCCGTAGGCTAAGCCCCTCCGTAAGGCACGGCCCTGTGCCCCCGCTCCCCACCTCTGTAGGGTGCCAAGTACAGCTATTCATGGCCCTGTATCACCTATGTGTGCAGATGTCGTCCATAGCCTTGTAGGCCATGTCCCAGGGATTGTAAAGTGGACCCCAAGTGCGCGGCGTAGTGCAGGGGGCTTCTGTGTCTGTGCTGTCCGCCAACGGTAGCGGGAATGCATGCACTCAACATGTCTTTCTTCTGTTTCCCCCCCCTCCTTTTTGTGGTCTTCCTGTTCATGTGTGCACTAGCATCATCAGGCGGAGGAGCAGTGGCACCGGAGCACGAGGGAGCTGCATCCCATATGGCCATGGAGGGCCACACTACCAACTCTGAAATCGCTGGTGGGACGGAGGGCGAGGGGAGCTCCACGGCAGGGACACGAGCGGACATTAGTGGATCGGACTCGTCCTCTGATGGGAGCTCCCTTGTGGTGGCGGCAACATCTCTGCCCCCGCAACAACAGGTACAGCCACCACCCCCCACACCAGCATCCCCCTCCCAGCAGCCCCTCAGCGTTTGCCCCGTGCCCGCTCACCCAAGAATGTGGGCATCTCCTTTGCCCCAGGTACCTCAGGCCCTGCCCCAGTCACCCCTGCTGCCCTCAGTGAGGAGGTCATTGACCTCCTCAGGTCGCTCACTGTTGGGCAGTCCACCATTTTGAATGCCATCCAGGGTGTAGAAAGGGAAGTGCACCAAAGTAATGCATACCTAGAGGGCATTCATTCTGGTCAGACGGCCCTTCAGCGACCCTTTCAGACTCTGGCCTCAGTACTGATGGCAGCCATTGTCCCTGTGTCTAGCCTCCCCCCTCCAACTTCCTATACCCAGACCCAATCCTCTGTACCTCTGCCTATCCCAAGCACACCATCAGGCCAGCCTGCACACACCTCAACACCCAAGGGCAGCTCACGCAGACATAAGCACCACACATCCCACAGGCAGTCACACAAGCAACATCCACATACAGACATACCAACATCCACTGCCTCCACTGCGTCCCCCTCCTCCACGTCTCCCTCCTCCCTGCCAGTCTTGTCTCCACTCACACCTGCATGCACAGCATCTTCAGCCACTACGTCCCTCAGCAGCACACACACCAGAACACCCCGCACACGTGCACTCACCACCCCCACTGCCATTTACACGTCCCCTGTGTCCTCTCCCAGTGTGTCTGTGCCGCCCCCTCCCAAGATACACAAACGCAGGCAGCCACCCACCCAACAGCCATCCACCTCACGACAGCCTACAGCCCAGGCACCTGCACCCAAAGCCACCCCACTTACACCTCCTACAACCACAACCTCTTCCTCCACTCCCATACCCACTACACCTACCCGTCCCACTGCTCCCCCAAAATTTTTCCTGTCCAAACTTAACCTCTTTCCCTCAACTCCCCCACCCCGTCCATGTCATGGGCCCCAAGCTAGCACCTCAGCCGGTACATCACCGGGCCCGGTGGTGCATGTCGTATATGGTCACTGGAGTGCACCGCCCACCAGGGCAGCCAGTCTGGTACGGAGCCACAGCACAGCCAGCCCCCCCCCCCCTCAGAAACATCAAAAAATTGCCAGTGCACGGCGGCAGAGGGTCAAGACACCAGGGACAAAAACCCCTACCAGGGCTCCCGGCGGGAGTGTCGAGGCAGCTGGGACACCGGCCAAGGTGGGGAAGGGCCACAGGAGAGCAGGAAAGGCTGGGAAGGGCAGCACGCCCGACAACACCGCCATCAGCCCAGCTGGCCAGGAGGGCCCCACAAGCCCCATCCAAGCTGGCCAGGAGGCCACCAAAAGCCCCAGCACAGCTGCGCAGGAGGGCCCCGGCACCCACAGGATAGGTGGGCAGGAGGGCCCCGCCAGGCCCAGGCCAGATGGCACATGAGCACCCCGGCATGGCCAGCACCGCTGAACAGGGGACCGCTATCTGAAGCACCGCTGAACAGGGCACGGCTATCCCAAGCACCGCTGAACAGGGGACCGCCATCTGAAGCACTGCTGAACAGGGCACAGCTATCCCAAGCACCGCTGAACAGGGGACCGCCATCTCAAGCACCGCTGAACAGTGGACCGCCATCTCACGCACCGCTGGCCCATGAGCGGCAGGGGCAGTGCCGCATCTGTGTCGCACAGGGCTGCACGATGCACTCTGGGCACCAGGCCCCCTCCAGAACCAGTGGAGACATGCATCCACTACCTCATTCCTGCACAGGAAGAAGCACTCTGGCCAACAGGCACCCTCCAGAACCAGTGGAGACTGTTATCCACTTGAGAGACTGTGGCTTTGCACTCCCGAAGGATGGAACAGTGGGAAACCCACCCACTGTAGAGACTTGAGAGACTGTGGCTTTGCACTCCCCAGGATGGAACAGTGGGAAACCCACCCACTGTAGAGACTTGAGAGACTGTGGCTTTGCACTCCCCAGGATGGAACAGTGGGAAACCCACCCACTGTAGAGGCTTGTGAGACTGTGGCTTTGCACTCCCCAGGATGGAACAGTGGGAAACCCACCCACTGTAGAGACTTGAGAGACTGTGGCTTTGCACTCCCCAGGATGGAACTTGAGAGACTGTGGCTTTGCACTCCCCAGGATGGAACAGTGGGCATGGAGCCCCCTCGTGGATCTGGCATTGTGCACTCATCCGGCTGAGGTGCCCCCCCTTCCCTTCCTCCTGAGGTGCCTGCAGTTTTGCTATCTGATGTCCCTGCAGTGTTCTCTCCGTTTAGGTCAGGTATCCGGTGTGGGCTTTGCCCATGTTTTTTGGGCCCAGTGGTCCACGGACAATGCCTGGTACAATGCCTGGACTTGTAAATTTGGTTTATATAATAGTTTTTAGTGTGTATATATTTTGGATTGCTGTATTTCAATATATTTCAATGGTTACAGTCATTTCCTTTTGTCTTTGCATTCTTCCAGGAGGTCTGGGGGGTGTAACTGTGATGTATAGATATGTATTAGTGTGTGTGTGTTGTAGTGGGTGAGGGTGGGGCTGGGGGTGTTGCGTGTGTGTGTCACTGTTTTTTCACTCCCCCCTTCCCTGTGTCGTAGGTGCAGTACTCACCGTTGTCTTCTGCCCCGGCGTACGTACTCCTGGTAGAGGAGCAGGAAGACTACTAAAGCTGGGAGGATTTGGAGTTCCGGGTCCATGGTGTCCTCGTTCCTCCTGGGGTGTTTAGAGGTGAGCGTTTTCCCTTCGAAATGCCTGTTTGCGCCGTGTTTTTATCAGCGGTGAATCCGCCCCGGAAAAGGTGGCGGATTGGACTGTTGTGATACTGTGGGCGGTACTTTGACTCCCGCCTGTCTGTTGGCGGTGACCGCCGTGCTCTTTGTTTGTACCGCCGTTGCGGTCGAAGTGTTAAAGTGGCTGTCTTTGTTGGCGGTTTCCGCCACGGTCGCGATTCCATTTTTTTTCCCGCCGGCCTGTTGGCGGTTTTACCGCCGCTTTAGCACCGACCGCCAGGGTTGTAATGACCACCATAATAGTCTTGCTGGATTATAAAGTCATTTCAGGGAAATGCTCCCTGCTGATCCATATTAAAGTCCTCTATGACTAGAATGTCTATCAATGGTTAATCTTGCAGAATGGCAAGTAGAATATTTGAAAGTTTAGAGACTGTCTTACTGCTGGTTCCTGTGGTTGGATGTACTGAAAGGTTTATTATGTGGAGTGGATTTTGCTTTCTTGATACCAATGCGCACGTTTAATTATTATGATATTTTCATCCTCTGAAGGCACCTGTTCACTATAGTTCTTTAGATCTATCAAAATAAACCTTGCCAAACCCAAACCCCCTTTTGGGCATCCTAGCTTCTTAGATATGGCCGAGTGATTGAAGTATCCTGTGAAGCCTTCCACAGCAAAAGGTTGTAGAGACCATGTTTCTTGCAAGCAAATTAAATGGTCATCGCTTAAAATGGCCATGTCAGAAATGGGGTCTTTGGTTGTCAGTCAGGTTACCCCCGTCCAAGCAAGGGCCCTCACTCTAGTCAGGGCAAAGGAGAAACACACCCAGTTAACCCCCACTCACCCCTTTGGTAGCTTGGTACGAGTAGGCAGGCTTAACTTCAGAAGCAATGTGTAAAGTAGTTGTACCAACACAAACAGTAATACAGTGAAAACACTACAAAATGGACACACCAGTTTAGAATAATAGGTAATATTTATCTAAACCAAACAAGACAAAAACAACAAAAATCCAATGTACACAAGTTAAAATATGAATTTTCAAAAGAATAAGAGTCTTACTCCATAGAAAACAATGGAAACAAAGTACCTGGTTAGTGTAAAAAATAAAGCCGCACCAGCGAGTGTGCATCGAAAAAGGCAGCAATATGTTGATTCCTTCCTCGAAAAGCAGGCCATGTGTCGTTTTCTCTCCGGTTGGGTTGGCGATGTGTCGTTTTTTTCCCTCCCAATAGAGTGATGAGTCGATTTCTGGACTGGACACCTCAGATCGACGCAGAGTCGGGTTGATTTTGATGCCCAGCATCGATGCGTGGAAAATACTGTCACACGGAGTTCGAAAACCGCTCTGCGTGGGGTTGGCATTGTTATCTGCAGCCGCAAGCGGATGTTGGCGTAGTTTCTCCAGCCGTGATGCGTTTATCTCCCAGTCGTGATGCAGGTGGAGCATCGATTTTAGCTGTGAAGCTGGCAGCGCGTAGTTTATCAGCAGCAATGAAGATGATGCATCAAAAACTTTCCCGCATGGCATTCTGTGCATAGATTTTCAGCTCTTGTCTGCCAACTTCACCTTTCAAGGGCCCAGGGACTGGATAGAACACCACTTGGCAGGGCAGGAGTTTCAGCAGAGAGTTCAGAAGTTAGCAGATGAAGTCTTTGATGGCCCTGAGAGTTCAAAAAAGAAGGCAAGCTCAGTTCAAGCCCTTGGAGATTCTTCACAAGCGGGAATGTACCACAAGTCCAGTCTTTGTCCTCTTTCACAGGCAGGAGCAGCAACTGCAGGATAGCCCAAAAAAGCACATCACAGCTAAAGGCAGCACTCCTCCTCAGCTCTTCAGTTCCTCTTGGTTCCATAAGTGATCTTGAAGAAATCTAAAGTCTGGGGTTTTGGGTCCACTACTTATAACCCTTTCTGCCTTTGAAGTTGGCAAACTTCAAAGGAAAGTCTCTGTTGTTTACAGGATTCTGTCTTGCTCAGGCCAGGCCCCAGACACACACCAGGGGGTTGGAGACTGCATTGTGAGAGGCTAGGCACAGCCCATTCAGGTGTAAGTGACTACTCCTCCCTCTACTCTAGCACAGATGGCTCATCAGGATATGCAGACTACACCCCAGCTCCCTTTGTCTCACTGTCTAGAGGGGATTCACAAACAGCCCAACTGTCAAAGTGACCCAGACAGGCAATCCGTAAACAGGCAGAGTCACAGAATGGTTTATGCATGAAAATTTCTACTTTCTAAAAGTGGCATTTTCAAACCAACAATCTAAAAAACAACTTTACCAACAGATATATTTTTAAATTGTGAGTTCAGAGACCCCAAATTCCATATTTCTATCTGCTCTCAATGGGAATCAGTACTTTAATAATATTTAAAGGCAGCCCCTATTTTAACCTATGAGAGTGATAGGCATTGCAACAGTGAATACTGAATTCAGCAGTATTTCACTGTTAGGACATGTAAAACACATCAGTACGTGTCCCATCTTTAACATACACTGCACCCTGCCATGGGGCTACCTAGGGCCTACCTTAGGAGTGGCTTACATGTATGAAAAGGAAAGGTTTAGGCCTGGTAAGTGGGTACACTTGCCAAGTCGATTTGGCAGTGCAAGACTTCACACACAGACACTGCAGTGGCAGGTCTGAGCCATGTTTACAGGGCTACTCATGTGGGTGGCACAACCAGTGATGCAGGCCCACTGGTAGCATTTTATTTACAGGCTCAGGGCACCTCTAGTGCACTTTACTAGGGACTTACTAGTAAATCAAATATGCCAATCATGCATAAAACAATCAACAATACAATTTACACAGATAGCATATGGACTTTAGCACTGGTTAGCAGTGGTAAAGTGCACAGAGTCCAAAAGCCAACAAAAAGAGGTCAGAAAAAATAGAAGGAAGTAGGCAAAACGTTTAGGGATGACCCTGCAAACAGGGCCATTTCCAACAAGGCAGGAGATTTTCCCCCTGCTTTTTGATTGTGCACTAGAGCTAGAACAGCTATTTGTACCCAGCAAAACCCCCGGGTTGGTGTCATGTTCCAGAATGCGTTGGTCTGCCACTGTGTTACATATTAGAGGTTGAACTAGGTGAAGTAGAAGGCGAAATCACCCGATGTGTAGAAAGTATTACCCTCTGACCCTCATCATGGGGAATGAGAAAGATAGAGGTATTCATTATTGAGCGTGGAGGATGATTTTTTGGAACTGGGCCAAAGATGGGCGGTTCTAAGTTGGATTGACCTGTTGCCGGAGCTTCTGAAACTTTGTTAAATAATGAAAAAAATGAATTTGAAGTGAGTCACTGCCATTTACTAATGGTTCAGTGCCTTCCACAGTGAGGGGATCATTTTCCACCAAATTCCTAATACTTATGCTCTGATCCATAGCTAAACTTGCCCTTTTTTAATTAATTGCTTTAGTTAGCTTTTTCTTAGTTCTTTTTGATATTACCATGACTAATGGACCTTGATGTGAGGTTTATTGGGGTTCACCTCAAAATGGCTTGTAGTTGTTTTTTCCGGTGCACCTTCCTGTTGAGGTATTGATTGTTTGAGCAGATCAATATTCAAAGGTTCTGTGTTTCTTTTTGAGACTTCAGTTTCCGGCAGTAGGTGAATATTTAGCACGCCAATTTGAGATTTGTTAATTACCCCTTGTTTTTTGAAGTTTGTTTTTAGGTCATCAGTAAAGGGAGCCAATACTTCTGGGATTTCTGCGAGTTTGTTGAACACCGGGGTGCAAGTAGAGTCAATGGTGTTCGCATCTGCATACCCTTGTGCCCAGGAGATCAGGATGTTTAACTTCTGATTGATTTCTGGAAAATGATATAGCCAGTAAGTTGCACATCAACTTTATTGGACTAGTACATTAAAGCATCAGGGGCCAGTTGAAAATATCTGAGCAGAAGGACCCAGACTACCTCCGGGCTAGTGGGAGCTTTTTTTGGGGGGCTGCCATCTGATGAGTTCCCTTGTGTTGTTTGCCATTTTTGTGGTGTTACTGAAGTGCCTCTGTAAGACCTGCGCTGCCTGAGCTCAGTTCTGTAGAGCCAGGATCCCGAGGAGGAGAGCACCTCTCAATCGGGCTCCTTCATTCGTTCCTTATTTGTACGATAACTTCGATTGGAAGAGGAGCTCCATTCGTTAAGTGCAGCCCCTTGGATAGCTGTGGTGAGTTTTGTTTGAAAGGGGATGAGGAAACAATGACCCCCCAATGTAAGGAGTTCTAAGTCACTGATCGGATCCAAGATTGACTTTCCTTTCATCAGACTCCTTCTTCGGTGGTAAGTCGAAAGGACATTCTTGGGAGTCTGGATTTAGATTGGAGTGATTGGATGTGAAAGAAATGTAGAATCGCTTGGCGTGGAGAAAATTGCCCCAACTGGGTCTTTTAAAGGTCAAATTTATCTGGGATTTTTGTTGATATCTCAAATATGCGTGCCGCCTGAGAGATTAAAAACTGTGTTTCCCCTATGGCACTAGCCTTCACGCTTTCGGTTGCCAAGGGTTTGAATTTCTTCTTCTTTTTTTGAGAGCAGGTGCAGAATCCTTTCGTGCCCTGATCCCATGTTGATGCCTTATTTAGCAATATAGCACTTTTTAGGCTTAACTGGGTGCTTTGCTTACCTTAGGCTCCCCCAGTGTACTTTTACTTTTACTGGTTCTCTGAGTAGGCTGCGAAGTTGTTAGGAGGTTCAGAGGACTATTTCCGAGATACAAGCTGCACTGTGCTGCTTCTGCGACTCTAGGCTCAACTTATTTCACTAACCAACAATCAACGTGTCAGCACCTGATAAATATTCCAGGCAAGAAGTATGTACACAGTCTTTGTTAGGAAAGGCAATGTGAGAGATCCGTAGGAGAGGACATGGATCCAACATTGCAGGTTAAAGGATGTTGCTTACTGGCTGAGCTGGGCAGTAGTGACACCTTCTCCTGGGTTCGCCAAGGAGGGCATGAGCACACCCACTGCTTCTGAGACATAAGCTTGCTTCTGTGAACTCAGGCCTCACTTTGTTTAGCAGAATCTGAATCCCTTTAGCAGAGCCTGATAAGTGTTCCTGGTCTAGAATGTAGCCTGGATCCTTGACTGGGATAGTGGTATAAAAGACCTGTAGGGGAGAGTTTGCTTGCAAGGTTGTAGTTTGAGGGATGCTGGCTGGCTAGCTGGACTAAGCAGTAGTGCCGCCTTCTCCTCAGATCACCAAAGGAGGGCACGAGCACACCCACTGCACACCCACTGAGTCTTGGATTCCTGCTTCTGGGCATCTCTCTTTAAGATAAACCACGGGCCTCACAGTGGACATCACGGACCCGCAGCCTTACAGCTGAGTGAGTCCCCCCCACTTCCACTGCTCCAAGCCCCTTTGCAAGCTATGCACTCCTCTGGGCCCGTAGGGAGTTAGGGGCTAGTGGTCTGTGCACTGCATGCTTCACTCACCGCTCGGGCTATGCTCTGCTCAGGCCCATGGATGAGGCTCTGGCCCCCATGGGTGTTGGTCCACACTGGTCTCACAGGTCTGGTCGACTTCGAACACTCCAGGCAGCTCTGGGCAGCTCTGGCTCAGTCTCTACAGCATTTGCGGAATTTGCATATTCCACCTCCTCTTGTTATCTCTCTCGACGACCGGCGATCCACTCTCAGGACTGTGTCAGGTTGGTATTGCAAAGGTGACTTCAACAATGGTTGACATAATGGCTCCCATGCATATGTGAGAGAGGCTACACAGTGACAGTGATTCAGAGCATCTCACGTGGCATCCAACACTCTTGAGGTCTCCCTTAAGACTTTGCATTAATGTGTCATGGTTGAGGATGTGAAAAGCTGCTGACAAATGCAGTAGAATGAGTACAGTGTCATTTTATCATCCACAACATCTAGACTGTATTTCTACACAAAATTCATAGAATTCTAGGAGCTCCTATTCAATCTAAATATAGAATACAACCCTCCTAGATATACATCCGACTCAATGAAATAATGTAATAGTATTGAAGCTGTTTTTTCTAGTTTTTTAAGATCAGACTGCATATTGGTGATGGGTAAGCGATTCTTGGTGCCATCCAAGTACAGCAAGCCTTTATTTAGCATTGTGGGTTCCCAGGGTTTTTAACTTAGAAAAACATATACCATGTGAGTGATGAGAATAGACAACGCCTCTTCTTTATCTCTTTCACACTGTTTGAGATTTGTTTTGGTGGGAAATCATCAGTGCACTAGGGACGTCAGGAGTCAAAGTTCTGTTTTTCCTGGAAAATAAAAAAGCTTCCACTCTTCTTCCCTTATTGCACATAACTCAGTAAACGTTCTGGTTCCTGCTTTCCCATCTCCAGGAGGTCTGGCAAATTTCCCATTTTCAATGTATGGGAGCACTCTAGGCGCCAATGTGGGAAAGGGACTCTTTTGCCCTGGTTAGCTCCCCCCTTTTTGCCTGGAAAATTATGTGGTTTCAAACTGTAAGTGTCCTTGGCCCCTGCTAAACAGGCTCTCGGGCCAGATCTCTTCCCCAAAAGAGTACTATGTTTGGCACTTCTGCCACCTTTGTAAGTTCCTAGTAAATGGTACCCCTGGTATCTGGGACATGGATACTGAAGAGTGCCCCACTGAGAGTCCACTGTGAGGGGCCTCCCACCAGCCTCATGCAGAATGCCAATGCAAGTGGATGACAAGGTGTATCCAAAGTTGCAAACTCAACATTGCACTCACCAAGAGTGTCATGTCCACTAACACTGCAGGCAATATTGTTAAGTCAGCCCTCTGGCAGGCCTACAGCCCTAACAACTCAGAATAATAAACTCACACTGATGTCAGTGTTGAACTTATTATAAAACGTACCCATAGGGCACCTTAGAGGTGCCCCGTGCAATATCCAACAGCACTGGCGTGGTTGCTGGTCCTAACCAGCCTGCCACCACCAGGCACGATTCTAGACTCCTGGGATGAGAGCCTGTGCTTTCAGGAACCAGAACACAAAGCCTTTCCTGAATAGAGGTGTAACACCTCCTCCCAAAAGGCAGGCACCCTGCACCAGAGGTCAGCTTCAAAGGCTTTGCCATCTTTGAAATCTGACCTCCACCCCTGATGCTAGCAGCACATGGCCGCCCAATGGTTTTGCCCCCACTTTATGTAGGAAAACCAGCTGGAAAACTAGCAAAGATAAGAGGAGTTGCCAACCCCAGCCTGCACCACCCTCAAGTGCATCGGGTGAGGTGACTGCTCCATTTCATTTTCCTCCATCTTGCATGGTAGGAAAATAGCCAATCAGGGCTAGGGATGTGAACCCCTTCCCACAGGAAGGCCCATTGTCCACTACCAAGTACTCCCCATAATGCTCCCTAAATACAGTATTTAGTGGGCATCCCAAGACCAAGACTATAGATTCGACAAACACAAAGAAGACCAGAACGAAGAAGACCCAAGGAACGAGAACTGAAGCACTGCTGCAGAAAGAAAAAGTCGCCAGATCCTGCCTGCCTGCTGCTCCAAGAACTTGACCATTGCCGATGAGGTGTAGCCTGGAAACCTGAAGGACTCTACAAAACCCCACAGCACCTCCAGTCTTCTGAGAATTTCCAAGAACCTCCCTCATATTGAAGGTATCACGCTCCTGCACCCTGAAGGCAGGGAATCCATGAAGTCCGGTAAAGTGACCAGCTGCTTACCAATGACCTGCACTGTGCAGTCAAGCCAAATTCTGTACAACAGCGCTTAAGGACAAGACCTGCCACCATGATAAGTTTGGTGGCACTGTGTCTCTCCAGGACTGTAGCCTACCACTACCTGGGGTACCAGACCCCCAACATCAGACACCCAGAAGCAAAGCCCACTCTGAACTCCCAAAGGCCCAGAAGCAGGCACCAGTTAGGGACTTCAGGACACTTGAGAGCCACCCCCCCAGAGTGGCCCTGCTAACCTGCAATGCACCCTCAAAATTGCCTGCTCCTGACTCAAAGGACTCCAAGATGCCTGACTCCTGGCTGACCTATCTGCACTACACCTGGCCTCCTTGGCATCCCCATGCATTGACCAACCAGCTGTGCTGTAGGGATCCCTAACCCCTTGTGAACTCTACCCTCTAAGAGGACCTAAGGGGCTTACCTTTAAGTCCAACTTTGCAGTGTGATTCCAAGTGGACCCCTTCTCCTTTAGGCACCAGCTCTAAGTCCTTCAGCCACTGCTGCCTCTTGAACTGGGAACCACCTGATGTTCTCCAGCTGGCCCTTTGGACACTTCGAGGACCTTGATCTAAAAATAGAAGGTGACCTTTATGAGAGCACTGCCTGATTTTATATGCATTTTTAAAGTTTTTCCCAGTGATTCCTATGGTGCGTAATTATGTACCAAAACAGAACATTTTCTAGAACTTTGACAAACCATAAGAAAAGAAGTACTAACCATTATTGATGATCTTGGTCTTACATTTTTTTATTTCTTTATTTTTGTAACTTGGTCTTGGGTTATTCTTTCAAGTGTGTTTCCACATTTATTGACACCGTGAGTACAACAAATGTTTATCATATCGGCTGGATTAGCCTAACTGCTCGCCAACACTACCAAAAAAACAGGGCATTAGGTGGTCTTCTTTTTACCTCTGGATACCAAAGTGGGGCTGCTTGGACTCTCTGCACAGTGCATGCCATTTTCATACATTATATAGAGAGGCAGCCTTCTAAAGTCAACATTCTATTTTGCCTGGAACTCTAACAATAACAACAGCTTGCATGGATATAATTCAGTATACATCTGTTGTTCCTCGATTTCCTTCCCAATTCCGCCTCCATGGAATAGTAATTTTGTGAGTATTTCCAAACATTTGATATGCCTTTGACGACCAGCGCACACCTGCCTGCAATTCTAAAGCTACTCGTGGGTGTTCCAGGGATAACTGGTGCAGTAGGTGGTGTGGGACCGGAAAAAACTTTTCATGAAGAAAATACTTTTCGTGAAAGGAAAAAAGCAACGCAAACTGAATTGCTTGTTTTTGCAACCCTTTGAAATGGGAGGAGAATGGGTGTTATGCTTTTACAGAACAGTTAGAGCTGTCTGAAAAAATAGACTTTACATGAAACGAGTAGAAAACACGTTCAACACACAAACACTTTTTTCCAAATTTAAAGGACAAAGCCGGAGCCCTGAAAATTGGACTTAACAACAACTTGCTAATAGAAACAAGACAAAAGAAAGACAAAAAGGACATGTTAAGAATATGAAAACTTGAAATACTTGCTGGACAATCTTTTGAAAAGTGCGAGTCAAATATGCATGACACAACATTAGTAAATGTAGCGCAACTGGAATTTATGTGAAAATATTCTGAGGCTGAATATAGTTTGCAACATGATAACAAAAGACGTGAGACATTTTGGCCCAGATTTATACTTTTTGACACAATAAATAAATAAGTAAATAAACAATAAAGGACGCTAACCGGGTAGAGGAGGCGTAGGGCAAACTGGAGGTTGTGCAGGAAAGAATTGCACCAGCCAGGTTAGAGTAAAAAAAATTACTCAGACCTGACTAGCGTCATTCTTTTTACGCACTACCCCCATGGACATAACTCCTGTCTTAGTAAAGACAGCAGTCATGCCCCCCAGCACAATGGCCATGCCCAGGGAACTTATGTCCCCTGGGCATGACCATTGGGCACAGTGCCATGTAGGGGGGCCCATGTTAGGCCCCCCTATGGCACTTTTAAAATAAAATCAAAAAACTTACTTGGACGTACCTGGTATGGGTCCCCCCCATCCTTAGGTGTCCTCCAGGTATGGGTGGGGGTGGGTGAGGGTGTCCCTGGGTGCAGGGAAGGGCACCTGTGGGCTGTTTCCATGGTCTCTGTCCATGGAAAATGGCCCACAGGTCCCCTAACTCCTGCCCATACCCAGGCGTTAAAGGTGCTAAGCTGGCTTAGCGCCATTATTTAAGGCCCTACTCCTCCCGTGCGTGATTTTTGCACGGGAGGATAAATAAGGGGCAAGGGCCTTGGAGTAATTTTTGCCCGGGAATCTTGTATGCCTACCTTGCATCTCATTGACGCAAGGTAGGTTTCCGCCGCAAAAAAATGAAGTTAACTCTAATATTTTGACGCTAGACGGGTCTAGCGTCAAAATATAAATATGGAGTTAAGTTTGCACCGGATTTGCGTTAAAAAAATGCTGCAAATCCGGCACAAACAGAGTATAAATGTGGGCCTTTATTACTATCTTACTACTGCAAATAAAATGCGGACAATCTTCTGTAGCAAGGTTAGGTGAAACAACTGTGAGTCACAAAAGGTATTAAAAGTATTACTATGTCTTCCAGTGTGCCTGGGGCCTGTGTTGTTTTGAGTTACAATATGTGATATGATTTGCATTTAATATATCTAAATTGGGATTTTTCATGCATCGAGCAATTCATCAAGGGGATATAACTTCTAACAGAACCCGGTCCTAAGGTGATTTTGTAGTTACTGGTGAACCCATATCTGATGTTTTTTCTGTGAGCATGAGCAGTCATGTACCTATTCATCCTTCCAGGTATGATTCCTGCATGAGTCTGACCCAGAGTATACAAAGAAACAGTAGGAGGAGGCATTGAGGTCATTTAGGATTATAAATAAGAGAAACATCATCGTACTGCACATTTCACAGCACCGTAAAGGGCCCTATGAATAAGGCATTTTGGAGTATGTAAAGAAGTACTCCTATAGTACTATTTTACACACACTTGTAATGTGAATTGACCCCAAAACATAAAAAATAAGAATATATTTGGAATTTTCAGTGATTATTCCTATACATTAAGGGGCATATTTATACTCCGTTTGCGCCGAATTTGCATCGTTTTTTTCGACGCAAATTCGACGCAAAACTAACTCCATATTTATACTTTGGCGTTAGACGCGTCTAGCGCCAAAGTATGAGGAATGAGCGTCATTTTTTTGCGTGAACGCCTTCCTTGCGTTAATGAGATGCAAGGTAGACGTTCCCGCCTAAAAAAATGACTGCGACGCAAATGCGTCGTATTTATACTCCCGGGCAAAAATCACGCCCGGGAGTGGGCGGGGCAAAAAACCCCGCATTTGCGCCTCTTTTTAACGCCTGGGTCAGGGCAGACGTTAAGGGACCTGTGGGCTCAAAATGAGCCCACAGCTGCCCTCCCATGCCCCCAGGGACCCCCCCTGCCACCCTTGCCCACCCCAGGAGGACACCCAAGGATGGAGGGACCCATCCCAGGGACATTCAGGTAAGTATAATTTTTAAAACAATTTGTGCCCCCCTACATGCCACAATGCCCAATGACCATGCCCAGGGGACATAAGTCCCCTGGGCATTACCAGTGGGCAAGGGGGCATGACTCCTGTCTTTACTAAGACAGGAGTCATGTAAATGGCGTCTGGGCGTCGTTAAAAATGGCGCAAATCGGGTGGAGGCGATTTTTTTGCCTCTACCTGACTTGCCCCATTTTAAGACGCCCTAACGCCATTTTCCCCAACGCCGGCGCTGCCTGGTGTACGTGGTTTTTTTCCACGCACACCAGGCAGCGCTGGTCTGCTAGCGCCGGCTAACGCCATTCAATAAATACGGCGCCCGCATGGTGCTTCAGAATGGCGTTAGCCGGCGCTAATCTTTTTGGCACAAAACTGCGATAGCGCAGTTTTGCGTCAAAAAGTATAAATATGGCCCTAAGTACAACGAAAAAGGACTGTGCCCCCTTTGTACTTTAAGTAGTAGGGAGTTGGACGTTTCATAGCTGAATTACAAAGATACATAGGAGCAAGTAAAAAGTATTACACAAGTGCTACTTTCCATACACATAAATGTGTTCATGAATCAGCCCCTCCATCCCTATCTCTCTAAAATCACTTCTTTAGCCTGGACAAGGAAATACAACTCCCAGCAACAGAAATGTTAAAGTGGGCTGAATCACAATAGTGTATGGTGTTGTGTTCTGTCCTTAGAGATTTAGGGCCTGATTTAAGAAAGTGCAGTGCCACTTTTCGTGCACCACCTAGCGCCTCCCTAATGCCACCATGCGTGCTTCATATCTAAGATACGGCTGACCATGGCTGTAGTTAGGGAACTAGCGTCAACATTTAGTGCTAGTTCCGAGCTGTGCAGGATTAGCGTAAAATTTTTTGACACTAATCCAGCAAAGCCCATTGAAGCCCTTTGTAAAAATAGTGTGCCTTTTTTTAACACCTGCTCTGAGCAGGCACTAAAGGTGCTGAAAAAAAATGACGCAAAGAAATCTCTG
Source organism: Pleurodeles waltl (assembly GCF_031143425.1). Taxonomy (NCBI): domain Eukaryota; kingdom Metazoa; phylum Chordata; class Amphibia; order Caudata; family Salamandridae; genus Pleurodeles; species Pleurodeles waltl. The sequence goes on along the minus strand of NC_090441.1, from coordinate 144,633,757 downwards.
AGATTTCTTTGTGCCATTTTTTTGGCCCCCCTAACGGGAGAATGCCCCCTTTGCATACATTATGCCTGGCGCAGGCATAATGTAGCGCAAAGGGTTACAAAGTGGCACAATGCATGCATTGTTTCACTTTGCAAAATTGGCACAGCGATTTTGGCCTTGTTGGGCCACATTAACATAAACCAATGACACTAATGTGGCGCAAGGAGGCGCTAGGGGCTCTTAAATCTGCCCCTTATTGCTTTTCTTCAAAGAAACAGAGGACTTTGGCCAAAATATTATCCTAAGAAGTATCCTCCCTTGTCAGACTATTCCTGCCGTTCTAGACTTTGCATATCCCTTGTTAATCTCACCCTAATGAGATGCTGGGCTTTTGATTCCTTCTGTGTTTGTACACAGTTATGGTCCTTTGTTCTAAGGGTGATAGAAGAATTCTGATTTTTTTCTCTTGCGTGGCTCGCAAACATTAAGATTGCGAGAGAAATCACTATGTTGGCGAGCACAAGTGAGATTTATGAACTCTGGCAGTCGCGGCAGGTCACTACCACCTGTGTTGGGAAAGCTGCCGCTCACATTTAAGAAGCTGCTGCTCGAGTAGAAAATCTATTAGAGCAGCAGAAAAAAGTTAGGGGCATATTTATACTTTTTGGTGCAAAACTGCAATTGCGCAATTTTTTCACCAAAAAGTTTAGCACTGGCTTGCGCCATTCCTGAGCACCAGCCGGGCGCCATATTTATGGAACGGCGCAAGTCGGTGCAAAGGGTTGACTAGCATAAAAAAAAATGACGTTAGCCGGGTGGGGCTGTTGGTATGGGAGAAGGGTTGTTTTGCACCAAAAATGACATTAGGCTGGTTAGAGTAAAAAAAGATTATCCTAACCAGCCTAGCGTCATTTTCTGATGCAAAACCATCCACACCACATGACTCCTGTCTTAGAAAAGACAGGAGTCATGCCCACCACCCTAATGGCCAGCACTCGGGGCCAGTGTCCCCTGGGCATGGCCATTGCACCCAGTGCCATGCAGGGGGCCCTAAGTTGGGCCCCTGATGGCACTTTAATTAAAAGAAAAATACTTACCTATACTTACCCTACTTACATGGGATGGGGTCCCCCATCCTCCGGTGTCCCTCTGGTGTGGGTAGGGGTGTTCCTGGGGCTTGAGGAGGGCACCTGTGGACCCATTCCATGGTGTTAAACCATGGAAATGGGTCCACAGGTCCCTTAATGCCTGGTCTGGCATGTCTAATGTCAAAATATAAATATGTAGTTAGTTTTGCGCTGAATTTGGGTAAAAAACAATGAGGCAAATTCGGCGCAAATGGGGTATAAATATGTCCCTTAGTGTCCTCTGGCACTCCACGTGATGCAGTTTGTGCCAATTTTACAGTGCTGGAGAAACTCCTTGTGCTGAAAATGAGTACGAACAGCGAGACTTACCCAATCTGTGCCACTCATGGAACTCTGCGTAGCGTGGCTATGGCCTCCTCAGTTCATCTTTTTAATGTGCTAGCATGTCTCTGTATCCTCTGCATCGGCTTTGCATCCTGTTCCTATGTGCAATGTTCTGCTACCCTTTGAGCTAGGTTTGTGTTCTATAAATAATCACAAATAAATAACTATTAAAAAATAAATAATTTAATTAAGTAGTAGAGGATTGAAAGGTTGTTAACATATATTTCGAGGAGATTATTAAAAATAGATATCTGGGCCCATGTTTTCCAAGTCTCCAACTTTCAATTGTTCTCAAGGTTTCATAACAGTCAGTCAAGTAGAGTAAGCCCACCTCCCACAAGCAGATTTGTTAAGGTTGGGCTGATCCACAAAGCATAACATGCTGTTACTTGCAAACGATTTAACTATACTAGAACACAATTATAACAAATAGCTTATAGAACTGAGGGGGACTAGTACACGATTAAATCTTTGAGGCGATATTTCTTGATGAGAAAATGTTCTCGGTTTTGTGACACCCAGGGCTCTTTGTACATGTTATTTAACGAGTGGATTGTAGTCTCTCCTGTCAACTTGTCCCAAGTTCAAAATGAAAAGATAAAATTATAGCAGCATTGCTCTCAGAATCAAACAGTTGCAAATGTGCTGTAGGAGGACAGGCGCCATTTCATTGCTCTGCTGCACAAAGCATGTCTATTTATAAAGTAAGTCCACAGGCAAATCAGGCACTTATGCCTGATTTGCAGCACTTATGAAAAAGTGTCAGTGGTATGATCAGTTCTGAGGGCTGTGGGATGTGGGACCGAGCGGAAACTGTTGTCCGCAACAAGTTGCTTTGACATACTCCATTATTCATCCTTGTAAAGCGATCTGGCAAACGCTATGTAAAATTGGCACATAAATAAATAAATGTTGCGTGATATTTCCCCATGCTGATGTGAGGGTCCTGGTCTCCTCTCTATTTTATGAGAACTTATCAAACCTCTACTCGCTAATTCAATTTTTTCTAATGTATTTTCCATTGAAATAAACCGAGTGCAGAGTTACTTTGAAAGAAAAACTTCTTTTATTGTCAAGCAGCTACGATGAAAAAAAAAAATCCTCAGCAACGGACCGTTAACACATTTCTATTTGTGTCACTAAATAAATATACTTTTATAGATTTACCCTGTACTTCTCACCCCTTAATCCAGAAGCACTTCCATCATAAAATGTTACTCTTTGCTCCTATGATACATAAAAACCTATCGCTACTGAGAAAGGGGCTTCTTCATGATTTGATTGGTCAGAACCTGTGTGCTTTCACTAAAAAGAGTGCTCAGAGCAGGCGTTAAAATTACTCATCCATTTTAATCAATGGTCCTCCCTGTGCTTTGCTGCACTAGCGTCAAAACTTTTGATTCTAGGACAGCAAAGCGCCACAATAGCATAAAAAATGTTAACATTATTGCCCTAACGACTGCCATGGTGCGCTGAATTGCAAATACTCTGCAACCATGGTGTCGTTAGGTGGGGCAGGGGCAACGTAATTAAGTGGTGCATCGGGACCGATGCGCCACTGTCTTGTAAATATGCGCCTAAGCCTTTTTTTCTGTTGCCATACTTCCAAAATGGTGTACAAGCACTGGTAATCATCTTCAAATTTGATAGGCCAATAGCCAGTGCCGTTTACACTCATATATATTTTATCTTTTTTCATATGCTTTTTAGCACAGCCTGCTTTTAGCTAGTTGTTTTTACATTTTAATTATATGCCTCTTTCTAAGAAGACAGAGCTCACGCTGCACATTTTATCAGCCATTGTACAATGTACTATCTGTGCCCTGTTCAAGGCTGTCATGTACAGTACCTGATATGTTAACCGGTACATCAAAATCTCAACTAGCTCAAATAAGGGCTACTCTCAACGTAGACGCTAGACTAGTAACCCAAATGAGTCACTACAATCATATCACTCCCTCCCTGTTCACACTAAAGAGGCTACCCATTGAAGCACTCTGCATCCTAAAGATAGCATGTGTCACACATGAAGAACTACACATGGAACACTCAGCTCACTCAGTACCTCGAAGACAACAACATCCTCGACCCCTCCCAGTCCGGCTTCAGATGCAACCACAGCACCGAAACCGCCCTCCTCGCCGCCACAGACAACATCAGAAGCCACCTCGACAATGGAGAAACATCAGCCCTCATCCTCCTAGACCTATCAGCCGCCTTTGACACCGTCCGTCACCACACCCTAAAATCCCGCCTCCACGCAGCAGGAATCCAGGACCAAGCCCTCGAATGGACCGCATCCTTCCTCGCTGGCAGAACCCAAAGAGTCCGCCTCCCCCCGTACCAATCCAAAGCCTTCAACATCATCTGAGGCGTATCCCAGGGCTCATCCCTCAGCCCGACGCTGTTAAACATCTACATGGCCCCCCTCGCACAAGTGGCCCGCCAGCACCACCTCAACATCATCTCCTACGCCGATGACACCCAACTCATCCTCTCCCTCACCAAGGACCCGCACACTGCCAAAACCAACCTCCACGAGGGGCTAAAAGCCATCGCCGACTGGATGAGAGACAGCTGGCTAAAACTGAACTCAGACAAAACAGAGGTCCTCATCCTTGGGCGCACCCCCTCCGCCTGGGACAACTCATATTGGCCGTCCACGCTGGGTCCCCCACCGACACCCACCAACAGCGCACGAAACCTCGGCTTCACCCTCGACTCCTCACTCTCCATGTCAAAGCAGGTCAGCGCCATCTCCTCCTCCTGCTACAACACACTAGGCATGCTTCGCTGAGTTTACAAATGAATCCCAACTGAAACAAGAAAAACATTAAACCGGGCCCTCGTCAGCAGCAGACTCGACTACGGCACCGCCCTCTACACCGGTATCTCATCCAATCTCCTCCAACGCCTCCAACGCATCCAAAACGCCTCCGCCCGACTCATCCTCAACATCCCTCGCCACTGCCACATCACCCCCCACCTAAGAGACCTTCACTGGCTCCCCGTCAACAAGAGGATCACCTTCAAGCTCCTCACCCATGCACACAAGGCACTCCACAACACCGGCCCATCATACATGAACAACAGACTCAGCTTCTACACCCCCACCCAGCATCTCCGCTCCGCTAACTTCGCCCTCGCCTCCATCCCCCGCATCCGATGCAAATCTTCCCACTGCAGATCATTCTCGTACCTCGGCGGCAAGACCTGGAACACCCTCCCGCCGGATCTACGACAGACCCAGGACCTTCTTTCCTTCAGAAAACTCCTCAAGACTTGGCTCTTCGAGCAGTAGCAGCACGCTCCCCCCCCCCCAGCGCCTTGAAACCCTCACGGGTATGTAGCGCACGTTACAAATTGATTGATTGCCCCTCACTGAGAAGCTCAAAATCTCCTCTTGGAAGCTCCTGGATTAAAAAAAAGACAGATCCTACTCTAGCTGCTTCACTGATAGCGCATCCAGCAAATGGAACTTGCTGCTGCGAGAGACATGCACAAACCTAACCTCAATAGCTTTCATGAAGAATGTAAAGTATCTACTTCTAGAAAGATACTTAGTGCCAGATTTACAAGGCCCTATCGCCACTGGAGCATCATTTTTTGTGATGCTCTGGTGGTGCAATGCCCTGAGCCGTATTTATAAGGTGGCATTAATTGTAAATATGGCCCCTTCACATTCAGCACTTTGCATGGGAGGGGCGTGCAATGGGTGTTACTGTGGGCGTGCTACAGCAACAGTCATTGCATTTTGACACTGCCTCAGATTTACAATATTTGGTAAACCTGATGCAGCGCCAAAATCTAACACCACCCCAGGGGTGGCATTACAGTGGTGCAACGAGGAGAAATGCTTTAATTTCTCCTGGTTTATTTGCTCCTTCTATGTGTGCTGCATTCTGCATTCTGCAGCACACATAGAAAGAGCAAATCGCCATTGAGTATTGTTTTTGAGCAAGGAGTTATCCCTTCCTGCACGAAAACAATCTCCCCCTCAACGCAGCCTTCCATGGCACAAGGGTGGCTGCGTTGGTGCTCGGCAGCAAATTTAGTGTCGGCACAGGGGTGCGCCATATTCTATTAAATACAGCGCATCCCATTTTGACAGAGCGCAGTGCTGCCAAATTTGGTGCAGTGCCGCGCTCCATCATTTTCTAGTAAATCTGGGCCATAATGCAATGAAAGTTCAATAACTGACTGTAGCAATACAGACATTGGGAAATGTTATGTTCAATGGCTTAGATCTAATGTATTTATTAATAAACGTTATGACAAAGTCAGTGGGCCCTCTTGTCTATTTTAAATAGTATATGTATAAGGGCATGGTCCTTTAAAGGTGTATTGCTGTTACCTTGTGTTAATAAGCATAGACAGTTTTTTTTTAGATGGATGTTAGACCTGACATGCCTTAGGGTGGTCGCCCCTAACGTTTTGCCTGCCTCCCTCCACTTTTTGGACTCTGTTTTTGCTGGCTTTTAGACTCTGCGCACTTTACCACTGCTAACCAGTGCTAAAGTGCATATGCTCTCTCCCTTTAAACATGGTAACTTTGGATCATACCCAATTGGACTATTTAATCTACTTGTAAGTCCCTGGGAATGTGCACTGTATGTGCCTAGGGCCTGTAGATTAAATGCTAGGAGTGGGCCTGCAGCACTGGTTGTGCCACCCACTCAAGTAGCCCCTTTACCTTGTCCCAGGCCTGCCATTGCATGGCCTGTGTGTGCAGTTTCACTGCCAATTCGACTTGGCATTTAAAAGTACTTTCCAAGCCTAAAACTCCCCTTTTTCTACACATAAGTCACCTCTAATGTGTGCCCTAGGTAACCCCTAGAGCACGGTGCTGTGCGGGTAAAAGACAGGACATGTACCTGTGTAGTTTACATGTCCTGGTAGTGTAAAAACTCCTAAATTCGTTTTTACACTACTGTGAGGCCTGCCCCCTTCATAGGCTAACATTGGGGCTGCCCTCATACATTATTGAAATGGTAGCTGCTGATCTGAAAGGTGCAGGAAGGTAATATTTAGTATGGCCAGAATGGTAATACAAAATCCTGCTGACTGGTGAAGTTGGATTTAATATTACTATTCTAGAAATGCCACTTTTAGAAATTGAGCATTTCTTTGCACTTAAATCTTTCTGTGCCTTACAATCCACGTCTGGCTGGGTTTAGTTGACAGCTCCTTGTGCATTCACACCACAAACACAGGGTACTCAGCCTCACTTGCATACATCTGCATTTTGAATGGTCTTCCTGGGCTGGGAGGGTGGAGTGCCTGCTCTGACACAAAGGACTGCCACACCCCCTACTGGGACCCTGGCAGACAGGATTGAACTGAAAGGGGACCTGGTGCACTTCTAAGCCACTCTTTGAAGTCTCCCCCACTTCAAAGGCACATTTGGGTATAAAACAGGGCCTCTGCCCTACCACATCAGACACTTGCTGGAGAAGAAACCTGAACCAGAACCTGCATCCTGCCAAGAAGAATTGCCTGGTTGCTCAAAGGGCTCACCTGACTGCTTTCTACAAAGGACTGCTGCCTTGCTGTTGGCCTGCTGCCTTGCTGAACTCTTGTCTTGCTGCAGAAGTGCTCTTCAAGGGCTTGGATAGAGCTTGCCCCCTGTTCCCTGAAGTCTCAGGACCAAAAAGACTTCTCCTTTTCAACTGGACTCCTTGTGCGGCAAAAAATTTGACGCACAGCTTGCTCCGCGGTGAAAAATTCACTGCACGCCGATCCGGAAAGACGCCGCTCGACCCCGCAAGGAAAAGATTGACGCAACGCCTGCGGTGTTACCGGAACTCCGACGCACGGCCCGCCTGGACAGCACCGCCCGACTTCCAGAGAGGAAATCGACTCCACGCCTGCCGTGAGGGAGAAGTTTCCACGCACAGCCCACCGGGACGACGCACAGCCGGATAACAAGCCCAGGATTCCACGCACAGACCCAGGGATATCTGGTAATCCCGCGACCCACAGAAGGAGACTGTCCGTGCGCCGGAAAACGACGCACGACTTCCCCGCGTGAAAAATAACAACGCGAGTCCGTGTGTGAAGGGGCGAAACCGACGCACACACCATTTTTCCACGCATCTCCTCCTCTGCGGCCCTCTGCGGAGATTTTCCACTCCAAACCAGGTACTTTGTGCTTGAAAGAGACTTTGGCCCGCCAGAGTTCCCCCCTCCGAAATACCGCTCCGCGGTCGAAAGACCGCGGAGGGTATTCTAAGTTTTTCCCTGGGCTGGCGGGCGGTCGCCAAAAGACCGCCCGCCAGCCCAGGGAAAAACTCCCTTCCCACGAGGATGCCGGCTCGTAATCGAGTCGGCGGAGTGGGAAGGTGCGACGGGTGCTGTTGCACCCGTCGCGTATTTCACTGTCTGCCAAGCAGACAGTGAAATACTTGTAGGGGCCCTCTTACGGGGGCCCCTGCAGTGCCCATGCCAGTGGCCATGCCAGGGGCCCCGCGACCCCCAGAACAGAATGACCCCCTTTGTTTGCTTTTTAAAGACTTAAGACACTTTATATCACTTTTCAGTGATATCTCTACAATTTCATATTGCATCTTTTATCGTTTTGACCTGCCAATACCCAGATAAATATTCTATATTTTTCTAAACACTGTGTGGTGTATTTTTGTGGTGCTATATTGTGTTATTGTATGATTTATTGCACAAATACTTTACACATTGCCTTCTAAGTTAAGCCTGACTGCTCAGTGCCAAACTACCAGAGGGTGGGCACTGGATAATTTGGATTGTGTGTGACTTACCCTGACTAGAGTGAGGGTCCTTGCTTGCACAGGGGGTAACCTGACTGCCAACCAAAGACCCCATTTCTAACAATGGACATATACAGATTACCTTAGTGTTTAAGGGTTTTCGGTTTTTTAATTCCCTCTGATAAATCCTGGTGATTTGCACTGGGGAAATCCTTGCTAGATTCTCTTAGGAAGAGTTGTTATTTCTTTTGCCAACTACAATTTAATCACTGTTATGTCTAATGGCTGCCTTGTGGGAAACCTATGTTCAATACTGGGAATACAATGATGAAGTCTACGGGATGAAATAACATAGTGAAAGGAGTATGATCGGTTTCCATGACAACCCTGAGGAGTCAGAGTGTCAGATTTAGGTTGCCACAAATCACCTCCTCCTAGCCAGGGTTGGGTGAGGCACTGCAGGCTAGCCAGGAGTTAGGCCGACAGCCTCCAAGTGGTGTGTAGTTGACTCAGTTTCCCACACACTATGGTACTGCCGCCCTAAGCATGCGGTCCTGTTACCATAACAGGAACCACATTACAAGCCCTTGGTTAAGACAAGAGGCCATATTGGTTCACAGGGAAAAGTTATAGCAGATGCCGTAGGTCTAATATATGAATTATGTCTAGTTACAGCAAAGGCAGTAGGCCTGACCTAGTTGTTGTGTAGAGCATATATTATTAAGCTAAAAGGCTTTATGGTTGATTGTTATCTATGGGTGAGCCACAGATCAATCAATCAATCAAAGAAATTTGTAGAGCGCGCTACTCACCCGTGAGGGTCTCAAGGCGCTGGGGGGGGGGGGTTGTGGGGCAGAGGGGGGGCGGTCCGGGGAAGGTCAAGGCTTGAGGTTCCTTCTGAAGACTAGTAGGTCGGTGGGGAGGGAGTTTCAGGTTTTGGGGGCGAGGTAGGAGAAAGACCTGCCTCATGTGGTGGTGTGCAGGATGCAGGGGACTGTGGCTAGGGCTAGGTCGGCTGATCGGAGGTTGCGTGTGGGAGTGTGGAAGTTTACTCTTTCATTGAGGTAGGTTGGGCCGGTGTTGTGGATGGATTTGTGTGCGTGGATGAGGATCTTGAATGTGATTCTCTTGTCTATGGGGAGCCAGTGTAGGGATTTGAGGTGTGGTGAGATTCGTTCGTGTCGGGGGAGGCCGATTACGAGGTGTGCGGCTGTGTTCTGGATTCTTTGGAGTTTGCGTTTGAGTTTGAGTGTGGTGCCGGCGTAGAGGGCGTTGCCGTAGTCCAGTCTGCTGCTGATGAGTGCATGGGTGACTGTCTTCCTGGTCTCTGGGGGGATCCATTTGAAGGATTTTTTTAGAGTGCGGAGTGTGTGGAAGCAGGAGGAGGTTAGAGCATTGATTTGCTGTGTCATGGAGAGGGCGGGGTCGAGGATGATGCTGAGGTTGCGTGCGTGGGTGCGGGGACTAGGGCGGTGGGCCACCAGGAGGCGTCCCATGTGGTTTTGTTGGGACCGAAGATGTCTAGGAGTTTGGCGTGTAAGTTGGTTTTGGTGGTGGTGGGGTTGCGGGTGAGGGAGAGGATGAGTTGGGTGTCATCTGCATATGAGAGGATGGTGATTCCGTGTGCTCGGAGAATGTTGGCTAGGGGGATCATGTAGATGTTGAAGAGTGTGGGGCTGAGAGAGGACCCTTGGGGGATTCCGCAGGTGATCTTGGTAGTGTTGGAGTGGAAGGGCGGGAGGAGGACTCTCTGGGTTCGGTCGGTGAGGAAGGAGGAGAGCCAGTCTAATGCTTTGTGGCGGATTCCTATGTTGTGGAGGCGTGTGCGGAGTGTGTGGTGCAGACGATGTCAAAAGCTGCGGAGAGGTCTAGGAGGATGAGTGCGACGGTCTCGCCTTTGTCGACTTTGGTCCTGATGTCGTCAGTGCATGCGATGAGGGCGGTTTCTGTGCTGTGGTTCTTGCGGAACCCAGATTGTGAGGGGTCAAGGGTGTTGGTTGCTTCGAGGAAGTGGGATAGGCGAGTGTTGACTAATTTCTGTGCAACCTTGGCGGGGAACGGGAGGTGGGAGATGGGGCGGTAGTTGGAGAGGATCTCCGGGTCGGCTTGTGTTTTTTTTAGGAGAGCGGTAATTTCTGCGTGCTTCCAAGGGTCTGGGTAGGTGGCTGAGTCAAAAGAGGAATTGATTATGTTGTAGAGTATGGGGGCGATGGTAGGGCTAGCTTTGGTAGATGGTAACTACAAATACATACAGATTTTTCTGCTATAAGCACCAAAATCCTTATGTTGTTTCCATGTTGAGAAAATACTTTAAATAGTGCTATTTATCCTACTTCTACTGTTACATTACTGTGTCAGATTTTATCGGGTGTGATATCAACTACTCTTCCAGGGCACCAGTAATCAGACCCATAATCTTCTCCATTTGCGCAAGACCACATTGTTCTGATACTAGTCTATAATCTTTACAGTAGGTATGTCATTTCTAAAGATGTCACTATTACTTATTAAGGATAGCCAGTTAGCCAGCCTCTGATGGATAACTCTGTTTTTACTAGGTTTCATACTCACGATATTCAGATCACCAGATTTGACAGCAGTAAGAATAGTTGAATTCTATGAGTCATCTGGTTGGTGAACTGTAGGTGCACTAAGGAATTTTTGTGTAAATGCTAGGGTTTGCACTGCAGCGTGTGTGTGCGTTTGGGCATTGGCTGTGCAGACAATTGCACACAGTCTTTGTTTTAAGGTAATATTGTTCTAAATGGTTCAGTTTTGTTGTTAATCTGCTAAGGCTGTTTTTTCTTGATGTTCATGATAACAGCCCAACAGCACATGGTGTTTGCTGTTTATCCATGGCATATAGCAGTTCATGAAAGCTTTACACAAAATACCATGACATTTGTCTGACCTGCATTAGGCACATGTTCAGTAGAGCTGTTGTACCACCTGATGTGCTGTGATGAAGTCCCTTGGTGGTGCAGCACTGCAGAGTCTCACACTATCTTTGAGAAAAATATTACATCTGACTACTGTTAGAAGTATGTGAGGACAGCCCCTTGTATAATACACTGGGGGCCTCATTTACAAGAGCCCTACACCACCGAAATGTCACTTTTTATGATGTCCCGGTGGTGTAGGCCTCTCAATCATTTCTATGAGGCAAGACAAAGCCACCATGCATGGCTTTCCGTGGTCTCATAGATATGGAGTAAGGCAAAGCATTGTATTACCTTACTCTACATTAGGGAGGCATTTCATGGGCGTTATCGTGGGGTTTCCCATGTGGCACCTATGAGTTGTGACACATTCCAAGATGTTCAAGGATCTGTAAACCTGGGGAGGCATCAAAACTGTGTTCCTCCCTAGGGAGGCGTAAGGAATAAATAACTTTATTCCTCCTCGTTTTTTCCTCTTTCTTTGTGTGCTGCATTCTGAGGAAAAAGCCTCCATTGATTGTTTTTGTGCATGAAGGTGTCCCTTGCTGCTCAAAAACAATCGGGCCAAAAACACAGGCACCCTTGCACCACGGTGCAAGGTTGCTGCATTGGTGCCAGGCACCAATTTGTGCACCAGCACAGGGAGAAAGAACAGAAATGCACCATACTTCATTGATACTGCACATTCCTCCACTTTTCTTTTGATGCAGGGCAGCACAGCAAAGTGCGCTGCTCTGCGACAAAATCTGGTAAATGAGGCCCTCATTTTAATATGGTGCAATAGATTTACTAACACTTTCTGGTAAGAGTCACAAAAGTGCCACAAGCTTGTACAAAGTATAGAATTAGGATTTACATAGTGGTGTGCTAGAAAGTGACCTTAAAGTTAAATTAGCTTCTATTGGTGCAGTCGGTTGAGTAGCACCCATGCCTAAGGGGCCCACTGAGCCCTGATTATTGCTTTTTTTCACAGTTCAAACAGTAGCACAGGGGCCTTGTTAGAAATGGGATCTCTAGTTGGCAGTGGTTTGCACCCTGTTCAAGTAGAGACTCTCAATCTAGTCAGGGCAAAGGAGTCATACAACTAAGATAACCCCTGCTCACCCCCTTGGTAGCTTGGCAAGAGCATTCTGGCTTAGCTACGGGGGCAATGTGCAAAGTGCTTGTACACACACACAGACACACACACAGTAAAACTGTGAAAACACCACAAAAGTACTCTACAGTTCAGAAAAATAACCAATATTTACCTTAGTAAAACAAGGCCAAAATCCAAAATACACAAGTAAAGATACAACTTTCCAAAGTCTAAATCTTACTAAAGCACTTAGAAACACAATAGCTCCAACTGGGGCTTTCACAGAATCTTTACAGTCTCTTTCTGAATAGTCTCACACCCCTTGCGAGAGAGTATGGGACAGCCACAAAGTCGCACAGACCCCCATGTACAGTACCTTAGAAAAGGATGAGGAAACAAAGATGTTGCACGGAGTCGGGAGGTGAGGCGTTTGTGGAGCCGGTGCGGTGTTAGTTCCTTGCTGCTACCGGGGAGGTGAGGCATGGGTTTCTTACTGCTAGGCAGGGGAGGAGAGTCAGTGATTCCTTACAGTTGCAGGTGAGGTGATGTGGTGGTGAGGCATCGGTTCCTTATAACAAGGCTGGGTCTATGAACCTAGTGGGTCAAGATTTGTAGCGTCCCCTTTGCAATGTCGTGAGCACACACCGGGGGCACATTTTGGGTAGGGGAGTTGGGTGTCTCGGACGTCGGTGACACCTCACTCAGGACTCACACTGTAGCAGGACTTTGGAAGCACTTGGGCAGCATTGGGTCTGTGTTCAGGTCGCAGTTGTTATCCTCAGCAGGGACCACATCTCCGGTGCAGGCAGTGGCATGGAGTCGGAGAGAGGCACCGTTTATAAAAGTCGCTCTGGAGTCGATGTGCTTAGTTTCCTTTTGGTTGCACCAGAGTTCACGTCCAAAGGCCCAGGAACTGGATTTGTCTCCACTTGGCAAGTCAGAACTCTCAGAAAGTAAGCTCAGGCACTGGCAGGGAAAGTCTTTGATGGTTCTGAGACCTCTTAACAGGAGGAAAGCTCAGTTGAAGTCATTGGAGAACCTTGGAAAGCAGGATCTAGAAAGCAAATTCCAGTCCTTCCACTCCTAGGACACAAGCAGCAAGCAGGAGGCTAGCACAACAAAGCAACAGATAGAGTGGCAGTTCCTCCAACAGCATCCAGTTCTTCCTGGCAGAATGTCCTCAGTCCAGAAGTGTTCTAACTCTGTGGTGTCAGAGGTCCAGTACCTACACCCATTTCTGCTTCGAAACAGGCCAATTTCAAAAAGAAGCCTTTGTAGTATACAAGAACCTGACTTTCCCTGCACTAGCCCTAGATGCACTACTAGGATTTGGAGACTACTTTGTGTGAGGACAGACAGAGTCCTATTCAGGTGCAAGTGTCAGCTCCTCTCACCACTCTAGCTCAGGAAGACTCATCAGCCTGGTGATGGGCCATCAGGAAAAGCAGCGCACACCTCTGCTCCCTCTGTGTGAATGTCTAAAGTGAATACACAAACAGGACATCCTGACCCACACGTGTATTCCGCAGACAGGCAGAGGCACAGAATGGTTAAGCAAGAAAATGTCCACTTTCTAAAAGTGGCATTTTCAAACTAACAATTCCAAAACCAACTTCACAGAACAATGTATTTTAAATTGAGACCCAAAACTCCATATCTCTATCAGCTCACAATGGAAAATTACACTGAAAAGATATTTCAAGCCAATCCCCATGTTACCGTATGGGAGAGAGACAAATTTAGCAGTGTTTCACTATCAGGAGATGTAAAACACACCAGTACATGCCCTATATTTTAAATACACTTCACCCTGCCCATCATGCTTCCTTAGGCCTACCTTAGGGGTGATTTACATGTAAAAAAGGAAAGGTTTGAGCCTGACAAGTGGGTGCACTTGCCGGGTCCACATGCCAGTGAAAAATTGCACACACAAGCACTGCAATGGCAGGCCTGAGACATGTTTGCAGGGCTACTCATGTGGGTGACACAGTCGGTGCTGGAAGCCTACTAGTAGCATTTGATTACAGGCCCTGGGCACACATGGTGCACTATAGTAGGGAATTACTAGTAAACCAAATGTGCCAATAATGGATAAACTAATCACCAACACATTTGAGACACAGAGCATATGCACTTTTGCACTGGATAGCAGTGGTAAAGTGCCCAGAATCCTACAGCCAACCATAACAAGTCACAAAAAATAAAAGGAAGAAGGCAAAAAGGGCCAGGTCCAATAGGCCTCATTTCCTTCCTTGCACTAGGGCCCATGGCACACTGGTTACACCATCAGTTACTTTGCGTCAAGGGGCTTCATGGGTGGTACATGGGCGAACCAGCCACGGTTTTTAAAGCCGACTTCTATCAATTAACACCTCTTTGAATCCAGCACTAACATGGAGAAACTATTATATATCTACAAACCTTACAAACAAAGCATGTGTGATGCACTGTACAGAATACAAATAGTGCTTGAGCTAACACTGTACCCAGATCTGAGTTGGGTCAGCTTGCTTGACTTTTTTTTTTACAATTCTTTATTATTTATCTTCATTAATTCAAGACACCTCACAGGAAAATAATGCCATTTATAGAAACCAAATGTCCATCTAAGTATAGTGTCGGCTGTAGCAATAACGTATATCTAGAATATGACAAAGAGCAAAGCAGAAATTGGAAAAGATGGGACATAGAAAAAGGAAAGTGATGGAAAGGCTCCATTCACAATGACACAGTAGCAATACACTGAATTGGTCTAGTGACAGATCAGATCTCCTAGCATAAGGTTTGTTCTGTACCAAGATTAGCATACTACGTTCAAAGGGGAAACTGTACTTTGAAGGCCTTATGGAGTTATAGAATAGAAATATGGGAGAGTAGGAGGAAACGTTGATTGAAAGCAACATATGTCAGCTTCAAAACGAGATATGTAAACTGTAGGACAGTGGTTCCCAACTGTGGTCCGGGGAGCCCTGGGGGTCCACAAACCCTCCTCAGAGGGTCCATGACAGCTTAGAAAATTAACTAATTTTAACAGAATAATAAAATGTATATAACTAAAGTGGCTAAATGTGCAAATTAACATTTTAAAACATACTGCAAACTTCGGGAATTTGGAATTGAAGGGTAAAAATTACATTAGTATCCTCAGATTGAGTCGTGGTAGTAGTGCAGGTGTATCAAACAGAATATAATATGTACCATGTATTGCTTCAATTGAATTTAGAAAAGCTCCAACCTGAATTTTAAAATTAAACAGTTTATTTTTTTCATTTTATTTGTTTGCAAACTAATTAAAATTAAAATGTGTTATTTGTGTATGTGTTTCATCAAATGCTTGTTTCTGTATTTTTGTATATTGCATAGCAGTTCAAATCATCAGCAATGTTTATGCCTGGGTCCCCAGCTTCCAGTAATGACTTAGCTTGAGGTCCCCGGATTCCGGTAATGATAAAGTTTGGGTCCACGGAAGTCAAATGTTTGAGAACCACTGCCCTAGGAGAATTCTGGATCTGATGTCTTCATCTTGTAGGGATCTCTTGTAGGCAATAGTTAAATATAGTTAGGGAAAATTAAATAGCAGTTGCCGCACTAATTTTAATTCAAAGTGGCACTGATAAAATAAAAAAAAACATATGAAAAGATTTTAGGAGTATGAATACCACTACATCTAATATACCTCCATTGTTTCAGCGTTCTATCAAAGTGCACTTGGTCAACGGTCTTAGTCAGGTCTTGGGCTTCCTCACACTTTTCCTACTCTAAATTATGTGCATTTCTAGTAGATGTAAATAAGAGTAAAAACTTGCAGGAAATTAAA
This sequence comes from Pleurodeles waltl, assembly GCF_031143425.1. Lineage (NCBI taxonomy): Eukaryota > Metazoa > Chordata > Amphibia > Caudata > Salamandridae > Pleurodeles > Pleurodeles waltl. Next base: position 144,617,750 of record NC_090441.1, on the reverse strand, counting down.
TAGAGGTATACTCAAAGTCAAACTTTCCACGAAATCCATAGCTGCTTGGTGGAGCAGATACTAGCCTCATAGAAGGAGAGAGAATCTACCTTGTGTAGTAACAAATTTCGAGGTAGTTTGGACCGGTTTTGACTCAGAGCTGTCATTTTTCATTAATAAAGTGATTAGGAGACACACAAAAGGTTTAAGGCATATTAGATGTGTCTGGGGCCTCCAGAAAAAGGCACAAGGTATGTTAATAAAAGGCCAACTGGTCAATGACTTTGAAGATTAATGTTGCATATTGAACCCTTTTTGGTCACCCACAGTTTTTCACTATAGTACTTAGACATCAATGTCCAGTGCCCAGTGTATGTACTCAGATTCCAAAAACAAAGTCACAATTAGCTTAAAACCTTTTTGAATTATTTCATTTTTTGTGGAAAGGCCGTTATATTTTGTGCAAAACTACACCTATGGGAGATAAAATTAACTTGAGGACTGAAGCACTATATTGTGACATCCACTTCACTGAGGCTTGGTCCCCAGTAACCTGCAAGTGCTCATGGTTTAAGATCGATGTGTAGAATTAACTCTTTTACAAACCAAAAACCTGCTTCCAACCACTGAATAAATGCCCTCTAAAATGAGCTTATTCCCAATAAGGTGCGGTGGATAATGCCTAGAAGTGGTACGTGTCTAATTTAATGTCTGCATGTACCTACAGTGAATATATCCCCAAAAATATTTTCAGTGCATTGTTTTTAGATGATCTCATAGAAAGCACTTGTAAAGCAACTTAAATCAGTGTTTCCCAATCTGTGGGTTGCGATCCATTGTATTGTAAGTCCAAGCAGTAAATAAAGATGCCTTTAAAATCTGGGGCTTATTTAAATGCGGCATGTGCCGCCGGTGCATCACTTTTTGTGATGCACTGGCAACGCAGGCTGCTGATCCATATCTACAAGGTCATGCTAAGCCACTTTGTCTGGCTTTACATGGCTTTGTAGATATGGAGTAAGGCAAGGCAGCGCAAGTTAATGTGCTTCCTTACTTTACATCAGGGAGGCATTCAATGGGTGTTGCAGTGGGTGTTCCAACGCAACACCCATGGATTTTGACGCATTCCCAGATTTATAAAGTTTACCTCTCCAAGGGTGATGTAAGGGTGATGGAAATGGGAGAAATTATTTTCCCTGTTTTCTTTTCCTCTTTCTGTGTGTGCTGCATATCGGTGTCCCTTCAAGCACAAAACAATCATCCTGCAATGCAGTCACCCTTGCAAGGGTGCCTGCATTGGAGCATGGCAGAAATTTGTGTGCCAGAGCAAGGGCAGGAATGCGCCTTATCTTATAGATACTGCAAATTCGTGTCCTTTTCTTTTGACGCAGGGTAGCAAGAAGGCTTGTGGTGCCACCCTGCTTCAAAAGCTTGTAAATAAGGCCTTCTGTATTTAGCTTTTCACATTGCTTCAAAGACATACTTCAAGTGTCAGGCCAAATTGGGTTGTTGTTTGAGAAGGGTTGAGAGGGGTGTGAGCCTTTCCCAAGCAACAGCCACAATCATTGTCCGGGTGGACCACAAACAGTCACTAAATTAATCTTCTGGTAGCTTGGCACAAAAGCAGCCAGGCTTAACTTAGAGTTAATGTGTAAAATATTTATGTTGAAAGTGAACAACAATAATCTAGTGGGACTTATTTAAGTTAAAGCTGTTATCGGAAAAGGTGAAATAGCCTTACATACTCATTGAATAATTCTAAGACATTAGGAAACAATTAGTACTGTGGAGTTGTAGGAGCACAATTGCCAAAAACAATTGAAAAAGAAAAGGAGAAAGGGCAAGTAAGGTATATGTTTATATAAAGAATGTGCAAATATTCAATAAAACATATAAATCAGTTCCATTGAACATATAATGTGTGAAGGCGTGAATTAAATGGTGCGGACGACGCAGGGCTCACATAACTATATAAACAAATATATAAACAGAAAACACACATAGACTAAACAATGCCGCAGTACCAATCCAATGGTCATAAGTCCGTTGGGTAGTCTGAATATCAAGACTATACCCTGAATGTAGTAATTATCTCAAACCATAAGGGAAAGTTTTGCAAATGTTTCGATCCCTGAAAGATTAGAAGGTTCTCCTCAGCATGTCATTATCCACCTCTCACATGCAGTGATCAATCTGTCAATAAATGAGACCATGGAATCAGATGTCTTGCAAAAGTAATGTCAGTTTGCAGGTCCAATATTACCAAAGTCACACTGTTCACCAAGTATATAAATATTATGTGCAACCCTCTAACAGGTCTAACAGGTCGCCAAACCAAAGTGAGCAAACGGTGTGGAAACACCGTACGATTCATCCTGAGCGCGTATTCCAAACACCTTACTTTCGGTAGATGCACTGAGGATGAATCGCACAGTGCGACTAACACCGTGTGATTCACCGTCAGAGCGTCTTCCAAACTCTTACGTTCTGAATACGCATTAAGGGTGAATGGCATAGTGGGAGTGTACATACCAGGACCTCACTTTGGTTTGGAGACCCATTAGTGTGTACTTCAGACCAGAAGGGTCTTTGATTTGAGGCAGTATTTTTGAAGTTTAAGTACAGCTGTGGACAGCTAAGCTCCCCTATCGTGTCTTGGATGGCCTATCCTGCCAACATCCAAACCCTTTAGTGTGTGGCTGTCTGAGAGGAAAACACAAAAGCCAACTGTCCTCTACACCTAGTCACGTGACCCAGGAAACAGGCTGCAGGCACCAACTTTCAAAGTGGCATTTTCAGAATTGTGATTGAAATCAGACTTTACCATTAAAGAGAGTTTTACATCACAATTCATTTGAGTGAAAACATGATATTTCCACCTATTCGCAATCACAGGTTATCACTTAGTAAATGGAATAAGGCAACCTAATGCCATTCTATGGAGAGGTAGGCATCACAGTAGTGAAAAATGAGTTTGTAAGTTTTTCACTACCAGGATATGTAAAACTTAGAAATACAAGCCCAGTTTTTTTTTTAAATACAATGCACCCTGCCCTATGGGGCTGTTTAGGGCCTATCGTAGAGATTCTGTATATGATTTCAAAAGGGTGTTTTAGGCTTAGCATAGGGCTTGGTTTGCCAAGTCAATTGGAAGTTGAACATTTCAAATAGACTTTATTGGCAGTCCTGGGACATTTTTTGAGGGGCTATTTAAGTGTGTGGAACAATAAGTGTGGCAGGCCCACTATTTGCATTTAATCTACATGCCCTGGGTGCCTGCAGTACTATGTTACTATAGACATATAAGTATATAAAATGTGCCAATTGGATAGAAGCCATTTTACCATGTTTAAAGGAGAGAGAACACGCACTAACAATGGTTAGCAGAATAATGCTCCAACTTTCTGACTTATACAATTAGGAGGCAAACCACCAGTGCAAGGAAGCAACATGCCAATTGTGAGAGAATGTTTGAGAGTCTTGGTTCCTTTGGCGTGGTAGGGCCACTCAACTTATCTTTCTCTCTTCTTCCTCTCATAGTATTCTATCCTCAAACTTTCCCAAATTCATTGGAAACAGAAAAAAAACAGTACCTGCAGATCAAAACCATTACAAAGGTTAAAGAAGGTCAGAGAGAAATTAATTCCGAATTTGCGGACTGCTAGCTCTAAACGGACATTAAGGCCAATGACATAGGCGACCTGCCTCTTTTCACAAGGTAGGAGCCAGAGTTTGGTTGTCCTCTGTCAATCTACCCCACTCTATTTGGATGTTTAAGTTATTCGGATCTTTTAAAATTTCTAAGATTATGAATCCTATCACTGTATGACTCACGGTTCTCCTTTCCTGGAGAGTTCATCCTTCCCTTCATGTTTCTCACTTAAAACCTTATCTCCGATGTAGAGGCCAGTTCCTATAGTTGTTGATGGATAACCTGAACATGACGTTTAGGAGATCTGTGATTCTTCATACTTTAATCTTTAATAACTTGTTGATTGGAAGGAGTACAATCATTGTGATCATTCCTGGGAACCAGCAAATTAGGTTATTGCTTCTCTTTCAATTAAACAATTTTATGATGAATTCTTAACCTAGGAGCTACCAGGAGGAGTGTGAGGATGTTTACCTTAGATCTTCCCCATGCCCAGCGAGGCTCCTGCGGTGGCATGTCTCTTCTGTGGGCTCCCACCTGCATCTCAGTTTTCTCTGGCCACAGTGTGCCACGTTGTCCCTGACTGACATTTTGTCTTCCTGCAATGTGCACTGGGCTCATTCAGACTGTGAGGGGTATTCTGGGGCGAGCTCCCCTGCATGCCAGCATTTTGGGAAATGCCACATGCAGAAGCAATAATACTCCCACGAAAAGCACACCTTCAATGGCTCAGGCAAAAATACACACACATTAACAGGCAAGCAGTACAAATAAAGAGACCAATGCTAACAGATTCCTTAGATGGGTGGGTATACAATCATAAACTTTATACCGACAATCACATGTGTACACATTGATGAGTAGGTAAAGTACGAGGGTGTGAGGAGATTATCATGTGGTACATGAGTCGGTACATGGTCCTCCTGAGGAAATTCGATTTTTAATACGATCGTATCGACCCGCCATTTTGTGGCCCGCCGCCATTTTATGTTGCCTTCACTCAGGCAGCACAGCGAACGAAGTCCATTCTGCCTTTTCTGCTTATTCTGCAACATGGTGTTCAAAACAGTCTTCTGCCTCTATCTTTACAAGACTGGTATTAAGGTCTGACCGAGTACACTAATCCCTGTCTGGTTTTCTAATCCTTGTTTCAACTATCTGTAGGCTCACACTATTCTCCGCCGATCTTATCTTATCGTCTGGCCTTCGCTGTCCTTTGCTAGTATTCTCTCATTTCACAACTGTCTTCCAAACGCACACAAACTTATCGCACCACATGCAAACTTCGTTGTGGATCGGTTAATGAATTAAGTTCAAGGGAGGGGTGACAAACACAGCTGGAGGGGAGGCAACCTTAAGTCACTTGATACTTTGTTCTGTCTTGTTTTCCGACATTTCTATTGACTCTGTTCTATCTTTACATCATTCTTACTGGCTCCTTTCTATGTGTTCTGGGAGTGTATGTAGTTAATAAATGTTTTTATACGGTATATAAGATTGTGCGCCACAAAGTAAAGTGGCAGTCTCCTGAGAACATACCTTGTGTACTTCTTGGACAACTGTACTAGCTGCAGCTAATAAAATCCGATCTTTTACGCCTGACAGAGTGTCCCGTGTCTCTGTTAGTTGAGGCAGGTGAATCCAAGGAGATTTCAGGCGTACCCTGCGCCGCCAGGCCCATAAGGTTCTGGTTCTTCAACTGGCGCCCAACGTGGGGCGGCTTCAGCGGTACCGGTTCTGCCTGAAGGTCGTGAGGAACCCCGCAAGAAAATTCTGGAGGAATCGCGAGCCACGTCAAGCGACCCCTGTATGTCGAAGTGGTCCGAAGGTCTTTTTCAGCGCGGTTACTCCTTCCTGACGGCTACTGACGACTGCTGCCCTGACTGCCGCCCTGCCTTGGCCCTTTCTTTGATGATGTATGGTAAAGCGAGACGATAGACGGGCCTCTGTTGGTGTAAGAAGACATCCTTAGTTAAGTATTTGGTGGGTCGCGCCCACAAATTTTGGTCTTTGTTTTGTCCTTAGGTCCTTAGATTTGGCCATTGCAGTGGCCAAAGCCGAGGGGTAAGTGCATTTGTGCTGTGTAAACTGAAAGTTTTACCCCCTTGATGTTTGTGAACAGCCAGTAAAAATCGTGAGATGTCTGGTCTGACTAAGTTTGGAAAACTTTGTTGCTTTGGTTGTAATAGGGACTCCCAGCTTGAGGACTCCTGTCCGATTCCTTCGGTTGGAACTCCCACATATGAGCTCTATTCTAAACATGGTATTGGTCCTATTGCCTTTAATAAGACATGGACCCGATATACAAAGAAAGATGGTGTTTTAAAATGGCCAGAAAATGGTAGTTTTGAAACTGATGTGCTAGATAATTTAGAAGCAACGTTATTTAAAAGAAAAGCCCGGCCGGCAATGTTTGACTCTTTTCGCCTTTGGCGTAAGGAAGCCAAACAGAGAGAAATTAAACAAGCGAAACGAGATAGGAAAACACAGGGAATGACGATTATACAGGCTGCTCAGCAATTCAAAGATGATGAAATAGATAATGCAATGGAAATTTCAGACAGACAGCATCGAATGGCAATAGATAAATGCTATCCGACGTTGCCTATCTCTTCCCTTGATAAAAGAAAAGATTTTGAGGAAGATTCCTTAATGTCCCACTTATTGAAATTGCCTCCGCCCTATGTACAAGGTGCTAATGCACCCCCGATGTTACAGCCTGTTCAGCCGCCAGTTGTGCTTCCGCCTGCTCCAGCTTTTCCACACTTGCCTCCTCAAGTATTGCCTATGCCAGCTTTGCCTTTAACTCCTTTGCCTTCTGCTCCTTTGGCAATTCCTAATGCTCCTTTAGTTAATTCACCTAATACCTTGTCCCCTATCCTTATGTCAAATTCTCCATCTACGCGTAAGCGATTTACCGATACTGTCTCTGGTCTCTTATCACCTTTCTTTGAAGCTTTAAATGTGTCTCCAGCTTTTTCTCGAAGACAGTCTCGTAGTCAATTCCCAGACTCCGAAGAGCGAGAAAAATTGGACTCACTTGCTTGTAGATGGATCAAGAAGGGTCCCCAATATAGTACGTCTGATATTATGTCCACCTTTCTGCAATGGAATGCACCTACGCAGAGATATGTTTTTAAAGTTATGTGCGATACTCTCGCTAAAGAATGGGAGGATATGAATTTGGGTTCGGTCCCACAGGATCTGTTAGATGTTCAGGCTGACTTTGACAAAGGACTTATTGTGGGTCCTAAGGTTGAAAACGCTGTCAGAACACTTATTTCTTTCAGATCCCTATTGTTCTCACAGACTTTTCCTGATTCTGATCCTTCAGTTAGGACAGCACTGAAAAACTATCCCATGAGAGAGGTTTCTCCAATATGGAAGGAAGAAGTTGCAGCAGCAGGTGCTAATCCAGCTATTCCTGCGCATTTTCAGCGCATATGGATACATGTCCCCTGGAAAAGGTCTGAAGTTTTAGCACTTAAACAGTCACTACCAGATTCACGCAAAAATCCTGCTGGTTACTATAAAGAGTTGTCGCAAACAGTTGATGCATGTACTATGAATCTAGCAGATATTGACATGTTGATGGGAAATGTAGTTCCACAGACAATATGGGCTAAAATTCGTAGAGAGGATCACGCTCAAGAATTAGGCGGCGATTGGAACGCTATTATTGCTGCAGATAGAGGTCAAGTAGGTGGTGCAAAGCCCGACGCTTTGATCTCAGAACTCCCTGGAAGGATTATTACATTAATGAAAACAATGATGCCTGCTTTGAGAGTTAATTGGGATAAGCTAGCAGCATGTAAACAAAAGAAAGATGAAAGTGTTTCCGATTTCTTTACCCGATTTGAGGAGACATTCATTGATCACAGTGGTCAAGATATGGCTACAGAAGGGGGACAGCGATTATTTGTCGATAAGTTCGTATATAACTTGCTTCCTGAACTATCACACAAGCTAAAAGACTCCGAGAGTTCATGGGCAGTTTCTTCTTCCGCCCAGATATTGGCTACTGCACAATATTATGAAAATAGAGACAAAGAAGAAAGGGAAAAACAAGAGAAAAAGACGAAAGAATTAAAAACTAAAGTTCTCTTGCAACAGGCTTATCCTCCTCGTTATGTTCAGCCTCAGTTTCAACAGCCTCCGCAGTTTCAGAGGTTGTATCAAAAGCCTGAACCATTCATTCCAAGACCTTTGCTAGGTCCCAATCAATGTGCTTATTGTAGGGAGGAAGGTCATTTTAAGAACAGTTGTCCGGCATTGTTGCAGTGTAATGGAGCAACATCTGCTTCACGAGGTCGTGGTGGTCTTCAGTCAGCAAATAGAGGTAGAGGTCGAGGTGTGTTAACCCAAGGGCAGCGTTCTTTTGTTCCTCCAAATTCCGGAAATTACTTTGATCAGCAAAATGTTAGGTCTACACAGTATTACAGTGAGGATCAGTATATTGAAGGAGGGAATGAAAGTCTTCATTTTGAATAGGACAGCCATGGACAAAGTAAGGGGGTTACGTCAATTCCAGTGGATCAGAATGGACCTTATGTTAATGTCACTACAATGGGTGTTTCAGAGCCATTTCTTTTAGATACTGGTGCCATGAGAAGCTCTATCATTCATTCTAAACTCCCTGGCGCACCTTTGTCTGGCTTAACGAATGTATCTGTAGGATTTTCTGGCGCCCCTGTTCGCAATCCAGTTTCTTGCCCTTTGCCTGTTTCAATAGGTCCTTATGATTTAGAAGCTCCGCTTCTTCTGACGAATGGTTGTGGTGAAAATCTGTTGGGTTTAGATCTATTAAAAAGAATGCATGCTACTATATATTGTTCACCTTCTGGTGTATACCTCACTCTAGGACAGAAAATGACTAGTCCAATGTACTTATCAAAAGATCAATTCCCACCTGAATTGCTTTCTCTTCCCGAAACGCTTTGGGCTACGGGTCCGAATGACGTTGGTTGTCTTGAGATCCCACCCTATGTTGTTACTCTCAAGCCCAATGCTGAAATGCCACGTATTCCGCAATACAGAATCTCTACTGAAGGTGAGAAAGCACTTCTGGAAATTGTCCATGATTTGATTCAGAAGGGTGTGGTTGAGGAAACGAGAGGAAATATATGTAACAGTCCTGTTCTTCCGGTTCTTAAACGCACTGATCCTTCTCAGCCTCCTGTTTATCGTTTTGTAATTGATCTTCGGGAGGTAAACAAGATTGTCGTACCGCAGTTTCCTGTAGTCCCAGATATCACTGCTCTGTTGACGATGATACCTTCTACAGCGACTTGGTTTTCAGTTATCGATTTAAAGAATGCTTTCTTTAGTATTCCCATCGCCGAAGAGAGTAGAGATATTTTTGGTTTTTCCCTCGGAGGCCGAAGCTTCCGGTTTAAACGCGCACCTCAAGGTTATTGTGAAAGTCCCTCTGTTTACAGTCAAGCTCTAAAATGTCATCTTGATGCCTTTTCCTTACCGTCCGGTGCCGCTCTCATTCAGTACATGGATGACTTATTAGTTGCCGCTGATTCAGAGGAGATTTGCAAAAACGTGACCGTTGCACTGTTGCGTCATTTGTTTGATCTGAATCACAAGGTTTCTCCTTCTAAATTACAATATGTCTGTCGCGAGGTGACTTATTTGGGTCATCTCTTGTCAAAGGAGGGACGACGATTGACCCCCGAACGAATTCAGGCAATTGCACAAATGTCAGTGCCATCCACACAAAGAGAGGTACGTGCCTTTTTGGGCATTACTTCTTATTGTAGACAGTGGATTCCGAGTTTCTCTTTATTGGCTAAACCGCTGTTGGCGCTAACTTTAAAAGATACGCCTCAGCCTCTTCCGTGGACTGACGAGTGTCAGAAGAGTTTTACTGATTTGCGTATTGCTTTGTGTTCTGCTCCTGTATTGGGTACTCCTGATTACAGTAAGTCCTTTACGCTCTATGTCCACGAAAGAGAGGGTTGTGCATTGTCAGTCTTAACACAGCGTTTTGGAGATCAACAGCGACCATGCGCATATTTCTCAGCTACGTTAGATCCAGTAGCTAAAGCATTGCCTAGTTGTCTTAAGGCGACAGCGGCAGCAGCAATTTCTATCCGACAGTCTGCTGGAGTAGTGCTAGATAATACTCTCATTGTTATGGTGCCACATGCAGTGGATATTTTACTAAATAGGACAAAAACGCAGCATCTTACGAGTGCTCGGTTGTCCGGATATGAGCTGACGCTTTTGGCTAGTCACATACACATCAAACGATGTAATACCCTGAATCCAGCTACTTTGTTGCCTCTTCCAGAAGAGAGAGATGTCTCTGAACAGCATGATTGTTTTCTCCGTACTGAAGAAGAGACTAAGGGTAGAATTGACCTAAAAGACACGCCATTGGTGAATCCAGATGGAACACTATGGGTAGATGGTTCTTGTTTCAAGCTCCCGAATGGAGATACAGTTTCAGCCTACGCTATTACTACTTTGCATACGATTGTGGAGACAGCACGCATTAGACATAATTCAGCTCAGGCAGCTGAATTGATAGCCTTAACTAGAGCGTGTGTGTTATCCGAAGGAAAAAGAGTAAACGTGTACACTGATAGCCAATACGCTTTTGGTGTAGCGTTTAACTTTGGGCGCTTATGGAAGGAAAGAGGATTCTTTACTTCCCATGGTACTAAGATACAACATGGTCAATTAGTGACTGAACTTCTTGAGTCACTTACAATGCCTACTCAGATAGCAATCGTGAAGTGTAGTGCACACAAAAAGATTGTGGACGATGTTGGTCGAGGAAATGCATTTGCAGATGAGATAGCGAAAAAGACAGCCAGAGACAACACAAGTCGAATGTATGTTGCAGGTCCCGCAAACTGCGTAAGAGAAAAGGGAATGTGTGATGATACAGTAGAGAGTGTGACATCAATTCAAGGAGAGGCTACGGAGAATGAGTTGAGAAAGTGGAAGGAAAGTACAGGAATGTTAGATGAGATGGGATGTTGGGTTGAATTATCAGAACATCAACGTTGGCTGTTACCAGATGCTTATGTACTACCTGTAGTTACTATGGCACATGGTCCAGCTCACCTAAGTGCAAAAGGAATATGTAAACTTCTGGCTCCAGTGTGGCAAAATGAGGGGATCCCAAAGTGTGCAAATAATGTAGTAAAACATTGTATTGTTTGCTTGATGTACAATCCGGGAAAGGGAACCCCAACTCCAGCAGGTCATTTTGCTCCTCTAACATATCCATTTGAGGTGTTGCAGATCGATTATATTCACATGGAACGATGCAACAACCTCAAATATGTTCTGGTGGTAGTATGTGCTTTTTCTAGATGGGTAGAAGCCTACCCTCTGAAGGACAATACTGCTTTATCAACTGCCAAAATACTTTTGAAAGAATTCTTCCCTAGGTTTGGTTTGCCGCGCATTGTCTGGAGTGACAATGGGAGCGAATTTGTGGGTCAAGTCATGCAAAAAGTTTGTGCAGGTCTTGGCATAAAACAGAAGTTCCACGCGGCGAATCACCCACAGTCGGCTGGTTTAGTAGAATGCTACAATGGAACCTTGAAGCTTAAAATTGCTAAGGTGCAAGCTAGCACAGGACTTAATTGGCCTGATGCTTTACCATTGGCTCTTCTGTCCATCAGAACAGCAGTACACTCTCGTTTGGGGCTTAGCCCTTACGAAGTGATATTTGGTCGCCCAGCTAATGTATGGGGAGTTCCTCGCCCTAAGAAATACTCAGACTTGCCATACCCGATGTTGATTGACTACTTGCATGACCTTACAACTAAATTGCGTGTTCTTCATCAACAGGTTCAGAGTGCTCTACCAGAGGCTTCCACAGACCCAGGTCATTCCATCCGACCAGGTGACTGGGTCTGCACGAAAAATTTCCAACGACACAGAAATTTGGAGCCCAGATGGAGAGAGCCACGCCTGGTTCTTTTGACCACAAGAACAGCAGTTAAAGTCGAAGGAAAGAAAAACTGGGTGCATGCCGTGCACTGCAAGAAAGTGCCTTTGCCCTTGCCTTTCGATCAGTGGGTCCGTAGAGGCATCAGTGACTCTGAAAGTGAGAAAGTTCCGCAATTTGTACCATTCAGTGATGCGCGTCTAATTGGAACACTTTCTGAGAAAGAGGACGACGACATCCTTCAAGAAGCAATACCATCGCATCGTCGCTTGAACACGACAAATCCAGGAACATTGTTTCAAAACCAGACTGCCTCTGGACAAGAACGCTATAATTTGAGACCAAGACCAAAGAACTTGTAACTTTCTCTCCTATGTAGTACTCTATCCCGGTTGCAGGGTCACGGTAGGAGTCTTAGTCACGACCTGAGTAAGTGGCAATAGGCCTGCAGGACCTCACAGTGTCATAGGACGGTAGATAATCGTGACTACAGTGATTGAGGAAGATTGCCGTGAGCATCCACTTAGAAAGATGGAGGCTACATTAAATAAAAGAGAAAGTAAAAATGTAAAGAATAATTGTAAAGAAATATGTAGTCGTTGTAGTATTGCTCTATGCGTCATTATATTGTCGTGTATTCTTTTGGCATCTGTAAACTGGATCATTATTACTCTGCAGCAAAAAGTTGTCTCTTCTCCTACCTCTACATCTTCTTCTACTATCTCTCCGCACCTATTTCACACTCTTCCCCAGCATGAACTCATCAGAAGAACTGAATACTTTAACAATTCCTTCGTCCAGTTGTTACATCAACATCAGTTAGTGATCAATACAACTGACTGTTGGGTGTGTGGACTCATACCACATACAGTAGAAAATGGAATGCCATATTTAGTTCTTCCATTCTCCTATGAAGGTTCCGCTTGGGCTTATTTTGTCATTTTCAATAATGCATATCAAAGTAAAATTAAACAACCTGTTAGTTCACATAGTGTTGGTTCAGATTTCAGTCATAGTTTATTGATAAAGGGAATGGTAGCTATGGCTAAAATCATGGAAAAAAGTGAAGCTTCCATAGATGAAAGAAAAGCATATACCAATTGGAACATAACTAATTACATTTCCAGCCTCAATGATAAGGTTGAGTAAGGAAAATCTCCTCCGATACGGGTCATACCCCAACAAGGAAATTTCTGTCTGCAAATAAATGGAAGAACTCCAAACACCAGACAAAGAGAAAGTTTATGTTCCCATACATATGTTTATTCAGCCCTGAATTCACTGCCGTTAGTACCATCTCAAGGTACATACTTCGTTTGCCACGATAGGGCTTATACATGGTTGCCAGCTGATTTTTCTGGTACTTGTTATATAGCCTTTCTTCTTCCCCCTACATACACCGCTCCTGCGAACCATCATAAAAATAGATATGGCAGAGGGATTGTGGATTCGAAAGACACAGCAGGACAAGAGGGAGGAGATTTCCTCAAAGGATTTCTTCCCTTCTGGGGTCCAATGGCCAACAGCAGAAATATAAGGCAATTGGTTCGTGTCGTAGAAACCACCATAGACATCACTGTAGGAGCTTTAAGTAACATTACAGCTGAACTACAGGCTGATCGTCTTATGACCTTGCAGAACCGTGTTGCCTTAGACTTTGTTCTTGCGGACCGTGGTGGAGTATGCAAATTGATCGGATCAAGTTGCTGTATTTTCATACCTAATGACGCTCCGACAGTATACCAAGCTATCTCTAAGTTACACATAATCTCCGAGTCGATTCATCAGGACGAAGGAGATTGGTCCTTTTCAGAGTGGTTTTGGGGATTGCTGTCCAAATGGGGTTGGAAGGTATTGACATTCTTTGGAGTAATTTTAGCTTTTATATTCTCTTGTTGTCTTTGTATGCACTGCGGTCCTGCCGTCTGCAACCTATGTGCTACTGCATGTATTCCCAAACCCAAGTCACAAAGAACAGAGAATATCAAAATGATGGTACAGCAACAGCTTGATGACCTCATGGCCATAGACATCGACTCAGACTAACATGAGTTTGTGTATCTTGCCTGAGTTCTGGCAAAAGGAGGGTCTGAGGAAATTTGATTTTTAATACGATCGTATCGACCCGCCATTTTGTGGCCCGCCGCCATTTTATGTTGCCTTCACTCAGGCAGCACAGCGAACGAAGTCCATTCTGCCTTTTCTGCTTATTCTGCAACATGGTGTTCAAAACAGTCTTCTGCCTCTATCTTTACAAGACTGGTATTAAGGTCTGACCGAGTACACTAATCCCTGTCTGGTTTTCTAATCCTTGTTTCAACTATCTGTAGGCTCACACTATTCTCCGCCGATCTTATCTTATCGTCTGGCCTTCGCTGTCCTTTGCTAGTATTCTCTCATTTCACAACTGTCTTCCAAACGCACACAAACTTATCGCACCACATGCAAACTTCGTTGTGGATCGGTTAATGAATTAAGTTCAAGGGAGGGGTGACAAACACAGCTGGAGGGGAGGCAACCTTAAGTCACTTGATACTTTGTTCTGTCTTGTTTTCCGACATTTCTATTGACTCTGTTCTATCTTTACATCATTCTTACTGGCTCCTTTCTATGTGTTCTGGGAGTGTATGTAGTTAATAAATGTTTTTATACGGTATATAAGATTGTGCGCCACAAAGTAAAGTGGCAGTCTCCTGAGAACATACCTTGTGTACTTCTTGGACAACTGTACTAGCTGCAGCTAATAAAATCCGATCTTTTACGCCTGACAGAGTGTCCCGTGTCTCTGTTAGTTGAGGCAGGTGAATCCAAGGAGATTTCAGGCGTACCCTGCGCCGCCAGGCCCATAAGGTTCTGGTTCTTCACTCCTAGGTAGTGGCAAGATATGGTAAGGGGAGCTTGTGGATTGAATAAATTGTCCCGCATTCGAAGAGTTTAAGATGCATTTTGAAAAAAGGTTGCTGATTTTTCTAACTGTGCGACACAAGTATCTTTCTAAGCCTGGCTTTCTTTACCTGGAGGGCAATATTAAGCTACACCCACTGCTGCTCTGGCTTTCTGTTTGGTCCAACCCGAAACCAGGTTTAATCATCTTCTAATTTCTCACTGCCTCAAATAGGATCTTGCCCTACAGATACAATAACATGCTTCCTTCTGCAACTTCCCTTTCCTACAAATTTGCTGCACCCTATATTGGCTGCACATATACAAGTAAAGTTCACCATACATCTGCCTTTAAGATGCTAATCTATTTAGGAAGAGAAGGAACACAAGCGCATATTTATACTTTGTTAGCACCGCATTTGCGTCGTTTTTTGACGGCAAAATCGGCGCAAACTTACAAAATACAATCGGCGCAAACTTACAAAATACAATTGTATTTTGTAAGTTTGCGCCGATTTTGCGTCAAAAATTGACGCAAATGCGGCGCTAACAAAGTATAAATATGGGCAACAGTTCTTCTACCAATAAGACCTTTCAATTGTAATTAATGGTCATTTTGAAAACAGCTGGTCATAAAGCAGCATGCATTTCTTTAATGATGCTGGGTTAAATCTTCGAAATTTGAATGGGCTCCTGCGACAGCCGGGGCTCTTCTCGGGCTGTGGCATGACCACGTAACTGGCCAGAGCAATGCCAGATCGACGAAGCTGTATTTATGCCCGAGGGTAAAATTGTCGATCTCGAATTGTGGGGTCTTCCCAACTTCACTTCTCCAAAGTGGCTTTTAGCTATTATTGAGGCTCTTAAAAGTTAAAACCAATAGTAGGGACTTGCTTCAGATTGAAATCAATTACATAAAACTCGTAAACAAGCAGGAGTTATTTATCGACACATTTAGGGAAAATGTCTTTGAGGTGCTTAGACTGTGTGATGAAAGGGATAAAAAGACATCCTGCAGCTGTTTTTTACCTTGAAGGCATTGAAAACAACGGAGTCTCAATTGCAAAAGCCCTTCGTTCAGGTAAAAAATCTACTACATCAAAAAAGGTTCAGTTTGTCAGCTCAAATTGCGTTTTAAATTGAATTCTTTCCTCATGAGCTGTTTCTCAAGATCGCGCTTTATTGTCTGAGCTTCAATTGGGATACTTTAGCGCAGAAAGTATTGAGCAGACCTGGAATAGAGGGACACCAATGCAGTCTCTACAAAATGATGTAAAAACGGGATATTTCTTAATTGGCTGTCATCAGTCGTCACCTAGTTCATTGCTGTGTATTTTTCTATTCATTGAAAAATGCTCCACCGGTCACAATTACGCAGGTGATGTGAATCCTACACGAAAACAGATGTGCACAATGGGGGGGATAGGACATTATCTAAACGAGGATGGCCATAAAGCTATTTATGAAGATCATTAGAACATTCTGCCTGGAAACACCTGGGTTTTTAGTTCAGTGAACATCATCTGATTTATTTTACCAAACGCACTTGTGCATTTAGCGCATTCACTAATTTTTTAATATTGTTCCCCGTTTATGCTGGTCATCAAACAAAATAAAGGTAGCGCCACCCCTGTATTCTGTGGGTGCTGTCAGGCGTATAAGAGGCGCAGGCCTCTCAGGGGCATATTCATACTCTGTTTGCGCCGAATGTGCATCAAAAAATTTGACGCACATTCGGCGCAAACACTGCCCCATATTTATACTTTGACGTCTGACGCAGCGGGCGTCAAAGTTCCACCATGTGCGCCATTTTTTAGAAGGGTGAACCTGCCTTGCGTTAATTATATGCAAGGTAGGCGTTCCCTTCTAAAAAATGACTTTAAGGCCTGTGCCCCATATTTATACTGTGATGTCATTTTGACGCACAGGAGGGGGCAGGCCTTAAAAAACGGCGCCCTGGGTCAGGGCAGGCGTTAAGGTACCTGTGGGCTCAGAAGGAGCCCAGAGGTGCCCTCCAATGCCCCCAGGGACACCCCCTGCCACCCTTGCCCACCCCAGGAGGACCCCCAAGGATGGAGTGACCCATCCCAGGGAAGTTAAGGTAAGTGCAGGTAAGTGTATTTTTTCGATTTTTTTTTTGTGGCATAGGGGGGCCTGATTTGTGCCCCCCTACATGCCACTATGCCCAATGACCATGCCCAGGGGACATATGTCCCCTGGGCATGGCCATTGGGGAAGGGGGCATGACTCCTGTCTTTGCTAAGACAGGAGTCATTTCAATGGGGGTTGGGCGTAAAAAAAAAATGGCGCAAATCGGGTTGAGGCCAAAATTTTGCCTCAGCCTCACTTGCCCCATTTTTTGACACCCAAGCTCCATTTTCCCCTACGCCGGCGCTGCCTGGTGTGAGTCATTTTTTTGACGCACACCAGTCCGCAGCGCCGGCTAACGTCATCCAATAAATAAGGCGCCCGCATGGCGCTTTGGAATGGTGTTAGCCGGCGTTAAAATTTTTGACGCACAACTGCGTTGGCGCAGTTGTGCGTCAAAAAGTATAAATATGGCTCTCAGTCTCTCCAATCTATATCTAAGGTTGAGCTGACTTGAAATCCTTGGAAACTGCACCCGCATCCAGATAAATAGACATAGAGACAGACAGACGGATGCACAGGAAGGAAGGCAGACACAATCAGAAACATATGTAGATAGATGTTCACTGAATAAATCGTTAAAATAAATTTATGGTTCAAAAGGCATACCATAAAACAATGGAAAAGTGCCTGTTGCAGGATTATATGCAAACCACATCTCACAGTGCTGTTATGCATCGCTCTTGAACTCATATATGATGTCACTGTCAAGTACCATCGTCATTGGCCTCTGCCACCGGATCTGCTGCACAGGGCCTGTGGGTGCAGGGCCCCACCTACAGGCCAACCATGAGCCCCTGCTCCACGGATCCACTGAGGTAACCTTAAAACATGCACAGCTAGCTTTGGGCTCTAGGTCATCCACTGTAAACTTGTGCCCACTGTGCACAGCCCTGAGTTGAGTGCAGTGGGCTCCTGACTCAGAGCCTGGCAATTCCTATTTGCCAATCAATCTTCTTTGTTAGTCCCTGGTCCTCATGTTCTGATGCACGATAATCTGACAGTATGGTTTTCTCACCAAAGGTAACTTACATTGATTATGTGTGTTGCTGAAAGTGTCTTTTCCATACTGCTGTAATAGTAATGTGCATTCACTGTCTGGCCAAATTCTAAAACTGGGTAAACATTGCGTCAAATTCCTTGTTAATTGTCTTATGCTAAATATAGAAAATGTTATTAACTGATGTGTTTGAATATCATAATGTTCTCAATACCATGCGGTATGATAGTACATATCTTTATAGTTACTTGAAACAACAAGTTAGGTATCAAATAGTGACAGGGCTCCCTAATATTCCTCCTTTGAAAATTGGGTAATGCATATATAGAGACAACAATGGCTTCCTGAAATACATTTTGTGTGGTTTAATGGTACCTTATGACCTTCCTAATCTACATCATGTATACAATCACAATATCTCATAATCACAATCATGTGGTCAAAAGTACATCAGTAGAAAAAAGGTAATGGGAAACCAGGCACTGTTGATTTTCTCCCCCACCATGCAGAATGTCATCAATGATGTCATTTCAGATTTTGCAGTGATGTTCTCAATAATGTCATAGATCATGTGATGAGTGATGTAATATGTGACATAATTAACAGTGCATGGCAAGGGCACGAGTTACAGTCACTTTAGGGAATGAGTTATAGGTACATGAGATAAATAAGACTGGTGAATTTCAGTGGTTTTGTTAATTTAAAATGGTATATTTTAACTGTCACTTTCACCTAACTATAACTCCCCTTAAACCTTTGTTTTTCAGTAAATTTCTAAGATTTCTTATAATGTAAAGTAAGATATTACAGTCCCTGCAGTCCAACTGAAGAGCATACAGCTCCATCTCAGAGTGTTTAAAAAATATTTTATAGCTGTTCTGGGGTTATGGATTTATTGACCCAGGTGGCTTACAGTGTTTTTGTAGTGCCCAGCAGCCGCACACAACAATATAAAAAATGATTGGTTGTGCCCAGTGCTTAATTTGTAAATAAAAAAGTGCCGGTGCTCAAAGCCCTCCTCTTAAACACGCGGCTTCTGCAATTGAATGTGTAAATACTGAATACTGAGGCGGCGTGATCTTAAAGCCATCTTGGGCCTCTTCAATCCATTTAAAGCCACTTCCTGCCCCTCAGCTCACTCTTGCAGCTTTCTGCTTTCTCCAATTGTGACACCTTTTCGTTTTTTCATTCCTCCGTTTTTCCCATATGTGTCTTTTGCTCGCAGCAAATGATTGAGGCAGAAAAATAAGCGCCGGCCCTCAAAAATAAGTGCTGGTGCTCAGCACCGGAAACAACAAGCACAAATTAAGCACTGGTTGTGCCCCTGCCCAATCTAGAAGCAACACCAGGATACAATTCTATTAACAAAAAGCCATTGCAGGGCTATATGGGGTGCTCCTTGTCTGGAGCAGTGAATAATAAACAAGTGGCTCATGATGCTCATTTATTATTCCTTTTTTATGGGTGCCCTGGTGTCTACCCAGGGCACCCACACCTTTTATTTATGTTGGGGACTGCAAGGCAAGGCCCAAAGCTTCTTCGGCCCAAGCAACTTCATAGCCACCAACGTGGCAGGAGCCAGTGATTGTTTCTTTTACTTTTCCCAGAGGAGTGGCCTGGTGACCAGCTGGGGCACCCACAATTACTTAAGCATTGGTGATGTAGGGGTAGCCCCAAACCCCCTGCAGTCCCTGCCGCTCCCCAGCCACCACAGTGGCAGGAGCCAACCATTGTTTCTTTTATACATTTTAACTGGGTAGCCAACCCTCTTCCTCTCAGGCAGTCACATTTACTTAGTCATTGGGGTCCGCAGAGTAGTCCCAAGGCCCCAGTGGCACAAGCCAGCAGTGATTGTGGTGCAGGAAGAAGCTGGCACTATTCTCCTTTGCTCCGACCAGGTGGCAGGCTCTTCTTTTTTCTGCCAATGAACAAGAACATCATTTGACAAGAGGCATCTGTCAACATACCGTATAGTCTTGTGCATGATAACTGGCCTCAGGTAGCCCCGGCAATAGAGGTCAAGCGGTTCCCACTTATCCATTGTGGTCTCTGTGAGCATCAGTATGGAGGGGTGTAGCTGTCAGAGAGTGCACTGTGCCATCAGTGGTAAGCAGGGCAGCAGATGGTGGCAGGCGGTGAGGATAGCTAGATGCGGGCAGGCACAGCGTACAGTAATGGAATCGTCCCCAAGCAGCAAGGGGGCTGGCGACCCAGGAAAACTGAAACCATCCCAGGGATGTAAAGAGCAGCGTCAAGCACTTACAACAGGGCATGGCCAACACTTATACAGAGATGTCTGCTAAGAACTTCCTCCATACCTTTCATAGGCCTCCAATATAATAAGTTTGTCTGTGAAATGTTCATAGAGAACTAATTTGTGGGTTTCTATGATCCATTCTGTATGGGTGGGACACATGGACCGACATTAATGATGCAGGATATAGAGTTTGGCCACTTCCAGAGCAGTGGCTAACCACCGGTTGGTATGAACATCCACATCAGGGGCATCAGTAACATCGTGAAGGAGGGCTAATTGGGCAGAGAGGAGCACAATATTTGGATGCAACCTTCGCAGGTGTGCCCACACCACATCACAGTCCCATTCAGAGCATCACCAACAGTGGCTTTAAAGCAGTAATCTCTTCAGTCACAGTCTCCTCGGGGTCCAATACCACTGATATAGAATCTTGAACTGTTGGAATTTGAGGCTGGACTCTTGGAGGACTCTGTCATGAACCTGGAGAAAGCTTGCCCAGTCATCCGGTGCATAGTCCTTGCTAAGGATTGTCTGCCATTTGGTACACATCTTGGCTACTGCGGGACCAGAATGGATATTGTTTATGAGTATCCATAAAGGCAGGAGACCAACTCTTGTCCCAAGGCCACAAATATTGTATAATGTGGGAGACTGGGGGGTCGACTGGTTGGGGCCTAACATGGAATGGAGACAATGTGACAACTGTGGTTTCTTCCAGTAATCAGAATGGGAGACTGTAAACTCCCTCATAAACACTGGGAAAGTTGTAAGGGAGCCTTCACTGATGAAGTAATCAATATGGTGCAGTGCCTTTGTGAACCACAAAGCCCAGTAAAATGGGCCACCTGTAATACAGAAAGCAGCATTGTGTCATACCGGTGCTTGGCTATAAAGTCACAGGACGAGGAGAAGAGGGTCCTGTGAGGTGCTGCTCAATCTGCACCCATAGTTGGACATCCGTTGAGGTTTGCCAATAAGGAGCTTACTGGGAGAGATGGAAGGCCAGCTGTAAAGAAACAGGTGTGGTAATCATAGTCCTCCTGCTGTGGTGTCTTCCCATAGTTTGGAGGCTCTCAGTCTTGTGCTGTGACAGCTCTAGATGTAAGATCCAGGTATCAGAGCCCCCTTTGATACCATAACCACTATGTGTCCGTGCCACCTAGACATGTCCTACTAGTCCCTCTGGGAACCAGGAGGGCTTTGCTCTTGGATCAGCTATTTCTGTATCCTGAGAGGCCTGAGAAACGGTCTATAATGGATATGGCCACTGTCAAAGGGGAGGCAGTAGAAGAGAGGAGAAGAAGAATGCCATTGACATAGAGAAACACCTTCACCTAGTGGTGCCAATGGTGATGTCATGTACCTCCGCCGACAGGCATAGGACTGCCACCAAGGGTTCCAAAGCTCTCAGGAACAGCAAAAGGGAGAGAGGACAGCCTTGGTGTGCGCCCCTGTGGATCTGAAATATCTCAGACAGAAAGCCTCCACAGTTGACCTCTGCTACAAGGGAGCCATACAGGAGTCTGATATGAAGTTGTTTCCAGACCCACTAATGAGTTAGGGTTACTCCACCAGATCAAAAGCCCTCTCAACGTCAAGCAAGATGGCTATTTTCTCCTCCTCATCATCCTGGATGTGAGAAATTGGGTTGTTGGTTGGCTCAGGTGTTAGCACTGGTCAAGCAGCAGCCACATCCCTTGTAGGGTGAACCACAAAAAGTCACTAAATTAACCTCTGCTGGCTACCTTAGCACAAAAAACAGTCAGGCTTAACTTAGAGGCAGTGTGTAAAGTATTTCTGTAGCACACAAACAGTAATGAAGTGAAATCACAACACAAGAAAAATCCCAAACCAATTTAGAAAAATAAAGTAACATTTAATAAAGGCTTCTAGCACACTGTAGCGGGCTATACGGGCCATTAAAGGCCCACTCCAGCATTCAGCAAGAGTCTTTAACAAGGGAGCAGGCCTTTAATGGCCGGTATAGCCCAGCTAAGGAGGGCTTTAAGGCTATTAGAAGTATTCCACCACTAGAGGGCAGAATGTACTAATAAATAAAACAAAGGCTTCACTGAGCCTGAGGTTATTGAAATCCCCTCAGTCTCCGTGAGGCCTTTGTTCACAGCTGTTGCGATGAGACAAACATTGGAATGTTGGAGCTCTGGACTTTTACCAGCCATTAGAAGCCCGGAGCACTCCATTGTCTTCAATAGAGCTCCCAAGATTCAAATATTTTAATAAATTATTTGACAAAAAGATGACAGAATAGGATGACAAAAATCCAATCAGAAGAACCAGACAGATAAATATTTAAAGTTCAAAATAGTAAGTTCTCAGTTTTAAAAAAAAGGGCCATCTAGGCACCTTTAAAACGACCACCAAGGGTCCAGGAGTGGATGGAGACCACTTGGGAGTTTAGGATTCATTCAGGCTGGGTCCAGGTGCGGGTTCAAGATGGTTTGAGCCTATTATGTCCCTGTGGATCTGAACAGGAGCCCAGCAAAACTAGCCATTGGAGTCCCTTCTGGAAGTCCTGGGTGCAGGTAAAGATGCAAGGCTCCACATCGGTGCTGGCCTCTGAAGGTTCATGGCAGACTCCAGGCTTCCAGGTAAAGCAGCAGTCTGGCAGAATTCACAGCACGTCAGAGCAGCAGGCAGTCCCTGAGAGTCCTTTCACAGTTCTAGTAGTGAACTGGGGAGCTGGTCTGAGAGCGCTATTTTTATACCCTGATGTTCTGCTCCTAGAATCTGGGAGAAGTTTCCAGAAGTGTTCTTTGAAGTTCCAGGAGTTTCCTACCTCTGCTCCCCTGGCTCCGACCTGGCTGCACTGACAATACAGGGCTGTTAGGCCTACTACATAGTGGCAGAGCTCAGCCTATTCAGGTGTAAGTGGGGATGTGCTCAGCTCCTCCGCCAGTCCTGCCAGTGGAAAGGCAATTCAAGCTTCGCTAATCCCATTATTGTGTGACTGTCTTGGGTGAATTCACAAAGTCTAAATTGTCAGTTACACCCAGTCATGTGGCCTTAGGCAGGCTGCAGACACAGAGGGCTAAAGGCAAGAAAATGCCAACTTTCTAAAAGTGGCATTTTCAAACTTATAGTGATACATTTGACTTTACCATTAAAGAGGGTTCATCATTACATCACCAAACATGATATTGCTACCTCCTCTGGTTTAGGAATTGCAGTTTATTAAATGTAATTCAAAATCCCCAGTGTTATCCTACAGGAGGGGTAGGGCTTACAGATGATAAAAATATCAAGTGACTTCTAGGGCAGAATTAGAAAACATAAAAATATGTATTACAAAAATTCAAACGGCACAATACAGAATAATAAAATGCATACTGTTGTGTTGCATTATGTCAATTACCATAAAAGAGGTCAATGCAGAATTATATTAAATAGTGGCAAAAACCAGAATGATGCTAAGTTCCAAGTGTGCAGCAAAATCTGTAAGAAATTGGGCAGCATCCCTAGAGGATCAGGAACACTTCTGGCTGACCCCAATGTCAAGAGTCTATCTTGAAATAATATCATCCAGGGGTATCAAAACAAACTGGTTACATAAACAACAGTGAGACATTGAACAACAAATGTCAAATTGCAGGCAATCGGAGGATCCTTGGAAGAATGTTACATTGGTGAGCCCATAATAGAGAGCCTTTTTATAGAACAATGTAATTAAAAAATAAACAAACATTACTTGCTTGATAACGTGCAGCAGAAATATTAAACAGTGAATACAACATTGATTTTTAAAAAAATGGCATTGAGGCCTTATGGAGCCCTAGTTAGCCCAAGCCAGTAAAATTCACCCCTTTTACAGGTCATATCAAAATAGTTTCAAAAGCAATAGCATCATCTTCTGCACAATATTAATAATGCACATTTTGATTAATACACAAAAGCTCTCCTATAGGTTTACTTTCTTTGTGTGATCTGGGCCTACACATCGAAACTCTCTGGTGGACAGGACCACCAACCCCATCATGGGCATCTTGGAAGTGAGAGGTTGTTATCTTTTCAATGTTAATGTAGCAGATTGAAGTTCCTCCTTTCATTTGTGAGGTCGACCAACATGTTAGTTGTTAGTTCTGCCCATTTAGTACACTAGGGTTTTGCTTTTTTCATCACCCAATTTAAGGACCTTTTCTGTGGGTGAGTCTCACTCAAAATGATTGCATACTACTTGAACTGCACATGTTTACTGCCAGTGTCTGCCTTTTAAGATAAGGCTGTTAAGACACAGCTAGGCTAAGCCGGACTGGGCTTGTTACATGTGAACACATGTGCATACACAAATGCGCACAGGTGCAGATTGCACATGAGTGACTACAGTTGTGCAGAGCCTGGTAGCTGCACACAGTTAACTTGCATGTAACAGTTACAAAACACCCCTTTTGTCAGGCCTAAACCTTCCTTTTAAATCCTAAAAAGTCACACATTTGTAAGCCTTTTTGCCCATAAAAACAGGGTGCATGACATTTAAAAGTAGGACATGAAGAAAAGAATGTTAACTATGTCCTTACAGTGAAATGCCCTCAAAAATTATTTTCACTGTAGGCAAGGCTGGCTTCTGCCACAGGGAATCATTGGACTGCATTGTTATATTTATTAAATGCTAAATTTGGATTGGTAGCACTTCTTCCACTCATTTAATTGTAATCTGAAATCCTCCTGAACGGAAAAGTAAAATTTCACAAAGTTGGTATTTCCCTGCTTAAAGTTTCTCTGTACTTTCTGTCAGTGGCCAGCTGCTTGGGCTGATGATGGCTCTTCCACTGGGGTATGTGTACTTGAGCCAGCCACTGAACAAAAGTGCCTAGATGAAGAGAGGAGTGGGTCTTTCTGAGAGGGTGGCTGGGGAGTGGCCATGATCTACCCTCATAACATTTCAATGGAAACTGCCTAGATCATGCACAAAAAAAAGCCTGCCCTTGTCTTTGTTTCACATGTCAGGATAGAGCCAAATGCAAGGAAAAAGGTGGAACGGACCAGAACCTGATTTAGTGTTAGAAAAACATAGGTGCCCCTCACCCACAGGCTGGCACTGAGCATAAAAGCTGCAACCCTAGAACATGGAGGAAAGCAAGACCCTGGAGCTGGATGGCAACAGTGGCACATGAACATTTGCTGGAGGAGACAGCCCCAAGATGCCTGGATGTACTAAAGACTCTTTCTGCAGCTGATTCCCCAGGATTAGATAGGTCTCTCCAGGGTCAATGATGCTCTCCCCCCACCTTATAACCTATGAGGACCAACTGTGGTACGGTTTATGCCCCCAACAGGTGGAGAGGAGCACCAGGCACAGGAAAAGGCTGGCTGTGACAGGGGATACAGTAATGACGACACGAAACCAGTGGTATATGGTGCACACAATGTCTTTATTAAGTGGATTGATGGTTGTAGTTTATGTTTTTTCGTAGTTCTGCCTCTGGGTGCATAGGGTGTTCATTTTCCTCTTCTTCTTTCTTCCAGGTGGGCTCTCAGGAGGCACATGTGGGGAAGAAGCACAGACAGACAACGATGAGTGGTCTGGTAAGTTCTTCTTGTTATTTTTCTCTATTCTGTTTTCTCTGTCCTATATCTTCTTTATTTCTCCTTCTCTGCTCCTTGGCATCTCTCTCTCTCTCTCTATATATATATATATATATCTCTAGGTCTGTTCTCTCTGGCTTTCATCTTGTCTCTTCTCTAATCTTCATAGGTCGTTTTGTGTCCCTGTCTTTTTCCTCTTTTATTTCATTCTTTGAGTTAGGATATTGCTATACTACAATTGTGAGCCTTCTTTGTCTTCCTTTTTTTTAATGAAAGTTCAGCTCCTTGAAAGGCCATTCTATTAGGACACTTTGATGCAGACAATTCAACTTCTGGGGTTTTTCATATGCAATAATGAAGGCTGAACCCAATGCCAAAAAACAAAAAAATTAAAACTCACCACAAATCAAACTTAAACTAATCAATCCCTTCTTTTTCTCTCCCATCCCAGGCTCACAGAATACGTTAGGGAACTGCCTGTCCTGCTCCCACCTCCTGCTCGTCTCATGGGGAATATTAGATAAATCCCTACCCCCATGTAGCTGCTGAGGCCACGCTCCCCCCAGAGCGTGGCTGGACCCGGGCTGTTCTGTCTCCTGGCCCGTTGATATTTGCTGGGGTAGAGACACCACCGACGTTGGACACCACGTCCTAGTACCGGCGTCTGCTTCATGGAGTGCCGCTGCTTCCTGCAGTGCCCCTGGTGGTCTTGGTACTGCCGCTGCCTCCTGGATTGCCGCTGGTGGTCCCGGTGCTGCCGCTTCTTCCTCTTTCCTCCTCCTCTCTCTGGTGACGGCGCAAAGGGCTTACAAAGCCCCATGTCACCCAGAAGTGGACGCGGATAGGTTCCTGACCGGTGTGCATCCAGGTCAGGAACAAGGACGGTACTGGTGCCCCCCGGGGTATGGCGGGATCGACCAGGACGGAGTCGCCCCATCAAACTGGCACTGAAAGCCAGTAAAACCCTTTAGAGACCAGGAACCTGCTAAAGATGGTCTGCATGGCCAGATTGTCACAAGCAGCAAAATGAGCCCAAGTTCAAAGAAATTGGCTCAGTAGGGCCTGCGGTATGCCTTTTTCCAGATCTCTTCATTTTAACATGGCTAACTAAGAAAGCTGAGCGTGTGGCCTCCCACTGCAATTTCTTTACATTACCCCAAGGTTGGACAATGCCTGGGGGTTGGCACAACACTCTTTAATTAATTGTTGGAGGAGTGGGCGTGTGTGTGGCCTCCTCCTTAGACATTCCCTCTCTTTTTACATCACTCTGGGTTATTTTTCATCCCTGCTTTCACCCATTGTTTTTCCATCTGTCTCTTTGTCCTTCTTTCCCTCTTTTGTGTTTTTCTCGTTTCCTCTGGATCATAGTGTGTTGAGGAAAAATAAAGACCAGTGCCCAAAAATTAGTGCTGGTGGGCCCATTAGCTCAAATTAAGTGCTGCATGTTCACCCTGAACTTGGGCTGCTGACTGCATTGCAGAACCCTACTGTGCTGTCCTGCCTGTCAAGGAGTCACGGGATTCAGCAAGGTGGGCCCTGAAGATAGCCTCCACAACTATTGAATGAGAAAGCAAAGGCTTTTGCAGTTTGCAGCATCCATCTTGCAGCAGAAAGGGAGATGTGACTGAGAAGAGTAAGGTGAATTGAGCGGGATGTAAATGTGCACATGTACTTTGATGATCACAGCTTGATTGGATAGCACACACAAAGAACATAACATTAAACATGGATCTCTGTAGGAAATCACATTTCCTTACATAACACAATAACTGTGCAGTGCGCTGCAGCATAATTTACATATTTAAGAACAGAAAATGGGACATTTGCAATTATTTCACACAATGCTGTGCAGCAAAGGAATTGTCATTGCTCCATTGCATGAAAGGGGGAGAACAGAAATGCTTTATGTTTAAAAAGATATGGAGCATTTGTGTACTCTCCTTGCGCTGGTGCATTGTATTCTGCCTAGCTCCAATGCAGGCACTATTGCACAGTAGTGTGACAAGTAGAATTCTTTTTGCAGGAAAATACACCTTCCTTCACAAAAACAATTCTTAGCAGCATATTCCTTTTTCCATGTGTGCTGCACAATAGATGTTTCTCCTCAGCAGGTAGGGGAACAATTAGGCGCACACCCAGATATTAATAGATCAAGGGGCATATTTATACTCCGTTTGCGCCGAATGTGCGTCGTTTTTTTCGACGCAAATTCGGCGCAAAACTAACGCCATATTTATACTTTGGCGTTAGACGCGTCTAGCGCCAAAGTATGGGCAAATAGCGTCATTTTTTTGCGTGAACGCCTTCCTTGCGTTAATGAGATGCAAGGAAGGCGTTCCCGTCTAAAAAAATGACGGCGACGCAAATGCGTCGTATTTATACTCACGGGCAAAAATCACGCCCGGGAGTGGTCGGGTCAAAAAACCCTGCATTTGCGCCACTTTTTAACGCCTGGGTCAGGGCAGGCGTTAAGGGGCCTGTGGGCTCAAAATGAGCCCACAGGTGCCCTCCCCTGCCCCCAGGGACCCCCCCTGCCACCCTTGCCCACCCCAGGAGGACACCCAAGGATGGAGGGACCCATCCCAGGGACATTCAGGTAAGTTCAGGTAAGTATACATTTTTTTTTTTTTGGGTGGCATAGGGGGGCCTTATTTGTGCCCCCCTACATGCCACTATGCCCAATGACCATGCCCAGGGTACATAAGTCCCCTGGGCATGGCCATTGGGCAAGGGGGCATGACTCCTGTCTTTACTAAGACAGGAGTCATGTAAATGGCGTCTGGGCGTCGTTAAAAATGGCGCAAATCGGGTGGAGGCGATTTTTTGCGTCAACCTGACTTGCACCATTTTTAAGACGCCCTAGCGCCACTTTTCCCAACGCCGGCGCTGCCTGGTGTACGTGGTTTTTTTCCACGCACACCAGGCAGCGCCGGTCTGCTTGCGCCGGCTAACGCCATTCAATAAATACGGCGCCCGCATGGCGCTTCAGAATGACGTTAGCCGGCGCAAAATTTTTTGCCGCTAAACTGCGTTAGCGCAGTTTAGCGTCAAAAAGTATAAATACGGGCCCTAGATTTATATAAAAATACATGAGGGGATGATGAGTAACTTCCATGCTCCTCCTATGTAAAACGTACCTGACGCAGAGTCGCAAAGCAGTCTTGCGTTGCATTACTTCATATTTACTAAATCACACAAACCCATGTTAATTGATTTTGCATGGCTTAGTAAATGCAAAAAAGGATTAGGTGCTGGGGCTGTACCACAAAAGTAATACAACATTGATGCAAAATCTTAGTAAATCTGTTCCTTCATTTCTCCTAATGTCTACTCCTGGATTTTAGGTCCTGTTGTAAAATTAGGGGGAACCTAAAATACAGGTGGAATAATTAGTAAACAAACGCCCAGATTTACAAACCTTTGGCGCTGAGTTTGTATCACAACATGTAAATCTGAGCAAAATGCAGTTTGCTTCATTTATTATCCAGCGCCAAAACTTGTTTTACACTGTAAAGCTGCCTGAAATGAACACAAACACCGCCAGCTGTGTTGCGTTACTCTGCATCAAGGAGGGATTCCATGGGTAGTACATGGGAGTTCCCATGCAATCACCCAATGTTTTTGGCACACAACCCTATCTTCTAAAAATAGTAGATAGAATTTTGCACCAAAGGTTAGTGCCACTTTGAAGCAGGCATTAATAGGAAAAATGCTTCCTCCCAACTTGCTGCACTTTGTACGAGTGGTGCACTGTACAGGACACATCCTAAGTGGGAAAAGTTTTAAAGTTAGTTGAAGCATAAAATGTACAAAACCTATGCTAGACTCACTCAGACACCTTTGCACTATGATGCAAAGATGCATAAGTGGTGCTTGCAACCTGACTATGCGCCAGCACCAGGGCTAGACCAAGACTGTGCTATATCTCTTTAGCTAAGCACTTTCCTGCCCCCTCCCGGTCATGTACAACTTTGGTTGCTGCACTTTGTTGTTTGACACTTTGGTAAACTTGGGCCATACTACGAACTTTTCAAGGCTTAGGTAGCACTCAGCTGATATCGAAGCCCATTTAGAATGGTTTGGTGACTAGGAGGCGCCTAGACGCATGCTTGAACAGTGGACGTTAGGTAGTTTTATAAAACTAATGGTCTTAGTAACCTGCATTAAATCTGTTTCATAATGTGCCTGCTTTACTGTCAATTATGATTTCTGCAAGGCTCACCTTGACCTTTAATAAATACTGTATTCGTGTTTTAAAGTAATCCCCCGCCTCTGTCACCTTCATTTGGTACATACCAGCGTATACTCACACGCAGATGCCCCGGTCTATTCCATAGATGAGTATTTCAGGATACTGAGGGCCATATTTATACTCTGTTTGCGCCGGATTTGCGTCGTTTTTTTTAACGCAAATTCGACGCAAAACAAACTCCATATTTATACTCTGGCGTTAGACGCGTCTAGCGCCAAAGTTCATGGAGTCTGCGTCATTTTTTAGCGTGGACACCTACTTTGCGTTAATGATATGCAAGGTAGGCATTCCCTTCTAAAAAATGACTCTGAGGCATGTGCGCCGTATTTACACTCCCGGGCAAAAATGACGCCCGGGAGTGGGCGGGTCAAAACAAATGACGTCCAGACGCTTTAGCGTAATTTTTTAACGCCTGGTTAGGGCAGGCGTTAAGGGACCTGTGGGCTCGGAAGGAGCCCAAAGGTGCCCTCCCATGCCCCCAGGGACACCCCCTGCCACCCTTGCCCACCCCAGGAGGATGCCCAAGGATGGAGGGACCCATCCCAGGGAACTTAAGGTAAGTTCAGGTAAGTATTTTTTTTTGTGTGGCATAGGGGGGCCTGATTTGTGCCCCCCTACATGCCACTATGCCCAATGACCATGCCCAGGGGACAGAAGTCCCCTGGGCATGGCCATTGGGCAAGGGGGTATGACTCCTGTCTTTGCTTAGACAGGAGTCAT
Source organism: Pleurodeles waltl (assembly GCF_031143425.1). NCBI lineage: Eukaryota > Metazoa > Chordata > Amphibia > Caudata > Salamandridae > Pleurodeles > Pleurodeles waltl. The sequence goes on along the minus strand of NC_090441.1, from coordinate 144,587,400 downwards.
TTCAATGGGGGTTGGGAGTAAAAAAAAACGGCGCAAATCGGGTTGAGGCGAAAATTTTGCCTCAGCCTGACTTGCCCCATTTTTTGACGCCCAAGCTCCATATTCCCCTACGCCGGCGCTGCCTGGTGTAAGTCATTTTTTTTGATGCACACCAGGCAGCTCCGCCGGCTAACGCCGGCTAACGCCGGCTAACGTCATTGAATAAATACGGCGCCCGCATGGCGCTTCAGAATGGCGTTAGCCGGCGTTAAATTTTTTGACGCACAACTGCGTTGGCGCAGTTGTGCGTCGAAAAGTATAAATATGGCCCTGAGTGTGATAAATTTATACGGGATATAAAAGTCATGAGCTGCCATGAGTTGCACATCTCTATAACCAATTAGGACCATAACTCACTGTAAACCCTTCAACTTGACATAATGATGGTGGCAATGCGACTACAATTTAAACATTTACACAGCCTTATTGTCGTTTACGAACTATGTCTTAAGAACATGTACACGTTTTACTACAACCGAAGGTGACTGACTATTTCTTTTTACTGATGATTTGTTATTGTTATGCAATATTAACCCTTGTTAAACCCATGCATAGATGTGAAGCCCCAATGACAATAAACCATGCATTTTGTTACCCGGTCTCAAAAGTATTATTTTTTGGTGAACAAACGACTTTTAAAACAGCACTGACCTAGTTAGTGAAACTACTCCGAGTTTCTTTTCCTTGATCTAGTAGCAAGACCTCAAAGATGTCCTGAAGATTTTGTCCTCAATGCTTGTGTGTTTATTATTACAGAGACACATTTATGATATGTATGGGGTTAATACATAATCGTTTGAAATACTTATTTTGCACTGGATGCTGCATATAATATATAATATAATATAATCTTTCATAGCATAATCAGCAAGTGTAGTGTGGAGGGAAAATGGTATGAGCTGAAATCAAGATGAGACAGGCTTGGCGTTTGGCAACCTCAACTTTCTCCCCCATATGTATTTAATAAATTACCAGTTTAACATTATAAAATCCTGTTTGTGTAATCCAACCACATCTTGTGAGCGCCACCAATTTAAACCCTCTGCAATAAAGTCACACACTCTGAATATTACTCCTCAACCTATGTGCCTAAAATATCAGAGTTGGGTAAACGGTTTGTTAATGTGTAAACCTCTAGGTCCTGATTGAAGCAGTTTCATGCGGGCAAATGTATAATTTTAAAACATGCCATTCCTTTTGTTATCCATGCTTCCTAGGCAGCTGTTTAGTCATGTAAATGAAAGGACAGCTTTCAGCTGCTCTCTTTATCCTTTGGTCTATTGTAGTGACATTCATATTTAGAGGCATATTTACAAGCCCCTACTGCCACCGGAGCATCACTTTTTGTGACGCTCCAGTGGCGCTATCCACTGCCCCATATTTACAAGGATGTGTAATGCCACTTTTTGTGGCGTTACGCCTCCTTGAAATATGGGCCCCTTCAACACAGTTTTCTGCATCAGAGGGGCCTCAAATAGGGGTTGTAGTGCGCTTTCCATCACAACACTCACCCCAGGGGTGGAGTTAGCATGTCAATATGAGGAGGAATGCTTTTATTACTCATAATTTTTTGCTATTTCTATGTGTGCTGCATTCTGCAAAATGCATAGAATAAGTAAAATGCCATGGATGATTGTTTATGTGCAAGAAGGTGAATCCATAGCTGACTTCATCGCACATCATGACCTTGCCTCTACAGACTACATCCTCTTCAGCGACCTCAATTTCTACCTGGACAACCTCAGTGACCCTGATAGCACGTCCAATCCTTATAAATTACTTATACTTGGACACGCCGGAGATCGGTGAACCTTTTGGCCGGGTTGAGTTCTTCTCATCCAAGAATAGTCAGATCCCTCAAATCAATAATCAATAACCATTTATAATCAATAACCAATACTCAAATAATAATCAAACAACAAATTAATTAAACAGAAAATCAGTAATTAGACACACCATGACCTTTCAGTCATGAATAATCACACCTGTTTATTAAAAGTTCATGAGTTTATTTCCCTATATTAACAAAGCTAATACAATATAAGTAAGTCTCAAAATCAAATGATATACGTATACGAACATTACTAGCTGTCCATAGCGACGGAAGAAACGCAATCTACGCAAAATTTGGATTATAATGTACTCAGTTATAGCAATGCAAATCACTAATAAGAGTAACTGAATTTGACTAATTGCATACATCGGTCAGCATAACAAGATTTCAACTCAGCATGGTGCATCAAATGAATACCTCAACTAACCTCTGATTAGCATTGGCATGGGGGGATTCATGCAAAATGAATTTAGTCAAACATAAATTTAGAAAACTTCTAGCTTAGGCTCTGTCAAAATTAGCAGTTGGTACCTAAGAAAGAAAACACAATGCATAATACAATTATCCTTTTATAATTGCCAAATACAATCAGCATTCAAGGAAAGTCTTCGTCCTTCAGGTACCGGTTCGATCAGCATGGGGCAGACTTCAAGGGGGCAAAGTTAAAGGCAAGTTTTCCTTGCAGCAATCAAGGAAAATGGGGCAAAAGTTATCGTATGGGCAAGACGGGGTAAAGTTAAAGTTAAAGTCTCTAGGGTGAGAATTCTTAAAGTCTCTCTCTCTGGGATAGAGAAAAAGCATCAAAGGGTCATCAAAATGGCTTCTTGAATCTTGCTTCAAAATGGCAGCAAGGAAAATGGCTGACTTCTCTTTGTCCAGTGGGTTTAAGTAAGAAACGTTCCAAATTCTTTAGGGTCTTCCATTGGAGGGTCCTTGTGGTGGTTTCTCTTTAACCAATGAATAGTGTCCTTCTCTTAATGTTCACCTACGCATAAGGTGTCCTTGGAGTTTTGGAACACAAGTAGCAAAAAAGTTGCCAATTAATTCTGCATCAGTGTCTTTATTGTCTGCACCTGCAGAAACTGACCTTGCTTCAAAGGGGATGAAACTTGCCTAGCACGAAACCTTGAAATAAGTGTATTAGTCATTCTACTGGAAAAATACAGCCTTTAAAGTTTAAACACGTTTTTGTTAATACAAGTGAAAACCACGCAGTTAAATTTGAGACCAGGCAACTAGGCCAAAGCCTCTGCTAAATTTAAGCTAAGCATATAACAGTTTCAACAAGAAAATCATAGAATACATCTGCAATTATGACAGATTACTACATTGTCGATTCTTCATGATTAATCAAGCCTGTTTATGCTAATGGCGACCTACTTCGTGGGCACATTTTCTACAAACATTATTTTACTTTGCTAAAATCACATTGCCTTATACAATTTTGTTACATGATATATGAATGGTTGTTAGCCTTTCTTTTTCTGCTTCATCAATCCCTCCTCTGATTACTAATTGTGTCATCACATTAAATTTTCCATCACAAATTTTATTTCATTAAAATTCTGTTTAATAATCTTGCATTTCAGTCATCTCCCTCTTCCTTTTTGTTCCCTTTGATTTGTCCCTGTATATTTCTACCATTTTATTTTGTTCTTTCTTTTCTCTTCTCCTCTTGTTTCTTGATTTCCATATTTTAATAGCTTTCCATATTCCCCAAATACCTATTAAGCAAATTAATATTATTAATATTCCTTTTACTATTTTCAGTAATATTCCGTTCCAAATGTTGCTGAGCCAATTTCCCACAGAAGCAAATCCCTTTCCAACCTTTTCCCATACTCCTGGTTCTTTCAATTCTTTCAAATCTGTACTATCGTTAGTCAAATTTGCAAGCATATTTCTAATTTGTCTACTGTTGTATGGTATATATGATCAACAGTGACGTGCACTAAGCATTTTGCAAACGCCGCCATTCTTTGCTAAAAGAATGTCTAAAGCAAGCCGGTTTTGAGGAGTCATAGCTCTTTCTGCAGCAAGTTCAGTATCCATCAGGATCATTGCTCCTGAGAAATTTGTCAGCATGTTATCCACAATAGTAGACAACTTTCGTATTTTGATTGAATTCAATATAACTCGGAAGGAATTATTGCTCCAAATATATCTCCTACCACACCAGAAGCTGTCTCCCTTTTCTGAATACGATGTAATTCAGACAGCTTTAGAAATTTCTTTAAGTCGTCCAGTTGATAAATCTTTGGAAATACTATTCCCAAATAACATCTCCCATACCATCCTTTTGGAAGACGATAATAGGCATTGAGGGCCATATTTATACTCCGTTTGCGCCGAAATTGCGTCGTTTTTTTTGACGCAATTTCGACGCAAAACTAACGCCAACTAACGCCATATTTATACTATGGCGTTAGAGGCGAATAGCGCCAAAGTTCCCGGAATGTGCGTCATTTTTTAGCGTGAACCCCTTCCTTGCGTTAATGATATGCAAGGGAGGCGTTCCCGTCTAAAAAATGACTCCCAGGCCTTTACGTGGTATTTATACTCCCGGGCAAAAGAGACGCCCGGGAGTTGGCGTGGCTAAAAACGGCGCATTTGCGCCACTTTTTAACGCCTGCTCAGGGCAGGCGTTAAGGGGCCTGTGGGCTCAAAATGAGCCCACAGGTGCCCTCCCATGCCCCCAGGGACCCCCACTGCCACCCTTGCCCACCCCAGGAGGACCCCCAAGGATGGAGGGACCCACCCCAGGGACATTCAGGTAAGTTCAGGTAAGTATAATTTTTTATTTTTTATATTTTTTTTTGGTGGCATAGGGGGGCCTTATTTGTGCCCCCCTACATGCCACTATGCCCAATGACCATGCCCAGGGGACAGAAGTCCCCTGGGCATGGCCATTGGGCAAGGGGGCATGACTCCTATCTTTACAATGATAGGAGTCATGTTGATGGGGGATGGGCGTCGAAAATAAATGGCGCAAGTCGGGTTAAGACGATTTTTTCGACGTAACCTGACTTGCCCCATTTTAAGACGCCCATGCGCCATTTTCCCCCTACGCCGGCGCTGTCTGGTCTACGTGGTTTTTTCCCACGCAAACCAGGCAGCGCCGGTCTGATTGCGCCGTCTAACGCCATTCCATAAATACGGCGCCCGCATGGCGCTTCAGAATGGCGTTAGACGGCGCAAAACTTTTTGACGCTAAACTGCGTTAGCGCAGTTTAGCGTCAAAAAGTATAAATATGGGCCTGAGTCCACAAATATAGTATACTCCTGGAGTAGCTGGGTCTAGGCCATTTAACATGAACGTCCATTTACTCTGGAATAAAAACACGTTTTTACATTCACTCGTTCCTACAAAGATTGTGTCATAATATGATTTAGTTCTATATATACAAAGCTTCCCTATATGTATTGCGTCTAAAGCCAGTTTCCCTTGTGTCTTTATTGTGGCAAAAGCATAGTTATCTACAGATGTCCTTTTATGTAATTCTTTTTCTAATTTTTCTTTTACCATTTTCCTTCTATCTTCAGTGTGATCTAAAAAGCTTTTCTCTACAGGTGAAAGCAAGCATGTAAGGTTTTCTTTATGAGCGTGAACTGTGGAAAAAGGCGATAATGGTTCAAAGAAACCCCTGACTAATTTTATATAATAATCTCTTGCTACTTTACTCAGGTAATCAATTATGGGGACATATGAAAATACAACATCATGATTGGAATAGAAGTATTGAATATAGTCCTGGCCATAAAATCTTGTTAGTAACAAACTACATGTTATTCCATACGTAAGAGGCATGCTATGATATGTCACACCTTCTATTACTGAGTTAGGTATTTGTGTACATACATAACAATCTTTCACATCCATTGTCTCAACATACTCATTCAGCAAGCGATAGAAGACATTAGAAGAAAGTTCTTTCTTGTCATGCAAATAATTTTCGTCTTGTTCGAGTTTCTTCAAAGGAGTTAATTGAGTAGTAGTTTTAAAAGTAGAAGCATCATTCGCGTCTCTTTCATTCCCTCCATGCATTCCAAGAATTATTGCCATAATTATTAGTACACATGCAGTTATTAGACCTATGCACATATATTTACAATATTTCATTTTATGTCCTTGTGTAGTATTGTCTGTCATGATCTATATAGAATCAGAAAGTTGAAGACACCTTATCAAATCAGATTTGCAGATATATATATATATGTAGGTTGAACGAGGTCAAAGTACACACGGTTTTCTTTAGCAGCTGAGTCTCTTATCGGTTTAGCAGCTTTGTCTCAAAATCGGTTTCAAAAGTCAATCAGGTTATCAATGTCTTATTCGGTAATGTTCATGAAATTTCACTTTTCAAGTACCAAAGTGTCGTTCTGCTTCTTCATTTTCAAGACTAAGAGATAGAAATTCGTCTGACCAATCGTTAGTGGCTGTGTATGCCCAATCTGGACCAGAATATCTTCTGCTCGGTATTCTTTTCCTTTTCACTTTTGCATCTCCTTTCGATTCTCTTTCGCTTATGTCTTGTTCTTTGGCTGTGTCTTTTTCTTCATTCGATGTTGTTATTATGATAGACACTTCTTTTCTTTTATCCTTCAATTTTGGCCATTTGTTTTCGTTCAATGTCTCTTTAGTCTTTGATATGCTTTGTCTTCGTTTCGTGTTGTTTTCACCTGATGGACCTGCAACCGGTTCAGGAAGAATTTGAACAATTTCACTCTGCTCTGTCTTGTCTCCTTCCCCTAGGAGGTCAATCAGGTTTTCTCCTTCTTTTCCTGTATCGTCTGCTTCTGGGAAAGCCCTCCTCTTATTAGGCTCTCTTGCTTCTTCACCTGTGATAGGATCTTTGTCACCTCCAGGATCTTTGTCACTTCCTGAGGCTTCTTCCCTGTTGTCCTCAAAAGGATCGACTGCGTCTTCCTCAGAAAATATTTCTTCTGTCTCGATTTCTTCTTGTTCACTTTCAGGCTCTCTTCGTTCTGTCTCAGTGCCTGGTACTTTCCTGTCAGTTGTTGGTAATTTCAGCGCTTCAATTTCCTCTTCTGTGGGACACGTCACCCTTTTCGTGTGACTGGCGTGAATCCAGTTGGGAACTCCTGCACACTTCACAGCGGTGGTAGTTGTCAGAATCACTTGAAAAGGTCCTTTCCAACGGGGTTCCAGACACGACTTCCTCACGTGCTTCTTTATCACGACCCAGTCACCTGCTTTCAGGGTGTGTCCTGGACCTTGGATCGGTGGCAAGGTGGTTGCCTCCACCTGGTGAGAAAAAGAGCAGACCATATCAGCCAGACCTTTGCAGTAGTCCAATACCATATCATCTGTAATATTTACAAGAGCATTTGCAGGAACTGCTGGAAGTCTCATGGCTCTGCCCAAGAGAAGTTTGTGTGGTGATAGTCCAGTTTTTCTATCAGGTCTGTTTCTCATTGGCATTAACACCAAGGGCAATGCGTCAGGCCATTTCAAGTTTGTGGATGCGCATATTTTCGCCATCCTTGATTTCAGCCTGCCACTCATTTGCTCCACTAGTCCTGATGCTTCAGGGTGGTAGCTACAATGCAATTTTTGTTCAATGTTCAGTGCTGCACACAATAATTTGATTACTTCGTTATTGAAGTGACTTCCCCTATCTGATTCTAAAGAGATCGGGAATCCGAAACGTGGTATTAGTTCTCTCAAGAGTAGTTTTGCAACTGTGAGACTGTCATTTCTGCGTGTAGGGTATGCTTCAATCCAGTGACTAAAAATACACACAATCACCAACACATATTTCAAGCCTGCATGCATAGGCTTCTCAATGAAATCCATTTGCATCCTGCTGAATGGCCCAGCTGCTCTTCCAATGTGGCTCAAACTTACTACTGTTCCCTTCCCTCCGTTCATTTGTTGGCAAATGACGCAACGATGGCAAACTGATTCAGCAACTTGGCGGAATTTGGGATTAAACCAATCAATTTTGAATAATCTAATCATGGCATCTCTTCCAATGTGTGCTTGTCCATGGTATAGCCTAGCTATTTGCGATAGGAGACTGTCTGGCAAAAACAATTTCCCTTCACTTGAAACCCATAAATCATCTAGTTTTTTTATGCATTGTAATTTACTCCATGAGAGTTTTTCATCCTTACTAACATTATTTTGTAGGAATTTTAATTCTTCGATTGTGTCTATGACTTTTACAGCAAAGGCTTCACTTGGTTCAAGTTCTGGCTCATTTATCAAATTCCATTCGTCTCTGAGCAATATACAGTTCAATGCGCAAAACCTTGCGACTTGATCTGCATATCCGTTTCCCAAAGAAACGAAGTCTTGTGATTTCGAGTGTGCACTGCATTTTACCACTGCTACTTCTCCTGGTAACTGGATAGCATGTAACAATTCTCTTATCCTTTCACCATTTTTCACTGGTGATCCTGAAGAAGTCATAAAGCCTCTTTGTGACCACAATTGTCCAAAATCATGCACTATTCCAAATCCGTACTGACTGTCAGTGTAAATGGTGACTTTCATCAATGCGGAAAGTTGGCAAGCTCTAGTAAGGGATACTAGTTCCGCTACCTGTACAGAGTAAACCCCTTGAAGCCAAGATGCTTCCAGAACACCAGTTATTGTGCATACAGCATATCCTGCTTTCAATATTCCTAGTGCATCTCTTAAACATGAACCATCAACAAAAATAATCTGATCATTTTCTTACAATCGAGTATCTTTGATATCAGGTCTTGATTTAGTACAAAATTCAGTCACTTGAAGACAGTCGTGTTCAATATCATCAACACTTTCAATTTCAACATTTTCACTAGGAAGCAAAGTTGCTGGATTCAATGTGGTGCACCTTTTCAATTGCACATTTGGTGATCCCAAAATTATTGTCTCGTACCTTGTAAGCCTAGCACCAGTCATGTGCTGTGTTCAGGAACGTGTCAAAAGTATTTCGACTGAGTGAGGGACCATAACTGTTAAAGGATGTCCCATCACTATTCCTTCACTCTGATTTAGGCTTATACTAAGTGCTGCTACAGCACGCAAGCATCCTGGTAAGGCTGCTGCAACTGGATCCAAAGTAGCTGAAAAATATGCTACTGGTCTGTTTACGCCACCATGGGCTTGAGTCAAGACAGACAAGGAACATGCATCACGTTCATGACAAAACAATGTGAACGGCTTTGTGTAATCAGGCATACCTAAAACTGGAGCTCTGCACATGCATTCCTTTAATTCAATAAAGGCATACATTTCATCTCTTTTCAACACTACTTCATCCTGCGCATCATTCTGGGTCAGTTTCAGTAAAGGTTTGTCTAGAGTCGAGAAATTGGGAATCCATTGGCGACAGTAGCTCACCATTCCCAAAAACTTTTTCACCTCTTTTCTCGTTTTGGGTGGACTCATTTGAAGTACACTCGTTATTCTTTCTTTCATTATTCTCCTCGACCCTTTCTCTATTTGGTGACCCAAATATTTCACTTTCTTCTGGCAGAATTGCAATTTTGAAGGAGACACCTTGTGTCCATTCCTTTCCAAATGGTTCAGTAGGGCAATAGTGTCAACTGTACAGTCATTTTCTGTTTTGGATGCGATCAGCAAATCGTCAATATACTGTACTAAGGTTGATTCAAAAGGTAATTCCAATGATTCCAAATTTTTCTTTAGAATCTGATTGAAAATTGATGGTGACTCCGAAAACCCTTGAGGAATTCGACACCAACTGTAGACTCTGTCCAGGAATTTGAAGCAAAAGAGAAATTGGCTGTCCTCATGAAGAGGCACAGAAAAGAATGCTTGTGACAAGTCGATGACTGAGAACCACTCTGCATCACAGGGAATTTGAAACATTATTACAGCTGGATTTGGTACTACAGGACAACATTTGACTATTATGTCATTTATTTTTCTCAAATCTTGAACAATTCGGACCTTTCCACTTGGTTTTATTTGTCCCATTGTTAGACTTTTCATCCTTGGCGTGGTTTCCCTTAACTTTTTGCCTCTGTTCCCCAGGTTGTTGATGTGTGCTGGACTCTGATTTTACTGTTTTTGTTACTCTGGGCACTTTACCGCTGCTAACCAGTGCTAAAGTGCAAGTGCTCCTGTTTAAAATGTGTACGTAATTGGTTCTCCATGATTGGCATATTTGTTTTACTGTTAAGTCCCTAGTAAAGTGCACTAGAGGTGCCCAGGGCCTGTAAATCAAATGTTACTAGTGGGCCTGCAGCACTGGTTGTGCCACCCACACAAGTAACCCTGTAATCATGTCTCAGATCGGTCACTGCAGTGTCTATGTGTGTATTTTTACACTGTAAATTCGACTTGGCAAGTGTACCCACTTGCCAGGCCTAAACCTTCCCTTTTCTTACATGTAAGGCACCCCTAAGGTAGACCCTAGGTAGCCCCAAGGGCAGTGTGCAATGTATGGATAAGGTAGGACATATAGTAATGTGGTTTATATGTCCTGACAGTGAAATACTGCCAACTTCGTTTTTCACTGTTGCAAGGCCTGTCTCTCTCATAGGATATTATGGGGGCTACCTTTAAATATGATTAAAGTGTAGATTCCCCTAGAGAGTAGATGGACATGTGGAGTTTGGGGTCCCTGAACTCACAATTTAAAAATACATCTTTTAGTAAAGTTGATTTTAAGATTGTGCGTTTGAAAATGCCACTTTTAGAAAGTGAGCATTTTCTTGCTTAAACCATTCTGTGACTCTGCCGTGTTTGTGGATTCACTGTCTAGGTCAGTTTGACAGTTGGGTTGTTTTTCACCTCACACCAGACAGTGACACAAAGGGAGCTGGGGTGTAACCTGCATTTCCTGATTAGCCATCTCTGCTAGGAAGGAGGGGTGGAGTGGTCACTCTCATCTGAAAGGACTGTGCCTGCCTCTGACAATGCAGACTCCAACCCCCTGGTGTGTGTCTGAGGCCTTGCCTGGGCAAGGCAGGATTTCACAAGTAGGTGTGATTCCCCTCTGAAGAAAGGTGACTTCAAAGACTAAAATGGGTATAAGAAAGGCACCCAAATCTACAGACTTGAGAAAACACTTCTGGAACCAAGAGGAACCTCTGCCTGGAGAAGAGCTGATAGCTGAGGAAGAAGTGCTGCCCTGCCTGTGACTGTGCTTTGTGGAGCTTTCCTGCAGTGCTGCTTCTGCCAAGTAAGAGGGCAAAGACTGGACTTTGTGTGCCTTCCATCTTGTGAAGAAATCTCCAAGGGCTTGAGTTAGAACTTGCCTCCTGTTGTTTGAAGTCTCAGGGACAGCAAAGATTTCTCTCTACCAGCACCTGGAGTCTCTGGAGAGACTCCTGCTCTGACAAGTGGTGCCCTATCCAGTTCCTGGGCCCTTGAAAGGAAAGCTGGTGGAAATCCAAGGAAATCGACTTCGGACGACTCCGGACCGACGCCGCTGCTGAATCCGGTAACGCCGCCTGCACCCGACGCCGTGACCTTCGCTGGAACGCGATGCTCTTCGCAGGCCTGACGCCGCAGCAGCCCCGCTGAAGTCCGCGACTCCGTGAAAGTCGCTGCACCACGTCGTGATCGACGCTGCTCGAAGTGCACGGATTCAACGTTTCGCACAGACATCGCGATCCCCGACTTCGCGCATCGGTTTGTTTTCACTCTTCACCAAAGGTACTGTACTTGGGGGTCTACACGACTCCGTGTCCGGCGCCGCTGGTGTCGGCTTGTTGGGAACGACTCCGTCACGACGCGTGTTAACATCTCATTGAAGCATTTTTATTTCTAAGCGCTATTTCTGAGTTTAATCTTTAAAAATTCATAACTTGACTTGTGTATGTCGGAATTTTGTCGTTTTGGTCATGTTTTGTTTAGATAAATATTTCCTATTATTCTAAACCGGTGTTGTGTCATTTTGTAGTGTTTTCATTAAGTTACTGTGTGTGTTGGTACAAATACTTTACACCTAGCGCTCTGAGGTTAAGCCTACTGCTCTGCCAAGCTACCAAGGGGGTAAGCAGGGGTTAGCTGAGGGTGACTCTCTTTTACCCTGACTAGAGTGAGGGTCCTTGCTTGAACAGGGGGTAACCTGACTGTCAACCAAAGACCCCATTTCTAACACCCATGATTGGTGAATTACATGGACTACTTAGTACTTCTTTCAGTACTCCCTGTTTCACAAATTCGGCAATGAGTTGGGCGACTTTCATGAGAGTGTCTTGTGACATATGGTATTGTGGAGTCTGAGGAAAATTTACAGTAGGTTTTACAGTCACTTTCACTGGTTCTGCTCCTTTGACCAATCCTACTTCTCTCCCTGTCATATCCCACACTTCCTTTTCAACTGTTTCTTGTAAATCAGCTGGAATATCTGCTTCAGTGAGCATAGGATAAAGAGTAATCAGAGGATACTCTTCATCGACAGTTTCCATTTCGTCTTCTTCTAAACTGTTCTCTTCTTCCTCATCACTGTTTGTCTGTATTTTAATTCCATTATTTGAGCACATAATCGAGCATCCCAATTTGCACAATAAATCTCTCCCTAATAGGGATATCGGACTTGAGTCACACCCCACAAATTTATGTAACCCTTGAAAATTACCAATTTTGACTTGCACTGGATCTGTAATTGGGTTCGTCAGATACCTATTTGCTACTCCCACTACTTGAACTGTTCTCCCTGAAAGTGGCAAATTTGGTACTTCGATACTTCTTACTGTAGAGCGTGTAGCTCCTGTGTCAACCAAGAATGAAACGCTGTGACCCATAACTCTTCCTTCCACATATGGTCCCTTTTGATCAACTTCCAAAGATGCTGCAAGCATTCAATTTCCCTCCTCATCTGAACTTTCACTCTCCCATTCATTGTTTATTCCATTCTCACTGTGTAACGGGAAATGGTGTACCGTGTTACTTTGATTCATTCCTTGACCTGTAACCTGTTGAGGAAGCATTACTTGTTGCTGATTCATTGGTGCTAAGGGTATTTGCATTTGCTGATTAGGTACCGTAGGAAACTGCTGTTGCATTGGCTGCGATTGTACCATTTGTACACGGGGCATTTGCACCTGCTGTGGTTGTATGGGTTTTAGACCCTGCATCTGATTTACATTATTTTGGAAATTTGGATTTGGACCTCTCAATTTCGATCCTCTCATATTCTGAAATGTATTGACATCATTGTTTTGCTGACCTACACCTTCCTGCACCAACAATGGGCACTCTTGTTTCCAATGTCCGACGATTCCGCACGTGTGACATGGCATCACTTTCTTCATTGCCTGTATACCATTAGGAATCACAACATTATTTAAATCAGGACCATTATTCACAAAACCTCCTCGGCCTCTGCCTCTCATCTGTGGCTGAAACATAACATTTCCCTGCTGTTGCTGCTGCGGCAACTGTTGTTGGAAACCTTGCAAACCTGTCTGAGCTGCTCTAATCTGCATCACCATCACTTTTTCTTTCAACCTTTTCTGCTTTGTCTCAATCTCATCACTGCAGTATTTTGCATAGTTCAACACTTCATCGATCGATTTTGACTGCCAACAAATCAAATGCATTTTAATCATCTGGCTGATTTCGGGTCTCAATCCTTCCACAAATCTGAACACAAAATGGAGCATGTCTTTTGCCTCAATCGTTTCCGTGCCACTGTAATTTTTAAATGCTTTCAACAATCTCTCATAGTATGCATGTATCGACTTCTTAACCTCCTGTGCTGTTCTGTCAATCTTCTGCCAATCTACATTTTTCGACGCAACTTTTGTTTTCAGGTACTCAATCACTTTATGGTACATGCTCATTACCCTAGGCGATGGTGCACCTGTGTCCCTATTTCTTTCTGGTTCACTTGTTGGCCAATCTACAGCCCTTTTACAATCTTCACACAAATCTGCAGGAACTACAATTTCGAATAAAGTATTCAGGTCTTCCCAAAGACATTTTGCGAGTTTCACAAATCTATCTGTTTGTTGATACCATTCGATCAGTTTCTCTCTTAACTTAGGGTAATCATCCGTAAAGGATTGAATATCACGCCTGTGCCATGGTACATGGACAAGTTTTCCCCCTGCCGTTTCTCTCATTGGTAACATGGTTATAAGATCATCATTCTGTTGTACTTTCTCATGCCGATCTGGGGTACTTTCTTTCTTCTTATCCTTTCTCTTAACCCACCTGCTCTCCCACTTGTCTAAATATCTCCAAACCTGCGCGCCTTGCAGTATCTCTTTAAGGTGTGTTTCCATTCCTGCAGACCTCATGTGTTCAAAATCTTTTGTCTCAAAGTCTAACCTGTAACTTCTGCTCAAGTGTTTGGTTTTACTTATGTCTATTTTGTGTTTGGCTGCAATTTCTTGTAACCTCCTATGTATGCTGCTTACTTCTCTTGGAATTCTAGGGCAAATGTATCTCAGCTCTTCTTCTGTGTATGATTCTAACCTGTTCAGACCCATCGTTCCCTCTACTAGTTCATCTGCTTCCATGCCCAATCTTATTTTATTCAAATATTCTTCTCCTTTCCCGCTGGGTGTACTCTGTGGGGAGTTCAGGCTGTTCAACCATTGTGTTAACTGTTGTGCGTTTAGTCCCATTAATGTGGCATCTACGTCTACTGCTACTGATGGTTTCTGTGACATTTCTGTTTTTGAAGTTAGCGGTACTATTAGTGGTGGACTTGACCTTACCACAGTTGACGGAACACAAATTGGAATTGGACTAAATTCCAACAAAGACCCAGATCTATTTGACAGTGTTCCTACCGGGGTCGTTTCTTGAGTATTTTCTATGTATCTCCTTCCTGTCTCATTTTGTGTCACTACCCCTTGATCGCATACACTTGGCTTTGCCTGTATATGTAATGGTACTGGCGGACCTAGAGTGATAGGCAAAGATATTGCATCCGGATTCTGTCTGTTCCCCAAATTCTGTGGCATGTTAATTCCCACATTATGGTTCATCATTGCTGGCATGTCTAACTGATTTTCTGCTGTTTGAATGTACTTTGGCACTTCCTGCATCTGCTTTTGAGGCATCAAAATTTGTGTTGATTCGGTTTGAATCAATGTCGGTCTTTGGTAATTCTGTCCTACCTGCAACATTAAATTAGAAGTCATTTCCAAATTATGCTCATCATAATAGCATCTTTGGACCTGCGGCTGATAATCATTAACAGGTTTCAGTTTAGTTATGTCAGGATCTATTCTCTGAACTTTTGGTATTTCTGGTGTAAAAGGCATATCGGGACTACTTTGCCTCTGCAATATTCTCAAATTCGGAGCCACAGTACCCTGTATTGGTTCTGGAGGGGCAGTACTAGTGCTTGGGCCATTTTCGTTTTCCACATATGGTGGTGGACGGTCATTTAGCAATTGCAGAATGAACTCCTCATCGTCCGATTCGTCTGACCTTTTCGAGTTTCTATTGTTTTCTCTATCTCTGGACTGACTCCTGTTTGTTTTATGGGTAGCTTTCTTTCCTTCCATCTCTGCTTCATCAGTAATTGCTGGAAACAATTTAATTCCCTGCAATATGTCTGATCTCCAAACCTTTTGAGTACTATCCCATCTAGCATCCGCTAGTGTCTTTTCTACTTTTCTCACTCTTGTCTCAAATTTCTTTTGTAGTTGCATTCTAGCCATTTGTTCCCAAATTGCTAATGCTTCAAACTGTGCTGGTCTTGGAGGTATTTTCATGTCATATAGCACAAATCTTAGATTCTCCAAAATTCTTAGGTTAAACGTCCCATGGATGGGAAACGCTACACTTCCATGCTTTTCTGTTAATTTACACCATTGCTTTAACGAAAGACATGATGCGACACCCTTTTCTTCAATCACGATGTAAGCTGGTGTACCCTCAGGCGGTGTTTCTTCTCCTACATTTACTTTAATATATACATCTCCCCTCAAGGCACTCTTAAATGCTTTGAAAAATGTAATCTTTCCGTCTTTTATTTTCTCAAAATGTAATCAATAAGTGACTTTAATTCCCGGAATACTCTTCGCTTGCCTTTCCCCACCAATTGCGCTTCACGGACTGCGTCCAATCCATGCGCGACCCTCCTCACCAACCAACCTATCCCAGCGCGGCTCCTAGTGAGATCACACCCACACACTGCGGCTGACAAAGTCTTGCGGCTTGTCCTCCTTCATTCAGCTTCACTCAAAACTAATTTCTGAAATATATCGCAAGCACTAACCAAAAAGAAGAAACCAAATCTGTCGGTTTACTACAGGAAAGGTAATACAATCGCTTCAGCAACCTTAGGGATTTTTCACTAGCCTCAGCAGTTATTCCATCTTTCTCAGTTTACCACTTTTGCAAGCAAAATTTGACCTGCAAACTTTACTCTCAACTGATCAATGAACTATTCTAGTGCACCTTAGAATTCGTCAAATCTCAAAGTCGAAAATTTTCTTTTATTCCTCAACATTCATACTGACTTATTGACCACGCCCGATCAACCTACTAAACCGAACAAATTACAACATCAATCAAGTGTCTCATACACTTTTCAACATACTCCGGAGTCTCTTGACCTCGCAGGGCCCGTCTCAACATCAACAACCACGTGGACAATTTTTCCTGCACAAAGTGCTACACTCATATGAAGTTCGACGACTTCCCTACTCTCACACTTTGGAGTATCACTCCTCTAAAATTTTGATTGGAGTTCGTAACCCCCTAAAATCCTCACAAACTTCACAATTCATCTGCGGCATAAGCTGTGCAAGCGTGAAACCCTAACTTCACTCATACTGTCACTAGAAACGCCGAAAACTTCTCACACCTCCATTTCCTCCATTCGCAAGCTCCGAGATTCCGGGAAAGTCATTGGGGATTTAGGGCATCATCATCTCTCCAACTTGTTTTATCAAAGAAAATTCTAACTTGAATCCGTCTATTGTTCGGATGGGGTCCCAAAGGGCGAAACCATCAAACTCTCCTACCATCTACTGATAGCGCGTCCAATCCTTATAAATTACTTATACTCGGACACGCCGGAGATCGGTGAACCTTTTGGCCGGGTTGAGTTCTCCTCATCCAAGAATAGTCGGATCCCTCAAATCAATAATCAATAACCATTTATAATCAATAACCAATACTCAATTAATAATCAAACAACAAATTAGTTAAACAGAAAATCAGTAATTAGACACACCATGACCTTTCAGTCATGAATAATCACACCTGTTTATTAAAAGTTAATGAGTTTATTTCCCTATATTAACAAAGCTAATACAATATAAGTAAGTCTGAAAATCAAATGAAATACGTATACGAACATTACTAGCTGTCCATAGCGAGGGAAGAAACGCAATCTACGCAAAATTTGGATTATAATGCACTCAGTTATAGCAATGCAAATCACTAATAAGAGTAACTGAATTTGACTAATTGCATACATCGGTCAGCATAACAAGATTTCAACTCAGCATGGTGCATCAAATGAATACCTCAACTAACCTCTGATTAGCATTGGCATGTGGGGCTTCATGCAAAATGAATTTAGTCAAACATAAATTTAGAAAACTTCTAGCTTAGGCTCTGTCAAAATTAGCAGTCGGTACCTAAGAAAGAAAACACAATGCATAATACAATTATCCTTTTATAATTACCAAATACAATCAGCATTCAAGGAAAGTCTTCGACCTTCAGGTACCGGTTCGATCAGCATGGGGCAGACTTCAAGCGGGCAAAGTTGAAGGGTAGTTTTCCTTGCAGCAATCAAGAAAAATGGGGCAAAAGTTATCATATGGGCAAGACGGGGTAAAGTTAAAGTTAAAGTCTCTAGGGTGAGAATTCTTAAAGTCTCTCTCTCTGGGATAGAGAAAAAGCATCAAAGGGTCATCAAAATGGCTTCTTGAATCTTGCTTCAAAATGGCAGCAAAGAAAATGGCTGACTTCTCTTTGTCCAGTGGGTTTAAGTAAGAAACGTTCCAAATTCTTCAGGGTCTTCCATTGGAGGGTCCTTGGGGTGGTTTCTCTTTAACCAATGAATAGTGTCCTTCTCTTAATGTTCACCTACGCATAAGGTGTCCTTGGAGTTTTGGAACACAAGTAGCAACAAAGTTGCCAATTAATTCTGCATCAGTGTCTCTATTGTCTGCACCTGCAGAAACTGACCTTGCTTCAATGGGGATGAAACTTGCCTAGCACAAAACCTTGAGATAAGTGTATTAGTCATTCTACTGGAAAAATACAGCCTTTAAAGTTTAAACACGTTTTTGTTAATACAAGTGAAAACCACGCAGTTAAATTTGAGACCAGGCAACTAGGCCAAAGCCTCTGCTAAATTTAAGCTAAGCATATAACAGTTTCAACAAGAAAATCATAGAATACATCTGCAATTATGACGGATTACTACATTGTCGATTCTTCATGATTAATCAAGCCCGTTTATGCTAATGGCGACCTACTTCGTGGGCACATTTTCTACACACATTATTTTTCTTTGCTAAAATCACATTGCCTTATACGATTTTGTTACATGATATATGAATGGTTGTTAGCCTTTCTTTTTCTGCTTCATCAACCCCAACTCCTCATCCCTACATGAGAAACTCACCAGCATCTCACTCAAACAACTGGCTACCGGCCCAACACACTCAGCAGGACACACGCTCAACCCCATCTTCTCTACCAGCAGCAACATCTCCTTCACAACACAGAACCCACCAGCCCCACCTGCAGCCATTGCACCCAAAGGTTCTGGACCCCAACCGATCCTGACCAACTGGACCACTCTCCACACCAACGACACCCTAGGGATCATGAAGACCATCCACTCCGAAGCCCTCTTCAACCCCTGCCCCCACCACATCTTCAACAGAGCCAGTGACACCATCGCCTCCAAGCTCTGCTGCACAATCAACTGCTCCATTGAGACCCCCATCTTCCCTTAAGACTGGAAACACGCAGAGAACAACCCCCAGCTGAAGAAACCCTCCACAGACCAGACTGACCTCAAGAGCTAGAGACCCCTTTCTCAGCTCCCCTCCCCTGCCAAAGTCTTTGAAAAAGCCATCATACCCAACTCTCCAAATTCATCGAGACCAACCACATCCTGGACCCCTCACAATCAGTCTTCAGAAGCAACCACAGCCCTGAGACTGCTCTCCTCACTGCAACAGATGACATCTACAACCTCCTGGACCAAGGTGAAACCACAGCCCTCATCCTCCTGGACTTCTCGGCCACCTTCGACACCATTGCCCACCCCACCCTCTGCACAAGACTCCACGACGCTGCCATCCGTGGCAAGGCCCTGCAATGGATCCTCTCCATTCTCACTGGCCAACCCAGGAGAGTCAGGCTCCTGCCATTCACAGACGAACCTACAGAGATCAGCTGCGGTTTCCCCCAAGGCTCCTCCATGAGCCCCACCCTCTCCAAAATCTACATGGCCCCACTAGCAGACATCATCAGAAACCACAGACTCAACATTGTCTCCTACGTTGATACACTCAGCTAATCCTCTCCCTCACTTACAAACCTACAGTCGCGAAGACCAACTTCCACACTAGGATGAAGGCAATTGCCGCCTGGAGGAAAGACAGCTGCTCCAAGCTCAACTTTTACAAGACAGAAGTCTTCATTTTGGGTACTTCCCCCTCCGACTGCGACAACTCCTGGTGGCCTGCAGCACTTGGAACCCCTCCCACACTGACCGATCACGCACGTAACCTCAGCATAATCCTTGCCTCCTCACTCTCTATGTACCACCAACTCAATGCCATCTCATCCTTCTGCTTCCTGCTCCGAAAGATCTTTAAGTGGATCCCCATACAATCCAAAAGAACAGTCACCCACTCGCTCCACAGCAGCAAGCTCGACTACAGTAACGCACTCTAGGCAGACACCACCTAGAAGCTCCGAAAGAAGATACAAAGAATCCAGAACACCGCCGCTAGACTTATACTGGACAACCCTCATCACAGTCACATCTCTAAGCACCTGAGAGACCTACACTGGCTCCCAATCCACAAAAGAATCACTTCCAAGCTCCTCACGCAGGCCTACAAGGCCTTCCACAACATTGAACCTGTGTAACTCAACCACAGCCTCGCCTTCCACACACTGACCAGACAATTAAGTTCTGCTCACCTGACCATGGCCACCATCCCTTGGATCCACAAGACTACAACTGGAGGACAATCCTTCTCCTACCTCCCTGCTAAGACCTGGAACTCTCTTCCCTTTCTTCTCAGGGAATCTCCCTCTCGACCTCAATTCTGGAAGGACCTCAAGACCTGGCTCTTTCACTGAACCCGCCATCCAGGGCTTCGACTGAGCTGCAGGACTGCCCCCCCAAGCGCCTTGAGACCTGAATGGGTGAGTACCTGCACTCTATAGGAGCACTGTTTGATTGATTGATTGTTTGACATAGGGGTGTTGATGGCAGAGACCATGAAACCCGGGGAGACCATAACAGATTTTCTAGACATGATGAGAGAATGGTAGGGACAGGAGACAGGACAGCCAGGGACCGATATTGGCTCTCAGGTCTCATTCTTTTGCAATATCCTCAAGAAAAGGCTGCCCACCAAAACACAAAGTCATTTGTACAGCATAGTATGGCTCGACACCAAACCGTGGCAGGAGATACAAGCACATATATTGCACTTTCATAAAAAAAACAAAAAAAAACAGGAGCAAGCCCAGAGAAACAGCGCTAAGTTGGTCCAATTCAAGTTATGAAAAACCACCCTTGATTGGGGGGCCTCCTTTTCTGAAGGCACCAGTTCTGAAGGGTGCTCCACCACAAAGCCCTAGAGGGTTTCAATATAGCTATAATGACAAAAACCAGGAAGGTTGGCAGCAGCCAAACTCCTTACAATGCTACTATTGCCACAGAATGGGACACATGGCCAACAGATGCCAACTAAAGGCATACCATGAGCAGAAGTCGATGAGCCAGGGAAACCTGTTTGCACCTTATTTTCAATCCACTGCTGCACCGCCGCACCAGGGGTCAGGTAGTTAGACTAACGTATGGCAACAGCAACCACAGATAGGGAACAGAGCCCAACAAGGACCGGGGCCACAGCTGTGGCAAGGTGGAGGGATGCATGATGGAACAACGCATGTGCCAACAACACATGCCTGAACAACGGGGTCGGAACGACGACCGAGTTGTTTCCACGAATGCCTTTACCACGCATGCCTTTACAATGATTTTTTGTTGTAAAGACATGCCAAGTTAAGGCATGTGTGGGAACAACATGCGTGGTTTTCACATGCCACCCAAATAAACACAATTCCCCTGACCCCCCACCGCCCTAAAAATAAAACTACCCCGACCGCCCACTGCCCTAAAAATAAAACTACCCTGATCCCCCACCTACCCTAAAAATAAAACTACTCTACCCCCACCCACAAAATAAAACTACCCCGACCTCCCCACCAGCCCCCAAAAATAAAACTACCCCAACCCAGCACCACCCGTCCCTAAAAACTACCCCATACCCCACCAATCCTGAGCCCTAAAACCTACCACAACCACACACCTGCCCTAAAAATATCAGATTCCACCCCTAAAAGAAAACTACCTCACCCCTAAAAACAAAATTACCCTGAACCCCCACACCTGCACGCAACTAAAAACCCACCCTAAATACAAAATTACCCTGACCCCCCTACCACCACCCCTAAAAACAAAATTACCCTGACCTCCACCCTAGAAACCATAGTACCATGACCCCCCACGTCCACCCCTTGAAAAAAAAGCCCCACTCCAAAAACTACACCAACCCTCTCCCAGCCCCACTTACCTGACTGCGTCCTACCCAGACCGCCCACCCCCTTAAGACAAAATTACCCCGACTCCCCACCCCCACCCCTGCCCCTAAAAACCAGACACCCCCTATCCACCCTTAATACAAAATTAATTCATATTGTGTGTTCTAACCTTTTTCTTACTACAGGTCTCCTTCCCAGCTGTTCCCTTCCTAATCCCCTCTTCCCCTCTTGGACTCTCTCAGTCTCTGTGATTTATCTATCAGAGTCTTGGAGCTGTTCAGTGGTGGACTTGTTGGGAATGTGCACAGACCCCGAGGATCTGGTGACTCTGACAAATTCAACAGGTCTGCAGTCGAGCCACTAAGTGCACCACCTGTACAGCGGGTCATTACCTTCTCAGTGGCTCCAGCAGTTCCCCAACAGGGAACAGTCTATCCAGATATCACCACAGCACTTGCGTATGGACCTCTCCCACGTCAACTATAATTACACACCATCCAAAACTAGCATTCCACACATACTACACAGCTCCCTTTTAGGCAACACATGGTATCAGCACATGACCGCTGTGAGTTCCCAGACATCAGTCAGGTCATGTTACATCTGTTCACTGATACCACATGCAGTAGGAGCAGATAGGCTTTACTCATCCCAAGAGGAAACCCCCGAAAAAGAAAAATTCCTTCTCCATCTCTACCATTGTAGGATTTGGGCCAAAATAAAAGTTAATAAAGTTGAGTCCCATAAGATAGTAGTAAATATGACCTGCTACAAGACCAACCTCCCCAGGCTGTACCTCCTCACCTAGCCAAGCAATATCCAAACTGAGCTAGACAGGGAGCTATAGGGGAGGATAGGGTTTTGTGCCAAGATATTCCAGAGAAGACATTATTGGAGGCAGATAAACTACCTAACCAGTGTACAAACATGTCAATTCCTGCTTCAATCTTTAGTCCTTGGGTGGCCCTTAACATATCTGGGGCTGTGTTCATTAATAACAAGTAGACCCCAGACATGGAGTTTCAGTGCTGTGCCATCCACGTCAATAAGGTGAAGGAAAATTGGTCTCATACACGAGGGTTAAATAATAAGTGTAGATACCCTGTGTCAGGAGATCTGAGACAGTGAGATAGATAGATATATACATGGGGATAAAAGAGAAGGGGCAACCCCTAATTGTATGGAAACTCACACATTGGTGGTAAAAACTTCCTACTGCTGCCGTAACGGGCACCCACATACCGCCACAGCGGCTACCATCCGTCAGCCATTGTATGAGAACTGCCTGTCTTCCGCCACAATCATGGCGGAAATCCAGCAGTGTTCATGCTGGAGGATGGTGGTAAGCTGACACTGCTACCACCTGCACCGCCACACCAGTAGAACGCCACCAGCTATATTTTGACCAGAAATACAGCCTGGCGGTGTTCTGCTGGCGGGGTGCTGCTGGCGGTAGCAGTGCCACTTCCCCGGACAAGGTAAGTTGGGTGTCCGACAGGGGACAGGGATTAGAGGGTGTGGGGTGTTGTGTGTGTGTGTCTGAGTGTGTGAGTGCGTGTGTGAATGCGTCTGTGTGAGTTGTGTTGTTTGCGTGGTTGTATGCGTGTGTGTGAATGCATGTATGAATGGTGAAGTGAGTGCATGTCTGCATGTCAGTGTGAATGTGTGAAAGAATGTGTGTGAGTCTGTCTGGAAGTATGCATGTATGAATGCGTGTATGCCAGTGTGTGTATGAATGCGTGTATTCCAGTGATAGTGAATGGGTGTATGTGTGATGTGTGTGGGTGTCTGTGTGCGTGTATGGTGGGTGGGGGGTGTGTTTGTGAATCAGAGGGGGTGGGGGTTGTTAGTAAATCGGAGGGGGTGGGGTGTGTGTGTGTTTGGATGGGGGGTGGGTTGGGGGATAAGTGTGCACATTAGGGGGTGAGGGGGTGAGTTTGGATGGAGGGGGTTGGGGACAGCAGGTGTGTGTTGGGGGTGAGGGAGCTGCCTACTGGTGACAGGGAAGGGATTTCCTGTCACCGGTAGGGCCTACCAGCATGGTTTTCATGCCTTTGCTAACGTCACGAAAACCATGGCGGTAGGCTGGCTCATTATTCTGCCAGCGGTACTATGTCGGCCGCCGGGATGGAGATTGACATCTCCAGCCTGGCAGCTGATACCGCCATGGCAGTATGGGTAGAGAAGTGGCGGGTTGGCTGCAGCCAACCTGCCATTCTCATAATGTGGTGGTATGTACCGCCAGCCTGTTGGTGGTATTGCCACCACATTACCACTCACTATCAGGGTCATAAAGACCCCCTTTATTCCTTATGTTTCAGAGACAAAGGAACAATTCTGCTGGTCATGAATGAAAACTGTGGCACAATCCTGCACATTCCAGACATGCAATGGGGCACCTCCATGCTGATAGACACCTACCGGCAATGCAGTGAGTTTGCTCACACCCAGCTTATCCCCTGATGGTGTGTCCTCTGCTTCCTCATCACCATACATACCTGACCCTGGTCATCCCCAGAGAGCCGTCAGAACTGTACTAATAACCACTAAGGAAGAAAACAACACTGTTGCACCAGACTCAAGAGAAAAGAACTGCTGATTGTTTTGGCTGGACTCAGTACAAGGGCAATCCAGAGGAATTTAGACTGTTCACAGATGCCCAAGTATCAGCTGGACGGTCCATACCCTTCATCACCTTGCAGACAAAAGCAAATGCCCACTGTTGCAAATAACCAGATGGGAAATGCTCAAAATGATGAACAGTACTGAGCTGTGCATAAATGCAATCAAGGAAGAACTAAGAGCCATCCGCCTCATGGTGATGCAACATTGATAGTGTTTGACTTGATGACTGCAATGGAGGGTGGAGTATGCACAAACATCAGTGCATCTTGCTGTACTTTCATTCCTGGCAATGAAATGGACAATGGAATTCTGACTCTTGCCATTCAAGCAATGCACCAACTACAGAAAGACATGTGTGAAGACGGAAGTGCCGCACCCCTGAACAACCGTCTTAAAAGCCTCCCATTCTATTAAGGCCAATGCCAGAGATCCCTCATTGTCCGTAAAGTAGTTACGGATATTCTCCCAGCGACTTTCACAGAACACCTGGTCCTCCAGGTTTTCACATTGGAGATGTCAACTGGGTATACAATTGCAAGCTGGTACCCAGGCCAAGGTCACCATAAGTGTGTTATGGTCAGACCAAGTATTCCAATTGCCATACCTGTATATGGATGTTCAGGGAACAAAGAAATGTGTCCAGACGTACGTGGAAGTCATTTAAGTGTGAATAAAAAGAATAACCCAGCCCAGTGAGTTATCATGCACATCATGTCCACTAATCCACACCTCCGTGTCCAGTCAACTACCTACTTAGCAGTCTGCAGGAGCAGGAAGTCCCTCAGGGGTGGGTGGCATCTGTCCAACAAGGGGTTTACCACACAACTGTAATCCCCTTAAATATTAGTGGGCCAGTTAGGAAGGGAGTCAAAACCTTTGACAGCTCATCCAATAATTTTTAGCTGATCCGTGTTAGAGGCATAAATATTAACTAATATTAAGGCCCTCATTATGAGTCTTGGGGTTGCATGACTGCCAGACTCGCAGTGATGGTCCCACCGCCAACAGGCTGGCGGTGGGACCACCAAGTTATGATCGCGGCAGAGCCACAAGCCTGCAGCCTGGCAGTCCCGGTGGTTTCTCATCCTCCATGGCAGCACCGCTTGTAGCGCCATCCTGGGGATAAGCCTTTCCATGGCAGTTCATACTGCCATGGAAAGGCTGGCGAAATGGAGGACTCAGGGGCCCCCATGCACAGCCTCATCGGGCATTCCACTGCCCGAATTATGGGCAGTGGAATGCACGACGGGTGCTGCTGCACCCGTCGCACCACCACATTTGTACCTTCTCCTTTAGCAGCTGGCGTCAATGTTAAGGCCCTGGACACCACAGGGCCAGCGAGTAGAAACACTGTTTCCATACGCCTGCCCTGCTGTAAACTCCTATTAGAGTCAGCGGGGTTCAGGCCGCACAGGCGGTCTGTGGGCGAACAGTAACCCCCCTCACCCTCCCCACTAGCACCTTGAGACCCTCACGGGTGATTAGCGCGCTCTACACATTTTTTTGATTGATTGGGCTGGAAAAGTTTGGTGGGCGGCCTCCACCGCCCGCCAAACTTACAATGAGGGCTCAAGTTTTTCCCACCTAAGCATCCCTTCAGCACTGCATAGCATCCCTCTCCGTTCATTTCCTCCTCCAGCACACGGAGCTGGCCCCTTGGACGGACCCACATAAAAAAAACCACTGCAAAAGCTGACTATATGGTGTGTATTAAGTGCCGTGCCCCCAACAGTGTTTCCGCAGTGCCCTGGCCTCCGTAGTAGTAAGGTGCTTCTCCAGCAGGAGAGCAACATGTGTTCCCTGTCTCTTAAGATGGGCCTGGCCTTGGTCATCCTGTAATGCCTTTGAACATTCCAGGATATCACCTTACAGTCAGGTAATGTACAGGCTCTGACGGGCTAGAAGCCCTGGTGACACACTCTAAAAATGGAGCCTCTCAGGGCCCCCTGTCCCATCCCAATATGCTTCCAAAAGCACCCACAGACACAGGCAACTAGTCCTGCCCACAGGACAGACAGGAAACAGTCCCACCATCCAAACTTGATCAATCTAAAATAACAGAAAACAAAGAAACTGTGTGTGAATCACACAACGAGCATTTGTGGTGTTGTGGTGGTCTCTGAGGAAAGGAAAGTAAGCCCCAGGGCCCTGGCACATCACCAGCAGGAAAGGCTATATCTCACCTAGGAAACAGTCAGCAAAGGAACAGACTGTTCAGGTAATCCACATTCCCAATTCAGTTACCAAACAACAGTATCCACAGTTTGTAGGGCTCCATCAGCCCAGGTTAGCTGCCACACTAGGAGGGATTCCTGGCAGTTCAAGATCAGAGATCAGGTGCAAAGTGAAATCTGAGTCAGAGGCATTTGAACCTGCTCTGTCATCCACAGAACTGAGATCTGAGACCACCCCCACTAAGGCTTGTTGCTGTCACCACTGCAACTGGTCGAACCTCCAGAGTCTGTTCTTGGGAGGGGTACTAAGGGGACACAGGGCAGGGGTGGTTCCTCTTCCACTTTCATCTCAGGGAGTGCCCAACCACACCGGGCACTGCTTTGTTCCTCGGGTGAGCCTCGGACATGCCCAAACTTCCTACAGATATATGAAAAACTGTGCACCACTATCCCTTAGTATCTTCAGTTTAGCTGAGAAGAACATTGCTTAGCTCACCCCCAGCTGTCAGAGCCTTGCTTTGGCAGCCAAGAATGCACAGTATTGTCACTGGACCGACAGTGTGAAGTCTAGGAAGATCATTACCCTGTAATTGTCTACAAATATGTCCTCTTTGTCCCTGGCCATTTTGAGGATATGCTCTCTGTCTCAGTAGTGTAACAGTTGGAATACCACCATTCGCAGTGGGGCTCCTCATGGCAGGGAATCTGTCCAGCACCATATGAGCCAATTCCAGTGTAAAGAAGTGGGAAAGGCCCTCAGGTATCACCTCTGATTGGAGACAACCTTCCAGGAATGAAATCATGACATGTCTCTCCATTCTTTCTGGGAGACCGACAAGACAGAACTTATTCCGGCATGTCCTGCCCTCTGTGTCCTCTCCTCTCTGTTTTAGGGTTCAAATCCATCCAGCACCTCAATCATCTGTGTTGTAAGGCCACCCATCACAGGTTGTATGTCAGCAACAGTGCGCTTCATTGTCTTCAAGCACTCAGACAGCTTATGGTGGTCATTTCTGAGAATGTGCATGTCTATCACCAGCATGTCTAACTTGTGTTCCGGGGCTTTCCTGGTGCCTTTTATGGCCACCAAAATGGAGTCCAATTTTGCTGAGGAATCTCTTTTTATGTAGGCAGAGCTGACATCTTTGTCAGTAGTAGAAGAGAGGACTTGCGGAGGAAGTTTCTCTCCCTCCGGCCCCTTGTACCCGGAGGTGCGACCCATAATTTAAGTGCCAGTGGGTCGAGTCAGCTAGGATCCTGCCTCTGTAGTATACCCACAAGGCCAGTTACTTCCACATGACTAATTTCCTACAAGATTCACCCTTGGAGATGTATTGAAGGGCAGTCTTAGGAGTGGTCACTATCCTAGAATGCTGGCACACAGGGCACCTCAGAGGCCTTCAGAACAGGCTCCATGAGCAGCCACCACCTCCCCAGGACAGGACAGGTGATTTGCGTCTCCAGCCACACTTATCCAGAGGTATGGGGAGAAGTCGGTGATAAGGTCTAATGCAAGCGGACTAGGGACTGCTCAGTGCTCACGGGTGCAGTGTGCCCTAGCAATGCACCCCAATATGTATTTCAATCAAAAGAAGGGGCGTCCACCAGCTATCCCCCACACCTCCACAGGATCATATGGTAGTCCGCCACTTACATCGCCTGTGGTCTGAAGGGCCAGTAAAGTCCCATGAGGCAGTGAGTTGGACATCCAACAGGGCTCTAGTGATGCTGCTCCTGTTCCTCCATTAGCTATGCATCTTCAGTGCTCAGATCAACACATCCTCAGCAGGGCTGGCTGTCCTGCAGGTCTCAATGCTGTTAGCACAGGCACTGAAGGAGGCTTCCGTTTTGCAGGCAGACTTGAGCCTCACCGGTCTAAGGAAGTAGCTTTAAAAGGAGGGAGGAGGCCCACCCCTCAGCAGTGGTGTATTTTCTGGGCCCCCACCAGATTCCAATGGCTGTGTCAGGCCTTCAAATCTCCAATGTGGGTGGCTCCATTATGTAGGCCGCACAGCTGCAGCAATGCCCTCTGGTAACAGGATCTCCTCCGGCATTCCAAGAGATATCCCCGATGGCCAGGAAGCATCAGTGGTGTTTTCACTTTAGATGAGCCCCTGTGAGCTGGATCATTGTTGGATGGTGCTGGGTGATGGCATAGCCAAGGGAGTTCTCCGATGCTGCACCTCATTCAAATGGCTCCCGGCCCATGCCCCTTTCACCTTAGTCTTAACCTTGAACTGCTATCACTTCATGAATTTGTTATTACACCTTGGTTGTTTCTTCCCGATGCGCAATGAGATGTTTTCCCTTTCTGCCACTGTAAATATGTGTTCTGGATAGAGGTCAAAGTGATCAGAAATTCAGGTCCACTACTGTTGGACCTGACCCTTTCTTCAGGGTTACCCCCAAACCTTTTGCCTTCACCCCTCCTGCTTTCTGAACTCTTTCTAGATTGCAGTTTAGGACTGCCAACCACTGCTAATGTGATTGTGCTCTCTCTTTTAAACATGGTGGCATTGGCTCATACCTAAATGGTACATTTAATTTACTTTAAAGTTGCTAGAAAAGTGATACTACATATACCCAGGACTGGTAAATTAACTTCTATCTGTGGGCCTGCAGCACCTATTGTGCCCCCACTTATGTAGCTTCTGAAACCTGTTTCATGTCTACCATTTGCAGTTCTAAACTGCTAATTTGACTTGGCAAGAATAAATGTTTTACCCGGCCTAAAACTTTATTTTCAATACATAAAAGTCACCCTTAGGGTAGGCCCTAAATAGCCCATTGGTCAGGATGTGTTGTATTTAAAAAGTTGGACATACAATTTAAAGTTTTACATGTTGTGGTAGTGAAACACTCTCAAACGAATTTTTCACTATGGCAATGCCTAACTCTCCCATAAGATATCACAGGTTTTCCTTTTTACATTTAATAAGTCATAACCTTCGATTAGCAGCATGTAGGAAAGTAATGTTTGAAGTCTGAGGAACTGTAATTTAAAATCCTTTTTAATGGTAAATTCAGAATTTAAATCACATTTCTGTAAATGTCAGTTTTAGAAAGATTGCATTTTCTTGTCCAAAATATTTGGTGCCTTCAGCCTGTTCTTGGTTAACATGACTAGGTGCAGTTGGACGTTGTGTATTCCTCCCGGACAGAATCAAAATAAAGGGTCTGAGTGTTGGCAGGATGGGACATCCTTAATAAATAGGGGAGTGGAACTGTCACCCATTTTACTGCACTTCAATGGAAATGGCCCAGTACACTTACAAAGAACTTCACACTGACATATTGTGCCCTTGACAGACAGAAACCAGGGCAGAGAGGCACAAAGTTCCAGACAGCTTTCAAGAAAGTTCTCTGCCTTCAAATGGGGGCACCAGGTATACATATGGAACCCTCAGCACTACTCTTCAGTACACTCCTGGACCTGTGGATAAAACAGAAGAAGGACACCCTGATGACTGCTGCTTGAGGCCTGCCCTGGTCATATGGGTATTTTTCCTATGCCCATGTAGAAATACCTCTATGGCATTGAAAGCTGAATGCCACGTGTGGACAGCAGCGCTTATTGTGCATGGCTTTAGGCCTACCACAGTATCTTGAGTGCTGAAGTGTAAAACCTGCAATGAGGGCTAATAGAATAACGTTTTTTGGCAGGTAGAAACTTCTGTTTTAAATATGTAAGCCTTGTAGACCACAGGGAAGTGTGCATTGTATTTAAAATTAAAAGCTGGATGTAGAAAATTCATGTTACCATGTCCTTACAGTGATGAGACCCAAAAATTATTTTCATTGTGGCAGGTCTAGCTGTCCTATGTAGAACACCAGAGTACAGATCAAAATACTAATACTTCTATCTCTGGAATGAAGCAAGCTAGGAATAACCATATTTTCTAATAAATATTAAGTGAAAGTAACTTTTAGAAAGCTATCTTTGCTTGACTGAAGACAAATTACCACAAGCCTTAACTTGTGCTCAAGCCCAAGAATAGGTGCAAAAGAGGTGTGGAATGCCTCACAGAAACAAAAAATAGGCTGACCTGAATAGGCAGAGATGACTCCTCTGAGCTCAGCATAATACACCATGTGGGTGCTGTGGGCATCATGTTGACACCACAGTGTCAAATCCAGGGTAATTGGTCTGTTGAGCCACATGTAATGTTTCATAAATGGGAGTGAGTTTTTTTTGTTTTGTGTTTTACACTTTTAAACTGTTTTTAACTTCTAATGTGCAGATTTAAGGAAATTGCACTGCACCCAGGGCAGTGCCACTTTCCTTGCGCCTCTTAGCCCCCCCCACCGCCACCATGTGTGTGCCATATTTAAAATACGGCACACCATGGAGCAGAGTAGGGGGCAATAGCATCATTTTTTTTACTCTCTTGATGTACTCTGCAGGAGTAGAGCCACAATTGTGGCACTACTCCTACAGAGTATACAGGGGCCCTTTATAAATAATGGTATGCCCCCTTTTAATGCCTGCTCTGAGCAGCCTTAAAAAGTGCTGAAACAAAATGGTGCAAGGAAATCTCTTAGATTTCCTTGCTCCATTTTTTCAGCCCCCCCTAAAGGGGGGATGCCCCCATTGTATACATTCTGCCTGGCACAATGTATGTATTTGTAAATATGGCGAGGGGAAAATGCCACTTTAGCGCCACCTTAGTGTAAAAACAAATGATGCTATGGCGGCGCTAAGGCAGCCCTAGTGGCTCTTAAATATGCCACTTAATGGTTTATACATTTTCTCTAATTTGAGCCTGTCTGCTCTGTGCCATAACTACAAAGGACTGAGCTAAAGAGTACATTACTGAAGCCTTTGACTATTGACTTCATTACTTGAGGTGGACTACCATTCACCCACTTAACAATTCACTTTCTCACACTGCTGTTTCATAGTGGTGTGGTGTAAACACTGTTTCCCCAGATTGCACATAGCAAGATCCCGGGTGAGCAGGCTCAGTGTTCACTAGGAGTGTACTGGTGAGGAGGTTCTCCACCTGAGAACATTTTATAAAATGAGCCTGCAATCAGAGTGATTCCAGCCCTAAATTTCATTAAACTTACTTTTGATAATAACTTGCCTTTTAAGTAGCAGCTCGTTGAATAGTTTTACACTTTTAAATGATTGTACATTACAAGAATTATTACTATTTAATTAATTGTAGTCAGTTTATAAACCTGCAAAACCTACAAAGGATAAAAGGCCTAGTTGGCCCAGCTAGGGACTCAAACTCAAGGAAGGTCTTGGAAGGCTTATGGTGCCTTAAGAAAGGTTAATACAGGTGTTGTCTACTCAAATACAACATGAATGATGGGGACAAAACTGGCATAGACTTTGTCCCACTGAATGCTGAATTGATGTCAGTTTATTTCTCTTTCTCTATATTCATCACCCCTTCATTAGTTTCTCCCTGTGGTTCTCTCAGTCAGTCTTCACTCCTTATTTTCCATATGTTCACCCTCTCTCAAGACTTTCTCAAATACTGGGTCACCTTTTTCTTTCTTACTTCACTTACTCTGCTTCACTTCCCCTCTTACTAATCGGGTGTAATAAGTGCAGGTTTAGAACTTGTCCCACCACGGGCAGCAACAGGTGGTTGATGTCCTATTCTTCTCTGTATAACAAAACAGAGACCCTTATGTTCTCCAATGACAGTGAAGGCACAGGAGCTCATATAGTTGCATGGTACTGCTGGTAATTGTGAACTCACGGGTATTTGGAATACCCCCCAATAAAAATGTTAATACCTGGAACAAAAATGTACATTTTCTTGCTCTTTTCTCCAAATATGTGGGCATCACTGATCCACAGCAGCAAGGTGTGCAGGGCAAGCTGAATGAATGAAAGTGCTGCAAGACCTTTATAATGGCAGACTGTGTTCTATACAAATGGCAATAACATAACATCACGTATGCATCAATCTAGAAATATATGCACTCAACAGAAGCAGCGAGCGTGTTGTGTGTTCCTCCGGGTATTAACTATTGCCAAGCAGTGTCATCTTTGTGCAATTCAGGAACAAATTATAAAACAAAAGTGTTGGTGCTTGTCCATAAGAAAGTGGCCCATGGTTGGGAGAAGGTAAAGTGGTGGGGGATTCAAATTTTTCATGAATCAGTGATCTGTTTTGCACAAGATAGGCACAGATTAACATTGTCCTCCCACAATTTTAAGGTGGAATGCTAAAGTCTGACATGGATACTAAAAGCAGGGTCTCCTTACATGAAACTGGGCACATTTTGTGAAAAGGTTTCCAGATCAGCCAGTCTTCCCCTAACAAGACTGTTTAATGTGTTACAAAATAAGTGAAGTGGCACAGACTAGTTCTTAGGAACCCACATCGTGTGTTGCTGAACGCTAATTACCAATGATGCCTTGTGTTGATTCCACCTTATACTTCGTTCTCCCACCACAACACCCTTCATTTTTCTTTCTCACTCTTGCAGGTCCTTTTTTATCCCTGGCCTTTCCATTTGTCATTGTTGCCTATCTTTCTCATGCTGCTTTTTGCTCCCTTTTCGTTCTTATTTTTCGTAGGTTAATTTGTGATAGTGAAACATATGCTCCACTGCCCAAAAATGAGTGCTGTATGTCACAGCATAAATTAGGCATTGCCTAACAGCAGATGTCATTGAAGGGTCTGCCAGTTCATGTATACCATTCTGCATCACACACACAAACAGTAGAATCATATTCATTGGCTGGTTTAAAAAGCTTACCAGTAGGGTAATCAAATGAAGCATCAGGAAAGGTGTGTGGGCCAAAACAGACCATAGCTGTAGTTGGAGAAAACAAAAGTAGTAGGAAAATATTGAGGATTACTTCACGGGTATTTATTTGCAGCCTCCCCTGGGCTAGCTGTGAGCAACAGTTACTGGGTCATGTCACATGTCACAACGTGGTGGTCTCTAGTTCTGTTTGGATGTTTTAGAGAGCGACAGTTATTACAACTCACGTCTCAGATGCAATAACTCAACTGCAAGCAGCAAGGGCAATCCTTAGGTTCCATTTTCCCCTTCGTGGGGCAGGCCCTTGGGAATCTCCTGCCATGATGTTAGCCTGGATGGCTGAGAAGCAGAGCAGATATCTGGGCTGGGCATTGTGCAATAACAGTGCAGGACACAGAGACTCTGGTAAGGGAAAATGGCAGTTTTTAGCACCTGGACCCACAAGTGAGAAACACTGGCATCTCTGCATGTGGAAGACACTGGCCTAAACAAGCTCCAAGACTGGATCAAGAGACACTGGTAGGTGGCAGTGCATGCTGCATCTCTGTAACCGACAGCTTACTACATTAGCTTCAGCATTACGATCCTGCACTGTGCAACAAATTGCAATGGCTACAGTGGCAGGAAGGAAGCTGATGATGCCCACACAGTGAATTTATGTGCACAACTGCATTTTACTATACCGGGAGGGAGCATAAGCCGCCTCTCTATCGGTGATAGATGATAACTCTGCATGCAGAGGCCAGTAAATGTCTAGGTAGGCACTTGCTTTGCACCTAGCCTCCATCTCTAACTCTGGTAATTGTTCTTACCCGTGCCCCAATCTGACTTGACAAACATGCTGTCACATCATGCCCTGGCAGCTTGGCAGCCTCCAGCAGCTGAAGGCAGGGATAGACCGGGGAATAAAGCCATCCCCAGTAAGGATTCTTATACCAGCCATACACTGCACAGAAAGAATGAGCTCAGTGAATGAATCCAGTGCTGTTTAGGGTATTCGAGGGTTCACCTCTAATCAGTGGTGGCTAGTGATTGTTAAAAGTGTTGGGAGGTAAGTATCAACCCTACATTGTACTGACAGAGAGAGTAAGCAAGGCTGACTTCTACTGGAGCTCATGACGATACTGTCCCACTCAGAAAGTTTATAAAACATTATAGCAAATGGGGTATTTACAACACTATTCTCAAATACATGGCAAAAATGACACAGGTTGTGAATGTGGACCTCTTAAATATTCCACTTCTTTTAAAGTGTGGCAAAGAAGGCTGACCCACTGAAGTGATGTTCAGGGTTAATCCACCCCAAAACAGTGTGAGTAAGTGTTCTTAAAGTTCTGATTTTTTCAGCACACTTTCTCTAAGATTTAAATGCCATGCATAATACAGGCAGTTCAGTAAATGGAATTTCACTTGGAAACATTCTTCCCTTGTATATTTTTACGTCTTGATGCTTTGCCTTCCTGCCCCTTCTAGATAGGTTCTCAGTCTCATATTATGACTGAAATTCTCCTTTGAAAGTGCATGGTAAGAAAAAACAAAAAAAAACACAAATCTCTCAATGTCAGGCAAAGGAAAGCAGAGCTACAGACAGCAGTACTGAGCAGTGCTGGTGCACCCTGCTGGCTACTGCATTGCCGCCGGCTCGATTACAAGCCGGAGACAATGCAGCCTGTTTCCCGCTAGGCTGACCTAGCAGTACTCTTAATGACTCCAGCAGAGAGGTCACCGCGTAGGCAGCCACCCTGTCTGAGTTGGGCTGACAGAGTTTTCTGCCCGCCAAACTCTTAATGAGGCCCATAGTGTCTTCAATTCATGAAATTTCTGGAATTTTAAAGCAATAAAAAAAAATCGTCAAAACGTAAGCTGATCACTTTCTTTCTTGAAACAATTTTTTTTTGTCCTGATTGACACGCTTTTCAGTTTTAGTAAATGCATGGCTTATGCGCAACTATCAGTTTGCTGTTTTCATCTAGAATCCTCATGTACTCCTGCCACACAAGGAGTGTACCACGATCATAAGCCATGGATACACACTTAATACCAAGAAATACCATAAATATGTTACCAAAGCAAGGGTGGGTAGAGGGCACATCACTCTCACATGCATTCACGTTTTAACGAGGATGCATATCTCTCACAATAAAATTTATGTTTTGTACAGCTCTATGTGGTGCCATATTGACACCTCTGAGTACTGTACATAACAGTTATAACAGTAACACAGTTTACCCAACTCGAAGGGATGGAGGGTTGACTTGGTATGCCGAAATAGTAACCTATGACTTAGAGGTCTTACACAGATGTCAAGGAGAGCGTGAAACTGACAAAGATAAACCAAGCAATTAAAGATGTATTCTGTTTAAATGAACCATGACTTGTCACAAAACATCATTTCTGTTTTAAACAGGAACATTCCAAAGTTCTAAAATAATTTCACAGTGATTGCAAACTATATTACATAATCAGGTGTGCAGTTGAAAGGAGCTGCAGGCCAAGTGAACACAGAAAAGCTTACTCTACGTGGGTCCCCCTAATCCCATTACCATTCAACAGTACAAAGAAGCAAACTAATTCACTGTGGGCCAACCAGTGCTTGTAATTCAAGCACAAGGCACACAGCAGAACTCTGCATTGTCTCCACATACAAGAATGGCAGCTCTCATCGTTTAGCAAGGCCAACTCAAGACTAGTATAGGTAACACTTTCACTTTTTCAGCGCCAGCACACATGCTAAGCATGTGTAGTCAAACCAGCTAAAGGAACCCGGAAAAATGTAAGCATGAATTTAAAATGCAGCAGCAGATGGTTGTCCACTTCAACATTTTAATTCCATGTTTAGATAACTTCTGTACAGGAGAGTGATGAAATCAGCCTGCATGTCAGCAGGATACCAGGGAAAAGACTGATTTGCAAATCAGCCAGCATAGTCCTGTTCTTTGAAAAACAAAAATCCAGATCAGTTTAGGGGGCACAATAAAATGAGGAGGGGCCCAGCCCCACTAGGCTCCCATGTGGATCTGGCCTTGTCCACAGATGGCAGAGCACCTTCAGGACCGCTTTAAAGGGTCCAGGACTGGGATGGCACCTCTTGGCCTCATGGACTCATGGATAGCAGAGTCCAGGTGCTGGGATCGAGGTTGTTGGAGTTTTCTGTCCCTGAGGCACTAGTCAGGAGGCCAGCCAACTAATCTTTCATTTCACTCTGCGATCCTGGGTTCAACAGATGCAGTTCCACTCCTTCTCACCCAGGCAAGAGGGCAGCAGGCAGTAGGTAAGCACAGCAGGGCAGCAGTCCTACAGAGTGGCAGTCGAGCAGAGTGGCAATCCTTTCAGCAACACAGCACGCCTTCATCCTGGCAAAGCCTACACAGGTCCAAATGTGTGCTTAAGAGTTGGTGTCTTGGGTTCAATGTTTATACTTGGGCCTTCCTTTGAAGTGGGAGATGCTTATAGAAATGTACCTGGATGTCCACAGGATTCCTGCTTTCCCTGTCTCGGCTTCAAACTAAACACAGAGAATATGCAAGCATTTGTGTGGAGGCAGGAAGCAGCCTATTCAAGTGTCTAAATAGATGGACTGTGCTCAGCTATGCCCTCCCATCCTGCCAGTGATGGCCCATCCAGGCACACCCACTCTCTCTTTGCGTGTGACTGTGTAGGAGGAATACACATAGCCTAACTGTCAGTTACACCAAGTCATGTGACCCAGAGACAGGCTGCAGGCACTAAATAGCTAAATCAGGATAATACCAACTTTTTAAAAGTGCCATTTTCAAAATTGTATTCTAAAATCTGACTTCACCATGAGAGATGTTTCATTACAATTCAAAAGACACCAAACATGCCCTGATGACTGGCTCCCATTTGGAAATTATCACTTATTAAATGTAATAAGGTAACACTAATGTTATTCTATGGGAGAGGTAGGCCTTCCATTATTGCAAAACTATTTTAAGAGGTTTTCACTACCAGGACATGTAAAACAAAAAAGCGCATACCCAACTTTTTAAATAGACTGTATCCTGCCATCTGGGCTGTCCAGGGCTTACTCTATGGGTGACACATGTATTAAGAAGAAATGTTTGTTTTGCCAGGATCAGGTAGCAGTTTAAAACTGCACACACAGGCTGCAACAGGAGACCTCAGACAAGTGCTACTGAAGTGGGAGGCACTATTAATGCTGCAGGTTGACTAGTAGCATTTAATTTAGAGGCCCTGGGTACAGGTTGCGACAGTCTCTCAGGGACTTACAAGTAAGCTAAATATGCCCGTGGGATACAAATCAATTCTTCAGAAGAGAGCACGAGCAGTTTAACACTGGGTCGCATTGGTAAAATGTGCACAGTTCTAAAGCTAGCAAAAGCGAAGTCAGCGAAACAGGATTGATGAAGACAAAAAGTTAGGGTAAAAAACCATGCTAAGGATGCCAGTTTCAATATTGCCTCTAAGTTAATCCTAACTGCTTTCATACCAAAATACCAGAGGGTTAATGTGAGGATCTGGGCGTATTATGTGATACGGCTGTTGGGCCTTAGTGTGGAATGCACTAAGTGAAAACTAAAGCTGTCTTGGACCCAGTCAGGCTAATTTGTATCATGTTTAGCTTAACCCTTGGTAGCTGCGGCTTTGAGCAGCAAGGCTTAATAAAGGAAATTAGTGCAAAGCATTTAACAGCACCAAAGAAATAAAATCACACAACACAAAAGAACGAGGACACAAATTTATAAAAATAGAATATAGTGTTATGAAGTTTTAGAGACCCTGATGAGCATAATCCACTGCATGGTTCCAGAGATATAGATTTTAGATAATATTAAGACTTTGAAAGGCAATCACAAACATGCAACAAAAAGTTGATAAACTTTTGAAAAGTTTGAAAGGGTGAGATTGGCTACTCTGGTCTGGCTTGGGCAACCAAATCTGACAGTATGAGGTTCTAGGGAGCAGAGAGGATACTTTAGACAGTTACCTGGCCACCAGGATATTTTTAGGTTGAGTTTCAAACTTTACAGGACAACCTTCATACATTTTAATGGGTGGTAGTGATGCTGAGAACACAAGATGAAAAGATGATCAACAATGTTCCAGTTGAGGTGCAGTAGATGGCTTTGCTTTTGTGGGGAGTTCTCGGTCCATGTGTGATGTGGGGCGACTTTGGCCAGAGATGTTGGGGTACCACAAAGTTCTCTTTGATGCAGAAGCTGGCCAGCCAATGCTGGGCAACTAGACTAACACTGCAGTTAGGGCAACATCCTTTGGTGGGGCTAGTGTCCATCCTGGGTGACAAATCCAGACTCTGACAGCATTACCTTGTTCAACAGGCCATTGAGGATCGGTCACTTCAGACTCCCAGCGGTAGGCAGTAGCAAAATTTCTGCAGTGGCTACCAACTTTCCTGTTTAGACTTCTTTAGCTCTTTTGTCTCTGGAGCTGGTTCCAGGGAATCAACCATCTGATCCTTGGAATCACTGCTTTGATCTGGGGCTGAGAATCAACTTTTCACCAAGCCAGGGGCCACAGACACAGTCCAATGTTCACTAGTCCAAAGTGCAGCAGATGCAGTCTTTCTGACAGTGCAGCCTTTCTTCGTGCAGTTTTAAGGGAAGCTGGACAGGCGTTCTTCAGTGCTTTCTTTAAATCCAACATGATCTGAGGGGCAGGGTGGCATGGGTGTTATCTTTATCCCAGAAAGGTGCCCTGAGGGGACCACAAGATCACTATTCAAAAAGCTAAGTGATCTCCGCCCTTCTGATGACGTGTTTGCTGCAATGTGTGGCATCTGGCTATCCCAGGGAGCATTATTCAACTCAATTTCTCACAACTACTTATCATTTTTATGGTTATATAGCCACACATATGTTTACTATCATTTTCACATCTCCCTGTTTTATGTACCTTTTCTGTTTTGTATTACATTAGAATCAGATACTATTTGAATGTATTGATTTCCACTTTGCCATTGCTTAGCTAAAATCAATTTAAGTTGTTATTTAAATTGTATTTATATAGTGCTTACTATGCATCACAAGGCATTGAAGAACTCTGCAGTGAGTGGCACAATACTCTGAAACCCAAGGTTAGAGGTAGGAAGCTAGTAGATTGGTAACACATGTTTGTTTTATTACTGTGTTGATTAGTTGTGCTAGGTGATGTTAGTGCTTATTGAGATTTCATGTATTTCCTGTATTGTTTAGGAAAAGTTTGGATTCATCCAATTCAGTTGGTAAAGGGGAGATGTGAGTAAATTTAGAACTAGTCTAAGTCACTACTTTGGTGTCCACATATCCTTCTTCTCACACTATTTCCATTACTGTTTCACTGTTACCTGTTGCTCTTTGGCCTCTGATGCATGTGCACACACTGTTGGCCTTAATGGTTTTTGCTCAAATATAAACATAAAAATCAAAGTTGGCCAGAAGTGTGTGCATCCTCACAGGCAGCAATTTAGTAATCCTCTATATTGGGTGTAGTTTGATGCAATTTTGTCCCATAGTGCCCTTCTCCATCTAAATTCAACATGTCAGAACCCGTCTTCTCCTGTCAAATCACATTATGCACTCATCATCAACAGTAAATCAGCCTTCAGTAAATATAGAAGAATCCTCAATTAAGTCCAATAGAATCCAAAATTTGGCATAAATTCTTCTTTATTCTTCTTCATAAATTTAGTCCCAAATTTAGTTCCTGCCAAGCCAACACGTGTTTTGTCTGGGAATTACCCCTCAAATTCTTCGGGGCTTTCTATAACAGCAAACAATATACAATGTACAATCTATAAGCATATATTCATCATTCATATAACTTTTCACCTCCCGTTCTCATGCAGTGTGATACAATAATGTATAT
Organism: Pleurodeles waltl; assembly: GCF_031143425.1. NCBI lineage: Eukaryota > Metazoa > Chordata > Amphibia > Caudata > Salamandridae > Pleurodeles > Pleurodeles waltl. Next base: position 144,547,433 of record NC_090441.1, on the reverse strand, counting down.
ACAAAGAGTGGAAACCATATTTCTAAACAACATAAAAATTTATATTTATCCCCTCTGGTGGTTATTCATTACCTATTATTAGATGACCAAAGTGAGTATCTTCTTAGTTCTTAACCGTGTTATCTTTCTATCATGCTCACACCAGTGAATAAACATCCCCCTACTTGGGGAAACGTTTATTTTATTTTATGTCACCTTACTAGTATAGCAAAGGAATCTATACCTGTATCTCTTTAATTCCATTTGGATAGGACATCCTGTAATTAAATTTGTCGTTTCAGTTGTCGCTGCTTATGTCAATCCTAGTTGCGCCAATTGTAATATCTGTGTAATAAAACCAATGCTTGTTCAATATTTTACTCATTAATCCTACATCTGTATAAAAACATTCTCTTAGCGGTGTCCCGTTCCGCTTACCTGACAATGTAATTAGCAGTAACGAATTCTTGCTCTCTGGGATGCCCCAATCTAATTCCAACACGAGGCATATCCTGCAAGGAAATTATTGGTTGTTACTATGACCTGAGTTAACCCCCTGTAATTATCTTATACTAACCAAAGTGTGCATCTAACCCCATTACGTACCTGCATTCACCTAGTTGGCTCCCGTGTAGTTCACCGAGTATGCCGAAAGCGTCCACACAGAGCCGCTCAGCGAGTACGCCGAAAGCGTCCAAATAGAGTCCGTTCTCTATTTCCCTCCTTATATACCTGCCTTTTCTAGACAAAGAGAGAGGACTGGTATATTCCCCCATTGCCTAGTAGTTAAAGTGTATTTCTGTGCTATTCTATGTAAGAATCCTCCTGTATATAAACATCAAATGCAATTGCGGTCTAAATCTCACTATGTAATTATCCTAGGTACATTGCTATAACCGCTCCTTTTTGCTGATTACCATTAAAAGTTGTAATAAGAATTCTCTTGTATGTGCACACTAAAAGCAGTTATGATATGTAGCTCACAATATGAATTTCTTGGTGTACAGCAATAGCTCTTCTTTATGCTTATTATTTCATAAACAGAAGTTTGTCATACAATTTCTCAACTATCCTAATCTTACTTATTACTCACGTCCCGTTCACTTTGAAATTCACATTAAAATGTCGCCACTCACATCATACTTTATCTCCTCTCTAACTGCCTACATATCTACCACCAAATATAAATAATTTAAAGAATTTACTATATTGTAAGAGCTTCAATCGAATTTCAATCATCATATTTCCCTACATCTCTTTAACAAATGTAAAGGATTCATTGTTTTGTTTTATTATGTTAAGGTAATTACAATTAAAGTCATATCTTTATATTTGCTTTTTATCTCTCCCCTAAGAAATACTCTAGTCCATAGTCCTAATTTAGTCCACATTCTTTCTGCTCTTAGACACATTATCCATATAGATTCCTTCCTGCTTAATGCTAACTCTCTATTACCTCCTCGGGGACTCTTCTCTATATGTTCAAATCCAAAAAATGTAAAATCCTTATGAAAATCCCGTGCTGTACATGACCTCATGTGTAAAACAATGGGATAGCGTTCATCATCCTGTCCAATAGCCCTCCAATATTCCAAAATGCTCACTCTCTGGGGGCGAATAGTACTCCCTACATATATTTTTTCACATTTGCAGACTAACAGATACACTACAAATGTTGTATTACAGTTCATATGTGTTGGAATGGTATATCCTTTCTATCCAAAACCTTGAAAGTCTTTCTTAGCTTGCCATGCCCATCTACAAATCCCACAACTTCCACATTTGAAGAAGCCTTTTTTGTGAGTATTTAGCCAATTGGAGTTCAATTTGCGGTTCAAATAGCTGGGACAGAGAATATTACTAAGACCCTCATTACAACCCTGGCGGTCGGTGTTAAAGCGGCGGGAATATCGCCAATAGGCCGGCGGTAAAAAAAATGAGATCACGACCATGGCGGTAACCGCCAACATAGACAGCCACATTAACACTCCGACCGCCACAGCGGTAGAAACAAACATTGCATCGGTAACCGGTAATAGCCAGGCGGAAGACAAGGTTCCGCCCACTGTATTACAAGAGGCCTATCCGCCACCTTTTCCGAGGCGGTACCGTCGCCATCAAAAGCACGGCGGAAACAGTCTGTGGAACGGAAACCACTCACCTTTCAATACCCAACGAGGAACCAGGACGCCATGGAGCCCGAGTTACAGGTCCTGCCCATGCTGGTTTACGTCCTCTTGTATCAAGAGCAGCAAAGACGCCGGCGACGACCACGGTGAGTACTGCACCTAGCACACAGGGGAGGGGAGGAGGGAAAAGAGAGTGACACACACACGCAACACGCAACACCCCCACCCTCACCCACAACACCATACACACAAATACAGGCAGCAACATTACATATACACCCCGTCACCCCCTGGAAGAACGCAAGGACAAATTGAAATGATTGTAACAAGTGTAATCATTTAAATATAAGATAGGCCAATTTACAGTATCAGTATATACAAATATGTACACCAACTTCACATGCCCAGATAATAATGAAATCATAGTCCGTGGACCAGTGGTCCCAAAATGTATGGGCGAAGCCCACACATGATACCTGACTCGAAACGGAGAGAACACTGCTTTGGCATCAGATCGAAAATAAACAGGCACCTCAGGGGGAAGGGGAGGGGGCACCTCAGCCAGATGAATGGACGACGCCACTGCTCCACGAGGGGGCTCCATGCCCACTGCATTAACCTAGGGAGTGCAAAGTCACAGTCTCTCAAGTCTCTCCAGTGGGTGGTTTGCCCACTGCATTATCCTGGGGAGTGCAAAGCCACAGTCTCTCAAGTGGATGCTTTTCTCCACTGGTTTTGGAGGGGGCTTTGTGCCCAGAGTACTTCATCCTGCCAAGGACTGTGGGAGTGGATGTGATTCTCCACTGGTTCCGGAGGGGGCTTTGTGCCCAGAGTGCTTCATCCTGCCAAGGACTGGGGTAGTGGATGCTTTTCTCCACTGGTTCTGGAGGGGGCTTTGTGCCCAGAGTGCTTCATCCTGCCAAGGACTGGGGTAGTGGATACTTTTCTCCACTGGTTCTGGAGGGGGCTTTGTGCCCAGAGTGCTTCATCCTGCCAAGGACTGGGGTAGTGGATGTGATTCTCCACTGGTTCCGGAGGAGGCTTTGTGCCGAGAGTGCTTCACATGCAGTGTGGCAGGTCCCATTCGCTCACCTGGGTGTGTGTGCCACGAGATTGCCTGGGAACAGGTAGCATGATACTCCATGGAGGCAGATACACACTCCACCCTGCTGCGACTTCGCCTGCCACCTGCAGGTACAAACAGTGCTGGGTGTCATGCAGCATGTACGCTGTCCAGGGTCCAGGACGTCTCCTGCAGCCTCGACGGCTGCCCACTGGGGATGATAGCCATGTCAGCAGTGGTGGCACTGTCTGAGCACGTCGCGGGGCTGGTGGCGGTGGTTGCGCCTGTGTCTGTGGCGGAGATGCTGGCGGTGGTGAATGTGTCAGCACCTGTGGAGGGACACAGCCGGACGTGTTCTGCAGCCTCGGACGGTCGCCCACTGGGGATGATGCTGGGGACTGTTGCTAAGGCAGCAGACGTGCAGGTGGCGGTGCATGTGGCGGTGCAGGTGGCGGTGTCCACCGCCGTACAGGTTGCTGTTCTGGTTGCCAGAAGGGGTGATTCTGGTCCCTCAGCCGGAGGCTCCGTGCCCTGTCCTGACTTCCCCTTCGCCTTGTGTTCCTTCCCCACCTTTGATGTTGCTGCTGGTCCCTTGGCACTGTCCCCTTTTGGCTTGGAGGAGCCCTTGCTTGGTGGTTGGTGTGGCTTCTCCCTCCAGCATGTGGGCACCTGCTTTATCTTGACAGGTGGCTGAATGGACTGATCCTTGGCCTCGCTAGGTGAGACACTGGCAGCCCTGATGAGAGCCAGCTGCGATGTGACCGGACGTGCTGAGACCACAGTGCTGGAGGAGTTGGTGGCTGAGGTACTGGGCTGGGACCTGGACAGCCTGGCCCTAGGGGAAGGATGGGGGAGGTGTAGGGAAGAGGTCAATGTTAACCAGGAAGAGTTTCTTAGGCACACTGGGAGGGGAAGATGGAGGGGGTTTGGGAGTGGAGGAAGAGGTAGTGGTTGCAGATGTATGTCTGCTGAATTTGGGTGAAGGTGCATGGGCCGGAGGCTGTTGTGAGGTGGATGGCTGATGGGTGGGTGTGTGCCTGAGTTTGTGTACTTTGGGTGGAGGGCTTACAGACACACTGGGAGAGGACCCAGGGGATGTGTGAATGGTAGTGGGGGTGGTGATTGCACATGAGCGGTGTGTGGTGATGGGCGTGCTGGTGATGGAGGTAGTGGATGAAGATGTAGTGCATGCAGGTGTGAGTGGAGACGAGACAGAGAGGGAGGAGGAGGACGTGGAGGAGGGGGACACAATGGAGGCAGTGGATGTTGGTGTGTCTGCATGGGGATGGTGCTTTTGTGAGTGCTTGTGGGATGTGTGGTGCTTATGTCTGCCATGTCCACTCTTGTGTGTTGATGAGTGTGCATGCTGGTCTGATGGTATGCTTGGGATAGGCTGAGGTACAGGGGATTGGGTCTGGGTAGAGGAAGTTGGAGGGGGGAGGCTGGACACAGGGACACAGGGCTGAGGCCAGATCCTGAAATGCTCTATGTTGGGCCGCCACGCCAGAATGAATGCCCTCCAGGTATGCATTTGTTTGCTGCAAATGCCTCTCAACACCCTGGATGGCATTCAAAATGGTTGATTCCCCAACAGTGAGGGATCTCAGGAAGTCAATAGCCTCCTCACTGAGGGCAGCATGGCTGACTGGGGCAGGGCATGAGGTGCCTGGGGCGAAGGAGATGCCCACCATCCTGGGTGAGCGGGCACGGGAAACTCGATGAGGGGCTGCTGGGAGGGCGGTGCTGGTAGGCGTGGCAGGAGTGGCGGCTTTACCTGTTGTTGCGGTGGGCACAGAGGTGCCCGCCACTGCAAGGGAGCTCCCATCAGAAGAGGAGACGCTGTCGCTGGTGTCCCCTCCTGTCCCCGTCTTGGAGCTCCCCTCGCCCTCTGTCCCATTGGTGCCTTCTGACTCCTTTACTTCACCCTCCAGGGCCATGTGGGTTGCAGCTCCCTCCTGCTCCGGTGCCAATGCTCCTCCGCCAGATGATGCTAATGCACATAAGGACAGGGTGACAAAACAAAAAGGGGGGGAAATACAGAGGAGACACATGGTCAATGCCTGCAACACCACTACCGTTGGCGCGCACAACACACAGGGAGCAGCCCTATGCACTATCAGTGCAGGGGAAAAGCACATGCCCAAGGGGGACTCTGTCAAAACCCATTTCATACACAGCTGGAACCCATGGGAACCTGACTAGGTGTAGAGGACAAATACCACCTTTGTGATTGGAGTGAACCTGCAAATCAATGGATCTACCTTTGCACGTCTGCCCTGGACTAGGGGAACCCACAGCCCACCTCCCCCACCCAGACTCCTTGTCAAGCATGCAGAGTCAGCTGAATGAGAGTGTACTCACCCCCTTGTGGCTGCTGTGATGCCCTCAAGCGTATCCAGGATATGCCACCGCCAGGATCCGGTACATCAGGGGGGGTCATGGTGCGACGGGTACCCCTTCCACGTTGGGAGGCCATCCCCAGCTGGGCCTCTACCATCTTCTTGCTCCAGCGGTGCAGGTCCTCCCATCTTTTCCGGCAGTGGGTGCTCTGTCTATGGTAGACCCCCAGGATCCGCACTCCCTTGGCGATGGCACGCCAAATACCCTTCTTCTGGTGGGCACTGACCTAGAGGAATAGTGAAGTAAAAAAGGATGTTACTCTCCCATACAGTTCTTCTCACACATTGGCCACAAACCTCCCACCCTGTCCAAGAAAAACATACACTCACCATCCTCACATGCTGGCCTGTCCCCCCCATCTCTTCCATCCACGACACTCCATACAATCATGTTCCATCCACCATGCACACGGTTCACTCACCTGTTTGTCTGGAGGACCGTAGAGTAGCGTGTACTGGGGGAAGACCCCATCCACCAGTTTCTCCAACTCCTGCGCAGTGAAGGCAGGGGCCCTTTACCCAGACACTGTAGCCATTGTCGCTTCCAGACTCAGGTCACAGCAGCACTTGCAGTGTAGGTCCTCTCCTGTTGAAGGTGAGGTATCAAGTGAGGGAACAGATAGAAAATGGTGATCACGTCCACTGCGGTGCGTACCGTCACCTCCGGCGTGCATCGTCATTGGCTCCTGGAACCCATAGGGCCCAATGAAAACCAATGCTGAATTGCGCAGCAGTCTTTGACCGCCTACCGCGACACTTCACAACGCCAGCGCAGTTACTTCATTTACTCTTGTCCCTCCTTACACGTCAGGCAGCCGCCATTTCAGGGGGCCACATGGCAGGCCAACTAACTGCGTCACACCCATTTAGGGCAGGAATACGGACAGACAAAGGCACATACAGATAATTTCACGATTGTGCTAAACTGCCTTGTGAAACCTTTTTTTTTTTTTTAAATCTGTTTATTAAGCTTAATACAAAACAGGGTACAAGAATAGCAGTACAGTACATAAGGCTTGGTGAGAGAATGCCCAGCTTCCCACTCCATATGCTTTTCTTAACGTTTGTACATTACGCTGTACAACATAGCTGTATTTTAGTGTACTGGCTTTCAATTAACATTATATAACAAATAACACTTGACATAAAGGTTATTATTCTTAAATATGTATGTTAGCGTCAAATATAATATTGAGAGCGTATGACTATGTAGGCATTAAGGGCTTCATTACTATGTATGCGCTGTGGTGTAGGGAGCTGACAGTTGCAGGGGGCGTCTGGCGGGAAAATAAGTTATGGGTTAGGCATGGCGTTACAGCAGGATGAGACTGTTTTCAGCAAACTTGATTATTATGGTTAATTTTAGTAATGGCGTGTCCCAGGAGTATTAAAGGGATTTTCTCATGGTGGATATTTGTCATCGCTGGATTTAATTCTGACTACAAAAAGGTCCCAGCTTTCAGTCCCGCCTTGTGCCTGACCTCTATTTTGTAATTGGCTTAGTGTTTGAGATTCCGCCAGTGCGTAATCGTGCAGGTCTCGCAGCCAGAGGGAATGAGAAGGGGCATTTGGGGCCTTCCAATGTGTAGCTATCAGGCGTTTATATGTCACAAACGCCAGATCCACAAACTTGTGGATATGTTTATCTCCTTTTGTGCGGTGGCGTATGTTAAGCAAACAAGATACTGGAGTAGGGGTTAATAGCAGGTCTACCACGTCTGCGGTTGTAGCAACAACGCGGTTCCAGCTAGTGTTAATTGCATGGCATTCCCAGACCAGATGGTAGAAAGTTGCTGCGGGGATAGCGCATCTCGGACATATGGAATTAGCGCCTGGGTATATTTTATGAATACGAGCTGGGGAGAGATATGCTTGATGCACATAATTGAATTGCGTGTATCTTAATCTGGAGTTGCGAGATACAAACTTAATCGAACTAAGGGCTGTGTCCCAGGATTTTTGTGCAATTGGTGCAGGAAGGACGGTGTCCCAGCGGTGCTTGACCTGGGTAAGGGCCTTGCAGCTACCTGCTAGAAGTATTTGATATAGTTTGGTAACAGCGCGTTTTGCCTCACCCATAGAGAGTATTGTAGTAAGCAGGGGAGATTCTTTTGGTTCGTTGTGACCGCAGCCCCATATGTGACGTAGAAGATTAGTTATGGCATTGTATGTCAGAAAGGCACCCGGTTTCATTACCTCCGTAGCAACCAAGTCTGTAAACCTGATTGCACTGGAGTCATAGTAAAAATCTCCCACATTCAGGGTATTAACCGCTCGTACGTCATGATGAGAGGTTAGGGCCTGGATACCTGGTAGCTGTGGCAGTGGGAGCAGGGGAGAATAGGGGAGGGGCTTCCCTTTGCCCTGTACGTATCTCTTCCAGCAGTGTCTGGCCGAGTCCAGTAAGGGAGTATTATGTTGTAGATGAGAGGGGCCCGTTAGTAAACATGTTAATGTCGGTGTTGGGGTTGTGTAAGCCCTAATAGCTGTGGACTCTGTATTGGATGGTTCATTGAGCCATTTAGTGACCCACTGAAGTTGGGCTGCTGCATAATACAGCTCAAGGTTCGGCATGCCCAGGCCCCCCTCTTCTTGTGGATAGTGTGTGGTAGTTAGAGCTACTCTGCGTCTGTCTCTGCCCCAGAGCAAGTCAGTTAACAGGGAATGCGCTTTGTGGAAAAACGAACGCGGCAAGATCACCGGAAGTGCGGAGAAATAATATAAAAATCTCGGTAATATTAGCATCTTGACTATTGCTGTCCGGCCCATTGGCGATAGAGGTAAGGAACTCCAAAATATCAAGGAGCCTCGGGTGGAGCGAAGCAGCCTGTCTATGTTACCTTCCCTTAGATCTGACATAGAGTGATATACTTGAACACCCAGATATTTGAAGGTCTGGTGTGTCCATGGTAGTTGATGCATGGGGAGAGACGCTCGCTGTACAGAGGGCAAACAAGTAAGAGGGAAGATACAGGATTTAGACCAATTCACATGTAAGCCAGAGACAAGAGCAAACATATTCAGTATGCGCATTATCCCGGGAAGGGAGATAAAATGATTGCGCAAGTATATCAGGGCATCATCTGCGTACAGTGATATTATGTGATATGTGTCAAACTCCCGTATGCCCCATCTTTGTGCGCATCCCCTGAGCTTAATTGCGAGTGGTTCCATAGCTATTGCGAAAAGCAATGGAGAAAGCGGGCAGCCCTGCCTGGTTCCTCTATTTACAGGGAAGGCTTCCGACACTACCTGGCCGGTTTTAACTCGGGCTATTGGTTTAGAATATAGTGTAGCAATCCAGTTGATAAAGCCACTCTGGAAGCCGAACGCCTTGAGGGTGCGGAATAAATATTCCCAACCTAGTGTGTCGAACGCCTTCTCTATATCTAGTGACACGGTCACACTATTTGGGTCAGTGGTATTTTGCATGATACGGATTAGGCGCCTTATGTTAAGAAAGGTGTTTCTACCCGGGATAAACCCCGACTGGTCAGGGTGTATTAAGTGCGGCAAATGGGGGAGCAATCTATTTGCTAGGATTTTCCCTAGGAGTTTGCAATCCGAGTTCAAAAGAGAGAGTGGTCTGTATGATCTAACATCCAGTGGATCTCGTCCCGGTTTTGGTAGGACCACTATTAATGCTTCCCTCATAGAGTCTGGTAATTGTTTTCTATTTCGTGCTTCATTAAACACCTCTAGTAAGGGTTGCAGTAGATGAGTGCTTTGTGAGTTATAGTATTCTAGTGGTAGACCATCTGTGCCAGGGGTCTTGCCGCGCGCCATCTGGGAGAGGGCCAAGCGAAGCTCCTCAATAGTAATGGGGCCGTCTAGCATGTCAGCATTATTGACAATATTTGAATTTTGAGGGATCTGAGCTAGAAATTCAGCCAGTTGTTGTTCTGCAGGGGGGATAGAGGATTGGTATAACGAGTGATAATACGTGTAAAAGGCCTTGTTAATATCAGCTTGAGTGTTAACCACTATTCCTGTTTGTAATTTGATAGCCCCTATCGGCAACGATTGCGGAGATTGACGCACCAGCCACGCCAGCAGTTTGCCCGATCTGTCCCCCTCGGCGTGTTGTCTCGTTTTGAAGTGTCTGTAGTCATGCTTGCTAAGACTGTCATCCGTTTCTCTGTATTTTGCTTTCAGTGAGATTAGTGTTTCTAGTGGGGTATTATTTGTTGAGACTTCGATCTCCGCCCTATGTATTTCGGATTCTAATTTTAATAACTCTGTGGTCAGCATTTTCTTAATGGCCACAGATGCTGCCAGGCAATGCCCTCTAATTACTACTTTATGGGCATCCCACTCAGTTGCTCGGGTTGATGTTGTGTTTCTATTTAGAGAGAAATAGGACGACAGACATGTGGCCAATTCAGTATTAAAAGGGGGGTCAGTCAGGGCGTCTGGCTGCATGCGCCATGTTGGAATACGGGCATGTATGTAGCCCCAGAGCAATGTTGAGTAGTGTGGGTTGTGGTCTGATAGAGTACGGGCTAGGTAGCCAGATGTAGCTACCTTTGGGATTATGTTAGGTGTAGCGAAGAACATATCTAACCTGGTGTGAAGTTTGTGCACTGGTGAATAGAAAGAGTACTCACGTAGTGTGGGATGAAAAGTTCTCCAGATTTCACTTAGCCTATTATTAGATGCCCAATCTGCCAGGTCAAGCGATGCTCGTTTAGCCGGGGCGTGAGTTAATGGAGGGGTAGAACGGTCTTTCAAGATATCTAGAACGCAGTTAAAGTCCCCGCCCCATATGGCATCTGTTGCGGGGTCGCTGAGCATGCTGCTACCAGGTGCCTTGAGGAAGTCTTGTTGATTTGTATTAGGAGTGTATAATGTTATCAGGGCTAGGGGGACTCCATCTAAAGTACCCTCCAGTACCACGTACCGCCCGTTTGGGTCACATTGCGTGCGGGACATAGTGTATGGAACCCCGGGGGCAATCCAGATTATCGCTCCTCTAGCATATGTTGAGAAGGTGGTCCCGTATAATTGGCCTTTCCATTTCGTTTTGGTATATGCCAGCGAGGACTCAACTAGATGGGTTTCTTGCAGCATCGCTATGTGTATCTGGTGCCTCCTGAGGTATGTATAAATCCGTTGCCTTTTGCTTGCGGATGCCATGCCCTTTACATTCCATGTGAGAATTTTATAGTGTGTGGTATAGCGCTGATTTTGGGATGCCATGGAATTTAAGTGAGTCAATATGGGGGGATACCGCCTGTGGCTGCGTAAACCTGAATTTCTTTGTCCTTAGAAACGCATACTTGTCGATTAGCCTCCTAGTCACTGGAGTGTGTGGCCTGCCTCTTAGGTGTATATTGTGTTGTGACGCTCTGTAAATAGTACATGTCAATACATATAACAATAAAACATTACATTCAACTACAACTATAAAATCTACTATACTTAGCAGCAGTTGCAATAATAACAGGAAGGAAACAAAACTTGTCGAATTAGGGTAACGGTCCATATGGAGCGGGGGGTTATCCAAGACTGCAGGTGGATGAGTGTCTTAGACCCGGCCCATTTTGCGCATGTTGGTATCCTTGCCGAGCAGGAGCGGCAGCAAGCCGACCACACGAGTTAGGGAAAGTAATTTTGTGATGACAAACTACGGAAGTATCTAGACAGGAGTAGCGGATGAGGCGATCACCTATCTACAGGGGAAAAGATTTAACAAATGTCATCTGCTGTACGTGGAGTAAGGCTGGGGCCGCGGGCAGACTCCGCCGAGTCGGAGTTTAACTCTGGGTCAGGATCTGTTTCTGATTGTCCAGATAAGGATGTCGGTGATGCGTTGGCAAATCGCAATGTAGACTGTAGCAATAGCGATCGTTCAACTCGCGATTGTTCAGGAGTAGGTTTGTTATCATGTTTACTGCGAGGTCTGCGTTTATCCCTTGGAGGTAGGCTTTTATCATTGGGTGATAGTGGGTCAGCTAGACCTTTTGCGTGAAGCCATGTCCATGCGTCTTCAGGCGTAGAGAAGAATAGAGTGCGGGTATTGTCTTGTATGCAAAGTTTAGCGGGGAACAATAAGGAGTACTTGATATTGTGCTCTCTCAAACGCTCCTTGACCCGGTAGAATGAGTTTAGTTTTTTTTGTACCTCTACTGTAAAATCCGGGTAGGCGGTTATTTGCGTGTTCTCAAAGTGCATTGGGCCTGCTTTTCGGAATAGTTGCAGTATAAGGTCTCTATCACGGTAGTTCAGTAATTTTGCTATGAGGGGACGTGGATATGCTCCCGGTGGTGGAGGTCTGCCCGGGACCCTGTGGGCGCGCTCTATGGAAAAGAACTTTGGGACATTATTTTTCAATACCGATTCCGTCAGCCATTTTTCGATAAAGAGTTCTGTGCTGGGGCCCTCGACGCGCTCCGGAAATCCCACGAACCGGATGTTATTTCGACGTGATCTGCCTTCTGCTTCCTCGGCTCTGCGTTTAAGTGTCTCAACTTCTGTCTTTATAGCACCCAGCTGTGACTTAACCTCACGCATAGATGGCGTGAGGTGCAACTAGTCTTTTTCCAGCTCAGTGACCCTTTCCACCAGCGCCTGTTGGTCCGTGCGGAGCAAGTTAACATCTTCTGTGATTGAGCCAATCTTCGCCTCCAAGGTTGTTTTGGTCTCGAGTATGGCTTGTAGCACTTTTTCGAATTGTGCTGAGTGCGTTTGCAATGTCCCTTCCATTTTCTGAAGGGCTTGATATGTGTCTGAGGCCCCGGAAGATAGGGGCGGCGTAGCAGAATCCATGGTTCCAGGGGGCGCTCGTGGAGTCTTTGGTTTTCCCATTAGGTGTTTTTTGTGCAATGCTGTTGTTGGTCTTTGGATTTAACGTTGCGTTGCTTGATTTTATCGCATTGGCTAGGTGCTTTAATGCTGGTAGCGTGATTAAAATGGTGCTGAAAGGTTTAGCTGCGCTTCAGCGCTTGAGGATGTCAGGCGGTCCGCTCTTTTCCTACCTCACACTTACTGGTAGGCGCCTCTTGGGTCAGTCACTTCTACAGTTTATTGCTAGTTGTGTTCCTGTTAATGTCTTACATTGTAGTAATATTATCTTTTCTCAGGTCTTCCAACTTGGCTTAACTTTTCTTTGTTTGCCTCTAGTGTGATGGGGTGTTTTGTTCCCTTGTGGCTACAGCCACTGGTGGTTAAATCCTGGGCTAGCCTTTCAATTGTCCTTATTTCTATATGACTGGTAGCCTCCTGGTTATTGCCCTGGTTAAATGATAGCCCACAAGTTTTTTAGAGGAGTACAGGAGAGTTATGTAGTGCCTGTGCAGCCGTCGTATCCACTGCCGGCCGCAGTATCAATGGAGTGAGGCCCCCGAGGCGAAGCAATAGCGCAAACGAGCCGCCACTTACCACCTACGGGGATCCCCGACACTCCGCACGATCGCGGCTCCAACCGCACCTCCTTTTTAGTGCAGTCAGCGCTCGGTCTCCGCCCAGCGCGGTCGCGTGGCGGCAATGGCCGCTCCGAGCGCTCCACAAATCAGCAGCGAGCCGAGCGCCCCAAGCGCCGGAGGCTCTCCGAGAGCATATCACCATATCCTAGGGCCTCCGACAGTGGCAGGATCTGGGGCAGAGAGAGCCGGTAATTCCGCTTTTGCTCACCACGAGCCCTGCTTTCTGCCTCTCGCTCCTCGCCGAGGGCTGAGGGGAGGCTCAGGCCACCAGCTCCTGCGTGGAGGCCGATCGCGGCGGGCCCGCAGCACCCGCGCGTCCGTGACCCCCGGCAGTGCCAGTAATCTGTGAACTAGCCGGCCAAGACCCCCGTCTCCGCTCAATGCGGTCGCGTGGCAGTAATGGCCGCTCCGAGCGCTCCGAGCGCCCCGCAGAACAGAAGCGAGCCCAGCGCCCCAGGCAGCTCACTCGCCGCTCCGCTCGCCGCCGCCCCCGCCACGCTGGTTTCGCGGCTGGGGGGGATGGTTCTCGACCCCACAGCGGGTCAAGGGTCTTTGTAGAGGATTATTATTTTAGGCCGGGTCGGAGCTGCGATTTATGCGTCCGACCCGGTCGCCATCTTGGACACGCCCCCCAACTGCCTTGTGAAACCTATGTGGTGTATGACTCTCTGCTCACCCTTCTCCTCCATAGGGCACGTCCGCTGGGGCAGGTGATGAGATGGCGGCATCCTCCGGTGTACAGACCTCTGGTGGACCTGTCGACAATGGAAGACAGTAACATAATTATCACTTACAGACTTGATCGTGCAACAATCCGGGAACTGTGTGCCCAGTTGGAGGCAGACCTGATGTCAGCTATCCACCATCCCACAGGAATCCCCCCTCTAGTGCAGGTCCTGTCAGTGCTCCATTTCCTGACAAGTGGGTCTTTTAAAAAAACAGTGGCATGGCATCAGGGATGTCACAGCCAATGTTCTCAAACGTGTTGTCCAGAGTGTTATCTGCCCTGCTGAAACACATGCGCAGCTACATCGTTTTCCCTCAGGTGGAGGATCTGCCCACAGTGAAAGGTGACTTTTACGCCCTGGGACATATCCCCAATATCATTGATGCCATTGATGGTACAAATGTAGCATTTGTCCCCCCCCCCGCAGGAATGAACAGGTGTACAGAAACCGTAAAAGGTACCACTCTATGAATGTGCAGATGGTGTGTTTGGCAGACCAGTACATTTCCCATGTGAATTCCAAGTCTCCTGGCTCAGTGCATGACGCTTACATTTTGAGGAATAGCAGCATCCCTTATGTGATGGGGCAACTCCAGAGGCACCATGTGTGGCTAATAGGTGAGCCCAAGGTCCCCACACAGTTTAAATAGGTGTCTAGGTATGGGAGATTCCCTAATGTTTGGAAGATGTCTAACAGTTGTCCCTCGATATCTGCAATTGACTCAGGTTACCCCAACCTGTCATGGCTACTGACCCCAGTGAGAAATCCCAGGACAAGGGCAGAGGAATGCTACAATGAGGCACATGGGCGAACTAGGAGGATAATAGAGCGCATCTTTGGCCTCCTGAAGGCCAGATTCCGGTGCCTCCTTCTGACAGGTGGATCCCTATACTTCTCACCCAAGAAGGTGTGCCAGATAATAGTGGCATGCTGTATGTTGCACAACCTGGCTTTGCGACGCCAGGTGCTTTTTCTGCAGGAGGATGGGCCTGATGCTGGTATTGTAGCAGCTGTGGAGCCTGTGGACAGTGAAGAAGAGGAGGCAGAAGAAGAAGATATAGACAACCGAAACAACATCATCATGCAATACTTTCAGTGAGACACAGGTAAGAGGATGGCACTGCTTCCCACATCTCATACTACTGTAGGACATAGCATAAATCTGCCTTTTTACCTCTGTGTATGGACCCTGACATGTCAATTTGCCTTTCCATTTCACAGATCTGGGTCCCACTTTGTGCCCTCTGCTATGTTTACTGCTACCCAACAACTGTGTAACATTGGTATGTGAACAAGTACATTGACATTCCTGTATTTCTGAGAGGTTGCTATTGCACATTTGTGAAAGTACAGACTAACTCCAGATTGATTTGTGATTCCAGGGTGTTTATTTCTGTGCTAATAAGTGGAGGGGGGTGTGCAATGGGCTGGGGTGATGGTGGAGGAATGTCCATGGTAGAGTTCAGTCTCTTGGTCTCACAGGTACATTGTCCATGGGGGCATAGGAAGGGGAGCAATGGCAGTTTAAGGTGGACAGGGTGACAAAGCGGGACAGAAGGGTGACAATCAGGAGGGTCTTATTTTCTGGCGGGGTCTTGGCAATGTTCTCAGTCTTGTTCCAGGATCTCAGGGACCGTTTGTGGGCTGGTTCTCCTCCTGCAGTGGATGGGGTGCTGGTGGCCTGTTGGTCCTGTGGCGGTGCTTCCTGTCCACTAGCGCCGGCGGAGGTGGAGGACTGTTCATCGTCCAGGCTAGTGTCAGGGGCCCGTTTGTGTGCCACTGTGTCCCTCATGGTGTTGGCCAGGTCTGCCAGCACCCCTGCAATGGTGACCAGGGTGGTGTTAATGGACTTCACGTCCTTCCTGATCCCAAGGTAGTGTTCCTCCTGCAGCCGCTGGGTCTCCTGAAACTTGGCCAGTACCGTTCCCAGGTTCTCCAGGGAATAGTGGTATGCTCCCATGATGTTTGTGAGTGCCTCGTGGAGAGTTGGTTCCCTGGGCCTGTCCTCCCCCTGTCGCACAGGAGTCCTCCCAGCTTCCCTGTTGTCCTGTGCCTCTGTACCCTGAACCGTGTGCCCACTGCCACTGACCCAAGGTCCCAGATTGGCTTGGGTTGGTGGCTTTGCCTGGGGTCCCTGTAGTGCTGGACACACTGCTGATTGACGTGTCCTGGGGACAGTGGCATGGGCCCGCTGGGTGGGTGCTGTGGTGGTGTTTCCTGAGGTGGGAGGGTCTGTGGTGGCTTGTGACAGTGGCAGGGGAACCGACTGTCCAGAGGTCCCTGATGGGTCAGGCTGGTCATCTTGATCCAGGCGTGCAGAGCTGCTGTAATCACTGTGGGCCTCTTCTGTGTGGGGACTGGATATGTCTGGCACCTCCTGTCCGGTGACGCTGGGTATGGGTTCTGTTGGGGTGTAAATGCATAGTTTTAGTATCTGTGTGTGCCATCTTGTGCATTGGGTGAGTTACCCTCTACTCCTGTGCTTGCATTATTGTCTTTGCCCTTGTGTGATTGTTGTTTTGGGGTCTTGGTGGGTATCTGTACTGGACATGTTTTGGTGATGGGGGTCCATGCATAGGTGTTGCATGCAGGGCCTTGGTATTGGGATGTCTGGGTTGTGATAGTGGGGCATATGTGAGGTGTTGGAGTGATCGGGGTGAGGGTGGGGGGTATGTGATGGCATGCAGGTGGGGGTAGGAGATATAACAATAAAGGTATGACTTACCAGAGTCCAGTCCTCCTGCTACTCCTGCGAGGCCCTCAGGATGCAGTATTGCCAAGACTTGCTCCTCCCATGTTGCTAGTTGCGGGGGAGGAGGTGGGGGTCCACCGCCAGTCCTCTGTACAATCTTGTGTCTAGATACCACCTAACGCACCTTCCCCTGTAGGTCATTCCACCTCTTCCTGATGTCATCCCATGTTCGTGGATGTTGTCCCACTGCGTTGACCCTGTCGACGATTCTCCGCCATAGCTCCATCTTCCTAGCAATGGAGGTGTGCTGCACCTGTGATCCGAATAGCTGTGTCTCTACCCGGATGATTTCCTCTACCATGACCCTGAGCTCCTCCTCAGAAAACCTTGGGTGTGTTAGAGGTGCCATAATGTGGTGTGGATGATGTGTGAGGTGCTGTTTGTTGTGGTTTGTGATTTGTTGTGTTGGGGTGTGTTGTTTGAGGTGCGTGGATGTTGTATGAGTGATGGTGTTGTGTGCCTGTGGATGCTGGTGTTGTGTTTGCTATTCTCTCTCTCTCAGCTTTTTAAAAAAAAATTGTTGTAAGGGTTTGTGGGTAATGTGGGTGTGTGTTTTATAGTGTTGTGAGTGTGTGGGTGTGGTGTGTGTATGTGTATCAGGTGTGTGTATTTCGAATTGTCCAAAGTAGTTGTGTTTTGTAAATATGTGTGTATTTTGAGCGTGGGGGTGTGTACCGCCAATGGACTATCGTGGTTGAAAGACCGCCGTGTTGATTCGTGGGTCGTGATAGTGTGGGCGTATTCTTGTTGGCCTGACGGTGTAGGTTTTGGTATCACCAGTTTATCACTGACCTTTGGTGTGGCGGACTTGTGTGGGTGTCTGTATTGTAGCGGATTCCGAGATGTGGGTCGTAATACCTGTAGCGGACTTCCGCCGCCGCCACGGTATGTTGGCGGCCTTCAGCAGGGCGGTAGGCAGGATTTACCGCCAGGGTTGTAATGAGGGCCTAAGTGTTGTTCCTCTCCTATATGACACCTCTGGTTTATTCTTAATATACTTTCTTAAGATCTGATCGTGTGATAAAATATCCCAATGTTTATCATACTTTTTAATAATAGAACAGAATTGTTAGTGTAGTCTTATACTTGGCATAGGAAAAAATGAAAACTTTCTAAAAGTCTTGTTTACAAAACAGTATTATAAAATTTGACTTCACCAATAAGTTGGATTATAAATTACTACCAAATGAATCATTGAATCATTTTCATAGCTGCTCTCAAATCAAAAATAAGAATTATAAGGTGTTATAATGAAACCCAATGTTGTTCTAAGCCTTGCTGCAGGGAAAAATGACTTGGAATGTTTTCACTGCAAGGATATGTAAAACATTAAGGAGCATATTTATACTCCGTTTGCGCCGAATGTGCGTCAAAAATTTTGACGCACTTTCAGCGCAAACGTTGCCCCATATTTAAACCCTGACGCCCGATCCGGCGCACCAGGAAAATGGCGCTATGTGCGCCAGTTTTTGGAAGCGGCACCCCGCCCTGCGTTAATGACATGCAGGGTAGGCATTCCCGTCCAAAAACAGACGCACATAGCGGTGCGTGGTATTTATGCTCCAGGGCAAAAATCACTCCCGCGCGGCAGGCGGCGCAAAAAAATGGCGCAAAGCACGAATAGCATGAAATTTTAACGCCTGGGTCAGGGCAGGCGTTAAAATGGGGCAAACACACCTGTACTTAATCAGAACACACAGAACAAACAACAGAGCAGCAGAGCAGCAGAGCAGCAACAGGGAGACATGGAGGTGCTTTTTCTTCAACGTGCACGTAGACGCAGAGCCCTGCAGCAACAACAGCAGCCACAACAACAACAGCAGGGACCCCAAAGACAGCGCAGAAGGCAGGAGAGGATATTCCGCCCACGAACAACCCTGCATGGCCTCAGGGAACGAGACATCATCCAGAGGTACCGGTTGAACTGGCAGGCCATTCAGCAGCTGCTGACAAATATTGAACAGCAATTGGCCCCCACTTTAGTGACTCCACGCACTATCCCAACCGAAACAAAGCTGCTTGCCGTACTTCACCTGCTGGCAAGTGGCTCGTTTCAGACAACTGGTGCCCTGGTTGGTGGAATCTCACAACCATCTTTCTCCGCATTCCTGCCTAAAGTACATGATGCCATCATTGGACTGACACCCCGCCACATCTGCTTCCCTAACAAAGTGCAGAAGCAGCAGGAAACAAAACAGGGGTTCTACGCCATCAGTGGCTTTCCGCACGTCCTTGGTGCAATCGACTGCACACACGTACGCCTTGTGCCACCTGCTGCGAGTGAACACCTCTACCGCAACAGGAAGCACACACATTCCATCAAAGTGCAGGCCATAGTCGATCACCAAGGACTGATCAGCAACATTGTGGCTAAATATTCTGGGAGTGTACATGACGCATTCATCTTCCGTCACTGCACCATCAACCAACACTTCCAGGATGGACGGTATGGCAATGGACTACTTGTTGGTAAGGACAAAAATCTACTTATATACTCACTGCACAGAAACCCTCTAGGATAAACAACCCATACACCACAATAGCAACACCTAGACAGGAACACACTGAGGTACTCACATCACTAGCCATGTGTCACAAGTCACCATTGAACCTCTCACACATTTGAATTTACTCCACAGCTTAGTGTGAAGACATTCATGACTGTGGTTGCCTAAATGTCACCTTGCAAATTGGAAGTCTCACAATAACCTGTACACTAATACAATGCATAACTTTTAAGGGATGGGATGGCCTGGCTATGTTCATATGAACGTTTCTAATACCCTTTCATGTTTCAACTCTGCATGGAACTATCATCACACCCCCAGTGAGGACACACGGACACCTGTGTCACAAGTCACAATGCAAGGGAGGGCACACTGTACTTGAGAAACCAATACATCCTTCTGACAAACAGTTAGACAACAAACACTTGCTCAGCCAAGGAAAAAAAACAATGCCAAAGTTTCCACCAACAACCATAGGTTGTCACAATAGTACACAAAATAGTCACAGACAACACAACACAACTACTGCCATCAAAGATACGTACAACAGTGCCTCCTACATCTAATTGATACCATTCTGTGTTTCTCTTTCAGCTGATCAGGGGTATGGCATCCAGCCTTGGCTAATGACACCATATGGGAACCCAAATACTGCTGCTGAGCGGGCATACAATGACGCCCACAAGAGGTCCCGCAGCATTGTGGAGAGGACCTTTGGGATCCTAAAGTCAAGGTTCCGCTGCCTTGACATCACTGGCGGAAGCCTACTATACTCCCCAGAGATGGTATGCAAAATCATACTCACTTGTGCCATAATACACAATATTTGTGTACAAAGGAACATTCCCCTCCTTGAACCGGACCCAGACATGCCTGAGGATGATGATGAGGAGGATGCTGGCCTGCAACAGGAGGGGGAACAACCTAACACCACAGCAGGAGTGCGTAGGCGCCAACAGCTTGTGAATTTTTTTTTTACTTAAGTTATTATAATCACTTGTATTCCACACTTGTAAATAAACACAGATAACAAACACCACATCATGCTTTGGCCTATTCATTTCTGACCACCTTTAGTTTGAAATAGCTGAAGATGAATGTCATCTCATTGATCAAGAATGCCATTAAAATTCATCACACCAAAAATAAACATCACAACTGTATGCACAGAGGGTAGGATGTGACATGTTACATTACCATACACAGAGCCCAACAAGAGTCCAATGTGACAATTACACATGCCGGATCCAAACAACTGAAACAGTCTCTCATCCAGCCCAAAATTGGAGATCATTTGAAAGTCACATCACACGTGTTCAGAGACAGGGTGGGACCATCCATGTGTACGTGAACATGTCATCAATGGCTTCTCTCAAGTGTATGATGTGAGCAATACACAATTGCAACAACATCAGCTGCCACTAACTCAGGAGGAGACCTTGAAGTTACAGTGACAACATACACACAGACAGGTCATACTGGATCCACATTCCCACACACATGTACACATATGTCATACAACCAACCTAATATTTGAAAGTAGACCATCACAGTTGTGTCCCAGTTTGAACCTAGCAGGAAGATTGTAACATGACACTAAACCAGTTTATGCAGAAAGGGACACAGACAAGCAAAACAATCTTCGCATTATCACATCGTGAACGCTGAGAGTCTTGCAAACTTAGGGGGTCATTCTGACCCTGGCGGTAATTACCGCCATGGCGGAGGTCGGCGGTAGCACCGCCAACAGGCTGGCGGTGCACCGATGGGCATTCTGACCGCGGCGGTTCAGCCGCGGCCAGAAACGGGAAGTCGGCGGTGTACCGCTGACTTCCCGCTGCCCTTGAGAATCCGCCATGGCGGCGGAGCGCGCTCCGCCGCCATGGGGATTCTGACACCCCCTACCGCCATCCTGTTCCTGGCGGGTCTCCCGCCAGGAACAGGATGGCGGTAGGGGGTGCCGCGGGGCCCCCGTAAGAGGGCCCCACAAAGAATTTCAGTGTCTGCTTTGCAGACACTGAAATTCGCGACGGGTGCAACTGCACCTGTCGCACCTTCCCACTCCGCCGGCTCCATTCTGAGCCGGCGTCCTCGTGGGAAGGGTGTTTCCCGCTGGGCTGGCGGGCGGACTTTTGGCGGTCGCCCGCCAGCCCAGTGGGAAAGCCAGAATGACCGCCGCGGTCTTTCGGCGGGAACCGCTTGGCGGGCGGCGACCGCCGACCGCCGCGGTCAGAATGACCCCCTTAGTCATATGAAAATGGTATGCAACTTAGCTCCAAATCATCATTACTGCAAACGTCAAATGGGCTAATGAGATGAATGAATGGTCAACAGTCATTCATACCATATGGCCTTACATTCGCCCGCTGCTGCAGGTTTGCCAGGATATGATAAAAATACTCCATGGATACAGTAGCTATTCTGGATGGTCAAATCCTAGGGTGCTGGGGGCCTAACTCCACCTCTACCACCCCCAAAACATACAAGAATCATGTACTTGTGAACTAAACACATGCATAAGGCACATGTGTGGCCTCCATGTCACAAGTCCTACACAAATATGAAACACAAAATCATAATGGGACATGGTCAGCCCCATAAAAACTGAAAGTGACTCTCCCACTCCCTGTTAGGACTACAGATAAAAGCATCCCCATCATAAAGGTGGGGACATTTTGGAGACGGAATACATAATGGTATCAAAAACATCATTTCAAAATAGCCATCAGCAATTACACCAAATATGTTGTCAAATATGGTCAATACATTAGTTAACGTATCCCAAACATCACAGTGTGAAGGCCGTCTATACATAAAAGTACGGACATTTGTCATATACAAACACAAATGTGTCTCACATCGCACCGTTTTACCATGACAAATCACCTTTCCAAAGCTAAACACATGAAGACATTTGGATAAATTTGCTCCATATTCTACGCATACAGCATGGCCGTCATAATTTGTTCACGTACATGAGTGCACACAATGCAGAGTCAGATACAAATGTATCCAAAAGTGTCTTGATATTTCACCTTCAAATAATTATTTACATCCACAATATTTTTGACTCTGCATCATGTGCACTACTGTACGTGTAAAAAAAAACACGCCCATGATGTATGCGTCGTGAAATTGACGCTACATGCACAATATGTTGGTCATTTCATGTACAGTATTAATTATTAATATTCATATCATATTTTTTCACTCCGCATCATGTGCACCACTGTACGTGTAAAAAAAACGACGCCCATGATGTATGCGTGGTGAAATTGACGCTACATGCACAATATGTTGGTCATTTCATGTACAGTATTAATTATTAATATTCATATCATATTTTTTCACTCCGCATCATGTGCACCACTGTACGTGTAAAAAAAACGACGCCCATGATGTATGCGTGGTGAAATTGACGCTACAGGCACAATATATTGGTCATTTCATGTACAGTATTAATTATTAATATTCATATCATATTTTTTCACTCCGCATCATGTGCACCACTGTACGTGTAAAAAAAACGACGCCCATGATGTATGCGTGGTGAAATTGACGCTACAGGCACAATATATTGGTCATTTCATGTACAGTATTAATTATTAATATTCATATCATATTTTTTCACTCCGCATCATGTGCACCACTGTACGTGTAAAAAAAATGACGCCCATGATGTATGCGTGGTAAAAATGACGCTACATGGACAATATGTTGGTCATCTCATGTACAATTTGAAATATTAATATTCATATCATTTTTTTTCACTCCGCATCATGTGCACTACTGTACTTGTAAAAAAAATGACGCCCATGATGTATGCGTGGTAAAAATGACGCTACATGGACAATATGTTGGTCATCTCATGTACAATTTGAAATATTAATATTCATATCATATTTTTACACTCCGCATCATGTGCACTGTAATGCGTCAAAAAAAATGACGCACATCTGTGTATGCGTAAAAATATGACGCATTACGCGAAAATAAAAACGGCGGCCATTTTATGCAGGAAGTGATGTAATAGGATATCCTGTTTACCAAATCTGTACTGGGAGTTGACTTTCACTTTCACTTTGCAGTCTCAGAGTTATCTAGACTGTGTGGTTGTGTGAAAGGTGTTGTCCTGTGTTTTACTGCTTTAGTGTCCTGTGTGCCTTGTATTTTGTCTTTGTGTCAATCTTTTATTGTTGTCTAACATTGTCTCAGTCTGTTTAGTGTTATTTTGTCTATACCTGTGATAGTTTGTATTGTCTGTGGGAGTCTGTTGTGGGTAGCATAGTTTGGGGGGTTAGTTGGGCTATTTTTCTCCTTCTTCTTTTTCTTTCACACCTCTACCTTTCCCCATTTCCCACTTTTTCTTTCATTTTTCTTTTGTACTTTTTTACACCTCTCATCATGTCAGGTAGGCCTCGCCTGTCCAGGATGGGTGAGGATGAATTGGGGGGCTTCATATGGCTCGTAAGCCATTTCCTCCCACTGATGCTGGAGGCTGGGGGCCGTGTGATACAGGGGTATCACACGGAGGCGAGGAAAATCCGTTGGGAGAAGGTGCGCCATCACCTGGTCCGGGTCTACGGGAGTCTGAGGAATATACATCAACTCAAGCACCGCTGGGCAGATCTGATCAGCAGGGAACAGGACCTGCTGGACCACCTGGGACTCCGGATTGGTGGCTATGTTGGTGAGTACTAATCAATTACATGGGAATAATAGGAATGTGTGCGTGAACATGTGATGATTGGTAGCCAATCTGCAAAATAAGTAGCTGACTGCGTGTTATGCTAGGGAAACCTAGGCCCATGGGTATACACATAAATCCCCATTTTTGCTACACATGTACACCCAATAACAGCAGTAAAATGCAACATCTATTTGTATTTTGCTAAGTAGCCCCCTCTCTGCGTCACAAAATGATGAAAATGCTGCGCTACAAAGGTATACATATGTGTCCAAATGTGTATTTGTTGCAGGATGTGTATGAAGACCTATGCTACCAGGCCGATGCCTCATTTTTGCAACACATACCAGATGGCTGTAGTTGCATGGAATGTACTGTTGCATTTGTGTCTGAAAAGCAACACGTGAACTGCTCTATTTGTACTCTACTGGTCATAATGGCCAGTGAGTACGTCATGTAGAAACAACATACCTACATATGTAGACGCCATAGCTAGACCGAAAATTGCAAACACATGATGATGCTACACATGTGTGTTGCCTTCACGTCACATGAAGTTAGTCATGTTGTCCACACATATGTCACATGTGTGTCTGGTTGCTGTGTGTTGAACCTGTCCACATAGCCTGTTTGATTGTGAGTGGTCATGCAGTCCTCATGGAACCAGTTGTGGAATGTTTCTCTCTGGGATGCACATGCTGAGATGTATGGATCACATGATTGTTGGGGCCTACTAATGGAGGATTAACTTGGACGACACATGACTGTCCTGGCCACTGCATGAGTGTAGTAGGGTGTGTCACTGGAGCAGGAGACTCATCCAATAATAATCTAGAATACAAAGTCAGCCAGGCAGGATGAGCATGTGTGAAAGTGTATCATTACCATGTAATATTCACACACTGTCATTGTAACAGAAATGATTTGTCTGTTCACCCAGTCTGAGTATAATCTTCCTTTCATGCTTTACAGGTGGACCAGCCCCGTACACCGTTGGTGAGGTGGCCCATTTTGACGACCCCGATACCTACAGTGAGTGTTGCCTAAGTGCTATTTACATTGTTTGGAAATGAAGCATGATGGATTACTGTGTGTTCAGGATAATTCATGATTTGATGTGCTGGCCGTTCATTGGCTTTGTTGTTTTGGTGTGATATCAAATTGGAATAATGTTTCTGTAAAGCAATACCTAGTCATCTCTCAGATTGAGGGGCAGTAGGTCATTCAATTAGTGCGACAATTGGGAATGGCATGACTCATTTTGAATACACTGGTCAATGTTAGACTTGGTCAGGAACTTGCCATTAACTGAGTCAGCATATCAGACTGACAGTCTCCCAGATAGCTTAGGCACATGGCTTCGATGACAAGTGCTTCTTCCTAGTTGAGGATGGACTGTGTACACTGTAGGTCGGATCTTCCGGGGGCATGTACTTCCACAAGGTGACCTCGAAGTGTGTGTGACTTGAGTGCAATGGCCTAGGTGTTCTGTTGAATCATGTGAATGGGTGTTCTACCTCCTCTGTGTGTGTTGTAAAACATGCCTCACTAATAGTATGTTATGTTGGGCTAAGTCATATCATTTTGACATGTGTGGACCTGGGATGTGACAAGGTTGGGCTGACTCCAACGTGTTGCTAGCCCTTCATAGGTGTTGTGTGTGAAGGCACATGCTTGTTGAACTTTCTGTACACTCCTGGTTGTGCATTGATCATGGGATTGTTGTTTGTTCTTCCCACACCACCCACAAAGACTGGGATGTTACTGTGAAACAGGGTACCTAGGACTGTAGCAACCAGTATGTTACACGTACTTAACACCTTTTGTGACTTGAGTTTGTACCTAGGTCCAGATGTAGCAAAATGTCTACACATTGCAAATAGCATAATTTGATGTTAGTGAGTTGCAAACGTCTGTTTCCTAATCCGAAATGTTTTTGGTGGTCATGTACATATTAGCAAAATGCTTTTCTAAATGAAAAAAATAAAGGAGTTTACCAGCCCTACTTGCAAATCACAGTGGTAGGCAATCCCATTTGCTAACGAGTACGTGGTTGCAAAGTGAGTAGCTGTTATCATCCACTTGAAGTGGATGCTAACCAACTTGCTGACTGGAAGGGGTCCTCATTGTGAACCTTCACCTTTGTGAGTGGACCAAAATACTCCTGCACAAAACAGCCAGTGGTCTAGGGGAGCAATAATTATTGTGTAAATTACGAAAAATCAATTGTTGTGAATTTAAACAAATCGCATCTCATTTTCCTTTCAGATAAAGGGCCTACACTTGGTGAAAAATAACTTGCTTCATTTAAAAGCAGTCACGTCTATGGAGTTCTGCTGTTCCCAGCAGGCCTCCATCCCCGTGAGTGCCCATAGTTGCTAAGGTGGTGCAAGTTGGAACCCACATCATTGATGTTCATGAGGTGGGATTTAGGGACCCCATAGTGACTCGCAGACGGTGTCAGAGACACCGTTCAGCTTTGCAATTTGCTAGTTGATTTCCCATCAATTCCTACATCTGGCCCATAGTGTCGACATTTGATTCATGGCCAGGGGTTCAATCTTAGCACACAACTATTTCGAAATGCCATTGAGTGAGGAGTGTGATTCTTATCACATAGAATGACATATGTAGTGAAGTCAGTATGCGGACGAGCTGGTGCCATAATGTATAATGCCTTAGGTATGAATTGTATGAGTAGTTTAAGGTGATGTCATCCATCATGTAGAGACATGGATATGCTATATGTGATATGCCCTTCAGTATGCATGATTCACATGTACTTCCTCTGAGCCTTCCCGTGAACTATGTTGTAACAATTGCTGCAACCAATACATTGCTAGTAATGGACAAATTACCCATTGTGGTATTCAACCCACTGTAAATTCTATGCTCAATATTTGCCTTTTCTCTTCACAGCTGCAAACCTGAGTGCCGCAGCTCGCAACCAGTTTGAGCGCCGGGCAATGAGGTACAGCCACATCCTGCAGGTGCAGTGTGGGTATCGGAGGATGGCCCGCAGATACAATTCGGAACGGGCCTCCGGGGCGTGGTATGCCACACCACAGGCTCCCCCAACGGTGCCCCCAACAACCCCCGCCACTACATCCACCAGGTCTGGCCAAGTGGACCCAGCAACGGACCAGGCATCCTCATCCAGACCTGGACCCAGCCATGTGGTGGGAGCAGGGCAGTCCCGTGCCAACACCACTCCACCAACACAATCCACCTCCACCGGCACCCAGACCTGCACTGACCCTCCGATCAACCCAGCGGACTTCCACGCATTGTCAAGGAAATTGGACAGGTTGATTGGAAAAGTTGACACCCTGACGGAGGACATGGCTGAGGTGAAGAAGAAGGTGCGCTCCATCCGGCGAACACTACGGAGGCCAAATCAGTAGACATTTTGCCCTCCAGAACTTTTACCCCTCCCCTCTCACCTCTTTCCTATTTCATACTGTTAGTTGGGTTTGGGGGGTTAGTTATAGGATAAGTGTAGAAAATTAGCTTAGTTAGTGTTAGGTAAGAGGGTGGGGGGTCCTTCTTCTTTATATCTTATCTTTTTGTGTGGGTGGGTGGGTGGGGGGCAATGTTGGGATTCCTGTTTAAAAAAAATAAAAAATTTAAAAAATAAAAAAATCTATAAAAAAATCTATAAAAAAAATATATGTTTGTTTAGGATAGTGTAGTATGTGTGTAGGTTAGTAAGTGTTGTCCTGCATGTGTCTTGTCTCATAATGGTGGGTGGGGGGTTGATGTTTAGATCGTTTCGTTACATGTGTAGAGTAAGTTTAGCTTAGGTTAGTTAGGGACAGTTGTGGGTTAGTAGTAGTCAGGTTAGATTAGTGTAGGTTTATCTTTCCCTTAGTTGCCTCTTTTATTACTTATTGGAAATAAACATTTTGTTAACCCGTTACCTGATGCGTTAGGTGCTACCTTTTCATGGCCTTGACATCAGTGTAGCAGAAAGTTTTAGTATGACATTTGTGTCCTATGCTCGCTATCCCCAGGCTATTGAGGTTTAACATGCCAGCTACCCGTGTGCTAACTTGGTAAGTATCCACCATGTGGGAGAGCCACCATTGGTAGTGTGCATAGATCATCAAGATTTGGGGTTGGTATGTATCCTACTTCACAAAGAGTGCTTCCAGAGTTGATTTTGTAGGTAAATAGATAGGTCGGACAGCATTGTGAAGTTCAGGGAGAGCTTTGTAGATGAGTATTTGTTCACACTCTTGTCTTGTTGCTGTCATTGCTGACCTACATCATGTGTGTACTGCTTGAGCATGACTTTCCTTCATGGTAGTATACGCTGTAAGGGTGATTGATGCAGTGTAATTTGGTTATCATTCCTTTCATTTTACAGCATCATTTCTTTTTTTAGTATTGCAAGGTGCCTACATTTCTCAGCCACCATTAGTTGTCTAGAATAGCTATGGATGGGGCCTCATTCTGTCCAACACAGCATGATTGTGTGTGCTTAGTCCCTACATCAGTTATTTTCCTCAGTCTAGTAAAGCTATGATGCAATCCTGGCCACTGCACAGATGTTTCAGTATACATGAAATCAGGACAGTAGTATAGAGAATCGACATGGTTGCCACACAGCCACTTTGGAGTTATGTACTGCACAGTTGAAGTGTGAAATGACACAGAGACACAATAGGTGTGCAAGTGATATTTATTTTTAGGTGGAGTAGTGCAAAAAGTCCATTAACAATGTTAGGTGAGTCCGTTCTGGTGCATTCTTAAATGGTGATCCTATTTACAGGGTGTGGATGATGCTCCTGACATGCTGGGGTGATGTCACAGACGGTGCAGAGGAACAGGAATTGCCAAATGGTAGGAGAGAAACATTTACAGCCAATGTGGACAAGTTAAACAGTGGATTGCCGAACAGTCATTGAGGGTAGTTGGAGTTGGCATGTGTCAAAACGTAGGACCTTGGTCAGAGTAGGGCATGGTGCAGGGACTAGGGCTTCCGGGTACTCTTGCGAGTGAATGTTATCTGTTCCATGTCTTCTTCTTCTGATGTGTGTGTTGCCTGGTGTGTCCTTGTTGTTGTTGGTTGTGAAGGGGCAACACACACCTCAGTGTCAGAAGACATGGAGGCAGACATCCCGGGGGCTGATCCCTGTCCAGTTATGAAGGGCAGTACTGCAGCAAGGAGGGCGTGCTGGTTTTTCAGAATGGCAGCCACATCCCGATGGTAGGCAGCCAGGTCGGCCCTGAGGGGTTCGATGTTGCATTCGTGCACACGCTGACTGGCTTGCTGTTGGAGTTGTTTGGTCAACTGGATGACAGCTGTGCAGATTGCCTTCTGTGTTACTAAAAGTTCCTCCAACAGCGATGTTCTGGCTTGCATTGCAGCTGCCTGATCAGCAGTTGACAGCATGCACGAACGCACCCCCTCAAGGCTGGCTGCCATAGTTTGCATCCCCACCCGCACCTCCTTGGCCAGCTCCCGCTGGACCCCGACGACTGTTCTTTCGAAGCTGGTGCCAGTGTCGTCAGAGTCCTCAGCTGTGTTGGAGCTGGCAGGTCTTACAATTGGGGTGGCGGGTGGTTCTACTGTGGTGGCTGCTTCTTCTTGGCTCCTCCTTGTTACTGAAGGGGGGGTTTGGAGGCTTTCGAGGACCATGGCAATGGTCTCTTGTGTGAGGTTGATGGTCTCGTCATCCATGTCATCAGGGAACTCATGGACAGGCATATCGGCAGGAGATCCGTGTTCCTCTGCAAAGAAACAGGGTACAATTAGTGTGTCTGTGTTGAGATCATTTTGCACTAAGATACAAGCCTTTGGATGCCTTAACTTTGTACTCTGATTTTGTCTTGGTATCTGCTGTCCGTCATAGGGCATTGTTGTAGGCCTATGGCCCACCTGTGTGTCACATGTATGATATGGAGCTATCAGACATGCCTGCCAGGTCATCACTAGGTGTTGATTTGTAATTATTTCGGAATATGCATTTTTTTGTCCTACTCCTCCCTCGGTGTTTCACTA
Source organism: Pleurodeles waltl (assembly GCF_031143425.1). Lineage (NCBI taxonomy): Eukaryota > Metazoa > Chordata > Amphibia > Caudata > Salamandridae > Pleurodeles > Pleurodeles waltl. Next base: position 144,517,758 of record NC_090441.1, on the reverse strand, counting down.
TTGTTATGGAGGGACATTTGTTTGGGTGGGCTCTCATTATCCTACATGTGATTCTTGGCTTTTTAGGCAGCAGGATAGCTAATGGTGTGGGGGACTAAGTTTGACCCACTTGTAAATAACTCTGTCACCCAGATATTCTATTTAGCTCAGACAGACTAGCAGTGCCTCTGGTCTCCCACAACAGAGGAATGTTTAGAAGTCCAAGCCCATGACATCTTTGGGACTTCTCAGGGAAGTGGTGGTCACTCAGGTCCTACACATTTCTATCTTTTCCGGTATGTTCCCATACACAAATGACACAGACAGTATTTGTTTGATATGAAGTTTCATTGTACAACTGACTTGTAGGAATTTAGGTGTGAGCCCCAATAACCAAAACAATACACACAGTTAGAACTGAAATAGTCCGCAGGAGAGTAATACATTGGTACACAGCTATCATGGTGCCTAACAGTTTCTACTCTCCCTCTGCTTGTTCTATATATAGCACAGCATGTTAAGTTTGGAGCTTGGCTGTCTGAATCACAGGGGAGACATCATCCCTCATATCAGAGGAATGGGCTGGGATCTGGTTGTGCATCAGCAGCAAGGCAGGCAGCATCTAGATGTGATTTTCTGTTTGTAAACTCCCCCATGCGTGTCTTGGGACGAGGAAGTGAATTTAAAAGACATATGTCATTGTGATGACAAAGTTTCCCTACGCAGGAATGGCAAACCTTAACCCCTACCACATCTATCATCAACGAACCAGACGGTATCCTTGACTGGGGCACAGAGTGAATATGTTCTGGCAAACTCCAGTGCAGAAGTAGGCAAAACAGGGTGATTTGACTAATTGCCAACACCTTAGGACTGACTATTTGCTACATTAACTGATAGGAAGGGCAATGAGATTCATTTAGTGCAAAGTGCTCTGAGGCACTTAGATGTGAGCAAATGAGTATAAGTACATTCAGGGTAAGATGCACAAAGGCCTCCAGCCTGAGGCTATTGCGCAAAGTATACGTTTCACTTGCCACGCTACACTTTGACTGACTGTGGGTGTTGTGACTGCCCTGCCAGCACACTTGCCTCACAGGCCCTGCACCATACACTTTTTATTCACATTGCATGATCTGTACATGTTAGGTGGCATGACCTATGTATGTCAATGTTAGGATGTGGTATGGATGTAAACATTGTTGATGTTTGTATCTGATGGGGTCTCATGTGTGTCTCACTGGATTGGCCTGTTTATGGTATGAATGTCCTATTTTTTGGTTAGACTGTGCAGATGTGTTTCATTGACCAGTTGCCTGTGTCCCCTCGTCAATGTTGTTGTCTGAGCAGTATGACATTTGTGATGTAGCATTGTTAGGCAGGCACGTGAGGGACCCTGACGTATGCAGCATGTGTGTGTCGTTAGTGCTGTGTGGCTCCTATTGCTGTTTACTTAGGCTTATGTATGTGTCAGTTATGGACATTCGGCATTTAAGTGTACTGGTACCTTTGGCTTATTTCTAGGAGTAGTTGCAGATGTCATCCTCACCCCCTAATTTAGGTATGTATGTTCCAGGGTGGGGTTCCTGCCATTTGGTACTATAGCTGCCCAGAGATGAGAGGTGTTATTGTCAACTGTGGTGGCAGTTAAGTTGCAGTTGTTGTATTTGCTACTGCATTACAGGTAGGGACCTAGTTGATGGGGAATAGTTTGTGCAAAACAAGTGCCTGGATGTGGATTCAGGGTAGTGTCCTTCCCACCTGTCACTGGTTTCCCTTGGCTCTCTTGTTGTAATTACAGGATGTCCCCGTGGGACTGTAGTGGTGGCAGTATTTTGTCGTGCCCCGGCTATGGTCAGTACTGGGCATTCCCCCCTGCCGTGCCCCTTTCCCCATGCCACTTCATATATGTGCTAAGTTACATGCATTGTGTAGTAGGTATCCCCCCCTGCTTACAGTCCCCATTATTGCATTGTAATTCCCCATGCGACTTACCCTGCATGTGCGTAGTGTCGAGGTAGTCTGCGCTGTCCAGTCCTTGTATCCCTGTGACGATCTCCTCCGGGATGACGGCTGCGACCATCTCCTCCATGTGGTCCAGGGCCTCCTGTTGTGCTGGACTCCCCCCTCCAGTCTGCATTGCTGCCTTCCTGTTCCTGGCCATTTTCTCTTTGGTCCTACGTTTACAGTCATGCCAGCGTTTCTTACACTCGGTGACTGTCCGGCGTTCTTCAGCCACACTGTTTATCTTGTCCACAATTTCTTTCCAGATGGCCTCTCTCCTACTGAGTGGCAATTTTGAGGATATGAAAAGTTGGTGCTGGTGTTCCGTCACCTCTTTCACCAGGATTTCCTGCTCCTCTGCACTGAAGCGACACTTTCTTTTTTTCTTTAACATGTCCTGGTTCCTGTATGCTTCCTCCTGGCTGGTTCCTGGTCTGCTCTCATCCTCCTGGGGTCTGTTGGGGCATCTAGGATCCATTTTGGGTCTCCTCTCCTGTAAGTGCAGTTTTCGCGCAAAAATGTCACGCAATAGCGTGAAAAAAACCGGCGTTTTCACGATTGCGCTGTCGTAAATCGACCCACAGTGATTTGCGTCACTTTTACGTGGGTTTCCCTTACGACAGACCGACGCTGTGTGCGTCACGAAATAATGACTCCCACCTGTTGGTTGCGCCGCCGTACGTCAAAGTATAAATTTGACGCCCGAATGGCGCATCCAAATGGCGTTAGACGGCGCAAATTTTTTTGACGCAAAACTGCGGTAGCGCAGTTTTGCGTCAAAAAGTATAAATATGGCCCTAAGGGGCATATTTATACTCCGTTTGCGCCGAATGTGCGTCAAAAAATTTGCCGCACTTTCAGCGCAAACGTTGCCCCATATTTAAACCCTGACACCCGATCCGGCGCACCAGGAAAATGGCGCTATGTGCGCCAGTTTTTGGAAGCGGCACCCCGCCCTGCGTTAATGACATGCAGGGTAGGCGTTCCCGTCCAAAAACAGACGCACATAGCGGTGCGTGGTATTTATGCTCCAGGGCAAAAATCACTCCTGCGCGGCAGGCGGCGCAAAAAAATGGCGCAAAGCACGAATAGCGTGAAATTTTAACGCCTGGGTCAGGGCAGGCGTTAAAATGGGGCAAACACACCTGTACTTAATCAGAACACACAGAACAAACAACAGAGCAGCAGAGCAGCAACAGGAGACACAGAGGTGCTTTTTCTTCAACGTGCACGTAGACGCAGAGCCCTGCAGCAACAACAGCAGCCACAACAACAACAGCAGGGACCCCAAAGACAGCGCAGAAGGCAGGAGAGGATATTCCGCCCACGAACAACCCTGCATGGCCTCAGGGAACGAGACATCATCCAGAGGTACCGGTTGAACTGGCAGGCCATTCAGCAGCTGCTGACAAATATTGAACAGCAATTAGCCCCCACTTTAGTGACTCCACGCACTATCCCAACCGAAACAAAGCTGCTTGCCGTACTTCACCTGCTGGCAAGTGGCTCGTTTCAGACAACTGGTGCCCTGGTTGGTGGAATCTCACAACCATCTTTCTCCGCATTCCTGCCTAAAGTACTGGATGCCATCATTGGACTGACACCCCGCCACATCTGCTTCCCTAACACAGTGCAGAAGCAGCAGGAAACAAAACAGGGGTTCTACGCCATCAGTGGCTTTCCGCACGTCCTTGGTGCAATCGACTGCACACACGTACGCCTTGTGCCACCTGCTGCGAGTGAACACCTCTACCGCAACAGGAAGCACACACATTCCATCAACGTGCAGGCCATAGTCGATCACCAAGGACTGATCAGCAACATTGTGGCTAAATATCCTGGGAGTGTACATGACGCATTCATCTTCCGTCACTGCACCATCAACCAACACTTCCAGGATGGACGGTATGGCAATGGACTACTTGTTGGTAAGGACAAAAATCTACTTATATACTCACTGCACAGAAACCCTCTAGGATAAACAACCCATACACCACAATAGCAACACCTAGACAGGAACACACTGAGGTACTCACATCACTAGCCATGTGTCACAAGTCACCATTGAACCTCTCACACATTTGAATTTACTCCACAGCTTAGTGTGAAGACATTCATGACTGTGGTTGCCTAAATGTCACCTTGGAAATTGGAAGTCTCACAATAACCTGTACACTAATACAATGCATAACTTTTAAGGGATGGGATGGCCTGGCTATGCTCATATGAACGTTTCTAATACCCTTTTATGTTTCAACTCTGCATGGAACTATCATCACACCCCCAGTGAGGACACACGGACACCTGTGTCACAAGTCACAATGCAAGGGAGGGCACACTGTACTTGAGAAACCAATACATCCTGCTGACAAACAGTTAGACAACAAACACTTGCTCAGCCAAGGAAAAAAAACAATGCCAAAGTTTCCACCAACAACCATAGGTTGTCACATTAGTACACAAAATAGTCACAGACAACACAACACAACTACTGCCATCAAAGATACGTACAACAGTGCCTCCTACATCTAATTGATACCATTCTGTGTTTCTCTTTCAGCTGATCAGGGGTATGGCATCCAGCCTTGGCTAATGACACCATATGGGAACCCAAATACTGCTGCTGAGCGGGCATACAATGACGCCCACAAGAGGACCCGCAGCATTGTGGAGAGGACCTTTGGGATCCTAAAGTCAAGGTTCCGCTGCCTTGACATCACTGGCGGAAGCCTACTATACTCCCCAGAGATGGTCTGCAAAATCATACTCACTTGTGCCATATTACACAATATTTGTGTACAAAGGAACATTCCCCTCCTTGAACCAGACCCAGACATGCCTGAGGATGATGATGAGGAGGATGCTGGCCTGCAACAGGAGGGGGAACAACCTAACACCGCAGCAGGAGTGCGTAGGCGCCAACAGCTTGTGAACAATTTTTTTACTTAAGTTATTATAATCACTTGTATTCCACACTTGTAAATAAACACAGATAACAAACACCACATCATGCTTTGGCCTATTAATTTCTGACCACCTTTAGTTTGAAATAGATGAAGATGAATGTCGTCTCATTGATCAAGAATGCCATTAAAATTCATCACACCAAAAATAAACATCACAACTGTATGCACAGAGGGTAGGATGTGACATGTTACATTACCATACACAGAGCCCAACAAGAGTACAAATGTGACAATTACACATGCCGGATCCAAACAACTGAAACAGTCTCTCATCCAGCCCAAAATTGGAGATCATTTGAAAGTCACATCACACGTGTTCAGAGACAGGGTGGGACCATCCATGTGTACGTGAACATGTCATCAATGGCTTCTCTCAAGTGTATGATGTGAGCAATACACAATTGCAACAACATCAGCTGCCACTAACTCAGGAGGAGACCTTGAAGTTACAGTGACAACATACACACAGACAGGTCATACTGGATCCACATTCCCACACACATGTACACATATGTCATACAACCAACCTAATATTTGAAAGTAGACCATCACAGTTGTGTCCCATTTTGAACCTAGCAGGAAGATTGTAACATGACACTAAACCAGTTTATGCAGAAAGGGACACAGACAAGCAAAACAATCTTCGCATTATCACATCGTGAACGCTGAGAGTCTTGCAAACTTAGGGGGTCATTCTGACCCTGGCGGTAATTACCGCCATGGCGGAGGTCGGCGGTAGCACCGCCAACAGGCTGGCGGTGCACCGATGGGCATTCTGACCGCGGCGGTTCAGCCGCGGCCAGAAACGGGAAGTCGGCGGTGTACCGCCGACTTCCCGCTGCCCTTGAGAATCCGCCATGGCGGCGGAGCGCGCTCCGCCGCCATGGGGATTCTGACACCCCCTACCGCCATCCTGTTCCTGGCGGGTCTCCCGCCAGGAACAGGATGGCGGTAGGGGGTGCTGCGGGGCCCCTGGGGGCCCCTGCAGTGCCCATTCCAATGGCATGGGCACTGCAGGGGCCCCCGTAAGAGGGCCCCACAAAGAATTTCAGTGTCTGCTTTGCAGACACTGAAATTCGCGACGGGTGCAACTGCACCCGTCGCACCTTCCCACTGCGCCGGCTCCATTCTGAGCCGGCGTCCTCGTGGGAAGGGTGTTTCCCGCTGGGCTGGCGGGCGGACTTTTGGCGGTCGCCCGCCAGCCCAGTGGGAAAGCCAGAATGACCGCCGCGGTCTTTCGGCGGGAACCGCTTGGCGGGCGGCGACCGCCGACCGCCGCGGTCAGAATGACCCCCTTAGTCATATGAAAATGGTATGCAACTTAGCTCCAAATCATCATTACTGCAAACGTCAAATGGGCTAATGAGATGAATGAATGGTCAACAGTCATTCATACCATATGGCCTTACATTCGCCCACTGCTGCAGGTTTGCCAGGATATGATAAAAATACTCCATGGATACAGTAGCTATTCTAGATGGTCAAATCCTAGGGTGCTGGGGGCCTAACTCCACCTCTACCACCCCCAAAACATACAAGAATCATGTACTTGTGAACTAAACACATGCATAAGGCACATGTGTGGCCTCCATGTCACAAGTCCTACACAAATATGAAACACAAAATCATAATGGGACATGGTCAGCCCCATAAAAACTGAAAGTGACTCTCCCACTCCCTGTTAGGACTACAGATAAAAGAATCCCCATCATAAAGGTGGGGACATTTTGGAGACGGAATACATAATGGTATCAAAAACATCATTTCAAAATAGCCATCAGCAATTACACCAAATATGTTGTCAAATATGGTCAATACATTAGTTAACGTATCCCAAACATCACAGTGTGAAGGCCGTCTATACATAAAAGTACGGACATTTGTCATATACAAACACAAATGTGTCTCACATCGCACCGTTTTACCATGACAAATCACCTTTCCAAAGCTAAACACATGAAGACATTTGGATAAATTTGCTCCATATTCTACGCATACAGCATGGCCGTCATAATTTGTTCACGTACATGAGTGCACACAATGCAGAGTCAGATACAAATGTATCCAAAAGTGTCTTGATATTTCACCTTCAAATAATTATTTACATCCACAATATTTTTGACTCTGCATCATGTGCACTACTGTACGTGTAAAAAAAAACACGCCCATGATGTATGCGTCGTGAAATTGACGCTACATGCACAATATGTTGGTCATTTCATGTACAGTATTAATTATTAATATTCATATCATATTTTTTCACTCCGCATCATGTGCACCACTGTACGTGTAAAAAAAACGACGCCCATGATGTATGCGTGGTGAAATTGACGCTACATGCACAATATGTTGGTCATTTCATGTACAGTATTAATTATTAATATTCATATCATATTTTTTCACTCCGCATCATGTGCACCACTGTACGTGTAAAAAAAACGATGCCCATGATGTATGCGTGGTGAAATTGACGCTACAGGCACAATATGTTGGTCATTTCATGTACAGTATTAATTATTAATATTCATATCATATTTTTTCACTCCGCATCATGTGCACCACTGTACGTGTAAAAAAAACGACGCCCATGATGTATGCGTGGTGAAATTGACGCTACATGCACAATATGTTGGTCATTTCATGTACAGTATTAATTATTAATATTCATATCATATTTTTTCACTCCGCATCATGTGCACCACTGTACGTGTAAAAAAAACGACGCCCATGATGTATGCGTGGTGAAATTGACGCTACAGGCACAATATATTGGTCATTTCATGTACAGTATTAATTATTAATATTCATATCATATTTTTTCACTCTGCATCATGTGCACCACTGTACGTGTAAAAAAAATGACGCCCATGATGTATGCGTGGTAAAAATGACGCTACATGGACAATATGTTGGTCATCTCATGTACAATTTGAAATATTAATATTCATATAATTTTTTTTCACTCCGCATCATGTGCACTACTGTACGTGTAAAAAAAATGACGCCCATGATGTATGCGTGGTAAAAATGACGCTACATGGACAATATGTTGGTCATCTCATGTACAATTTGAAATATTAATATTCATATCATATTTTTACACTCCGCATCATGTGCACTGTAATGCGTCAAAAAAATATGACGCACATTGTGTATGCGTGAAAATATGACGCATTACGCGAAAATAAAAACGGCGGCCATTTTATGCAGGAAGTGATGTAATAGGATATCCTGTTTACCAAATCTGTACTGGGAGTTGACTTTCACTTTCACTTTGCAGTCTCAGAGTTATCTAGACTGTGTGGTAGTGTGAAAGGTGTTGTCCTGTGTTTTACTGCTTTAGTGTCCTGTGTGCCTTGTATTTTGTCTTTGTGTCAATCTTTTATTATTGTCTAACATTGTCTCAGTCTGTTTAGTGTTATTTTGTCTATACCTGTGATAGTTTGTATTGTCTGTGGGAGTCTGTTGTGGGTAGCATAGTTTGGGGGGTTAGTTGGGCTATTTTTCTCCTTCTTCTTTTTCTTTCACACCTCTACCTTTCCCCATTTCCCACTTTTTCTTTCATTTTTCTTTTGTACTTTTTTACACCTCTCATCATGTCAGGTAGGCCTCGCCTGTCCAGGATAGGTGAGGACGAATTGGGGGGCTTCATATGGCTCGTAAGCCATTTCCTCCCACTGATGCTGGAGGCTGGGGGCCGTGTGATACAGGGGTATCACACGGAGGCGAGGAAAATCCGTTGGGAGAAGGTGCGCCATCACCTGGTCCGGGTCTACGGGAGTCTGAGGAATATACATCAACTCAAGCACCGCTGGGCAGATCTGATCAGCAGGGAACAGGACCTGCTGGACCACCTGGGACTCCGGATTGGTGGCTATGTTGGTGAGTACTAATCAATTACATGGGAATAATAGGAATGTGTGCGTGAACATGTGATGATTGGTAGCCAATCTGCAAAATAAGTAGCTGACTGCGTGTTATGCTAGGGAAACCTAGGCCCATGGGTATACACATAAATCCCCATTTTTGCTACACATGTACACCCAATAACAGCAGTAAAATGCAACATCTATTTGTATTTTGCTAAGTAGCCCCCTCTCTGCGTCACAAAAAGATGCAAATGCTGCGCTACAAAGGTATACATATGTGTCCAAATGTGTATTTGTTGCAGGATGTGTATGAAGACCTATGCTACCAGGCCGATGCCTCATTTTTGCAACACATACCAGATGGCTGTAGCTGCATGGAATGTACTGTTGCATTTGTGTCTGAAAAGCAACACGTGAACTGCTCTATTTGTACTCTACTGGTCATAATGGCCAGTGAGTACGTCATGTAGAAACAACATACCTACATATGTAGACGCCATAGCTAGACCGAAAATTGCAAACACATGATGATGCTACACATGTGTGTTGCCTTCACGTCACATGAAGTTAGTCATGTTGTCCACACATATGTCACATGTGTGTCTGGTTGCTGTGTGTTGAACCTGTCCACATAGCCTGTTTGATTGTGAGTGGTCATGCAGTCCTCATGGAACCAGTTGTGGAATGTTTCTCTCTGGGATGCACATGCTGAGATGTATGGATCACATGATTGTTGGGGCCTACTAATGGAGGATTAACTTGGACGACACATGACTGTCCTGGCCACTGCATGAGTGTAGTAGGGTGTGTCACTGGAGCAGGAGACTCATCCAATGATAATCTAGAATACAAAGTCAGCCAGGCAGGATGAGCATGTGTGAAAGTGTATCATTACCATGTAATATTCACACACTGTCATTGTAACAGAAATTATTTGTCTGTTCACCCAGTCTGAGTATAATCTTCCTTTCATGCTTTACAGGTGGACCAGCCCCGTACACCGTTGGTGAGGTGGCCCATTTTGACGACCCCGATACCTACAGTGAGTGTTGCCTAAGTGCTATTTACATTGTTTGGAAATGAAGCATGATGGATTACTGTGTGTTCAGGATAATTCATGATTTGATGTGCTGGCCGTTCATTGGCTTTGTTGTTTTGGTGTGATATCAAATTGGAATAATGTTTCTGTAAAGCAATACCTAGTCATCTCTCAGATTGAGGGGCAGTAGGTCATTCAATTAGTGCGACAATTGGGAATGGCATGACTCATTTTGAATACACTGGTCAATGTTAGACTTGGTCAGGAACTTGCCATTAACTGAGTCAGCATATCAGACTGACAGTCTCCCAGATAGCTTAGGCACATGGCTTGGATGACAAGTGCTTCTTCCTAGTTGAGGGTGGACTGTGTACACTGTAGGTCGGATCTTCCGGGGGCATGTACTTCCACAAGGTGACCTCGAAGTGTGTGTGACTTGAGTGCAATGGCCTAGGTGTTCTGTTGAATCATGTGAATGGGTGTTCTACCTCCTCTTTGTGTGTTGTAAAACATGCCTCACTAATAGTATGTTATGTTGGACTAAGTCATATCATTTTGACATGTGTGGACCTGGGATGTGACAAGGTTGGGCTGACTCCAACGTGTTGCTAGCCCTTCATAGGTGTTGTGTGTGAAGGCACATGCTTGTTGAACTTTCTGTACACTCCTGGTTGTGCATTGATCATGGGATTGTTGTTTGTTCTTCCCACACCACCCACAAAGACTGGGATGTTACTGTGAAACAGGGTACCTAGGACTGTAGCAACCAGTATGTTACACGTACTTAACACCTTTTGTGACTTGAGTTTGTACCTAGGTCCAGATGTAGCAAAATGTCTACACATTGCAAATAGCATAATTTGATGTTAGTGAGTTGCAAACGTCTGTTTCCTAATCCGAAATGTTTTTGGTGGTCATGTACATATTAGCAAAATGCTTTTCTAAATGAAAAAAATAAAGGAGTTTACCAGCCCTACTTGCAAATCACAGTGGTAGGCAATCCCATTTGCTAACGAGTACGTGGTTGCAAAGTGAGTAGCTGTTATCATCCACTTGAAGTGGATGCTAACCAACTTGCTGACTGGAAGGGGTCCTCATTGTGAACCTTCACCTTTGTGAGTGGACCAAAATACTCCTGCACAAAACAGCCAGTGGTCTAGGGGAGCAATAATTATTGTGTAAATTACGAAAAATCAATTGTTGTGAATTTAAACAAATCGCAGCTCATTTTCCTTTCAGATAAAGGGCCTACACTTGGTGAAAAATAACTTGCTTCATTTAAAAGCAGTCACGTCTATGGAGTTCTGCTGTTCCCAGCAGGCCTCCATCCCCGTGAGTGCCCATAGTTGCTAAGGTGGTGCAAGTTGGAACCCACATCATTGATGTTCATGAGGTGGGATTTAGGGACCCCATAGTGACTCGCAGACAGTGTCAGAGACACCGTTCAGCTTTGCAATTTGCTAGTTGATTTCCCATCAATTCCTACATCTGGCCCATAGTGTCGACATATGATTCATGGCCAGGGGTTCAATCTTAGCACACAACTATTTCGAAATGCCATTGAGTGAGGAGTGTGATTCTTATCACATAGAATGACATATGTAGTGAAGTCAGTATGCGGACGAGCTGGTGCCAAAATGTATAATGCCTTAGGTATGAATTGTATGAGTAGTTTAGGGTGATGTCATCCATCATGTAGAGACATGGATATGCTATATGTGATATGCCCTTCAGTATGCATGATTCACATGTACTTCCTCTGAGCCTTCCCGTGAACTATGTTGTAACAATTGCTGCAACCAATACATTGCTAGTAATGGACAAATTACCCATTGTGTTATTCAACCCACTGTAAATTCTATGCTCAATATTTGCCTTTTCTCTTCACAGCTGCAAACCTGAGTGCCGCAGCTCGCAACCAGTTTGAGCGCCGGGCAATGAGGTACAGCCACATCCTGCAGGTGCAGTGTGGGTATCGGAGGATGGCCCGCAGATACAATTCGGAACGGGCCTCCGGGGCGTGGTATGCCACACCACAGGCTCCCCCAACGGTGCCCCCAACAACCCCTGCCACTACATCCACCAGGTCTGGCCAAGTGGACCCAGCAACGGACCAGGCATCCTCATCCAGACCTGGACCCAGCCGTGTGGTGGGAGCAGGGCAGTCCCGTGCCCACACCACTCCACCAACACAATCCACCTCCACCGGCACCCAGACCTGCACTGACCCTCCGATCAACCCAGCGGACTTCCACGCATTGTCAAGGAAATTGGACAGGTTGATTGGAAAAGTTGACACCCTGACGGAGGACATGGCTGAGGTGAAGAAGAAGGTGCGCTCCATCCGGCGAACACTACGGAGGCCAAATCAGTAGACATTTTGCCCTCCAGAACTTTTACCCCTCCCCTCTCACCTCTTTCCTATTTCATACTGTTAGTTGGGTTTGGGGGGTTAGTTATAGGATAAGTGTAGGAAATTAGCTTAGTTAGTGTTAGGTAAGAGGGTGGGGGGTCCTTCTTCTTTATATCTTATCTTTTTGTGTGGGTGGGTGGGTGGGGGGCAATGTTGGGATTCCTGTTTAAAAAAAATAAAAAATAAAAAAAATAAAAAAATCTATAAAAAAAAATATAAAAAAAATATATGTTTGTTTAGGATAGTGTAGTATGTGTGTAGGTTAGTAAGTGTTGTCCTGAATGTGTCTTGTCTCATAATGGTGGGTGGGGGATTGATGTTTAGATCGTTTCGTTACATGTGTAGAGTAAGTTTAGCTTAGGTTAGTTAGGGACAGTTGTGGGTTAGTAGTAGTCAGGTTAGATTAATGTAGGTTTATCTTTCCCTTAGTTGCCTCTTTTATTACTTATTGGAAATAAAAATTTTGTTAACCCTTTACCTGATGCGTTAGGTGCTACCTTTTCATGGCCTTGACATCAGTGTAGCAGAAAGTTTTAGTATGACATTTGTGTCCTATGCTCGCTATCCCCAGGCTATTGAGGTTTAACATGCCAGCTACCCGTGTGCTAACTTGGTAAGTATCCACCATGTGGGAGAGCCACCATTGGTAGTGTGCATAGATCATCAAGATTTGGGGTTGGTATGTATCCTACTTCACAAAGAGTGCTTCCAGAGTTGATTTTGTAGGTAAATAGATAGGTCGGACAGCATTGTGAAGTTCAGGGAGAGCTTTGTAGATGAGTATTTGTTCACACTCTTGTCTTGTTGCTGTCATTGCTGACCTACATCATGTGTGTACTGCTTGAGCATGACTTTCCTTCATGGTAGTATACGCTGTAAGGGTGATTGATGCAGTGTAATTTGGTTATCATTCCTTTCATTTTACAGCATAATTTCTTGTTTTAGTATTGCAAGGTGCCTACATTTCTCAGCCACCATTAGTTGTCTAGAATAGCTATGGATGGGGCCTCATTCTGTCCAACACAGCATGATTGTGTGTGCTTAGTCCCTACATCAGTTATTTTCCTCAGTCTAGTAAAGCTATGATGCAATTCTGGCCACTGCACAGATGTTTCAGTATACATGAAATCAGGACAGTAGTATAGAGAATCAACATGGTTGCCACACAGCCACTTTGGAGTTATGTACTGCACAGTTGAAGTGTGAAATGACACAGAGACACAATAGGTGTGCAAGTGATATTTATTTTTAGGTGGAGTAGTGCAAAAAGTCCATTAACAATGTTAGGTGAGTCCATTCTGGTGCATTCTTAAATGGTGATCCTATTTACAGGGTGTGGATGATGCTCCTGACATGCTGGGGTGATGTCACAGACGGTGCAGAGGAACAGGAATTGCCAAATGGTAGGAGAGAAACATTTACAGCCAATGTGGACAAGTTAAACAGTGGATTGCCGAACAGTCATTGAGGGTAGTTGGAGTGAGGCTGGCATGTGTCAAAACGTAGGACCTTGGTCAGAGTAGGGCATGGTGCAGGGACTAGGGCTTCCGGGTACTCTTGCGAGTGAATGTTATCTGTTCCATGTCTTCTTCTTCTGATGTGTGTGTTGCCTGGTGTGTCCTTGTTGTTGTTGGTTGTGAAGGGGCAACACACACCTCAGTGTCAGAAGACATGGAGGCAGACATCCCGGGGGCTGATCCCTGTCCAGTTATGAAGGGCAGTACTGCAGCAAGGAGGGCGTGCTGGTTTTTCAGAATGGCAGCCACATCCCGATGGTAGGCAGCCAGGTCGGCCCTGAGGGGTTCGATGTTGCATTCGTGCACACGCTGACTGGCTTGCTGTTGGAGTTGTTTGGTCAACTGGATGACAGCTGTGCAGATTGCCTTCTGTGTTACTAAAAGTTCCTCCAACAGCGATGTTCTGGCTTGCATTGCAGCTGCCTGATCAGCAGTTGACAGCATGCACGAACGCACCCCCTCAAGGCTGGCTGCCATAGTTTGCATCCCCACCCGCACCTCCTTGGCCAGCTCCAGCTGGACCCCAACGACTGTTCTTTCGAAGCTGGTGCCAGTGTCGTCAGAGTCCTCAGCTGTGTTGGAGCTGGCAGGTCTTACAATTGGGGTGGCGGGTGGTTCTACTGTGGTGGCTGCTTCTTCTTGGCTCCTCCTTGTTACTGAAGGGGGGGTTTGGAGGCTTTCGAGGACCATGTCAATGGTCTCTTGTGTGAGGTTGATGGTCTCGTCATCCATGTCATCAGGGAACTCATGGACAGGCATATCGGCAGGAGATCCGTGTTCCTCTGCAAAGAAACAGGGTACAATTAGTGTGTCTGTGTTGAGATAATTTTGCACTAAGATACAAGCCTTTGGATGCCTTAACTTTGTACTCTGATTTTGTCTTGGTATCTGCTGTCCGTCATAGGGCATTGTTGTAGGCCTATGGCCCACCTGTGTGTCACATGTATGATATGGAGCTATCAGACATGCCTGCCAGGTCATCTCTAGGTGTTGATTTGTAATTATTTCGGAATATGCATTTTTTTGTCCTACTCCTCCCTCGGTGTTTCACTATTGTTATGGAGGGACATTTGTTTGGGTGGGCTCTCATTATCCTACATGTGATTCTTGGCTTTCTAGGCAGCAGGATAGCTAATGGTGTGGGGGACTAAGTTTGACCCACTTGTAAATAACTCTGTCACCCAGATATTCTATTTAGCTCAGACAGACTAGCAGTGCCTCTGGTCTCCCACAACAGAGGAATGTTTAGAAGTCCAAGCCCATGACATCTTTGGGACTTCTCAGGGAAATGGTGGTCACTCAGGTCCTACACATTTCTATCTTTTCCGGTATGTTCCCATACACAAATGACACAGACAGTATTTGTTTGATATGAAGTTTCATTGTACAACTGACTTGTAGGAATTTAGGTGTGAGCCCCAATAACCAAAACAATACACACAGTTAGAACTGAAATAGTCCACAGGAGAGTAATACATTGGTACACAGCTATCATGGTGCCTAACAGTTTCTACTCTCCCTCTGCTTGTTCTATATATAGCACAGCATGTTAAGTTTGGAGCTTGGCTGTCTGAATCACAGGGGAGACATCATCCCTCATATCAGAGGAATGGGCTGGGATCTGGTTGTGCATCAGCAGCAAGGCAGGCAGCATCTAGATGTGATTTTCTGTTTGTAAACTCCCCCATGCGTGTCTTGGGACGAGGAAGTGAATTTAAAAGACATATGTCATTGTGATGACAAAGTTTCCCTACGCAGGAATGGCAAACCTTAACCCCTACCACATCTATCATCAACGAACCAGACGGTATCCTTGACTGGGGCACAGAGTGAATATGTTCTGGCAAACTCCAGTGCAGAAGTAGGCAAAACAGGGTGATTTGACTAATTGCCAACACCTTAGGACTGACTATTTGCTACATTAACTGATAGGAAGGGCAATGAGATTCATTTAGTGCAAAGTGCTCTGAGGCACTTAGATGTGAGCAAATGAGTATAAGTACATTCAGGGTAAGATGCACAAAGGCCTCCAGCCTGAGGCTATTGCGCAAAGTATACGTTTCACTTGCCACGCTACACTTTGACTGACTGTGGGTGTTGTGACTGCCCTGCCAGCACACTTGCCTCACAGGCCCTGCACCATACACTTTTTATTCACATTGCATGATCTGTACATGTTAGGTGGCATGACCTATGTATGTCAATGTTAGGATGTGGTATGGATGTAAACATTGTTGATGTTTGTATCTGATGGGGTCTCATGTGTGTCTTACTGGATTGGCCTGTTTATCGTATGAATGTCCTATTTTTTGGTTAGACTGTGCAGATGTGTTTCATTGACCAGTTGCCTGTGTCCCCTCGTCAATGTTGTTGTCTGAGCAGTATGACATTTGTGATGTAGCATTGTTAGGCAGGCACGTGAGGGACCCTGACGTATGCAGCATGTGTGTGTCGTTAGTGCTGGGTGGCTCCTATTGCTGTTTACTTAGGCTTATGTATGTGTCAGTTATGGACATTCGGCATTTAAGTGTACTGGTACCTTTGTCTTATTTCTAGGAGTAGTTGCAGATGTCATCCTCACCCCCTAATTTAGGTATGTATGTTCCAGGGTGGGGTTCCTGCCATTTGGTACTATAGCTGCCCAGAGATGAGAGGTGTTATTGTCAACTGTGGTGGCAGTTAAGTTGCAGTTGTTGTATTTGCTACTGCATTACAGGTAGGGACCTAGTTGATGGGGAATAGTTTGTGCAAAACAAGTGCCTGGATGTGGATTCAGGGTAGTTTCCTTCCCACCTGTCACTGGTTTCCCTTGGCTCTCTTGTTGTAATTACAGGATGTCCCCGTGGGACTGTAGTGGTGGCAGTATTTTGTCGTGCCCCGGCTATGGTCAGTACTGGGCATTCCCCCCTGCGGTGCCCCTTTCCCCATGCCACTTCATATATGTGCTAAGTTACATGCATTGTGTAGTAGGTATCCCCCCCCCTGCTTACAGTCCCCATTATTGCATTGTAATTCCCCATGCGACTTACCCTGCATGTGCGTAGTGTCGTGGTAGTCTGCGCTGTCCAGTCCTTGTATCCCTGTGACGATCTCCTCCGGGATGACGGCTGCGACCATCTCCTCCATGTGGTCCAGGGCCTCCTGTTGTGCTGGACTCCCCCCTCCAGTCTGCATTGCTGCCTTCCTGTTCCTGGCCATTTTCTCTTTGGTCCTACGTTTACAGTCATGCCAGCGTTTCTTACACTCGGTGACTGTCCGGCGTTCTTCAGCCACACTGTTTATCTTGTCCACAATTTCTTTCCAGATGGCCTCTCTCCTACTGAGTGGCAATTTTGAGGATATGAAAAGTTGGTGCTGGTGTTCCGTCACCTCTTTCACCAGGATTTCCTGCTCCTCTGCACTGAAGCGACACTTTCTTTTTTTCTTTAACATGTCCTGGTTCCTGTATGCTTCCTCCTGGCTGGTTCCTGGTCTGCTCTCATCCTCCTGGGGTCTGATGGGGCATCTAGGATCCATTTTGGGTCTCCTCTCCTGTAAGTGCAGTTTTCGCGCAAAAATGTCACGCAATAGCGTGAAAAAAAACGGCGTTTTCACGATTGCGCTGTCGTAAATCGACCCACAGTGATTTGCGTCACTTTTACGTGTCTTTCCCTTACGACAGACCGACGCTGTGTGCGTCACGAAATAATGACTCCCACCTGTTGGTTGCGCCGCCGTACGTCAAAGTATAAATTTGACGCCCGAATGGCGCATCCAAATGGCGTTAGACGGCGCAAATTTTTTTGACGCAAAACTGCGATAGCGCAGTTTTGCGTCAAAAAGTATAAATATGGCCCTAAATATACATGTTCTTCTTTTTAAATAACATGCACCCTGTCTGATGGGCATGCAAGGCTTACCTTATTAATAGGTCTAGAAAGGAAGGTTTAGGCAAATATTTATTTTGATATATCGAAATTACAATTTAAAACTCTTCCTGTAGACATGTTTTACAGTGCTACTTAAGTGGGTGGCACAATGTGTGTTCCAGTCGACTAGTTGCATTTAATTTACAGGCCCTTAGCACATCTTCTACCATATACTAGGGACTTAAATCTAAATTAAATGTTTAAACTCGCTATATGCCAATTTTACCAAAGAGAGAGCACAAGAACTTTAACAGTGGTTACCAGGAATAAAGTGTGCCGTTTCCCTTGGCCAACGAAAATGGGTTCAGCTACAGAAGCCACAAATCTGGGGAATACCATGCAAAAGGTGGAGATTTCCAATAAGTATGATGGAACTCCAATGTATTGCAGACAGGAGGAAAACAGTCATAGTCATGGAGGAATTAAGCGGAGGTAGAAAGTTGTGATATTTAGAACATGGATGAATGAGATAAGCATAGCAAGAGGCAGGATAGCAGAATTGAAGTGAGATATTTACCTTTTTCCTTTTTGATCAAGTTCTGCTAAATAGATGATTGTTCTGACCAGCACTTTCCTCTCAATGTCTCTCTGTGGAAACCCTACCTTAGACATCAGGCATCACATTGCTTATGAACTGATCCTCTATGATCCTCTATGATGGTCAAGGTCTGGTGCAGGCTGGAACCTGCTTTATCATCCACTAAAGACAAAGGTGGTCATTTTGAACATGGCGGTGTGGCCCGCCATGCCGGCGGGTAAAACCGCCAGCCGGCACGGCAGGCCATACCGCCACATTAGGAACACCTTGAGGGCCACCATCAGCAGCCCTCACTCACCGCCAAGCTGCCTCTGTCAGGCAGCCTGGCGGTGGTCAGAAGCATTATCCGACAGGGCAGTGGTGCTGCCCCTCGGATAATGATCCCTAATCTTCCAGCATTTCCCTGGCAGGTTTCGGCTGGCGGAGGGGGTGCCCTTGGGCACCCCTGGGGGCCCCTGCACTGCCCATGCACTCAGCATGGGCAGTGCACGGGCCCCTGTGCAGTGCCCCATCGCGCAGGTCACTGCCCGATTTTCGGGCAGTGATCTGCGCGACTGGTGCAGCTGCACCCACCACACAGAGGCATTGGCGGCAGCTCCATGTGGAGCCGTTGTCAATGTCCCAGCCAGGCATTCCCCTGGGCCGGCCCAGAGGAATGTTCCTAATACGGCCGGCGGGGATCCGGGGACGCTGGCGGTCAGTGTTTGGACCGCCAGCATGAACACGGCGGTTTCGACCGCTGTGTTCATTATGAGGGCTAAAATCTTCGGCACACATAGAAAGAGGAAATTATGAAGAGAAAAAAACCTATTTCTCATTGTTACGCCTCTGTTGGGATGGTATAGCATTTTGACTCAATGCCAGGTTTACTGCCCTTTGTAATCTGGGTCCGCACCAAAATCCATTGGGGACATATAGGAATACTCACACTCCATCAATGGAATGATTTGCCAATGCAGAGTAATGCAAGGCAGTGATTTGGGCTCACTTGCATTACTCTAGATTTACTAAGCTATGAAGAACCACAAAAGGTGGCATTGCGAGGCTTAGTAAATATCACTGGATTCCTTGCATCGCCTTGTGTGACACAAGGGCTGCATAAATGTGGCCCTGACTATCTTTTGTGGATGCTGTTGCCAAATTCACCAGAGGCAAATTTTAGCTTTTCAGATAGACTTTTGTGGTACTCTAATGTGATATTATCAGTTATTGATACAGGTGTTGCAGAAAGAATGTACAGGATTCAAATAGTTCTGCCCATCCAAATGTCATTGGGCGAGAGACTAGTCTTTCTATTTGAAGTATTTCTAGTTCTCATGAGACCAAGATGAGGAGTGTCAGACCATCTTAAATTTGTAGAAGCATACACCTTGGCCAGCTTACTTTTGATGGCCCATTCATCTTTTTAACCTCTCCTGATGACTTCGAAAGATAACAACAGTGGGTCTTTTTTTCAGTCGGAAGTGCGGTACATAATAACTTTACAATTTAATTCTTCCACTTGTTTCAATAGAAGTAGACAAGCTGAACCATGGTAAAAACTCTTAACAAACGTTAGGCCACAGTTATGCTTATGCTGTCACTTCTGCAGGCTGAGTAGGCTTCAGCTCACTTACAAAACAAGCAGACAATCACGAGAACATATCTAAGCCAATTACAAACAGACATTTCAGTGAAGTATGCTTGACGTTTAGTAAATTGGTCTTTTAATTTTCTTCTGTGACTCATCACCACAGGTGTATTCTTACTCTGATTATTTCTATGACAAGTATTATATCTTTTACTTAAGTCTTCTGCTACACTTCGTAACTTTTTATTGTGCCAATAATTCCTAAAGGTTCCACCTACTGCACCCCTTCCCACATGTGTATAGACATGCAAGTAACACGCCATGTAATGTTACATTGCTTCTGCCAAAATATCCTGATGATCGTCTGTTACCCACAAGTTATAATTTTTCTTACAACCTATTAATTTTAATCTTTTTTTCTTATCTTCTGAAACTTTTTTTCTGGTGGTCCCTTCATTCATTTAATGTGGTTTTTATTGGGTTCAACAAAAACAATTGACATTATTCACAGTCAGTAACTTTTCCATTGGTTTCACATTGCTCTGATTCCTGCACCTTTGTCTGCTCATATGATTTCACAGTTACATTTCAAAGCAACAATACTTGTCCATTTGATCCAAGTAAATATTACCTATTGTGATTATGACATCACTAGCTTTGTGGCATGTATATTTGACCAGCTTTCACACTTTGGTCCAGATTTATACTTTTTGATGTAAAACTGAGCTAATGCAGTTTTGCACCAAAAGGTTTAGTGCCATCTTGCGCACTCTACAGCGCCAGTTGGGTGCTATATTTAAGGAATGGCACAAGCCGGTGCTAAGCTTGGGCTAGCATTAAAAAAAAAAAAAAGATGCTAACCGGGTGGGGGTAGCGGTATGGGAAAAGGAGGTTGTGCAACAGAAAACGTTGTTAGGCTGGTTAGCAGGCAAAAATAATGCCGGGAACCTTCCTAGCGTCATTACCTGACGCAAAACCACCCAAAAATGACTACTGACCTAGTAAAGGCAGGAGTCATGCCCACCACCCCAATGGCCAGCACAGGGGACCAGTGTCCCCTGGGCATGGCCTTTACACCCAGTGCTAGGAAGGGGGCCTCATGTAAGGGCCCCCAGTGGCACTTTAATTTTTTTTTTTTAATACTTAACTTACTCACCTGGGATGGGATCCCCAACCTATGGTGTCTCTCTGGTGTGGTGTTCCTGGGGTTTGGGGTGGGCACCTGTGGGCCTATTCCATTGTTTTTGGTCATAAAAATGGGTCCACAGGTACCTTAACACCTGGTCACCCTAGGGGTTAAATAATGACGTTAAGCAAGATTTGCATCATTATTTGGGTCCACCTCCCACCTGTGCATCATTTTTGGGATGGGAACGCCTACCTTGCTTCTCATTGATGCAAGGAGGGTTTACGCATCCGTGCCACGCCACAAAAACCATGGCGGTAGGCCCTACCAGTCACAGGGAATTCCTTCCCTGTCACTGGCAGGAGGCTCACCCACTCCCTCAAACACTCCCCAGATGCCCCCCTCTATCCACGCTCCCCCTCTTCAGATCCCCCACCCCCATACATGCACACATCCGCAGACATGCACCACGCACACACCCGCTCACTGTCACTGGCGTGCACGCATTCATACATGCATACATCCAGTCATGCTCACACACATCCGTACACACATTCACAATGGCATGCAGACATGCATTCACATTTCTATTCTTACACGCATTCACAAACATGCATACACCTACACAAACAACACTTCACACACAGACGCATACACGCACACACTCACACATTCATGCACACAACCCCACACACACACACAACACCCCCCCACCCCCCTCCCCCGTCGGAAGCCCAACTTACCTCCATCCAGGTGGTCTTCCGGCAGGTAACGGGATGGGGCACTGCTACTTCCAGCAGCGCCCACCAGCAGAACACCACCAGGCCGTATCATATGTCATGATACGGCTGGCAGTGGTCTACTGGGGTGGCGGTGCTGGTGGTAACAGCGCCAAGTTACCACCATCCGCCAGTATGGCCACGACCGGATTTCTGCCCTTCTTGTGGTGGAAGTCCGGCTGTGGTCATAATCTGGCAGATCGATGGTAGCCGTGGTGACGTTCTTTTGGTTGCCGTCACTGCGGCGGTAGGCGGTTTATACCGCCAATCTCATACTGTGGGCAAAGTCTTCTGCCATTTGTACAGCATAGTCTTTAAACATAGGATTGACACAGTGCTGCTCCCCACCTAAACGTCAAGGTCCTCATGACTTTCTTCATTGTTGCTCTGAATCAGTAGCAGCGCTGTAAGATTTAACATATTGTAACTCTTAATTGAAATTCTTTCCGCAGCCAGTATTGTTTGCTCATGTTTTGCAAGGTTTTGTCAAATGCTGGGTTTTACTGAAAGTCAACAAAATCTCAACTGAATGGGGAACAAACACAATGAGTATATCCAAGACAAAACAAAACTGGCGGTTGATGCTAAATTCTCGCACATCCGTGTTCAGATGTATGACTCAGTAGTTCAAGTTCAACATGACTGTTGGGGGTGCCAACCTGGTAAAAAACTCAAACACCACGGGTGTCGGTGCACTGATTGGAACACCAATCAGAGCTTGAACAAAGTCAAAGAATTCCAGGGCACACCAGAAGTAGTCCGAGAAATAGTTCAGAAGTGGAGAAAAGAGTTCAGAGTCCAAACACTGTGTAATGGTTGATGGAGGTTTTATTCCTTGTAGACAAAGTATGGTCTGTGAACAGCCCACACGTGTTTCGTTACATGGACTTTTTCAAGGCTGTAGGTCAAATCGGTGGACACATAAGAATACAATGAGCCTCCGGTAATGGATGATAACAGGAGATTATTAACCTCAAGTAAGAGTTGAGAAAGAAATATATTTGTAAAGGTAAGAAAAGAGAAGTAAACTGGAAAAGAAAAAGTGCTAAGAAGGAAAAAATGTTGTGGTGGAGATATTGTTCTCCAAATAGAGGGAGAAATAAATGAGCGAGAAAGGGTAGGTGGTGGGCAAGTACCGTGTGTCGTGGAAACCAGTACAGAAAACAGTTCATATTTGAAATTTGTGGAAGGAGAAAAGAATTACGAGTGAGTAGGATCACACATGTGAAAGTTGGAACACCGATACTATAATGGTGCTAGTCTACTCGTTAGTCGACTCGTTTGTTTGAGAGACAGGTTTAATTTACAGAAGCTACCTTTATATTTTCTTTCTTTCTTTCTTTCTTTCTTTCTTTCTTTCTTTCTTTCTTTCTTTCTTTCTTTCTTTCTTTCTTTCTTTCTTTCACTTCAGCCATTCCACCCCATTTGGTCAATGCTTCAAATCCAGTTGATTTAGGTTGTGTCTTTCTCTCACTGATTGTATCTCATCTAGTCTTCTATCATTAAAGGTACTCTTCAGAGGAAATAGTATGTGCCTGTCCTCAGAAGTATACTTCTACCAGTATCTTATTCATGCACACATATAAAGCTCAATGTCCGTCAATATTTCATATGCAGGTGTATCTTCAGGAGGAAACTTTTCTCTCCATAGCAGCAAAAATTAGAAGCTTTAGGCTTTTTCAACGCAGCACCCATTTTTTTCACTCAAAATAATTTAAAAATCTCACAAAATAAATAAGCAAACCACACTCAATCCTAGCTTGTGTATATTAAAGGTCAACCAATCACAATGCTTGGTTTCGGAGGCAACAAACCAATGGAGTAGGCCTTTATGGTGACGTTTAACCATTCCTAGCTTGATTCTCAGCATCAGCTAACCCACGGTAGCATGACTCTTCCATGAATAGGGAAATCAATACAAACCCTTAAACCCACGTAAAACAACAATTAAATCTTGTTTGCTCAACATAAACCAGAGAAATCAGCAAGTTCAATAACAAATTGCAATCAATAGAAGCCACAAAAGTACCTTCATATCACTTGTCAATCACAATTCAGACTAAAACAGTAATTTATTTCTGATTAGTGCACTTACTCCTATGCGATCTTCGCCAAAACAAAGTAAACATCCAAAGCCCGAAGATCAGCTGGTTATTCAGAAAAAATCCCTATTCTGTGTGAATGCAGTGCCTCACAAATCACACTCCCACTTAAATAATATCTCAAGATAAGATTAGGTTTCAACAATCTGATTTCCTTAATCAACAAAATACAAAATCAGAATCCATTTGACTCAAATCACAAATATGACAAATAAATCATAATTAAGGTAATCAAACTATGAGGGCTAGATTGCAAACTGACTAAATTACATATCAACAGTGCAAATTAAATAACTTATGCTCTGTACAGTTCATTACTCAATATACACCATACTCTGAACTACACTGTTAGAAATGAGGTTTCTGGTTGGCTAGGGTATGCACCTAATCCAGGCAGAACTCATCCACTCTAGTCAGGGCAAGGGAGTAACACGCTCAAGATAACCCCTGCTTACCCCCTTGGTAGCTTGTCACGAGCACTCAGGCCTAACCTGGAGGCAATGTGTAAAGCGTTTGCACAACACACACAACACATGTGACACAATATGTACACCACAAAGTAAACACAACCCTGAGCTATGTAAAAATAAACTGTATTGCACAAAAAAAAATTAGACCAAACATTACATGTCAGAAATACCCTGCTACCTTAGCAGTTGTCAGAACGTTACACAAGTTACTAATACTCTGCAAGAATAAGCAGTTGTCACATTAGAACACGTAAGTACTCAGGATTCTGCAACATAAGCAGTAGTCAGGCGTCACAATAAAGCAATATATGTACTTGTCATAAACACATCATAAATATCCATAAAAGTAACATTAGAGAACATATGGCAAGTCATAAAAACACATATCTGCATGTTACGCTCGTAAAAGCATTACTAACACATATATGCAACATCATAAAAACAAGTAGGGAACATATCACCCCCCAAAGTTCATATCAGAATGAATATGTCCCCAAAATTACCTGTTGTACGATGAAAAGGGCACTCCTACTGCCGAGAAGATGAAGGTGGGACCCGGCGGTCCTGTGCACTAAACGGGGGCCACGCTTTGCTCGTGAAGAGGGGCAGTCAGCACCCTCTCTGAGGTTTATAACAGGCCCCTCCTGGGGCCAGTGATCTCTGGGGCCCCCGGGCCTTCACTAGCCCTCCAATGGGGGGGGCAAGGCAGCCCAAGGAAGCAATAGAGGCCTACCTTCCCCATTCTCCAAAGCCCAAGTGTAGGGCAAAAAGGGAGTGAGGCTCGGCGGCTGGGGGACCTCCGATGAGGTTTTCCTCCCCAATCTGGGAGCTGAACGGGTGCCTTTAGCACCTTCCAGGGGCTTGGGAGAGCCTCTCCGATGAGGCATCCCCTCTGCTTAGGATGTGGCCGCACCAAACACGGTGCGTGAGCTGCTCTGCTGCCTTTCCTGGGCCGCGAGGAAGGCAGCTCATAAGCAGGTGTTGGTGTGTGCCGCCGGGGTGCTCCTCAGAGTGCGTTTCACCCCATGGACACAGAAGGAGCGGGCTCGCTCCTTTCCATGAATCCAAGGTGCCACATGGGTCCCAGGGGCAGCGCGGCACTCGCGCTGATGAAATGCAGTCTCCTGGGCTGTGGTGGTGATTCTTGTTGGCATCTAGAAAAGCACTTCCGAGCATGGGGCATTTCTAAGGAGCCCGGGCCACTGCGGTGAATCTCCTGCAGGATAAGGGGCTTAGGAGCGCAAAGGGGCACACAGGAGGGCTCTCCAGGCGCTAAGATATCGAAACACCACTCCTCGAGCTGGGGAAGGTTACAGGGGTCAGGGGCCAGAGCACCCTGCCTCTGGAGACAAAAGGGAGGGTAGCACAGTGTTACCAGGCCTCAACAACAGGCCAGCACAAGGGATGCAGATGATGGCAGTTCCTTCTAGTGACCAGGCAGGTCACAGGTCAGCACAGCAGCAGCAGTCCAAGGCGGGTCCTGGTGAGTCCATTCAGCAGTGTCCTGTGTCCAGTTTCTAGTAAGTCTCTGGAGTCCCAAGAATGTCTAAATTGTGGGGAAAATTCCCCTGTACTTATATTCAGTTTCCAGTGTGTTTTTCAACAGGAGGGGAGAGGAGGTTCCAGCCAGTTACAACTGGTCCTGGGAGTGCCTCCTCTCTCCTGTAGCACAGGCTCCAAACATCAGTTTGAGGTCAAAAAACACTATTGTGTGAGGTCAGGGCACAGCCTTTACAAATGCAGGTGTGTCCTTCTCTCAGCCCAGGAAGACTATTCAGTATGTAGATGCACCTCTGTGACACCTCCACCCTCCCTGTGTACAGGCTGTCTGAAAAGTATGCACAAAGCCCAACTGTCACTCTGCCCAGACGTGGATTGGAGCCAAGCTGCAAAACACCAGAGTCATAAGCACAGAGAAATGCTCACTTTCTAGACATGGCATTTCTGTAATAGTAATAAAAAATTCACCTACACCAGTAAGCAGCATTTCTTACCACCATTACAACCATACTAAACATGCCTACGCTACCCCTCATACATTAGACAATACCCCTTACACATAGTGCAGGGTATTTCCAATGCAATCCTATGAGAAGGCAGCACTCACAGCAGTGAGAACCCAAATAGGCTGTTTGTCACTACCAGGACAGGCCACATTACTAGGCACATGTCCTGCCTTCTACACACATGGCACCCTGCCCATAAGTCCAGCTAGGGCGTACCTTAAGGGTGACTTGCATGTAATAAAAGGGGAGTTCTGGGCCTGGCAAGTAAATTTAGATTCCAGGTACCTGTGGCAGAAAACAGTGCACACAGGCCCTGCACTAGCAGGCCTGAGACAGGTTTGAAAAGCTACGTCAGTGTGTGGCACAAGCAGTGCTGCAGGCCCACTAGTAGCATTTATTTTACAGGCCCTGGGTAGAGGGATACCACTTTACAAGGGATTTATAAGTAAATTAAATATGCCAAATAGGTATAAGACAATCATACCAAGTTTACAAGGAAGAGCACATGCACTTTAGCACTGATTAGCAGTGAAGAAAAGTGCTCAGAGTCATAACCTCAGCCAACTCAATCACAGTCCTTTGCTCAGGAACAGTACTGCAGTTTCAGGAATGAGTAAAATACTCAATTTTGGACCCAAAATTGTAGACAGAAGAATCCAGTTTAAAAAAGCTCCCTCTTATCTCGTAACAATCCTCTGCTACTAAATATGTGTGGCGCGCTGTACCCCTAAAATCTTATACCTCAAGATCATGCCCACAGTTGTGTGGATTGAGAATGCTGTTAACATTAAATTACAAGGTAATGCGTCCCATAGCTAAGGAACAAAACATGCATTTTGGAATACTTTCAATAATAAATGACTGACTCAATAAGTGATTTCTAGATTTGAAGGTAATTAAATCATGGAGGTTTATTACAAAGATTTAAGAGGTACAATACAGAGTGATGGAATGCAGAAACTGCTGTGCTAAAAATCAGTTGCCATTAAGGCCATCAATGAAGAATGATACAAGGCAAAGAAATCCTAAGTGCCAAGTGTGCAACAAAATCAGCAACAAATTGGACCACATTGTCCCTACCAGAGCCCAAATAGACCTCATCCCCAAATTTGAGCGTTTATATGGCAAATTGTTCCATAAAAGAGTGTTGAAATTGAAAAAACACTGTGGTACAAACAGAGAAATACATTTTCAACATATCAGAATACACTCTTAAAAATCATCATACAGCTCTACTACCTTAGCACTAACTTACTACATTAGTTTTGATTCAGCTCATCTAACCTAATGTCATCCAGGGTGTCCAAAAGAACTAGTTACATGAAGAACAGTAAGCCACTGTGAATAAAAGCAGTACAGCACGCAAGCGGAAGATCCTTGGAAAATGGGTATTACCATGAGCCCATTCTAGAAACCCTTCTTCTAGAACAGTGTCATTCAAAAATAAACAAAACCTGTCTTACTGAGCTGTGCGCAGAGGAATTTTAAAACAAAAGAGGGACACGATAAGACATCCATTTTGAAACAAGATGGCATTAAGGCCTAGAAGAATCCATTGGGTTATTGGCCATAGCAAATTTGTTTCAACATAAGTAGCTTCTTGTCAGTGTACACCTGTAAAGTCAATGGAGATTAATATTCTTAATGTTAATAATGCATGCTCTCAATTAATACACATGCGCTCCCCCTCCACCACTCTTTAATGAGGGATTTATGGACTAATTTAGACCCTGGAGGTTTGAGTACTGTCCGTCTTGGTGGCGAAGGATATAATGTCCACCACGCTGAAGGACACTAGTCTGTCCTATTTAGAGGTGACTGCTGGTCCAGTGTTCATCTCTGTACATTGAAAGTAACTGGTGTTATAGTTCCTTATAAGGTACAGAAAGGTTGGTGAACAACTGCCATTGGTTTTGAAAAAAGGAGTCCACAAAATCCCTAACATATTTAGTTTTTCAAAATTGAAAAACAAAAAACTAATAACCATCACACCCTGGGAGATTAATCCCAGGATGTGGGAGTTATATTTTTTTTCTGTCCCTTAGTGCCTGTTTTTTCCTGGTGGTGATGGAAAAAAATAATAATAAATCAGACAGTCCATCCTAAAGAGAGTGGCCAGTGAGATGAATGTACTCCGACAGCCCCTACTACGTAGGGCCATTGAAGGTAGTTGGCTGTCGATTCATCTAACTAACAAATGTGGGGATATAGATTAAGGTTTACAAAGGTGACTCCTAGGGATGCAGCAGCATGTAAAAGCATAGGTATGGAACCAGAACTGTTAAACACACTGTTGTACACACTTGACACTGAGGAGTGCAAAGGACAAACTGAGGCTTATTTGTTCACATAGATATAAGGTGACACTGTGGGCATGTGTTTAACCCGAATTTGTGAAATGAATGATTATGATGTCAAGGCCCTTTAAAAAAAAAAACGGATGCAAAAGCGGCGCAAACTTAGAAAAAATAATTTTCAAAGAATGACGTAAAGGCGGCGCTAAATTTTCATAAATCTGGCCCCAAATGTGCACAGCCATTGCCATGAAATTGTGAAACTCTGTTAGACCTGTAAATCCAGGTAGAGCAGACTAAAAACGTTGGGGCAGATTTACAAGCCCCTAGCGCTGACTTAATGCTGCCTTAGCATAAAATGATGCTCAGCTGGCGTTAAGATAGCCATTCCCCCACACCATATTTACAAAGTGGTGCAATGCATGCATTGCACCACTTTACAACCCCTTGCACCACATTATGCCTGCATCAGGTATAATGTATGCGGGGGATGGTTCCCACGCAGGAAGGCCCGAAAAAATGGTGCAGTGAAATTTACAAGATTTCACTGCACCATTTTTTCCATCACTTTTTACGCCTGCTCAGGGAAGCCATTAAAGTGACTCGCCCTTAATAATCCATGGGCCTCCCTGTGCTTTGCTGCACTAGCATCAAAATTGTTGATGCTAGTGCAGCAAAGCATCACAACAGCATCAAAAAAGTTGATGCTGTTCTGTTAACGACTGCCACGGTGCGCCGCATTGTAAATATGGCACAACCATGGTGTTGTTAGGGAGACAAGGGGGGATGCAAGAAAAGTGGCGCATAGGGACCGACTACGTAAAGGTAACTGGAAGGAGGGAAGAAATGTTAATTCTGTCCTGGTATCTCATCCTCATATTACAGAGTGTCTTAAAAGTGTCTTGCAATGAGGCCCTAAGAGGAGCACGTGCTTTGCTTAAATGAAATTCTTACTGAAATATGTATCTGTTCTAAACTTTTATGTTCCATTTTTAGTAACCAAATGATATACTGTGGTTGATTACACACAATTGAAAAAACGAAATTCATGCCAAAATGTTGATCATTATCAAACACCAAGCCAATCCTTCTGAATCATCCACCTCGATGATTGCTTAAAAAAAAAAACAGAGCCGAAATCGTGTACCTGTTTGTGAAGTAATCAGCAAATCAGACTCAAATCATCACAAACAATTACGTCTCGTAAAGTAATCAATAAAACGCTCTCAAAGCATCCTCAAATCATCACACAGCTTTTAAACTTGACATTGAAGGACTCCCAGGTCCTATTTAACATAGATGTATGTCTCTTTCCCTTTCTGTGCGAATTTTTCAACGTATCCCTTTATTTTCTATCTTTCTTCACCTTGCTGTTTGTTCTTTCTTTTATATTCCATTCATGATCATTTCTGAGTTTATTGACATTCCATTTACTAAAACAAACCAAAGCTGAAACCCACTACAGTTGCAGGTAAATCAGAAACTTGGGCCTGATTTAGAGGATGCAGTGTTGTAGAAGTTGCAGGTTCTTGGTGGATGTGTGAAAATTTACACAGCACTATCCACAGTGGAAAATAACAGCTCCACTGTTGCAGTGTATAGGTGTTAATTCTGGTTATGGTAAAGACGTCAATGGCAGACTTCTGTACTCATTGGGAATCAGCAAACTTTACTGCAGATTTGTAGATCATGCTAATTGTCACGTGGAAATATGATAAACACAAAATGACGCAATGGAATGCAACTAAAGGCAACACCTACGAATACAATTGATTGAAAAAACATAGAGGCATATTTACAGGTTTGTCACACAGTGCAGCAAATCACCTTGCTGAGCTGCGTGACAGGGAAAGGACAAGAATGCACAATTTTTAAGTCAATACAGCACATTCCTACCTTTTCCCCTGTGCTGGTGTCTTTTTGGCAGCCTAGCGCCAACGCAGGTATTGAATGCAGAATTGTTTTTGTGCAGGAAGTGGCACTTTCCTGCACAAAATAATCCCCTGAGGGATATTCCTCTATGTGTTCTGCAGAATGAAAGAAAGAGGAAATAATGAGCAGAAATAAAGATATTTCTCCTCACTCCACCTCTGCTGGGAAGGCTTAGCATTTTGGCACATTCCTAGCTTTACCTGCTTTGTACATCTGGGAATGCATCAAAACCATGGGAGTTGTGTGAGTACACCCACGCCACGCCCATGGAAGGCCTTCCCAGGGCAGAGTGAGGCAATGCAGTGATTTGTGCTGCATTGCCATACTTCAGATTTATGGAACCATTCAAGGCCATGCAAAGTGTCCTTATTTGGCTTCATAAGTCACAATAAGGGTTGCATTGTGCATGTACCACGTGACGTGGTGCAAAACCAGCACAAATTGTTTCATAACCATGCCTATAGTTTGTTGTACTGTGTTAAAAAAAGTGATGGAAGGGAATACTACTCAAAAGTTAAAACTAGGCTAGCAATTTTGATTGTGTGCACCATTCCATTAAATAAGTTTTTTGTTTTTCGGGTGAATATTAAAACCATGGTATCCTTTGATGTTTAGACAGCAGTGTCAGACTGTGATGCAAAATTGACCCGGATACCAAAGTAAAAGTGGCCCTCCATAGTGTATCACATAGCTAAAAAAGTGGCTAATTTTTGCCAATCTGGGCAGTTTGACCTCGTAAAGACACAGGGAATCATTAGGAGTTTGGCGGATGGAAAAGGCCGTCCACCAAACTCCCATGGTCAGGTTACCGCCAGTGCGGACCTCTTCCCGCGGGCCCCATTATGAGTTTCCCGCTGGGTCAGCGGGCGGAATCAGAGTCTGGCCCAGCGGAAAACAGCCCACAACATTGATGCCAGCTCATAATTAAACAGGCGGGAATGCTGTGGTGCGTAGGGTGCACCCGTTGCACTTTTCACCGTTTGCAAAGCAGACAGTGAAAAGCGTGATGGGGTTGCCCATGGGGGCCCCTGCACTGCTCATGCCCCCTGCACCCTGTCTCCACCAGCCTTTACTTGGCGGGGCTACTGCCATGTAATCACCAGCACAAAAGGGACTCGTAATCCCCAGGGCAGCGCTGCTTGCAGTGCTTCCCTGGCAGATTAGGACCGCCAGCACCGGCAGCCCCTCCAGTGAAGGAGAAGTGGTGGTACTGGCGGTCCAATCGTGGTGCAACCGCTGCGGTCATAATGTGGCTGTTGGACCACCACATTGGCAGAGGCCCGAATGCCACCACGACCCTGGCAGTCTTAATACTGCCAGGTTCGTAACAAGGCCCAGAATGTATTGGTGTTTTGCAAAACATGGGAGACTTATGCATTTATGGTTTCTTGGGCAATGCTTGTAGTAGTATCAGGGAACTTAACAGTAAAAACTCTCTGGCATGCTGTGTGGTGCCATTTGTGCTGGTTTTACAGTGCAGAAGAAGCTCCTGGTGCTATGAATCAGCACAACATGTCTGAATTCTGCCAGCTCACAGAACTCTGTTGAATCTCAGAGATTTTATGTAACTCCACTGAATTCTGCAGAGTGCCACACACCCTTAGCTGAGACCAGTGCTGATCCGGAGTCTCTTCCTGCTGCTGCCAGTTATGGAGTCCATTGAACCACTATGGTACACGGGTGCCTGCATTGGTGCTAGGCAGCAAATTGTGCACCAGCACAGGGGGAAAGGACCTAAATGCACTGTATCTTTTCAACATGGTGCATTTCTGCCCTTTCCAACAGCGTCGGCCAAAGCTGAAAAAATACTTACAGTGCTGCCCTACACCAATTTGTTGTAAATAGACCCTCTGGTGAATTCTGGGTGTAGTAGTCCATGGGTAGTTCAGGTCATGAAAGTGAGTAAACATACAAAAACCTTAATTAGTGAAAGAATTGCCCATTGAGCCCTAATATGCTGCCTCCTGCAAGTGCTGAGCTTGACAAATACCAATTTGCTTAAGCTAAATGGAAACAAGTCTGAGGTGTTAGTGGTGGGCAACCATCCCCACCTATGAGGCCCTCATCTGTGGCCTGTAGTGATCGGTGTGGTTCCTTCCTCTGTGCCTGTGGTCAAGAATCTGGGAGTGTGGCTCGATTACAGCATATCCATAAGTTATCAAATTACAAAGGTTGTGAACACATGTTTTAGCATTTTACGGTGCCGTAAGAACATTTTGGGATGTCTCCCTTATTCTACACAAAGAACTGTAGTTCAAGCTCTAGTTATTTCTAGGTTGGACTATGGAAATATTCTTTATCTGGGAGTCAAAAAAAGTTTGCGTAGATGACTCCATATTGTGCAAAACACAGCAGCAAGACTGCTATTTCATCCCCCCAAATTTTATCCTAGAGCTAGTTTGCTTTGAGAACTTGAGTTGCTTCCAGTTGAACACTGTGTTCAATTTAAGGCACTGTGCTATGTTCATAAGTGTCTTCCCAATTCAGTCCCCAGCTATTTTAATTCTCTAGGGTCACCATATACAACCAACCAGACATTGCAGTCCAGTTACTTCAACCTTGCTACAATTCATTGAATCAGGAAAACTGGGCTAGTAGGCCGTGCCTTTTTTTACTTAGGCCCAAAGATTTGGAACTCCTTTCCTCCTGAACTGAGAGCCTGATGCTCTCCAATGCTTTTCCATAGAAAGCAGAAAACTTAGCTGTTTTAATCTTGGTGTATTTTGTCTATGGGTTCCATATGGTAGCTTAGTGCTGAGAAATACCTTTTGAGGAGCGCAAACGAAGGATGGGTGGTTGGAGGGGTGCATGTGCCTTGAGAATGATGTATTGCTTAGGATGCTTTTAAAGTGCTGAACACTTAGCACAGAGAAGTATTAAAGATTGCTTAGGTGAGGGGGGCAAAACTCGAACACCGGCCAAGTTGGCCACCTCGCATGGGAGCTCTGTACATCGTCAGATAAATCTCCAACAAAAAGGAACCTTTTTCTTCACGCTTCAACAAAATGTGCTTCTAAACCTGCGGCCAGACTTCTGAGTGAGCAGGGCAGTATTCTTGGTTGCAGCTTCTGCCTGCTATAAAGGCCTTCCTTATGCTCGTTCAACTTTACCTCATGGTGCCAGCCATTTTAGAATAAACATGCACCTCGCACAGTTTAAACACGCTCTTCCAGGGAAGCTCTCACTCTCAACCTGTCATGTAATATTAATCTCTTCAAGAGATTTTTATATATATTATCTGACGTTTTCTGGGCAAATTTCAATGGCTGTTGTTATTCCTGTCTTTATTTGATGAGATAGTTGACTTCGCTGCCTTACCTGCTTTGAGTATCCCTTTAAAGCAATTACTTGAACAATTGGTCACTTTGAAGGGAATTTCCTCCTCCAATATATTGAGCGCTATACCTCCTGGAAGGTCTTCTTCTAAAGCTTTCAGTCTCGGCATTACAACTCCTTAGGTACTCTGATTATATATTGGTAATACAGCTTTGAGTGCTTTTGTTCTGCTGCATTGATTTCCCAGGTGTTTTTGTGCTTTCTCTGGGTAGACTACATAAAAACAAAACTCATCCTCATCAATTGGTGCCCTCCACAAAACAACTCTTGCTCCTCTTTAAACCACACAATTGCCCTATTATTAGCACCTCTTCTGCATCAAAAATGTCATCCTCATCTTCATCCCGTCCCAAAGCTGGTCAAGTTATGACTATGTCTACACATAAAAGGGTCAAACAGGTCCGCCTTCCCCGACAAATCTTCACCAATTTTCCTTGAACTTGTGCATGACGAAATACGTGTGCTATGTCCTTTTCTTGAAGAAACTAATACCTGAATGCCAAACTTGGATGACAAATGATCTCAAATGGAAACACAAGTATCAGCTCTGGCGTAGAGCATTAGCGATGTGCAAGATGAGACAAAGAAAATTTCAGCTTTAGAGAAGGAAGTGCCAATTTTGAAAGCAAATTCTGAAGACTTAGAAAACAGAAATAGACAGAATAATCTTCGCCTTTATGGTCTGCCAGAAGGTCTTGAATGTAATGACTCAGTTTATATTTTTGCTTCATTTTTGCCTCAGTTAGTGCGCTTCTACAGTTCTAAATATTCAGAGAGCACATAGAGTGGGCCAACGTTCCCAACTCCCATCTTCTCCGTCTAAATCCAGAGGAGTGATTACTTTCTTCCTTGAACTTACTGACTTACTAAAAGTCCTCAATGCAGCAAAGTCAAAAACGCACAATGTATGGCAAGGAAGCAAGATCCTCATCTCGCAGGATATTTCAGAGGCCAAGGCAACTAAAAGGAAAGAATTATTGGATCTTTGACCACAGCTTTGTTCTTTAGGAGCTTGATTTAGTTTGTTCCACCCTTGTCTTTTCAAGGTGACCTATCAGAACAAAACATCTTTTACACATCTCCTGCAGATCTTTAAGACTTTCTTCGTCTTCACTCCAACAGCTTCATGGATTCTTCTAGTTCTTCTACAAGATGACTTCATCTCATGCTTTTCCTAAAATGTTTTAGTGCAGACTTTTAGTTTTCAGATTATTCTTCATAAATAATTTAATGTTAAAGAAATGTAATTGCCTTAACTTTTTGCATCTGCTAACTAACCTCTTTCTTTTTTACAGGTCCCCGTTGTCTATTGTGTTATTATAATTTTTTTTGCATCATTCATCCGTTGATGCATTTTGATCCCTTGATGTGTCTTAGTCACTCCATGCTATCAACGACCCCATCCTATTGTCCATCCACATCAGGTATGTCTTTACAGTCGTCATTGTTTTTGACATGTACTCTTTTTTTCCTAATTTTCTTCCTTCCTTTTTTCCTCCCTTTTTCCTTCCATCTTTCTCTGATCTATTTTATATTCCTAGTTCATCTTCCTTCCCTATTTTTTCCATCTATGTAGAGCTCGTTATTTTTGAAGACCTTTTTTCTTTACATATTGTTGCTTGTCATAATATTGAGAGTTATTTCATGGATTGTCAAGGGGTTTATTAACCCGATAAAATGGCAGAGAATCTTGTCACACTTAGTTAAATATAATCCTGATTTTGTATTTCTACAAGAGACCAACCTACCTGAACCAGAAGCACTAATACTTAAGCATCCATGGGTGGTCTCCATTTTTGTGTCTCCTGCAACTGCAATGAAGAATGGTGTATTAATCCTTTGTCATATGAAACTGACATTGAGTATCACATCTCAGGACTCTGAATCTGAAGGTTTAATGGTTGGTAACATTTATGGTCCGACTCAAGCAGACTATTCTTTCTGGCGTACCATTACAAAAAATGTTTGCAGTATGATGATGACTTTTTTATTCTAGGAGGAGACTGAAATCAAATAGATAATTTTATAGATTGTCATTCCCTAGATAAATTTATACCACATAAGTTGCATAAACAATTTAATTCCTTCCTTATCCAACTTAGCCTTGTGGATTCATGGACAATGTATAATCCATCTGAAAGGGAATTTCCTTTTTTCTCTCTAACCCATGGTTCCCTATCTAGACTTGATCATATCCTTATCTCTAAATCGCCCCCACAAAATCTTATAAATTCCACTATAGAAACTATTCTCCTCTCTGACCATGCTCCTGTTGTTTAAGATTTTGATTTCTTCCCGGTACATTCCAAATCTAATTGATGGAGATTTAACAACTCACAAGGCTGGTTTATCTTCATCCTTCAATACTTTTTCTAAATATTTTTTTAATATTCATGCAGCTTCCAATATCTCCCCTCAAGCACTCTGGGATACCTTTAAAGTGGATGCTCATAGACACATCATTGATTTTGTCTCCAAAAAGAAGAAAGCCTATATTTAACAACATCAAGTCCTATTATCAGACATTAAAGGCATATATCACAAATATTATCCCTTCTCTTCAAAACCTGACCTGTAAGAAATTATTTGTTCAAAACTACAGTTGAATACAATTTCTATGGATAAAGCCTTCTCTGTCTTGTTCTGTAGTAGTGCCCACTAATATGGTGGTCACAATAAAATAGGGAACTATTAGCCAATTATTTAAAGATCCAGAAGCAATGTCATACTCTGGAGTCTATTGCAACTGATGCAGGTAATTCGTTTTTTTTAAATGAGATTTTGGCTGTATTTCCAAAACTCTTTACACTCATGATGCACTGGTCCTCCCTTTTCAGTTTGAGCCTTACTTGAAGGAAATTAAGAACCCTAATTATGGGTTAGGTGATTTTTCTCCTTTAGAAACTGATATATCTGTGCCAGAAAGTTTTTGTGCTCTCCAATCCTTTAAGAAGGGTAAGATCCCGGGACCAGACAGTTTCACAATTTAATTTTATCTTCATTTTTTCCAGTATCTTGCTTCCCAGACTATTACATCTTTTTAATAGTAGGAGGCTACTATTTGTCTTATTCATAAAGAAGGCAAAGACCAAGCATTCTGTAAGAACTACAGACCAATCTCACAGTTCAATGTAGATTATAAAATCTTTGCCAAACTGTTAGGTTTACGTCTTGATTATTTTTTGCCTTTGATGATTGGTAAGGAGCAGTCTGGATTTGTCAAAGATAGACTTGCATCTGATAACTCTAGATTATTCTTTAATGTATTGAACAAAGCTTCCTCACTTTCATATTCCCTAGCAGAAATTTCTATAGATGCAGAGAAAGTGTTTTATTGTATTGATTGGTCCTTTTTACAAACATCCTTATCTTGGCATGGATTGGGTCCCAACTTCATCTCGCTTATTTCTCTTCTGTATCAATTCTCCATGGCATCTGTGCTTATTAATGGGAAACTTTCCAGTTGCTTTCCATTGAAATGTGGCATTCGTCAAGCCTGTTCTTTATCCCCTCATTTGTTTATACTAGCTCTTAAACCCTTTATTTCCCATTTTAGGAATAATACAGCTATTGATGGATTCCATTATGGAAATCATTACTTGAAACTTTCTGCCTAGGCTGATGATATATTTCTCTTCATTTCTAATCCATAAAACTATGTTCCTGTTTTATTCTCTGAGCTAGCTGCTTTTAACTTGGTCTCAGGATTCCAATAAATCTGAATTCTGCCTCTCAATAAATTTTGTTTGAGACAATTGTTTGTAGCTATTGGTTTTCATTGGAATATATCCAAGATTAAATATTTGATTTCTAGTTTACTTCTAACATTAAGGACTCGATTACTGCAAAACACACTTGATTGTTTAAATAAAGTTGATCATCTCCTATCGTCATGGAATCCTCTCTATCTTTCTTGGTGGGGTCATCTGGACTTCATCAAAATTATCATTTCACCCATTGTTTTATATATTCTGTTCATGATTGCAGTATCAATTTCTGCTGCATTTTTAAAAAAATCTGGATTCAAGACTATCAACATTTCTTTGGAGTAATAAAAAGTCTAGGATTTCTTTTACTCATATTTGGAAATCTAAACAGGAAGGTGGGGTTATTTTTCCAGACTTCAGACTATATCATAAAGCCTTCTGCTTA
This sequence comes from Pleurodeles waltl, assembly GCF_031143425.1. Taxonomy (NCBI): domain Eukaryota; kingdom Metazoa; phylum Chordata; class Amphibia; order Caudata; family Salamandridae; genus Pleurodeles; species Pleurodeles waltl. The sequence continues at coordinate 144,479,758 of NC_090441.1, read as the reverse complement.
AGACAGGCCTCAAACTGGATTTCTTTGTTGCGATCTTCGTTTACTCCTTTATGGTCTAGACATCAAAAATAATTTTATCCTTAGGTTGTTCCCCCAGGGAAGTGTTTTCCTTTTCCGTAAACACCTCTATCACAGCTTCTTCGCTTTTCAAATACACTTGTGCTGTATTAAAACTCAATTATCAGTCACAAATCATAACTCCTAACTCTTTTCTACAATCTCCTCTTTGGTACAATAATATTATTACTATTAATAATAAATCCTTATTTTGTAAATCCTGGAGTCAAAAGAGTATAGTATGGGTCAATGACTTATTTTCTAATGATACTCCTCTTTCCCTCTCAAAATTCCAACAATTTTTAAGTGTCCTCACACCGATTTATCTCCTTCTTGTAAATAATCCTGTGATGTTTTTATTTGTTCCCAAGTCTTCCATCTTCATCGTCATTGCAATCCCCTCTTTGATCTATTCTCACTTCTATTCCTATGGCGTCATCTTTCTACAAACTTTTTCAATCCCCCATCTCAACAAGCCCTAAAATTAAGGCAGAAACTCAACAGGAATCAGATTTGGAGTGTACGTGGACTATTCCCTTCTGGAACAGCATATGGAATAGAATACACAATATTTCCAGAATAGCTTAAACTTCACAATCACTGTTCTTTTCATATCATAGACTTTATTTTACCCCATACCATCGCAAAATTTTCCATTACTTCAACGACAAAATGTTGGACATGTGATCATTCTATTGGGGATCTCATGCATCTACTTTTCTACTATCCTCCTACTGCCTCTTTTTGGGAAGAGTTCCAACTCACTTCAATTTTTTATTTTCAGACCTTGATGGTTTAAAGTTATTAGATCTCACGTTAGCTTTAGCCTTTCAACAAACTACCCTTAGTTGGAAATTTTCATCCAATAGTTCCTATAAAGCTTGTTGGTATAATGCTTGTCATTATCATAGATTGGATACTGTCTTTGCTTCTCTATGCTGTCCTTTTGTTAATAAAGACTTATACTGGCTTCTAACATTCGAAATGGGGTCTTTGGTTGACAGTCACATTACCCCCTGTTCAAGCAAGAACCCTCACTCTAGTCAGGGTAAAAGAGAATCACCCTCAGCTAAGCCCTGCTTACCCTCTTGGTAGCTTGGCAGAGCAGTAGGCTTAACTTCAGAGTGCTAGGTGTAAAGTATTTGTACCAACACACACAGTAACTTAATGAAAACACTACAAAATGACACACCACTAGTTTAGAAAAGTAGGAAATATTTATCTAAACAAAACAAGACCAAAACGACAAAAATCCAACATACACAAGTCAAGTTATGAATTTTTAAAGATTAAACCCCAAAACAGCGCTTAGAAACAAAAATGCTTCGAGGACGTGTTAACACGGCGTCGTGACGGAGTCGTTCCCAACAAGCCAACACCAGCGGCGCTGGACACGGAGTCGCATAGACCCCCAAGTACAGTACCTTTGGTGAAGAGTGAAAACAAGCCGATGCGCGAAGTCGGTCACGACGTAGTGCGGCGACTTCCACGGAGTCGCAGACTTCAGCGGGGCTGCAGCGGCGTTGGGCCTGCAAAGAGCGTTGCCTTCCAGCAGAGGTCACGGCGTCGGGTGCAGGTGCCGTCCCCGGATTCAGCAGCGGCGTCGGTCCGGAGTCGTCCGAAGTCGATTTCCTTGGATTTCCACCAGCTTTCCTTTCAAGGGCCCAGGGACTGGATAGGGCACCACTTGTCAGAGCAGGAGTCACTCCAGAGACTCCATGTGCTGGCAGAGAGAAGTCTTTGCTGTCCCTGAGACTTCAAACAACAGAAGGCAAGCTCTAAATCAAGCCCTTGGAAATTTCTTCACAAGATGGAAGGCACAAAAAGTCCAGGCTTTGCCCTCTTACTCTGGCAGAAGCAGCAACTGCAGGGTAGCTCCACAAAGCACAGTCACAGGCAGGGCAGCGCTTCTCCTCAGCTCTTCAGCTCTTCTCCAGGCAGAGGTTCCTTCTTGTTTCCAGAAGTGTTCTAAAGTCTGTGGTTTTGGGTGCCCTTCTTATACCCAGTTTCTCCTTTGAAGTAGGCCTACTTCAAAGTAAAGTCTCTTTGGAATGTGAAATCCTGCCTTGCCCAGGCCAGGTCCCAGACACTCACCAGGGGGTTGGAGACTGCATTGTGTGAGGGCAGGCACAGCCCTTTCAGGTGCGAGTGACCACTCCTCTCCTCCCTCCTAGCACAGATGGCTCATAAGGATATGCAGGCTACACCCCAGCTCCCTTTGTGTCACTGTCTAGTGTGAGGTGCAACCAGCCCAACTGTCAAACTGACCCAGACAGGGAATCCACAAACAGGCAGAGTCACAGAAATGGTATAAGCAAGAAAATCCTCACTTTCTAAAAGTGGCATTTTCAAGCGCACAATCTTAAAATCAACTTTACTAAAAGATGTATTTTAAAATTGGGAGCTCAGAAACCCCAAACTCCACATGTCCATCTGCTCCCACAGGGAATCTACATTTTAATCAGATGTAAAGGTAGCTCCCATGTTAACCTATGAGAGGGACAGGCCTTGCAACAGTGAAAAACGAATTTAGCAATATTTCACTGTCAGGACATATAAAACACATTACTATGGTGGTCATTCCGACCTAGGCGGGCGGCGGTTGCCGCCCGCCCGTCGGAAGCCGCCTGAATACCGCCCCGCGGTCAATAGACCGCGAGGGGTATTCTGACTTTCCCGCTGGGCCGGCGGGCGATCTGATTCAGATCGCCCGCCGGCCCAGCGGGGAAAGCGCCTTCCACAAGGAAGCCGGCTCGGAATCGAGCCGGCGGAGTGGAAGGCGTGCGACGGGTGCAGCAGCACCCGTCGCGCTTTTCAGTGTCTGCATCGCAGACACTGAAAAGCCTAGTTGGGCCCTGTTAGGGGGCCCCTGCCGTGCCCATGCCATGGGCATGGGCACGGCAGGGGCCCCCAGGGGCCCCGCGACCCCCCCTACCGCCATCCTGTTCATGGCGGCTTTCCCGCCATGAACAGGATGGCGGTAGGGGGGGTCAGAATCCCCTCGGCGGCGCAGCGAGCTGCGCCGCCTTGGAGGATTCTAAGGGGCAGTGGAAAACCGGCGGGAGACCGCCGGTTTTCCCGTTCTGACCGCGGCCAAAGCGCCGCGGTCAGAATGACCAAGGGAGCACCGCCGGCCTGTCGGCGGTGCTCCCGCCCCCGTTGGCCCTGGCGGTAGAGAACCGCCAGGGTCAGAATGAGGGCCTATATGTCCTACCTTAACCATACACTGCACCCTGCCCTTGGGGCTACCTAGGGCCTACCTTAGGGGTGTCTGACATGTAAGGAAAGGGAAGGTTTAGGCCTGGCAAGTGGGTAAACTTGCCAAGTCGAATTTACAGGTAAGACTGCACACACAGACACTGCAGTGGCAGGTCTGAGTCATGATTACAGAGCTACTTATGTGGGTGGCACAACCAGTGCTGCAGGCCCACTAGTAGCATTTGATTTACAGGCCCTGGCACCTCTAGTGAACTTTACTAGAGACTTACTAGTAAATCAAATATGCCAATCATGGATAAACCAATCACATACACATTTTGTAAAGGAACACCTGCACTTTAGCACTGGTTAGCAGTGGTAAAGTGCCCATAATAACAAAAACTGTAAAATCAGAGTCCAGCATACATCAACAACCTGGGGAACAGAGGCAAAAAGTTAAGGGAGACCACGCAAAGGATGAAAAGTCTAACACTACCATTAACTTATTTTTTAGATACTGCTGCTTATAACTATACTAATTGTATTTCATCTGAATACTTTAACCTGCCATAAGAGGTTTTATTACTCTGCTAATTTTTCTGAATGTTAATATCTGTTATGTAGTTTCAATATTACTCATGTTCTATAGCAGTCTATATTGCATAATGATGATACGCATTGGTTTCTTTTTAATATCCTTTCCCTTTCCCCTTCCTTCCCAGCATTTATTCCCCAGCAATTTCAAATGTTTAAACAGCTTTCTTCCTCTTATTCACAATTGGTTTCCTTAATTTTATCTTCATTATATCATTATTTATTGACATTATGGGGGACATTTTGAGTTTGGAGATGGAAAACTCAGTCTGCCAAACTCCTGACAGGGTGGCCGCCACCTATGAGGCGACCTTTCTGCCCAGAGTTATTAATGGTTTCCTGCTAGGTCGGCATTGGAAACCTAAGTTTCCACCCACTGGCCTAGTGGGAAACAGGCTACAGCATTGTCTCCGGCTCATAATTGAACCAGCAGCAATGCTGTAGCCAGCAGGTTGTACTAGCACCCTCACAATGTTCACTGTCTGCAAAGTAGACAGTGAATATTGTGATGGTGCTGGACATGGGGGTCCCTGCACTGCCCATGTGCTACCGCCATGAAAAAGGCTGGCGAAGAATGAGTGCTGCCCTGGTGGATTAAGATCTCTGCCACCACCAGACCGCTGGGATACAAGAACCTGGTGGAGCTGATGGTCCAACCTCCAGGATTGTTATGTGGCAGTCATAAGACCTCCACACACATAATCAGACCCTATATGTTTTCCTATTGTTATTTCCAAATAAAGATGCATTACCTTACAAAAAAGACTGCTTAGGTTTCAGAAAGGCTGAAGGGGTTCATGCATGGTTGTGAGAAGGTATGTAGGAGGTGCCTGGTTGTGGGCAGGGTAATGAGACTGATGAACCATGGTGAACATAGTAAACGGAGTGCTTTGGCTATAAAGAGCTGATGGAATCGTTCTCCCTTTCATATTGAAAAATTTGTAGAAAATTTATTTTGCACAATTCATCATTTAAGTCTTTTTTTTATTTTAAGTTTCTTGCGGGGGACGACCTCCTGCTCCCCCGCACCCTTCCATTTCACTTCGGGCTCATGCATTATACCCACTTCTTTTAAAATCCACCAGCTTCCGCTGATTAGTAGTCAGGCGAACCACCAGCAGTGGCCTAAGCTGTTAAGATGCTTAGGAGAGTGTTGATATTGGAAAATATTCCTCTTAAAGAAACTGGCAAAGACAGCCTGCTGGCAAAAGCTGCTGAAAGACACTCGGCGCGCGCGTCAGATGTTAACGCGTGAAGAACTTTGGCACGGATTACTGAACAGGGTCTTCCCAGATGGCTCAGCAGGCGTGGCGCAGAAGTGATGACCCCGCTGCTTTCCTGCCAGGTTTCATGTGCTGGCTTTCGAGGCTAAAAACATATTCCTCGAATTCACATCAGTGCGCTGACAAGAAAGCGCCGGTGCTATGAAAGTCAACAAACCGCTGGGCCGCAAGGTGACCAGCAGGGCACGCGCCAGACAGGAGTCTTCAGTGTTGTGGAAGCGGCTGTGACCCAGAGGAGCTTCACTTCAGAACTGTCGTGTTTTCTTACAGTTGCGTGCTCTCCAGTTTAAGAAAATGGTTGCGTACTGTTCATTAAAAGTTCTCCAACTCCTTTAACAACTTGCGGAAATGTAAATACGATTGTGTAAGGATGCATGTTTGCATGTAGTTAAGCAGTTGTCACGTGTGCTGTCTAGTAGTGCCTCGCCTACATGTTCTTACTCTGTTCCCCAATAAAGTATGGTTTCTGTAACCCCGTTCTCAAAAGATCTCCCTTCCTACACATGCCTGCACATACATATATACACACATGCACACCGCAGCAAAATGGGCTTGGTATTTGGTAGGCATTTATTCCTTGATCAAATTTGGAAGATCTGGCCACCGAAAATGTACCTGCGGTTTCCTGCAAAACCTGGACGTCTGGCACGTGTGGAACGTGTTGCATGAATGTTTTCTGAACAGGCATCATTTAAAAAACGCGATTCAACTCTGTTCTTTCATCAAATTAAATTAGTTTTCTCAAGTACAGTGACTTTTGATTATGTTGTTCTCTAGCCCAACATCATTGATTAGAGGTGAACCAGGGCCGGCTCTAGTGCCACGGCACCGGGTACCGACTTCGGGGTTGGGACGCCGTGTTTGCAGGTATATGATGATTTTAAAAACACCTGCTGCAGCGTGCCTCCAGCAATTTTCAGGAAACAATAAAAATTGTCGCGATAACTCTGGTGATTAATGTTCTGGCTGGAGAGAGATCGGAGTTTTCAGGTGCACTGTTAGAGGGTTGCAGTGAGGCAATCTGTGTCGGAGGTGGTCATCGCTTGGGAGGGGTTTGGGGGGGGACAAACACTGTCACACAGGGCGCCATCAGCGCTCTAGGGCAAGCCCTGAGGTGAACTTTCCACATAATTAGTACTCAGCTAAAGAATTTCTAACTGCTTCTAAAATGGGTGCACCTTCAAAAACAAGAAAACCAAATCATAGTGTGATGAAGGACCTCTTTTTCTGTGGTCGTCCTCAGCTTTTGCGGACTGGTCCTGCTGGCTTTTGAAATCTGCACATTGGGACGATGCGGACCACTCCAAATTGTACATGCTCTGATTGCTAAAGCATTGTAAATTTGTCTCTTAATTGGTATTAGTTTCCAAGTAAGGCCATCATATAATATGCAGGCAAAGTACCATGACATTGAGAAGTTAAATGTCAATTGTGGACTAAAGCACAGTTTGTGTCATCCACATGCTGACAAAGAAAACATGGCTTCTTGCCTACCTGTGTAGCCTACCTCTTGTAGCTTTTAAACTTGCACGAAAACCTTTTAAAATAGCCCTTTCTAACAGGTTAATGATGTCACCCCTAAGTAGGCCTTATTGCCCACAAGGTAGGGTGCCAAGCATGTAAAAGTTTTACATGCTGTGATCGGAATCTACCTGCAGTAACTGGATCTCAGAAGCTATTTTCACTGAAAAAGGATAGTGCCTGTCCTAAGAGGAACACTACATTTTAGAATAAAATAAATGCCAGAAATCCGGTTATTGGTTGAGTGGGTGGGAGCCCTTCTCAAGCAACAGCCACAATCCTTGTTAGAGTGAATGATGAAAGCCACCAAATTAACCTGTGTGTTTCTTCTGGTAACTTGGAAGAAAAGCAGCCAGCCTTAGCATATAGGGAATCTGGAAAGTATTTATGCAGCACCCAAACAATAATAACATGAAAAAATAACACAAGAAAAATCCCACACCATTTTAGAAAAAAACAGTTTTACATTTAATAAATTATTTGACACCAAAATGACTCATCTAATCCGTAAAATCAGAGACATGCTATTTCAAAGACTTAGGGTAAGTATAGTACTTAAAAGCACAAAGCTCCACTCACAGTTATCTGGTTGTGTGAGACCAGGTGGTAGTCACAAGTTCAGGCAGACTGTGGTGGAGCATGGGTCAGCTACAGAATGAGAAAATGAGTAATGGGGACTTGTAAAGCGCCACTGTCACTCATAAATTGAGCATCCTGGCACTGAGTGTGGGGCTAACAAACACAATATAAAGATATAGGAGGAATTAAATCATGGAATGATAAAGAGTCAGAAGCACCAGAAATCCAAGTCTTTAGACTTCTTTTAAACAAAATGTTGCTGTCTATGAAGCAAAGGGAATTAAGGAGTTGATTCCAAGAACCAAAAAAGGTTTTCCCTCATGGGACTTTATTCTAAAAGGAGTTGTGGTGTAGGTTTAGCATAAGAGGGACTCAACACCCTCTGGGTTTTGTAGTGTGTGGAATGGGCTAACAGGTGTTTTGGTCTGCTGGAACTGAATGCCCTTAAAACCAATAAGAGGATCTTAAAAAGGACCGTCTTAGAGATGAGGACCAATGGCATGTCTTTAGTGTGGTGGAGGCAGAGCTCTGCTTCGGAAGTTTCAACACCAGCCTAGCAGCTACTTGTTGAACCATTTGAAGCCTACGGAGTTATTGCTTCCAGGTACCTGCATACAGACTATTGCAGTTGTCTAGACTACAGGTTATTAGGGCAAAAGCAACCATTTTCCTGGTGGTTGGGCCAGGGACCAGGTTAGTCCACCTGAAAAAGTTACCTTCTCAAAGTCTGGTGTGAAGAGTCCAGATCACGGTGGAGGAGGCCGCAAGGAGTAGGGAGACTATAGTGGATGATTGTCACTGTAGCAAAAAGAGCAAGCCGGGCATCTCAGTGATCATCACTGTAGCTCAAAAATCCTGCCAGGCATCGCAAATGGCCATTGCTGGTGCTTCATGTTGGCAATCACTGTGCATTTTTGATGCTGTACCTTGAAGTGCAGATCTTGCATTGCAGGCTGTTGCTGGCGATAACAATAGCGCAAAGAGTCAGCATGTTGGCAGTTGTCGTGGGTGACAAAATTCTGGGTGAGGACAGTCCCATTCTCAGTTGCAGAGAGCCCAAAACTCCAGGATTTCTACTACAGCTTCAGAGGAATGCACCCCAATGCCAAACAGGGGCCCAGGAAACAAAGAAGTGCCACTTGGGAATCATGGACTCATTTTTGCAGAGCCCAGGAGGGCTCAGGCAGGTCCATTCGCAAGGCCGAGCAGGGCCAGTTGCAACAGGTCAGCTGCGCAGTTATAAGGAGGCCTCTGGAGTTTGGGGTGTCTCTGTAGATCCTAGCATAAAGTCAGTCAGCTGGCCTTTGGAGTCAGTTCAGGTCGTATATGTTGAGAGAAGCAGGTCCATGGCATTATGGCAGTCCTCTGTAAGCAGGGCAATTCTTCTTCCGTACGACCTGCTGCTCCTGGAGGGTACTAAAGATTTGGTCTGAGCTTCATGAATGTATATATGGTGCCAGCTTTGAAGCAGGAGCAACTTCTGTACTTCCCCCAAATGTGGTTCTGGAATTTCCTTTCTTCTCTTGCTGCGGCTCTGAGGTACCTGGAGTGAAAACAGAAGAGGGTAAAGTCTTTTGTGAGTGTGCTGATACAGCCCATTTAAAGTGCAAGTGTGGTAGGTGACAGCTGTGCTGCTCCCTTCCTAACAAGATGGCCATTCTTCACAGCACCTAGTTCTCTTCTGTTTGACTTTCTGGGGGGGAATACAATAAATCAAACTACCAACTACACATAGTCATGTGACCCAGGAAACAGTCTGCAAGCAACATATTGCTAAGACAAGAAAATCGCAACTTTCTTAAAGTGGCATCTTCAGAATGTTGTTTTAAAATCTGACTTTACCATTAAATAGAGTTTTAAGTTACAATTTATTAGAGACCAAACATGGCATTTCTACTCGTTTTCAAGCAAATAGTATCACTTATTAAATATAATAAGGTAACACAATGTTATGCTTCGGGAGAGGTAGGCCTTGCAGTAGAGAAACCCATATTTAAGAGTCTTTCAGTATCAGCGCATGCAAAATTTAAAAGTACATGTCCAACATTCTAAGTACACTGCACCTTGCCCTAAGGGCTGCTTAGGTCCTACCCTTGGGGTGATTTTAACTTTAAAAAAGGAAGCTTGAGACCAGGCAAACTGGTTATGTTTCCAGGTCAAAATGGCAGTTTCACATTGCACACAGGCTGCAGTGGCAGGCCTCATACCTGTTTAAAAAGGCTACTTAAGTGGGTGGCACAAGAAGTGCAGCAGGTCCATTAGTTTAGTAATAGTTTAGTGTAGTTAACATTTATTAAAAATACAATTCAGTGGTGAGTTAATTGATTTTTAATAGATATTTAGGATGAGTGACTGAAAAAGTTAGGCTTTGTTTCTCTAAACGTTCAGTAGGCAAAGTAGCATTAGCCTGCCAGTAGCTGATCCGTCTCTGATTCCCCTCAGTGAGTTTTTAAAACTTCTTTAAGAGCAGAAACAATAGATTAGGTCTTGTAGCAGGAATACTTGGGTGTGAGGTATCTGGCTGCTATCAGCTCAGGAAGGACAACTGGGAAGGGTTCTGGAATTCCCCCAACTTGAAAGGTAGTAGAGGAAGCATGCCCGTTCATAGTTAAGTGCAAATGGAGATCTGGGGAAAAGGAGCCTTGGATCCCTTTGCACTTGGAGCCATCTTGTTACCAGCCCAGAGGGTCGGGGGTAGTACGGTTGAAGAACCAGTTTGATGTAGTTAAGGAGGAAGGGAGTCCTCATTTCCCTAAAGATACCCTGGGTGTAACAACAGCAACCTGTGTTCTGTAAAATTGAGAAGAGTTGTCTTAAGAATGATTTTCTTATTGGTTTGGCAGTGTCCAGGAGTCACACCCTTTCACTGGCTAGTGAACCCTACAAGCGTGGCACGTGACTCACAGCTCTTCAGAACACTCTCTGGACCTGTGGATGAACAGAAGAGGATTGAATGTGATGTTTCAGACTTGTGTGGAGACCTTCAGGGCTGGACATTTTCCTACTTGTACCCACAACCAAGGAATGGACTCAAAGGGACCCTTCTGTTGGTAGCTGTTTAATTGAGGCCTGACTCCTAAGTAATGTCCCAAAGGTCCTCTGAGCTTTAGAAGTGACCAAAAGGAGGTGCTCCAGAGAGTTTGAAAAGTTGGGACTTGAAAAATGTTTGTACTTTCTCTGAAGCGTCAGTGCGACTATGCAGCAAAGATGTTTGATTTCAAGTGGACTTCATTCTATACAGCTTCAGACTTGGACTGTTGGAGGATTTTTAGTTACATAAAAAAGGTCAAGTCCAAAGTTAGAAATCTGGATCAGGTGAAAGCACAAACAGTATCTGCCCAATGGGAGGAATTCAGTTTTCAGAGAATTTGAATTTCCTTCACTCTGAACTTTTCAAGCCAAAGCCAACAGCTTCAAAGTGACCTTGTCCAATGTCTGTCTTGCTTCGAGAGGTCTTTTTTGGATACAGCTAGCACCTTTGCTCCACTGGAGGATTTTGATTTCCATTTTAGAGATTAGATTAAGTCAGAAGGTAGAATCCTGATGGGAAAAACCCACTTGGTATATTCGAGCCAGGCTCTTTGAAGTCGGCCTAAATAACGCCTAAAGTCCAGTCAACCATGAACAATGACTTCTGGTAGGCACTTAGCTCATATTTATACGTCCAATTCACATTATATGATTTTTGTTGTTTTGGTGACATATTGCTCATTTACTTTTTCCCTGTCTTTGAAATTTAGTTGGGGGATTTTCATTGTGTTGTGTTTTCACTTTCTAACAGTTTTGTTACTACTACATACTTTACACCTTTTTCTAATTTAAGCCACTCTGCTCATTTTCCATAGTTACCATGGGTTTATTGAAAAATACAGCTGTGTGTTTTTTAACCTGACAAGTATTTGGCCTTATTCTTTGTAATAGATTTATGTCCACTGCAATTAATAACCATAACCTACTTTCTTACAAATAGGATGTGTCAATCACAGGAAGAATCCAAGCATATGATTTTTAGATAGTTGTGATGGGACTTTTGTCAACTGTCGCACCAGGGCATGCCTGTCCTCCTCTACCATTCCTTCTCAGGCAACTTAGTACTGCAATAGCAGGCAAGAGCCTTTCGAAGATAATATTCTCAGATACAAACTTGTGCCCCCCAATTGAGGGATAAAATAAATATAGGGTGCTTCCCTTTGATGAGGGAGATTTATCTTTGATTAGAATGAGTAGACTTGGGCCCAAGGATAGAGAGCCCAGTCAAGTAAACTGGCCTTAGCTTTACTTTATTGGATAGCCTCTTACATGTTATGTTTCCGACTGGTAGAAAACTTTTCATCATGTTCCAACCCTATTTTGAAAGTTACCGACTCGCAAGATAGGGTTTGTGAGTTTCTATTAGGAGGACGCATGTTAAGGACATCCCTTCCTAATAGCGAGTTGCACTGGTATATAGGAATGTTTTGCGACTGAGAATGCGGTTGCAAAGCATTCGCAGATTACCATCAACTTCAATGGACCCCTTGCCCTTTGTGAATGTGGGTGAATACATTTTATAAGAGCAGACAGTGGTCCCATGGACCACTGCCTACTCTTAAAAAATTAAAAGAAAACTTTTCAGTTTTCGTTTTGTAATTTATTTTGTTTTCCTTTAAGGAAAATGGGCAGCATTACAAAAAAAAAGATTGCTTTATTTATAACGCAGTCACAGACATGGTGGTCTACTGACCCCTGGAGGCTTCCATCCCTGTGATGATTGCGGCCATTTCCAAATGGGTTGCAAAATTGTGACCTGCCTCATGAATATTAATCAGACAGGTCTCTTGCGACCCATTTTGGAATTGTAAACAGTGTTAAACATACTGTTGTATACAGCTGATTGCGAATTCCTAATTGTGAATCACAGAAATTCGCTATTAGGAAATCGCAAACGTCAACGAACAGTCCTAAGACCGTCATTTAGGATTTAGCAGAGGAAGAGTACCTACCCCACGAAACTCATGATTTCCACAATCAGCGGATACACCATAGGAGCCTCTGCTGGCTTCTCAAGCTTAAACCTCTGACCTGACAGCCTGTCCTGCAAGGGACCCACTCTGTCAATACAATAGGATGTTAGTCACTCATTTTCCCTGATGGTGTCCACCATGTGAGGCACCATGAACATGGCTAGATAATATGCATTGTGTTGTGGGCCCCATGTGTAGGGACTAAACTGCTTGCACATAAGGGTTATGTGTATTTCCTGAGTAATTAACCTCCCGCTGTGGGAAAACGTATGATTGAAAAAAGGAGATTTGACAATTTAAGTCATCATTATTCAGAATATACAGTGCTCTATGATTTTATTACCTTTGGCCTCTAAAGGGCATTGTCCTTGATCTTTCAGTTCAATATTATTAATAATACATTAGAGTTAATGTGAGTAAGAAAAATATTATCATGTTAAGTAAGAAGTAAGTGAAGTTTCTTGATGTTATTAGTGTGAAAAACGTATTCTCATATTACTATCTAGGAAAAGGTTAAAAAGTAACAGGTCACTGTACCCTTATGTGCAGTCAAAAACAAGATGTTGGAAAATGGGTTATTGGTAAGGGCAGGTAGGTACCTACACTTAGCAATAGGCCACCAACCTCCACTAAGGTCCAGTTAGGTCTCAGTAAATTAACCCCAGCTCAACCCTTGGTAGCTTGGCAACGAGCGTCAAGGCTTAACTTAGGAGACAGAGGCCCTCATTCTGACCTTGGCGGGCGGCGGAGGCCGCCCGCCAAAGTCCCGCCGTCAGGTTACCGTTCCGCGGTCGAAAGACCGCAGCGGTAATTCTGACTTTCCCGCTGGGCTGGCGGGCGGTCGCCTTCAGACCGCCAGCCAGCCCAGCGGGAAAGAGGCTTCCACGATGAAGCCGGCTCGGAATCGAGCCGGCGGAGTGGAAGCTGTGCGACGGGTGCAGTTGCACCCGTCGCGTATTTCACTGTCTGCGCAGCAGACAGTGAAATACATGTAGGGGCCCTCTTACGGGGGCCCCTGCAATGCCCATGCCAGTGGCATGGGCACTGCAGGGGCCCCCAGGGGCCCCGCGACCCCCCCTACCGCCATCCGGATCTCGGCGGTCCGACCGCCGGGATCTGGATGGCGGTAGGGGGGGGTCGGAATCCCCGCGGCGGTGCAGCAAGCTGCGCCGCCGCGGAGGATTCAATAGGGCCGCGGTACACTGGCGGGACCCCGCCAGTGGTGCCGGTCCGACCGCGGCTTTACCGCCGCGGTCGGAATCCCCATTGGAGCACCGCCGGCCTGTCGGCGGTGCTCCCGCGGTCCTCCGCCCTGGCGGTCAAAGACCGCCAGGGTCAGAATGACCACCAGAGTGTAAAGCATTCAAATATCACAAAACAGTAATTAAATAAAACACAGGAAACAGTTTAAAAATCCAAAACCAATTTATAAAAATAGATTATATTTTTATCTTTAAAATGACACCAAAACGAATAAAATCGGATAAGGGGAACCGGAGATAAACATTTTTAAAGAATTATAATTTTTTTAGCGCCTAGAAACAAAAAGCGCCAATCGGGTCATCTGGTTGCACCTCGACCGGGGCAAAGTCAAAGTTTCAGGCTGACCTCGATGGAGCCCTGCTCGGCTACAGGCCGCGAGAAGCCTCGGATAAAAGTTTACCTTCACACTTAGGGGGTCATTCTGACCCAACGACCACGAGAGCACCGCCAACAGGCTGGCGGTGCTCTCAAGGGCATTCTGACCGCGGCGGTTTGGCCGCGGTCAGAAAGGGAAAACCGGCGGTCTCCCGCCGGTTTTCCGCTGCCCTCAGGAATCCTCCTGCGCCGCCATGGGGATTCCGACACCCCATACCGCCATCCTGTTCCTGGCGGGCGAGGATGGCGGTATGGGGTGTCGTGGGGCCCCTGGGGGCCCCTGCAGTGCCCATGCCAATGGCATGGGCACTGCAGGGGCCCCCGTAAGAGGGCCCCACAAAGAATTTCAGTGTCTGCTTAGCAGACACTGAAATTCGCGACGGGTGCAACTGCACCCGTCGCACCTTCCCACTCCGCCGGCTCCATTCGGAGCCGGCGTCCTCGTGGGAAGGGGTTTCCCGCTGGGCTGGCGGGCGGCCTTCTGGCGGTCGCCCGCCAGCCCAGCGGGAAACACAGAATCACTGCGGCGGTCTTCGGACCGCGGAGCGGTGTTCTGGAGAGTTAGAATGACCCCCTTAGTCTCTTTTTCGAAGATTTTCTTCAGCGGGACGAACCTGCCAGTCCAATCCGACCTCCTGGAGCCCTTCTCCGGATACGCGATGCTGGAATCCTCGGTGGAGATTTTTACCTTCAGACTTAGTTGTTTTTTCGACGTGAAAATCCTTCGACCGGGGTAAACCTGGATCTTGATCCGACGTCCATGGAGCCCTCCTCGGATACGCTGGCTGGGAGATCCCGGTCAACTTTTTACCTTCGGACTTAGTCTCTTTTTCAGAGATTTTCTTTACCGGGACGAACCAGCAAATCAGGCCGGGTCGCGGTTGAGGCAAGCCGGCTAGAGTTGCCGCGGCGGGTCGGTCCCTCTATGGAGCTTTTTTACAAAAGTTGTCCAAACTTCTCCAAACCTCTGGGGCTTCTCCCAGATGTCTTTTTAAGGTTCTTTTGGGGTCCACAGCTCACCCCAAGGGTCCAGAAGTTCTGAGATGGTCCTTGGGGGGTGCGGACTACAACTCCCAGAATGCACCTGGCGCAAACTCCTTTTTGGCCACTGGACAGTGGTCAGCTGGTCACTTTCTTCAGGAGTTGGTGCAGGGGACTCTGGTTAGCAATTTTTCACCTGTAGCAAACAGGGAGTCCCTTCTTGAACCAGTTGAAGCCAGGCAAAGTCCTTCTTGTGGTGAAACCCAGGTCTGCAGCTGGTGCAGTCCTTCTGAGTGCAGGTTCCAGGTGCAGGCCAGGGGTCCAGTAGGGCAGTCCTTCTTCTTCTGTAGTTCTTCCTTGTTGGATGTGGTAGGGAACTGAGGTGTGGGTGCAGGTCTGCCAGTTTTATCCTTGCTCCTGGGTGAAAAGCAGGGGGGTCCTGGTTCTCCAATCAGGTGCAGGGTCCTTCCGCCTGTGATGACCACTTCCTGGGAAGTGTGGCAAAAATCAATCCCAAAAGGCAACATTCTCCAAAAATCCATCATGGCTGAATCTGATTTTTGGAAGTTACATCTGGCTGAGCCCACCCACTGGTGTGGCTAAAATCATAAACACACCACTCTCCTGCCCTCTCCTAATCTAATCAAGGGGGCACCTAGTTGTCTGGGGTTGCAGGATGTGGGGGTGTTGCTGGATGCTCCAAATGTCCTTCTCTGCCTTTGAAGACCAGTTTGGCAGCCCTCCCCCTTCCTGCCTCACCATCTGCTGAGGGGAGATTCCCTCCCACAGGCACATTCCTTTGTGTGAAGCCAGGCCACTTCACACCTCATCAAGGTAGCTTGGTCAAGCTGCTAGAGGCTGGCCAATCAGAGCACAGCAGCAAAAACAATGCAGGGCTGAAATTGGCAACTTTTTCAGGTAAAGTTTAAAACTCTTTACCTGAACAAGTTATATTAAATCCAACAACTGGAAGTTGTGGGATTTATTACAACAATTAATTTGATACCAAATTCTTGGTATGCATCATTTAAGGAGTCTTTAAAAATTAAAATAAAGTCTCCCCATTCTAGCCTATGAAGGCCATTTACTACAATGAGGGAAAAACGAATTTGGCTGTTTTTACCTCACCAGGGCTTATAAAACTATTTTTATAAAGTCCCTGCTTATAGTTACATGGCACCCAGCCCTAGGGGCACATAGGGCACACCTTAGGGGTGACTTATATGTAAAAATAAGGTAGTTTAAGATTTTGGAACTACTTTTAATTCCAAAGTCGAATTTGCATATAACTTTAATTTAAAAGCAGCCAGCAAGGCAGGCCTGCCTTTAAAATGACACTGGGCACCTCAGCAGTGCACCTATGGGTGCACTACCTATGCTGTGGTCCCTAAACCTACATGCCCTACCATATACTAGGGACTTATAGGTAGGTTAACTTAGCCAATTATAATTAGCCTAATTTGCATTTCCATTTTACACAGAGCACTGGCCCTGGGACTGGTAAGCAGTACCCAGGGCACAGCCAAGAGTCAGTAACCACCAGTACCTGTCCAAAAAGTGTGGGGGTGACCAGGGCAAAAAGGAGGACTTTCCTACACAAGAATATTTCGAAATTCTGTAATATTCCAAAATCCCTATTTTATTTGTCTGCTGGATTACAGGAGATTACCCATAGTCGGCATGTGTTTTGCTCAGGTAGGCATAATTAGGAGATCTCTCAAGGCAATTGTGCACATTTTTCTCCAATTAAGTTTTTTTTTTTAAATGACAGGAAAACCTCAATGTAAGTATGGATAAAAGCTCTGAATAATCAAGCAGCTGTGGCTAAAGAAATGCATTATCTCACACATTTGTGACAGATGTGTGGCAAAGCGCCCAAGATGGCGGACGCGCATCGGTGAGGCTCCCGGGACGGCCCCAGACAAGTATCATAATATTATCGCCTAATCAGATTTCTGGCCCCGCTGCTGCTGCCATACTGAGAGCCTGGTGTGCGACAGTCTGGGAGAAGAGTTGAGAGCCACCTGGAACTCGAAAATAATGACCAGTCCGCGGCATTGCTGATGAGTGTAATGCGTTCCGGACTGTGCGCGTAGGAGGCAGAGGCCCTTGAGTACAAGGACTGAGGCCTGGGCCACCACAGGAGCACTGCTGTCGGGGCTGTCGAGGGGTGTGGAGTACCTGTGGCTCCCAGGAAGACACTGATCTCAGCTGGAGGAGAATCCATGTTTTGCAGCCGCCGGAGACCTGAGGTGAGTTGGAGTGGGCGGGCGGTCTGGAACACTGTGAGAGGCCCAGAGGCCCAGTCCTCACCTCTGTAGGGTGTGAGGCAGCCCCCAGGAAAGGAAAAAAGAGACATGGTTGGTTGCCCCCTTCCCAGTTGTGCTGGCTCACGTTGCTGGGCAGGATTAAAGTACAGACACAGGCAGTGTGCTGCGATGGCCCAGGAGACCACGAGGTCCGGTGGCCATAATAGCTGTGACTGGCGGCTTCGTGTGGGGAATAAGCAGTGCCTGGACACTCTCATCAGGGGCCTGATGATGCACCCCTGTCTTTCTCTGTCCGCGCTGAGCCAGCTGAGGGAAGCAAACAGCTAAAACTGCCTATTGCGGACCAGGGATGGTTGTCTGCAGCAGCCGACGGGCCTGACTGAACAGCGTGGATCCATCGGCCTGTACCCGCAGAACAAACTACTGGGCGAGTCCTGCAGTCACAGGCTGTGTGTGAAGTTGCTCCTGGAGTGGGAAGAGAACGGAGCGGCCCCCACTGAACCACTGAGGCTGGACAAACTCTAGTGGGAGGTCTACTCTCCCTGTTGGCATTGTACACCGGATAGTTATTCAGCAAGAGACCTACTGTGACCGTCTGAGTGTTCCCCGATCGGGTGCCTACCTGGCTCCAGTAAACAAGACATGGCCCACAGGACAATGTGTCGAAGCTGCACCCACCTGGAGTTGCGTGACAGGCTGCCCTGAGTGGAGATGTACAACGCAGCAGTTAAAGAATCCAGGGTTAGGTGATAAAAGTCACAAGCAGAAAGTCGTGGTGATGGAAGAGGGTGCGGCGTCTCTCTCCTACTGATACACTCACTATTGAACACTTGACAGGCCTGACCATAAACAGCCATGGGGAGAACGAAAACAAAGTTCGAAGCCCAACATTCCCTGGCGCCCTCCGGATCCCCGTCTTCGGAGGGCTCCTCGTCTTGAGTCTCGATGTCCTGTGTGCCTACTGATGAAGAACCGCCCAACAACAAGTTAGATCTCATTCTGCAAGAAATCCGTGAGTCACGACTCGCCATTGAGCAGTGGATGGGAGCACTCACCACTGACGTATCATTCCCCAAGAACAAACATCGTAAACTAGCAGATAGGGTCAAGACTAGTAAAACCACGCTATCTATTTTGAAACCTGCTTACAAAGTTCAAGCTACAAAAATTAATAATCTAACGCATAAGGTGGAGCTGCTCCAGGCGTGGGAAGAAGATGCTAAAGGACGTGCTCACAGAAACAATATCCGTATCTTGGGTATGTCGATGGGGACGGAGGGCCAGTTGCCGACACAATATAGAGAACTGGTTCCGAACAGTGGTAGCACCGGAGGACCTATCAGATATATTTGTGGTTGAAAGAGCACATTGGGTTCCAACCCAAAAGCTAAACCCTGGAGCACCACCCAGACCCATAGTGGCAAAAACCTTGCATTATAGAGACCACGATGCACTGCTCAAGGCTGCCCAGGAGAAGTCCCCAATTCTAGTGAATAATGTACAGGTTTCACTGTTTCGGGACTACACACTGTCAGTTCAATGGAGGTGTGCTTCCTTCCAAGCTGTTAAGCAAGACCTGACAAAGGCTGGGCTCACTTATGTGCTGATGTTCCTGGCAAGACTCCGAATTCAACATGAAAAGAGGGCAATCTTTTCTAACTCTTCAGAAGTGGTGCGGAAATGGTTGGACCAAACCTTCCCAAATCTTGACAGGCTGGGAGACGGAGCTGGAATCCCCCACAGCCCCAGAGGAGGTGCTGTCACCCTCGTCCTCGCCTGACTGCCAACCGTGGGGCGGGCCTGCGGCCTGGTGCCCTCTTTGCAGCAAGCCCTGATGGGCCTTGTGGAGGCACTTAGATGGGCCTCACAGCTTCATGCCCATGCTGATCGAGAGGGCTCCAGCATGTCACAAGATGGGGGTACTGATTCTATGGGTAGCCTGGCCCTTTTTCTCTTCATCACTCCTCAGCTGGCTCGAGAACTTTAACACCAGGATGGACCCGGTCTAAGTACTTTCACAATTCCCGAACTGGTTCTACAGACATTCCCTATTAATGGGGCACAGGGGGAGTGTGTCTGTGGGCCTGTAATCCATAGTAGTACACTGCCATCCTTAAGGTTAAAACGTTTGATTGATATTGGGCGGCATGGGTGGGTGCTAAGTGTGTAGTTTGGTCCGGGCCCCGGCCTGGGCCGCTTCCTGTGGAATGAAGCTTGCAAACATAAATGTTGGCTTCCGACCCCTGAATGTGTGTAGGCATTAGTTGTTTGTTGTACAAGCTGTTGTTGTTACATATTAAGTTTGGTCGAACGGCCACACGGCGCTGGACCGAGACTTGGGTTGTTATATGTTTAAGGCAAGAGGCAGATGCTCTTGAAACTGTATGTGGACATTGGGCTCCACAAGGGTTTTCTTCCATTAAGGGGACACTATGGGGGTCATTATGACCCCGGCAGTCTGTGTAGTAGTGGCGGTAGTACCGCCAACAGGCTGGCAGTACATAAGTCCACAATTATAACATTGGCGTTTTGGCCAAAGCCAAACCGCCAAGTTAACACACTGACCGCCACGGCGGTAACGACCGCCGGGCTGGAGACTGCAGTCCCCAGCCCGGCAGCAGTCACTAGGCCGCCCATGGAATTTTGACCCCGCCCACCGCCATGGTTTCCGTGGTTTCTGTACCGCACATACATACGCACCCATAAACACACGCATACACACATTCACCCACGCATGCATACATTCATACACATTCTCAGCAACACTCATGAACATACATCCAGGCACACACATAATCAAACGACACAACATGCACGTACACACATACCCACTCATACACACATACATTACACACGCATGCACGCACTCAAACACAGTCACACACGCCCCCACACATGCACACAACACCCCCCCTCTCCTGTTGGAGAATTACGACTTACCTGCTTGCAGGGGGTCCTCCGACAGGAGACGGGACGCGGCGCTGCTGCCAGCAGCAACTTCTGCCAGCAAAACACCGCCAGGCCGTATCATGGGACATGATACGGTAGGCGACGTTTTGCTGGCGTGGCAGTCCTGCTGGCAGCAGCGTCACCTTACCGCTGTCCACCGCCATGACCGTAGCTGGAATTCCGGGTATGGTCATAATTCGATGGACGGTCGGTAGCCACGGCGACGGTATGTTGGCTGCCGCCGCCGTGGCGGGAGGCGGCATGTGCCACCATGTCATATTATGCCGTCTAATGTGACCTCCTACAAGATCCTGACCTGGACTATAAGGGTACTGGGCACATTGCATAAGAGGCATAGAATATTAGCGCAATTGCATAGGAGACAGGCGCGGATAGTCTTTTTGCAGGGAACACATTTACTGACACCTGAAGGGCAAAAGTTACAGAGGAGGTGGAGAGGTAAACTCTTTCACATGTCTTACTCAGGCTATGCCTCTTAAGACGGGAGTTCCTTTTATGACATTAGAGGTACGAATAGATACTTAGGGCAGATATGTTCTCATGAGGGGCACACTGGATAGGGAACCTTTAGTACTAGGCTGTATATACGCACCTAATACGGATCAGGAGTCCTACTAGACACACCTAACAATGGTCCTTACTGACTGGCAGCAGTGCCCATGGGATTTGGAGGGAGATTTCAATGCAATATTAGATATGACACTTGACCGCTCCCATCCTCTTTTACTGGGCGCAGGAGCAATCCGCCAAGCGGCGTCCTTACAGCAGTGGTTGTCGGGTTGGCGGGTTGGTCACTAGTAGATGCTTGGCGTGCCCGAAATGTGGGACTCTGGGAATACTCCTTTTACTCATACCCACATTGCAGTGGGGTAAAACATTGACACTCATACCCACATGGAGGCTGCAGCCCACCTACTTAGAAGATACCTCCTTTAGAGACTTGTTGGCACAAACTATAAATAATTACTGTTAGAAATGGGGTCTTTGGTTGACAGTCAGGTTACCCCCTGTTCAAGCAAGGACCCTCACTCTAGTTAGGATAAAAGAGAATCACCCTCAGCTAACCCCTGCTTACCCCCTTGGTAGCTTGGCAGAGCAGTAGGCTTAACCTCAGAGTGCTGGGCGTAAAGTATTTGTACCAACACACACAGTAACTTAATGAAAACACTACAAAATGACACAACACCAGTTTAGAAAAATAGGAAATATTTATCTAGACAAAACAAGACCAAAACGACAAAAATCCAACATACACAAGTCAAGTTATGATTTTTTTAAGGTTTAAAATAAAAAGAGTCTTTAGGTAGTTGTAACACCACACTAGCGCTGCTAGCGTGAAAAATGTACCTGGTTTGCGTCAAAAATAACCCCGCACGGGCGGTGTGCGTCGAAAGTAACCCTGCACGGCTGTGTGCGTCGAAAACAACTCGGCACGGCGGTGCGCGTTGAAAAAGCCAGCCACACGACGATCCGAAAGTCCCGCGGCGCAGGGTGCGATCTCTCAGCCTCCGTCAGCGATGCTGCGCGTCGTTTCTCCTGCTCCGGGCGTCGGTTTTTCGGTCGCGTTTCCTGCGGCGTCGTTTCTCAGCTGCGGAACCGGCGTCGCGTCGTTTTCTCAGCCGCGATCGGATTCGCGTCGATCTTTTCTCCGCACGGCGCTCGGTGCGTGTATTTTTGTCCTTAGGCTGCCAGCCTCTCCTTTCAGGGTCCCAGGAACTGGAAGGGCACCACAGAGCAGAGTAGGGGTCTCTCCAGAGACTCCAGGTGCTGGCAGGAAGAAGTCTTTGCTATCCCTGAGACTTCAACAACAGGAGGCAAGCTCTACATCAAGCCCTTGGAGATTTCTTCTTCAAGATGGAAGGCACACAAAGTCCAGTCTTTGCCCTCTTACTCTGGCAGAAGCAGCACTGCAGGAAAGCTCCACAAAGCACAGTCACAGGCAAGGCAGCACGTTTTCCTCAGCTATCAGCTCTTCTCCAGGCAGAGGTTCCTCTTGGTTCCAGAAGTGTTTCTAAAGTTTGTAAGTTTGGGTGCCCTTCTTATACCCATTTTAGTCTTTGAAGTCACCTTCCTTCAAAGGGGACTCACACCTTCTTGTGAAATCCTGCCTTGCCCAGGCAAGGCCTCAGACACACACCAGGGGGTTGGAGACAGCATTGTCAGAGGCAGGCACAGTCCTTTCAGATGAGAGTGACCACTCCACCCCTCCCTCCTAGCAGAGATGGCTAATCAGGAAATGCAGATTACACCCCAGCTCCCTTTGTGTCACTGTCTGGTGTGAGGTGAAAAACAACCCAACTGTCAAACTGACCCAGACAGGGAATCCACAAACAAGGCAGAGTCACAGAATGGTTTAAGCAAGAAAATGCTCACTTTCTAAAAGTGGCATTTCCAAACTCACAATCTTAAAATCAACTTTACTAAAAGATGTATTTTTAAATTGTGAGTTCAGGGATCCCAAACTCCACATGTCCATCTACTCTCTAGGGGAATCTACACTTTAATCATATTTAAAGGTAGCCCCCATATTATCCTATGAGAGAGAGACAGACCTTGCAACAGTGAAAACGAAATTGGCAGTATTTCACTGTCAGGACATATAAACCACATTACTATATGTCCTACCTTATCCATACACTGCACCCTGCCCTTGGGGCTACCTAGGGCCTACCTTAGGGGTGCCTTACATGTAAGGAAGGGGAAGGTTTAGGCCTGGCAAGTGGGTACACTTGCCAAGTCGAATTTACAGTGTAAAAATACACATACAGACACTGCAGTGGCAGGTCTGAGACATGATTACAGAGCTACTTATGTGGGTGGCACAACCAGTGCTGCAGGCCCACTAGTAGCATTTGATTTACAGGCCCTGGCACCTCTAGTGCACCTTACTAGGGACTTACTAGTAATTCAAATATGCCAATCATGGATAAACCACTTACATACATTTTCACACAGAGAGCATATGCACTTTAGCACTGGTTAGCAGTGGGAAAGTGCTCAGAGTTCAAAAGCCAACAGCGACAGGTCAGAAAAAAATAGGAGGCAGGAGGCAAAAAGACTGGGGATGACCCTGCATAAGCAAAAGTCCAACAATTACTTTGTGAAAAAACACGGGAACAGCTACATCGCTACTACATGAGTGGGAGGCTTTCAAAGTAGTGATTCGTGGTGCCTATATTGGCACACTGGTGGGTGCTCGGAATGAAGTTCTTTGGCGGCTCTTAGGAAAACCGAAAATACATTGGCCAAAATGGGACAGGCGGTGACCAGGAGGCGGTAGAGCCAATGGTACGGCAGGAGGCGAGAGTGGAGCATGCAGAAGGACTGGAACGTCTGAGATTAACAGACTGTAAAACACACATCCAATGGACACTCACTGGCGCTGAAAGATCTGGAGAATTATTAGCTCACCTTATATGCCCCCCGCTCCCCTGCCCTGATAATGGACATACACTCTCAAACGCAGTACTTGGGCCCGTATTTATACTTTTTGACGCTAAACTGCGCTAACGCAGTTTAGCGTCAAAACATTTTGCGCCGGCTAACGCCATTCTGAAGCACCATGCGGGCGCCGTATTTATTGAATGGCGTTAGCCGGCGCAAGCAGACCGGTGCTGCCTGGTGTGCATGGAAAAAAACCACGTCCACCAGGCAGCGCCGGCGTTGGGAAAAATGGCGCTAGGGCGTCTTAAAAATGGTGCAAGTCAGGTTGACGCAAAAAATCGCCTCCACCCGATTTGCGCCATTTTTAACGACGCCCAGACGCCATTTACATGACTCCTGTCTTAGTAAAGACAGGAGTCATGCCCCTTTGCCCAGTGGCCATGCCCAGGAGGCGGTAGAGCCAATGGTACGGCAGGAGGCGAGAGTGGAGCATGCAGAAGGACTGGAACGTCTGAGATTAACAGACTGTAAAACACACATCCAACGGACACTCACTGGCGCTGAAAGATCTGGAGAATTATTAGCTCACCTTATATGCCCCCCGCTCCCCTGCCCTGATAATGGACATACACTCTCAAACGCAGTACTTGGGCCCGTATTTATACTTTTTGACGCTAAACTGCGCTAACGCAGTTTAGCGTCAAAACATTTTGCGCCGGCTAACGCCATTCTGAAGCGCCGTATTTATTGAATGGCGTTAGCCGGCGCAAGCAGACCGGTGCTGCAGGCAGCGCCGGCGTTGGGAAAAATGGCGCTAGGGCGTCTTAAAAATGGTGCAAGTCAGGTTGACGCAAAAAATCGCCTCCACCCGATTTGCGCCATTTTTAACGACGTCCAGACGCCATTTACATGACTCCTGTCTTAGTAAAGACAGGAGTCATGCCCCCTTGCCCAGTGGCCATGCCCAGGGGACCTATGTCCCCTGGGCATGGTCATTGGGCATTGAGGCATGTAGGGGGGCACAAATCAGGCCCCCCTATGCCCAAAATAATTATATAAAAAAAAAAATTATACTTACCTGAACTTACCTGAATGTCCCTGGGGTGGGTCCCTCCATCCTTGGGTGTCCTCCTGGGGTGGGCAAGGGTGGCAGAGGGGGTCCCTGGGGGCATGGGAGGGCAGCTGTGGGCTCATTTTGAGCCCACAGGTCCCTTAACGCCTGCCCTGACCCAGGCGCTAAAATCCGGAGCAAATGCAGGGTTTTTTGCCCCGTCCACTCCCGGGCGTCATTTTTGCCCGGGAGTATAAATACGACGCATTTGCGGCGCAGTCATTTTTTTAGACGGGAACGCCTACCTTGCATCTCATTAACGCAAGGAAGGCGTTCACGCAAAAAAATGACGCTCTTTCCTCATACTTTGGCGCTAGACGCATCTAACGCCAAAGTATAAATATGGCGTTAGTTTTGCGCCGAATTTGCGTAGAAAAAAACGACGCAAATTCGGCGCAAACGGAGTATAAATATGCCCCTAGGTCTCTTCACAGCTAGACATTAACAATGCTTTTCGAGATTTTTATGCTGCCCTTTACACAGCCCCTGCGGCCCCACCTGCGGCAACACTAGTCTAATACCTGGATAGGACAAACTTGCCTAAATTGTCGTCAGCAGATTGGGATGCACTGGGTGTTCAAGTCACCATAGGGGAGACTAAGGGAGCCATTAGATAGATGGCCCACAATAAAACTCCGGAATCAGATGGACTCCCCGTGGAGTTCTACAAAACTTATATGCACAAGTTAGCCTCTCAGTTAGAAAAATTATAAGTGGATTCACTATGAGTTGGATACTTACCCCCTACAATGTGACAAGCCATTGCTGCATCATAGTTGAAACCTGGCAAGGCCCATATTGAATTAACCTATTAGAGACCACTGTCCCTCTTGAACACGGAGTATAAAATTCTGAGTAAAATTCTGGTAAGACGCCTGCTCCCTCACCTGCCACATCTATTGCATTCAGATCAGAATGGCTTTGTGCCGCAGCGCAACACATCTTTGAATATTCGTTGTCTCTTTCATGTAATAGACAGCGCTCGCAGTGAGTATCCACACGCCAGCTGCTTATCTTTAGATATACGTCACACATTTGACTCATTAAGCTGGGAATTTATGCTTGCCACACTTACCTATGATGGGAAACCAAACTCCTACATTAAATGGGTAGGGTTACTATATTTTCTACCTACAGTGAGGGCAAAAATAGGGGCGTACTTTTCAGCACCATACAACATTTCCTCGAGGGCACGTCAGGGCTGTCCATTATCGCCGTTATTATTTATTATTTGTCTTAACAATTGAACCCCTGGCACAGATACCGAGGCAAGATGCAATGGGATGGGGTATTCCAATTAAAGGAGAGGCCCAAGCCATTTCTTTATATGCAGATGATATGATTCTGTACTTTAGGGATTTGCGTTGGGATCTGAGCATCGTAGTTGATAGACTGACTGAGTTCAGGTGACTTTCTGGCCTGCAGGTAAATGCTACCAAATCCGGTGCCTTCACATTTTCGACTGACCTTGGGTGGGAGGCGGTAGTGTTTGGGAATGGTCAGATGCCAGTGGCGACGCACACCTTCTTTTCCTTAGGTATTTGCATTTACCAAGACTCCCAAGATATATTAGAAGGGAATCTCTTACGGACAATTAATTCCCTCAAGCCACAAATAGCCTTTTGGATTACATTACCCCTCTGTGTGGCGGGCAGACTGGCACTAGCAAAAATGGTCCTCCTCCCCAGACTCCTTTAATATTTTGTTAATTTGCAAGTGGTGTTTCCAGCTTCGGTGTTCTGCCTCCTGAGCACTTTACCGCCTGACCTGGCATTGGGAACCGGGTGCTTCAAGGTTAGCCTACCTAAATTGTATTTACCAGTGCAGGACGGAGGTATGGGAGCCCTGAATCTTAAGGCATACTGTATAGCCACCCAGTTTCAGTGGATGACATGAAGGCTGGCAGGAGAAACATTTCACGAAGCAGGCTTAATACCAGCCCAGGTGCAAAATGGACAACTACATAAGTTGCTGTGTCCGAATAGACCAGCCCCTCCTAGAGCTTCTATATTATTATAAGTGGCCATGGCATACTGGTGAATGGCATTGCATTATACAAAAATACCCATTCCTTATTCACCAAATAAAGGGATATCCTCCTGCCTATGGGACCTATGACAGCGCAGAGGTTGGAACCTTAGGAACAATCGGAAACAATGACGTTCTCCAAGATGTTTGCTGACGGAATGCTAATGCAACACTTAGGCCCTCATTCTGACCCTGACGGTTTGTAACCGCCAGGGCAGAGGATGCACCGCCAACAGGCTGACGGTGCTTCCGGGGCAATTCTGACCGCGGCGGTAAAGCCGCGGTCTCTAAAAGGGGAACCGGCGGTTTCCCGCCAGTTTTACCCTGCCCCAGGGAATCCTCCATGGCGGCGCTGGGATTCCGACCCCAGGAAGAGGCTGGCGGGAACGGGTGTCGCGGGGCCCCCTAACAGGGCCCCATTAAGATTTTCAGTGTCTGCTTGGCAGACACTGAAAATCGCGACGGGTGCAACTGCACCCGTCGCACCCCAGCAAATCCGCCGGCTCCATTCGGAGCTGACTTCATCTTTGCTGGGGCTTTCCCGCTGGGCCGGCGGGCGATCTTTTGAAGATCGCCCACCGGCCCAGCGGGAAAGTCAGAATGCTCCCCACGGGGCGGTGTTTGGGCGGTTTCCGCCCGGCGGGCAGTGCCCGCCGCCCGCCGGGGTCGGAATGACCCCCTTAGACTTTACACATTTGCATGGATTACCTGACACTCTCTTTCTCATACAAGAAGGACTGATTCACTACATTTGACAATATTGGGCTCCAGAGGGTATAGAACCAACTAACTTTTAATTCCTGAGTGTATTACATACAGTTGGCTATAGCACCCACTTGATTCGCTGGCTGTACAGGGGCATGAGGGCCCACTTGCAAATATCTCTACACGCTCTCCGCATACAATGGGAGGCAGATTTAGATCACACACTAACTGATACCGAATGGAATGTTTTGCTTAAGGCCCCTAAAATTGCATTGAGAAATTTCAGATTAAAGTTTATCCAGTTTTCAATACTGCATAGGGCATACCTCACCTCACAAAAAATTAACAAAATGTTACCTGGTGTTGAAGCGGCATGCCCTCGCTGTCACCAGAGAGATGCTGATCTATTGTTGTGGAATTGACGCTATACTGGGCAGAGATAATGCGATCCCTTGAGAAGTTAACAGGGCATTCACACTGGCAGACACCAGATGCATGCGTATTGGGACTTTATCCCTGACCTTGGAAGGCGGGGGTATCCACATGCTTTACAGACTTGGGCTTACTGTTGGCTAAATGCGCTATTACATATCGCTGTAAGTCACCAGTTCCCCCTCTGGCATTGCAGTGGTGTGGGGAGCTGGTGGAGTGGGGCTTGGCCGAAAGCGGGGCGATGCTCTGAGAAGTGTACAGAGGGCTGCGTAAGACTCCTATTTCATTAGCCTGGGATTTGCTCTCAAAGAGATTCAGAGAGCAGTCGCAGGTGAATGTGGATAAAGGACCCTAAATGTATTACTAATGAGTGGGGGTCCAGGAGGAAGTGCCAACATCAATCAGATGGCTCGCTCCCCGGCCCTCTCCCTAAAGTGGGATACTGTATATATTCAGTTTGTATGGGACAACACGAGACGGCCTATACCCACACTCAATGGTTAGTCCCACAGAGCGTTACTTGTTATCATAACCTCGACACCCTGTAGCCCTCATACACTGGGTTTCAGGTATAGACTCAGAGACCACATAAAAAGCGACAATGGATTGCTCTTGCTAGTTGTTTGTTGGGGGGAGGAGTTGGTGGGAGTTTATACCACAGTGGCAGGGATTGAGTATGCAAGGGACAAAGGGAACAGTGTGCTATTTAGTAGCCACATCCTATGATGTTTTCTATTAAGTCATTATAAATGTCATTGCTTCATGTGATGATGTACATCTGCTATTGTTATAAAAAAGCAATAACATTTGTGTGAAAAAAAAAATCTCAGACATTTGCAAAAAACAATGCATGGCAGAAAGCCCTACATTTTGCTTGCATTAAAGCTGTTGTTGAACTGACTATTCTCAGCAATCGAAGGAGTGCGTTAGGTCACACCATTCACGCAGATTGTAAGCTCTGGGTTTTTGTCCAATGCTGAAAAATCAGCACAAATGGCACCATGCACACTGCAAGAGGGGGCTGATTCTTTTTCTACTAGAGTGGCACCTTCCTCAACGCAAACGGAAGGTTTCTCAACGCAAGCGGTAGCGACCATCTGCGACCGCCCGCGTTGAGAAATCTCGCTGGTCTGAGTAAGATTTTTCTGACGCAAGCTCACAGGAGTGGTGAATAAAGTAAAATGCTAGAAATACAAAAATGGGCTGAATAATCAGTGTTCACTTTCAAGCAGAAGTATCTTGGGACACTCAACAGAGGTAATATTTAAGATTTTTGTCTTAAATGTGCTTCACCTCCCTGATTTTGAATGCCCATAAGTATAAGAGAATTGTTCTCTCATGCGGGAGGTCTCAGAAAACCAAACTCAAATTTTAAGAGAGAAGACAATCAAGGTTCTCTGCTCAAAACAGAAGATTTGCTGACATTTCACTGCTCGGAAAACACTGACACACTCTCGACACTGGTGTTTATCCCACAGTGATTTTTGTTTATGTTTGTTTTGTTTTTTAACTGGGGGTGACCCTATACTAATACTTCTTTCCCCACATTGGCCATGGGCATTTCTCCACCTCCAATTGCAACACCATTTAATTAGGTGCTGAAGCGCAGGCAGCTGAATGTCTATCAGAAAATAAATTGACACAAAATCCACATACCAGATGTCTTAAGAAAGCTAGAAGGGACTAGCCATGACCGTAGTAGCATGGAAAGTTTAGCAGGATGGAGCATTTCAGGAAAATGAAGTAGGACAGGGAGATATAATGGAGATTATATCGTTAGTGTGGTGGGTTTGATACAAAATGCTCTGTCAATAGCTTTTCCCATATTAACCACTTCGCTGCCAGGCCTTTTCCCCCTCCTGTGCCAGGCCTTTTTTTGCCTATTTGGGGCAGTTCGCGCTTAGGCCCTCATAACTTTTTGTCCACATAAGCTAACCAAGCCAAATTTGCGTCCATTTTTTCCAACATCCTAGCGATTCTAAAGGTACCCAGACTTTGTGGGTTCCCCTGAAGGAGGCCAAGAAATTGGCCAAAATACAGTGAAAATTTCGTTTTTTTCAAAGAAATTTGAAAAAGGGGCTGCAGAAGAAGGCTTGTGGTTTTTCCCCTGAAAATGGCATCAACAAAGGGTTTGTGGTGCTAAACTCAGCAGCTTCCCAGCTTTCAGGAACAGGCAGACTTGAATCCGAAAACCCAATTTTTCAACACAATTTTGGCATTTTACTGGGGCATACCCCATTTGTGCAATTTTTTGTGCTTTCAGCCTCCTTCCAGTCAGTGACCGGAATGGTCATGAAACCAATGCTGGATCCCAGAAACCTAAACATTTCTGAAAAGTAGACAAAATTCTGAATTCAGCAAGGGGTCATTTGTGTAGATCCTACAAGGGTTTCCTACAGAAAATAACAGCTGAAAAAGAAAAATATTGAAATTGAGGTGAAAAAAACATCAATTTTTCTCTACTTTTTACTCTGTAACTTTTCCCTGCAATGTCAGATTATCGAAAGCAATATACCGTTACGTCTGCTGGACTCCTCTGGTTGCGGGGATATATAGGGTTTGTAGGTTCATCAAGAACCCGAGGAACCCAGAGCCAATAAATGAGCTGCACCCTGCAGTGCGTTTTCATTCTATACCGGGTATACAGTAATTCATTTGCTGAAATATAAGGAGTAAAAAATAGCTATCAAGAAAACCTTTGCATTTCCAAAAAGGGCACAAGATAAGGTGTTGAGGAGCAGTGGTTATTTGCACATCTCTGAATTCCGGGGTGACCATAGTAGCACGTGAATTACATGGAATTTCTCAAATAGATGTCTTTTTTACACACACCCCTATAATTGGAAGGAATAAATGTAGAGAAAGACAAGGGGCAATAACACTTGTTTTGCTATTCTATGTTCCCCCAAGTCTCCCGATAAAAATGATACCTCACTTGTTTGGGTAGGCCTAGCGCCCGCGACAGGATATGCCCCAAAACACAACGTGGACACATCACAGAAAACAGAGCTGTTTTTAGCAAAGTGACTACCTGTAGATTTTGGCCTCTAGCTCAGCCGGCACCTAGGGAAACCTACCAAACCTGTGCATTTCTGAAAACTAGAGACCTAGGGGAATCCAAGGAGGGGTGACTTGTGTGGCTCGGACCAGGTTCTGTTACCCAGAATCCTTTGCAAACCTCAAAATTTGGCTAAAAAAACACATGTTCCTCACATTTCTGTGGCAGAAAGTTCTGGAATCTGAGAGGAGCGACAAATTTCCTTCCACCCAGCATTCCGCCACGTCTCCCGATAAAAATGATACCTCACTTGTGTGGGTAGGCCTAGCGCCCGCGACAGGATATGCCCCAAAACACAACCTGGGCACATCACAGAAAACAGAGCTGTTTTTAGCATAGTGACTACCTGTAGATTTTGGCCTCTAGCTCAGCCGCCACCTAGGGAAACCTACCAAACCTCTGCATTTCTGAAAACTAGAGACCTAGGGGAATCCAAGGAGGGGTGACTTGTGTGGCTCGGACCAGGTTCGGTTACCCAGAATCCTTTGCAAACCTCAAAATTTGGCTAAAAAAACACATGTTCCTCACATTTCTGTGGCAGAAAGTTCTGGAATCTGAGAGGAGCCACAAATTTCCTTCCACCTAGCGTTCCCCCACGTATCCCGATAAAAATGATACCTCACTTGTGTGGGTAGGCCTAGCGCCCGCGACAGGATATGCCCCAAAACACAACGTGGACATATCACAGAAAACAGAGCTGTTTTTAGCAAAGTGACTACCTGTAGATTTTGGCCTCTAGCTCAGCCGCCACCTAGGGAAACCTACCAAACATGTGCATTTCTGAAAACTAGAGACCTAGGGGGATCCAAGGAGGGGTGACTTGCGGGGCTCGGACCAGGTTCTGTTACCCAGAATCCTTTGCAAACCTCAAAATTTGGCTAAAAAAACACATGTTCCTCACATTTCTGTGGCAGAAAGTTCTGGAATCTGAGAGGAGCCACAAATTTCCTTCCACCCAGCGTTCCCCCACGTCTCCCGATAAAAATGATACCTCACTTGTGTGGGTAGGCCTAGCGCCCGCGACAGGATATGCCCCAAAACACAACGTGGACATATCACAGAAAACAGAGCTGTTTTTAGCAAAGTGACTACCTGTAGATTTTGGCCTCTAGCTCAGCCGCCACCTAGGGAAACCTACCAAGCCTATGCATTTCTGAAAACTAGAGACCTAGGGGAATCCAAGGAGGGGTGACTTGTGTGGCTCGGACGAGGTTCTGTTACCCAGAATCCTTTGCAAACCTCAAAATCTGGCTAAAAAAACACATGTTCCTCACATTTCTGTGGCAGAAAGTTCTGGAATCTGAGAGGAGTTACAAATTTCCTTCCACCCAGTGTTCCCCCAAGTCTCCCGATAAAAATGATACCTCACTTGCGTGGGTAGGCCTAGCGCCGGCGACAGGAAACACCCCAAAGCGCAACGTGGACACATCCTAAATTTTGGAAAAAAACAGAGGTGTTTTTTGCGAAGTGCCTACCTGTAGATTTTGGCCTCTAGCTCAGCCGGCACCTAGGGAAACCTACCAAACCTGTGCATTTCTGAAAACTAGAGACCTAGGGGAATCCAAGGAGGGGTGACTTGCGGGGCTCGGACCAGGTTCTGTTACCCAGAATCCTTTGCAAACCTCAAAATTTGGCTAAAAAAACACATGTTCCTCACATTTCTGTGGCAGAAAGTTCTGGAATCTGAGAGGAGCTACAAATTTCCTTCCACCCAGCGTTCCCCCACGTCTCCCGATAAAAATGATACCTCACTTGTGTGGGTAGGCCTAGCGCCCGCGACAGGATATGCCCCAAAACACAACGTGGACATATCACAGAAAACAGAGCTGTTTTTAGCAAAGTGACTACCTGTAGATTTTGGCCTCTAGCTCAGCCGCCACCTAGGGAAACCTACCAAACCTGTGCATTTCTGAAAACTAGAGACCTAGGGGGATCCAAGGAGGGGTGACTTGCGGGGCTCGGACCAGGTTCTGTTACCCAGAATCCTTTGCAAACCTCAAAATTTGGCTAAAAAAACACATGTTCCTCACATTTCTGTGGCAGAAAGTTCTGGAATCTGAGAGGAGCCACAAATTTCCTTCCACCCAGCGTTCCCCCACGTCTCCCGATAAAAATGATACCTCACTTGTGTGGGTAGGCCTAGCGCCCGCGACAGGATATGCCCCAAAACACAACGTGGACATATCACAGAAAACAGAGCTGTTTTTAGCAAAGTGACTACCTGTAGATTTTGGCCTCTAGCTCAGCCGCCACCTAGGGAAACCTACCAAACCTGTGCATTTCTGAAAACTAGAGACCTAGGGGGATCCAAGGAGGGGTGACTTGCGTGGCTCGGACCAGGTTCTGTTACCCAGAATCCTTTGCAAACCTCAAAATTTGGCTAAAAAAACACATGTCCCTCACATTTCTGTGGCAGAAAGTTCTGGAATCTGAGAGGAGCTACAAATTTCCTTCCACCCAGCGTTCCCCCACGTCTCCCGATAAAAATGATACCTCACTTGCGTGGGTAGGCCTAGCGCCGGCGACAGGAAACACCCCAAAGCGCAACGTGGATACATCCTAAATTTTGGAAAAAAACAGAGGTGTTTTTTGCGAAGTGCCTACCTGTAGATTTTGGCCTCTAGCTCAGCCGCCACCTAGGGAAACCTACCAAACCTGTGCATTTCTGAAAACTAGAGACCTAGGGGAATCCAAGGAGGGGTGACTTGCGGGGCTCGGACCAGGTTCTGTTACCCAGAATCCTTTGCAAACCTCAAAATTTGGCTAAAATAACACATGTTCCTCACATTTCTGTGGCAGAAAGTTCTGGAATCTGAGAGGAGCTACAAATTTCCTTCCACCCAGCGTTCCCCCACGTCTCCCGATAAAAATGATACCTCACTTGTGTGGGTAGGCCTAGCGCCCGCGACAGGATATGCCCCAAAACACAACGTGGACATATCACAGAAAACAGAGCTGTTTTTAGCAAAGTGACTACCTGTAGATTTTGGCCTCTAGCTCAGCCGCCACCTAGGGAAACCTACCAAACCTGTGCATTTCTGAAAACTAGAGACCTAGGGGGATCCAAGGAGGGGTGACTTGCGGGGCTCGGACCAGGTTCTGTTACCCAGAATCCTTTGCAAACCTCAAAATTTGGCTAAAAAAACACATGTCCCTCACATTTCTGTGGCAGAAAGTTCTGGAATCTGAGAGGAGCTACAAATTTCCTTCCACCCAGCGTTCCCCCAAGTCTCCCGATAAAAATGATACCTCACTTGCGTGGGTAGGCCTAGCGCCGGCGACAGGAAACACCCCAAAGCGCAACGTGGACACATCCTAAATTTTGGAAAAAAACAGAGGTGTTTTTTGCGAAGTGCCTACCTGTAGATTTTGGCCTCTAGCTCAGCCGGCACCTAGGGAAACCTACCAAACCTGTGCATTTCTGAAAACTAGAGACCTAGGGGAATCCAAGGAGGGGTGACTTGCGGGGCTCGGACCAGGTTCTGTTACCCAGAATCCTTTGCAAACCTCAAAATTTGGCTAAAAAAACACATGTTCCTCACATTTCTGTGGCAGAAAGTTCTGGAATCTGAGAGGAGCCACAAATTTCCTTCCACCCAGCGTTCCCCCACGTCTCCCGATAAAAATGATACCTCACTTGTGTGGGTAGGCCTAGCGCCCGCGACAGGATATGCCCCAAAACACAACGTGGACATATCACAGAAAACAGAGCTGTTTTTAGCAAAGTGACTACCTGTAGATTTTGGCCTCTAGCTCAGCCGCCACCTAGGGAAACCTACCAAACCTGTGCATTTCTGAAAACTAGAGACCTAGGGGGATCCAAGGAGGGGTGACTTGCGGGGCTCGGACCAGGTTCTGTTACCCAGAATCCTTTGCAAACCTCAAAATTTGGCTAAAAAAACACATGTTCCTCACATTTCTGTGGCAGAAAGTTCTGGAATCTGAGAGGAGCTACAAATTTCCTTCCACCCAGCGTTCCCCCAAGTCTCCCGATAAAAATGATACCTCACTTGCGTGGGTAGGCCTAGCGCCTGCGACAGGAAACACCCCAAAGCGCAACGTGGACACATCCACAATTTTGGGAGAAAACAGTGCCTACCTGCGGATTTTGGCCTGTAGCTCACCCGGCGCCTAGGGAAACCTACCAAACCAGTGCATTTCTGAAAACTAGAGACCTAGGGGAATCCAAGGAGGGGTGACTTGCGGGGCTCGGACCAGGTTCTGTTACCCAGAATCCTTTGCAAACCTCAAAATTTGGCTAAAAAAACACATGTTCCTCACATTTCTGTGGCAGAAAGTTCTGGAATCTGATAGGAGCCACAAATTTCCTTCCACCCAGTGTTCCCCCAAGTCTCCCGATAAAAATGATACCTCACTTGTGTGGGTGGCCCAGGTGCCTGCAACATAATAAGGCCCAAAACCTGAAGGGATAGAAGGGATAGCACAGCAAGTTTATAAGGGCATATTCTTTTATACATCTTTAGACGGACTCTGCTTTGGGGACCCACATAAGTGAGGTGTCATTTTACTTGGGAGACTGAGGGGAAAACTGGGGAGTAGGAATTTTGTGCTGGAGCGGTGATCCTACTAAGAAAAATCAGGAAAATATGCTTTTTTATGCAAATTGTGAGGTTTACAGAGGAGTCTGGGTAAGAAAATGTTGGGGGAGCCACACAAGCCACACCTCCCTAGACTCCTTGGGGTGCCTAGTTTTAAAAAGTTTCTGGGTTTTGTAGGTTTCCCTACATGACGGCCGCACCCAGGACCAAAAACATAGGTGGGCCCTCCCCCCCAAACACAGGTATTTTTGGAATATATCACTTTGATGTGTGCACATACGTCCGTGATGTGCCAAACACTAAAATTGTGAAAAGAAACACACTTAGGTTATGTGAAGAAGACCCCTCACCCACCAACCAAGTTGGTGGCATGCTTCATCATCGGGGTCCCACCTGAGGCACCTAGCGTGTCTCAAGTGTGCTGCGACGCCTGATTACAGCGGAGCAGGTTTTGTCATTTGTACCACACATACTGGTTGGATTTGGCACGAGGGTGAGTGATGGTTCAGTAGATCAAATTTTAATAACAAGAGATTTCACAAAAGTGAAATGCACTGGTAATAACTGAAAGGCCAAAAAACTGAACCAATGACTCACAGCTCGTGAGCTGTAAAGCCACGACAAGGCACCAACCGCTTTACAGTCCATTCACACACCTTTCATACATGACATGCACTAGACCATTCACGCCGCCAGCCACGGGCCCAGCACATTACAAGACTCGCATCCACAGACAGCGCCAGTCAAGGGCCCATCACTTTCATACGCCCACATGCCTGATACAGCAATCACACCAGCTGATGAGTGTGTGGACTGGCGTTTGGCCGGCACTGCCAGCCAAGCGCCACCCCACCCACACCACCAGCCAAGCGCCACCCCACACACACCGCCAGCCCAGCGCCACCCCACACACACCGCCAGCCCAGCGCCACCCCACACACACCGCCAGCCAAGCGCCACCCCACACACACCGCCAGCCAAGCGCCACCCCACACACACCGCCAGCCAAGCGCCACCACACCCACGCCGCCAGCCAAGCGCCACTCTACACATGCCATCCCCTTTTTTTTGTTTTTAAACAACAAAGAAACCACTAATCATAAATTAGTACAAAACTACAAACACAAAAGCTCTAACTGAATACATGACTAATGCCAACCGTGAAACCGAACATATAAAAATATAAAACACCAGTTTACGCTCACGGAATTTCCCAATAATTCTTCTGTGTGTGGTAGCTCCTGAAACAGCCACCCACACACAGCCCAGGCTTTGAAGGACAATCAGGGCAGTACATCCTAGTCTCCTTCCTGATACCTCTTCGAGCACAGACTCTACATCTCTTAGCAGGAAAGTTTTTTTTGGCCGTGGGAGGAATGTGCTCAGCAAAGTGACGATCTTTCAATCTAGCCACATCCTCCACCACTGCTTCTCTAGGAACTCTTACCTGTTCCAGCACAACAAGGCTAGCTATGATAGACTCCTGAAATTTCACAAATGTCATCCTTGACTCTGGAGAACTATCCTTAAACACAACAAAAGCATTAAAAGTTGCCAAGTGGAACAAGTGAAGCGCTAATTTCTTATACCACACATAAGACTTACGAGCAGCAGTGTAAGGTTCTAACCTCTGATCTACTCTATCAACACCACCCATGTGCTTATTATAGTCTAAGATGCACACAGGTTTGCGCACTTCGGCAACCTGACCCCAAACAGCCACAGGTGAAGTACTCTCATCATGGATGGTGCTTAGCATGTATACATCCCTCTTGTCTACAAATTTCAGAGCTAGCAGCTCATCATTCCGCAAGGCACTGCACTGTCCCTTCTCAAGTTTTTTACAGACAAGCTCTTTTGGATAGCCTTTCCGATTAGAGCGGATTGTGCCACAAGCAACAGTGTCCACTCTGAACAACTCCTTGAACAACCGAACTCCAGTGTAGAAGTTATCTACATATAAATGGTGACCTTTGTTAAACAGTCGTCTACCAAGTTCCCACACAATTTTCTCACTAACTCCAAAAGTGGGAGGACAACCAGGGGGGTCAATATTGGAATCCCTACCAGTGTAGACCCGGAAATTATAAACATATCCTGTACTACTTTCTGACAGCATATACAATTTAATTCCATACCGTGCCCTCTTGCTAGGAATGTACTGCCTAAAAACCAAACGACCCTTGAACAGGACCAAAGACTCATCTACAGATATTTCTTTCCCTGGAACATAGATCTCTGAAAACCGATCTACCAAATGATCAAGGACAGGTCTAATCTTAAAAAGACGGATGATCTCGTGGCAAGGCTAAAGCATTATCTACAAAATGCAACATCCGAAGAAGAAGCTCATACCGGTTACGACTCATGATGGCAGGAAATATAGCAGTTGCCATCAAGGGACTAGTAGACCAATATGAAGACAGCGACGGCTTCCTTATCAGCCCCATCAAAAAAGTTAAACCCAAGAACTTTTTCAACTCTTCCAGATTTGTGGGAATCCACCGGCTAGCTCTAGAGTGTGGCCTAAGTCTGGCAGCGTTGTCCCTCAAAAACTGCTCTACATACAAATTAGTCTGCTCAACAATCTCTTCCAAAAATATATCGTCCATAAACAACTCAAAAAAGTTGACGGGCAAAAAGTTTTCCGTATTAACTCGACACCCTGGAAAACCAGTAAACGCAGGCAACTGTGGCTGCTCCATGTTTGGTGCAACCCATGCGTCAGGTCTTCCAATGGGAAGCCTTTCAGCCGCTGGCTCCTGCACCATTGGCACATCACTGTCCTCCTCTAAAACAGGCCCTTCATCAGCACTGAGAGTGGCTTCATCATCAGATGATTCATCTCTGACAGAAAATTCACTTCCAGAATCCTGCACTTCCTCCTCTGCCTCAGATGCAGAGTCAGTCTCATATTCATGGTCAGAAGATGACTCAAAAAGCACACTAACAACCTGCTGAGCGGTCATCCTACGGCTGGCCATGATCCTTCCTACTAAAATTAACTGGACAAATACACCACCAACAACCAGCACTGTGTAAGATAAGTAACAAAGTATAGGTTTATCACTAAGAATTATAAACTCAAAAACTATACTGCTCACTTGCCTGAAAAAGCTTGACTCACCAGCAACTACTCTGCACAGCCACAGCAATCACCAACGATATCCCACTAAAAAGAGAAAAAAAAAAGCTAATTAGACATAAGACAACACAATAATCATTGTGCATAACTCTAAGGACAATTTCACACACAATCCTGCATTCAGTACACCACCTACAAACATGTCATTCATGCATTGCAACAATACTCACTTGGAGTAAATTTATTTACTTACCTAAAACATGCAACTACGCAAACCGCAGGACAACTACTGCCAAAACTGCAACAAGCCACAGCAAAGTCAGCAAAAGCTTTGAACTAAAACAAAAAGGAGAAAAACTGTTATTATCATAAAAGTAAATACTTCGCCAGTTGACAAACACTCCGCCACTAACCATTTTTTCATTTTCCCGTGTCTAGTCTTCTCTGCTTGGGGGAAGATGGGCCTAAAAAAAAAATAGGCCAATCTACCCCCAAGGGGAGGGGGCAGAAATCACCCAGATTACATTGCACCCTTTGGGGGGGGGCGACCCTTGCCCAAGGTGCCACACCCCCACACAAAGCACACACACACATACATAGTATCCCTGGCGCTATGGGGATTCTGCCCCCCTTGGGGACAGAAAGGCCTAAAAAATAGGCATATCTGCCCCCTAGGGGGGCAGAACTGCCCAAAAATACATGTGGGCCCCTGGGGGCGACCCTTGCCCAAGGGGCCACCCCCAAACACAAAAAATAAAAATCAACAATAAAATCCCTGGTGTCTAGTGGCTTTCTGCCCCCCTTGGGGGCAGATCGGCCTAAAAATAGGGCCAATCTGCCCCCAAGGGGGGCAGAAACGACAATAAA
The DNA here is from genome assembly GCF_031143425.1 of Pleurodeles waltl. Lineage (NCBI taxonomy): Eukaryota > Metazoa > Chordata > Amphibia > Caudata > Salamandridae > Pleurodeles > Pleurodeles waltl. Next base: position 144,440,435 of record NC_090441.1, on the reverse strand, counting down.
TACATTGCGCCCCTGGGGGGAGCGACCCTTGCCCAAGGGGCCACCCCCCAACACAAAGCACACATACATACATACTATTTCTGGCGCTATTGGGATTCTGCCCCCCTTGGGGGCAGAAAGGCCTAAAAAAAATAGGCCTCTCTGCCCCCAAGGGGGGCAGAACTGCCCAAAAATACATGAGGGCCCCTGGGGGCGACCCTTGCCCAAGGGGCCGCCCCCCAACACAAAAAATACACATCAACAATAAAATCCCTGGTGTCTAGTGGCTTTCTGCCCCCCTTGGGGGCAGATCGGCCTAAAAATAGGGCCAATCTGCCCCCAAGGGGGGCAGAAACGACAATAAATACATTGCGCCCCTGGGGGGAGCGACCCTTGCCCAAGGGGCCACCCCCCAACACAAAGCACACATACATACATACTATTTCTGGCGCTATTGGGATTCTGCCCCCCTTGGGGGCAGAAAGGCCTAAAAAAAATAGGCCTCTCTGCCCCCAAGGGGGGCAGAACTGCCCAAAAATACATGAGGGCCCCTGGGGGCGACCCTTGCCCAAGGGGCCGCCCCCCAACACAAAAAATACACATCAACAATAAAATCCCTGGTGTCTAGTGGCTTTCTGCCCCCCGTGGGGGCAGATCGGCCTAAAAATAGGGCCAATCTGCCCCCAGGGGGGGCAGAAACGATGTAAAATACATTTGCCCCCAAAGGGGAGCGACCCTTGCCCAAGGGGCCGCCCCCCAACACAAAAAATACAAATCAACAATAAAATCCCTGGTGTCTAGTGGCTTTCTGCCCCCCTTGGGGGCAGATCGGCCTAAAAGTAGGGCCAATCTGCCCCCAGGGGGGGCAGAAACGACGTAAAATACATGTGCCCCCAAAGGGGAGCGACCCTTGCCCAAGGGGCCGCCCCCCAACACAAAAAATACACAGCAACAATAAAATCCCTGGTGTCTAGTGGCTTTCTGCCCCCCTTGGGGGCAGATCGGCCTAAAAATAGGGCCAATCTGCCCCCAGGGGGGGCAGAAACGACGTAAAAAGCATGTGCCCCCAAAGGGGAGCGACCCTTGCCCAAGGGGTCGCTCCCCTACACTAATATTCACTCACACACACACACATACAGAAATCCCTGGTGTCTAGTGGGCATTCCTGCTGCCCGATCGCATCGCGATCGGGCAGCAGGAATGCTCAAAGAGACATCGAGGGAAAGGAAAACCCTTTCCTTTCCCTCGATGCCTCTCTGAGAGCACCCCCACCCCGCACGAAGGTGAAATACTCACCTTCTCCCTTGACGCGCTGGAAGCAAATGGCTTCCAGCGCGTCATTCCCCGTTTCCATGAAATCAGCGCGCGATCGCGCGCTGACGTCATGGGGGGGGGTGGGGGGGGTGGGCGTGAAAGGGGAAGGGATTCCCCTTTCAGCCCTGGCCTGGGGGTGTTGGGGGGCGGCCCTCGGGGGAAGCGCTAGCGCTTCCCCCGACTGCCAGTCCCTGGACGTAATGGTTACGTCCATGGCGCCACACGGGCGCTGCCATGGACGTAACCATTACGTCCGTGGCGGGGAAGGGGTTAAGTGAGAACTAAACTTTTGTTAGAGATCAAAGTACCTGTTAGGTAAAGAGCAGTGAAAGTGAGAAAGGTGACACAGGCGAGAAGATGGGAGTGAAGTGTTTAAAGGAAACCATGAAAGGAAGCTATTGTAATAGAGAATCTAACAGAAGACAATAAAATTCAGTGGCATGAAGAATTTGTCAGCATGCAGCTGAGTGGAGATTGAATATAGAATAAAGTAGAGAAGTCAAAAGGAAAGGATGAGGAAGCAGAGCAGAACCTCAGGAAGAGATGTAAATGTATAACATCGGAAAAGAACATATATAAAAACTCTGGGCGTGATTTAGAGTTTGGCAGACAGGGTTACTCTGTCACAAATGTGATGGATATTACGATTTCATTATATCCTATGGGAATTGTAATACAACAGATGGGATATCCATCGTGTTTGTAATGGAGTTGTTGACGCAGATATGCTAATTAGAAATTATTAATGAATGTTTATGTGTTCTGATTAATGGAAAGTTCATAGAGAAATTAATGGTAGAGAAAATAAAGTGCACATTTGAAAATGTGACCATGGGGTGTGGCCGCCACAAAGTTGTACTAAAAATAGCCAAAAATTTGTGAAATAATGAAAATATGTAAGAATAATGTAGTAATATGTCATATTAAGATGTATGACCCATGTTTTGCATTAATTTGTAGAATTTACTTAGCTGTGGTCATGGCCTAGTCCTTTCCAGGCCTCACACAAGAAGCTGAATTCCTAGCGCACTGCAGAGAAGCTGGTGCATGACCCGACCTTGAGCCACCCGATGTTAAAGTCGCCTGGCTAGAATTTTCTGCAATGTACCGACGGACAGGGGATGATGAAGATAATTCAATACAATTATGTGTAGAGTAGTTTAAATGTACTTTCCCGGGACTTGAACGATGAGAGCAATGACTGAAGAGGAACATGCAACATTTTCGATACCTGAAGAGCCGGATGATGAGGACATCGTACAGGGGACCAATCCGTGAAATGACAAAGAAGAAATATTAGAACTCGTAGATTTGAAAAATTAATATTATTGGTTAGAGTCATATCTGCTGACTGACTGACTGACCAATTAGGAACTAGGGGGATGGACTGGAAAACTCTAATAAAAAGTCATAACAAGGGGCTAAAACTTCAGATGCGAGGGGAGAATTGATGTCGTCAGGAGACGCGGTTCGAGATTCTGTCATTGGGCTCATACTCTTGAGAGCCTGATGCGTTGCTGATCTATTGATGACCTGAAGACAAAGACTGACTTTGTTGCGGATCCATTCCGTGTATAGATAGCCATGACAATGTGACTGATTAACTTTGTGCCTTTCTTCTAGGTATTAACTGCGCTGTTTTAAAGTTTTCATCATAGTTAGATGTTTTCCAAATTCATGTTTTCTAAATTGTTTTGTATGAAGCCCCACATGCCAATGCTAATCTGGGTTAGGAAGACTTCCTATGGGTGACGTTTGACAGTGACAAATGACGGACGGACTGCTTTCTGAACTCTGCTATTAATGGCATTGCATTAATCTTTATTGGCTTATGTTGAAGCATTTAAGCATATGTTTTCTCAAGTTTCGATTAGTTTATAAAATTGATGGTCATTAATGAACTAATTCTGTGTGGATTGAATAAAGTTTGACCTAACTTGATGACTTAGTATTGTAACTAATGGGAAAATAAAATTGATAAAATGCATAATTGAGTTGTGATTATTCATGAAATGTTGATAGATTGTCTCATGCCTAATGATTCTCTTAGTGGTTGTTGTTTGATTACATTGATAATTGATGTTCATTGATTACTACATAGCTAGAATACTCCATGCAATCCAAAAGGTTAATCGGCCTATACGCGTCCCCTTGTAAGTTTACATTCTAAGGACTGGGCGCGCTAGCAGTTTTTGGTAGCAGCTTGATGGTTAGTTTCCTGGAGAACTGGTTATGTGTGACTGATGTTTATGGTGGTAGTTTAAGTTAGGGTTAGTTGTTCGTATTTTATGAGGTTTGAATTTTGTTTTTCTGAAATGGCAATTGTAACAAGGATGATGTCCCCTTAAGCCCAGAAATGACTTTCCCAGATCCTTGATCCCGCTAGTAAAGTTGGGTATATTCTCGGTGTGTTTTATGAAAGTGGTAGGTTGCGCTTGCAAAGGCTTAAGCAAATCACAGGTGATTTGTGATGTATGTGAGGTAAATTAGGGAGTTTGCGTACTCCAGATGAGGTTTAGCAGGAGTGTGTGTACTCTGCAGTATAAGAGTAGGGAAGTCGTCGAACTTCATATGTGTGTGGCGCTTTGTGCTCAAAAATTGTCCACGTGGTTGTTGGTGATGCACGGACCCTGTGTGGTCTAAGACTCCCGAGTATATTGACAAGTGTAGGAGACACTTGGTTATATGTTGTAATCTGTCTGGTTTAGTAGGTTTAATAGGTTGATCGGGCGTGGTCAACAATTCAGTGTGTGAGTTAAGTGAGTAAGAGAATTGTTTTGACTGAGAATTGGTGAGTCCTAATAGCTGCATGAGTGATAGTGCCATCAGTGAAAATCTGTAAGGTCTCTGAAGCGATTGTGTACCTTCCTGTAATAAACCAGCAGGTTTGTCTTTGGTTATTGATTTTTGCTTAAGTGCTCACAACAATTTTGCATTAGTTTCATGTGAACTGAAGTTTAGGAGGACAAGCCGCAAGACTTTGTCAGCCGCAGTGTGTGAGTGTGACGTCAGAAAGTGTGCTGCGCTGGGATAGGTTGGTTAGTAAGAGGAGTCGCGAGCGGATTGGCAGCCGTCCGTAAGAGACAATTGGTTGAGCAAGCGGGTGAAAGGAATCTTGGGAGTAAAAGTAATTTCCTTATTGAATCGAAATAAATACAACAGAGAAGATGACGTTTTTCAAAACATTTATAAGTGCCATGAAGGGTGATTCTTACATTAAAGCTACAGTGGGGGAGCCCACCCCACCGGAAAATTCTCCGGCATATATTGTGATGGAGGAGCGAGGTGTCACGCCATGTCTTTGGTTGAAGCAGTGGTGCAAGTTGACAGAGAAACAGGGAGCATTAGCGTTTCCAGAGCATGGAACGTTTAATTTGAGAGTTTTAGATGAATTGCGAATGACATTAAATGAGACAAAGCCCTTACCGAGGCCAGCACAGTTTGAGGCTTTAGCGGTTTGGGAGCTGGTAGCCAGACAACAACAAGAGATGAAATTTCAGAGGAGAATAAGGAAGGTAGAAAAGTCCTTGGCAGAAGCAAGGTGGGATTGGGAATAGAAAAGGTGGAGAACGGAGACATTACAGGGTGTTAAGTTGTTTCCTGCTATCACAGAGGAAGATGAGTCAGGAGAAAAAGAGGCTGACAAGAGTGATGAAAGTACAGGGACTAAGAAGAAGAAAAAGACTTATGTAGAAGAAGAAGATTCAGACGTTGAGGATCTTATTACACAATTGTTGAGGGACCTACCTCTGCCATAAGCGGCGCATGTAGGGGGTCCAAGTACTAGTTCTGCACCGACTGCTCCAGCACAAGCATCGGGGACAGTGGGACTAGTGCAGACAGAAAATGGACAGGTACAAGGAGTGGTGTAAAGTACTCCTAATGCAGTGACTACTTTGGTGGTCCAAGCTCAGATGCATCCACCATTGATACAGAGAATGTATCCAGATGTACCAGTTCTTGAGACAACTTCGAACTTAGTGGTGCCGTCGGAGCAGTTGCTTCGAGGCCGATGCTAGTTCAGACTGAACCGACTCCAATGTTGTTGCCTCAGGCACAGACACAGGGTTTGCCAAAGTTTACGCCAATGACAGGAACACAGTCAGATGTGACACCAGTAATGAATCAGACTATGGGAGTAGCTCTTCCACAAAATGCGAGTGTCAGAACAGCTCCAGATGCAATATCGCTACCGATTACTGTTGGTCCAGCGGTACCATTGTTTGCACAGAAGAAATCAGTTGCAGGAGAACAAGGTGAAATGTCCCAGAGCCTTGTGAGGAGGGGAGGGAGTGATCATGTGCAGGTGAATCGTCTATGGGTCAGACCTTTGATGGATCTAGACCTTTAATGGATCTTATTCCACTTGTTGCGCTTCCAGATGCAGTAAATAGCCCATGTGCGAGTCAGAGTTTGAAACTCTTGACACCACAAACTCCAGGTGCCAAATGCAAGTAACATCTCGTCACAACAATTGTCAGCACAGCAATTGAGTGAATGGTTGAATAGTTTGAATACTCCTCGAAATACATCCAAGGATGAAGAACAGATAAATCTTGTAAGATTAGCTACAGAAATAACGGAGCTAGTTGAGGGAACAATGGGAATAAACAGGTTAGAATCCTACACAGAAGAAGAGTTGAGGTACTTGTATCCAAGGATTACAAGGGAAGAGAGTAAGATACATCAGAAATTGGCAGAGCTGGCAGAAAAACATGATATAGAGATTGAGAGAAGAAAACATTTGAAACAAAGTTACAGGTTAGATTTCGAGGCAAAGGATTTTGAACACATGAGGTCAGCAGGGATGAAGGCTCACCTGATAGAGTTGTTGCAGAGTGCTCAGATTTAGGGAGCACTGTAGAAGTGGGAAGATAGATGGGCAAAGAAGAAGAATAAATGGAAACGAGATTCACAAGAAGGGTCTGAAGGTGTTCAGAAAGAAAAGGATCCAGTAAAGATTTTACCGATGAGGGAAATTCCAGGAGGGCAGTTTGTTCATGTCCCATGGCACAGAAGTGACATACTGTCATTCACAAATGATTACCCGAAACTGAGGGAGAAACTGGTTGAGTGGTACCAGCAGACAGATAGATTTGTGAAGCTTTCTAAATGTCTCTGGGAAGATTTGAAATCTTTGTTGGAAATAGTGGTTCCAGCTGATTTGTGGGTTGAATGCAAGAGGGCAGTGGATTGGTCAACGAGTGAACCGGAAAGGGTTACAGGTGCACCATCACCTGAACGTGATTGAATTCCTGAAGGCGAGAATTTCTCTTAAAAATATTGATTGGCAGAGAATTGACAGGACAGTGCAAGAAACTAAAGAGTCAATACATACCTATTATGAGAGATTACTGAAAGCATTCAAAGAGTACAGTGGAAAGGAAGCAATTGAGCCGAAAGACATGTTGCACTTTGTGTTCAGGTTCGTCGAAGGATTGAGACCAGAAATAGGGCAGATGATTAAAAGTCATTTGTTTTGTTGGCAAGCGAAGCCGATTAATGAGGTGTTGCAGTATGGAAAATAATGTAGTGATGAGATTGAATTGAAGCAGAAAAAGCTGAAGGAGAAAGCGATGGTGATGCAAATTAAGGCAGCTCAAACAGGAGTGCAAGAAGCTGTGGTGCAACAGATGCCGCAGCAGCAGGAAACTGTCATGTTCCTACCTCAGATGAGAGGTAGGGGTCATGGAGTCAACATGACTCGTGGTCCGGATTTGAATACTGTAGTGGTTCAGAATGATATGCAGGGGATAAAAAGGATGTTACCGTGTCATCTCTGCGGAAACATGGGACACTGGAAGTAGGAATGTCCGTTGATGGTGCAGGATGGTGTTGTTCAGCAAAGTGGTGATGTCAATAAATTTCAAACTGTGAAAGTCCCTAGAATTAGAGGACTTAATCCGAATGTTCAGAATCAAGTCCAAAATTTCTAACCCATGCAGCAGGTGCAAGTGCCGCATGCACAAGTGACACAGTTGCAACCAGTGCAGCAGGAGATTCCCATGGTACCTAGACAGCAAATGCAGATACCTCAAGCCCCTATGGAACAGCAACAGATGATGCTTATTCAACAGGTCACAGGTCAGAGACAAGACAGAAGTAATAACACAGTGTACCAATTCCCATTACATAGTGAGAATGAAATAAACGATGAATGGATGAGCATAAGTTCGGATGAAGAGCCATGTATGCTTGCAGCATCCTTAGAGGTAGATCAGAGAGGACCTTTTGTGAAGGGAAAAGTGATGGGTCACAGAGTCTCATTCTTAGTGGACACAGGAGTTACACGCTCTACAGTGAGAAGTGCAGAAGTTCCGAACTTACCTCTTTCAGGCAGAACAGTTCAGGTTGTGGGGGTAGAAAACAGATAGTTGACAAATCCGATCAGAGACCCAGTACAGGTTGAGATTGTCAATTACCAGGGAATACATAGGTTTGTAGTCTGTGACTCAAGTCCAGTATCCCCACTGGGAAGGGACTTTACTGTGTAAGACAAAATGCTCCATTAGTTGTTCAACAGCTGCTATAGAGGTTCAGACTAATAGTGATGATGAGGAAGAACAGACCTCTGAAACAGCAAATGAAAATGTTAATGAGGAATACCCATTGATTGAGTTTTTTCCAATGTTTACTGTGAAAGAATTGCATGCAGACATGCAGGGAACAGTACAGGAAAATGTTTCGGACCTGACAGGTAAAGAAGTGGGTTTGATTAAGGGAATGGAGCCGATTAAGATCACTTTGAAGCCGAATGTAGTGTTTCCGCAGCTTCCACAGTATAACATGGCACAAGATATTCTGATGAAAGTGGCGCAGATAATTGGTGAGTTTCTGAAACAAGGAGTTTTGAAGGAAGTGTTGAGCAGTCCATGTAATTCACCGATAATGGGCTTAAAGAAGCCGTGTGGGAAAGTACGCATTGTACAAGACTTGCGAAAAGTGAACAACATGGTGGTCAAGTGCTGTCCTGTAGTGCCAAGTCCAGCAGTGATACTGTTTCAGATTCCATGCGATGCAGAGTGGTTCACAGTGGTTGATTTGTCACAAGCTTTCTTTTCTGTGCCTCTTCATGAGGATAGTCAGTTTCTTTTTAGTTTCAAATTCCTAGACAGAGTGTACAGCTGGTGCAGACTTCCGCAAGGGTATACGGAGTCACCGTCTCTGTTCAATCAGATTCTGAAAAAGAATCTGGAGTCATTGGAACTACTGTACCAATCGACTCTAGTGCAGTACATTGATGATTTGCTGATTGCATCCAGGACAAGGGATGAGTGTAAGTATGACTTGATTGCCCTGTTGAATCATTTGGGAAAATTCGGACATACGGTGTCACCTTTGAAATTACAGTGTTGTCAGAAATCAGTGTAATAATTGGGACACCAGACTAGGAAAGGGTCAAGGAGAATCTCCAGAGAAAGGATTACAATGATACTGTAGAGAAGTTCTCCAACTTCACAAAGAGATGTCAAAATGTTTCTGGGAATGGCAGGGTATTGTCGACAGTGGATTCCAAATTTTGCTGAGATTGCTAAACCATTGCAGCAGCTGACACATAAGGAAGTTATAGACTCTATTACATTAGATGAGTATCAGATGAAAGCGTTCACTGAGTTGAAAGAGAGCTTGTGCAGAGCTCCAGCGTTGAAAATGCCTGATTACACAAAGCAATTCACATTGTTTTGTCATGAATGTGATACTTGTTCTTTGTCTGTTTTGACTCAGACCCATGGAGGTGCTTATCGCCCAGTAGCCTATTTTTCAGCTACCTTGGACCCAGTCGCAGCAGCATTATCAGGTTGTCTGCGTGCAGTTGCCGCAGTTGGTCAAAGTCTTTCTCAATGTGAGGGAGTAGTGATGGGATACCCTTTGACGGTAATGGTACCACACTCTGTTGAGATTTTACTGACAAGGACAAACACACAGTATTTGACTGGTGCAAGACTGACAAGGTATGAGACGAGCATATTTGGTGCTCCGAATTTAACATTGAAAAGATGTACAGTGTTGAACCCAGCAACATTACTTCCAAGTGATACTGTTGAAATTGAAAAAGAGGAAGATATCGAACATGATTGCCTTGAGGTAACTGAACTGTGTACCAAACCAAGGCCTGATATCAGAGATACTCGACTGGAGAAAAATTATCAAATTGTTTTTTTCAATGGCTCATGTCTCAGAGATGGTACAGGGACATTGAGAGCAGGATATGCTGTATGCACAATCAAAGGCACATTAGAAGCTTCCTGGCTTTGAGGTGTATATTCTGCACAAGTGGCAGAATTGGTAGCTCTTACTAGGGCATGCCATGTTTCTGCAAGGCTGAGAGTCACAATCTATACTGACAGCCAATAAGGATTTGGAATTGTTCATTATTTTGGTCAATTGTGGTCGCAAAGAGGGTTTCTCACCTCTACTGGTCCACCAGTGAGAAATGGCGACAAGATAAAAGAATTGCTGTGTGCAATACAGTAAACTGAAGAAATTGCTGTGGTAAAATGCAGTGCAGATCAAAAGACACAGGATTACATCTCATTGGGAAATGGGTATGCAGATCAAGTCGCAAGGTTTTGTGCATTGAACTGTATATCATTTAAAGACAAGTACATTTACAAGTTTTGCATTAAACATGATTGATACTTTAGAAGAGTTGAAAACATTGCAGAGTAACGTTGACAATGAAGGAAAACGACTCTGAGTAAAATACAAATGACAAATGTGTCCAAAGACTTGATGAAATTTGGGTTTCTGAAGAAGGACAGATGGTTCTGCCCAATAATTTATTGTCCCACATGGCCAGGTACTACCACCGACAGGCACATATTGGAAGGGATGCCATGGTTAGATTGTTCAAAATTGACTGGTTTAACCCTAAATTCAAGCAAGCAGCGGAGACAGTATGTCATCGCTGTATAGTTTGTCAGCAACTAAACGTGGGAAAAGGGACAGTGGTGAATTTGAGCTACATTGGAAGAGCAGGAGGTTCATTCAGCAGAATGCAACTGTATTTTATTGAAATGCCTGTGTTTGGAGGTTTGAAGTACATGTTGGTGATTGTACGTGCCTTTAGTCACTGGATTGAAGCATGCCCCACAAGAAGAAATGACAGTCTCACAGTAGCAAAACTGTTACTTAGGGAGTTGATACCATGTTTTGGGTTTCCGATTTCTTGAGAATCAGATGGGGGACTCACTTCAATAATGAGGTGATTAAACTCTTCTGTGCAGCACTAAACATCGAGCAAAAGTTGCATTGTAGCTATCGCCCTGAAGCATCAGGACTAGTGGAACAGGTGAATGGTACCTTGAAATCAAGAAATGGCAAGATGTGTTCATCTACAAATCTGAAATGGTCAGATGCATTACCTTTGGAATTGATGTCAATGAGAAACACACCTGACAGGAAGACAGGGCTTTCTCCTCATGAAATCCTCATGGTCAGAGCAATGAGATTACCAGCAGTTCCAGCCAATGCACTTGTCAATATTACAGATGATATGGTGTTGGACTACTGCAAAGGTATGGCTGATGTGGGTTGCTCTTTCTCTCAGCAGGTGCAGGCCTCCACCCTGCCACCCATCCACGATCCAGGTCACAATCTGAGAGCCGGAGACTGGGTCGTTGTCGAAAAGCACTTACGCAAGACCTGTTTGGAACTGCATTGGAGGGGTCCCTACCAGGTGGTGCTAACGACTACAACAGCTGTGAAGTGGGCAGGACTTCCAAACTAGATACACGCAAGTCATACAAAGAGAGTGGTGTGTCCACCAGAGCACAAAGAAGTGTTGTAGAGAGCACCAACAACAGGGAAATAGGTCACCGCACCTGAGCACGAAAGGGAGACAACAGAGCCTGAAATTGAACCCGAGCTTGTGGAAGATGGTTCTATCACCCCTGTAAGAGACGAGAGTGAAGAATTGCAGGAGGGTGTGCAAGAGTCTATCTTCACGGTACAGCAGGAGAGCCTAGCTCAGCAGAGGTTCTCCCGGAAGCAGACAGTGTTGAAAAGCAGACAGACCAAGTGCCAGACCAAGGGGGTGAAAGATTTGAGACCGACCAATGTCAAGGTGATTCGACTCCTCCCGAGCCCGTTGCAGGTCTATCAAGAGAAAACACTATAGAGAAAGAGAAAGAGAAGAGTCCAATTTGGAGAAGAATATTAACAGAAGGAACAAGAAAGGGAGATAATTGGCCTGAATCGCAAATTGGGAAGAAGAAGGAACTGGTCATAAATGAAACAATAGAAGAAGAAGTGGACACTACAAGAAAGGAAGAATTAAGTGAAAGAGAATTAAGTGGTGACCGAAGGTTGAAAAGAAAGAGAATAGCAAGTCGGCGTTACGCAGGTCCTGAATGTGGCGTATGCAACTACCAATGAATGGCAACATGAGTTTATGTCCTTTTGCTTTGAAAGAGAAGTTCCGAGTCAGTATTTTGATGGAACCTGAAGGTGATCGGGAAGCTGAATTGTTGAACTAATCTGAAAAAAATTTAAGAAAAAGACTGTTGAAAATAAAACCGAAAAGAGACATTGATAACCTGATTTGACAATTGAAAAACTGGATGTGACAAGCTGCTAATCGATTTTTGACAAAGAAAAAAGGGTTCCTGGATGTGAATTGAACTGTGAGAAGATAATTTTTTCCTTAATTTTGGATTTTTATTGCACTTTATCTAAGAGTTACTTCTGTTCTCTGATTCTTCACAGATCATGACTGAGCTAAATAATCAAGATAGAAATATTAGGCGCTGAAGATACATAAGCATTGGATTGGCAGTTATGTGTGGAAGAATGATTATAATAATGATTGTTGGAATGTCTGTCCATGATATGAAAAGGGCTACTATTACTTCTGCTCCTGAAACTACTACAGCTTTAGGGAGGTTTACGTTAGATGAGAAATACTTGCATGATTATACTAATGCTCAAGGAGAGCTTTCTTCGAATGTTTTCTATCGATTGTTGAGTGAGTATGTTGAGACAATGGATGCGAGGAATTGTCTTGTGTGTACGCAAATTCCTTAGTCAGTAGAGGAAGGAGTTACGTACCATAGTCTTCCCTTAACCTATTGATTAAGCTGTAGTTTGCTACTAACAAAATTCTATAACCAAGAGGACATACAGTATTTTTATTCAAATCTTGACGTAGTGTTTTCATTTGTTCCTATTATTAGATACCTGAGTAAGATGGCTAAAGAACATGATATATTACTAGTTAGAGGATTCTTTGAACCAACACTAACTTTTGGAACCACATACGCACACAGAAACAACTTGACATGCTTGCTCACACCTTTAGAAAAGAGCTTTATAGGGCATACTGATGATAGGAGAAAGGCATCGAAGCTGAAGTTAGAAAAGGGTTTAGAGAAAAGAACTTATAAGAATGATTATACTTACATGCTATTAAAACGCAAGGGAAATTAGCATTGGATGCATTACATGTAGGGAAGCTTTGTAAAAATAGGCCAAAATCACGCACTGACACTTTATTTGTGGGAACGAGTGAATGTGTTTTTGTTTCAGAGTAAATGGACTTTTATGCTGATTGTTCAGGACCCTGCGATTCCTGAAATCTATTATATTTGTGGACTTAATGCTTATTACCGTCTTCCTAGAGGATGGTATGCGACATGTTATTTGGGGATAGTTTTCCCTAAAATATACCAGATAGATTACTTAAAGAAATTTCAGAAATTGACTGAATTATATCATAAGCGACAGAGGAGGGAAACCTCTTCTGCAATTGTGGGAGATATTTTTGGTGCAGTGATTCCTTCAGTGGGAGTCATTTTATTTCAATCAAGATACGAAAGTTGTCTACTATTGTGGATAACGTGCTGACAAATTTTATAGGGGCAATACTCCTGTGTAGATACTGAATTAGCTACGGATAGAGCTATGACGCTACAAAATAGGCTTGCTTTAGACATTCTTTTAGCGAAAGACAGTGGAGTCTGTAAAATGATTAATGCTAGGCATTGTTGTTCATATATTCCGAACAATGATAAGGAGATAAGAGACTTATTCACTAATTTAACTACTTCTAGTAAGGATTTGAAAGAATTGAAGGAACCAGGTGTTTGGGAAAAGGTTGGAAAAGGATTTGCTTCAGTGGGTAATTGGCTTAGTCAAACTTGGAATGGGGTAGCATTTAAAATCATACAAGTAATGTTAATTGTGATTGCTTGTATATTAGGATTATGGGGTACATGTAAATTATGTCAAAGGATAAAATTGAAAAGATCTAAAAATAATCAGAGGAGGGAAGAACGAAACAGGGAAAGAATTTACAGGGAAGACTTGGGAAGGAGGCAAAATACAGCTGAGACAGATTTGTGAAATGTGGGTAAAGAAAGGTGTGATGACATATTTAGTCATCAGAGGAGGGACTGTTGAGGCAGATATGCTAATTCAAAATTATTAATTAATATTTATGTGTTCTGATTAATGAAAAGTTCATAGAGAAATTAATGGTAGAGAAAATAAAGTGCACGTTTGAAAATGTGACCACGGAGTGTGGCAGCCACTTATACGAAGTTGTACTAAAAATAACAAAAAATATGTGAAATAATGAAAATATGTAAGAATAATGTAGTAAAATGTCATATTAAGATGTATAACCTATGTTTTGCATTAATTTGTAGAATTAACTTAGCTGAGGTCATGGCCTAGTCCTTTCCTGGCCTCACACAAGAAGCTGACTTCCTAGTGCACTGCAGAGAAGCTGGTGCATGACCCGATGTTAAAGTCGCTCAGCTAGAATTTTCTGCAATGTACCGACGGACAGGAGATGATGAAGACAATTTTATACAATTATTTGTAGAGTAGGCTAAATGTACTTTCCCAGGACTTGAAAAATAAGAGCACTGACTGAAGAGGAACATGTAACATTGTTGATACCTGAAGACCTAAGGACATCGTACAGGGAACCAATCCGTGAAATGAGAAAGAAGAAATATTAGAACGCATAGATTTGAAAAATTAATATTATAGGTTAGAGTCAAATCTGCTGACCAATCAGGAACTAGGGGGATGGACTGGAAAACTCTAATAAAAAGTCATGACAAGGGGCTACAACTTCAGATGCAAGGGGAGAATTGATGACGTCAGGAGACACGGTTTGAGATTCTGTCATTGGGCTCATACTCCTGAGAGCCTGATGCATTGCTGATCTATTGATGACCTGAAGACAAAGACTGACTTTATTGCTGATCCATTCCATGGATAGGTAGCTATGACAAAGTGACTTATTAACTTTGTGCCTTTCTTCTAGGTACCAACTGCGCTGTTTTATAGTTTTCATCATAGTTAGATGTTTCCCAAATCCATGTTTTCTAAATTGTTTTGCATGAAGCCCCACATGCCGATGCTAATCTGGGTTAGGTAGGCTTCCTATGGGTGACATTTGACAGTGATAAATGACTGACGGACTGCTTGCTGAACTCTGCTATTAATGTAATTGTATTAATCTTTATTGGCTTATGTTGAAGCATTTAAGCATATGTTTTCTCAAGTTTTGATTAGTTTATAAAAATTGATGGTCATTAATGAACTAATTCTGTGTGGATTGAATAAAGTTTGATCTAGCTTGATGACTTAGCATTGTAACTTATAGGGAAATAAAATTGATAAAACGCATAATTGAGTTGTGATTATTCATGAAATGTTGATAGACTGTCTCATGCTTAATGATTCTCTTAGTTGTTGTTGATTGATTACATTGATAATTGATGTTCATCGATTACTACATAGCTAGAACACTCCATGTGATCCAAAAGGTTAATCGGCCTATATGTGTCCCCTTGTAAGTTTACTTACTAAGGACCAGGTGCGCTAGCAGAGTACCTCATCCGCCAAACTCTAAATCAGATCCTTTGTATGTCATATAAATAAGAGAAGTGAGGAGTTCTAGCAATAGAAATGAGAAAAGGAACACAACTCAACATGGCTGGCAAAAAGAAAGCAAGAGGGAGACGATCCCGAATAAAGGGACTAGAACACCTAGCACAGGCAAAGCTACAAAAAGCCTTGTGCAAAGATGAGATAGGGCAGAGCTTCATGCTGCATGATGATGTAAAAATGTGGAGGAGCATCTACTCAAAAATGGCAAGATAGCTATGGAAGTGGGATAGCCCTCCAGGAATCATGGAAGTTCTACAGATTGCGAGAAGCAAAAGAGGAGCAAGAGAAGGCCATTGCAACAGGTGAAGAGAAATTATAAACAAAGGGCCTGATTTATGAAAAGTTAGTGCCACCTTTACACCATTTTTGACACAAAAGCGGTGCAAACTTACCAAAAAGAATCATATTTTGTAAGTTTGCGCCACTTTTCATAAATCAGGCCCTAAATGAGAATTCAGATCGCTAAATTCATAATAGAAACCTACAACCGGCTCACAAGATAATCCAGCTGCCCGTTCCTTATCATCCAATTCTATAGTATTCAAATAACCATATCACATGCTGTGTACAATATTTTATATAAGCCGCTGCAAGTTCATGGAGATAAAATTCTTGTTCCTTGGTGCTATGACTACTACACAGTTGTCTCCAACAACGTTGCAAATGATTGAAACTCCCTTTCTGCAGAGAATTGCATTTACAATCCTGCCTATAATGGCTGCTGCGGACCTCAGCATCTGAAGTGGCCATTCATAAAAAATTAAAGATCGAATCAAAGGCTGCTCTCTGATGCTTCCCTAATGTGTAATTAGCAGCAGAAGGGTATCAAGGCAGCCTCGGCTCGCTATAAGGTAATAATATTTTTATTGTAAGCTCCCCTTTGAAGTCATTTGCTTGAATCCATTAGCAGGGGAGATAGATTCACTCCAGAAGTTATTGGCACAGTGAAGTGCAAATATTTACACCGCTGTGCCATTGTACTTCTTACAGAGGCCATATTCTCAGTTTACCTCCTTCTTTTATGAGGTCTTTCAATAGAATCTGTCTCTTTTATTTACTATGTGCTTCTGTTGTTATGTGTTAGTGTTTGTGTGCGTGCACGGATTTGTGAGTGTATTATTTGTTTCTGTTTATCAGTGACATGCTGTTTTCGGGCACCTGACATAATTTTATATTGTTACATTACATATTTACCATGTTAATATTTGCTGTGGTTCCCTAGTTTAAGGTGACGTCTACAACACCACCAGCACAATAAGGGGTAGATTTAAGAGCCCCTAGTGCCTCCTTGTGCCATATTAGCGTAATTATTTCAACGTTAATGTGGCCCAACAAAATCACCACACCAGATTTACAAAGTGGTGGAATGCATGCTTTTCTCCACTTTGTAGCCCTTTGTGCTACATTATGCATGCGCCAGGCATAATATATGCAAAGGAGGCATTCCCCCATGAAGGGGAGCCAAAAAAGTGGCGCAAAGAAATGTAAAAGATTTCTTTGCATCATTTATTTGGCATGAGCAGGCGTTAAAAGGAGACACACCATTGTATACAATGGACCTTAATGGGCTTTGCAGGATTACCGTCAACATTTGTGATGCTAATCCTGCAAAGTTACTAACTAGTGTCAAAAATTCTGACTCTAGTTCCATAACTACCACTGTGGTGCACGGTATCTTAGATACAGCGCATACATGGTGGCATTAGTGGGGCGTTAAGGGGTGCTAGAAAAGTGGTGCACTATGTGCATCGCCACTTTTCATAAATCTGCCCCATAATCTACAGCACTTTAAATGTTTATTTGTCTAACAAAATGACCAAGCTAGAAAAATCACAGTGTTTTTCCATATTTTGGCAATGTCTTTAAACATAAGATCTACGACGAGCTAAAAAAATAAACAGCATTTTACCATCCCAGGTACAGTGGATTGGATTGATAAAGGACCAAACAAGTGAACCTGGGAAAGGTAAAAGCAGTGCCTGACACTTGTCTTGCTCCTATTAAAGCATGTCAGAGAATCATAGCATTCTCCTGACACAAAGAAGCAACTAGTACACGTCCAAACAGTTCTATTTCAGGATTAGAATGCTGCTTAAAGTGACCCTATTAGTAAACTTAATCATTCGTCTTTACAAGGTGAGAGATCATTTTACTGTTGAGACTGAGCAAGGTGCAGCTAACAGTGGGTACAGATTAAAAATAGAATGCATAGACTTTGTTTACCTTTCTGTTCATTGAAAAATGGGCTCTGTAGAATAGCTTAGAAATATTATTGACTATGAAACACATTTTTCACAGTGACCAGTGAAATATTTCTTGCATTTCAGTAGTCCTTGTGAAATAGTTATTTTTATACCACTAAATTTTATTCAATAAAATTGTCCAGATCCTGAGCCCAACCACCCAAGCAGTTTACCTAGACCTACATAAATACCCAGCCTTAACCCCATCGGTGTTGCTGTGGGTGAGGAAAACTTCAAAGATCTGCAGGAGACACAAATTTCCTTCCACATAGCATTACTCCAAGTCTCCCGATGAAATGGTACCAAACTTGTGTGTGTGGGCCAAGATATCTTTACATAAAAGACTCTATGTGCGATGTGGAGTGAACAGCAGTAAGGGTAGCTGTGGGATTTGGAGCCATGCTCAGCCACTACCCATGGAATCCTACCAACTACAGACATTTTTGAAAAGTAGAAAAATGGGATTCCAAATGGTGTGCTTTGTGTAAATCCCACAAGGTTTTCTTACCCACCGCTCAGTTGTTGGCCCTAAATATCATGGGTTTTTAGAAAACCTACAAACCTTATATATCTCCACAACTAGAAGGTCCTAGCGGACATCATGCTGTTTTACTTTTGTAAATCAGCCCTTGTGACAAAAAGTTACAGATGAAAATGTTGCCACAAATGATTGGTTTTCCCTACTCAGTTTCAGAATGTATTTATTTCAACAGTTAGTTTCTTTAGGGAATCCTAAAGGAATTTTCACATATGACCCCTTATGAATTATTCATTTTGTCTACGTTTCAGAAATCTATAGGTTTTCTGGCTCACCCATAGGTTTCCCACTTGTTTCCACCTAAAACTGGAAGTAGGAGTAGGTTGAGAGCACACAAAGTAGGAAAAATGGACTTCCTCTTTAAAAAGTGGAAAACTGAGGTAAAGTGTGTTTTTTTATTTAGCTAGCTCTGCATGGTCCTGAATGTTGTGAACATGGTGACATTTGCACAGCAAATCACTAATTAATGGCACTGGTAGAAAAAACCCAGACACTTTTATCAAGAATATGTTTTCCTATTTTTCCACCAAAAATCAAAATGTAACTATATTTTGCCAATTTTCTCGATCCCCTTGTTGTGTAGCCATTTTAGTTATATCTCCATGCACGTTCTTTTAGCATTCTAGGCCTGCCGCTGTGCACCTTAACCTATATATATTTTATTTAGCTTCATTTTATTATTCCTACAATAGCCACTTTTGTGGTCTTGTTTTATTTTTCTTTATCTAGCTGTTTTTGCTTAAGCCAGCACTACGTTCTCAAACAAGACATTCTTTCTCACTCTGTGCTTCTTTCAAGGCTGCAGTTAGATAGATTGCCGGTGAATGTGGTACAAGTTTTGTCTCTGGCATTCATAGTAAACACACATCCTTATGTAGGGACATTTTCTCAGAACATCAGCTGTTTTATTATAAAAACACTTCCATGTCCCTTACTCATTAGAGGGAGATTCCAGCCAGAGAACCACAACTGTATGCTGATTGCTGAACGCTTTGCTACAGCTGCTTGTGCAGACTTCAGGTCTTTGCTCAGGCATGGGGGATGATGTCTTCCCAGGGGAACCTGAAGGGCAGAAATAGAGCTTAACATGCTGTGCTCTACTATAGTCTAGATAGGAATTAGTCTATTGACTCTAGTGACAATATGGTAGCGTTATTTCTATGCTTTACTCTCCTTGTCACAATTTTTATCTTGTCATGCTGTATCGTCCTGGTTATTGCAGCACATGCTTTGCTATCTAAGATGCAGTCACTTCATTAAAATCTTATTGAAACATATACTGCCTCTGTTTGTCATTGTGTATGTGAGACTAATGTAGCTGAGAGAAACGGATGAGACCTGAGTAACAACGGTTTCCCTGAGAAATCAATTATGTCATGCGCTCGGTTGCCCAATCATCCTTGCCTGTGGGTAGAGATGAGGCACCTCTAGTTAGCTGGAGCAAAACCCGTGTTAGGGCGACATGTGTCACCTGTAGTGGGTCAGACTCAGTCTCCCACACCGCAGGCGATTCTGCTGCCCAAAATCCAGTGGTCTCATTAGAAGAATGGAAGCCTACACAACACCCTAAAGGTGAATCGACAAACCCTGTGTCCTTTTAGAATCCTCAGGATGTTAGAAAAAGGCGCACAAAAGTTGATGTGGATATCTTATGTGGAAAAAAGTTATGGAGCTCTAAGTGCAAACTAACCCAAATTGCCAAAAAAGTGTTCAGCACAGGGGGTGGGGGAGCTGGAAAGGCCCAGCAACAAAGGGCTTAATAAGCATTTTTTAAATATTATTTTTAAATTGCAAAATTCATGAAGCTTTAAATTCCAAAACTCACTCTATCGAAGTATTTTACCAAAGCAATGTTTGTAATGTAAACAATCCATTGTCACTCTTTCTGCCCTTCCATCTTGCTGATGCTGGTGTCTTATTGCATATTCTAAAACTTGCAAAGTCACCGCCACTGAATTCACTAAAACCTAAAGAAAACTGTGCCTCTTTCTGAATGCAAAGTGGTATATGCATGCACTAAGATGCAGATTTACAAATATTTCACATAAAGCAGTAAAGCAAATAAAGTTGCAGCGCTGTGCTGCATGAAAAGGAGAGCAGAACTGCACTATATGTTAGAAGAAATGGTACAGTTCAGCTCTGTACCTGTGATGGGGCAGTCAGTTTTGTTTTTGTACAGAAAGGGTTACCTTTCCGCACAAAATAATTTTTTGAAGGTAGAATGCAGTACACTTGCATAGAGGAAATATTTACAAGAAATAATTAAATTTCTCATTCTTAGACCAGCTGCAGGCAGGCACACCATTTTGTTGCAAACAAATGTTTTTGTAAATATGGGTTTGGGTCAAAATCTATGGGTGGATGCATAGGAACTCTGTGTACCACAGATGAAATGCCTCCTTGATGCAAAGTAATATAAAGCAGCCCGCTGCTATACTTTTATTTTTTTTACAAAGCAATGCATATCAACAATTGTGTACCTTTGCAAATTACAAACTGGATTTTGCATCACATCTGCATCAGAAAAGTTGCACAAACTTAACAAACTAATTATGTGCCTAGATCCTTAGGAATTTGTGAGTTTTCCTAGGTCTAAAGGCATTTTCCAAATTCTTTAAGCCATTTGTCCACGCCTCTGTGTTTTTACTTTTGCCTTTTATGACATAGAACAAGTCAGCCTAGCTGGGCTCCTCTCAGTAGATTAGTTTCCCCTGAGGCATAACTATGAATGTTATTTGCACATGACTTCACCTAGCAAAGGTATACGAAAGTATTAACTCTCTTTCAAGCACATTTTTTCTAATGCAAATTTTCTTCATGCTGCTTCAGTGGGGAAAATGATTAAAACCACTGCTGCACTGGAAGTTGTACCTGGAGTTACAACCATCAATACTTCTAATGTTCCTCCCTGAAGTGTGAGTTATTGAAAAACATTTGTTATTTTTTTTAAACATTTATGTATCAAAAATGGTAGCTATTTAATGAGCAGTTTTAGTGCAACTTCATACAAAAATAAAATTATATATTTCAAAAGTTAAAAGCTTTAAATATGGTTTAATTTTTTATATCATTCAACAAATATGGTTAAGAGTTTCTAACATTCTGTAAAAAGAAGGTTAAAATGAATATTTTAAATTTGCAATGGTATTGTTATGTAAACAATAATCCATTATGGCATTTTTACCTTATAAAATTAACTACAAATATGATAATTTAAAATAGAAATCACCATAGAACAAGAGTGCATTGAAGAGGAAGGTTATACTGGTGATGATATTGCTTATTTTGAAAAAGGAGAATCATCTCATATTTTTTGTGAGTGATTGCAGAATCCCCTTAATATTTTGCCCCCATTTCTCACTCATACTGGTGTTTGTCTGACTCTGATGGTTCCCTGGGCACTGCTAAACAGACCAGGGCCTGTCCTCTGATTAAAATGGATATGCAAATTCAGCTAATTATGATTGTCTGTACCAACCTACCTACAAGTCCCTAGCATATGGTAGGGTATGTAGGTTTAGGGACCCCAGCATATGTAGTACACCCATAGGTGCACTGCTGTGGTGCCCAGTGCCATTTTGAAGGCAGACCTGCCTTGCTGGCTGCTTTTACATTAAAGTTAACCCCTAATTCAACTTTGGAATTAAAAGTACTTTTAAAGTCCTAAGCTACCTTATTTGTACATACAAGTCACCCCTAATGTGTGCCCTACACCCCCCAGGGTTGGGTACAGTGTAACTAGAAGCAGAGACTTTATAAAATATGTTTTATAAGCCCTTGTGAAGGAAAAATAGCTCAATTTGTTTTTCCCTGTTCTAGTGAATGGGCTCAATAGGCTAACATGGAGAGACTTCATTTTTAAATAATAAAGTCTTATTTTCCATAGGAAGGAGCTAATATGACATGTTTAGTATCAAATGAAAAGTTATAATAAATCTAACAACTTGCCACTGTTGAATGTAATATAACCTGTACCTAGAAAGAGTTTTAGAACTCTTTATAAAAGTTACCAGTTTTAGCTCTGTAGTGCCCTTCTCTGTTTGTTCAGCCTCTGGCAACCTGAGCCAGGCTGCCTTGATGAGGTGTGAAATAGCCTGAGCTGACACAAAGGAAGCATCTGGTGGGAGGAGATCTGCTGCAGCAGATGATGGAACAGGATGGGGGCGAGCAGTCAAACTGGTCTTCAAAGGAGGGAAGGACATTTGGGACAGCAACAGTACCTCCCCCATTTCCTGCAAACCCAGACAGTCAGTTGCCCCCTGATTAGATAAAGAGAGGGCTGGAAAGAGGTGTGCCATGGGGAAACCTAGCCACACCAGTGAGGTGGCTCAGCCAGACCTAACCTCAGAGATTGAATTTTTGCCATATTGGATTTTTGGAGAATGCTGCTCCCTGGCATTGATTTGTGCCACACTTCCTGGGAAGTGGTCACTTAAAAGGCTAGTGGCCTGCACGTGATTGGGCAGAGCTCCGCCCTGCTTGCCACCACACGAGCAAGGATAAATATGGCAGAGCTGCACCCTACCTCAGAGCCCTACACAAACAAGACAAGAAGAAGGACTGCCCTTCCGGACCCCTGGCCTGCACCTGGACACTGCACTCAGAAGGACTGCATCAGCTGCACGCTTGAGCATCACAACAAAAAGACTTTGCCTGACTTCTACTGCTACAGGTAGAAAATAGCTGACTAGAGTCCCCTGCATCAAGCCCTGAAGATTGGCGCTTTTAATTTCTAAACGCTAAAAAAAATTCTATCTTAAAAAAATCATATCTCCGGTTCCCCTTACTGGATTCTTTTCATTTTAGTGTCATTTCAAAAATGAAAATATAATCTATTTTTATAAATTTGTGTTAGATTTTTATTGTGTTTTGTGTTTTGCATATTTACTGTTTTGTGATTTTTAAATACTTTACACACCTGTCTCCTAAGGTAAGCCTAACTATTTATTGCCAAGCTACCAAAGGTTGAGCTGGGATAAATTTATTGAGACTCTGACTGGACCTAGTGGTGGTCTGGAGCCTATTGCTAAGTGTAGGTACGTACCTGTCCTTACAAATAATCCGCTTTCCAACACTTTTTTGCTAAACCTTTGATTTTAGAGCAAAAACAACCTTCTGCCTGAAGAATTGAAATTCTCTATCCTATCCATGCTGTTACATATCTACCTTTGTACAATACTGAAAACAAAATGTTTGGAGCCGGTGCATTAGAAGAAGTAGATTGCTTCAAATACATAGAGCCAACACACGGCCTAAGTCTAATACATACTTTAAATTACAGCCTGAATTACATTCTGCTTCACAATTTCAGAATATTGAAAAATCTGTATTGCAGGTACAAAGATAGCAGCCTTCTCCAGACCAAAAATGAGTGTCCTACAGAAAACCATGGCTTTGGGGTTTCATCACATTCATGACTTAAACTTAAATGAGAATATGTGCTGTGAAATTAGTCCTTTAACAAGGTGGTAACCACGTCATGTGGATTAATGCATTAGTATGAAGTCCATATATAATATCATCATAGGTATTTAAGCAATAGCATGAATTTTGGAAGTCTTCAGATCAGCTTGCAGTTTCCACAAGCTTGTCCCTGAGGAGTTGCAGGAGGCTGATTTACAATCTCTCACCTGACTGACCTTTTTTAAGTTGACTGAGACATTAAGAGAATCAACAATATAAAACAATTTAGATTTTTGTGCAGCCCATATGGCTGTCAATGAGGAGGACGACTAGATAACGGAAGTTAAGTAATTTATTTCCAATCAATAATCAATCCAATATATATATATATATATATATATATATATATATATATATGCAAGTCATAAAAATGTTAAAAAGTTACAGAAGTAATGCAATTGGTTCAGTATCATCAAATTAAAATACAAAGCAATAACAACCACAGCAATACCAAAACTGAGACTTAGAAATAGATGTTCCTCCTGCTTTCTTTCCTAAACATGAAATGACTCTAAATCATCTAGTCAAATTTCTAAACCAAGAATAAGGATGGCTGGGGAGGAACCTTCAAAATATTCAGGAATGCGAGAAGACGTCTGCATAATGAAGGCATCAGTAGAAGTGCTAAAAGAAAAGGAATATGTCTTTTGCAGGAAGCTTCACACTTGCAAGAAAAAAGGGAGCAGAGAGGTCTGAAACTCTTGAAGTCTAAGAGGAATCAGTCTCAGCTCCTAACAACATAGGCATTAATGAAAATAAACAGAACATTTAACATCAATGTTATCTTCTTCCTCCCCTCCAAGGCACATAGTAAAAATAATATCAAACGGAAATGCATATTTTGCACAGTGATGGTCTATAAAGGATGGGGTCTAAATTGCGTTGCTCCATCCCTTCTCCAAAAAATGACAAATGTTTTGGAAGAAATGGAAAGTATACATAGGAGAGGGTTCGAGGAAGTGTGGAAGAGAGTGAAGAGGCCTCAAGCTATAGCAGTTGGTCTGTGCAAGAGTCAAGTAGTTTGAAGTGCACTACAAGGCAAAGCTCTGAGGGGCAGGGCACTCCAACTTCCACATCTGTTGAAAGAGTGAGTGATATGAAAGGATAAAGAAGCCAGTAATATGAACATTTGTTTCTTTTATGTATTTTTATTTTTAAGAACATTAACAAAAAAATGGTTATACTTTGCCTATTTAAATTTGATTTACAAATATATTGAAAATATATTTTTTGCAATTTATTACATTGCGTGTGATGACATAAAATTAACAGCAATGAAAACTAAAATACTTTAAATACTAAACAGTATACATTTGAATGATTGTACTACTGAATATCAAAACCATTAATACTGTTGTATACTAATGTCAAGAACAGAATATTGAGGGACAAACGTTCGAAAGGTAATAGCATATAGGGAAGTATAGATTTAATATTTCTAACTCTACTACTACGGACCTTGAAGATATATGCACTGATTATTAGAGATATATATCTAACTGGTGCATATATCTTTCACTGAAAAAAAAAACAAAGGTTACAGGGGCATTATGGATAGGTTCTCAGCTTACATGCACCCCCGCCATGAACAGTTTTCTCATCAATAATTTTATGACAAATGTTGTAGTGAAAATATAAATGATGCCATAGAAGATGTCATGAATGATGTAATATGTGAGATAATTAGCTGTGAAGGGGAGTGCACAAGTTACAGTTACCTTAGGGTATGAGTTATAGTTACTTGAAATAACTCTAACTATAGCTGAGTTTCTCTGGTTTTGTATGTGTAAATTCAGAACCTAACCATAACGTTCCTGTAACCTTAGTTTTTTTCAGTGAATTTCTAACTTTTTTTAAATGCAAACTAACTATGTAGTCCTTGTAACCTTTTTTTCAGTGAATTTCTCTGTTTTTTTAATGCAGCAGGGGGTTTGCTGCAGGCCCGAACAGTAGGCCAGGCCCTGCAGCCAACACCCTGCATGCCTCAAGTCCCACGTTGCACACCATGCACGCAAGACCTGGCCTGTGGCCAGGCCTTGCACCTAACACCCCACGTGCTGCCAACCCCATGCAGCTCACAGCCTTTGGCTGTGGGCAACGGGGGAGTGGGCTGCAGGGCCTGGACGCAAGCCAGGCTCTACCCCCAAAGTCCCATATGCTGGTAGCCCCCGGCTGAGCATGGCGGAAGGCCCTGAAGCCAACCAACCCCTTGCATGCTGCCAAGCCCACATAGGGTTGGTGAAGTGAGTGCATATATTTTTTTTTTCATTGGCCTCCATATCCACTGGTGGTCACACTGAGTCCCGTGATGAACCTACGAATTGGCCCCAAAAAAATGGGGGCTATTTATTGCCGATGAAGGGCCCCTCAGGGACCCTTCCATCTGTTCTATGAGGTCAGGAGTCCTCTATCCTGAACCACTTGTCTCACTTTTCACTTTTATTTTTCCCTCCCTGCACCATGCTGATGAATAAAATGGCAACCAGAACTTTTCTCTCAGGTTACAGCCAGCCACTGGCTTAGGTGAGCCTACCTGGTTTGTGACACTTAGTTGCACAGAGTACGCATGGGATATTTACTTAAGTTTATAAGACAAGCAAGGCCTAATATTAAGGACATCCTTTTGAAAAAAGCAGAAGAACTTTGCTCTTTTGATCCTGCTAATGTGTGTAGATATTTTAATCACGTTTCAAGCTACGCTGGCTTTAATATGCAATAAAAGAAATCCCTCTTTTGATGAAATTTCAAATTTCGTTTGGAGAAAAGAGTACCAGGCAAGAGGTGCTTCTCATATTCACATGTTGTTATGGATAAAAGATGAACCAAATTTTGAAATCAATAGTGATTAATCGGTGTTGTCTTTCATGGAACAGTATGTTACATGTGCCATCCCAAAAGACAATGATGATAAAGGCCTAATACAACAAGTTCTATACTTTAAAAATATTAAAGTGGGAAGTATTGTCATCGAAATTACAGATGTAAAAATTGTATTCCAAGACCTATCATTTCCAAAGGATGAGTGAACAGCTTTTTATCTGCAGTCAGACATACACTGACTAAAAAATCACACAAAAATGCATATTATCTGTGAATAACGGAAGTCGCCGGGTATATTGATGACTTTAATCCTGTCATTCTGAAATTGTGGAATTAAAATATTGATATACAGTTTGTTGCAGACAACACCATTACTATTGCTTGTTATGTAACTTTATACATTACAACATCAGAGAAGACAGAGATGAAGGAAACGTGGGAAGAGATGTCTGCAAAAAAGTCTGTAACCAAGAAGTTGTACAGCTTCGGCTTGAAAATACTTTTGCATAGAGAGATAAGTTCTTATGAGTGCTATGACAGGTTGAGCTCAGCCAGTTTGTACTCAAAGTCTAGAGGACTTTTGTGGTCAGTCTTGGCACATGAAACAGAGTCTTGAAATCGTTCCCAGAAATTAAGTACCTAGCAGAGTTTGATTCTGAAATTACAGATATTGTAAAAACAAATATGTTGGATAATTACTATCCACACCTAGGAAATATATGTCTTTACAAGATTCTGCAACACTATTGTGTCGTAGTTTGGACCCTTGCTCTAGGCAAGACTGCTGGTTTAATGATGACAGTACTTATGTTTGTATTCGACTATGCCTATCCTACAACAAGTCGCAGCTGTCGTCCCAACCCTTCTGGCTTACTAGCAGCACCTCACCAAAAACCCAAACAGTACAAAGTGATTTGTGGCAGCCTTTATGCATGGACTCAAGAGTATGACATCTCAGGGAGTGTCGTGGTAAACGGAGATTACCCCTTTCTCACAGATATATCATGTCTCATCCAAACACAGGCAATAACGAAGATGCAGTGAAGTTTCAATCGTTTTTATTTAACACAACTGCAATCTGCGATAAGTTGCATGGGCTGCAATGATTAGGATAATGAACAGGGCAAGAAACAGAATTGTAAAGACAAGAGTCATTATTACAAAGACCCCCACCATCTTGCAATAACATTAAAAGACATAAAGGCCCTCATTCTGACCCTGGCGGTCTTTGACCGCCAGGGCGGAGGACCGCGGGAGCACCGCCGACAAGCCGGCGGTGCTCCAATGGGGATTCCGACCGCGGCGGTAAAGCCGCGGTCGGACCGGCACCACTGGCGGGGTCCCGCCAGTGTACCGCGGCCCCATTGAATGCTCCGCGGCGGCGCAGCTTGCTGCACCGCCGCGGGGATTCTGACCCCCCCTACCGCCATCCAGATCCCGGCGGTCGGACCGCCGAGATCCGGATGGCGGTAGGGGGGGTCGCGGGGCCCCTGGGGGCCCCTGCAGTGCCCATGCCACTGGCATGGGCATTGCAGGGGCCCCCGTAAGAGGGCCCCTACATGTATTTCACTGTCTGCTGCGCAGACAGTGAAATACGCGACGGGTGCAACTGCACCCGTCGCACAGCTTCCACTCCGCCGGCTCGATTCCGAGCCGGCTTCATTGTGGAAGCCTCTTTCCCGCTGGGCTGGCTGGCGGTCTGAAGGAGACCGCCCGCCAGCCCAGCGGGAATGTCAGAATTACCGCCGCGGTCTTTCGACCGCGGAACGGTAACCTGACGGCGGGACTTTGGCGGGCGGCCTCCGCCGCCCGCCAAGGTCAGAATGAGGGCCAAAGTGTGTAATATGTCCTAATTTCCTATCATGATAGGAATAACCTCCTACCTAAGGGAGAGCTGGGTATGTTAAACCTAATCTACCAATGCCATGTCCATGAGAGGAGCCCCCAACCCTTGTTACCTTGGAATGAGGTCTCCATCTCAGACTCTGCTGGGACACGAAGACTGGATCAGCATCAAGACGACATACAGCATTGATATCAGTGATGGTAGCAATGCCCTCTGGTCGGAATCCCTCTGATTATCTGTCTAAAGTGTGATGTATTTATACAGATCTACTTGGACCCCTGACGTAGGTGTGTTCCCAAACAATAGATAACAAGTATGCTTGGGGTGGCAATTAATATAAACAATTCCCTCAAAAGCATAGAGAAGGAAAGTCCATAAGTGTGAACACCTACTGTTTGTTTGTCTTTGTCACTTGATCTTGACGTCTTAGCACGGTGGCACTGATAATGCAAAGCATAACAAGTGGCCTAACTGTAAACAAGGCAGCCATCTTAGAGGAATTAAATAATTAAATGGGCTAAGACAGAGCAAACTAAGTAGGTTAAAAGCCATTTGGTGACGGGGGCACGAGTCTGCAAGCCGAAGGCTAAGCTAACTCCTGTTATCCCATTAAAACAAACTAGGATTCACTACACCCTCCCCATTGCCGTAACAGATATGACGAAGGTAAATGAATCCAAATGCTAAAATTGCTCTGGACTAAAAACTAGCTAAAAAAACATTTAAAATTTGTTAAAAGATAATAAAACATTAGCTAAAAAATACATACAGAGAAAGTTAATGTCAACCATGACAAGCACAGCAGGCCAAAGTAAAGGAAATTTGAATGTATACTTTTAATCAGGAATGGCTAGCCAATTCACCAAATTATTTGCTATAGTCATGATCTCGAAGAGTGTCATGGAAGTCACCAACGAAGGACCTCAAAAATGAGTCCACATCATCAGATGTTAAATCGATCACCGGGCGCGCAAACGGATCCACAGAGCAGTAGTGCGTGTCAGTCTCTTGTGCAGAGCCATTTGCAGCAGTGCCATCGTCCATGGTAGACATTAGAATGGAAGGCTCATAAGTGGCCTCGCGGAGCAACCTTAGTCTCAAGGGGCATGACTGTGAATGAACCCTCATCGGGCACATCAGCAGTTCGTGGTCCACTGGAGATGCCGGTGCAACAGCAAGACACACCATAGGCAGGTGTTCGGAGAGGCACCACACAGAGCGGAAAACTGGTTGTACGCACCAGAGAAGTGGCCGAAATTACAACGACCAATCACGCTCCAATTCCACCAGCAAGGAGGCACCGAAGATCCGAACCGTGCGTTCAAGGCACAGCTGAGTTGGTGGGAGCGGCTCCATTGCTCTGCGTAGCTGGAAAGAAACAAGCACTGCGAATCAGAAGAAATAGCAGTGGTAGTCCGCCAACCAATGCCAAAATAATCGGAAAGCCACCAAACACGCTTGAAAAGAGCGAATGGATGGCTGATGGGATGACTCCGAAAACAGTCTGGAAGATGGACACAAAACCAGACCCGACAGCCTTAAAGAAATGGACAATCCCAGTAGTGCTAGAAGCATTGAATGTTCTGGATACCAGTTCTCCAAAGTGCTTGGGGAAGTTGATATTTAATAGGGATTGTATCTCGGCAGATGATCTCGCTATCTGGAGAGCATACGTCTCTCTAGCGGATGTCAACGCGACCTGTTTTTGAAACAATAGCGCCTTTAGTCTGCTCAGCTTGTCATAATTTACATAAATAGTATCTATGTGGGGCCACATGTCAGATACTTTTATCTCTCGTGTGGGGGGGAATAAAACATGTCCGCAACACGTAATGACCTTCGAGACCGAGATTGCATAGGAAATTCCTGGTCGCATGCCGCAACAACTTTGATCGCTCAGTACCACATAACTTCCTTTGGAAAGTACATGAAATACTGGTCGAATCAAAGGGACAGGAGTACCCTTCAGAAAACAGGCCAAGTTAGCGATTTACGCATTGCAAAGGCCGTGAAGGGACACCTGCTTACATATCATTGAATGACTAACAGTAGTCTCACATTTCGCTTCCGCTCAGAAAAACCTCTGTTTTGCTATTCAAACATTTATAATCAAAGGGCAGCTCCCACTCTTCCTTAATATAGCTATCGCCTAGTCGCTTGAACCTGCCCACTGCAAGATGTTTCAAGCAACTTGAGAAACGAAAGGTCGAAATGGGCAAGTTAATTATGCCATGTAAGAGCCAAATAGTTGAAGGACTCTCTGCTACCATGAAGGGCAAGTTATATAACTTCTCAGTATGAAGCATGGTGAAACTAGCTTCCCTTTTAGCCATTGTCTGTTGCTCCACGGAAAGATTAAAAGCAGTGAACAATTCACTACCGTTAATATACTTCCATGGAATACGGCCATTTTTCAGCGTCTGTAATGTCCAACCTAGCTGCATGATGGAACGTAGATGTGTTTGTCCATGATATAACCAGGACAAGTCTGTCTGAGTAATTTCAATACCTACAGGAATCTAGAACAAGAATCTGCAGCGACTAAGATGTATTTGTATGCACCATCAGGTTGGAGTGGACCGCAATGGTCCAAGTACACACATTGTGGTGGCCTTCTGGACACTAATAGGGATGTCTGTGGTGGTCACAACAAAGGATGTACATTTTTGTCCGTCTGCATAGACCAGGCCACCAGAAGCGTTTCTGGAAGAGTGTTATTGTGTCACGACTTACGTGCTGCTTAAACCTGGAGTCCGCAGATCGAGTGGCGTGGGTCTTGAATTTTCGGCCTTGGCCCGGGTAGGGGCGACTCTTTCTGGTAGCCACGGTGCTGCAGGCAACGGAAACGCCAAGAGCAGACTGTGCCCCTCAGAACTAGCGGCAGAGGGAAAAAAAACCTGAAAAGGGGAAAAAACCTCCAAAAAGATAGGTTCCTGAAACAGGAACAAAAGTACAGGAATCAACAGAGGCAAAAATACAGGAAATATACTGGAACCGATGAGAACCAGCACAGAAAGGTAAAGAAACAGGAGCGAAGACACCATCCAAACAGGAAGTGTTGCAGCGCAAGGAGAGAAAGAATCACAGCCCTTAAATACCAACAAACAGGAAGCGACCAACAGGAAGTACAAGGACACCATCTTAGATAGGGAAAAGATACATAGAATAGAATGGACTAGGAGCCATAGAGAGTAGGGAACAAGTAATGCTGGGAAAGAAGGGAAATATGGGAAGGGAGAAAAAACATAAAGGAAGGCACAAACAGATAGCCAGAAAAGGCAGAAAAGAAAAGAGCAGGTGAGTGGGGGGTCAGACCTGCCTGTGAGCGCGGTGTAGGAAAGGAAAATTAGGCCACATGCCCAATTTGGGGCCTCGGAGGATGCAGATCAGCGTAGGGGCTAGGCGCGTCTTGTGACCGTGTGCCGCGGCCCGAGCCGAATGTTCGGCTCGTGCCGCGCACGGCGGCGCAACAGTATGTCCCCCCCCAAAGGTCCAGGTTTGTGTGGAAACAAGCGGTGAAAATGTAGAATCAGAAGAGGTGCGTGAACAGAAGATGCCTCTTCCCAAGAGCAGTCACTGAGAGGATAACCCTTCCAATGAATCAGATACTGAAGACGTTTGTGAAAGATACGAGAGTCTCAAATCTCTTATACCTCATATTCAGGTACATCATCCACTAACACAGGAGGAGGACAAGGACTGACGAGAGTAAGGATCAGGTACATAAGGTTTGAGCTGGGAAACATTAAAGACCGGATGAATTCTCCAGTTACGAGGCAAGTGAAGACGGACAGTGACAGGATTAATCAGCTGAAGGATACGGAAAGGACCGTAGTAACGAGGTGTGAATTTATTCTGAGAAAGGCATAAAGGCAAGAATTTTGACGAAAGCCAGACTTTATCGTGAAGGTGATATTCTGGAGCATCTCTACGTTTCTTGTCTGCTATTTTCTTCATGTATCTCTTGGTATTCAATAAGTTAGATCAAATCAATCTATGGATCTGTAAAAGTCGTCTGGAAAAGGAAATAACAGCAGGCAGAGAAGAGGTAGACTGAGGAGTAGTAGGAAAAGAGGTAGGATGATAGTCATATGAACAGAAAAAAAGGAGTGACCTTGGAAGCACTATGGACAGTATTATTGTAGGAGAATTCAGCGATCGGAAGGTAAGTGTTCCTGTTGCTCTGGTTAGAATTACAAAAGCAGCGAAGCTACTGCTCCAATCCTTGATTGAGACGCTCAGTCTGTCCATTGGTTTGAGGATGGAAACCCGATGATAGTGCTATATTGATATTCAGTGTCCTACAAAAATGTTTCCAAAACTGGGAGATGTACTGAGGTTCTCCGTCAGATACAATGTTATGTGGAAGTCCATGGAGACGGAAAATATGATGGCTACATTTCTGACTTAGTTCTTGGGACGTAGGTAACTTTTTCAGGGCAGTGAAGTGAGCCATCTTAGTAAAGGAATCTATGGTGACCATGATAACCCGGTTTCCTGCTGATGGAGGGAGCGAACACATGAAATCAGTAGAAATGGTGTGCCGGGGAGCAGGTGGAACAGGTAATGGTTGTAGTAATCCTGCAGGTCTGGTACGGGGAATCTTTACTTGAGCACATATGGGACAAGCCTGAACGTATCTTTCGACATCCGACTTCCAGGTAGGCCAACAGAAAGATGCAAGAGTAGTTCTTGTGAGGCCTTGATGCCTCTATGACCAGCAACCGGTGAATCATGGCACATTTGTAGTGCCTTTTCTCTTACTCCATTAGTAGGGAGGAACAACAGGTTCTGATAATAATAATACCCTTGCCTTTTACATATAAGGGGGTTAAGTGTATTTAATTCTTGATCAGACATGTTGGAATATTCCAGTTGTACCTCATCCAGGAATGACTGAGCTACTCCGATGATCTTACTAGGCTCAAGTAGATACTGTGATGGGGTAGGAGTACAGTCTGGATAATGGCGAGACAGAGCATCAGCCAGAATGTTTTGGGAACCAGGAATATAGGTGACGTAAAAGTCATACTGACTGAAGAAAAAGGCCCAACGAGCCTGACGACTATTCTGGCATAAAAAATTACGTAAACTTTGTAGATTACGATGGTCTGTTCTCACCTCGAAGGGCTCCTTGGAACCCATAATAAACTGTCTTCACTCTAGGCAGGCTGTTTTCAGAGCTAATAACTCCCTTTATAGTACTGAGTAGTGTTGTTCCGATGCAGAGAGTACATGGGACAAATAGAAAACAGGATGTTCAAGACCGTCATCTTCTTGTTGTTGGAGTAAGGCAGCTCCGATGGCTCTTTCGGAAGCATTTGTAACAACAATAAATTGTTTGTTGGTATCTGGGTGTCTCAATATTGGAGCTTGAGTGAAAGCCTTCTTTAGACCTTGAAAAGCTATTTCAGCCGCCCTAGTCCAAACAAAGCCTTTCTTTAAATTCTCCTTCTTTAATGTTTGAGTTATGTGGCTGGTTTGTTTTGCAAAGTCTAACATAAACTGCAGATAAAAGTTAGCCAATCCTAGAAAACATTGCGTTTCCTTAATAGAGGAAGGAGAAGGCCAATCTAGGATGGCTTGTACCTTTTCTTGGTCCATAGCTATGCCAGTGGGACTAAGATGATAACCCAAATATTTGACCTCAGTCTCGTCAAACTCACACTTTTCTGGTTTACAAGACAGTTGATGTTCCCGGAGTCTTTGGAGGACTTGTTTCACGTGAGAGGAATGCAATTCAGGATGTCTAGAATAAATAAGGATATCGTCTAAGTAGATGATAACCGTATGGTTCAAAAGATCAGAAAATACAGAGTCCATAAATCTTTGCAAAATGGAGGGAGCATTAGTAAGACCAAAAGGCATTACTCTGTACTCATAATGACCAAATGGGGTCCTGAAAGCTGTCTTCCTCTTGTCTCCTTCTTTAATACGTAAAAGGTGGTAGGCTCCCCGTAGATCCAGTTTGGTAAATCGTTGAGCCCCTCTGACTGCCTCTAATATATCCTTGATGAGGGGTAAAGGATAACAGTCTTTTATAGTTATCTTATTTAGGCCTCGATAATCCAGGCAGGGACGAAGATTCTTCGTCTTCTTGGGTACGAAAAAGAGGGGAGCCCCTGCCGGAGAGGACGATGGTACAATAAGACCGCTATGTAAGTTTTCTTCCAGATACTCCTTTAGAACTTTCCTTTCGGGTTCTGTGAGTGAATACATCCTCCCAAAGGGAACAATAGTTTCAGGTTCCAAGGGAATAGCACAATCGTAATCTCGATGTGGGGGTAACACAGGTCTGGATGGTTTTTGGAACCCATCTTGAAATTCTAGATAGTGATCAGGGACTCCTTGCACTGTATTGATGGAACATCTGGTAGTAATTTCAGTAGGCATCAATCTCTTGGGGGACCAATATGTGTCTGAAGCAAAGCAGTTCTCATGACAAAGCTGTGAGGACAAGGAAATAGTCCTGGTTTCCCAATTTACATTAGGATTATGTCTTATGAAGCACGGAATTCCTAAAATGATACTAGGATTGGGAGATGATATTAGGTCAAATGAGCTGTGTGCTTGTTGGTTCCCAAATTGTAAACGTAGTGTCAGGGTGGTAGTATCAACTGGACCAGAGGATATTAAGGACCCATCTACTGTGTGCACTTGTTCTGGAATTTCTTTGGGTCGTGTTGGTATTTGTTGAGTAGTGGCCCAAGTCTTATCCATGTATATGCCACTAGCAAGACAATCAAGTAAAGCCATTGTTCTTTCTTGAAGGCCATTCGGTAGCTGTAACGTCACAGGTAACATAAACAAAGTCGTGGCATTCCCCTTGAATGAACTGATGGAAGGTATAGCCGATGATCCAGTCCCCTCCCTTCTTACAGAGGACGGGAAGTGGCGTTTTCCGATGGCCTTTGAGGACGAACGGGGCAGGCACAAAGCATGTGGCCGGCAGCACCACAATACAGGCACAATCCTTTCTTACGTCTGTCTTCCTGCTCGCTAACGGAAAGTGGGCCTCGAGTGGTATCCACCTGCATAGGTTCACCCTCTGTGTCTCTGGCGGGAGGACGGGGTTCCTCGGAACGATGCATCGTTCTTGGAGACGGTATTCGATGGAAAGAGCTTGATCCATCAGACTACGAAGATCTTCAATTGGATGGAGTGTACTAACTTGTCTTTAATTTCTTCTTTAAGTCCTCTACGGAATAAAGTCACCAGAGATCATTCCACCCAGGTGGTCTCCGCCACTAGCTGTCGAAAGCGAGTAATATATTGAAGGACATCTTGTGAGCCTTATTGGATGTCACATAAGGCTTCTTCTGCAGAGGCCTCCAATCCTGGACGACTAAACATCTGTTTAAACCGATTCACGAAGGCAGAATAGTCTGACAATACCGGGTCATTGGATGATACCATCGGGGTTGCCCAGGCCAAGGCAGGACCGGATAACACACTGATAAGATATCCCACCTTTGTCTTGTCGTGGGAGAATTGGGTAGGTCGGAAGGCGAAATACACAGTTAATGCATCAAGGAATTCTCACAGTTTAGTTGGCTCACCGGAGAAACGAGGAGTAGAGGTGGAGACAGGCGGAACATCGGCACTGCGGAAAGCCAAAGCCTGTCGTAAAGCAGCATTCTCATTGCGTAATTGTTGCAGTTCCTGAGCCTGTTGCTGAATAGTTGCCAGAAGAGATTGATCAGGATCTGCAGCAGCCGCCACTGTATCATCCATGGTGTTAGACGACGTTGGGAGAATTTGGCTCTGCAATCTCTCACGACTTATGTGCTGTTTAAACCTGGAGTCCGCAGATCGAGTGGGGTGGGTCTTGAATGTTCAGCCTTGGCCCAGGTAGGGGCGACTCTTTCTGG
Organism: Pleurodeles waltl; assembly: GCF_031143425.1. Lineage (NCBI taxonomy): Eukaryota > Metazoa > Chordata > Amphibia > Caudata > Salamandridae > Pleurodeles > Pleurodeles waltl. The sequence goes on along the minus strand of NC_090441.1, from coordinate 144,404,456 downwards.
TAGCCACGGTGCTGCAGGCAATGGAAACGCCAAGAGCAGACTGTGCCCCGCAGAAGTATCGCCACAGGGAAAAAAAACCTGAAAAGAGGAAAAAACCTCCAAAAAGATAGGTTCCTGAAACAGGAACAAAAGAACTGGAATCAACAGAGGCAAAAATACAGGAAATATACTGGAACCAAAGAGAACCAGCACAGGAAGGTAAAGAAACAGGAGCGAAGACACCATCCAAACAGGAAGTGTTGCAGCGCAAGGAGAGAAAGAATCACAGCCCTTAAATACCAACAAACTGAAAGCGACCAACAGGAAGTACAAGGACACCATCTTAGATAGGGAAAAGATACATAGAATAGAATGGACTAGGAGCCATAGAGACTAGAGAATGAGGAATGCTGGGAAAAGAAGGGAAATATGGGAAGGGAGAAAAAACATAAAGGAAGGCACAACCAGATAGCCAGAAAAGGCAGAAAAGAAAAGAGCAGGTGAGTGGGGGGGTCAGACCTGCCTGTGAGCGTGGTGTAGGAAAGGAAAATCAGGCCCCATGCCCAATTTGGGGCCTCAGAGGATGCAGATCAGCCTAGGGGCATGGCGCGTCTTGTGACCACGTGCCGCGCGCGGAGGCGCAACATATTGTGGCCGAAATGCCAGCATGTGCGGAAGCGACACCCTCAGGCGCTGCTTTTACTAGATCTAATCTCTGGTCTTCATTGGGGATCACTCGATCTCCAACCCCAGGAATCATTGCATAGGAAACATTCTGTGCACTGATATGATAAGAATAATTGGTAGGGTATCCTTTCGGAAGAGACTTGCCTGCAGCTAAAGCTTTCTCGGCAGTCAGTATTCCATTATCCAATCTCGTCTGTGAACGAGTCACTGCAGCCACAGAAGCCGTAGCTACTGCAGATTTGGCTGCTTTGTCAGCCAAAATGTTGCCGGTAACGTGTACTCCTACACATTGATGGCCCAATGTATGTACTACATGGACGCATGGTAGCTTATCCTTAAGATCATCCACCCTCCCCCACAATGTCTTGTGTTTAATGGTGTTCCCCTTAGAATCTCTAAACCCGTTTAGCTTCCAATGATTAAGATAATAATTGTATGACTGGACGCGGTAGTATGAGTCACAGACTATTAAAGTCAGGCTTTCTGGCTCTGTGTGTTCTAGCGCTAATATAAGAGCTTTAAGTTCAGCCATCTGAGCTGTGCAGTCCCCTAGGGTCTGCGTGTAGGTGTTGTGAGGGTGGAAAACTCCATCCTCCCTCACTGCGCTCACGGCTGCACAAGCAGCTGAGTATTGATGTTTAGTACCTACAGCTGGTTGTGCTGAACCATCAGGGTAGATGAGAGTGTGGTATCTGTCAAGTGGCAAGATATTTAGAGGAGCGTGGTACTCCTGTTTGTACCAGAGAAACTCTTGTGTCTGAAGTTTTGGATCAAAGATGTAATCTACATCAGTGGCGGTCAGACACGTTGCCCACTGAATCCATCGTGGATGTAATGCTTTAGCATTGGGAATGCTTGCTTCGGTGACAGCCTCTAAGGCTGGCACCGGGATAACGACAATAATGCGTTTCACCTGGGCAAGTGGCCTCTCCTTAATGACAGCCATCTGAACTGCAGTCAGAAACTTTTCAGTTGGTGCAAAACGTTGTTCTGCATTTGAGTATAAATGTGATTTATATGCAATGGTTACTGTGTCGTCTTCATTTAAGGTGACATAAGTAAATCCAGTGGCACCAGCAATTATTCTGATCACCAAATTTGTTTTCTTGTCACATGTGTGCAAGTGTTTAGCTTCTAGCATGTCCTGTTGCAATTCCCTAAGGATGCTTATATGTTCAACTGTCCAGTGTCTGCTAGAAACGTTTGGCTGTACCAAGTCATAAAGTGGCTTGATACGCTGTGCATAGTCTGGAATATATGTTCTGCCAAAGTTAAAGAAACCTACTATTGACTGTAGTTTCTTGAGAGTGTTAGGAGGGTGCAATTGTGCACATTTCTCTAGAAAGTGCGGGCCAGGCTCTTCCCCTCGTTCGATAGCTCGTATCCCAGGAACAATACACTGAGAAAGGCAATCTTACTCTTCTTAAAGTTGAATTTGTAACCGAGGTCTGCAAAACCCAAAATTATCTGATCGACCCTTACAAGATGAATGTTGAGGTCGTCGTCCATGAGATATATGTCATCCACATAGGATAACGCCTCAGGATCAATATCATGTAATATTGATGTTACATTGGTTGAAAATAGCCCTGGGCTATTCTTATAGCCTTGGGGTAAATGACAAAAGCATTTTTGTGAGCCAAATGAGAATGCACTCAGGTCCCGACTTTCATGTGCTAAATTCTGGCAGAAAAACCCATTAGAAATATCTAACGTTGTTTTATATTTTTTACGCACAATATTATTTATCAGTGCTCTGCTATATGAGTTTTGTATAGCATATGCACATATATGACTATTTAAATGTCTGTAATCAATGACTATTCTGTAGGAATGGTCTGGCTTTGCAACGGGGAATAACGGGTTGTTTATTGCAGATGTACAGGGTTCAATTACTCCCTGGTACTCAAGCTGGGTGAGGATCTCCCTCACCTGAGCTTTTGCTTCATGTTTAACAGGATATTGTGGCTGAGGTTGGTGTGTAGACCTAATAGGAATGACATCACAGTCCTTGTCCCAACCTACATGATTGCGGTATAGCGCAGGTGCCTGCGCTAAAGCCCAATCAACAGCATAGGTTTGTTTTTCTGCTTCTGGAACAAGATTAGAAAAAAAAGGCAAGATGACATCTTCCCCATGTGGGAGCATACGGACATGCACAGGTGGCCAGTCTCTTTCGGCCAATAGGATATCACTAGTGAGTTCATCCCAGAATATTACACCAATGGTGCACTCCACGTCTGCCTCTTTTTGAATTTTTAAATCATAAACCCTGTCGGGTGGGAGAAGGCGTCCGTCCGCAGTCTCAACTGTAATAAAATCGCTAGTTGCTGTCGCATCCAGATGATCTTTCAGACTCTGGCGACATATCGTGACCTCTGCTGTGCTGTCTAACAGTGTCACTGCCCACGTCTTGTTCCTCAACAGTGTTCTCAAGTGTACTGGCATTTTTAGCAGACACTGCTGCCACTTTTGTTTTTTAAACTGTGGCTTTTGCTGAGGAGTCTTTTCTTCTTTTTTAGTTGTAGACTACAGCAAGCCTTTCTTTTGTTTCACGTATTCAGGACGTCGATCAGGATGGCCCCCTCTCTTGCTACGTCTATCTAGTGTGTCCTGAAAGGAACGAGAGGGACGTGAATCAGTATATCTGTCAGGAGTTTTGATATTCTCTCTATTTCTGAGATTGTATCTCCTTCCGGAGTTCTCCGGGTGTGGAGAATCAGCTCTCTTATTTCTTCTATCCTTAATTAAATTTTGTTTTTCCCAGCGCTTTTTAGAGCCCTCTTGTGCCTGCTTCATACCTTCCTTAAGGGTGGTACTTTGTAATTCTAATTTTTTTGGCTTGGCTCCCAAACTATCCCGCCCTATACTAGTATAGGTGTCGGAAATAATTTTCGGTAGCTGTCTCTCCTGTTCCAATTGTGGAGTTTCTCGGAGACCCTGGCGTATAGCCAGTGCAACCGCTTCCCCTTTAATATTACTGAGTATTATTGAGGAAACTGCGTCAAAGTTACTCATTAACTTCATCCCCAAATCTAAGGCTGGTGCTTCCCCGTGCTCATTCTGTATTTGTTTTAACACTTCCGGTAAATTGGCAAGTGTTGGGGTACCATGTGTGGTAGTATATATAGCAGCAAAGACTGTACCCCATGTGGTGCAGTCATCCACCGAGGGAACCATCCCCAAGGGCAAGCACATTGTGAGAAGTCTATGTTTTTCCTGTTGTCCGGTATGGGGAAACACAGCTTCCAGCTGGTTTGTTTTTTGGGCTATGCAAAACGGTATTTTCTCTTGTTCTGTGGGTACTTTACCCATGATAGTATGCACTGTTTGTGGATTAATCCCAGTAGCCAATTGGTATCCACCAGGTGCTGGTGGAGCTGGACACGCTGGTGTTGTGTTCAAAGTTCACATTACGAACTGAACTAGTTGTTTATATAATGTCACTAATTCATTATATAAATTTCTGAGATCTGCTATTGGCATATTTAGTATGCTTGGGTGAGGTGTGTATGTGGCAAACATAGGCTACATTGGTCCATCAATACTTAAGGAACCTAGTCTCACTCTTTGTAATACACGTGGTAGGGCGCCCTCAAACCAGTTCTGATGTTCTTGGTATGTGAGCGATATTTCATGATACTGCTACGCTTGGTACCGTTGAGGTACATTTGCAATTCCGTATGTGTGGAATGTATGTGTTCCTTGGTCCACCTCAGGAAAGGTGACCCAACAGTAAAATGTTTCTGTTTTGTATGCTTCATTAGCTTCTATTATAAGAGTAACATCCCCGCCCTCTGTAGTAAGGCCATGCACTAGTAAGTGTTGTGTTAATGCTTGTCATTCTCAGGAATTTCTATGGTGTTAGCCATATTTGTTTAGAGAAACGGAACACCAAATGGGGAGTAAAGTCCTTTTATGAGTTCGAGCTCAAACAACCTACAGCTTGATCAGGTGTTACACTTTCAGCTTAGGAGGATTTTCCCAAAGACCACGGACGTCTCCGTATAATGGTACTTAGGGTACCTGTTGTCTGTGAGACAGTGATAGTCAGGGTATCCGTAAATTAGTGCCTAAACACCATTGTTGGTGGCACCATGTCGTAGTTTGGACTCTTGCTCTAGGCAAGACTGCTGGTTTAAGGATGACAGTACTTATGTTTGTAGGTGACTATACCTATCCTACAAGTCGCAGCTGTCGTCCGAACCCTTCCGGCTCACTAGCAGCACCTCACCAAAAACACAAACAGTAAAAGGTGATTAGTGGCAGCCTTGCCTTTACGCATGGACTCAAGAGTATGACATCACAGGGAGTGTTGTGGTTAAACGGAGATTACCCCTTTCTCACAGATGTATCATGTCTCATCCAAACACAGGCAATAACGAAGATGCAGTAAAGTTTCAATAGTTTTTATTTAACACAACTGCAATCTACAATAAGTTGCATGGGCTGTAATGATTAGGATAATAAACAGTGCAAGAAACAGAATTGTAAAGACAAGAGTCATTATTACAAAGACCCCCACCATCTTGCAATGACATGAAAAGACATTAAGGCCCTCATTACAACATTGGTGGTAAATGCCACTTACCGCCGTGCAGAAGACTGCCAACACACCGATGCGGCGGCAGAATTCCGCTACAGCTATTACGACCCACAGGCCGGAATCCGCCAAAATCTAGACACCCACACAAGTCCGCCACACCAAAGGTCAGTGATAAACTGTCAATAACAAAACCGACACTGTCACGCCAACAGGAATAGGCCCTGTTGGACTTTTTGCCTTACGCAGGGTCATCCCCAGTCTTTTTGCCTCCTTCCTCCTGGTTTTTCTGACCTCTCGCTGTTGGCTCTAGGACTCTGAGCACTTTATCACTGCTGACCAGTGCTAAAGTGCAGGTGCTCTCCCATCTAAAGTTGGTATGATTGGCTTATACCTAATTGGCATATTTAACCTACCTATAGGTCCCTTGTACAGTGGTATCTCTATACCCAGGGCCTGTAAATTAAATACTACTAGTGGGCCTGCAGCGCTGCTTGAGCCACCCACTGAAGTTGACTTTCAAACCTGTCTCAGGCCTGCTAGCACAGGGCCTGTGTGTGCAGTTTTCTGCCACAGGGACCTGGCATCTAAACTTACTTGCCAGGCCCAGAACTCCCCTTTTACTACATGTAAGTCACCCCTAAGGTATGCCCTAGCTGGACCTATGGGCAGGGTGCCATGTATGTAGAAAGGCAGGACATGTGCCATATTGCATGGCCTGTCCTGGTAGTGACAAACAGCCTAACTTGGTGTCTCACTGCTGTGAGTGCTGCCTTCTCATAGGATTGCATTAGACATGCCCTGCCTTATGTGTAAAGGGTATTGTCTGATTTATGAGGGGTAGTGTAGGCGTGTTTGGTATGGTTGTGATGGTGATAATAAATACTGCTTATTGGTGTGGGTGTATTTTTTATTACTATCACAGAAATGCCACTTCTAGAAAGTGTGCATTAATCTGTGCTTATGACTCTGGTGTTTTGCAGCTTGACTCCGATCCACGTCTGGGCAGAGTGACAGTTGGGGCTTTATGCATACTTTTCAGACAGCCTGTACACAGGGAGGGTGGAGGTGTCACAGAGGTGCATCTGCACACTGAATAGTCTTCCTGGGCTTCGAGAAGGGAGAGGCGGGGCACACCTGCTTTTGTAAAGACTGTGCCCTGGCCTCACACAATAGGGTCGTTAACCCCCCACTGGTGTTTGGAGCCTGTGCTGAAAGGAGAGAGGGGGCACTCCCAGAACCAGTTGTAACTGGCTGGAACCTCCTCTCCCTACCATTGTAAAACACTGTAAGAACTGACTATAAGTACAGGGGAATTTTCCCCCATAATTTGGAGACTCTTGGAATCATCTTGGAACTGGACACCAAAGGCTGAAAGGACTCACCAGGAACCGCCATGGACTGCTGCTGCTGTGCTGACCTGTGACCTGCCTGGTCACTGTGAAGGACTTGCCACTTGCTGCCTTTCCCTTGTGCTGGCCTGTAGCTGGGCCATCCACCTGAGGACCTTGTCTTAAGATTCTGCTCCCCAGGGGCAGGGTGCTGTGGCCCCTGACCCCTGCATCCATTTCTTCACGATGGGTGCTTTTCCGTGGTTGCGGCTGCTATAGCGCTGATTGCAGCGCGCTTATGAAGCCTTGCGAGCTCGTAGGCTCCTTGCTGCATTGTGCCCCTTTAAATAAGATCACCGCAGCGGCCCGGGAAGCTGGAAGAACACTCGCGCACCGCATCGGGTGCAGGCGAGTGTCTGCTCGGGCCCCAGGAGGGGTCTGATCTTCTTGTGGCTTCACGGCAGGACCAGGGGAAGGCGCGGGGAGTGCCCCCTTCCCCCTGGCCTCTGCGTTAGGAGCAGGACGCTCCTTTTCTGCTGTTAGGTAAAACGGGCATTATTGTGCCCCCCCCTTAGTGGAAGGGCCAGTGGAGGCCTCGGGGGGCCCCCAGAGATCGCAGGTCCCGGGAGGGGCCTGTCATCAAACCACAGGGGGTGCGTAGTGTCCCCCTCCGGCCCTAAGTTGTTTTTGCTGGCTTTGGCCCCCCTCGTGAGGGCCGGTTGAGGCCCTCGGGCCCTCAGTAATCACGGTCCCCGGAGGGGCCTGTCTATAAAAGAGAGGAGGTGCATGTCGCCCTCCTCTGACCCCAGAGTATAAGGGAGGCCCCCGTTTTGCGCATAGGAGCGCCGGGGCCCCATTGTTCACCTTCTAGGCACTGGAGGTGCCTTCATCCAACCAGGTACTGTTTAAAGGACCAATATAGTTGCAATCCAAAGTTCTTTCTACAGACTTTTGTTTGATTCATATATTACCTACCTACGTTTGATGTTTTTACATATGTGTATGCAAATGTTCCTTTTATGGACATGCTTGCTAATATGTTTTTCTAACTTGCCATATGTTTTCTAATGTTCCTACTATCGGCATTTTATGATATTCTTATGACAAGTGCTGTGATGTAATAACGTGTTTTCCTGACTACTGCTTATGTTGCAGAATACTGAGTAACCTGTGTGTTATGTGTGACTACTGCTAGGTTGCAGAGTAACTAATGTGTAACGTTCTGACAACTGCTAAGGTAGCAGGATAGTACTGATATGTGATGTTTGGTCTGATAAGTGCCTTGTGTACAATACAGGATATTTTCATATAATCTGGTGTTGTGTTTCCTTTGTCGTGGGGATATTGCGTCACGTGTGTTGTGTGTGTTGTGCAAACGCTTTACACATTGCCTCCTGGTTAAGCCTGACTGCTCGTGCCAAGCTACCAAGGGGGTGAGCAGGGGTTATCTTGGACGTGTAACTCCCTTGCCCTGACTAGAGTGGGTAGGTTCTGCCTGGCTGAGGTGCATACCCTAGCCAACCAGAAACCACATTTCTAACATGCCCACACTATCACAACCCATGAATCCAAGCAGCGGTCTTTCAACCGCGGTATTCCATTGGCGGTACACACCGCCACGCTCAAAATACACACACATTTACAAAACACAACCACCTTGGACAATTCCAAATACACACACCTGATACACATACACACACCACTCCCACACTCTCAATACAATATAAAACACACACCCACATAACCCACAAACCCCTATGACAAAAATTGAGAAATAAGCACACAGAGAGACACCACCATCAATAATACTAGCATCCACAGGCACACAACACCATCACTCACACAACATCCACGCACCTCAGACAACACACACAAACACATCCCCTCACACATCACCCACACCACACCATGGCACTGCAAAGACACCCCAGGTTCTCTGAGGAGGAGCTCAGGGTCATGGTGGAGGAAATCGTCCGGGTAGAGCCACAGCTATTCGGATCACAGGTGCAGCACACCTCCATAGCTAGGAAGATGGAGCTATGGCGCAGAATCGTAGACAGAGTCAATGCAGTGGGACAGCATCCAAGAACACGGGATGACATCAGGAAGAGGTGGAACGACCTAGGGGGAAAGGTGCGTTCCGTGGTCTCAAGACACCAGATTGCAGTTCAGAGGACTGGCGGCTGACCCCCACCCCCTCCCCCACAACTAACAACATGGGAGGAGCAGGTCTTGGCTATACTGCATCCTGAGGGCCTCGCAGGAGTAGCAGGCGGAATGGACTCTGGTAAGTCAAATCTTAATTATTACATCCCCCACCCTACCTGCATGCTATCACGTACCCCACCCTCACCCTCACCCCCATCACTCCAACACCTCACATATGCCCCACTATCACAACCCACACATCCCAATACCAAGCCCTGCATCCAATGACAATGCATGGACACCCATCACCAAAGCATGTCCACTACAGATACCTACACAGATCCCCAAACCAACAATCACACAAGGTCCTTGACAAGAATGCAAGCACTGGAGTACAGGGTCACTCACCCATTGCACACAATGGCACACACAGATGCAATAATCATGCCTTTACACCCCTGCAGGACCCCTACCCAACGTCACCAGACAGGAGGTTCCAGACATGTCCACTCACCCCACAGAAGAGGCCCACAGTGATGACAGCAGCTCTGTCCAACTGGATCAAGATGACCAGCCCAGCCCATCAGGGCTCTCAGGACTGTCGGTTCCCCTGACACTGGCACATGCAATCACAGAGCCTCCCTCCTCAGGAAACACCAGCACAGCACCCACCCAGCGGGCCCATCCCTCTGTCCCCAGGACACGTCAAGCAGCAGTGTGTCCACCACTACAGGGAATCCAGGCAAACCCACAAACCCAAGACAATCAGGGACCTGGGGGCAGTGGAAGTGGGCACACGGTTCAGGGGACAGAGGAACGGGAAAACAGGGGAACTGGGAGGACAGCTGTGCGATAGGGGGAGGACAGGCCCAGGGAACCAACTCTCCACGAGGCCCTCTCCAACATCATGGGAGCGTGGCATCATTCCCAGGATACGATGGCAACTATACTGGTCAAGTTTCAGGAGACCCAGTGGCTGCAGGAGGAACAGTATCTGGGGATCAGGGAGGAACTTAAGTCCATCAACACCACCCTGGTCACTATTGTAGGGGTGCTGAAGGACCTTGTGAACACCAGGAGGGACACTGTGGCACAACAAGGGGCCCCTGACACTAGCCGGGATGATGAACAGCCGACCAGTTCCGCCAGCACTAGTGGCCAGGAGGCACCGCCAAAGAACCACGAGACCAGCACCCCACCCCCTACAAATGAAGAACCACCCCGCCAGCAGTCCCTGAGATCCAGGAACAAGACAGAGAACAATACCAAGACCCCTGCCAGGAAATTAGACCACCCTGAATGTCATCCTTCTGTCCCACTTTGTCACCCTGTCCATCCATCAACTGCCCTAGCTCCACTTCCTATCCCCTTGTATTGGTTGGCCAAACACACCATTTGCACATTCATTGAATGGTAGCTCTTCTGGTTTCTGTACACCTGTTGACTCCTGTGGGGGGGACAAATGCCACATGTGTCCCATCAATGGCACCTATGATGTTGGGGATATGTCCCAGGGCAAAGAAGTCACCTTTCACTGTGGGCAAATCCTCCACCTGAGGGAAAATGATGTAGCTGCACATGTGTTTCTTCAGGGCAGAAAACACTCTGGACAACACGTTTGAGAACATAGGCTGGGAAATCCCTCATGCAATGGCCACTGTAGTTTGAAAAGACCCACTTGCCAGGAAATGGAGTACTGACAGGACCTGCACAAGAGGGGGGATTCCTGTGGGACAGCGGATAGCTGGCATCAGGTCTGGCTCCAACTGGGCACACAGTTCATGGATTGTTGCACGATCAAGTCTGTAGGTGACTATTACGTGTCTCTCTTCCATTGTCAACAGGTCCACCAGCGGTCTGTACACCGGAGGATGCCGCCATCTCCTCAACTGCCCCAGCGGACGTTCCCTATGGAGGAGAACAGTGAGCAGAGAGTCAGCCAACACTGAGGTATTACAAAATTGTTTATTGCACACATTTGTCAATCCGCAATGTGCCTGCCACTGTGTGTATGCAAGGCCTAGATAGGTGTAACACATTTAAAATTAATGCCATGTGGCCCCCTGAAATGGCAGCTGCCTGACCTGTAAGGTGGGACAAGGGGGTATGAGGTAACTGTGCTGGCGTTGTACACCGTCGTGGTGGGGACGTGGGAGGGGTGCCCGTCGCAACATGACCCCCCCTAATGTTCCAGATTCTGGCGGTGGCCTATCCGGAGTTGGATTGGCACTTGAGGGCATCACAGCAGCCACAAGGGGGTGAGTACAGTCACATCCATCTTACTCTGCGCGCATTAAGAGGTGTCTGGGTGTGGGTTCCCCTAGGCCAGGGCGAGTTTTGTAGGCAAGGTCCCTTCGTGAGGAAGGCTATGTGGCACCCGAACGCCACCAGTGGTAAGAGCCAACTACACCTAGTCAGGCTCCTGTGACTTCCATGTGTGCAGCTATCGGGCATAGGCCTTGTTAACCCATGTCCCTGTGATTAATTAGGGAACTCTAAGTGCATGGCGTAGTGCAGAGGGCACTGAACATGTCTTTTTTCTCTCTCCCCCCCCTCACTTTTTGTGGTCTCCCTGTTCTTGTGTGCAATAGCATCATCACGCGGAGGAGCAATGGCTCCGGAGCAGGAGGGAGCTGCATCCCACATGGCCCTGGAGGGCGAGACAATGGAGTCTGAAGCCACCAGTGGGACGGAGGGCGAGGGGAGCTCCACGGCGGGGACAGGAGATGACATCAGCGACAGCGACTCTTCCTCTGATGGGAGCTCCCTTGCAGTGGCGGGCCCCTCTGTGCCCCCCCCATCAACAGGTACAGCCGCCACCCCCCCTACCAGCACCGCCCTCCCAGCAGCCCCTCAGCGTGTGTCCCATGCCCGCTCACCCAGGAGGGTGGGCATCTCCTTCGCCCCAGGTACCTCAGGCCCTGCCCCAGTCAGCCCTGCTGCCCTCAGTGAGGAGGCTATTGACCTCCTGAGATCCCTCACTGTTGGGCAGTCTACCATTCTGAATGCCATCCAGGGTGTAGAGAGGCAGCTACAAAAAACAAATGCATACGTGGAGGGCACTCATTCTGGCCAGGCAGCCCAGCAAATAGCATTTCAGGTTCTGGCCTCAGCACTGATGGCAGCCATTGTCCCTGTGTCCAGCCTCCCCTTCCAACCTCCTCCACCCAGACCCAATCCCCTGTACCTCAGCCTATCCCAAGCACACCATCAGACCAGCATGCACACACCTTAACACACAAGGGGTGCTCAGGCAAACATAAGTACCACACATCCCACAGGCACTCACACAAGCATCATACCCATCCACACCTACCAACCCCCTCCTCCACGTCTCCCTCCTCCCTCCCAGTCTCATCTACACTCACACCTGCATGCACTACATCTACAGCCACTACTGCCATCACCAGCACACACACCACCACACCCCGCTCACGTGCAGTCACCACCCCCACTACCATCCACACGTCCCCTGTGTCCTCTCCCAGTGTGTCTGTGACGCCACCTCCCAAGGTACACAAACGCAGGCACACACCCACCCAACAGCCATCCACCTCACGACAGCCTCCAGCGCATGCACCTTCACCCAAAGTCACCAAACGAACACCTCCTACAACCACAACCTCTTCCTCCACTCCCAAACCCCCTCCAGCTACCTGTCCCAGTGTCTCCCAAAAACTTTTCCAGTCCAACCTTGAATTCTTTCCCACACCTCCCATACCCCGTCCGTCTCCTAGGTCCCGACTCTCCAGGTCCCAAACTAGCACCTCAGCCACAACATCTCCGGGACCAGTGGTGCCTGTAGTCACCGGCCACCAGGGCAGCCAGTGTGGCACGGAGCCACAGCATGAACTGTCCCCCACCTGTCAAGCATCAAAAGTTGGCCAGTGCCCGGCGGGAGAGGGGGAAGACTCCAGCCACCAAAGCCGCTCCCAGGGGTCCCGGTGGGAGTGTGGAGTCAGCTGCAACACCTTTAAAGGTGGCGAAGGGCCAAAAGAAACCCGGCAAGTCTGGGAAGAGCAGCACGGCGGAGGAGATTGCCATCATCCCCGCTGCCCAGGAGGCCACCGCCATCATCCCCGCTGCCCAGGAGGACACCGCCATCATCCCCGCTGCCCAGGAGGCCACCGCCAGCACAAGCCCTGCTGGGCTAGAGAGGACCGCCAGCACAAGCCCTGCTGGGACAGAGAGGACTGCCAGCACAAGCCGCACTGGAACAGAGAGGACCACAAGCACAACCCCGCTGGGACAGAGAGGACCGCCAGCACAAGCTCCGCTGGGCTAGAGAGGACCGGCAGCACAAGCCCCGCCGGGACAGAGAGGACCACCAGCACAAGCCCTGCTGGGACAGAGAGGACCGCTGAACAAGGCAACGCCGCCTCAAGCACCGCTGAACAGGGCACCACCGCCTCAAGCACCGCTGAACAGGGCACCACCGCTCCAAGCATCGCTGAACAGGGCACCGCCACCTCAAGCACCGCTGAACAGGGCACTGCCACTTAAAGCACCGCTGGCCCATGAGCGCCAAGGGCACTGATGCTACTGAGTCAGTCACAAGCAGGCTGAAGCACTCTGGGCACCAGGCCCCCTCCAGAACCAGTGGAGACTGTCATCCACTACCTCTGTCCTTGGCAGGATGAAGCACTCTGGGCACCAGGCCCCCTCCAGAACCAGTGGAGACTGTAATCCACTTGAGAGACTGTGGCTCTACACTCCCCAGGATGGAACAGTGGGCAACCCACCCACAGTAGAGACTTGAGAGACTGTGGCTTTGCACTCCCCATGATGGAACAGTGGGCAACCCACCCACTGTAGAGACTTGAGAGACTGTGGCTTTGCACTCCCCAGGATAAATCAGTGGGCAAATCACCCACTGTAGAGACTTGAGAGACTGTGGCTTTGTACTCCCCAGGATAAAGCAGTGGGCAACCCACCCACTGTAGAGCCTTGAGAGACTGTGGCTTTGCAATCCCCAAGATGGTACAGTGGGCAACCCACCCACTGTAGAGACTTGAGAGACTGTGGCTTTGCACTCCCCAGGATTGAACAGTGGGCATGTGGCCCCCTCGTGGATTTGGCATCATGCACTCAACCGGCTGAGGTGCCCCCCCTTTCCCTCCCCCTGAGGGGCCTGTTTTCTTGCTCTCTGATGCCCCTGCAGTGTTCTCTCCGTCATGGTCAGGGATCTTGTGTGGGCCTTGCCCATACCGTGTGGGCCCAGTGTTCCACAGACTTCATTGGAGCACTACCTGGACTACTAAGATTGGTGTATATTTTGCTTATGGTGCATATATATATATCTTTGCGTACTTGATTTTAATATATTACAATGGTTACACTCATTTCCTTTTGTCTTTGCATTCTTCCAGAGGGATTGGGGGGTGTAACTATAATGTATTAATATGTATTTGTGTGTGTGTTGTAGTGGGTGAGGGTGGAGGTGCGGGTGCTGCGTGTGTGTATCCCTGTTTTTTCCCTGCCTCCTCCCCTGTGTCGTAGGTGCAGTACTCACAGTTGTGTTCGCCGCCGGCGTTCGTACTCCTGGTAGAGGAGCAAGAAGATGAAGGCTGGAAAAATGTGCAGCTCTGGTTCCATGGTGTCTGGATTTCTTGTGGGGTGTGTAGAGGTGAGCATTTTCCCTTCGAAGTCCTGTTTCCGCCATGTTTTTGTCCGCGGTGAATCCGCCCCGGAAAAGGTGGCGGGTTTGTAGGTTGTGATACTGTGGGTGGTACATTGTCTTCCGCCTTTCTGTTGGTGGTGACCGCCAAGCTGTTTGTCTGTACCGCCATGGCGGTCTGAGTGTTAAAGTGGCTGTCTTTGTTGGCGGTTTCCGCCACAGTCCAATTTTTTTACCGCCAGCCTGTTGGCGGTCTTACCGCCGCTTTAACACTGTCTGCCAGGGTTGTAATGACCACCTTGGTCTTCTGAAAAGGAGTTACTTGGAAAGTATGACTGCTATGAAGATTCTTTCAATGATATGAAATACAGCATGTAGTGCTCATTCTTTCCAAACTACCTGAAAATGTTAAATGATGAGACTGAACAGGAGGAAAAAAATGCCCCTGAGAGAGCAAACAACAGTTAACAAAGTGCCCAAAGTTCTGGACCTCTACGTGAAGATATTCTTGGACACCCAAAAATGAAAAATTAAGCTGCCATAGCCAATAATGAAGTGGCGACTGCAATGCAACAAGCAAGTAAAGAAAGTGTTTTGATGTGGGACAGTTAGACAACTGACGAAAGCAAAAACAAATATATATGGTGGTAAAAGAGAAAATTGTCAACATCAGGGCAGTGCGTGCTCTACGGGCAACTAGAATGCAAAAACCCAGCACTTTCAAGATAACGTAATTTTTGCATTGTGCTGATATGCTGTTGTTTAACCTTTTGGATTGCAGTGTTTAATCCTGAAGACTTATGTTCAAGGTGCTTATAAATACTGTTCATTTGCAATGTACTGCTGCAGGCTTTCAGAGTGTGTCAGGGTGTGGTCCCTTTCCGGGGCCTTCTAGAAGCTTTCCCTGCAGCATGTCTGGGTGTGGTTTGTGGGCTGGGCCAACACTATATAAGGGAGCCAGCCCAGCTCCACATGCTCACTATTCAGAGGTCCCGGTGCAGAGCAGCAGCAACTTCCTGAGCTCCTGTTCCGGAGGCCTCCTTTGATCTTCCAGGCCTTGTCCTTTCACTTTGTCGGTGATTCTTGATCAGGGTGGTAAGACAGAGGTGGGGCTGGGCCCCCGGTCCCGTTCTCAAAGGTTTTCAAGTTCTTGGGCCTAATTTGCATGATAAAACAATTTTGTTCTTGTGCGTGTGAATGTATGTTTGATTTTTTTATGGCATTTACATGCTGACACTCGAATCGGCAAGACGCGCGATTCTTTACTCGTGTACATATCTTGATATTCATTGTACGCTACCATTTCATAGCATTTACATGTTGGCATCCGAATCGGCAAGATGCACGATTAATTTATTGTGCTTAATTCATGTTATTCATCGTACGCTACCATTTCTTGACATTCACATGGTGGCATCCGAATCGGCAAGATGCGCAATTAATTTCTTGTGCTTAATTCATGTTATTCATTGTACGCTTCCATTTCTTGACATTCACATGGTGGCATCCGAATCGGCAATACGCGCAATGTATTTCTTGTGCTTAATTCATGTTATTCATTGTGCGCTACCATTTCTTGGCATTCATGTTGTGGCCTTCTAATCGGCAAGAAGTGCGATTCATTTCTTGTGTTTAATTCGTGAATATTCAGTGTGCGCTAACATTTCATGGCATTTGCGTGGTGACATTTGAATCGGCAGGACGCGCAATTCATTTCTTGTGCTAAACTCATGTTACTCATTGTGCGTTACCATTTCATGGCATTTGCGTGGTGACATTTGAATCGGCAGGACGCGCGATTAATTTCTTGTGCTAAACTCATTTTACTCATTGTGCGCTACCATTTCGTGGCATTCACATGGTGATATTTGAATCGGCAAGACGCGCAATTCATTTCTTGAGCATGAATCATGATGTACATTGTCCGCTACCCCTTCATGGCATTTGCTTGGTGGCCTTCGAATCGGCAAGACGTGCGATTCATTTCTTGTGTCTAACTCATGTTATTCATTGTGCACAATCATTTCATGGCATTTATTATCCCTTGTGGAAATCCGCAGTGTGCGCAATTCATTGTCCTCCATTTTAAGAAAACGAAAGTGTTAGAATTCTAGATGTTATATTGTATGTGCATAATAAGTCCCTTAAGTACAATTCATATGGTGTTATAAAAATCATTCAGATTATTTCCTGGTCCTCATGCTAAAGACTATGCTTGAATTTGAAAGCGTAATTCTAGAAGGTTCCGATGTTTCTAATCCATGTGTAACATTTCATTGAGAGGTTCATTGGAAAGTTGTATTAATCTTTCTTGACTCCTTCACAGGTATCCAGACATCGCGAGGCCTTGTTATTTTAGTCCATGTTTAAGTTATCCATGTTTCCAGTATGACAATGCTTAGAATCATAGTCTAGTAATGATTAATATGATATAATCTTGATAGTGTGTTTTAACCTTTTTGATTCCTACAGGTCTCCTTCCCAGCTGTTCCCTACCTATTCCCCTTTTCCCCACTTGGCCTCTCTTAGACTCTGTGACATTCTAATCAGAGTATAGGAGCTGTCTTGTGGTAGACGTGTTGGGAACGTGCACAGACCCTGAGGATCTGGTGACTCTGGCAAAAATACAGCATGGATTCCTCCACAAAAAGAATGAATGTAAATCTTCAACATTTAAGCCAATTTCATTATGTGTCAGCAGTCAAATTGGCAATGAGAAGAGCATTTTATTTCAAATTCTCACTGCTTACCTACAGAGGAGTACAGACTCAAATTTATCATGTGTAGAAACAGCACCAACTGGATTAGCTGCACACAACATTTTAGGGCATTACTCTGCATCGACTGCTTTTGCTACCTATAAAACATGGAAACAAACGGGAGTTCAAAACGTTGTCTGGATAAGCTTGCCATGAAGTTTCCAGAGTACTGAAGAAACGTAACCTTTTAATCCTCAATGAGGTGAGCATGGTCTCAAACATAACACTTGCCTTTGTCCACTTGAGAATGTAATAGATTCTAAAGACAGAGGATGACATACTGTTTGGAGGAAAACATTTAATTATATTCTTCAATCTACTACAGCATACCCCTGTGAAAGGACAGCCTGTGTTCAAGACACTCCTACATGAAGAAACTCAAAATTCTTTGGGAAGTATTGGAAAAGTAAACATTTGGTTAAAAGTCCAATACAAGGAACTAGTTAGAAATATGCATTAAGCAACTGACATGGAACACAGAAATGTTCTCAAGGATATTAGAGTAGGAGTTCTCACAAAACAGGGAAAACTTTGCTCAGAGAATCGACTCATGAGGAACCTACTTTCTACAAACACCTCAGTGCCAAAACTAATTTTCAATTTCACTGAAGAAGGAAAATCAACTGTGCGGCTAATGCCCACATTTCAGGAATGCTCAATGAACAATTACTAAAACTGGAGAAAAAAACCTTACAGCAATTGGTAAAAGGGAATACCAGGGGATGATAGTACTGCTAACTGAAAAACTACTATCAAAATTGGATTCTGTTTCCAGACCTGCAGGACTAGAAAAGTGTTTAAATATTTGCAAAAACTGTAGGGTCATTTTGTGGCATAATTTAGATATTGAGTGGTAGAAATGGAGCCTCTACTTGGCAGAGGGCTGCACCCTGTCCACGTAGGGACCACAATCCTAGTCAGGAAAAGGCACAGCACAAACTAAATTATCATGTGCTCACCCTCTGGTAGCATGGCACAGAGTAGAAAGGCTTAACTTAAAAGGCAATGTGTAAAGTATTTCTGCAAATACAGTAACATAGTGAAAACACCACAAACATACACCACACCTGTTTAGAAAATTAGATAATCTGTATCTAAAGAAATCAAGATCAAAATGACTGGAATTCAATAAGTACAAGTCAAGATATGAGTTTCAAAAGGTTGATTTCAGTGTTAATCCACAAAAGTCAGTGGTTATATCCTTGTAGCACACAGTACCTGGTGTGCATCAAACATAATGATGCAGAGGGGCCACAAAGTATGAGATGGGTTGAAAAACAAAGCAATGTGTTTATTTTCCCAGCACAGGAAAGGTGATGCATTATTTATTTCTATGCCGAAAGGTGAAGCGTCGATTTTTGTCCTTGGTTCTTCGATGTTGTGCAGGGATATTTTGACACCCAGGGATCAGGTGTGAGAAATCCAGATGCTCTGTAACGAGGTAACAGGTCTGTAAAGCGCTCAATGAGGCAGGCGCTCCAGCGATTTCTAGGCCACAAGAAAGGCACTGGGTCAACTTCTGCGGGAGTCAATTTTTGTTGCACTGGATTTCCTTGAAGAGTGGAAGTTTTTGTTGGCCTTGAGACTTCAGAAATATGATGCAAGCTCAATCTAAGCCTTTGGAGAACACTTTAGGAGGAAGGCAGAGGGCTTCTAGCAGGGTCAGGGCCAGCCAGGTAGCGGGGCAACAAGCAGGAGAGCAGTTCTTCTCAGCAAAGCAGTCCAGATGTGTCATTTTGGAAGACAGGCAGTCCTTCTGACAGAGTCCAGTTGCAGGTCCAAAAGTGTCTGATTTGGTCAGGTCAGAGACCCAGTATACATACCCAAAATGCCTTTGAAGTGGGGGAGACTTCAAAGAGTGGTTTTAAAGTGCACAAGATACCCTTTTAATCCAGCCCTGACTGCCAGGATCCCTGTGGGGTCTATCAGTCCTTTGTGTGGGGTCGGCCACTGGCCTTTAAAGTGTAAGTGAGAGCCCCTCCACCTGTCCTGCCTAGGTAGAACCACTCAGTATGCAGATGAATGCAGATGTGACTGAGTGTCCTTTGTTTATGGCTGTCTGGGTGGAATGCACAAGGGGAGCTGTCAACTAGCATACCCCAGACATGGATTGGAGACAGTCTGAAAGGCACGGTAGCAGTAAGTAAAGAAAGTAAAGAGAAATGCCCACTTTCTAAAAGTATCATTTTTAAAACAGTAATATTAAATCCAACTTCACCAGTGAGCAAGATTTTCTATTACTATTCTAGCCATACTAAACATTACAAGGCTACTCCTTTCAGATCAGGATCTACTACTTAAAAGTAAATAAGAACATTTCCAATGCTGGCCTATGAGAGGAGTAAGCCTCACAGTAGTGAAAAACAAGCTTGTGAGTTTTTCACTACCAGGACATATAACACATGAGTACATGTCCTGCCTTTTACTTACACAGCACTGTGCCCTAAGGGTTACTTAGGGCCTACCTGAGGAATGACATATGTAGAAAAAGGGGATTTAAGGCTTGGCAAGTAGTTTTAAATGACAAGTTGAAGTGGCAGTGTAATTACACACACAGGCCTTGCGATGGCAGCCATAAGACATGGTTAAGGGTGGCACAATCAGTGCTGCAGGCCCACAAGTAGCATTTAATTTGCAGGCCCTGTGCACCTTTAGGGCACATTTACTAAAGACTTACAGGTAAACTAAATATGCCTGTTGGGTATGAGCCAATGTTACATGTTTAGGGGAGAGAGCACACTGGTCAGCAGTAGTAAAGTGTGCAGAGTCCTAAAACCAGCACGAACAGGATCAGAAAACTGGAGGTACGCAGGCACTAGGTTGGGGGATGACCGCCTTAATGCTGTCAGGTCTAACGTTGAGGAAGGATTAGTTAATGGTGCCATGGATAAAGTAATTGATTTTATTTTGTTTCCAAACAGAAATGAGGTTGAATACCTAGCAATTAAATTTGATCAAGTTGAAGGTGTGAAACAGAGATCAAGGTCTGTTGTGTATTTCTTGCTTGTAAGAGACATTGTTTGGACAAAGCAGTTCCCAGTGTCTCCTACATGTGCTGTGCCAATTCAGAAATCTCAAGATCTAAGTGCAGATGCAGCATTCATTAATATTGGTAGTACAGTCTTTAAGGAATTCAGGCTAGAACTTTGTCTGGTTTGTATCTCATAGACTTTGATGACAGTAAAGTAAATGTAAATGCTGATTCAAATTGTGTCAAAGAGTACAACCGTTTGGGAAGTGTTTATGTTCCTCATTTAGGACATTTGGTTTATGAAAAGCCTAATATTTTGGTGAAACTAAAGGTTTCAAAGGATCACAGTGGTATTCCTGAGAAAAAAAGCAAGAAACAAAACAATGAAGTTTTGAAAATAAAAATCCTAAGAATGCTGGTGATAACATTGGTTACCAGTTGTCAAACCTCTCCGGAATCAACTGCCTCAACTGCTATGCCAATTGTGTTTCTCAATGCAGTGTTGTCTTTACTTCGTTTGGTTCAAGCAGCTGAACAGTGATAAAAGTAAAACATACTCTGCATCTCATATTAGGGATCTTGTCGATGTGCGCACTGGATCTCTATACTTCACGTAAAACACTCAAGAAGATGCACAAGAATGGTTGATGTTAGTGCTTTGTCTCTTAGAAGAAGAGTTTGTACCTACCGTCGATCTATTTGGACTTAGGGCCAGATGTATCATCATTTTTAAGAAATCGCTATTACCGACTCGCAAAGTGCCATGTATCACATTTGCGATTCGGTAATAGCGATTTCTTAAAAATCGCAAATGCTATTACCGAATCGCAAATTGCGATACCGGCCCCATTCACAGCTATGGGCCTGTTGGCTCATAGCTGCAAATTTTTTGCATTTCCAAAATTGCGATTTCTGAACCAGAAATCACAATTTTGGAAATGCAAATCCCCAGGGTGCTGGGGGCCTATGGCCCCCTCTGCTGCACCCCAAAAAGGTTTTGGGGGACATATAAGGTGCACACATGCCAAAAGGGCATGTGCGCTTTACATGTTCAATTTAAAATTGCATTTTAAATCCATTTTTACATTTTGCACCAGGTTACCACCTGGTTGCAGTCCATGGTATTTTGCATGTGCAAAATGCCATACCGCGAAAAATCGCAATTTACGATTTTTGGCAGCATCGCCTTGCGATGTGGATTTTGCGAATCGCAATGGTCGCAACGCAAGAAATCGCTATTTTAGAGATTTCTGCTTTGTGATCTGCGAATGACTTTCATGCATTGCAGACCACTGTTTTGCACTCGCAAACGGCCGAATTTTGCGATTCGCACCGTTTGCGAGTGCAAAACATTTTCATACATCTGGCCCTTAGATACTCATGGTGACATGAGTGTGAAAATTATTCTTTTTCATCAAAATGGAAATAGATCCAGAAAGATTTATGTATTTCTCTCTACCAGACTGTAAAACTGTAAATTTTGACTAGTTGTTTAACAAAGCCTCACAGAATAATACCTGTCCAAATTGTTAATCAGATATTCTATCAACTTTGAATATAGGAAAAAGTGGCACATACATCATTGTAATGCCACAGGAATGCAGAGCAGATGGAAGTAAATTAGAAACACAAATTACAAACTTTAAAGCCGGACACATCTGTATTTCTAGTAAAAGAAATACCTGTATAGGTATTAATTTTAATGAAGGACTATTTCTTCTGGACACCGCACCATATACCTAAAGAAAACTACAGGATGGACAGAGTGTTACAACAGCAACATTATGCTCAAGCGAAGATTGTCTTGTAAAATATCAAATTCCTAATGTCTGTTTCTTGAACAGAAATTCGAAGAAGTAATACTGCTGAAAAAAAGAAATAGAATACTTGCTACACTTAAAATACAATAATTTAATACATCATACGGGCTACCATGAGTTATGTCCATATAAAGGATGCCTAAAACCTATATACTTACTCAAGGAACAATACAACTAAATTGGAAACATACATCACAACCTATAAACCAAACCAAAACAACTATTGTATAGAAAAACAAATACTGCTAAAGTTAGTACCTTTTTATAAAAAATGAACTATTATTTCTGGATATCGAATTTGTTTTTAAAAAGTCAAACCAGATGGACACAGTATTATAAGAAAAACAGAACAATCAAAAAGATATTGAAAAATCAACTACAAAGTTACAAAAAGTATTAGATTTTGAAAAGTTTTTTTGATGCGAAGGTTGTGCTAAAGTGGCATTTTCCCCATGCGATATTTACAAAGTGGTGCAATGCCTTGTGCCACATTATGCCTTGCCCAGGCATAATGTATTGAAGGGGGTTATTCCCCCATTATGGGGGCCAGATAAATGGTGCATGGAAATCTAGGAGATTACCTTGGCCCATTTTTATTGGCACTTTTAATGCCTGCTCAGAGCAGGTGTTAAAAAGGGGCATACCATTATTTAGCTGGCCTATGGCCTATGTACTCTGCTAGAGTTGTGCCAACATTTTGATGCTACTCCTGCAGAGTACATCAAAAACGTTAAAAAAACAATGCTACTGCCCCCTTTCTGGCTGACGTGAAGCTCTCCCACAGTCTTGCACCACTCCAAACCGAGCAAAGGCTGCCAGCAGGAGAGCAGGAATACATTTACTAACACCAGATGACTGATGCGCTGACACCCTTCCCAGCTGACTTCCTCGGTTACGGGGCTGCCTCGCAATGTTCCATTGCCCCATCTCACTGGACCCACCCCTTCACTGACGGACCATACACATCATGAGCTGCCATCACTCTGCAAGGGATACTGCATTGAGGAACCCCTTCAGGGGTGACTCAGCACATTGTGCCTTCCTAGATCTAGACAATGGTCGTCCTGCAGGAACCCCCCTGCCGGACTCAGTTAGCTCTCAGAATGGCTCCCGGAGAAGGACCACATCCCCAACAGCCCGACACCGGCAACTCGTCCCTTCCTTGTTGGGAGTCCTACCAAAGGTACTGTACCTGAAACTTGCACCGCCAGGGATCTCACCCAACTGACCTTGCGAGCCTCATTCCCGCTGCCTGCCAGCAAAATTCCTACTCTTAGATTGCCCCAGGCATGGCATATTAAATGCCACTGCTGGATCCCAGATACTATGCTTTCCCCCGATTGGCACATGGTGTTTCCACTACCCACCAGGAGAAACCCAGGGGGTCGTCCAGGCCGGCAGTTCCTCCCCATATCCCATAACATGGCCATCTGCTGGTCCCACTCGCAGGTAGCGGCGCAAGGATAACCTTTTGGGGGGGAAGGCTCACAGGGTGTGTACTCCAATGTCTTTGTCCCACATCTGGTGGGTGCTGACTTTGTGGCCTCTTATTGCAGGGTAGATCTTCCCCGGAGGCCCTATACTCTAAGTGTCTGTTTCCCCACCCGATTCTAATAGAATTCACATAGTCTCATGCGTATTAGGGCAGGAGACCCTGTACATATATGGACACACTGTTACTGGTATATGGTTGAGGATGCCCGGGTATTTGGGTACTTATCACAGCCATTGCTGATTTATATTTTTATGTTCCAAACCAACTGATGCTTTTCATTACCTGAGAGAATGATATATGTGATTTTGCCCGGCATTGTGAGGACAATGAGTACTATTCCAGGAATTGTATAATATGCACAGTAAATATGAGTTATGTTGCTTTTGGGTCTGTGATGTATGTATAATAAAGAAACATATTTTTATGTAATTCTGTGTGGATTCTCTTTTGTGGTGCATTTATTGCATCACTCGTGTGAGTGTGTTGCACAAATGCTTTACACATGACCTCTGGAGATAAGCCTGACTGCTCTGTGCCAAGCTACAGGGGTGAGCACAGGTTATCTTTGGTAACTAGCTCGCCCTGACTAGAGTTGTGGGTTCTGCCTGGTTTAGGTGCAAACCTTAGCCAACCAGAAACCCCATTTCTAATAGTATGTAACTATTGATGTCTTTCTGCATTCATAATAAATCTATAAATACAGTGAAGCAGACACTCATGCATACACTGATACACATTGTCACA
This sequence comes from Pleurodeles waltl, assembly GCF_031143425.1. Taxonomy (NCBI): domain Eukaryota; kingdom Metazoa; phylum Chordata; class Amphibia; order Caudata; family Salamandridae; genus Pleurodeles; species Pleurodeles waltl. Next base: position 144,380,362 of record NC_090441.1, on the reverse strand, counting down.
CACTCATGCATACAGTCACTCACTCAGGTACAAACTAATCTATTTATTGGCACTCCCAGGAGAAAAACTCATACATACACTAAGAAATCCAGGCACATAACCATGCATACACAGACACACCCAGGCACATAATAATTCATACACTAACACCTCCAAATGCACACTGATGCCTACAGTCACACACACAACTACACACAAATACATACAGTGATACACCAAGTACACTCTTAAGCATATACGAACACATCTAGGAACACACTGATGCATTCACTAACACACCCAAAGAGATGCATACAGTCACACACACAACTACACACAAATACATACAGTGATACACCAAGTACACTCTTAAGCATATACTAACACATCTAGGAACACACTGATGCATTCACTAACACACCCTAAGAGACACTCATCTATACACTCACACACATAGGCAAACATTATCATATACACTATCACACCAAGGCAGACACTGAGGCAGACACTAACAGACCCAGCCACACATTCATGCATACACTGTCATATCCAAACACACACTCATACATACACTAACACACCTAGCCACAATATGGCACATATGTGGATATACTCAAACACACTGATGTATGCACTGACACACCTAGCCACACACTGATGCATATAGTTATACCCCTAGGCATACACTCATGCACACCTTAACATGCCTTGGTACACACTGATGCATACACTGACACACCCAGGGACACACTCATGCATACGATGAGACTCGCAAGCTTACACTGATGCATACAGTACACACCCAGGCATACACTGATGTGTGCACTGGGGTGCCCAGGCACACAGTCATGCATACACTGACACATCCAAGCACACACTGATGCATAAACTGACACACACACAGACATACTCATACATACAGTAACACACCTAGGCACACACTCAGGCATATACTGACACACCTAGGCATACACTGACACATACACTGACACACCCAGACACACACTAATGCATACACTAACACACCCAGGTATACACTGATGCATATACTGAGACACCCAGGCACACACTGATACATTCACTGACACACCCAGGCACACAATGATTCAAAAACTACACACACAGGTAGACTCTCATGCATACACTGACACACCCAGGCACACACTGATGCATACACCGACACAACCAAACACACACAGATGCATACACTGACACACCCAGGCACACACCAATGCATACACTGACACACACAGGCACACACAGACACATACACTTACACACCCAGGCACACACTCACATAAACTAACACACCCAGACTCACACTCAAGCAGACACTGACATACCCAAGCACACACTAATTCATAAACTGACACACAGTGATGCATACTCTGACATACCTAGCACACACCGAAGCATACACTGACACACAGAGGCACACAATTAAACATATGCTAACACACCAAAGCACACAGAAAACATACTCTACTACACCCAAGCACACATTCATTCGTACACTAACACACCCAGGCACACACTGACGCATACATTTACACACCCAGGCAGGCACTCATGTATACGCTGACACACCCAGACACACACTGATGCATACACTAACAAACCCAGGTAGACACTCATGCTTAAGCTAACATACCCAGTAACACACTCATGCATATGCTGAAACACCCAGGGACACACTGACAAATACACTGACATACACAGGTGCACACTCATTCATACACTAGCACACTCAGCTACACATTCATGCATACAATAACACACCCAGGAACACCCTGATGCATACACTGACAACCCCCGATAGACACTGATTCAAACGCTGATACACCCAGTCATGCACTCATATATACACCAAAACACCCAGACAGACACTGATGCATACACTAACACACTCAGACACACACTGATGCATACACTGACACACATTGAGAGATACACTGACACACCCAAGCACAAACTGATGCATACACTGACAAATACAGGCCAACATTAATGAAGTCACTGACACACCAAGGACACACTGAGGCATACACGTGGACACCCAGGCATACACTCTTGCATACACTAACACGCCCAGGGGTACACTGATGCATACACTGACACACGCAGGCACACAACGATGCATACACTGATACACCTAATGACATACTCTGATGCATACACTTAAGCCATAAAAACACAGAGGCAGCTCTTTGATTGACCAAATTATGGTTCCAAAAAGATCAATTTTTTCAAAGTTCTTTCAAAAATGGTATTTGTTTCACTTTAAACAAAAAATAAACATAGTGGAAAAACAGTAAAAAAAGGCAAGGGCAAAGAAGCAACTTGCTTCATTTTTAAAAAAAAAAACTGCATCCAAAAACCTCAGGACCAGAAGAGACTGTAAGTGCTACAAGCATGTGACACTTTGCACAGTGAGTGACCATGCCATGAAATTATGCACAAGTAGCAGGTATGGTTACTTCTGGAGCAGATTATGGTTGTTCAGAAGATGTAACTGAGCTGGAGTCCCCTGATGCACCAGCTCTCTCCCACATCATTCTATTGTACACTCTCTCATGTATTTTCCTAAGGTGTTTTTACATGCTGCTAATTCCATGCAAGTACTTTTTAGCAGTCCCTCTTGACAACTGCTTGCCACAAATAGTGCATTTTACATACTTAGCACTCAATTTTATTCCCCAGAAGGGATAGTGAAGTGTTTCCATACATCACTCTGCCTTTTTTGTGGTGTGGATTCTTTCTCCTTCTCTTCAACAACCTGTGGATCTTCCTCCTGCTGAAAGGTTGAAGCTGCTGCCATTTTTTTAAAAGACAACCACTCCTTCTGGATCCTCTTTGAATATAGTTCAGCACAAAAAAAATGTTTTTGGGTGTGGCTTGCATGTAGATGAGTGGGGTCCAAAAGTACCCAATCAAAAGGCAAGTTTTGCCTGTGTCCTCAAACAAATTCAGGAATCTGGTCTGTAGATTTGCGAATTTGCGTGACTTATAAAATGACTAAGGGCCTGATTTAGATCTTGATGGTTTTACTGTCAAGCCACGGTGGCGGTGGACCCAAAAAGACCATCACGTTGGTAGTCTCCAGCCCGCTGTGTTGAGATGTTTTGTGGCTAAGCCAAAGAAAGCCGTAATGGAGAGTACTCTTTCTCGCCAGCTACATCCTGCAGCTGACGCAGCGGACTCCAATACCAACGATTAGCACTCCGTCACTGTCTTGATGGCAGCATCTCGCCAAGCCTATTTAGATCACACATATGTGTTGGTGGTGTGTCAGCGGCAGGCCCATGATGGCAGGGGTATCTCGCAGGACCCATTCAGTATAGTACTATAGCTGTGGCCATTGGTTGGATGCTAATAGCACACACCTGTTGTAAATTTGACAACTGTGAACACATGCAAAACACACTATAAAACACACTTTATTTCAGACCATGATTCATTGCCATCACATTACAGGCACCAGATTTCTCAACCAAGGAGACAGGTGTTTTTTCACTGTTTTCCTCTTCCTCTGTGTTTTTTGTTAACTTGACCTCATTTTAGAACCCTTCATTTTTTGAGAACTAGATTTGTTCAGCCAAAATTCACAATAGCAGGGAGGAGAAATCCCCATTTCACTGAGGAATAATTGTCATGGTGAATCGAATCAATAGAGTAAGGCCACAATTGTTTGTAGCACAAGTCCAAAATACTACTACTTCCCAGAAAAAGCAAATGTGGGCCCGAATAGTTAACAGAGTGAATGCTGTAGCTAACAACTTGCACACACAGGAGGAGATTAGGAAAAGGTGAAACGACCTGTGGGTGAAGGTTTGTTCACTGGCCTCTAAGTGACCCCTGGAGGCCCACAGTAGGGATGTGGGAGTAGATCCACTGCCCTGGTTGAGCTTACAAAGTTTTTGGAACTGGAGCACTGAACTATCCAAAAAACTCTGTCTAGCCCCCTCAGTATGGGCTGCACAGCCCAGGTGCAGCCAGTATGGCCTGCAGCGCACACCGGAGCAGAGGAGGGAGGCAGCCACTGAGAACTTGTTGCCATCACACAATGAGGAGAGGAGGACCCCCGGGAAGACCCAGGAAAGTCTTCGTCTCTTTTGTTGTCAGTGTTTCTGCACACTGGTGCACAAAAAATGACTGAAACAGCAGATTTCTCTGCCAATGGCCCTGGCCTGAATTCAGGCCAGGGCCTTAGGCAGTGAAAGCTGCCATTTCAGGGCTCTTGTGAACTAGCTTCTCCCATGTGCACTGCACACAGGGCAGGCCGGTGCACAACAGGCCTGGCAGCTTTCGCTGTCTGTGGCTCTGGCCTATATTCAGGCCAGGGCCAGTAGGCAGCGAAAGAAAGCTGCTGTTTGCGGCCTCTTGTGCACCAGCCTGCCCCATGTGCACTGCACATGGGACAGGCCGGTGCACAAGAGGCCTGAAATGGCAGCTTTCACTGCCTATGGCCCTCCTGAATGTGCCCATCTTGGAAGTGCTAAGCAGGGTCAGGACTGGCTGACCAGGCCCCACCCTCCTTAACACTTCCGAGATGGGCGCATTCAGGAGGACTCCACGGGGCACGGAACTCCATCTCTGTGGAATTCCACAGAGTTGTTTTTCAAATCCATGGAATTCCGCTAAGCCATATCCCATTCACTAAGTCCAGGCCTAGGACAGGGGACTGGTGGTGATTCTCCTTTACTCCCTTTGAAACTCTTTCTCTGGGCAGAAAAGGTCTTGCAAATCCTCCATCCTAAATGCTTGACTGGAATCCCTGGTGGAGTGCAGACTGGAAAGTTCAACCTTTGTATGTCCCTTTAATCACTAATGGAGTCCTGCCGTTAAGTTAGACATTTAGGCTGCTGCACCAACCTTAGCAACACAGATACAGCAAGTTTTGACTAAACAAAATATGTTGTATCATGCAAATTACTAGCAGCAGGATTGTAGCTCTCCTTCAAACATAATGCAATATGTATAACCAGACTGTGTGTAGTCCCCCATGTATCATCCCTTGCGTGGGCTCTGCCCATTACTGTCTATCAATGTGTGTTGTTGAGATTCCAAAAACAGGTACAAAATTACATCAATTTTCACAGGAAAGTATAGCATTTCTAACATGTACATTCTCCTAGTTACATCCACATGTGTGTACAAGTTGCAAGCATGTGTTTATCTCCATTATAGCCATTTAAAGTGATATGTGTATTTTTTTTTCAAACAAGTGTTATCTATGGTGTCAGCAGATGCATGACGCTCTGTTATTGAATCTGAAAAAACAATAGTGGAGTGTAATATTGTTCCACCGTCCTTTACTTCCATATGTACACACGTTTAAAAAACTAGTCCATTTGAAAGTCACAATATCATGTTATGGATTAAAATATCACTTCTTGTGTGTCTCATCCATGTTGACACTTGCTCATAGCTACATTGAATTTTTGAACATTCTTACATTATTCATTGTCTTTTGAAACCAAGATACCCAAAAATGTGTTGGGACATGGCAACTCATCCTACTCTCCCTCACTGGGCGGTCAACAAGTATCTAACCTACTATATGCAGATGACCAACTACTAATCAGTAATACCAGAATAGGCATGCAGAAATTGTTAAAGGCATTAGAAGAATACTCAGGTTCTAATGATTTAGAAATTAAGGAAGTAACATCATACAGATACCTAGGATTGGTGGTGGATGCTAGATGTAATTACCCGCCACAAAAAAGAAGCAATAAAAAACAAGACGCAGGCCCTTACTTACGCCTTTTGCAAGCTAGCAAATTCAATCTGTGGTCATGCTCTGAACCCATTAACAGCTGTAATGAGAGCGAAGCTACTTCCAACTATCACCTATGGGACCGAAATATTGAGGGGGATGGAAGTTGGTCTTCTGGATAAGCTTCTGATAAAAACCTATAAGCGCGTTTTTCGGCTACCTGGGCTTTCATCGCCAGCCCAGGTCAGACTGGAATTCATGCTGGTCAAACAGTCGTTAGCCCGACAGGCGGCATATATTAAATGCTGCTACAAATTGAGCCGCGCTTCAAAAGGGTCTTTAGCCAATCTAGTCTGGCAGGAAATTATCCTAGAAAGAGGGAACTCCAAGTACATAAGATATCTAGAAGAAAGTAAGAGTCTTTTGAACTTAGATGAGGTATGGAACCAGTCTCTACCCATCCCCATTTTCAATAAAGCAGTGAATAAAGCGAGTAAATTATAGAGCTTGCTAGAAGATAAGATATCATTGATCAAAAAGGAGCATAGTTGGTTGATCCTTAACTCCTACAAAACATTTAAAGAATCACCACTTATGGCTGGCTCCTACTCACGGAAAATCAAGCAATCCTTTCTCAGACTTAGGCTGGGTGAAGTCCCTACTTTAGACCTCATGCCAAAATGGAAGAAGGAGCGGCAAGTAGGCTCCCAGGAGGGCCGTCTCTGTCATCTAGCAGATGAAAACTTGATGCATGTGGTCTGCATTTGTCCAGCCTTGGTGGCCGAAAGGAGACTCTTACTGAAAAAAGAATTTAACAGTTTAAGAATTAGATCCTGCAGACGAGCACTAATTGCAGCTTTTAACCCTCGAAATACAATATTGAACATTAGGCTGGTTCAGTTTTTGGAAATTTTCACTCTTAAAACCACAGCCTCTCCAAATAACCAAGACAGAGGGAGGGCGGAAACGATAGCGAAATCCCTATAACCCGCTTTGAACATCTTAAAGAAGGGAAGGCTCCTAGGTAGTCCACTGGGTTGTTTAGCTTGTGTCGTAATAAAGTCTGGTATCAATAATCAGACTTAAGTAGGGGTAAATAAAAATTGATAGACGGTCTCTTCCCACTTTGTCCTATTTTTACCAATGCCTCATTGGTCTGTTACTGTTCTCTTTAAATTTCTTTGTGGAAGGAAATTTCATATATCATTTCATTTTAAACACAGGATTTTATTTGGCGCTGTATTTATCTTACCCACAATAAGATTGTTCTGTCGCCCTATTATTAATGCCCTATAGCACTAGTACGTTCTTTTCTTACAATCTTTATGCGGAAGGAAATTTCACTAACCGTTTCACCCTAAGCTAAAGAACTGTAATTGCCTTCTTGCACTAAAATTGTTCTGTTAAATGTTTATGTGGAAGGAAAGTTTTATGGTTTTAATTAACTAATAAACTTGTGTTTTACCTAAAGTGTTGGGGCATGCTGAATAGAATTAGTAGCCACACACAAGTCAAATTTCACTGTCCATATGATGACCAATTACAGTTTTTTGTGCATTATGAACCACTTTGTATCCAATGCATTGCAGCCTATTATGCCTTAGAATTGTCCAGTACTGAAATCTACTTTCCACTGTGTTGGGTTAAATGTCTGTCAAATGTAACCTACAAATCTGAAATAACATAACACTTTTATATTTCAGGGCATCTCTACAAGGTCAGCACTGGAGTTGTCATCTTTGTAAATCAGGCTGCATGTGTAAAATAATGAAAATAACACAAAGGCCTAATCAGTCTATCACTCTCCCTCTAGTTTTTAGGTTGGCCCTTTGGTAGACAAAGACACATGAAATGTACAAACTATATTGTAATTACATATCCTCTGTATCCTTCACAGGTCCAAACACCCAGCCCAGTGCACCACCGTCTGCCAGCCAAGACACCTCCACTCAAGCCCTTGAGCAAGCCATCAGTGAGAACTCCAGTGCTGAAGGTCAGGATGAACACACAAGACGGCTGGTCAATCTGGTCTGTCCGACCAGAACTCCAGTGAGTCAAACTCAGCCTACACCTATACATCCCACCTTAGCTGCAGCGACATCTCAGCATGAGGACACCTCCACTTCCTGTGCACCGAAGACCTATCCTCCAACCCTGTGCCCCCCAGTCCTGGCTACTGTTGAGACACTAACAACACAGCTCTGCCAAGACCAAGTGGGTTGGGGCACACTTCATGAAGGGCACAGGCTAGTGGGATTAGGGCTTGTGGAAGGGAATCTGTGGGCCAGCCAAGAGAGGCCACTGGTGTTTTTGTTAACCAGACCACTATTGAATAAGTCTTGTGATCAATCCAACAGTCCCAAGACATGATGGGCCAGGTTATAACTGAGCTCCGAGAAAACAAGGAGGTACAGAGGGAAGACATCTTGGAGCTACAGTATCACAATGAAAAGATGAGCTCCCTAAATGGGGTGCTATTTGACATTTATCACCATATGTGCAGGGCTTTTCCTGTACCATCTGCCCCTGCCTGTGAATCCCCAACATCTTGACAAAGTATCCCACTTTGGTATACTGCTCCTACCACTCCAGTCCCTGCGCCTCTGCCCCCCTCTTCCCCAAAGGGGAAAGTCATCAGGACCAGCAGGAGAAGATGGCAAGACCAACACCACCATATCCAAGAGACATAGAACATAATGTCCTCCTTATGTGTCTACCATTCCGTCTGTGGAGTATTTCATGGACACATTTACCTTTTCGGAGGACAGTTGTATTTTGGACATTTGACTTCAAACTATTTCGGCTCTACTACCATGTTTCCATCCATCATGATAGAATCTTTTTGTTTATTTTATATTTTTTTAATACATCTCACTCTTGTTTTGTGTTATGATAATCAATGTTATGGACACAGTGTACAAGACTCTTGTTAGATTATTTGGGTCATTTCCTTTGTCATGTCCATCTTCCACCATCATGTTGCCAAATCATTTGAAAATTCAGTTGGAGAAAAAAATGTTGCAATTACAAATGTTTAAAGTGTTAACCAATGTATTCAAAGAAAACAAACTCAACTCAGAATGTATTTGGAACAAACAAATGCTGCCAACAGGTCCTTTGTGGAAAATGAATCTGGGAAACCAGTCCTAACCCCAATACTCTGTGCTATTCATGGTTATATGCTCCACAACCTTGAAACCATGGAAGAAAGGAAACATGTAAAGGAAACAAATTAAATAGGAAAACTGTTACTGATGCATGATGTCAGTTGGAGCCATACATCCTGCCCTCACAATAGGGATCCTAGATCAATAACACCAATAGTCTACATCATGGCAGTAAAAACATTTGAGGGCACATGGCCAGTACAGGACACTGTGACAGTATATGGTGCAATGACACATTCATCATTCAGCACTGTGCTAACAATAAGTTTAGTAACCTATGATGATACACATTAACGGCTACCTCCACTGTCCACAAATTGAAGATTTAGCCAACCGAGCCTTCAGGAGCCCTAAGCCATTTCCACTGACCTCTGTGATCTTCCATAGACCTCACTGAAGCAGACTTCCCCTGGCGCTGTTGGATTACTCAGTGGTGCCAATAACCACAGTCAGTTAGGATACGCTGAGTCTCCTACATGTATGCAACACATCAACAGATTACTCACATATCAAGCCATTGTCCCTTCCTAAACTAGGATTCAGGCAAAAGACCAACAAGTAATATTGTACTTAACAAGAAGTCAGGGCCTCTCTGGTCCATGTTGTGACATCTGTATGGGTATATTGTTGTTCCGTAGTATGAATACATCATGGACTGACCCAGGGAAGTGGGCACACACAGTTGAGATATGTATGTCTGATAAGCAGACAATTTGCATACTGATGTAATGGAAGTTCTTCCGATTGCAGTAGACCTGTTCCCTTGCATGTGGTAGCACCAAGGCAATATGCGGGCCATCTAGTTTTCCAACCACATGTGGTATTCTACCCAAAGCATACAATTCTCCCTTCAAGGTGGTCAAATCCTGTGAATGTAGGAATTGGGCGTAGCTGCTGATGTTTTTCATCAAGGAAGCAAGGACTTCTTATAGCACACCACTTAAAGGTGGCTTGGACATGCTACCAGAGACTGCTGCAGTGTATTGAACAGAGTAGTAGCTACAAAATGCAGTACTGGTATGAGTTTTACTATTGGTGTAATGGCTGTTGGATTCATATTGTGAATCAGGAGATCAGGCTCCAACTGCTGACAAAAAATCTAGGATAGTTTGCCTATTTAGACAATATTGCTTGATTCCCATGGCTAGGTTCAGACATCTGTAGGTATAGAAAAGATCGAATGAAATGGTCACACCATAATTTTAATGTCAAAACACAGATTACTTCTTGGTAACAGTAGAAATGTCATTGGGCATTGTTTGTACACACAATGTCAGTAAATATTTGGACTTCAAAATTTGAATGAAAGCTTTTTTATTTTTTCTATCATTATGTGAAAATAATACATTTGAACTATATTAGTTGCACATCATTTTTTCTTTTTCTCATTTTTTTTTTAGATATCATCAACCTTGATATTAGTTCCCCCTCGGTACTTTTGGTGTCAACACAGTCAAGTTTCACATTTTGTCATATCTTTTCAAGAAAAGTGATTTTCTTATCTGACATTTAGAAATCCACTAGTCTCCATTTAGAGTGCTGGTGATGCACTAACAATTAAAAAATTAGCAGCTTCACACCCTAAAATGGCGACTGCCTGATCTTTCCATCAGAAAATTGGCTACTCGATGGCCGTCAGCGGAAGTTAACCACATAGTAGGTGGTAGGTCCACAACGAGCCCTGCCATAGGCCAACGTGTGCAACAGCCACACATGAAAGCCAATGGCTATGTCCATCTCCATCACGGATCGCCTCTGCTGTGTACTTGTATGTAACATTGTGAAAAAACACTTGCTTCCTAACACTACCACCATCAAGACTGCCTCAATTTTTTTGCTGCTGTTACGGACCTATGGGAGCAAGGATGCGGGGCAAAGCAGGTGACAGGGCTCCTGCTGTTATGGGAATCCAGAGGAACTGGTACATGCCTGATTTGAGAATGTCTGACTGGATAACCGCTTCCTTTTTGATTCACAGTCTGTTTCCTTTTTGGTAATGTGGGTTGTGTTGTGATTGGAGTTTACAGAATGATGTAGCTGGGGAAGATTCCTTTGGACAATGTCTGTAAATGCCTATGTATGGCAATATTAAGTCACCCGAAAGTAGAAGTTGCAATGTGTGTCCATGTAACACACATATCCGATTTCATCACGCAAACTGCAGGCCACTGACTGTGTACCAGTAATATAACTGACAACATACAGCCAGTGCTGAAGTGATAGTGATGTGGAGGGAAAAATGTAGAAGGTCTGGCGTTGTCAAATGCTGTACTGTCACATGGGATTCCAGCACATAACGTGTATTAGGTTGCTCTGTATCTTTTATTACTGTCATCGAGCCATAAATGGGCAAACTTATTTTAGGTGCAGCAAGTTCAGATGAAACTGGCTCAATCAATCAATCAGGGATTTATAGAGCATGGTTAATCACCCGTGAGGGCCTCAAGGCGCTGGGGAGGGGAAGGGGAGGGGGAGAAGGATCAGTGGAAGAGCCAGGTCTTGAGGTCCTTCCTGAACTGAGACAAGGTGGGGGATTGCCTGAGGTGGATGGGGAGGGTGTTCCAGGTTTTGGCGGCGATATGGAAGAAGGATCTTCCTCCAGCTGTGGTTTTCTGGATGCGGGGGACTTTGGCGAGGGCCTTGTTGGTGAAGCGCAGTTGTCTGGCTGGAGTGTAGAAGGAGAGTCTGTTGTTGAGGAAGCTGGTCCAGCGTCGTGTAGGGCCTTGTATGAGTGGGTCAGGAGCTTAAAAGTGATTCTCTTGCCGATAGGTAGCCAGTGTAGGTCTCTTAGAAGGGCAGAGGTGTGGATTTGTTGTGGGCTGTTCTTGGCAAGCAGGATGGAGGCGTTCTGGATGCGCTGTAGTCTTTTCCGGATCTTGGTGGTGGTTCCAGCGTGAAGGGCATTGCTGTAGTCGAGTCGGCGTTGGCAAGGGCCTGGGTAACTGTCCTGGTTTTGGTGGGGATCCATTTGTAGATTTTTGAAGCATGCGCAGGGTGTGGAAGCAACCCGATTAGGCAGCGCTTACATGTCGGTCCATTGAGAGCAATGAGTCTAAGATGACACCGAGGTTACGGGTGTGGTCGGTGGGGGTGGGGGTGTTTCCGAGTGTGGAGGGCCACCAGGACTCATTCCAGGCAGAGGGTGTGGAGCCGAAGATGAGAACTTCTTTTTGGTCTGAGTTCAGTTTGAGGCAACTATCTTTCCTACAGACTGCGACTGCTTTCATTCCTTCGTAGAAATTGCTTTTGGCAGTGGTTGGGTTGTTGGTGAGGGAGACTATTAGTTGGGTGCCTTCGGCGTAGGAGACGATGTTGAGTGCGTGGCTTCTGACAATGGTGGCTAGTGGGGACATGTAGAGAGTGAAGAGGGTGAGACTCAGCAAGGATCCTTGGGGGATGCCTTAGTTGATCTTGGTAGCTTCCGAGAGAAGGGGGGAGTCAGACCCTCTGTGTTCTGCTGGTGAGAAACGAGGAGAGCCTTTGCAGTGCTGAGTCTTGGATGCCGGAGTCGTGGAGGCGGGTGCATAGTGTTTTGTGTGAGACTGTGTCGAAGGTGGCAGAAAAGTCCAGGAGGATGAGGGTGACAGTTTCACCTGGGTCAAGGAGGGTGTGGATGTCGTCTGTGGCGGCGAGGAGGGCAGTCTTGGTGCTATGGTTGCTTCTGAATCCTGACTGAGAGAGGTCCAGGATGTTGTTGGTTTCCAGGAAAGCTGTGAGTTGTTTGTTGACTGCCTTCTCAATGACTTTGGCTGGAAAGGGGAGCAGGGAGATGAGCTGGTAGTTCTTTAGGTTGTCAGGTCGGTGGTGGCTTTCTTCAGTAGAGGTTTGATCTTGGCATGTATCCAACTCTCTGGGAAGGTGGCAGATTCGAAGGAGCGTTTGATGGTATGCTGGAGTTTGGGTGCGATGATGTTGCTGGCTCTGTTGAAGATGTGGTGAGGGCAGGGGTCAGTGGGAGCTCCTGAGTGGGTGGTTGCATGATGTCACAGGTCTCTGTGTCGATGATGATGTTCCAGCAGAGGAGGGTAGGGCGGTGTGGTGATGCTTCGGTCGATGGGCTGGTGGTGAGAGTCGGGGGGCCCTGGGTGATTAAGCTGTTGTAAATGTCTGCGATCTTGCAATGGAAGTAGTTGGCAAGGTTTTTGCAGAGTTTTTGCTACAAGGGGAATGTCGGCGGAGTTGGAGTTGGTGAACTCTTGGATGACGGAAAAAAGTTCCTTGCTGTTGTGGGCATTTTTATTGATGCGTATTTGCAGGACAAGTCTTTTGGTGGTCCTAATGAGCTGGTGGTGATGTTTGACCGAGTTCTTGAAGGTTTTGTGATTTGCAGGGGTCTTGTCAGTGCACCACTTCCTCTCCAGATGTCTGCAGACCTGTTTTGATTCTTTGAGTGTGGGGGTGGACCAGTTTGCTTTCTTGGCTGTGCTTCTGTGGCGGGGTGTCTTGAGGGGGGCGAGGGTGTTGGCGCAATCAGTGATACATGTGTGGAGGTTGTGTGTGGCAGAGTTGGCATCATCAACGGCTTGTGGGGGTTGTTGCGTTGAGGCTGGTGGTGAGCTGGGCCTCAGTGACTTTCTGCAGGGAAGTTGGACAGTGTGGTGTCCATTGATGGGTTTGTTGAAGGTGAAATGAATGCAGTGGTGGTTGGTCCATTGAAGTTCGGTGGTGTGGCTGATGGAGACGTGGCTGCTGGTGGAGAAAATGGGGTCCAGACTGTGACCAGCTGAGTGAGTGGGTGTGGTGACGAATTGCTTGAGTCCGGGGTTGGCCAGGTTTTCGATCAGGGTGGTGAAGTTGTTGTCGTTTGGGTTTTCAGGTGGAAGTTGTGGTCCCCCAGTAGGATGTAGTCCTTGGATGTAAGGGTCTGGGTAGAGGCTAGGTCGGTAATGGTGTCGCAGAATGGGGGGCAGGGTCCCAGCAGCCTGCAGATGAGGGTGCCACGCAGAGTGGTGTTAGGGTTGGTTCCTGTTGGAAAATGGGTTATTGGTAGGGCAGGTAGGTACCTACACCTAGCAACAAGCCACAAACCTCCACAAAAGTACAGTTAGGTCTCAGTAAATTAATCCCAGCTCTACCCTTGGTAGCTTGGCATCGAGCGTCAAGGCTTAACTTAGGAGACAAAGTGTAAAGCATTCAAATATCACACAACAGTAATTAAATAAAACACAGGAAACAGTTTAAAAATCCAAAACCAATTTATAAAAATAGCTTATATTTTTATCTTTAAAATGACACAAAAACGATTAAAATCGGTTCAGGGGAACCGGAGATATGAATTTTTAAAGTATTATTATTTTCTAGCGCATAGAAACAAAAAGCGCCAATCGGGTCATCTGGTTGCACCAGGACCGGGACAAAGTCAAACTTTCAGGCCGACCGCGATGGAGCCCTGCTCGGCTACAGGTCGCGGGAAGCCTCGGTTAAAAAGTTACCTTCTGACTTAGTCTTTATTTTGAAGTTTTTCTTCACCGGGACGAACCTGCCAGTTGGATCCGACCTCCTGGAGCCCTTGTCCGGATACGCGAAGTCGGTTTCCTCTGTGGTGATTTCTACCTTCGGACTTAGTCGTTTTTTCGAGATGAAAATCCTTCGACCGGGGTAAACCTGGATCTTGATCCGACGTCCGTGGAGCCCTTCTCGGATACGATGGCTGGAAGGTCCCGGTCAACTTTTTACGTTCGGACTTAGTCTCTTTTTCGGATGTTTTTCTTGACCGGGACGAACCACGAAGTCAGGCCGGGTCGCGGTTGAGGCAAGCCGGCTAGAATTTCCGCGTCGAGTCGGTCACTTTATGGAGCTTTTTTCTAAAATTTCTCCAATCTTTTCCAAACTTCTGGGGCTTCACCCAGATGTTCTTTTAAGGTTCTTTTGGGGTCCACAGCTCACCCCAAGGGTCCAGAAGTTCTGTGATGGTCCTTGGGAAGTGCGGACTTCAACTCCCAGAGTGCACCTGGCGCAAACTCCTTTTTGGCCACTGGGCAGTGGTCAGCTGGTCACTTTTTCAGGAGTTGGTGCAGGGGACTCTGGTTAGCAATTTTTCACCTGTAGCAAACAGGGAGTCCCTCCTTGAACCAGTGGAAGCCAGGCAAAGTCCTTCTTGTGGTGAAGCCCAAGTGTGCAGCTGGTGCAGTCTTTCTGAGTGCAGGGTCCAGGTGCAGGCCAGGGGTCCAGCAGGGCAGTCCTTCTTCTCCTTGTAGTTCTTTCTTCTTGAAATTTGGTGGGGATCTGAGGCGTGGGTGCAGGTCTGCCAGTTTTATCCTTGCTCCTGGGTGAAAAGCAGGGGGGCCCTGGTCCTCCAATCAGGGACAGGGTCGTCCCCCTGTGATGACCACTTCCTGGGAAGTGTGGCAAAAATCCATCCCAGAAGGCAATAGTCTCTAAAAATCCAAAATGGATGAATCTGATTTTTGGAGGAGAGATCTGGCTGAGCCCACCCACTGGTGTGGCTAAAAATCATAAACACACCCCTCTCCTGCCCTCTCCTAATCTAATCAAGGGGGCACCTAGCTGTCTGGGGTTGCAGGATGTGGGGGTGTTGCTGGGTGCTGCAAATGTCCTTCTCTGCCTTTGAAGACCAGTTTGGCAGCCCTCCCCCTTCCTGCTTCCCCATCTGCTGAGGGGAGATTCTCTCCCCCAAGCACATTCCTTTGTGTGAAGTCAGGCCACTTCACACCTCATTAAAGTAGCCTGGCAGAAGCTGCTGCAGGCTGGCCAATCAGAGCACAGCAGCAAAAACAATGCAGAGCTGAAATTGGCAACTTTTTAGGTAAAGTCTAAACTTTTTACCTGCACTAGTTATATTAAATCCTACAACTGGAAGTTGTGGGATTTATTATAACAATCAATTTGATACCAAATTCTTGGTATGTAACATTTAAGGAGACTTTAAAATTTAAAATAAAGTCTGCCCATTCTAGCCTATGAAGGCCATTTACTTCAATGAGGGAAAAACGAATTTGGCTGTTTTTACCTCACCAGGGCTTATAAATCTATTTTTATAAAATCCCTGCTTATAGTTACATGGCACCCTGCCCTAGGGGCACATAGGGCACACCTTAGGGGTGACTTTTATGTAAAAATAAGGTAGTTTAAGACTTTGGAAGTACCTTTAATTCCAAAGTCGAATTTGCATATAACTTTAATTTAAAAGCAGCCAGCAAGGCAGGCTTGCTTTTAAAATGACACTGGGCACCTCAGCAATGCACCTAGGTGTGCACCACCTATGCTGTGGTCCCTAAACCTACATGCCCTACCATATACTAGGGACTTATAGGTAGGTTTACTTAGCCAATTATAATTAGCCTAATTTGCATATCCATTTTACACAGAGCACAGGCCCTGGGACTGGTTAGCAGTACCCAGGGCACCATCAGAGTCAGGAAAACACCAGCATAAAGTGGAAAATGGGGGCAAAAAGTTAGGGGGCCTCTGCAATCAGCCCCAGTTTCTCACAGTTCCAATCTGGAAGTGGAGGAGTTTCATGTTGGTTGCGGAGTCTTCGGTGCTGGTGGATAGGCATAAGGACTGTTTGTGGATGATGGAGATGCCTCCCCGGGGCGATTCATGCAGTCTCTGTGGATGATCTTGTAGCCGTCTGGGATAGCGTGGTGATGTCAGGAGCTGAGAAGGGGTTAAGTCATGTTTCTGTGAAGAAGGCAACGTCCGGAGATGTGGTATCAATGAGGTTCCAGCGTTCAATGGCGTGCCTGTGGATGGAGCGAGTGTTGATCAGGATACATCTGAGTCTGTGATCTGCTTTGTGGGTCCTCTGGGGTGGGCTTGAGTGATGGAGGCTGCTGAATCTGCAGTGGTGACAGGTGAAGGGTCCCTTGGTGTCGCTTGGAGATGCCTTCTTGCAGTCGTTGTCATGTCCTGGGTTGAGTGCGTGCTTCCGGAGTGTAGTGCTGGCGGGTGGGAGGTCCAGGGGTCCTGGGTCTGATCGCGGAAGGGCGCAGATGGGCTTGCCTTAGGCATGCCCACTGCGCGCGGCCACCTAGCGGCTGCCATTAAGTAGGGTGGGGGGAGGAGAGGACAGTTGGGAGGCGGGAGCAGGAAACGGCATGTAAAAAGGGGGGCAGGGCTGCGGGGGGCAGCAGCAGCGGGGATAGAGCGCGAGAGAGAGGAGTGGGGTTGCGCCGCAGGAGCATCAGCGGCAGGGAGTGAGAGAGGGGGAGAGAAAGAGTGATGAGAGAGTGAGCGGAGTGAGGGGAAAAAGCGGGGAAGAGAGAGAAAAAGCGCAGAAAGCAAAAGTCACAAAAGGAACAGCACACAAATAATAAAAGAGGAAAAAAAGGAGAAAAGAGGCAGAGGGCAGCCTAGCAGAAGAGCAGAGCTCTCCCACTAGACACCAGGGATGAGGAGCAGGTAGAAGCCTGCGGGTAGAGGAGGACCTCGAACTCCTGACAGATGGCAGAGTACAGGGACAGAAGGGCTTCACTTGCCGGTGGAGCTACGAGTGGCAGAGCAGTTCAATGACCAGGTCACTATCATCCATCCTAGTTAGTCTCATTCCAAAACACACGTTCAAACAACCCACAAATCCCTGCTGTCATTGACACATTGCAGCACCTCTATCTTGCCCTCAGTCACTGTATGTGATGCAGACCGAGTTCTTACTCCTGGGAGTTTAGGCAGGAAACCAATGTAGCTGTCAGTATGATTATATGCAAGGATTGTGCAGGTGGTTTGGCCTTTAGTAGCTCACAATGATTGTGAGTAATCAGGGGTGGCTTTCACAACAGGATAGGTTGCATATCTCTGGCCAAGAGATTTTGTACGCCTGTGTAGGTAAAATGAGAAGCTAACAAGTATTGATGGTGCACAGCAGTATTTCAATCAATCAATCAATCAATCAGGAATTTGTAAAGTGCACTACTCACCCGTAAGGGTCTCAAGGGGCTAAGGAAGGGTGAGGGAGAAGGGGGGGAGTGCTGCCACTGCTCGAACAGCCAGGTCTTGAGACGTTTCCTGAATTTTCACTCTACCTGTAACAATTTGCTGGTATAAAGATCTAGTAACTGTTTGGTACATGTACATGTGAATTTTCAAAATGTAATGTCACAGCAGTACTGCCCAACAGTAACACAGATTTTTCATTTTTTGTTCTTGTATGTGATCTATTCAGGTCAATACCCATCAGAAGCAGGAAATCTGGAAGGCCATTGTAAAGAAGGTGTGGACTCTGGGGGTCCACAAGCAGCGTAGCCTCCGCTGTCAAAGCAGGTGGGAGGACCTGCCTCAGGTACAAGAAAGTCAAACGAGAGTCAACTCAGGCAGCCCTCTCAGCTCTCCAGGCAGGTGTGCTGCACCATAACCCCTCTAATTGCCTGCATCCTTGTGGTGGCCGACCTGGAGCTTCATGGACTTTTAAGGGCTCAACAGCAGCAACAAGGGGGTTAGTTATTGTCTATAGACATTGTTGTGGTTTAAACTAATTACTTTCCAGCTATGTTGTATGCCATCAGCTTTGAGACTGACATGCACCCAAAACCCATGTGGATTTCTGGAGATGTAAGTTGATTAGACACTGTCTGATGCTATGTGTGGTGTACTGCTTTCTGCTGAAGGATGCCACTATATTCTTCCTCACAAGGCAAGTACTGTTGTGGGCAGACACATAGTTGCTTGTAAACAAATGGACTGCCGGCATTTTCACAATGACATGAGGGGGAGTCTCATAAAACATTCCCCATGTCATGATTGGGTCAGGTGTGATAGTGCACCGCAAATGTGTGTAATGAATATCAGCTTCATTACTGGTAACTGTGGCAAACTGCACAATTTTGATGCAGCTGAAATATCAGACTTGACATTGGTAAGTTGGTACTGTGACAATATAAGAATGTGCATCTACACCAAAAGTATTGTTATTTTTTGTACAGTGGCATCATTCCTTATCTGACACATGTTTGAAAGCAGTTTGTCCAGCAAAATTCTAGTAAGTTAATGTGGACCGTAGCAGATGGGCCTGAGTCCTTAGTCCTTCACAAATGTGCATGTAAAGCAGCCAATGTAAATTTCTATGTCAAACTTTATTGTTTTAAACAGACAGGAATATGTCCACATTGGTGAGAGAGTTGTGCATCCCACAGACAATATTTTGGTGCCCTTAGTGCTGCCCAGATTTAAAATTGATGATGGAGAGGAATGTAACACTGAAAGGGACATTTGCATTTGGAAGGTAACACCGCATATATGTTGTGGTGTTCCATCTTGAGCAGTCAATTTCCATCCAAAAATGTTACCCTTTGGGACAAGTGAATCAATTTTAGCTCTGT
The DNA here is from genome assembly GCF_031143425.1 of Pleurodeles waltl. Lineage (NCBI taxonomy): Eukaryota > Metazoa > Chordata > Amphibia > Caudata > Salamandridae > Pleurodeles > Pleurodeles waltl. Next base: position 144,361,220 of record NC_090441.1, on the reverse strand, counting down.
ACTGCAGTGGTTCAGAGATGTAGTCAGACCTATGTGTTTACTAATTTTATGTTGAAACACCTTTCTTATGGAGTGAACAACAAGTGTATAAGTGACAGAAGGCATAAATATTATGGGAGCTGTAATGGGGGATAACTGAACTTGTTGCCAATGTTAAGTGATGTATGCTGATGTCCAATTGTATTCTTACAGATACACTACAACTGATGTATTTGTGTTTTTACCATCAACTGGGCAAGGCGAAGGTGACAGGATCCACATCAGCAGGGAGGAAGCTGCCACATGGGATCAGGTGTGGACACCAAAGACATTGAGGGACCCAGTGGCATAGAGGGTGATGGGACTGGCACGGAGGCCACAAGTGACTCTATATCTTCCTAGGAAGCCTCCAATGAAGGCTAGTCCCTAGTGGGGGGCAGATCCAGGAGAGACTGTGACACCTGCGTCTTCATCTATCCCCCCATTCCAATCTCTACTCTCCCTCTTGATTCCCCCCAGTTGGCTGTAGTCACCTTTGCTTTAGGCACTTGTGCCCCTGCCCCTGTATCCCAGGCTGCGCTCACTGAGGAGGCTGTTGATCTTTTAAGAATGATCGCTGTAGGCCGGGCCACACTATTAAGCGCCATCCAAGGGCTGGTTGGCCAGAAGACCCAGATGCTGGTGTATCTGGATGGTATTCACAGTACCCTGTCTGGCCTACAGTAGTCATTCCAGGGTCTGCCCTACTCACTGGCTGCAGTCTTCCACCGACCCCAACCTTGTGCCCAGACCCCCAATCCTTCCCCATCTCAAATCCCTCAACCCAGCCATGTCCAAAGCACAAGCAAACATATACATGCCCCCCCAAAAACAACCACAAGCTGCGCATTCCAACACAAAGCCGGCAAAAACACAAGCACAGACACACACATGCAGATAACACACACACCACTCACACGCACCATAATTATACCCCCACTCAGTGCACCCACCAAGATACAACCACACCCACAGACACAACACCCACCACTACAGCAACACCCACACATACCCCACATACAACCTTAGTCAGCACACCCACTACCACACACGCATGCACCAGTATACCCACAGACACCACACCAACACATACCACATCTACCATACACACACCCACACACACACATATTCAACACAAATGCCCACACCTAACATATAGTAAGTAAAGGAAACACATTTAAAACTACAGCACATATACCAGACCCTCAGGTACCCACACCTTCAACAGATACACACACAACAGGCACAGCCACTCCCTCTACCTCACAAACCCAACTTCCTATACCCATACCCATTTTCCTAAGGAGAGACTATTTTTTTTTTGCTGGCCCTGACCCCTTCCACATCCCACCCCACTCCTACCAAACAGAAACCCACCCATCCCAAAACCAAACCCACCACTCCCAAACCAAGCCACTCCCAAACACTCTACTTCAAACCCCCCCCCCCACTAAGATCATTGAGGTGCCTGCTCTCTGCCCCATAGATGCCCCTTCCAGAGGAGGTTAATTATGGCAGTGAAGTTAGGAGGCAAGTGGTGGGCCAGCCAGCCATTATGGCCCACATGGGCTACTTTCGAGACGGGCCACTCACCTGAAAAGCAGGATGTCTGCAGGGGCGATGGTATGTTCCTCCTGGAACACCTCTCGGCACTTCCTGGTGGGCACAGAAACCCCGGCAGGTGTCCCAAAAGGAAAGGGGGAGTGGAAGAGAAAGACACCACCACGTCTTGCCGGTCCAGCCAGGCACCCTGTATCTTTGAGGGGCAGGTCGTTGTTGACAGAGTGATAGTAGAGTTAGTGCACTCAGCTTCCTTGAAACTGAATCTCTCTTTCTGGTATGGGCACAGGAGCGGTAGAAGGACACTGAGATGCTCCGGCACTTTTCTTGGATGATAATAACTGTTGGCACAATTACTAACACTGCATTACCAAAAACCCAAACTGAGTACCATAACAATAAGTACTGCAACACTATGGCTGGCTTCACATAGATTCACTGTTGCACACTACAATTAGAACTGTGGTTGCACTTATCATGCACAAGAAAGACAAACAAGGGCATTAATTATATCACATATAACTTTCCAGCATGCATAGGGTTAAACCAAAAGGAACAAAAACTATCCAAGAAATACAAATGTCCATTCTGGGTTCAAACAGTTAGGGTGGCACAGTTTTGGTTTGGTTTCACTGTGTGTGTGAAAAACCCTTCAAAAGCAAATTCCTCAAACCTGAAACAAAGGCATGAATGACACAATTTAAATCCAAGAGTTATGCTATTAGAGAAAGACTAGTCATGTAAATGCTCTGTTAAAATTGCACTGTCAATTTTTGTAGTACTTGAGCTCAAGCAGATTTCCTGAAGCACATTTTGGCAAGTAACTACAAACAGGATGTAGAATGTTCAGAAATGCATTTGTCTCTTCAAGATAAGCACTCTGCCAAAATACAAGGCCTGAAATACACCAGCTGTTCTAGGAAAGCACGGCGCTCAAAGAAAAAACTCCCTGGAGAATACTAGTCACTTAGCTGCAGTCTTTTCCGGAGTGCTTGAGGAATGCCTGGTGTCAGCTGGTACAGGAATGAAGAAAAGAATTGCCTCAAAAGTCCTGGATACGAGCAGGGGCTAGACTGCCAAATCAGATGCTGAGATCAGGAAGCAAAACAAAGCCAGGCAGGGAGGCATGCTTCACTCTGCTATTTATAGCTAATCAGGAAAGCAGTTGAGTTTCCACTTGCGGATGAGACACCACACCAAATTAGAAGCACATGTCTACACCACACCTAATTAGAAGCACATGTCTACACCTGCTCACATTAGCAAACAAGCATTGGTAAAACAAGCATTGATAAAACCAATTGTGTAACACAGCACATTGTGTTTACTTAGAAACATGAAGGTTTAAACCAAAAACAGAGATATGATTTAACCCTAGTCCCTGGGGAAGCTGACAGATAACGCAGGAGGCACCTTGGGGATTCCTGACTGGCTAATGCCTTTCTATGTATATTTTTCCCTTTGTCCAGATGTACATTTCTTAATTCTCCTTGACAGACTTATCTCATCCTTATATAAAAAAAAAAATATTTTGAGAATACCTTTGTCCTGGCCTTATTTTTTTATTGTTACAAACTGTTTGCTGATGATGGTATTTCAGTTAATGTGTGTGGCATGCACTTACTCTCATTTGTGACAGTGGCAAATACAGGTTGTTTATTTTAGTTGCTTTTTTTTAAAAAATGCATACATTAGTGTTGTACATTAGTGATAGACATATTAATTTTGGTGCAAACATTCATGTTGTTACTGGACACTTACACCAAAATTATACGTATTTCTATTTTTGTGAGTGGAAAATGCATGTGTGCTTATTTTGAAATGATGTGTCATTATTGTGCATATATGTATGCCCATAGATAACCTGGCACTTCACAGTTGAATGGGATCTTATGTTTGTGGTATATTGCACACACCAATGGGACATGTGTCCTTCATACATCTCTGCCATGTTTTCAGTTCCCCAGTAAAAATGTTATTACATTCTGTGTGCACCCACACGTAGAATGCTGTAGAATAATTGTTACATTATCATGAGATTGTATGGTTCAAAGTGGGGATACTGTTTGAGTTGATTCTTTTGATATTTTGGGGACATTATTGCACACACCTTTACAGATACATTTATTTGTGATTGTTGGGAATTTTTGTGTAGGTGTCTGTTGCCATGAAGGCAATTCATCCCAGATTGGTGGGTGCTACTTATATCTTGAGGTCTGTTCTGATACATTTTCTGACTACAACTTTACAGCATTGTGCAACATTATGGTGGTGCTTGCACACATTTATGAACCATGATAGAGTCCAGTATTACTGTGAAGCTAAAACTCCAAAGGTAACAGGAATGCCAGTGACTTACCTTCTGTTCTGGGTCAATTTCCTTTGGATCTGGCCCAGGAGCAACAAGAGGCCTGGTAGCAGTGGGTTCATGGTGGCAGGATATGCTGAAAGCATTAAAAAGCTGAGTTCATCCACTGGAATGGTGGCTAAGTCTTCCTTAGCACACCCCTTACAGCCCGTCTCCTAATCTAATAATTAGGGCTCCCATTCATCTGGGGAGAACAGGAAATAGTGGAGGTGCAGTTTCTGTCCCAAATTGCTTTCCTTCCTTTGAAGACCAATTTGGCTACTCTTCCCCTATCCAGCTCCGCCATCCGCTGCAGCAGTTCTCCTACCAGATGCTTGATTTGCCTCAGCCGAGGCCACTTCACACCTCATTAAGGTAGCCTGGCTCAGTCCGCCAAAGGGTGTCCAATCAGGAAAAAGCACTACAGGGCTGAATGTGGTAACTTTTAGAAAGAGTTCTAAAACTATTTCTCTGTTCTAGGTATATCGAACTCAACATTGGCAAATTGTTAGATTTATTATAGCATTTCATTTGATACCATAGTTGTATATTTAACGCATCCTTGTTGGAAATCCGTCTTTATTATTTTAAAATAAAGTCTCCCAATGTTAGCCTACGGAGCCTATTGACTACAATGGAGGAAAACCAATTTGGCTGTTTTTCCCCTCAACAGGGCTTATAAAATTATCTTTTGTAAAGTCCCTACTTATATTTACACTGCACTGCACCCAACCCTTGGGGCTTTGGGAGTACTTTGATTTTCAAACTCTAATTTGGGATCAATTGTAACTTAAAAGCAGCATGCAAGGCAGGCCTGCCTTTACAATGACACTGGACACCATAGCAGTGCACCTATGGATGCACTAACTATACTGGGGTCCCTAAACCAACATGCCCAGCCATGTACTAGGGACTTATAGCTAGGTTGTCAGAGCCAATTATAATCTGAGCACTGGTCCTGGGACTGGTTAGCATTGACCAGATCACGGTCAGAGTCAGAAAACACCAGTCGCAGCTAAAAATGGGGGCAAACAGTGAGGGGGCTTCTGCAACCAGCCCAGTTTCCCCCTAAGGTTTATATGGCCAAACATATCTACACAGCCACTCCAACCCCTACCATAGCTGGAGGCAGATTGATCAAGAGATGAACCACTAAACATGCATGTGAGTCAGTAGTCAGATGGCAAGCACAACATTCTCTGACCCAAACTTACTTGTATCCATTTCATTTCTCCTGTTTCTTAACTGGCATGTCCAACACCTAGTTAGCTGTCCAAGTAGCTGGATCCAAATATCTTTGTGTTCCCTTGTGAGCTCTGTATGCTCCTCAGCTTGTAAACTCCATTGTTTTGCAACTGGTGTGCCTGCTTGTTGTCTTTCCTTGAACAAACAAACTCCACAACACTATCTCCTCTTTTTACAAATGTTTTTTACAGATACAGTCTTTTGTGGACGTTTTGATTTGTTGTGATGTGTTGTTTTACATTTTCGTAAACCTCTGGACCCATGAACACTAACAATTACACCTAAAACACAGTAACCAGTTTGAATCCATTATTGGCACTGTGCTCAGCTATTGTTTGTGAACATTAGTTGCTTGCAGACATTACAGTATCAGATAACCACTACCCTACTGCAAGCACTGATTACACACAATCTGTAGTGTATTTAGCTAGTAACCCTGTTGTTAATGTTAAGGGGGTTTAGCTCTCGCTCCCCCCTTAACAAGTGCAGGTGGGTTGCCGCCTGCACAGTGAAAGATGGAGCAGCTGCTTCAAAGCCACTCTATATTTCTCTTGAATGAAGTGCCCCCAGGGAAGCACAAGTTTGTGGCTGCCCAGGAGGAAGTGCAAACTTTTAATACCGCTCATTCTCCTTGTTTGCACCGGGTGTATCTTTTAAAAGGTGCGCTGGGCACAAACAGGGAAAATGCCCTGCATTAGTAATACGGCCCCAGGTAACACACAACATTACCATTCTCATTGTGAGATTACTGAGTGATTGTGGCATTAGTATTATGTATTAGTCAATTGTGTTTTGTATTTGATTTTGTCCTTTGAATTGATTTCATTACTGTTTATCCTCGTAGTGTATGAAATAATATTAAGGTGGAGATTTATATATTAATACAGTTGTGATAACTGTCTACGAATACCAGGGCACACCGAAAGTAGTCAGAGAATCTGGTCCAAAGTGGAACGAGAAGTCAAAGTCCCAACACAGTGTGGATGGTGAAGAGATTTTATTCTTCATGATGCAAGTATATTCTGTAAACAGCCAACACGTGTTTCGTCACAAGGGCTTTTTCAAGACGAAATTGTAAATGTAGATATTTCTACTTTGAAAAAATGAACAGTAATCACGAGTCCAGCAAAATTGTGACTGCAACAGGTCTGGTAAAAGATGTACCATGTGCCAACAAAGTGGTGCTATTTGTGTTCCGAGTAAAAGTCTCTGAAGAAAAGGGTATGGGTTCAAATGTTGAGACAGGCCATGATAAGGCAAAGGAATATGCTCAAAACCTTTTCAGTCGAAACGCGAACAGAAGTGAAAAGTTGTGATAACTGTGTTTCACTGAATCTAAACTCACCCACATGCGTTCCAAATGAAGCCTTAGACTGCTTGTCAACATAAACCCAGAGAGACAATGATCCTTAGGTGACACTGACTTTCTGTAGGGGGCAGAAGGTACACTTCTCAAATGTGGGAAACATCCCAAAACACGACTCCGGAAGAACGAAGTCGTGAACAACGAAAGCAGAACAATGCTTTTGTTAAACACAAATTAGTTCTTCTGTGCCTTAACCATACATGTACTGAACATTGCACATGCGTGGTTAAGGCACAGAAGAAGGGAGTCGGCTTCTGAGGAGGACGCAGTCAGGTAAGTGGGGCTGGGGCCATTTTAGGGGTGGGGTGGGGGTCAGAGTAGTTTAGGTTTTAGGGGTGGGGGTCACTGTAGTTTTAGGGGTGGGGTTGGGGTATTTTTAGGTTTTGGGGGGGTCGGGTGGTTTAGGTATTAGGGGGTGGGGGTCACAGTAGTTTTAGGGGCAGAGTGGGGGTCGGAGTAGTTTAGGTTTTAGAGGGGGTGGGAGTTGCAGTGGTTTTGGGGGTGGGGGGTCAGGGTATTTTTAGTTTTTAGGAGTGGTGTGGGGGGTTGGCATAGTTTAGGTTTTAGGGGATGGGGGTTGCAGTAGTTTTGGGGGTGGGGGGTTGGAGTATTTTTAGTTTTTTAGGGGCGGTATGGGGGGTCGCCGTAGTTTAGGTTTTAGGGATGGGGGTTGCAGTAGTTTTAGAGGTAGGGTGGGGGTTGTAGTATTTTTAGTTTTTAGGGGTAGGGTGGGGGGTCAGGGTAGTTTAGGTTTGGGGGGTGGGGGGCCACAGTAGTTTTAATGTAGGGGTGGGAGGTTGAGGTAGTTTAGGTTTTAGGGGGGTGGGTGGTTGCGTTATTTTTAAGGGGCGGGTGGGGGTCAGGTATTTTTAGTTTTTAGGGGTAGGGTTGGGGGTCACAGTAGTTTAGGTTTTGGTGGTGGGGGCTCGTGGTAGTTTTAGAGGTGGAGATTGTGGGTTGGGGTATTTTTAGTTTTTAGGGGTAGTTTTATGAGCGGGGTGGGGGTAGTTTAGGCTTTAGGGAGGTGGGGGCCGTGGTAGTTTTAGGGGCAGGGTGGGGGATCAGGATATTTTAAATTTTTAGGGGTGGGGTGGGGGTAGGGTGTTGTTTAGGTTTTGGGGTGGGGGTCACGGTAGTTTTAGGGACAGGGTATTTTTCGTTTTTAGGGGAGTGGAGGGTCACAGTAGTTTTAGGGACGGGGTAGTATAAGTTTTAGGGGTGGTGGTCGGGGTAGTGGTAGAATTGTTTTTAGGGGTGGGGGTAGGGGTTTGGGGTACGATTGTTTTAGGGGTGGGGTTCAGGGTGGGAGACGCTTGCTAGAACCACACATGACTTTACCGGGAATGCCTGTACAATGAAAAATCATTGTTAAGGCATTCCTGGTAATGACATTCATGGTAACAACGCGGTCGTTGCCCTGACCACGTTGTTTAGGCATGCGTGGTTCCAGCATTTGTTGTTCCGACATATATTCCTGCTGTAAATGTTCATTGCAGTAAAAAATGGATGGGTTTAAACTTAATAGGTAGTCACACAAGAGTATGTAACAGGTGGAACCCCATTTGCAGCTATGTAATTGTGCATTTGTGCTGTTTAAATCCCATGCATTGGTTTGGAAGGGGATGTTACAAGCCATAGTTAGCAAGCTAGGGGTGTGAACATCTTTAGTTTGTGGGCATTCACAAACTCTCCTATGAATCGTTCCCACTCTAGAAATTGACAATAAATTGCTCCTGCCAAGGAATATCACATCTCTTTACAGGTCGGTAGCAGTATGTTCTGTATTCATGACTCACATAACCCAAGAAAGTGTCCACCAATGGGACAAAAATGTGCAAAGTGTGGCATTAAGGGGCGCAGTGCATGTGTGTGTCGTAAAACTAAGGTATTTAAGTGTTTGGTTGATGAAGACGATCAGGAAGATGACCAATCCAGTTCTGATAAAGAAGGCCTGAAGAATTTTGCATAGATGTGTATATAAAGGATGTAAAAGGACAAAGAAACCTATGTGTGAGAGTCTGGATCACCATATACAATAATTAACAAAGCAAGATGGACAAAACTATTTTGCCCAAAAATAGGAACAAAATTGGAGAATCCTGATATTAAACCACAGGCGTTTACAGACAAGGCCATCAATCTGTTAGTTTTCTGTAAACTATTATTTGAATTTAAAGGCAGGTAGGGTGGATGTGAAATGTATGTAGCAGAAACTGGACCATCTGTCTTAGGGTGGTAGAATTAAGGAGAGCTAGATATTTTACTTGATCCTAAAAGTGCCGGCCCAGTTTTAATAATTAATAATGGCAAACAAGTAGGTGAAAACATGAGGGAAAAAGTTCCAAACATAGTTACAGGAACAGTAGGTGAGTGGAAAGGGTTCATTAATAAAATTGTTTTAAATAAAGATGCCCAACTGTGCATGCATAAAGTGAGACACATTCCAATGAGGGTGAAAGAGAAAGTGGTAAAAGAACATAACAAACTGGTGGAAATGTAATTGAACAGGCAGAGCCCTCTGAGCCCTCTGATTTGGAGGCTCCCTCAATGGTTGCAAGAAACGCTAATGGGTGCATCCACTTCTGTGTGGACATACTGGTGGATGTGTTTCCCTTGCTGTACATAATTGAACTATTGTCAGTAACAAGAGGAATTAGGTGGATTTCACCATAGATTTAACATCTGCATACTAACAAGTCCCATTACAACATAGCAGCAAACATCTCTCTGCATTTATTATACCCATAGGGTGGTACCAATTTAAATGGGTACCATTTGGACTGACAAAAGCTGGTGGCATGTTGCAACGTCTCATGAACACATTATTCCAGGATAAAGATAGAGTTATTTCTTCCAGGATGATATTTAGATCATGAGAAGAAATAAATGAGAACATAATGAGGAATTGGTGGACATCTTGAAGATGTTGAAACAGTTTGGTTTAACTGCTGAAGAATCTAGATGCAGATTTGCAAAAAATATGGTGACATTTTTAGGGCATGAAATTAGTTGGAGAGGAATTACAGCTACAAAGGAGTTAGTGGAAGCAATAATGAAGGTACCTGCACCAGGAAACAAAGCCGAATTATGTTTTATTTAGGTTTAGCAGAATTGTTATCCTAAGTTTATGTACAACTTCTTTGAAAAGATTTTTCCCATCAGACATCTACTCAAAAATGGACATACATCATTGTGGACAGGTGAATGTCAGGAAACATTTTATGACATTTGCATGGGTCCTGCTCTGCAGGGTTTTGATCCTGAGTGTAAAAACTTTATTACTCTGGATGCAAGTAGCAAGGGTCTCGGGCAGTTTTATCCTAGTTTCAGATAGATGGCACAGAAAAAGTAATATCTTTTGCTTCTAGGCCATTAACACTGATGAATGCGAAGTACTCTGTCATAGAAAGGGAAACATTGGGATGGGTTTGGGTTTAAATCCAATAGTAACTTTATTTCGGTTAAAAGCCATAAAAGTGAGCAATAAAACACCATATCATAGTAATAGAGTGTGTCAATTATAAAAGAAAATGAACGAGGAGTGCCACGTTATACATTAAAAAGCACTGAATAAGTTGCAAAATCACATTATTGTTAAAACAGTACAAAACAAACATTGATCTTAAAATCTTAAAATCCTAGGGTATTAAATATTAGTATATAAAAATAAAATGGGCCATTATGTCTTAACTCCAATCAATTATCAGCTGCTGTATTAAATTAATCAGATCTAAAATCAATTTGTTAAAACACACAATTATAACAATTCTCTGGTTTTTATAGCCCATGCACTTTGCAGATATCTCGCAAATGAAAAAAGCATCTTATCAGTTGCATCAGTTGTCAGAAGGCGTAATGATATATTACATTCCCTTATCCCCATTGACCTGCATAACGGGACAATCCACTTCTTCCTAGGGGTCAGATATCTAGGACAAAAAAACATAAAGTGTGCGAGTGACTCTGGTGTCTCTTGACAATAATGACAAAAAGTCAGATTACAGTCCTCCACTCTCCATCTCGCAGTAAATGTCTTAAGCGGAAGGATCCCCAACCTGAACTTAATGAAAAGGGTTTTGGTGTAGGGAGGATTTACATTGTCCATATAGGCCTCGAATTTGGGGCTACATTTAAGGTCCAAAAACTGTAGGGTCCGGCTACCTTGGCTTTTAGACCAAATGTGCACCAGAATGTTCTCCCAATAGAACCTATTTATGCGCTCCTTTACTTCCTTAGTCATGTTATGAGGATCTCTCCACACCTCCTCCATTTTAAGGAGTTTACACATGTCTCTAATGTGTCTGAACTAAGGGATTTTTAATGCACAGTCACCCACAAGAAACTCATCTATTGCTATATGGAGGGTGGACAGGTACTCAGAAGTCCAGAGACGGACCCAGTACATGAGTGGTCTTAGAGCAATTTCGTTGTGGATCTCATTTAAGGCTAGATCAAATCTAAGAGGTAAAGGAAGAAGGCGACCAGGGCACTCCAAACTCATGGAACCGAGATAAGTAGAATAACAGAGAGATTTATTGGTAAAACTCCATGATAATACCTTCCATATCTTATGATCAATACATGAAAAATCGGTAACAGCCTGTTCATACAGTAATACTAGTGTCCATATGTTGTGACCAATACATGCAAATTCGATAACAGCCAACACGTGTTTCGTCCTCAATGGACTTCTTCAAGGCTGGAAACAAAGAAATAAATTGGAGCTCTTAAACAAAATAAAATCTCTACCAACAGGTAGGTAACATTTATGGGTTAAACCCTTAGTTTTAATTTGACAATAGTAAGAGGTGAGCATTAGGTATAGGTCAAGTGTAGAGACCCATTACGAATAATGTGCAATCAGAATAGAGAAAACCCATTCGTTCGTGATGTGTTGAGTCCAAAGAGTAATCTTTTAGATAATACAAGTAGTGCGTGACAGTGAGAAAACCCAGACTTAACAATTTGTGAATAATAGAGATAGTAACACCCATCAACAGAACAAAGAGGTGTGCTGCGGGGGTGTAGGTTTTTTCCAGAAAAAAGGGTCGTGCTAGGATTGATATTCCATGCACATGCGTGATATATCATGGCGCCCGTCGGCATATAAAATTATAAAATTACCTCATGAACTAAATTGTAATTAGGAATCACAATGTTTTCGTTGGAATTCCAAGTGAAAAATCTGGAATGGTAGAGAAGGCCCAGAGAAAAGATACATTACTAATGTGCAGGGCTCATATGGGTCCAGTATAACGAGGAGAAATATTGGAGTCAAAAATATGACCTACCAGGGAGACCGAGGGGTTCTCCGTCATAGTAACAAAGTCCCTTTATAATCCAGAGACGAGTGTTGTAATACGCGAGTAGTAAGTATAAATGTAGAGTGTGTCCGTAGTAGGAAGAACACTCTGATTGTGGCCTTGGTGAGAGCAGTCTGTAAAAATAGAGCAAGGGACATAAGGGAGAAAGCATTCCAATTAGAGACGTTGCATAAGACCGGGAGCATCAGCTTTCAAATCTAGTACGGAAGATTCCAGTTAGCTATAATGTAAGCGGGAGCGACAACAGACATACGAACAAAATTCTATCAGTAAAAACGGGTCCTCGAAATACTCGCTTTAAGTTAGTCCAGCGGTAAAAACGCCACTCCCTATACACAAACAGGGTTCTACCCCTGCTAACTACCCAAAGTCAAACTACTTCTAATAAAGTGCGCCGGGGCGTGTTGTAAAGGGGGAGTGGATCCCATTACTCTAATGCGGTTAAAGATCTGATCTATACCAACTAAGGAGGAAAACAGTAGAAACGCTTACCAGTGTTTCCCCAGATTCCGGGAAACTAGCACACCAGTGTGTGTGCGCGTAGCAGGCAGCACGTGCTAACGCTGCCGTGTCCAGTCCGACAGCAGAGCGTTTGAGGAGTGTCGGCGTATGTATGCGCGTACTCCGAAAGTAGAAACAAAAAAGGGGGGGGGGACTAACGTCTAGTCCGCATTGGCGCATGGGGATGTAGGCTCCATGGTGGGAGCACTCCATCGACGCCATGTTAGAAGAAAATAAAGCAGAAAATAGAGTAAGATGTGCCACAATGGTTAGGTGAGCGACCATGGTCACATTAAGTTAGAAAGCAGGCGAGTGGGTTCCATTGATAAAACACGCGGAAAATGAAGTGGTGCTAACATGGAGACCAGATTCACCCGACTAAATGGACGCAACTGCAGTGAGGAACTGACATTCCGCAAAGAATTACACAACATGGAACAACGTTTTAGGCACAGAGGTTATCATCCTCAGACCCTGACTAAAGCTGTTAATAAGATCATGAAAGTGAAACGTCCCAATTTACTTACTGACACAAAGAAGAATGGGTCACAGGAACACATATCCTTGGTTTTAAAACACAGTGCACTAAGTTCCCAAATCTACAAGACTGTACGTAAACATTGGTCTACATTACTAACAGACGACATTCTAAAAAATGGACTTACCACCAACCCTAGCATTATTTACATGAGAGGCCCACCCTACGGGACAAGTTATGTCATAGCTTTTTGCCACCAGAGAATAGGGACACCTGGATACCCAAACCACCACCTGGTACGTACAGGTGTGGACACTGTAACATCTGTGGATACATTAAAGATAAGACAGTGAACTTCCGATACAACACACAGGTCACGCATAAACTCAAGCATTTTATTAATTGCAACACAAGTTTTGTGGTGTACTGCATTGTTTGTACATGTGGACTCATCTATGTGGGTAGCACCATCCGACCCTTGAAAGAGAGAATCCAAGAGCACTTGAGGGCTATTCGCTCTTCGAATATTAATTATCCCTTTGCGACCCATTATAATGAGACACATGGACGTAGAGAAGTCCAGGGCATTTCTGTCCACGGATTTGACTACGTAAAAAAGCTGCCTCGAGGAGGTAACCGCACTTTGGCCCTCAGGCGCCTTGAAAGTAGGTGGATCATCAAGCTACGAGCAGTAGAACAGGGCCTTAACATGAATAAGGACCTACATGTTTTTCTCTAAAGAAGGTGCAATGCCCCACCTTCTTACGATGTCATCCTCTCATCAGTCATCTGTCCGGAAATGATAGGTCTACCCGGGGGAAAAATGCCCGGTTTATGTATTTTTGGTAGGATATAGATGCACGGCGAGGTAGGTGTGTTATTATACAAGTATTTAAACTCCATGTCAGATATCAGATCCTGGTCCAGGTATGTTTGGAGTTTGCGTAAGATGCATCTATTAACTTCCGGCATGGGATTGGAAGTGAGTTTGAGATATGCAGAGTGATCTGATACTTGTCGATCTACTTCTGATATATAGTCCGCCCTGTCCATGATCACGATATTCCCACCCTTGTCAGCTTCTTTGATTATTATGTCATTACAGGTACCAAGTGAGATTAGAGCTTGCCTTTCGGCCAAGGTAATGTTGTGCCAGGGGATAGATTTATGTCCCGACAGATATCGTTCCTCCGTATGGTATAGCTCACTGGTAACCTTATTACAGAAAGAGTCAATCGCAAAGTCCCTGGGAATTATGGGTGTGAATTTGGAGCTTGTCTTGAGATCACTATAGGTCCTGGGATTAGTATCTATGCTCAGGTCAGTAAGAATCTCTGTAAGTGTGGGTACGTGTCCCTCCTGATGTTGAATTGAGAGTAACGTTTGGATGTCTTTAACGTCCTTGATGGTCATAGTGCTAGGAGTGTGGAGTGGAGTAGTAGTTACCCTAGCCCTAGTGTTTACATCATAGAAGTATTTGTAGAGTTTACATTTGCGAATAAATTTAAAAAGACCTATATGGAGTTCTGTGAAGTCTGGAAGTGTAGTGGGTACAAATCCTAAGCCTTTTTTGAGCATGTTGGTTTGGTTGGAGGTCAGGACTTTAGAGGATAGATTGACAATAGAGAAGGCATTTGAGGTATCATTCTTGGTGTCCGGGGTGTCTATCACTGTTGGGCACTGCGAGTAGTTGAGCGTGTGGCTACTCCCTCTTGGCGCCTGTTTGGGTTTGCACTTGTGCTTCCCCCGTCTAGTGGCCTTGTAGTTACTTCTTCCCTTCTTTGCATTTGTTTTTGGCCCTTCCGGAATCGCTCCAGTTCCAATAAAAAAGGGGATCTATATGAGGTGGAAGGCAAAGGTAGTTTTTCCCTAGTGTCTTCACTAGTTCCACTGGAGATGCTGGAAATGTCTGTGTCGCTAGTTGTGAGATTTGGTAAGGGGGGGTTCTTATCCATACTGGGGGATTCCCTATCCATGTCTAGTTTGGAATTGTCAAACTTGCGTGCGAATCTAAGAGGTGTGAGGGGGGTACTCATAGGCAGCCGCAGAAAATTACTACCATCGTCAAACACCTTGAATTAGTGTGCCCCCAAAGCTCGGCACCATAAGTTCAAGCTGCAACTGCCTCAGCTTTATAGAAAGTAATGGCGGGTGAGATCTCCCCTTCCGAAATATTACCAATTTCCCTCCCTATCACTGTTGACCTCTGTCTAAGAGCTGACAAACTCTTCCCAATCTGCGCCGACCACTGATGATCATCTCTTAGCCTAAGCCCCAGATAGTCGAATTGACTGACTCTCTCTACCGGATGGCCTGCTATGGTCATTTTTCCCCTGAAAAATGTGTGCGGATTAAAAGCCATGAACTTTGATTTGGTTGGATTTATTTCAAGTCCTCTACTGGAGCAAAAATTATAGAAAGCATCCAGTTTGTTTTGTAGGCCCATTGGGGTTCTCGAAATTAATAAAGTATCATCGGCGAACATTAAAATGGGGACAGAGGCTCCAGCTAACTTTGGGGCATCGTGGTTGTAGTGTAATAGCTGGTCCGCCGCACCATTAATGAAGAGATTAAACAATGTTGGGGCCAGAACACACCCCTGCCTGACCACCCTATTAACAGGTATAGCTTCTGTTAAATCGCCACTTTGAGACCAACGTACTTGAGCATAAGTCCCCTCATGTAGATACCTAATCAGTATTAGTAATTCTCTGTCAAGTTGGTAACTCTCCAAAACATTCCACAATAAATCCTGTGGTACCATGTCAAAGGCAGCTTTTAAATCAATAAAAGCTACATACAAGTGGCTCTTATTAAGTGACAGGTATTTCCAGCAAAGAAGATTGAACCTGAACGCCTGATCTATTGTGCTCATTCCTTTCCTAAATGCTGCCTGGAAGTCGGAAAGGATGTGAGAGTCCTCTATCCATGCCTGTAATCTATTCAATACCTGCTTGCAGAATATTTTTTGGCTGACGTCAATTAGGCTTATTGGCCTATAGTTAGTAGGTTCTTCCCTTGGCCCTTTCTTATAGATAGGGACTATGATTGCTCCTTGCCACGTGGGGGGAAGTCCCCCACCCCTCAGTATCTCATTGCTGAGCGCATTTAAATATAGAGAACAACTTGTCTGTCGGGACAGATATAGATCGCCTGGGATACCATCTAACCCAGGGGCCTTCCCTTTACGTACTGATTGGAGAGCCAAAGTTGTTTCTTTTAGGGAGAAAAGATCCAGGGCAAATTTAGGTGGTATAGCTGTCCCAACAGTTGATATATTGGCAATGAGAGGTCCATTAGATTTTAATAGAGGGGCAGTAATACTACTAATTTGAGGTTCTCTATATACATTTTTAAAATGTGACACCCAAATTTCTGGCTGGATTATGGGATGATTCTCTACGGTTTGGGAGCTACCTTTGCCTGTCACTAATTTCCAAAATAGTTTAAGATCCTTCTCATGGAGTGCATCTACCAGCCCATTCCAATATTTGGTTTCCCACTCTTTTTTAGCATTTTTTAGTACTACTTTGTATGCAGCCCTGGATTCTCTTATCTCTCGACAGTTCCCTGCCTTCAGTGCTCCCAATAACTGTGTTTTAGCCTGACGACAGGA
Organism: Pleurodeles waltl; assembly: GCF_031143425.1. Classification (NCBI taxonomy): domain Eukaryota; kingdom Metazoa; phylum Chordata; class Amphibia; order Caudata; family Salamandridae; genus Pleurodeles; species Pleurodeles waltl. The sequence goes on along the minus strand of NC_090441.1, from coordinate 144,344,765 downwards.
GTTAGAGAACCACCTCAATGTTCTAGCCCCAATCTCTGTCCTCCTCCTTACTACCTGGAAGTGTGATTTTAGCCGATTGGTCAAAATACTATGCAAATTAATCAGATCCACCAATGCAAAATCGGTGTACTTCAAGGGTAAAAGCGTTGTTGTGACTGTTCTGTAAATTAATAACTGAAAATTTACATCATCTTCCACCCGTTCCCATTTCACATTTTTATAATCGTTCGTCATAGCTAGGGCATTGCCTTTGACCCACTTTGTCAGTGTTTTACAGCTAAATGGAATAGTAGAAAAGGAGGTGCTCAGACCTTGGTGGTCAGTATCATTGCGAGGGAGAACAACCATATCGATAAGAGATTTCCAGAGGACATCGTCTACTAAAACGTAATATAAATGACTTGAATATGGACCTCTTGTAGGAAAGTACCATCTTGCCTGGCATGTTACCCCCATTTTTCACTGTATATATGTTGTTTTAGTTGTATGTGTCACTGGGACCCTGGTAACCCAGGGCCCCAGTGCTCATAAGTGTGCCTGAATGTGTTACCTGTGTAGTGACTAACTGTCTCACTGAGGCTCTGCTAACCAGAACCTCAGTGGTTATGCTCTCTCATTTCTTTCCAAATTGTCACTGACAGGCTAGTGACCATTTTTACCAATTTACATTGGCTTACTGGAACACCCTTATAAATCTCTAGTATATGGTACTGAGGTACCCAGGGTGTTGGGGTTCCAGGAGATCCCTATGGGCTGCAGCATTTCTTTTGCCACCCATAGGGAGCTCTGACAATTCTTACACAGGCCTGCCACTGCAGCCTGAGTGAAATAACGTCCACGTTATTTCACAGCCATTTTACACTGCACTTAAGTAACTTATAAGTCACCTATATGTCTAACCTTTACCTGGTAAAGGTTAGGTGCAAAGTTACTTAGTGTGAGGGCACCCTGGCACTAGCCAAGGTGCCCCCACATTGTTCAGAGCCAATTCCCTGAACTTTGTGAGTGCGGGGACACCATTACACGCGTGCACTACATGTAGGTCACTACCTATATGTAGCTTCACAATGGTAACTCCAAATATGGCCATGTAACATGTCTATGATCATGGAATTGCCCCCTCTATGCCATCCTGGCATAGTTGGCACAATCCCATGATCCCAGTGGTCTGTAGCACAGACCCTGGTACTGCCAAACTGCCCTTCCTGGGGTTTCACTGCAGCTGCTGCTGCTGCCAACCCCTCAGACAGGCATCTGCCCTCCTGGGGTCCAGCCAGGCCTGGCCCAGGATGGCAGAACAAAGAACTTCCTCTGAGAGAGGGTGTGACACCCTCTCCCTTTGGAAAATGGTGTGAAGGCAGGGGAGGAGTAGCCTCCCCCAGCCTCTGGAAATGCTTTCTTGGGCACAGATGTGCCCAATTCTGCATAAGCCAGTCTACACCGGTTCAGGGACCCCTTAGCCCCTGCTCTGGCGCGAAACTGGACAAAGGAAAGGGGAGTGACCACTCCCCTGACCTGCACCTCCCCTGGGAGGTGTCCAGAGCTCCCCCAGTGTGCTCCAGACCTCTGCCATCTTGGAAACAGAGGTGCTGCTGGCACACTGGACTGCTCTGAGTGGCCAGTGCCACCAGGTGACGTCAGAGACTCCTGCTGATAGGCTCCTTCAGGTGTTAGTAGCCTATCCTCTCTCCTAAGTAGCCAAACCCTCTTTTCTGGCTATTTAGGGTCTCTGTCTCTGGGGAAACTTTAGATATCGAATGCAAGAGCTCATCCGAGTTCCTCTGCATCTCTCTCTTCACCTTCTGATAAGGAACCGGCTGCTGACCGCGCTGGAAGCCTGCAAACCTGCAACATAGTAGCAAAGACGACTACTGCAACTCTGTAACGCTGATCCTGCCGCCTTCTCGACTGTTTTCCTGCTTGTGCATGCTGTGGGGGTAGTCTGCCTCCTCTCTGCACCAGAAGCTCCAAAGAAATCTCCTGTGGGTCGAAGGAATCTTCCCCCTGCAACCGCAGGCACCAAAAAGCTGCATTACCGGTCCCTTGGGTCTCCTCTCAGCACGACGAGCGAGGTCCCTCGAATCCAGCAACTCTGTCCAAGTGACCCCCACAGTCCAGTGACTCTTCAGCCCAAGTTTGGTGGAGGTAAGTCCTTGCCTCACCTCGCTGGGCTGCATTGCTGGGAACCGCGACTTTGCAGCTACTCCGGCCCCTGTGCACTTCCGGCAGAAATCCTTTGTGCACAGCCAAGCCTGGGTCCACGGCACTCTAACCTGCATTGCACGACTTTCTAAGTTGGTCTCCGGCGACGTGGGACTCCTTTGTGCAACTTCGGCGAGCACCGTTTCACGCATCCTTGTAGTGCCTGTTTCTGGCACTTCTCCGGGTGCTAACTGCTTCAGTGAGGGCTCTTTGTCTTGCTCGACGTCCCCTCTCTCTTCTGGTCCAATTTGCTACCTCCTGGTCCCTCCTGGGCCCCGGCAGCGTCCAAAAACGCCAAACGCACGATTTGCGACTAGCAAGGCTTGTTGGCGTCCTTTTGGCGGGAAAACACTTCTGCACGACTTTCCAAGGCGAAAGAAATCCGTTCACCAAAGGGAAAGTCTCTAGCCCTTTTCGTTCCTGCAGAAACCTCAGCTTCTTCTGTCCAGTAGAAGCTTCTTTGCACCCGCAGCTGGCATTTCCTGGGCATCTGCCCATCTCCGACTTGCTTGTGACTTTTGGACTTGGTCCCCTTGTTCCACAGGTACCCTAGATTGGAAATCCACAGTTGTTGCATTGCTGGTTTGTGTCTTTCCTGCATTATTCCTCTAACACGACTACTTTGTCCTTAGGGGAACTTTAGTGCACTTTGCACTCACTTTTCAGGGTCTTGGGGAGGGTTATTTTGCTAACTCTCACTATTTTCTAATAGTCCCAGCGACCCTCTACAAGGACACATAGGTTTGGGGTCCATTCGTGGTTCGCATTCCACTTTTGGAGTATATGGTTTGTGTTGCCCCTATCCCTATGTTTCCCCATTGCATCCTATTGTAACTATACATTGTTTGCACTGTTTTCTAAGACTATACTGCATATTTTTGCTATTGTGTATATATATCTTGTGTATATTTCCTATCCTCTCACTGAGGGTACACTCTGAGATACTTTGGCATATTGTCATAAAAATAAAGTACCTTTATTTTTAGTATAACTGTGTATTGTGTTTTCTTATGATATTGTGCATATGACACTAAGTGGTACTGTAGTAGCTTCACACGTCTCCTTGTTCAGCCTAAGCTGCTCTGCTAAGCTACCATTATCTATCAGCCTAAGCTGCTAGACACCCTATACACTAATAAGGGATAACTGGGCCTGGTGCAAGGTGCAAGTACCCCCTTGGTACTCACTACAAGCCAGTCCGGCCTCCTACATTGGTTGTGCAGTGGTGGGATAAGTGCTTGAGACTACTTACCACTCTTGTCATTGTACTTTTCATAAGAGAAAAATATACAAAACAAGGTCAGTGTATATACACATAGCCAAAAAGTTTAGCATTTCCTCTTTTCACTCTTTTCTAAGTGCTGAAAAGTACCTCTAAACTTTCAAAAAGTTCTTAAAAGTTTAAAAAGTTTTTTTCTGTCTTTCCAAAAAAGTTCTGAAAACTTTTTTCTCTTTTTCTATCACTTTAACTCTCTCTAAAAAATGTCTGGCACAGGCCAAAGTGTTGATCTGTCCAAACTTGCATATGACAACCTTAGCTGGAAAAGAGCAAGGAGTCTCTGTATAGAGAGAGGTTTGAGTGTAGGGAAGAATCCTTCCTTGGAACTGTTACTTAACATGCTTAGAGAACAGGATAAGGCCATAGGTGCCTCATCTGTTGAAAAAGTACCTAATAGTTCTCAATCTGATTCAGGGACTCCCCCAGGAAAAGATTCAGGAAAGAAACTTCCTAGCCTGCCCATTACTAGACAATCTAGCATAGATGGTAATGATGATGAGCCACACCATATAAATAGTGTTGTCTCACACCATAGCAAAAGCATTTATTCTCACCATACTGGTAGTAATGTTTCTGTAAACCAAGCTGTTAGGGTGGCTTCTGTAAGGGACAGGTCTCCTTCTGTTGATTCCCATCATAGCTCTGTTTCTAGAAATGTCCCTCCCACCAACCCTGATGACAGAATGTTAGAGAGGGAACTCAATAAGTTGAGGGTGGAACAAACCAGACTGAAGCTTAAAAAGCAACAGCTGGATTTGGATAGACAGTCTTTTGAATTAGAGAAGGAAAGACAGAAGTTGGGTTTAGATACCCATGGTGGCAGCAGCAGTATTCCCCATAGTCATCCTGCAAAAGAGCATGATTCCAGGAATCTGCACAAGATAGTTCCCCCTTATAAGGAGGGGGATGACATTAACAAGTGGTTTGCTGCACTTGAGAGGGCCTGTGTTGTACAGGATGTCCCTCAAAGTCAGTGGGCTGCTATCCTATGGCTATCATTTAGTGGAAAAGGTAGGGATAGGCTCCTTACTGTGAAAGAAAATGATGCTAATAATTTCCAAGTTCTTAAGAATGCACTCCTGGATGGTTATGGCTTAACCACTGAACAGTACAGGATAAAGTTCAGAGAGACCAAAAAGGAGTCTTCACAAGACTGGGTTGATTTCATTGACCATTCAGTGAAGGCCTTGGAGGGGTGGTTACATGGCAGTAAAGTTACTGATTATGACAGCCTGTATAACTTGATCCTGAGAGAGCATATTCTTAATAATTGTGTGTCTGATTTGTTGCACCAGTACTTGGTGGACTCTGATCTGACCTCTCCCCAAGAATTGGGAAAGAAGGCAGACAAATGGGTCAGAACAAGAGTGAACAGAAAAGTTCATACAGGGGGTGACAAAGATGGCAACAAAAAGAAGGATGGTAAGTCTTCTGACAAGGGTGGGGACAAATCTAAAAATGAGTCTTCATCAGGCCCACAAAAACACTCTGGTGGGGGTGGTGGGTCCAAATCCTCCTTTAATCAGAACAAGGAAAAGAAACCATGGTGCTATTTATGTAAAATAAAAGGCCATTGGACAACAGATCCCAGTTGTCCAAAGAAAGGCACCACAGCTCCTACCACTACAACCCCTACTGCTACACCTAGTGTCCCTACTAATAGCAGTGGTGGTGGGAGCAAACCTACTAATAGCCAATCCAAGGGAGTAGCTGGGCTCACTTTTGGTAATTTAGTTGGGGTTGGTCTGATTAGGGAGACCACAGAGGCTACTTTAGTCTCTGAAGGGGCTATTGATTTAGCCACTTTGGTTGCTTGCCCCCATAACTTGGAGAAGTACAAGCAACTAACCCTAATAAATGGTGTTGAGGTCCAGGCCTACAGGGACACAGGTGCCAGTGTCATAATGGTGATTGAGAAACTGGTGCACCCTGAACAACACATACTTAGACACCAGTACCAAGTAACCGATGCTCACAACATAACACAAAGCCACCCCATGGCTGTTGTAAATCTCAACTGGGGGGGGGGGGGTAACTGGTCCAAAGAAAGTTGTGGTAGCTTCAGATTTACCTGTAGACTGTCTATTAGGGAATGATTTGGAGACATCAGCTTGGTCAGATGTGGAGTTGGAGGCCCATGCAGCAATGCTGGGCATCCCAGGGCATATTTTGGCTTTGACAAGGGCTCAGGCCAAAAAGCAAAAAGGACAGGGAAGCTTGGATCTTGGAACAATGGACCAAGTGCTCCCTAAAGCTAGGGCTAGTAGAAGCAAACCACTTCCTACTATCCCTCCCTCTACAGTGGATTCTACTTCTGAGGAAGAAGAATTCCCTCCCTGTGCAGAACCTACACCAGAGGAGCTGGAAGCAGACACTGCTGAGCTTTTGGGTGAAGGGGGGCCTGCCAGAGAGGAGCTGAGTGTGGCACAGCAAACCTGTCCCACATTAGAGGGTCTCAGACAGCAAGCTGTCAAACATGCTAATGGGGATGTCAGTGACTCTCACAGAGTTTACTGGGAGGACAACCTCTTGTACACTGAGCATAGGGATCCTAAACCTGGAGCTGCCAGGAGATTAGTGATTCCTCAGGAGTACAGAAAGTTCCTCCTAACACTGGCACATGACATTCCCTTGGCTGGGCATCTAGGACAAATTAAAACTTGGGACAGGCTTGTTCCCCTGTTTCATTGGCCTAGGATGTCTGAGGACACAAAAGAATTTTGCAAGTCCTGTGAAACCTGTCAAGCCAGTGGCAAAACAGGTGGCACCCCAAAGGCACCCCTTATCCCACTGCCTGTGGTTGGGGTTCCCTTTGAAAGGGTAGGGGTTGACATAGTTGGCCCCCTTGACCCTCCTACTGCTTCAGGCAATAGGTTTATCTTAGTGGTAGTGGACCATGCCACAAGATATCCTGAAGCTATTCCTTTAAGGACCACTACAGCACCTGCAGTGGCAAAGGCCCTCCTGGGAATATTTTCCAGGGTGGGCTTCCCAAAGGAAGTAGTATCAGACAGAGGAAGCAATTTCATGTCTGCATACTTAAAGGCCATGTGGAAGGAGTGTGGTGTAACGTACAAGTTCACAACACCCTATCATCCACAAACAAATGGACTGGTGGAGAGATTTAATAAAACTCTCAAAGGCATGATTATGGGTCTCCCTGAAAAACTCCGCAGGAGATGGGATATCCTTCTACCATGCCTCCTTTTTGCCTACAGGGAGGTACCCCAGAAAGGAGTGGGCTTCAGCCCCTTTGAACTTCTTTTTGGACACCCTGTTAGGGGTCCACTCACACTTGTAAAGGAGGGTTGGGAACAACCTTTAAAAGCTCCTAAGCAGGATATTGTGGATTATGTACTTGGCCTCAGATCAAGGATGGCTGAGTACATGAAAAAGGCCAGTAAAAACCTTCAGGCCAGCCAAGAGCTCCAGAAGCAATGGCATGATCAGAAGACTGTTTTGGTTCAGTACCAACCAGGGCAGAAAGTGTGGGTCTTGGAGCCTGTGGCCCCAAGAGCACTCCAAGATAAATGGAGTGGTCCCCACACAATTGTTGAAAAGAAGGGAGAAGTCACCTATTTAGTTGACTTAGGCACTGCCAGGAGTCCCCTTAGGGTGCTCCATGTCAACCGCCTGAAACCCTACTATGACAGGGCTGATCTCACCCTGCTCATGGCAACTGATGAGGGACAGGAAGAAGACAGTGATCCTCTACCTGATCTCTTCTCTTCCACAGAACAAGATGCTCTTGTGGAAGGTGTAGTTTTGGCTGATTGTCTTACTGCTGAGCAGAAAGATAATTGCATAAATCTCCTAGGACAATTTTCAGAACTCTTCTCTACTGTGCCAGGCACCACTTCCTGGTGTGAGCACACTATAGATACTGGAGACAGTTTACCTGTCAAAAGTAAGATCTATAGGCAGCCTGACCATGTCAGGGACTGCATAAAGCAAGAAGTTCAGAAAATGTTGGAACTAGGAGTGGTTGAGCACTCTGACAGTCCCTGGGCTTCTCCTGTGGTACTGGTACCAAAACCCAATTCTAAAGATGGAAAGAAGGAAATACGGTTTTGTGTAGACTATAGAGGTCTCAACTTGGTAACCAAAACTGATGCTCACCCTATACCCAGGGCAGATGAGCTCATAGATACACTGGCATCTGCCAAGTATCTAAGCACTTTTGATTTGACTGCAGGGTATTGGCAGATCAAATTGTCAGAAGATGCTAAACCTAAGACTGCATTTTCTACCATTGGAGGACATTACCAGTTTACTGTAATGCCTTTTGGTTTGAAAAATGCACCTGCCACTTTTCAGAGGTTGGTGAACACAGTCCTGCAAGGGCTGGAAGCTTTCAGTGCAGCATATTTGGACGATATATCTGTCTTTAGCTCCAGCTGGGATGATCACCTGGTCCACCTATGGAAAGTTTTGGAGGCCCTACAAAAGGCAGGCCTCACTATCAAGGCTTCAAAGTGCCAGATAGGGCAGGGTAAGGTGGTTTATCTGGGACACCTTGTTGGTGGGGAACAGATTGCACCACTTCAGGGGAAAATCCAAACTATTATTGATTGGGTTCCCCCTACCACTCAGACTCAGGTGAGAGCCTTCCTAGGCCTCACTGGGTATTACAGGAGGTTCATTAAGAACTATGGCTCCATTGCAGCCCCTCTTAATGACCTCACATCCAAGAAAATGCCTAAAAAGGTATTATGGACAGCAAGCTGTCAGAAAGCTTTTGAGGAGCTGAAGCAGGCCATGTGCTCTGCACCTGTCCTGAAAAGCCCTTGTTACTCTAAAAAATTCCATGTCCAAACTGATGCATCTGAATTAGGAGTAGGGGCAGTCCTATCACAACTTAATTCTGAGGGCCAGGATCAACCTGTTGCTTTTATTAGTAGAAGGTTGACCCCTAGAGAAAAGCGTTGGTCTGCCATTGAGAGGGAGGCCTTTGCTGTGGTCTGGGCTCTGAAGAAGTTGAGGCCATACCTGTTTGGCACTCACTTCATTGTTCAGACAGACCACAAACCTCTACTTTGGCTAAAACAAATGAAAGGTGAAAATCCTAAATTGTTGAGGTGGTCCATATCCCTACAGGGAATGGACTATACAGTGGAACATAGACCTGGGAGTAGCCACTCCAATGCAGATGGACTCTCCAGATATTTCCACTTAGACAATGAAGACTCATCAGGTCATGGCTAGTCTTATTGTCCTTCGTTTGGGGGGGGGGGGTTGTGTAGGAAAGTACCATTTTGCCTGGCATGTTACCCCCATTTTTCACTGTATATATGTTGTTTTAGTTGTATGTGTCACTGGGACCCTGGTAACCCAGGGCCCCAGTGCTCATAAGTGTGCCTGAATGTGTTACCTGTGTAGTGACTAACTGTCTCACTGAGGCTCTGCTAACCAGAACCTCAGTGGTTATGCTCTCTCATTTCTTTCCAAATTGTCACTGACAGGCTAGTGACCATTTTTACCAATTTACATTGGCTTACTGGAACACCCTTATAATTCCCTAGTATATGGTACTGAGGTACCCAGGGTATTGGGGTTCCAGGAGATCCCTATGGGCTGCAGCATTTCTTTTGCCACCCATAGGGAGCTCTGACAATTCTTACACAGGCCTGCCACTGCAGCCTGAGTGAAATAACGTCCACGTTATTTCACAGCCATTTTACACTGCACTTAAGTAACTTATAAGTCACCTATATGTCTAACCTTTACCTGGTAAAGGTTAGGTGCAAAGTTACTTAGTGTGAGGGCACCCTGGCACTAGCCAAGGTGCCCCCACATTGTTCAGAGCCAATTCCCTGAACTTTGTGAGTGCGGGGACACCATTACACGCGTGCACTACATATAGGTCACTACCTATATGTAGCTTCACAATGGTAACTCCGAATATGGCCATGTAACATGTCTATGATCATGTAATTGCCCCCTCTATGCCATCCTGGCATAGTTGGCACAATCCCATGATCCCAGTGGTCTGTAGCACAGACCCTCGTACTGCCAAACTGCCCTTCCAGGGGTTTCACTGCAGCTGCTGCTGCTGCCAACCCCTCAGACAGGCATCTGCCCTCCTGGGGTCCAGCCAGGCCTGGCCCAGGATGGCAGAACAAAGAACTTCCTCTGAGAGAGGGTGTGACACCCTCTCCCTTTGGAAAATGGTGTGAAGGCAGGGGAGGAGTAGCCTCCCCCAGCCTCTGGAAATGCTTTCTTGGGCACAGATGTGCCCAATTCTGCATAAGCCAGTCTACACCGGTTCAGGGACCCCTTAGCCCCTGCTCTGGCGCGAAACTGGACAAAGGAAAGGGGAGTGACCACTCCCCTGACCTGCACCTCCCCTGGGAGGTGTCCAGAGCTCCTCCAGTGTGCTCCAGACCTCTGCCATCTTGGAAACAGAGGTGCTGCTGGCACACTGGACTGCTCTGAGTGGCCAGTGCCACCAGGTGACGTCAGAGACTCCTGCTGATAGGCTCCTTCAGGTGTTAGTAGCCTATCCTCTCTCCTAGGTAGCCAAACCCTCTTTTCTGGCTATTTAGGGTCTCTGTCTCTGGGGAAACTTTAGATAACGAATGAAAGAGCTCATCCGAGTTCCTCTGCATCTCTCTCTTCACCTTCTGATAAGGAACCGACTGCTGACCGCGCTGGAAGCCTGCAAACCTGCAACATAGTAGCAAAGACGACTACTGCAACTCTGTAACGCTGATCCTGCCGCCTTCTCGACTGTTTTCCTGCTTGTGCATGCTGTGGGGGTAGTCTGCCTCCTCTCTGCACCAGAAGCTCCGAAGAAATCTCCCGTGGGTCGACAGAATCTTCCCCCTGCAACCGCAGGCACCAAAAAGCTGCATTACCGGTCCCTTGGGTCTCCTCTCAGCACGACGAGCGAGGTCCCTCGAATCCAGCGACTCTGCCCAAGTGACCCCCACAGTCCAGTGACTCTTCAGCCCAAGTTTGGTGGAGGTAAGTCCTTGCCTCACCTCGCTGGGCTGCATTGCTGGGAACCGCGACTTTGCAGCTACTCCGGCCCCTGTGCACTTCCGGCGGAAATCCTTTGTGCACAGCCAAGCCTGGGTCCACGGCACTCTAACCTGCATTGCACGACTTTCTAAGTTGGTCTCCGGCGACGTGGGACTCCTTTGTGCAACTTCGGCGAGCACCATTTCACGCATCCTCGTAGTGCCTGTTTCTGGCACTTCTCCGGGTGCTACCTGCTTCAGTGAGGGCTCTTTGTCTTGCTCGACGTCCCTTCTCTCTTCAGGTCCAATTTGCGACCTCCTGGGCCCCGGCAGCGTCCAAAAACGCCAAATGCACGATTTGCGACTAGCAAGGCTTGTTGGCATCCTTTCGGCGGGAAAACACTTCTGCACGACTCTCCAAGGCGAGAGGGATCTGTCCACCAAAGGGGAAGTCTCTAGCCCTTTTCGTTCCTGCAGAAACCTCAGCTTCTTCTGTCCAGTAGAAGCTTCTTTGCACCCGCAGCTGGCATTTCCTGGGCATCTGCCCATCTCCGACTTGCTTGTGACTTTTGGACTTGGTCCCCTTGTTCCACAGGTACCCTAGATTGGAAATCCACAGTTGTTGCATTGCTGGTTTGTGTCTTTCCTGCATTATTCCTCTAACACGACTACTTTGTCCATAGGGGAACTTTAGTGCACTTTGCACTCACTTTTCAGGGTCTTGGGGAGGGTTATTTTGCTAACTCTCACTATTTTCTAATAGTCCCAGCGACCCTCTACAAGGTCACATAGGTTTGGGGTCCATTCGTGGTTCGCATTCCACTTTTGGAGTATATGGTTTGTGTTGCCCCTATCCCTATGTTTCCCCATTGCATCCTATTGTAACTATACATTGTTTGCACTGTTTTCTAAGACTATACTGCATATTTTTGCTATTGTGTATATATATCTTGTGTATATTTCCTATCCTCTCACTGAGGGTACACTCTGAGATACTTTGGCATATTGTCATAAAAATAAAGTACCTTTATTTTTAGTATAACTGTGTATTGTGTTTTCTTATGATATTGTGCATATGACACTAAGTGGTACTGTAGTAGCTTCACACGTCTCCTAGTTCAGCCTAAGCTGCTCTGCTAAGCTACCATTATCTATCAGCCTAAGCTGCTAGACACCCTATACACTAATAAGGGATAACTGGGCCTGGTGCAAGGTGCAAGTACCCCCTTGGTACTCACTACAAGCCAGTCCGGCCTCCTACACCTCTCCTATATGTAAGTGACGCCGGGGTGTCTGACTTTGGGCTCCCATTTACTATTCTTAACCCCTTTGTTTTTATCAGATCTTCTAGTAGATCTAGTGCTCCCCCTGCTTTCTTAGTTGTGACTCAGACCGGCCCAGATCTATCCCATGGATCTGCAAACTGGATTCCTCTTTGCTGATTGTCTTCTCTGCAATTCAGTTGCATATTAAAATCTCCTGCAGCAATTAAACCCTGCCCCCCCGGTAAATAGTTCAGGAGGTCTGTTAGCATACTTATCAGGGCAGTCTGAGACCTTTGGGTACCAGGTCTAATATATATGTTTGCAATTACTTTACGAACGGGCCCCCTTAAACTGCTAAGTTCGACCTCGACAGCTAATATATCCCTTGTAGGGGTTGTTAGCTCCTTCACCTTTGGGAACAGCTCATGTTTTAACCAGATTATCAAACCCCCTGATGCCCTGCCAGATAGTGATGGAAGTGCGATCTTCTGAAAGGTCCAATAGCCTTCTCTATTCGCAGATGAGGCCCATGTCTCCTGCAATAAGATAATATGGTGTTGATCTATAAAACTACACCAGTCAGGGTTAGCTATCTTCTGAAGCAGACCTGCCACATTCCAAGATAGAAGCTTGATCGGTAAGTCAGATCCATCCCCCATGTCTTGCGGCTTCTCTCTGTTCTCATTTAGGTGAGGCATTACTCCACAGTCCATCTCCTCTGCTAGATCACTACAATGTGCTTTTGGCTCCACCCCCAGGGTGCACAATATCTGGTTGCTTGGCATAAAGGGGTTCAAAGCCATTTTACTGGGTGTGCCATCTCTCCCAACCTTCACTATGGAGGTTTCACGTCAATCTATGGCTGAAGTTGGACTGCTCTTATGATCCCTTCTTGGAATACATGTGTTCAGGGGCGTTGGAGTATTATATCTCTCTTTGAAAAACAGATTTGCCAATGATTGGGGGATTTTTTGGGCAAGTGACACTTGGGATGAGGTACCGGGTCTCAATCTTAGATCAAGTGCCAAAAGGCCCTTTACTAGGCTCTGGCTGCTCAGTTTTAACCCTATGAGGTCTGTTGCTGAGCATTCTCTTGAATGTCTCTGGGCAGTGACTATGTCATCCCTTATAATAGACCTGCACTTCTTTACCCCCCTTATCCAATGGATTACTTTGTTCTTAAGGGAATCCCCTTGCTCTTTTTGGCCATAGCTTAGCTTGGGGACATTTGTCATGTATATGTCATAATCACTGTGCCTGATCTGGCTTAGTTGGGCACTTCCCGGAGGGCATATAAAACGTTTATCTAAAAATGTATTTCTATGCACCTCGCAATTAGCCCCTCTTTTCTGGGTTATATCACATTTGTTAGAGGCGACCACAGCAGGAAGTACACTTTTTTTCCCATGAAAGTTCTGCATTACCGCTTCAGCCCTCTTTCCCCTGTGTGTTCCTGTCACAGATGTTTCAGCTTGTTGGATTTGCCTAGCTAAAGAGTTAGGATCAGGTTTTAATGAAGATTTCCTTATGCCCCCAATTACGGCAGATATGCCGTCCAACTTCTCGTATATCATGTGGCTAAAGGATGTAAGGTACTCTCTGAGGCTCAGAATTTCAGCTCTTATTTGTACTAGCTGTGTCTCAACAGGGTGTTCCCTCTGAGTAGCTGGAGATATTAGTGGCTCCTCTGTCTCCCTTGACACACTCCTCTCTGAATCAGTGGGCGCCAAGGAGGCAAGGGGTAAAAAACGGTTGTTGCAATTGATAAGGGGGAACGCACTACCCTGCTGGCTAGACAGGCTCAGTTTAGGGCTCTCTATTAAATTAGTTGAAGTTTCTAGCATAATACATTCTAAATTAGATCCTTGTGATGTAGGTAACGGCAATTCTCTATTCACAGGGGCAAAGAAGGATTTTATATCATTAGTAGTAGCAGTAATCCCTTTCTTGGGGGGCTTTGGGGGCTTAGTGGCTAACAAACTTTCTACTTCCTCTATAAGATCATCAATTTGGGTCAGTGTACAGTTTTCGGCGGCATGTCGAGGTACTTTCTTTGCCCCTCCCTGCCCAGTGGGGTTACCACTGGCTTTCCTTTTCCCCATCCCGATAAGTTATTGAAATTCCTCAGGTTGGTTGGCGTAAAGAAATAAGGAAAAAGAAGAGAAGTGTAAGCACCGCAGCAAGTATATGGAGATTTAAACCTGCCCCAGTTACAATAACTAAATGCTGCTATTTTAATTTTACTTTGCATAGGCTGAAAGTTAGTCCCAGTCATGGGGCAGCAGAAAAAGAAGAGGAGAACACCAAGAAAGTACCTCCTGGTGGCCACCTGCCTGAGTGCCACCAAATCCAGAAGTCTCTGGAGGAGTGTCGGGGGGACCCTGCCCTGCCTCTTCCTGGCAATGACGGGCAAGGACGGGCCCGCCCTTGGCCCGGGCTTTGCCCGGGCGCGTCCCGCGAGCGGGAGTGCAAAGGCTCAATTTAAAGGGCTCCCGGGCTCTGAGACTGCCCCTCCTCCTCCTCACAGCGTCAGTTCATGCCTCCCGTGGAGCGGGAGCGCGAAGGCTCAATTTAAAGGGCTCCCAGGCTCTGAGACTGCCCCTCCTCCTCCTCGCAGTGTCTGTTCGCGCCTCCTCGTGTTTGGGTTTAAATCATTTTGGACAATTTATATGGGGAAACAAAGAAGTGCTTACGAGTGATCACAAACCACTTACCAATGTCCTCACATCACAGGGACTCAACAATTTATCACCAAGAATATCTAGATTTTCGTTGCAATTGTTAGACTATGCTTTGTGAGATACAAGATGTTCCTGGGCGTGAAACAAAATTGCAGATTTCCAAAGATCACCTTTACCTGTAAACAGAGTTACTAAAAATGAATGGGACAGTTATCAAGTAGTCATGACACAACATAGCTGTGAATGTGCCGACACAGATTCCTCCAGCTGCACCAGAGAGGTTTTCTGGGGACCCCAATAAGGTTCAAGTTTTTCTCACAGGTGGAACTACATTTTACGTGTTGTCCAGTGCCTTTCCGGACGCACAATCTAGAATTGCATTCCTTATATCATATCTGAATGGTGATGCAGCTACTTGGGCAGTGCCATTAGTCCAATTAGACAGACCCCTTTTATATAATTGGCATCGTTTTGTAGAAGAATTTGTAAAGGTATTTCATAGACGCGCAATAACTATGTCTGCAGACAAAGAGTTACTAGAACTACGCCAAGGAAACAAAGACTTGATAACGTATTTGTCACACTTCAACCGGTTAGTAGTGGAAACTGCTTGGCCAGAGGAAAAGAGGTCAGCAGTATTTTATCAGCAGTATTTTATCAAGGGCTAAAAGACGAACTAAAAGATGTATTAGCCCAAGTTGAACCACAACCGGAAACTTGCACTGATTTAATTAATCTAACCTTGCGGATAGATCATAGACTCTCTGAAAGAAAAGGAGTAAGGAAAAAGTGTGAAAAACCCAGCTGGTGAATGGAAAAGTCCAGACACCTTCAATTGTCCTCTGATCCTATGATAGAACTGATGGATATCAGAACTGTTTGCCCATCTTTGACCAAAGAGGAGAAAGACATGCGAGGAAAAAATGGACAGTGTCTGTATTGTGGAAAAAAGGGTAATTTCATAAAAGAATGTCAAAAGAAACCCAAAAGTAAAACTGATCCAACCTTTGTGACAAAGAAAAATATAGCGGTTGCTTTGGAAAATTCACAGGAAAACTAAAGTGCCCAAGAAAAAACAAAGGGTACCTCTTGGGCAAATTGACAATCCCTTCAGTGTGTACTTGCACACATCGTTATGTCAAACATTTTGGGATTTTAGTACAAATGACTGTGCAGGGAAAAAGATTTAAAGTACACGTTTTAATTGATTCAGGGGCAACAGGAAATTTTGTGGACCAACAAACTGCACTAGATTTGCATATACCCAGTGTCAAGAAAAAGGTTCCAGAAGTCGTTTATGCAGTTGATGGTAGTGAATTGGCAGGAGGCCCGTTACTAAACAAACCTCACGAATACAAATGATTTGCAAAGATGATGAGAATCAGAACCACTGTGAGATAATTTGCTTCGATATAATCCAAGCACCCCAATATGGTTTTATCCTAGGAATGCCGTGGTTAATGTTACACAATCCATGCATAGACTGGCGGAACCAGGTTTTGCGTTTTTCTTCTTCCTCTTGTGCAAAAAGATGTTTTCAACCAAGACGAGACAAAGAAGGAAATCTTCAACACTCTATTGCTACTGCAGTTGAGAAGGAAATTGAGCTGCCATCACAGTATTCAGAATATACTGACGTTTTCTGTGAAAAGAAAGCGAGCTCCTTACCTCTCACAGACCGTACGATTGTCAGATCGACCTTGTACCCGGCGCCAATATACCAAATTGTAGAATCTATGCATTATCAGAGAAAGAAAATCAATACCTACGAGAATACCTTGATCAATTTTTTAGCCAACAAGCTAATTCATCCATCACGATTTCCAGCGGCTTCTCTGCTGTTTTTCATTCCCAAAGCTAATGGCGATTTTAGACCTTGTATTGACTTTAGAGCGATAAATACGATCACTGTTAAAAATAAATATCCACTACCTCTCATTCCTGTCTTATTAGACCAGGTAAAATCCACCGTTATTTACAGCAAACTTGACTTACGAGGTGCATCTCACCTAGTTCGAATTCGAGAGGGAGTTGAGTGGAAAACGGCTTTTAAAACTCGTTATGGCCTCCTTGAGTATCTAGTGATGCCGTTTGATCTATGTAGTGCCCCAGCAGCATTTCAATATTTCATAAACGATGTCCTGAGAGAATATCTAGACATCTTTGTCATCGTTTATATTGACGATATATTGATTCATTCAAACTCTGAAGAAATACATGAAGAACATGTAAAAAAATGTACAAAAACTTAATTTGTTTTGCAAATTAAGTAAATGTGAATTCCATACCAAAGAAGTTGAATTTCTGGGAGTCATTTTAACACCTGACAGCATGCAAATGACTGAAAGAAAAATTCAAGCTGTATCCGAATGGCCCACACCAAAATCAGTATGTGATATTCAATGTTTTTTGGGTTTTGCAAATTTTTATCAACGCTTCATCCATTATTTCTCCCAAAAAGTGGCACCAATCACCAAATTGGTGAGGAAAAAGGCCGTCTTCAACTGGTCCCAAGAGACAGAGGAAGCATTTCAAGACTTAAAAAAGGCCTTTACTACAGCTCCCATTCCAGCTCACCCCAATGTGGAGGAACCATTCATTGTGGAAGCCGATGCATCCGATGTTGCTGTTGGGGCCATTCTGTCCCAACGTTATCGAGAAACTGGACAATTGCACCCCGTAGCATATGCGTCAAGAAAATTGAATGAATCGGAACAGAATTACACCATAGCAGAAAAAGAATTACTAGCAATTCACAATGCTTTCAAAGAATGGAAACATTATCTATTGGGAGCAAAACACACCATAACTGTATATTCTGACCATAGAAATTTACAATTTATGAGTTCAGCCAGACTACTAACTCCCAGGCAACTGAGATGGATGTTAGTCTTTGCAGAATTTGATTTCATAGTGACTTTTAGATCAGGAGTAGAAAATCGTAAGGTCGACGGATTGTCTAGGCAAGATTCTTCGATCACACATACTGAACAAAAGCCCATGCTTATTATAACGCCTTCAAAAGTGCTATGTTTAGTAGCAGCCGAGAAATTCTTTGATCTCATTCGTAGACATTTTCACATCACCAAGTGGCAAGAGTGGTTACAACAAGACACCAAAAGGTCCATTCAACAAGGTTTACCTCTACACGAATCTCGAGTATTCCTACCTACTGAGGAATTAAGAGAGACAGCTTTTCATTAGTTACATAGTCATCCTCTGGCAGGTTATCCAGGTCCTCAAAAAACAATAGAACCTTTGAAACTGTATTTTTGGTGGCATACATTCATTCACTATCTTCAGCAAATGCTACAATCATGTGAAGTATGTGCAAGATGCAAAAGCGAACATAGCAAGCCCAAAGATCTACTGATACCACTACCCATTCCCAATCATCCATGGGAACATAAATCTATGGATTTTATTACTGGTCTTCCTCAAATAAAACAACTTACAACCATTTTAGTGGTGGTGGATAGCCTTACCAAATATGCTCACTTCATAGCCTGTAAAGGGCTCCCAACCTCCAACACCTTAGCAACTATCATCTTAGAAAACATAGTTTGCCTTCATGGACTTCCGAGAGTCATCCTCTCTGATAGAGGGACACAATTTTCTGCACGTTTTTGGCAGCAATAGTGCAAGGTTTTACAAATTGATTCAACCATATCCACTTGTGATCATCCACAAATGAATGGTCAAACTGAGAGACTAAACCAAACTCTGAAACAATACTTATGAATTTATGCAACAAAGTCTCCTAAAATCTGTCTGGATCTTTTGTGGCTTGCAGAACTGGCTTATAATAACTCTCACCACTCTTCAATAAACTCAACTCCTTTCTATGGATTATATGGGCGTCATCCGCACATTTTGCCAGTTACGCTACCTGCTTCTACTCAAACCACTCCGGCAGTCATGGACATGTTAACACACATGAAAATTGTACATTCACAATTGCAAACAAATCTTCATCAAGCAAAGAAAAAATATAAAATGCAATATGACAAAAAACACCAGCCTGGTCCTCAGTATACAGACAAAGATAGAGTTTGGTTATCCACAAAAAACTTTGTATTCAAAAATAAAAATATATTTCATCCAAAATTCATGGGGCCCTATGAAGTTCTGTGACAAGTAAACCAAGTAACATATCAACTAAAATTACAATTGTCTTTGAAAATTCATCCGGTGTTTCACACTTCACTTCTTAAACCTGCTTCACCCTAAAGTGTCACACAACCTGCTCCTCTATTAGTCCAAGGTCATTGGGAGTATGAGGTGCAATCTATTTTAGACTCCAGATTTTGGGGGTCTTCCCTTTGGTACTTGGTGTCCTGGAAAGGATACGGACCGGCAAATGACTTTTGGGAACCTGAAAAAAATGTCCATGTTTGGTGCAACAATTTCACCTCCGCCATCCTGATAATCCGGGCCCTGGACCGGGCTTGGGAGAGGGGTGTAATGTCAGGAATAAGGCTGTGCGCGGTCCAGGTCCCGCCCGAAACTCTGCTGCGCGGATTTGCAGCCCTTTATGCGCATCACTTGTCATCCCCTCTTGCTCCAAAAGTGGCTATCTACGTCGCCTGCCCTGTGGTAAAGCTCATGTAGCGGCAGGGTCAGGACATTGGTGGACAAGATGCATTTAACAATGCTATCCTATGAAGGGACTACAATTCCCATGTTTTTAGAGGCAGCGGCCATCTTGGGGTGTGGCAGGCCTATAAAGCCCAGCCACAACCAAGCACGTTGCTCACTATTTTGAAGACTTCAATGCAGTCAGAACTCGTGGGGGTTCCTCTGAAGAAGAACAAATTCCTGCATAGCAGATTGACGGCAGATCGAAGTATCCTTGTTTCCATGGTGAATTCAGATACAAGTAGGTCGTACTCGTAGCGGTAAGGTCTTGATGAGCCCAATCTTGAAGGGAGTCATTACTTCAAAAAGGTAAAGCGCCCCTTAGCACAACGAGCAAAGCGCTTCAGTCCGCATGAGTAAAGCGCTCTTGGCACAGCAATCAAAGCGCTTCAGTCCACATGAGTAAAGCGCTCTTGGCACAGCAATCAAAGCGCTTCAGTCCACGTGAGTAAGGCACTCTTGGCACAGCAACTAAAGCGCTTCAGTCCACATGAGTAAAGCGCCCTTTGCACGGCAATCAAAGCGCTTCAGTCCACATGAGTAAAGCGCTGTTGGCACGGCAATCAAAGCACTTCAGTTCACATGACTAAAGCGCTCTTGGCACAGCAATCAAAGCGCTTCAGTCCACGTGAGTAAGGCACTCTTGGCACGGCAATAAAAGCGCTTCAGTTCACATGAGTAAAGTGCCCTTGGCACGGCAATCAAAGCACTTCAGTCCACATGAGTAAAGCGCTGTTGGTACGGCAATCAAAGCACTTCAGTTCACATGACTAAAGCGCCCTTGGCACAGCAATCAAAGCACTTCAGTTCACATGAGTAAAGCGCCCGCGGCATGGCAATCAAAGCACTTCAGTTCACATGAATAGAACGCCCTTGGCCCAGCAATCAAAGCGTTTTAGTTCACATGCGTAAAGCGCCCTTGGCACAACAATTAAAGTGATTCATGGCACAGGAGTAAAGCGCCCCCTTTAGCATAACGAGCATAGCGCTTCAGATAAAACAAGTGAAAAGCGCTTTCTGGCATAAGGAACAAACGCCCGTATTTATACTTTTTTTGCGCTGCATTTGCATCGTTTTTTGACGCAAAAACGGTGCAAACTTGCAAAATGCCATTGTATTTTGTAGGTTTGCGCCGTTTTGCGTCACAAACCGGCGCAAATGCGGCGCTAAAAAAAGTATAAATACGGCCTCAAGCGCTTCATGTACAATCATCAAAAGCGCTTCATGAACAATAAACAAGGCACTTCTGCCCAACGAATAAAGCGCTTCAAGTTCAATTAGTAAAACTTTCAGGTCTATAGCTGTAACTGTGAAAGCATTTTTGGAGATAAGCAAATTATAGTTTCATTGTTTTTTGGAAAGCATAATATGTGAAAAGCATATTTACGTCTTTGAGAATTTCTAGGCTGTGATCAAACGTTTATGTTATGAATGCATAGTTGTTACAGGATTGATATTCAACCTTGGGTAGCTTGGCACTGAGCTGTCAGGCTTATCACAGGGGCAGTGTGTAAAGCACTAGCACAGCACATTCAAACAACAAATGCAGTGAGCATCACAAAAAAGACTTCACACAAGGTGTATGTAAATAAAGTTTGTATTCAGCACACATTAGTCAATACAAAATGAACATCATGTATCTCTGAGCATGAATTACATTTGGAAATATCAATAGCAATACTAGGGCCAAACGCGTTAAAATGACAACAGTAATATATACACTTTGGGAAATATCCTACTTTCCCCTAGCACCATCATGCAATGCAAAACTTTGTCAGCACAACACCCACCGAGCAATTATTCTAATTCAACCCCACACAGTTATTAGGTGCACCCCGGGTTCAGAACGATAGTGGTAATGTGTACACATATGCATTTATAACACTTTTAGATAGCCCTGGGGGCTGCAGGCCACATGCGTAAAATCAATGTCAAACATAATACACTTTTGGCAGTAATAAATGTGCAAGCCAACACCACCATGCAGTGTTGTCAATCACAGGCAGTCACTCCCATGCACTTACTCAACACTGAAACCTGGTGTTACAGATCTCAGGCATGCTTGTATGGCACGCACTTGCACACACACACACACACACACACACAGCACCCTAAAGTGGTGCACTGATAACTAGCAGATCAGTAGATTTTGTGCTTGCAGATCCCGTAGCCCAAAAACCTTCCTCTATCCTTTGGCCAACCCCCAACTACTCCACACCTCATGGACTGGAGTTAAAGGAAACCTTTCTTCCACCCTGGACACTAGGCCAATCCCAGCTGGAGTCACACTTATGCAGGGTCCAGGGGAAAATGGTGGGAGGATAGATAACAGGCGGCTTCAGACAGCAATCAACAAATGGAGGTTTGGCCACCACTTGGAAATTTCAATCAAAGGTCGTCCCTCTGTGCCGTCAGCCACCTGTCTATTTCTGTGAGGCACAAATGGAGGGGGTCACCACATCTTAGGACCTGCTTCCGATCATTCTCAGAAGAGTTCTGTAGCCCACTCACTTATGCTCATCACCCAGGACTGTTCTGTCAATGCAATCTGGTAACAATGAGTTGGGGCCTGGTGAAGAGATGTAGGTTGGTCTGCCACACAGAGGGCATAAAAAGGAGCAATTGATGAGTGAGAGATGAAGCATAGGGGCCTCTTGGAAGCAGGAGGCACCCCGTAGGGTATACTTTGAACAAAGTTGCACCCAAACAATTTGGGCACTCCGGAACACAAAGAGGGTCATTCTGACCCTGGCGGCCGGTGGCCGCCAGGGCCACCGACCACGGGAGCACCGCCGACAGGCTGGCGGTGCTCCAATGAGCATTCTGACCGCGGCGGTTCAGCCGCGGTCAGAAGCGGAAAGTCAGCGGTCTCCCGCTGACTTTCCGCTGCTCATTGGAATCCTCCATGGCTGCGGAGCGCGCTCCGCAGCCATGAGGATTCTGACCCCCCCTACCGCCATCCAGTTCATGGCGGGAAAGCCGCCATGAACAGGATGGCGGTAGGGGGGGTCGCGGGGCCCCTGGGGGCCCCTGCCGCGCCCATGCCAATGGCATGGGCACGGCAGGGGCCCCCGTAAGAGGGCCCCAAAATGTATTTCACTGTCTGCCTTGCAGACAGTGAAATACGCGACGGGTGCAGTAGCACCCGTCGCACCTTCCCACTCCGCCGGCTCGATTACGAGCCGGCATCCTCGTGGGAAGGTCGTTTTCCCCTGGGCTGGCGGGCGGTTTAACTAGAACCGCCCGCCAGCCCAGGGGAAAACTCGTAATACCCGCCGCGGTCTTTTGACCGCGGCGCGGTAATTTGGAGGGCGGGATCCTGGCGGGCGGCCTCCGCCGCCCGCCAGGGTCATAATGAGGCCCAAAGTTGCTCCCTGAGGTATAACATTGGGCAAGCAATACGAGGAGTTGCACCTGACAATTCTGATCAAACACAGTGCAGAGCGGCAAATTCAGCACCTCCTTGGAAATAAAGAACAATGTCCGGAGCTGGTGATTTGGGTCACACCAGACAATTCTGGTCACACAAATGAAAAGTTACCAATGCCTTACCTCTCTGGAAATGAGGCACAATGTCCGGTGTGCAATGACTTGCATCGCACCAGACAATTCAGGTCACAAACACAGGAACAGGTTCAGCAATGCCACATGAGGTAGAATGCAGCACTGCTACAGGTACTCCCCCACCTCCTAGGGTTGCAAACTGTGAATCAGACATCGTATGCGATAAACATTCAGTTGGCATGGCACATGAGAGAAATACGGCACAATTGACAAAGCAGGCCAAGCGGGGTTTCACAAAGGGTGAATCCGCTCACGACCAACATGACACTTTTGCCTCTCGAGGCCCCACGATGCAGTGCCACACTTCCTTGAATGTGAGCCCTACTTTCGGAGCTCCGCACCAGACAATCTGGTCTCCAGGAACAATACTTGGTTTCACGTTCACACTGCTGCTACCAGGTGGGATCCAGCAGGCCATGTTAGCACTTAAGAGGCCACCACTCTCCAGATGTCACAAGTAGAAGGTGTAGGTACCGCGGGGGAGGTCTTTGATGTTCCTGGGATCTCCACCATAGAAAAGGGGGTATGCCAACATGCCACACAGCAGCAGGCAGGCAGGCCAGGCCAGCTACAATTCAGGAAGGGTTCACGTTCCCATCAATGGGCAGTAATTACTCATTGTACACAACAGATTCCTTTGACAGTGTGCACCACACGGTTCAGTACCTCTGGTCCTGCAGTGCCGCACCAGTAGTTATATTGTAGAATGCAAAAACAACAGATGATTGACGGAATGCAGAGCAAATCAAACAGAGATCTGGGTTTAATCCATCAGTTTTTTGCTTGCTACGCCATTCCAGTTTGGACCCAGACATATGCAAATCCGTCCTGACCCTGTTCCCCATGGGAACAGCCCAGCCCGAACTGCCAGACCAGGTCCTCCCTGGACCAGAAAAAAAACATCCTGGGACCGGTTTCGGGCATCACCCTTCATCAGCCAGGCTATCTTGAATCTGATGGCATAGAAAGCACGGGACCCACGTCTAGGCATACCCTTCCCACTTGGGGCGATAACTTCAAAGGCATACTGTATCATGCCTTTGAAGTTGGGGAGGTTCAGAGCATTCTCCTGTGAACCACAAAAGTCTCCCCCACATTTCAGCCCTGTTTGCCATGAGGCTGTGGAATGCAGATTATAATCTTTAGTGGGGCCATTATTTGGCTCCTGGAGGCCAAGTGTTAAAATCGCTCCCTCAATTCTATCCCTCCCGGCCCTCAAATGGCAGAGGTCTGCCTGTGTGCCCAAGGTTTATAGCTGTAGGTAGGAATGAATAGATGTGCCCCCCCAGCCTCCACTCGGGACTACAGCTGAATTTAAAGAGCACACAAAGCATTTAGAGCATAGAAATGCCCACTGCCTAGAAGTGGCATTTCTAAGTTAATATTGACAAAACTACCTTTACCATAAGAAGGGGTTTGTCAGGACGGATCCAATGATAGGAAACATTATGAGGCTGCTCCACTGCAATCCACTGTTGCAGATAGGAGTAATGGTAACTTCCTCCATGTTAACCTACAGGCAGAGCAACTATCATAGGTAGTGAAAACACACATGAGTATTCTTTATTCTGGGGCATACATGCCCTTGGGCACACACAAACCTGCATTGGAAGACTGAACAGGTTTAAGAACACCATAGGTGCAAGTGGGCACACACAGGCCGGCTTTGACAGGCTGGTCTTAGGTTTAAGAATACCAAAGATGCAAGTGAGTACACACAGACCTACTATGACTGGCTAGACACATTTAGAACACCATAGGGAAAGTGCGCACACACTGGCCAGCTATGACAGGCTGGACTCATGTTTAAGAACACCATAGGTTCACGTGAGTACACACAGACCTGCTATGACTGGCAAGACACGTTTAGAACACCATAGGGCAATTGCACACACACTGGCCAGCTTTGACAGGCTGGACTCATGTTTAAGAACACCATAGGTGCAAGTGTGCACACACAGGCCTGCTAAAACAGGCTAGATTCTTGTTTAAGGACACCATAGGTGCAAGTGAGCAAACACAGACCTGCTGTGGCAGGCTGGGCACATGTTTAAGATCAATATAGGTGCAACTGCGCACACACTGGCCAGTGTCACTTCCTAATATGGGTAGGAAAGGTGCATGCACTTTGACACTGCACTTACAGTGAGTTAGTGCCAAGGGCCCTAAGGCCACTGGATAGAAAATCAGCAAAACCTATGGGAAGAGCCAATCCCTTATGTAGGGAAAGCTCACATGGGGGTTCTTCACTACCAGAGCAGGAAACACCCATGTGTACCTGCCCTGCCTCTTGTCTACTGCTTGCTCTGCCTTTTGGAGGGTGCTCAAGGTGTAACAGAGGGCCAACTCAGGATTGGCTATGGAGTTAAAAGTGCCAACCTGAGCACAAAAGCAGATGCACCTCATCAGGTCCGCATTGTCATGCTGGACACATCCTTGACAGGCTATTCTGACGGGTGGCGCACTCAGAGCAATGTCCCACTAGTATCCAGGGCTGTACCCGACTCAAGTATATGGTGTACCTTTTAACAGGCACTCCTGGATACAGTACCTAAACCAATCACATAAGTGCCCCTTCCTGACATGCGCAGGAAGGGCACACATACTTTCCCACTGAAGTACAGTGGGAAAGTGCAGAGTCCTAAGGCCATGCAAAGAGAGTCAGTAAAATACTGGTTGGATCAAGCAAATGTTTCAGGGAATCCCCTAAGAAGGGCCATGTGATTCATTCTACTTAACAGGAAGCTCAACTGAATATTCCCAAACTTGGTGGCCCTTAAGTGGAAGGTGTTTCTCCATGGGGAAATAAAAAAATTTAAAAATATAAAAAATATAAAAACGTACACATAGGCATCTGTATTTCTCAATGCATAATTGTACTGTGTATACAGTTCTGCATTGCGAAAATGCAAACGTGTGAAAAAGTCACGTGACTTCTATTGGAGTACACCTAGAACCCTGTGTCTGGCAGAGTTTGCTAAACCCTGCTTGAAAAGGTTAGTGAATTAGTGTAAAATTGCCTGAGGATAATCCAGACCCGAGTTTATATCCCTGGTCTTTTATGATTTGGATCAACTTCTGGCTCCTAAAATGAAGTTCAGTTCTTTAAAGCACTTGTTTAGCTTCCTTAAACCACATTTTTCCATCCATTTTCTCCAAAATTGAGTTTCGGCAGAAGGGACATTGGGGGTCATTCCGACCCTGGCGGTCCATGACCGCCAGGGCCGGGGACCGCGGAAGCACCGCCAACAGGCTGGCGGTGCTTCCTGGGCCATTCTGACCGTGGCGGTAAAGCCGCGGTCAGAAAAGGGCAACCGGCGGTTTCCCGCTGGTTTACCCCTGGCCCAGGAAATCCTCCATGGCGGCGCTGCTTGCAGCACCGCCATGGGGATTCCGACCCCCTTCCCGCCATCCTGTTTCTGGCGGTTTTTACCGCCAGGAACAGGATGGCGGGAACGGGTGTCGTGGGGCCCCGGTGCCATGGGCAGTGCAGGGGCCCCCTAACAGGGCCCCATAAAGATTTTCAGTGTCTGCTGTCGCACCCCCACAACTCCGCCAGCTCGGAGCCGGCTTCATTGTTGCAGGGGGTTTCCCGCTGGGCCGGCAGGCGGCCTTCTGGCGGTCGCCCGCCGGCCCAGCGGGAAAGCCAGAATGGCCGCCGCGGTGCGGTCATTCGGCGGTTCCCACCAGGCGGGCAGCTCCCGCCGCCCGCCGGGGTCAGAATGACCCCCATTGATTTGAATTTTCATCTAGATCAGGTGAAAAGGACATACAGTGTATTTTCTTTTCAAATTCCGCAAACAGAAAGGGCCAGACTTAAGAAAAGTGGTGCTGCACCCAGTGCAGCACCACTTTCTTGCGCCCCTTAGCACACCTGTAGCCCCACCATGTGTGCACTGTATCTAAGATACGGTGAACTATGACAGTAGTTAGGAAACTAGCATCAACATTTTTAACACTAGTTCAGAGCTTCGCAGGATTAGCATAAAAAATGTTGATGCTAATCCTGCAAAGCCCATTGAGGCCCATTATGAGTAATGATGAGCCTCCTTCAACGCCTGCTCTGAGCAGGCATTAAAAGTCCCCCAAAAAATGACACAATGACACAAGGAAATCTCTTAGATTTCTTTGTGCCATTGTTTCGTCCCCCCCAACGGGGAATGCTCCCTTTGCATACATTATGCCTGGCACAGGCATGATGTAGTGCAAAGGGTTACAAAGTGGCACATTCATGTATTGTGCCACTTTGTAAATCTGGCGCACTGATTTTGGCCTCAGCCACATTAGCGTAATAAAAATGACGCAAATGTGGCACAAGGAGGACCTAGTGGCTCTTAAACCTGCCCCAAAAAAGTTCTAAACCTCGCCCTCATTCTTCCTCCCTTCACCGCTGACACAGAGGCACTCACTGATTATCTGTGTAGCTGAAACTGGGTATCCGGTTAATTTGGGCTTTTTGAAAAGCAATTTCATTGAATACGGTCATGGGCACATTTCTGATTCTCTGGAGGCCTGCTAATTACTCAGTGTTCACCCAAGGCAAAGAACCAGCTTTTGCTGTGACAGGTGGCTATTTTTGAAGGTAAGACAGAAAACAATGCAAATCCATTGATCCTGATTAGATCTTATTTTATTTAAAATATATATTAATTTTTCTATTGATGAACAATTATCAATCGCTGACCTGGTTGATCTCTCTCTATCTCCCTACATAAAACCTTAACAATATTCACTTCTGTTTTCCCTTTTGTCAGTGTTCTGTGCATTTTAAGGACCAATGATACTGATACACATGTTGTTAGGGCACATTTTAGGGCACATGTTGTTAGGGCACATGTTGTTAGGGTGTGTGTTTGCTACATTTCTGTTCTGGCTGTAGCAAAAGTGCACACAAAAGGCTTTATCAATAACCTAAGCACTGAATCAGTTGTAGTTTATCACCTTAGACAGTGGTGAATGGTTTCTTGCGACAGGAACATGCTACTTTTGACTGCAAACATAGCCACATTTCTAGACATCCCTAATTTTAACAACAGATCACTTAAATAACAGAAAGCAACAAAACAACAACATAGGATGGAACAAAAACAGGCATGTGGGAAACCAGTTTTTTTGCAGTGTCGCTCCACGTTTTGCATCCATTGTTGACTACTAGATACTGTTTTTCTGACTGTTAGGCTTCCCTAGGTTCTGCTAAGCAGACCTAGGTCCTGTGCTCTGATGAAAAGTATTTGCAATCTAGGCATGATTATAACTGGCATTACAACATACCTGTAAGTCCCTAGTATACGGTAGGGCATGTAGGTGTAGAGGTCGAGCAGATTTAATGCACTCTAGTGCCTGCTGTCATTTTAAAGGCAGCCCTATTTTTCAGGGTGCTTTTAAAAGTAAATTATGTGCAAATTTGACTTTGGATTAATAGTACTTTCAAAGACTCAAACTGCCTTACTTTTTCATACACCCCTAAGGTCTTACCTAGATGCGCCAGGGGTAGGGTGCCTTGTAACTGTAAGCAAAGTATGTTACACAAGATGTTTTATATGTCCTAGTGAGTTAAAAACTGCAAATTTTCTTTTCCCCACTGAACTACATTAGCAGGATAGGCTAACATTGGAATACTTTATTAAAGTATAACTATTGATAGGAAAGAGCTAAAACTGTTCTTGGACTTGAAATGATAGTTATAATAAATCCAACAATATGCCAATGTTAGATTTATTATAACTATCACAGAAAATAAATTATAGAACTTTCTTTTCTGTGAGCCAAAATCCAGCCTTCCATCAGCTCTTCTCTGATTGGAGAGACTCTGCCAGGCTGCGCCAAGCTACCTTAATGAGGTCTGAAGTGGCCTGCATTGAGACAATGGGACATCTGCTGGGTGAAGATCTGCAAGTTGCAGAGCAAAAGACAGGAAGGGGGCTGGGTAACCAAACTGGGCTTCAAAGAGGGACTGACAGGACAGGGCCCAGTCTTACCCCCACATCCTGCCACCCTACCAGATGGGAGCCCCCAGTAATTAGATTAGCAGAGGGACTGGAAAGGGAAGTGTTAGAGAGATTTCCACACCAGTGGGATGGCTTAGCCAGATCCTGACCCCAGGGGAGATTTTCTCCATCCTGGATTTTGGAAGAATACTGCTTCCTGTGAAGGATTTTGGTCATTGGTGAGGGGTATCCCCTGCTTGCCAGCCCAGGAACATTGGATATATATGGAAGAGTTTCCCAGCAACTCAGATCAGTGCCTGAAACTCCAAAGGTGGACTGCCTTGCTGGAACCCTGGTCTACACCCCAAAGGACTGCAGTCTGAATGACTGCACCTGCTGCACACCGAGGAACTACAGCTCTAAGGAATTTGCCTGGCTTCAAAAAGTGGAGTAGACTCCCTGACGTGCACCATCTCTATTAAGAAGACCCCAGCTGGACAGCCTCCAGTAGCCTTTGAAGGAAATGGCCATGTGCATTCTGAGAAATGTAGTGCCAGCATCCCAAGGACCATCACAGTGCTTCTAGACCCTGGCATTGGTGTTGTGCCACCAAAAGATCCCTGCCTGGAAACAACAACAAGAAGAGGGACTGTCCTGCTGAAGCCCTGGTCTTCACCAAGAAGGACTGCACCTGGGCTTCACAAAAGAGGACTTTTCAGGACTTCTGAAGGATTCAGGAGTGGACTCCCTATAAACGACAGGTATAAAGGAGCTACCTAGAGTCACCTGTATCAGCTCTTGCCAGAAGATCCCAGCTAGACAGAGTTCAGTGGACTTTTAAAGAGTTGGCTAAGTGCATTGTGGGAATTGTAGTCCCAACTTCTCAAGGAGCAACTTGTTGTAGTGTTGTAGATCACTTTCCTGCATCAAGAAATACTATTGGAAGTAAGTGTTAAAGTCTTACATCACAGGTGGTTGTAACTGTGGATTTTGTCCCCTGTCCAGTGCAAACTTTGTTTAACCCTTTGAGCACTATTGGTTTCTAAGCGCTAGTTTTACTTTTAATCGTTAAAACATTCCTATCTCTGGTTCCCTACATTGGACCTTTGTCGTTTTGGTGTCATTTTAATCATAAAAATATTTCCTATTTGAATAAATTGGTGTTGGATTTTTGTTTTGTGTTGTGTCGTACTTATTTAATCTATTGGTGTTTTTAAATGTGTTACACACCTGTATCCTAAGTTAAGCCTGCCTGCTCATTTCCAGCTACCGAGGGTTGAGTAAGGGATTCATTTATTGAGACCTTGACTGGACTTTATATTGTGATTGTGGCCTTATTAGTAGTGGTGGGTACCTACCAATCCCTACTAATAACCCTCTTCCCAAAATGTGTTGCTCCGCGATGAGGATCATATTTGTGTTTAACTGCACCATGTAATAATTAAGTGAAGAATTTTGGTTTAATTTTTTCTTTACATAATTTTAAAAGAAATTCTAAATTGTTCCTGTGTTCAATTGGTGCCAACATTTTGTGACCCAAAACTAGGGATAACATAGACCTTGATCTGAAATACCTGTCTAAACTCACAGTGGTTGAGGTTAGGGTACAGTGTAGGGCCAAGGGGCTTCCTGCTGCTAATAGAATTAGGAAAGCAGAACTGATTAGGCCCCTTATGGCCAGGTGCAGTCTGCACCAGCGAGTGAAGGGGAGGGGGGGGGACGCCTCCCACCACCTGTAGCAGGAGGAGGATGACAACATGTCCATAACTTCCAGTACCAGGATTTTACTTCCAGCTAGGGGAGGGAGGGAAGACTCCCACATAAAGGAACCAGGACTGTCACATGAGGAGAGATAGCTTCAGGCTCAGTTAGCTGACCTAGTCATGCAGAAGGGGAAACTGGAACTAGACAAGAAGAAGTGGGCAAGAGAGGAAGCGAGAAGGAATGGTGGCAGAGGAAATGAGGAAGATGCTGAGATATCCAGGGGTGGAAGATTTGATCTAAGGCTTCCCAAGGAAAAGTTCCCATGTCTGTAGAGGGGGGGTGACATTGACAAATTGCTGACTGTATTTGAAAGGGCTCTTAAGATGAGAAGTATCAAGTATAAGTATTGGTGTTCACGCCTGTGGGAATTGATCCCAGTAGCTGGGAGGGATAGGCTCCTGACCCTAGAGGGGAATGAGACAGAATCAAGCCTATACATGAGAAAATGCTTAGTTAGAAAATTTTGTCTCACTTCAGAACAGTACAGGGTGAAGTTCAGGGACACACAGAAGGTAAACACACAGTCCTTGGTAGATGCCTCAGTGAAGGCACTAGAGGGCTGGAATAAAGGTAACCAGGTGAGTACATATGAGGGGCTGTATAATTTAATTCTTAAGAAGCACAGCCTGATTCATTGTGTACAAGAAGAGTTACACCAGTATCTAGTGGACTCAAAGTTGTCTGGTCCCAGGGAACTGGGGGAGACAGCTGATGAGTGGGGGAGAACCCGGGTTTTCCATCAACACTGGTGGGAGACTTTAAGAAGGGGGAGTTAGGTCAACAAAAACCTAAGAAGGGAGGTGGTAAGTCCACCACAGAGACTCCCTCTGTACCCCAGAACCCTAAAAAGTAGAAGAGGAGATCCAACCCTAGTTCTGATAAGCAGAAGCAGGCAAACCCAGGGCTTAGAGAGTAATTGGATAACAGGGTGTGTTTTGACTGTCATCAGTCAAGTCACTTCAGGGGTGACTCCACCTGTCCCAAGAAGGTGGTTAGCACTGAGCAGTCCAGTGTAGTCATTGAGGAGCAGTCCTCAGATGAGGAGGTCCTTGTAGCATTGTGGTGGGACACAGGTCAAGATGGTAAGCTGGTGATCCCTGGGGGTGGGAGTAGGCATTATCACTCCATTCAGGTGAACGTGATCCCTACCACTTGCCTGAAAGACACCTGTGCCAGTCACACCATGGTGAGTGACAATTTGGTGTCTCCAGTCCAATATGTGCCAGGAAAGACAAGGAGAGTAAGGGTAGCCCCAAGTGAGGTCACACCCAAACCTGTAGCCATAGTGCCCCTGAAGAGGGAAGGCACTCTTAGATGGTATAAGGTGGTAGCCAGTTCTTACCTCCCCTTTGATTTCATCCTAGGCAATGAACTCCAGAGGCTGGTCTGATCCCAGATGAGACGATCACCCCTGGGTCCTGCTCATCCAAAAGATCCTGTGGACCCAGTCCCTACAGTTAGGAGGCTGAGGTCCGAAACAAAAAGGAAAAAGAAGAGGAAATATAAGATACTCTTAAAGAGAGTCCCAGTGAGACAAGGGTCTTCTGCCCCAGTAAGGGGGAAACCCAGAGTTGGCACTAGTGAGTCTTTACCTGACTCCAAGGAAGTCCTGAGTAGTCAGGCAGATGTCAAACAGCAGGGTGCCACCACTGCACTAACATAAGTGAGAGTGGAAGAAGAGTGTCTGACACAGGATGTGGTGCCCCCATCTAAACACCAAGAGAGGTTCTAGGAACCCATATTTGCCCCTAATACTGTCCATCCACATGTTGGTAGAGAGCTTAGGGTGTGGTTCTAAATTCTCACAGCTGTCATTTGCCTCAGCTGCGTAATGGCCCAGCATCTCAGGTCACTGCCTGAAACTACAAGGAGTAGAAGAACTGCCCTGCTGGAAACCTAGTCTGCACCCCAAAAGACTGCACTCTACATGACTGCACCTGCTGCACATCGAGGAACTACAGCTCTAAAAACTTATCTTGACTTCAAGAAGTGAAGAAGTAAACTCCTTGACAGCAACAGGTTAACAGAGCTTCACCTACACTGTCTCCATCCAGGAGACCCCAGCTGGACAGCCTCCAGTGTCCTTTGAAGGGATTGGTCAGGTGCATTCTGCGAAACATAGTCCCAACATCCCAAGGGCTGTCTCAGAGATTTTACACCCTTGGATTGATGTTGTGGATGCCCAAAGATCCCTGCCTGAAGACAAGATGAAGAAGAAGGAGCGCCCTGCTGAACCCCTGATCTGCACCAAGAAGGACTGCACTCACAAAGACTGCTCCTGATGCACACCCTGGCCTTCACAAAAGAGGACCTTGCCTGGCTTCTAAAGGATTCAGGAGTGGACTCCTGGTAAGTGACAGGTATAAAGGAGCCACAAAAAGTCTCCTGCATCAATGTCTACAAGAAGAGCACAGCTGGACAGCATTCAGCGGACTTTTGAGGACTTGGCTATGTGCATTGGGGGAATTGTAGTCCCAACATCCTAAGGAGCAACTCAAAGATCCTGGAACCTTTGATTGGTGTTGTAGAACACTTTGCTGTATACAGAAACACTACTAAACATAACTGTAAAAAAGTGTTACATCACGGGTGGCCAGAACTTTTGATTTTGCCCTGGTCCAGCTCAATCTTGTTTAACCCTTTGAGCGCTAATTTTACTTTTTATCTTTGAAAGGTCCTATGTCTGGTTCCCTATACTGGATCTTTGCCAATTTAGTGCCATTTTAATCATAAAATGTTTCCTCTTTCTATAAATTGATGATTGAGTTTTATTGTGCGTTGTGTCTTACTTATTTAATGTATTGGGGTTTTTAACTGCTTTACACACCTCTTTCCTAAGTTAAATGTGCATGTTGGTTGCCTGCTACAAAGGATTGAGCAAGGCATTAATTTATTGAGATGACTGGACCTTATATTGTAATTGTGACCTTATTGCTAGAAGTGGGTACCTACCAACCCCCACTAATAACCCGCTTTCCAACAAAGTAAAACATTATAAAGCACAAAACCTTCATACAGCACAACACATTGTAATAATGCAACACAAAAAAACACACAAAGGGCAATGTTTATACTCTGTTTGCGCCGGATTTACGTCGTTTTTTTTACGCAAATTCGACGCGAAACGAACTCCATATTTATACTCTGGCGTTAGACGCGTCTAGCACCAAAGTTCATGGAGTTTGCGTCATTTTTTAGCGTGGACACCTACTTTGCGTTAATGATATGCAAGGTAGGTGTTCCCTTCTAAAAAATTACTCCGAGGCCTGTGCGCCGTATTTACACTCCCGGGCAAAAATGAGGCCTGTGAGTGGGCGGGTCAAAAAAAATGACGTCCAGCCGCTTTAGCGTCATTATTTAACGCCTGGCCAGGGCAGGCGTTAAGGGACCTGTGGGCTCGGAAGGAGCCCAGAGGTGCCCTCCCATGCCCCCAGGGACACCCCCTGCCACCCTTGCCCACCCCAGGAGGACGCCCAAGGATGGAGGGACCCATCCCAGGGAACTTAAGGTAAGTTCAGGTAAGTATTTTTTTTTTGTTTTTTTTGTGGCATAGGGGGGCCTGATTTGTGCCCCCCTACATGCCACTATGCCCAATGACCATGCCCAGGGGACATAAGTCCCCTGGGCATGGCCATTGGGCAAGGGGGCATGACTCCTGTCTTTGCTAAGACAGGAGTCATTTCAATGGGGGTTGGGAGTAAAAAAAAACGGCGCAAATCGGGTTGAGGCTACAATTTTGCCTCAGCCTGACTTGCCCCATTTTTTGACGCCCAAGCTCCATATTCCCCTACGCCGGCGCTGCCTGGTATAAGTCATTTTTTTTTACGCACACCAGGCAGCTCCGCCGGCGTTAAATTTTTTGACGCACAACTGCGTTGGTGCAGTTGTGCGTCGAAAAGTATAAATATGGCCCAAAGTGTCTCCGCACAATAAAATACAACACAACAAACATTCACAAACATTCTGACTAACTTTACCAACTCAACAAATCTAATTTCACAATATTGTAGTAGAAGGGATTTGCATCAAGCATTGCCTTACCATCAAGAACCTGGATTAGCGCAATGAGGCCATCGTATAAAATCTGAGGAACAAACTCTGGGCTCATTTACAAGTGGCTTGCGCTTCCAGTGCATCACTTTTTGGCTGCACCGGTGGTGCAGCCTGCAGGCCCATATTTACAAGGCCACTCAAAGTCACTTTGCTTGGCTTTCATGGCCTTATAGATATGAAGTAAGGAAACGCAGCGCAAGTCGCTGCGTTACCTTAGTTTGAATCAAAGAGGCATTCCTTGGGTGTTGCAGGGGTGATCCCATGCCTATGATACCTATGATTTTGAGGCATTCCCGGATTTACATGATTTTGTAAACCTGAAAATGCATCAAAAGTCTAAGCCTCTCAGAGGAGGTGTAAGGGAGGTGCAACAAAGTGGAAAGCCTTTATTTCTCCTCATTTTTCCTTTTTCTATGTGCTGCATTCTGCAGCACATGTAGAAAGAGGCAAACACCTCTCTTGTTTGTTTTTGTGCAGGAAGGTGTCACTTCCTGCACAAAGCAATCATCCGTACAAAGCAGACACCTTTGCACTATGGTCAAAGGATGCCAGCAGTGGCACATGGCAGCCCATTGTGCGCCAGTGCAGGGTAAAAGGACAGGAATGTGCTTTATCTTATAGATTCCATTCCTGTCTTTTTCTTTTGATGCAGGGCAGCAGAGCAAGAAGATCAGAAAGTAGGCCATTCCACTGAATCAGGAGAAGGAAGGGCAGAGAGGAATCTGCGGTTAGAGTATCCACCTGAAAAAAGCATTACTGAAGGCAAGTAACTTGTTCTACTGATGGATAGTTCTAACTGCATATTCCCCACCTTTAAAATGTATCCCAAACCAGTGCTCCCACGGTGGTGGATGTGTGGAATGACTCAGATAAAAAATGTGCCTTTCCCTTCAGGCCTGACAGTGGTTAATTTGGACAGGGACATTATGGCCCTCATTATAACATTGGCGGTAAAAACCGCCTACCGCCGCGGCAACGGCTGCCAAAAGACCATTGCTGCAGCTACAAGCCGTCTGCTATATTATGACCACAGCTGGATTTCCACAAGAATGGTGGAAAATCCATCTGTGGCCATACTGGAGGATGGCGGTAAAGTGGCGCTGCTACCACCAGCAATGCCACACCAGTAGACGGCCGCCAGTTGTATTATGAGTAATAATTCGGCCTGGCAGTGTTCTGCTGGCGGGCGCAGCTGGTGGTTGCAGCGCCCTGTCCTGTCTCCTGCCGGAGGACCTCCTGGATCCAGGTAAGTCAGGTCCCCGACAGGGGAGGGGGGGTGTGAATATATGGGTGTGCGTGAATGCAGGTGTATGTTTAGTGTTGAGTGCGTGTATGTTGTGAAATGTGAATGCATGTCTGCGTGTGTTTGGAAGTGTGAATGAGTGTGTGTATGCATGTGTGTGTGTAAAGGGGGGTGTAGATGTAGTGGGCTGGGGGCTAACTGGAGAGTTGGGGGGAGACTCCTATAAGTGACATGGAAGGAATTCCCTGTCACTGATATGGCCTACCGCCATGGTTTTTGTGGCATTACGAATGCCACGAAAACCATGGCGGTAGGCGGAGTCATAATCTCGCAGGCGGAACAATGGAAGCTGCCGGGCTGGAGATGGATGTCTCCAGCCCGGCGGCTGTTACGGCTGAATGGTCAGAGTTGTAGATTGGCGGTCATAATGTGGCGGTAAGTACCGCCAGCCTGTTGGCTGTACTTTCTGCCTAATTATCGCCAACTGCCAGGGTCGTAATAACACCCTTGTTCTGGTAAACATAAAAATGCAAAAAGCTGCAACAGATAACCCTTAACAGTGCCCAATCCAGCCCTTGCTGGGTTAAAATAAGACAAATAGAAGGACATTCGAAGGTTTAGCCTACAGTGGAACAGTATTGTGAGTGCTTCACTAGGCAACAAACGTATTGTCGTGTAGGCTCTCATTATTCAAATGAGACTACTGGATTTTGAGCAGCAAGATCGTCCACAGTGTGGGGGACTGAGTATGACCCACGGTAGATGACACTTGTCGCTCCTAATCCGGGCTTTGCTCCGGCTAACTAGCAGTGCCTCATCTCTCCCAAGACGTAGAGATGATTGGGGAGCCGAGCGCATGACATATTGGTACTTCTCAGGGAAGTCGTGGTCACTCAGGTCAGAACCGGTTCTCTCATACACAGTGCGGTCTCATATATAAATGTCAATAAAAGCAGTATAAGTTTTAAAGATTGGTTTAATAAAACAACTGCATTTTGGATAGCAAAGCGTGAGCTGCAATAACCAGAACTACACAACACAACAATATTAAAATAGTGACGATGAGAGTGAAGCATAAGAATAATGCTATCATAGTGCCACTAGAATCTATGGACTATTCCCTATCTAAATCATATTTCGAGCACAGCATGTTAAGCTCTAATCCTGCCTTTCAGGTTCCCCTGGGAGGACATCAACCCTCATACCTGTGTAAAGGCCTGTGATCTGCGTCAGAATCTGCAGCAGAGCAGTGAGCATGCAGTTGTGGTTCCCTGGCTGGAATCTCCCTCTTGACGTGTAATAGGACTAGAAAGTGTTTTTATAGCTAACACAGCAGATGTTCTAAGAAAATGTCCCTATGTAGGGATGTATATTGTCTACGAATGTTGGAGACTAAACTTCTACCACATTTACCAGCAATGTATCAGACTGTAGCCTTGACTGAAGCACATGGTGATCAAGAATGCATTGTTTGAGAACACAGTGCTGAACTAAGCAAAACAGTTTGATAGAAGAAATTAAAACAAGACAGTAAAACTGGTTATTGTAAAAATAACAATGCGAAGCTGAATAAAATATATCTAGGCCAAGGTGCACAGCGGCCTAGTGTATTAAACTAACGTGCATGGAGCTACACTTAAAATGCCCACACAACACCCTCCCCTTGTCGGCAGAAAGTGGTTCAAGCCAAAACTAAAATATCTCAACCTATAATATACCTAGAACCCTACTCAATTTTGACAAGTTAAGAGGACACACAAGCATACTACTTGACAATTTTAAAAATGAGCATGCGGCTTAGAACCAAATTCAATGAAAAATGTCAATTTAGGGTAGTTCCGAATCAAGCACGAGTCATGGAAAGCAAGAGATCTTTCACTTCGGCAGATGACAAAACCAGAAAATCAGCGCCAAAAATGACCAAGGAGCAGTTGTGTTCCATAGCCCCGGTATCAACCAAGGCGGCATCCCGTGCAGTGCCCATTGACGAGTAGATGGCAACTTCCTCCAGGAAGGGTAGCTCGTAATCAGCTTCACGTAGCAAACGCAACCTCAGTGCGCATGTCTGGTAATGAACCCTCAACGAGAACATCAACAGATCAGCATCAATTACTTGGGGGCATTGCTGTGAAAGACAAACTTCCAGTGCATGTTCAAAAGAGCACCAAAGGCACCGAAACACGGGCTGCACACAATCCAAAACCGGTCTGAATTACAAAGACCAGTCACAACCCAAATGTTCCAAATTGCTGCATCCTACGTTCACGACACAGCTGCGCTGATGGGAGCGCCTTCATTTGTCCTTGTTGCGGCGGGACAGCCATTGCGGAAAAACAACAGCAACAGCAAAATGCCGTCTAATAAAGCCAAAGTTATGGGAAATCCCCCAAAAATACTACCGAAAATTTAGATGGATAGCTGAAGGTATCAAACCGAAAATGGAGGAGATGGTGTGAACAAAACCAAATCCTACAGCTCTGAAGAAATGTGCTAATCCAGCCATGTTGGACACATTAAATATACGTCCCACGAGTTCACCAAAGTGTCTCGTAAAATTTGTATTTAACAGGGACTGTATTTCTGCAGACGACCTTGCCACTTGAAGCGCATAGGCCTCGTGTGCAGATGTAAGGGCCACATGCTTATGAAACAATAAAGCCTTGAGTCTACTCAACTTATCAAAATTCACCTTTGAAGTAGCAATATGAGGCCAGAAATCAGCTATCTCCTTTAATTTAGTGGGGGAAACAGCACGTTCCCGCAGCATGTAACGGCCTTAGAGACTGAAACAACGTAAACTATTCCGGCCCGCATACCACAACAGTCTTCACTATTGAGAAGGTCGTAGCTATCGTTTGAAAGCACCTGGAACGTAGGTCTCATCAAGGGGACTGGAACTCCCTTCAGACAACAAGCCAAGGTTGCACCCGAGGCGTTACACGCCCCATGCAAGGAAAGCTGTTTACAAATCATCAAATGGCTGACTGAAGTCTTGCATTCACTACCACTAAGAAAGACTTCTTTCATGCCATTGAAGCATTTGTACGAGAAGGGAAGCTCCCACACCTCATGGATGTAACTATCTCCCAATTTTTCCTATCTGCCTACTGGAATGTGTTTCAAACAGGAGGTGAATTGTAGTGGTGTTGAAATAGGCAGATTAATAACCCCATGTATTAACCACTCTGCCGATGGTATTTCTGCCACGGTGAAAGGCAACCTTTCTATTTTCTCCATGTTAAGCATGACATAAGTTGCTTCTTTCTTAGCTATTAGTTGTTGTTGCCGCGTTAGATTAAAGGAGAAAAATATTTCCCTGGCACTGACGTGCTGCCACAGAACGCGACCCGCCTTTAATGTTTGAAGCGTCCAATTCAACTGCATAATGGAGCTGGTCTGACTGTCCATGGTATAAAGAAGACATATCAGATTGTATAATGTCTATAGCAGAAGAAACAATGTTGTTAATTGTATATATCCGGTCGGACAAGGTGTTAATCCCATTATCCACAACAGCTAATGCCTTTTTCAAATTTTCCTGATCTATTTCCCTTAACCGGGCTGCAGCATCTTGTTGGGAAAGTTTCCATATTTCATTGTATACTGCATACAAGAAACGCTTCCTACGTGGTATTTTGGGGCATGACAAGAAATCCTGTAAGTCAGTGGTGTTAGACAAGAGATTGAGGTGTGCCTTAACCGCATTTAGTGAGGATGATTTAAGCCACTGTTGGCACAATTTTCCTACACTATGGCCCTCATTACAACATTGGCGGTAAATCCCGCTTACCGCCATACAAAAGACCGCCAACACACCGCTGCGGTGGCGGAATTCCGCTATAGCTATTACGACCCACATCCCGAAATCCGCCAAAATCCAGACACCCACACAAGCCAAAGATCAGTGATAAACTGGTGATAACAAAACCTCCACCAAAAAAACTGAGATGCCACAATCTCTACATCTCTCTGGTAGCATGAGCCACTTTGGAAGCCTGGCACAAAGAGATGACTACCTACCACTCTCCTTTGGCCCTGGTACCAGATAACACAGATTTCACTCCAGATTGGAGAGATCTCATTTTCAGGTGTGAGTCACAAAGGAGTGCTAAAATCTGAGGAATTATCATAATGGGAAAATCCATTCTTTTGAACCCATAAAGGTGGTCATTATGACATAGGCGGTGACTGTTAAAGTGGTGGTAATACCGCCAAGAGGCTGCCGGTAATTACTGCCAAATTATGACTATGGCGGAGACACCTCCCTTAGACAGCCAATGTACGACACCAACCGCCAGGGCGTTAATACCACTGACCATGGGGGTAGCCAGGCAGAAGACAAAGTACCGCCCACCATATTATGACACAGCAAACCCCCAGGATTTCTGGGGCAGTACAAATGCCATCAAAAGCATGGCAGAAACAGAATACAGAAAACAAAAGACTCACCAACAAGTACACAGAGGACTCCGCCGCCATCATGAAACCGGAACTTCAAGATTTCCTGATGCTCTTCTACGCCATGGCACCTCAGCTGAAGTGGGGGCTCCATGCCATCTGTCTTTTGTGTGAGTGCAAGGCCATAGTCTCTGAAGTGGGGAACTTGTCCACTGGTTCTGGAGGAGGCTCCATGCCCATCTGTCTTTGGGGGGGAGTGCAAGGCCACAGTCTCTGAAGTGGGGAACTTTTCCACTGGTTCTAGAGGGGGCTCCGTACCCATCTGTCTTTCGTGGGGAGTGCAAGGCCACAGTCTCTGAAGTGTGGAACTTGCCTACTGGTTCTGGAGGGGGCTCTTTGTACAACAGTCCCTGGAGGGTGGCCTACATGCCCTCTGCTGGAGGTGAGGGCTTCTGTGCCTGTGCTGGAGGTGAGGGCGCCTGTGCCTGTGCTGGAGGTGATGGCTCCTGTGCCTGTGCTGGAGATGGGGGCTCCTTGCCCTCTGCTAGTGGAGTGTGCCTCTTGCCTTTTATTGGTGGTTGAGTGGGAACCTTTCATTTCATTGGTGGTTGAGTGGGAACCTTCCCTTTCTTTGCTGGTGGAGGGGGCTATTTGGCAATCTTTGGTGATGGAGAGGGATCCATGTGTCCCCTCTTGTGATGGGTCCCCTTGGCCTTTGAGATGTCACTTGTGTCCTTGCCTCCAGGACTAGAAGTTACCTCCACTGTCCCCGTCCCCTGTCCCTTCCTTTTCACCACCCCAGTCCTCCCTTTCTGAGCCAGAGGTGTGCTCTCAGTAGGAGTGGCAGGTGACACACTCTGGAACCCCTTTGTGCCAGCAGCTGATGATTTGATAGGAGCAGTGCAAGATTGTTTGGCTGAGGTGCTGTTCTGGATTGTTAGGACCCTGCTCTTATGGGCAGGACGGGGGGGTGGAGGTGGAGGGATGAGGTCAAGACGTGCAAGGAAAAGCTTCTTAGGTGCGTTGGGGTGGGATGTGGGAGGAGGGATGGGAGTGGAGGTTGAGGCAGTGGTTGTCCGAGGTGTACATCTGCTGGTCTTGGGTGCAGGTGCATGAACAGTGTGTGTATGTGTGAGGTGGATGGCTGTTGGGTGTCTGAGTGCGTGTGTTTGTGTCCCTTGGGAGGGCAGACAGGGTGGGAGAGGATAAAGGAGGAAGCGTGGATGGGTGTTGTGGAGATGTCTGCAAGTGAGGTGAGTGTGCTGCTTGATGTGGTGATGGTGGCTGTTGACGTAATGCATGCAGCTGAGAGTGTGGAAGTGACTGTGAGGAAGGAGGAGGAGGAGGAGGAGGAGACAGTGGAGGCAGTGGATGTGGTTGTGTGTGCAACTGTCTGTTGTTTGTGTGAGTGCTTGTGGCCTGAAGTGTGCTGCCTGTCTTTGACTATGCTACTCGTATGTAATGTTTTGTGTGCATGCTTGTCTGTATCTGTGCCTGGGATGGGTTGGGGTTGATGAGATTGGGGCTGGGAAGTGGTAGTTGGAGGGGGGACGGTACGAACAGGGACACTGGCTGCCATCAGAGGAGGCCAGAGCCTGAAAGAATCTTTATAGGGCCGACAACCCACTGTGGATGCCCTACAGGTATGCATCGCATTGCTGCATCTGAGGTGCCCGCCCCTGGATGGCATTCACAATGGTTGACTGCCCTACAAAGATGAATCTCTGGAGGTCAATAGCCTCCTCACTGAGGGCAGCAGGGCTCACTGGGACAGGGCCTGAGGTGCCTGGGGCGAAGGAGATGCCCCCCTCCTGGGTGAGCGGGCACGGGCAACTTGGTGGGGGGCTACTGGGAGGGCGGTGCTGACACGAGGGTGGCAGCTGTACCTGTAGCTGGGGTGGTTCCAGAGGTGTCCGCCACAAGGGAGCTTCCATCGGAGAAGAAATCAGAGTCAGTGTTGTCATACACATTACCATCACACACAGGGATCAGGATTGTGCACTATGCATCGCACTGACATTCCATTGGCCATGTGCCACAGCAGAATGAGAGCCAACCACCGCCAACTGCACCCATCCTGGGACCCACTAAGCCCTGTCTGACATGGAATGCAACCTAGCTATGTTACAAGTTTTTGCAATAAACCCATTTAACTTGAGCTGAATTATTCAGCAATTGCTGAGCTGGCATTAAGGGGCACAATTAAACATACAATCCAGCCTGTCACACATATGGCCCACAAATACCATTTCCATTGGCACACACATCACCCGGAACCCACCATGTACACTACAACCAGGCACACACCCACACAAATGACACACTGCTAGCACACACATCTCCATGCAACATTGTCACATGCATCGTGCCCATGGTGTACTCACTTGTTGGTCTGGAGGCCCATACAGTTGTCCATACAGGGGTAGGAGCCCCTCCACCAAACGCTCTAACTCCTCCGAAGTGAAGGCACGGGCCCTTTCCCCGGTCACATGGACCATGGCAGGATACAGGCACAGGTCATAGCAGCTCACGCAGTAGAGGTGTTGTCCTGTGGAAAGTCAGGAATCATGTGTTTTAGATAGAAAATGCCGCTAACATCCATGGCGGTGTACACCGTCAACACCGCCAGTGATCCCCAATGGCCACTGTACTCCATAGAGCCCTATTTTAGCAAATGAGGAAGAGCACGGCGGTGCAAGACCGCCTTCCACCATGACACCCAACACCGGTGGAGTTACCTCACTTCCACCCTGTTCATACTTACAGGACAGGTGGTCGCCATTTTATGGTGGTGGTCAATATTCACAAATTAGAAAATGCGTAATTGCTGTAATTTGCACATACATTGCCATTCACATTGTACCATCACATAAATGCTCTATGTGCACTGAGGTGATGGTTCCATTGTTCAATTTGTGACACCCTACTCACTCTTCTGTCCCTTAGATACCTACCACTGTGGAGGAATAGGAGGAGGAGACAAGACCCCGTGTACAGAACCCTTGTGGACTTGGGTATACTGGAGGGCAGGCACATAATACTCACCTATAGACTGGACAGGGCCGCAATCACAGCTATCCATCATTTCTCCTCTTGTGCAAGTTCTATCAGTGCTCCATTTCCTGGCAACTGGTTCTTTCCAAGTGACAGTGGACTTGACAGCAGGAATGTCACAGCCAATGTTCTCAATCGTCCTAGCAAGGGTTTTGTCTGCCTTGGTCAAACACATGTGCAGCTACATTGCTTTCCTCCAAGTTGAAGATTTGGCCACTGTGAAGGCAGGATTATATGCAATGGGACATATACCAAATATTATTGGGGTGATTGACGGAACACATATTGCGTTTGTCCCCCCCCCCCGGCACATTGAACAGGTGTTCAGGAATTGGAAGTGTTTCCACTCACTCAATGTGCAAATGGTGTGCCTGGTGAACCAGTACATCTCCCACATCACTGCCAAGTATCCTGGGTCGGTGCATGACGCCTTCATCCTGAGGAATAGCGGTAACCCAAATGTGATGGCACAACTACAGAGACAAATTATGTCAGTATACGCCTTAAGGAGTTACCCCCATACCATTGTGTAAGGCTAATATTTGTCCCTCAATACTTGCAGGTGACTGGCTACCCAAACCTATTGTGGCTCCTGACCCTGTGAGGAATGCCAGGACAGGAGCTGAGAATTGATATAATGATGCACATGGGCGAACTAGGCGGATCATAGAACGTACCTTCGGCCTCCTGAAGGCCAGGTTCAGATGCCTCCATCTGACAGGTGGATCCCTGTGCTACTCCCCTGAGAAGGTTTGGCAGATAGTTGTAGCATGCTGGAACCTGGCCCTCAGACGACATGTGCCTTATCTGTAGCACTGGACCCTGAGGACAGTGGGGATGAGGAGCCAGAGGATGAGGATATTGACAACAGAACATCAGTTATGAATCAGTTCTTCCAATGACACACAGGTGAGATAGTGGAACTGACCATTCCTCTGATTATTTATGTTTTCAGTGTGGCTGTAGCAGGATGGCATTCACTTCCTTTGCATCTCAAATGACTGCCACCCATGCCTTTTCATTTTGCAGATGTTGGTGTTATAACAACTGTGTACTGATGTGATGACTACAGACAGCTACAGGTCATTATTTGTATGCTATCATAGTGTTCAGGTAATTTGCACAAGATTGCACTGTTACCATAATTGCACATTTGCATCACATAAAGCACTATCACTCAAGTTGTGTTAAAGTGTGTTTATTGTAGTGAAAGTTATAGACTGAATAGTGCAATGGAATGGGGGTGATGGTAGAGTCCAGGGTATTGGTCCAGTCTGCTTGTAGCACAGGTCCAGTGTCCAAGGAGCCATAGGAAGGGGAGCAAAGGCAGTTCAAAGTGGACAAGGCGACAGGGTGGGACACAAGGGGGACATTCAGGAGGGTCTCATTTTGTGGGAGTGGTCTCTGGCATCTGTCTGGGTCGCAAGGAACGTTTGTGGGGTGGTTCACCTTCTGCAGGGGGAAAGGTGCTGGTGGCCTGTGGGTCCTGTGGCAGGGCCTCCTGTCCACTAGCTGTAGCAGATGTGGTGAGCTGTTCAGTTGACTGGCTAGTAGAAGGGACCTGCTGGTTTGCTGTATATTGCCTCATGATGTTGGACATATCAGCCAGTACCCCTGCTTTGGAGGCCATGCTGGTGTTGAGGGCCTGCAAATCTTTCCTGATCTCCAGATGGTGTACCTCCTGCAGCTGCTGGTTCTCCTGCATGATGTCAAGAATCTGGCCCATCTTGTCCTGGGATTGTGAGTAGGCCCCCAGGACATTAATGAGAACCTCCAGGACAGTTGGTTCTCTGAGCCTTTTTCTCTCCCTGGTGCACAGCTGTCCAGGTGTAGAATGGGGTCCCTGTACAGGTGGGCACACTGCTGATTGACGTGTCCTGGGGACAGAGGTATGGGGACGTTGGGTGA
This sequence comes from Pleurodeles waltl, assembly GCF_031143425.1. Lineage (NCBI taxonomy): Eukaryota > Metazoa > Chordata > Amphibia > Caudata > Salamandridae > Pleurodeles > Pleurodeles waltl. The sequence continues at coordinate 144,299,827 of NC_090441.1, read as the reverse complement.
CTGCTGTAGTGTTGGATACTGAGGGGGCGTTCTGTGGTGGACTGAGTGTGGGCTGGGGTGGCCGACTGACCAGTGGTCCCTGATGGGCCAGATAGTTCATCCAGATCCAGACGTCCAGAGTTACTGTCATCACTGAGGGCATCTTCTGTTGACGGACTGGATAGTCGTGGAACCTCCTCGCCACTGGGATTGGCTGGGTCACCTGTGGGGATGTAAGTGAGGTATTATGCTTCCTGTCTGTGACATAAATTACTTCCCTAGCTTCTCCTATATCGTGGCTGTTTCCCTGCCACCTTTGTTTGTGTATAGTGATGTATTGTGGGATTGTTTGGTGATGGGTGTACATGCAGGGCTGGGAGGGCTGTACATGCATTGGTATGGCATGCAAGGCTTGGCATTGGGGTTAGTCACATGTGTAGATGCAGTGTTTGGGATAAAGTGGAGTGATGGGAGTCAGGGTGAGGGGGTGAGATGGCAAGCAGGTATGGAGGGTGATGAGCAGTAAATATTGACTCACCAGTGTCCAGTCCTCTGGCTACTCCAGTGAGTTCCTCAGGATTGCCAAGACTTGCTCCTCCCTTGCTGTCAGCTTTGGGGAGGAGGTGGGGATCCACCGCCAGTCCTCTGGATGGCAAACTGGTGCCTTGCTTCCACAGAACGTACCTTCCCCCGTCGGTCGTTCCACTGCTTCCTGATGTCATTACTTGTTCTTGGATGCTGTCCCATGGCGTTCACTCTGTCCACGATTCTCCGCCATAGCTCCATCTTCCTGGCAATGGAGATTTGCTGTACTTGTGCTCCAAACAGCTGTGGCCCTACCCTGACTATTTCCTCTACCATGACCCACAACTCCTTATCTGTGAAACAGGGGTGCCTTAGTGGGGACATGGGTGTTGTGTGGTGTGTGTTGTGCAGAGGTTGTTGAGTAATGTGGTGGGGTGTTGGATGTGTGATGGATGAATATTTGGTTGTGGTGTGATTTGTGTGGCTAGCTATTGCAGTCTTTTCGTGTTGGCAAAGGTTTGTGGGTAATGTGGGTGTGTGTTTTATAGTTCTGTGGGTGGATGGGTGTGGTGTGTGTATCTGTGTCAGGTGTGTGATTTTCATTTTGGCCAATGTTGTGTTGTTTTGTATTTGGGTGGCCATTCGACAACGCCGGTGTGTACCGTCATTAGTTCAATTTCCGCCGTAGTGATTCATGGGTCATACTGTGGTGGGCGTTGTTTTGTTGGCGTAACGGTATGGGTGTTTGTACCGACACTTTAACACTGATCTTTGTTCTGGCAGATATGTGTTTGTGGCAGTATTATGTCAGTTTAGTGTGTGTGTGTCATAGTATGGCGAACAGATGTTCGCCTCCACAAAGGTGTGTTGGCGGCAGTCACCACGGTGGTAAGCGGGATTTACCACCAATGTCGTAATGAGGGCCAAAGACTACTTGCCATATTCCTTAGAGGGAAAGATTTCATTATTTGCAAAATCAGCCACTAGGTTACTCATCTGTGTATTAAAGCTGCAGCACTCCGCCTTGATCACTTGATCTCCCAGATATATTCTATTCTCAACACTAAGGCCCTCATTCCGACCCTGGCGGTCCAAGACCGGCAGGGCCGCGTGCAACGGAAGCACCGCCAACAGGCTGGCGGTGCTTCATTGCCCATTCTGACCGCGGCGGTAAAGCTGCGGTCAGAAAAGTGGATCCGGCGGTTTCCCGCCGGATTTCCCCTGGCTGGGCTGAACCTCCATGGCGGCGCTGCAGGAACAGGAATGGGATGGCGGGAACGGGTGCCCACTGGCATGGGCAGTGCAGGGGCCCCCTAACAGGGCCCCAGCATGATTTTCACTGTCTGCATTGCAGACAGTGAAAATCGCGACGGGCGCTCCCTTGGCTGGCGCCCGCCGGCCCAGCGGGAAAGTCAGAATGGCCCCCGCGGTCTTTTGACCGCGGGGCGGCCATTTGGCGGTTCCCGCCAGGCGGGCGGTGACCGCTGCCCGCCCGGGTCAGAATGACCCCCTAAATCCCTGCACACAACATTCCCTGCACACAACATTATCCATACCGAAACATGTGGTAAGAGGAATATGATGTCTCATTAGACAATACACAATGGCACTGGATCTATATTAGGGCAAGCAATTTTTCCCACCATGCCCAAGAGCAAGAAACACTCCACAATATTCTTTAAAAATGGCGCTATACACAAGCAACACTTAACATTATTGACAACAAGAACAAAGCAGATTGTTGAAGACAATGTGGAGGAAGTGTTGGAACATGTCTTGTCTACAGGTTAATCCCATACTGTTGCCTTTGCTGAAACCATTTTTGTTGTCCTTTAAGACTCTGGACACTTCACCCCTGGTAACCAAAGGTAAAGTGCTTGTGATCTCCCTTCTGAACATGGTAAAATTGGTATTAACCTGATTTTTCCATTTCATGTACTTATAAGTCCCACATATTCGGAACTACATGTACTCAGGCCTGTACATTATGTACTACTAGTGAGCTCATTGTCCCACTCACTAAAGTAGCACTGTAAAACCTGCCTCAAGCCTGCCACTGCAGCCTGTAGTGCAGCATTAAACTGCCATTTCGATCAAGCAAAAGAAACCCAGGCAAGGCCTCAACTTTCTCTTTTAATAGAAATGGGGTTTCTATTTGGAGTGGTATATACCCTTGTCTAAGTAGGGATCCCAGTCCTAGTGAGGGTAAGTCACAACACAATCCAAATTATTCTGTGCCCAGCCTCCGGTAGCTTGGCACGGAGTAGTCAGGCTTAGAAGGCAATGTGTAAAGTATTTGTGCAGAACTTTATATAATAACACAGTGAAGACACCACAAAAAGACACCACACAGGTTTAGAAAAATATATGATATTTATTCAGTTAAATTATTGATAACACAGTGCAAAATCAATGTACAGTAATTAAATTATGACTGCTTTGAGGTTGAAATCCAACTACAGTACTGAGAAGATACAATAGCTTCAACTGGGGCTATCACGGCATCGCTAACAGAGCAATTCCTAACAATCCGACACCACTGGTGCCACTTACGGAGTTTCACACACCCCCAGGTACAGTACTCTGTGAAATTGAAGCAAACGAAGAACAAGTGTGCCACACAGAGTCAGAGAGAGTCAATCCTTTACGGTGTCCAGGGAAAGAGGCGTTGGTTATGCTCTGTGAAGCAGATGAAGGTGATGCGTCGGTCCTTTCCGGATACATGGGGAAATGATGCAGCATCGTCAGAGATGTGTTGATCCTTTCTGACCCAGCGGGGTCGCTGGTTCTGGTCCGTTAGGACGTGATGTGTCGACTTTGCTGGGTCACGATGACCCCGTGTGAGGTCAGCGGAGTCAAGGCAATGCCTGACTTGCGTTGCAGGCCCGGGTCATTGGGTGCAGCAAGGTCCACGGAGCGGGAGCAGGCTGTGGCATCGCTCCCATCGCTGAAGTCATTCCTAAGTTGTTGAAGTCGGTGCACTGCCAAAAAACTAGCAGTGGAGGTCTTTGTAGTACCTGAGACCCCGAAACAGGAGGCAAGCTCATTCCAAGCCCTTGGAGAGCACTTTTGGATTAGGGTAGAGTCCTTCCAGCACTGTTAGGGACCAGCAAGGCAGCAGGGCAACAGCAGGGCAGCAGTCTTTTGTGTCAAAGCAGTTCACTGAGTCCTTTGGGCAGCCAGGCAGGTCTTCTGACAAAGTTCAGGTGCAGGTCCAAAACGTGTCTGAGTTGCTGGGGTCAGAGACCTAGTTTATATACCCAAAAATGCCTTTGAAGTTGGGGAGACTTCATAAAGTGGTTTTGAAGTGCACAAGTTCCCCTTTCAGCCCAGTACTGTCTGCCAGGGTCCCAGTGGGGGGTTATCAGTCCAGTAGGTGAGGGCAGGCCACTGGCCTTTGAAATGTAAGTGTCAGGCCCTCCACCCTTCCAGCCCAGGAAGACCCATTTAGTATCCAGATGAATGCAGATGTGACTGAGTGTCCTGTGTTTGTGGTTTTCTGAGTGAAATGCACAAGGGAGCTGTCAACTAGCACAGACCAGACATTGATCGGGCTGTAAGGCACAGATGGTTTTAAGTGAAGAGAAATGCTCACTCTCTTAAAGTGGCATCTCTAAAATAGTAATATTAAATCCAACCTCACCAATAAGCAGGATTTTCCATTACCATTCTGGCCATGCTAAATATGACCTGCCAAGTTGAAGTGGCAGTGAAACTGCACACACAGGCCTTTCAATGGCACGTCTGACTCACGGTTAAGGGGCTACTTATGGGGGTGGCACAATCAGTGCTGCAGGTCCACTAGTAGCATTTAATGTATAGACCCTGGGAACATGTAGTGCACTTTACTAGAGACATTTAAGTAAATCAAATATGCCAATTGGGCATGAACCAATGTTACCATGTTGAAAGGAGAGAGGCACTTTTGCACCGGTTAGCAGTGGTAAAGTGCTCAGAGTCTTAAAGACAGCTGTTAGAAATCCGGTCTTTGGTTGGCAGTCAGGTTACCCTTGTCCAAGCAAGGACCCTCACTCTAGTCACGGTAAAAGAAAATCACCCTCAGCTAACCCCGCTCATCCCCTTGGTGGCTTGGCATGAGCAGTAGGCTTAGTTTCAGAGTGCTAGGTGTAAAGTATTTGTACCAACACACACAGTAACTTAATGAAAACACTACAAAATGACAACACAGGTTTAGAAAAATAGAAAATTTGTCAAAATGACAAAAATTCACAATAAACAAGTCAAGTTATCAATTAAAAAACAAAAAGAGTCTTCATGTAATTTTAAACACAACACTAATGCTGTTAGCAGGAAAATGTACGATGGGTGCGTCAAAAATAACCCTGCACGGGCGAGTGTGCGTTAAAAAGGACTTGCGATGTGTCGATTTCACTCACGAGCAAAACCGTGCGTTGTTTCTCCTTTAGGCAGGTCGGTGTGCGTTGTTTCTTCTCTCCGCAGGAGATCGATGCTTTGATCTGGTCAGCACTCTCGGGTCCGGGCAGGCCTTACACTGCATGGGTAAGTGTGTATCAAAAAGGACTTGCAAAGCGTCGATATCACTCACGAGCGAGACCTTGCATTGTTTCTCATTTAGTCTGGTTGGCGTGCGTCGTTTCTTCTCTCTGCAGGAGAGCAATGCGTCGATCCAGTCAGAACTCTCGGGTCCAGGCAGGCCTTGCATTGTTTTTACATGCCCAGTGGTGTTTGCGCCAGAAATTCAAACTCACGATGGACCTAAAAAACCACGCAGCGCGGGTTGTGATCTCACCAGCCTCCGTCACCGATGCTGCGCGCCATTTCTCCAGCCGTGGGCGTCGATTTTCTGGTCGTGTTGCAGGCGAGCATCTATTTTCAGCCGCAAATCCGACGAGCATCGATTTTTCAGCTGCAGATCGGTGTTGCGTTGATCTTTTCCCCGCACAGTGGTCATGCGTGGATTTCTCACTCTTGGGATGCCAGCTTCTCCTTTCAGGGTCCCAGGAACTGGATGGCCACCATTCGGCAGAGTAGGGGTCTATCCAGAGACTCCAGGGGCCTGCAGAGAGAAGTCTTTGCTGTCCCTGAGACTTCAAACAACAGGAGGCAAGCTCTACATCAAGCCCTTGGAGAGTTCTTCACAAGAAGGAAGGCAACACAAATTCCAGTATTTGTCATCTAGCACAGGGAGAAGCAGCAACTGCAGGAGGGCTGCACAAAGCACAGTCACAAGCAGGGTAGTTCTTCTTCCTCAGCTGTTCAGCTCTTCTCCAGGCAGAGGTTCCTCTTGGTTTCCAGAAGTGTTCTAAAGTCTGTGGTTTTGGGTGCCCTTCTTATACCCATTTTGCCCTTTGAAGTAGGCTTACTTCAAAGAAAGGTTAATATAGACCAGGGCACACCAAAAATGTAGTCCAGCAAAGTTTATCCAAGTGGATAGTAAATGATCTGTACCGACGCTTTGCAGCACGGATAACTCAATAACGAGGCTTACCATGGCCATATCTTTATAATCCACACATTATGCAACCACTTTGATAACTTCGGTTCATCAATACGGACGTTATTGGCCCCAGATGGCTTAAAACACCGTTCCACATTTCAATTGCAAATACGCATATCGTCTTATACTACTGGACGTCATCCCCATCTTTTGAACGACCTTTCTCATATTAGTCTTGATAAAGTCAATGTGACAAAACATGTGTCGGCTGTAGCTGTGGATGGGACTTTTTTGGATAAGAATAAATTCTACCTTCACCAACTACGTGGGCTTGGACTTTCATTTACTTTCCACTTGGATGAACTTTGTTGGACTACCTTTTTGGTGTGCCCTGGTCTATATTAATTATTACCATTACTGACTATTCCAGTCTGCAATCTTTCCGACACCCTTGGTAGATGGGTGTCATACCAGGTTGGCACCCATGACGTGGAACCTCAACAGCAACATTGGATTCTTCCCAGAACATTTATATACACTTTAATTGGATATGCGAGCTAATGGCATCTATCACGTCTTGTTTATTGTATTATCTCAAAGAAAAGTCTCTCTTGATTGTGAAATCCTGCCTTGCCCAGGCCAGGCCCCAGACACACACCAGGGGGTTAGAGACTGCATTGTGTGAGAGTAGGCACAGCCCTTTCAGGTGTGAGTGACCACTCCTTCCTTCCCTCCTAGCACAGATGGCTCATCAGGAAATGCAGACTACACCACAGCTCCCTTTGTGTCACTGTCTAGTGAGAGGTGCAACCAGCTCAACTGTCAAACTGACCCAGACAGGGAATCCACAAACAGGCAGAGTCACAGAAATGGTTTCAGCAAGAAAATGCTCACTTTCTAAAAGTGGCATTTTCAAACACACAATCTCAAAATCAACTTTACTAAAAGATGTATTTTAAAATTGTGAGCTCAGAGACCTCAAACTCCACACGTATATCCGCTCTCAAAGGGAATCTACACTTTAATCATTTTTTAAAGGTAGCCCACATGTTAACCTATGAGAGGGACAGGCCTTGCAACAGTGAAAAACGAATTTAGCAATATTTTCACTGTCAGGACAAATGAAACACATTGCTAAGGGCCTGCTTACAACTTTGAAGGAGGTGTTAATCCGTCCCAAAAGTGACGGTAAAGTGACGGATATACCACCAGCCGTATTACGAGTCCATTATATCCTATGGAACTCGTAATACGGCTGGTGGTATATCCGTCACATTTGGGACGGATTAACACCTCCTCCAAAGTTGTAATCAAGCCCTACATGTCCTACCTTAACCATACACTGCACCCTGCCCTTGGGGCTACCTAGGGCCTACCTTAGGGGTGCCTTACATGTAAGAAAAGGGACGGTTTAGGCCTGGCAAGTGGGTACAGTTGCCAAGTCGAATTTACAGATAAAACTGCACACACAGACATTGCAGTGGCAGGTCTGAGACATGATTACAGAGCTACTAATGTGGGTGGCACAACCAGTGCTGCAGGTCCACTAGTAGCATTTGGTTTATAAGCCCTGGCACCTATAGTGCACTTTACTAGGGACTTACTAATAAATCAAATATGCCAATCATGGATGAACCAATTACATACACATTTTATACAGGAGCACTTACACACATCAACAACCTGGGAAACAGAGGCAAAAAGTTAAGGGAGACCACGCCAAGGATGAAAAGTCTAACACCAGCCAAAACAGTGCCAGAAAAGTGGAGGGAGAGAGTCAACAAGTTGGAGGACGACCACCCTAAGGCTGTCAGGTATAACAATACTTTTAAGTCATAAGTAAGGTAGGCCTGAAAGGATCATAGGGCAAGGTGCATGGTATTTAAAAAGTAGGACATGTGTGTTCATGTTTTACATGTTCTGATAGTGAGCAACTCTTGAAGTTGGTTTTCACTATAGCAAGGCAATGTCTCCCAAATACTAAAACTTGGTTATCTTATTACACTCAACAAATGATAGCTTCAGTTGGGGAGCAGATACATTTTTCCATGAACTGTAACTTAAAAACCTCTTTAATTGCAAAGTTGGATTTTAAGTTACTGTTCAGAAATTTCCACTTGTAGAAGTAAACCAAATTTTCCTCTTTGCCTGTGTCCAGGGTTACATGAGTGTAATAGCTCTCAAGTGGTGTGATGTATATTACTTCTAGACATAGGGACAAAATGGCCTCAGGTGTTGGGCAGAGTTTTCCTCTCCTGAGCAGGATGTCCTGGGGGATAACCTGAGGGCTGTACCCATCCCCTTCCTGCCTCATCAGGGCTGTGTGCCCTTTCCTAAACTCACACTTAGGATTGCCTGCCTTTGTCCACCCAGTCATATATGAGCCAAACCCAGGAAAATGAGGTTAGAAAAAGGGAGGCATTCCCCATTAACAAGCTGACACTTGGCATAAGAATGGCACTTTCAGAACCTCTGATCAGAACACTTCTGATATCAGGAATATTCAGAAGAAGGACTGCCCTGATGCCTGCCTTATACCCACAACTCCCATATGTGATTCCAAAGGTCAGTTGGCTCACCTCCTGTTTGTACTAATGGGACACACATGCTACCAGAGCCCCCCAGTGCAAATGTCCACCTGACCAGCATAAACTGGACCTGCCAAGGCCCTGCTGCTCACCTCTATTGGAGTGAGTCCTGATCCTCAAGAGGTGTTTCTCAGGTCCTGGATACTTGTTTGGCATCGGAGTTTGTTCCTCTTGCTTCATATCTATGAAATATGTCTACAGGTGAAAATCCAGAAGTCTGGGGCTCTCCACAACTGCAAGCATGCTCCTCGCATCAACAATGGTTGCCACATGTCCAGCCAACATAAAGTTCATATGACAATCTGCTCTTTGTGCCAAACAATGATCGCCTGCACCAACCACCAATGCTGTGCTCAACAGCAACCACTCCTCAATGATTTCCTGGTGGTCCCCGCAATGCAAAACTCCAACCCAGACTCCTCACTGGGACATGGCGTATGAGAAGATAAACTCTTCACCTGGATTAACCTGGTCTCTGTATCTAACCTACTCTCCATCATAGTCGGCCTGAACTTGTGACTTTGATTTGGTCCAGCGTGACCAGATAACCCCAAATAGTGCTATATGCTTCTTGGTGCTGTTTCTACTTAATTGTTTAAAACTACATAAATCCAGTTCTACTGATTGGATTATCATCATGATGACGTCATTTTATTCATTAAAATGTAATCTAAATTGTTTCAGGATTTTTCTTGTTTTATGTACTGCTAAAAAACTTTACACATTGCCTCTAAGTTCAGCCTCAGTGCTTTTGTGCCAAGTTATCAGTGGGTTAAGCACAGATTTATTTAGGGATTTTTGTGGTTTACCCTGCCAAGGACTGTGTTTATGACTTGAGTGGGGCTCTCACCTTTCCCAACTAATAACCCAATTCCTTACAAACAGACACCATATATTAATGTCCTGCCATAGACTAGCTGTTTTGCTTTCACTAATGACCGAGCTGACAACAATCTCTGGAATGCACTTCTTAGTTTAAAGAAGACATTTATTATTACTTCACCACTAGGTTCCTGATAGAGGAGATTAGTAGGTTGGAGGCACATATTTAAAAATAGTCACAGCAATGAAAGGAAAATATATCAAAATGATTCTCAAATGCAATGTACACAGCAAATATATGTGATTATATTATAGCATAACTTCAAAGTAGAGATTAAAAGTCAAAATTCATCACCATAGGGCCTATCACTGCTCTTCATCTTTCTCATGCCAGCAAGTTGATGACCCCTGTTCAACTGCGAGAAAGAGATTTTACACCCACACGGGACAGGTCAGGAAGCTGATGTCCACTCCTGACTGAAGTCTCTGAAAATTCCCCTCGCTGCTGCCCAGGGACACCTTTTATAGATTAAAAAAATGAAAAAAGCCTGCTGAAAGGCCGTTCCCTCTATTAGTCAAAACATGCTGGCTACTGTAGGTCAGAGTTGGAAGAAACAAGCGTTGAAAGTTGGGCAAGTTTTCAAGGCTGTCTTTCTGAAGGCTGAATCCTTCCCTGCACTAGAGAAAAACACAAAATATATGCTTCCTTATCATGCTAGTGTTCGGTGAGAGAAAACACAAAAAACACAAGCTTGGTTTACCATGTGGAACAACACAGCTCATCTGCAATGTCTCAACTGTAATGTCTAATGACACGATAAAGCCAATAGGCAGCTAAACTGAATACAGAATGTACTGTCTAATGCCACGTTAAAGCCAATAGGCAGCTAAACTGAATTCAAAATGTAATGTGCTACTGGTGAACATTGAACAACTTAAATGCACGTGGTGAAACACAAAGTCAGTGGTCAAACATACTTAATTTCAATACACTCGGGGGTTTCTGCGATGCTATGTTGGCAACTATTGACCAAATCAAGAGCAGAACCAAAGAGAAAAAAACATGTCTTGATACTTCTGGGGTGCCAACAGAATATACTTACCCTTTGTTCTACTTTAGAGTAAAAGGAAGGTATCATCTCTGGTTATTCATTAAACAGACTATACTTGGTCTTTGGGGCAAGCATATTCCTGTGTGGCTTCAGAGGGTGTGGCAACTCCTAGCAGTTGAGAAAACAAAATGATTTTTTCTTGACTGAAATTAGCAGAGACAACAGACACTCAACATTTCCTAGTAGGCTACGTGCTGTAGGTCTTCTTTCCCAGGATAGAACTTCCCTAAATTGTTAGAAATCGGGTCTCTAGTTGGCAGAGGTATGCACCATGTCTAAGTAGGGACCACAGTCCTATTCAGAGTAAGTCAGATACACAGCCTAAATTAACCTGTGCTCCCCCTCTGGTAGCTTGGCACAGAACAATCAGGCTTAACCTATGCAGCAATATGTAAAGTATTTGTTCAAAACTTGATTATAGTAACACAGTGAAAGACACCACAAAAAGGGCTCCACACTGGCTTTGAAAAATATATAATATTTATCTGTGTAATATGTGACCAAAACAAGAAAAAATAAATCAGTGCTTTTTAAATATACAGTTCAGTGAAAGGGGAAACACTACTGCTCTTCTCTTCAATTCAATTCAATTCAATTAAAATTGTTTTTTCTATAGTGCATGGCTACCCACCCGGAACTCTCACCTCTAACTGACAACCACTCCAGACCACTAAAGTCGGCTCCCGGCATGCTCATGATTAAAAAAGGTGGGCTTTGAGGAGTTTTATAAAGGCAGGTTCAGACTGCTGATTCCGAATGGAGGCGGGAAGGCCGTTGTAAAGCCTGGGAGCCAAGAATGCGAAAGACCGGCCCCTGCTTTTTGCTTTTAGCCTTGGGCACTGACAGAAGTCCCTGGGTACTTGACTGAAGGGGCCTTCCTGGGACATAGAAGGTTAGTAGTCCCTGGATGATAATTGAACCTTTCCCCTTGATGGCCCAGTGAACAATACACATGGCTTTAAAACAAATCCTTTTCTCCACATGAAGCCAATGAAGGGCTTTTAGGGCTTGTTGAGCAGATTGGTACTTTCGTATCTTGTAGAGGATTCTAGCTGCTGAATTCTGGACTACTTGAAGGCCGTCTGTTAAGTATTTTGGGGCCCCCAGATAAAGGGAGTCTCCATGTTCCAGGTGAGAGTTTATCAGTCCCTGCTTCTCAGGGAGCGGAACCTATCCAGAAAAGTTCTTAGAGATCTAAGGATCCCGAAACAGGAGCCCACAAGTTTTTTGGATTGAGTTTCCATGGTTAGTTTCTCATCGATCCAGAACCCCAAACTCTTGACTGCTGGAGCTGGGTTATGTGGTTCTCTCAATAGTTTGGGCCATCCCCGTTGCCACCATCTGGATTTGTTCTTACCTATCAATCAAACCTCAGTTTTTTCACCATTGAGTTTGATACAGCTGCTAGACATACATTCTGTGACCTCACTGAGGCAAGAAATCATCTGAAGGGATATGCGACTAGTCTCTGGCGTCGAAGCCATAACAATTTGAGTGTCATCTGAGTATGACACTAAGGGGGTCATTCTAACCCTGGCGGTCGGCGACCGCCAGGGCTAAAATGATGGAAGCACCGCCAACAGGCTGGCGGTGCTTCCCTGCCCATTCTGACCGCGGCTGTAAAGCCGCGGTCGGAAAACCAGGTCCGGCGGTTTCCCGCCGGATTAACCCCAGTTGGGCGAATCCTCCATGGCGGCGCTGGATTCCGACCCCCTTCCCGCCAGCCTGTTTCTGGCGGTTTTGACCGCCAGGAACAGGATGGCGGGAACGGGTGTCGTGGGGCCCCTGGGGGCCCCTGCACTGCCCATGCCACTGGCATGGGCAGTGCAGGGGCCCCCTAACAGGGCCCCAGCATGATTTCACTGTCTGCATAGCAGACAGTGAAAATCGCGACGGGTGCAACTGCACCCGTCGCATCCCTGCAACACCGCCGGCTCCAGTCCACCTCTGGAAAGTCTGAATGGCCTCCGTGGTCTTTTGACCGCGGAGCGGCCAATTGGCGGTTCCCGCTTGGCGGGCGGCGCCCGCCGCCCGCCAATGTAGGAATGACCCCCTAAGACTAGGCCATGAAATTGTATAATCTCTGCTATGGCCGGACATACAAATTAAAGATTGTGGGGCTCAACAATGAGCCCTGTGGGGCCCCATATTGTAGAGAGTGGATAGAAGAGTAACATGAGCCTTCACACATCTGGAAGCTCCTGTCCTCTAAAAATGATTTCAGCCATCTAATCACGTCCCCTGAAACGTCTGGTTCCTCCATTCTCTGAATTAGGAGTGGATGTGACACTCTGTCGAAGGGAGCTCTAAGATCCAGCATTATCGTAACTGCTGAGTCTCCTCTATCTAAAATAGCGCAAATTCCATCTGTTGTAGCCATTCTAAACCCAGCCTGAGTAGGGTGCAGAATACCATGTCCTTCTAGGAAGGCAGACAGGTGTTTATTTACATGCTTTTCTTTGACCTTGCTTACAAATGGGAGCAAGGAAATAGGTCTAAAGCTCTCTGCCAAATGATGCTTCGATGCAGACGTTTTTTAATGATGGCTTTAATATGACATGCTTCCATACTTGAGGAATACAGCGGCTGTCAGCAAATGATTAAGTATTTCCAAGAGGATGGTTAGAGGAATCTTACCTCCTCTCACTAAAACATTAAGAGGGGCAGAATCAAGATCCTCATTTGGTAGATTTTACTATCGATTCTGCCTCTTTGAGGATTATCAAAGGGAATGCAGACAGGACAGTGCACTCTCATTGCTTCACTGGGGCCATACCTTTTTGGGGGGCAATGAACTGAGGATGGGAGCTGATTTAATACGTTGTTGACTTAGTAAAAATGGGAGAAAACCAATGCCACTGACAGTGGGGACCAGAGGAACAACAAGGAAGGTTCATCAATTCATTAACTATTTTAAATAGTTACTTAGAAGCGTTCAGGGCCTTCTCTATCTTCACCTCAAAATGAGCAACTCTTGCTTCCTTTATCGCTCTCTTGTAATTTTTTAAGGCTATTCTATTGCTATTTTTGCTTTTACCATTGTAATCTTTCCTCCACTGTCCCTCTTCTTTGCTTCCGCTTTAACAAATGTCAGCTCTGGCATGTACCAGGGAGCTCTGCTTTTTGTCAGATTCAATTTGGTAGCTTTACAGGGCACTCGGCTCAAGAGTGAAAGACACCATTTTCTGAATCTGCTATATAATTCCCCTGTATCTCCTTCTAGAGTCAGTAATGACTCAGAGAGCACGTCTTCTCATTCCTTATCATTGAGTTTCAATCAGAGGCACCTGATCTTCACGGTAGAAGGCTTCTTTCCTGTTGGTTCCAACATTTCCAGCCAAAAAGGAACTAAGAAATGATCAGGTCATAAAAAAAAGTAGTGGATCCTCTGCCATTATTCGCCTAAAATTAGTGAATACTGGATCTAAGAAGTGCCCTCCGTTGTGTGTGGGGGGAGTTTCCAATTTGACAAAATTGAAGAGCTTCCAGATCATCAATAAAAACCTTTACTAAAATGTTCTCCTTTTGCTTTTAGTGTTTAATTCAGCCCCCCAGTAGCATGAAGGTGGCTTTCTTGAGGCTGCACTCAACTCAGGTGAGGTTGCTGTGAATTGGGAGGAGGCCCCCTGTGGGGTGATACATTACTATTCCTGAGAAGGTAAAAGTAGGGATGAACTCCAGAGAAAACTGGAGGCTTTCACAGCTCGCAAAATCAATAGGTGTACAATTAGCTTTCTATTCACTTAAAAAAAATAATGGTAACCCCTCCACCAATTCTATTCCCCCTATTTATTCAGGATATTGTGTAGCCTTGTGGGACTATCAGAGGTTGACTCATTGTTTAGCCATGTTGCTGTTAGGAACACAGCATCCAGTCTCTTCCTATCAAGAAAAATGAAGAGCTCTGTGCTGTGCTTCAGGCGGGATCTGCAATTTAAGAGAACCTCTGCTTCATTTGGGAGTGGCAAAATTCCTTAGAAAGTATAGTATTACCTGTTGGAGTAGTGAGGTGTTCTGCCATCTAATGACAGTTGGGAATGGCAGAGGAGGGAATATCTGGAAGAGGTAATACTTTCCTACATTTATTTAGCATATGTCTCTTAATCTGATGTAATTTATATGAGGTATAAGTTATAGGCATCTTTGAACTGGACAGAGTTTCTGGCCCCTGGCCCTGTACGAACGCAGACAGGCACCTTCGGCATGCTGACAGCTTGTCTGCGGAGCGTTATGACTTAAATACTGGGCCAATGAGGAAAAAGACTAGACCGCTTTCACAAGATGGAGGTTCTCGTCATCCCGTTCTTGTATCAAGGAAAGGAAAAATGAGAGGTTAAAACGGCCTCTGCCCTCCACCCTAAATAACTCACCGAGCACATAAAAGAAGTTCCAACCCAGTAAAAGCAATAAAGTCATAGGATTAAAAGTTCACCCCACTCTGTTGTAAGTTCGCCCAATAGCAGCACTTAAAATGGTTTTTATCAGGAGCAATATTAGTAGTCATTAATAATTATCACTTCAGGAATTTATGGCCCCTTCGGACACTTGTTAAATCATAAGCTGACAGATAAGCAGTACAATTATAGTGCTTAGCACTGAAAGAGCTTTGGAATTGATGGGGGGGAGTTTACAATTTGACAAAATTGAAAAGCTTCCAGATCATCAATAAAACCCTTTACTAAAACGTCCTTTTTTTTTTGCTTTAAGTGTGTATTCAAGCCTCCTAGTAGTGTGAAATTGTCCACAATGAGAACCAAGACTTTCAGGAATCACAGAGGCATTGCACTGAAAAAAGCCACCTTCTTCAAACTGCAACCTGGCCTGCAGAGGAGACTCGCTCGACTTTGAGAGAAAAAGCTCCAACAAAGTAACAAAGGGCCTGATTTTGAGTTTGGCAGTCCGAGGACCCTAGCACTCCTAGCTGGCCGACCTCCAGATTATTAGCCAGGTGGTTTGACAGCCAGGAGATAGCCACCACCACCAGGATCATAGATTCTGATGGGATGACAGTGGTCAGAGTCGTGGTCAGCCTCGGTGGTGCCGAGTTCAACACTACCATGCTGAATATGACTCCACTTTCCGCCAGCCTTTTCATGGCAGGGTCTTTGCCATGAAAAGGCTGGTGGAAAGCAAGTGCTAACGGTTATGGGGGCCATCATTTCATGCAGTGCAGTGGCCTCTCTGCCAGCACCCTCGAAATACTCACTATTTGCTCGGCAGACAGTGAGCATTCCAAGGGTGCTGGTGTGCGACGACATTGGCCTCGGCTCCCTCAGGAGGCCAATGCCACCTCACTGTTTCTGCTAGGCAGAAGGGTGAAAACGTCATGAAATTAATTTCTGCCTGTCAGTCTGGTGGAAAATTCACAATATGACAGGGTGAGGCTGTCGAGTTGATGATGGCATCATCCCCCGAGGGTATGTCGGTCTGAGGGTCAGACAGTCAAACTCGTAATCCGCCCCTAAGCGTGAAGGTAAAAACTTGACTGGTCCCAACTACTCACTCTATTCGACCTGCGTTCCATCATGGTCGGCCCAAAACTTTGACTTAGTCCTTGTCTGATGTGATCAGATAGCTGCAAATTACACTTTTCACTTTTTGGAGATAAAAAACTACATTAGATTTGAGTCATTTTGGTGTCATTTTGAAGATAAAAATATTCTCTATTTTTATAAATTGATGTTGGATTGTTATTGTGTTTTACTTATTTACTATTTTGTTGATAATACATGCTTCACACACCTGTCTATTAGGTTAAACCTGACTTCTTGTCAGCCAAGCTACTAAGAGTTGAGCAAGGATTCATTTATTGAGACTTTGAATGCGCCTTATTTGTGACTGTGATATTATTACTAGCTGTAGGTACATACCTGCAACTACGAATAAACCATTTTCCAACAAAAATCACAACTTGGTATAAGTATTGGGCCTCAGACACAAGCTCTTCGGTACACTTTTGGAGCTGTGGATACTCTGCCGGGAAGAAGGACTGCTGTGCTCCTGAAAACTCTGCCACTCTGAGGGACTCGTGCTCTGAAGCAGTGGTGTCCTGCTGTGTTAACCTCCTGCCCACTTACCTGGTTAAGGATGACTCGACCTGCATCTTTTGAACTCAGGACCACAACAATGACTAAAGGGCTATTTTGCTGGCCTCCTGACTTGAGCCTCAGGGTCAGAAGGCTTTAGCAACTTTGACCCCAGCACCAGGACTCTGCCATCTGTGGGTATATCCCACCAAGTCGTGCTACCCCAGAGCTGGACCCTTGGAAGTGCTCTCAATGTGCTCTGAAAGACTCTGCAGACCCATCAGAACCAACGCATCTCCTCTGCTGTGTCACAACTCTGAGCACAACCACAGCAAAGCGACTGTTGTGTGAATTAGATATGTCGCTAAGACCTGCAACACCTTCGCAGCTCATCGCCCTTTCAGAACTGCCACTGCTACACATCATCGGAACAGGCCCTTGCACACCTCATGAGTAGCAGCCCTGACGACAATGCAGGACTTCATATTGAAGCCTCACAGCTCCACTCAATTGACAAATTGCTAAGCTTGCTCAACACATCCTTGATGCTGGACTTTGCATCTCAAGCTCTAGTCAACGGGATCCTCAACAATGATGCAGGACCTCATATTGCAGCCTCGTCACACCACATAATAGATGCATAATTGATGCAGATCCTTGCAACGCTGGGCAAGCCAGGATTTGAGGTACTTTTTTCAGCTGCCTTAACTAGGTTCCTGTAGCCATCCGCTGCTCCATTGTCATCATCGTGAACTTGTGCCTTTGTCCAGGTCGAGTGCAACCAGATATCCATAGTTGACACTTTGTGCTTTTTGGCTCTGCTTTGAACTTTCATAACTCGTGCAGTACTGATTAGATATTTGTCATTGTGGCACTCTATGTTTCTAAATTGGTGTGGGACCTTTTTGTGTGGTGTTTTTCACTTTATTACTGTTTGAAATGTTGCACCATTGCTTTACACATTGCATCTATTTTAAGCCTGACTGCTGTGTGCCAAGCTTCCAGAGGTTTGAGCTCAGGCTAAATTAGGGTTGACTTGTGCCACACCCTGACAAGGACAATGAAGTGTGGACTTGGAGAGTCAAGCTGGAGATCAATTAATTGATTATTTTCTTGAAAAGTGTTCTGCTTCTGTTGGATTCTTCATCAATGGAGTTGCCATAATACTTGGCTTTATGTGAGTAGCTGGCTAGGCGTTGCATTGAGGAACTTCAGTAGTTTGAATTTGTTGAGGGTTCTGTTTTTCTTTAATTTTTTTTTATCAACAATGCTTTGTTGAAATTCTTTGCCTTGCAAAAGATGCCCATTTCCCTGAGGAGGTTAATCGCATACAGAGGGCCTCATTACGACTTTGGCCATCCTAAAAGTGGCAAGCCAACGCCCTGGGGAGGACGCAACCATCATACCGGTGGCATCCTCCCCAAGCATATTACAATGTTCTGGTGGGAACATTGCAATATGCGTTCCCACCAGACTGACCTGCGGGAACAGTGCTAAGATATTGGCCTCTGCTCCTTTAAGGGAGCCGAGGCCAAAATCCTAGCACTCCAGAACCCTCAGAATGCTCACTGAGCAGAAAGTGTGCATTAGGAAGCAGACAGTGCACATTCCGAGGGAGCTGGGCAGGGAGGACCCTGCACTGTCCATTTTATGCGCAGTGCAGGGGCCTCCCATGATCCCCCAGCACTGGTTTTCTGCCAGCCTTTTCAAGGTGTGGCCCCCAACATGAAAAAGCTGGCAGAAAGTTGGGTTGTAATCAGCCTGACTTGTTACAATCCTGACCACTGTCACCCCATCGGGAACAATGTTCCTGTCAGGGATAGCGGTCTTTAGGCAGGTCCAGCTGCCAAAGTTGCAATTGGGGGGTTGGACCACCTGGAGTTGAGCGGTTCAAATGTCAACATGAGAATGGAGGTCCTCAGACTGCCCCCCTTGTAATGAGGCCCAGAATCTGAGACAGTAGGTACATTCTTGTCAATACTATGTGACATATTTACAGGCATTTGGCGCAAGGCAGTGCCACAAACCTTCTTGCCAAAAGAAAAGGGTAGGAATGTGCCATATCTATAAGATACGGTGCATTCTTGCCCTTATCCCCTGCACTGTCACATAATGGGTTGCCATGCACCAAAGCAGGCACCTTTGTATCATGTGCAAGGTTGTCAGCATTGCAAGAATGAAACAATCACAAGTGGTGTTTTCCACTTTCTATGTGTGTTGCAAAAGGTAGCACACATAGAAAAGTAAAAACAAGGAGATATAAAGGTATTTCTCTTTGTTGCCCTTCACTTACGCCATCCCTTGGGAGGTGTAGGCTTTTGACAGATTCCCAGCTTTATGTAATTTCATAAATCTGGGAACGTGTCAGAGGTCAAGGGAAATTTTTTGGGGGATTAAACTGGGACCATGTTAGTTTGAGATTCTACTGGGTCAGCCTTGTTCTTTTTATGGTATCTTCCAACCAAGTGACTATTAAGTTGTCCTTCCAAATCATGGCTATTGGGCTGTTCGCTACTTAAAGTATCCATTTCAATTTGTATATGAAATTGGGTCTGAATTGTTTTTCACTTTATGGTCAGTGATTTTAACAGTTCTTTTATGTGTTTATGTGTTTTTTCAGGGTGTGGGACACGGTTTGATGCAGCAACACTGCTGGATCTTTTGCTAGTTATCTTTGAATGTGGGGCCGAGTTCCTCTCTACTCTCCTTCTTGCGTCTGTGAGAATCGATGAGATGACAGTTTTCCTGTTATTTTTCTAATACTCATACTTTCCTTAACCCTTTTTCTTTTTTTCTTTCCCTTCCATTTGGCGTTCTACTTGTTTATATTGATATTGTACAGTATGTTTCAAGATGTAATGCTGTGTTGTATCTTGATTTATCCTCTGTTATACTTTTACGCAGACCACAAATAAGAAATCGCGAAAATTGCGATTTCTTGCGTTGCGACCTGGAAATTGTGAGTTGCAATTTGCGCTTCGCTATTTCCAGGTCGCAAGGCTATGCTGGAAAAAATCGCAAATTGCGATTTTTCCAAAAATTGCATTTTGCACTTGCAAAATACCATGCTTTGCAACCAGGTGGTAACCTGGTGCAAAATTTAAAAATGCAGTAAAACTGCATTTTAAAATTTAACATGTAAAGCACACCTGCCCTTTTGGCATGTGTGTACGTTACATGTTAAAAAAAAATAATAATTGTGGTGCAGTATAGGGGGCCTTAGGCCCCCAGAACCCTGGCCTTTTTCCATTTCCAAAATTGGGATTTCTGGTTCAGAAATTGCAATTTTGGAAATGCAAAAAATTTGCAGCTATGGGCCAACAGGCCCATAGCTGCGAATGGGGCTGATATTGCAATTTGTGATTCGGTAATAGCTTTTGCAATTTTTAAGAAATCGCTATTACCGATTCGCAAATGTGATACATGGCCCTTTGCGAGTCGGTAATAGCGATTTCTTAAAAATCTCTATTACCGAATCGCAGTGGGCCGTGATGGTACATCTGGCCCTTAATTCCTTCACACTGTGGTACATTTGGTGGTACTACATTAGCACTATTACAGTTCTATAGAACTATAACTGTAAATCTCCATCTCCACTTCTCACATTGTTTCAACTGGGAGATCCTTACACAGGTACATTTACTACTTATTAGTAAAAATGGGAGGAACTGGGTGAGTACCTGGAGAAAGGGACATGCTTTGTTATAATTGAAGGGGTTTACGTAGCAGTAAGGAGGGTTTAAATAGAGTTAGGGAAGGAGTTAGGGACGGACATGCACCAACTAAAATAGTAAGCCCATTGCTATTCCTAAATTGTACTTTTAAACAACTACACTCAAATAGTGTCCTACAACATTAATAAATTACTCTGGCTCGAAGCTGGAGTGAGTCCAGCACCACACATGGCCAAACCAGCAGAACTGCAACACCCTTTTAAAGAAAATAATAGAGGTAGACTCAAAGTAAAACCCCAGCTGGGATTATGTTAAATTAAATACATTATTTTAAATAGATTCAAATTAAAAATAATATCATTTTTTGTTAAAAAATCTACTTATAAAACATATATTTAATTTCAATGTAAAATATTTACCAACTTTTTTTAAAGTTATTATTTAATATGACATTGATGTAAAAATGTATCATTGAAATATAAAAAGTTTATGTTATATTTATGCATAATTATAACTGCATACATGTTTTACATCAAGTGGGACATTATTTTTTATTTAAGCCTCAGACAAATATTTGTATATCATTTAATATATTTAAAGAAATTAAAGATTATTTCACAATGCTTTACCCAAGGGAAACTCCACAGTTGTGGGTGGAGATCTCCCTGTGATAAAGTATAGGGAATATTTAAAAGGTTATTAAGCTTTACAACACAATATTTTTATGTCTAACACTATTGTAAATAATTATATATATTTATTTCAAATGCAGAACAAAAAGAAAAAGATGCTACAACACTATTAAGGTAATTATGAATTATATCTTTAACTGATTTAAGTATATTATTATAGTATTATTTTAACCCCATTGGTGCGTGTGTTGGCCCTCCCTGATGTGGACCATGACCAGTGGCCGACGCCAGGGAGGGGTTTTGAAAAATCCTCCACTGCTCGCAACGGAGATTTATTTTTAATTGAATACCCCTCCGGAGACACAGAAGAGCTTCCATGTCTCCCCCCGCTTCCCATCTGCCTATCTGTGACATCACAACACTGCGAGGAGTGCTGACATCATAGTTTGTTTTCCCCACCAGAGCAGGAAGCAGAAGTAAGGCCCCTTTCTGCTCCAGTGGGTAAAACAGTCCCGAAAGGGCATCCCCAGCCTTCAGGAAGGCCTTGTTTGAATGGGGACATTCTCCACTTTCAAACGAGGCCTTCTTGAAAGTGTTCCTGGGCATGGATCCCAGCTGCGCTGCAATCCATGCCCATGAAACCCCTCTAGACCCCAGGGATGTCATCTGGGGGGGGGGTCAGCCCCCTTGAAAATGGGCCGACCCAGCCTCGGGCCATTTAAAAAAAATATAAACTTAGTTTACCCCTGAAGAAAATGCCCACTTTCTTAAGTTGGCATTTGCAAACTGACAATCTAAAAAAACAACTTTACCAAAATATGTATTTTTAATTTGTGGGCTCAGTGACCCCAAAACTCCATATCTCTATCTGCTTCCAATGGGAAACTACACTTAAAAGATATTTAAAAGCAGTCCCCATATTAACCTACAGGTGAGATAGGCCTTGCAATAGAGAAAAACGAATTTGGCAGTATTTCACTATCAGGACATGTAAAACACACCAGTACATGTTCTACCTTTTAAATACACTGCACTCTGCCCACAGGGCTATTTAGGGCCCAGCATAGTGGTGCCTTACATGTACAAAAAGGGAAGGTTTGGGCCAGGCAAGTGGGTATATTTGCCAGGTCAAATTGGCAGTTGAAAACTGCGCACACAGACACTGCAGTGGCAGGTCTGACCCATGTGTGCAGGGCTACTTATGTGGGTGTGCTTCAGGCCAACTAGCAGCATTTGTGTCATTTGATTTACAGACCCTGGGCACCTCTAGTGCCCTCTACTAGGGACCTACTAGTAAACCAAAAATGCCAATCATGGTAAAACCAATCAATGATACAATTTATGCAGAAAGCACTTGCACTTCAGCACTGGTCAGCAATGGTAAAGTGCCCAGAGTACCAAAACTAGCAAAAACGAAGCCCAGTACACAGTGAAGAATACAGGAAGACGAGGCAAAAAGACAGGGGAAACCACGCCAAGGATGCCAGGTCTAACAAAGGAGCGACTCAAAAGCTTAATAAATAAAGGCCTAACTCTTTAGCCTACTACAGAGTATACTCTGAACATGAGTGAGGGGCAACACAGCGCAGACCTTTTAGTATTCTGTACACTGATATTAAAAGTCTTTGAATTAAAGAGTCCCTGGCCAGTTCAACCTTTCTCCCAACCATACAGTTCACGAGGATTTACCTGGTAAAATGCCAGGGTGTATTGAGAAGAAATTTTACTGCAGGAGTTGGAATGAAGGATTAAGGCAGTTTGTAATAGAAAATTCATACAGTAAAAATATACAATAAAAAGTAGAAAGAAATGTCTGTTTCTGTCATTTTAAGTGCAGTTATCTGACTGCCAGCTTCTTATATAATTCCCCTTAAACCCAGCAAACTCAAACTTCCCATTAAGTCCATTTACATTTTCAATAGAACGGCGAGACATCAAATGCACTTTGCAAAACAGAGAACTATGGAATTGATTGAGCAGAGAAAGAGCACTTCACATTCCTTTTACATCAAATGGACTGTGCTTTTAATGAAAAAACAGAATGGTAGAACGGAAAAGTTTTGATCATAAAGTACAAAAAATAATATATGGGCAGATGCCTTTTTGTGTGAGACTTTTATATTTAACCTTCAGTCAGTACATGTAGAAGCACTCAGCCCCCGCAAAGTATCGAGTATAAGGAAAATTTCACATTCCTCAAATCAGAGCAAGCGACATGTGACATCTACGCTTATACACTATGGGCCGTATTAATAGGCCCCTAGCGCCACAGGAGTATCATTTTTTGTGACGCTAAGCACAGCGCCATATTTACAAGGTGGCATTGAGGCACTTTTTGTGGGTTAACGCCACCTTGTAAATACGGCCCCTTCACATGCAGCACTGTGCGTGAAAGGGGCATGCAATGGGTGTTGCTGTGGGCGTGCCACGGCAACACCAGTTGCATTTTGACGCTGCCTCAGATTTATGAAATTTTGTAAACATGAGGCAGTGCCAAAATCTAATCCAACCCCCAGAGGTGGCATTATCAGGGCGCAACGAGGAGGAATACTTTTCATTCTCCTTGTTTGTTGGTTTTTCTATGCGTGCTGCATTCTGCCGAATGCATGGAAAAAGCAAAATGCCAGAAATGATCGGTGTCCCTTCCTGCACAGAAACCATCATTTGAAAACAACGCTTTGGCACTTCTGTGGCATTAGTGATTGTGCAATGGTGCAAGGATGACTGCGTTGGCATATAATTTAGCACCAGTGCAGGGGGAAACTCAGGTGTGCGCCGTCTTCCCTTAGATACTGCGCATCCCTGCATTTCTAAAGTGACGCAGCACAGCACTGCCAATTTTTGCACAGCACCACGCTGCACCACTTTTCTTTAAATCTGGCCCTATGGCTTTAAGGTGGTTAATGTCTTAAAATGTAGTGGATGCTTCACTAGTTCCATTCTCCGGTCCACAAACCTTTCACAGTGCTTAATGTCAAAACATCAAATGTCACATGATCAGAGAAGGAATTTTATCGTGAAAATCGGCTGTGTGCTTAATAATATGAAATTCAATTAACTATGTTACATATAATGGGGCATATTTAAGAGGCCCTAGGGCCATTCCAACGACACATTAGAATCATTTTTTTAACCTAATGTGGCGTTAGAAAGCCAAAAACACTGCACCATATTTACATAGTGAATTTGTGACCCTTTGCGCTACATTATGCCTATGCAGTTATAATGTATGCAAAGAGGGCATACCCCGTGGGGGGAGGGGGGCTAAAAAATGCCAAAAAAAACATCGAAGAGATTTCTTTTTGTCATTTTTTTCAATCACTTTTAATGCGGGCTCACAGCAGTCGTTAAAAGGAATCTTCAATTGGTTACAATGGGCCTCTGGGTGCTTTGTCTCTTAACTACCACCATGGTGCGCCATATTTTAAATATGGGGCACACATGGTGGTGTTAGGGGGATGCTAAGGGGCGCAAAAAAAGTGAAAAGTGGCGCTGCACTGTTTGCAGCACCACTTTTCTTAAATGTGCCCCAATGTCTTTCGGTAGAAACTCTGACCTACCACAACTACTGAACACTATCACACTATCAATGATTGTGTATATATCTAAATATGTATATATATATATATATATATATATATATATATATATATATATATATATATATATATATATATATATTTAAATATATACACAATCATAGATAGTGTGATAGTGTTCACACACAATCATTGATAGTGTGACAGTGTTCAGTGGTTGTGGTAGGTCAGAGTACTCTGACCTACTACAACTACTGAACACTATCACACTATCATTGATTGTGTATATATCTAAATATATATACATATGTATATATATTTAGATATATATACACAATCATTGATAGTGTGATAGTGTGATAGTGTTCAGTAGTTGTGGTAGGGCAGAGTTTCTACTGAAAGACATTGGTAGTATTGGTTGTGTGTGTATATATATATATATATATATATATACACACACACACACACACACACACACACACACACATAAACACACAAAAGAGAGTTGTCCTGAACAAAAGCACACAAACAACTGTAAGGAAATGCCTCCTTGGCATGGTTACCCCCTGACTTTTTGCTTTTGCTGATGCTATGTTTTGAATTGAAAGTGTGCTGAGGTCTGCTAACCAGGCCCCAGCACCAGTGTTCTTTCCCTAACCTGTACTTTTGATTCCACAATTGGCACACCCTGGCATCCAGATAAGTCCCTTGTAACTGGTACCTCTGGTACCAAGGGCCCTGATGCCAGGGAAGGTCTCTAAGGGCTGCAGCATGTATTATGCCACCCTAGAGACCCCTCACTCAGCACAGACACACTGCTTACCAGCTTGTGTGTGCTAGTGAGAACAAAATGAGTAAGTCGACATGGCACTCCCCTCAGGGTGCCATGCCAGCCTCTCACTGCCTATGCAGTATAGGTAAGACACCCCTCTAGCAGGCCTTACAGCCCTAAGGCAGGGTGCACTATACCATAGGTGAGGGTACCAGTGCATGAGCACTGTGCCCCTACAGTGTCTAAGCAAAACCTTAGACATTGTAAGTGCAGGGTAGCCATAAGAGTATATGGTCTGGGAGTCTGTTTTACACGAACTCCACAGCACCATAATGGCTACACTGAAAACTGGGAAGTTTGGTATCAAACTTCTCAGCACAATAAAGGCACACTGATGCCAGTGTACATTTTATTGTAAAATACACCACAGAGGGCACCTTAGAGGTGCCCCCTGAAACTTAACTGACTATCTGTGTAGGCTGACTGGTTCCAGCAGCCTGCCACACTAGAGACATGTTGCTGGCCCCATGGGGAGAGTGCCTTTGTCACTCTGAGGCCAGTAACAAAGCCTGCACTGGGTGGAGATGCTAACACCTCCCCCAGGCAGGAGCTGTAACACCTGGAGGTGAGCCTCAAAGGCTCACCCCTTTGTCACAGCACCGCAGGGCACTCCAGCTAGTGGAGTTGCCCGCCCCCTCCGGCCCCGGCCCCCACTTTTGGCGGCAAGGCCGGAGAAAATAATGAGAATAACAAGGAGGAGTCACTGGCCAGTCAGGACAGCCCCTAAGGTGTCCTGAGCTGAGGTGACTCTAACTTTTAGAAATCCTCCATCTTGCAGATGGAGGATTCCCCCAATAGGATTAGGGATGTGCCCCCCTCCCCTTGGGAGGAGGCACAAAGAGGGTGTACCCACCCTCAGGGCTAGTAGCCATTGGCTACTAACCCCCCAGACCTAAACACGCCCTTAAATTTAGTATTTAAGGGCTCTCCCTGAACCTAGAAATTAGATTCCTGCAACTACAAGAAGAAGGACTGCCGAGCTGACAAACCCCTGCAGAGGAAGAACAGAAGACACCAACTGCCTTGGCCCCAGACTTACCGGCCTGTCTCCTGCCTTCCAAAGAAACCTGCTCCAGCGACGCTTTCCAAGGGACCAGCGACCTCTGAATCCTCTGAGGACTGCCCTGCTTCGAAAAAGACAAGAAACTCCAGAGGACAGCGGCACTGCTCCAAAAGAACTGCAACTTTGTTACAAGGAGCAGATTTAAAGACCCTTGCAACTCCCCGCAAGAAGCGTGAGACTTGCAACACTGCACCCGGCGACCCCGACTCGACTGGTGGAGAACAACCAACTCAGGGAGGACCCTCCGGCGACTCTACGACTGTGAGTAACCAAAGTTGTCCCCCCTGAGCCCCCACAGCGACGCCTGCAGAGGGAATCCCCAGGCTCCCCCTGACCGCGACTGTCTGAACTCCATTTCCCGACGGCTGGGAAAGACCCTGCACCCGCAGCCCCCAGCCCCTAAAGAAACGGAACTTCTGTGCAGGAGCGACCCCCAGGAGGCCCTCTCCCTTGCCCAGGTGGTGGCTACCCCGAGGAGCCCCCCCCTTGCCTGCCTGCATCGCTGAAGAGACCCCTTGGTCTCCCATTGAAAACTGAAGGAAACCCGACGCTTGTTTGCACACTGCACCCGGCCGCCCCCGCGCTGCTGAGGGTGTACTTTCTGTGCTATCTTGTGTCCCCCCCGGTGCCCTACAAAACCCCCCTGGTCTGCCCTCCGAAGACGCGGGTACTTACCTGCTGGCAGACTGGAACCGGGGCACCCCCTTCTCTCCAATATAGCCTATGTGTTTTGGGCACCTCTTTGACCTTTGCACCTGACCGGCCCTGAGCTGCTGGTGTGATAACTTTGGGGTTGCTCTGAACCCCCAACGGTGGGCTACCTTGGACCAAAAACTGAAACCTGTAAGTGCCTTACTTACCTGTTGAAACTAACAATAACTTACCTCCCCCAGGAACTGTGAAAATTGCACTGTGTTCACTTTTAAAACAGCTTATTGTGTTTTATGTAAAAAGTATACATGCTAAAGTAATGATTCAAAGTTCCTAGAGTACTTACCTGCAATACCTTTCAAATGAGCTATTACATGTAAAATTTGAACCTGTGGTTCTTAAAATAAACTAAGAAAAGATATTTTTCTATAACAAAACCTATTGGCTGGATTTGTCTCTGAGTGTGTGTACCTCATTTATTGTCTATGTGTATGTACAACAAATGCTTAACACTACTCCTTGGATAAGCCTACTGCTCGACCACACTACTACAAAATAGAGCATTAGTATTATCTCTTTTTACCACTATTTTACCTCTAAGGGGAACCCTTGGACTCTGTGCATGCTATTCCTTACTTTGAAATAGCACATACAGAGCCAACTCCCTACAACAACTGGTCATTATGGAATATAGCAAAGTCAGCAACGTACAGAGAATTCTTTGGCATTTTCATTATTTCAGGCCTTGTATTTTCAAACATCTCTGAACACGTGTTTCTGGGTTAATCCCATCATCAGCAGAGAACAAACATTTCCTTCCTTTTTCAAAGGCCAACTGCCTGGCTGCTCAGCAGATTTAATTGCAGGCACGTGATATCAGTTGAATACCAGTTTTGTCCCAGTGGACCTCAAGTGAGCTGCAAAGTGCATCCTGGTAAAGGTAGTCCTGCACATTTTAAAATTATATCCTCCTGTACATGCTGCCTGGTCTTTTAAGGGCTCTCTGCGTTGCTGAGAGCCCCCTCTGTCTCCTCCTCCTGGGTAGAGACCACCAGGTCCCTCCTGGCCCCGGGCAGCGCCATTTTCAGCTAACCATATGCTTTGTGTGTGCCAAGGCTTGTTGGCGGAATCCAGCGACGCAAACCAGACTGCAATCATCCATCTGGCGTGGGACATCATCTGCACCAACCTGGAACCTGCATCTGTCTTCTTGGGTGCAGTACTGACTGTTCTTCTTCATCTGTAGTTCTTCTTTTGCACCTTCATCCGGGTTAGCAGGGGCTCCTGTTCTCCCTGGACTCGTCATTGCTTCTTGGACTTGGTCCCCTTCTTCCACAGGTCTTCAGGTCCAGGAATCCATCATGGGTGTCTTGCAGTCTCTTCTGGTTCTTGCATAATTTTCTATCACACGTTCTTGTGTGTTCTGGGAAACGTACTGTGATTTACTCCTGCTTTCCTGGGCTCTGGGTGGGTTCTTTTACTTATCTTTGGGGTTTTCTTACACTCCCAGTACCCCTCTACACACTACACTTGTCTAGGTGGGAAGCCGACTTTCACAATCCACTATTTTAGTATATGGCTTGTGTTCCCATAGGCCCTTTTCTAACTATTGTGATTTTCACTATTTGCACTGTTTTCTAACAGTTTTTACGGCTATTACTGCGTTCTAGTGTATTTACTGAGTATGTTACTTACCTCCTAAGGGATTATAGTCCCTAAGGTATTTTGGGCATTTGTGTCACCAAAATAAAGAACCTTTATTTTTGTAACACTGAGTATTTCCTTTCATGTGAACTTTGCATGTCTCCTAGATAAGCCTTGGCTGCTCAGCTACAGCTACCCCTAGACAGCCTGGCTTCTAGACACTGACTACATTTCACTAAAAGGATTAACTGGACATGGTACAAGGTGTAAGTACCTTTGGTATCCACTACAAACCAGCCCAGCCTCCTACATTAGGGGAGGTCCCTGATGCTTTCATAATCCCTGGGGGGTGGGGACCCATGCACCCCTTTCCTATTATTTTGCTATGTCATCCCCCCTGTACATGGCTGAAGCCGAGTCTCAAAATGGCTGCCAACACTTCCTGGTTGAAGTGTTTGCAGCCAATCAGTTCTCTGCATGAAATCAGGAGTATTTGCGAAGCCTTCATGCCTCCAGATATCCAAATTTGTTTTTCTTTTCAAATTTCAAAAACTACTGAATCGATTCACACCAAATCACAAAAAGCACTTCTTTCTGAACCAAGAGCTACCTTTCTTACAATTCTGGTGTAGTTCCATCCAGCAGTTCGGGTTTTAGTTGTGTTTAAAATCACTACGCATTTTAAATGGGAAATGCACTTGTTTTGCCCCCCATTTTCTCACACCCCCAAAACAAGATCCTAAATATAACTACGTAAATATATTTATATATATCTTCTCTGCTTTCAACTTTGCTATCATCCATCCAATAAAAATCCATTCAGATTTTGGTTAATAGATGTAAAAAACTAACTCTATTCAATAATTGTAAGATATAATGTTCTTATTACTTATTAGGGGTATATAGGCTATTTGGCTTTGGGGTAGCACTTTGGCTGTGTACAAGATCTGATGCACGTTTGTGGTGGAGTTATTAATACATCTTGGAGCACATAATTTTTATCTCTTTATTTTGTAGTTTTTGGGAAACAGTTGAATAATTTTAGATATTTTAAGTACTTTCATACCAATTGAGGACACACCATTGATTAGAGCACAGTTTCCACTATAAGGCATATACACTTGATTTCACCAGGAAGGGTGTTATTATAATTACATCATATAAATTGTATACTGATCTGTTAATTATGGGAATATCTTTGTAGGAGGTCCTGAGGAAGTCAAGGGGTAATCCCCTGACGAAACACGTGTTGACAAGCAAGCAGGATTGCCGAATGAGAAGGATCATAGAAATGTGAATGTGATTGTCATTTGAAGAATCATTGACATTTGGAATTAATTTTGAGGATTTGATATGTGAGCTTCATTTGGAATATTGGCTCTCTATTACACGCTATGCCACTCAATTGTATGACACTGTAGTCTACATCGCCACACTGTACATCCCTCAACTGTAAGCTACTCCACTCTATGCTATTCAACTCTACACAACTCCACTTGAATACACTACACACTATGCTATTCTACTCTATGCCACTCCTCTCTACACCAGTTCAGTATACATCACCTCCCTGTACACTAATCCACTGTATGCATCTCCCCTCTAGCCACTCCAGTCTATACCATTTCAGTATATGCCACTCCACTCTATGACACTCCACTGTAAGGTACTACTCTGTAAACCACTCCACTGCATGCCACACCACTCTATGCCACTCCAATGTAGTCAACTCTACTTTATGCTACTAACTCTATGCTATTCCACTGTACAACACTCCACTATGTGCAATTCCACTACACTTGCCTACTCCATTTCTGCTGATGACTCCTTCCCAGGATCACATCCGACTCTCAAACGGAAATCGCCAAGCAGAATTACCTTGTCTGTGCTGTGTACTGACAATAGCAGGGCATCTAATATTTGTAGAATTTCTCCTTCATATCCTCAGGATTGGTCATTGTGAGAGTGTATGTGCTGATCAAAGTGTCTTGTCTTCCATTTTGCTGAGGGAGCTGCATTGTCACGAGTTGGCCATTGACACAGAGTTTCCAAATAAGATGGTTTTTTATGGAAAGCCAACCCAAAATTGGTGTTGCTCATCCCTCCTATGGCAAATCCAGAAAAAAATAAAGCCACTGGATGATTTAAACAGCTACCCTACATTAGCCATTAGAAAGGCGAGTTTCGCTAAGTGTTGCAATGTCAATGTTGTAGTGTGCAAGCATTCAGGTAACAAGCACTTATCTTCTCTCCAGTCTGTCTGCAGTGATATTGTCTAGTAGGGTGCACACATTTCATGTGTCAGTGGTAGTCTGTTTTATCCTATGTTTTGTTTTTGTTCGGCCCTTAACCACTTCGCTGCCAGGCATTTTCCCCCTCCTGTGCCAGGCCTTTTTTTGCCTATTTGGGGCAGTTCGCGCTTAGGCCCTCATAACTTTTTGTCCACATAAGCTAACCAAGCCAAATTTGCGTCCTTTTTTTCCAACATCCTAGCGATTCTAAAGGTACCCAGACTTTGTGGGTTCCCCTGAAGGAGGCCAAGAAATTGGCCAAAATACAGTGAAAATTTCGTTTTTTTCAAATAAATTGGAAAAAGGGGCTGCAGAAGAAGGCTTGTGGTTTTTCCCCTGAAAATGGCATCAACAAAGGGTTTGCGGTGCTAAACTCAGCAGCTTCCCAGCTTTCAGGAACAGGCAGACTTGAATCCGAAAACCCAATTTTTCAACACAATTTTGGCATTTTACTGGGGCATACCCCATTTACGCAATTTTTTGTGCTTTCAGCCTCCTTCCAGTCAGTGACCGGAATGGTCATGAAACCAATGCTGGATCCCAGACACCTAAACATTTCTGAAAAGTAGAAAAAAAAATTCTGAATTCAGCAAGGGGTCATTTGTGTAGATCCTACAAGGGTTTCCTACAGAAAATAACAGCTGAAAAAGAAAAATATTGAAATTGAGGTGAAAAAAACATCAATTTTTCTCTACTTTTTACTCTGTAACTTTTCCCTGCAATGTCAGATTATCAAAAGCAATATACCGTTACGTCTGCTGGACTCCTCTGGTTGCGGGGATATATAGGGTTTGTAGGTTCATCAAGAACCCGAGGAACCCAGAGCCAATAAATGAGCTGCACCCTGCAGTGCGTTTTCATTCTATACCGGGTATACAGTAATTCATTTGCTGAAATATAAGGAGTAAAAAATAGCTATCAAGAAAACCTTTCATTTCCAAAAAGGGCACAAGATAAGGTGTTGAGGAGCAGTGGTTATTTGCACATCTCTGAATTCCGGGGTGACCATAGTAGCACGTGAATTACATGGAATTTCTCAAATAGATGTCTTTTTTACACACACCCCTATATTTGGAAGGAATAAATGTAGAGAAAGACAAGGGGCAATAACACTTGTTTTGCTATTCTATGTTCCCCCAAGTCTCCCGATAAAAATGATACCTCACTTGTTTGGGTAGGCCTAGCGCCCGCGACAGGATATGCCCCAAAACACAACGTGGACACATCACAGAAAACAGAGCTGTTTTTAGCAAAGTGACTACCTGTAGATTTTGGCCTCTAGCTCAGCCGGCACCTAGGGAAACCTACCAAACCTGTGCATTTCTGAAAACTAGAGACCTAGGGGAATCCAAGGAGGGGTGACTTGTGTGGCTCGGACCAGGTTCTGTTACCCAGAATCCTTTGCAAACCTCAAAATTTGGCTAAAAAAACACATGTTCCTCACATTTCTGTGGCAGAAAGTTCTGGAATCTGAGAGGAGCGACAAATTTCCTTCCACCCAGCATTCCCCCACGTCTCCCGATAAAAATGATACCTCACTTGTGTGGGTAGGCCTAGCGCCCGCGACAGGATATGCCCCAAAACACAACCTGGACACATCACAGAAAACAGAGCTGTTTTTAGCATAGTGACTACCTGTAGATTTTGGCCTCTAGCTCAGCCGCCACCTAGGGAAACCTACCAAACCTGTGCATTTCTGAAAAGTAGAGACCTAGGGGAATCCAAGGAGGGGTGACTTGTGTGGCTCGGACCAGGTTCGGTTACCCAGAATCCTTTGCAAACCTCAAAATTTGGCTAAAAAAACACATGTTCCTCACATTTCTGTGGCAGAAAGTTCTGGAATCTGAGAGGAGCCACAAATTTCCTTCCACCCAGCGTTCCCCCACGTCTCCCGATAAAAATGATACCTCACTTGTGTGGGTAGGCCTAGCGCCCGCGACAGGATATGCCCCAAAACACAACGTGGACATATCACAGAAAACAGAGCTGTTTTTAGCAAAGTGACTACCTGTAGCTTTTGGCCTCTAGCTCAGCCGCCACCTAGGGAAACCTACCAAACCTGTGCATTTCTGAAAACTAGAGACCTAGGGGGATCCAAGGAGGGGTGACTTGCGGGGCTCGGACCAGGTTCTGTTACCCAGAATCCTTTGCAAACCTCAAAATTTGGCTAAAAAAACACATGTTCCTCACATTTCTGTGGCAGAAAGTTCTGGAATCTGAGAGGAGCCACAAATTTCCTTCCACCCAGCGTTCCCCCACGTCTCCTGATAAAAATGATACCTCACTTGTGTGGGTAGGCCTAGCGCCCGCGACAGGATATGCCCCAAAACACAACGTGGACATATCACAGAAAACAGAGCTGTTTTTAGCAAAGTGACTACCTGTAGATTTTGGCCTCTAGCTCAGCCGCCACCTAGGGAAACCTACCAAACCTGTGCATTTCTGAAAACTAGAGACCGAGGGGGATCCAAGGAGGGGTGACTTGCGGGGCTCGGACCAGGTTCTGTTACCCAGAATCCTTTGCAAACCTCAAAATTTGGCTAAAAAAACACATGTTCCTCACATTTCTGTGGCAGAAAGTTCTGGAATCTGAGAGGAGCCACAAATTTCCTTCCACCCAGCGTTCCCCCATGTCTCCCGATAAAAATGATACCTCACTTGTGTGGGTAGGCCTAGCGCCCGCGACAGGATATGCCCCAAAACACAACGTGGACATTTCACAGAAAACAGAGCTGTTTTTAGCAAAGTGACTACCTGTAGATTTTGGCCTCTAGCTCAGCCGCCACCTAGGGAAACCTACCAAACCTATGCATTTCTGAAAACTAGAGACCTAGGGGAATCCAAGGAGGGGTGACTTGTGTGGCTCGGACCAGGTTCTGTTACCCAGAATCCTTTGCAAACCTCAAAATTTGGCTAAAAAAACACATGTTCCTCACATTTCTGTGGCAGAAAGTTCTGGAATCTGAGAGGAGCGACAAATTTCCTTCCACCCAGCGTTCCCCCACGTCTCCCGATAAAAATGATACCTCACTTGTGTGGGTAGGCCTAGCGCCCGCGACAGGATATGCCCCAAAACACAACGTGGACATATCACAGAAAACAGAGCTGTTTTTAGCAAAGTGACTACCTGTAGATTTTGGCCTCTAGCTCAGCCGCCACCTAGGGAAACCTACCAAACCTGTGCATTTCTGAAAACTAGAGACCTAGGGGGATCCAAGGAGGGGTGACTTGCGGGGCTCGGACCAGGTTCTGTTACCCAGAATCCTTTGCAAACCTCAAAATTTGGCTAAAAAAACACATGTCCCTCACATTTCTGTGGCAGAAAGTTCTGGAATCTGAGAGGAGCTACAAATTTCCTTCCACCCAGCGTTCCCCCAAGTCTCCCGATAAAAATGATACCTCACTTGCGTGGGTAGGCCTAGCGCCGGCGACAGGAAACACCCCAAAACGCAACGTGGACACATCCTAAATTTTGGAAAAAACAGAGGTGTTTTTTGCGAAGTGCCTACCTGTAGATTTTGGCCTCTAGCTCAGTCGGCACCTAGGGAAACCTACCAAACCTGTGCATTTCTGAAAACTAGAGACCTAGGGGAATCCAAGGAGGGGTGACTTGCGGGGCTCGGACCAGGTTCTGTTACCCAGAATCCTTTGCAAACCTCAAAATTTGGCTAAAAAAACACATGTTCCTCACATTTCTGTGGCAGAAAGTTCTGAAATCTGAGAGGAGCTACAAATTTCCTTCCACCCAGCGTTCCCCCACGTCTCCCGATAAAAATGATACGTCACTTGTGTGGGTAGGCCTAGCGCCCGCGACAGGATATGCCCCAAAACACAACGTGGACATATCACAGAAAACAGAGCTGTTTTTAGCAAAGTGACTACCTGTAGATTTTGGCCTCTAGCTCAGCCGCCACCTAGGGAAACCTACCAAACCTGTGCATTTCTGAAAACTAGAGACCTAGGGGGATCCAAGGAGGGGTGACTTGCGGGGCTCGGACCAGGTTCTGTTACCCAGATTCCTTTGCAAACCTCAAAATTTGGCTAAAAAAACACATGTTCCTCACATTTCTGTGGCAGAAAGTTCTGGAATCTGAGAGGAGCCACAAATTTCCTTCCACCCAGCATTCCCCCACGTCTCCCGATAAAAATGATACCTCACTTGTGTGGGTAGGCCTAGCGCCCGCGACAGGATATGCCCCAAAACACAACGTGGACATATCACAGAAAACAGAGCTGTTTTTAGCAAAGTGACTACCTGTAGATTTTGGCCTCTAGCTCAGCCGCCACCTAGGGAAACCTACCAAACCTATGCATTTCTGAAAACTAGAGACCAAGGGGAATCCAAGGAGGGGTGACTTGTGTGGCTCGGACCAGGTTCTGTTACCCAGAATCCTTTGCAAACCTCAAAATTTGGCTAAAAAAACACATGTTCCTCACATTTCTGTGGCAGAAAGTTCTGGAATCTGAGAGGAGCTACAAATTTCCTTCCACCCAGCGTTCCCCCAAGTCTCCCGATAAAAATGATACCTCACTTGCGTGGGTAGGCCTAGCGCCGGCGACAGGAAACACCCCAAAGCGCAACGTGGACACATCCTAAATTTTGGAAAAAAACAGAGGTGTTTTTTGCGAAGTGCCTACCTGTAGATTTTGGCCTCTAGCTCAGCCGGCACCTAGGGAAACCTACCAAACCTGTGCATTTCTGAAAACTAGAGACCTAGGGGAATCCAAGGAGGGGTGACTTGCGGGGCTCGGACCAGGTTCTGTTACCCAGAATCCTTTGCAAACCTCAAAATTTGGCTAAAAAAACACATGTTCCTCACATTTCTGTGGCAGAAAGTTCTGGAATCTGAGAGGAGCTACAAATTTCCTTCCACCCAGCGTTCCCCCATGTCTCCCGATAAAAATGATACCTCACTTGTGTGGGTAGGCCTAGCGCCCGCGACAGGATATGCCCCAAAACACAACGTGGACATATCACAGAAAACAGAGCTGTTTTTAGCAAAGTGACTACCTGTAGATTTTGGCCTCTAGCTCAGCCGCCACCTAGGGAAACCTACCAAACCTGTGCATTTCTGAAAACTAGAGACCTAGGGGGATCCAAGGAGGGTTGACTTGTGGGGCTCGGACCAGGTTCTGTTACCCAGAATCCTTTGCAAACCTCAAAATTTGGCTAAAAAAACACATGTTCCTCACATTTCTGTGGCAGAAAGTTCTGGAATCTGAGAGGAGCCACAAATTTCCTTCCACCCAGCGTTCCCCCACGTCTCCCGATAAAAATGATACCTCACTTGTGTGGGTAGCCCTAGCGCCCGCGACAGGATATGCCCCAAAACACAACGTGGACATATCACAGAAAACAGAGCTGTTTTTAGCAAAGTGACTACCTGTAGATTTTGGCCTCTAGCTCAGCCGCCACCTAGGGAAACCTACCAAACCTGTGCATTTCTGAAAACTAGAGACCTAGGGGGATCCAAGGAGGGGTGACTTGCGGGGCTCGGACCAGGTTCTGTTACCCAGAATCCTTTGCAAACCTCAAAATTTGGTTAAAAAAACACATGTTCCTCACATTTCTGTGGCAGAAAGTTCTGGAATCTGAGAGGAGCTACAAATTTCCTTCCACCCAGCGTTCCCCCAAGTCTCCCGATAAAAATGATACCTCACTTGCGTGGGTAGGCCTAGCGCCTGCGACAGGAAACACCCCAAAGCGCAACATGGACACATCCACAATTTTGGGAGAAAACAGTGCCTACCTGTGGATTTTGGCCTGTAGCTCACCCGGCGCCTAGGGAAACCTACCAAACCAGTGCATTTCTGAAAACTAGAGACCTAGGGGAATCCAAGGAGGGGTGACTTGCGGGGCTCGGACCAGGTTCTGTTACCCAGAATCCTTTGCAAACCTCAAAATTTGGCTAAAAAAACACATGTTCCTCACATTTCTGTGGCAGAAAGTTCTGGAATCTGATAGGAGCCACAAATTTCCTTCCACCCAGCGTTCCCCCAAGTCTCCCGATAAAAATGATACCTCACTTGTGTGGGTGGCCCAGGTGCCTGCAACATAATAAGGCCCAAAACCTGAAGGGATAGAAGGGATAGCACAGCAAGTTTATAAGGGCTTATTCTTTTATACATCTTTAGACGGACTCTGCTTTGGGGACCCACATAAGTGAGGTGTCATTTTACTTGGGAGACTGAGGGGAAAACTGGGGAGTAGGAATTTTGTGCTGGAGCGGTGATCCTACTAAGAAAAATCAGGAAAATATGCTTTTTTATGCAAATTGTGAGGTTTACAGAGGAGTCTGGGTAAGAAAATGTTGGGGGAGCCACACAAGCCACACCTCCCTAGACTCCTTGGGGTGCCTAGTTTTAAAAAGTTTCTGGGTTTTGTAGGTTTCCCTACATGACGGCCGCACCCAGGACCAAAAACATAGGTGGGCCCTCCCCCCCAAACACAGGTATTTTTGGAATATATCACTTTGATGTGTGCACATACGTCCGTGATGTGCCAAACACTAAAATTGTGAAAAGAAACACACTTAGGT
The DNA here is from genome assembly GCF_031143425.1 of Pleurodeles waltl. Classification (NCBI taxonomy): domain Eukaryota; kingdom Metazoa; phylum Chordata; class Amphibia; order Caudata; family Salamandridae; genus Pleurodeles; species Pleurodeles waltl. Next base: position 144,262,491 of record NC_090441.1, on the reverse strand, counting down.
TATGTGAAGAAGACCCCTCACCCACCAACCAAGTTGGTGGCATGCTTCATCATCGGGGTCCCACCTGAGGCACCTAGCGTGTCTCAAGTGTGCTGCGACGCCTGATTACAGCGGAGCAGGTTTTGTCATTTGTACCACACATACTGGTTGGATTTGGCACGAGGGTGAGTGATGGTTCAGTAGATCAAATTTTATTAACAAGAGATTTCACAAAAGTGAAATGCACTGGTAATAACTGAAAGGCCAAAAAACTGAACCAATGACTCACAGCTCGTGAGCTGTAAAGCCACGACAAGGCACCAACCGCTTTACAGTCCATTCACACACCTTTCATACATGACATGCACTAGACCATTCACGCCGCCAGCCACGGGCCCAGCACATTACAAGACTCGCATCCACAGACAGCGCCAGTCAAGGGCCCATCACTTTCATACGCCCACATGCCTGATACAGCAATCACACCAGCTGATGAGTGTGTGGACTGGCGTTTGGCCGGCACTGCCAGCCAAGCGCCACACCACCAGCCAAGCGCCACCCCACCCACACCACCAGCCAAGCGCCACCCCACACACACCGCTAGCCCAGCGTCACCCCACACACACCGCCAGCCAAGCGCCACCCCACACACACCGCCAGCCAAGCGCCACCCCACACACACTGCCAGCCAAGCGCCACCACACCCACGCTGCCAGCCAAGCGCCACTCTACACATGCCATCCCCTTTTTTTTGTTTTTAAACAACAAAGAAACCACTAATCATAAATTAGTACAAAACTACAAACACAAAAGCTCTAACTGAATACATGACTAATGCCAACCGTGAAACCGAACATATAAAAATATAAAACACCAGTTTACGCTCACGGAATTTCCCAATAATTCTTCTGTGTGTGGTAGCTCCTGAAACAGCCACCCACACATAGCCCAGGCTTTGAAGGACAATCAGGGCAGTACATCCTAGTCTCCTTCCTGATACCTCTTCGAGCACAGACTCTACATCTCTTAGCAGGAAAGTTTTTTTTGGCCGTGGGAGGAATGTGCTCAGCAAAGTGACGATCTTTCAATCTAGCCACATCCTCCACCACTGCTTCTCTAGGAACTCTTGCCTGTTCCAGCACAACAAGGCTAGCTATGATAGACTCCTGAAATTTCACAAATGTCATCCTTGACTCTGGAGAACTATCCTTAAACACAACAAAAGCATTAAAAGTTGCCAAGTGGAACAAGTGAAGCGCTAATTTCTTATACCACACATAAGACTTACGAGCAGCAGTGTAAGGTTCTAACCTCTGATCTACTCTATCAACACCACCCATGTGCTTATTATAGTCTAAGATGCACACAGGTTTGCGCACTTCGGCAACCTGACCCCAAACAGCCACAGGTGAAGTACTCTCATCATGGATGGTGCTTAGCATGTATACATCCCTCTTGTCTACAAATTTCAGAGCTAGCAGCTCATCATTCCGCAAGGCACTGCACTGTCCCTTCTCAAGTTTTTTACAGACAAGCTCTTTTGGATAGCCTTTCCGATTAGAGCGGATTGTGCCACAAGCAACAGTGTCCACTCTGAACAACTCCTTGAACAACCGAACTCCAGTGTAGAAGTTATCTACATATAAATGGTGACCTTTGTTAAACAGTCGTCTACCAAGTTCCCACACAATTTTCTCACTAACTCCAAAAGTGGGAGGACAACCAGGGGGGTCAATATTGGAATCCCTACCAGTGTAGACCCGGAAATTATAAACATATCCTGTACTACTTTCTGACAGCATATACAATTTAATTCCATACCGTGCCCTCTTGCTAGGAATGTACTGCCTAAAAACCAAACGACCCTTGAACAGGACCAAAGACTCATCTACAGATATTTCTTTCCCTGGAACATAGATCTCTGAAAACCGATCTACCAAATGATCAAGGACAGGTCTAATCTTAAAAAGACGGTCAGAATCAGGATGATCTCGTGGCAAGGCTAAAGCATTATCTACAAAATGCAACATCCGAAGAAGAAGCTCATACCGGTTACGACTCATGATGGCAGGAAATATAGCAGTTGCCATCAAGGGACTAGTAGACCAATATGAAGACAGCGACGGCTTCCTTATCAGCCCCATCAAAAAAGTTAAACCCAAGAACTTTTTCAACTCTTCCAGATTTGTGGGAATCCACCGGCTAGCTCTAGAGTGTGGCCTAAGTCTGGCAGCGTTGTCCCTCAAAAACTGCTCTGCATACAAATTAGTCTGCTCAACAATCTCTTCCAAAAATATATCGTCCATAAACAACTCAAAAAAGTTGACGGGCAAAAAGTTTTCCGTATTAACTCGACACCCTGGAAAACCAGTAAACGCAGGCAACTGTGGCTGCTCCATGTTTGGTGCAACCCATGCGTCAGGTCTTCCAATGGGAAGCCTTTCAGCCGCTGGCTCCTGCACCATTGGCACATCACTGTCCTCCTCTAAAACAGGCCCTTCATCAGCACTGAGAGTGGCTTCATCATCAGATGATTCATCTCTGACAGAAAATTCACTTCCAGAATCCTGCACTTCCTCCTCTGCCTCAGATGCAGAGTCAGTCTCATATTCATGGTCAGAAGATGACTCAAAAAGCACACTAACAACATGCTGAGCGGTCATCCTACGGCTGGCCATGATCCTTCCTACTAAAATTAACTGGACAAATACACCACCAACAACCAGCACTGTGTAAGATAAGTAACAAAGTATAGGTTTATCACTAAGAATTATAAACTCAAAAACTATACTGCTCACTTGCCTGAAAAAGCTTGACTCACCAGCAACTACTCTGCACAGCCACAGCAATCACCAACAATATCCCACTAAAAAGAGAAAAAAAAAAGCAAATTAGACATAAGACAACACAATAATCATTGTGCATAACTCTAAGGACAATTTCACACACAATCCTGCATTCAGTACACCACCTACAAACATGTCATTCATGCATTGCAACAATACTCACTTGGAGTAAATTTATTTACTTAGCTAAAACATGCAACTACGCAAACCGCAGGACAACTACTGCCAAAACTGCAACAAGCCACAGCAAAGTCAGCAAAAGCTTTGAACTAAAACAAAAAGGAGAAAAACTGTTATTATCATAAAAGCAAATACTTCGCCAGTTGACAAACACTCCGCCACTAACCATTTTTTCATTTTCCCCTGTGTCCAGTCTTCTCTGCTTGGGGGAAGATGGGCCTAAAAAAAAATAGGCCAATCTACCCCCAAGGGGAGGGGGCAGAAATCGCCCAGATTACATTGCACCCTTTGGGGGGGGGCGACCCTTGCCCAAGGGGCCACACCCCCACACAAAGCACACACACACACACATAGTATCCCTGGCGCTATGGGGATTCTGCCCCCCTTGGGGACAGAAAGGCCTAAAAAATAGGCATATCTGCCCCCTAGGGGGGCAGAACTGCCCAAAAATACATGTGGGCCCCTGGGGGCGACCCTTGCCCAAGGGGCCGCCCCCCAACACAAAAAATAAAAACCAACAATAAAATCCCTGGTGTCTAGTGGCTTTCTGCCCCCCTTGGGGGCAGATCGGCGTAAAAATAGGGCCAATCTGCCCCCAAGGGGGGCAGAAACGACGATAAATACATTGCGCCCCCGGGGGGAGCGACCCTTGCCCAAGGGGCCACCCCCCAACACAAAGCACACATACAAACATATCTTTCTGGCGCTATTGGGATTCTGCCCCCCTTGGGGGCAGAAAGGCCTAAAAAAAATAGGCCTCTCTGCCCCCAAGGGGGGCAGAACTGCCCAAAAATACATCTGGGCCCATGGGGGCGACCCTTGCCCAAGGGGCCACCCCCCAACACAAAAAATAAAAATCAACAATAAAATCCCTGGTGTCTAGTGGCTTTCTGCCCCCCTTGGGGGCAGATCGGCCTAAAAATAGGGCCAATCTGCCCCCAAGGGGGGCAGAAACGACAATAAATACATTGCGCCCCTGGGGGGAGCGACCCTTGCCCAAGGGGCCACCCCCCAACACAAAGCACACATACATACATACTATTTCTGGCGCTATTGGGATTCTGCACCCCTTGGGGGCAGAAAGGCCTAAAAAAAATAGGCCTCTCTGCCCCCAAGGGGGGCAGAACTGCCCAAAAATACATGAGGGTCCCTGGGGGCGACCCTTGCCCAAGGGGCCGCCCCCCAACACAAAAAATACACATCAACAATAAAATTCCTGGTGTCTAGTGGCTTTCTGCCCCCCTTGGGGGCAGATCGGCCTAAAAATAGGGCCAATCTGCCCCCAGGGGGGGCAGAAACGACGTAAAATACATTTGCCCCCAAAGGGGAGCGACCCTTGCCCAAGGGGCCGCCCCCCAACACAAAAAATACAAATCAACAATAAAATCCCTGGTGTCTAGTGGCTTTCTGCCCCCCTTGGGGGCAGATCGGCCTAAAAATAGGGCCAATCTGCCCCCAGGGGGGGCAGAAACGACGTAAAATGCATGTGCCCCCAAAGGGGAGCGACCCTTGCCCAAGGGGTCGCTCCCCTACACTAATATTCACACACACACACACACATACTGAAATCCCTGGTGTCTAGTGGGCATTCCTGCTGCCCGATCGCATCGCGATCGGGCAGCAGGAATGCTCAAAGAGACATCGAGGGAAAGGAAAACCCTTTCCTTTCCCTCGATGCCTCTCTGAGAGCACCCCCACCCCGCACGAAGGTGAAAAACTCACCTTCTCCCTTAGACGCGCTGGAAGCAAATGGCTTCCAGCGCGTCTTTCCCCCTTTCCCTGAAATCAGCGCTCGATCGCGCGCTGACGTCATGGGGGGTGCCGGGGGGGGTGGGCGTGAAAGGGGAAGGGATTCCCCTTTCAGCCCTGGCCTGGGGGTGTTGGGGGGCGGCCCTCGGGGGAAGCGCTAGCGCTTCCCCCGACTGCCAGTCCCAGGACGTAATGGTTACGTCCATGGCGCCACACGGGCGCTGCCATGGACGTAACCATTACGTCCGTGGCGGGGAAGGGGTTAAGTGGGATTCCTTTCAGCCTATACCAACAACATCAACAAAGCTACCAAGACCAGCAGAATGTTGTTTAAGACAATCAAGCACAACATCAACCCATTGCTGGATGCGCCTATTCCTCTCTCTGCATCAACCTCATCTTTAATGGAAAAATACAGTTGATTGGACAACACATCAACACTATCAAGTCTGCCTCATTTCTTACAACCACCTCTTCCCATAAATGTCTGCAATGTTTAGCCTCCAAAGCCTTACCCTCTCCCAGATCTCACTGACATTCTAAACCCCTTAAAAACTGCTTACGAAGTTGATTTTTTAGTAATAAACTTCATCAAAGCTCTTTCTGGGAATTCTCTCTTAATATTACTTATCAGTGCCAATGCCTCCAACATTCAAGGCATCTTCCCAATTAAGACAGGCTAGATCCTCCCACTCCTAAAGAAGGTTTGCACTGCCTTGCTTTACTCCATATCTATGAGGCCATGCAAAGCATTGCAAGGTGTCTTTGCATGGCCTCAAAGATATAATTGAGAGGCCTGCGTGACTGGAGTATCATAACCTTGCCACCTATTGGTCAATCAGTCGCATACCATTCATCAGCAAGATCATTTAGAAAGTTCAACTACAAGATCACATCAATACCAACAATCTCCTGCACAACTATCACCGTGATTTACATCAAACTTCAGCATAGAGACTGTTAACTTGCACATCATAGATGATGTCCTCATGACCAGAGAAGGATATGACCTTTGCTTCCTTATATTGCTTGACCCCCAAGCTGTTTTAACACAGTCGTACATATCCTGGAGCCTCAAATGGGATTTACCTGCAATATCCTTCACTAGATGTCCTCCTGCCTTTCCCACTGACACTAGTCTGTTCACTCCAACATGTTTAATACCAATCATGCCTATGTGCGGAGTTATCATAGTGTAGCTGGACATAGGCATTGACCAGTGGTGGCCCGTCCTTTAGGGCTGAGGGGCCACGCCCCACCACCTTTCACCCCTCATGAAGAGTGTCTGTCAGGCTGAACAAAGGTCAGCCTGACAGACACTCTCCATGTTCAGCTCAGGCAGCCAGGAGCAGACTCCTGGCTGCCTGAGCTGAACTTTGCTGGCTGAGGAGGTCTCAGCTCCTATGGGCGTGACTTCCTCGGCTCAGCAAAGGTGCCTCGAGGACCTCCCATGGGTGACGAGGAAAGCATCACCAATTGACACTCTCCCTGGGCGCTTCAGGTTTAAGCCCCGAAGTGCCCAGGGCGAGTGTCAATCAGTGACACTTCGTCACAGAGTGGGGTGGGGTCAGCAGTCTCACAGACCCCATCCCACTCTGTGACGAGGCTGGGACTTCCCTCGGAAGGCAGCAGTCCCAACCCTCCTTGGACCTGGAGGCTGAAGGTAAGTGTGTGTGTGTGTGTATGTGTGTGATGTTTTAAAATGAATGTTTGGTGCATGCGTGCATTTTGTAGTGTTATGAGTGTTGTTAATGGATGTGCGTGCCTGTGTGCATGTGTGTGTGAAAGAAGGAGTGTGTGCGATCTTTTAAAATGAATGTTTGGTGCGTGGGTGCATGTTTGAATGGTATGAGTGTTGTTAATGGATGTGTGCGTGCGTGTCTGTGTGTGAAAGAATGAGTGTGTGTGTGCGTGTGTGTGTCCTGCCCACCCGCCTCCCTGCTAAAGTTGCCGGCCACCACTGGTATTGACCCACGTCCAGTACACGCATAAAATGGCATCCTCACATTCAGAAAAATGGGCATGGAGTTTGTGGTGGTGCTGGTGCAGGGGTGCCCTCACACACAAGTACATTGCACCCTGCCCTCTGGGCTGGAAGGCCTGCCATAGGGATGACTGATAAGTGACCTGGTGCAGTGAAAAGTGGCAGTGAAAGGGTGCTTTCACCTGTTCGTACAGGCTGCAATGGCAGTCCTGCAAAATCCTTTGCTTGGGCTCCCTATGGGTGGCAAAATATATGCTGCAGCCAATAGAGATTCCCTGGAATTCCAAAGCTCTGGGTACCTAGGTACCATATACAGTGACTTATAATGGGGCATCAATGTGCTAAAAGTGGAAGAAATACAGAGTTTTGGGAGAGAGAGCATAATCACTGGGGTCCTGCTTAGCAGGATCTCAGTGAACACAGTCAAACACACTGACATCAGGCAGAAAAAGGGGCTAACCATACCAAGAAAGAGGGTACTTTCCTACAGGTGTCTCCAATTTTAGCATGGTTGCTTTGTGCAGGACGGTGTCCCTTCCTGCACACAGCACACAGAAAGAGACAAAAATTAGGAAAAATAAAGTTATTTGTCTCGTTACGCCTCACGTAGGGAGGCACAGTTTTGACACATTCTCAGGTTTAGATATTCTTGTAAATCTGGGAATGTGTAGAAACCCATTGGGGTTGTGTGGGAAAACGCACCGCAAAGCACATGGAATGTCTCCTTGGCATAGAGTTATGTAACGCAGTGCTTTGCGCTACCTTGCCTTACTTCACATCTATGAGGCCCTGTAAACGGCTGTGCATCTCCTCATGGCTATAATTGAGAGATATCATGAATAGAGATGCTTTGGTGGTGCAGGCCTCTTGTAAAGGACGCCCAGGCATTTTTGGAGTGCAACTAAAATCATTTAGACAAAAGTGGTGATACTCAGATTAAGGTGGTAATACCTGATAATTTTAGTTTTTTCGTTGCCTGCATATAAAAGATAGGAATCACTGCCTGCACCTTAAATTCTAGTACTAGACCCACCCTGCAGGTTTGGGAAACTCTAGTGATTCTAACAGAACAGGGCAGTGGCACTCCTAATAATTGGAGACATCTGGCTGTAATACATGTATTTCTTGAACCTAACTAAGGATGCTGTCTACTCCCTCTCCATAGAAAATATGTATATTATGGTATATGATGGTCACAACTTTGGTCTTTATTTCATGTGAAATGTACAAGAGAACATTTGAGTGCACCTGAGAACAGGTACTAGGGTTAGGGTGCCCCTGTAAATCTACAACTTTTTGACTGTAGGTTTCTCCTTAGCGCTGAGTGGTAGTCCATGCTTGACCCCTACCTTCTCTGTATACACCTCTCTACACTCAATCAATCAATCTATCAATCAACCCATGCTTGTAAAGCACAACTACTCACCCTTTAGGGTCTCAAGGAACTGGGGGGGGGGAGTAGCATATACCAGTGAGGTGGTTATTAGAAAAGCCATGTCTTCAGTTCCTTCGTGAAGTTGAGGAGGGAGGTGGTTTGGCTGATATGGAGAGGAAGGGTGTTCCAGGAGGTGGCAGCGAGGTAGGAAAAGGAGCGTCATCCTGGTCCTCTAATTCCACCTTCTACATAGAACCTATTGTGAAGCCAAGTACATTTGTCAGATTTTGGCTTAACTCACAGTGAGGAAGGAAAGAAGGATCGTGTGTTGCATCATTTCTGGTCCTAAACTAATTCTAGGGTGTCCACCAGTGGTCTGTAATTTAAAATTTACTAGTAGCCCTGCATCACTTATTGTGCCACCCACTTAAGTAACCCTTTCAATATATCTCAGGTTTACCATTTCATCCTGACAAAATAAATCTTTTGCCAGACTCAAACCTTCCTTTTTAATACAATTGTCACCCCCACAGCAGTCCTTAAACAGCTCGGAGGGAAGGTGTCAGACTTACCACAACCCTTACCTTCAGCTCGCGGCTTGGGCTTGCAGAGACAATGTGGGCTTGTGTGTGTAAATTTAACATGGAAGAAAACATGGATATGGAGGAGGAGGTCCTGGGTTTTCACCGTGGAGGCCCCTCAAGGCATGCACTTGTCAAACCTTAAAAACAAGGAACAAACATCAGTCACTGAAAAGACGTGGAATGATTCCCTATATGAGTCCCACCCTGCACTATTGCTGAGTAACTCCCTGTGATCAACTGCAACACTCTAGAAGGCACACCTGGTCACCTGGTTGCTGTTATGCTGAGTAGTGTGGTGTCTGATAACCTGTTCTGGAAATGTGCTGAAGAAAAAGTTTGGCTCTAGGATATATATAGATACAGAGTAGATACAATAAAACACGTCAAGAAACAGAATGCTTATAAACATGATATTCCGACAGCAATGTCAATTTACAACTCTTCACCTCACAATCATGATACAGATTTTGGTTGCTGAAGAGAATGTTGTTCTCACACTCTGAGACAATACTGGTCCACGTTTATAACATTAGTCCAAGAATATTTGCACAAGAATATCTTTAATGCTTAATCCTTTGCAATGCCAATTGTGTACTTCAATGGCCTCTATTGTTTTCACTGAAAATAAGCACCTCTTGCATTTTGTGTTAGTAGTTAGTTCTTGGTTGGAGCAATAAGTCTTGACTGTGCTGCTGATTAATAGATAGATGTCTCTACTCATAGATTAGTGAACAAAAGTTCGATGTGCGGTCACCTTGCACCAAAAGTCCTGTGTGCAAATAAAAATAATGCCCCATTGTGATCTATGTAAATACAAGCTGGTACCTCAATAATTTGTTTTATACTGTGCAAGGGAGTTCCCTTGCATGAGCAGTGACAAGTTATGTTCAGCGCATTCGTGAGGAAATTGCTTTTTTTAACGCTGATTTTGTTAATGAATATTCATGTATTCTGTGTGATGAGATTGTGTAGAAAAAATAATAACTTAGAGAAAAATAATGCACGAATTTGAAGGTTCACCCACCTGAGTTCCCACCAATGTTCACGAAGTGTACTTGTTGGAAAATGGGTTATTGGTAAGGGCAGGTAGGTACCTACACCTAGCAACAAGCCACCAACCTCCACTTAGGTCCAGTTAGGTCTCAGTAAATTAACCCCAGCTCAACCCTTGGTAGCTTGGCAACGAGCGTCAAGGCTTAACTTAGGAGACAGTGTGTAAAACATTCAAATATCACAAAACAGTAATTAAATAAAACACAGTTTAAAAATCCAAAACCAATGTATAAAAATAGTTTATATTTTTATCTTTAAAATGACACAAAAACGAATGAAATCGGATAAAGGGAACCGGAGATATGAATTTTTAAAGAATTATTATTTTTCTAGCGCTTAGAAACAAAAAGCGGCAATCGGGTCATCTGGTTGCACCTCGACCGGGGCAAAGTCAAAGTTTCAGGCCGACCGCGATGGAGCCCTGCTCGGCTACAGGTCGCGGAGGCCTCGGTTAAAAGTTTACCTTCACACTTAGGGCCTCATTATGACCCTGGTGGGCGGCGGAGGCCGCCCGCCAGTATCCCGCCCTCCATTATACCGCTCCGCGGTCAGAAGACCGCGGAGGGTATTATGAGTTTTTCCCTGGGCTGGCGGGCGGTCTCCAAAAGACCGCCCGCCAGCCCAGGGAAAAACTCCCTTCCCACGAGGATGCCGGCTCGTAATCGAGCCGGCGGAGTGGGAAGGTGCGACGGGTGCAGTGGCACCCGTCGCGTATTTCAGTGTCTGCAAGGCAGACACTGAAATACTTTGCGGGGCCCTCTTACGGGGGCCCCTGCCGTGCCCATGCCATTGGCATGGGCACGGCAGGGGCCCCCAGGGGCCCCGCGACCCCCCCTACCGCCATCCTGTTCATGGCGGCTTTCCCGCCATGAACAGGATGGCGGTAGGGGGGGTCAGAATCCCCTCGGCGGCGCAGCGAGCTGCGCCGCCTTGGAGGATTCTAAGGTCAGTGGAAAACCGGCGGGAGACCACTGGTTTTCCCGTTCTGACCGCGGCCAAAGCCCGCGGTCAGAATGACCAAGGGAGCACCGCCGGCCTGTCGGCGGTGCTCCCGCCCCCGTTGGCCCTGGCGGTAGAGAACCGCCAGGGTCAGAATGAGGGCCTTAGTCTTTATTTTGAAGATTTTCTTCAGCGGGACGAACCTGCCAATCCTATCCGACCTCCTGGACCCCTTCTCCGGATACGCGATGCTGGATTCCTCAGTGGAGATTTTTACCTTCGGACTTAGTCGTTTTTTCGAGGTGAAAATCCTTCGACCGGGGTAAACCTGGATCTTGATCCGACGTCCATGGAGCCCTTCTCGGATACGATGGCTGGGAGGTCCCGGTCAACTTTTTACCTTCGGACTTAGTCTCTTTTTCGGAGATTTTTCTTTACCGGGACGAACCACCAAGTCAGGCCGGGTCGCGGTTGAGGCAAGCCGGCTAGAATTTCCGCGGCGGGTCGGTCCCTCTATGGAGCTTTTTTACAAAAATTCTCAAATCTTCTCCAAACTTCTGGGGCTTCACCCAGATGTTCTTTTAAGGTTCTTTTGGGGTCCACAGCTCACCCCAAGGGTCCAGAAGTTCTGAGATGGTCCTTGGGGGGGGTGGACTACAACTCCCAGAATGCACCTGGTGCAAACTCCTTTTTGGCCACTGGGCAGTGGTCAGCTGGTCGCTTTCTTCAGGAGTTGGTGCAGGGGACTCTGGTTAGCAATTTTTCACCTGTAGCAAACAGGGAGTCCCTCCTTGAACCAGTTGAAGCCAGGCAAAGTCCTTCTTGTGGTGAAGCCCAAGTGTGCAGCTGGTGCAGTACTTCTGAGTGCAGCTTCCAGGTGCAGGCCAGGGGTCCAGCAGGGCAGTCCTTCTTCTCCTTTAGTTCTTTTCTTGTTGAAATCTGGTGGGGATCTGAGGTGTGGGTGCAGGTCTGCCAGTTTTATCCTTGCTCCTGGGTGAAAAGCAGGGGGGTCCTGGTTCTCCAATCAGGTACAGGGTCGTCCCCCTGTGATGACCACTTCCTGGGAAGTGTGGCAAAAATCCATCCCAGAAGGCAACATTCTCTAAAAATCCAACATGGCTGAATCTGATTTTTGGAGGTTACATCTGGCTGAGCCCACACTCTGGTGTGGCTAAAAATCATAAACACACCCCTTTCCTGCTCTCTCCTAATCTAATCAAGGGGGCACCTAGTTGTCTGGGGTTGCAGGATGTGGGGGTGTTGCTGGTTGCTCCAAATGTCCTTCTCTGCCTTTGAAGACCAGTTTGGCAGCCCTCCCCCTTCCTGCCTCACCATCTGCTGAGGGGAGATTCTCTCCCACAGGCACATTCCTTTGTGTGAAGCCAGGCCACTTCACACCTCATCAAGGCAGCTTGGCTAAGCTGCTGCAGGCTAGCCAATCAGAGCACAGCAGCAAAAACAATGCAGGGCTGAAATTGGCAACTTTTTAGGTAAAGTCTAAAACTTTTTACCTGAACAAGTTATATTAAATCCAACAACTGGAAGTTGTGGGATTTATTACAACAATTAATTTGATACCAAATTCTTGGTATGCAACATTTAAGGAGACCTTAAAACTTAAAATAAAGTCTCCCCATTCTAGCCTATGAAGGCCATTTACTACAATGAGGGAAAAACGAATTTGGCTGTTTTTACCTCACCAGGGCTTATAAAACTATTTTTATAAATTCCCTGCTTATAGTTACATGGCACCCAGCCCTAGGGGCACATAGGGCACACCTTAGGGGTGACTTATATGTAAAAATAAGGTAGTTTAAGACTTTGGAACTACTTTTAATTCCAAAGTCGAATTTGCATATAACTTTAATTTAAAAGCAGCCAGCAAGGCAGGCCTGCCTTTAAAATGACACTGGGCACCTCAGCAGTGCACCTATGGGTGCACTACCTATGCTGTGGTCCCTAAACCTACATGCCCTACCATATACTAGGGACTTATAGGTAGGTTAACTTAGCCAATTATAATTAGCCTAATTTGCATATCCATTTTACACAGAGCACAGGCCCTGGGACTGGTTAGCAGTACCCAGGGCACCATCAGAGTCAGGAAAACACCAGCATAAAGTGGAAAATGGGGGCAAAAAGTTAGGGGGCCTCTGCAATCAGCCCTGTTTTCTCACACAAGGCCCCCCCACAGCCCACACGCCCAGGAGACTCAGCCCAACCCTGGGAGAGTCTTCCTGGCTTGTTAGGCGAGGAAGACAGTGAAGAAAACTGGCTGTCCCTTTGCAGGGCCTACTCTGCCTTACATCCTCCTGTCATGGTCACTCCCACTGGGTAGTGAAGCCATCCCAACAGTGAAAGGACCCATCTCAAACTGAAACTTCCTTCTAGGGGGGTCTTCCTCCTCTCTCTCTGCCAACTTGGGTAGTGAGGTGCCCACCTCCCCTACTCCTAACTTTGCTAGGGCAACACCTAGCTTACCCAAAGAGGTCACCCAACACTTGAGCAACCCCACCATGACCAACAGGGTCAGGGGGCCTACTTTGCTATTGGCCCTGGGGTCTGCCTCCCAGGCCAAGTACAGTGCTGCCAGGAAGGCTAGCACCCAGCAGAGGCTACTGACACCTGTCAGTACCCAGAACCACACCCTAAGCTCTCCACTGACAGGTGGCTGAGCTGCTTTAGGGGCAACTTTGGGGTCCTGGCACCCCTCTTGCTGTCTAGAGTAGGGGGCTACCACCTCCTGTGGCAGACACCCTCCTTCCACTCTCACTTCTGTCAGTGCAGGGGCAACACCCTGCATCTGGACAGCTGCCTGACTACTCAGGACTTCCTTGGGGTCAGGGGAAGCCTCACCAGTGCCAACTCTGGGCTCCCCCCCTACTGGGGCAGAAGGCCTTTGGCTCCCTGGAACTCTCTTTAAGAGTGGCCTACCCTTCTTTTTCTTCTTTCCTTTTCTTGGGGACCCCTGTCTCCTAACTGTAGGGACTGACTCCCCAGGACTTTGGTTTGGGGGGCGCCCTGGGCGACCGCCCCATCAGGGACCAGACCCACCTCTGGGAGGTCATTGCCCAGGATACAATCTAGGGGCAGCTCAGCACTGACTACCACCCTAAACCAGTCAAGGATACCCTCCCTCTCTAGGGGCACTATGGCTACAGGTTTGGTGGTGACCTCCCCTGTGGCTATCCTGACTTTCCTTGTCTCTCCTGGGACATACATGTCTGGAGTCACTAACCGGTCACTCACTATAGTGTGACTGGCACAGGTGTCTCTCAGGCCCGTGGTAGGGATCCCATTCACCTGAATGGGGTGGAAGTGCCTACTTCCACCCTCAGGGATCACCAGCTTACCATCTGGTCCTGTCTCCCAGCTCAATGCTAGCAGGACTTCGTCATCTGAGGAGTCCTCCTCCATGGCTACACTGGACAGCCCAGTGCTAACCACCTTCTTTGGACAGGCTGCATCTCCTCTGAAGTGACCTGTCTGCTGACAGTCAAAGCAAGCCGTACTGTCCAAGAGCTTTTTTAACCCTGGGTCTCCCTGTCTCTGCTTGTCAGAGTGGGAGTGGGATTTACTCTCCTCCTTCTTAGGGTTCTGGGGTACAGAGGGAGTCTCTGTGGGGGCTTACCACCTCCCTCCTTAGGTTTTTGGGGACCTGACCCCCCCTTCTTGGAGTCTCCCCCCTGGGACTTGACAACCACCCTGGTTCTCAACCACTCATCAGCTGCCTCCCCTAGCTCTCTAGGGTTGGTCTGCTTAGAGTCCACTAGATGCTGGCGTAACCTTTCTTTGGTACAATTGGTCAAGATGTGCTCTCTCATGATCAGATTGTATAACCCCTCATAAGTATTTACTTTGTTACCAATAATCCAGCCCTCTAGTGCCTTTAGTGAGGTGTCTACAAAGTCAACCCAAGACTGGGTACTGACCTTCTGGGTGTCCCTGAACTTCATTCTATACTGCTCTGGGGTCAGACCAAACTTCTTGGTTAAGCACCTCTTCATACTAGGGTACGAATCTGCCTCCTCCCCCCTTAAGGTCAGAAGCCTATCCCTCCCTGAGTTGGGGACCAACTCTCACAAAAGGGAACCCCAGTATTGAGGCCTAACCCTTCTCATTTGGAGTGCCCTCTCAAAGGCCTCCAACCATTTGTCTATATCATCCCCCTCTACATAAGCAGGAACCACCCCCTTGGGTAATCTGGGGCAAACTCCCCCACCCATGGACACCTCAACTTCTCTGTCGCTGCCACCATCTCTTTTCTCTTTCTTTGCCCACTTTTTCTTTTCAGGGCCAGCTTGTCTGCTTCCAAAGCTATGTATGCTAGCTTGGCCTCCAGCTCTCTTTCTCTGATGGATGGGTTCTCTCCTCCTGAAGGGACCCCCTTCCCACCACTAGCTTTGGGTCTGCCCCTAGTGACTGTATGTACTGAGGACCGATCTTCCTCATCCTCACTTAGGCTCAGATGCCCTCCCTCCTCTGAGTGGTTAGAGCTAGCATCCTCCCCTGTTTCTCCCTCCTCTGGAGCTTCCCCTGGGGGTACCTCTTGGGCCTCAGCCCATGCTGTCAGGGATTTGATCAGGACTTGCTTCCTGAGGTCAGTGGTTGCAGGCAACCCTCTTTCAGTACACAACCCCCTAAGCTGGACTACTGTCAGTGTGGGTAGGCTAGCCAGATCAAGCTCCATGGTTCCCTAGTTTTGTGTCAACAAAAACTTTTTGCAAAAATTGGAACCAATAATTTAGAAAAATTACAAAAATTCAATAATAGAAATTAATCCAAATTAAAAAAAAATATTTTTTTTTAAAAAAAAAATACAATTTTTACACTAAGACAATTTAAAGGATTTTTAATTTGTTTTACTTAAAACTGTAACGTGATACTGAACACAAGTACAGGATCCCACCGCTGCCACCAAAAATGTTGGAAAATGGGTTATTGGTAAGGGCAGGTAGGTACCTACACCTAGCAACAAGCCACCAACCTCCACTTAGGTCCAGTTAGGTCTCAGTAAATTAACCCCTAGCTCAACCTTTGGTAGCTTTGCAACGAGCGTCAAGGCTTAACTTAGGAGACAGTGTGTAAAGCATTCAAATATCACAAAACAGTAATTAAATAAAACACAGGAAACAGTTTAAAAATCCAAAACCAATGTATAAAAATATTTTATATTTTTATCTTTAAAATGACACAACAACTAATGAAATCGGATAAAGGGAACCGGAGATATGAATTTTTAAAGAATTATTATTTTTCTAGCGCTTAGAAACAAAAAGCGCCAATCGGGTCATCTGGTTGCACCTCGACCGGGGCAAAGTCAAAGTTTCAGGCCGACCACGATGGAGCCCTGCTCGGCTACAGGTCGCGGGAGGCCTCGGTTAAAAGTTTACCTTCACACTTAGTCTTTATTTTGAAGATTTTCTTCAGCGGGACGAACCTGCCACTCTTATCCGACCTCCTGGAGCCCTTCTCCAGATACGCGATGCTGGATTCCTCGGTGGAGATTTTTACCTTCGGACTTAGTCGTTTTTTCGAGGTGAAAATCCTTCGACCGGGGTAAACCTGGATCTTGATCCGACGTCCATGGAGCCCTTCTCGGATACGATGGCTGGGAGGTCCCGGTCAACTTTTTACCTTCGGACTTAGTCTCTTTTTCGGAGATTTTTCTTTACCGGGACGAACCACCAAGTCAGGCCGGGTCGCGGTTGAGGCAAGCCGGCTAGAATTTCCGCGGCGGGTCGGTCCCTCTATGGAGCTTTTTTACAAAAATTCTCAAATCTTCTCCAAACTTCTGGGGCTTCACCCAGATGTTCTTTTAAGGTTCTTTTGGGGTCCACAGCTCACCCCAAGGGTCCAGAAGTTCTGAGATGGTCCTTGGGGGGTGCGGACTACAACTCCCAGAATGCACCTGGTGCAAACTCCTTTTTGGCCACTGGGCAGTGGTCAGCTGGTCGCTTTCTTCAGGAGTTGGTGCAGGGGACTCTGGTTAGCAATTTTTCACCTGTAGCAAACAGGGAGTCCCTCCTTGAACCAGTTGAAGCCAGGCAAAGTCCTTCTTGTGGTGAAGCCCAAGTGTGCAGCTGGTGCAGTCCTTCTGAGTGCAGCTTCCAGGTGCAGGCCAGGGGTCCAGCAGGGCAGTCCTTCTTCTCCTTTAGTTCTTTTCTTGTTGAAATCTGGTGGGGATCTGAGGTGTGGGTGCAGGTCTGCCAGTTTCATTCTTGCTCCTGGGTGAAAAGCAGGGGGGTCCTGGTTCTCCAATCAGGTACAGGGTCGTCCCCCTGTGATGACCACTTCCTGGGAAGTGTGGCAAAAATCCATCCCAGAAGGCAACATTCTCTAAAAATCCAACATGGCTGAATCTGATTTTTGGAGGTTACATCTGGCTGAGCCCACCCTCTGGTGTGGCTAAAAATCATAAACACACCCCTTTCCTGCCCTCTCCTAATCTAATCAAGGGGGCACCTAGTTGTCTGGGGTTGCAGGATGTGGGGGTGTTGCTGGTTGCTCCAAATCTCCTTCTCTGCCTTTGAAGACCAGTTTGGCAGCCCTCCCCCTTCCTGCCTCACCATCTGCTGAGGGGAGATTCTCTCCCACAGGCACATTCCTTTGTGTGAAGCCAGGCCACTTCACACCTCATCAAGGCAGCTTGGCTAAGCTGCTGCAGGCTGGCCAATCAGAGCACAGCAGCAAAAACAATGCAGGGCTGAAATTGGCAACTTTTTAGGTAAAGTCTAAAACTTTTTACCTGAACAAGTTATATTAAATCCAACAACTGGAAGTTGTGGGATTTATTACAACAATTAATTTGATACCAAATTCTTGGTATGCAACATTTAAGGAGACTTTAAAACTTAAAATAAAGTCTCCCCATTCTAGCCTATGAAGGCCATTTACTACAATGAGGGAAAAACGAATTTGGCTGTTTTTACCTCACCAGGGCTTATAAAACTATTTTTATAAAGTCCCTGCTTATAGTTACATGGCACCCAGCCCTAGGGGCACATAGGGCACACCTTAGGGGTGACTTATATGTAAAAATAAGGTAGTTTAAGACTTTGGAACTACTTTTAATTCCAAAGTCGAATTTGCATATAACTTTAATTTAAAAGCAGCCAGCAAGGCAGGCCTGCCTTTAAAATGACACTGGGCACCTCAGCAGTGCACCTATGGGTGCACTACCTATGCTGTGGTCCCTAAACCTACATGCCCTACCATATACTAGGGACTTATAGGTAGGTTAACTTAGCCAATTATAAATAGCCTAATTTGCATATCCATTTTACACAGAGCACAGGCCCTGGGACTGGTTAGCAGTACCCAGGGCACCATCAGAGTCAGGAAAACACCAGCATAAAGTGGAAAATGGGGGCAAAAAGTTAGGGGGCCTCTGCAATCAACCCTGTTTTCTCACACAAGGCCCCCCCACAGCCCACACGCCCAGGAGACTCAGCCCAACCCTGGGAGAGTCTTCCTGGCTTGTTAGGCGAGGAAGACAGTGAAGAAAACTGGCTGTCCCTTTGCAGGGCCTACTCTGCCTTACATCCTCCTGTCATGGTCACTCCCACTGGGTAGTGAAGCCATCCCAACAGTGAAAGGACCCATCTCAAACTGAAACTTCCTTCTAGGGGGGTCTTCCTCCTCTCTCTCCGCCAACTTGGGTAGTGAGGTGCCCACCTCCCCTACTCCTAACTTTGCTAGGGCAACACCTAGCTTACCCAAAGAGGTCACCCAACACTTGAGCAACCCCACCATGACCAACAGGGTCAGGGGGCCTACTTTGCTATTGGCCCTGGGGTCTGCCTCCCAGGCCAAGTACAGTGCTGCCAGGAAGGCTAGCACCCAGCAGAGGCTACTGACAGCTGTCAGTACCCAGAACCACACCCTAAGCTCTCCACTGACAGGTGGCTGAGCTGATTTAGGGGCAACTTTGGGGTCCTGGCACCCCTCTTGCTTTCTAGAGTGGGGGGCTACCACCTCCTGTGGCAGACACCCTCCTTCCACTCTCACTTCTGTCAGTGCAGGGGCAACACCCTGCATCTGGACAGCTGCCTGACTACTCAGGACTTCCTTGGGGTCAGGGGAGGCCTCACCAGTGCCAACTCTGGGCTCCCCCCCTACTGGGGCAGAAGGCCTTTGGCTCCCTGGAACTCTCTTTAAGAGTGGCCTACCCTTCTTTTTCTTCTTTCCTTTTCTTGGGGACCCCTGTCTCCAAACTGTAGGGACTGACTCCCCAGGACTTTGGTTTGGGGGGGCGCCCTGGGCGACCGCCCCATCTGGGACCAGACCCACCTCTGGGAGGTCATTGCCCAGGATACAATCTAGGGGCAGGTCAGCACTGACTACCACCCTAAACCAGTCAAGGATACCCTCCCTCTCTAGGGGCACTATGGCTACAGGTTTGGTGGTGACCTCCCCTGTGGCTATCCTGACTTTCCTTGTCTCTCCTGGGACATACATGTCTGGAGTCACTAACCGGTCACTCACTATAGTGTGACTGGCACAGGTGTCTCTCAGGCCCGTGGTAGGGATCCCATTCACCTGAATGGGGTGGAAGTGCCTACTTCCACCCTCAGGGATCACCAGCTTACCATCTGGTCCTGTCTCCCAGCTCAATGCTAGCAGGACTTCATCATCTGAGGAGTCCTCCTCCATGGCTACACTGGACAGCCCAGTGCTAACCACCTTCTTTGGACAGGCTGCATCTCCTCTGAAGTGACCTGTCTGCTGACAGTCAAAGCAAGCCGTACTGTTCAAGAGCTTTTTTAACCCTGGGTCTCCCTGTCTCTGCTTGTCAGAGTGGGAGTGGGATTTACTCTCCTCCTTCTTAGGGTTCTGGGGTACAGAGGGAGTCTCTGTGGTGGGCTTACCACCTCCCTCCTTAGGTTTTTGGGGACCTGACCCCCCCTTCTTGGAGTCTGCCACCTGGGACTTGACAACCACCCTGGTTCTCAACCACTCATCAGCTGCCTCCCCTAGCTCTCTAGGGTTGGTCTGCTTAGAGTCCACTAGATGCTGGCGTAACCTTTCTTGGGTACAATTGGTCAAGATGTGCTCTCTCATGATCAAATTGTATAACCCCTCATAAGTATTTACTTTGTTACTAATAATCCAGCCCTCTAGTGCCTTTAGTGAGGTGTCTACAAAGTCAACCCAAGACTGGGTACTGACCTTCTGGGTGTCCCTGAACTTCATTCTATACTGCTCTGGGGTCAGACCAAACTTCTTGGTTAAGCACCTCTTCATACTAGGGTACGAATCTGCCTCCTCCCCCCTTAAGGTCAGAAGCCTATCCCTCCCTGAGTTGGGGACCAACTCTCACAAAAGGGAACCCCAGTATTGAGGCCTAACCCTTCTCATTTGGAGTGCCCTCTCAAAGGCCTCCAACCATTTGTCTATATCATCCCCCTCTACATAAGCAGGAACCACCCCCTTGGGTAATCTGGGGCAAACTCCCCCACCCATGGACACCTCAACTTCTCTGTCGCTGCCACCATCTCTTTTCTCTTTCTTTGCCCACTTTTTCTTTTCTAGGGCCAGCTTGTCTGCTTCCAAAGCTATGTATGCTAGCTGGGCCTCCAGCTCTCTTTCTGAGATGGATGGGTTCTCTCCTCCTGAAGGGACCCCCTTCCCACCACTAGCTTTGGGTCTGCCCCTAGTGACTGTATGTACTGAGGACCGATCTTCCTCATCCTCACTTAGGCTCAGATGCCCTCCCTCCCCTGAGTGGTTAGAGCTAGCATCCTCCCCTGTTTCTCCCTCCTCTGGAGCTTCCCCTGGGTCTTCCTCTTGGGCCTCAGCCCATGCTGTCAGGGATTTGATCAGGACTTGCTTCCTGAGGTCAGTGGTTGCAGGCAACCCTCTTTCAGTACACAACCCCCTAAGCTGGACTACTGTCAATGTGGGTAGGCTAGCCAGATCAAGCTCCATGGTTCCCTAGTTTTGTGTCAACAAAAACTTTTTGCAAAAATTGGAACCAATAATTTAGAAAAATTACAAAAATTCAATAATAGAAATGAATCCAAATTAAAAAAAAAAAAAAATTTTTTTTTTTTAAAAACAATTTTTGCACTAAGACAATTTAAAGGATTTTTAATTTGTTTTACTTAAAACTGTAACGTGATACTGAACACAAGTACAGGATCCCAAAGCTGCCACCAAAAATGTTGGAAAATGGGTTATTGGTAAGGGCAGGTAGGTACCTACACCTAGCAACAAGCCACCAACCTCCACTTAGGTCCAGTTAGGTCTCAGTAAATTAACCCCTAGCTCAACCTTTGGTAGCTTGGCATCGAGCGTCAAGGCTTAACTTAGGAGACAGTGTGTAAAGCATTCAAATATCACAAAACAGTAATTAAATAAAACACAGGAAACAGTTTAAAAATCCAAAACCAATGTATAAAAATATTTTATATTTTTATCTTTAAAATGACACAAAAACTAATGAAATCGGATAAAGGGAACCGGAGATATGAATTTTTTAAGAATTATTATTTTTCTAGCGCTTAGAAACAAAAAGCGCCAATCGGGTCATCTGGTTGCACCTCGACCGGGGCAAAGTCAAAGTTTCAGGCCGACCACGATGGAGCCCTGCTCGGCTACAGGTCGCGGGAGGCCTCGGTTAAAAGTTTACCTTCACACTTAGTCTTTATTTTGAAGATTTTCTTCAGCGGGACGAACCTGCCACTCTTATCCGACCTCCTGGAGCCCTTCTCCAGATACGCGATGCTGGATTCCTCGGTGGAGATTTTTACCTTCGGACTTAGTCGTTTTTTCGAGGTGAAAATCCTTCGACCGGGGTAAACCTGGATCTTGATCCGACATCCATGGAGCCCTTCTCGGATACGATGGCTGGGAGGTCCCGGTCAACTTTTTACCTTCGGACTTAGTCTCTTTTTCGGAGATTTTTCTTTACCGGGACGAACCACCAAGTCAGGCCGGGTCGCGGTTGAGGCAAGCCGGCTAGAATTTCCGCGGCGGGTCGGTCCCTCTATGGAGCTTTTTTACAAAAATTCTCAAATCTTCTCCAAACTTCTGGGGCTTCACCCAGATGTTCTTTTAAGGTTCTTTTGGGGTCCACAGCTCACCCCAAGGGTCCAGAAGTTCTGAGATGGTCCTTGGGGGGTGCGGACTACAACTCCCAGAATGCACCTGGTGCAAACTCCTTTTTGGCCACTGGGCAGTGGTCAGCTGGTCGCTTTCTTCAGGAGTTGGTGCAGGGGACTCTGGTTAGCAATTTTGCACCTGTAGCAAACAGGGAGTCCCTCCTTGAACCAGTTGAAGCCAGGCAAAGTCCTTCTTGTGGTGAAGCCCAAGTGTGCAGCTGGTGCAGTCCTTCTGAGTCTAGCTTCCAGGTGCAGGCCAGGGGTCCAGCAGGGCAGTCCTTCTTCTCCTTTAGTTCTTTTCTTGTTGAAATCTGGTGGGGATCTGAGGTGTGGGTGCAGGTCTGCCAGTTTTATCCTTGCTCCTGGGTGAAAAGCAGGGGCGTCCTGGTTCTCCAATCAGGTACAGGGTCGTCCCCCTGTGATGACCACTTCCTGGGAAGTGTGGCAAACATCCATCCCAGAAGGCAACATTCTCTAAAAATCCAACATGGCTGAATCTGATTTTTGGAGGTTACATCTGGCTGAGCCCACCCTCTGGTGTGGCTAAAAATCATAAACACACCCCTTTCCTGCCCTCTCCTAATCTAATCAAGGGGGCACCTAGTTGTCTGGGGTTGCAGGATGTGGGGGTGTTGCTGGTTGCTCCAAATGTCCTTCTCTGCCTTTGAAGACCAGTTTGGCAGCCCTCCCCCTTCCTGCCTCACCATCTGCTGAGGGGAGATTCTCTCCCACAGGCACATTCCTTTGTGTGAAGCCAGGCCACTTCACACCTCATCAAGGCAGCTTGGCTAAGCTGCTGCAGGCTGGCCAATCAGAGCACAGCAGCAAAAACAATGCAGGGCTGAAATTGGCAACTTTTTAGGTAAAGTCTAAAACTTTTTACCTGAACAAGTTATATTAAATCCAACAACTGGAAGTTGTGGGATTTATTACAACAATTAATTTGATGCCAAATTCTTGGTATGCAACATTTAAGGAGACTTTAAAACTTAAAATAAAGTCTTCCCATTCTAGCCTATGAAGGCCATTTACTACAATGAGGGAAAAACGAATTTGGCTGTTTTTACCTCACCAGGGCTTATAAAACTATTTTTATAAAGTCCCTGCTTATAGTTACATGGCACCCAGCCCTAGGGGCACATAGGGCACACCTTAGGGGTGACTTATATGTAAAAATAAGGTAGTTTAAGACTTTGGAACTACTTTTAATTCCAAAGTCGAATTTGCATATAACTTTAATTTAAAAGCAGCCAGCAAGGCAGGCCTGCCTTTAAAATGACACTGGGCACCTCAGCAGTGCACTATGCTGTGGTCCCTAAACCTACATGCCCTACCATATACTAGGGACTTATAAGTAGGTTAACTTAGCCAATTATAATTAGCCTAATTTGCATATCCATTTTACACAGAGCACAGGCCCTGGGACTGGTTAGCAGTACCCAGGGCACCATCAGAGTCAGGAAAACACCAGCATAAAGTGGAAAATGGGGGCAAAAAGTTAGGGGGCCTCTGCAATCAGCCCTGTTTTCTCACACAAGGCCCCCCCAGCCCACACGCCCAGGAGACTCAGCCCAACCCTGGGAGAGTCTTCCTGGCTTGTTAGGCGAGGAAGACAGTGAAGAAAACTGGCTGTCCCTTTGCAGGGCCTACTCTGCCTTACATCCTCCTGTCATGGTCACTCCCACTGGGTAGTGAAGCCATCCCAACAGTGAAAGGACCCATCTCAAACTGAAACTTCCTTCTAGGGGGGTCTTCCTCCTCTCTCTCTGCCAACTTGGGTAGTGAGGTGCCCACCTCCCCTACTCCTAACTTTGCTAGGGCAACACCTAGCTTACCCAAAGAGGTCACCCAACACTTGAGCAACCCCACCATGACCAACAGGGTCAGGGGGCCTACTTTGCTATTGGCCCTGGGGTCTGCCTCCCAGGCCAAGTACAGTGCTGCCAGGAAGGCTAGCACCCAGCAGAGGCTACTGACAGCTGTCAGTACCCAGAACCACACCCTAAGCTCTCCACTGACAGGTGGCTGAGCTGCTTTAGGGGCAACTTTGGGGTCCCTGCACCCCTCTTGCTGTCTAGAGTGGGGGGCTACCACCTCCTGTGGCAGACACCCTCCTTCCACTCTCACTTCTGTCAGTGCAGGGGAAACACCCTGCATCTGGACAGCTGCCTGACTACTCAGGACTTCCTGGGGGTCAGGGGAGGCCTCACCAGTGCCAACTCTGGGCTCCCCCCCTACTGGGGCAGAAGGCCTTTGACTCCCTGGAACTCTCTTTAAGAGTGGCCTACCCTTCTTTTTCTTCTTTCCTTTTCTTGGGGACCCCTGTCTCCTAACTGTAGGGACTGACTCCCCAGGACTTTGGTTTGGGGGGGCGCCCTGGGCGACCGCCCCATCTGGGACCAGACCCACCTCTGGGAGGTCATTGCCCAGGATACAATCTAGGGGCAGGTCAGCACTGACTACCACCCTAAACCAGTCAAGGATACCCTCCCTCTCTAGGGGCATTATGGCTACAGTTTTGGTGGTGACCTCCCCTGTGGCTATCCTGACTTTCCTTGTCTCTCCTGGGACATACATGTCTGGGGTCACTAACCGGTCACTCACTATAGTGTGACTGGCACAGGTGTCTCTCAGGCCCGTGGTAGGGATCCCATTCACCTGAATGGGGTGGAAGTGCCTACTTCCACCCTCAGGGATCACCAGCTTACCATCTGGTCCTGTCTCCCAGCTCAATGCTAGCAGGACTTCATCATCTGAGGAGTCCTCCTCCATGGCTACACTGGACAGCCCAGTGCTAACCACCTTCTTTGGACAGGCTGCATCTCCTCTGAAGTGACCTGTCTGCTGACAGTCAAAGCAAGCCCTACTGTCCAAGAGCTTTTTTAACCCTGGGTCTCCCTGTCTCTGCTTGTCAGAGTGGGAGTGGGATTTACTCTCCTCCTTCTTAGGGTTCTGGGGTACAGAGGGAGTCTCTGTGGTGGGCTTACCACCTCCCTCCCTAGGTTTTTGGGGACCTGACCCCCCCTTCTTGGAGTCTCCCACCTGGGACTTGACAACCACCCTGGTTCTCAACCACTCATCAGCTGCCTCCCCTAGCTCTCTAGGGTTGGTCTGCTTAGAGTCCACTAGATGCTGGCGTAACCTTTCTTGGGTACAATTGGTCAAGATGTGCTCTCTCATGATCAGATTGTATAACCCCTCATAAGTATTTACTTTGTTACCAATAATCCAGCCCTCTAGTGCCTTTAGTGAGGTGTCTACAAAGTCAACCCAAGACTGGGTACTGACCTTCTGGGTGTCCCTGAACTTCATTCTATACTGCTCTGGGGACAGACCAAACTTCTTGGTTAAGCACCTCTTCATACTAGGGTACGAATCTGCCTCCTCCCCCCTTAAGGTCAGAAGCCTATCCCTCCCTGAGTTGGGGACCAACTCTCACAAAAGGGAACGCCAGTATTGAGGCCTAACCCTTCTCATTTGGAGTGCCCTCTCAAAGGCCTCCAACCATTTGTCTATATCATCCCCCTCTACATAAGCAGGAACCACCCCCTTGGGTAATCTGGGGCAAACTCCCCCACCCATGGACACCTCAACTTCTCTGTCGCTGCCACCATCTCTTTTCTCTTTCTTTGCCCACTTTTTCTTTTCTAGGGCCAGCTTGTCTGCTTCCAAAGCTATGTATGCTAGCTGGGCCTCCAGCTCTCTTTCTCTGATGGATGGGTTCTCTCCTCCTGAAGGGACCCCCTTCCCACCACTAGCTTTGGGTCTGCCCCTAGTGACTGTATGTACTGAGGACCGATCTTCCTCATCCTCACTTAGGCTCAGATGCCCTCCCTCCCCTGAGTGGTTAGAGCTAGCATCCTCCCCTGTTTCTCCCTCCTCTGGAGCTTCCCCTGGGTCTACCTCTTGGGCCTCAGCCCATGCTGTCAGGGATTTGATCAGGACTTGCTTCCTGAGGTCAGTGGTTGCAGGCAACCCTCTTTCAGTACACAACCCCCTAAGCTGGACTACTGTCAGTGTGGGTAGGCTAGCCAGATCAAGCTCCATGGTTCCCTAGTTTTGTGTCAACAAAAACTTTTTGCAAAAATTGGAACCAATAATTTAGAAAAATTACAAAAATTCAATAATAGAAATTAATCCAAATTAAAAAAAATTAAAAATGTTTTTAAAAAAAAAACAATTTTTGCACTAAGACAATTTAAAGGATTTTTAATTTGTTTTACTTAAAACTGTAACGTGATACTGAACACAAGTACAGGATCCCACCGCTGCCACCAAAAATGTTGGAAAATGGGTTATTGGTAAGGGCAGGTAGGTACCTACACCTAGCAACAAGCCACCAACCTCCACTTAGGTCCAGTTAGGTCTCAGTAAATTAACCCCTAGCTCAACCTTTGGTAGCTTGGCAACGAGCGTCAAGGCTTAACTTAGGAGACAGTGTGTAAAGCATTCAAATATCACAAAACAGTAATTAAATAAAACACAGGAAACAGTTTAAAAATCCAAAACCAATGTATAAAAATATTTTATATTTTTATCTTTAAAATGACACAAAAACTAATGAAATCGGATAAAGGGAACCGGAGATATACATTTTTAAAGAATTATTATTTTTCTAGCGCTTAGAAACAAAAAGCGCCAATCGGGTCATCTGGTTGCACCTCGACCGGGGCAAAGTCAAAGTTTCAGGCCGACCACGATGGAGCCCTGCTCGGCTACAGGTCGCGGGAGGCCTCGGTTAAAAGTTTACCTTCACACTTAGGGGGTCATTCTGACCCTGACGGGCGGCGGAGGTCGCCCGCCAGAGTTCCCCCCTCCGAAATACCGCTCCGCGGTCGAAAGACCGCGGAGGGTATTCTAAGTTTTTCCCTGGGCTGGCGGGCGGTCGCCAAAAGACCGCCCGCCAACCCAGGGAAAAACTCCCTTCCCACGAGGATGCCGGCTCGTAATCGAGCCGGCGGAGTGGGAAGGTGCGACGGGTGCTGTTGCACCCGTCGCGTATTTCACTGTCTGCCAAGCAGACAGTGAAATACTTGTAGGGGCCCTCTTACGGGGGCCCCGCGACCCCCCCTACCGCCATCCGGTTCCCGGCGGGCGGACCGCCGGGAACTGGATGGCGGTAGGGGGGGTCGGAATCCCCTCGGTGGCGCAGCTAGCTGCGCCGCCTTGGAGGATTCCAAAGGGCGGCGGTACACTGGCGGGAGACCGCCAGTGTTGCCGGTCCGACCGCGGCTTTACCGCCGCGGTCGGAATGCCCTTGGGAGCACCGCCGGCCTGTCGGCAGTGCTCCCGCGGTCCTCCAACCCGGCGGTCATTGACCGCCAGGGTTGGAATGACCCCCTTAGTCTTTATTTTGAAGATTGTCTTCAGCGGGACGAACCTGCCACTCCTATCCGACCTCCTGGAGCCCTTCTCCGGATACGCGATGCTGGATTCCTCGGTGGAGATTTTTACCTTCGGACTCAGTCGTTTTTTCGAGGTGAAAATCCTTCGACCGGGGTAAACCTGGATCTTGATCCGACGTCCATGGAGCCCTTCTCGGATACGATGGCTGGGAGGTCCCGGTCAACTTTTTACCTTCGGACTTAGTCTCTTTTTCGGAGATTTTTCTTTACCGGGACGAACCACCAAGTCAGGCCGGGTCGCGGTTGAGGCAAGCCGGCTAGAATTTCCGCGGCGGGTCGGTCCCTCTATGGAGCTTTTTTACAAAAATTCTCAAATCTTCTCCAAACTTCTGGGGCTTCACCCAGATGTTCTTTTAAGGTTCTTTTGGGGTCCACAGCTCACCCCAAGGGTCCAGAAGTTCTGAGATGGTCCTTGGGGGGTGCGGACTACAACTCCCAGAATGCACCTGGTGCAAACTCCTTTTTGGCCACTGGGCAGTGGTCAGCTGGTCGCTTTCTTCAGGAGTTGGTGCAGGGGACTCTGGTTAGCAATTTTGCACCTGTAGCAAACAGGGAGTCCCTCCTTGAACCAGTTGAAGCCAGGCAAAGTCCTTCTTGTGGTGAAGCCCAAGTGTGCAGCTGGTGCAGTCCTTCTGAGTGCAGCTTCCAGGTGCAGGCCAGGGGTCCAGCAGGGCAGTCCTTCTTCTCCTTTAGTTCTTTTCTTGTTGAAATCTGGTGGGGATCTGAGGTGTGGGTGCAGGTCTGCCAGTTTTATCCTTGCTCCTGGGTGAAAAGCAGGGGGGTCCTGGTTCTCCAATCAGGTACAGGGTCGTCCCCCTGTGATGACCACTTCCTGGGAAGTGTGGCAAAAATCCATCCCGGAAGGCAACATTCTCTAAAAATCCAACATGGCTGAATCAGATTTTTGGAGGTTACATCTGGCTGAGCCCACCCTCTGGTGTGGCTAAAAATCATAAACACACCCCTTTCCTGCCCTCTCCTAATCTAATCAAGGGGGCACCTAGTTGTCTGGGGTTGCAGGATGTGGGGGTGTTGCTGGTTGCTCCAAATGTCCTTCTCTGCCTTTGAAGACCAGTTTGGCAGCCCTCCCCCTTCCTGCCTCACCATCTGCTGAGGGGAGGTTCTCTCCCACAGGCACATTCCTTTGTGTGAAGCCAGGCCACTTCACACCTCATCAAGGCAGCTTGGCTAAGCTTCTGCAGGCTGGCCAATCAGACACAGCAGCAAAAACAATGCAGGGCTGAAATTGGCAACTTTTTAGGTAAAGTCTAAAACTTTTTACCTGAACAAGTTATATTAAATCCAACAACTGGAAGTTGTGGGATTTATTACAACAATTAATTTGATACCAAATTCTTGGTATGCAACATTTAAGGAGACTTTAAAACTTAAAATAAAGTCTCCCCATTCTAGCCTATGAAGGCCATTTACTACAATGAGGGAAAAACGAATTTGGCTGTTTTTACCTCACCAGGGCTTATAAAACTATTTTTATAAAGTCCCTGCTTATAGTTACATGGCACCCAGCCCTAGGGGCACATAGGGCACACCTTAGGGGTGACTTATATGTAAAAATAAGGTAGTTTAAGACTTTGGAACTACTTTTAATTCCAAAGTCGAATTTGCATATAACTTTAATTTAAAAGCAGCCAGCAAGGCAGGCCTGCCTTTAAAATGACACTGGGCACCTCAGCAGTGCACCTATGGGTGCACTACCTATGCTGTGGTCCCTAAACCTACATGCCCTACCATATACTAGGGACTTATAGGTAGGTTAACTTATCCAATTATAATTAGCCTAATTTGCATATCCATTTTACACAGAGCACAGGCCCTGGGACTGGTTAGCAGTACCCAGGGCACCATCAGAGTCAGGAAAACACCAGCATAAAGTGGAAAATGGGGGCAAAAAGTTAGGGGACCTCTGCAATCAGCCCTGTTTTCTCACAGTACTGATTAATGGCTTATTAATATTAAATGTTGACCTTATGTTTGATTAATGTAGTAATATGTTATATTAAGGGTTATGCGTTATGTATTAGATTTATTGATTGCAGGCCTTAACTTAGCGAGGTTGTGGCCCAGTTGCATGGCTTCATGTCAAGCCACGTTTCTAAAGGCGTTTAATAAAATGTCTGCTTAGAAAATGTAATTTTGATTTTTCCACTGTATTGTCCATGTGCTCGTCACTAAAAGTTAGTTCTCATGAGAACTGCTTGCTAGAAGATGCTGTACTAGCTAATGCAACAATGTTTAATGTAGCATGTATGAGACTGACTTTCCCAGGAGAAAACAATGGAGACTCCGGCTGGAGTATAAACTTCAACAATATTGTTACCTGACGAGCCAAATGACGGGAGCGGGACAAGGGGAGCCAATCAATACCTTGTGGACCATGTACTAGTAGAAATGTCGATTTGAAGCTTTAGTTTCATTTGACAAAGTGTGAACATGCAATCTGTGAACCAATTAGGATGTGGGAAGTAGTTTTAGGAAATCTAACTTAGCCAGACTGCACCAAGAGAAGATACGCCATTAGCTCTTTCCTTTCGAACTGTACATATGTGCCATTCTCCCCTTTTCTTCTTGAGAGTTTAGCTATATTCTTTCGAACAGCCTAAAGAGACTTTGCTTTTCTGAACTTTGATGCTGAATCCTGCTGCCTTGCTGACCAGACTAATGTCCTGATGACGAAGACTATCTTAGCATGCTGATCCAAATGAGGAGAGGTATACTATCACTGATGACGTTTGCTATGTCTATTGCTTTTGTTTCTAGGTACCAACTGCTATTTTGATAGAGCCATATTGAGATGTTTTTCCAAATTTGTGTTGACTAAAGTGTTTTGCATGAAGCCCAAACATGCTATTCTAATCTGGTGCTAGTTAGGATTCTCACTGATGAAGTTCGCTATATGAAATTACAGCTGATGTATTTTCCTTGCTGAAACTAAATGCATGTAATATCATTTGTGCAGTTATTGTTGTAATTAATCTGTAATGTAACTTTAAAATGTGTAGTAGCTCAAGCTTTGATTGGATTGCATTTCTTTTGCCGCATTGGACAGTCAGTGTTGTTTTTGTAAGTTTATCAATTGATTTTGAGATTGACTTAGATTACATTAACATTGTTAATATAGGGAAATAAATATTCTAACTTTTACATAAAGGTGTGGTTATTCATGACTGCAAGGTCATGGGGTGTGACCATTTCTGATGCCTATTGATTACTAATGTTGTTGATTCTTATTGATTATTGATTTGCATGTATGGGATATATGGTGGGAAAACCTCAAAGTTTGTCAAAAGATTCATCGACTTATTTGCGTCTCCCTTGTAATTTTACTTATTAAGGTCTGACGTGCTAACGGAGATGGTAGCAGAGATTGATGGCTAGTAACCATAAGGGCCCATCATAGATGCCCGGTACATAGTAGTCTCCTTAAGAGCCCATCATATGGTCCAGAAAGAGGTAGCAGAGTATTTGGTCCCAGAGACTGTAAGCAAGAAATAACAGGTGTCCCCGAGATGGCAGTAGGGTAAGGATTAGTCTTCTTTGGGTTATTTAGATTCAATGGTGCAAATTGGAGAGAAAATGTGTCCCTAAGTCCTTAAGATGACTTATCCAGAATCTTGGAGCTTGCCACTGAGGATGTTCTCTGTGTTCCAGTGATGGGGTGAATTAAGTAGGTTTTGTGCTTGCATAGCTTTTGCAAATCGCAGGTGACTTGTGATGTTTGTGATAGTTGTGAGGGTATAGGGAGTTTGTGAACTCCAAATGAAATTGTAGAAGGAGTGTGCCTACTCCGAAGTGTGAGAGTAGGGAAGTCCTCGAACTTCACATGTGTGTGGCGTTTTGTGTTCACAAATTGTCTACGCAGTTGTTGATATACGTGCCCTGTGTGGTCTAAGACTCTGGAGTATATTGAAAAGTGTATGAGACTCTTGGTTTTTATTGTAATTTGTCTGGTTTAATAGGTCGATGAGGTGTGGTTGACAAGTCAGAGTGTGTGTCAAAGTGAGTGAAATAATTTTTTGACTGAGATCTGATGAGTCCTTTGTGCACCAGGACAGACCCACTGATCAGTTGAGAGTGAAATTTGCGGGTCAAATTATGCTTGCGAATCAGGGAAGCTAAGCAAGAAGGGGTAGCTTTTAGAGTGTAATGCCGTCAGTGAAAAATCCATAAAGTTTCTGAAGCGATTGTGTTACCTTACCTGTAGTAAACAGAGAAATTGAGTTTTGATTTTGCTTTCTGGTCACAATAAATTTGCATTCCTTTTTTGTGAATTTAAATTTGGGAGGACAAGCCGCAAGACTTTGTCAGCCACATTGCGTGTGAGTGTGACATCATTGGAGCCGCGTTGGGATATGTTGGTTAGTAAGAAGGGTCGCACACCGATTGGCAGCCATCCGTGAAGCACGACTGGTTGAGAAGGTAGGTGAAGAAAATGGTGGGCTTAAAAGTCACTTCCTGATTTGATTTTAATAACATAAAGGTCACAAAAATTACATTTATCCAAAGCTTTAAAAAGTGCTGTAAGGAGAGATGCGTACATTACAACGAGTATAGGGGATAGTGAACTGCCAGAAGGTAAACCAGCTTATATTGTAATCGAAGAAATGGGTGTAGCGCCATGTCTTTGCCTGAAGCAGTGGTGGAAAGGGACAGAGAAAGATGGGAGTATGGCGTTTCCTCCCAATGGAACATTTAATTTGAGGAGCTGAAAGAATCTGTGGAGGGTGCTGTATGATCTGAAATCCCCTCTGAGACCAGCACAATTTAAAGCATTAGCGATCTGGGAGGTAGTAGCCAGACAGCAACAGCAACATAAATTTGAGAGGAGAATGAGAAAGGGAGAAAAGACACTAGCAGAGGTTAGATGGGACTTTGGTCAGAAATTATGGAGAACCAAGACTTTACATGGGATTAGGATGTTTCCAGCAATTACACAAGACAGTGAGAGAGAAGGAAGGAAAGCTACCAGAAAATCAAATGGGAGCCCTTCCAAGAGTAGAGAGGGCAAATCTGGGGAGACTAGGAAATCTTTGACTTATTAAGAAGAATCAGATGAAGATGAGTTCATTTTACAGTTATTGAGAAATCATCCCACGCCATATGCAGCACTCAAGAGTGGTGCAAGCGCCTGTGCATAATCCTTCAGCACCGATCCAGGTTAATGCAACTATGAGCCCAGTACAGGTTAATCCGAACATGACACAGAGCCCAACGCAGAGTAGTCTTAATGCACCTATTACTCCGGTAGCACAGAATTAGGTGCCACAGTTGAGTGCCCTGATAATTTACCCTGATGTACCTATTGTGGAAACTGCCACAAATCTAATAGTGTCTACATGACAGGTTTTCCTGCAACTGACATTAATTCAGACAGACCCAACTCCACTTTCACTGCCTCAAGTGCAGCTACAAGTAATGCCAAAGTACACTCTGATAACAGGGACCCAGACAGATATGTCTGTACTGATGAGTCAGAATATGGGAACTACCCAACCACAGAATTTGAATATCAGACCCAACCCAGATGCTGTATCTGTACCTGTTACTATTGGTCTGATTGTACCTTTGTTTGCACAAGGGAAGAACAGTACAGAGGGACAGGGAGCCCTGAGTCAGAATTCAATGAGGGGAGGACTTAACAAGAATATCCAAGTAGTCTTTCCTGTGGGACAGACATATGACCGATCGAGAACATTGCCACACCTTAGTCCGTTAAGAGTTCCTCTGGATACTGTGATAGGGTTGAATGTTAGTCAGAGCCTGAAATTACTGACACCCCAATCCCCAAATACAGTGGTACAACAGGTGCCACCTGTCCAGGCCAAAAATAATTTGCTGCAGGGTTTGACAGCCCAACAATTGACTGAATGGTTAGATAAGCTGAATACCCCACTGAGTGCTCCTAGCGGAGAGGAGTACTTGAATTACACGAGACGGGGAATGGAAGCGGTGAGCTCATTGAGGGAACTATGGATGTGAACAAATTAGAGTCCTACACAGAAGCAGAGATGAGACATCTATGCTCAAAGATTATAAGGGAAGTGAGCAATGTGCATCAGAAACTAGCAGACCTGTCAGAAGAGTACGGCATAGAAATAGAGAAAATTAAGCATTTGAAAAGGAGTTACAGGTTAGATTTTGAGGAAAAAGACTTTGGACACATGAGATCTGCCGGAATGAAGGCACACCTTAGAGAGTTACTCCAAAGTGTCCAGACATGGGAGCATTAGACAAATGGGAAGGCAGATGGGCAAAGAAGAGCGATAAAAGGAAGAGGGATTATGTGGAGCTGACTGCAAATGTGCAGCAAAGCAAGGACCCAGTAACATTTTTACCAATAGGAGAGAGAGCAGGAGGGAATTGTGTTCATAAACCTTGGAGCGGAAGTGATATTATGGCCCTCATTACAACCCTGGCGGTAAATCCGGCTTTCCGCCATGCTGAAGAACGCCAACATACCGTTGCGGCGGCGGAATTCCGCTACAGGTATTACGACCCACAGCTCGGAATCCGCCACAATGCAGACACCCACACAAGTCTGCCACACCAAAGGTCAGTGATAAACTGTTGATACCGAAACCCACACCGCCACGCCAACAAGAATACACCCACACTATCATGACCCACGAATCAACGCAGCAGTCTTTCAACTGCGGTAATCCATTGGCGGTACACACCGCTGCACTCAAAATACACACACATTTACAAAACACAACTACATTGGACAATTCAAAATACACACACCTGATACACATACACACACCACACCCACACACCCAATCCAATATAAAACACACACCCACATCACCCACAAACCCTTACAACCAAAAATTTGAAAGAAGGCCAGAGAGAGAGATTAGCTAACACAACATCCACACACCTCAAACAACACACACCAACAAATCCCCTCACACATCACAACAGACAGCACCTCACACATCACCCACACCACATCATGGCACCTCAAAGACACCCCAGGTTTTCTGAGGAGGAGCTCAGGGTCATGGTGGAGGAAATCATCCGGATAGAGCCACAGCTATTCGGATTACAGGTGCAGCAGACATCCATTGCAAGGAAGATGGAGCTATGGCAGAGAATTGTCGTCAGGGTCAACGCAGTGGGACAGCATCCAAGACAGGATGACATCAAGAAGAGGTGGAATGACCTACGGGGGAAGGCATGTTCCGTGGTATCCAGACACCAGATTGCTGTACAGAGGACTGGCGGTGGACCCCACCTCCTCCCCCACGACTAAAAACACGGGACAAGCAAGTCTTGGCGATCATGCATCCTGAGGGCCTCGCAGGAGTAGCAGGACGACTGGACTCTGGTAAGTCTTAGCTTTACAAATACATCCCCCTAACCGCACCTGCATGCCATCACATAATCCCACTCTTACCCTCACCCCCATCACACCATCAACTCCATATGTCCCACTATCACAACCCACACATCTCAATACCAAGGCCCTGCATGCAACACCTATGCTTGGACCACCGTCACCAAAGCATGTCCAGTACAGATACCCACACAGACCCCAAAACAACTATCACAAAAGGGCAAACACAATGACGCAAGCACAGGAGTAGAGGGTACCGCACCCAAAGCACAAGATGGTACACACATATATTACAATTATGCCTTTACACCCCAACAAGACCCATACTCAACATCACCGGACAGGAGGTGCCAGACATATCCAGTCCCCCCACAGAAGAGGCCCACAGTGATGACAGCAGCTCTGCACACCTGGATCAAGATGACCAGCCCGGCCCATCAGGAAACACCAGCACAGCACCCATCCAGCGGGCCCATCCCTCTGTCCCCAGGACACGTCAATCAGCAGTGTGTCCTCCACTACAGGGAACCCAGGCAAACCCACCAACCCAAGACAATCAGGGACCTGGGGTCAGTGGCAGTGGGCACACAGTTCAGGGGACAGAGGCACAGGATAACATGTAAGCTGGAAGGACTGCTCTGCGACAGGGGGAGGACAGGCCCAGGGAACCCAATCTCCATGAGGCACTCTCCAACATCATGGGAGCATACCACCATTCCCAGGAGACCATGGGCATGGTACTGGCCAAGTTTCAGGAGACCCAGCGGCTGCAGGAGGAACACAACCTTGGGACCAGGGAGGACTTGAAGTCTGTTAACACCACCCTGGTCACCATAGCAGTGGTGCTGGCAGACCTTGTCAACACCATGAGGGACACAGTGGCACACCAACAGGCCCCTGACACTAGCCTGGATGATGAACAGCCCTCCACCTCCGCCGGTGCTACTGGACAGGAGGCACCGCCACAGGACCAACAGGCCACCAGCACCCCACCCCCTGCAGAAGGAGAACCACCCCGCAAACGGTCCCTGAGATCCAGGAACAAGACAAAGAACATTGCCAAGACCCCCGCCAGGAAATAAGACCCTCCTGAATGTCACCCTTCTGTCCCACTTTGTCATCCTGCCACCTTAAACTGCCATTGCTCCACTTCCTATGCCCCATTGGACAATTCACCTGTGATACAGATAGACTGGACTCTGCCATGGACATTCCTCCACCATCAACCCAGCCCATTTCACACCCCCCTCCACTTATTTGCACAGAAATAAACACCCTTGAATCACAAAACAATTTGGAGTCAGTCTGTGCTTTCACAAATGTATAATTGCAACATCTCTGGAATCTAGCAATGTCAATGTACTTGTTCACATACCAATGTTACACAGCTGTAGGCCAGCAGTAAACATAGCAGAGGGCACAAATTGGGACCCAGATCTGTGAAATGGAAAGCCAAAGTGACAAGTCAGGGTCCATACACAGAGTGAAAAAGGCAGACTTATGCTAGCTCCTACAATAGTATGAGATGTGGGAAGCAGTTCCATCTTCTTACCTGTGTCTCACTGGAAGTATTGCATGATGATGTTGTTTTGGTTGTCTACATCTTCTTCTGCCTCCTCTTCTTCACTGTCCACAGCTCCACAGCTGCCACAAGACCAACATCAGGCCCATCCTCCTGCAGAAAAGGCACCTGGCGTTGCAAAGCCAGGTTGTGCAACATACAGCAGGCCACGATTATCTGGCACACCTTCTTCGGTGAGTAGTGTAGGGATCCACCTTTAAGATGGAGGCACCAGAATCTGGCCTTCAGGAGGCCGAAGGTGCACTCTATTATCCTCCCAGTTCGCCCATGTGCCTCATTGTAGCGTACCTCCGCCCTTGTCCTGGGATTCCTCACTGGGGTCAGTAGCGATGACAGGTTGGGGTAACCAGAGTCACCTGCAAATATCGAGGGACAACTGTTAGACATCCTCCAAACATTAAGGAATCTCCCATACCCAGACACCAAATGGAACTGGGTGGGGACTTTAGGCTCACCTATTAGCCACACGTGGTGCCTCTTTAGTTGCCCCATCACATAAGGGATGCTGCTATTTCTCAAAATGTAAGTGTCATGCACTGAGCCCGGATACTTGGCATTCACATGGGAGATGTACTGGTCTGCCAAACACACCATCTGCACATTCATAGAATGGTAGCTTTTCCGGTTTCTGTACACCTGTTCATTCCTTGGGGGGGAACAAATGCCACATATGTACCATCAATGGCACCAATGATGTTGGGGATATGTCCCAGGGCATAAAAGTCACCTTTCACTGTGGGCAAATCCTCCACTGAAGGAAAACAATGTAGCTGCGCATGTGTTTCAGCAGGGCAGATCACACTCTGGACAACACGTTAGAGAACATTGTCTGGGATATCCCTGATGCCATGGCCACTGTTGTTTGAAAAGACCCACTGGCCAGGAAATGGAGTACAGACAGGACCTGCACTAGAGGGGGGATTCCTGTGGGATGGCGGATAGCTGAAATCAGGTCTGGCTCCAACTGGGCACACAGTTCCTGGATTGTTGCACAATCAAGTCTGTAAGTGATAATGATGTGTCTCTCTTCCATTGTCGACAGGTCCACCAGGGGTCTGTACACCGGAGGATGCCACCATCTCATCACCTGCCCCAGGGGACGTGCCCTATGGAGGAGAACGGTGAACAGAGGGTCAAACAACACTTAGGTATCACAATGTTTTTTGCAAAAAAGTTACAATTTCTCCATGTGCCTTTGTCTGGCCGTATTCCTGGTCTAAATAGGTGGGACGCAGTTATTTGGCCTGCCATGTGGCCCCCCTGAAATGGCGGCTGCCTGACCTGTAAGCTGGGACAAGGGTAAATGAGGTAACTGCGCTGGTGTTGTACACCGTCGCGGTAGACGGTCGAAGACCGCTGCGCAATTCAGCATTGGTTAACATTGGGCCATATGGGTTCCAGGAGCCAATGACGATGTACGCCGGCGGTGACGGTTCGCACCGCCACAGACGTGGCCGCCATTTTCTAACTGTTCCCTCACTTGATACCTGACCTTCAACAGGAGAGGACCTACACTGCAAGTGCTGCTGTGACCTGTGTCTGGAAGCGACGATGGCTACAGTGTCCAGTGTACAGTCTACAGTGTACAGTGTACACTTTGGAGGGGTTGGAGAAACTAGTGGATGGGGTCCTCCTCCAGTACACACAACTGTACGGTTCTCCAGACAAACATGTGAGTACACTGTGAGCATGGTGAATGGCACATGATTGTATGGAGTGTCGTGGATGGAAGAGGGTAGGGAAGGGGACAGGCCAGCATGTGAGGACAGTGTGTGTGTATTAATGTCTGGGCCAGGGTGGGAGGTGTTTAGGCAATGCGTGAGAAGAACTGTACGGGATAGTAACATCCATTCTTACTTCACTTTTCTTCTAGGTCAGCGCCCACCAGGAGAAGGGTATTTGGCGTGCCATCGGCAAGGACGTGCGGACCCGGGGGGTCTACCATAGACGGAGCACCCACTGCCAGAAAAGATGGGAGGACCAACGCCGCTGGAACAAGAAGACCGGTGGAGGCCCAGCTGGGGATGGCCTCTCAACATGGAAGGGGTGCCCGTCGCACCATGACCCCCCTGATGTTCCGGATCCTGTCGGTGGCATATCCGGTGTTGGATGGGCGCTTGAGGGCATCACAGCAGCCACAAGGGGGTGAGTACACTCTCATTCAGCTGACTCTGCTGCTTTACGAGGTGTCTGTGTGGGGGAAGTGGCCTGTGGGTTCCCCTAGGCCAGGGTGAACTTGGTAGGGTAGGTCCCTTGTTAGGCAGGCTCTGTGGCACTCCAAGCCAAATAGTGGCAGTAACCATCTACACCTAGTCACCTAGGCTCCTGTGGGTTCCAGGTGTACAGCAAATGAGCTTAGGCATCGTCCCCCATGGGAAGGTGATTGTCCTAAGAACTGTTAGTGCATGGCTCAGTGCATAGGGCTGCTCCCTGTGTGTTGTGTCCGCCAACGGTAGTAGT
This sequence comes from Pleurodeles waltl, assembly GCF_031143425.1. Taxonomy (NCBI): domain Eukaryota; kingdom Metazoa; phylum Chordata; class Amphibia; order Caudata; family Salamandridae; genus Pleurodeles; species Pleurodeles waltl. The sequence continues at coordinate 144,223,893 of NC_090441.1, read as the reverse complement.
GTTGCATGCACTGACCATGTGTCTCTTCTGTCTTTCCCCCCCTTTTTGTTTTGTCACCTTGTTCTTGCGTGCATTAGCATCATCTGGCGGAGGAGCAGTGGCACGGGAGCATGAGGGAGGTGCATCTTACATGTCCCTGGAGGGTGAAGTAACAGAGTCTGAAGGCACCAGTGGGACGGAGGGCGAGGGGAGCTCCACGACGGGGACAGGAGCATACACCAGCGACAACGACTCCTCCTCTGATGGGAGCTCCCTTGTGGTGGCGGGCACCTCTGTGCCCACTGCATCAACAGGTACAGCCGCCACCCCCCCTACCAGCACCGCCCTCCCAGCAGCCCCTCAGCATGTGTCCCGTGCCTGCTCACCCAGGAAGGTGGGCATCTCCTTCGCCCCAGGCACCTCAGGCCCTGCCCCAGTCAGCCCTGCTGACCTCAGTGAGGACCCTATTGACCTCCTGAGATCCCTCACTGTTGGGCAAGCTACCATTTTGAATGCCATCCAGGGTGTTGAGAGGCATTTGCAACAAACAAATGCATACCTGGAGGGCATTCATTCTGGCCAGGCGGCCCAACAGAGAGCATTTCAGGCTCTGGCCTCAGCACTGATGGCAGCCATTGTCCCTGTGTCCAGCCTCCCCCCTCCAACTTCCTCCACCCAGACCCAATCACCTGTACCTCAGCCTATCCCAAGCAGACCATCAGAACAGCATGCACACTCATCAACACACAAGAGTGGACATGGCAAACATAGGCACCACACATCCCACAGGCACTCACACAAGCACCATACCCATGCAGACACAGCAACATCCACTGCCTCCACTGTGTCCCCCCCTCCACGTCCTCCTCCTCTCTCCCCATCTCGTCTCCACTCACACCTGCATGCACTACATCCTCAGCCACTACCTCCATCACCAGCACGCCCATCACCGCTCACATGCAATCACCCCCCCCCACTACCATGCACACATTACCGGTGTCCTCTCCCAGTGTGTCTGTGACCCCTCCTCTCAAAGTACACAAACGCAGGCACACACCCACCCAACAGCCATCCACCTCACAACAGCCTCCGGTCCATGCACCTTCACCCAAATTCAGCAAATGTACACTTCCTACAACCACTACCTCTTCCTCCACTCCCAAACCCCCTCCATCTCTGACCTCCGTTCTCTGACCTTGTTGTCAAGACAGGACGCTCCCCCCGCCGTGCAGCGCACCCTGCAGGTGCTCTGTCCCTGACTGCCGCTGCTGCCCGTGTTCGAGGCCCTCCTCCACCCGCAGGCTCCCGCCTGTGCCTCATTCCTGGTGGCCCAGTGGTGGGCAGTAAGGTTTGCTTCTGTTGTGTATGTCTTTTTCTCCGTTTTTCTCTGTTTGTGCCAACTGTATTCACTGCATTATAGTCACGTTGTCTCTGTTATTTCAATTTGTGCCCTTTGTGCTGCCTCTGGTTGTCCTAGTATTTGTTGCATAGTAGTAACGTTATTTTTTGTCCTCTCTGTGCGCTTTGTACTGCATCTTTGCTCTCTCCCCTTGCGCGTCTCCCTCCTCCTCTGACCCCCTCCCCCAATCCAGCGCCATCCTCCCGCTTCCCTGACTATTTTCTCCTACTCTACACCCCCTGCCCTCCCACCTCCCCCTCCCCTCTAGCTACCTAGAGTTATTTCTCACCCCCCCTCCCCACTCGCCGCTCCCTCGCCCGGTTTCCCGCTGCTTCGGCCCTGCCCCCCTCCCGCCCCCAGCTCCTCCTCCCTCCCTCCACCCACTCTTAATGCAGGTTGCTGTGCGACCGCTCCGATGGCGTGCCAGAGGCGCGCCAGAGGCAAGCCTGTCTGCGCCCGTCCGCGCCTGTACCGTGCCCAGCGCCAGAACCCCTGGACCTCGCACTCCGCACCGCACACCGCCCAGTCTCAGCTACGACGCCGCTTCCCTCCACGCACTCAACAACGGCTGAGACCAACACTGCTACCAAGCCGCCCCGAAGCACACCCATGGACCTTTCGCCTGCCGCAACTGCCACTTCACCTGCGACCGAACCACCAAACCAACAACCGCCAGACCGAACCACCTCCGCTGCATACTCCTCAACACCCGCTCTGCACGCAAACACGGCGTGGAACTCTGGGACCTGCTCAACAGCACCGCCCTGGACATAGCCTTCTTGACCGAGACATGGTGGAACGACTCATCCACGCCAGACATCGCTATCGCCATCCCAGACGGATACAAGATCTCCCGCAGGGACCGCACCAACGGCTACGGAGGAGGACTCGCCATCATCCACAAGTCCACCCTCAAGATCACCACCCACACCGACGACCACTTCAACTCCGCCGAGCTTCTACACTTCCAGATCCACACCGACCCCCAACACCACCCTCAGAGGAACGCTCGTCTACAGACCCCCCCGGACCACGGGCCCAGTTCTGCGACGCCATCGCCGACCTCGCAAGCACCCACGCACTCGCCTCCACGGACTACATCCTCCTCGGGGACCTCAACCTTCACCTCAAGAATAACAACGACCACAACTCCACCTCGCTGATCAGCAACCTCACGAACCTCGGACTCAGACAAATCATCACGTCACCAACCCACGCCGCCGGACACACACTGGACTCCATCTTCTCCACCAGCGACCACGTTACCTTCAACGACACCACCGAACCCTACTGGACCGACCACCGCTGCATCCACTTCACCTACAACAAAAACACCGCACACCACCACAGCCGCCAACTCCCCCGCCGCAGCTGGGGCAAAGTCACTTAAGAACAACTTCTCAGCACCCTCTCCCAGAACCCGCCGAACGAGCCCACCGACCCAGACACCGTGGCCTGCAACTTCAGACAATGGATCAAAAACTGCGCCAACATCCTCGCCCTGCTGAAGAAACCCCCCAGCAACCTCGCCAGCAAGAAAGCCTCCTGGTTCACTGACGAACTCCTGGCCTCCAAACGCGCCTGCAGGAAACTGGAAAAGAAGTGGCTCCAAAAACGCACACCGGACAACCACGCAACCCTCAAAGACGCCACCCGCCGACACCACCACCTCATCAGGACCACAAAGAGGTCCTCCTTCAAAGACCGCCTAGACAACAACGTACACGACAGCAAAGAGCTCTTCCGCATCGTAAAGGAACTGTCCACCCCCAGCGCCAACGTCAACGACATCCCGCCCTCTCAGGAACTCTGCGACTCCCTTGCCGTTTTTTTCCACAGCAAGATCGCCGACATCCACAGCAGCTTCAACACCCCGACCATGCCCACCTCCGTCACCACCTCAAACCCAAGCATCGCCAACCCCATCAACGCCTGGTCCAACGTCGATGACGACGAAACACGCAAAAACATGAACTCCATCCACTCCGGATCACCGACTGCCCCCTGCCCCCACCACATCTTCAACAAAGCCGACTCTATCATCGCGCCCCAAATCCACAAGATCGTCAACGCCTCCTTCGAAACAGGCACCTTCCCGGGAAGCTGGAAGCACGCAGACATCAAAGCCCTCCTCAAGAAACCCAAAGCCGACCCCAAGGACCTCAAGAACTTCCGCCCTATCTCCCTCCTCCCCTACCCAGCGAAAGTGGCAGAAAAGATTGTCAACCTTCAACTGACACGCCACATCGAAGACAACAACATCCTCGACCCCTCGCAAACCGAATTTAGACGCAACAACAGCACCGAGACCGCCCTCATCGCCGCCACAGATGACATCAGATGCCAACTCGACCACGGCGAAACCTCCGCCCTCATCCTCCTAGACCTCTCAGCGACTTTCGACACGGTCTGCCACCGCACCCTACTATCACGCTTCCAAGAAGCCGGAATCCAGGAAAAAGCCCTAGCCTGGACCTCATCCTTCCTCTCCGGCAGAACACAGACCGTCTGCCTCCCACCCTTCCGCTCAGAAGCCAACAACATCATCTGCGGCGTCCCGTAGGGCTCCTCCCTGAGCCCGATGCTGTTCAACATCTACATGGCCCCCCTCACACAAGTGGCCCGCCGTCACGACCTCAACATCATCACCTACGCCGACGACACCCAGCTCATCCTCTCCCTCACCAACGACCCTGCCACCGCCAAAGCCAACCTCCACGAAGGAATGAAAGCAGTCACTGACTGGATGAGAGATAGCCGCCTGAAACTGAACACCGACAAGACAGAAATCCTCATCCTCGGGACATCCCCCTCCGCCTGGGACGACTCGTGGTGGTCCACCACCCTTGGAACAGCTCTGACACCCACCGACCACGCCCGCAACTTGGGATTCATCCTCGACTCCTCACTCTCCATGGACAGACAAGTCAACGCCGTCACCTCCTCCTGCTACAACACCCTCCGCACCCTCCGCAGTATCTACAAGTGGATCCCGACCGACACCAGGAAGACAGTGACCCACACCCTCGTCAGCAGCAGATTGGACTACGGCAACGCACTCTATGCAGGAATCCCAGCAAAACACCTCCAACGACTTCAACGCAACCAAAACGCCTCAGCCCGACTCATCACCAGCACACCCCGCCACAGCCACATCACCCCACACATCAAAGAGCTCCACTGGCTTCCGTCGACAAGAGGGTCACCTTCAAGCTCCTCACCCACGCACACAAAGCACTCCACAACGCCGGCCCCACCTACCTCAACAACAAACTCAATTTCTACACGCCGACCCGCCAACTGCGATCCGCGAGCCTCGCCCCCGCCACCGTCCCCCGCATCCAACGAACCACATCCGGTGGCAGATCCTTCTCCTACCTCGCCGCCAAGAACTGGAACACGCTCCCTACCTACCTCCGACAGACTCAAGACCTACTCGCCTTCAGAAGACTCCTCAAGACCCGGCTCTTCGAGCAGTAGCAGTCACCCCCCCCCCCTCAGCGCCTTGGAACCCTAACGGGTAAGTAGCGCCCTTTATAAATGTCTGTGATTGATTGATTGATTGATCTTCCCGTCCAGTACGTCTAAGAAACTTTTCCTGGCTAACATTGACCTCTTCCCTACACCCCCGTCCTTTCGCTAGGGCCAGGCTTTCCAGGTCCCAGCCCAGCACCTCAGCCACCTAATCCCCAAGCACAGTGGTGCCAGCAACTCCGGTCTCATCGCGTGCGCCACCCATCAGGGTTGCCATTGTGCCAACTAGCGAGCCCAAGGAGCAGACCATTCCACCACCTGCCAAGGTGAAGAAGGTACCCACATGCTGGAGGGAGAAGCCGCACCTACCAGCAAGCAAGGGGACAGTGGCAAGACACCAGCAGCAACAACAAGGGTGGGGAAGGGACAGGTCAGGAAAGGGCACTGTGGCTCCGACTGAGGGACCAGAGTCACCCCATATGTCAACCACTACACCAACCTGTACGGCGGTGGACACCGCCACCTGCACCTCCACCAGCACTGCCACCAGCACCGCCAGCAGCCCCACCACCAGCACCACCACCTGGACGTCTGCTGCTTCAGCAACAGTCCTCAGCATCATCCCCAGTGGGCAGCCATCCGAGGCTGCAGGAGACGTCCTGCTGTGTCCCTCAACAGGTGCAGACACATGCACCACCGCCAGCACCTCCGCCACAGACACCGCCGCAAGCCCCGCCACCAGCCCCGCGACGTGCTCAGATAGTGTCACCACAGCTGACATGGCAATTATCCCCAGTGGGAACCCGTATGAGGCTGCAGGAGACGTCCTGGACCCTCTCCAGCGTCGATGAGGCATGACTCTCAGCACTGTTTGCACCTGCAGGTGGCAGGTGAAGTCGCAGCAGGGTGGAGTGTGTCTCTGCTTCATGGCATATCATGCTACCTGTTCGCAGGCAATCTCGTGGCACACACACCCAGGTGAGGTAATGGGACCTGCCACACTGCATGTAAAGCACTCTGGGCACCAAGCCCCCTCGAGAATCAGTGGAGAAAAGCATCCACTACCTCAGTCCTTGGCAGGATGAAGCACTCTGGTCACCAAGCCCCCTCCAGAACCAGTGGAGGCTGACATCCACTTCCTCAGTCCTTGGCAGGATGAAGCACTCTGGGCACCAAGCCCCCTCCAGAACCAGTGGAGACTGACATCCACTACCTCAGTCCTTAGCAGGTTGAAGCACTCTGGGCACCAAGCCCCCTCCAGAACCAGTGGAGAAAAGCATCCACTACCTCAGTCCTTGGCAGGATGAAGCACTCTGGGCACCAAGCCCCCTCCAGAACAAGTGGAGACTGACATCCACTTGTGAAACTATGGCTTTGCACTCCCCAGGATAGAGCAGTGGGCAAACCACCCGTTGGAAAGACTTGAGAGACTGTAGCTTTGCATTCCCCAGGATAGAGCAGTGGACAAACCACCCAATGGAAAGACTTGAAAGACCGTGGCTTTGCACTCCCCAGGATAGAGCAGTGGGCAAACCACTCACTGGAAAGACTTGACAGACTGTGGCTTTGCACTCCCCAGGATACAGCAGTGGGCAAACCACCCACTGGAAAGACTTGACAGACTGTGGCTTTGCACCCCCCAGGATAGAGCAGTGGGCAAACCACCCACTGGAGAGACTTGTGAGACTGTGGCTTTGCACTCCCCTGGATGCAGCAGTGGGCATGGAGCCCCCTCGTGGAGCAGTGGCGTTGTGCGTTCATCCGGCTGAGGTGCCCCTCTCCCCCTCCCCCTGAGGTTCCTGTTTAATTTCGATCTGATGCCCCTGCAGTGTTCTCTCCGTTTCGAGTCAGGTATCTTGTGTGGGTTTTGCCTATGCATTTTGGGACACTGATCAATGGACGATGTTTGACTAATATCCGGACTTGTGTATTTGGTGTACTTATTTGTATATACTGATTTTCTAACTTACACTTTCTGATACTTAATAGATTACACTTGTTACAATCATTTCCTTTTGGCCTTGCATTCTTCAAGGGGGTGAGGGGGTGTATATGTAATGTTGCTGCATGTATTTGTGTGTATGGTGTTGTGGTTGAGGGTGGGGGTTTTACGTGTTGCGTGTGTGTGTCACTCTCTTTTCCCTCCCACCCTCTCTTGTGTTGCAGGTTCAGTACTCACCGTGGTCATCGATGTCATCTTTCCTGCTCCTGATACAGAAGGAGGAAGACCAGCATGGGCAGGACGTGTAGTTCGGGCTCCATGGCGTCCTGGTTCCTCGTTGAGTGTCGGGAGGTGAGTGGTTTCCCTTCTGTGTACTGTTTCCGCCGTGCTTTTGATAGCGTTGGTACCACCCCGGAAAAGGAGGCGGATAGTCCTTTTGTAATAGTGTGGGCGGTACATTGTATTCCGCCTGTCTGTTGGCGGTTACTGCTGCGGTGTTTGTTTCTACCGCCATGGCAGTCGGAGTGTTAAAGTGGATGTCTATGCTGGCGGTTTCTGCCATGGTCGTAATTCTATTTTTTTTTCTACCGGCCTGTTGGCAGTATTACCACTGGTTTAACACCGACCGCCGGGGTTGTAATGAGGGCCAATGTCCTTTATGAATGACTATCCCAGGCTGAGAGAGAAGCCAGTAGAGTGGTAACAGCAGACAGACAGGTCTGTGAAACTTGCGAACTGCCTGTGGGAAGACAGTAGTTCTAGCTGATCTGTGGATGGATTGTAAAAGGAGTATAGATTGGCCGACAAAAAGAACCAGAGAAAGGTTAAGGGAGTACCGTCTCCTTAGGTAAAGAAATATTACTATAAAGTGTTACATTTTTGAAGACGCAAATTTTGCCGAAACATTGATGGCAGAGAATAGACAGCAAAGCTGAGGAGGCAAATGAATCAATACATGTGTATTATGAGAGATTGTTGAAGGCATTCAAGCATTACAGTGGTACAGAGACAATTGAGCTGAAAGACATGATTCATTTTGTGTTCAGATTTGTGGAAGAATTGAGACCTGAAATTAGCCAGATGATTAAGAGTCATTTGATTTGCCGTCAAGCAAAGCCGATTGATGAGGTGTTGCAGTATGCAAAGTACTATATTGACAAGATTGAGTTGAAGCAGCGAAAGTTAAAGGAAAAGGCGATGGTGATTCAGATTAAAGCTGCACAAACAGTGATGCAGGGAAACGTTCCACAGCAGCAACAGCAGCAGCAGGGAAATGTGGCATTTCAAAATCAGATGAGAGGTAGAGGTCACAGAGGTAATGGAAGCCGTAGCCCCGCTTTCAATATTGTAGTGGTTTAGAATGATGTACAGGGAATGAAGAGGGTGTTGCCTTGTCATGCTTACGGAGCAGTCGGACATTGGAAGCGGGAGTGTCCGATGATGTTGCAGGAAGGTGTCTTCAGCAATCAAATGACATCAACTCATTTCAAAACATGAGAGGACCGAGAATGAGAGGTCATAAGACAAACTTTCAAAATAATGCGAATCAAATGCAGAATTTTCAACCCATGCAACAGGTGCAAGAGCCATGTGTACAAATGACACAGATGCAGCTGATGCAACAGCATGTTACAATGGTACCTAGACAGCAAATTCAAATACCTCAAGCCCCAACGGAACAGCAGCAGGTGATGCTTCCTCAACAGGTCACAGGGCAGAGGTCCAACCAAAGTAATAACACAGTTCACCAATTCCTGTTACACAGTGAGAATGATGATTGTGTGAGCGAGAGTTCGGATGAAGAGGAATGTGTGCTTGTTGCTTCCTTAGAAGTAGATTAGAAAGGCCCCTATGTGAAGAGAAAAGTCATGGGTCACAGTTTCATTCTTGGTTGACACAGGAGCTAAACGCTCTACAGTAAGATTTGCAGAAGTTCCAAACTTGCCCCGTTCAGGAAAGGCAGTCCAGACTGTAGGAGTGGCAAATCAATATTTGACCAACCCAATTACAGAATCAGTTCATGTTAAAATTGGCCACTTTAAAGGATTGCCGAAAATCGTAGTCTGTGTTTCAAGTCTGGTATTTCTAGTGGGAAGAGACTTGCTGTGTAAAACCAGCTGCTCGATTACTTGATAGTAACTCAAATGATAGAATCAAGATACAGATGAACAGTGATGATGAAGATGACCCAGCTCCTGAGACAGGGTTTGAGCCCATAAGTGAGGAATACCCCTTGATTAATTTATTTCCAGTGTTCACAGTGAAGGAGCTTCATCCTGATTTACGGGGAATGGTTAAAAAGAAAGTATGGGATCTGACATGGAAAGAAATAGGTCTGATAAAGGGAGTTGAGACAGTTAACTCTCCTGTAAAGCTGAATGCAATTTTCCCCAGATTTCCCAGTACCACATGCCACAGGACATCCTTATAAAAGTTGCCCAAATAACTGCAGAATTTGTGAAACAAGTATTAAGCGGCCAAGTTAATTCCCCAATAATGGGATTGAAAAAGCCCTGTGGGAAAGTTCTAATTATCCAAGATTTCAGAAAAATAAATGACATTGTGATCAAATATTGCCCTGTGGTGCCAAATCCAGCTGTGATAATGTTTCAGATTCCATGTGATGCTGAGTGGTTCACTGTCATAGACTTGTCACAAGCCTTCTTTTCTGTGACTCTTTATGAGGACAGCCAATTTCTCTCCCGAGTTTACTGTTGGTGTCGAAATCTCAAGGGTTTTGAGAGTCATCTTCCATATTCAATCAGATCTTGAAAAATAATTTGAAGTCATTGGAATTGCCATTCCAATCGACATTGGTACAGTACATTGATGACTTATTGATTGCGTCCAAAACAAAGGACGAGTGCAAATATGACACGATTGCCTTTCTGAACCGTTTGGGAAAGAATGGTCATAAAGTTTTTACACTTAAATTGCAATACTGTCAGAAAGGAGTAAAATACTTGGGTCACCAGATTGAGAAGGGGTCGAGTAAAATATCCAGAGAAAGGGTTACAGCTATATTGCAGTTGAGTCCCCCAGCCACATAGAGAGATGTCAGGATGTTTTTAGGGGTGGGAGGCTACTGCCACCAACGGGTCCCCAATTTTTCAGTCATTTCCAAACCATTGCAGAAGCTGACCCATAAGGAGATTACTGATCCCCTAGTGTTAGACCAGGCTTGCATGAAAGTGTTTTCTGAATTGAGAGAGGGTCTGTGCAAAGCTCCGGCGTTGGGTATGCATGACTACACAAAGTCCTTCACGTTGTTTTGTCATGAGCGTGAAGCATCTTCTTTGACTGTCTTGACGCAGGCCCATAGAGGTGTAAACAGCCCTGTAGCATATTTTTTAGCTACTTTGGACCCAGTAGAAGCAGCTTTACCAGGTTGTTTGCATGCAGTTGCAGCAGTTGGACAGAGCCTCACACAGTGTAAAGGCGTTGTGATGGGACACCCCCTAAGAGTAATGGTCCCTCACTCAGTGCACATTTTACTTACCCGAACAAAAAAACAGTATCTAACAGGTGCCAGATTGACCAAATATGAAACGAGTATTCTAGGGTCACCAAATGTGTCAATGAAAGATGTACAGTGCTGAACCTGGCAACCTTACTTCCAAAGGAGAATGTTGAAATTGAAAAGTTGGAAGACATTGAGCATGATTGTCTTGAAGTAAGTGATCTGTGCATGAAACTGAGACCTGATATTAGAGACGCCAGATTGGAAGAAAATGACCAAATTATCTTTGTTGATGGCTCATGTCTAAGAGACAATACAGGAGTACTGTGAGCAGCATATGCTGTGTGCACAATGACTGGTATCCTGGAAGTGTCTTGGCTTCAAGGAGTGAATTCTGCACAAATATCGGAACTGGTAGCCCTTACTAGACCGTTCCATGTTTCTGCTCAGCTAAAAGTTACCATCTATACGGATAGTCAGTATGGATTTAGAATAGTCCATGACTTTGGCCAATTGTAGTCACAGACAGGTTTCACGACCTATTCTGGTTCACCAGTGAGAAATGGTGAGAGAGTTAAAGAACTGTTGCATGCTATCCAAATGCCTGAAAAGATTGCCGTGGTGAAATGCAATGCACATCTGAAATCGCAAGACTTTGTGTCAATTGAAAATGGATATGCAGATCAAGTCGCAAGGTTTCGTGCATTGAACTGCATATCGTTCAAAGATAGGTGGGAATTGTTAGCTGAAGAAGATGAAACATATCCACGTTTTGCATTGCATGTAATTGATACATTGGAAGAATTGAAAACATTGCAGAATAATGTTAATTGGGAGGTGCAACGTTCATGGAGCAAAATGAAATGTGTACAACGACAGGATGAATTGTAGGTTTCAGAAGAGGGTCAATTAGTTTTGCTAAACAGTCTGTTGTCACAAATGGCTGGGTATTATCATGGTCAAGCACATGTTGGGAGGGATGCCAAAATTTGTTTGTTCAAGCATAATTGGTTCAATCCAAGGTTTAGACAAGTTGCTAAAGCAGTTTGCCATCAATGCACCATTTGCCAGCAAATGAACGATAGAAAAGGGACAGTGGTTAATTTAAGCCACATTGGGAGAGCAGGAGGTCCATTCAGCAGAATGCAAATGGATTTTATTGAGATGCCTGTGTGTGGAGGTTTTTTGCATTATATTCTGCCTCTGTTGTCTTTCCCTGCGTGAGACTAATGTAACTGAGAGAAAGGGATGAGATCTGATCAACCACGATTCCCCTGAGGAGTCTTTGACCCTCATTATGAACTGGCCGGGATGCCCCACCACCAACCGTGCCGGCAGTCAACAGAAGACCGCCAGTGGCAATGGTCGGCATCCCGCCACATAATGACACCTGGAGCCTCACCGCCATTGATGGCGGTGAGGGCAGCCAGGTGCCATGCTGGCGGTCGGTGGATGCTGCTCCTCCCTCACCGCCATGTCAGTCAAGACAGCGCCATGCCTATGGTGATGCAGTCATAGGTATGGCGGTGTATGGAGGCGTGGCGATGCTGTCGGAGCAGCATCCACGGAGCCCGTTCCCACCCAGAGCAGTGCTATGGAACAGGTAAGTGCTGCCCGAGAGGGAAGGGGGGGAGAGGGGTATGTGTGTGAGTGTGCGAGTGCATGGGGGTGTGCGTGAGTGTTTGTGTAGGGGGATGTGTGTCTGAGTGTATGTATGCATGTGTTCATGTAGATGAATGGATGCATGAGGATGTGGGGGTTTGGAGTTTGGGGGGCTGTATGCAGGGGTGGGGGTGGGGAATGGGCAGGGTGGAGCTGGGAGGAACATAAGGATATTTGGGGGAGGGCTGGGGCAGTTTTCAGGAATGGGGTGGGTGGTGGGGCGGATCTAGGGGCTGCTGTGGGTGGGTGGGGGTAGTGGCAACAGGGGGGCTGGCGTGTCACATACAGGGGACAGGAAAGAGTATTCCTGTCACCCGCATGCTTTCCGCCAGGGATTACCAGGCGGGCTATCCCGCCAGGAAATCCCTGGTGGAAATGGGATCATCATCCCACCGCCGGTCCGTCCTCCTCCGCCAGGTTGAATGTGCCTACAGTCGGCCTGGCGGTTGATTTAGGCCTGATGGTGGGTGGTAGTGAAGAGGCTGTTTTGCAGCCAATTCACTACTGTGTTCAGAATATGGCATTCTGGACCACAAAGCCATTGGCAGTAATGACCGCCACCACTGGTCTAGCGGTCCAGACCGCCATGTTCATAATGACCACCTTTCTGGTCATGCGCCCAGTTGCCACAATCATCCCTGCTCTTGGGTGAAGATGAGGCGCTGCTAGTTAGCCAGAAAACCTAGATTAGGCTGATAGATGTCACATTTTGTGGAATTTTACTTAGTATCCCACAGTTTATGTGATTCTGCCACCCAAATCCAGTAGTCTCATTAGCATAGTGAGAACCTACACGACAAGGTAGGCTTCCAAGGAAGTAGTACAAATAGTACATATTATTTTAACAGAATGTCTAGATAATTTGTCACTTTAAAGATGCTCTGCTACCAACAAGGTGATCAATGAGAACACCCTTCATAGCATAGGATACACTCTACAAGGACTCCTTGTTACGATACTGAGGTGAGATCTTGAAATCTTTTCATCTCCGACTCCTCTAATAAGAAATCAAGCACACCAACTCACTCTTTCAACAGCCCTTCCTTGTCACATTGATGAAAATCAGCCATAAAGCCCAATACACTGTGTCAGTAATGTCTCATCCTTTGATATAAAGACCTCACTTCCTTTAGGACCTTCTACTATTCAATACCTACTCTGGGACAGTTGCAGATCAAGTGACGGACTAAATAAAAACAGATGCACTGGATTCTGCCCCAGCAGTACACATGGATTTTTTGCTTTTTTGATCAGCTGGTTGTTGGACTTTTTACTGTGGGCGAGCCTCACTATTGCTGTGTCACTCATGGTAATCACATGATAAATGGAACTGTGTGTGTTTACAGCCAGTGTTTTCAATTTTAAGATAAGGCCATTGTAATGCTGGAAGGTGAAGGGGCACTTGGCTGGTTACACTTCAACACGTGTGCACACGCATGTGCACATGTGGGCAGGCTGCAAGTGGGAGACTACTTTTATGCACAGCCAGGTAACAGCGCACAGGTAGCGTGGCACAATGGGGACTTTGCAAGGATAGGTATTCACCTGGGTCAGGCCGCATTAGGGTAGTGTACACTATTAGGAAAAGTCAGTCTGCTTTACTGTTTTAACTTTCGTGACACCCCACTGTACACATGGGGAGGGACCTGGCGCACAGAGACCATTGACGTCTTGATCTATAGTGTAACCTGTACAAGAAACTCAAATTTACCACTTCCAAAATGATAAATGTACTTCTTGTGGGTCATTCGGAGTTTTCATATTTTCCTGGCACAGCTCAGGATCAGAGCCCAGGCTTGTTGTCACTCTGCTGTGTCCAGTAATTTAAATTGTCCCCAGCAGCAGAAACAAAGGCCACCCCACACAAAATGAGCAATTAGCACGACTTTTCCTTGCTCCTGAGGAGGAAAGGGGTGGGGCGGAATGCTCTGTATCAATCACCCGGCTGTCACACTGCACCAAGGATGGACCTGCCCAAGCCCACTGATCAAAGGAGAGTACCCAGACAACAGGAGCCAAACCACTGGGGGCAGCCTTTGAAATTCTAGTGTGCAAGTCCCCTGGCAGTGAAGTCAGAGAGGGGTAGAGCTCAGGCCACTAGGTCCCACTAGGTCCAGTTAGGGCTCAATAAATTAACCCTTGGTAGCTTAGCAATGAGCAACAAGTCTTAACTTAGAAGACAAAGGCCCCCATTATGATATTGGTGGTAAAAAACGCATACTGTCGTGGTGACGGCCACCAAAAGACCGTCGCCAAGGCTACCAGCCATCCGCCGTATTATGACCACACGAGGATTTCCGCCAGAAAGATAGTGGAAATCCGGCTGTGGCCATGCCGGCGGATGGTGGTAAGGTAGAGCTGCTGCCAGCAGCAGCACCACGCCAGTAGACCCCGCCAGCCGTATTATGAGAAATAATACAGCCCAGCGGTGTTCTGCTGGCAGACGTTGCTGGTGGCAGCAGCGCCCGTCCCGTCTCCTGCAGGAGGACCCCCTGAACACAGGTAGATGCGTTCTCCGACAAGGGAGTGGGCTGGGGGGTGTTGTGTGTGTGTGTGGGTGTTTGTGTGAATGTTTGTGCATGCGTGTATGTGGGGGTGTGTTCCGTGTCATATGTGTGTGCATGTATGGATGTGTGAGTGCGTGTATGTTGTGTTCTGTGAATGCATGCCTGCATGTATGTATGAAAGTGTGTGCAAATGTGTGCGTGAATGGATGTATGCATGCGTGGATGAATGTGGGAATGGGTGTGTGTATGCATGTGTGCGTGTGTGAAGGGAGGGACGTGAATGAAGGAGGGTCTGGAAAGGAAGGGGGTGGGAGTGAATCTGGGGAGGGGGTGGGGCCGGGGAAGACCTCTATCAGTGGCAGGGTAGGGATTCCCTGTTACTGATAGTGCCTATCACCATGGTTTTCGTGGCAGTAAGGAAGCCATAAAAACCATGGCAGTAGGCAGTGTCATTATCTCGCAGGCGGCACAGTGACGCCCGCCGGGCTAGAGATAGATATCTCCAGCCCGGCGAGCGTTACCGCCATGGAGGTCGGTCTGGTACATTGGTGGTTTGGCTTCGGATAAGGAGAACTGGAGATATGAATTTTGATTAAAGAATAAGGTGGTCATTACAACCCTGGCGGTCGGTGTTAAAGCGGCGGTAAGACCGGCAACAGGCCGGCGGTAAAAAATTTGGAAACACGACCGTGGTGGAAACCGCCAACAAAGACAGCCACTTTAACACTCCGACTGCCACGGCGGTACAAACAAGTAGCGCAGCGGTCACCGCCAACAGACAGGAGGGAGACAATGTACCGCCCACACTATTATGACAGGCCAATCCACCACCTTTTCCGGGGCGGATTCACCGCGGATAAAAACACAGCGGAAATAGGAATCCCGAAGGGAAAACGCTCACCTCTGCACACCACACGAGGAACGAGTACGCCATGGACCCGGAACTCCAAATTCTACCTGCAATAGTCTTCCTGCTCCTCTTCCAGGAGCACCAATGCCGGCGGCGAAGACCACGGTGAGTACTGCACCTACAACACTGGGGAGGGGGGAGGGAAAAAACAGGGACACACACATGCAACACCCCCAGCCCCACCCTCACCCACTACAACACACACACTAATACATAACTATACATCATAGTTACACCCCCCACCCCCCTGGAAGAATGCACAGACAATAGAAAATTAGTGTAACCATTGTAATATATTAAAAGCAGGTAGGCAGAAATATATATATATACACCATGTACATAATATATACCAAGCATAGTAGTCCAGGTAGTGTTCTAAGAAAGTCCGTGGAACACTGGGACCACACGGCATGACGGATAGAACACTGCAGGGGCATCAGAGAGCAACTAAACAGGCACCTCAGGGGGAGGGAAAGGGGGGGCACCTCAGCCGCTTGAGTGCACGACACCAAATCCACGAGGGGGCCACATGCCCACTGTTCCATCCTGGGGAGTGCAAAGCTACAGTCTCACAAGTCTCTACAGTGGGTGGGTTGCCCACTGTTCAATCCTGGGGAGTGCAAAGCCACAGTATCACAAGTCTCACAAGTGGGTGGTTTGCCCACTGTTCAATCCTGGGGAGTGCAAAGCCACAGTCTCACAAGTCTCACAAGTGGGTGGTTTGCCCACTGTTCAATCCTGGGGAGTGCAAAGCCACAGTCTCTCAAGTCTCTACAGTGGGTGGCTTGCCCACTGTTCAATCCTGGGGAGTGCAAAGCCACAGTCTCTCAAGTCTCTACAGTGGGTGGCTTGCCCACTGTTCAATCCTAGGGAGTGCAAAGCCAAAGTCTCACAAGTGGATGCCTTACTCCACTGGTTCTGGAGGGGGCTTTGTGCCCAGAGTGCTTCATCCTGCTAAGGACAGAGGTAGTGGATGTATCTCTCCACTGGTTCTGGAGGGGGCTTTGTGCCCAGAGTGCTTCATCCTGCTAAGGACAGAGGTAGTGGATGCCTTACTCCACTGGTTCTGGAGGGGGCTTTGTGCCCAGAGTGCTTCATCCTGCTAAGGACAGAGGTAGTGGATGTATCTCTCCACTGGTTCTGGAGGGGGCTTTGTGCCCAGAGTGCTTCATCCTGCTAAGGACAGAGGTAGTGGATGCCTTACTCCACTGGTTCTGGAGGGGGCTTTGTGCCCAGAGTGCTTCATCCTGCTAAGGACAAAGGTAGTGGATGTATCTCTCCACTGGTTCTGGGGGGGGGGGGGGCTTTGTGCCCAGAGTGCTTCATCCTGCTAAGGACAGAGGTAGTGGATGCCTTACTCCACTGGTTCTGGAGGGGGCTTTGTGCCCAGAGTGCTTCATCCTGCTAAGGACAGAGGTAGTGGATGTATCTCTCCACTGGTTTTGGAGGGGGCATGGTGCCCAGAGTGCATCATTCACCCCGTGACGGACTCAGTTGCGTCAGTGTCCTTGCCGCTCATGGGCCAGCGGTGCTTGAGATGGCGGTGCCCTGTTCAGCGGTGCTTGAAATGGCGGTGCCCTGTTCAGCGGTGCTTGAGATGGCGGTGCCCTGTTCAGCGGTGCTTGAGATGGCGGTCTCCATTGCAGGGTCTCAGCTGCTGGCGGTCCTTCATGGCCCAACAGGGCTTTTGCTGGCGGTCCTTCATGGCCCAAAGGGGCTTTTGCTGGCGGTCCTTCATGGCCCAACAGGGCTTTTGCTAGCGGTCCTTCATGGCCCAACGGGGCTTTTGCTGATGGTCCTTCATGGCCCAACAGGGCTTTTGCTGGTGGTCCTTCATGGCCCAACGGGGCTTTTGCTGGCGGTCCTTCATGGCCCAGCGGGGCTGGTGCTGGCGGTGGCCTCCTGGGCAGCTGGGCTGGTACTGGCAGTGGCCTCCTGGGCAGCTGGGATGGTGCTGGTGGTGGCCTCCTTGGCAGCTGGGCTGGGGCTGGCTGTGGCCTCCTGGGCAGCTGGGATGGTGCTGGCGGTGCCCTCCTAGGCAGCGGGGATGATGGCGGTCTTCTCCGCCATGCTGCTCTTCCCAGACTTGCCGGGTTTCTTGTGGCCCTTCCCCACCTTGGAAGGTGTCACAGCTGACTCCACACTCACACCTGTACCCCTGGGAGCGGCTTTGGTGGCTGGAGTCTTCCCCCTCTCCCGCCGGGCACTGGCCAACTTCTGATGCTTCACAGGTGGGGGACTGTCTGTGCTATGGCTCCGTGCCACACTGGCTGCCTTGGTGGCTGGTGCACTCCAAATTCCGGTGACTACAGGCACCACTGGTCCCGGAGATGTAGTGGCTGAGGTGCTAGTTGGGGACCTATGAGATGGACAGGGTGGGGGAGGTGTGGGAAAGAGGTCAAGGGTGGACAGGAAAGGTTTTTTGGACACACTGGGACGGGTAGCTGGAGGGGGTTTGGGAGTGGAGGAAGAGGTGGTGGTTGTAGGAGGTGTACGTTTGGTGACTTTGGGTGAAGGTGCATGCGCTGGAGGCTGTCGTGAGGTGGATGGCTGTTGGGTTGGTGTGTGCCTGCGTTTGTGTATCTTGGGAGGGGGCGTCACAGACACACTGGGAGAGGACACAGGGGACATGTGAATGGTAGTGGGGGTGGTGACTGCACGTGAGCGGGGTGTGGTGGTGGGTGTGCTGGAGAGGGACGTTATGGCTGTAGATGTAGTGCATGCAGGTGTGAGTGTAGACGAGACTGGGAGGGAGGAGCGAGACGAGGAGGAGGGGGACACAGTGGAGGCAGTGGATGTTGCTATGTCTGCATGTGTGTGATGCTTACGTGAGTGCCTGTGAGATGTGTGGTGCTTATGTTTGCCTGAGCTACCCTTGGGTGTTGACATGCGTGGATGTTGGTCTGTAGGTGTGCTTGGGATAGGCTGAGGTACAGGGGATTGGGTTGGGGTGGAGGAAGTTGGAGGGGGGAGGCTAGAGACGGGGACAATGGCTGCCATCAGTGCTGAGGTCAGAGTCTGAAAAGCTCGCTGAAGGGCCGCCTGACCAGAACGAATGCCCTCCAGGAATGCATTAGTTTGTTGCCACTGTCTCTCTTCACCCTGGATGGCATTCAAAATGGTAGACTGCCCAACAGTGAGTGACCTGAGGAGGTCAATGGCCTCCTCACTGAGGGCAGCAGGGGTGACTGGGGCAGGGCCTGAGGTGCCTGGGGCGAAGGTGATGCCCACCCTCCTGGGTGAGCGGGCATGGGGCAAAGGTTGAGGGGCTGCTGGGAGGGCGGTGCTGGTAGGGGGTTGGCGGCTGTACCTGTAGATGCGGGGGCACATATGTTGCCGCCACCACAAGGGAGCTCCCATCAGAGGATGAGTCTGTGTCACTGGTCTCAGCTCCTGTCCCCACCGTGGAGCTCCCCTCGCTCTCCGTCCCACTGGTGAATTCAGACTCCGTAGTGTCGCCCTCCCGGGCCATGTGGGATGCAGCTCCCTCATGCTCCGGTGCTACTGCTCCTCCGCCTGATGATGCTATTGCACACAATTACAGGGAGACCACAAAAAGGGGGGGAAGACAGAAGAGAGACATGTTGAGTGCATGCATTACCGCTACCGTTGGCGGATACGACAGACACAGAAGCCCCCTGCACTACGCCGCGCTCTTGGGCTCCACTCTTCAATTCCTGGGAAATGGCCTACAAGGCTATGGATGACATATGTACACATAGATAGAAACCCACAGCCCACCTCCCCCACCCAGACACCTCCACTGCGCGCAAAGTCAGCAGAATGAGAGTGTACTCACCCCCTTGTGTCTGCTGTGATGCTCTCAAGCACCCATCCAACTCCGGGTAGGCCACCACCAGGATCCAGGATATCAGGGGGGTCATTGTGCGACGGGCACCCCTCCCACGTTGGGAGGCCATCCCCAGCTGAGCCTCCGTCGTCTTTTTGCTCCAGCGGCGAATGTCCTCCCATCTTTTACGCCAGTGGGTGCTCCGTCTGTGGTAGACCCCCAGGGTCCGGACGTCCTTGGTGATGGCACGCAAAATATCTTTTTTCTGGTGGGCGCTGACCTACATGAAATGTACAGGGGAAAAAGAGAAGTTATTACCAACTGCACCGTCAAAGTGATTGGACCCCATCCCTACCCTTGCCATGTGGCACATGCTTTCACCGCCTTTCATGCACGCAGCACTCTCTCCCCTTCCTTCTTACATCCAGCCCTCGCCACACAGGCATAGCCCATACCACATGCTCCCTGTGTACATACCTGTTTGTCTGGAGGACCGTAGAGTGGCGTGTACTGGGGGAGGACCCCATCCACGAGCCTCTCCAACTCCTCCGATGTGGAGGCAGGGGCCCTTTCCCCAGACACTTGAGCCATTGTCTCTTCCAGACCGAGGTCACAGCAGCACTTGCAGTGTAGGTCCACTCCTGTCGAAGATCAGGTATTGAGTGATTGAACAGATAGAAAATGTCGGTCACGTCCGTGGCGGTGCGTACGGTCACCGCCGGCGCACATCGTCATTGGCACCTGGGACCCATAGGGTCCAATGTTACCCAATGCTGCATTGCGCCGCGGTCTTCGACCGCCTACTGCGACGGTGTACAACGCCAGCGCAGTTACCTCACATCCCATTGTCCCATTTTAGTGGTCAGACAGCCGCCATTTCAGGGGCCCACATGGCTTCATTTCCAACTGCGTCACACCTACCTAGGCCTAGACTCAACACACATACAGGCCACCTTTTGTGTATGATTGGTGTTCTGGGTAAACTGTGGATACGTACCTCTGAGATGTTTGACTCTGTGCTCGCTGTTGTCCTTCATAGGCACCATCCGCTGGGAAATGTGAGGAGATGGCGGGATCCTCCGGTGTACCGACCGTTGGTGGACCTGTTGACAATGGAGGAGCGACATGTCATAATCACATACAGGCTTGACCGTGCCACAATCCAGGAACTGTGTACCCAGTTAGAGCCAGACCTGATGTCAGCAATCCGCAATCCCCCTTCAAGTGCAGGTGCTGTCAGTGCTCCATTTCCGTGCAAGTGGGTCTTTTCAAACAACAGTGGCCATAGCAACAGGGATGTCCCAGCCTACGTTTTCCAACGTATTGTCCAGAGTGTTGTCTGCCCTTCTGAAACACATGCGGAGCTACATCGTTTTCCCTCAGGTGGAGCATTTTCTACAGTGAAAGTTGATTTATATGCCCTGGGACATATCCCCAACATCATAGGTGCCATTGATGGGACCCATGTGGCTTCGGTCCCCTGCCACAGGAGTGAACAGGTGTACAGAAACCGGAAGAGTTATCATTCTATGAATGTACAGATGGTATGTTTGGTAGACCAGTACATCTCCCATGTGAATACCAAGTTCCCTGGCTCAGTGCATGATGCCTACATCCTGCGGAATAGCAGCATCCCTTATGTGATGGGGCAACTCCAGAGGCACTGTGTGTGGCTATTAGGTGAGCACCTGGAGGCAAGTCAGTGGGAATGGTTGTCTGGGTCTGGGGTTACCCACAGGTTACTGTGTGTCTAATACTTGTCCCTTGCCATTTGCAGGTGACTCTGGTTACCCCAACCTGTCATGGCTACTGACCCCAGTGAAGAATCCCAGGACAAGGGCAGAGGAACGCTACAATGAGGCCCATGGGCGAACTAGGAGGGTGGTCGAGCGGTCCTTCGGCCTCCTGAAGGCCAGGTTCGGGTGCCTCCATATGACAGGTGGATCTCTATTCTACTCACCAAAGAAGGTGTGCCAGATCACTGTGGCCTGCTATATGCTTCATAACTTGGCATTGCGACAACAGGTGCCTTTTCTGCAGGAGGATGGTCCAGATGGCGGTGTTGTTGCAGCTGTGGAGCCTGTGGATAGTGAAGACGAGGAAGCAGAGGATGAAGACATGAACAACAGGGACTCAGTAATCCAGCAATATTTCAAGTGAGACACAGGTAAGAGTACAGACCTGCCTACTACATGTACTTAAACACTACTACCTCTCTACTGTCTGTCGTTTTCACCCAGTGTATGGTCACTGAGTTGTCACTTTCCCTTACGATTTCACAGATATGGGTCCCACTGTGTGACATCTGCTTTGATTCCTCATGGACTTGAGCTGTGTGACATAGGTATGTTAACATTACAATTGAAAGAGCATTTTGTCACTGTAATTGCTAATACACTATTTCGAAATCACAGACAGACTCCAGATTGTTTTGTGTTTTAAGTGTGTTTATTTAAGTGCTCAATATTGGAGGGGGTAGTGAAATGGTGAGGGGTGATGGCGGAGGAATGTCCATGGCAGAGTCCAGTCTATTAGTCTCACAGGTGCACTGCCCAAATGGGCATAGGAAGTGGAGCTGGGGCAGTTTAAGGATGGACAGGGTGACAAAGTAGGACAGAAGAATGACAATCAGGGTGGTCTCATTTCTTGGCGGGGTCTTGGCATCGTGCTCTGTCTTTGTCCTGGATCTCAGGGACCATTTGCGGGGTGGTTCTCCCTCTGCAGGGGGTGGGGTGCTGGTGTGGTGGTCCTGTGGTGGGATGTCCTGTCCATTAGCGCCGGCGGAGGTGGTGGGCAGTTCATCGTCCATGCTAATGTCAGGGGCCCCTTGTAGTGCCACAGTGTGTCCCTCCTGGTGTTGAGTACTTCCTTCTGCACCCCTACGATGGTGCCCAGGGTGGAGCTGATGGTTCTGAGTTCCTCCCTGAGGCCCATATACTGTTCCTCCTGCAGGCGCTGGGTCTCCTGAAACTTGGCCAGTACCGTTGCCATCGTCTCCTGGGAGTGGTGGTAGGCTCCCATGATGGAGGAGAGGGCCTTGTGGAGAGTGGGTTCCCTTGGCCTGTCCGCCCCCTGTCGCACAGCAGCCCTCCCAGTTCCCCTGTGTTCCTGGGCCTCCGTCCCCTGGACCGTGTGCCCACTACCACTGCCCCCAGGTCCCTGTTGTTGTTGGGGTGGAGGGTTATCCTGGGTTCCCTGTAGTGGTGGACACACTGCTGATTGACGTGTCCTGGGGACGGAGGTATGGGCCCGCTGGGTGGGTCCTGTGCTGGTGTTTCCAGAGGGGTCAAGGTCTGTAAAGGCCCGTGCCAGTGTGAGGGGAACCGACTGTCCCGAGGTCCCCGATGGGCCGAGCTGGTCATCTAGATCCAGTTGGACAGAGGTGCTGTCATCACTGTGGGCCTCTTCTGTTGGTGGTGTGGACATGTGTGGACCCTCCTGTCCCGTGACGTTGGGTTGGGTAAGGGTCCTGCAGGGGTATAAAAGGATGGTTATTACATCTGTATGTGCCATGGTGTGCAATGGGTGGGTGACCGTGTACCCCAGTGCTTGCATTCCTGTGTGGGAGCTTGTGTGATGGTGGTTTAGGGGGTTCTATGGGTATGTGCAGTGGGCATGCTTTAGTGATGGGTGTCCATGCTTTGTAGTTGCATGCAGGGCTTGGTGTTGGGATGTGTGGTTTGTGATGTTGGGACATATGTGAGGAGTTGGGGTGCTGGGGGTGAGGGTGGCGGTATCTGATAGCATGCAGGTAGGGTGGGGGATGTAATATTTAAGATTTGACTTACCAGAGTCCATTCCTCCACCTACTCCTGCGAGGCCCTCAGGATGCAGAATCGCCAAGACCTGCTCCTCCCATGTTGTTAGGGTGATGGTGTTGTGTGCCTGTGGATGCTGCTGTTCTTGCTGGTGGTGTCTCTCTCTGGCCTTCTTTCGGAATTGTTTGTCGTAATAGTGTGGGCGTATTTCTGTTGGCGTGACGGTGGAGGTTTTGTTTTCGAGAGTTTATCACTGACCTTTGGTGTGGCAGACTTGTGTGGGTGTCTGAATTTTGGCGGATTCCGTGCTTTGGATAATATTAGCTGTGGCGGTTTTCCGCGGCTGCGGCGGTGTGTTGGCTGTCTTCTGCACGGCAGTAAGCGGCTTTTACCGCCAATGTTGTAATGAGGGCCTAAATGTTTTTTAGTGCTTAGAAACTGATAGCGATGGTAGGGATCTGAGGTGTGGGTGTAGCTCTGCCATATTTATCCTTGCTCCTTGGGTGGAAAGCAGGGAGGGGGCAACTGTCCAATCAGAGGCAGGCCACCACCCTCTTGGATGACCACTTCCTGGGAAGTGTGACACAAATCAATCCCAGGGAGCAACATTCTTTAAAAATCCAAAATGTAAAAATCTGAATTTTGGAGGTGAAGTCTGGCTGACACACCCCTTTCCTAATCTAATCAAGAGGGCACCTCTTTGTCTGGGTTTGCAGGAAATGAGGGAGGTCCTGAGATGCTCCAAATGCCCTTCCCTCCTTTGAAGATCAGTTTGGCTGCTCTACCCCATTCTGTTTCACCATCTGCTGAGGCAGATCTCTTCCTCCAGACACTTCCTTTGTCTTCAGCCCACACCACTTCACACCTCATCAAGGCAGCCTTACCAGGCTGCCAGAGGCTGCCAGAGAAGGGCACTACAGAGCTGAAGTTGTCAACTTTCAGGTAGAGGTTTAAAACTCTTTCAATTAACTAGTTATAATAAATTCAACAATGTCAAGTTGTTGGATTTATCATAACAATCAGTTTGATACCAAACTTGAAATATTTAGCTCCTTTTGGGACTTTAAGAATTACAATTAAAGTCCCACCTTTTAGCCTATGGAGCCCACTCACTACAATGAGGGAAAAACTAATTTGCCTATTTTCCTCACCAGGGCTTATAAAACATATTTTATAAGGTCTCGACTTATACTTACACTGCACCCAACCCAACCCTGGGGCTACCCAGGGCACACCTTAGTGGTGACTTATATGTAAAACTAAGTTAATGTAGGACTTTGGAAGTACTTTTAATTCCTAGGTGGAATTTGGAGGTAACTTTAATTTAAAAGCAGCCACAATGGCCCTGGGCACCTCAGCAGTGCACCTATGGGTGCACTACCTATGCTGGGGTCCCTAAACCTACTTGCCCTACCACATATGAAGGACTTATAGGTAGGTTTATACTGACAATTATCACCAGCCTCATTTGAATATCCACTTTCACAGAGCACAGGCCCTGGGACTGGTTCACTGTACCCAGGGTACAGCCAAAGGTCAGTCACCACCAGTGTCTGCCTGCGAGAGGGCTCAGGAATTCCTTGCGGACGGGCAGAGGTGGGAGTCCCCCAGGGGGACTCCCAAGAGAGTAGTAGACGTAGGCACGGAGGAACGTACTGAAGTCAATGATGTTTGCCAGACACAGAAAAAAGCCGGAAGAGGAGAGGAGCGGGTCGAGGCTGGAGAGGAGTGTGTCGAAATGGGAGAGAACGCGGACACCCAAGAACATGGACCCGAATTCAAGGAGGAACGGAGGAGGAGAGACAGAGCTGCGAGGAACACGGAGTCTCCGGAGATTGGACCCGAAACCAAGCCGGTATCGAGGAAAAGAGCTGGAGAGCCACCGCTAGAAAGGGGAGAGCGGAGAAGCCAGCCACGTCCCTAGAGGGATGTGGCTCTCCCAGGTACATGACCACTTGCACGGTCAACTAACAGGGCTGGTGGAAAAGGTAGGGAGGTACCTGGTAGGGGATAGGAGCACAGGAAATCACGGGCACTTGGAGGTGAAGTCGTTCATTGCCTCGGGAACCAATCCCCAATAAGGGACAGCACTATGTTCATACTATGGTTTAGTTTTGTTTTGTTTTACTTGTCATGCCTGCTTCCTTCGTTAAACCTGCCCTGATTCAAAAAGAAAATAAATGAGACCCTAAAACGAAAACCCATACTGAGTCCTTGGGAAACACAGCTTAAAAGAACCCCTTATTATATTCACAAAGAGGATTCCCCTACTCCTAACCACCCCAACTTGCACGTACAGAGAAAAACAATAAAACAAATACTGAGATGAGAGACCACTTACCTGACAACAGCTTTCCATTTGTTTTTTCCCCTTCTTTCACTGGCTGTCTGGGAGTGGAAGATAGTGGATCCTGACATCCTAGGAAGACACAAAGAAACTGTGAGATGGGAAGGAGACCAGAGACATAATACAAAAATACAAGGACTCCTAGATAGCCAAAGAAGAATCAGACTTCTGTTTTGGAAACAAATAAAGTACAACTGCTCAAATAATGCATAGAGACAATTACTTTATGAACTGAATAGAAGCTTATATACCTCACTGGATGATGTCCCCTGTTACACTGTCCAAAAAGTTTGGGGGTGACCAGGGAATAAGGAGGACTTTGCTAAAGGATTGTCCCAACACAATGTACAGGAGGGCTGGGACAGGGGAGGAGAGGTGAAGTGGCACCCCGGGATTGGTTAGGGGTGCCTGTCTTCTGGAACCCTCCTCTCCACTTTATAAACTCTTCCTGCCTGTGGAGTTTCCAGCTACTGCGCTGCTGGATCCTGGGACTGCCAAGGAAAACTGGAAGGAGGTGCCCCAGAATCCTTACTCAGGACCCAGGACTCTGCCCAATTGACCCCAGGACCAATGGGTCTTCCCAAGCATCAGTGAGGCTTGCCCCTTTACTCTCCCAAAGGACCAGTTGGGGGAAACACTGGACCTTTCTGTGCCTACCAGCAAAGCTGCAAAGGAGACCTGGTGCAGGGAGCAGTAAGGACCAGCTTTTGGAGGACTTCACTGCTCCTCTGCAGGTCCAGTAAAATTCCTGCGAGTTGGTCAGGGCCTGGGGCACAGTGCAAGACAGCTAGATCTATTTAGTTGGGGGAGAAGGCATGCATGGGGCTCCCTCTCAGTGTTCTTAACTTGCCTGTGGACCTCATCGTCTAGGCGGACCCTCATTGCAGGGGCTGTGACCCCACCCCTTTGTACATGTAATAATAGGGAAGCTTTGTCGCACTTCCCCTGGAGAAGGAACGAGGGGCCCAGCACCCATCCCTGGGCCATGGAAAGCAGTCCCAACATCACCTGTCTGCCCGCTGGGGTGGGCTGACACACAGAAGAACTGCAGGCTCCTGCAGCAAAAAGGGGACATGCTGCCAGTGCAGGGAGCCGGCAAGGGCAGCTGGGGGTGGGCTCCCTGAGCTGCCCTCCAACAGTGGCAATTGCTGGGGTGCCCTTGTGGAACAGTGCACCCCACCATTGAAATACTAAAAATAAGGTGCAAGGCCATCTTCTAAAAACCTCACTGAGTTGACTCAGTGGGAGAGCTGCTTCTCTAAAATTCACTGCACCACAGCGACTCTCCCTCAAATACTTTCCAGGGCTTTTTATTTTTTTTAATTCTTTTTCGACCTTTACATCACCTGTGGTGGCCGTGGGGCATTTGGACCACTACCAAAATACTCAGCACAACATGCTCCTTCTGCCCAAGTCATCTTCTGGGTCCCCATCCTAAAATGGGGGGACCCCAAAATCATAACCAGCCCTAGTTCTACTTCCATTTTCAATTTGATAATGTGATAATCTTTCCTACATTTGATGACCTGGACCCTGATCTCCTAGGGGAATGGGAACACTTAGGGGGTCATTCTGAGTCTGGCGGGCGGCGGAGGCCGCCCGCCAGACTTCCCCCCTCCAAAATACCGCTCCGCGGTCGAAAGACCGCTGAGGGTATTTTGGCTTTTGCACTGGGCTGGCGGGCGACCGCCAAAAGGCCGCCCGCCAGCCCAGTGCAAAAACCCTTCCCACGAGGACGCCGGCTCAGAATTGAGCCGGCGGAGTGGGAAGGTGCGACGGGTGCAGATGCACCCGTCGTGAATTTCAGTGTCTGCAAAGCAGACACTGAAATTCTTTTTGGGGCCCTCTTACGGGGGCCCCTCCAGTGCCCATGCCGTTGGCATGGGCACTGCAGGGGCCCCCAGGGGCCCTGCGACACCCCATACCGCCATCCTGTTCCTGGCGGGAGAACCACCAGGAACAGGATGGCGGTATGGGGTGTCAGAATCCCCATGGCGGCGCAGCAAGCTGCCCCGCCATGGAGGATTCAATAGGGCAGCGGAAAAACGGCGGGAGACCGCCGGTTTTCCCTTTCTGACCGTGGCCTACCGCCGCGGTCAGAATGCCCTGCGGGGCACCGCCAGCCTGTTGGCGGTGCTCCCGCCAACCCTGGCCACGGCGGTCCGTGACCGCCGGGGTCAGAATCACCCCCACAATCTTGTCTACCTTGTTTGGCATGATAAATATTCGAATTAAACGCGCTGACAGAAAGAGGGACAAATTGTTGCTTGACATCGCTTCCCTTGAGGAAGAAATCAAAAACCTGAACCTCACTGAGGCGACTGACAAAACCTACGCCATCCTGAAAGATATACTTAATGGTTACCAACTGTATATTAAGGAAAAGAAAATTAGGAAACTTAACAGAGATGAGAATGACTATAGTAATGGCCGAATATACACTTTTGCACGTAGATTTGATCAGGTGAACAAGGATACTAGTGGTAAGATCAGTGAGACAATTACTACAGTTGGGTTTGCTGCTAGCAGCCTTTGGGATATTTCAAACATTTCAAACAATAGCTTGGACCCACCTACAGTAGGACACTCTGGTAACCCACCTCCTCACAATGTCCCTCAATCATCTTCTTTTTTAGAGGAACTGGGACGATACAGAAAGGGTGTACGCCAAAACTTCAACAGACTGAACAAGAACTTAAACGCACCCGTAGGGAGGGGACGAAACACAACAGGAGATATAAGAGAGGGTGTAACAACTCAATCCAGTGCAAAGACCCAAAGAACATGAATCCAAGTCATAATCATATTCACCCTACTGTGAATGCTGATTCTGTACAAGTGATTAATCTATCGACCCTTGATCTGTCTAGAGAAGAAATAAATGTACTAAAAAAAGGTCTGGGCTTCTGTCCTACTTCCATAACTGATTTCACCAACATACATATAGACCTTTTCAAGTTTATACGTCACCTTAAACTGAAGAAGTTTTTTCTTAATAAACCTCTGACCACTAGTGCTTCCCAAACACCTATGCACACGTGTAACAAATCAATAAGTGACCTACATGACATTCATACGGTCTTGTCTTTGGATGACACCATTCTACCGACTCCTACTCTGGAGGAACTGCTGTCTCGTCTCGACATCCCACCCAATTTGGAGCTTGACAGTGGTCTTAAACATAAATCTACTTTTGTACCTACATTACCTCCTGACAACAACATTGACGCTTTCTATAAGGCAGTAAGCGCTGATTTGTTTATACTTGAGGACAAATTTAAAACCCATGCCCCTAGAACTTACTCTAACCTTAACCATGGTGAACAGTTGGCCTTACGAAGTCTTTCCAAATGTACCGACATAATTATCAAGGAAGCAGATAAAGGGGGCAATGTAGTAGTGATGAATAAATCAGACTATGTGGCTGAAAGCAATAGGCAACTTAGCGACAAGCAGGCATATACTCAGCTGCATGATAACCCCCTGCCTGGGATTATCAAAAAGATTGAAAATAGGTTGACACATTGGAAGAATCTGTGCCTCCTGTCCGACTTGGAGTACAAGTACCTATATAATGTGACACCACGTGCTCCCTGTATATACATTTTGCCCAAGGTCCACAAATCAGGGACCTTTCCACCAGGGAGACCCATTATTTCCGGTATTGGATCACCAACAGAACAGATTTCCGAATATATTGATTCCTTTTTACAACCATTGGTACACAACCTACCCTCATTCATACAGGACACAAGAGACTTACTATGCCAACTAGAGGATATTGAGTGGACAGATGAATGCAACTTTGTGAGCCTAGATGTGAGCTCTCTGTACACTTCGATCCCTTTAGAAATAGGCTAAGACATGCTTTCGGCAACCCTCGCAGATCGCGATGCTATTCTCTACGAACATACCCTCATGCTCCTTGATCTTACACGCTTGGTTCTTGAGAACAATGTGATTCTACATGAAGGCAGATGGTACCAACAATGCCAGGGGGTGGCTATGGGAGCGAAATTTTCTCCCTCATATGCCAATCTCTATATGGGACAATTCGAAAAAGGACATCTTTGGTCTAAATGCCCCACCCATATCACCCAACACATTTTATTTTGGGGGAGGTATCTTGACGATATGTTCGCCCTTTGGACGGGCAGCAGAGAGGACCTTAGTACTCTTATTAACCATTTAAACTCCAATGAGTTTAACTCAACTTTCATACATAAGGTGGACTGTGCTCAAATTGAGTTTCTGGACCTGCTACTATATATCACAGGTGATAGGATCTCATCCAGACTATATAGGAAACCTACCGCTTGTAATTCCATTCTCCACGCACATAGTGCACACCCTCTGTCACAAATCAAGGCTATCTCCTATGGGGAAATGATAAGAACACGTCGCAACTGTAGTGACACTGTGATTTTCAAACAGGAACTGGAACACATGGCACAACGCTTCCGAGATAGGGGCTACACGGAGGACCTTATTTCTCTGCTGAGCAATCGCATATCCTCCAAAGACCAACACTCATTATTGATCAGAAGTTATAAGAAAACTCGCACAAACAAACACCAAAAGAGGCTCGTCTCTTTTGTTACTAAATACAGTCCTGACAGTAGGACGGTGCTACGCATTTTGAAAAAACACTGGCATCTACTACTCTTAGGGCCAGATGTAGCATTATTGCAAATTGCGACTTGCAATTTGCGAGTCGGAGCGAGTCGCAAATTGCAAGTCGCAATTTGCAATGCAGAACGGTGTCTCAGACACCGTCTGCGAGTCGCTATGGGGTCGCAAAGACCCACCTCATTAATATTAATGAGGTGGGTCGCAAATTGCGGCCCCATAGCGACTATAGGCACTCGCAAACATGGAGCCCTGCTGTAGTCAGCAGACCTCCATGTTCGTGACTGCTTTTAAATAAAGCAGTTTTTTTTTTTTTAAAGTGTAGCCCGTTTTCCTTAAAGGAAAACCAGCTGCACTTAAAAAAAAAAAACGAAACCTTTAGTTTCGGTATTTTTTCAGGGCAGGTAGTGATCTTTTGGACTACCTGCCCTGAAAAAATAGTTTTGGGTCCATTCAATCAATCAATCATTAGATTTATAAAGCGCGCTATGTACCCGTAAGGGTTTCGAGGCACTTGGGGACCCCTTCCCGTTTGCGAGTGGGTTACCATCCACCTCAAGTGGATGGTAACTGCGACTCCATTTGTGACCGCATATGGAATTGCATTCCACTGCGAATCGCAAATAGGAAGGGAACACCCCTTCCTATTTGTGATTCGGAAATGCATTTTGCGAGTCGGTCCCGACTCGCAAAATGTATTTCTGCATGGGAAACACGCATTTGCAAGTTGCAAACAGCAAATTTTGCCGTTTGCGAGTCGCAAAGTGTTTCCTGCATCTGGCCCTTAGATTCTGGATTGAAAGTTGCTATTGGTAGTACGCCACTAATTACACATAGTAGGGGTCGGACTTTAAGGAATATTTTGTGCCCAAGTTTTCTTGCTCCCCCTACACAGACACATCCATCCACTTAGATTCTGAGTAGACCTGTAGGTTTTTATAAGTACGGTTGTTGTGTGTCCTGTCAACTGGCTCTCAATAAAACTGTGTCTTTTTCCTACAATACAGAGACAACTTACCATATCAGAGAGTTTATGAACTGCAATACCAGATATACAGTATATTGTTTTATTTGTATATGTGGACTGATATACATTGGCAGTACAATTCGCCCCCTTAAGGAACGTAATCAGGAGCATGTTAGAGCAATCAGACACCACATCGCTACCTACTCTCTTGCAATACATTTCAATTCTGAACATGGAGAGAAGGATCTCCTCAACCTGAGATTTCATGGCATTACCCAGGTATCTAAATCGCCTAGACTGGGTGACAGAACGAAAGATCTTCACAAATGTGAGGCCAAATGGATTTTAAAGCTACGGGCAGTAGAAAAAGGGCTTAACACTGACTGTGAACTACATTTATTTCTCACATAATGTACTCTATTGTGAAGTCTTTCATTTGTACCACTCTCTGAACGGTCTATCTGAATTCTGTCACTTTTATGTAACACTTCAACTTATAATACAATAGGTTGTCTATACTGCCTGTACTTGTTTTATCCACCTACGGATAAATGTTTACTCCTCATGTACAATAGATTTTGTTTGGGTTATTTTTCTACTGTGTACCATTGGCGAAATATCCACCTTCTTGCCATTTCCCCTTTTTAACATGCCACGACTGGCCATTTGTCTGTACTACGAGTTGTCTTCATTTCCTATACTACTGTATGTCCCTGTCAATTTATGGACCCTTGTATATACGTGCCTCTTTGGGTTTTATACACACTTATTTTTTCTATACCAACTTTTTGAGTTCTATCTACTGGCTATTTGCCTGTACTATGAATTACTTACAGTTGTTTTATTAACTGCATGTTCCTGTGGACTCATGGATTTTTGACATACTTGCCCTTTTGTGTTTTTATACACTGAATCTTCTTTACTTACTGGAATCTCTCCATATGTTAGTAGCATTCTTTACTACCTCTCCGACTGGTTAAGTTGATGTATGGAGACCCTTCCTTCACTCGCTACACCTACATTCCCAATTGTTTGCAACACACCGGGTGATACTGATTTTCCTCTTAGAGCTGTGCGGGAAGTGACTGCAATTTTTTTAGTTTCCTAACTAAGCCCTCCTTTTCACTTGAGCCTTTTGTATTTGGTTATCCTTCCAATAGGGCCACCGGTTTGCGACCCTTCACCAAATGCTCAGAGACCCTTTATGTCTAGCGCGTAGTCCATTTTCGGTGTTATCAGCATCTGAAGGGTAGTTATCTTCCGTGAAACCACTGCACGAGCATACAATTAGTTACGAGTTACCGAACGACCTCACGACCTCTCGGCTCAACGACCATTACGCGGTGAGCATTTCTTTACCTTGCTATTCTCCGAGTAGCACACACGCCGTTTGATTTCGGCCCAAACCACCATCATCACTCAGCCCGACACTCTTCAATGTCAACATGAGCCCCCTTGCCAACATCGTACGCAAGCACGACATCATCATCACCTCCTACGCCGACGACACCCAACTTATACTCTCCCTCACCAAGGACCCCGCCAGCGCCAAGACCAACCTACAAGAGGGTATGAAGGACGTCGCAGATTGGATGAGGCTCAGCCGCCTAAAGCTGAACTCTGAAAAAATGGAAGTCCTCATCCTCGGCAACACCCCGTCCGCCTGGGACGACTCCTGGTGGCCCACGGCCCTCGGCACCGCACCGACCCCCACAGACCACGCCCGCAACCTCGGCTTCATCTTGGACCCTCTTCTCACCATGACCAAACAAGTCAATGCCGTGTCCTCTGCCTGCTTCCTCACCCTCCGCATGCTCCGCAAGATCTTCCGCTGGATCCCCGCCGACACCAGAAAAACAGTGACCCACGCCCTCGTCACGAGCCGCCTGGACTACGGCAACACCCTCTACGCCGGGACCACAGCCAAACTCCAAAATCGCCTGCAACGCATTCAAAACACATCGGCCCGCCTCATCCTCGACGTACCCCGCAGCAGCCACATCTCCGCACACCTGAGACACCTGCATTGGCTCCCAGTCAGCAAAAGGATCACCTTCCGACTTCTCACCCACGCACACAAATCCCTCCATGACAAGGGACCGGAATACCTCAACAGACGCCTCAGCTTCTACGTCCCCACCCGCCTCCTCCGCTCCTCTGGCCTCGCACTCGCTGCTGTCCCTCGCATCCGCCGCTCCACGGCGGGTGGGAGATCTTTCTCCTTCCTGGCGGCCAAGACCTGGAACTCCCTCCCCACCAGCCTCAGGACCACCCAGGACCAGTCCGCTTTCCGGAGACTCCTAAAGACCTGGCTGTTCGAGCAGCGATAACCCTCATTTTCCCCTAGCGCCTTGAGACCCGCACGGGTGAGTAGCGCGCTTTATAAATGTTAATGATTTGATTTGATTTTACCTTGCTATTCTCCGAGTAGCACACACGCCGTTTGATTTCGGCCCAAACCATCCAATACGGATGGTTCTTTTCCCCGCTATATACGGTACAATTCTTTACTTTTTCAAACGTGTTAGACTGGGTCGGCTATTATTGTTTTTTTTATTTTTACTTCATTGTGGGTGTGGCTTCACTCTTCTTCAGGAGCATTTAATTGGCACGCTGTACAGTTCTCACTGAGTGCCTCAAATGGTGCAGTTTGGGTTATTTTGGGGCTGTAGACCTTTGTTACCGTTAGATAAGTATCATCTATGGATTTTGGCTCAACAGGTTAATTCCGCTTTCTGTTTTTCTCCCCTCTGTTAGGAATTGGTTCTTTGGACTTATCAGGGCCCGAAGTTCTGTTGCGCTCTTACTTCAACTTTTTACATGTTACAAGGTTGTGATACGCTCTTTATTACAGTCTGTTTTACAGGTAGCCTATTACTCATTTGCTTGACTACTCAAACTACTTATCGTTTAACTCTCTTTTTTAAGGAGTTTGACACGCGCAGTGACCCCCGGTTTGTTTTACAGATCCTAACCCAATAATTTTTGGGAGGCTTGACAGTTGTATTTACCAGACCAGGAGGTCTAGGTAGAGTCTTTTTCTTCTTTCTGTTTCCTCAATCACCTTACTAACTGCTCTCAACACACTATGGGGGTCATTCTGACCCCCGCGGGCGGCGGAAGTCGCCGCCTGGCGGGAACCGCCAGAAGACCGTAACGCGGTCAAAAGACCGCGGCGGTCATTCTGACTTTCCCGCTGGGCTGGCGGCCGACCGCCAAAAGGCCGCCCGCCCGCCCAGCGGGAAAGCCCCAGCAACGATGAAGCCAGCTCGGAATGGAGCCGGCGGAGTTGCTGGTGTGCGACGGGTGCAGTTGCACCTGTCGCGATTTTCAGTGTCTGCCAGGCAGACACTGAAAATCTTAATGGGGCCCTGTTAGGGGGCCCCTGCAGTGCCCATGCCAGTGGCATGGGCACTGCAGGGGCCCCCAGGGGCCCCACAACACCCGTTCCTGCTATCCTGTTTCTGGTGGTGAAAACCGCCAGAAACAGGATGGCGGGAAGGGGGTCGGAATCCCCATGGCGGCGCTACTTGCAGCGCCGCCGTAGAGGATTCCCTGGGGCAGCGGGAAACCAGCGGGAAACCAGCGGGAAACCGCCGGTTTCCCTTTTCTGACCGCAGCGGTAATGGCCCCAGAAGCACCGCCAGCCTGTTGGCGGTGCTTCTGCGGTCGTTGGCCCTGGTGGTCCATGACCACCAGGGTCAGAATGACCCCCTATACGTTAGATACACTGATTTGATCACCGTTAGTTGGCATACTAATATTCTATGTTTTCTCTGGTCCATTTCATCAGGCTTTGGCGCATTCTTTAATAAGATTATTTCTTTGGCTCTGACCGTTTCTGTCTGCTCTCTTTTTTAAAAGAATTATTTGCACTAAGGGTGTCTGTTTTTAATGCAATTCCATCGGCATGGTCTCTGGAGATGTTCTTGCCATGTCCACACTACCTTTTTCTTCTCTTTCTTCTCTCCACTCACACTGGTTGTAATTTTTCGGGTGATGCAATTTCACTTTGCGTCTATCACCTCACTTCTTCTTGACTGATTGTACTGATGTGATGTTCAAGTTAAGGGTGTAATTACATACAAGAATGTTATATGTCTGTTTTGCAGCCTTGAAAAAGTCACCTGTGTGACGAAACACATGTTGGCTGTTCTTGATGAACACTTTGTTTATATGAAGCAAACTGTGTCTCCATTTCTAGAAACCTTCTTCAATAAACTTGGGATATCTACATATTTCTCTACATCCGCATCATATTTACCAGGGACACTAGTCCATGTTATTTGATCGTGTTGTACCTTTGTGTGCTGTGGTCTCACATTGCTCAATCCATTTTCAATTTTTCCAATAGCTGAAGTGTTAGTCCTATAGCTGGGAGTGAGTCGCTCTTTAGGGGCTTTGTGTGTAGTTACCCTTCAGAGGTCATGGAAGGTCTGAACGTTTGTAATGCACTGTGTCATCTAGGGGCTTATTATATGTTTACATTGTAATCCTTGGTATTGTGATTATATTGCAATGCTATTTCACATGGTTATGCTCTTTAGGGGCTTAATGTAGTGTTACAATGCAATGATTTTCACTATGATATTTTTATGTGATTCTAACCTCTAGTGGCTAACTGTATGGTTACACTACAATGCTTTTTTAATATGCTATTTTTACGGTGGTGCTCCCTAGTGGCTATTCTGACTGTTACAGTCTAATGTCAAATATTTGGAAGGATGCACAAATACAAATTTCATTCCTGATAAATGCTTTACTGGGTTTTTCATGATGACTGCATATGCTTTATTAGTATAGTATTATCACTTTTATGACAACGATTCATGCCCAAGTATTATCTTGTGATTAAATGATACTGTCATCTATGGCATGTTCCATCTGCCAATGTATATTTATAAATTACTGCATAGTATTTAATAGTGTGTGCATAATAAATGTATTTCTTGTTTTCTAAAGAAAAGTTACTGACTAGACAATCATTTAATGAGTATTATTGTGTTCTGGTGATTCCTAGCCCACACTCCCTCCCTTGAGCAGGCCTTAGACTGCTCTGCCTCGCTAACCTGTGGGAGTCAAAAACTACAATTGAGGGTTTGGTTTCTTTGAAGAACAAATGAGAAACTATTACTTGTGCTGTCCACATAAATAATAGCCCAATTTCCAACAAAAGCACTCTGGGCCTCATTCACAATTTTTTGGCGCGGGGCATGGTTCATGTCATTATTTATCAAAGGCTGCAGAACTTTATAGCACCTGGAAATTACTGTATGGGTTGCAATATTCCTGCCCTTGTGATCACAGCCAAACACTTACAAGTAGTGTATACACAGGTTTCAATGCTATGAGATGACACTTAAGGCTTCATCTACAAGCCCATTGCGCCACCACTGAGTCATTTCTTTTTGACGCACTAGTGGTGCTATCAGTGCACTGCACTGCCCCATATTCACAAACTGACGCAAAAAGTAACAGAATAACTTATTAACAAATCAACTCAAAACATTAACTAAATTACCAAGTTAATTAAATATAAAAAAATATGAAATCCCCAAAAAAGACATTTACTGAAAGTAATATACACACCCACACATACACACACATGCACATATATGAAGCAAAACAAATATGACGGGCAGAAGGCTGTGCAATGTTAAACATTCATCTCAGTCCAGTCCAGGCCCAATGTGCCAGGTTGCAAAGCTCTGCATCAAATTACACCTGTGCCAGGTATAATGTATGCAGGGTAGGCATTCCCATGGGAAAAGCCACACAGAACTGAAACAGTGAAACATACAACATTTCAATGCATCATTCTGCAACTTCACTGCATTTCACAATTTTACTACCTACTCAGAGCAGGCGTAACATTGATGCGATGCTTTTGTTTTATGGCAGACTGCTTGCATTGCTGGAGTTGCTTCCGTTTAATGACACTACTCCTGCAATGCATTAGTTTAGTGCCAACAGTTGCTTTAGAATTTCTGATGTATCTGTGAAAATATGTGCAATGGAGCTCTGTATTGCAAATACAGAGCATCCATGGCATTGTTATTGGATGTGTGGGAAGCACAACAAACCTGATGCATCGATTGCAATGCATCAGATTCTTGTAAATGGGGCCCTTAACATCACGTAGCACATGTGTAGAAATCCAAGCTGTTTTGCTACATCGAGTGAGGTTTGTGATAAATGGGACATGAATTAGAGTATACTGAATATTAAGACAGGGAGGCTTGCAATAGCAAACATGTTTTTCAGAACGAGCTGACAGTTTGCCATGCATGCTACCCCTTCCTACACATGTCCCCACTGCTAAACCGGCACAGAACACTGTACTTTAATGAACTATCCCCTTCACATATGTGTGTTCTGCTTGGATGTGAGTAAGTACTTTGAGCCAGTGTTTGCAGTTGGGGCCCACCTGCACTTGCTTTTCTTAACCAGCACTTGTTTTCCTAACCAGTCTTTGACCAAGAGCAAAAGAGAAAAAAACATAAAAGTGGAAAGAAAGAGGAAGAGAAAGACGGAAAAAACTGTGACAGAGAAATAAATCAAAGATGAAAAAGAAACAGACAGAGTAATATTAAGGGGCAGGGAGTGTCTAGTGGGGACAAAGAAGGCATGAGGTGGAATCAAGACAATGGAGCCTTGGAAATCAACATTCCTGACATTCGATAGAGCCGGTCACATGTTTCTGGGTAAATCTATGGGCACTAGCACTTATTCTTTTTCAAATTAATCACTGCTCAGAGAGGTTAAGTAAGTGC
This sequence comes from Pleurodeles waltl, assembly GCF_031143425.1. Lineage (NCBI taxonomy): Eukaryota > Metazoa > Chordata > Amphibia > Caudata > Salamandridae > Pleurodeles > Pleurodeles waltl. The sequence continues at coordinate 144,186,296 of NC_090441.1, read as the reverse complement.
ATGTCTAAGGATTACTGTTACATTACTCTGTTGTGATCAGGGACCTTCTAGGATTTTGGGCGCCCTGGACATAAAGAGAATGTGGGATGCCCCGCAAATTTACAAAATAGACAACAAATTCAGGGCAGTTAGCATCTCAATACGACAGTGCTGTTACAAAGGACCCTGCAGTTTCTGCAGTGCGGGGGGGCCTGGAGATCCAGGGGGCCCCCTCCGCACAATACACTATGCACAGTGGCAGGCCTCTAACTGGGTTCTGGTAGAAGGGGGCCCCCTCCATATAATTTGCAGGGGGGCCCCTTCAAGTTTCGTTACTTCACTACAATGCAACCATGCTCCTGAAGCTGCTTTATTCAGAATTCTCCTGAGCTGGCATCTCTGCCATCTACAAGCACCTCTTAGCAGCTCATAAACGGCTGAATGTGTGAGAGATGCTTGTAGGCTGAGAGAGCATCCCATTGTGCTTCTGTATTGGCACCATGGCAGAAGGCCTAATTGCAGGACAAACCTGCAGAATGATTCTCCTCACAACTAGGCTTATAAGAGAGCACCCCTCCCCTAGTTCTCGATGTGCTTCATTGTAGCTGAGAGGCCCCACATGGGCACAATTGCTATGAGTCAACTCTCTCCTAATTGGATGGGCATGTGTCAGGAGCAGACTGTGTGCAGTGGCCTGGTTGTGAGCAATGGTTCAGGGCCCCTAATTGGTGGGCTGAATGCAGGTGCCCTGTGCGGATGCCCACACTGCCAATGCATTGCGCTGGCCTGGTTGTGAGTAGTCACGTAGGCCCATATTTATGGGCTTTTTATGCAGGGCAGCACAGAATATCAAGTCACCTTGCTGCGTTGCCCTGCGTCAAAGAGACTATCTATGGCATATGGAGCATTCCTGTCCTTTCCCACTGTTGGTGCTGTTTTAGCAGCCTGGTGCCAATGTAGGCACCTCATGCAAGGGACCCTGCATTGCAATCAGGGTTGTTTTTGCTCAGAAAGGAACATCTTCCTGCACAAAAAAACATCCTGGAAAGCTGTGCAGCACATATAGAAATCGAAATAAAGCACAGGAGCATATTTCTCCTCATTGCACCTCCCTTGGGAAGGTGTAAGGTTTTGGCACATCCCAAGTTTACAAGGTCTTGTAAATCTGGGGATGCATCAAAATCCATGGGTCTTGTGTCAGAACACCCATCACAATCCCCATGGAACATCTCCCTAACACAGATTAAGGGAACACAGCAAGGGATTCTCACTATCTTGTCTTACTCCATGTCTATGAGTTTGTTCAGAGTCAGGCAAATTGGCTTTGTGTGGCCTCATAGATATGATTTCAAGGATAGTGCTGCAGTTGTGTCACAGAAAGTGAGGCAACGGTGGAGCAAATATGCCTCTGAGTTTGCACTGAACATCATAGGCCTCTCTGCTGACATTTCGTTGCACCTAGGGCCATATTTACAAGCGGCTTGCACCATTGGTGCATCATTTCTTTGATGCACCGACAGCGGAGGTTGCAGGCCCATATCTACAAGGCTATGCAAAACCACTTTGTGTGGCTTTTCATGGCCTTGTAGATATGGAGTAAGGCAACGCAGCACAAGTTGCTGAATTGTCTTACTCTGCAATAAAGAGGCGTTCAATTGGTGTTGCAGTGGGTGCAAGTATTTGTAAACCTGGGAATGCATCAAAAGCCTCAGGGGAGGCGTAGGGGAGGTGCAATTAAGAGAAATACCTTTGTTTCTCCTTGTTGTTTCCTCTTTATCTGTGTGCTGCATTATGAACGCACTCATAGAACGAGAGAAACACCTCTCATGATTGTTTTTGTGCAGGAAGGTGTCTATTCCTGCACAAAAATAATCATCCACACAATGCAGACACCCTTGCACCATGGTACAAGGCAGCCCACTGTGCGCTAGTGATAGCGCGTCAGGACCTTGATAAGTAAACTTACAAGGAGACACACTGAAGTACTGGGTTTTTCTGAACCCAGTGGTGCCAGGGAACACACCCTAAGACTTCGAGTCCTTCCTGTTTCAGACTACAGAAACACAGAGTCTTCTTGGTGAAGTCAAAGATCTTGTTTATTGGCTGCAGCCAGTAACAGGTATCCTAGAAGTACAACACGGTGTATATTCTCAGGAGACTGCTCCCCTTGCAAAGCTAACCTTCTCTTTTATACAAAATATTATGCTTTAGGCAAACATTCCTTATTTTACAGTTGACCATTCACATATTTTCACTACAAAGAAATAGCAGGGTTATGATGACAAGCCCATATTTCAGTTTGTCCAGCCCTCAATCAATTACCCGGCAAGGCTCAGTACTTTCATCAGATATCGACGGACCCCCAATATAAACAGGCACCTCCTCCTTGTAAAGCAAGTCATAAAGAAAGAAACAGGGACAGGTGTGTGTAAGATTAGGCATGGTTTGTGTGTGATGAAAGGTTTTATGATGTGTTGTGCCTTAATACTAATCTCATTCGGTCACTGGGAAAGAAACTGGCCGAACAGGTTTGGCTTCAGGCAGTGGAGTCAGCTTGCCCAGGTCACAGAGGAGTCAGCAAAGATGTACGTGTCCTTCAGACTCATTTTCGGCATTAGTCATTGGCCTCTGTGAGGGCAATCACAAAATGGCTGTCGTTTAAATGGAACCCGAGGGTTCAGGACGGAAACTCTGATATTCGGGTGATTTTGTTACCCGAATATGAATACAATGCTTGTGCATACTATTCTAATCATTCTCGGTCTGCTGATACCAAAATCGTTGTGATACGACGATGTTTATAACATGGGTCCAGAATTTTCAGTACCACAACGCCTAGGCCGATGAACCTTTTGACCACGTTCGGAGACTTCCCAGAACAAGATATCTTTAACATAACAATCAATATGACAATAAGTCAATCAATATTCACAATACCCAATCAACAAGTTAATCAATAACATTTAATAAAGATCAATAACGCAAACTCACCATGACCTTTCAGCCATGAATAACCACACAAATCTAGTTAAGAGTTAGAATATTTATTTCCCTATTAGTTACAATCTAATATCATCTCCGTCAAACTCATTAGCAGTCAATCTCATTAAGAACTCATCTAATTTGCAATTAGAACACAGTTAATCAAAGCATAGAGAATATTCAGCCAGTATTTAGACACATCATTAATATAAAGCAACTTAGTAAAGTCTCAGTAATACATGATTCAATAAAGCAAGAACTCAGGCATTTGTCTTTTGCGTCAGATCTTAGTGAACACCGTAACCAACCTCAAATTAGCATTGGCATGTTAGGCTTCATGCAAAACAATTAACAATCACAAATTTGGAAAACATCTAACTATGGCCTCTATCAAAAGAGCAGTTGGTACCTAGAAAGAAAGGCAAACGGACAATTACAATTTTATCAGATAGTTACCCCTCCACTGAATCAGCAAGCAGCATCAGTCTTCGTCCTCAGGAAATAAGTCGATTCAGCATCAGCAAGAACAGGACAGGGCAAAGTCTCAATATAGCATTGCTAAGAATAAGGCTCTTCCCTCGTAAGGAGGAGAAGTAAATATCAGATAAGGATTCAATAGAGGATGGTTAAGATATCAGAACAGCAAAGTCTCAAAGAATGATGGCAAGGATGGCTTTAGGCAAAATGTCAGAATAATGGCAAAAGTGTCCCAATAATAGCTCAGTGGAATGGCAAGGAATGGTGAAGAATGGCTGGTTTCTCCTCGGGTCATGCGGTTATATTAAAACTGTCGAACTAGCCCTTAATTCCTCATTGGATCAATTTTGGTGCATCATTATCCCTGTCCAATAATTCTCCACACACCTCACTAGAATTTTCCACAGAACACAGTTCTCATACCATTGATTGGCCCATGGTATGGACGTCCTCATCGGTTAGAATGTCAGGTAAGAAAAGTTACACTTTACGCTCCAATCAGTAGTCCCATTGTTTTCTCCTACTCCAGACAGCCTTGTACCTGTTACGAATTACACTGTTGCATTCAGCAAGAATGTCTCCTTGAGCAAGTCGGGTCCCATGAGAAAGAATTTACTATGGCTACACACACACATATCGCTACCTTCTGGAAAAGTACAGCTTCCTGTCCTTCAGGAAAGCAGCACATTGCACGTTAGAAAAACACAGTTTAATATGAGACCAGGCAACTAGGCCCAGACCCTTGCTAACTAAGGCCTAGTGATTAATTTAGCAAAAACCCCAATACATGACTCTAATTATAATATGCTAATACAAATCCATACATTAGTGCATTAATAATCAGTATTAATTAGTTTCATTAGTCTTCGTGTACAAGTGATGGCCACTCCCCGTGGGCACATTTCAAACGTGTGTATTATTTTCTAAGTTTACACATTTTCTAAGCGGCTTCATTACAGAATATATTGCAAGCTTTTCATGTTAACACTAACGGTAAAAGAGACACTCCAACACTAGCGCAGGGGAAAAGGACAGGAATGCGCAGTATCTTGTAGATACGGCGCATTCCTGCCCTTTTCGTTTGAGACAGGGCATCCTGCAAGAAGCCTCGCGGTGCTGCCCTGCGTTAAAAGATTTTGAATATGACCCCCAGTTCTGCACATTCACATTCACGTGAAACTTACACTTGACCAATTTACACAAACTCTCCTGTTTTACAAGCACATAAACACCCCAGCTCCCGATGAAGCTTCCGGGCTCGCAAAAGCCTTATATGTGTGGTAAGACATCTTCCTGGTACAGGAAGCTAGGAAATTAAGCCTTAAGTGCACCTGTTATCAGCAAGATAATGATGGAGGGTATGCAAACGTGACCTGCAAACGGCACAGCTTTGAGCTGTTTCAGACAGGAAAGCGTGGCATACCATTGACTCCCTGAATGTTGCTAGGCACGCTGTTATTATAGTACGGGGACGCGCCCCGTTGTGTGTTATTGCTTACTTAACTCCTTGCCCCCGGCTGCCTATTTATGTCTCGCTGCACACCTATTAGAGCTGGTCTTCAAGTCCACGGAGACATGACTCACTGGAGACAAGCTGGATAACCCCAGGCACAGCTCCTTCCTCCCTGACAATCTGTCTGCAGATACTGACGCGCTGCCTTTCGTTTGTCCTGGATCTCTGAACCCGGTAAATTTGACAAATGATGCAGCTCGTGATAATAGCCCTTATGAAATGTGATTTTGAAGTATGGGCCGTGAAATGTGTACGGCCATTAAATAACAGAGGGAGGCAGAAGAAATGATGTTTCATCAATCTTTTACTTACAGTATTTAGCCGGAACTCCCTGGGGATGCCTCTTATATGGCATTTCCTTAGAAAGCTTTAGGGCCATATTACATAGAGTCAGGGTCGGATCGGGAAAGAAACTAAACCCGGGCACCTAAACTAAAGGGCCTCCCATAAGTGAATTAGAAAGCTACAAAAAGTGGCCAATGCTTTCAAACGGGGCTGTTTTGAGCTTGTAAAGACATGCTATATAAGTGTTTTGCAAGATATAGAACAGTGCGCAGACTTGAGCTTGCTGCAGCCAATATTTGTTTTAATTTCAGAAAAATCAACAGCAAAAACCAGCCTACCAGACTCCAAAACAATTCTACAAACACTGACCTGCCAGTCCAGCTCTTTGGGTGCTTTCTGACGTCCTTATAGGCCAGTCCAACCATGTATAGAGTATGAAACAGCACAAAAAATTTAGTGAATTCAGTTTGCACCACCTCAACTGCATGCTCAAATATAAATGGAGAAAACATAGGCATATTGCGCCACTGGAGTGACATTTTTTGGATGCTCCAGTGGTTCTGTGCGCCAGCCCATTTTTACAAGGTCCTGCAAAGCCACCTTGCATGGCTTTTCATGTCCTTGTAAATATGGACCCCTTTCATGCATGGCACTGCATGAAAGCGGCATTCCATGTGTGTTGCTTGGGGTGTTCCCATGCAACACCCATCGAACCTGAAGAAATTTGACCCACTTACAGATTTACAAGGCTGGGAATGCATCAGATTCCTACATCAGTTCAGGGGTGGCATAAGAGTGTTGCATCCAGGAGAAATATCTTTATTTCTCCCCTATGTTTACTCTTTCTATGAGTGCTGCATTCTGCAGCACACACAGAGAGAGAAAAATACTTCTTGCAGTTGTTTTGTGCAGGAAGGCATCCATCCTGCACATAAAATCCCAACAATGCAGGCACCCTTGCACCATGGTGCAAGGGTGCCAGTGTCAGCTCATGGCAGCACTTTGTGCACCAGTTCAGGGGGAGAGGACAGAAATACACCGTATCTTGTAGATAGGGCAAACTGCTGCCCTTTCCCAGTGGTGCACGGAGGCGCAACAAGGCAATTGCTGCCCTGTGCCATGGGCCTTGTAAATAAGGCCCATATTTGTTTTTTTCCTAACAAAATAATACATTTCACCATAGCAAACAGAGGAAACCGTTGATGGCAAACATTCATTGGCAAAAAGCAATGTGCATGCCACACAAATGGCAAACCTGCTGTCCTAAAGCAAGCCAAACTCTTTTCAGACTGGAACAAAAAGTGACTTTATCCACAGCATTCAATTTCTCATACTTTTCTCAGCCCTTGCTACCCATTGATAACCTGCTTACTGATTATAAACATGGCAGCCATCTTAGGAATTCAAAATGTTGGCACTAGTCCTGCAAAGTACATAGGGGCCCATTGTATTCAATGGCATACTCCGTTTTAACACCTGCTTTGAACAGGCGTTAAAAGTGCCGAAAAAAAATACGCAAGGAAATCTATTAGATTTCCTTCCGCCATCTTTTCAGCCTCCCTAATGGGGGAATACCTGGTTAGCATACATTATGCCTGGCACAGACATAATGTAGCGGAAGGGGTTACAAAGTTGTGCAATGTATGCAATGCGCCACTTTGTAAATATGGTGCGGCATTCTTGTCTTTCTAATGCCACATTAGCGTCAAAAAGTGATGCTAATGTGCCGTTAGAATGGCGCTTGGGGGTCTTAAATATGCCCTACTGTTTGTTGCCAATCACCATGATTATAATCATTTGGCAAGCTGAATTTGCATCAGGTAGAGAGCCCTCAACAAGCATCATAAATATGCATGCTAAGACCTTTTGTTTTTCCAAAAAGATTATTAATAGAGGGGCTACCAGTCAGCCATCCTCATCTGTTGTAGTCATTCACATTTTCATACCAGCCCCGTAGTATGCAGCACTTCTGTTCTTAAAACAGAGAAGAGATTAAAGAAACACACCCACAGAATGCTGAATTCAAATTAAAAACAATTCTCTGAAGCCTAAGTGCAAAGATTCAACTCATCCAATATTGTGAGAAGAAATTTCTCCTGGGCAGTCCAAACACAAGAATAAGGATAAAAGCAGTCAAATCTAGGACAGACAACTTAAATGGACAATAAAGCTATTCAATCAGAAGCAAGGGCTGACCCAAATCCACTATAACTCCTGGTTATGCATTGGAAACAGAAGGTCTGCCAACAGTGCTGCTTGTAGCTGAAACCTTAAAATTGGGAACAATGAACTAACATACCTCATCACAGTCTATCCCAATATTGTTTAAACAAATGAGCAAAACAGTGTGATAGATAAGAGAACATTGCAATACAAACTTACGAATATGAAGATTAACACTGAGAAATATAGTGGATATAATTCATTTAAAGAAAGTAGAAAAGTGTAAGCTACATGGCAATGTGAGATCAAGCAATCAGCTTTTTTGAAAAAGAAAGAAAACAAGAAGAAAAGAGAAAGTAAAAGATAATAGGAAAGAAAGGAAAAAGCAGTAAAATGAGAAGCTACTTCTAGCCTTATAAGCGTACAGATAAAGAACAATAAATACATCAAAACTGATAACAAAGTCAATGAACATTCTATAATGAGTATAAACAAATTGTAAGAATGTATGTCAAATTATAAATTGTACAATTAGGAAAGAGGGGAGGACACGTCCCTTAGCAGAGCGTGTTAAGTAGTTGGCATGCAGCATCCACAGCTGATTACACCTAATAAATAAGCGATCCAGTACTTATGGGCTTTACTAGCACTTATCATTTCGCATGTTTTGAGTCTCAGAATTTCTTCATAAAGAAAGGAAAGTAAGTACTTTGTTCACTAGTCATATAAAGCTTGAGAGTGTCAATTGGCGAGTGTTCAATTTCCTACCTACATCGGTTGACAGCTGTAGTGTTCCAACTAACCAGGATACCTAGTGTACCATACCGGGAGTGTTAGACCTGTCAGCCTTAGGGTGGTCTTCCCCCAAACTTTTTGCCTCACTCAACCATACTTTTCTGATCCTGTTTTGTTGGCCTTAGGACTGTGTGCACTTTACCACTTTTAACAAGTGCTAAGGTTCGTGTGTAGGCCTGGGTGAAAAATTCCGCTCTGCTGCCAGAGTTTTTGGAATTCAGCAACTCCACTTTCCACTGAGAATGCAGAGTTAGTGATAGACTCCGCACTACGCAATGTAGCAAAGTTTTTTCCCCCCATTGGCACACGCTTCCTGTCACTTCACGTGTGAGAGAAGCGAGACAAGAGACTTCTGCTCTCTCGCAAGCACAATTGAGATTTTTTACCCACATGCAAGAGGTAGCGCTCCACCAGCGACTTCCAGCTTGTCGTTTGTGACGCAGTCAAGCACGAGTGAGTCTGATCAACTGCTGCTGCAACCTGGCGAAGCAGCTAAAATCTAAAACTTCGAGTGAAAATTCTTCTCTAATTGACCATTCGCATTGATATTGTTGTGCGAGGAGCACTTTTGTTTTTCAACAACAGGAAGTACCCCAGAGACTCCAACTTCCCGTTCCTGTCCAGCAGGCTCCTCCCAGTGCTTTGTCCATCTTCTGGTCACCTTTCACTAGGATTTCAAGCTGGAAGGATCACTTTTTTGTCTCCTGGATGTATCATTGGATTTAAGGAGTTTGTGGTATTTGAGATTTCACGAGCAAGTTCAAAAACACTTGTATAAGGGTGTTGTACAACTTGTTTGTTTGATGGAGGGCATGCACCAGGAATTATCTGTACTATTATTTGATTTTTAGAATTTATTGTGGTAGATGGGCCGCAGTTTCAGTAGGGACCTAGTACCTATTGTTTTACTTGTAATGGGTTCTTCTTTAAAGGAAAGAAGTTGCACAGTTCTGTACATTTTCTCCATGTTTTGTAAATCTGCAATATTCATTTAATACACTATGTTATGCGCCTAGTCTGCTAATGAATAGAAAGCCAGTGTGCTTTTAGGCTAGCATTTCTTTGTTGTGGTGGCCATGCCTCCTTGCTGGTTGTTGTTCGACCATGGGGCTGGTGGCCATTTTGTGTAGGCAGCCAGTGTGTTATAGGCATGTATGTGTTCGTCTTTGTTGTGGTGGCCATGCCTCCTTTCTGGTTGTTGTTTGACTATGTGGCTGGTGGCCATTTTGTGTAGGCAGACAGTGTGCTTTAAGCCTGCATGTGTTCTTCTTTGTTGTGGTGGCCATGCCTCCTTACTGGTTGTTGTTTGACCATGTGGCTGGAGGTCATTTTCTGTGTTATTCAGGCCGAGTAGGTCAAGGCTTATTACTAAATGTACTGTATGAGCAGTTTTTTATATTTTATTATATACTTTTTTTTGCATTTTTCACCTCCACCACCCCGTACCTCCCAAATCTCTGTGGTTTTTCATGGTGGTCCCCTTCCTCCTGTACATCAGCAATCGAAATCTATTTAAAAAAAAAAATATCTCATTTGTTTCCCAAACTTTATTTAATTTAATATTATAATAACAGTATAATGATAATATATATTTTTTTTAATTTCTTGGATTTAGATTTTAAAAAAAAAAAATTACATTTCTTTTTTCCCATTTTCCCTTTTAGCCCCATGTCTGCCATAGGTGCACAGTTGCACTGCATTACATTATTCAAGGATTATTATTCAATTTGGTACCTGCATCTCCCTGAGTGGCACATGCCAACTTGATGCAGATAGATAAATCTAACAGTTGCATTCTGTATGTTGTAGTTGTTGCTCTTTCTTATCCTTCATGACTATACATGATAATGAAAGTTAATGTTGGTGTGTGTTGGACCTGGCTTTTTTGACAGGGTCATCCCCAAACTTTTTGCCTCCTTCCTCCTATTTTTTCTGACCTGTTGTTGTTGGCTTTTGAACTCTGGGCACTTTACCACTGCTAACCAGTGCTAAAGTGCATATGCTCTCTGTGTAAATTGTACTATTGATTGGTTTATCCATGATTGGCTATTTAATTTACTTGTAAGTCCCTAGTAGAGTGCACTATATGTGCCTAGGGCCTGTAGATTAAATGCTCTGCGGCGAGAAAAACACTGCATACCGACGCTGATCGACGCAACGCCTTCGGGATGACCAGAACTTCAATGCACGGCCTTGCAAGGACAACGCCGCCCGACTTCCAGAGGGGAAATCGACGCGACGCCTGTCGTGAGAGCGAAACTTCGACACACAGCCCGTGGAACAACGCCCAGCTGGAAAACAAGCAGGAGAATCCACGCACAGACCCCGGGACATCTCCCGCGACCCACAGAAAGAGACTGTCTCCCCGCGTGAAAAATAACGACGCAAGTCCGTGTGTGCAGGGGAGAAATAGACGCACACACCATTTTTCCACGTATCTCTTCTTCTGCGGCCCTTTGCGGAGATTTTCCACTTTAAACCAGGTACTTTGTGCTTGAAAGAGACTTTGTTTGCTTTTTAAAGACTTAAGACACTTTATATAACTTTTCAGTGATATCTCTACAATTTCACATTGCATCTTTATCCGTTTTGACCTACAATTATCCTGATAAATATTATATATTTTTCTAAACACTGTGTGGTGTATTTTTGCGGTGCTATGTTGTGTTATTGTATGATTTATTGCACAAATACTTTACACATTGCCTTCTAAGTTAAGCCTGACTGCTCGTGCCAAGCTACCAGAGGGTGGGCACAGGATAATTTTGGATTGTGTGTGACTTACCCTGACTAGAGTGAGGGTTCTTGCTTGGACAGAGGGTAACCTGACTGCCAACCAAAAACCCCATTTCTAACATTGGTGATCATCGGGGAGGATAGGACTTGTGTTTGTGCAGTGACATACAGTAGCTAAGTATTTCACTACCTACCCACAGTTGAAGGTCAACTTGATTTTTCATCTTTTTGCTTTTGGTTCTCTGATGTCCTCCTGGATATATTATTGATATTTTGGACTTTGGATTTTGGTTTTTGCCTGTGATACCTTATCAGATTGAGAATGGGTATCTACCGTGTGTCATTCTTTGTGCCTACTGAATCTCTCACTAAGGCTGACCTAAGGAGGCTTTGCAGAAAATGGGGCCTTCCTATACCAAGGAGATCTACTAAGATGGAACTGCTAGATACCTACATAACTTGGGGGGAAGAAAGATGGGCAGAGGAAGAAGCAGCAAAAAACCAAATGACTAAGTACTCCTTAGATGAGGAGGAGGACTGCTCAGATGAGGAGGAAGACTATTCAGATCAGGAAAGAGAACTAGTGAAAGATGAATGGCTCCTAGCTCAAGAGTGACAGGTGGAAGTGCTAGATGAGTTTCTTGAAAGGGCTGAGGCATCAAGTGCCTTAGCCCTGGAAAAAGAAAGAATTGCAGCTCAAGAGCTGAGCTTTGAAGAGCTGAAACTGGAGGCCGGAAGGGCTGAGTCCAGTTCAGATGGTGGCAGCAAAAATCTTGCATCCAGTACTGCTGAAGAAGGGCACAAGCCCAGAGATGTGGTGCCCAACTTGAAGAAGGGAGTTGACACACCCCAGGCGGTTCCAGAGTATGAGGTAGTTCCCGTTATGCACAGGGTCCCTGAGAAGGATTGGGGAACTGGCACAGGGAGTCATATTCCTATTGGGGGGAGGGACACTTTACTGGCTCTAGAAGAGAGTGAAAGGAAAAAGGGCTCCCCCCTGGTGGACGTCCTGGATATAGAGTGTGGAGACATTCCAGAAGAGTATGGGTTGAGTGTCAGGGACAGTCAGATACTGTCTCACCAGTCTCAGGATGGTGATATAGAGTGCTTTTTCAAGGCTGAGTCACTGGATGGTTGGGTGAAGGGTACTGTGGTTAATACATGTGAAGGGCAGAGTGATGTAATTGCTGGAGAGCATATGTCTGGTCCTTATTTTCCAGAGCTATGCCAACACCAGGTGGAGTGTGAGTTCTCTGACCCCAGGGAGCTTACAATGGAGGCAGACTTCTGGGTGAATACAAGAGAGTCTGAAGAGGCATTTGGGGGTGCTCCTGAAGGGAGTGGTCTAGGCGTTTCCCAACCAAGTGAGGTGGGAGAGGATTGTAGTGTCCCAGGTAGGTCCCAGGTCCTAGAGGGTTCCATGAGGGAACCCAAGGAGGGAAGCCTAGCCTGTACCATAGGGCCACCTGTTGAGGGAGGCCCGCAGTGTCAGAAGAACTTGGGGGGGGGTGACTGTAGCCAGCATCCCACCAGTTCTGGTGTCTGGCAGTACCACTCCTAGTGAGGGGGTGCAGAATTCCAGACAGAGGGTTGAGAGGGGGTTGCGTACCCCAGTGGAGGTCCTGGAGAGTCATGGGTCAGCCCTGAAAGCAGACCCCCCCAGGAATGACCCAGGTGAAACCGTTTCAGGTTTGGGGGAGATCCAGACGCTGGCGGATGGGCAGAGGTCGGGAGACCTGCTCCAACCAGACTCTTGTGTGGCCCTTGGGGATGGTGTGTCCCTTGTGGGGGATGAGTGTGCACTCCAGGAAGTCCTCCATGCCAGGCAATGGTTCAACCTCAGGGTGGTGACTCTGGGTTGGATGACCAGGTTCAGGGGTTAAACTCTGACCTGGCGAGTGGTAGGTGTGCCCCCCAGAAAGTCCTGGTGTGCCAGGCAATTGTCCAACCTCAGGGTGGTGACTCTGGGTTGGATACCCAGGTTCAGAGGTTAAACTCTGACCTGCGGGGTAGGTGTGTCCCCCAGAAAGTCCTGGTGTGCCAGGCAATTGTCCAACCTCAGGGTGGTGACTCTGGGTTGGATAACAAGGTCCAGAGGTTAAACTCTGACCTGGTGGGGGGTAGGTGTGCCCCCCAGAAAGTCCTGGTTTGCCAGGCAGTGATCCAGTCTGAGGGTACAGACCCTGGGCTGGAAGACCAGGTTCAGGGTGTCCCCCCGGACCTGGAGAGAGGGGCTCATGATAACAGTGCCCCTACCATGTTGTCTTCTGAGGAGGCCACTCCTAGTTGGAGGGTGCTGGACCCCAGAAGAGAGGGCAGGGGGAGGGAAGCCTCACCCCGGGCCCTAGTCCAACCTGAAGGTACAGACCCCAGGTTGGAGGGCCATTTGCAGGTTAACAGCCCTGCGCTGGTGGAGGAATGGTACAGGGCGACTTCTATAAGCACCCTGACCATGTTGGACTCTGGGGGTACCGCTCCAGGAGGGAGAGTACAGAGCCCCAGAGAGGAGGACCAGGTTCAAGCTGTCATCCCTGACCTGGTGGAAGGGAGAGTGGTTAAAGGGTGCCCAGCACCTGGGGCTGCCGCCCGCCACTCTCCACAGTCACAGTGGTGGGAGAGCTTTGAGAGGCCAAGGGCCTGGCTCTCATCCCTGACAGCTGTCAGTAACCACTGTGGCTTGCTGCCCGGGTGGACAGAGTTACCCCTGGGGAGGGGACAAGTGTCACACCCCAGGGGAAGAGTGGGCAACACCACTGAGTTGGTCCTGGTGGTACTATCCTGCTCCTGGGATACATCTGTGAGCAAAGTAAGGTTAGGTGCTGCACAGATGGTATCCGCAGGTAAGGAGAAAGGTTCCCCATGGGTTGGCTTAGTGGGCCCTGAGAGTATGGACAGAGGGATCCAATTGGAGTCAGGAAGGTGAAGAACTGGAGCATGCCCCTGCTGTTGTGGGCCTGGGTCCTTGTTCTGTCGCCTCAAACAGGGAAGTACATCAGGATAGTGATTGTTCTCCCCTGGCTTTAGGCTGGTAGGGGGTCATGTTGGACTGGCTTTTTTGACAGGGTCATCCCCAAACTTTTTGCTTCCTTCCTTCTATTTTTTCTGACCTGTTGTTGTTGGCTATTGAACTCTGGGCACTTTACCACTGCTAACCAGTGCTAAAGTGCATATGCTCTCTGTGTAAATTGTACTATTGATTGGTTTATCCATGATTGGCTATTTAATTTACTTGTAAGTCCCTAGTAGAGTGCACCCTATGTGCCTAGGGCCTGTAGATTAAATGCTACTAGTGGGCCTGCAGCACTGGTTGTGCCAGCCACTTCAGTAGCCCCTTAACCTTGTCTCAGGCCTGCCATTGCAAGGCCTGTGTGTGCAGTTTCACTGCCACTTCGACTTGGCATTTAAAAGTACTTGCCAAGCCTAGAACTCCCCTTTTTCTACATATAAGTCACCCCTAATATGTGCCCTAGGTAACCCCTAGAGCAGGGTGCTGTGTGGGTAAAAGGCAGGACATGTACCTGTGTAGTTATATGTCCTGGTAGTGTAAAACTCCTAAATTCGTTTGTACACTACTGTGAGGCCTGCTCCCTTCATAGGCTAACATTGGGGCTGCCCTCATACATTGTTGAAGTGGCAGCTGCTGATCAGGAAGGTCATATTTAGTATGGCCAGAATGGTAATACAAAATCCTGCTGACTGGTGAAGTCGGATTTAATATTACTAGTCTAGAAATGCCACTTTTAGAAAGAGAGCATTTCTTTGCACTTAAATCTTTCTGTGCCTTTCAATCCACGTCTGGCTAGGTTTAGTTGACAGCTCCTTGTGCATTCACTCAGACACACCCTAAACACAGGGTACTCAGCCTCACTTGCATACATCTGCATTTTGAATGGGTCTTCCTGGGCTGGGAGGGCGGAGGGCCTGCCCTCACACAAAGGACTGCCACACCCCCTAATGGGACTCTGGCAGATAGGATTGAACTGAAAGGGGACCTGGTGCATTTCTTAGCCACTCTTTGAAGTCACCCCCACTTCAAAGGCACAATTTAGTATAAAACAGGGCCTCTGCCCTACCTCATCAGATACTTGCTGGAGAAGAAACCTGAACCAGAAACTGCATCCAGCCAAGAAGAACTGCCTGGCTGCCTAAAGGACTCACCTGACTGCTTTCTACAAATGACTGCTGCCGTGCTGTTGCCCTGCTGCCTTGCTGAACTCTTGTCTGGCTGTAAAAGTGCTCTCCAAGGGCTTGGTTAGAGCTTGCCTCCTGTTCCTTTAAGTCTCAGGACCAAAAAGACTTCTGTTTTTCATTTGGACTCTTTGCGCGCCGAAAATTTTGACGCACAGCTTGCTCCGCGGCGAGAAAAACGCCGCACACCGACGCTGATCGACGCGACGGCTTCGGGACGACCGGAACTTCAACGCACGGCCTTGCAAGGACAACGCCGCCCGACTTCCAGAGGGGAAATCGACGCGACGCCTGCCGTGAGAGCAAAAGTTCGACGCACAGCCCTGCGGAACGACGTGCAGCCGGAAAACAAGCAGGAGAATCCACTCACAGACCCCGGGACATCTGGTAATCCAGCGACCCACAGAAAGAGACTGTCGGCGCGCGGGAAAACGCGCACAACTTCCCCACGTGGAAAATAACGATGCAAGTCTGTGTGTGCAGGGGAGAAATTGACGCACACACCATTTTTCCACGTATCTCTTCTTCTGCGGCCCTTTGCGGAGATTTTCCTCTTTAAACCAGGTACTTTGTGCTTGAAAGAGACTTTGTTTGCTTTTTAAAGACTTAAGACACTTCATATCACTTTTCAGTGATATCTCTACAATTTCACATTGCATCTTTAATTGTTTTGACCTACAATTATCCGGATAAATATTATATATTTTTATAAACACTGTGTGGTGTATATTTGTGGTGCTATATTGTGTTATTGTATGATTTATTGCACAAATACTTTACACATTGCCTTCTAAGTTAAGCCTGACTGCTCGTGCCAAGCTACCAGAGGGTGGGCACAGGATAAGTTTGGATTGTGTGTGACTTACCCTGACTAGAGTGAGGGTTCTTGCTTGGACAGAGGGTAACCTGACTGCCAACCAAAAACCCCATTTCTAACAGTGTGTTTTTACGAATGGATACACTGTATTTCATATTTATTTATAAGTTTAGTTAAGTAATCATTAAATTATATTGTTTCTACTACTAATGCAACTGCAACAATGCCATGTTTCACTGATCCTTCTTGCATATTTGCTTTTAGGTGCACAAAGAGAAAGAGCCATCACCCACAGTTCTGCCATACAGAAGGCCTGTGCATGACATGATGCGTGGCCACACTCACGAACACGGACATCTCTTCAGCTTGTGAAGCAAAGTGCTACTGCCAACTGACAGTTTCAAGATGGCCCCAAAGAAAGCTGCTTCCAAGAGAACAGCCAGTTATTAGAAGGAGCTTCCCACTACTGGTATGTCACTCCAGACCTTTTTTGGGCAAAAATGTATGGCTGCCACACCAGCTTCTGGGAAGACAATCTTGGAGCGGCACTCCCACATTAGTGGCCCCATTCCAAACAAGGCCTAAGCCCATACCTGGCAGAGAGGCAGCCTCTCTAATCACAGGAACGCTGACGAGCAGTGACGTTGAGTTTGACTTATCTCTTTCTCAAAGTAGTACCGAATCGTTGCCAGAAACTCAGGCCAGGGGACAACAACAGCTGCAACCAGCAATAGTAGGAGCACATCAGGATTTTGAGCTTCATGCAGGGGAAGCCAAAGAAGCCCCTCTTTCAATAAATACACTGTTTTCCAGATCGCCGCCGCCATCTTCTTCTTCAAGCCCCCATTGTGATGATCAAGACTCCACTTGGATTCAACCTCAGTTTGAGACACAGGAGAGGCAAGGAGTGAAAAGGAAGGTTCCCGAAAGCCTTAGAGTTACGGATGAAGAGGAGGAGGACGAGTCTGATGACGGGCGAGTCATCATGGATGGTAGCCCAGCCCTAGTGGAGTCAAACATTACCCTATCTTCTCAACCTGCTTTGAGGGATGTGACACAGATACCACCACTTCCATCTCCACCAACTTCCATATTTACAAGGTCCCGGGTGCTACCTACATATACAGCCACTTCAATAGAAGAAGGCCCTGCAGAGAGACAAATGTCATCAAAACAACATCCACCTACCACCACTTCTTCAGACATTGGCAGTGGCACGAGTATTAGAAAGTTGACCTCCCCAGTTTGGGACTTCTTTACGGTTAGTGAAAAGGAGGCAAACATTGCCATATGCTCCATTTGCCGAGCAAGTGTTAGTGGGTGTAAGCTTGGTACAAACTATGGAACCGGAGGCCAAACAACCCATTTGAGGAAACACCACGCAATCAACTGGGAGGTGCAATTTAGCGTCCAAAAGCCTGCAAGTGGTGTTAGTGAAGGTGTTGAAAGAAGGGAATCTGATAAAATCATGGTGTAAAGTGAAGAAGAGGGTGATATTCCTATATCAGCAACATTGCAATTGCACAGGAAGACTCAGAGTCAAGTTGAAACTCCAAAGCGAGAATCTAAAGTGGCTGACCCCCTGATATGCACATTGAGTCTACCGCCACCTTCTAAGTCGCCTACATCAGTGGCAACAGCAAAGGAAAAAAATCCAGGCTACTATTACTGCCATGTTTAGGCAGGAGAGGCAGTTTGAACGCAACCACCCAATGGCATGTTTGTACAATGGGAAACTGGCTAAAATGTTAGCGTTGGACCTCCTCCTTTTTTCTTTTGTGGAAGGAGTTTGTTTTCTAGAATTTGTGGTGGCTATCTGCCCAAAAGTTCCCCGCCGGATCTATTTCGCCAGAGTTACTGTTCTAGTGCTACATCAGGATGTGCTGCAATTGGTTGGACAAGCTTTGAAGCAGAGTGCTGTCCAGACAATCCACTCGACAACAGACATGTGGACCAGCTGCCAAGCCACTGATTACATGTGCATCACTGCACACTTGATCTCTTTTGTGAGGGTTAGAAAAATGATATCTGCAGTTGTTGACACAGCTGAAATTTATAGTTGTGCTCGGAAACATGCAACAGTAGCTATGTTCGCCGTGGAGAAATCCCATACAGCTGCAATCATCTTGGATGACTTTAACAACAAGGTTGCTGCACCCCAGAGGGCTTAACATTAGATTTGTTGCCATGGACGATGGCAGTAATATAGTTAAGGCCATGTCAGATGGTGGCTATTTCAGAGTCTTGTGTTTTGCACACTACATAAACATCATTGTACAGGATTTCTTAAAAAAAGAACCCTGAGACAGCAACTTACTGTCCACATGCAGAAGCATCTGCATTCATTTTAGCCATTCTTTTAAACCCCGTCCCCGTAACCTGACTGCCACCCAAAAAACCCATTTCTAACAAATACCAATAATGAAACACCCCGGGTAATATAATATAATCAGTCATGCAGACATCCTGTCTGCCATAAGTAGGTGGTGGGAAAAGTGATGCACTACAGTACAGGGAAAGGATTAAGGAATGGGACATAGACTGTATTTGGCGCATTTTCACTGTCACAGACTATCCCATTCAGGAAAATAAAGGCACTTACTTATTGACCACTTACCTCACTGTCCTCATGTCCGTCCTCCACCACACTTTGTAATAACTACTTTTTTCCAAATAATACATTGGCTTTGCAGTAAGGAAAGGAATCTTCTTAACATACTCAACTGCAGGATACGGTAGAGCGGATTAGGATGGGTAGGTTGAGTACACACTTTACTGATCAATCAATTCCTCAGCATCATCATCATGTGCCTACGGTTTGGCTAGTAGTGTGACTCACTGTGGTTGGCAATTGTTGAAAGGGAAAATTAGAACAGAAGTATATCAGTTACGGAAGCCATGATGAATTATATTTTTCACTTGGCTTGAAAAATGTGGTGAATGCAAAGATTGTATTTTTCAAATTATTCAGAAGTCTAGGATAGAACTTAAGAACGATTAAAGGAGTGAAGTACTAGGAAGTGACTGACCGAGTAGGCACTGGAAGGAAAGGGAAACACACCTTGTTTTTACATTGCCATGTATTGAAAAGCATTTAACACTTTAACTTAACTTAAGCTGACAGAGGCACATTGCACAGCCACCATTGCAGTGCGAGTTCTGCCGAACTGAACGATACAGGGAGGGAAGCAAAGGTAAATGGATGGTGGGATACATATTACCTGCCGAGCTTGAAAAATACTCTGAATCAAGGGAATATTCTGAAATACCATCCAAACCTTTGCATCAAACTTTTGATATAAACCATCCCAAGCAAGTAAAGTAGGTGAGAAGAACTCCCCTATCCAGAAGAGCTCCCTTGTTTCTTCATTCCAAGCATTTATCCATTCATCATTGCAAATGTGTTCTTCTAGTACTCTCATTCTTCACCCTTGGCTTTGATACACACAATTTAAACCAAGCTCTCCATTCTTTCACCCAGTCCTTCACCATTTAAAACTATCTGAATTCCAAACATGGCTCTCTACTAACCTTTCACCAACATCCATTTACCCTATACCCACCCATGCATCCTTTCACCCACTCACCCATCCAAGAGATGTAACCCACCCGAGGAGTCTGTTCACCCATCCAGGCATTGAATCCTTTCACCCATCCCCTTTCACCAACCCCGGCTGGCATTCTTTGACCCATATACCCTTTCACCCACCATGCATTCTATCAACCTCCCCATAACCCATCTATATGATTATTATTATACACCCTTTCATCCACACACACATCCTTTCACTCATATTATATTTCACCCATCCATTCTACTTCCATCCTTCTTTCGATTTTCCAAAACACATCATAGTTTAAGTTAATTTTATAATCCTTTGTCTGCTGAGCTGCAGATAGAAAAGGCCATTAATACTTGCTCAACTCCCACTGCGTCTGCTAAATCACGATGTGGACAAGTGAGTCAACAACACTAGTACACCCTTGTAGTGACTATGGGCCAGATGTACATAATTCGTGAATTTCGACTCGCAAATTGCGAGTCAGAGAGACTCGCAATTTGCGATTCGCAATTCAGTATGCAGGATGGTGTCCCTGACACCATCTGCGACTCCCAAGGGGGTTGCAAATGCCCACCTCATTAATATTAATGAGGTGGGTCGCAATTTGCAACCCCCTTGAGACTCGCAGCACTCACAGGGATGGTGGCCTGCTGGAGACAGCAGACCACCATGTCTGTGACTGCTTTTGAAAAAAGCTGTTTTTTTTATTGTGTTATGCATCCCGTTTTCCTTAAAGGAAAACAACATGCATTACAAAACAAAAAAATGAAACGTTTTTGTTTCATTTTTTCAGAGCAGGCAGTGGTCTATTGGAAAAATGTTTTTCCATTCCATTCACAAAGGGGAAGGGGTCCCATAGGGACCCCTTCCCTTTTGCGAATGGGTTACCACCAGTGTGACACTGGTGGTAACTGCAATTGCTTTGTGAACGCGTTTGCGGTCATAAAGCAATGCAGCATCGCGCTGTGACTCACAATTAGGAAGGGGAACACCCCTTCATAATTGCGACTACCGACTCGCAAAACGGGGATTGGGCATTGTGATGTGCTTTTTGCACGTCACAAACAGCGAAATTCGTTGTTTGCGATGTGCAAAAACTTTGCTACATCTGGCCCCAAATTACTAGTTGTCAATAAACAAGCAAAAGGACTTACCACTGACTGCCACTGCTGCCGCAGAGACTCCCCTCTTATCCGTTCCCGCAGACGCATCTGTGCAGGCGCTGGCACTGCTGGCTCTGGCACTGGTAGTCGGTGCAGCTAGAAAAAATATAACACAATTTAGACGCCACATACGCCTCCCCCTATTGTTTTTTGTAATAGTAAAATACAACAGCAGTAAATCACTATATTTCGGTTACAGACTTCTCTTCTATCAAAATATCAGGTGAGCATTTTGTTGGTTGGCAAATTTTTAAAAGCCAGTTAGTCAAGTAAAAAAAAAAAACATTAGTAATGGAGGGGCAGAACTAGCTATTGATGAATCTGAGTTTTTCAACAGAAATAAAAGGATGCACACATTAGTCAATGAAGGGCATATGGTCTTGGTTGGCTAATGCAATGAGGCCATCTTCCTCATAATTTCAAGCATGGTGCACAGTCATCAACTGCCAGTATACAAACAATACATACACAACATTGGAGGGTACAAACAATTACATGACTATGTTCAAACACACATTTTTTTCATTTTTTTAATGATTGATCTGGAGCAAGGAAAAGAAAGCCTTCTCACGAAACATGTGTAGAATACCTTACATTGGCATGCAATCTCCAGTACATGTGTTCTCTGAGCCTTATAACCACTCAACAAGATCAGCTGCATAAGGGGAGAAGGAAATCTCTCTGACAAAGCAGAAGAAAGGAAGCTACAGACAAACTAGTACAACCAGACAGTTTGAAGTAAAGAAATTTGAAATATAGAAAATAAGTACTTCTTAATCAGCCCAATCAAGCAGCAAAAATAAGTACAATTAGATAGTGCCAAGCACCTGTATAGATGACAATCACATAATATTATATTTGTAACATAAAGTTAACTCACCTGCATATGAGCAGCATTCTTGCTATTTGGGAAGAACCTATTAGCATAGAAAACAACAAATTATTATTACTCACCAAGCCCTGCAACATCAACGCCTAGCTGGTCGAGCAGGTCCATCACCTGATCTAGGATGATGGTCCACCAGTGTGTCAGCTGTTGCTAGGTGTGCAGGACACCGGAGTTGCGGAGCACAGCGGGGTGCACCGTCTCCCAATGTTTCTGGCACTCCCGGAGGCTGTGCCCAGACTCAGGCCTGCTGCCTGCTGCCAAGGTGGAGGGGAGGTGGCGCTGCACATAGAACACCAAGGCAGCCACCTCCACCTTGGAAAATATGGCACAGACTGCACCCCTTGATGTCACTGCCGCCAGCAAAGAAGGCAGCTGACACTTGTGGTTGGGGACCTGGTGCTGCCACTCCCCTGGTTTGCCTTGGCTCTGGAGACTTGGGAGGGGGGGAAGGTATAAGGAAGGATTGGGAAGAAGGAAAGGAAAAAAAAGAAAGTGAAAAAAAATGTTAAAGTAAAAAAGTTACACAAAACAAAAAACTTAGGAGAAAAGTTAAAGTATATAAGGAGAAAGAGAAAAAATAATTTCATAAAAAGAAACTAGGGGAAAGTAGATTTTAAAAGAGAGGGATGGGTGAGATATAGAGGGAGATACAGTAGGACCCAGCACCATAAAAAGCAAAAAAAACAAGATGGCCGCGCCCATGCGAACCGCGTGGTATGGTTCGTGCAAGAATTCCAATACGAGGACGTACTTTGCATTGCCAGTGACCTTAAACATCCTGCCGACGGGCACAAAAAGAAACTCTGCCCACTAAAGCAACTCCACGTAGAGCGACAGAGGTTTTTTTTTTACTTTGCGGAGTCCTGGATAGCGCAGCTATGCAAAATCCACCCACGTCTATTTGTGTGTTTACTCCTTAAAACATGGTAACATTGATTTATCTCTAGTTGGCATAGTTAATTTACTAAGAAGTCCATAGCAAAGTGGTACTACATGTACTCAGGGCCTGTAAATTAAATGCTGCAGCACCAATTGTGTCACCCACTTAAGTAGCTCTTTAAACATATTTCAGGCCTGCCATTGCAGCCTGTGGGTGCAGATTTAAACTGCCATTTCGACCCGGCAAAATAAACCTTTTGGCATTAAACCTTCCTTTTTAGGTTGAGCATAGCAGCGCGCAGGCGCTGCTTTTCCAACGTGTTGGTATGTATCTGGGCTTTTAACAACACCCACCTCACAGCCATTACTATCATTCATTCGTGGTCTTTCCTTTCAAAAATCCTTTGATGACATTGGTAAATGATTTACGTTTGTCCCTCCCTGGGGATGTTTTGTTTTGTTACCGCCTTGGCTATCGCCCCTGTTACATGGCTATTTTCACTTTTGCTGTTAAGGTTAACTGCAAGCAAACTTCTTTTTCATTTTATGTCTCTCCTTATCACTGATGCTCATGGCGGCCATGGCGCTGTGAATCAGCTCACTTATGTGAAACTGTTTTACTTTTGATTTTCAAGTTATGTGGCAAGAAGGTGGGAGTTTACAACGCTAATAGCTCTGGCAAATGTGAGACCCATTGCATTGCAATTGCTTGTTTATACATGAAAGTCACCCCTATGGTAGGCCCTGAACAGCCCAGAGTGAGGGTACACTGTAGTTAAAAACATGCACATGTACTTTTAAGTTTTACATTTCCTGATAGTGAAAAAATGCTACATTTGTTTTTGTTATTGCAAGGCCTGCCTTTCCCACAGGATAATACTAGAGTTACCTTATTACATTTAATACTGATAACTTCTAAATGGGAGAAGGTAAACAGTCCATGTATGGTGTCTTTGGAATTGTTATGAAAAATCTCTTTGATAGTGAAAATGCCACTTTTAGAAGGTTGGCATTTTCCTGTCTTAGCCATTTAATACTTGCAGCCTGTCTCTGGGTCACGCGACAAAGTCAATTTGGCAGTTGGTCTTTTTGTATACCTCCTAAACAGCCACACGCAATAGCAAGCTTAGGTGTGCCTGGATGGGACATCCCTGGCAGGATGGGAGGGCAGAGCTTGGTATAGACCTACTTACACTTGATTAGGTTGTGTCCTGTCTTAACACAAAGAATTGCACATGCCCTGCAGTTAGTCTGGAGCCAGTTCACGGAAGGCATGAAGCCTGAGCACTTCAAAGGGAATCCTCTAGAAGTTTCTCCCACTTCACAGAAGGCACCAAGTATAAATATGGGACCTACTCTTCAGTTCACTTCTACACATGTGGAAAACTCTGCCAGGAAAAAGGACTGCTGTGCTGCTGAAAGGACTGCCTCTCTGCTGGACTAGCTACCCAGAAGGACTGTTGCACTGTTGTTTTCACTTGCTGCCCTGTTGCCTGGGTGAGAAGAACTGGAGCCTGCAGCCTATACCCAGGAATACCAGAGTGATTCCAGGGGCTAGTCTCTTGTAAACAGTACCTGAACTCTACAACTATGAGTCTGACCCTTCCAAGTGGTGATATCCAAGTCCTGGACCCTTGGAAGTGGGCCTGAATGTGCTCTTCTAGTCCATCTAGACCAACGCATCTCCAGTGCTGCGCAACCCTGAGAGAGCTGATGCATTGTCTCTGCTACGAGGACTCTCCCAGTGATAGGACTTTGCATCGCCCACACAGCCAATCACCTCATCAGAACTACCGCTGTGCAATGACACCTTCGATGCAGGCCCTCACATCGCAAGCACCTCTTCGACATCAGCCTCAATGATAAAGCGGGACTTCACATCAGAAGTCATGCAGCTTATTCGTAACCAGCCAGTGCGTTGCACATGCTCGACACAGGGCTTTGCATCACTAGCCTCCTCATTGACCACCTTTATGAACACAAAGTAGTATAACACCTCACATTGCAACTTTACAGCTTCCCAGAACTCGTGCTGTGTGACACATCTTTGACCTGGATCTTGCATCATCTTGGCTGCATGACATATCCTCGACAGGGGAACTGACAATGCTTTACAACCAGGATTTAAGGTACTCTTATTCAGGGGGCCTACGTGGGTTACTGTAGCTGGCCTGGGCTGCACTACAGTTGGCCTGAACTTCTGACTTTGTTCCAGTCTAGCTCGACCAGATATCTACAGCTGGCAGTTTGTGCTTTTTGGTGCTATCTTCACTTGCCTATTTAAAATTGCATACCTTTGGTCCAATCCTACAAATTGGATTTTTGTTGTTTTGGTCTTGTTTTATTTATTAAAATTCACTCTGTTTCTCCTAATCTGGTGTGGGATTCCTCTGTGCTGTTTCCATTCTATCACTGGTTGAAATGTTGCACACAATCTTTACATATTGCCTCTAGGTTAAGCTTGACTGTTCTGTTCCAAGCAACCAAAGGGTTGAGTACAAGTTAATTTAGGGTTTGCTTTTGACCTCACGCTGACAAGGATTGTGGTTCCTGTTTGAGTAGGGTTTCACCCCCCCTCAAGCAGGAACCCAGTGTCTTACAGGGAGGCATCAATCTGAACCATGTTCCTATAGGAGGACACTAGCGCAGGTTTATTTCCCTAGTCCTGATCCTACATTTTTGGAAGAGTAACTTTAAATGTGTGTCTTCTGAAATTCTGCCAGGGGTCTTCAGTCTTACCTTTCCACAGGTAATCCTAGGCAGATCTACACACAGATCTACTTTTCAAAGTAAAACTAATAGAGCAGAAAAGTCAACGCTCCAATAGCCAGATGTATGTAGGTTTGTCTTTGCAATTTCTTGATAGCGAATCTTAACAATTCATTGCCAGTGATTACATTATTGTAATGAATGTAACTGCAGCATTTTTGGGGGGCTGCATATGATGCTGAATAAACATTAACAGGCGTTTAAGATTTTTGGAAGCCTTAGAAGCAAAAAGTGGTTTGCGAATAAACAAGGCCATGAAAAAGTTGCCAGGTTCTGTTCTGTTGTGCAACAGACCTCACAACACTGTGATGCTCACCTCCATCCAGAGACGTATATTGTGTATTACAGACAGTGACACACTCTCAGGTCTCAGTACAAGTGGTAATGCTGAGAAAATTTATATTTTTGCCTAATTAGCCTGGGAGCGATTAATATTTTAGCGATGGCCACATAGCCCAAAGTAGACAATTGCAAAGCATTCCAGAAGGGGAGGAAGTTCCAAATGGAGGTGACTTCCTTCCCCAGGATATCATCAGAGATCTTTTTCAGTGTGGCAGATGTGTTCTTTTAGGTATTTGAACAAATCGGTAGCCAAGTGCAGAGCCAGGTTCAACTGGACTCAATGCCCAACAGTGTTCCTGGCAGTCAGTGGGAACAGAAGAGATTTATCCCAATTAACTTTCAGGCCTGAGGGCATGCTAAGGCCCTCTAGCACTGCCATTACCAGGGCGAGGTTGCATGCGCTAGTCATGCCCTCCGTAGATATAGATATATCAAAGCGTCACTGGCGTATAGTGACACTGTGCCATTTTCCACCCATCAGTATCACACAATCCTATGCCCACGCTCACAGGGCACAAACCAGAGGCTCTATAGCAAATGTAAAGATAGGGAGGGAGGGTAGGTACCTACTTCCCTTTCTGATTAGGGGAGGATATCAGTCAATGTGTATGAACCAATGCCTCCCGGTCCCTTTAGAGCAGGTTAACCCATCGAAGGAATTTAGTCCTTATGCCAAACTGCCAGAGCACCTGTAACAGTTAGGGCCAGCTGAGGGTTTCAAAGGCCTTTTCAATGTCTAGCAAGGCCACCCAGTGGTGCTCTTGGTGTTGTCAAGCCCAGTCCATTATCCCAGGCAAATGCTTATGTTTAGGTAGGTATTGAAGCCTGGTATAAGTCTTTTTGATCAGTATGGACAGCATCTGGATCAATGGTAACAATTGAATGTCCAATATTTTCCCCAAGATTTTATAGTCAAGCTTCAACAGCAACAACAGCCAGGAAGAGGCCACTGCTAGGGGGTCCCTATAGGGCTTTGGCACAGCCATGATTAATTCCTACCTGTTTGACTGGGGTAGGCAACCTACGTCCCTGGCTTTTTAAGAAGCATCCCATTAGCCCCAGTCTGTAGGTTGCATGAAATTCCAGGGGAAGCCCTTCTTCGCCTTGTGTTTTATTCCAGCCCGTTTGTGCTATCTTCTCTTACTGGTCTTCCCATTGCAGTGGTGTGTTCAATGCAGCTCTTTGTGTTGGATTAAGTTGAGGGAGAGGATTGGTGTTCAGAGAAGCGTCCGCAACATGTTTGTTAAGTCCGGGCCTATACCTAACATCTATAAGTTAAAGAATGGAATAAGAGAGGATTCAGTGTGCTTTTCAGTTGTAAAATAGACCTTCATGCTCTACAATGCAAGATTTACATAAGAGACAGAACGATACACTAAGCAGGTAATAGCGTGCAGTGAGAGAAATAGTCCTCTGGGCGGAGCCAAAACACACACAATATTTATATTAAAGTATTAGTAACAATAGATCTTCTCTTCCAGACAGTTGTCAAGCTATACCACAAAATGGTGGGTATAAGACTCCTGAAAGTGCACCAGGGAGACTCATCTTTACAGCAGCACAATTGCATCGGAGTAAAGATTTTTTTCCTTTCTGGGAATCATATTCCTGATAGCAAGTGAGGTAAGAGAATAGGAGACTCCTTTCCAATGACAGAGTTGTTTCCATCTTTGTCTCTATCACTCTTTTTTACGGGACAGGTGCCCCCTACTTCCTGCCTCAGTGTACACTGGGACATCTGGGACTTCCTTCTTGAAAACCCTCCTCCATGACAACTGGAGGCCTCATTTGCTAGGTCTGTGGCTCAGGATGGCACAGCACGTATCTTGCTGAGCTGCCCTGCACCACTGGGAAAGGGCAGAAATGTGATGTATCTACAAGATACAGCACATTTCTGTCCTCTCCCCCTGCGCTGGTGCATGAATTGCTACCATGCACCAATGCACGCACCATTGCACCATGGTGCAGGGTGCCTGTGTTGTGGGGATGATTGTTTTTGTGCAGGAAGAAACACCTTCCAGCAAAAAACAATCATAAGAGTTAAAAGCGGGATGAAATAAAAATATTTCTGCTCGTTGTGTCACTCTTACGCCACCCTGAGGTGGTGTAGGAATCTGATGCATTCCCAGACTTGTAGATCTGGGAATGCATCAGAGTACTTCGGATTCCATGGGTGTTGCTGGAGAACAAGTACAACCCTTTCACCCAGTGTTATGAGCAAAAGAGGTCCATATTTACAAGGCCATGAAAAGCCACACAAGGTGACTTTGTGTGGCCTTGTAAATGCTGCGTCTCCAGAGCGTACAAAAAAACATGATGCTCCGGTGGCGCAATGGTGCTGAAGAAGGATTCTTCTCTGCCATTGGAAAACTGTGTTTGAGGAGTATTAAGTGTGAGGGTGGCTGAGAAGGTGCAACAAGGAGAAATATTTGTATTTCTCCTTGTTTTTTCCTCTTTCTTTGTATGCTGTATTCTGCAGCACACATAGAATGAGGAAAACGCCTCCATGGAATGTTTTCATGCAGGAAGGTGCTCCTTCCTGCACAAAAAATCCTGCACGCAATTCAGAAACCATGGTGCAAAGGTGCCTGTGTTGGCGCTAGGCAGAAACAATGTCCACCATCTCAGGGAGAAAGGGCACAAATGTACCGTATCTCATAAGTAAGGTTAATTACTGCCCTTCTAGGTCAGCTCAGCAAAAATACTTGCAGCACTGCTCTACAGCAATTTGTTGTAAATATGCACCTAATGTGTAAGTCAGTGCACTTCTAGAATATGGGCAAATATAACATAGGCTCATTGTTAAAAAAATAGAAACAAAAAATGAAAGCCACTGTACAGAAAACAAAATGAGCCCTACATTGGAGATCCACATTGAGCGATAAGTTCTATAGTTAGCATGCAGTATAAAGTGTAAAAAGTTCTACTTTGAAGAGTGGCAGAAGAAATATGTGTTTATATGTTTCTGAAATGGTCCATAAGACATATTGAATTGGACAGCAGAATTCACAATGAAATGGATGTGGTTAGAGAAGTCTGAGTTCAAAATACCTGAAAAACCTACACATTTACATTCCAATAAACAATTGGAAGGCAATAGCAAACTACAGCTCATAATAAAATAGACCCACTACCATAAATAATAGTTTGTATGCTCCTTAGAAAGTGTTCTGACAGTTATGGAAAAGAGATCACAAGAAGGCGAGGAACAGTTTGTCTTGGAAGACATCCAACACCTTTTATGGGCACAATCATCATCTTGACACAGTAATTAAGATTTGAACACAAACTCAAGAGAGGATAAAAGGAGTACAGAAAGACAAAAAGAATACTGAAAAAGGACTCATGAAAAGCAGAACCGGATTCTAAGAAAAATGGATTGGGAAACGCAATGCAGAATATGCACAAAGCAAACAGGACAGCCAGCTATGTAACTGAAACAAAGGACACACATAAGAAACTAGGAAAGGCAGATATGAGTAACAAGGACTGGTAATGTGCCAAGACCATGAGGAACTTTGGAATTCTAGATAAGAAATGTGGAATACAAACAGAGAAAACAAGAAACACTGGAATACAGGAGAAGGACTTACCATCAAACAAAGCTAACTATCACTTGCACCCCCTCCATGCACTTCTTATAGCTCATCTATTACATCATACAAGACTTGCTCTATGATATCTTTTCTGACATCACTGATGAAATCTCAAGTGTCAACATTGATGACCACTGATGATATCATCTAGTAAGTGTGTTGGCTTGCTTTATGGGTCACATATTGGTGGGTTATTACCATATTACTTTTCTATCTAATTTTGTACATCCTGTGACAAACTAGTCACTATCAGTGTTTACAAAATGTGTTTGCTCCTAATGCTCCATAGGTGTGTAGAGGTATTTACCACAATTCAAATATTTGTATTGAAGAGTAACTCTGTGTGCAAGTGACTGCTGACATAGTGTGTTCAAGTCTCCTTACCCAAACCTTATTAGGCCCTGGTGACCCCATCCCCTAGGGTCTTTTTTTTAGACCTTGGGGACCCCATCCCCATGGTCTGCATGTCCCTCCCACCTGAACCTTATTAGGCCTCGGGGTCCCCAATAAATTTTTTTTTATTATGTGTGGGGGGCACACACCCCCTCCCTGACCCTTATTATGTCCTAGGGACCCTGTTCCACTAGGTCTTTTTCAATGGAAGTGGACGGTGGCTGCATGCCCCAAGCTTTAAAAGTCTTGGGACCCCATCCCCCAGAGCTGCTTTTTATAATTATAGGGGAGGACAATCACGTGTCCCCCATCCCTGAGCCTTATTAGGATCTGTGGACCCCAATCCCCAGGGTCACAACATATAATAAAGGGGAGGGGCCACGTAACCCCCCTCCTTGAGCTTTGTTAGATCCTGGGGTACCAATTTATCAAGGCACCTACTACATTTAAAGGAGAGGGGACTGCCTGTCTCCCATCCCAAGCATTGTTAAGCCCTGAGGACGCTATCCCCAGGATTTTCTTTTTTATTAAAGGGAAGGGTTATAACATGACCTCCTCCCTGAGCCTTCTGAAGCCCTGGGGGCCCCATTCCGCAGCGCCACTATTAAAATTAAAGGGGAAGGGGATCATGCTGCCTCAATCCCTGAGCCTTTTCTATGCAGGGGAACCCCATCCTCGGGACCCACAGCATTAAAAGTGAGTGCATTGGTGCCCACTCTGGGCACCCAAGAGATACTTGTTGGGGACTGCAGGGAGAGCCCCAAGGCACCCATAACCCCAGTCGGCTCCCCAAATGCAACAGGAGCTGGCACTGCTCCTTCCCACAGAGAGCAGCTACAAATGCTGTTCTCTCCGGGCGGAAGAAATATTTTGATCAATTTCCCTTCCTGCACAGGTCAAAAGTTGCAGGCAGGGAAAAAGATCTAAAGTCTGGTCCCAGCTGGTGGGAGCATTATTTAAAGCCTCCACTGACTGGGAGCAGACTTAGGGCCTGATTTAGATCTTGGTGGGTGGAGTTAATCTGTCACAAATGTGACAGATATCCTATCCGCCGTACTACAATTCTATTATATCCTGTGGAAATTGTAATACGGCAGATGGAATAAATGTCACGTTTGTGACAGAGTAACTTGTCAGCCAAGATCTAAATCAGGCCCTTATTGTTTGCTCCTGCTTGGCGGAAGATTGAAAAATGCTCAAGCCAAGAAGGAGCATGCACAGCTTTGCCTACCCGCACTGAAATTGCTATGTCCCGGGGATGGGCTCCCAAACATAGCATGTGTGCCCCCTCCCGAGGGGTGGGGTCCCCAGAACCTTTAATGGTTCAGGGGGCATGAAGCCCATCCCTTAATTAAAGCTATTGGCTTAGTGGTGAGCTCCCCAGGGCGTTTAATGGCTCAGGGAGGGGGGGTTTATTTCAGCTCCAGGGGTGGGCTTCCGGGGGTCTCTAGAGGCTTGGGGAGAGGGCCCTGCACTATTTTATAACAATTTTGGTCCCGGGTTGGACTGTCCATAGCATGCAATGGCTCGAGGGTGGGGGTAGCATAACACAATTTTTAGCCCTGGGAGTAGGTTCCCTAGGGCATGCCATGGCTCGGAGAAAGGTGGCCCCTCCCCTTTATTGTTGAAATAGGCAAATCGTGATTTGTATTGGATTGAAAATATCACCAGAAAACTTTGTGTCAAATCTGTGTCAAAAAGTAACCCAAACCTGATACAAATTCTTTGTAAATCTGGACCAATATGTGCTCCCTGAACTCAGATTGATATGCTTTGTTTTTTCAGGAGGTCAAACTCTCTCATTAGCCCTATCCATGATTCGCATTTCATCCGGCTGTAGAAATCCCAGTGATGCCCTGTCTGCAATTACTGTCTCTTTTAATATCAGAGAACAACACTGTTATTCCTTCGTAACGTCGCCTCGTTCTGTAAATCCCTCAGGCATTTTCAGGATATAATAATTTCCTGCCAAGAAGGCAATGTTTATATATAATATTAAGAAACATTTGCAGGAAGGTTCATTTTCATAACATTTCATTATGCACTGCAGAGTCCGTACCACACCTAATTAAATCCTATCTTGGGAATGTGCTCATCATTTATGTATTCATGTTGCTGGATCACACACACAAAATGTTTGCTTCCAGTTTGTAGAAATTCAATTTTAAAAGCATAATCTGATTTTATCTTTATTAGAAATTAATGTGCCCATGAGTTCTTTCAGCTTACCTTACTTTCATAACCAATTGTCTTTCTTCATATTGAATCACATGTACAGCCTCCAGCATGTATATATTTATGCATTTATATATTCTGGGACATTCATATTTGAAGCAATCAGACCGGGTATGAGACTGAAAGACTGGGCCAATGCTATGAAGTTTGGTGCTTAAAAAATAGATATTCTTTCAAGAACAATGCGTACAACTTCAGAGAGTGCATGCATCAGTGAGTCTCAGCAAGAAATTCTTCTCATATGAATGGATGGACTCATGGGAGGAAGGATGGTTGGATCAATAGATCAATGAATGGATGGAAGGAAGGTTCCTTGAATAGATCGATGAATGAGTGAGTAAATAAAGGGAGGGAGGATGGATTTCACAATTAGATCACTTGAGACACTTCTCTAGAATCTGTGTGGAATATCTGCCTGTTCCTTTAAAGCTGCCTGTCAATAATCGATTTGTCACTTTCCTGTTACATTTATTGGAGCATTTTCTGTCATTGGCTGAGAGATCAACTGTGTATCCCACTCCTATAAATACACAATGAATGTTTTCTACATTTCTAGTCCACATATTTCACAGCACAATCCCTCTGCCTTAATAAAGTTAAGTGTGACAAAACATGTTAACTGCCTTGTTTTCTAATCCTGATTGCAAATGCCAAGTATATACTTTGAGAAATGAAAAACTTTACTTGGATGTGACGTGTAGAGAACTTGTGTGCAGGGCCAGCTTTAGTGCTGGTGTCACCGAGTGTGACAAACCTATTTAGTGGCCCCTGCACTCCTCATGTCCTCCTCCTTGGATTCTCTATCTACCACCCGGCAAAAGAGCCCCTCATCTCTCCATAGGTCCTTTCTCACCTACACTTCATTTATTTCAAAGCACTGGAAAAGGTTGGCATTACTACTCCACTGAGGTATTCCTTTAAAATACAGATCTGTTCTTGCAGCAGGCATATTAACCATCTGCCCTACTTTATGGCGATTCAAAACCCCATCTCTCTCCCTCTAGTAAGAACATTTATCACAAGATTTATCTTGACATTTGTATTGCTGCCTGAAAGCTAGACAAACTAGGATTTCTGCATCAGGTGATTTTAAATCATAACTGTTTGAAATTGGGTCTCTGGTTGGCAGAGGTATGCACCCTGTCAAAGCAGGGACCACAATCCTAGTCAGGGTAAGTCACAACACAACTAAATTAACCTGTGCTCACCCTCCTGTAGCTTGGCACAGAACAGGGAGCCTTAACTTAAAGGGTAATGTCTAAAGTGTTTGTGCAAATAATCACACAGTAACACAGTGAAAACCCCACAAAAAGTATTCCACGCCAGTTTAGGAAAATAGATAATATGTATCTGAATAAAATAGGACCAAAATGTCAAGAATCCAATGCACAGAAGTTAAGTTATGAATTTTGCAAGACTAAATGCTATTATAGCGCTTAAAAACACAATAGCTCTAACTGGGGCTTTTATGATGTTGTGACGGAGTCGTTATCAACAGCCCAGTGCCGCTCGCAGGGGAGTGGAGGCTGGCCATGGAGTCGCATGGACCCCAGGCACAGTACCTTTTGGAAAATGAGGAAACAATGTTGTGCGGAATCGGGGAGATGAGGCATCGCTAGAGCCGGTGAGATGTTGGTTCCTTACTGCGGCATCAGTGGTGAGGCATCGGTTCCTTATGACCCAGCAAGTTTGATGCAGGTCAAGACATGGTGCCTCAACTTTACAATGTTGGGATCACACCAGGGGACTTCAGCTGCATCGCTGCAATGTCGGGCTTGAGTTGCAGGTCGTTGTCATTGCACTCACCGAGGACATGGGAGCCGGAGCAGGCAGTGGCGTGGTGTTGGGCAGTGGTGCCAGTTTTGGATTCGCTGAAGTAGGTGGACCATGTAGGAGCTAGTAGGTGAAGTCCATGTTGGCCCTGAGACTTCAGAACAGAAGGTAAGCTCAATCCAGGCTCTTGGAGAATGCCTGTGGAGGAAGGCAGAGTCCTTCCTTCAGAGTTAGGGAGCAGCAGGCAGTAGGTCAACAGGCAGGATAGCAGTTCCTCTAGAAAAGCAGTCTAGATGAATCCTTTGGGCAGCTCAGCAGTCCTTCTGACAGGGTCCAGTTGTAGAACCAGAAGTGTCTGATTTGGTCACAGACCCAGTTTATATACCTGTTCCGCCTTGGGTCGGTAATCCACACGTAGCGCTCAATTCTCATCCCGCAGGAGGTCCATGTCTTGCACGGCAGCGAGGTTGGGTTGCCCAGGGTCGGACCGTGGATCTCACCACGGTGATGGTATGCTCTGTTCTTGTGTTGAGGGTGACCCCTGTAGTGCATATATAATACTTCCTGTTTCTTGGGTTTTTGGCTGTCCGTCCTTCTGGACCTGTGGGTCATACTTTCCTTTTCCCAGAATGCTTGTCTATCCCAGCATACACTGTTCGTTGCTTTTACTAGTCTCTTTCCAAGATGGCGTTTTGCCTACTTTGTCCTATGCCACTTTCCCAACTTAATATGGCGTTTTTTTATTTTGTTTACTTCCTGTTTCCCGGTGTACATGGGGCTTGAGTTTCTTTCTTCTTTTTATTGCAACACTCGGTCCTCGCTCCTGTTTGTTCCTTTTGTAGATTGTTTCTGCCTGATGCTTCCTGCAGCTTCCTGTCATTCCAGTTCTTGGAGTCCTGAGTTCTGCTGTGCCTTTTCTGATTTTCTACAGCTCCTTCCTGGAGGTTTTTTACCTGGTGGTTTTAACTCTGGAGCTCCTTCTGGAAGGCACGGACTGCTTTGGCTTCCATCTTGCCAGCAGCACTGTGGCTACCGCAATGGGTCGCCCCTATTTTGGCCAGACCAGGACGTGCACGATCTGAAGCCATCCACCTACATCTGACAGAGGCAGTAAGTGTAAGGAGAATAGGGACAACACCCCCCTTATATCGTCCCTTTTTGTGTGCATATATGCTTTTAGTTTGTCTATTGTGTAGTATAGTTGCAACCTTGTAGTGTGCTGCCCATAATATAGATCTTAACTCATGCATATAAGGTTTAACACATTCCTGGTGATCATCTTAGTGCTTTCTTAGTGTTTAAACTGATACCTTTTTGGAGCAGATTCCCTTGGCCGGCCTGCCCAAATTCTAAATTACATTGACATAATTGATGTAATTTCAGGAATTCCACACAACTCATTGGGCCACATGTACCAACCATTATTGCAGTCTGAAATGGCCAGTCGGGCCAGGGAGTGGAAGAGAAGAAGCAAATAAGGTGTCTCTTCAAAATTCAAAGAAGTGTATTTCATTAACATGCAGATGCATTTCATCCTACTACATCACATTATACTGTAGTGAATCCTAGTTTGTTTTAACGGGATAACAGGAGTTAGCTTAGCCGTAGGCTTGTAAACTCATGCCCCCATCACCCAGTGACTTTTAACCTACTTAGCTTGCTCTGTCTTAGTCCATTTAATTATTTATTTCCTTTAAAATGGCGGCCTTGTTTATAGTTAGGCCACTTGTTATGGGTTCTATTATCAGTGTCACTGCGCCAAGGCGTCAAGATCAAGCACGAAAGACAAACATACAGTAGGCATTCACACTTAGGGATTTTCCCTCTCTATACTTTCGAGGGATTGTTGATATTAATTGCCGTCCCAAGCATGCCTGTTATCTATTGTTATGAATAACACTTATGTCAGGGGACCTTGTAGATCTGTATAAATACAAAACACTTTTAGACAGATAATCAGAGGGATTCCGACCAGAGGGCATCGCCACCATCGCTGATACCGATGCTGCAGTCATCTTGACACTGATCCAGTCTTCATGTCCCTGCGGAGTCTGAAATAGAGACCTCATTCCAAGGTAACAAGGGTTGGGGGCTCCTCTCATGGACACGGCTTTGGCAGATTAGGTTTAACGAACCCAGCTCTCCTTTTTTTAGGTAGGAGGTTAGACCTACTCTCCTTAGGGTATTAGGGCTTATTCCATTTTTTACATATACATATATTTCTTTCATATATTGCATAATGGTGGGGGTCTTTATAACAATGACTCTCCTCTTCACAATACTGTTGCTTGGTATATTCATTATCCTAATCATTGCAGTTCATGCAACTTATCACAAATTGCAGTTATGTTGAATAAAAACTATTATAACTTCACTGCATCTGTGTTATTGCCTTTGTTTGTATGAGACATAATAAATCTGTGAGAAAAGGGTAATTTCCGTTTAACCACGACAACCCTGAGATATCTTACTTTGAGTCCATACGTAAGAGACTGCTACAAATCACCTTTTACTATTGTGTTTCTGGTGAGGTACTGCTAGTAAGCCGGTAAGGTTTGGACAACAGTTACAACTAGTTGTAGGAAGAAACTTAGTCACCTACAAACGAAAGTACTGTCATCCTGAGACCCGCAGTCTTGCTCAGAGCAAGAGTCCAAACTACGACATGGCGCCACCAACGATGGTGTTTAGGCACTAATTTACGGATACCCGACTATCACTGTCTCACAGACAAAAGGTACCCTCAGTACCATTATACGGAGACGTCCGTGGTCTTTGGGAGCTGTAGGTTGTTCGAGCTCGAACGAATAAAAAAGGAAAACAAAATTCCCCTATTTTTGGTGTTCCGTTTCTCTAAACAACTATGGCTAATACCATAGACATTCCTGCAAATGCTAGACTTGCACTTACACAACATTTAATAGCGCATGGCCTTACAGAAGAGGGTGGGGATGTTACTTTGATTATAGAAGCGGCTGAAGCATACCAAACAGAAAAGTTTTACTGTTGGGTTACCTTTCCTGAGGCTGACCAACGAACGCACACATTTCACACATATGACATTGCAAACGTACCTGCACGATACGAAGCATACCAGTATCATGAAATATCGCTCACATATCAAGAGCACCAGAACTGGTTTGAAGGCGCCCTACCACATGTACTAAGACGAGTGATGTTAGGTCCTTTAAGTAATGAGGGACCTACATGGCCTATGTTTGCCACATATACACCTCACCCAGGCATACAGAATATGCCGATCGCGGATTTACGAATAATATATAATGAATTAGTGGTATTATATAGACGATTGGTTCAGTTCGTGATGCGAACATTGAACACTACACCAGCGCGTCCAGCACCGCCAGTAGCTGGTGGATATCAATTGGCTACTGGGATTAATCCACAAACAGTGCATACCATTATGGGTAAAGTGCCCACGGAACGGGAAAAAATACCGTTCTGGATTGCCCAGAAAACAAATCAGCTGGAAGCTGTGTTCCCCCATACGGGGCCACAGGAAAAACATAGATTGCTCACTATGTGCTTGCCGTTTGGGATGGTTCCCTCGGTGGATGAATGTGCCTGTGACAGGCTGTACGGTATAAACCAGACGGAGATCCGATAATATGGCAAGTAAGAATTTAATTATAGGTGTGGCTTTACTTTCTTTTGTGTTTAATCAAGTTCATATTATATTTGGAGTAACCCGGTGAAATGTCTCGTCTTTAACTTGGTCTTTCTTCTTTTCTCTTTTCTTCCTCCGTCAGGATTTTCTGGGAACGTGGTAAGGCTCCAGGGAGGTACCGGCAAGAAAACAAAAGAATGCCCTGGTAAGTATATAAGTGTTTTTCTGGGGTTTTCTCTAGTGCGAAGGAATAGGGAGTAGGTAAGTAGGGAGATAGGAAAAGTGTGCATTCACCCGTGAATTGTGTATAACCTCAAACAATGTCTGTGAGTCAGGTAAGTTTTAGGGTGTTTCCCGAGAGGTTAAATTACTCAGTCCTTTCATAGGTTGTGCCCTTCCTTTATCCTTTTCCCCCCTTCTCACTCCTCCCCAGTTCCCTTCCCCAGTGTAGTTTTAATATTTCTATCCCTTGTCCCTAGGAGGGACCGTACCTTTGTGAGCCACGACCCTCCAGGGTCGTGGCTGGCTTCCTTCGTCCGGCTCTCCGATGCTCCAGGGTCCGTGGTCTGGCTCTCTCTCTCTCGCGGGCTGCTCGGTTCCTGCTGTTTCGTCTCCTGCTTCTGTCCGATGTCCTCTGGGTCCGTCCTCCTTTCGCCGCCCAACTCCCTCTCTGTCCTGTTTCCCAGCTCTTTATGGCGTCCCGCAGCCTCGTTTGGCGTGACCGTTTCCCCGGGAACGAGGAAACGCAGCTGAAGCGGATTGAGCGTCCCCATGGCAACATGGGGACGTGGAAATGACGTATCGGGTTCGCCCGATACAGCGTCTTCTGCTGTTGCCGGCTTCGGGATCCGGTTCGCCCGATCACAGTGCCACATGGGGTACAGTCTTCGCTGCCGTTTATACTACCACACATGGTACCCCTACACTTGCCAATTTACCGGAAGTGTTAAAACAAATACAAAATGAACATGGGGCCGCACCGGCCCTGGATCTGGGGATGAAATTGATGCGTAACTTTGATGCCGTCTCCTCGATAATACTAAGTAATATTAAAGGGGAAGCGGTGGCACTGGCAATACGCCAGCGTCTCCGGGAAACTCCAAATATGGAACAAGAGAGACAGCTGCCGAGAATAATATCCGATACCTATACTAGTATAGGACGGGATAGTTTGGGAGCCAAACCTAAAAAATTGGAATTACCAAGTACCACCCATAAGGAAGGTACAAAGCAGGCACAAGAGGGCTCTAAGAAGCGCTGGGACAAACAAAAAGATTTCAAAGATAGGAGAAATAAAAGAGCTGATTCTCCTCATCCGTAGTACTCCGACAGGAGGTATAATATCAGGAATAGGGATAACATTAGAACTCCAGACAGATATACTGATTCACGTCCTTCTCGTTCCTTTCAGGATGCACCGGATAGACGTAGCGAGAGAGGGGGCCGTCAAGATCGACGTCCGGAATACGTGAAAGAAAAGAAAGACTCTCCACAGTCTACCGTTAAAAAAGAAGAAAAGACTCCTCAACAAAAGCCACAATTTAAAAAGAAAAAAGGGGCTGCACTGACCGTTAAAAATGCCGGTAGTATTGAGAACACTGTTGAGGAACAAGAGGTGGGCAGTGACTCTGTTGGACAGCGCGGCAGAGGTCACGATATGTCGCCAGAGTCTGAAAGATCATCGGGATGCGACAGAAACTAGCGATTACATCGCAGTTGAGACGGCGGATGGCCGCGTTCTCCCACCCGATCGGGTTTATGATTTAACAATTCAGATAGAGGGAGACGTGGAACGCATTATTAGTGTAATATTTTGGGATGAACTTACTAGTGATATCCTGTTGGCCGAGAGAGACTGGCCACCTGAACATGTCCGCAAGCTCACACATGGGGAAGATGTCATTTTACCTTCTTTCTCCGATCTTGTTCCGGAGGCAGACAAACAAGCCTGTGCTGCTGAATGGGCTTTAGCGCAGGCACCTGCATTATACCATAATCATGTAGGTTGGGACAAGGACTCTCCTTGTCATGTTATTCCCGTTCGGTCTACACCACACCCGCAGCCGCAATACCCTGTTAAACATGAAGCAAAAGCTCCAGTGACGGAGATACTGTCACAACTTGAATACCAGGGAGTAATTGAGCCCTGTACATCGGCAATGAATAATCCGCTATTTCCCGTTGCGAAACCTGATCATTCCTATAGAATAGTGGTTGATTATAGGCACTTGAATAGTCATGCACGCACTTATGCTATACAAAATTCACACAGCACAGCGCTGATTAATAATATAGTGCGTAAAAAATACAAAACTACATTGGATATATCTAATGGTTTTTTCTGCCAGAATTTAGCACATGAAAGTAGAGACCTAAGTGCATTTTCCTTTGGTTCTCAGAAACGCTTTTGTAGTTTACCCCAAGGTTATGAAAACAGCCCAGGACTGTTTTCGGCCCGTGTCACATCAATCTTGCACGAGCTTGATTCCGAGGCATTATCCTATGTGGATGATATCTATCTCACTGATGACACCCTTGACATTCATCTTGCAAGGGTCGATCGGATAATTCTGGGATTTGCTGCCTTCGGATATAAATTTAATTTTAAGAAAAGCAATATTGCCTTTCTTAGTGTATTGTTCCTAGGATATGAGCTATCAAACGAAGGGAAGAGCCTGGCCCCGCACTTCCTAGAGAAGTGTGCTCAGCTACAGCCTCCGAACACGCTTAAGAAATTACAGTCATTACTGGGTTTCTTTAATTTTTGCAGAACACACATTCCAGATTATGCTGAACGCGTCAAGCCACTATATGACTTAATTCAGCCCAATTATTCTAGCAAGCGATGGACAATTGAACACACACACATCCTTAGGGACATACAACGAGACATGCTGGAAGCTAGACACTTGTACACACGGGACAATAAAACGAATTTGGTCATCAGAATAATAGCTGGTGCCCTAGGATTTACCTATGTCACCTTTAATGAGGGTGACACGGTGCCGATAGCATACAAATCACATTTGTACTCCAATGCAGAGAAACGTTTTGCTCCTACTGAAAAAATTCTGACAGCAGTTCAGATGGCCGTCATAAAGGAGAGACCGCTTGCCCAGGGGAAACGCATTATTGTTGTCTCCCCGGTTCCGGCCTTAGAGGCTGTCACTAAAGCGAGCGTTCCAAACGCTAAGGCATTGCTTCCACGCTGGATTCAGTGGGCAACATCTCTGACCGCCACTGATGTTGATTATGTGTTTGACCCAAGACTTCAGA
Source organism: Pleurodeles waltl (assembly GCF_031143425.1). Taxonomy (NCBI): domain Eukaryota; kingdom Metazoa; phylum Chordata; class Amphibia; order Caudata; family Salamandridae; genus Pleurodeles; species Pleurodeles waltl. Next base: position 144,145,855 of record NC_090441.1, on the reverse strand, counting down.
CACAGGAATTTCTCCAGTATGAACAGGAGTACCCCGCTCCTCTACACATATTGCCAATAGACAGTTATGATACCATCATTTATACTGACGGATCGGCACAACCGGCTGTGGGTACTAAACATCAATACTCGGCAGCTTGCGCAGCCGTGTGCGGGGTAATGGAAGACGGAGTTTTCCATCCTCATAATACCTACACACAGACCTTAGGGGACTGCACAGCCCAGTTGTCCGAGCTTAAGGCTCTTCTTCTAGCGCTCGAACATTCAGAGCCAGGAACACAGACTTTGATTGTCTGTGATTCGTATTACTGCGTCCAGTCATACAATGAATACCTCAATCATTGGAAACTGAACGGGTTTAGAGATTCTAAAGGGAACACCATTAAACACAAAATGTTGTGGGGAAGGGTGGCTGATCTTAAGGATAAGCTGCCATGTGTCCATGTAGTACATACATTAGGGCACCAACGTGTAGGAATACATGTTGCCGGTAATACATTGGCTGACGAAGCAGCCAAAGCATCAGTAGCTATGACTTCTGTGGCTGCAGTGACTCGTTCTCGGACGAGGTTGGATAATGAAATACTGATTGCCGTTAAAGCCTTGGCTACAGGCAGGACACTTCCGAAAGGATACCCTACAAACTATACCTATCATATCAGTGCACAGAATGTTGCTTTTGCAACAATTCCTGATGTTGGTGATCGAGTGATCCCTAATGAAGACCAAAGATTGGAGCTGATTACAGCTGAATATGAGGGTGTCGCTTCTGCACATGCTGGTATACAGGCCACTATCACCATTCTACAACAACGGTACTGGTGGCCTGGTCTATGCAGACGGACTAAACAGTATATCCTTTGCTGTGACATTTGTCAGCAGATTAAGGGCTCAAATATCAGACGCCCTCCGCAGACATCTCTCTTAGTGTCAGACAAGCCACTCCATTGTGTGTACCTGGACCATTGTGGTCCTTTGCAACCTGATGGTGCATACAAATACATTTTAGTGGCTGTAGATTCCTGTTCTAGATTCCTGTGGGTATGGCCACAGCGGTCGGCTGTCGCCCGGACTGTTATAAAAGATTTGCTGATCTTTATCGGTACATATGCGGTTGCAGAATTCCATTCGGACCAGGGCCCTGCATTTGCCTCTAAGGCTTACAGGGACACCATGAGGACGATGGGTGTTGAACTCCATTACTCCTCACCATACCATCCCGAGGGAAATTCGGTCGTGGAGAGGCGGAATCGTGATCTAAAGCAGTCCTTAACAGCTCGAGTATTAGGTTCAGGCCGCAGTTGGTTACATCACCTATATGGGGTCCAGAGAGCACTGAATAATCTGCCAAGACGGTCCTTGGGGGGAAAGTCTCCATATGAGGTTCTCTTTGGGACAACTATGTATGTCCCCGATCTTGATGCCCCTGGTATGGTGGCAGCAGAAACACCATTTGACATAAAAGAACGTCTCGCTGTTTTACAGGAGCTTCACCAATTCCGTGATGATAAATCATCTGCAAGTGCTGCCACCTTGGGAATAATGGATTTGGCGAAAACTTCGACTGGCTGGATTCCTAACGTTGGGGATCTGGTTTGTGAGAAGATCGCTGTGAAAAAAGAGTTTGGTCCAGCATACAGAGCACCTGTACCGGTCTTGGGGATAAAAGGCACCAGGACTGTCATCCTTCCGCCGTTGTCTGGTTCCAAATCAAACAGATTCATCTCCATTGACGACATCAAATTACACCATGTGGCCGATTCTTCACAGTAGACCAGGAGGTCCCTTGGGTAGTTCCCGATCCCCCTCACTACCCAACGAGACATCCCTCCACATAGTAGGATGACCATCGCTACTAGTGACTATGCAACTATGTCAGCTGCTGTTCCAGACACTTCTTCAACGATGGGGAGGGTGGAAAATGAACTTTTGTTGGTTCCAGTAACAACTTCGGAGAACAGGATTTGGCTGTATTTTACACGAACACTTCCACGACTGGTAACGTCGTCTATCAAGAACTTCCACGAGCAGTGGATGGGAATTCGATGGGTCCTGTATTTGCGGAAACTTCCTCTGGCTATTTTGTAGACATTGATGATTTTTCTTCAGATTCCTCCTCAACTGAAACTTTCCAGAGGTAGCAAATTCTATCGATGGCTTAAGCAGAACTATTTGATATATCCGTGGAACTATCTCTGGTTCTGTTTGACATTTATTGCATTATTATTATGGATTGGTTTTGTGACTGTTTTCTTTTTACTAATTAATGGTCATTATATTGCTGATCGCTCCTCAGTGGAGCCTGTTGATGTAATTTTAACACCACATCATTCATCACATAAGGTCTGACGTGATTTGTCCCCTGTCAATATTACAGCTATTCCAATTCCTGATGGGATTGTTTGGGACAAAGTTCCGTTCGATATATACAGGCCTACAGAGATAATTCAAATACCATACGTGTTCAAAATTTCTATGTCTGATGTTATTACACCTAATGTTGTCTCTGATGATTGGGATGTCCAAACAGTTGATTCCATGCTAACTGAAATGAAGGACTACTCCGCTTTTGGAAGTGATGATGTATATGATTATACAATGAATTATGGTGAAATGTTCTGCTATAATAATTGGGGACTTCACTACCTGCACCGTGCAACTAGATATAGGCCTCTCTTTAACTACACACAATGGGAACACTGTTCAACACCATGGGTGGGGAGTCCAAAGTATTACAGTGACAAATTCACATACTTTTCTGGGCATGATACAAATAAAGCTGAATCATATTATTTTAAATTACCTACGACACAATTTAGAAAACTATTGCTAACAGATACAAAACTGATTTATTCAGATCCCTTTGTTTCCCGACTCTCGATTGAGGATAATGGATATTGGAAGAACACTATCGATTTGAAGAGTGTATGGGGGACGCAAGATTGGCAGATACAGGGTAGGGATGCTTTGTTTCGAGCTTGCTTAATTCCTGTGCAAATGATTTTTTTGAATGACACTGTTGAGCAGACATCATGTCTGGGATAAGCAAAAATTAAGGATCTAAACACGCCCAGTATTCCTACACCGACAAAATGTAAAGATTGGCAACACTTTCTAAATGTTTCTGAGGAAAGGCTAGATGCATTGGTTAAGGCTGGTGCCTATAATTCTTCACTTTCCAGTCCCGGGGGATGGTTGGTATGGCCCACCGACACTGATGAGTGTCAAAGGCGTTTTTTGAACTCTTCAGGGGTTTTTTCCATTCATAGGCCAGACCCTCGCTTTTTGTCAGGTCAGCATACTGGTATGATTACAACATACAGTGTGGGTAAGCTGTGCCAGCAATGGGTACAGACGAACACCTTAACAGCGGTAAAACAACACCTGAACACTCTTTCTGACAATATAGACTTACAAGATTTCCTATTAGGTCCTAGGAAACAACGCTCGAAACGGTTTTTATATGCTATGTATAATGACATTTGAAAACTTTCTCAAATTGAGGCTGCTGCACGTTTACGGAAACTTGATAGGGAGAATTTGGAAAAAACATTGGCTGTTGTCGACAATGGCATGAACACGCTATCCAACAGGATTTATTCACTGTCGAATATAGTGTCATCTGCTATTGATATCACTCAGACTAATTTGTCCCGGTTATATCATGGGCAAACACAGCTGCGTTCCATCATGCAGCTGAGTTGGGCATTGCAGACGCTGAGAAGTGGCCACATTCCATGGAAATACATTAATGGGAGTGAACTATTCGCTGCTTTTAATTTTTCCAGGGAACAAGAGACAATGGCTAAAAGGGAGGCTCGTTTCACCTTGCTTCAAGTAGAAAAATTAGATAAGTTGCCCTTCATGGTAGCAGAGAGTCCTTCAACTATCTGGCTCTTACAAGGCATTATTAATTAACCGTTTTCAACGTTTCGTTTCTCAAGCTGCCTGAAACATCTTGCAGTGGGACGATATGAACGGCTACGAGATAGCTTTATTAAGGAAGAGTGGGAGTTGCCCTATGAGTATCGATGTCTGAACGGCGAACAGGAGGTCTTTCTTAGCGGAAGTGAATGTGAGACTACTGTTCGTCATTCAATGATATGCAAACAGGTGTCTCTTCATGGCCTTTGCAATGCGGGGGTCGCGAATTTGGCCTGTTTTCTGAAGGGTACTCCCGTCTCCTTGATTCGTTCAGTGTTTCATGTACTTTCTAATGGGAGTTGTGTTCTTCTTAGCGATGACAGCTGTTGCGGCTTGTGACCTGGAATTGCCTACGCAATCTCAGTCACGAAGGTCGTTACGTGTTGTGGCCATGTTTTGTTTCCCCCACACGAGAGATACAAGTATCTGAAATGTGGCCCCACATTGATACTATTAATGTGAACTATGACAAGTTGAGTAGACTGAAGGCGCTATTGTTTCAAAAACAGGTCGCCTTGACATCCGCAAAAGAGACGTATGCTCTCCAGATTGCGAGATCATCAGCCGAGATACAATCCCTTTTAAATACCGATTTCCCCAAACACTTTGGAGAGTTGGTATCCAGAATATTCAATGCTTCAAGCACAACTGGGATTGTTCATTTCTTTAAGGCTGTCGGGTCTGGTTTCATGTCCATCTTCCAGACTGTCTTCGGAGTCATCCCATCAGCCATCCATTATCTCTTTTCCAGTGTGTTTGGTGGCTTTCCGATTATTTTGGCTTTAATTGGCGGACTACTACTGCTATTTTTTCTGATTCGCGGTGGTTGTTTTTTTCCAGCGACACAGAGCAATGGAGCCGCTCCCGTCAACACCGCTGTGCCGTGAACGCATGGTTCGGATCTTCGGTACACCTTTGCTAGTGGAACTGGAATTTGACTGGTCATTGTCATTCCGGCCTCTACTGTGGTGCGTGCAACCAGTGTTCCGCTGCATATGGTGTCTCTTTGAACATCTGCCTATGGTCTGTCTTGCTGTTGCACCAACATCTCCTGTGGACCACGAACTGCTGATGTCCCCGATGTTCATACACGGTCATGCCCCTTGAGACTGAGGTTGCTCCGCGAGGCCACCTATGAGCCTTCTGTTATACGATCTAACATGGATGAGGACACTGCAGCGAGTGTCGATACACCGATGACCATGGCTCACTTCTGCTCTGTGGATCCGTTTGTCCGTCCAGCTCTCAATTTCACTTCAGACGATGTTGACTCATTTTTAAGATCCTTGAATGGTGACTTCGATGACATTCTTCAAGATCCTGCATATAGCACATAATTTGATGAATTTGCTTGCCAGTTCCCGGTTCTAAAACGTAGCGATTATACTAAACATTTGCTATACTTGTCATGGTTGATATTAACATCTCTGAATGTTTTTTAAACTAATTTTAACACACAGCATTTATTTTTTTGTCATTAAGGTTTTTTTTGGCTTTTAGTTCAGTAGCAGCTTTTTAGCGATCAGGTTTCTTTACCTTCATCATACCTGTTACGGCAATGGGGAGGGTGTAGTGAATCCTAGTTTGTTTTAACGGGATAACAGGAGTTAGCTTAGCCGTAGGCTTGTAAACTCGAGCCCCCGTCACCCAGTGACTTTTAACCTACTTAGCTTGCTCTGTCTTAGTCCATTTAATTATTTATTTCCTTTAAAATGGCGGCCTTGTTTATAGTTAGGCCACTTGTTATGGGTTCTATTATCAGTGTCACTGCGCCAAGGGGTCAAGATCAAGCACGAAAGACAAACATACAGTAGGTATTCACACTTAGGGATTTTTCCTCTCTATACTTTCGAGGGATTGTTGATATTAATTGCCGTCCCAAGCATGCCTGTTATCTATTGTGATGAATAACACTTATGTCAGGGGACCTTGTAGATCTGTATAAATACAACACACTTTTAGACAGATAATCAGAGGGATTCCGACCAGAGGGCATCGCCACCATCGCTGATACCGATGCTGCAGTCATCTTGACACTGACCCAGTCTTCGTGTCCCTGCGGAGTCTGAAATAGAGACCTCATTCCAAGGTAACGAGGGTTGGGGGCTCCTCTCATGGACACGGCTTTGGCAGATTAGGTTTAACGAACCCAGCTCTCCTTTTTTTAGGTAGGAGGTTAGACCTACTCTCCTTAGGGTATTAGGGCTTATTCCATTTTTTACATATACATATATTTCTTTCATATATTGCATAATGGTGGGGGTCTTTATAACAATGACTCTCCTCTTCACAATACTGTTGCTTGCTATATTCATTATCCTAATCATTGCAGTTAATGCAACTTATCACAAATTGCAGTTATGTTGAATAAAAACTATTATAACTTCACTGCATCTGTGTTATTGCCTTTTTTTGTATGAGACATAATAAATATGTGAGAAAAGGGTAATTTCCGTTTAAAACCACGACAACCCTGAGATATCTTACTTTGAGTCTATGCGTAAGAGACTGCTACAAATCACCTTTTACTATTGTGTTTCTGGTGAGGTACTGCTAGTAAGCCGGTAAGGTTTGGACAACAGTTACAACTAGTTGTAGGAAGAAACATAGTCACCTACAAACGAAAGTACTGTCATCCTGAGACCCGCAGTCTTGCTCAGAGCAAGAGTCCAAACTACGACAATACCAGTGCATTCAGAAGTATGTTTTAAACTGATAGTTTTAGAAAATGAACATAGAAATATTCAGGCCTGTGCTCACCCAGACAGCAGTGTTAGTAGTAAAATAAGAGGCACGTTTTTTATCACACAGAACCTTCTCGTGGTCTGGGTTGTTGTTATACATGGACAACGTTATAGTTTATTAAATCAAACACATAAGAAGGTGTTGTACAGTGCATTTCCTGAACTCACGTATTTCAAGGTGTTCTTATATGTTCTGATGAACAAAAATAAGGCAAAGTGAAAATAGACACCGTTGTCTAGGATCACACAATTTAGTCAAGTGGGGAAGCCAGGATTGATCCCATGTTTTCTTATTTCACACTATGCAATTCTATTTCATTCAAATTAAATAATCAAGTTACTTTCTTTTAACACTTGAATATCCCAAGCTAGGAAAAGCGCCCACCTTAACCCTTCCCCTCACAAAGCTATACTTCTACCATGCTGACAGCAGTGGGGCCTTTCGGACATACCACACTTTGCGGCCCCTGGAAGGTGTTTGCGAATACCCATGTAATAGATGTTTTTTTATGATCGTGATGCATATACACCTGTAAACATCATGGGGCGAAACACATGTTGGGTTACACCTCAACTATGATGCTTTAAGATTATTGACTTTGGAAGGCAAGATTTGGAAGGCTATTAAACAAGAAAAATCAACTGGCTGACTATAAATTAGACTCCTTTGGGTAACATATTAACATACAAGGTTTGCACTATATAGCCACAATTACATGTATCACTTAGAATATTATACCTTCAAATTGTTTTCTTTGCCACCCATAGGTTCGTCTATGGCTCCTTCTTATTTTTGTTCACTTAAATATATGTTGCTAAATGTGACATCTCTTTCTGAACATAAATTCCTAATATTAATGCTTTTTCAGAGATTCTGAACTCAATCTCTGGCTTTTAATAGAGATGTGGATAAAAGCTGGCTTTGGGACTAAAATCACAGTTTAAGTCTGCCTCATTATTGGATATCCTACCTCAACTACACTTCAAATCAGAAGAATTTGTAGGAATTATCTATAAGGATGGCATTGAGGCATCTGTCCTTGCTTCTAAGACTGCTGAACGATCAGAACTTCTTACGGCACATATCTCTATCCATTTGTCTTTCTCAGTAAAGTGTTCTCCTAGTCAGGTTTATCAAGGTCCTCATCCTCCCCACTGAGTTTACTGAACAAGCAGAGACCATAAAATACATAGGCCCTCATTATGACATTGGCGGGAAATTACGCTTACGGCCAAGCTGACGGCCGACAACTTACCGCCATGGCGGCGGATATCCGTTGACCATATTATGACACACACACACACCAATCCGACAGAATTCAGCCACATACACAAATCCGCCAGACCAAAGGTCAGTGATAAAGTGGCGGTATCAAAACCCACACCATTACGCCAACAGAACAACGCCCATCACATTATGACCCATGAATCACCAAGGACATTCAACGGCGGTAAACCATTGGTGGTACATACCGCTGGGCTCACAAAGGACACCCACATACAAAACACCACCACATTGGACAATTCAAACAACACACACCTGATACCCATACACACACCACTCCCACTCCCACACCACTATAAAACACACACCCACATTACCCACAACCCTTTATGATTACAAATCATTGCCAACAGAGAGACACCAATACAACTGACAACTAGAGCCACACACTACTCACACCTATACACCACTCACCCACTCCACATCACACACTCCAACACATTACCCAACACACCCTCACCAACACACCTCACATAACACCCATGGTACCAAAACGACACCCCCGTTTCACAGAGGAGGAGCTAAGGGTCATGGTGGAGGATATTGTCAGGGTAGAGACACAGCTATTTGGAGCACAGGGGCAGCAGATATTAATAGCCAGGGAGATGGAGCTATGGCGGAGAATTGTAGACAGGGTCAATGCCGTGGGACAGCACCCACAAACTAGGGATGACATCAGGAAGAGGTGGAATGACCTACGGGGGAAGGTACGTTCCATAGCAGCAAGACACCAGCTGGCTATCCAGAGGACTAACTCTGGACCCCCACCTCCTCCCCCACAACTCACAGCATGGGAGGAGCAAGTCTTGGCAATACTGCATCCTGAGGGCCTGGCCGGAGTCGAAGGAGGACTGGACTCTGGTAAGTCAACTCTCTACTAATATCAACCCCCTACCTGCATGCTATCACATACCCTCAACCTCACTCCCATCACTTCACTCCATCCCACACACTCCGCCATCACATCTCACTTATCCCAATGCCAAGGCCTTCATGCTGTACCAGTGCATGGACACCCCTCACATCCCTGCATGGACACTCATCAATAAAGCATGCACAGCATAGAGAACTAACAATCCCACCATACACTAACATACAAAAGTGAAAGCTGGCAGGGCAAATCCAATCATAGAGGGGAAGCCAGGGATGTACAATATGTCATACACATAAACCACAACACATCATTTACATCCCACAAGTACCCCAGCCAATGTCATCGGAGAGGAGGTGCCAGCACTATCCAGTCCCCCAACAGAATAGGCCTACAGTGATGACTTCAGGATCTGGACGACCTACCTGTCCCATCAGGGACCACTGGAGAGCCGGTTACCCAAGCCCAGTCACAGACCACATCAGAGCCTCCCCCATCAGGAAACACCACCACAGCACCGACCCAGTGTACCCACACCTTTATCCCCAGGACACGTCAATCAGCAGTGTGTCCACCTCTACAGGGACCCCATGCCACACCTCGCACACAAAACAATCAGGGACCTGGGGTCAGTGGCAGTGGGCACGCGGTTCAGGGGGCAGAGGCACAGGCCAACAGGGAAACTGGGAGGAGTGCTGTGAGACAGGGGGAGGACAGGCCCAGGGAACCGACTCTCCAGGAGGCACTCTCCGAGATTCTGGTCACCTACCAACATTCCCAGGACACAATGGGCCAGATCCTGGACAACGTGCAGGAGAACAGGAGGCTGCAGGAAGGACAGTACCAGGGGATCAGGGAGGACTTGCAGGCCATCAACAACACCCTGATCTCCATAGCAGGGGTGCTGGCAGACATGGCTAAAATTATGAGGGAGGCAGTGTCACACCAGCGGACCCCTGCCACTAGCCAGACATCTGAACAGCCCTCCATCTCCGCTGCCGCTAGTTGCCAGGAGGCCCCGCCACAGGACTCACATTTGGTGGTGGTGGAACCTCCCACCACCACCACCAGCGCCACCACAGTGCAGCCATCCGAGGGTGCAGGGGCTGTGCAGGAGCCTCCCACCACCACCACCAGCACCACCACAGTGATGCCATCCGAGAGTGCAGGGGCTGTGCTGAAGCCTCACTCCACAACCACCAGCACCTCCACAGTGCAGCCGTCACCGCCAGTGGACGCTATGTGATCAGCCTCCATGGGCTGCTGTGCGGCCTGTCCCCTCCAGAACCAGTGGAAAAGACAACCACTCGAGAGACTGTGGCCTATCACTCCCCAGAACCAAGCACAGGGCATGTTGCCCCTTCCAGAACCAGTGGGGAAGACACCAACTTGTGAGACTGTGGCCTTGCACTCCCAAGGACCAAGCACAGGGCATGTATCCCCCTCCAGAAGCAGTGGTCTTGTTTCCGCTTCTGGCTGAGGTGCCCCTCCGCCCCCTGGGGTGCCTGCTTATTTGGCAACCGATGACCCTGCAGTGTTCTCTCCGTATTGATGCAGGTGACAAGTGGGGCCTTTGGACTTTGCCCTGTGGCCATGAGGCCCACGCGAACTGAAGACTTTGTAAATATCTGTTGCATTGGCTAAATTTGTATTTATACTGTTTTGATCTTATTACAGTCCTTTTGGTAGATTCCTGTTGTCCTTGCATTATTCGGCCGATTTAGGGGGAATGAACTTGTTTTCTTGTGCAGCTGGTTGTGTGTATGGTGTGTGTGTGTGGGGGGTGTATGGTGCATGTGTGTGCCACTGTCATTTTCCTCTCCCCCTCCCTCCCGTCGTTGTCTTCGACGGTGTTGGTGTTTGTGGTGGAGCAGAACGTAGAATATCATCGGAAATACTTGCAGTTCTGGATCCATGGCGGCGTGGGTCTTCCCTGTATCTCCAATGTTGAGTCCTTTCACTTTTGTTCAGCGTTTCCGCCAGGCTTTTGATGTCATTGGCACCTCCCCGGAATAGGTGGTGGATTGTCTTGTCATAATATGGTGGTGCCTGTTGTTTCCGCCATGGCGGTCGTTGTGGTACATTGGCTGTCTTTCGGAGATCTTTCCCCTATGGTCATAATTTGGCAGTAGTTACCACAGGTCTGTTGGCGGTATTACCACCACTTTATCACCGACCGCCAGGGTCATAGTGAGGGCCATAGTGTTGATGGGGTACAATGGGTGTTTGTGCCCCTCAGACAACAAGGTATGACAGAAGAGGCCACAGATGCCTGTTGTAATATGGATTGCACCAGCTCTAAATGTATGCCTTATCAATCCCATGGGGATTGCCCTCCTTTGCTTTGGGATGTGGCCCACTACAAATGAGGGGATTTTTTGCCTTTGAACCAGTGCCCTGTTTCAGATTGATGAATAGAGCATGTGTACAGCCAGTGAACTCCAGAAGGCCCTCATTGTGAGGGCTGGACAGGGGCCCCAAAGACCTGCAAGGCATCCCTCTGCTTGTGGGTGTAGTCACACATGTAGGGAAATGTTGGCCCCCCTTTCACTAATACACTGCTCCCAGTGCAGGTGTGAATTTGTGTGAGATTGCCCTCACCGGCCCCGTTACATAAAATCTCCTCGTAAGTCCTGGAAATCATGATGAGGGGCCCCAAATCTCACTCACACTTGCCAACTTATCGTCTGGAGCCACGTGCAAGAAATAATACCGCCAGAACTGGCGGAATGTGATAATTCTGTGTTACTTATGTAACACAGAATTACTTATAAATTCTGCTGCCCATCCAGTGAAATTATTCACCACTGATTTAAACTGCTTACTCTAGAGCCACAGATCACATCCTGGGATCCTGCACTGCAATGATTTTTAAACAGGTCTGGAGTGGATACTCCTCGGTGCCCTTCCATAAGTGCACACCCTTTGGGGCTCTTACATATGGCACATAAGGGTACTGAAGTGTATGCACTGCACACTTGTGGTGCCCACTCTGCCCCTTTACGGAATTCCGCAGAAGCTTGTGGAATTTTAATGTAATTCCCCAAAGTTCTGTGGAATGAAACTATGCAAATTCTGCCCATTCCTAGTTAATATCAGCTTTCACAGAAACTATTTCCCGCTACGGCTGTAATCACTCAGTCATATCATGATAAGGATTGGTCTATCTTGATCAAAAAAATCCCAATACTCAGATCATTTTGTCTGCATGGTCCAGGTATTTTCGCTTTTCACTCAACAGAGGAATGTGTGAAAACCTTGTAGTGCTGCATTGACTGAAGGACAAAACAGGACCAAAAAATGTTTAGCTCTAGATTTAGCAAGAGTTGCCCCGACATGGCATAATCAGTTGCAGCTGTGCTGAAAATGTCTTTTTGGCATGATGTTCTGCCTTGGAGTATAGCACACAGGTAAGACATTAATGTTCAGCGTAGTGCATATCCCTATGTATGGACAACAATGACTAGGACAAACATGTAGGATATGTGCTTCAGGGCAAGTACATGTTGTACTTAGCTATGTCACCCCATGTAGTGCTTGTGCCTGATTTCAAATGGTGATAGGATTGGTCGTTACTTTAATTAATGTGGCTTTACAGCAAAAGATGTTTTTTGTGCTGCTTGGCCCCAAGATACGATCCCCCATTGCATTTCTGTATAGGGGGTTTATGTCAAGCACTTCTGACGTTGGTCCCTGTTTGGCCAACAATGTCACTCACCTTGCTGTTTGCACTGCTTTGCATCATGCACGCACCAGTGCATACATTTGGATAGTCTGGCACGTGCATGTCTTTAGGTTCCCTTTTTTTAGACTGCTATTACCTCTGCTTATTGGCTTTTCCTACCTAAAATTGGCAGGGCTAAGGGCGAGAGTATATAATGTAATTTTTTTCTCTTCTTGAAGCATCCATACCTGGTTTTGAGGCTGATATGATTGACAATGCTGTAAAAATTGACTCTTGAATGCTGCAAATTTGATAGCCCCTTTTCAACGATTAAGCCTCACAGTTCAGCTACTTCAGTTCTTTGGTTCTTTGTAGATGTGCCTGTGGCTAGGCTTTGGTGACATCAGAAAATCATTTCCTGACATTTTGTGAAAGGTTGGAAAATTGACACAACACTTTGCAAACCTCATAAATTGAACTTGCTGGTATATTACATGAAAATTGAAAGCAAGAACATTAATTAAATTCTGCAAAACCCTGTTACAACCTATTTAATTTCCTTCAATATAAGACCACCTCAATTCCTAAAACATTTCAGTCTATAGAAACCTTTATGCCTCTCTCAACTACTGACTTTAGCCCTATTCGACCCTCATCTCTAGTCAGTCCAGATGCCTTACCACATTTTCTTTCTTCAACCCACAAAAATTGGAAATTCTGTAGATGACTAAACCCTTTCCTCTAGTTCCCAAATATATGTGCTATGAGGACTGTGCAAGTCCTTAACAGGGGCATAAGTTGATTAACTGACACTTTACAGACAGTTCCTGAGCATGCCCTTCCCACTGGGATAAAGGGACACAGTACGATCTCTGGTACCAGTCACATCAGTGGAGCTCTTTGATGTTTTTTTTAGTGAAATATCAAGTTATGTATTGTTAATTAGGGGTGGCGCTGAAGCCCATTCAGAGCTCTGACAATTCAAAACTTGATTTTGCTAACTTGGTAAATATCAGGATGCCATGCAGGGGGTTAGGCAAATCTGTGTGTACTCCCAGAAGGTTTATGCCAGTGGTGTATTGGTGATACCTCATCTTTGAACTAGACAGAGACACCTACCTTCTAGAACTCTCCACCTTTAGGCTCCATTAAAATTGAAATTACACTGGTGTTATTCACATAATTTTGGGTAGTTAGATTTACACTTCTTATGCATACATTCTGCAATTTTGCTACATCATGCAATTACATGCTATTCATGTTACAAATTTGCCATAAACATGCAGATTTAGCAGAGCATGACGAGCTGTTTTTGCAGTTCTTATATTTAGCTGGATCCCCGTTCCCAAACGTGATGCATGGAGGCATTCTGTGCTTAAATATGCCACAAAATGATGAATTTGTAGTTGCATAATATTTTGTAATTTGGCAGAAATTAGCAAAAACCCTTGCAGATTAGATAAATATTAAAAAGAAGAGAGAAGTGCAGAGGAAGACCCCATGTGGAACAATCCCTGTCTGGAATTAAAGAACTCTCTGGACTTGTATTTTCAGATACTCTCTTGGACCCTGTCTCCATGGCCAGAGGCACTGCCTACCCCCACTAAGGAAAGGCAGAGGTTGAATTTGCTTGGACTGTCATTGGGAGGGTCCCCTTAGACATTTGTGGACCACAGGTCCTTAGCAGGGGTTTCCCAGACCTATGCAAGACATACTTTACCCACTAACTGCCCTGGGACTGCCCTTGGATGCTCTGCCATGGAGATTCTCATGCCATCATACTGTGGACAGATACTATGGGTCTGATTTAAGAAAGGTGGCACTGCACTAAGTGCAGTGCCACTTTTCGTGTGCCCCTCAGCGCCACCTCAAAGCCACCAGGTGTGCACCATGGTGGTAGTTAGGAGAACTAGCGTAAAAAATGTTCACGCTAGTTCGGAGCTTTGCAGGATTAGCATCAAACATTTTGACGCTAATCCTACAAAGCCCATTGAGGCCCATTGAAATCAAACAATGGTGTTCCTCCTTTTAACACCTGCTCTGAGCAGGTGTTAAAAGTGCAAAAAAAAAGTGATGCAAAGAAATCTTTTAGATTTCTTTGTGCCATTTTTTTCAGCCCTCCTATCTGTGGAACGCCCTTTTTCGTATACATTACAGTGGTCATTAAGAGTTTGGTGGGCGGAAGAGGCCGCCCGCCAAACTCTTCCTGCCCTCAGACCGCCTGTGCGGCATGAACCCTGCCAGCCCTAACAGGACTTCACCGCAGGGCCAGCGGGTGAAAACAGTGTTTCTGCCCTCCAGGCCTACGGTGAACAGAGCCTTCACATTGATGCCGGCTCCTAATGGATCTGGCGTTAATGTGGTGGTGCAGTGGGTGCAGCAGCACCCGACGTGCATTCCACTGCCCGTAATTTGGGCAGTGTACTGCGCAATGGAGCTATGCATAGGGGCCTCTGCACTGCCCGTGCCGACTGCATGGTCAGTGCATGGGCTCCCAGGGCCCCCCGAACCCTCTATTTCACCAGCTTTTCCATGGCGGTGTGAACTGCCACGGAAAGGCTGGCAGATGGGGACTCCTAATCCCCAGGGTGGTGCTGCAAGCAGCACTGCCCTGGAGGATGAGAAATCACTGGGACCGCCAGGCTGCCAGCTCGCGGCAGCCTGGTGGTATCAGTGGTCTGACCGTGGCAGCTCTTCACGGTCATAATGTGGCAGTCCCACCACCAGCCTGTTGGTAGTGGGGCCACCACTGCAGACTCGTAATGACCACCTATGTCTGGCGTAGGCATAATGTAGGGCAAAGTGTTATAAAGTGGCGCAATGCATGCATTGCACCACTTTTTAAAATTGGTGCAGTGATTTTGGCCTTGTTGGGTCACATTAGCATTAAAAATAAAAAATGCTAATATGCTGCAAGGATGCGCTAGGAGCTCTTAAATCAGCCCCTACATCTTATGTGGGAGATAGCAAGTTCTCATCTTTGAAAAATATGCTTGGAATTTCAACTGGTGGCCCTCCGAACATAGGGCCTGATTTAAAGTTTGTAATGCATTTCAAATGTGGAGGCGTACCCTGTCCACTAATTCCTCAGTCCTTATGCCACATTTAAAGATGGGCGGACCTCAAGTTTTCTGTCAACGGAACCCATGTTGAGAAACTTCCTCGGACATCCTGACAGAGTAATGATTGTCGGAGAAAGGCCATTAAACCATCCACCCTATTTAGGGTGAATAATGTAATGTTTTTATTTTTTGTCTGTCACTGTCTCCAAAAACGAGGCACTTAGGAACAGAAAGAAAAATTACCTCCATGCTCTGGCAAAACACTCCCAGGGTATGGGGGGGTCATTACTTTTTGTTTTTCGGAAACAAATTTCCAATTTGGGAGTTTGTTTCCAAAAAACAAAAAACGTTGGCAAAGTTTGGGGAACGGCTGTCAAAACTGACAACAGTCCTCTAAAAATTCACCAAACGTTTGTATATTGAAAGCAACAGATGTAATGGCAGTTCCCTTCAATGTACAGAAATGACCTCTTGGCCACCACCCAGATGGAAGCTAAATAGGGTTTTACCCCTTTCGTTGATTCCTTGCACTTTGGTCTGTAATCGAGGTGGATTCTTTGATTTGTATTTATTTTATAGAACACATTTTCAAACTTAAATGAACTTGCAAAACTGTACCTCAACTTTCTTTATAAGATTGGATATGTGATGAAATCCACTATAATATCACACTTCAATTGTGGTAATTTATATTTTTTGTGCATCCTAAATATTAATAGGACAAACTTCAACCCTTTCAAAACTCCACTGTGAATCTACTCACATCTCACCACATTTGTCCACATTGCACTGGCGTTCTTTGCAGAAGTGTGCTACATTTCAAGTGCATTTCAGTCATAGAGTCCCTCACAAAATACTGCCACTTTTCCTTTTTTCGTTTTTCTCGTCAATTGTTTTGTTTCTCACACACATATATCTATATGTCTATCTCTCTATCTCTATATTTCTCTCTCTCTCTCTCTTGCTCTTTCTCTCTCTTTATTTATATATGTGTAGACCACATTTTTCCTGCTCACTGGTATACAGCAAAACAAATCACGGATAAAACTTTAATACAATTGCTGTGCTGTTCTGCCTCTACTCTATGTTGTGGTGGGAATGTGGACTGAATATATAGTAATACATATATATACGTTGTAGTTTGGACCTAATTTCTATATGCAAAGCGTTTATTATAAAAAATGTGCCAGTCACATCAGCTGCTGTTTGGAAAGTTTCGGGGTGATCCGTCTGAGAGGGGCCGAGAAAAAGGGGCAGTCCCAAAACACCTTTTCCCCATTCATTTTTCCATAGGAAAAATTGAAGAGTGATAGCACCAAAACTACTTGATGGAATTACACCAAATGTGGCAGAAACGTAGGTCCTGGTCCAGAAAGTGAAATTTTTTTGTAAATCCTTTTAGTAGTTTGGGGGTAACTAGCAGTGTATGGAGAGGGCGCAAGTTATAGTTATCTTAGGGCACTAGTTATAGTTAAGTCAGATAACCCAAACTATAACTGGTGAATTTCTAAAGTTTTATATGCAAGCCTAACTATAATGTCCCTGTAACCTTTGTTTTTTCAGTTAATTTCTATGTTTTCTTTACATTATATTTCCTAACTATAACATCCCTGTAACCTTTGTTTTTTCGGTGAATTTCCATGTTTTTTAATTTATAATAATTTAAATTTCTATACGTTAATCCAACCACAGCCGGCCATGGCCTTTTATGGCCAGGCCCTGTGGCCAACCCTCTATAAGAACCCAATCTTACACCGTGCACAGCCTACACCCATGTGCACCGGAGGTTGCCCGCAAGACCTGGCCTGCAGTCAGACCCTGCGGCCAACCTCCCTAACCACCCAACCTCATGCTGCACATTGCCCTTTGGCCGTGCATGATGGAAGTTGTCTGCGACCTCTCTGGGTGTGAGAATAGGTGTGAAAGGGTGTATCTGGTGTGAGCGTGGCTGTGAGATAGTCTGGTGTGAGAGTGCGTACATCAGTGTTTTATTGGCTGGTCAGTGTGTGTGTAGGTCTGCCAGTGGGTGCATGAGTGTGTTAGTGATTCTGTGAGTGGGTATATAACAGTCTGAGTGTGAGTGTGAGTGGGTGTGTAACTCTCTGACTGTGTCTGTAAGTGGCTGTGTGAGGGTCTGTCTGGGTCTGTGAATGAGTGGGTGTATGAGGGTCTGCGTTGGTGTGTGAGTGGGTGGGTGGGTGACTGTCTGTGTGGGTCTGTGAGTGAGTGCATGAGTGTCTGAGTGGGTCTGTGAGTGGGTGCGTAAGTGTCTGAGTAAGAGAATTTGATTGAAAGAGAGACAGAAAGAGAGATAGATTTTTTTAGGCTTTGATGTCTGATGTAGTTAGAATGAGATACTTGTGTACAATTTGTAATACAAAAATGTATTTAGGGGCATATTTATACTCTGTTTGCGCCGGAATTGCGTCGTTTTTTTTACGCAATTCCGACGCACTCCATATTTATACTTTGGCGTTAGACGCGTCTAGCGCCAAAGTCCATGGAGTTTGCGTCATTTTTTAGCGTGGACACCTACTTTGCGTTAATGAGATGCAAGGTAGGCGTTCCCGTCTAAAAAATTGACTCCGAGGCATGTGCGCCGTATTTACACTCCCGGGCAAAATTCACGCCCGGGAGTGGGCGGGTCAAAAAAAATGACGTACGTCCGCTTTTGCGCCGTTTTTTAGCGCCTGCCAAAGGAAGGCGTTAAGGGACCTGTGGGCTCTGAAGGAGCCCAGAGGTGCCCTCCCATGCCCCCAGGGACACCCCCTGTCACCCTTGCCCACCCCAGGAGGACACCCAAGGCTGGAGGGACCCATCCCAGGGACATTAAGGTAAGTTCAGGTAAGTGTTTTTTTTTTTTTTTTTTGTGGCATAGGGGGGCCTGATTTGTGCCCCCCTACATGCCACTATGCCCAATGGCCATGCCCAGGGGACATTCCCCAGGGCATGGCCATTGGGCAAGGGGGCATGACTCCTGTCTTTGCTAAGACAGGAGTCATTTCTATGGGGGTTGGGAGTGAAAAAAAATGGCGCAAATCGGGTTGAGGCGAAAAATTTGCCTCAACCTGACTTGCCCCATTTTTTGACGCCCAAGCCCCATATCCCCCTACGCCGGCGCTGCCTGGTGTACGTCGTTTTTTTCCACGCACACCAGGCAGCGCCGGCGGCTAACGCCGGCTAACGTCATTGATTAAATACGGCGCCCGCATGGCGCTTCAGAATGGCGTTAGCCGGCGCTAATTTTTTTGACGCAAAACTGCTTTAATGCAGTTTTGCGTCAAAAAGTATAAATATGGCCCTTAGTATTTTAAAAAACATATATAATACTTTTTTTTTATGAAAAAAAGCAAATGAGTCCAGCTGGACTTGAAAGCCCAATGCTCAGTGTGAAGGTCTGTGACCTTGTTACTTCTAGATATGGAGTAAGGAAACTCAGTGTATGTCCTTGCGTTGCCTTACTTTGCATCAGAGAGGGGTTTCCATGGGTGTTGAGTCGGTCTTCCAATGCAACATCCATGGATTTTGATGAATTCCCAGATTTACAAGGTTTTGTAAACCTGGGAATGTGTCAAAAGCCTACTTTATTTCTCTCCATTTGCATTCTGCAGCAAACATAGAAGGAGGAAAACACCTCCAGTCATTGTTTTTGTGCAGGAAGCTGTCTCTTCCTGCACAAAAACAATCATCCCCACAATGCAGGCACAATTGCACCATGGTACAAGGGTGTCTACTCTGGCTAAGTGCTGGACCACTAATAAGTGCTGTTGATCCAACCGACAGCCACTGGTTCAATTGATCACTTCTAGATATGGAGTAAGGAAACTCAGTGTATGTCTTTGCGTTGCCTTACCCTGCATCAGGGAGGGGTTTCCATGGGTGTTGAGTCGGTCTTCCAATGCAACATTCATGGATTTTGATGAATTCCCAGATTTACAAGGTTTTGTAAACCTGGGAATGTGTCGAAAGCCTACTTTATTTCTCCCCATTTCTTCCTCCTTCTACTTATGCTGCATTCTGCAGCACACATAGAAGGAGGAAAACACCTCCAGTCATTGTTTTTGTGCAGGAAGCTGTCTCTTCTTGCACAAAAACAATCCTCCCCACAATGCAGGCACCCTTGCACCATGGTACAAGGGTGTCTACTTTGGCTAAGTGCTGGACCACAAATAAGTGCTGTTGATCCAACCGACAGCCACTGGTTCAATTGGTCACTGATTGTACCTATGATTGAAGCAGCTGGTTCTGTCGTCCTCTCACATCACTTGGCTCTGGTGCCACTGTATCTAGTAATGCACCAATGATAAAACCTATGCCTCTGCTTGTTTATGAAATTGAAGAGCAATAACACCTGGCAGCCTGCGAGAACAGTGATAGCCAACAGATTAAAGAACACATCAACAAGAATTTCTCAGTGCTGAATCTTACATTTATACCCCTCACGAATACTGACCATGGATCGCTTATTGCCACAGTGCCCATTGAAAAGTCCTCAGCTCTTGCTTCCAATAGCTTTTTACTCCAGCTGACAGAGATGGCATATGGCTTTACCCCCATAGCAAACTAAGGCTCAGATCCTTAAATAATGTCAATATAATTTATTAATTGCCATAACTTAACAATCAAGTCGTATATAGATAAACATATTAGAATATGGAACAAGTAGATCATTCGCTAAAAACATTGTGCATTAGCAAAGGAACATGCTGAGCAGACATTTTTCTCTTGCAACCAGGTTCCCCGTGGCAGGGCTGGATTCATCCTTCTCCACATTTCATTTGTTATCAGTATAATACTTTCTTATCCTTTATCTCATGTCACTTTCATGTAGATACGCCTACAAAGATTTATCTCGCTAACTTCCCCAATGTGGAAAGAGCAGATCTTCCTGACACTTGGAGATATACACTTGATAGATGAACATGAGCAGCAAATAATTGGCTCTCATGTCACTCATTGATCTGCGATACTTACAGGATCAGGCGACGTCTCGCTCGATATATAGTCTTCTATTTACTGGAGAAGAGCAACAGTTACATTTAACGAGATCGAAGTACATATGCGAGAACTTCAGATGAAATGCAAATTCCTAAACAGCGTGTGATGACAGATTTTCTGGATGCATGTGCGTACTTTGATATCTAGCAACAAAAAAAGACAAAATATATTTTTAGTCATATGCAGCAAAGTGAAAATTGCGCATCCTTTGAAGTGAGCATCACTCCCTGGAGATGGCAAGCTGGGTACTTCATGGCTCTCAAACCAAAAGCGGCCTATTAGGAAGCTAACTCGGGCGAGAGTTGGGTCCCCAAACGAGATGTGCAGTTGATTGCACTACAATCCAATAGTAACTCTTAAAGAAAATTGTATTTTGGTTCGCGCATTGGCATTCTATTTTCTGTTTTATTCAATGGTAAAATAAAATTCCGAAAGCGAAATTTACCTTGTGTTGTAGTGTCTGCAGAACAGGCAACAACTGCTCTGCAAGCCTAGGAGATAAAATGACAGTTGGCATTCACAGACACATAACAAATGTATCTATGGTCTGAGGAGCCTGCTCATTGTGGTTGCCGGCAGCCAATCAGAATGTGTCTAAAATATCAGTCTATTCTGATCGTTTGGAATTGCGGCCAAAACGACTGTTGATGTGAACGTTACAGCAATCTGAAACATCACGTGTTAGAAACTTGGGGGGGGCTGATTTAAGAGCCCCTAGCGCCTCCTTCCGCCACATAAGCGTCATTTTTTTACGTTAAGGTGACCCAACGAGGCCAAAATCGCCGCACCAAATTAACAAAGTGGTGCAATGGATGCACTGCGTCACTCTGTAAACCTTTGCGCTACATTATGCTGTGCCAGGCATAATGTATGCAAAGGGAACTGGTCGAAAAAATAGTGCAAAGAAATCCAAAAGATTTATTTGCGTCAGCACTGTTTTCAGCACTTTAACACCTGCTCAGAGCAGGCATTAAAAGAAGGCACACCATTGGTTTTAATGGATCTCATTGGGCTTTGCAGGATTAGCATCAACATTTTTGATG
Source organism: Pleurodeles waltl (assembly GCF_031143425.1). NCBI lineage: Eukaryota > Metazoa > Chordata > Amphibia > Caudata > Salamandridae > Pleurodeles > Pleurodeles waltl. Next base: position 144,124,265 of record NC_090441.1, on the reverse strand, counting down.
CTATTCCTGCAAAGCTCCAAACTAGTGTCAAAAATGTTGACGCTAGTTTCCCTAACTGCCGCCATGGTGCATCGTATCTTGGATACGACGCACATATGGTGGCGTTAGGAGGGTACTAAAGGGTGCAAGTTTCCATTACTTTCTATTAATCAGGCCCTAGGTGCCTAGATGGCAGAGGTATACACCCTGTCTAAGTAGGGACTACAATCCTAGTCGGGGTAAGTCAGTTGAACACCAGAAATTAACCTGTGCTAACCCTCTGGTAGTTTGGCACAGAGCAGGCAGGTTTAACTTAGGAGGCAATGTGTAAAGTATTTGTGCAACACTTAAAATAGCAAAACAGTAAAAACGACAAACATCCAAGAAGTAGAAATCAAGCTTTGAATTTTTAAAGAATATATGCAATAAATAGTGCTTCGAAACATAAAGTGCCAACCGTAGCAAATTCAAAAGATTAGGCTTACTGCGATGGAGCATGGGTCAAATACAGGGCCAAATTTGGCCCGCTGCAAAAGTACTTTGAGATGGAGGATGCATCGGTGTTGAAGACCTGATACGAGGAGCAGCGGAGGTGATGATTCAGGGTTGATCCCTTTGGATGAAGGTGATGCATTGGTTCTGAACACGCAGTCTAGGCAACGATGCGTTGTGATCGAGCCATACAGCCTGCGATGCTAACGCCTCGAGCAGTGAAGTGCTGGTATCGAAGGGAATGCATCAGTTCCAACTGCATAACTGTGGTGATGCATGGATTTTGGCAATTGCAGCATTTTATGCCCACTTCTAGGGGCTTAGGACTGGATTGGCAATACTTGGCATGGCACGACTTGCAGCAAGCAAAGTCCAGGTGCTGTGGTTGATGATGAGTCAAAGTCTTTTGTGTCTCTGAGACAAGATAGCAAAACCTTGAAGTCACTCTTGGTTCAAGTGAAATGGGTCCAGTCCTTTCTCAGCAGGGCAGAGGGCAGCAGGCAAAAGGGCAACACATCAGAAAGGTGGTTCTTTCAGAGTGGCAGAGTGCTAGTCTTTGTATCAGCACAGCTGGCAGAGTTCTTCCCAGATCCAGTAGTGTTCTGAGTTGGTAGGGGCAGATGCCCAGTTCATATACCTAGTGGTGCCTTTGAAGTAGGGGTGACTTCAAAGAAGAGTTATGAAGTACACGGAGATCTTCCTTTCTAGCCCTTGCTCCAGATTCACTACAGGGGGTTGAGCAGTGTTTTGTGTGGAAGCAGGATACTGCCTATTCAGGTGTAAGTGTCAGCTCCTCATTCCCATCCTGAATGGATGACCCATCAGCATGCAGATGACCACTCAGTCACACCTACCTTTCATTTGTGTAAAGCCGTCTAGAGGGAATGCAGGACATCAGCTGTCACCCCAGCCCAGACTTGAATTGGAGACAGGTTGCAGGCATACAAGGATAAGAGCAAGACAATTCATTTTCAAAAATGTCATAGTAAATCTGACTGCAACATCAAGGAGGATGTATCATTCCATCGTTACTAAACATGAAAGGGAATACTCCTTCTCAATCAGGAATTACACTTTATTAAAAATAATAAGGAATCCCCAGTGGTGTGCTATCAGAGGGGTAGGCCTCACTACATTTGAGAGTTGTTCGCTACAAGGACATTAAAAACTTAAAAATATATGTCCTGCCTTTTAATTACATAACACCCTGCCCTCAGAGTTACCTAGGGACTACATTAGAGGTGACATGTGTAATAAAAGGTAAGTCTATGGCTTGGCAAGAAGTTTTAAATGTCAAGTCAACATGGCAGTCAAACTACACACACAGGCTCTGCAGTGGCAGGCCTAACATTTGTTTAATGGGCTACATAAGTTGGTGGGACAATCAGTGCTGCAGGCTCACTAGTAGCATTTAATTTACAGGCCCTGGGCATAGATAGTGCACTTTAGTAGGTACTTATGAGTAAGTTAAATATGCCAACTGTGAATACACCAATGTTACCATGTTTTAGAGGAGTGAGAACATACACTTTAGCACTGGTTAGCAGAGATAAGGAGCTGGGAGTCCCATGGCCAACAAAAACAGATCAGCAAAAGTAGGGCAAAGCAGGAACAACGTTTGGGGGAGGACCACCCTAAGGCTGACAGCTCTAACACCACGTTCCCAACCATTCTGAACAGGGTTTTGTTGTACTCATTGCTGGAAGGCAATTATCAGGGAAGGACTGGGAACCCAAAGTAGCTCTGGCAAATTTTGTCAGACCAGCCCCTGTATTGTGCATAGTGGGCAAGTCTAACCAGTACAATGGGACTGAGGGGGTTCTCCCCTCAAAAAAAGTGGAACAAAATGACAAAAACTGTGCATTCTACAGCACATTTTCATTATGTATTCAATTGAGTTTGTTTTTAAAGCATAGTAAATGATGGCTTTACAGTGCATCAGGCTATTGAGGCTCTTCAATGGTTCCCTCATCATTGCAATCTAGTAGTGCCTCTCATCTCTCCATAGCGTCTCTCTCACATGAATTTCACTTGTTTGAAGGTGCCTCTCTTACCAGCGTAGGGTGTTGGCACACTTCACATTACACACATATACAGAGACAATGAATCATACATGTGTAAGTGTAAAGAAAATGTTTGAGAAGGCAAAGGGGACTACAAGTTGTAGGATTTACTTGTCATCCATACCGGTAGGGATTTTTTTAAAGTGCTTAGCCTGGAGAAGCATAAACTCAAGCTTCAGAACTTAACACAGTGGTTGGAGTTGACTTTACAAATAAACATTTATTTCTATCTGCACAAACCCTTTTTAGCAAAATTAGGATAAGGAAAGACTGGGAAAAATATAACTTTCTAACCTGTCCCATGCAGTTTGCATTCAGCTCTTTGGTGGCAGTTCATAGCTCCCTGTGCTAGATTATGATTGTAACTTATGAACTGCACAGCAACAAAAGGACCTCTGTGACAAAAGCAGTATCCTACTGAGCATAGCACATAAAACACTGCTCTGTGATCAGTACACGTTCTTTGCAGCAGCCATATTAATCCTCTGCACTACCTTAGATGAGTCAAAACTGCGACTAGACAAAATTCTGATTTCTCTCTGGCAGGTACATTTATCACCTGAGTTATCTTGGCACTTTTATTGCTGCCTGAAATCTATTGGATATACAAGGAACTCTGCAGTGCCTTTAATACTTCTGTACTGCTATATTACTGTCTCCCCCAGTAACAAAAGCGGCCCTCACCCTTTCAACCCCCCTTAGAAATGCCCAAAGTCTGGTATGGCCAGTCCGGCCTTTGCAATCATACTATGTATCTCAAGGAAGAACCATACACTTTGTATGTGTGGGCTGATAACCTTGCAGTGCTGTAGCTTCTCAGAGCGCCGATCTACCACTCACTGTGAGCCTAGCCACTTAGAGCACACACTCATTGCAGAGAATGCTACTCACAAATCAGCAGCCTGCCTGATCCAGTTTGCATGAAACAAATTTTTGATTTGTACCCATACCTGCACTAGTTTTTCACCTTTTCAAAGGAAGGCAATGTGTTCTAGTGACTAGAAATACTGACTTGCAAATTGGGAAACAAGGTTCAAGTTCCATGCTCAGCTCAGCATCTTGTGATTCTGGCCAATTCAGTTAATCTCCCATGTCAGACCTGATAGCCTCAGAGTGAACCTTACCCACCTTTTTGCCAGCCTCCCTCTATTTTATGACCTCGTTTTTGCTGGTTTTAGGACGCTGTGCTCTTTAACACTGGTAATCAGTGCTAAAATGCATGTGCTCTCTCCCCTACAACATGGTAACATTGGCTTAACCCTAATGGGCATATTACATTTACTTATAAGACCCTACTAAATTGCACTACCTGTGCCCAGGGCCTGTACATTACATGCTACCAGTGGGCCTGCAGCACTGATTGTGCCACCCACTTAAGTAGCCCCTTAAGTGTGTCTTAGGCATGCCATTCTTTCAACTGCCAGGCCTAAACCTTCCCTTTTTTACATATTCATCACCCCTAATATAGGCTCTATCAGCAGCGGCACATCCTTGAGGACAGAGGGGACACACCCCCTTGCACCTTTTGGACAGGCTGATCAAAGGGCAGCTTTACAGACACTCCTTATTTTTGGGTCAGGCAGCCGGGAGCGAGGCATGCGCTAAGTGTGTAGGCTCCTGAGCTGAACTTTGCTCAGCTGAGGAAGTCACTGCTCATGTGGAAGTGCCCCCCTCAGCTCAACAAAGGTCCTTGGGCCCTCCCCATCCTGATGAGGGAGAGTGTCAGTGATAGCCTTGTGCCCGGATGCTTCAAGTTTAAGCTGTGAAGTGCCCTGGGCTGAGTGTCTATCACTGACACTTTATCACAGAGTAGGTGAAGTCAGCAGTCTCTCTGACCCCATCCTACTCTGTGATGAGATAGAGAATGCTGCCGAGGGGAGGCAGCAGTCCCAACCCTCCTGATACCACTGAGGATTCTCTTCCTGAGCTGCAAGGCAGGTAAGTGTTGTTTTTTTATTGACTGTTTGGTGCATGTTTGTATGTATGAATGTATGTGTATTTGTGAGTGATTGTAGTGAATACGTGTGTGTGCACATTTCTGTATGTGATTGCATTGGTGTGAGTGTGCATATGTGTGTGCGCCTCCCCACTCCTGCCCCCCTCTCATTTCAACTGACAGGCCGCCACTGGGCTCAATGTAATCCACAGGGCAGGGTTCAATCAATTTAAAAGGTAGGACATGTACTTTTAAGTTTTACATGCACTGTAAGTGGAAAAACTCCCAAATTCATTTTTTCACTACTGCAAGCCATATCTCTCCAATAGGATAGCATCTTATATGTGTAATTCCCAATCTGAAAAGGATAGGGTTGTCAAGTTTGGTGTCTCTGGACTCACAATTTAAAATCTCAAATTATGAAGTAGTGGGAATTTAAATTGCAGTTCTGAAAATGACTTTTAGAAAGTTGACATTTTATTACTTTAGCCATTTGGTGCCTATTGCCTGTCTCCAATACATGTCTGGGGTGGGGTGACAGCTGCTCTTGCACATTCCCTCTAGACAGCCACACACAAAGGAGCTTAGGTGTAACTGAATAGCCAACAACACCCTGATGGGCCATCCTGGGCAGGATGGGGCTGACACTTTCACCTAAAAGGGAAGTGCCCTGCACACACAAAGAGCTACATACCCCCCTGTACATAGTCTGGAGCCAGGACAGAAAGGGAGGGACTCTGTGCACTTCAAAGACCCTTCTTTGAAGTCCCCCCAACTTCAAATGCACAACTGGGTATAAGTAATGGACCTCTGATACTACCAACTCAGTACACTTCTGGAACTGTGGATACTCAGTCAAGAAGAAGGAATGCTGTGCTGCTACAAGGACTGCCACTCCACTAAGCTGCTATTCCACTGGACTCCTGCTGTGCTGAGCTGATCTCCTGCCTGCTGCCCTCATTCCTGGGAGTGCGAAGAACTGGACCTGCATCTCTCCATCCCAGAACCAAAGTGACTCCAAGAGGTTGCTGGTTTGCCTTCTGTTTTCTAATGTTTCAGGGACTCAAAATACTTCCAACTCAACTGCTACAGCTCATGGACCTGTCTTCAACCAGTTCCTGACCTTCAAGGTCCTGGGATCTCGATAGTAGTTTAGTGGCTCCAAAAATCAAGCTTTTGGTCTCTTTATGAATGGGACTAGGCCTGCTAGCACCGGAATTGCGCCGCTCGCAACAAGAATCAGAGGGAGCTGCTGCAAGTTTGTTTCTTCACCCAGCAAGCATCACCGGTCATGACTGCAAGGCTCCAGTCCACCTGTCTGCGACACCCAGCCAACTCTTCACATCAGCGGATTACAGCCAGCAATGCTCTCCTTAGTCCAGTTGACCTTCTTCCCATCGAATTGGACTCTTGGCTCAAATCTAAGAAGGTAAAATTTCAGAGGGATTTACCTGGGACTGTATTCTACCAGCACTCCATCACAGTCAGACTTAACATTTTTCAAGTACCCCGGTCTAGCACAACCAGGTATTCCCGATTGGCGTTTTATGGTTTTAAGCACTATATTGCATTTTAATCTTTAAAAACTCATATCTCAACTTCTACTTATTGGATTTTCGTCATTTCTAAATTCCCAAAGACTTCCAACTCACCTGCTACGACTCCTGGATTCTGCCATCTGAGAGTCTTGACCTACCAAGTGGTGCCAATACAGTCAGTGGGTATAAAGCGCTGCTCCAGTAGAAGCCAACTTATGAACTCCATTGTGGGAGTCAGAACCAGAGCATCAACACTGTTGGGGGATTTTGAACTAACACCTCAACTCCATTGCATGGATCCAACTGAGCGCATCACACTCAGAACTGATGCATCCCCGGCTACAGGAGCCATAGCAACACATCACACTTGGGAACAGTGCATTGCCATCCGAACCGGCACATGACCACTGCTGCACAGAGAAAACTAAGGCATTGCCTCCAATGGGTGGCCTGACACCAGCTCATTGTTGCATCTGTGCATCCATCTCCTGAACAGAGACACCTATCACGGTACATTCATTCAAGGGGCCAATGCTGGGCCCTGTATTCAACCCATACTCCATCATGGTCAGCCTGAACCTTTGACTTTGTTCCAGTCCAGTCCAACCACATATCCCCAATAAGTTCCTATTGCTTCTAAGCACTATATCACAGTTTATTCTTGAAAAATTCATATCTCAAGTTCTACTTATTGGATTTTTGTTGTTTTGGTCTTGTTCTATTCATTAAACTAAGCTCTATTTGTTAACTGTGGTGTCTTTTTGTGTGGTGTTGTGACTGTTGTACTGTTTGAATTGTTGCAAAAATACTTTACACATTGCCTCCTAAATTAAGCCTGACTGCTCTGTGGCAAATTACCCGAACATTAACCGAGGTCATGTTTGTGAAATACCCTGACCAGGATTGTGGTTGCTGATTTGACATGATGCATACCTCTGCCAACCAGAAACCCCATTTCTAGCATTGGTGATCAGTCGTGAGGACAGAACTTCTGTTCGTGCACTGCCATACAATAGCTTGGTGTACACCACCCATCCACATTCAAGGCCATTTCGAATGTATAATTCTATCCGATTGGCATTTTTTAATTTTCCTCAAAATCATGTCTCTGGCTGCTGGTTCTTCAACTGGCATCATGGAATTTGAGCTGGTCAAGATGGAAACTTACCCAGTGACTCAGCTTGAAGACTTTTGCAAGGAGATGAGTGATACTGCCAAGACTGCCACCAAAATGACCCTAAGAAGGTGAAATCTCAAAAGGTGTTGGGGAAATGGACAGAAGCTCCTTCCAATGAGCATAGTGGATTGGGGAGCCTGAAAATAGCTCTTCTGAGAAACCACCTGCAGTGGCTGAGGGTAACATCCCTGAATTTGAGCTCCCTGTGAGAGCAGGAAGCAGTATCTCCTCCCACAGCCTATAAGCAGACGAGCTGAGAGAGAGGAGGGAGGAGAGAGAATGCAAGCTGCAGATGACTAATTTTAAAATGGAGCCTGAGGAGAAAAAGTCTGAGAGTGCCTTAGCTGAGAAAAAATTTCTACTGGTTCATGATCTAAGACCGAAAGAGCTGGATGTCAAGGCCAGGCAGGTAGATTTCAGCAGCGATGGTGGCAGCATAATGCAGTGCAGGATGGAGGCCAAAGGATTTAAATACTCCAGAATTTGGTGCCTAGTTATGTGGTGGGAGATGACATTGATAAATGGTTTTCTGCCTGTGAATATCCACTGAAGTTTCAGAGGGATCATAAGGATCATTGGGGGGTGGGGAGGGCTGTAAAAACATAAGCCAACACTTGGAAGGGACACACTTCTAACATTAGATGTTGGTGACCAAACAAAGTTTCCCCTATGAAGGCCATTCTAATTGCCAAATTTGGGCCGTCACTTGAAAAGCTTAACCAGAGATTCAGGGACAGTCAGAGGCTCCCCAACCAACTCAAGAAATGTCTACTGGTTCATGAACTGAGTCTGAAAGAGCTGGATATCAAGGCCAGACAGGCAGATTCCAGCAGCGATGGTGGCAGCATACATGCAGGACCTGATGGAGGCAAAAGGGTTTGTACACATAATAATTTGGTGCCTAGTTATGTGGTGGGAGATGACATTGATAAATGGTTTTCTTCCAATGAACATCCACTGAAGGTTCACAGGCTTCTTGAGGAGCACTGGGGGAGGAAGTCTGTGGAAACACATGCCAACACTCGGGAGTGACACACTCCTGACATTAGAGGTTGGTGACCAAACAAAGTATAACCCTATGAAGGCTGTTTTAATTGTCAAATTTGGTCTACTGCCCTAACCGTTTTGCCAAAAATTCAGGGACGGTCAGAAACCCCCCAACAAATCCTGGGTATATTTTGTTGACTACTCCAGTAAGGCACTGAATGGCTGGGTGACGAACAGCAAAGTTAATGATTATTTTGGGTTATACAACTTAATCATGAGAGAGCACATGCTCAGTGTCCGTTTTACAGAGTTGCACTAACACCAAGTTGACAGGCAAATCAAATCAAATCAAATCATTAACATTTATGAAGCGCGCTACTCACCCGTGCTGGTCTCAAGGCGCTAGGGGGAAGGGGTTACTGCTGCTCGAAGAGCCAGGTCTTGAGTAGTGTCCGGAATGCGGAGTGGTCCTGGGTGGTCCTGAGGATGGTGGGGAGGGTGTTCCATTTCTTGGCCGCCAGGTAGGAGAAGGACCTCCCACCCGCCGTGGAGCGGCGGATGCGAGGGACGGCGGCGAGAGCGAGACTGGTGGAGCGGAGAAGACGGGTGGGAGCGTAGAAGCTGAGGCGACCGTTGAGGTATTCTGGTCCCTTGTTGTGGAGGGCTTTGTGTGCGTGGGTGAGGAGACAGAAGGTGATCCTTTGGCTGACGGGAAGCCAGTGCAGGTGTCTCAGGTGTGCGGAGTTGTGGCTGTTGCGGGGTATGTTGAGGATGAGGCGGGCGGAGGCGTTTTGAATTCATTGCAGATGTTTCTGGAGTTTAGCGGTGGTTCCTGCGTATAGGGTGTTGCCGTAGTCCAGGTGGCTTGTGACGAGGGCGTGCGTCACGGTCTTTCTGGTGTCGGCGGGGATCCAACGGAAGATCTTTCGGAGCACGCGGAGGGTGAGGAAGCAGGAGGATGATACGGCGTTGACTTGTTTGGTCATGGTGAGAAGTGGGTCCAAGATGAAGCCGAGGTTGCGTGCGTGGACTGAGGGGGTCGGTGCGGTGCCAAGGGCCGTGGGCCACCAGGAGTCGTCCCAGGCAGTTGGGGTGTTACCGAGGATGAGGACTTCCGTTTTGTCTGAGTTCAGTTTCAGGCGGCTGAGTTTCATCCAATCTGTGACGTCTTTCATTCCATCTTGCAGGTTGGTCTTGGCGCCGGTGGGGTCCTTGGTGAGGGAAAGTATCAGTTGAGTGTCGTCGGCATAGGAGGTGATGATGATGCTGTGTTTGCGTACGATGTCGGCGAGGGGGCTCATGTAGACATTGAAGAGTGTCGGGCTGAGCGAGGAGCCTTGTGGGACGCCGCAAATGATCTCGGTGGGGTCTGAGCGAAAAGGTGGGAGGTAGACTCTTTGGGAGCGATTGGAGAGGAAGGAGGCGATCCAGTCCAGGGCCTGGCCTTGGATCTCGGTGGAGCGGAGGCGGGTTCCCCAGGAAGCTTGTTGAGGAGGTGGACCTCTGGGTTAACACTAGCGTGCCCAAAAAAGGTACCTGGGAGGGACACCGACAAAGGTGGTCAGGGTTCCAAACAAAACATAAGAAAGAGGGGGGACAAACTTAAAAATAAGGAGTTCTCTGAGCCTCCCCAAAATAATTCCCAAGGGAGAAGGGGGTAACAAGTCCTATTCTGATCCTAAGAAGAAGGGGTTCTTTAATCTTAAGACAGGGAGGTTTGTACCCCAATGTACTGAGTGCTACAAGTATGGGCGCTCCAAGGGTGACTCTAAATGTCCAAAAAGGGCACAGCCCTCCACCGGTGGGCAGACACCTGGGTTGGCGAGTTTTGCGCTGGGGAGAAGGTGATTCTAGGTAGCTTGCGGGAACCGACACAGGTGACCCTAGTTTCCCTGAGGAATAAACAAATGGTGCCAAAAGCCCATATGCCTGCAAATACTTCCAAGCATAGACAGTGGGTCAGAATTAATGGGCAACAGGTGGAGGATTTACGAGACACAGGAGTCTACTGAACATATTCTACCGAGTCGTAGCCACTGACAATCTTGAGGATCATCTGTTTTACTTTTAGAGGGGGGCACTCAGGTTCCCTGAAAGTTTGTATGAGACGTGCCATGTCAGTTGTTTGTCTGCCATCCATCTGGAACTTCAACTGGTGCCCAGAGATGCTGGGATCACTGCCAATCCTCACTACTCTGCAAAATCTCATGCTCATGGACACAAATCTGGCTTTTAACCAACACATCAACTGTACAGTTTACCCCTGTTTCAGCATCACTAGGGTTCTTTGTAAACGTTTTCCGTTCATGCCTACATCGGTGTGTAAATAAGTGATATTGTCTCTCATATCATTTAGGCCTGACTACTGTAATGCGCTATAACTTGGCATAAATAAGATGGCTAAGATGGCTTTAACCAAGCTGCAAACAGTAAAAAATGCTGCTGCTAGACTGAATCTTGACATCTCTAAGTACCAGTCAGTCTCAGCTGAACTGATCAAGTTGCACTGGTTACCAGTAGAATAGTGCATTAATTTCAAAGTTGTGTGCCTTGCTAACAAGGCTCTATAAATGGATCAGTTCTGAGAGCAATGAGATCTATGTGTTGGTGGTATGGCCCCACCAGACAACTTTATTCGGCAAACCAAAATTTGGTAGCTGTACCCAAATTCTGGAAGGTAAGATGGGGTCATAGAACCTTTTCATTTGCCATAGCCAAGCTGTAGAACTCCCTTCCTCATCAGGTCTTCAAATTGAAGACCCTTTTTTCTTTTATGAACGCACTGAAAACTTGATGTTTTACATTGTAACTCTATAGATATGAACACAAGAGTTTCTTCTAGTCAATTCCTCATTGATTTACCAAATCTCTAGGCCCTTGACGCTTTCAGGTATTTGTGTGCACTGCAAACTTAATTTCAATTAAATTGAAAGGCCCAATTGCGTATAAGTGTTTTACCTCTGACACCAACAACCAAGTACACTTCTGGACCTGTGGACACTCTCCCAAGTAGAAGGACTACTGTGCTGCTGAAAGGATTGTCATTCTGCTGGACTTTGCTGGACTCCTGTTCTACTGAGCTGATCTGCTGCTTACTTCCTGTTAGAAATGAGGTCAGGTCTAACACTTCCCCACTAGCCTGGTTGTGAGAAGGACTGGGCCTGCATCTCTCTAACCCACAACAAAATAACTCCAAGGACTTGCTAGCTTGCTTCCTGTGTTCTAATGTTTCAGGGACACAAAAGACTTCTAGTTCACCAGCTTCAGACCCGGGACTCTGCCATCTGATAGTCTTGCCCTGCCAAATGGTGCCAAGCCTGCCATGGACCTTTGGAAGTGGGAATAAAGTGTTGCTCCAGTATAAAATCATGCATCAACACTATTGCAGGAGTCAGAACCAGAGCATCAACACTGTTGCAGGAATTGGAACCAGGGCATCAATTCTATTACATGAATCCAACTCAGCGCATAGCACAAGGAACCGGCACATCGCACTCAGTATCAATGCATCCTCTGCTACAGGAGCTGCAGAAGTGCTTCACACTTGGAACAAGCACATCAAACTCAGAATGGACGCATCACACCATTGTGTGGAGATGATCAATGCACTGTGTGATCTGACACAGGCACATTGTTGAGGCTGTGCCATGCATCTCCTCTCCTTTTGTCAGCAAGCCAAGGCTGGGCTTTGTATCCAACCCACACTCCATCACGGTCAGCCTGAACTTTTGACTTTGTCCTGATCCAATGTGACAAGATACCCTGCATACGTGTTTATTGCTTCTAAGTGCTATATTACAGTTCATTATTTAAATATTCATACTTCACGTTCTACATATTGGATTTGTTTTGGTCTTGTTTTATTTATTAAACTAAACTCGATTTTTCTAAACCAGTGTGGTATCTTTCGTGTTATGTTTTCACTGTTTTACTGTTTGAAGTGTTGCACAAATACTTTCCACATTACCTCTTAAGCCTGACTTCCCTGTGCCAAACTATCAGAATGGTGAGCACAGGTTAATCCAGCGTCAGTTTGTGACTTACCCTGACAAGGACTGTGGTTCCTGCTTGGACAGGATACATACATCTGCCAACCAAAACCCCCATTTCTAACTCTTTGCATATGCACAAGTACTGTGCATGTTGTTTACTTACAGGGCAATCCATGCAGTAGGTGATCTGTAATGTTCCATTTTTGTGTCCATGACCACAACCTACTATTACATGTTGCAAGCAAACAGGGATGTACATGGTCTACATGTGACTAATTCTGCACGTCATATTTCATTGGGATTATGTCAATGTGTGTATTGCCTGCTAATTTAATGCCAGCAGCATATTAATGCATGTCAACCATGGATTCAATTGCAACAACAGTTAAGCAATTGTCAATATTTGGGTCAGCAACACTTCCCTGCAGGTTCAAAATTTGAAAGGAACAGTATTTGGGGTTGGTTCTATTATTGAATGTCATAGTGGGTGCAAGTTATCTTTGTATTTATTGAACTATAAATTCCTTTGCAGGATGTGAATATGAAGTTTAGTTTCAGGAAGAGGTAGTCTAATGTTATCTCCAGATCTTTGAAGATACAATCACTCCTTGCAAGCCCTGGCCCAGATTTCTTGCACCCCCCATCGTCACCTAACAACACCATGGGTGCGGCGTATTTACAATACAGCGCACCATTGCGCATGTTAGGCCAATAGCTTCAAAATCTTTGACTCTGTAGTTGTGCTTTGCTGCACTAGCATCAAAAATGTTGACACAAGTGCAGCAAAGTGGAAGGAGGCCCATTGTCTTCAATGGGTGCGTCCTTTTAACACCTGCTTTGAGCAGGCATTAAAAATGGCACAAAAAATGGCGCACTGAAATCTTGTAGATTTCATTTCACCATTTTTGCAAGCCTCCTTACGCTGGAATGCTTCCCTTGCATACACTATGCCTGGCGCAGGCACTGTACCACTCTGTAAATATGGTGCAGCGATTTTTGCCTTGTTGACCCACATTAGTGTAAAAATGATGCTAATGTGGCGCCAGGTGGCACTAGGGCCTTGTAAATCTGGTCCCCTGTTTGGATCAAAATTTCACCAAATCCATTTGTACGAACAAAATTTAATGTGGACAAAAATGTGGACCACTTGAATACAATACGTTCTGTGAAAAGGGACATTGAATAATGTTGAAATACAGGGTTTGCCTGGTACAAATAAATTAAAGAGCAGCGTTGTTATGTAAAAGGCTACTGGAATCAAAATGGCAGATGACTAGCAATTTAACTGCCCCTAACACTGTCTCAAGAAAATATGTTGAACACTATGGAAATTGATGCAATTCAAGGGATTTCAAGAGTGATACATTCAAAGATCTACTTGCAGAAGAGCTTGTGCTGGCTTGACCTGTAACCCATTGAGGCCATGTTTAAAAGAAAATGACGCAGCGCGATGCTGCCCCAAAATTGGCAGTGCTGCACTCCATTGTCAAAACGCAGGTATGCGCTGTATTTAATTAAATATGGCGCAGTCCTGTGTTGTCCCCTGCCCTGGTGCTACATTTAGCTGTTTAGCGCCAATGCAGGCATCCTTGCAGGATGTCTAGTTTGAGGGGTTTGAGTGTTTATGTGTGGGAAGGTGTTCCTCCTGCACATAAACAATCACTAATGGCGATTTGGCACTTCTGTGTGTGCTGAAGAATGCAGCACACACAGAAGTGCCAAAGCGTCATCTTGAAATTCGAAATGATTGTTTTTGTGCAGGAAGGTGCACACATAAACAATCATGTCTGCCATTGTGTTCCTTCTATGCGTGCTGCAAAATGCAGCACACATAGAAAAAGCAAAAACATGGAAGAATAAACGTATTCCTCCTCGTTACACCTGTTGTATTTTGGCACTGCCTCAGGTTTACAAAAACTCATAAATCTGAGGCAGCATAAAAATGCAGTGGGTGTTGCTATGGCACGCCCACAGCAATACCCATTCCTCACCCCTTCCATGCAAAGGGCTGCGTGTGAAGGGGCCTTATGTACAAGGTGGGGTTAAGCCACAAAAGGTGGCTTAACTGCATCCTGAAATATGGCTCAGGGCATTGCACCATTAGAGAGTCACAAAAAATGGCACTCCAATGGTGCTAGGGGCTCATAAATATGCCCCTGAATGTTTTCAAATGTTGTGATAGTTTACTGAGCCTTGATGTGTTTTTTAGACATTTCTCCTCATTTCAATATAGATTCAAGGGTAGAAGACACTATTGTTTAATTTCAAGACGATGGAGCCGAATGAGAGAGGGGATGCTTGTTTTGACTGCTTTGTTGTGTTACGCCCTGTTAGTGTTTTACTTGTGACTGTGAAATGGTTTCTGCATGTTAGTGTGATATTATGTTGTTTGTTTTACCGATTTCCAGCCATGTCGTTAAAGTCAACTATTTATGGCACTAGTCAGCCAAAAATCTGTCTTAAATTTGTACTTTAAGTACTCATTTTATGTGATACGATACGAGTTCTCTCTTTTAAGTGTAGTGTTCTTTAAGTGAGTAAGCAGCATCCTTTTGTCCTGTGTGGTAACGTGGCCAATTTTCTCAAAGCAATTGTCAAGAGAATCAAATGTCTAAGTGTACCATGCATAGTGCCATAGTTCCACTCTTTCCTTTCCAAGTGCAATGTAGTAAAAGTTGCAATGCATCCCTCAAATAAATGTCCTCTATCGAGACCGGTATGCATAAAGCGATATTCATAAGGCATATAGTGCAGGTGGCGCATGCTGGCCTGTTTCTTTTCCAAAAAATGATTAGCTCTTCAACAATGCACACCCGTATTCCTGGTTTGCACGTTCCCAGATTCATATGTGACCTTGAGCAGTGCTTTAAATGGAAAAATAGAAGTGCAGGTACTCTGTACCAGAGTACCTGCTTGTTTCGGAGAAGTGCAGGTACTCTCCAATTAAAAGTATTACGTTTTTCTTGAGATATGCCGGTACTCTCCCTCTCAAAATAAAAAAGTGCCGGTACTCAGTACCGGAGAGTACCGGCCCATTTAAAGCACTGACCTTGAGGACTGCTCCTTGTTTCAGAAGGCATTGAAAAAACTGTAGTATCCAGGCAAAGCTAGATTTTAAACATATAACATTAAGGGTCTTATTTACAAAATGGATGCATCGCTTCGTTACCACAGCGATGCGTCAGTTTTCCTCGTTCTGAGCTGTAAACGTTTATGAAATGATGCATGAGCCATATTTACAATACGGCGCTCCAAGGCCCACGGATGCGTCAGAAATTACGATGCACCCATGGGAAGGATGCCGCAAGGCGTCCAGGCCAAAAGTGGTGCACTGCTGTAGTTGGTCTGAAAACTGATACACACACAGCAATGAGTTAAAATACAGAGGCTATACACCAGTTTTGTCCAACGCATGGCCTACTGTATGGTGATCAATGTAACAGAGTGAAAAAATGAAAAACTCACCTTGCACCCTGTTACATTGGTCCTGTATGTCACGCATACAAGTGGGC
Source organism: Pleurodeles waltl (assembly GCF_031143425.1). Classification (NCBI taxonomy): domain Eukaryota; kingdom Metazoa; phylum Chordata; class Amphibia; order Caudata; family Salamandridae; genus Pleurodeles; species Pleurodeles waltl. The sequence goes on along the minus strand of NC_090441.1, from coordinate 144,108,589 downwards.
ATAGTGTACTTATGTGTATAACTATGCCCATGTATGTGTGACATAAGGCATTGATGTAGTATAGTGTAACATGTACTATGTTACCTAACTTATGTGTGCACTTACCTGTTAGGGGAATGTGATTTCCTCAAAACTTCCAGCAATGTAAGTGACTTCAGCTTGTCAGATTCCTCTGCCACTGCCACTGCATCATTTTTACATCTTGGTTTAGCAGGCCTAGGAATTTTGATACATTTCTGACATTTCCAAAACATGTGTCACTTTCCTAAAACCTTGTAAATATAGATGTGTCAGTTCTGCCTGGGATTTTAAGAGGGAACGCCTACCTAGCGTATGATTAACTGAACCTGACGCAGCTGGTTGTCGTGCAGGTTAAAGATGATGCACAGGGAAGAAAAGTGACGCATTTCTAGAACTACATCACCTTGTAAATATGGAGCAATAACTGCGCAGCCACTGCATAAAAAAAATGACGCAATGGTGCAGGTTCCTCCTAAATATGGGCCTTAGATCTTGTAAAGATGGCACCTTTATAAGGCAACCATATTTCCATTTTCCACCTTTTAGGACCACAAAGGTCCCTTCCTCTGGTAGAGTGCAGAGCTGCAAGGGGCGACTTTCATCTTATGTCTATTGAGCTCTGTGACGTCACAAAGAGGCTGAGATGCTGGCGGGTGAGGGCAGCCCGGGAGGCGCTCCTCCTTATTCCACTTGGCGCCTCTTACTGGTGCCTGACATGCAATAACCATTCCAGGCTTCCTCGTGCTCATTAGGGTGAGCACAAGATTGCATATTTCACCACCCATTTGGTGGAGCAGTGCTTCCCAAGCACACTAGTGTTTTTAGTGGAATAGCCAGATAATGAGTTCCAAGTCAAGATTGATTTTCTAATCCTGCTATACACACGGCTCAAAATTCAAACGGCAGACTGGGAATATCTATATCCATTCACAAAGGGACGTGTTTTGTGAAATGATCTCTGAGGGCGACTCTGAAATGTGCAGTTAGTTGCAAACCACACACTGATGATGTGAGACTGCCTGTGCCCCCCCACTGTTGGTCTTTCAGGGGCCAAGAAGTGTTGCAAATAATGCGTTTTCCCTCCAGACACGCCTTTCCGTTTAAACATGATACAAAACCGTCTATATTCATTTAAAAAAAAGGCCTAGAAAATATGACGGAATGAAATATTCTTTTGTATTCTGTAAGGCACTGCCTCTGTTGGGCTTTTGTTGCATAAATCGAGAATCTTAACCAACCCTGAACCAATGTGCAAAATCCAGATAGGACACATTCATGAGCCGCAACTAACTGAGCATTGCTGTGTACTTAGGAACATCTGCTAAAGCCATTGTTCAGAAAATATGGAATGATCTATGCTCTCTACACATCCGAGCCTCACCCTCACTTCCTGAATTCTGCAATAAGTACTCTCACCGGCCCCTAAGCGCGGTTAGAAGCAGTTGCGGCTCACGACAACAAGAAGGGGTAGGGCGGCGCACGCGCGGGGGAGTGGGGTTTAAATAAAAATTAAATAAAAAAAAGTAAAAATACTTGCCTCCCCTGCCGCACGCCTCTCCTCTGTCCCTCATCGCAGCTGCAGGCACAGGCTCCCAGCCTGCTCTGAGGCCAATCCTGACGCTGCTCAAAGCAGCATCAGGATTGGCTGAGGGCGCTCCCAGGTAGCCTGGGAGAGTGTGCAGGCTCTCTCCAGCCCGGCAACTGTGTTGCTGAGCTGGAGAGAGCCTACTGCCCATGTGTGTTTGGCCGGCCCAAGAAGCCCGGCCAAACATATATGCGCAGTGAAGGGAAGTGCTGAGCACTCCCCCTCGCTTCTCTTCACCCCTTGGACCCACCCCTTTAAAAGAAAAGGATTAAAAACAAAGTTTATCCTTTTCTTTTAAAGGTTTTGCAGCTGCTGGCGAGGGGACGACGATCCTCCGCCCTAATGGAGGAGACGCCCCTGGTTAGAACCATACCTGCTCAGCACCAGGATACCCTCCCAGGTAAGAGTGTGCTGTCATAACATACCATAACAGAACAACAGCATTGTGAATTGACAGCGCAGAGTCCAATAGAGCACAAAACCAACTAGGTTCTGCTATCCAAATTAGCCATGAGTAACTCTTGCAAACAAGCACTCAGGAAGCATGTGAAACCATAGAGGAAAGAATATAATTGGGCTGCTCTGACAGGTCGGAGCTTCCAGACATCCAGTTGCAGACCAACTTTCCAAGAGGGTCACAGTGGGAGAAAAGGAGAGTAAATGCCAAGTATACAATCAGGGGAAGGCAAGAGAACAAGATTAGTGACAGATTACAGATGTACCATGCCTGCTTATTTGAAGATTTTATATGTCACGTATTTCTTTAATCTATCCCTCAGGGGGCTGTCCAAGATGGTGGCTGTGTAGGAGCTCCTTGGATTCGTCACTCAGCTCATGCTCGCTACATAACAATCTTGGCTGCGAAGATTACAGTAGTCTCAGCCGCTCTCCAAAGATGGCGGCCGTCATGCAATCTGCACATTGCCAAGGCTGGAACACTATCAGGGCTGATACTCGAGAGAACAACAACACCCAACCTCCTGCCTAGAAGTGGGATCTTCCAGACAGGGCTCTGAGCAGTGATGATCTGAGCCCTGGCAGCACTGACACCAATCCCGGCAACCGATCGGGCCTAGCAGGCAAATGCTAGATATGTGGCCCATAACGGAGTGCACTCCCCGACAAGAGGTGCCTGCAGATCTGTGCACTCCTGGCCACACCCTGAAGAGGCTTCACGGGGACCTGTCAAATGACTGTTGGGGGCCCTGCTGGAGGCAAAATTCTTGCATAGCCACTTCAGCAGCACATGTCCTGTGAAGCGCCGAAGCCCCGAAGCCAGCCGATGCCAGCGACAGAAGCTCCGATGCCAGTGCCAGCCACCATGACTCCTGCTGCCTCTACCTGAATAAGAGTCAAGCCAGCAGCATCCAAGGAGCTCCAGACCTGCATCCAAAAAAGGTGCAATGAGAGGGAATAAACCTAGCCATGGGGCACATGCCTCACCAGCTCAGAGGAGGTTGTTTCGGAACATCACTAGTGAGCAACAGGGGCCCAGCGAGCATCTTGGACCACAGGGGCCATTGGGCTATACACCACCCCACCAGAAGCCACTATAAGCCGCCCCTGGAAGAGAAAGCAGCTACAAGAGGGGAGGAAGACTAAATAGCGTCTGGTAAGAGTCCCCATGCTGGGACTACACAACGTTCCCTCAACCCCCTTTCCTCACAAAGCATTTGCCACACTGTTGCACAGCACTGTGTGGCCCCTGAAAGTTACCCCTGAAAGCCCCACATGAGCATCTCCTAGATAACAGTGTGTTCCTGCAGTGATCCCAGAGTGTTTAATGGTGGCCCATAGATCTAAAAAAGACTCTACCTTGAGAGACATGCTATCCAAGGTCAATTCTAAGAAAACAGACCTGAAGAGCAATTCAATGATGGTTGATCACTCCTCCCAAGACCCTGCACCCTCGAGCGCTAAGCAGGAGACCCCCAAAGCCCCCATCATCTGTTCCTCCCTAGAGTCCCTCTTTAATGAGCTACGGGGCGATTTTGCTACCCAGAGGGATGAAATAGCTGCTGTCATTAAAGAAGACACACAGGAGGTAAGAAACCTGGGTCAGCGAGTGGCAACTCTAGAAGACAGCAGATACACTAAAGAGGGGGAGCTAGACAGTCATGCTCGTTGTGCTACTGGATTCAAGCTACCCTAGCTGATGAGGGGTGATACCCCGAAACTGGTCCCAGGATGCTTGTTTCCCATTCAGGGAGGACCTGTCCTCACAGTTTGGGTTGGACTGTTCCCGTGGGGGAGCGGGGTCACGACTAATTTGCATATGGCTGGGTCCAAACTGGGGTGGCAAAGTGAGCAAAAGAACAATGGACTTAACCCAGATCTGTGACTGGGGGTGAGTGTCTGAAAAGTTTCAGCACTCCATCTATCATCTTTTTGTGTTGCTAGACAATCATAGACATAAAATTCTTGCACACTAATAGCAAAGTATAGATCTCCACTCTCAGCTGGAAGACCAAGGGAAATAGACTGCGCTGCTCAAATATTGGAATTAAGGGAGTCACCCCTAATACAGAGAATGGAGCACCCGGCGAACTCGCCCAGCATGCCCCAAGATATACTGACTTGTCTCCATTACTGTAAGCTGATAGAGGCTATCATCTCTGCAGCAAGACGTAAAGGACCCCAGCTCTTTGAAGGCAAACAAGTGTGGTTATATCAAGATCACTTGCCTACCATTCTCCAATGCCAACACACCTTCAAAGATGCTACCACCTTCCTGTGGTAACATGGCATTTAATACAGATGGGGGAACAGTTTCCAGCTTTTCTTCACATGGGACAAGGAAACACGCACAATGCGCACTGTAGAAGGGGCTTGGGCCATGCTGGGACTCAGCCCACTCCCTAGCAAACCAAAGCACACTGCAGTTGCAAATAAATTGCCAACACGTAATGGGCACAGAAAACAACTGCGGTGGACCTTGGAGCAGAAAGCCTGCTAGTACTTCAAAGACAAAAGCCACTGAGTGCACTTGAAACTACTCCACCAGCTGCAACAGCAGAGCCTAATGTGTGAACATGACCACTAACGCTATGCAGTAATATCCCACACCCACAAGCCCACCCTCTCATTCCCATAATAAAAGCCAACACTGAGAATGCCCACTAGCATTACTTCAGGTAAGAGTCAGGCACTGTAGGGCACAGGTACCCGAGAAGGAGTGAAATCCACTACTCCATTCACAGACATGGACTCCATAATGAAATTTGCTAGAGCCCCCATACTGTGAGCACCCAAGTTATAGGCTATGCCCCTCATTGGTGCTCCAGCCCACTCGCACAGTCACTCCAGTAGTACTCAGTGACCACTAAGTCCTCGTACTATGTGCTACAGAGCTCAGCCCCAAGGCAGTCCTATACATCAGTTCTATGGATAAAACACTAAGGGGCATCCTTGTGAGTGTAGTGGTGCAGGACAGCACAGCAAGTCAACGTGCTGAGCTGCCCTGGGTCACCAGGAGAGGGAAAGAATGTGCTAGATTTATCCAATTCAATGTATTCCTTTGCTTTTCCACTGCACTGGCGCCCTTGCACCATGGATGATTGCAGGATTCCTTTTTGTGCAGGAAGGGACACCTGCATGCATAAAAACAATCCTGAAAGGCTTTTGTCCTCATTCTATGTGTGCTATAAAATGCAGCACACAGAGAAAGAGGAAGAAACAAGGAGAAATAAAGATATTTCTCCTTGTTATACCTCTTCTGGGTAGGCATAGGATTTTCACACATTCCCAGGTTTACAATTCCTTGTAAACCTGGGGATGCGTGAAAATCCATGAGAGTTGCATGGGAACACCCAACGCAATGCCCATGGAATGCCTACTCAGGACAGAGGAATTTGGGCTGCGTTGCCTTAATCCATATTTTTGAAGCCACTCAAAGCCACAGAAAGTGGCTTAAAAAATATGATTTAGGGGTGTGCGCCATGCATGTACCACGTTGGTTGGTACAAGCATGGTACACCCCACTCATAAATATGCCCCTAAGTCTCAACATTATAGACCTAAATGCCCCAGCGAAATGTCTGGCCATACTGTCCCTTCTTCAGGACTCAGCCTGTGACATATGTCTCCTATATGAAAGCCATCTACTTAAGAAAGTCTTGGGGGAGGTTGCATTCTAGATGGTTCTCTACCCAATACATTTCCTCCGGACAAATCAAAAAAGCCAGTGTAGTCTTTCTTCTAACTAACAATTTCCAGGGGCATGTCCTCTGGGACCAAGCACAAATTATGGACTGCTGCTCTCCCTCCAGATAGCCTTGGGGTATACACTTTCACCCGGGCCACCCTGTATGCACCGAAAGACCAACAAGAGGACTTCATTACTGCCACAAGAACATCCTTTATACTTAAAACATGCCAGTTCTAGAATGGAACTGGTTTTACATCTCAAGAATATGGTCGCAGCCAAGTACCTTTAACCCCGAACAAGGGCCTCCTTGTAAGGGGAGACTTTAATCTGGTGTGGCATCCCCAACATGATAGCTCTGCCCAATGTACTTGGCAGACTGCAGCACTCTCAACCAATGGAGAGCAGTGGTACAAGCTATGGGCCTAACTGATGTCTGGCGAACCTGCAACCCCACGATTAAAGCATATACCTTTACTTTGTGTCCCACTAGACCTGCACCAGATTCAATTATTTTCTCACCTCTCTTTGCATGTAGCAGGGACTACACACACTGACATGGGAGTCACTGCAATGTTGGACCACTCCCCCATTTGGCTTACCTTTATGGCCTCCTAGATCCTCATACCCAGCTTACCATAAAAACCCAATGACAGGTTACTTACCAACAAAGCTGCCAAAAGGAAATCCAGCACTATCTGCAACTCAGTGATACACAAGAAACCACAGGCCCTCTACTGTCTGAGACATTGGAGGCAGTGATCAGGGGGACCACCCTGGCCATTTCGGTTCATCACAACAAGATCAGAAAAGATAAATGTTTGGACCTAGAGGGGAGGTTATGGGCACTGCAGAATGAGCATAAACGAATAAGGTGCCTCTAAAACTCGAAGAGAGATTAACCTAACCAGGACACAACTCAAAGTGCTGAACGTTGACAAAGTTGAATATGCACTCCTGCACACTAAACAGAAATATTATGTTGGGGGCCATAAAGTGTGGCAGCTCCTTGTGTGTAAATTTCAAGCCAAAATCCAAAAGGCTAGGATAGTGGAGATTGGGACAGTGAAACGACTGAAGTATACCACAGATATTCAAAAGATTTTACACCCCTCTTTAGACGCCAGAAGAGACTCACACTGAGAGAACAATGAAATATCTAGCAGCCGCCAAAATGGCTATCTTGCCCCGTGCAGATGCTAACTCACTCAAAGTCGAAATACAGATTAACAAAATCCTTACCATAGTTGCAAAATTAAAATGGGGCAAAACCCCTGGCATCAGTGGCTTTACCCTTTGATTCTACAAAGTGTTAGACTTGCAACTGGCCCCAATACTCACACTCCTCTAGACCTCCTTTGGAAACTTAAGGTGAAGCAGCTTTCACCATACACCCCAAACCAGGGAATGATGAAACCCAATGCTCTGCATTTCTAACTATTTGTCTCCTCAATGTGGAGTCCAAGCTCTTTACAAGCTCTAACCTGCCCCTAAGCAGGTTAGAGTCATTTCTTTTTACTCTAACCTGCCTAACGTCATTTTGTTTTGCTAGCCTACACTTTGCACCAGCTTGCACCATTCCATAAATATGGTGCCAGGCCGGTGCACAGAAATGGTGCAAGCCGGTGCTAAACATTTTGATGCAAAACTGCGTTAGTGCCCCAAAAAGTATGAATCAGGGCCTTAGAGTCATTTTCTGACGCAAAACCATCCATACCACACGACTCCTGTCTTAGAAAAGACAGGAGTCATGCCCACCACCCCAATGGCCAGCACAGGGGACCAGGGTCTCCTGGGCATGGCCATTGCACCCTGTGCCATATATGGGGGCCCATTTCAGGGCCCCCTTGGCACTTTAAAAAAAAAAAAATGCAATACTTACCTGTACTTACCTGGGATGGGGTCCCCTATCCTCTGCAGTCCTTCTGGTGTGGGAGAGAGGTCCCTGGGGCCTGGGGAGGGCATCTGTGGGCTTATTCCATGGTGTTCCAACATGGAAATAGGCCACAGGTCCCCTAACGCCTGCCCTGACCCAGGAGTTAAAAAATGGTGCAAAGCAAGCTTTGCACCATTTTTTGACCCCTCCCATGCACCATTTTTGCACAGGAGAATAAATATGGCATTAAGGCCATAGAGTCTTTTTTTGCACGGGAACGCCTACCCTGCATCTCATTAAGGCAAGGTAGGTTTCCACTACCAAAACATGACTTTAACTCCATAAATTTGGCATCAGATGGGTCTAGCACCAAAGTATAAATATGGAGTTAGTTTTGCACCGAATTAGAGTTTTAAAAAATGATACTAATTTGGTGCAAACAGAGTATAAATATGCCCCAATGTTCGAATAGTGACAACAACAATACCAAAGTAGAGAACGTATAGGAAAAGGAAGGCAAAGGAAGTCATAAGGCTCAAAGAAGAAAATCCATAAACAGACAACGGCATGAAAGTAGAATCACAGAGTAGAAAATGAAAAAATAGCAGGAAAGAAGTGAATAAAAAACCCTGGTTTACACTCTAAAAGCAGAAAGACAAAATGATTACCATAGACCAAAAATTCTAAGAATAAAGAGCATTCCAGTGGTGACAGCTCCCCAAGTACACACAGCAGTGACAAGGAACACTAATGATGATCCCTGAAGGCCTGCAGTGCTATCAAACTACAAACACATGCTGAGTGATAGGAAGGTAAGAGAGGATTTCATATCTTTGGTTTGTACCAAGGGAACATTCATCTTGATTGCTTAGTCACGTTTTAGACCAGAACGGATTTCTGAAATGATTATGTATGTTTAAAGATGTTTTTCAATGAGTTCCAGTGGGGATTTAAGTTATGGGAAAATTAAGGGTGTTAGTTCTTTCCATACACTGCCAATAAAATGGGACAGGCATACAAGGTACTTCAACAGATGTATTCGCAGAAACCTAGATTCACAGTCAACCTGAGAATTGGTACATGCTTAATTCCAATTCCCAACAACAGATAAAAGAGTACCAGCTAAATGATTTAATTTGAGAGGGTTAAATACCCGGCCAAGAGAACTAGAGTATTGAAATCCTCAAAACAATTGAGAGGGGAGAATAACAATCTACTGGAAATAAAGACACTACACAAGACTAACTTGATATCAAGACATTACCTACAACCATATTTCACCACAGCAGGATATAAAACAAAGGAAGTGCAGACAGTGATAGGGAAACTGTTGGGGAAACAATTTGGATTTAATTGAAAGAAGTATGTAAAGATGAAGAATGGTTGTTTACTACTCTTTAATGGCTTGCTGACAGCTAGGAAGGTTTCTCTGGGGTTTGGTTTGGGACAAGAGGCCCACGTGTGCCACACAAATCAAAAAGTACTAAGGGGGTCCAGTAGTCCACCGGTAATCAGAGGAGACTGACATTTAGAGTCCTATTTAGAGTTACTCCTTCACAAATGTGATCAATGTCCTGTCAGCCATAGTAGAAGTAAATTATATCTTATGGCACTTGAAATACTTCAGACTGGATATTTGTTTTGTTTGTGATGGAGCATTCCCACTGCCAAACTCTAAATCAGTCTCTTGGTACTCAATCAGAACTGAGAGTTGTTTGCCCACAGATATGGTGGCAAGACTCTCCTTTCAGGAGATGGGAAAAGTGGTTTGGTGAAATATGATGGAGTGACATCTGAAGTGGCTCATCCAGGGACAGATGATTATTATATTATTAAATAGCCTGATCCTTAACGAACATACAAGAGGATAGTCATGCTTATTCTAGGACAGAAACAGGTAAATTGTGTGATCGAAGTACCACATGGGGCCATCACACTGCTAGACCACACATCTTTAATTGGCACTCTGGAATAAGGCAAACCAGATCAGACCATTTTTTTGAGAGAAACAAAGATTAAAGAATAGCTACTACAGAAAGACAATGAAGACTGTCCCCTATCCATGATATGTGACACTCTCAAGGTGCTTATAAGGGGGTTAGCTTAGTGAGTGAGAATGAATAATAACCACAACAGCATCATGTTAGCTTGAGCTTTAAAAGATGATCTCCAAAAATTAAAAGAGCAATTCAAAAAAAGGTGTCTGAAAAAGTATGGAAATCATTGGTAAAATCTGGGAGGTTACTCAAACTTAACAAGCCTGAATACTCCATAGCTGAGATTCAGCTAAAATATCACAAGGGACGAAATAAAACAAGCACAAAGCTCACTTTCTGCCTTTGTAAGAAACAATCCCAATCCCAAATCCTAAGAATAGAAAAGAACTATGGGCCTGATTTATAACTTGGCAGACCGGTGACTCCATCACAGCGGTGACGGATATCCCATCCACTAAAATCTAAGTCCCATTATAGCCATGCTCCAAAGCTGAGATGGGGGTGGTCCTCTCAAATCTTTCATATATGGTGCTTAGAAGCCACACGCATTCAACATTTGCTAGATGCCTCCCAATCTTACTCGGATGAAAATGGCCTGAAAATTAACCTGAAGAAGACAAAGACTCTGGTGCCAAACCAAGTAAAAAAGGGCCCCTCGCTGGCACCTGGATAATCAAGCTCTGGAGACTGTAGACCATTATAAGTACTTAGGAGTGATAATAGACAGCACTGGCTCACTTATTCTCCAGAAAGAAGCTCTGACGAGCAGAGGCATCTTGTGCTAAAAAATCTGAAGAAGCAAGTTGTCAGCTATAGCTTCGCACATCTACTCCAGCGATTCAGTCAAAGCTTGTCTCAACAATAACATATGGGAGTGAGTCAATGAGGGGCAGAGACGTGGTCACCCTGGGCATTATAGCTGGTGCATTTAGAATGATCTTCAGTCTCCCTAAGTGTACATCACCAGCCCTAATAAGACTTGAGTTCGGCCTGCAGAAACAGACACTAGCCAGACAGGGCGGGTTCATAAATTGCTGGCACAGATCTAGGCTGTGCAGCCAAACACCTTGAATGCACATCTCTGAACAGAGCTGACAAATAGGGAGCACTCTCCTGTGAGATCCTACCTTTATGAGTCAATCAAACAACTGGGCCTACAGACCTTGGGCGGGATGCCAGGATCTCATGTCAATTTCAAATGACTGCACAAACAAAACCATCAAACAGATATCATTGTTGGAGGACACAGCGAAATTGGCAAGCAGAGCTCATGGCTGAGTTGTTCTTCACAGCTATGTAAATGCAGCTTCACAGCCGTATCTTAGCACAAGATTCATTAAAGCTGCAAAAGTGAAATATCTACGCTATCACCTATGTGTACTGCCCTCCATCTACTGCACTGGAAACCCAACCCAGCCAAGACCAGTTGCCATCTGTGCGGGTCATGGAGAGAAGATGTTCTGCACTTAATATGCACCTGCATAGGACTCTTGGATGAGCAAACAACTCAGCTACACCCTCTTTTCAATCAAACAGGCAGCCGCTCCTAAAGGCAAGCAGCCATCGCATGCTTCGCTATGGATGACCTGCAGTTAAAATGCCGCCTCGTGAAAAATCTAAGTAAAGTAGAAAGGAAACTGCCAACCAAAACCATCTCTGAGTGCAACCAGGATGTCTAAAGAGGACTATCCGGGAATTGGAACTCATGTACCGAAGCTCTACTTTCTAAAGATGCCTACCTTAATATGTGCCTTGCGAAGCGTTAGAGACTCACTTTTTGCATGCGCTTTATCTTTTCAAACTTGAAGTTGCTCCTAGCTGCTGTCTTTGTACACTTTACTTGTCATCTATCCCTGCACCTTTTGTGCACCTTCCTAACCTGTCTGTTTCCCAAGTCCTTGCATTAAGTCCCTTGCTGCTTTCATTAGGTGCTGCATAATCCTATGATATTGGGTATTACTTTAAACTGCCATTGCACTGATGTTTGTGGTGTTTCTGTCAAGCACAAGGCCTAGGAAATTCACTTTTTGTAGGCACTTCATCTCTACAAACTTGAAGTTGCTTTTAGACTGCTGATTTAGCACACTCCCCTTGTCAGCTACCTCAGTCTCTTTTGCACAATGCCCTAACCTGGCTTCTTGCATGTTCTTTATCTCTTCAAACTTGAGGTTGCTTTTAGCTGCTGCCTTTGCACATTCCGCTTGTAATTTATCATTGCATCTTAAGCACATTTTTCTAACTTGTCTGATCGCAAGAAATGTGATTATGTCCTTGTGAGAATCCAGGAGTTTTTGCACTGTTCCCCTACTTTTTGCTCCCTTTGTGACCACTAGAGTCTGGTTTTCTGACTCTGAGGGCACCCTGGGCTTTGCTAACTAGACCCAGGACTTGTGCTCTGATTAAAAGGTATGTGCAAATTAGAAATAATTACAATTGGCATGACAATCTACCTGTAAGTCCCTAGTATATGGTAGGGCATGTAGGTTTAGAGACCCAGCAGATTTAATGCATTTAAGTATGCATTGCTGTGTGGCCTGCTGTCAATTTAAAAGCTAGCCCTGCCTTGCAGGCTGCTTTTATATTAAATTTATATGCAAATTCAACTTTGGAATTAAAGGAACTGCCAGAGTCTTAAACTACCTTACACTAACATATGTCACCCTAAGGTCTTCCCTAAGTGCCCCTGGTGTAAGGTGCCTTGCAGCTATAAGCATGGACATTATAAAAGATGTTTTGTATGACCTGGTGAAGAAAAACTGCCAATTTCGCTTTTCCCTATTGTAGTGCATTAACCCAATTGGTTAACATGTGAATACTTTATTAAAGTATAACTATTGCTAGGAAAGAGCTAAAAATGTCATCCTTGGACTCAAAATGATAGAATAAATCCAACAACTTGCCACTGTTAGATTTATTATAACTATCACAGAAAATAAGTTATTGAACTTGCTTTTCTGATGACCCAAAATCCAGCCTTCCAGCAGCTCTTCTCTGACTGGCCAGCCTATGCCAGGCGGAACCAAGCTGCCTTAATAAGTTGTGAAGTGGCCTGCATTGAGATCATGGGACAACTGGTGGGTGGAGATCTGCAAGCTGCAGAGCAAAAGGCAGGAAGGGGGCTGGCTAGCCAAAGTTGACTGCAAAGAGGGGATGACATTTAGGACAGGACACAGGCTCACCCCCACTTCCTGACTCCCCAGCCAGATGGGAGCTCCAGTATGTAGATTAGCTGAGGGGCTAGAGGGGGAGTGTTAAGGAAACTTAGCCACACCAGTAGGACGGCCTAGCCAGAGCTTAACTTCCAGGAGAAAGTTTCTCCATTTTGGATGGTAAAGGATTAGTGCTTTGTGGGATGCCCCCCTGCTTGCCAGCCCAGGAACACTGAATAAACATGGGAGAGTTGCCCAGCAACTCAGATCCCTGATGAAACTAAAAAGAGAATAAGGGCTGCTCTGCTGGAACCCTGGTTTGCAAACCCAAAGGATTGCACTCTGGAAGACTAAACCTGCAGCAATTAGCGGAGCTACAGCTCTAAGAACTTTGCCTGGTTTCACGAAGTAAAAGAGTGGGCTCCCTAACAGTAACAGGTTAACAGAGCTTCACCTGCACCATCTCCATCAAGAAGGCCCCAGCTGGTCAGCTTCCAGTGGCCTTTGAAGGAATTGGACAGGTGCATTCCGGGAAACATGGTCCTAACATTTCAAGGACCATCTCAGAGCTTCTAGACTGTTTGATTGGTGTTGTAGATGCCCAAAGATCCCTGCCTGGAAAGAACATGAAGAAGGACTGCCCTGCTGAACCCCTTGTCTACCTTAAGAATGCCTGCACTCCCAAGGACTGCACCTGCTGCACACTCTGAGCTTCACAAAGAGGACTTTGCCTGGCTTCCAAAGGATTCGGGAGTAGACTCCCGGTAAGCAACAGGTATAATAGAGCGTTAAAGAGTCACTTGCATTAACTCCTGCCAGAAGTGTTCATTGGACTTTTAGAGATTTGGCGAGGTGCATTGTGATAATTGTAGCCCCAATGTCCTAAGGAGCAATTCAAAGATTCTTGAAACTTGGATTGGTGTTGTGCACCACTTTTCTGCATCAAGAAACACTACTGCAAGTAAGTGTAAACGTGCTACATCGCAGGTGGCCGGAACACTTGATTTTGTCTCAGTCCAGCATGACCTTTGCTAAACCTTTGAGTTCCATTTGCTTCTAAGCACTATTTTTACTTTTAATCTTCAGACATTTATATCTCTGGTTCCCTACATTGGATTTTATCATTTTGGTGTCATTTTACTCATAAAAATATTTCCTATTTTTATAAATTGGTATTGGATTTTTATTGTGTGCTATGTCCTACTTATTTAATGTGTTGGTGTATTTAAATGCTTTTCACACCTGTCTCCTAGGGTAAGCCTGCCAGCCACCAAGGGTTGAGCAAGGGATTAATTTATTGAGACCTTGACTATACCTTCTGTTGTGATTGTGGGTACCTACCAACCCCTACTAATAAACCACCTTTCAACAGTTCTTTGTGGCCTATTTTATTTGCTTCATAATCCTGCAACATTGTGCTTTTCTTTAAACTGGCATTGCATTGACACTCGTGGTGTTTCTTTATCTCTTCAAACTTGAAGTTGTCTTTAGACTGCTGAAATAGCACACTCCACTTACCGTCTAACTCTGCGTCTTTTGCACAATTCCCTATTCTGGCTGTATGCAAGTACTTTGATTATGTCCTGTGCTGTTTTCTTCAACTGAAGTCGCTTTTAGACTGCTGACTCAGCATATTCTGCTTGTCATCTACCTCTGTGTCTTTTGCATAATTCCCTAACCTGGGGGTATACAAGCACTTCAATCATGTCCTACGTTGCTTTCTTTAATTGATGTATAATTTTATGATATAGTGTTAATATTTCTTTTTAATTGATATTGCATTGATGTTCCTGGATCTTGTTTTACTTTGTTTTTATGGTTTGCAATGATTTTATTTAACCACGCAATGATAAACATATTACTACTACACTGCCAAGAACACAGTAAGTAACCAAGAAACAGTAGCAGTATAGCTGAGGAGAGGCATAAGAAAAAAGTGCTCCTCATAACCTTTACTTTTGTGCTATATCTTGAACCGTAAGCACAAAAAATGCATAATGGGACAAACATTCAAGCTATAAGTTTGGACAGGGATGAATTTAAATCATCCCTCCTTGAGAATTACATTCTTGTTGAGGTTGATTCACTAATTAATATGGTGCCCCCAGTTTGCTCCAACAGTAACATGAATAATGTTGTTGCCCCCTCTGTTGATGGGCACTCAAATATGGGGGGGTATATGCGGGCCCTCCCCAGCTAGGGAGCCTGTCCATATGTTGGGAACCATGGATGGCAGATCCACCTTAGAGGCCAGTAAGTGCCTGGGCCCCCCCATAGTGACACCCCTTCATACAGATGGCTTGAATTTAGAGGGGCCTTTGATCCGTGGAAATTGTTCCCCCGCTGCTTTCCGGGACCAATGTGACCTGTTACAAGCATCAGGCCACAATAGCAAGTGAGGTACAGCTCTATCCCCTCATGGAGCGGGAGTGTGGACCTGGAGGTGGAGGCAATTAGAGATTCTACATTCCAGCTAATGGGGGTGACATTAGCAACTTGGAATATTGCAGGTGCTCGCAATAAGTTAAAAAACCCAGACTGGTACAATCTGGTTGCGTCTTTGGACATTTTCTGTGCTCAAGAGACCTGGATGTTAGATCCCTTTTATATAGATGGTTACACATCGTTGTTTCAACCTCCTCTTGCTTACTTGTCAGGAAGGACATGTGGTGGTCTTGCTACTTTTGTTGCTCTTAAAATTTCAAATGTATATGTTGCTCATAAATGGTCCTCCCCATAGTTTTTGGAATCATTAATTTCGTGGCCAGATGAATGTGATTTTTTGTTGATAAACGTTTATAATAACTTTTCCCATCTTGGAGTAAACAAAGGACTGATTGACTTTGATGATTTTATAAAGGCTTTCCTCGCTCATCATGGGAAAAATATAATTTTAATGTGGGTAGGGGATTTTAATATCACTTTGTGCTCGGCTGATGATAATCATGCTTGTGCTTTTTTATCTAGCCAACGTGAGGATAGGGCTCATTTTAAACATACTAAGCTGGGGGTTGTTTTGAATACTCTAATGTTGAAATATGGTCAACATGTAAGGTCAATATGTTGAAATATGACCCTATAATACTTGGCGAGGCTCAGTCAAATCATTTTGATCAGATTACAACGTTCATAGGGGGGGCTACAGGGACTACTATTGATTTTATATAAATTTCTGCAACTGCTGTACCACTAGCTTCTAATTTTAATATAATGGTAAATTGTCTTAGTGATTATAATCCTGTATGCTTTGCCTTGGAGTAAAAAATACTCAAAAAGTCTGCAGCGGCGGAATGCAATACGGGCCTCTTTAAGAGTAAAGGACTTCGGCTCAACTGGGCAGGTCGATCATATTAGTTTTAACGAGAAAACTGTTCAGGATAACATAGAGTCAATTTTTGCATGTTTGGTTGAGGATTGTATCAACAGCTCAATCCTTACGGGATTTAAAATCTCACTGTTCGGCGGTGCACAAGCATGTAAAGGCGGTACTCAAAAATACCCTGCACAACCCTGTATATTAGAGGTCTATAAGAGATAAGGCCTGGGAAGAGCTGGCCCTGGCCTCATCATTTAGGGATAATGCAAGGTTCTGGGCCATCATAAATCAGCCTTATTTTTGTAAGGATGACACGCCCAAATTGGAAGCTATAATTCCGGAGGACCAGTGGGTGGCTCACTTCAAGGGTATTTTTCAACCAGCTGAAAGTGGCTGGGCGCTTCAAGCGGCTTCCGTTTGTTTTTCTCAAACAGAGCCAGCACCAGTACCCCTAAATTCCCCCATAGAAATTAGTGAGGTTCTCTTTGCACTTGGAAAATCTACCTCTAATAAAGTTCAAAGTCTGGACAGGGTCCCTGTTGATATTTTTAAATCAAACATAGATTTATGGGCTCCGGTTGTGACAAATGTTTTAAGAAGTGCTGTGGTTGGGCATATTCCTGGGTCGTGGAAAACGCCCATCCTTGTTCCCATTTTTAAAAAGGGAGATAAATCATGCCCAATCAATTATAGGCCAATGTCTCTAATAGACTCCACAGCAAAGATCCTGGGAAGGGTCATCCTGACCCGACTTGAGACTTGAGCCAAAGAGAACAAGATTTTAACTCCTGTCCAGTTTGGCTTCAGGCCGGGTATAGGAACTGAGGAGCAAATACTAAATCTAAGTTTGATTACTAGTAAATATGTAAAGGCCAAGGGTAGTGCCATCCAAATGGCATTTATTGATTTGTCAAGTGCCTTTGACTTGGTTAATAGGGATAAATTATGGGAGATCATGCAGACAATGGGGTGGATCCAGATTTGCTTATTCTATTGAGACGTGTGCATTATGATTTTAAAGTAATCTGAGATTTTAATGTGAAAGAGATGTCATTTCCTCCTGATTTCTTGGAATTTTATTGATAGTGATTTTTATGTTTTACTGCCCTCTGACTTGTGTATATTAGATTTTTGTTGTTTTGGTCTCGTTTGATTTAGATAAATATTGCCTATTTTTCTAAACTGGTGTGGTGTCCATTTTGTAGTGTTTTCACTGTACTACTGTGTGTGTTTTGGTATAAATACTTTACACCTTGCCTTTGAGATAAGCCTGACTGATTGTGCCAAGCTATCAAGGGGGTGAGCAGGGGTTGTCTTAGGAGTGTAACTCCCTTACCCTGACTTGAGCGAGGGTCCCTGCTTGGACAGAGTGCAAACTGACTGCCAACCAGAGAACCCATTTCTAACAATGACCTTCCTCTAAATGAAGATTTAATAGTGTCAAAAGAAGTGGAATATATGTTGCCCTGTGTGAAGGAAATGAAAGTGGAGAGTAAAAGCGTTTCACATGGTAATAAGTGGGAAGTGAATGTTGTGAGAGAAGAAGAAGGGGATATCTAAAAGCATTTATCAGAGTTTCAAAGGGCAATATTTCAGGTGTGGAATATTAGGCCACATGCCCATCTGCAGAGAATGCCAAGTGTGGAAGGCAGTATGTAAGGGGTCTGGCAAGATGGGGCATTTTGTTGCATGTTGTAGATACAAGAAAAGTGAAAAAAATTAAAGCTCCATAGTGTCTGAAATATGTGATGAAATTGTATTGTAAATGAATGATTCAGGTGAGGATAATACTGAAGACACCATAAAAATAAATGAAACAGAGGTAGAAAAATTGTCTGATTTGTACTCCCATCCAACTATTATTTCTGACCAGGTATTCTGAGAAAAAGTCATAAACAAAGTTCAATTGCTAGACATGAACAAACAACCTGCTGGATATGGGGGACAACCCTTTAACATGAAAGGCTACTTTTGTGGGAATGTTCAGTGCGGTGGGAATAAAACCCAAACTAAAGTGTATGTGTCTGAGAAGGGTGACAACATTTTAGGTTGGCCAGACCAAAAAACCTTTGCAGTAGTTTTAGACCCCAATGCCTGTCCACAGATCAAAGTTCAAGCAATCCAGGAGAACTGTTTTGTACCCACGTTCCCAGAAGTATTCAGTGAGAGACTAGGGTGCCTCAAATCAATCATACATCCGAAAAATAAAGCTGAAACCGAATGTGACTCCTGTGGTATCCAAAGTGCTCTGTCTACCTGTGAGCAGACAAGACACGGTGAGAAAAGAATTGGAAAAATTATTTAAACAAAATGCCATCGAACCAGTTGGAGCCATGACACTTCCCATCAGACCACCAAAATATTTGAGGGACTATGTTCGGGATTGAAAGGGAGAGTTCTTTGTGTACATTATTTCACATGTATTGTACTTCAACAGATGTTTACTTAATATATTATAGATCTGTAATGAGAATTACCTTCTTATACTTAATGTTTCTTAACCTGTATCTGATGCAAAGGTTTATTACCAACATTAGTGGTATTTCCTCTTTTTTCAGCTCCTTGACTACTCCTCCTCCGGCTCCTGTTGGTGGTCAGTGTATTTCTTCCCTTCATCCTCGTGCACCTTCCTTTTGTCCTTCATTCTACCTTTCCCAATCTTAAATCTTGAACCTTATTCAGTGATGAAAGGGGGTTCTTGTGGTACACCTTACAGTGGTTCCTTCCCTGTCCACGTTTCTCCCACATTGCTTTAAGACAATGGAGCATGCCATCTGATATTCTGCCAGCTGAATTCTGCCAGTGGTATATGTACCTCTATTGTGGCCGGGGTGTGTTACACTAAACCTCTCCCATGCCATTACGCCCTCCTGTGATTATTCCAGCATTCTTACATACACTTAGAGTAGATATAGAGCTAGCAAACACCTTGAAAGATGGCTCTTAATTCAACAGGGCCTACATGCCATGATCTCCACCAACGTAGGGTTCTTTTGAAGAGATTGTGGGCAAAAGTGAACAATAGCACACATTAAGGAACTGCCCAACAATCACTGATCAAGTAACTTAGAAAGCAGAAGCTGCATCAAGGAACTGGATAAGACTCACTAATGTGCAGTGTGGGGAATAGGGATAAGAAGGGGAGCAGTCATCTTTATAAAATCATTAACAATTTATTGAAACTAAAAAATACATTTTGTTGCATCTGTACATCTGTGAACATTTTTGGGGGAATCTAGGGCAGAGCTTTGCTTAATAAATACCTCTGCTGATGAGAAGTACTCTCTCTAAAGGTACCTATCTTGTTAAAGTGAGGCATGACATTTTTCTCTGAAGAGAGTACAATATGTAAATTTTCTCGAGGGAGTCAGTAAACAACCACAGATCCTAACTACACTACACATGCCTGAACAAGCCCAGTGCAGATGCTTGGTATTGCAATGGCCAAACAAGAAACTACAAAACATAGAAACAGGAAAATGCCCAAAGAGGGAAAACAAAATCTAACCTGTACGGTAGGTAGAAAACCATGGGCGTTCTCCCATCCTCCCGTGTGGTAGTCTGCAGCAGCACACACTGTGTAGGTACACCTCACCCTCATGTTCAACAACGATCACAGGGAGGAGGGTCCACAGTCAGGCGGTCATTATGAACTTGGCGGTGTGGGCCGCCATGCCGGCGGTGGTGGGAAAACCCGCCAGCCGGCATGGCGGCCCACACCGCCACATAATGAACTCTACCACCAGACTGCCTCCGTCTGGCAGCCTGGCGGCGGTCAGCATCATCATCTGACAGGATAATGATCCCTCAGCCTCCAGCCTTTCCCTGGCAGATTTCCCTGCCAGGGAAAAGCTCGCGGAAGGGGTGCACCGGGGCACCCCTGGGAGCCCCTGCACTGCCCATGCACTTGGCATGGGCAGTGCAGGGGCCCCTGTGCAGTGCCCCATCGCGCAGGTCACTGCCCGATTTATGGAGTCGCCGTCAATGTCCTGGCCAGGCATTCCTCTGGGCCGCCCGCCAGCCCAGAGTAATGTTCATGATACGGCCGGCAGAGTTCCGGGGGCGCTGGCGGTCATGGAGAAGACCGCCAGCATGAACACAGTGGTTTTCACCGCCGTGTTCATAATGAGGGCCTCAGTCTGCCAACCTGGAAGGGAAGAATCCACGTCTATCTCTGGAGGCCCACTTAAACATGAAGGAGAACAACCACACAAAAAGCAACAAGTTCACAAGGCAGCCAGAGAGTGTCAGGTCAAACACTGGAACAATCACTCATAGAACCAAGCAAGCCTATCAAAAAGGCAATTTTTACCAGCAAAACCCAGACAACAAGTCCAGCAGGGCCCAGGAAGCTAGCACAATCTGAAACACCAACCATAGCTGATTTTGTCACTCAGCAGCAAGAAATAAAGGCCCAAACAGGGCTTAAAAGGTTAAAAGGAAGGTTCATCCAGAGGCATGAAACACATCGCACAGAATAATTGCTTTCCAGACCAGATTATCAAACAACACTATAGGGTTCTGGGTAAAGGTGATTATTTAAAGACAGACTTAGGCCCTCATTTTGAAAGGCCCAGTAAATAGGGTAGATTTTCCACAACCGCTGAGATACTGATACCGAGTGTACTGGTAACTCTGGGTGTGGGGAAATACCTACCTAGATATAAAGGGAACTTTGTAGATGTATTAAAAAATGAAGTGTTAGAGGAGAATTGGTGATTCTGGGCCAGATTCCCCCAGTAACTTCTTATTTTGGGACCAGCTTTGATGTAGAGATGTTGCCATCTTTTCCAGATTAAATCTTTGGGTGAATGTTTGATGGATTTGTGATTTTGTGGTGCTTCTTCAAGTATCCTATTTCTGATGGGACAGGAACCTGCTATTACATTAAAGTCACCCCTAAAATAGTCCCTACATTTTCCACAGGGCAGGGTGCATTATATTTAAAATGTGAAATTATACTTCTAGGTTTTACATGTCCTGGTATTAAAAAAAAACTCTGCAATTTATTTTGCACTACTGTGAATCTACTTACTTCATAGGGTAACAGCAGGTTACCTTATTACATTTAATAAGTGATAACTTTTGTTTGGGAGAAAGTAGAAATGACATGTTTGGTGTCCGAGGAATTATAATTTATACCCTCCTCAGATTTTAAATTCTGAAAATGATACTTCTAGAAAGTTGGCATTTCCTTGTCCTAACCATCTGGTGCCTGAAGGCTGCTTCCTGGGTCTTATGACTAGGTGTAGCTGGGAGTTGGTCTTTGTGCATTCCTCCCAGACAGCCACACAATAGGGGACTAGGTGTTGGCAGGATGTGCCAGCCGAGAAGCAGCTGCCTTAACACACACACAAAGAGCTTCATGCTAGCCTTTTGTGATTCCAAACTTCATGGGACTAGGGCAGGGAAACAGGACCTTCCAGACACTTTTTGTGGGGGTGGGGAGCTCCAGAAATTTTTTGCACTTCAAAGATGGCACAGATATAGAATTAGGACCCTCAGACCGAATCTTCAGTTCACTTCTGGATCTACAGCACTCTCTCAGTAGACAACATTGCAGCCTGTGAAAACCTGTGTAATTTAGAGGAATGCCCAGCAGCAACTAAAGGACTGCCTTGCTGCCTAAAGCCTTCCCTGTGCCCTCAGAGGACTGCTTAGATCCTTCAGACCTGCTCTCCTGCTTGACCCCAGGGGTACCAGAGTGGCCTCCTGGTCTGAGCCTCAAGGAAATAAAAGGCTCCAATCATCCTGAACCCATATCTGGACCCAGCATGAATGAGTCATGACCCTCCAACTAGTGGCCCTCTAGTCCTGTTTCATGGAAGAGGTGGAAGCAGTGGTGTAACAAAGGCCGCCCACAGCCTCCATGGGTGCCCCTCAGCACAGCAGCAGGTCTGACAGAGACCGGAGAGTGGGCCCTTCCATATAATTTGCAGAAGGCCCCCATCCAGTTTCATTACACCAGTAGTTCCCAGTTGGCCAAAATCCAAAACTCTGGACTTAAAACATTTTCAGCTATAAAGTGTTCTGAGAACCAAGAGTAGACTGGGACCTACCTGCTTGCCAATCTGTCCAAAATACCTCGCCAGTAGGCCTGACTCTGTAGTAGATTGCGCTATATTCTTCTTGGCAGCAGCAAATTCTTTTCAGTGGCACGTTTCTGCAATGGTATCCGGCCTCCTGGAGCCCTTTTTGGACACAGTGTGCAGCTTCAACCTACTGGAGATTGTCAACTTCTTTTAAAGAGGCTGAACATACAAATCTTCACAACAACTTCATACAGGGGCTCCACAATGATGACATTTCCTCCTCAGACAATGCTGTCCGCCTTGCCCCACATAACTATATCTTCTCAGATATTTTTCCCTTAAATTTCTAATCAAATCAAATCAAATCAAAAAAATGTATTAAGCGCTACTCACCCGGAAGGGTCTCTAGGCACTGTGGAGGGGGGGGAATGCCATTTTACTGCTCACAAACCATGTCTTTCGGTGCTTTCTGAAAGTCGGGCGGTCCTGGGTCTTGTGTAGGTTGTTGGGGAGGGAGTTCCAGGTCTTGGGGGCGAGGTAGGAGAAGGATCTGCCCGCGGAAGTGGTGCGTTGGATACGGGGGACTGTGGCGAGTTGAGCAGAGCAGAGGAGTCGAGTGGGTGCGTGGAAGTTCACTTGTTCATTGAGGTAGGCTGGTCCAGTGTTGTGGAGGGATTTCTGGGCGTGGATGAGGATTTAGAAGACGATCCTTTTTCTGATGGGCAGCCAGTGAAGGGTTCTGAGGTGAGCAGAGATGTGTTTGTGGTGTGGAAGTTTGAGGATGAGGCGTACTGCTGTGTTCTGGATACGCTGGAGTTTCTGCTGAAGCTTGGCTGTGGTACCAGCGTAAAGGGCGTTTCCGTAGTCTAATCTGCTGCTGAAGAGTGCATGGGTGATGGTTTTTCTAGTTTCTATGGGAACCCATTTAAAGGTCTTCCGTAGCATGCAAAGGGTGTTGAAACAGGAGGATGATATGGTGTTGATTTGCTGGGCCATGGAGAGAGATGAGTCTGAGATGATGCCGGTGTTGCGTGCGTGGGTGGAGGGTGTTGGGGGTTGTCTGAGGGCGGTGGGCCACCAGGAGTCGTCCCGTACTGTCTTGTTGGGGCCGAAGATGATGATTTCTGTTTTGTTGGAGTTGAGTTTGAGGTGGCTTGCAGTCATCCAATTGGCGGTGTTGAGGAGTCCGGCATGGAGGTTTGTCTTGGCGGTGGAAGGGTTCCTGGTGAGGGAGATGAGGAGCTGGGTGTCGTCTGCGCACGAGATGATGGTGATTCCGTGGGGGCGGAGGATGTTGGCGAGCGGGCCATGTAAATGTTGAACAGAGTAGGGCTGATGTAGGACCCTTGGGGGACCCCACAGATGATCTTGGTTGCTGGGGACTGGAAGGGAGGGAGGCAGACTTTCTGGGTTCTTTCGGCGAGGAAGGAGGTAAGCCAGTCTAGGGCATTGTGCCGGATTCCTGCGTGAAAAAGGCGTGCGCGGAGGGTTTGGTGGCAAACAGTGTCGAAGACTGCGGAGTGGGACTGGAGGATGAGTGCGACGGTCTCGCCCTTGTCGACTCTGGTCCTGATATCGTCAGTGCGGGCGATGAGGGCGGTCTCAGTCCTGTGGTTCTTGCAAAATCTAGACTGGGAGGCGTCGAGTGCATTGTTTTCCTCTAGGAAGTGAGACCGTTGGGAGTTCACTATCTTCTCAGCGACCTTGGTCGGGAAGGGGAGAAGAGAGATTGGGCGGTAGTTGGTGAGGTCTTCCGGGTTTGCTTTGGGTTTTTTGAGGAGTGCGGTGACTTCGGCATGCTGCCAGGTGTCTGGGAAGGTAGCAGCATCGAAGGAGCTGTTGATTACGGCGCAGAGCTGGGGAGCAATGATTGGGCTGGCCTTGTTGAAGATGTGGTGGGGGCAGGGGTCTGTGGGGGAGCCTGAGTGGATGGAGTTCATGTTTTTTTCAGTTTCTTCGTCATTGGTAGGGGTCCAGGTGTGGAGTTGGTTGGGGTGGAGGGGTGTTGTGTTGTTGGTCATGTCAGTGCTGTCAGTGGTGGTGATGGTGATGGTGGGTGCGGGTGGTGTGAAACTGTTGTGTATGTCTAAGATATTGAGGTGGAAGTAGTTGGAGAGGGAGTTGCAGAGGATTTGTGTGTGAGGGGGGTCGATGGCGCAGGATTTGGGTTTGGTGAGCTCTTTGATGATGGTGAAGAGTTCCTTGCTGTTATGTGAGTTAATATCTATGCGTTCTTTGTAGTAAGTCCGTTTGGTGGTCTGGATGAGTTGGTGGTGTTTGCGTGTGCTAGTTTTGAAGGTGGAGAAGTTGTTCATGGAGGGCTCTTGGTGCCATGCTTTCTCATTTATGCGGCATTCAGGCTTGGAGTTCAGTGGTGAACCAGGGGGCGGTCTTGATGTTGCGGGTGTTGTTGTTACTTTTCAGTGGGGCGAGGGAGTCTGCGCAGGTAGTTAGCCAGTGCGTGAGGTTGTGAGCAGCAATGTTGGGGTCGTTGGTGAAGTGGAGTGGAGTTTGTGTGAGCTTGGCGTTCAGGTGTTCTATGGGGATCTTGTCCCACATTCGGTAGGGTGTGGTGTGTTGTCGGTGGTGGGTGGGGGGTTTCGTGAAGGAGAAGTGGACGCAGTGGTGAGTCCAGTGGAGTTCGGTGGTGTGTGTGAATGTTATGTGGTTGCTGGAGGTGAAGATTGCGTCCAGCGTGTGTCCTGCTGAGTGAGTGGGTGCGGTGACCAGTTGTTTGAGTCCTAGGTTGTCTAGCGGGGTTGTGGTTGTGGGTGTTTTCCAGGTGAAAGTTGAGGTCACCAAGGAGAATATAGTCTGTGGAGGTGAGGGCGTGGGAGCTGATGGTATCAGCGATGGCGTCACAGAAAGGGGGGGCCTGGTGGGCGGTAAATGAGGGTTCCTCTGAGGGTGGTGTTGGCGTTTATGTGAATTAGGAAGTGTAGGTGTTCTGCGTTGTCTAGGGTGTCGATGGTGTTGGTGGTGATCTTGATGGTGCTTTTGTGTATGATGGCGATGCCTCCTCCTGGTTTGTTTATGCGGTCTCTGCAAGAGATTTTGTAGCCTTCTGGGACGGCTATGGCTATGTCGGGTTCTGATGAGGGGTTCATCCAAGTTTCCGTGAGGAAAGCGATGTCAGGGGAGTGTGGAGTGATCAAGTCCCAGAGCTCGATGGCGTGTTTGTGGACGGAGCGGGTGTTTAGGAGTATGCAGTTAAGGTGGTTGCGGGGGCTGTTGTAGTTGTGGTGTGTGTTGGTGTTGTTGTGGTGCGTGTTAGTGTTGCTGTGGTGCATGTTAGTGTTGTTGTGGTGCGTGTTGGTGCTGTTGGTGTCTACTGTCCGAGAATAAGCAGAGATCAGGTCCAATCCACTTCATGTATCTGAGCACGTTCCATCACAGTTGGCTATACCTTATGGTCATAACTTTCAGCTTTACACTGGTCTTGCACAACTAAATTCCCATGGTTGGTGTTTTGATTGTTAGGTGCTATTTTTTACCTTAAATTTTAAAACTTAATAAATTGCATGCTACGGATTGGATTTTTGTTGCTCCAGGGTCAAATAATCTATTTTTCTAAATTAGTGTAGAATTTTTCTTGTGTAGTGTTTTCAATTTATTATTTTCTAAGTGCTGCATAAATACACATTGCCTCTATGTTAAGCCTGACTGATTTTGTGCCAAGCTGCCAGTGGGTTAAGCACAGGTTAATTTAGTGACTTTGTGATTCACTCTAATCAGGATTATGGCTGTTGCTTGAGAAGGGATCACATCCTTCTCAACTAACAACCCAATTTCTCACAATGTCCTGTATCCTCACAGATATAAAAGACAGAACATAACATCTTGGAGTAAAAACCAACCACCCAGTTCAGACAAAGACCAATGCTGGAAGCCCTGAATGGAGAAAATGGTTGAGCTTCTCCCACTGCTGATAGTAGCCTGGCCTTATAAGCCAGCTTCACTTATGAGCTATACAGCACCTTCAAAAATTGATTTGGAACTTAAAAACGTTTTGATCACAAAAGACCCATGTTAAGGACATAAAGCTCAGCCATGCAATTTCAAGAACTAAGATTTTTTGTTTTGTAGTGGGACATTAGAGCTAGATAATTTTGAGCTCTGCAAACCTTTCTAAGTATGTATTTAAAATTCTTAATCAGCACAAATCTATAAGGGTTAACCATCCTCAACTCTATTGCTGTCTAGAACCCTTTGCAGTGTATTGGCAGTTTTGTGACATAAAATATTAAAATAGTATATATGTGGTTCTCCTATACCAGTTTTGATTATTTCTCTTAATTAAGTCTTGTTTATTTTTAAAACAAATTAGGAATGTTATTGTTTGATCTTTATGTTGCTTTGGTGCTGCTTAAATACATTTCCCATGATTTAGCCATTGCTACTTGGGTTTAAGAATACTTTTTTTGATTGAAATTTCAGATTACACAGCAATCCATTGGTTTACTAACTTTATGGTAGTTCATACCTTATCCTCCATGAGTGTCACAATAGTTATCATATTTGACAAAAACACTAGCATATACTTTATTTATAAATGGGTTTGATTTTCTGAGAGTTTCTTCAATTAGCATATTTAACCACAACTACAACAGATGAAATATTATGATGGACAAGGCATCTGCATTTCTAAGAAACACGCGCTGGTGCTCGCTTGACATATGTTATTTCATTTTTATTTCATGTATAGTCCCTTCGCTGCCAGGCCTTTTCCCCTCCTGTGCCAAGCCTTTGTTTGGCTATTTGGGGCAGTTCGCGCTTAGGCCCTCATAACTTTTTGATCACATAAACTACCCACGCCAAATTTGCGTTCTTTTTTTCCAACATCCTAGGGATTCTAGAGGTACCCAGACTTTGTGGGCTCCCCCCAAGGAGACCACGAAATTAGCCAAAATACACTGAACATTTTTATTTTTTTTTAAATGGGAAAAAAGGGCTGCAGAAGGCGGCTTGTGGTTTTTTCCCTGAAAATGGCATCAACAAAGGGTTTACGGTGGTATGAACATCATCTTTCCAGCTTTCAGGAACAGGCAGACTTGAATTAGAAAACCCAATTTTTCAATACAATTTTGACATTTTACTGGGACATACCCCATTTTTACTATTTTTTGTGCTTTCAGCCTCCTTCCAGTTTGTGGCCGAAATGGGTGAGAAACCAATGCTGGATCCCAGAAATCTAAACATTTCTGAAAAGTAGACAAAATCCTGAATTCAGCAAGGGGTCATTTGTGTAGATCCTACAAGTGTTTCCTACAGAAAATAACAGCTGAAATAAAAAAATATTGAAATTGAGGTAAAAAAACAGCCATTTTTCTCCACGTTTTATTCTGTAACTTTTTCCTGTGATGTCAGATTTCTGAAAGCAATATACTGTTACGTCTGCTGGACTCTTCTGGTTGCGGTGATATATAGGGCTTATAGGTTCATTAAGAACCCCAGGTACCCAGAGCCTTGCAATGGGTTTTCATTCGATACTGGGTATACAGCAATTAATTTGCTGAAATATAAAAAGTGAAAAATAGGTATCAAGAAAACCTTTGTATTTCCAAAATGGCCACAAGATAAGGTGTTGAGAAGCAGTGGTAATTTGCACATCTCTGAACTTCAGGGTGCCCATACTAGCATGTGAATTACAGGGCATTTCTCAAATAGACGTCTTTTTTACACACTGTCTTACATTTGGAAGGAAACAATGTGGAGAAAGACAAGGGGCAATAACACTTGTTTTGATATTCTGTGTTCCCCTATGTCTCCCGATAGAAATGGTACCTCACTTGCGTGGGTAGGCCTAGCGCCCGCGAAAGGAAATGCCCCAAAACACAACGTGGACACATCACATTTTCACAAAGAAAACAGAGCTGTTTTTTACAAAGTGCCTAGCTGTGGAGTTTGGCCTCTAGCTCAGCCGACACCTAGGGAAACCTAGCAAACCTGCTCAGTTTTGAAAACTAGACACCTAGGGGAGTCCAAGATGGGGTGACTTGTGGGGCTCTGACCAGGTTCTGTTACCTAGAATCCTTTGCAAATCTCACAATTTGGCTAAAAAAACACTATTTCCTCTCATTTCGGTGACAGAAAATTCTGGAATCTGAGAGGACCCACAAATTTCCTTCTACCCAGCGTTCCCCCAAGTCTCCCCATAAAAATGGTACCTCACTTGTGTGGGTAGGCCTAGCGCCCACAAAAGGAAATGGCCCAAAACACAACGTGGACACATTACATTTTCACAAAGAAAACAGAGCTGTTTTTTACAAAGTGCCTAGCTGTGGATTTTGGCCTCTAGCTCAGCTGACACCTAGGGAAACCTAGCCAACCTGCGCAGTTTTGAAAACTAGACATCTAGGGGAATCCAAAATGGGGTGACTTGTGGGGCTCTGATCAGGTTCTGTTACCCAGAATCCTTTGCAAACCTCAAACTTTGGCCCAAAAACACTTTTTCCTCTCATTTCGGTGACAGAAAGCTCTGGAATCAGAGAAGAGCCACACATTTCCTTCCACCCAGCGTTCCCCCAAGTCTCCCCATAAAAATGGTACCTCACTTGTGTGGGTAGGCCTAGCGCCCACAAAAGGAAATGGCCCAAAACACAACGTGGACACATCACATTTTTCCACAGAAAAGAGGTGTTTTTTACAAAGTGCCTAGCTGTGGATTTTGGCCTGTAGCTCAGCCGGCACCTAGGGAAACCTAGAAAACCTGTGTAGTTTTGAAAACTAGACACCTAGGGGAATCAAAGATGGGGTGACTTGTGGGGGTCTGATCAGGTTCTGTTACCCAGAATCCTTTGCAAACCTCATAATTTGGCCAAAAAAAACACTTTTTCCTCTCATTTCGGTGACAGAAAGTTCTGACATCTAAGAGGAGCCACAAATTTCCTTCCACCCAGCGTTCTTCTAAGTCTCCCGATAAAAATTGTACCTCACTTGTGTGGGTAGGCCTAGCGCCCGCGAAAGGAAATGCCTCAAAACACAACGTGGACACATCACATTTTCACAAAGAAAACAGAGGTGTTTTTTACAAAGTGCCTAGCTGTGGATTTTGGCCTCTAGCTCAGCCAGCACCTAGGGAAACCTAGCAAACCTGCGCAGTTTTGAAAACTAGACACCTAGGGGAATCCAAGATGGGGTGACTTGTGGGGCTCTGATCAGGTTCTGTTACCCAGAATCCTTTGCAAACCTCAAACTTTGGCCCAAAAACACTTTTTCCTCTCATTTCGGTGACAGAAAGCCCTGGAATCAGAGAAGAGCCACAAATTTCCTCCCACCCAGCGTTCCCCCAAGTCTCCCCATAAAAATGGTACCTCACTTGCGTGGGTAGGCCTAGCTCCCGTGAAAGGAAATGCCCCAAAACACAATGTGGACACATCACATTTTCACAAAGAAAACAGAGCTGTTTTTTACAAAGTGCCTAGCTGTGGATTTTGGCCTCTAGCTCAGCTGACACCTAGGGAAACCTAGCAAACCTGCGCAGTTTTGAAAACTAGACATCTAGGGGAATCCAAAATGGGGTGACTTGTGGGGCTCTGATCAGGTTCTGTTACCCAGAATCCTTTGCAAACCTCAAACTTTGGCCCAAAAACACTTTTTCCTCTAATTTCTGTGACAGAAAGCTCTGGAATCAGAGAAGAGCCACAAATTTCCTTCCACCCAGCGCTCCCCCAAGTCTCCCCATAAAAATGGTACCTCACTTGTGTGGGTAGGCCTAGCGCCCACAAAAGGAAATGGCCCAAAACACAACGTGGACACATCACATTTTTCCACAGAAAAGAGGTGTTTTTTACAAAGTGCCTAGCTGTGGATTTTGGCCTGTAGCTCAGCCGGCACCTAGGGAAACCTAGAAAACCTGTGTAGTTTTGAAAACTAGACACCTAGGGGAATCAAAGATGGGGTGACTTGTGGGGCTCTGATCAGGTTCTGTTACCCAGAATCCTTTGCAAACCTCATAAGTTGGCCAAAAAAACACTTTTTCCTCTCATTTCGGTGACAGAAAGTTCTGACATCTGAGAGGAGCCACAAATTTCCTTCCACCCAGCGTTCTTCTAAGTCTCCCGATAAAAATTGTACCTCACTTGTGTGGGTAGGCCTAGCGCCCGCGAAAGGAAATGCCTCAAAACACAACGTGGACACATCACATTTTCACAAAGAAAACAGAGGTGTTTTTTACAAAGTGCCTAGCTGTGGATTTTGGCCTCTAGCTCAGCCAGCACCTAGGGAAACCTAGCAAACCTGCGCAGTTTTGAAAACTAGACACCTAGGGGAATCCAAGATGGGGTGACTTATGGGGCTCTGATCAGGTTCTGTTACCCAGAATCCTTTGCAAACCTCAAACTTTGGCCCAAAAACACTTTTTCCTCTCATTTCGGTGACAGAAAGCGCTGGAATCAGAGAAGAGCCACAAATTTCCTCCCACCCAGCATTCCCCCAAGTCTCCCCATAAAAATGGTACCTCACTTGCGTGGGTAGGCCTAGCTCCCGTGAAAGGAAATGCCCCAAAACACAACGTGGACACATCACATTTTCACAAAGAAAACAGAGCTGTTTTTTACAAAGTGCCTAGCTGTGGATTTTGGCCTCTAGCTCAGCTGACACCTAGGGAAACCTAGCAAACCTGCGCAGTTTTGAAAACTAGACATCTAGGGGAATCCAAAATGGGGTGACTTGTGGGGCTCTGATCAGGTTCTGTTACCCAGAATCCTTTGCAAACCTCAAACTTTGGCCCAAAAACACTTTTTCCTCTCATTTCTGTGACAGAAAGCTCTGGAATCAGAGAAGAGCCACAAATTTCCTTCCACCCAGCGCTCCCCCAAGTCTCCCCATAAAAATGGTACCTCACTTGTGTGGGTAGGCCTAGCGCCCACAAAAGGAAATGGCCCAAAACACAACGTGGACACATCACATTTTTCCACAGAAAAGAGGTGTTTTTTACAAAGTGCCTAGCTGTGGATTTTGGCCTGTAGCTCAGCCGGCACCTAGGGAAACCTAGCAAACCTGCACAGTTTTGAAAACTAGACACCTAGGGGAATCAAAAATGGGGTGACTTGTGGGGCTCTGATCAGGTTCTGTTACCCAGAATCCTTTGCAAACCTCATAATTTGGCCAAAAAAACACTTTTTCCTCTCAGTTCGGTGACAGAAAGTTCTGACATCTGAGAGGAGCCACAAATTTCCTTCCACCCAGTGTTCTTCCAAGTCTCCTGATAAAAATTGTACCTCACTTGTGTGGGTAGGCCTAGCGCCCGCAAAAGGAAATGCCTCAAAACACAACGTGGACACATCACATTTTCACAAAGAAAACAGAGCTGTTTTTTACAAAGTGCCTAGCTGTGGAGTTTGACATCTAGCTCAGCCGACACCTAGGGAAACCTAGCAAACCTGCGCAGTTTTGAAAACTAGACATCTAGGGGAGTCCAAGATAGGGTGACTTGTGGGGCTCTGACCAGGTTCTGTTACCTAGAATACTTTGCAAACCTCAAAATTTGGCTAAAAAAACACTATTTCCTCTCATTTCGGGGACAGAAAATTCTGGAATCTGAGAGGACCCACAAATTTCCTTCCACCCAGCGTTCCCCCAAATCTCCCCATAAAAATGGTACCTCACTTGTGTGGGTAGGCCTAGCGCCCACAAAAGGAAATGGCCCAAAACACAACGTGGACACATCAAATTTTTCCACAGAAAAGAGGTGTTTTTTACAAAGTGCCTAGCTGTGGATTTTGGCCTGTAGCTCAGCTGGCACCTAGGGAAACCTAGCAAACCTGCACAGTTTTGAAAACTAGACACCTAGGGGAATCAAAAATGGGGTGACTTGTGGGGCTCTGGTCAGATTCTGTTACCCAGAATCCTTTGCAAACCTCAAAATTTGGCTTAAAAAACCACTTTTTCCTCTCATTTCAGTGACAGAAAGTTCTGATATCTGAGAGGAGCCAGAAATTTCCTTCCACCCAGCATTCTTCCAAGTCTCCCGATAAAAATGGTACCTCACTTGTGTGGGTAGGCCTAGCTCCCGCGAAAGGAAATGCCCCAAAACACAACGTGGACACATCACATTTTCACAAAGAAAACAGAGCTGTTTCTTACAAAGTGCCTAGCTGTGGATTTTGGCCTATAGCTCAGCCGTCACCTAGGGAAACCTAGCAAACCTGCGCAGTTTTGAAAACTAGACATCTAAGGGAATCTAAAATGGGGTGACTTGTGGGGCTCTGATCAGGTTCTGTTACCCAGAATCCTTTGCAAACCTCAAACTTTGGCCCAAAAACACTTTTTCCTCTCATTTCGGTGATAGAAAGCCCTGAAATCAGAGAAGAGCCACAAATTTCCTCCCACCCAGCGTTCCCCCAAGTCTCCCGATAAAAATGGTACCTCACTTGCGTTGGTAGGCTTAGCGCCCGCGAAAGGAAATGCCCCAAAACACAACGTGGACACATCAAAATTATCAAAAACAAAACTACCTGTTTTTGAAGGGGCACCTGCATTTTTGGTCCTGGGCTCAGCAGCCATCTAGGGAAACCTACCAAACCCAGACATTTCTGAAAACTAGACACCCTGAGGGAGTCCAGGGAGGTATGACTTGCGTGGATCCCCCAATGTTTTCCTACCCACAATCCCCCGCAAACCTCAAATTTAGCTAAAAAATCAAATTTTTCCAACATTTCTGTGTGGGATTACCGCACTGGGACAAATTTCATACCACTCAACGTTCCCCTCAGTCTCCCGGTAAAAATGATACCTCATTTGTGTAGGTGGGCCAAGTGCTTGTGAAAGGGAAGAGCCAAAAACATGTCGATATTGAGGGGGAACCAAAGGGGGTCCAAAAGGGCAGTTTGCAAAAAAACATTTTTATCGGTATAGATGAGACAATGCTGGGTGGTAGGAAATTTGTGGATTCCTGCAGATTCCGGAAGGTTCCATCACAACAATGTGGGAAAAATTTGTGATTTCCAGGCAAGTTTGAGGTTTGCAGGGCATTGTGGGTATGAAAATGGTGCGGGTGCATGTGAAACACACCACCCTGCAATCACCCAGATGTTTAGTTTTCAGATGTGTATAGGTTTTGTGGATTTTTCTACATGGCAGTGTCCCAAAGTCCATTAAGTGCAGCCCTCACCATTCCAAGTGGGACGATTTTGAGAGTTAGCCAAGCTCTCATGGGCGAACTGTAAAACCAAAACCTAAAATAATCAAACGTCTTCTTGCTTGCTGTGGGATAAGATGTTTTAGAGTGCGGGGGAGAGCTGAAAGACTGTTAACCCCTTCAGTTGGGAAGGGGGCATAACCAGGCCCATACTGGTTGGTAGCCACCACCCCAATATTTTTTTTTTTTTAGTGGATCAGGGGTAATTTCCTCACCTGCCCACTGGTGGGCAGAACAACTTTGGCCCCATTTATTAGAAGTGGGGGTATGGCCATACCCCCAACCCTCTTATTTTTGAAAAAAATACTTTCCTGGCCTCTGGTGGGCTTTCTGCCCTCTTTGGGGGCAGATGGGCCTTCCAAAAATAGGCCCATCTGCCCCCAAGGGGGGCAGATATGGCCAACAGTAATGTACCCCCATGGGGAGTGACCCTTACCCAAGGGGCCGCCCCCCTAAAGAAAACACACGCATACACACACACCAATCCCTGGTGCCTAAGTGGTTTCTGCCCCCCTTGCGGGCAGATTGGCCTAAAAAAAAAAATCGCCCAATCTGCCCTCAAGGGGGGCAGAAATGGTCTAAATACAAAATTGGCCTCACAGGGGAGCGACCCTTGCCTAAGGGGTCGCTCCCCACCGCTGAAAAACAAAAACACAAAAAAAAGCTAAAAAAAAAATTCCCTGGCTCCTAGAGGTTTCTGCCCCCCCGGGGGCAGATCGGCCTAATAACAATAGGCCGATCTGCGCCTGGTCTAAAATAAATTTGCCCCCCTGCCCCACCACCCCCTTGGGGAGCGACCCTTGCCTAAGTGGTCGCTCCCCTTGCGTGACATTGGCGCAAAAAAAAAGATCCCCAGTGCCTAGTGGTTTCTGCCCCCCTTGGGGGGCAGATTGACCTAAAATCCGCTGATCTGTCCCCAAGGGAGGCAGAACTGGTCTAAATAAAATTTTCCCCCCAGGGAAGCCACCCTTGCCTAATGGGTCACTCCCCATCTCTAAAAAAACAAACAAACAAAAAAAAAATAGCCCTGGCGCCTAGAGGTTTCTGCCCCCCCGGGGGCAGCTCGGCCTAATAACAATAGGCCGATCTTCCCCCGGGGGGGGGCAGAAATGGCCTAAAATTAATTTGCCCCCCTGCCCCCCCCCCCTCCGGGGAGCGACCCTTGCCTAAGGGGTCACTCCCCTTGCGTGACATTGGGCAAAAAAAAAGATCCCCGGTGCCTAGTAGTTTCTGCCCCCCTTGGGGGCAGATAGACCTATCAAAAATCGGCCGATCTGCCCCCAAAGGGGGGCAGAAATGGTCTAACTACAATTTGTGACCCTTGCCTAAAGGGTCGCTCCCCATCTCTAAAAAAACAAACAAAAACAAAACACAAAAAAAAAATTTGCCCTGGTGCCTAGAGGTTTCTGCCCCCCTGGGGGCAGATCGGCCTAATAACAATAGGCCGATCTGCCCACGGGGGGGCAGAAATGGCCTAAAATAAATTTGCCCCCCCGTCCCCTCCCACCCCCTCAGGGGGCGACCCGTGCCTAAGGGCAGAAGTAGCCTAAAATAAATTTGTAGCCCCGGGAAGTGACCCTTGCCTAAGGGGTCGCTCCCCTTCCGTGAATTTGGCGCAAAAAAACAAAAACCTGGTATCTACTGGTTTCTGCACCCCTTGGGGGCAGACTGGCCTCATAAAAATAGGCCAATCTGCCCCCACAGCGGGCAGAAATGGCCTAAATATAATTTGCCCCATAGGGAACGACCCTTGCCTAAGGGGTCGCTCCCCAACTAAAAACAAAACAAACAAAATAAATGAGCCCTGGCGTCTAGTAGATTCTGCCCCCTAACAATAGGCCGATCTGCCCTCAGGGGGGCAGAAAAGGCCTTGAAAAATATTGCCCGCCTGGGGAGCGACCCTTGCCCAAGGAGTCGCTCCCCTCATGCCAGTTTCATCCAAAAATAAATCCCTGGTGTTTAGTGGGCATTTCAAAAGCCGGATTGCTTTACAATCCAGCTTTTGAAATGCTCTGAGAGACTTCAAAGGGAAGGAAATTCCTTTCCTTCCCTTTGAAGCCTCTCAGGCCCCCATCACATGATTGGAAGAGAAATGCTTTGCATTTGTCTTCCGATCGCGCTGGAAGCTGAGCTTCCAGCGTAATGGGGAAGTGGCCTCTGATGAGTTCAGCGCGCAAATGTGCGCTGACATCATCAGACATCACTGGGGGGTCAGAAGGGGTCGGGTGGAAGGGGAAGGGCTTTCCCTTCCAACCCTGCCTTATAAGACCACAGAGGGAGCGCTAGCGCTCCCTCTGAGCTCTGTGCCCAGGACGTAATGGTTCTTTCCTGGGCACACAAGCACTGTGCCGCAGGACGTAACCGTTACGTCCGCGGCACAGAACCGGATAGTTTTATAAGGCGCTATGTAGCACCCTCTGATAGCTGCAGAGCACTTTGGGTTTGAATTGCAAATAAAGACTTGTGAACGTGGCATGATAATGCTTTAGACCGATGGTTCCCAAACTTTTTAGAACCATGACCCACTATTTAGAACAACAAACTTTCACAAGCCATGTACCTGGGCCATGAGGCAGGTGATCTTTGAATGTAACTAAAGCATCATGCGGTATTGCATTGTCATTTACAGACTGCACATTTTCCATAGAAAATGGGCACTACATTTGCACAGACATACAGTTTTACTGATAAAACTATATAGCTTGCAAATGATGTGTGGAGATTGGGTTTCTGTTAATATTTTTCATTTGTGCATCAACAAGTAAGAGTGATCTTATTACAGTCTCTGTTTCCAGCACACTTCAGAATTACAGAAAAGGTGCTTCATTTTGCTTTCCTAACTTCTGGATGCATTCGGTTCAACAACATCCTACATTGGCACATAATTCACTTTAAAAACTCCTCTCACTGTGCAGTCAGAGAAAGAAAAGTAAACATCAATCCCCATTTTATAAAGGAGCCTGACATTTGACCTCTGTTTTGGAATCACTGGCTAGTGTGATAAGTTAAGCACAGAATTTAAAGGCATCTTTATTTATTTCTCTGACTTTTGGGACCCATCAAAAATCAGCACAGTCCCATTAGTGGGTCATGACCCACAGTTTGGGAAACGCTGCTCTAGAGTAACAAGATACTGCTCTAAAACCTCATGTAGAACAAAGTATCCATCGGGTAAAATTTGGGCATGTGGAAGCAACTCACTATTGAATAAGTCTCTAGCAGATGACGAAACAAGAAAATAACACAGTCATTTAATCTAGGAATTCAAAAAGTATATTTCTTTAGGTGTGTGACTAGTCAGTAAATTGAGGACTAATTGTTGGTCGGTTTATACAAATGCAAGGAAGAATCAGCAGATTCAGAACGACACAGCAAACCTTAAGTCTTAGATGTTTGCTCCAGGAATTTACATAGGGTAGCACTCAAAATGAATTGTTCTACTACCGAAACTCTTTTATTTGATTTGTGAGGAACCATCTATGTGCAGATGCTTCCAGTCTTTCTTTATGGGCTTTGTGGGAATATTCAGGTATCAAGCAGTGAGTGTTCTCTGTACTAGGCAGATAGTTTTGAAGGCTCTATTAGTTGGATCTAGTGAATTCATTATAGGGCAGATGTGATGTATGTCTGTGATGTGACATCATTTCAATACTAGCACGTTCTGGGCTGCATGGATTTGCAATTTTTTTAGTTTTTCAAGAACTATGTTGGGAAGTCTGTGCTGTTGCAATTATTTTAGATGGGACATGACAACAGTGAGGATTGGAGAGATTGGCTGAGTGCAAACGATTACTCACTGTCAGAGAATTCTTCCAGATTACAGCTTGACCAGACAAGTACTGTAGAAGGTACCATTTCCTTGGACCGTGATAAAGGCAATAGTTTAGAGCAGAATTTACGTTTTTTCAGCACTGGGAAATAGCCAGCTGTTCTACATTCAAAGGTGAACCCGACAAAGGGGGCAAGACAAAATATCAGAGAGGAAGTAGAGGTCAAAAGCATTAATGATGGGAATTCACTCTATGGAATGGGCATCATATTAGCAGATTTATCTCTTGAAAGATTTTAATATCAATAATAGCCAAGAGAATTCAGAGAATGATTCATTCCCCCTTAACTCAAATTAGGCAACCTACCAAGGAGGAGGACAAGAGGGAGCTAACACCATAATGGTAAAGTACCAATGGAATATAAGGGAAACCACCATAGGCAGCAACCAACACAGCCATCACAGGAACTCTGCAACAAGCTATCCAACTTCTTCCACAGTAAAACTCACCAGCAAATTCTAACAACATCTGACCCCAAAGGCCTCATCAGCAACCTGGCCACCACCAACCAAGATAAGCATCTGACAATATGGAAACATGCACGAAGAAGACACCATAGCAATCATGAAAACAGTTTACTGCTCGCGCTTTTTTGGCTCTTGTAGCCGCAATAAAGCTTCTTTGAAATTGAAAACAGTTCACCCAGGGGCCCACCACATCTACGGCATGGGTGGGCCACCAATCAGCACAATCCTCAACCACAACATCTTCATAAAATTGGCCACCTTCCCAGAAGACTTGAAACATGCTACAGGTAACACTCTCCTCATGAAATCCTTCAGCTGCCCTGAGTGGTCTTTCTGCTCCCTTTCCTATCCAAAGTGACAGAGAAGGGCATCAGCAAACAACTCACCAATCACCTTGAACTCCATGACCCACTTGACCACACCCAAACAAGTTTTTGAAGCAACTGCTACAGAAAAACAACACTCATCATGGTCATTGATGACATCCTCACAAAAATGGACTATGCAGAAACCACAGCCTTCATCCTACTAGACCTCTCTTCTGCCTTTGATAGTGTCTCCCTCCACACCTTCATCAGAAGATTGCATGACAAAGGCAATCAAGGACCATCCCTCAACTGGATTTGCTTCTTCCACACAGTGAGTCAGACTACCACCCTTCACATTTGAACGCTAGAATCTGAGCTGCGCTGTTCCCCCAGGATTCATTTCTGAGCCCAAACCTGATCAAAACCTACATGGCACTGCTCGCCAACATTGTCAGATCACATGGCATCTGCATCATATCTAACGCCAATAACTTCCAACTCATTCCATCTCTGACAAACAATTCCACCACTACCAGAATTAACTTCAGTGTAGAAGACTGAAACTCAACTCAGACAAGACGGATGTTTTGATCTTCAGTGCAAGAACTCCTCCTGGAACTCCACCTGGTGGCCATCAGAGTTTGGACCCAAACCCATCTCAATCAATTAAGTAAGAAACCTGAGAATAATTGACATGCTCAACATGACAGCACGTCAATGCAGTCAGCTCCTTCTCCTTCCATGTACTCCACATACTCCACAAGATCTTCAAGTGGCTACCACAATACACCAGACGCATGTCACATGAGCCATCATTACAAGCAGATTAGACTATGGAAATGCACTCAATGCTGGGATCTCCAACCAACCTCTCCACCTACTCCATATCATCCAGGACACAGCAGCAAGATGCATGCTTGACCTCCCATGATGCACCCACATCGCACCACATCTCAGAGAGCTATACTGGCTCCCCCAAGACACTGCACAGCATCGGACCAACATACCTGAACAACTGCCATAATTCTTCCAATCCACCAGACACCTGTGCTCAGCCTCACTCTCGCTCGCACAGACCCCAGCATCCTCAGTAGCAGAACAGGAGGTCCAGTGTTCTCTTACACCATACCCAAGGCATGACATAGCCTACCTGTGAAGATCAGGGCAGCTTCCTCCTCATTTCCTGAATTCCACGAGAGGCTTAAGACGTGTTTTTTTGACTAATTCCTCAGAGCTGACTCCCTCCTCCCTCAGTCTTACACCTACACATTAGCTACAGCTGTAACAAGAGTTCACATCAGCAACTAATCAGTGAGTGATTAGTTGCTATAAGAAACTGGGTTACTACTTGACTGGGGTGTGAGCCCTGGTCAAGCAGCAACCACAATCCCTTTTAGGGTAAGGCATGAGCAAACCTCAAATTAACATGTATTAAAATCCCTGGTAATTTGACACAGTGCAGTCAGGCTTAACTAAGAGGCAATGTGTAAAATATTTGTGCAACATTTCAAACAGTAACACAGTGAAATCACACCACAAGAAGAGACCACATCTATATTAGAAAAATAGAGTGATTTTTAGCAAATACACAATTCCAAATGGCAAAAATCCAGTTAGTAGCACCAGACAAATTGAATTTTAACTGTGTAAAGCGCCAACTGTAGGTATCTAGCAGACCAGGAGAAAGTCACAAGTTTGGGCTGACCGGGATGGAGCATGGGCCAGCTATAAGGACCCAGTTAGGCCTGATAAACAGAGTAGCTTCAATCCTGCTTTGTGGAGCGTTGTGTAGATACACGCCGAAGATGCATTGCACAGCTAAGCTATGCATTCCAAAATGCAGCAAGGCTGCGATGCGAGGTCCTGTTACATTGACATTGAGGATCCTGTTGACCAGGGCTTGCGATGTGAAGCCCAGAGTCAGGGAAGTGTTGAACAGTTAGGGCAATGCATTGGTTCTGAGTAGCTGCAATGCTGCAATGCGGTGTCTGGCTTTTTTTGTCAAGGCTTCCGTTGACAGGAGATGTGAGGGGCTCTGTTCAATATGTGCTACGTAGCAGCGGATCTGAAAGTGATGCAGGCTGCAGCGGTGATGTAGATCTTTCCTGCAGGACTAATCCATGCAGTAGCATAGATGCATTGGTGATGCTTAGGGTTGTACCTCACAGCAAAGGCGATGTGTCGGTCCCAATTGATCCCCAGAGGCTGGAAATGCCCCTTAACCCATTTCCAAGGGTCCAGTTCTGGGGTGGCACCACTTGGCAAGGTAGACTCACAGATGACAGAGTACAGTTGCAGATACAAGGTTGTTGAAAGCCTGATATGTCCCTGAGTCTTCAGATCAGGAGGCCATCCAACTAGCCCTTGGAGTCACTCTGGGTTCTGGGTTCAAGAGACACAGGTCCATTCCTTCTCACCTAGGCACGAGGTCAGCAGGTCAGCACAGCAAAGCAAGAGTCCAGCAGAGTAACAGTTCTTCAGCACCACAGCAGTCCTTTTTCCTGGCAGAGTATCCACAGGTGTAGAAGTGTAGTCAAGTAGTGGTGTCTGAGGTCCTTTTTTATACACAGTTGTGCCTTTGAAGTGGGCAGAAACTTCTGGAGGCATGCCTTTGAAGTGCACATATGCCCTGGATCCAGACTAACTACAGGGAGTATGAAGCCCTTTGTGTGGAGATAGGACACAGCCTATTCAGGTGTAAGTGTGGATGGACCCAGCTCCTCCCTCTCATCCTGCCAGTGATTGCTCATCCCATTATGTGTGTCTGTCTAGGAGGACTACAAACAGCCCAACTTCCAACTACACCCAGTCATGTAACCAGAAACAGGCTCAGGCACCAAATGACTAAGGGAAGGCACTTTCAGAATTCTAATTTAAAATCCAACTTCATCATAAGTTAGATTTTAAATTAGGATTCCAGAGACACTAAACATGAAGATCATCTTTTCCCATTTGGAAATTACACCTATAAAATGTAATAAGGCAACTTGAATGTTACCCTAAGGGAGAGATGGGCCTTGCCATACCAAACAATGAATTTAGAAGTTTTTCATCACCATGACATGTAAAAAGTAAAAGAACATATCCCACTCTATAAACACATTACACCATGCCCTCTGATCTGTCCAGAGCCTACCCTAGGGGTGGCCAGAAGGTCTGTGCCTGGCAAAAGGTTTATTTTGAAAGTTTGAAATGGCAATAGAATATTGCACACACAGGCTCTCTATGGCAGGGGTGAGCTATGTTTGAAGGGCTACTTAAGTGAGTGGCACAATCAATGCTACAGGCCTACTCATAGCAGTTAATTTACAGGCCCTTAGTACATGTAGTACCACTTTACTAGGGACTTATAAGTAAATATCATATGTGAATTGGGAATAAGCCAGTATTACCATGTTGTAAGGAGTGAACAAATGCACTTTAGGACATTTTAGCAGTGGTAAAGTGTGCAGAGTCATAAGGCCAGCACAAACTAGATCAGAAGAAAGGGAAGAGGGAGCAGAATGTTTGGGGTAAAACCTCCCCAAGGCTGACAGGTCTAACAACTGGACTATACAAATTAACATAAGGGCTGGGAGCAGAGTAATATTTGTGTGCTCGGATGCTGAAAAGGCCTTTAACTGGATGCACTGGAGATGCTTGCAGGATGTCATGCTCAGGATGGCATTTGGATATTGATTTCTGGAATGTGTGAGACTGAGCGACAGCATCTCTGACTGATTTACAGTAGACATGGGAACATAAGAGGGCTGCCTCCTGTCATCAGTTCTGTTCATGTTTAGTTTTGAGCTATTAGCCAAATGCATCAGCATGAATAAGCAGATTGGGGTGAAAACTTTCAGGTAACAGTGTTTGTGCAACATCCCACTGACAATTATGAAGCCTGAGGTGTGTCTGCCAGAGTTAGTGGCCGAATAAAGATACTATAAATGAGCCTCAAAATAGCCTCTAGATTCAAAGTGACTCTCTGCAAATCAGAAGGACTGGTGATGTCACTGAAGCTAAAGTCTCTTTTGGCCCTTAGTAACGGTCTTTCCTTTAGTGCATGAGCACAATAATTACTTGAAATCATGCTGATTGGAGGGTACCAAAGTGTATGGGTGGGTGTAACTCGTATGATTCTGAATAGTGTAGTTGTGTGGAAGTACTGTAAAAATAGGCAAAATGTAGCATAGTTATGCAAAATGCATCCTGTACTCAAAAAACTATGAGAATAGTCCGGTCGAGTAAAAGATTCTACTCGTAAATGTAATTTTTAGTTGATTTCTGGCTGATCACTTTTAAAACACACCTACTTCCATTCAGATTTGTAGTTGTACTGCTTGGGTAAAAAAATATACCCAAAATGTTTGTTGACTACCCATGTGAAAGAAGCTGACACTCTCATTCAAAATAGTGCTGTTCAGATTTGAATTTGTAGTTTTGCACTCAAATATTATCCAAACGCTCCGCTTGGGTAAAAAATCTGCCTCAAGTGCTGCTTATGTTAAAAATACCTAGCCGAAATGCACATTTTGCATTAAAATTTGTCCCCAAAAATACTCAATGTGGAATAATGGCTGAGTCATAATAATTATGCATAAATGTTGTTATGTGAAAGTAACAAATTTACACAGATTACTCTGGTGTAAGTACATTTTCACCCAGGCTTACCAGAGCAACTTTAGTAAATTGGGTTTTGTGTTGGGGGTGTGAGCCTGTCTCAAGCAACAATCTGCATAGCTGATATTGCTCTCTCTGCCATTGTTTGTTTTTATTGTGACCACTGTTTTTGCACTTTTTTGCATGTATTTATGAGCACTAGGTATTCAATTGACATTGAGAACCTGATTCACCATTTTAACATTTAATTGTGCTGCCTAATTTATCCACTTATTAAAAATTGTTTTGGTCATATCCTTTACCTTTTTTGTGACCTGTATCGTTGTGCAATACATATCTGTTATTGCCTTAATATTGAAGCATTACTGTAATTGATACCTGATTGGACATTGTTGTATTTTCCTTTTAGAATTTTGGCATTTTCATGCACTAACCATTTTGTGTCTCCTGTCTGTGTTCGGGGTCACATGACTTGGGTATACTTTGCAGATGAATTGCGTATTCCTTACAGGCAGTGAGACAAAGGGGGACTAAATGTTAGCAGGATAAGCTATCCTACCACGTTAGCTAATGTGGAGCTGTTCCCTAAGCTAATGACATTTCAAAGGGGCTTCCCCAGCACATACACAAAGAGACTTGACACCAACCTATTGTCATCCAAAAGCACTTGGAGCCTGGAACTTGTCCTAGTGTAGTGCGAACAGACAACCACAGTGCATAGCTCCATTTCTATTGAATGGATTTTTGTCATTGTGGTATAATTTTATTTTACAAACATTTACTCTATTTTTCTAGATTGGAGGGGGATTTTTCTTGGGTTGTTTTAACTTGTTTACTGTTTAAGTGCTGCATAAATACTGTACACATTGCATCTAATTTAAAGCCTGACTGCTTTCATGTAAAGTTTCCAAAGGGTTAAGCACAAGTTACTTTGGTGATTTTTTGTGGTTCACCCTGACAAAGATAGTGGTTGTTTCTTGAGAAGGATTTCAACCCCCTCAAACAATAACCCAGTGTCTCACAGGAGGCCGTCTCCAAGAGTGAGGAATGTCATATATGGTTGTAAAGTCATTACTAGTAGTAACTTTGCAGTTCACGTTTTTATTGACTTCACCAATACCTCGATAATGGTGAATAGCCCAAAGTAGTAATGTTACTCAAAAGTGCAAGAGTAAACTTAAACATACACATGTAGATTTACTCATGTGTAAGTTTAACTTTGTGACTCGACCCCGTTTTGTTTTCCATTTACATAGATTTCACAGGAAATGAGACTTAA
The DNA here is from genome assembly GCF_031143425.1 of Pleurodeles waltl. Classification (NCBI taxonomy): domain Eukaryota; kingdom Metazoa; phylum Chordata; class Amphibia; order Caudata; family Salamandridae; genus Pleurodeles; species Pleurodeles waltl. The sequence goes on along the minus strand of NC_090441.1, from coordinate 144,064,843 downwards.
ACATGATGTACTTTAGTGACTAATTCTCTATTAGTCGCACACAACATGTATATAGTTAGAATGAAATAAACAGCATAATACTGGTCTTGTTCAATGTCCTATAACAGATGTTATTGTTCTACATCTGGAGACAGTAATCAGAAACTAAGGTTCCAGCAGGATCTGCATATAACACTGCAGAATCCCAAGAGACAGCCGTCATAGCACAACATTAAGGGTGTGACAAAACCCCAGTACTCAGGTGCATGGACCAGTACAGGGACCCAACAAGAGTCCCACAATTGAAGCAAGTGACATTAAATCCTCTCTATCTATCACTAATGTGAGGCCTCTGAAGTAGACATTGAAAGAGAAAGACTAATTTTAAGTATGAAAGGAAAATATTTGTGGGATTTAAAGAATTCATTACAAGCAGAAAACGTCTGGGACTATATTCATGATATTTGGATACCCTGGAACACAGATGTAGAAGTGGTCCCAAGCAGAGGAACACCGGTGAAGAGCAGGACCTAAGCAAGGGCTTCCTCACATCCACTGAGAAGAAAGCCAAAGCACCTGGTCGTACCTTAGGTGTGGATTTCATTGACTGCACCGTTCTCCAATCTCAAATCACAGAATCCTTGAATCAAGTGGTAGATACTTCAATCCTGTGCTCCTCAAATCATCGAATAAATCATCAAATTCCCCCTTCAGCCGACCACTCAGATGGGAAATATTGTAACAGCTTTTTGGATGCCCTTAGGTACAAGGGACAGTATTGCCTGTATTTGTCATAGAGATAGCAACTGTGCAGTACACATCTGACATCCACAATCCTAGGCAGCATGAATTTTATGAAGTTACGAGCATGACATCTGAGTGGCAATTCCCTAAGAAGGGAGTGGAAGGGGACACCAATTATAGCTAGTAACAGAGTTGAATGGATGTGGGGGCATACACCTGTGACAAGCCACGACAGCAGCCATTAAAATGTCTATCCTTTCCAAGATACTCTATGATGTTCCAGAGAGAGTCCTTGAAAAACGTGTTCAGAGTTAATCTGACAAAACAAAAGATTCTAGTCAATGCACTCTCTGTGACTGACAAGCCATGCCAACAGCCTGATTCTGCAAATTGGAGCATTTGCTACGGGAAGAAATCTATGTACATCTGGCCCACACTCAACCATTGAAAACAGTAAAACAGCAGATACTTTTAAACATTTCATTAAAAGCAATTCAGATTGGAACATTTCATTAGTCGATACATACATTGGCTTCTCTTTCTCATTAAAGAGAGGGTTTACATTTTTACTCCATATCCCTAACACTGTCAGTGGCCGGATTACACAATGTGAGAATAAATGTGTGTATATCAGTAACTTGTGTTTAATAAAAGTTAATACTTTTCATATCATTCTACATTTCAAATAAATATATAAATATTTAACATTGTTATTTACCAAAAATAGTTCTCCCATTTCTAAAAAAGAAGAACTTTATCATAGGGAAATCTCCACCCCTTTGGTGGAGACCTCCTCCTCCTGTGCATAAAACGTTACACTTGCAAATAAAACTCCACTACCTGAATTCAGTGTGTGAGGACATGCACATCTAAACTTTTTTAGTAATTTCACACTTATATCTTTGTGAACAGGCTCATTACTTTGTTCATTTACATGGATTTCACATTTAAACGAGTCACTCTGCAGGTTCAACATAATGAAATATATGCTGAATTGCAACTGTAAGTATGTGTTTTTTTTTAAAACATATGTAACAAAGGGGAAAAAAGAAGAAAGCAGGAGAAAATTCTGTCATCATGACCTCCTTATGGTAAAAAAAAATTCCCTTATGTGGATGTTTACTACCGATTTAAAAAGAATCTCTCAGCTGTGCTATGCATTTTACTATTACTTTTTGTTAATGCAAAAAAAGACAAAATCATCACCAAATCAAGCATTCAACTTCAAGCTAGCTAAAATATCTCTTGAATGCTTCAGACCTGCAACTTTAAAAGGACACAGGAAAAAATCATCATCAAACTGGGCACCAAAGTGCAGGGAAAACAATCAGTTATTTTTTTAAGGTACCATTCAAAAAGAAAAAATTTAAAACCACACTTCAAACAAAAGTAATTATTTTTCAAAGCATGTGAACAATGTGTACAAACTTTGGCCCTCATTATGACAACAGTGATCTTTTGTTAAGACCTGTGTGCATAATGCCGTCACCGTACCGCCAGTGCTGGTGGTACAGTGATGCCCGTATTTTGTGTCACCCACAGATTTCCACTCATCACCGCAAGGACTCTGCCCGCCGTATTACGATACATAATACTGCATGGCGGACCCTGCACGGTGGTGCGGGGCTGGCGGTGGAACAGCCAATACCCATCCCCTTCTGTACGACCGCCTAGCCCAGACATGTAGGTGGACTGACCGAAAGGGGGTGTGTGAGTGTGTGTGTGCGTGTGTGTGTGTGGATGCATGGAGGGGGTGGGGGTGTGTATGAATGCGAGGTGGGAATGTGTGTATGGATGCGGAGGGGTGTGCGTATGTCAATGTAAGAGCAAGGGGGTGCGGAAATGTCAGTGTGGGAATAAGTGGGGTGTTTGCATGTATGCGTGCAGTCTGGTGGGGGGTGTCTGCAAGTGTGCGGTTGGGTTGGGGGTGTATGCAAGTGTGTGGCTGGGAGGGGGTGTTGTGTGCATGTGTGTGGTGTGTGTGTATGTGTAGCGGTACGGGTGTGCATGCGTGCGTCTGTGTTGTATGTGTACGGGGAGGGGTTGTGTGGGGTGGGAGTTAGTAGGTGTGTGTATTGTGATGCATGCAAGTGGGGGTGAATGTGTGCAAGTCTGTGACTGAGTGGAGGTGTCTGTGTGGATGCATGTGGTCAGATAGGGGTGTTTGTATGGAAATGTGCGGATGAGGCGGTGTGTGCAAGTGTGTGGATGGGGGTGTGTGTGAATGTATGTGGGCGGAGTGTGGGGGTGGATGATTGCGAAGGGGGCTGAGGATGTGAATGATTGCGGAGTGGGGTGTGTATGTGTGAGTGGGGGTTGTGTGTATGTCAATGTGAGAACGAGTGTGGGTGTTAGTATGGATGTGTGCGGTTGGCGGGGTGTTTGGAAGTGTGTGGATGGGTGAGGGTGTCTGTATGGCAGACCGCCACAAAAAGCCTGGTGGTTCACTGCCTCCTAATACAGACAGCAGCCTTAGGCCTGCCACCGGCCCAGAGGAGCTCACCGCCAGCCGCGCAGCATTGTGGTGGTTTGGCTTCGGCCAAACCCCACAACTTGTAATGCTGCAGTCTTTACCACAGGGTCAGAAGCGCTTAAACCGCCGCTGCGAGTTTGACAGTGTCATGACCTTCAAACTCGTAATGAGGGCCTTTGTGTAGTCACAAGTTATAGAGACCCAGTCAGAAATATAGGCTGATACACTGCCCCATGGTGTATTCTCTGGTGGGCAGAATGGACATGTGAATGAACATTCACAGATCAATGGGTGAAGCGTGTTGACAAACAACCCTCTATGCCTGTTTTTGGAAGGTTTTTGAACATCCACCCTCAAATTGGTGCTTGAAAAGATATTGGGTCTCATTATGAGGTTGGCGGGCCAACCATGGGTCTGCCCGCCCCGTGGAGAGGAGACCACCTCGGAGCTGGCCTTGCGGTGTTTACACCAATGCGGTGGTCCCACCACCACATCAAAACTGCGGTGGTAACGCCCCCGGTTGGACCGTCAGCAGTGGCGGTGCTAGCAGTACTAATCCTCCAGGGCAGCGCTGCAAACAGCACTGCCCTGGGGATTACGACTCACCTCTCCACCAGTGGCTTTATGGCAGTAGCACTGCTGTGAAACTGCTGGCAGAGACGGGGTGCAGGGTGCCAAGGAGGGGCCCCTGCACTGCTCATGCATTTGGTATGGGCAGTGCAGGAAGCCCCCATGACCAGCCTTGTCGCAAAACTTTGCGACGGGTGCTGATGCACCCTACACACTACAGCATTGCCCTTGGCTCTGTTATGAGCCAGATACAATGTTATAGGCTGTTTCCCACTAGGCCAGCGGGCAGAAACTCTGTTTCCACCCGCTGACCCAGCAATAAACTTGCAATGGCCAGCAACCTACCCATCGGACTTTGGCGGACAGGCTTTTCCATCCACTGAAGTCGCAATCAGGCCCAAACTGTTTGTTAAATTTGGTATCTGCTGCGCCCATGAGTGCTTACAGTTCTTCACCTTCTAAAAAGTGTTCCCCAAAGGTGAAGCATATGTAGTATGTATAGATAAACCAGTGTTGCTCCCACAAAAGTCGCAAACGTCATAATTGAAGAGAACCTAGGACTGAGTTTCCTTTGCTCCCTCCTGCTCCTGCTCTGGGTATTATTCATCAAATGATTGAGTAGATAATAAATTCTGCATCTGGAAAAAAGTTACCCACATCTATTTATGTTCTGGCGCATCCTCTTGTTGTCCCTAGTCAGGCTCAAAGTTAAAGGACTATGGGCCATATGTATGAAGAAATGAAGAAATGGCCTTGCAAATCGTAAATAGCGATTTTTAAGAAATCGCTATTTCCGAGTTGCAATAGGCCATGTAACAGAATTGCGAATCGGAATTAGCGATTTCTTAAAAATCGCTATTTGTGGTTTGCGAGGCCGATTTACCGAATGCAAATTGCGATTCGGTAATTGAAAATCACAAATTGCGAGAAATTGCGAGAAAGCACACCTGGAGGAGCCTGATGACATCACAAGCAGGAAGTGAATCATCTCAGGCAGTTTGAGGTGCCACACCAAAACCAGCATCCAGAGAGAGCAGCCCAGCCACACTTAGCAACACTCTGAAGGAGGCAGCACACCTGAACACGGATGGACACCTCAGCCCAAGGAAAGGAGAAGGGAGAGAGAAAGAGGTATCTCAAATTCAGCGAGCAAGAGCTTGAGGTGCTGACAGAGGAGGTGGTCAGGAGCCATGACTGCCTTTTTGGTAAAAGCTCACTCCAGGTGCCGGAGAGTGAGAAAAGGAGACTCTGGGCAGATATCAAACCGAAATCTGCGCAATTGGAGTGGCACAGCGCTCGATCGACGAGATTAAGAAGAGGTGGTATGAACTGCAGTCGCAGGGGCACAGGAGGCGGTCCATCCACAGAGGCACCATCCACCCCATTAGAGGACCTAGTGGAGTCGACCCTCCTCCCTGAAGCTGTGACTGGGGTCACAGAGATAGACACCTCCGGCACACCAAGTACCAGCCAAGGTAAGTGCAATATTGAATTGTAACCCCATATGTGTATGCACAAAAGCCCCTTCGGAATTAGCAAGTAATGTAAAACATTGTGAGATGTAGTCCATTCCACATCTTAGTAGCAGCACAACAATGCATTATGGGAGTGGCAGTCCACAACCCAGAACTGAAAGTAGCACGTACAATGTAATTAAGTAGAGCAACACCCAGAGGAACACAACACCTACAACACAGTGAAGAGAAGTACCTGTACCTTTATTACCATTGTGTGCCCTTACTTGCAACAAACATAACTGACATGCTGCATATTGTCGTTGCAGGTGGGCAGGCCTAGGAGCCACAGAATCAGCCACCGTAGGCGAGACTGACACCCATCCAGCCTCTGATTCAAACACAAGTGGGCTCTCACCATTGCGCCAGTCCGACACAGGCCCAGGGCACTGCCACTGCCAGAGCTCAGCCAGGACTCGGATGAGCAGCAGGAGGGCCAATTACACCATCCCCAACTGGCAGGCGCTCCCAGATGCAGGAGGCCAGTTGTCAGCAGACTACAGCACCCCGCAGGATGGCGACAAATGCCGAAGCACAGCAAAATGAGGCAGGTGAGGGTCCCTCCTTTGGTGGGCTGGAAGCAGCTATGTTGCAGCAGCAGCGCCTACAAAACAAAAAGATCCTTGGTTTACAAAAAAATATACAGCAACATAACACCAACATGGGCAGCCTGCATCGCCAGCTTGAGTCTCCGAATGCTAATATAGAACTGTTGTATGAGGGCCAGGTGCAGGCATCGCAGGACACAAGAGAGCTCACTTGTGCTGTGCGTGAACTATGCCAGGAGCTGCGCCATGAGAGGGTGAGCCACCGCAGACAGGAGCGCAGATTCATGAACATGTTTGGGGGCTTCTGTCGCTCTGTCAACAGGGTGGCTACTGCAACCTTACTGATTGCACGTCGTGCAGTGGCTGCACAGGTGGAGGCAGGACACAGCAGCAGGGATGTGGCTAACGGACTTGTACAAATCACTAATGTCATTGATAACATCATGGGACAGAGGTCAGCCACACCTAGTGAGCTTGCACTGGGGGACACAGAGGGCACTTCCAGCCTCAGCAGTCTAGCTGTACCTGCAATGGACATCAGACAGCGCAGTGCCAGGCACAGCACTGCCACTGAGGCGGACAATCGAGGTGCCAGTGAGGTAACTGGGCACCCGAGTGGTGTGCGTGGCCGCAAAAAGCAACTGTAGCGGCCAGAGGGGTAATGTGTTCACTATGACGTAATAGTGCATTACTCTGAACTTCTATTGTCTCTAGTTTTTACCTCATTTCTTTTGCTAATCGTTGAAATAACATTACCTGACATTAAGGTAATACATTTACTTCACTATAGGTACATTTGTCAGTGCATTTGTGTTATTCATACTTACATCTGAAATGGTTGTGTGTGATGTCAGCACGCCTTTGCCTTCCCTCTGCTGCACTGGTCCTGTCTGCTGGCTGTAGGGGTGGTATGGGATCATCATCCTCATCAGATTCAGATTCACATATTTCTACAGGTATGCCCCTGGTGGTAGCTATATTGTGCAAGATTGCACAAGTAGCCACCATGTTGTGGGTCGCCCTGTGGGCTGCATTGTATCTCCGTTGCATGTGTTGCAGGATTGAGGTAGGGCATCATCATGTAGGTGCGCACTGCATAGGCACTGTCTCCTGGAAGGGACAAAGGATATGATGAGTAACTGAGCCATCTGACATCAGCACGCCATCAATGCACCATTGTATGGAGGGACAATACCTAGTAGATATCCTTCTCCAAACTCCCCAGCTAGCAGTCTTGTGTGAATGCCGCTATGGCGAAAGATGTACGAATCATGTGTGCTCCCTGGGTACCTGGCTACGAGACCAGTTATGATGTAGGAAGGATTGCAAATCACCTGTATATTCATTGAATATTGGTATTTCCAGTTGCGGTACACATACTGATGGTGGACAGATTGCAACATGTGTCCCATCTATGGCACCTAGGACGTGGGGGAACTTTGCTATCTGGTAAAAATCAATTTTTGTCTGCTGTATATTCTGTGGGGTGTGTGGGAATCTGATGTACTGGTGTAGTTTGCTCAGCATGGCGTTGATAAATGCATTGAAAAATCTAGAGAGGGTACTCTGTGAGACCCCTCCAGCTGCTGCTATGACCCCTTGATTACTCCTTGAGGCAAGTATGTGGAGGGAGCATATTACCTGCACATGGGTGGGTATGCTATGAGTCCTTAGTGTTCTGCGCTGCAGTATGGGTTGTAGCTCATCTATCAGATCAAGTATCATGGCTGAGTTCAACCTATACCTCTCATATATTTCCTCCTCTGTCAGGTTAAAAAGTGTAATGCGCACTCTGAAAATGCGCTCCTGTCTCCTCCTCCCTCTCCTCAAACCTGCCAAGATCCTCATCCTCCTCGCCATGACGTAGAGTGCAGCCATTGTGGAAAAGAGTCTGAGGCATTCTGGGCCTCTTTATATAGGTTGCACCTGGTTACTACCTGGTTTCACTTAGTGGTATTTTGCATGTGCAAAATGCCATTCTGCGAAAAATCGCAATTTGTGATTTTTTGATGCATCGATTTGCGACTTGAATTTTGCAAATCGCAATTTGCGCCTCGCAACTTCCTACTGGAAATACTGAATCGCAAAATGTGACTCGCAAAACCAGGTCGCAACGCAAAATATTGCAATTTTTGTGATTTCTTATTTTTGGTCTACGAATGCCTTTCATGCATCGCAGACCACGTTTGTGCACTCGCAAACGGCCGATTTATGCGATTCGCACCATTTGTGAGTGCAAAAAAGTTTCATACATCTGGCCCTATATGGATGATCTGCACCAGATCATTATGATAACCATTACAATGAAGCCAAGGGTTGCCACATTAATAGAGTAGTTTTGCAGGATGTTGTTGAACATCTCTGGTGTAAATAACTCTACTACACCTTTCCTTGCCTGATATCTTTCAATGAAATCACAGTGCTTTCTACTCTATCATGGCGTTCAGCAGGTACTTCTGCAGGAGTGGAAAGATCCAGAGAAGGGATCGGTTATAAGTTATTTGTCTTAGATGTATCCCTTAATTGGCTTTGAATAGAATTTATTTTCTGGACATTGCTTCAGAGGATGGAACTCCTTCAGGTCAAACTGATAAAAGATCTGCTCATGTAGAGAGAATGATGAATCATAATTTGCATATTGCCAAAATAAAGCTCCCTATGCAGCCTAATAACTAAGGAGAAGATTTAGGGCCATATGTACGAAGCTAAAACATTGCAAGTCGGAACTAGCGACTCAATGCGAATCGCTATTTCCGACTCGCAAAACGGGATGTAACAAAAAATCGCGAATCAATTTTGCGATTTGGTGCAAAGTTGCATTACAATTTGCGAAATCTCAAATTGTGATTTCCTAAATTGCACATGGGTGTGTAACAGAATCGCAAACTGCGATTGAGCCACAATTAGCAAACAGGTGCAAAAGAAAAGAAGAGTAAACACACTTCCTGGTGCTGGATGATGACCTCAGAATCAGGAAGTAACCCCCATGGAAGTGGGAGGAGTCTAACCAGCACATACAGCAGAGGCACACCCAGCTGAGAGGAGCAACTGCAGCCATGGCAAGCCAAACTAAGGAGGCAACCACTGCACGGAGGAAGGAAAAGCTTAAATTCTTTGATAAAGGGTTCGAGGTCCTCACTGAGGAGAGCTGCCTACACGACGAAGTCCTGTTTGGGAAGGCAGCAATGAGTGTCCATGACACACACAAAAAGAAGATTTGGCTGAACATAGAAAGCCAAGATAAATGCCATAGGACTCAGTCACCGCTCCGTCGAGGAGGTGCGCAAAAGATGGTATGACCTCACGTCCAGAACGAAGGAAAGGGTTGCAGAGCGGTTGAAGGAGGAGCACGGAACAGATGGGGGACCATCCACTGTACCACCACCCACAGCAATAGAGAGCATGGTGGAGACCACTCTGGAGCCAGAGGCTGTTGTAGGAATTTAGGGCCTGGACAATTAAGCACCTGGAACCTCCAAAAGTAAGTAGCAAATCTCACGTATTTACTCTATTCAAGGCACCATGCACACAACCATAGTCCACAAAAGCCTGCATCATCCAAATTGTTCCATGCCTATATGCCAACCTCAAGTTCAGTGCATTATGGGTAATGTAGTACAGTAGTCCAAATTTCAGGAATATTTATTTTGATAAGCCACACATCTGAGAGGCACTGACAGTGTATCCCCTATGTCCCACAGGTCTTCCTCAAGTATCCACTGATGACGCTAGTGTGGAGGAAGATGACAATGCCACCATGACAGCAAACGAGGCAGTCAGCATTTCCGCAGGGGAGTGCAGTACCACACCGATTGTCCACTATGCACGTGAGACCACAGAGGAGACAGATGAGGACAGTGAGGCAGTAAACCTGATACCAGGGCCACAGATGGGTGAGAGTCAGCCACTGCGAACAGCTGGGTCTGGGCGTAGAAGGTGTTGTCTGACACATGATGCAGGTGAGGAGGATGTCACAACAGAACAATTCCTTTAACTGGAGGCATCCCTACTGAGCAGTCACCGCTGAAAAACAAACACATGCGGATGATGAACCGGAACCTGCACCGAATGCAACAGACCCTCACACAGGGATTTGGAAATGTTTAGAACCAATTATGCACCATGAACACCAACATGGTCAACCTCACCACCGCCATCAATGATCTGTGTAGGGAAATGGTTGCAGATCGGGCCCATGCAAGGCGCAGAGAGCGCAACACAGCTGCACGTTTGGACCAGCTCAGTCTGTCCATTGGCTGCCTAGCTACCACAACTACCTGCCTGTCAAGGCGCACTGTCAAGCTCCAGGTAGAACTGGGCTATTTTGCCAGAGATGTGGCAAGGGGACTATGGTGCATTACTGCTGCATTTGACCTCATTCATACCTCCCAAGCAGCAAGAGGTATTGGTGACACCCCTGAGGACAGTGAGGACATATCAAGCGTAAGCAGTGTTTCTGTCTCAGATGCCCGCATCCTGTGTAGTAGCAGTGCCCGCCAGACATCAGTGGACCAACCAGGGACAGGCCATGGTGGATGTAGCCGTAGAAGGGTGTGATGTTGTCTCCCTAGGTTTAGCCTAAGACACATGAGTTTAATGTGTTAGACTTTGTTACATTATACTTCTTTACTGCTGGCTATACACCACCATTTACATAATACACTCCTAATATGAAAGGATATTTTTGCTTTGCACAACCTGGCTATGTGTGTCTTACATTTGTGCTGTAACATTTGCCACTTACCTGACAAAGTAATGTGTTGCTATGTGATCCCATCTCTGTCTGCCCTCCATTGCACTGCTCCCATCCCCAGGCTGTCATTGTGGTGGCTCCTGCTCCTCATCCTTTGAATATGTGTCATCTAGGGAGATGTAGCCCATATCTGGTTGCTATGTTGTGTAGGATGGCACATGTCGCCACAATCTTGCCTGCAATCTCTGGGGCATACTGGAGTGCACCTCCACTTTTGTACAGGCATCTAAAACGTGACTTCAACATGCCAAAGGTCCTCTCAATGACGTTTCTGGTTCGCTGATGCCCAATGTTCTAGTGCCTCTCATTCTGATTGGCAGATATGGGGTGAGTATCCATGGCCTCAGAGCATATGCACTGTCACCTGTGTAACAAACAGCAGATATGAGCATGGCTTCACATGGTTATGCATTGAAATGTATTTCTGACATTGGTGTGTTCTACACAGTACCTAATAAATATCTTTCACTAAACTCCCCACGTTCTAGGCGTTGATGTATCCCACTGTGCCTGAATATGTAGTCATCATGTGTGCTCCCTGGAAATTTTGCCAGTATATCAGTTATGATATTATGGGCATCACATACCACCTGGATGTTGAGTGAGTACATTTTCTATTGCGGGACACATATTCCAGACATATGGGTATATGTTTCCCATCCACACACGCTATTACATGGGGAAAGTTTGCAATTCTATAGAAGTCCAATTTGGTGTTGTGTATTTCCTCCTCATTCCTGGGAAGGTATATGTATCTGGACATGTGTGCAAGTATGGCATCTAACAACTGTCTAAAGAATCGTGGCAGGGCACTTTGGGACACCCCACCAGCAACTGCAATCACCCCCTAGTAGCTACCTGAGGCCAAGAGGTGCGGTGAGCACAGCACTTGCACAAGTATGGGGATGGAGCAGCTGCGCAAGGTTTTGCTTTCTAGCTAAGGTTTCAGCAGTTCAATAATCTCTAAGATGACTGTGCTGCTCAGTCTATATTTTTCATACATTTCCTCCTCAGTCTGTTGAAATTTGGTGTGCCTTGTTCTGTATAGCCTCTCCTGTCTCCGCCTCCTCCTCCTCTGCTGGGCAGCCTGGACTTGCCTTCTCCATTCAATCACATAGAGTGCAGCCATTTTGAAAAACCCAGATGCCTTCTGGGTCTGCTTTTATACTTTGGTTCTGATTACCACCTGTTTGGAATCAGTGCTGATCTGGGTGTGCAAAACGGCCTATTTGCGACTATTTGCAATTTGCGACTGCTTTGTACATTCGGTTTACGACTCTCAAATTTCAATTTTGTAATTGCGAGACGCAAACTCGAGTACATATGGCCCTTAATTCTCTAGTTATGGTGGTAGAGGAGTGTCTGAAATATGTTTTGATCCTCAATAGTATTGATAAACAACTTCACTTCTGTTTTTATTATTGCATTAGACATTTTTTAAGATATTGCATTGGGCTCTACCTCGTTTGCGATGGCTTGTAGGAATTTCAGGTTCCGTTCTTGGAAGGGAAATCCACCTCAGAAGGCATTCTTACTTAAGATTCTTTTCTGAGGTTAGATTCTCATTGGTCCTCATGAAGAGGAGCTGGTCAAACAAGCAGTAAAAGATAGGAAGATAGCTATTCATTCACAAATGTTCATTCATTAAGGGAAGGAGTGTGTTTATAGGGTGGGAATGGGATAGGAAGAATTGATGGATGTGAAGGGAGAGGGTTTCTCCATGGTAAAAAAAGTTTTAAAAAGTGAAATATATACAGTGTTACACTCCTGTTGCTGTAATACTTTTTGAGTATTCAATAAAATCTATAACAATCAAAGAATTCCCTCACTATTAATAGAAATCCTTCAAACCTCACAAATAGTGTAAAATTGGCTCCAGATAGAAGAGTAAGCGCCAAAGAGTGTAAACTTCTGTATTTTTTCCAAGTACTTCTAAATCGTTTCATTCAATCTATCCCAGTTCAAAGTGGGCATGAATACAATAATTAGCTAGAAAACACGTTTCATAAATAGATATTTTATTACACAATACATACTTAAGGTGCAACATTAAAAACACCTGCATCGTGTAAAAGTTGTGGAACTATTTAAAAGCACCAAAAGTAGTGATTCTCCAGCCCTGCGTCTTCCCACTTACTTTGACCTTTTAAAGCCTTGCCTGTGGACGGAATCCGGTGGGCAAATGCACCAAGAACCAATCTGATGACATTTTACACACTACCGAGGAGGGGATTCAATTCTCGATTAGCCTTGAGGCTCTTTTCTGACATCAAACGAGCAGCTTTGCGTCAATAGGCCTTGTCTGGAGGGAAGCAGCGAATCCAGTAGGAAACTGCTTTATGTTATTTAATGGCATCATTCTTTGAGGCTGAAACCCAATGATGTTTGTTTGGACTTGTTTCACCTCTCTTAACCTGTTTGCTTCCCTTTTATGTGAGCGGCAATGCTCTCAGTGTTGTGGTGTTTTGCCCCCGGCATTAGCCAGGGAGCTGCTGCTACAGAGAGAAGTGAAATGTATGGGTTTGATCAATTTATATAATTCCCTTCATAATGCAGGATCTGTGAAGCCTTGAAGCATGATGACCAGAAATTGATTTTATATTAAAAAGAATTCTCGACCTAATGCATCTTTTCACTTAAAAGAAATCAGTATTACCATTAAAGAATTGCCCAGCACACATCCTGTCTCTATTATTCTACTGGCTCATATTTTTTAGAAGAAAAAGTGACCACAGAGTTGATATAAATTATTTTATATGCTAGTTTTAGGCACTGGAATCTCTAGTCCTCTTCATACTCTAATGAGTAGGCTACTTGCAGATGGAATGACAATGGCGGCAGGGGACGGGGATGAGGGAAAGAAATAATGAAAAAAAAGACTTACCTTTCCCGCCGCCACCTCCTGCTGCCTCCCTCCTCTTTTCTCATTTTGATTGTGTATGAATTTTACTTTCATCACTTACAATACAAAATTCATCTTCTGCCTCATTTTAATACACTTTTCTTTGAAGGTACAGAATAACATTGCCAATGCAGTCTATTCAACAAAGGGGACCTTCTTCCAGATCCTATATAGTTGTAGTCCAGAAAATTGTAATATTATTTCATTTTTTGCCTAGAACAGGTAGGAGCAATAAACCCAAAGTGCCCTAATTATTAGCAAACAAAAGGACAGAGTATTTAGATTGGAGTATTAATTGGGGGTGTTTGGAATCCACCTCAAATATTAATCTCAAACCATGTCAGGGACAACTACAAAACTCACTAAATAAACCTATGGTTAACCCTCTGGTATCTTGGCACAAAGCAGTCAGACATAACATAGAAGCAAAGTGAAAAGTGTTTATGCAGTAGTACTCAAACAGTAATAAAGTGAGAATACAACACAAAAAACCCAAACCAATTTAGAAGATGGAGTAAATTTAAATACATAAAATGACACAAAAAAGACAAAACTTCAACCAGTGGAAACCAAGTCATTACTTCTTCTTTAAATATATGGCTCAAAATAGTGCCATAAAGCATTAGGCCCCAACCACAGTCATTTGGTTGAGCTTGACCAAGAAAAAGTGAAAAATTAATGCAGACCACAATGGAGTGTGGATCCAATACAAGGATCAAGTTCAGCATGGTGAAATATTTGACCTTCGACTTTGTCTTGGAATGGGAGTGAAAATCCTCAGAGGGAACCAGTAGGCGGTGGCCAAAGAGAGATAGTTATCAGATAGTTGCTGGGCAAGGTCTCAGTGAAGCAGTTGGAAAACTCACAGTGGGAGAATTTCAATTTCATGCCCAGAGAAGCTTCCTCACTGGTCAGATACTTTACGCATCATCACCCGCATTTCTACCTTCAGACGTAGGGCCTTATTTAGACCTTGGTGGATTCAGTCCCCGTGTCAGTTTTCTGCTGGATAATCCGAACATCATCTTGACGGTCCGTCTGCTCTATTTAGATGCTGGCTTGTTGATAGACGAAAGCCTACCTGATTTCAGTCGACTCCGCCAGAACTTTACACCTGCGTCGACGGTGCCATCGGAAAGAGTGGCTCAATCACAACCAGTATTACCGCTGAGCCAATCATGTTGTGCCTTCTGTGGTGGGGAAAACTCCATGCCTGAGTTAATGGCTTGGAAAGGATATAAGATAAAAACCTACCTTTTTTCTCTTTTACTCTTTTACACCGAAACCCAACCGGACAAGTCCTTCAGTTGCTGCCTCCACTTGACCATGAACGATAACGACTCCGTCATCGTCAGACTTGAAGATGAGCATTTCATATTACTTGTTTACGTTAAACTGTCAGTTAACATTAGCTTGGGACCCGTTCATTTACATACATGGGCTAAAACAAATTTTAAAATACTTGTGTAATGCACATGTGTTTGCACCAGTTGTGTCAGATATTGAATGAAACAGACTTTTATCAACACCTTTTGATAAATGTATTTCTTCTTTTTTGGTGCAAGTATCCATTACCAAAACAAATGTAATGGGACATGTCAGTGATGTTGTGTTTCCAGTTGTGATTGTGATTCAGAACATGTATCTCACTGTTACATCAAGTCTATTCCATTAACACAATAAATTGTACAGCAATAATTAATGTGGAACAAACTTAGTGAACGTTTAACTCAAGTAATCATTCATGTAATACTATGCTGATGTACATTATTTTGGCATGTAACACATGTGACAGTGAACAATGTTTGGAAGATACAATGTCTCCTGGCTTTGTTGCCCTTAACTTCTCTCCTGTCTATAGCCCAAGGGTAGCATCCTCAGGAAGGAGCATCTACTGGACACAAATCAGGGAATTCACTTGGGAGGGGTAGGAGTAGGTGTGGTAGGAGTCAAGGCAAAGCAGTGAAAGAATTGTTAGGGAGGAATAAGGGTAAGAAGTGAATGCGTGGATTGGCTTGTTGATGTAGTCTGAGCTGAAGTGGAGATGTGATGTGTCTGTATGTCTGGCAGTTGCATATGGGTTCGGTGTTTGTGTTGTATGTTTGGTTGTATGATGTTTTGTTGGTGTGTTGTTTGGTTCTGGTTGGTAATGTGAAGTGTGTAGGTGTGCTTTGGTGCGAGTATGTTGCTTAGATGATTGTGTTATTGTGTTTGTTTGTGTGGTTGTGCTGTATGTGGGTGTAGTGTCAATGATATGCGTATGTTGTGTGTTTGAATGTGTGGCATGCAGGTGGACACAAATAGTCATAGTACAGCAGGTGTGTGCTGCTGACATCCATTCCATCCCATAGGCATAGTACAATGTTAAACACCTCCTGTGAGACACCTTCCATCAGGACACTGCTACCAGAACAATGCCAGTACAACCATAAAATCTAAATATGGTCAGAGGCAACCCACAAGCCTGTCAGTGACGGAGTAATGTTAGCCATTATAGGAATCGCTTATGCCATCTGCAGGGCAGCTCTTACATGATGGAAAACACTCCGTCGAGGCGGTCAGAGACTTAGATGCAAACCATCTAAATACTGCGGTCTGAACTATGTCAGCTTGATGGAGTGCTTAAAACCTCAGCCAAGGAGGGACAACAGGTCTTCCATCAAGATCTATATCAGCCACTTAATCACTTTTTAGAGTTTAGATTCTTCCAGCAGGTCAAGGTTGCAGGTTGTAGCTGAAGAGGGTTTCACAAGGCCAGGCACCTTCCCCATGAGGTCCTTAGTTGGTTAGGCAGAGTCACTCCCAAGCATAGGGTACTAAATCCCACAAAGAGGGCCCCTCACCCCACATCTCATTAGACCACTTTCTGGATCCGGAGATGAACAGAAGAATGGACTTGCAGTTTGGGACCTATGAGGGAACCTGGAGGGCTTTGTCTTACTTGTACCAAGGACTAAGAGGTGAACTCCAAGGGTTGGTTGGCTGACCCCTTTTGTAACTGCAGGAACACTACTAGTTTCAAGAGGACTCTTCCTGAAGTGCCTGGATGACCAGTAACAACTGGACCTGGACTGGACCCTACAGGTGCACTCTGATGGAGTTAGTCTTGGCCACAAGTGCTGTCCCTGATGTCCTGGGAGAAGTGACCAAAAGGATCTGTTCCAGAAACTCTGAAAAGTTGGGAGTCAGGAAATGTATGCACTTTTAAGACTACAGGAGGTAGGACCTTGTAGCAACAGTGGCCATTTTTGAAAGATCATTGTTGAATAGAGCTCCAAGGGTTGGTTGTCTGACCCCTTTTGTCACTGCAGGAACACAACTAATTTCAAGAGGACCCTTCCTGAGGTGCCTGGCTGACCAGTAACAACTGGACCTGGACTGGACCCTACAGGTGCACTCTGATGGAGTTAGTCTTGGCCACAAGTGCTGTCCCTGATGTCCTGGGAGAAGTGACCAAAAGGATCTGTTCCAGAAACTCTGAAAAGTTGGGAGTCAGGAAATGTATGCACTTTTAAGACTACAGGACGTAGGACCTTGTAGCAATAGCGGCCATTTTTGAAAGATCATTGTTGAATATAGCTCTAGGTTTGCCCCTTTAGAGCTCCATAAAAAGGGCTAAGTCCAAAGGTAGTAATCTGGAACAAGCAACGCATGAAATGTATTGATGCAAGGACTTCAATGGCCATGACATTTTAATTTCTCCAGCTTTGAGCTTCTCCCATCAAAAACAAATGGTATATGTGGTTCCTCATCCAATGTTTAACTGTTTTTAAGATAACTTTGTCAGATAAAGCCTGCAGCCCTGCTACACTGGAGGATTTTCACCTTCATTTCCGAGATTAAGTCAGAAGGGAAAATCTTTGATTGGGACAAACCTGCTTGATCTATTCAATCTGTGCTCCTTCACAGTAAGCCTGAAATCACACCTAGACCTGGTGTATGTGATCAGTGATTACTGGTTGGTGATTTACCTTTTCCTGGTATTTTTTGTCTTAAAACTTTAGAATTCATATCTCCGGTTCCCCTGATTTGATTTATGTCATTTTGGTGTCATTTTACTAATTTTGATTGGACATATATTTATAAATTTGCTTTACAATATTTGGTTTGTTACACTGTGACTTGTTAACTGTTTTGTAACTGCTAAATAGTTTACACAGTTTCCTAATTTATGCCTCTTTGCTTTGTTCTAGGCAATCCCGGGGTTAAGCCCAGATTTATGTTATTGAAAATGTTTTACCCTAGGAAGTCGGTGGCCTTATTGCTTGTGGAGGTCTTCTATCCATCTCAATTGATAATCCACCCTTTTGCAACTGTTTTCTATGTATACAGGCTTAGTCATTAAAGGCCTTGTGCAAATATATGAGGCATTGCATGAGCTATCTAGGCTTTTGGGCATTTTTGAAGGGATGGAAGATCTGTGGAAAAGTGTGAGTACTCATTGCAACCTAGAATATTTCATGCTACAGACTTATGTGCCAACTGAAGCCTTTGAAGCAGATAAGAAATAAGGCAAGTAGGAATGATTTGTAAAAATTGTTTCTTTACAAAAATGATGGATTGATGATAGACTTATAGAAATAAGGTAGAAGCAGACTTAGGCCATTATTTTGACCCTGGCGGTTCAAAGACCGCCAGGGTCACGGTGGCGGTCTCACCGATGACAACCCACCGATGAAGACCGCAACATTATGAGTGTAGCGGGTTGGCAGAGGCCAACCCCCACATCCCCGCTTGTACCGCCAGGGCGGTTGGACAGCTGGGCCAGAGATTAGTATCTCCGACCCGGCGGTCCACTTAAGACCACCGGCGGTATAAGGAGTCAGCTTTTCGCCAGGAACGCCGGCGGTATAAGGAGTCAGCTTTTCGCCAGGGTTTACGTGGCGGTATCACCGCCACGAAAACCCTGGCGGAAAGGCTACCTGTGACTGGAAGTTTCCTTCCTGTCACCGGCAGATGACTCCCCCAATCCCGCATGTAATCCCAATGCCCCCACATCCCACCTTCCATACCACCACTCCCCACCCCCTTCCAGAACAGCACTTCCTTTCCCCTTCTAGAACAGTACCACCCAGCCCCCCTCCCCCATACACGTACACCCGCATACACATCACTTACATACACGCATTCACACACACGCATCCATACACGCATTCATGCACATGCATCCATACACACAGTCACACAAACATTCCAACACACACCCACTTGAACAATCATACACGCATTCAAACACCCATACACACACGCATACACACATGCATACACACTTACATTCACACACGCAGACAACACACACTCACACATGCACACAGAACACCTCCACCCTCCCACCCTCTCCACCGTTGGATGATCGACTTAAATTGTCCGGCGAGGAGGTCATTCGGCAGAGATCTGGAACAGGTGTTTCCACCGCCTGCAGCGCCCCGCCATCAGGACACCGCCAGGCCGTATTACAGGTCGTAATACGGTTGGCAGAGTCCTTTTGGTGGGGTGGGGCCGGTGGTGGAACCGCCTTTAAGCCTCTGACCGCCAGCACGGCTACTGGAGGATTTCCTCACAAATTGTGGTGGAAATCCTACTCGTAATGTGGCGGTCTTCTGGCACCTGTGGCTTTAGCGGTCTTCTGAAAAGACCGTCGGAGTCATAATGAGGCCCAGAATGTTTGTGAGTACTAATCACAATCAGCACATTGAAAAAAGGAGGATCACAAATCTCTTCCTAAAAGTGAGTTACTTTGTTTCTAGTCTGTAAAGTTTACTATTGCTCACAGTCACCTAATACAATGCAGAAATATGCTTTTTCAATGTCATTCAATTTAGAGGGGGTCATTATGACCCTGGCTGTTTTAAGACCACCAGGGTCGCGGTAGCGGTCGGTCCGCCGCCAATGTGGCGATCAGACTGCCACATCATGACTGTGGCCGTAGCACCACAGTTGGACCGCCATATTACGAGTTTTTGTCGGTCTGGCGGTCCTAATCAGCCAGGGCAGTGCTGTAAGCAGTGCTGCCCTGGGGATTACGAGTCCCTTCTCCACCAGCGATTACATGGTGGTAGGACTGCCATGTAAAGCTGGTGGAGATGGGGTACAGGGGCCTGGCCAGCCCCGTTGCAATGTTCATTGTCTGCTTTGCAGACAGTGAACATCGCGGCGGGTGCTGGTGCACCCTGCGCACTACAGCATTGCCGTCGGCTCTGTGATGAGATGGAGACAATGCTGTTCACCGTTTCCCGCTGGGCCTACAAGCAGAAACACCATTTGGGCCCGTTGACCCAGCGGGAAACTCTTAATGGGGCCTGTGGGAAGGCGGCCGCACTGGCGGCAACCTGCCCGTCGGGACTTCGACGGGTGGACTTTTCCATCCGGCAAAGTCATAAAGACCCCCAGAGTGCATCAAGTAACTTAGAAAGGAAATAGACAGTGCCTCCTCAGATTTCAAAAGGTGCTTCACTGGATTGAGAAATGTAGGCCTATGCCCTGGGGAAGTTAGTGTTGTCTGTCACTGAAGAGGGGGATATCTTAGTATGTGGGGGCTTAGATTCTCTGGAACAGTGGGATGCAAAAGTAGTGGGACCTCAAGGCTAACTCGTGGCAATCAGTACGAAGACCCAGGCATAAAGGGCTTCTCTTAGGCTACAGAGGTCTATCTGGCTAGCTGGTAAGCCAACAACCATGTCCTGGAACAAAGCGATAACAGCATGGTCACAAAAGACAGGAAAATGTGTGTGCAGTGAGGAAGTTTACTTTCCTAGTAGATTCACCACACAGCTAACCTCTCACCTGCTCTCCTATGATCTTTTTTACCAGCCTCCTCAGCTGTCTATTAAAACAAGAATTGTGAGGGCCAGGACTTCCAGAAAGGCAAGGTTAGTAGCAGGCTAGGCCAGCTGATTTTCAGTAGGGCATTTGAGCCTGTTTCTAGCTAGAATGAGCCATTCAGTTCTCATCTCCATATTCTTGAAGCATCAACAGCAGCAAAGTCTGCACAGGTAAAGGTCCACCACTGTTCAGCTACTGGTGGGGTGCTCCAAATTGTCTAATGTCACACATTTGGGCCATGACCAATCAGGAACAGTACATCATCGAAACGGAAAGTGTCAAGACAATCAGAACTAGACAAAGTTTCCCTCCTCTGTAAGGCCTCTGGGAATGTCACTGCAGTGGTTACTGTTCTTCATGCAAATGACCATGAACACCAACCAGTCTACATGCAGATAACCAGAAATACCTTCCAGAGGGATACTCTGGCAGAAAAAGATGTGCGTGTACCCTTCACACATCCCTGAATACAAACAAAACAGCATAGGAATAAGATGTTGTGGATAGGGTTGTTCTCAGTAAGCAACATCATATATGCTCCATTTTGCATCTGCATCCATACATTTTACCAATGTATATACTAGTAAGTAGCTACAGAGAAAAGTGCAAAACATGTACCATGTGCATGTCATGATGATCTTAATTAATATTGCACATGTTTTTTTTTTTATAAATAATTTTTTATTGATTTTTGCAAAAGAAAGAAAAACCATGATCCAAACGTCATAACACGATGCCAACGGGCATCCAACATTGATCGAACCTGTGATCCCAGATAGCACTTGTATTAGAGATAACATGTTATTCAGGAGCCTATTGCGGCCTCCCATTTCCCCCATATCCTATTATATTTGATAGCCTCATATACAAGTTTTTCACTCTGCGCACACCAATCCACTCCCTGTCTCCATTTAGCCAATGATGGGGCATTCTTGGCCTTCCAGTTTGCCACTATATCCCTCTTAGCCACTAAGCACGCCACCCCGAGGAAAATTCGATCTGGTCTCCTTAGCTCGATGTCACCCATGATCCCAAGGAGGAGGGGTAGAGGCTCTCTCTCTATATTCTCCTGCAACACCTCAGAAATCTCCCCCAGGACCGCTTCCCAATAGGCTACCATGGCCGGGCAGGTCCACACCATGTGGAAGAAGTCAGCTGTAAGGTTCCTGCAGCGGGGGCACTCCGCGTTGGGGCGGAGGCCCGCTCTGTGTAGTTTCTCGGGTGTGAGGTATGCTGTGTGCAAAAAGTAAGTTTGTATCAATCTGAAACGGGTGGCGATCGCCAGGGCACGCGGGGCCATTAGCGCCTCACCCCATTCCATCTCTTCCATGGGGCCCACCCACCCGGGCCCACCAACCCCTCCCATCTCTGGCGAAGTACCCCCAGGGAGCCCGAGGTGCCAGAGACCAGGGTGCGATATATCTGGGAAACACCTCCCCTACCTAGGCTCCCCATCAATGCCTTGGCCTCCATAAGGCTGCATTCAGGTATGGTTTCTCCCACTCGGATGTGTACTGATAAGGCATGTCGGAGCTGGAGGTATCTGTGGAACTGTGTCATATTTAATAAAAAGTTTTTCTGGAGATCTTCAAAGGACTGTATGTGTGACCCGTTCCAGACATCGCCTAGTGTGGAGATGCCTATGTTATCCCAGTTCCGAAACCCCTCCAGGCCCGCCACCTCCACCAATTGCCTCCCATGCCACAGTGGGGTCTGTTGGGTAAGTCGTCCCCACCACCCCGTCGATTTTTGAGCCGTCCGCCATCCCTGTAGAACCACCCTGGTCACATCTGGGACGTCTCGAGAGATCGGACCTCCATAGAGGGTGCCCAAAATCCGTGGGTAACCCATCGTTTGGAGCTCCAGTCGGTATGCCGGGTCTGTCCACCCACCCCCCATCCAGTCATTAATCACAAGTACTTGTGTCGCGAGGTGGTAGGAGTGGATATTGGACATGCCCAAACCTCCATCATATACATCCCTCTGGCAGGTTTTGAGCTCTAACCGTGGGCGGGCTCCGCTCCATATAAATTGGCGCACCAATGAGTCCATTTCCCCAAACCATTTCCAAGGGATGGGATGGGGAAAATTTTGCAGGAGGTAGAGGAGCCTAGGAAGGATCATCATCTTGTAGAGCGCAATTCTACCGAGCAGGTTAAGGGGGAGTGTCCTCCAGTGTAGGAGATCACTTTTGATTTTTCTGGTTAACGGTGTAATGTTAAGTTCCCATGTCAACTCAGGGAGAAGTGAAATATATATTCCCAGGTATTTGAAGCTGTTTCTTCGTACTGGAATATTTCGCTGCCAGTCCACACAATCCCCGGAGCGGTGTAGGGGGACCAATAGGGACTTGGCGGGGTTCAGGATCTGCCCGAGGCTTCCGAGAAAAGGCCCAGGATCTCTAGCACGCGGGGGCCACTTTTAGCCGGGTTGGATATATATAGGAGGACATCGTCTGCGTATAGTGCCACATGGTCTTCTGCACAGGCAGGCCAGGACCAGCCCTCGATCAGGGGATCTCCTCGCAGCAGTATCGCAAGAGGCTCTATCATTAATGCGAAGAGCAACGGGGATATCGGGCAACCCTGCCGGGTTCCGCGGCCAATAGGAAACGGGTCAGAGACCACTCCATTCACCCGTACTCGAGCTGTCGGTTTGGAGTACAGGAGTCTCACTAGGCCTCGGAATCTGGGACCGAGCCCATTTTTCTGCAGGACCAGTTCAAGGTAGGACCAATCCACTGTGTCAAAGGCATTTTCAAAGTCCAGCAGGAGTAATGTCAAGTGTGCGTGCGACAGAGTATTGCGATGTGCCAGAGCCAGATGCAACCGCCTAATGCAGTGCCTAGTACTACGAGTGGGCATAAAGCCACACTGGTCAGGGTGCACTAGTGTAGGCATTATCTCTTTCAGTCTAGAGGCCAGGGTCGAGGAAAGCACTTTGATCTCAATGTTTAGAAGTGAGATGGGTCGGTATGGCGAACAATGTCGCGATGGGGGTTGGGTTTTGGGGATCACTACTATTGTCGCTTCGTCAATCTCAGTGGGAAATCGGCCTAGTTTCTCGGCTTCCCCATACATGTTGAGTAAGTGGGGACCCAGTATATCACTGCATTTGCTATATAGCTCTGCCGGGAGTCCGTCAGGTCCTGGGGTCTTGCCCGAAGCCAGGTTGGAAATTGCACTGGTGATCTCTGCAAGGCTAATAGTTTCTTCCAGCCTGTCTCTTGCCTCCAGGGAGATCCTGGGGAGAGTGATCTCATTCAGGAGGGGAGTCTCTTTCTCAATGGCGGGCGGGGGTGCATTGCATAGAGGTGGGCATAGTAGGAAGCAAAACTTTGTGCGATTTCAGCTGGTGTCCTGGAGAGGGAGGCCGAGGGCTCTAAAATCTCAGGTATAACCCTGCTGGCCAGAGGACGCGCGGCCAGCCAATGTAGGAGCTTCCCATTTTTGTCCCCCCAGCCATATATACGGGCTACCGAAGCTCTCCAAATGCACCTGGCCGAATCTAGCATTATGTGTTTAATTTCTTCTCTAACCATAGCTGTCTCAGGGCAGCGGCAGACGAAGAAGTCGTTTGTTGGCGTTCCAGTCTCAGGGCCCTGGCCTCCAGGTCAGAGATCTGGGAGTTCCTGTCCCGCTCGCGGGTACGGAGAAGGTGCTTGGCATGCCCTCTGAGGGTAGCCTTACAGGCGGCCCATAATGTTCCCGGGGAGCGGACCGACCCCAGATTCAGATCGAAGTATTGAGTTAGTTGATTTCTGATCTCTTGGGTATAGTCTTTGTCTTGTAAATACCATGCGTTTAGGCGCCATACCGGGCGTCTAGAGGGATCCGCTCCACCCAGTTGGACCCGCACTGGTGCATGGTCCGAGACTCCCCGGCGGAGTATCTCTGCCCCTGTGACACTCGAGAGGTCCAGAGCAGACATGAATACCAGATCAATTCTGGATTGCGTCCGGTGGGCGGCCGACGTGTGGGTGTACCGGCGATCCCTAGGGTGCCAAGTTCTCCATAACTCGCAAAGGCCAAGGCTCTCGGTCCAGCTAGTAAGAGCCGAAGCCCTGGCTAATCTACTGGCCGTGATCTCGCCGGATACATCCAAATCCGGATCGAGAACCGCGTTGAAGTCCCCCCCCAGCAGGGTAGTCCCCTGGGGCAGTCCCACAACCACTCGGCGAAGCGAGTGCAAGAAGTCATCAAGTCTCGTCGGGGGGGCATACGCAGATATAAAATTTATCGGAGTCCCATGAAGAGTCCCCGTGGCCACTACGAATCTGCCCTGTGGGTCGGCCTGCGTGGCTGTGATCACCACAGGCAGAGAGCGGTGAAGTAAAATGGCTACCCCTCTAGAGCCCCTGGAGACCCCTGCGTGGTATACTCTGTCATACCCTCCCCGTATTAGCATGGGGCATCTAGTCCCAAGGAGGTGGGTTTCCTGCAAAAGGACCACTAAGGGGGAGTATCTGCGGAGAGTGTTAAATACTGCTGACCTCTTAATCTTATCCAACAGGCCATTTACGTTCCAGGAAAGAACCTGAGTTAATGAGTGCCAGGCGTGAATTGCATAGGTGTTGCATAGGGCTGAGTGTCAGGCTGTGGACCCAGGGACGACCATTCCAAACATAACAGTAAGATAATAAGGAAGCTAACCAACTTCTTCCTATCTAGGCTAACTTCAAAAACCCCTCCCCCCAACCACCCTCCTCCCCATACTCCCACCCCGGAAGCATCTGTCGCCCAAATACCCAACCAAAACCAGACAGCCAGCAGGACTGTCCTTGGGGTGGAGTGGTGGACCCCTCCATATAATCGGATCAATTACAATTAGTGGTAACCTGCCAAGTCTCGGGCATCCTATAGTAGAAAGGCATGACGCCTTCTGTAGTGACCCTTGTAAGGTCTGCATAGGTAAAACGGACATCCCAAGTCATTTTGGACTCCCATAAGCGGGTGTCAAATGCGTCATATTAACCAAGGACCGGGGACTGGCTCAGGCCGTTATCATCTGCCGTTTGGCTTGAGATCTGAGGCCCAGAAGGGTCCGCGGGTTTCTTCTCTGTTTGTGAGCCAGAATCTCGGATTTCCTCATTGTTTGCCAAAGTGTTTGTGTCTTTCGGTCTCCCTCTCTGGGATCTGGTGCGCCTCCGGCATCTCCGGGGGCCTCCCGGGGTGGGGGGTCCGACCGGAGGGGCCCCCTCCGTGTGTTCCAGGGCCCCCTCCGGGCTCCGATGCCCTCCTCCGTCAGCCAGTCCCAAGCCTCTTCAGGTGTTTCAAAAAAATGCGCTCGCCCGGCCAAGAGGACCTTGAGCCGCGCGGGGAAGAGGAGCATGTATGAAAGTTGCATCGCTCTAAGCTTCTGCTTAACGTGTTCATACAACCGGCGGCGGATCTGGACCTCACGGGTGTAGTCTGGGAAAATTAAGATTTTATGGTTCTCCCATTGAAGATCTTCCGACCTCCTAGCCTCTTTAAGGATATTGTCTCTATCTTTAAAGTTAAAGAAGCGCGCAATCATTGGGCGTTTTTGGCCGCCCGGTGGGGGGCGCGGGGCCAGTGCCCTGTGGGCTCTTTCAATCGCAAACCAGGGCGAAAGGGACTGGTCCAGCATCCATGTTTTAATCCACTTTTCTAGGAACTCAGATGCCCCACCATCCTCTATGCCCTCCGGAAATCCGATGAAACGCAGGTTATTGCGTCTTGACCGGTTTTCGGCATCTTCCGCACGACGGTGCAGCTCGCCGGTTCGAGTCTGCAGCTGGGCCACTTTACTTCTAAGGTCAGCTAGGTCGTTTTCAGTCTGGGAGACTCTAGTTTCAACCTCGGTGATCCGGCTCACTGCGTTTCTGAGGTCCTGTCGAACCAGACCCACGTCTTCTCGTACTTCCCCGATCTTAGTCTCCACAGCAGACTGTGATGATTGAATGGCTTGAAGGATGGCATTCACTCCGTCTGGTGCGGAGCCTCCGCTAGCTGTGTCTCCCTCTCCTCGCTGGCCCGCCGGCGTCGTGAACTGGTCAATCTTTTGCTGGGAAGGTGGGGGTTGTTTGTTCGCCTTGTCTCTCCCCATCACGACATCGGAGACACGAGTCGGGTAGTTTTCCAAATCAAGTCTAGATCCCTTGCACGTTTGCTGTTACTGCGATTACGAGTGCGTGGGGAGAGGCATTCGGGCCCAAACTGTGATCTTCTCCACCTTTGGGATCTGATGACTCCACGATGAGTCCAGTTTCGTCCTGGCCCAGCTACCAATTGCCATTAGGTATTAAGTGCTAAGGGGGGTGTAGGGCATCTTCCTTCCCTGACTCCTTTCCCCTCCCCCACCCTGTTTTCACCTCGAGCCGGCACCTTCAGTAGAGCCTCGACCGGCCCCGGTGTTAATTACGCTACTCCAGTGACGCCACGAGGTCACTCAGGGCCATTGCCCTTCCGTTAGTTCGGATCGCGGTTGTTTCCCGGTATGTCCGCGGCAGGCCCACTCAGATCAGGGACTCAGAAAGGGTGGCCCCAAGTCTCTCCATTCAGGTGCTGATTTTTCGGCCGTGTCGGTATCTTCAGAACAGCCTCATCCTGCCTCGGTGTCTCCGCTGCACTCCGTGGACCCCTGGCATGCCTCTGTCGACACTCAGGGCACCAGGAGCAGCTCAGCCGTGGAAGTCAGTCCCGGCCGCCATTTTGTTTTCGGGGACGGGACGGGCGCGGCTCGACATCGGGGGCCGCTTTCGCCAGGTGCTCCCCGCCGGAGATTCCCAGGGGTCCAGGGGTCACAAGGACTGTTAAAACGATGTCCTCGGCTCGGTCAGGCCACTCTAACTACGGGCGGATGACGGAGGGGTCCAGAGCACTCTCAGAGTGCGACCGCCATCTTGACGCCCGAAGCCACGCCCCCAATATTGCACATGTTACGTACCTAATGTTCATGAACATCCCAAACTAGGAGATCATAATAAAGATAAATAGGGCCTTGGATGGTACATAGTTTACTCTGGGAGAACAATAGACAGCTCCCTTGGATGGAGTTACTGCACCCCAACAACTGTGATCACACTGCCACCAGGCAGTACTTTTGAATTGAGAGGCTATGGGTGTCCTTTTAAGTTTACAAGGTGAAGAGTCCGGTGGATGAATATCTCTAGCATGGTCTCTCAATTTCACAAATTTGCAGTTTTAGGGTCTCTCGGGATTAGGGGTGACACAAACTGTCAATAAGCTAAAAGACAGGTTGACTTTCATACACAAAGGTAACAGTTTTGGCAATAGTGAAGCCTTTCCTATATGCAAATTAGGCTTCACCATGAAGATGGCATGAAAGCAGTTAACCATTTACCATTTTCTTTGTGCAAGGCCCATTAAATTTTATAGACACAATATGATGTTGCACATGATAGAGTAGGTCCATACTAGGAATATTTCCTGTTCAATTTGGAGCTATTCCAGAATCAAAGATGGACTGCTAAAGGTATCTGCTTTACCCGCATCTATGCTAATTTGCGCATGGGCTGGAGGAAGGAGCAGATACTCCACGGACCTAAAATGAGTGAAAGGTCAGAAAGAATTTTGCTGTGGGTCAGGTATATAGACGACTTATTTGTGTTGTGGAAAGGCGATGAAACATCAGCTAAGTTTTTTTGGGACAAGAGTAATACTATTGACCTTAACTTGCAATTTGCCTATCAGATGAGTCGCACTCAGTTGCACTTTCAGAACGTGAGAATACAGGTAAAGGGATCTTGGTTAGTGACAACAATATACAGAAATCCCACTACTGGCAAGAGCATACTGCATGGCAGGAGCTTTCATCCTGTGGCTCTGAAGAACATTATCCTCTATTGAGAGTTAATGCATGCTAGACAGATTTGTGGCATTCAGGATATTTTTAAGGCTACACAGCAAGAGTTGACACTTAGATTGCAAGCTAGAGGCTATTCCGTGAGCACTCTGAATACAGCGAAAGCTAGAATACCAAAGTACAGAAGGAAGAAAACCCTATTTGGTAAGAGCAATAAGGCTATTAAGAATGTTGGACAGGGGGTGATGTTCATCATGTCATACCATAACCTGCACATGCACTTGGGGAAAGCGATGAACAAACATTGGCATCTCTTGGGAATTACCTAATAATAGGGGAGAAAATTAGTAGAAGATCACATATCATGTTTAGAAAGGCCCCAGCAATGAGTGACTTCCTCGTCAAAAGTGAAGTCACTACAAAGAAAGAGCAGTGATTGGAACTGGATGCAGGCTTTAGGAAGTGAGAGAATGGGACAAACAGGAGTGAGATCATTAAACCCTTCAAGAAGACAACTAAAATTAGAAAAGTGTTGACCTGTAAAACAGATTATGCTGTGTATGCCTTCTCTGACTCTCCCCTAAGACGTATATTGTCAGCACCATATTACTGGTCCACAAACGAATCCTCCAACACTTGAGAGCACAAAAAAATGTGGATGTTAACTATCCAGTAGCCCGCCATTTCCAGTACACTAGGGTGACCACAGCCTACATAAGTATTGGTTTGTGATTGTGTGAACAGACAGCTAAGATGCATATATTATGTCATTGATATTTGTGCAGCACAATATTTAGGGCTCACTCACTATTCTGATAGTATAGCACCTGTAAAGGGCAAGCTAAGGCATGCTTGGAAGGGGAGTGATCTAATACAGGAATCTGGTGCATCATATACCTCATTCTAAATTAGAAAATTGTAATGTTGGGAGCCCCATTGAAAACAATTGAGTTTTCTGGGCTTTTCATGGCTGGTAAAAGCCCAGAGCTCCAACATTCCAATTCTAATCCCCTCGAGCTCCATGAAGCCTTCGTTTTAGTAATTAGAACATTCTGCCCCATAGGGACAGAATGTTCTAATAGACTTAGAGCCCGCCATAGTGGGCTATACCGGCCATTAAAGGCCCGCTCCCTTGTTAAAAGCCCGAGCCCACTAGGCCAGGGTCTAATGCTATAGTATATTCTACTTTTCATTGTGTAGTGATGAACCTAGTGAAATGGGGTATACACATAGAGCTGAATATTCTGTGTCATTTCCCCGAGCACTTGTTTTCATCTGCCTAATTTATCTCTTGATTGTCTCTTGCACATATTCCCAAAGATGACTATTCTTTTCTCCATTAGGCCGCTGCCCCTGGCACCCACTCTGCGCCATGTTCCCCCACTGTCATATTGCGAAGTATTTTCTCTTTTTTCCTTAGTGCTTCACTGATCTTCTCATAGTGAGTTATAGTTCTTCCTCCAACATGCCCCTCTGGTTATCTGGTGTATTTCTCATTCATTTTAGGCTGTCTTAGCCAACTTGTTTGTATTTATGTAAGTTGTTGTATAAAAAAAGTGTTATATCTCCTTCCTGAAAACTATATCTACGTGTTTTATCATAATACCACACTTGCCCGTTAAAAATACTGATCTCTGAAACAGCAGACATTTCATCTGAAAGTAAATATGATCCAAAAATAGATTTCAGGTAGAATCCTCAACAAATTAATAAAGCACACATTTGCTCCGCA
This sequence comes from Pleurodeles waltl, assembly GCF_031143425.1. Taxonomy (NCBI): domain Eukaryota; kingdom Metazoa; phylum Chordata; class Amphibia; order Caudata; family Salamandridae; genus Pleurodeles; species Pleurodeles waltl. The sequence goes on along the minus strand of NC_090441.1, from coordinate 144,035,018 downwards.
TATTTAGAACTTCACAATAAAAGCGTACGTATGAATAAATGGAAACCTTAGTCCTCTCATTGTCACCTTATTTAACCTAACCGATAATATTTTCATTTTCACCACAAAAATGGTTACCTAACTATCGGCAAAACAGATGGAAAGTTTAAAGTGAGTTAGTATAGAGCAAACATCTCTAAAATTGTAAAATATTAAAAAACACATAATTAAAATATATACAAGCGAAATACATTTCTCGCAAGTACAGATGTTATTTGTCAAATGGCTCTCTCATTAGCATTTTTAATAGTTTTCTCGAAATTAATACCTCCAGCAGAGGACAGAACCTCATAGCTCAGAGCTGAGATTTATTTACAGGTAACATATAAAGGGCCGTATTTATATTCTGGTTGCGCCGAATTTGCGTCGTTTTTTTCGACGCAAATTCGACGCTAAACTAACGCCAACTAACGCCATATTTATACTATGGCGTTAGACGCTTCGGGCGCCAAAGTGCCCGGAGTGTGCGTCATTTTTTAGCGTGAACCCCTTCCTTGCGTTAATGATATGCAAGGGAGGCGTTCCCGTCTTAAAAAATGACTCCCAGGCCTTTACGTGGTATTTATACTCCCGGGCAAAAATGACGCCCGGGAGTGGGCGTGGCCAAAAACGGCGCATTTGCGCCGCTTTTTAACGCCTGGGTCAGGCATGGCGTTAAGGGACAAGTGGGCTCAAAATGAGCCCAGAGTGCCCTCCCCTGCCCCCAGGGACCCCCCCTGCCACCCTTGCCCACCCCAGGAGGACACCCAAGGACGGAGGGACCCATCCCATGGACATTAAGGTAAGTTCAGGTAAGTATTTTATTTTTTATTTTTTGTGGCATAGGGGGGCCTGATTTGTGCCCCCCTACATGCCACTATGCCCAATGACCATGCCCAGGGGACAGAAGTCCCCTGGGCATGGCCATTGGGCAAGGGGGCATGACTCCTATCTTTACAATGATAGGAGTCATGTTGATGGGGGATGGGCGTCGTTAAAAAATGGCGCAAGTCGGGTTAAGACGATTTCTTCGACGCAACCTGACTTGCCCCATTTTAAGACGCCCATACGCCATTTTCCCCCTACGCCGGCGCTGTCTGGTGTACGTGGTTTTTTTCCACGCACACCAGGCAGCGCCGGTCTGCTAGCGCCGGCTAACGCCATTCAATAAATGCGGCGCCCGCATGGCGCTTCAGAATGGCGTTAGCCGGCGCAAATTGTTTTGACGCAAAACTGCGTTAGCGCAGTTTTGCGTCAAAAAGTATAAATACGGCCCAAAATCTCTGTGCTGTTGGCTGGACTGTGCAGGGGCGGCTCTTCCGCTAAGGTAGATCAGCGTCGCCCCACTGGTTTTTCCAAAAAGGAAAAATAAAATTATAATAACGTACATTACATTATTATCATTTAATTTTCCTTGTAGGAATGGGAAGAGCTGGGCTGGGCTGGGGGTAGTGGGCCTGAGGAGGACTATGTACACACAGCAGCCAAAAAGACATGCGCACTGTGCATGTTCTCCACCCGGCTGTATAGCGCAGCCGAGTGCAGAACATGCACAGGCTCCAAATCCCAGTCTGAGCGAGGAAGCAGGCCGCTCAGACCAATCACGACGCTGCTGTCAGAAGCGCTGTGATTGGCTGGTAGCCTGTGCAGCCAGGAAGAGGAAGAGGACGGTTGTCTCCCCTCGAAGGTAAGTGTTTTTTGTTTGTTTTTTAAATGTATTTATTTTTCAAACACCTACCCCTGTCACTTTGCACCCTGTCTCGCTCAACCACTCCTGTTCAGTGGCAGCCACCACTGGTGCTGTGTATAGATTTTTCCCTCCTGCAATCTTGCAAAGTCCGAATTTTTGGCTAGATGATATTGTAATTTTTGACACACTGGTAATGTAATTATCGCAGGAGACGTAGGTCGAGCAGAACATGTGTTTAGGGTAGCTGTGAAACTGGATGTTTTCTGTGGCCGTATATGCCACACTAGGAATGTTCTATCCACAACGTTAGCAATTGTATTCAACAATACATTGCACTGATATCTTGTGTTGCTTGTGCACGTGTAGTATTTTGTATTTTGACACCAATGAGTGCTCACACACAAGATCAATTAAATGCACAACGTTTTTGCATGCTATTTGTTGTAATCAATTACACTTGCTCGCCCATTCCTAACTTTGAGTGAGCGCTTATCACTGGACTTCTGAATACTGCGATAGAACCAGCATTCAAGCAGAAGATTGGCAATGTCTCTAGATGACATACCTTGGCGTGATATTATTGGTCTAATCACTCTAGGCGTCAGATTCCTTTCTTGTGTCAAATTGGCAGCTCCCAACCAAAAGGCAATTTTTATTCCAGCATCTGCACAATTCGAAGAGTTGGTAGCTGTAGCCTCCACGGGTCTACATTTCAAGAATATCTGAGAACATTTGAGAAAGATTTCATAATGCACTTGCAAGTGAATAGAAGGTATTTCGTTGTTCAATGTTAAATATGGGTCGTTTGATCTTACCCTGTATCGAATTTGACTTTTTTTGATAAACAATTTTCTCCATACCATAATTATAACTTTATTTTCTTTATATAGTGTTTCAGTTTTTGCAGACTCTAATCAGCGCAAATAACGTATGTAGATAGAGTACAATGTATTGTTGACCAATGAATCGATCCTGGCTGAGTTAGCCATCCTAGAATTTGACATTATGACATTTATGTCACAGAAGAGTTCAAGGCAAGTTTTACCCAATCATCTTCTCTAATACTCTCAACATCTCTCTGAAAACACAGTGGTTTTCCTAGGAAACATCCAGAGCATGAATACTTGCATAACATCAAGACCCTTACTAACAACTGTTCTCAAAGTTTGCCAGATGTGACCACATTACACAAATGACCTGCTGTATGAGGGTCTACTTCAGATGATGGAGCTCTGGCATGTCTGCCTCTAAAAATTTCCAGGTGCACTTGAAAGATCTTTATGTCACATGAAACTACTACTGATGTCCAAATAGTGTATTGGAGTGTGTAAGTGAACAGTCTGCATTACCTTTGCTTCACTGAACATTATGTTCTGGGACAATGAGCACTTGACATGTAACCTCTTGGAAGGTACACACACTATGACACAGGAACTGGTGAGACCTTCTGATAGCCTGTTTTCCACCGATGCCTCTTTAGAGGCCTTCCAAATGAGTCACCTCATAATTGGGTTGGATTTTCTTTCCCCCAGAGTTATCAATACCAGGTGCACCGGTACCACTTCTGGAGGGGAAAATCTGACTCATCACAAGTTGGATACTGAGGGTTCGCTAAGCAGTGAGGTGTTCCTGGAGGAATTAGTAATTTTGGTCTAATTTGCCTTGTAATATTTCATTTCCCCCCAGATTTTAATGCAGAGATTTTGGCTGTTTTCAAATTGCCGCACTTAGAGACCACTAGTAATGAAGTCCAAAGTGACGTAACCCGACTTCTGCACATTATGGACGATGTCAATTTTTCCCTGTGGCATATGATCAATATGACAGAACTCTGTTTTCTTTGCATCACCAACTCATGTAGACAGGCTGAGTCAAGTTAAGTGAATTTGTTTGTTAACACAAGGGGTGAGAACCTGGGTCGTTAGTTGACTGGGACATGAGCCCTGGTCAAGCAGCAACACCAATCCCAGTCTGGGAGAGGCACAAGCAAACCTCAAATTAACCTTTGGTCAACCTTCTGGTAACAGGCTTAACTTAGAGGCAAAGTGAAAACCTTATATGTGTGAAAACCTTCAACAGTAAAACAGTGAAGACACCACACACAACAATTCCCATACCAGGTCAGATAAATAGACCTTGATTCAATAAATAACACAAGACAAACGTGACAAAAATCCAATCAGTAGAACTGGAGTTATGATTGTTTTAAGAATAAAGTGAAATATAGCGCCTATAAGCAAAAAACACCAACTGCGGCTATTTGGTCGCAGCGGACAAGGTCAGAGTCAAAAGTTCAGTCAAATTGCAATAGAGCACATGTTGGTTACAGTCCCAGGTTAGTCTCATTGAAGTCGTAACTTCTGAAGTTTTGTGCTGAGTCCTGTTCGCATTGGAGAGGGTCGCAGAGAGCAAGCAGAGTGTTGTGGATGGACAAGCTGGTGCTTCGCACTGGCGAGCCCCGGGGCCAACAATGCTTGCTATGTAAAGAGATGGGATGGCTGTGGCTCATGCTAATTTTTAATGTGAGCTGCGTGGTCTGGGTGGAAACAAACCCATTTGTGGCCACATAGAGCCCCAAAGCTTGATTTATGAACCTGTGAGCCACATGAAGGGTTCAAGACCCAAGAGGAAACACTTGAGGGTCAGGAACTCACTGCAGCTGGGTCTAGGAGCTGTTTAGGGAGCCTTTAATGTCCCTGAGGCTCAGATCAGGAGGCCAGCAGACTAGCCCTTGGAGTCACTCTGCATGAAGTTGCAGGTCCAGTTCTACTTCGCCCGGCAAGGGGCAGCAGTTATTTTTTCTATCATAAGGAAATCAGGCTAGATCTGAGGTTTGACTGCACAGGGTAGTGGAATGACAAGACTAAATGAATATTTTTGCGGGAGGGTGAACTTTTTTGCAACTCATTCTAAGGAAAAATGGTAGATTAATTTGTGAAGACAACATCTATAAAATTAAAGAATGACAGTGAAGGCAAAGGGTTATAAATAGTTCTTCTGTGGTTCATAATCTTTGGAGTAATCTCAGCAGTACTTCATTTTCTTTTCTTCTGGAGTTGCACCAGAGGTGGTCTGAGGCCACCACATGACCTTCAGCTGCTGCATGTGGTCACCTTTCTTTCGGTTCTAATATCTAAAAATACTCCCAGCATCTATCACTCTCTGTCACTACACCTCTCTCTGAAATGTGACTTGCCTTCTGTTGCTTATTGGTTTGCCGTCTGCTTCACAGACGAGCTCGCTTGTGAAATATGAAGTCGTTTATTATTTCATCTTGGTACATTCACCTTATTCCTACAAAAAGAGATCTTAGAAGAAATCGAAAATGTTGCCTTTTCACTGGAATTTTTTGCCCCAAAAGATCTCTTCGGGTTGGAAAAACGTTGTGTATTTGCTTTTTTTTAAATAAATCCTAAAACCTTATTTCTTTTTAGAAACGTTTTATTGACATAATAATATTTTTTTTCTTTTTAGATACATTTTATTGACATAATAATAGGTTGCTTTAAATATCCAAGCATCACCCAAAGTTGTTTACATAGAGGAGTATTGTTAAATAACGCAAAGTGCTCATCTCTGAATTGGCTGTTTCATGGACGTCGGCTGGTCAAAATTCGGTAATGACCAGTGCTTTAAATGGGCCGCTACGGTCCGGCACTGAGTACCGGCACTTTTTTATTTTGAGAGGAAATGTATCTGCACTTCTCGAGAAAAACGTATTACCTTTAATTGTAGAGTACAGGCACTTCTCAGAAACAAGCAGGTACTCTGGTACAGGGTACCTGCACTTCTATTTTTCCATTTCAAGCACTAGTAATAACTTCTTTTATGTTTAACTTGGGGCATTGCGAATTGCCCGTGCAGCCATGATATATCAATGCTACTGTTGTGGAGTGGAATGCACTGAATTCGCTCACGTCTGCTTTCTCATAATCTCCTTCCTGCTGGGGGTGTCTACTTCCTGTTTAGGGAAGTAAACTCGATTATAAATTTGTAGCTCAGTATAAGCAGTACAATGACGTGCACACCGAATACACAGAAAGACCCACATCCTTCACAAAGTAGCCGCAGCACTGACTCTAAGCAAACCCTAGTTTGTTAATTTACAAGGAATGTAAAACATAGAATGACATGAAAGCGAGTTATGCTATTAAAGCGTATATTTTGTTTGCTGGTGTACATTACTGAGAATTGTCAACTTGGCATCAACTGGGCCGGCTTTAACGTTGGTGGTGCTTAGTACAACAATCTTTGTCGGTGCCCCCTCACCCGCAATGACCCCCTTTTTCACAGACTCCCTCACTACCACCTCCAATGGTGCCTCTCTTCTCTCTTTAGGCCTTCTTCCATCTATTATACAGCTCCACTCATTGCAATGTACTGAGTCAGAGCTCTTTACATCATAAAAATATTACACAGAGACAACGAGTCTTATCAGTGCATAGGTCATGTTAGGACTACGAAGTGTAGGAGTCACATGGCATCCATACTGCTAGGCATTATTTTTTAAGGGTATTTGGTGTGGAGGAAAACAGGGACAAATTGATTAAGTTTTTAGATAATCCTAACTTGCTGCACTGTGTTGCATGAAAAGAAGAGGTTGCTCTCTCCTCTAGTGCTGATATGCCTTGTGCCAATGCACACACCCTTGCGCCATAATGCAAGGCTGTGTGTGTGTTGTCAACCACAGATTTTAAACTGGAAGGGTAAACTTCTGGCCCAGAATTCTATGAAGTGACAAAATGTAACACTACTATGCTGTATGGGTCATGTGTGGTGCAGCATACAGAAAAAGTTTGGAGAACATAAATATTTTCTCCAACTTAATGCCTGCTTTGAGGATATGTCATTTTTAATGCAATTCCCTTTCTAGCAAAGTTAGTATATAGGGATTTGCATTGAAACCCTGTGTTGCCCTTGCTATTTGTTATCTTAATCTCTCTTTTGACTTTTCTTGATAATTCATTAGTTAAACCGTGCTGTGAAGACCAAGGTCCAGATGTATCATTTGTCCAAATAGGGATTACCTAATTGAGATTATCTGTGAATTGCAATTACGTAATTGCTATTTGAAAGTATGAAACTCCAGGGGCTTCATTTAGTGAGTCCCAATGAGTCGCAAATTGACCTATCTCATTAATATTCATGAGGTTGGTCTCAATTTGCGACCCATCGTGAATGGCTATATTCACAGGGATGGAGACCACCTTATCTGTGATTGCTTTTAAATAAAACAATCTTTTTTTTAATTTAATTTTTTTAAATGCAGTCTGTCTTCCTTAAAGGAAAACGGGATGTGTTTAAAAAAGAAAAATGTAAAGTTTTCTTTTCTTTTTTTAAGAAGTGGTCTAAAAAATGTTTTCACATCCATTCACAAACGGGAAGGGATCCCTTGGGTAAACTTTGTGATCCCTTGGGTAAACCTTGCGAATGGGTTACCACCTACTTGAAGTAGGTGGTAAAATGCGAATGTTTTGTGACCGCATTTCGGTCACAATACATTCCTACATACCGCTGCTACTTTGTATAAGGAAGAGGAGCCCTTGACACGCACTTTCCTAATACCGAATCGGTATGTAGCCGCAATTCCAATTTGCTTATCGGTAACAAGTTACTGAATCACATATTCAAATTCATACATACCAAAGTGCATTTTTGAGATCAGGCCGTTTGCGATTGCAAAAATGCATGACGCATCCGGCCCCAAATCTCTGGCTCTAACATTTTATATTTAGACCCTGATTTATAGAAGCGTATCTCAGTTGTGCCAGTCAGAAATTAGTGGTAGTGCCTTCTCATAAATGACACTACAACTTCAATACTGTGAACTGTTCTGTCACCCAAATGGATACATATACAAAGATGAGAAGCACTGGGGCCTGGATCCTAGATTTAAACTATTCAGATGCCTAGCAGTTACATATTCATCTGAAGAGATCTAACCCATACCCTCATCTCACCCCCACACAGACACCTGCCCACCTCCAAACCCCACAGTGTATCTGAACCAAACACTCTGTTTAACCCCTCCATAACGTGAATCCTCCAGCCATCTTAAACTGCTGGGCTTTTAACCTATTGCAATGGTCACCATTATTCTCAAATTAGCTTCCACTACTCTTGACTCCATCTCCTTCTCGGGGCGCATTCCCCTATTGAATAGCCCAGTGCTTTGCTCCATACATTTCATATACTTAGATGCATACATTGAAGTAGGGCTCTGTTTTGGTCTAAGCGTGGAATAAGCGTAGAGAGCAAACACATTTTTACTCATTAGAGGTTATAAAGCCATATTATAATATACACCATACCATAATCTCCCACCCTTTAGTTATTCGTATTCTCATTCCCTTACTCTAAAGCAAAGATGGCCTCTAACATCTCTGTCGAGAAGGTCTCTTTTCTTTCCTGACATCCCTTCTTGGAAAAGTCTAAATCAAATCAACCAGATTAACTGTACACATTCATTATTGCTGTCTATGTTCTCATGAACTAGTTCCTGTGCTCGACATTTTCACTACTCTGCCATAGCTATAAGGCAATCATCACCTTGCGACTGTATATATGGCAAAATATTGTTTTCTAGCACTGAAATAAAATGTAGAATTCCTACTGTGTCCTCGGTTCAGCTGCAGAATTATGTTTCAAATGAACATTGGTGATCCATGCCTCCCTCTCATCCCTGGAGGGCTTCAAAATCATAAAGGCGCTGACCTGCAGGGGCCTCCCGTCCCCCACAGTGCTTTGGAAATTAATGTATCAGTGACTTGCATGGGTTCTACCCTCCTTTGAAATCATTTATGAATAAAACAATGCGGCAATCATGTTGAGAGGCACATACTCGCCTGCAAGGCTTAGAAACGAATGTACATACCTCAATGTATGGCCCCAAAATAAACAGCACACAAGTTCAGCAAGTTTTACAAGCTCTAATAGCCTGACTAGTTAGATTTACAACATAGTTGGCTCGAACCTCCATGGTGCCACATCGGTGTACCTTAGTGACTCGAAGAAGCATCTGTTTTCCTAATGTGTCTGTGATTCTAGGGTCTGACTATAGTCCTTGCCAGACGCCACGTCCTTGGAGATCTAGGGCCATATTTATACTTTTTGACGCAAAATTGCGCTAACGCAGTTTTGCGTCAAAAAAATGAGCGCCGGCTAACGCCATTCTGAAGCGCCATGCGGGCGCCGTATTTAATCAATGACGTTAGCTGCCGGCGCTGCCTGGTGTGCGTGGAAAAAAACGACGTACACCAGGCAGCGCCGGCGTAGGGGGATATGAAGCTTGGGCGTCAAAAAATGGGGCAAGTCAGGCTGAGGCAAATTATTCGCCTCAACCCGATTTGCGCCATTTTTTCCGACTCCCAACCCCCATAGAAATGACTCCTGTCTTAGCAAAGACAGGAGTCATGCCCCCTTGCCCAATGGCCTGGTCATTGGGCATAGTGGCATGTAGGGGGGCACAAATCAGGCCCCCCTATGCCACCCAAAAAAATAAAAAAAAATACTTACCTGAACTTACCTTAGTGTCCCTGGGATGGGTCCCTCCAGCCTTGGGTGTCCTCCTGGGGTGGGCAAGGGTGACAGGGGGTGTCCCTGGGGGCATGGGAGGGCACCTCTGGGCTCCTTCCGAGCCCACAGGTCCCTTAACGCCTGCCTTGTCCAGGCGCTAGAAAACGGCGCAAAAGCGGCCGTACGTCATTTTTTTTGACCCGCCCACTCCCGGGCGTGAATTTTGCCCGGGAGTGTAAATACGGCGCACATGCCTCTGAGTCAATTTTTTAGACGGGAACGCCTACCTTGCATCTCATTAACGCAAAGTAGGTGTCCACGCTAAAAAATGACGCAAACTCCATGGACTTTGGCGCTAGACGCGTCTAACGCCAAAGTATAAATATGGAGTTAGTTTTGCGTCGGAATTGCGTCAAAAAAACCGACGCAATTCCGGCGCAAACAGAGTATAAATATGCCCCCAAGTACACAGCTTCCATTTGCCCTCAACTCTTATATCATATTAGAATAGTAGCAGACTGCAGAAGGGAAAATACATGCACTCCTACACTATGGCACTCTCCCAAGGAGGTAGGCCCTGCAGAGGCGACTTTACTCTGTTGAGTGGCTAGCTAATATTCTATGACAACAATTAACTTGACGGGCTGATCTGTATCTTTTTCAAACTAGGTAGGTATAGAGTGGAAGGGTTGTGTTTTGGAAGGCACAGCATCTTATCAGTGCAGTGATATGTAGATGTTATTACCATCCTGGTTCCTTGCAAAACAGGAAGTTACAAGGAGGCAGTGCTGGTGACAGCTCTGCATGTCGTAAGTAGTATGGCGGACATGTATGGTGTCATCGCCGGGTTTTCTAGTGGTACTACCTCATGTAGGAATCCAAGACACAGCTTTAACCTGGACATAACTCAAGGAACAGCAAGGCCATCTTTTACTGACAGCCCTGAGGAGATGACCTGCATGGGACTTCAGGGTATGGGATTGCTCTGCTGTCCTTTTGTGATTACGTGTTATCATTAGCATTAGTCAAGTCGATCAGTGCCTTTGTGGTTAGTGCAGAAGATACACAAATCAGTATAATGATGGAGAGGGTTCCAAAGGCAAACATAAAAAAATAACTGACTGTATTCCTGCTGTTGATGTTGTTGTCAATTTCAGCTCAAGCTAATAACAGCAAAAATGTAGATATTCATTAGTGGGAATAGAGTTAGGTTTTATGCTTCAATCATTGTGGCTTTGAAATCTCAATCCCTCTCTGAACACCAATCTAGGTTGCAAAGCATTTTGGAATATACATATTGATTTAGAACTGTCACTGGGGATGAAGGCAGCAGGTTTCATCCAACTCATGTTGATTGTAAGATGTTTGACATACTTGCCTTTCCTGCAAATAGAAGAAACAGGTCTAGCCCTCAAACCCACTGGTATTTTTTTTGTATTTCGGACAGAAACAGATAACAAATCACTCCCCCCAACACATATGTCCTGTCGACAAACATGCATTCATCTGCACACAATCCAACCCTTCAGACTTGGACTGGGCCCCGATGTGCTGTGTCACAACATCAGTCTATCAATGTTTCTTTAGCCCACTGGGCTTCGCCAAGGCCCCGAGACCCCCAAGACTGCATGCTTAAATGGGCTTTCTGAGAGCCTTTTACAAAAATACTAATACTTTTTTGGGCTCTTCAGAATTTTGCACAATGGAAATACAGCATTTCCTCAGTGTTGGAGAGCCAGTTGAGAAAAGGGTCATGTTTAACAAGACGTGCCTGGCTCATTAAGGGGCATATTTATACTCCGTTTGCGCCGAATTAGCGTCGTTTTTTTCGACGCAAATTCGGCGCAAAACTAACGCCATATTTATACTTTGGCGTTAGACGCGTCTAGCGCCAAAGTATGAGGAAAGAGCGTCATTTTTTTGCGTGAATGCCTTCCTTGCGTTAATGAGATGCAAGGTAGGCGTTCCCATCTAAAAAAATGACTGCGCCGCAAATGCGTCGTATTTATACTCCCGGGCAAAAATGACGCCCGGGAGTGGGCGGGGCAAAAAACCCTGCATTTGCGCCGGATTTTAGCGCCTGGGTCAGGGCAGGCGTTAAGGGACCTGTGGGCTCAAAATGAGCCCACAGCTGCCCTCCCATGCCCCCAGGGACCCCCCCTGCCACCCTTGCCCACCCCAGGAGGACACCCAAGGATGGAGGGACCCATCCCAGGGACATTCAGGTAAGTTCAGGTAAGTATAATTTTATTTTTTTTAATTTATTTTTTTGGCATAGGGGGGCCTGATTTGTGCCCCCCTACATGCCTCAATGCCCAATGACCATGCCCAGGGGACATAAGTCCCCTGGGCATGGCCATTGGGCAAGGGGGCATGACTCCTGTCTTTACTAAGACAGGAGTCAAGTAAATGGCGTCTGGGCGTCGTTAAAAATGGCGCAAATCGGGTGGAGGCGATTTTTTGCGTCAACCTGACTTGCACCATTTTTAAGACGCCCTAGCGCCATTTTTCCCAACGCCGGCGCTGCCTGGTGTACGTGGTTTTTTTCCACGCACACCAGGCAGCGCCGGTCTGCTTGTGCCGGCTAACGCCATTCAATAAATACGGCGCCCGCATGGCGCTTCAGAATGGCGTTAGCCGGCGCAAAACTTTTTAACGCTAAACCGCGTTAGCGCAGTTTAGCGTCAAAAAGTATAAATACGGGCCTAAGCACTTTCAATATGGCGGATCTAACCCCTGTTCCCTAATTACAGTTGTGCTTTAAGCTGAAACTCTCCTCCTCTACAGAGCACGCACCAAAACGTCTTCCTATGCAAGTTTTCAATAAATATCATTGAGGACATTTTGTGCGCATGTGATGGATGTTGGCTTCACAAAAAATATAACATTGAATGTACTAGAGAATGTCTAATTGGCTTATTGTTGAAGTGATCTGCTTGCTATGTGCTATGCATATTCCTATTGGCAACCTGCAGTTGGTTAGACAGCCAATTACACAAGCATAGATCTGCAGGTCATGTGTCCACATTTTGGAAAATGTGACTGAGCCCTTCACTTTTCCAAAGTTAGCATAATCAGTGGTACTGGCTTGTGCAATAATATTGCCTATTATCCAAGTGCCTGGAGCAGAATTATAAATGGCCAAATATCAGAGTTTAGATACTATGTAAATTTGTTTTAGCTCATTTGGGCCAATGGTTTTCAACAGGATCCCCTGACAGAGTAAACAGAGGTGCTCGATTAGTAAAAGTTTGCACAGGCTCTTGCATGACTCAGTATGGCACAAAGATAGCATCAAATGAATCACCATTTTAAAGGCTTGCGTGTGTAGCGCTAACGTACATTGTGTTGTGTGAGGGACAGCACACATTTTAGTAAATGAAGGCCTCAGCCTTGTGACTGTGGTATTGTAGATTGTTGTGTGGTGGAACTTCTATGGGTTTATGACCCAGGTCCTCATGTTACCAAGTCTGCAACGTACGCATTTTCTGGCTCTGCTCTCTGGGATGTGTCTTTCACTCACTGCTGGGGTGCACGGACTAAACGACGCACTAAGGGGCATATTTGTGAGGCCCTTTGCGTTGCTATTGCAGTATGCAACATGGTTCAAGAGTTACACAAGTGGAAAATTAGATTTATGAAGCGACGCAAGGCCACTTTGTGTGCCTTGAGTGGCTACATAAATCTTGAGTAATGCAACACAGTGCAAATGGTGCAAAGGTGCCTGCATTGGCTCTAGGCTGCCATGAGGGTGCCAGCACAGCTGAAAAGGCAGGGATGCACTGCGTTGACTTGAATATGAAATATTCCTGCCGTTTCCCTGTTACGCAGTGCAGCGTAGCAAGGTGGGTTGCTGCCCAGCACTGAATGACAATCTCATAAACATGCCCCTAAAAGTGAGGTAGGGTTGGGTTTAGTGCATGCATTAGCAGTAGGAAGGCAAGCGTAATGAAGATGTGAAATGGATGTCAATCCAAACAGGATTGTGGTTTGTCAAGGCTGGCTGCAGCTACCTCATTTTCATAGGTGCTGCAAACGTCAAATAGTACACCTCTGCGAGGGGCTTTAGAATTATAAAAAGAGACATTTATTTTACTGATTTTTCATACTTTAAACATCACTTATCACTTTAACAGCTGTTTTGGTCCTGCTTATTTGGTACAGTTCTCATGTATTTCCACAAACGTTTGCAATTTCCATTCTTCCCAAAGGTTCTCGTGGCATGAGCAGGAGTTACCTCAGCCAAGGGGCTACTCACCCTGTCCTGCTTAGTAGACCGGTGTGAGGGTCAGGTGTTGCTCCATCAGAGTCGTATTACTGTGTAAGGACAACATAGCACAGTTTCTCAATTCTTTGCCCTATTTTGGACTGCCTTCGTCGGTAGCTCTCCAGCAGTCCGTCCCCTCTCCTCCCACCTTCACCTAGGCAGTCTCTCATCTCTCTTGTTGCCTTCCAGGGGTCTTATTATCTCATCCCAAGTGTGGGTGACATCTGTACTCCACTTCCCTCTTTGACTCTGCATGAAGAACTGACCCTTCAAATGAAAAATCAGAGTTTCTAAAGCGCAGCTCCTCACCCGTAAGTTTCTCAAGGCGTCAGGGAGTTAGTCCTCTGAGCTTCAGTTGAAAAGCCAGGTTTGAAGGTCCTTCCTGAATTGGGTTAGCGATGGTGATTGCCTGAGGTGCAGGGGCAGGGTGTTCCATCTCTTTGCCACAACGTCGACAAAGTTTCTCCCACCATCCGAGGTCTTCCAAATGTGGGGTATGGTAGCTAGTGCTTGCTGAGCGGAGACCTTTGGTTTCTGCCCACCACTTAACCTCCTCAGTTCAGGTAGGAGCCCCTCTTAGCCTTTCCCCCTACCCCATGTCCACTTATCTTTTAATTATGACCAGCACCTAGGGGCATTATTCCCAGAGAGTTCATACATTTTCATGATCTTGGTTACTTAAGGATAGATCAGTCCTGGCCCCGGCAGGTATCGGTGAGAAAGTTCCCTCACATGAGTGTGTTGATTCCCATTTTGGAATCTTGAAGTAATTTTCCAGGTTATTTTCAACTCTCCTTTCTCCGACGAGATCCTACATCTCTTGTGAAATCGAACCTATGAAATACTGCATTTTATCCTAGTTTTATCGTTCGGCACACATTCCTTTTAAATTGCGTTCAATTACTCTGTTTTCTTTCAAGAGTAAATGTATTACCCACATATCCCATCTGTTCTGCTCAGGAGGAATCTGAACTAAAGTGCTGATTTTCACTGGAATCATACAAAACCCATCCACCTGCTGTGTTCTGAAACAAGGCGTGATATAAATATAGACGATTAAAGGAGATGTTTATCTACAGTTTCCAGGACCGTTACCGTTATTCACGTTATGAAATGATGTGAAGTAAATCGACTACACATAAGATTTTAAAATGCGGCTAACAGTTATTAGCAGGATATTGGCAAACTCATGGCTATTAATTAGCATGGCCACATTCCTCACTGGTGAAGTGATATAAGAAATAGGAATGTGAAACTATTTGTTTGCCCAAAATAAACATAATATACCTATTGACCCTAAATACAAGTGGGCCGGATTTATATGTGGAAATACCATGTGGGCAGAAATAAAACTTCTGGCTAGCATCCCTGCACCTAATTGTGGCTTTCTCTCATCAGAATTACTGGTTTTAAATTTGCATGTGAAGCCTTCATGTTAGATTCAAATCTGCGCCCATTTGTTACCTGCTATGCTTCTGTGTGGTGGGTTGGAGAGGGCCTCTGGAGGCAAGAGAGGCTGAGGACTGGCTAGTGGGGGCATTCCATGCTGCCCATGTGCAGTAGGAGGATGTCAAGTGGAGGCTGAAGTCTGCAGCCTGCGGCCTGCATTTGACTTTCTCAGACAGAATTACTGGCCTGGAAGATCAGACCTGGTTTTCGCACATACGGGTGTAAAGAAATGGCTCTTTTTGCATGATCACCCCCAACGTGTTGAACTTATGGAGCTGTTTTTCTTTTAATAAAACATGTATTTCCAAGTAGCTTACCCACAGTTGCCACACATTAATCTACATATAGATCCTTAGTATAATGGTATCTAGTATCTAGGGCCTGTAAGTTAAAGTGTCCATCCTGGAAAGTACTTAATTTATAAAAAATAAGTGCTTGGGCATTGGTGAGGAGGCCGCTGCAGCTTGCACAACATATTGCCCCTAACAGTGCTACCAGGTACAGTACCAACGCAAGTTCTAATCATCGCACTCCTACAACTGTGACAATTCAGACTATTCCAGGCCATCAAAGCTATTAGTATCAAGTGTTAGCCTCATATAAGACTTGGATTGTCTTATCCAAGTCTTATCCAAGGCCTTTCTTGTGTTAGCCAAGACCTTTTGCTAAAATATGTGTATAACACGGAGGTTATGGGAATTTTCTGTCAGACATCAACCATGAGTCTGTTGTGTCATTCATATTTTTCTTTCCCCACACTCCAGCATGCATCTTGGGTGCAAGATCAGACCTCTTCAGCTATTGACTGACATCACTGTGAGTTACAGCAAGCCATCCTTTCACAAGTATCACATTAAAAAACAAAGTAGTTCCCTTAAGTGCCGTGGACTACTATTGCAATGTGTGCTTTTTCGACCAAAAATACTTTTGTCTTTAGCTAATTTTTTTTTAGATTGCCGAGGACCCAGCAACTTCCACAACAATAAAGTTTTACTATAACCATGACAGAACAAAACAAGAATTGCCAATGCCAAAAGGCAGGCGACTAATGCCGGACCTATTGACTTTGCCAATGCTTGTTAGCTAATTGCTACACAGAGGATGTCTAACTAATTGGATATATTTATTGTCTGTTAAGTGGCTGCCGCTGGCTTTGTTGCTAATACTATTTCCCAGTTAGGTTTTGCCTAGGACTACACTGAGGCTTCTATCTTCATTTTCAGGACACAAAGTAGATTTGGACTACGGACCTTGCAAGTGTACACATATAGGCCTCATCGTAGAATCCTGGCACTTTTCCGCACAATAATCCACTAGTTTTGATCTGCTTTGTAATACTGGCTGCCCTATCCTTAATTCATTGACACTCTACATGCTGTTGTATACACTAAGGTGCACCTTCTCTGGGCCCACTGGTTGAGATCTGCCCATTGTGAGTAGTTGAAAAAGTTCCTTTGTGCCTACTAATTAGGTGATGGCATTTTCAAGCATGTGATGCGGTGATAAGGATGTTTTCCATTGCTAATTTTTCATTGTTGATTTCAATGTTTTAGTCTTCTATGCATAGAAAGGGTCCATGTAATACTCAACACTTCAAAGATGGTCTCATGTACTTATTAGATGATGGGAGACCAGAACATAGATGGATTGACCACCACAATTGCCAAATTGGGAGGATTCACAAGTCTTTTCCTCAAGGAAATATCTCTAATAAACAAGGAGTACATTATGGTTGAGCGACCCTCCTCCTGTCTCAGATCACTTCTGGGACTTAAATAACACTATCAGTAATCTACACTTGACAGCGGGATAGTGCAAACTGTTTTGATCCGAATTTTATGATTTTACTGTGATTAATATTTCAGTTTGTGTTGCTACATGAAGAATTACACCCTCTATAATTATTATTGTATTATTTTATTTTGTACAATCCACTGGTGTTTTGCTAATTTGAGCGAATATTGTTACTGTACCCCTGAATAAGACATTAAGGTGAACTTTCTCCTTCAGGAGTCATTTTGTAGTGTTTATAATCGTAAGATCACAACTTCAATGTGCCTTGTGGACTCGCCCAGAGTGTCATCACTGTTGCCCCTCCTGTTTCTATTTAACATTCAACATTTGTGAGACCAGTGGCCCGGCTGAATCAAAAACATGGCTGCCCAGTGTTAATGTATGCAGATGATGCAGATGTACATAGATTTTACACAGCCACTGGTAAGCTCCGATCAAGATGCTCTTAGTTCTGTACATATCCTTGGTAACTGTCAGTTAGACATCAAATTCCAGGCAAGTGACAACATCTTAAAGGTTAATGGGAGCAAGGTGGAAGTCTTACTAGGGGGCATACTAAAACACTGTCAGGCTTCCCACATTGGGCTGTCTCTCATTCATGCCTGTAAGGTTAGATCCTTGGGGATCTGGATGAGACTCCTTCCCACAAAGAATGGTGTCTTATCAGTCTGCTTTTAGTACTTCACATTAGGCTCTTTCATTTATTCTGAAGACCAACTATGTGAAAGTTCTCTCTATATGCTTTGCTCAGATAAGCTGTAGGAATGATCTCTACTCGTGGAACTCTGAATCCACTCTACTCAAACTTCAAAGGGTTCAGAACTTCATGGTAAAGAAACTATCTGGAATTAGGAAGTTCAACCATCAGTCATCGGCTAGGAGATGATAGCTCTGTTTCAAAATCCTTTTCATCATGCAAAGAATCTTCCATAGATTTGTGAAGCATAATTTTGCACATATTTTTGGATCCAGCTGAGTCCCACTGCTCCATGTTTCTCTCTGCAAAGGCACATGCTTTGGTGGTCAAAACGTGAGCTATCTGGGACCTAAATTTTAAAACAAGCTCATCCTGCACCTTTGTGAACAATGCAATCATTTTCACATCAAGAAATTACTTAAATCTTCCCTCATTTGCTAACCCTGCTTCAGGCTGCCTCAGTGTCTCATATGTCTGAATTGTCATGGCTATACTTCCTTTTGTCAAAAGGTTCTTTGAGTGACTAAGCACATCATAAACAATTCAGTAAAGAAAGAAATAAAGTGGAGAGCTGGGCATGAACCATTCTCCCACCCAGCACCTCCTTGCCTAGCATCGCTTATTCAATCATTTTAAGAGAGGAAATCAAAGGTATTGTGCCCCGGGCTCTCCTCATCTGAGGGGACCTGAAATCTCCCAAGCCAACTAGGACATTTTTTGTTCAATACGAAAAATTGAAAATAGATTGGACAGCAGAGTCTGCTGGAAGAAGTAACAATACTTTCTGAACCTACATTTGAAATTTTGTTTCCCGAGTGAGATGTAGGAGCTCACAACCTGCACACAAACAGAACCTAGACCCATTAACAACAAATGTAATTTGCAGGGTCTATTTGCTGTGACCCTGTTAGACCTGATAGCCTTAGGGTGGTCACCCCTAACTTTTGGCCTACCTTCCTCCACTTTTTAGATACTGTTTTTGCTGGTTTTAAGACTCTGCGCACTTTACCACTGCTAACCAGTACTAAAGTGCATATTCTCTCTCCTTTAAACATGGTAACATTGGATCATACCCAATTGGACTATTTAATTTACTTATAAGTCCCTAGTAGAGTGCATTATATGTGACCAGGGCCTGTAGATTACATGCTACTAGTGGGTCTGCAGCACTGATTGTGACACCCACTTCAGTAGCCCCTTAACCTTGTCTCAGGCCTGCCATTGCAAGGCCTGTGTGTGCAGTTTCACTTCCAATTCGACTTGGCATTTAAAAGTACTTGGCAAGCCTAAAACTTCCCTTTTTCTACATATAACTCACCCCTAAGGTATGCCCTAGGTAGCCCATAGGGCAGGGTGCTGTGTAGGCAAAAGGCCGGACATGTACCTTTGTAGTTTACATGTCATGGTAGTGTAAAACTCCCAAAGTTTTTACACTGCTATGAGGCCTGCTCGCTTCATAGGCTAACATTGGGGCTGCCCTCATACATTGTTTGAGTGGTGATAGCACATTGGGACCTTGATAAGTAAACTTACAAGGAGACATGCCTAGACCGATGAACCTTTTAACCACGTTCGGAGACTTCCCAAAACAAGATATCTTTTTAACATCACAAACAATATGACAATATGTCAATCAATATTCGCAATCACTATTCATTGAGCTAGTCAATATCATTTAATAGGAATCAATAAAATGAACGCTCCATGACCTTTCAGCCAACGAATAACCACACAAATCTAATTGAGTGTTAGGATATTTATTCACTATTAATTACAATCTAAAGTCATTTCTGTTAATCTCATTAGCAATCAATCGCATTAGTAACTCTTCAACTTGTAATTAGAACACACTTAATCAATTCATAGAGAACACTTATTCAATGTTTTCACATCATTAATAAGAAGCACTTTGGCAAAGTTTCAGTTGTGCGAGATTCAACAAAAGAAGAATTCAGTCATTTGTCTATTTGCATCAGAATGTTAGTGAACCCCTTAACTAACCTCGAATTAGCATCATCATGTTGGGCTTCATGCAAAACAATTTAGCAAACACAAATTTGGAAAACATCTAACTACGGCTTCTATCAAAAGAGCAGTTGGTACCTAGAAAGAAAAGGCAAACAGACAATTACAATTTTCATCAGATAGTTTCCTCTCCAACGAATCAGCAATCAGCGTCAGCCTTCGTCCTCAGGACATCAGTCGATTCAGCATCAGCAAGGATAGGACAGGGCAAAGTCTCAGTATGGCATAGCTAAGAATAAGCACTTCCCTTGTAAGGAGGAAAAGTGAGTATCAGGTAAGGATTCAATAGAGGATGGTTAAGATATCAGAACAGCAAAGTCTCAAAGAATAATGGCAAAAGTATAGCTCAGTGGAATGTCCAGTAAAAGCCGATTTCTCTTCTGGTCATGCCGTTATATCAAAAATGTCGAACTAGCCCTTAATTCCTCATTGGATCAATTTTGTTGCATAATTATCTCTGTCCAATAATTCTCCACGCGCCTTACTAGAATTTTCCACAAAACACAATTCTCATGCATTTGATTGGCCCACGTTGTTGACGTCTTCATCGGTAGGAATGTCAGGTAAGAAAAGTTACACTTTACGCTCCAGTCAGTAGTCCCATTGTCTTCTCCTAGTCTAGACAGCCTTGTACCTGTCACGAATTACACTGTTGCATTCAACAAGAATGTCTCCTTGAGCGAGTTGGGTCCCATGAGAAAGAATTGACCACGGCTACACACATATCTCTAGCTTCTTGAAAAGTACAGCTTTATGTCCTTCAGGTAAGCAGCACATTGCACGTTAGAAAAACACAGTTTAAAATGAGACCAGGCAGCTAGGCCCAGAAACTCGCTAACTAAGGCCTAGTAATTTAAGTTGACAAACCCCTAATACATGACTCTAATTAAGATTCGCTAATACAAAACCATACATTAGTATATTATTAATTCATCATTAATTAGTCTCATTAGTCTTCGTGTACATTAGTGGCCACTCCCCGTGGGCACATTTCAAACGCATGCATTGTTTCCTACGTTAACACATTTTCTAAGCAGCATCATTACAAAACATAGTGCAAGCTTTTCATGTTAATATTAAAATTTAAAAGTCACACTCCAGCAGTGGTAGCTGCTGATCTGAAAGGAGTAGGTGGGTCATATTTTGTATGGCCAGAATGCTGATACAAAATACTGCTGACTGGTGAAGTTGGATTTAATATTACTATTTTGTAAATGCCACTTTTAGAAAGTGAGCATTTCTCTGCAGGTAAATCTTTCTGTGCCTTACAACCCACGTCTGCCTGGGTTTAGTTGACAGTTCCTTTGTGCATTCACTCAGACACACCCCAAACACAGGATACTCAGCCTCACTTGCGTACATCTACATTTTCAATAGGTCTTCCTGGGCTGGGAGGTTGGATGGCCTGATACTTGCATGTCAAAGGACAGTAGCCTGCCCTCACACAAAGGACTGTTACACCCCCTACTGGGACCCTGGCAGACCGGATTGAACTAAAAGGGGACCTTGTGCACTTCTAAACCACTCTTTGAAGTCCCCCTCACTTCAAAGGCACATTTGGGCATTTAAAGAGGGCCTCTGCCCTTACCAACTCAGACACTTCCTGGAGAAGAAACTGGAACCAGAACCTGCATCCTGCCAAGAAGAACTGCCTGGCTGCCCAAATGACTCACCTGACTGCTTTCTGTGAAGGACTGCTGCCTTGCTGTTGCCCTGCTGCCTTGCTGCTCTCTGGCTGTGGTGAAGAAGTGCTCTCCAAGGGTTTGGATAGAGCTTGCCTCCTGTTCCTTGAAGTCTCAGGATCAAAAAGACTTCATCTCCACAAGAAGGACTCCTTGTGTGGCGAAATTCGACGCACAGCCAGCCAGAAACGACGCACAGCCTGCACCGGGGTGAACATTTCACCATATGCCGAACCGAACAACACAGCTGGACTTCGCATCAAGAAGATCAATGCAGCGCCGGCGGAAATTCGACGCACGGCCCACCGGATCGATGCACAACCAAGCCGGAATGACGGAGCCCGACCTTTTTAGAGAGGAATTGATGCAGGGTCTGCCGTGCGGTAGAAAATTCGACGCAACGCCCACCAGATCGACACAGCTCTTGTGACTTCATACTGCCAGTGCAGGAAATCCACGCATCATCCCAGGGGCATCCAAAAACCCCTCAGTCAGAATAGGATCCATGACCAAGCACTGGAAATCGATGCACAGCCATCCCTGCGTGAAAACTAAATGACGCATCGCTGTGTGCGGCCCAGAAAATTGACGCACACCCCTTTGTTTCCACGCATCTCCTCCTCTGCGGTTCTTTGCAGAGATTTTTCACGCGAATCAGGTACTTTGTGCTTGAAAGAGACTTAGGCCCTCATTCTGACCCTGGCGGTCGGTGATAAAGCGGCGGCCAAGCCGCCAACAGGCCGGCGGTCTAAAATATGCAATTCTGACCCTGGCGGGAACCGCCAACACAGCCCGCCAACTTAACACTCCGCCCGCCACAGCGGTACAAACAAACAGCGCGGCGGTTCCCGCCAACAGCCAGGCGGCAGACAATGTACCGCCCACCCTATTACGACCCACCAATCTGCCACCTTTTCCGGGGCGGGAGCACCGCCGATAAGAACACGGCGGAAACAGACTACGAACGGGAAAACGCTCACCTCTACGCACTCCACGCGAGATTCCGGCAGCATGGAACCAGAGTTGCAGGTCATCCCCGCACTCCTATTCCTGCTCATATACCAGGAGCACGCCCGGCGGCGCGGAAGACATCGGTGAGTACTGCACCTACGACACAGGGGAGGGAAAAGATTACCGGCACACACCCACCCACCCACACCCACTACAACACACACATCAATGCATTCCCACAGATCACTGTCACAACCCACAAACCACCCCCCTCCGAAATAATGCAAAGACCAAAAGAAGAGATCATAAACGGGCAGATATATTGAAATATGGACACCAGTAATCCCAATAAATAAATAAACTATATACAAAATATATACATCTACTAAATGTAGTCCAACCACTGTCCGTGGATCACAGGGTTCCTGTGCAAAGGGGCAAGGCCCAGTCCCACGACAAGAACTCCACGGAGAGAACACTGCAGGGGCATCAGAAAGAAAATCGGACAGGCACCTCAGGGGGAAGGGAAGGGGGGGCACCTCAGCCACTTGAGTACACGACGCCAGATCCACGAGGGGACTCCATGACCACTGGGCCATCCTGGGGAGAGCAAAGCCACAGTCCAAACAGTCCATACAGTGGGTGGCCTGCCCACTGGGCCATCCTGGGGAGAGCAAAGCCACAGTCCATACAGTCCATACAGTGGGTGGCCTGCCCACTGGGCCATCCTGGGGAGAGCAAAGCCACAGTCCATACAGTCCATACAGTGGGTGGCCTGCCCACTGGGCCATCCTGGGGAGAGCAAAGCCACAGTCCAAACAGTCCATACAGTGGTTGGCCTGCCCACTGGGCCATCCTGGGGAGAGCAAAGCCACAGTCCAAACAGTCCATACAGTGGGTGGCCTGCCCACTGGGCCATCCTGGGGAGAGCAAAGCCACAGTCCATACAGTCCATACAGTGGGTGGCCTGCCCACTGGGCCATCCTGGGGAGAGCAAAGCCACAGTCCATACAGTGGGTGGCCTGCCCACTGGGCCATCCTGGGGAGAGCAAAGCCACAGTCCAAACAGTCCATACAGTGGGTGGCCTGCCCACTGGGCCATCCTGGGGAGAGCAAAGCCACAGTCCATACAGTCCATACAGTGGGTGGCCTGCCCACTGGGCCATCCTGGGGAGAGCAAAGCCACAGTCCATACAGTCCATAACAGACCCCACTGCCACTGGAGGAGGCAAGTTGGCCAGAGGACATCCTGCAGCCCTGCCCGAGATAGATCCTGCCCTGCCACGTCTGCCAAAGGGCCAGCGGTTCTTGCCTTGAAGGGCCCAGTTCAGCGGTTCTTGAGACGGCGGGGCCCAGCGGAGCGGTGCTTGAGACGGCGGGGCCCAGTTCAGCGGTTCTTGAGACGGTGGGGCCCAGGTCAGCGCTACTTGCCTTGAAGGGCCCAGTTCAGCGCTCCTTGCCTTGAAGGGCCCAGTTCAGCGGTTCTTGAGACGGCGGGGCCCAGTTCAGCGGTTCTTGAGACGGCGGGGCCCAGTTCAGCGGTTCTTGAGACGGCGGGGCCCAGTTCAGCGGTTCTTGAGACGGCGGGGCCCAGTTCAGCGGTTCTTGAGACGGTGGGGCCCAGGTCAGCGCTACTTGCCTTGAAGGGCCCAGTTCAGCGCTCCTTGCCTTGAAGGGCCCAGTTCAGCGGTTCTTGAGACGGCGGGGCCCAGTTCAGCGGTTCTTGAGACGGCGGGGCCCAGTTCAGCGGTTCTTGAGACGGTGGGGCCCAGGTCAGCGCTACTTGCCTTGAAGGGCCCAGTTCAGCGGTTCTTGAGACAGCGGGGCCCAGTTCAGCGGTTCTTGAGACGGCGGGGCCCAGTTCAGCGGTTCTTGAGACGGCGGGGCCCAGTTCAGCGGTTCTTGAGACGGCGGGGCCCAGTTCAGCGGTTCTTGAGACGGCGGGGCCCAGTTCAGCGGTTCTTGAGACGGCGGGGCCCAGTTCAGCGGTTCTTGAGACGGTGGGGCCCAGGTCAGCGCTACTTGCCTTGAAGGGCCCAGTTCAGCGGTTCTTGAGACGGCGAGGCCCAGTTCAGCGGTTCTTGAGACGGCGGGGCCCAGTTCAGCGGTTCTTGAGACGGTGGGGCCCAGGTCAGCGCTACTTGCCTTGAAGGGCCCAGTTCAGCGGTTCTTGAGACGGCGGGGCCCAGGTCAGCGCTACTTGCCTTGAAGGGCCCAGTTCAGCGGTTCTTGAGACGGCGGGGCCCAGTTCAGCGGTTCTTGAGACGGCGGGGCCCAGTTCAGCGGTTCTTGAGACGGCGGCCGGTCTATGGCCAACTGCTAATTGCCTGGTGGTGCCCTCCTGGGCAGCGGGGATGGTGCTCCTTCAATGCCCACCTGGGCTGTGGGTGGTGGGGCCCTCCTGGCCAGCTGGGCTGGGTCCTCCCTGGGCAGCGGCTATGGGGGTGGTGGGCTCTCCCGGGGCAGCTGTGCCGGTTCCTCCCGGGGCAGCGGCTATGGGGGTTGTGGGCTCCTCCTGGGCAGCAGGCCTGCTGCCTGACCTCTCCGACTTGCTGCCCTTGCCCTCCTTAGTCGTGGGCCTGTGGCCCTTTCCTCCCTTTGGAGCTGTGGCTGGTGACTGTCTCTGGGTGGTGTCCGGGGGGGATGTAGAAGGTGGGCTCCTGCGGCGCCCCTTCGGCCTTCTGCTCCTCTTCCCAGGGGGTGGGCTGCCTGTCCCCTTGCTGCTGGGCGAAGATCCAGACATGCGGGCTGGCGGGCTCCAATACCCCTGCACCCTTGTCAAGGGGGCTGCAGGGCTGGTGGTGGCTGAGGTGCTCTTCTTACCCCGACGAGAAGGAGGGGGGGGCTCAGGGTCAGGAAAGAAGTTAGTAGTGGCGAGGAAGAGCTTCTTGGGACAATGGAGAGTGGTAGGTACAGTGGGAATGGGAGTGGAGGGAGAGGATGTGGTTGTAGGTGAGTCACGTTTGCTGTCTTTGGGTGCAGGTGCAGGAGGGATAGGCTGTCGTGAGGTGGATGGCTGTTGGGTGGGTGGGTGGCTGCGTTTGTGTGGTGTGGAAGAGGGGGTGACAGACACAGTGGGAGAGGACACAGGGGACGTGTAAATGGCAGTGGGGGTGGTGACTGCACGTGTGCGGACTGGAGTGGAGGGTGTGCTGGTGATGGAAACACTGGCTGATGGTGAGGTGAATGGAGGTGTGAGTGTAGACGTCACAGGGAGGGAGGAGGGAGACGAGGAGGTGGGGGTCACAGAGGTGGTAGTGACTGTTGGCATGTCTGCATCGGAATGTTGCGTGTGTGAATGTCTGCGTGATCTGTGGTACTTATGTTTGGATGAGCTTCTCTTGGGTGTTGAGGTGTGTGCAGGCTGGTCTGATGGTGTGGGTGGGACAGGCAGAGGAACAGGAGACTGGGAGGAGGGAGTTAGTAGAGGCAGGCAGGAGACAGGGACAATGGCTGCCGTCAGTGCTGAGGCCAGAGCCTGGAACGATCGCTGATGGGCAGCCTGACCCGAATGAATGCCCTCCAGGTACGCATTGCTGCGATGAACCTCCCTCTCCACCCCCTGGATGGCATTCAAAAGGGTAGTCTGCCCAACAATGAGCGTTCGGAGGAGGTCAATGACCTCCTCACTGAGGGCAGCGGGGGTAACAGGGGCAGGGCCTGAGGTGCCTGGGGCGAAGGAGATGCCCGGCTTCCTGGCAGAGCGGGCACGGGGCGAACGCTGAGGGGCTGCTGGGAGGGCGGAGATGGTGCGCTGGGTGGCGGCTGTACCTGTAATGGCGGGGGGCACGGATGGTGCCACCCCCGCAAGGGAGCCCCCTTCCGAGGACGTGTCCGTGTCGCTGCAGGGTCCAGTCGTCCCCGTCGTGGAGCTCCCCTTGCCCTCCGTCTCACTGGTCCAGTCTGACTCTGTGGCATGGCCCTCCTGGGCCATGTGAGATGCAGCTCCCTCCTGCCCCGATGCCACTTTTCCTCCGCCTGATGATGCTGATGCACACAAGCACAGAAAGACAAACAAAAAGGGGGGGGGAGAGAGAAATAAAGGGATATTGAGTACATGGATCTCCGGTACAGTTAGCGGACATGACAGACACAGATGCCCCCTGCACTAAGTTGCGCACTTGGGGTCCGCTACGCATTCCGTGGAACATGCCCTACACGCCTAGAGTTGACAACTGCACCCATGGATGACACGGCCCAGGGATGGCTGTACTGACAAACTACTGAGGGTGGTGGCTGGGGACACAGGGGCTTACGGGGGTGCCGAGCCTACAGATATCGCCCTGGCCTAGGGGGACCCCCAGCCATCCTCCCCCAACCAGACACCTCCACTGCGCGACAACAGAGTAGATAATGCTTGTACTCACCCCCTTGTGTCTGCTGTGCTGCCCTCACGCGCCCATCCAATTCAGGGTAGGCCACCGCCAGGATCCGGAACATCAGGGGGCTCAGTTGACGGCAGGCACCCCGCCTACGTTGGGAGGCCATCCCCAGCAGAGACTCGGCGGTCTTCTTGGTCCCGCGGCGTATGTCCTCCCACCTCTTGCGGCAGTGGGTGCCCCGTCGATGGTGGACCCCCAGGGTCCGGACTTCCTTGGCGATGGCACGCCAAATCCCGATCTTCTCATGGGCGCGGACCTATGTGACACGTACAGGGAGGGAGAAATACCACGTTCAAGTTTGTCAGCATTTTCCTTGCCAGTGGCCCAACGCCCCCCATCCCCGCCAGGCCCCCCGCCAGGCCCAACATGCCCCCCATCCCCGCCAGGCCCCCCGCCAGGCCCCCCGCCAGGCCCAACATGCCCCCCATCCCCGCCAGGCCCCCCGCCATGCCCCCGCCAGGCCCAACATGCCCCCCATCCCCGCCAGGCCCCCCGCCAGGCCCCCCGCCAGGCCCAACATGCCCCCCATCCCCGCCAGGCCCCCCGCCAGGCCCCCAAGCCAGCCAGTGTCCCCAAATCCAGATTGAATTAAACTCACTTGTTGGTCTGGAGGACCGTAGAGTAGCGCATACTGGGGGAGGACCCCATCCACGAGTTTCTCCAACTCCTCTCCAGTGAAGGCAGGGGCCCTTTCCCCAGGTGCAGCAGCCATTGTCCCTTCCAGACCGAGGTCACAGCAACACTTGCAGTATAGGTCCTCTCCTGTGAAAGTTCAAGTCGCAAGTGGATAAGTAGATAGAAAATGGCGGTCACGTCCGCGGCGGTGCGTACCGCGGCGGTGCGTCCCGCCACCGCCGGCGCCCTTC
Organism: Pleurodeles waltl; assembly: GCF_031143425.1. NCBI lineage: Eukaryota > Metazoa > Chordata > Amphibia > Caudata > Salamandridae > Pleurodeles > Pleurodeles waltl. The sequence continues at coordinate 144,007,682 of NC_090441.1, read as the reverse complement.
GCCATTGGCTCCTGAAACCCATAGGCTTCAATGTTAACCAATGCGGCTTTGCGCCGCGGTCTTCGCCCGCCGCCCGCCGCGGTGTGCCACGCCAGCGCATTGACCTCACATCCCATTGTCACACTTCACAGGTCAGGCAGCCGCCATTTCCAGGGCCCACATGGCTCAATTTCAACTGCGTCACACAGGCCTAGGCCTTGCATAGCCACTCAGACACGCCATTCACTGCATAGAGAATCGTATACTGTGCTAGCTGTGAGTACGTACCTGTGGGTTGCTTGACTGTGTGCTCCATGTTGTCCTTCCTAGGCACCGTCCGCTGGGTTGGGCGAGGAGACGGATGAATCCTCCCGTGTACCGACCGCTGGTGGACCTGTCGACAATGGAAGAACGCCACATTATCCTGACCTACCGTCTTAACCGTGCCACTATCCATGAACTGTGTGCCCAGCTGGAGCCCGACCTGATGTCCCCCATCCGCCAACCCACAGGGATTCCCCCTCTGGTGCAGGTCATGTCAGTACTCCATTTCTTGGCAAGTGGGTCATTTCAGACAACCATGGGAATTGCTTCTGGGATGTCTCAGCCCATGTTTTCGAAGGTGTTATCCAGAGTGTTGTCTGCCCTGATGAAATCCGTGAGGAGCTACATCATTTTCCCTGAGGTGGGCGAATTGGCTACAGTGAAGGGTGATTTCTATGCCCTTGGACATATTCCCAACGTAATTGGTGCCATTGATGGGACCCATGTGGCTTTGGTTCCCCCAAGAGACAGGGAGCAGGTGTACAGGAACAGAAAAAATTACCATTCAATGAACATCCAGGTGGTGTGTTTGGCTGACCAGTACATCTCGCATGTAAATGCCAAATTCCCAGGGTCAGTGCATGACGCCTACATCCTCAGGAATAGCAGCATCCCTTACGTGATGGAACAGCTACAGAGACACCGTGTATGGCTAGTGGGGGACTCTGGGTACCCCAACCTGTCGTGGCTACTGACCCCAGTAAGGAATCCCCGGACCAGGGCAGAGGAACGGTACAATGAGGCCCATGGGCGTACTAGGAGGGTGATCGAACGCACCTTTGGCCTCCTAAAGGCCAGGTTTAGGTGCCTGCATATGACAGGTGGATCCCTAATGTACTCACCTAAGAAGGTGTGTCACATCATCGTGGCCTGCTGCATGCTTCACAACCTGGCTTTGCGCCGCCAGGTGCCTTTCCTGCAGGAGGATGGTCGAGACGGTGGTGTTGTGGCAGCGGTGGAACCTGAGGAGAGTGACGAGGAGGAAGACGACGGGGCTGAAACAGACAACAGGGACAGAATCATTGAACAGTACTTCCAATAGGACACAGGTAACATTTCAAAGATAATTTAGTAAATGTTAACTACTCTCCAGCATCTCTGCTGCCTGTCTATTTGCCCCAGTGTATGATGACTGAGTTTTGGCTTTTCCCTCCCTATTTCAGATCTGGGGTCCCCACTACGAGTCCTGTGCTTCGTTTCCCCATGGACTACAGCTTTGTGGCAGCTGTTTGTTGACTTCACCATGTACAAGGACATATTTGCACTGTCATGTCAATTACAATCTATTGAAATCACAGCCAGACTCCAGATATTTTGGTGCAAAATAGGTGTTTATTGAAGTGCTCAAAATGGGATGGGTGGTTTCAAGTGGGTGGGGGCTATGGTGAAGGAATGTCCATGGCAGAGTCCAGAGTAACAGTCACACAGGTGCATTGTCCAGAGGCCTGTGGAGAGATGGAGCATGGGCAGTTCAAGGATGGACAGGGTGACAATGTGGGACAGTGGGATGACATCAGGTGGTATCCATTGCTGGTGGGGGTCTTGACATCCTACTCTGTCTTCTTGCGAGATCTCAGGGCCTTCTTGCGGGGTGGTTCTTCTCCTGCAGGAGGTGGGGGTCTGGTGGGCTGCTGCTGTGCGGGGGCCTCCTGTCCACTAGCGCCGGCGGAGGTGGTTGGCTGTTCTTGGTCCAGGCTAGTGGCAGGGGCCCTTGGGTGTTGTTCAGTGTCCGCCCTGGTGTTTACGAGGTCCTGCAGCAACCCTACCATGGTAACCAGGGTGGTGTTGATGGCTCTGATGTCCTCCCTGTACCCCCGATAGTGTTCCTCCTGCAGTGCCTGGATCTCCTGGAACCGGGCCAGTACCGTCGCCATCGTCTCCTGGGAGCGGTTGTATGCTCCCATGATGGTGGTGAGGACCTCGTGGAGAGTGGGTTCCCTGGGCCTCTCCTCCCCCCCCTGTCGCACAGCTGCCCTCCGAGTTCCCCTGTTTCCCTGGGCCTCTGCCCCCTGGCCGGTGTGCCCACTACCACTGCCCCCAGGTCCCTGTTGTTGTTGGGGTGGTGGGTTATCCTGGGTGCCCTGTAGTGGTAGACACACCGCAGATTGACGCGCCCTGGAGACAGAGGCATGGGCCCGCTGGGTGGGAGCTGTGCTGGTGTTCCCAGAGGGGTTAGGGTCTGTAGTGGCCTGGGCCTGTGTGAGGGGAACCGACTGTCCAGAGGTCCCCGATGGTCCGGGCTGGTCATCGGTGTCCAGGTCGACAGAGCTGCTGTCATCGCTGACGGCCTCTTGGGTGGGGGGTGTGGATAATTCTGGCCCCTCCGCCGCGGTGTGTTGACGGTCGGGTCCTGCAGGGGTATAGAGGTATGGTTATAGTTTCAATGTGTGGCATATGGGTGTATCTGTGGGTTCTCGTGTCCCCAAGTGCTGGCATTCGTGTGTGGGGGCTTTGGTGAGGGTGGCTTGTGGGGGGGATGTGTATATGCATTGGGCATGCTTTGGTGATGGGTGTCCATGCTTAGTGGACGCATGCAGGCCTAGGTTTTGGGATGTGTGGGTTGTGATGGTGAGACATTGGCGGGGAATAGGTGTGCTGGGGGTGGGGGTGAGGATGGTGGTGGGGGTGAGGATGGTGGTGGGGGTGAGGGTGGGGGTGAGGATGGGGGTGGGGGTGAGGGTGGGGTTCGAGGATGGGGGTGAGGGTTGGGGTCTGATTTGGCATGCAGGTGGGGGGGAAGCAGTATTGAAGCTTCAACTTACCAGTATCCATTCCTCCGCCGACTCCTGCGAGGCCGTCAGGATGCAGGATGTTCAAGACTTCCTCCTCCCATGATGTGAATTGTGGGGGTTGAGGTGGGGGTCCTCCGCCAGTCTTCTGCACGGCGATGTTGTGCCTGGATACCATGGAACGCACCTTCCCCCGTAGGTCGTTCCATCGCTTCCTGATGTCTTCCTGATTTCTGGGGTGCTGTCCCACTGCGTTCACCCTGTCGACAATCCTCTGCCATAGCTCCGTCCTCCGGGCAATGCTAGTGTATTGTATCTGTGTGCCGAACAGCTGGGGCTCTACCCGAACGATTTCCTCCACCATGACCCTGAGTTCTTCGTCTGTGAAGCGGGGTTGTCTTTGGGGTGCCATGGGGTGGTGTGTATGATGTGTGGGGTGGAGTATGTGTATTTAAGTGAGTTGAGTGTGGTGGTGTGTCTTGTTTTGTGTGTGGATAGTGTGTGGGTGATGGTGTTGAGTGGCTGTGGCTGTTATTTTTTGGATGCTGGTGTCTCGCTCTTGCCTTCATTACGAATTTTTTAGCGTAGGGGTTTGTGGGTGATGTGGGTGGGTGTTTTATATTGTATTGTGTGTGTGGGAGTGGTGTGTGTATGTGTATCAGGTGTGTGGGATTCAAATCGTCCAATGTGGCTGGGTTTTGTTCGTTTGTGTGTATTCTGACCACGGCGGTGTGTCCCGCCAATGGAATACCGCGTTTGAATGACCGCCGCGTGGATTCGTGGGTCGTAATGGCATGGGCGTATTTCTGTTGGCGTGACGGTGGAGGTTTTGTCACCTCCACCTTTCCGCCGACCGCTGGTCTGGCGGTCTGTTGTGGCGGTCGGATTTTCGGAGGTTTGCCTTCTGCGGGTCAGAATGACCGTGGCGGGTTTCCGCGACCGCGGCGGGATTATGGAGGATTTCTGACCGGCGGTAGGCGCCTTTTACCGCCGAGGTCAGAATGACCACCTTAGTTTGCTTTGAAAAGATTTAAGACACTTTATATCACTTTTACAGTGATATCTGAACATATACTTATTGCATTTTAATCATTTTGACCTGCATCTTATCAGATAAATATTACATATTTTCTAAACACTGTGTGGTGTATTTTTGTGGTGCTATATGGTGTCATTGTATGATTTAATGCACAAATACTTTACATATCGCCTTCTAAGTTAAGCCTGACAGCTCAGTATCAAGCTACCAAATGGTGGGCACAGGATAATTTGGATTGTGGGGGTGACTTACCCTGACTAGAGTGAGGGTCCTTGCTTGGACAGGGGGTAACCTGACTGCCAAGCAAAGACCCCATTTCTAACAGACCCATATTCTGAATCTCTTGGGTATGGCAATCCAGTCCTTCCACAGTTGTACTGCACATCTTGGTGGGCATAATCTAGTGATGAGGAAGGGATCAAAACAGCATTGTAAGAAATACGGTCAATGATTGAAAGACCTTCTCAAGCAGCAACGTAGCCCTGTGCTCACCTCTCTGGTAGCTTGGTACAGAACAGTCAGGCTTCACTTAGAGGCAATGTATAAAATATGTGTGCAAAAAAAACACTGCAGAAAAAGGATCTCACACCAAACAATAGTTTAATAAATAAAACAAGATAAAAATGACAAAACATCAATCAGTAGAGCCGAAGATATGCAAATGTAAAAACTTAACAGAAAATAACGTTAAAAAACCCAAAGTGCTACAGGCAGATATGTAGTCATCCGAGACTGGGAGAAAGGCACAAGTTCAGGCTGACCAAGATGGAGTCAGATACAGGAACAAGGTTCATCCCGCTGAAAAGTTATCATCTCAGTCCAGCGCAAAGAGTCCTGTTTGCGGTGGGGAGGGTGCAAAGAGCAGGGAAGCTTATGCGTGTTTAGAGCGGGCCTGGTGTCACAGACGGTTGTTGCTTTAGGTCAAAGATCCTTTTGTCATTGCAGTCAGGCCGGAGCATTGTGGTGGCACGCCCCGCGATTGGCCAGTGTTTTAGTGCAAAGGGGTGTGTTCGCGGAAGTGTGAGGGACAAGGTTTTGGCATCAATGGGCCTGTTTGCGAAGAGCCCACAAACTTCTGTTCATCTCCACTGAGTCCACACCAAGGGTCCAGGACCTGAAGGGCACCACTTGGGGAGTCAGGGCCTGGCTCCAGCTGGATCTGGGTGCTGGTTCAGGTGGTTGGGAACAGGAGGCCAACAGACAAGCTCTTGCAGTCACCCGGGAGCCTGTGGTCAGGCGCAGGTCCAAATCCCTCTGACTCAGGCATGAGGGCAGCAGAGCAGAAATCCAGCAAGGCAACACTTCACCAAGGCAGTAGTCTAGCAGGGCAGCAGTCCAGCATAGTGGCAGTCTTTTCAGCAGCACAGCAGTCCTTCTCCTTGGCAGAGTCCCCAGAGGTCCAGAAGTGTACTCAAGATTTGGTGTCTGAGGTCCAATATTTATATTTGGTGCCTCCTTTGCAAAGGGAAAAGGGTCTAGAAGTTCCCCTTTGAAGTGCACAGGTATCCAGACTAACTATGCAGTTCCTTATGAAAAAGCAGGACACGGCCTATTAAGGTATAAGTGGGGCGGTGACTAACTCCCCCATCCCATCCTGCCAGTGATGTCCAATCCAGGCATACCTAAGTTTTCTATTATGTGTTGTAGTACTAGGAGAAATACACAGAGACCAACTGTCAATTACACCCAGTCATGTGACCCAGATACAGAATGCAGGCATTAAGTGGCTAAGGTAGGAAAATGCCAACTTTCTAGAAAGTGGCATCTTCAAAATTGCAACCAAAAATACAACTTCACTATAAAGAAGATTTTTCATTACAGTTTCAAAAACATCAAACATGAAGTGTTTACCGGTTCCAATTTGAGAATGACAGCTTATTAGATGTAATACGGTAACTCAAATAGTAACTCAAATAGTATCCTACAGGAGAGGTAGGCCTTTCTATTGTGAAAAACAATTTTAGAAGTTTTTCACTACCAAGACATGTAAAACTTAAAATTACATATCCTCATTTTTAAATACATTGTACCATGCTCTGTGAGCTGTTTAGGGACTACTCTAGAGGTGGCTTATATGTATTAGAAAAGGAAGGTTTGGGCATGGCAAAATGTTATTTTGCCAGGTTGAAATTACAGTTTAAAACTGCACTTACAGGCTGCAATGGCAGGCTGAGACATGTTTAAGGACTACATAAGTGGGTGGCATAATAAGTGCTGCTGGCCCCCCCTTGTAGCACTTAATTGACAGGCCCTAGGTAAATATAATAGCACTTTACTACTACAACAATACAATGGCTGATGGTCATCCAGGGCAGGATGGGAGGGAGGGGCTGACACTTACACCTGAATGGCAGCATCCTGCCTCACACAAAGGGCTGTATACCCTGCTGAAGTGAGTCTGGAGCAAGGGACGGAAAGAATTACCTCTGTGCACTTCAGAGCCCTTTCTTTGAAGTCTTCCCCATTACAAAGGCACAAGTGGGTATGAGAACTGGACCTCTGACACCACCACCCGTCTGGACCCGTGGATAGTCTGCCAGGAAGAAGTTGCATGCTGATAAAAGGACTGTCACTCTGCTGGACTTTGCTGTACTCCTACTTTGCTGAGCTGACCTGATGCCTGCTGCCCTCTTGCCTCTTGAAGTGAGATTGACTCGACCTGCATCTCTACATACCAGGACCAAAGTGACTCCAAGGGCTTGTTGGTTTGCATCCTGATTTTGGAAGTCTCAGGGACACAAAAGTCTTCCAGTTAACCTGCTACATTTCCTGCACCTGTCTTCAACCAGCTCCTGACCCCCAAGAGGTATCTGTCCAGTGCTGGGTGCCCTTGGGAGTGGTTTTTGGCTCCTGAAATTAAGCTTTTGGGCTCTTCATGACTCTTCATGGCCGCAAACAGGCTCATTCAGACTGGAACCACGCCGCCCGTCCAAAGAATCGGCATAAGTTGCCACAATTTCATCTCTTCACACAGCAACTATTTCTGGTCATGACATGAGGTTACAGATCACCCATACTCACCACGCATTTGGCTCTTTGGGCCCAAAAACCACCAGCAGCGATGCTCTCCTTGCTACTGGAAACCTTCTTCCCCAGGAACAGGAATCTTGGCTCAATTCTTGAGAAAGTAAAACTTCAGCAGGACTCATCTTGGACTCTATTTGACCCGTGCTATATTGCTATCAGCCTGAACTTTTGGATTTAACCCGGTTTAGTGCAACCAGACACACCCAGTTGGCACTTTATGCTTCTAAGCAATGTATTGCATTTTAATCTTTAACAATTCATATCTCAACTTTTACTTATTAGATTTGTATAGTTTTGGCCTTGTTGTTTTAGTACAATTAGGCTCTAGTTTTTAACAAGGTGTGGAGTCTTGTGGTGTGGTATTTTCACTGTTTTACTGTTTGAAGTGCTGCACATACACTTTACACATTGCTCCTTCTGTTAAGCCAGATTGCTCAGTGCCAATCTAACAGAGGGTGAGCACAGGCTAACCTACGCTGGGTTTGTGGCTTACCCTGACTAGGATTTTGGTTCTTGCTTGGACATGGTGTATACTTCTGCCAAACCAGAAACCCAATTTCTAACACAGGCTGATTGCGATGAAATGGACCAAGTGGATGGTCTAGTCAAAGTTTTTACCTTGTGCTTAGTATCTGAAATGGAAGGTAACATCTTCCAAAGCTTGGCCAACAAGTGTCCCTCAAAGCAAGGAACATTATTGTCATCTTCCACTTCAGCTGTTGACTTTGGTGCCAAACGTTTTGAGAGGGACAAACCTGGATTTCGTAGCCAGCAAGGTCACTTACTGGCTTGTATACATTTGCTTCCTTGCTCCAATCTAAAGTTTTACCTTCAAATTTAGTAACCTTTTTGGATGTTGAAATCCTCCAGTGGGGTAAGGCGTAGCCAGGCAGGGCTCCACAATGCTGAATATCTTCATGCAAGGTCCTACTGAACCAGTTTTCAGAGCAGCAAAAGCTCTGAGCAAGACAAACCTGATTTATTCCTCATTTCGGGTGTGGCCTCCCTGGGCACACTTCAACACCTTGTCTCAGACCTCTGCAGGTAAAAACAAATCCAATCTATTTCAATATTCTCTGTAATTTCTTCCTAGTCAGCCCTGCAGCCTCACTTCCTCAGGGATGGTTGCTGGCAACATGTCACTCTTCAACCAGGGTTCCTGCAGGGTCCAGTACTTAGTGATCACCAAGGCCTTTTTTGAGATCAGGAGTTCTTCAGCTTTCTGCACCCATGGAACATGAAATCAAGAGGCCACCACATTTCTCTACCAGTAAGGGTCTTTTTCCCAACCAGCAGGACCTTATTCTTCAGATGGAGACTTCCAAGGTCCAGGATCTTCTGAAAAGGTGGTGGTGAAAGTGTCAGATGTGTATCATTCATAAGCCAAAGATTGGAGAAATACTACCACCTATTCCTAACTATTTTCTTGCAGTCTTCCAGCTCCTTTTGTGGCACTTCCTCTTTACCTTATTTAAAATGAATCAGGAGCCCCTTTTCAAGATGGTGATGCCCAGCTGCCATCAAGTAGTTCTGTCTTCCACTTATAAGGAACTCTTCTTGTTAGTAGAGCTCTTCTCCCACCTGGCAGGGGCAAAATTGTTTGGCCCTCATACTGTGGCTGGATCTTTGGAATGAGTTGCTCTTGTACATTCGGAGATAGCTCACCCATGCTCAGTGGTCAACAGTTAACACCCATCGGCCCCTCCTGGAATCACAGGCTGTCCACTGTCATCAGAGCCAGGGATGTTAACTGTCCCAGCCAAGGATGTGTATTCCAGGTCTGTAAATTTGCTGAGTGTCAGAGCTAATTTTAAGTCAGTTCTCTGGTAGCCTAGCATTTTATTTCGCCCTTACCTCAAATTTGGGAAATTTTAGAAATAACTTTGAAAAATGTTTGTAGATTTTTCCTAAGTGAATATAGGGTATTAAGAGTTTAATCCAACCTAAATTAATTTAGGGAAAGGTCTACAAGGCCTTAGGAGTGAATTAGCTGTAGGCTTTTATTTCAGTATCAGGACACATTAACTTCAAAATGCAACGTTTCTATTTCTATATATTAGCACATTAGCTTACAACCCACACTTTAAGGATGATAGGCTTTTCCTGCAGAATATGTGACGGGACAACTAGGTCCTAAACAATGATAGCCTAAACCACTACTGCTAATCAACTAAAAAGTATTTACAACGAAGTACTGAACAACTGCTGTTTAAACAATGATTTTGCCTGAATAACGATTGCCTGAACAACTAATTTAAAGGTACGTTTTTCTTTTTTTTTATGGTTTATTAGTTTTTTTAGAATATATATATAAATTCTAAACAACTAATAAACCGTAATAAAAATCATTGGGCCCTCCTTCAGAGTTTTTCACAAATATTTTATAAAGATGGCAATGTTTAAATATGTCTAGATGTATTTAAACATTACAGTTAAGTACTGTTGCCATTTTAAAAATGCAATAACATGTTTCTGCTTAAAACAAAACACTGTTATCTGTAAAATGTTTCTTTTGGCTAGAGCCTGGTGCCCCCCTTGGGATCACTTGAGGCCCCCCTGAGGGAGCCCGCCGCCCAGTTTGAAGACCCCTGTTGTAGAGGCTTTTTAGTTGTTTAGCAGTAGTGGTTCAGGCAAGTAGTGGTTCAGACCTCGTTGTTCAGGATGTTTCCCTTTCCTGCATAGCAAAGTTATTTCCCTGCCACATGTCACTGCAGTGCATTTAACTAGACCAGTGCAGACCAGCCATAGCACAATGGAGCTCCTCATAGGAAACATCTGGAACAATGATTCGGGAGCAACGATTACGTTGTTAACGCAAGCGGAACCATGCTTGCATTAATAATGACTCCCTTTTTCTCTGCCTTAACCACGCGTGTGCTGAACAACGCACATGCGTGGTTAAGGCAGATAAAATAGGAGAGTGCATTGTGAGAGGATGCGGTCAGGTAAGTGGGGCCGGAGCAGGGTTGGGGGTAGCTTTTAGGGGTGGGGGGGTGGATTAAGGTCTTGGGGCAGGGGGTCAGGGTAGTTTGGTTTTTAGGGGTGGGGTAGTTTTATTTTGTGGTGTGGGTCCGGGTACTTTTGTTTTTGGGGTTGGGGGCAGGGTAGTTTGTTTTTTGGGGTGGGATGGGGGATAGGGGTAGTTAGATTTTTGGGGGTTGGGGTAGTTTTGGTTTTTGGGGTAGGGGGTCAGGGTAGTTTGGTTGTTGGGGATGAGGGATTGGGGTAGTTGGGTTTTTGGGGATGGGGTGAGGGGATCGTGGTAGTTAGGATTTTGGGGGGTCAGGATACTTTAGTTTTTTGGGGCAGAGGGTCAGGGTAGTTTTGTTTTTTGGGCGTGGGAAATTGGGGTAGTTTTGTTTTTGGGGTGGGGAATTGGGGTAGTTTTGTTTTTAGGGGCAGGGGATGTTGGTTGTTTTTAGGGCGTGTGGGAGGTTTGGGAAGGGTTTAGGGCTCAGGGTGGCTGGAAGGTATCCAGGGTAGTTTTGTTTTAGAGGTGGGGGGTCGGGTAGTTTTAGTATTAGGGGTGGGGTACTTCTGGCCCTTAGGGCAGATGGGGGGTCGCATGTTAGAACCATGCATGCTGTTTCCATACATGACTTTACTAGGCATGCTTGTACAATGAAAAATCATTGTAAAGGCATGTGTGGTAAAGGCATTCATGATAACAACGCAGTCGTTGTTCTGACCGAGTTGTTCAGGCATGCATGGTTCCAGCATTCATTGTTCCATCACACATTCACCCCTCACAGATATTTGTTTCTTTCAAATATATGGGTGATGTAAATATACACTGCAACACATATATGACATATAATTCAACATGTCATAGATGCATTATAGGAACCATTTACAATGGTAATACAGGGAAGTTAAATGGTCCGAATGGGATGATCTAATGAAAAGAACATGTTATAGAGAGGAAGCACAAGCACTTTGATACTGTTTTGTAGTGGTAAAGTGCACATAATCCTAAGCCAAACAAAACAGAGCCAGAAAAAGGCAAAACTCCAAAGGGACAATCCCAAAAAGGAGTATTTGCTACAATTTTCACAGACTCTAAAGCATTAAAATAACATTTATACAAACAAGAACATTTCAGTTTTGTATATGCAGATCCTATTAGACCTATTGATACATGAGTTAAAGGTCGGCTATGAACTAGTTAGAAACCTAACATGGAAGATTCAGTCCTGCTTCCTTCTAAGGTCCATAATTTAAGTATCATTAAATTGGAATGTTACAATTAACCATATTTACCAAACAATAAAATGGTAAATGTGTGATAGCAGAAATACATAAAAAAAAAGTATTACGTTACTTCTCTATGGGTGGTCAGCATTCTCATCCACACAACAGTTAAGAGAAGAAATTTAAAACAATGATAATTTGAAGCAAACTATGAAAATGTTGGATTGCAGCCATGGCTTGCACACAACTGGTTCACCTCTTACCTCTGCAACGTCTCCTTCTCAATCAACCCTACGCATCCCTCTACCAGTAGGTGTCCCTCAAGGCTCTGGCACTGTCTCTCTCCTTTTCCCACTCTACACATCATCCTTCAACGAAATTATCTTCGCATTCAGTTATTGCCATCAACATTACAGTGATAGCACACAAATAATTCCCCTTTCTCCCCTTTACTTCCCAGCCACAGTCACAAATCACAAATCCCTAACTATGATCATACATTGGATGGTGTTCATATGGTCACAAATGCAGAACTCCTCTGAAACAGAGGTCCTATGTTGAACCTCTTTAGCAGCACTCCTCTTCTTTGTTGATTCAATCTACTATTCCCAGAATAACTCAGCCTACATTCTTAGGGTTCTTTTCTGGCCACTCATAAAATGCAGGTCTTTATCAACACCACCTCTACAGCCGCATGCTTCCATTTAACAAATCTTTGCAAAATACAAACATGTGTGCCACTAAACACAGACAAACCAATGTACAGCCCTTTTATTTTTAGCAAGATGGACTACTGCTATAGCCTTAAAGTTGGCCTTCAGTAATTCTTTGCTCTGCTAGACAAAGCCATCATTTTTACTAGCCGAACTCTGTGTGCTTTACTCAGCATAACCTAACTTCAGCATATAGCCACCAATATTGGCTCAGCACCAGAGACAGGACTGCATGCAAGTTTCTGGCTATTGCTTTCAAGGCAGCAAATGGTCAAGTTCAAAACTACATTTCTAACATCCTACTCGGATGGACTTCTACTCGTCAAATTTCATCTACCAACCAAACCTTTAAATTACTCTTAAACCCCTGTGCTGTCTTCAATGTCAGACCTTTTACACCTTCAGGTCATCTCCATTGGAATTCCTCACAACCTGGATATCAAGACTAGACCCTCACCACAAGAACACAAATCAGAAATGAAAAATCACGTTTTGCATATTGAAAGCAGAGAGTGATAACTCTTGCTGGAAATATGTATATTGCATGCATGCAGTACTCTACAGCCACTTAAAAGTCCTAGATTACACGTGTGTCCTCGTCAATCTCAACAAAGCAACTGGTATAATTAGCCAATGCATTGTCTGTTAATGCATCTAGACTGTTTAACCACGTTCATTGAAATATGTATGATTATTAATGCTATGTAACACGTTTCTAATTTAAATGTTACCGCTGTGAACCACATACAGCAATTAATACATACATCTTGGAATTTCCAGACTAAAAATATGATTATTTCAGCCTATTGCGTATATAATTTAATTCCCTTAGACCTGATCTCATTATTGTTAATCTGTCACATCTGTGGTCAGTGGTAACAAAGCATTTATAGATGGAAGCCTTGGGGTAAGCTGTAAAAAAGTAATTTCCTACTAGTGGGGTAGCTGCCTGTGCCGTCCTCTATAACAATACTATTAATTACTTGTGCTGTTATATTTATTTTTCTAGTGCCATTATTAGTTGGGGACCAGAAATGAAGGTGAACTGCAGGTTCTTGTTTGTACCTTCTAATTGGCATAGTAGCTGACGTAAGTACTGTGACTCAACACTTCATTAGCTGTTCTCCGTCCCTTCCTTGCAGATATAATAAAACACATTAATGAAGGTGCCAAAATAAGACATAGGTCATGGTGTTCTACTAAGATTCATTCACAGTTGCACTTCTACAAAGAAAACAAATGACTCAATCTCAGGGACGTGTGAGCTTCTGAAAACAGATGTTAATCGAAAAATGTGCATTTCGAATGCAAATCGCTCGTTACCGTGATTCACTGAGGCCAGAGATGCGTCGAATATTGCTGCTAATGTGACGCAACTGTTACTCTATTTTAACATTTGAAAATTCGGACTAATTATTAATTCACGCTTTCATTTTTACATCAATAACAATGCAACTACTAAATATCGTTTAATATATTAATGAATTCTTAAGGTTGCTCCTAGAGCTGCACTAAATCATGCGTAGTTGTGGTGAATCTTACGTTGAAGGAGGGTGGAGTTACTGTGTGTTTTTTTGCTTTCGTCTAATAATATTGCATTTTACGTACAAGACAGGCCTAATGACATGCAAACATAACTGTATTTAACCCCTTTACTGCTAAAGGTTCGTTGCCCACATTAAGTATTTTTTTTACATATGTCAGTTTTCGCTTACACCTTCATGACAGGTATCTAGGGAAGGTCTACCCCCACATGTAGCATTCATGCATTTACCTGGATCGAACCTAGAAAAAGTCCAAATTATTTTTTTTCTAAATGGGGAAAAATTATTGAACGAGAAAGTGTATGTTTTGTTTTCTCCTAAGAATGGCATTAGCAAAAGGATTACATTGCTAAGAACACTCTCTTCCTGCGTTTCTAGCAACAGGGAGAGTTTGAAAAAAATCACAGTTTTTGTCATTTTGTATGTCATAATCATATTTTTCTATTGCTGCAATTTGTGTGAGGACTGGAGGTCAGACACTCAAGAGTTAACCTACAAAGTTTTTTTATTTCTGAAAATTAGCCATGGTTCCTAAATAGGCAGAGGGTCATTTGTGTAGATGCTCATGCTGTTTGCAAATAAACTAAATCACGAATCAAAAACTAATTAAAGTGAGAAGGAAAACGTGGGAATTGGTCAAAATTCTATCCTCTGTACACGTTTGCCCTGATAGCTGATTTACAAAGGTACATTAACATTACATCTGTCAGACTCTTACAATCACAGTGTTTGCTGGTGATATGGAAACATGAGATATCATGAGATATCGACTGAGCTTCAGCTTATAATTTTTTACATTGTGCTTCAACCATGCATCAATTTATATGGTAACATTTTCTGAACAAAAAATGGGTAAAGGGGAAAGTTGTGCATTTTTTAAATGTGCACAAAAATGGGAGTTAGCACAACTCTGATTTTGGGGGTACCCATGATGTCATGTGATTCCTAGAGGAGTTTGCAAAATGTAATCTACCAACCTTTAGACATTTCTGAAATTTATGTCAGGGAGACCAGATCCTCGGGGCCTGCGCACGTTCTCAACATGTCCACAACTAGACAGCTCCAATGCTCCGATAGCTATACCACAGAGCCTGAGAGAGTCCAAGTGGGGGAAAAGGGGATTAGGTAGGGAACAGCTGGGAAGGAGACCTGCAGGAAGCAAGAGGTTAAACAACACAATGTCAAGATATAATCACATTGACATTCAATAGACTATGGTTCTAAGAGTTCTTATACTGTAATCATGGATAACCTAAGAAATGACTATAACTAGAACCCCAAGAAATCTGGGCACCTGGAAAAATCAAGAAAGGGTTAATACCATGTTTCATATTAGCTTTTCAGGAAATATCACATACTGTCTAGAATACAAGAACCTTCATCAATAATGCTTTAGAATAAACAATGCATTTTTACATGAGGACAAAGGCTATCTGAACATCCCCTGGAAACAACAGGAACTGTATTAGGAACTTAATATGCACAAAGAATGTCGCACTTTGAATTAAGTGTTTCAAAGAAATCCAAAAGCTCAGGATAAATGTGTGCACCTCAACAAATACAGCACACCAAAGTTTTTAATGTCATGAAATGATAGCACACACTGCCGATCTAAAAGCCAAGCGTTTTATGACAGGGTTGAATCGTGCACTCTGCCGATTCGAACAAGAATATGCAAATGCCATGAAATGATCGCGCACACTGTTGCCGATCTTAATGCCAAGGTTTACATGTTAGAAATTAATCGCGCACTCTGCAGATTCGAACAAGAATATGCAAATGCCATGAAATGATCATGCACACTGATGCCGATCTGAATGCCAAGGTTTACATGTTAGAAATTAATCGCGCACTCTGCCGATTCGAACTAGAATATGCAAATGCCATGAAATTATTGCCCACACTGTTGCCGATCTGAATGCCAAGGTTTACATGTTAGAAATGAATCGCGCACTCTGCCGATTCGAACAAGAATATGCAAATGTCATGAAATGATCGTGCACACTGTTGCCGATCTGAATGCCAAGGTTTACATGTTAGAAATGAATCACGCACTCTGCCGATTCCAACTAGAATATGCAAATGCCATGAAATGATCGCGGACACTGTTGCCGATCTGAATGCCAATGTTTACATGTTAGAAATGAATCTCACACTCTGCCGATACGAACAAGAATATGCAAATGCCATGAAATGATCGTGCACACTGTTGCCTATCTGAATGCCAAGGTTTACATGTGAGAAATGAATTGCGCACTCAGCCGATTCGAACAAGAATATGCAAATGCCATGAAATGTTCGCGCACACTGTTGCCAATCTGAATGGCAAGGCTTACATGTTAGAAATGAATCGCGCTCTCTGCCGATTCGAACAAGAATATGCAAATGCCATGAAATTACACTCACGCACACAGAGAGTTTCACAACTAGGCCCAAAACTCGAATGTCTTTGAGAACAGGGGTCTGGGGCCCAGCCCGACCTCCGCCTTACCGCCCTGCTCAAGGATCACCATACAATGAGGGCAGGCCTTGAATGTCAAGGTAGGCCTCCGGAACAGGAGCTCAGGAAGTTGCTGCTGCTCTGCACCGGGACCTCTGAATAGTGAGCACGTGGAGCTGGGCTGGCTCCCTTATATAGAGTCAAGCCCAGCCCACAAACCACACCCAGTCGTGCTGCACGGAAAGCTTCTAGAAGGTCCTAGTAAGGGACCACGCCCTAACACACTCAGTAAGCCTGCAGCAATACCTTGCAAGTGAACAGTTATTGCAAACATCATTAATAGTGCTTTTCAAGGTTAAACTCTGGAATGCAAAAGGTTATCATACTGCATATAAACACAATGCATCAATTATGCTCTTGCATAAAGACTGGGTTTTTGCATTTTTTTCGCCCGTAGAGCATGCACTGCCCTGATGTTGACAATTTAGACATGAAATGAGTCCAGGGTAGTGTAACTTAGGTGGATCAGACCACCTTGTCTTCTCCAAAATGGCTGCAAACATCAATGACAGATTTTACTCATATTTCTGAGAGGGAAAGATCCAAAATGTGTAGGAATCCACAAAAGTCCTGACACTCAATGCTCTGACACTTCTTCCAGTGAAAATAGTACCTTACTTGTGTGGGTGAGCCTGTTGCCTGAGAAGTAAGGATGTTTTGTTCCTTTTTAATGACAGAAAACATGGGCCCTTCCATCCAATTGCCAAACCCATAACACCGATTATCTGCTCCCTAGTTTTGCTGGAAAAATCATGGTGGCAATGTAGGATGCTGTTAACCCTGATATGAAGATTTCTTGTTCACTCCACCTACCGAGACACATGATGTATTGTTTTTTAAATGGCCCAGTCCATCATAAAGGATTTTCAGTCCCTTCTTGCTGCCCTTCACAATGATTTTGATTGTAACAAGATTACCAACATTATAGAGAATCAGAATCACTGAATTTCCATTGTTGACTTTGAATGTCTCAGAAAGGCCTCTACTTTCATAATTTTGGTGGTGGAGGCAAATGGGGAATTGTGGTTTTGAAACTGTACACAAGAGGAAAGGCACACACTTCCTCACACACCACCACTCCCCTCGCTCAGATGTATCATGTTAAATGTGGTAAATGGTAACACATATTTCAGAAAAGGTATTTAGGGGCTTTTGTACAAGCTGCCATGGTGCAGGATGGCACAGCAAGTGTCTTGCTATGCCGCCCTGAGCCACCGGGAAAGGAAGAAATGCATCCTATCTACAAGATACAGCATATTTCTGTCCTCTCCCCTGCGCTGACGCTAAAATTAGCTGCCTAGCACTAACAGAGGCACCCTTGTACAATAGTAAACAATCAATAATGGTGATTTGTTACTTCTATCCATGCTGCAGAATGCAGCACACATAGAAGTACCAAATCATCATTATTTTATTATTGTTTAAGTGCAGGAAGGAACACCTAGAAACACCCAGAAAAAGGAAAAATGAGGGGAAATAAAAGTATTTCTCCTCATTGCACCAGTAACTTTTTTCGGCGCTGCTTCAGGTTTATGATTTCTCTTTAATCTGGGTCAGTGTCAAAAGCAATGGGATTTGCTTGTAAATGGCCAAAGCAACACCCATTGCACGCCCCTCTGCCACAGAAAACTGTGTCAGGGGGACCAGTATTTACATGGCGGTGGTAAGCCATGCAAAGTGGCTTAGCGCTGCCTTGTAAATGTGGAAAAGGGCACAGCACCACCAGAACGTCAATGAAAGTGACGCTCCAATGGCACATGGGGCTTGTAAATAAGGGCCAGATGTAGCAAAAAAAAAAATTGCGACTTGCAAATTGCGAGTCCCTGCGACTCGCAATTTGCAACTCGCAAATTGGAATGCAGTACGGTGTCTCAGACACCGACTGCGACTCGCTATGGGGTCGCAATGACCCACCTCATTAATATTCATGAGGTGGGTCGCTAATTGCGGCCCCATAGCGAGTCTAGGCACTCGCAAACATGGAGGCCTGCTGTCGTCAGCAGACCTCCATGTTCGTGACTGCTTTCAATAAAGCATTTTTTTTTTTTAAGTGTAGCCCGTTTTCCTTAAAGGAAAACGAGCTGCACTTAAAAAAAAAACGAAACCTTTAGTTTCGGTATTTTTTCAGGGCAGGGAGTGGTCCCTTGGACCACTCCCTGCCCTGAAAAAATATTTGTGGGTCCATTCACAAAGTGGAAGGGGTCCCATGGGGACCCCTTCCAATTTGCGAGTGGGTTACCATCCACTTCAAGTGGATGGTAACTGCGACTCCATTTGCGACCGCATATGTGGTCGCAAATGGAATTGCATTCCACTACGAATCGCAAATAGGAAGGGAACACCCCTTCCTATTTGCGATTCTGAAATGCATATTGCGAGTCGGTACCGACTCGCAATATGCATTTCTGCATTGGGAAACGCGAATAGCGAGTCGCAAACGGCAATTTTTGCCGTTTGCGACTCGCTATTTGTTTCCTACATCTGGCCCTAAGTTTTCACCATTGGTGCAGGCAGTACTGTGCAACAAGTTCTTTTAGAAGAGGTGGAATTGGTCCTCTCAGGTCGATGTACCACTAACTGAGTGCAGGTGCATTAACCAGAGCTTGTCAGTTCATTAGCTCAAGTGAGCCTTTTCAAGCTAAAGGCGGTAGGAATACAAGTTGGCTCTTTGTGGTTTTTTTGGCGCTATTCACACTAAAACCTTTAAAACTGCATATCTACTAATGATTTTTGTCACTTTGTTATTATTTTATTTATTAAAGAAAGTACTATTTTTCGACTTGGCGTGGAATCCTTTTTGTGTGGTGTTTTTCACTTTATTACTACTTGAAGTGTTGCACAGATACTTTACACATTGCCTCTAAGTTAAGCTGGACTCTCTGTACGAAACTAAAAGAGAGTTGAGAACAGGTTAATTTTGGGTTGGCTTGTAACTCACCCTCACAAGAATTGGAATTGCTGTTTGACCAGGGCTCAACGCACAGTCAATCAACAACCCAGTTTCTTACAATTTCTCTAATATTACCAGAAGAATTGCCTGCAGCAACAACAAATGCAAGAAATCTCCCATATCTTGCAAAACACTTCTACAGTCTGCCTAAAAGCGTACAAAACTATCACAATTTGTAAATTTGTGCCCCTTTGTTTAGCTTAGTTATTTGGTAATAGGGCACTTTTCATGTTTCACTATTTTCTGTACCAGTCCAACCCAATCCAACCGTGAGAATCAATTCTCTCAATTATGCTGACGTTGCTATTTTTATAAGAGAACTGGTACCACGCTGAGTCTCAGATGCACAGAAAAACCACCACTTCCCTTAGTTCTTGTATATACCTGTGGAACATAGGGAAAATGGAAGATGACAATAGATCAAGTTGTCCTACCATTACATCACTTTTCTCTGGTCTGTGGGTACCGTAGAGATGTTGGGGATGTCGTATACAGGGGGCGGACCACAATTTAGAATTAAACGGCTTTCCTTGGGTATCTGCAGACCTGTGTGAAATTGGGGATGAAAATCAAAGTGACCAATGCACTGTCGCAGGGAGGGACTGATGTCGCAGAAAAAAATACACTAACACCATTTAATGGTAACACATTCACCCAGAAAATGGACGAAGTGTGTGGTAGTTCCCTGGAATTCAAGATTGATTTCAGCATTTCTAATGAGTTCTTCTGTTCAGGCAAGTTTTCAAAGAAACATTACCCAGAAAAAACAAAGCTATACACACTGGGGACCTTATTTACAAGGAATTTGCATAGGGCAGCGCAGGGCTGCACAAACTGCAGCTGAACACCAACACAGGATCCCTTGCACCATGGTGCAAGGGTGTCTGTGTTGTTGGTGTGATTGATTTTGTGCAGGAAAGGGCACCTTGCTTCCTTGCAGATGTTGTAAATCTGGTGCTGTGTCAAAAATCATGGGTGTTGAGTGGGAACACCCACAGCAATGCCCATGGCACACCTCACTGATGCAGTGAGAGGCAACACAGTGACTTGCGTTGTGCTGCCTTACACCATATCTACAAGGCCGTATAAAACCACAGCGGCTGGCTTTGCATGGCCTTGTAGATATAGGTCTGCGCTGTAGGCCACAGGAGCCTCAGAAAAGTGATACTTTGGTGACACATGGAGCTTGTAAATAAGCCCCTAGGTCTATACTCCTCATTAAAAAGCTTTGGATTTATCTATTCTTATCTGTTCCAGGTAAAGGTTTTGTTCAGTGCCTTTCTAGGGTGGAAAGTATTGAACCATCTGCATAAGCAATGCCTGTTCTATCTTTAGTTATAGCAAAATAGAGAAGACCAGATAATGGCCCTCATTACAACCCTGGCGGTCGGGGGTAAAGCGGTGGTAAGACCGCCAACAGGCCGGCGGTAAAAAAAATGGAATCACGACCATGGCGGAAACCTGCCAACATAGACAGCAACTTTAAACTCCGACTGCCAAGGCGGTAGAAACAAACAGCGGCGGTCACCGCCAACAGACAGGCAGAAGACAATGTGCCGCCCACACTATTATGACAGGCCAATCCGCCACCTTTTCCGGGGCAGATTCAACGTGAACAAAAACACAGCAGAAACAGGACTTGGAAGGGAAAACACTCACCTCTACACAACCCACGAGGAACCAGGACGCCATGGAGCCAGAACTCCAAATACTCCCTGCGGTAGTATTCCTGCTCCTCTACCAGGAGCACGAAAGATGGCGGTGACGACCACAGTGAGTACTGCACCTACAACAGAGGGGAGGGGGAGGGAAAAGAGAGTGACACACACACGCAACACCCCCACCCTCACCCTCACCCACAACAACATACACACAAATACATGCTGCAACATTACATTTACGCCCCCCAACCCTCCCTGGAAGAACGCAATGACAAAAGGAAATGATTGTAACAATTGTAATCAATAAAAATCCATTAGTCAAAACTTTAAATGAGTATAAAAAAATATGTACACCAACTATTCAAGTCCGGGTAGTGCACCATTCATAGTCCATGAACCACTGGGCCCAAAATGCATGGGCGAGGCCCACACTCGATACCAGACTCGAAACGGAGAGAACACTGCTGGGGCATCAGATCAAAATGAAACAGGCATCTCAGGGGGAAAGGAAGAGGGGCACCTCAGCCGGATGAGTGAACGACGCCAGCTCCACGAGGGGGCTCTATGCCCATTGATGTATCCTGGGGAGTGCAAAGCCACAGTCTCTCAAGTCTCTCCAGTGGGTGGTTTGCCCACTGCTTTATCCTGGGGAGTGCAAAGCCACAGTCTCTCAAGTCTCTCCAGTGGGTGGGTTGCCCACTGTTTTATCCTGGGGAGTGCAAAGCCACAGTCTCTCAAGACTCTCCAGTGGGTGGGTTGCCCACTGCTTTATCCTGGGGAGTGCAAAGCCACAGTCTCTCAAGTCTCTCCAGTGGGTGGTTTGCCCACTGCTTTATCCTGGGGAGTGCAAAGCCACAGTCTTTCAAGTCTCTCCAGTGGGTGGGTTGCCCACTGCTTTATCCTGCGGAGTGCAAAACCACAGTCTCTCAAGTGGATAACAGTCGTCACTGGTTCTGGATGGGGCTTTGTGCCCAGAGTTCTTCATCCTGCCAAGGACTGAGGTAGTGGATGTGATACTCCACTGGTTCTGGAGGGGGCTTTGTGCCCAGAGTGCTTCATCCTGCCAAGGACTGAGGTAGTGGATGTGATATTCCACTGGTTCTGGAGGGTGCTTTGTTTCCAGAGTGCTTCATCCTGCCAAGGACTGAGGTAGTGGATGTCAATCACCACTGGTTCTGGAGGGGTCTTTGTGCCCAGAGTGCTTCATCCTGCCAAGGACTGAGGTAGTGGATGTGATACTCCACTGGTTCTGGAGAGGGCTTTGTGCCCAGAGTGCTTCATCCTGCCAAGGACTGAGGTAGTGGATGTCAATCTCCACTGTTTCTGGAGGGGGCTTTGTGCCCAAAGTGTTTCATCCTGCCAAGGACTGAGGTAGTGGATGTGATACTCCACTGGTTCTGGAGGGGGCTTTGTGCCCAGAGTGCTTCATCCTGCCAAGGTCTGAGGTAGTGGATGTCAATCACCACTGGTTCTGGAGGGGGCTTTGTGCCCAGAGTGCTTCATTCTGCCAAGGACTGAGGTAGTGGATGTGACACTCCACTGACGGTGGTGCAACATGCAAGCTGCCCAGGCTCCTGGAACTGACCACCAGCCTTGTACGACTGAACACTGGGGATGGCAGCCATGTCTGCGGTGGTGCCAGTGGCTTAGGATGTTGTGGGCTGCAGGCGGTGCTGGCGGCGGTGTCAGTAGCGGCGGTGCATGCGGCGGGCTCACTGACTGCGGTGCTGCCGGCGGTGTCAGTAGCGGCACTGCTGCTGGCGAGCTCACTGACTGCAGTGCTGGTGAAAGGCTCAGTGTCTGGGGTGCTGGCGGCGGTGTCAGTAGCGGCGGTGCTTGCGGTGGGCTCACTGACTGCGGTGCTGATGGTGGTGTCAGTAGCAGCGTTGCTGGTGGCGGGCTCACTGACTGCGGTGCTGGTGAAGGGCACATTGTCTGCGGTGCTGGTGAAGGGCTCAGTGTCTGGGGTGCTGGCGGCGGTGTCTGTGGCGGCGGTGCAGGAGGCGGTGCCGGTGGCAGTCTTGTCCACCGTGCAGGTTAGCATCGATGTGGACCTGCCTTTGATTTTCAGGCCCTCCCCCAGCTTGGATGGTGGCAGAGCTGTCTTGCCACTTTCAACTTTTGTCTTGCCTGAGCCCTTGGTGGCAGGTGTTTTCGCCTTCTCCCTCTGGGATGTGGGCAACTTTTTCTGTTTTGGAGGTGGGGGTATGTCCTTGCCCTCGCTCCTTGGGACACTGGCAGCCCTGTTGCTTGGCGCACTCCAGAATCCCGCTATTGCTGGCACCACTGTGCCCGGTGATGTGGTGGCTGAGGTGCTGGGTTGGGACCTGGAAAGGCGGGCCCTAGGGGATGGATGGCGGGGGAGGTGTAGGGAAGAGGTCAACATTTGATAGGAAAAGCTTTTCAGACACACTGGGATGGGTAGATGGAGGGGGTTTGGGAGTTGAGGAAGAGGTGGTGGATGTAGGAGGTGTACGTTTGCTGACTTTGGGTGAAGGTGCATGGGTTGGAGGCTGTTGTGAGGTGGATGGCTGTTGGGTGGGTGTGTGACTGCATTTGTGTACTTTGGGAGAAGGGCTCACAGACACACTGGGAGAGGACACAGGGGATGCGTGAATAATAGTGGGGGTGGTGAGTGCATGTGTGTGGTGTGTGGTGATGGGCGTGCTGGTGATGGAGGTAGTGGCTGAGGATGTAGTGCATGCAGGTGTCAGTGGAGACGTGACAGGGAGGGAGGAGGGAGATGTGGAGGAGGGGGATACAGTGGAGGCAGTGGATGTTGGTATGTGAGCATGGGTATGATGCTTGTGTGAGTGCCTGTGGGATGTGTGGTGCTTATGTTTGCCTGAGCCACCCTTGTGTGATGAGGTGTGTGCATGCTGGTCTGATGGTGTGCTTGGGATAGGCTGAGGTACAGGGGATTGGGTCTGGGTGGAGGAAGTTGGAGGTGGGAGGCTGGACACAGGGACAATGGCTGTCATCAGTGCTGAGGCCAGAGCCTGAATGCTCTCTGTTGGGCTGCCTGGCCAGAACCAATGCCCTCCAGGTATGCATTTGTTTGTTGCAACTGCCTCTCTACACCCTGGATGGCATTCAGAATGGTAGACTGCCCAACAGTGAGGGATCTCAGGGGTCAATGGCCTCCTCACTGAGGGCAGCAGGGCTGACTGGGGCAGGGCTTGAGGTGCCTGGGGCAAAGGAGATGCCCACCCTCCTGGGTGAGCGGCCACGGGACACATGCTGAGGGGCTGCTGGGAGGGCGGTGCTGGTAGGGGGGGTGACGGCTGTACCTGTAGATGCGGTGGGCACAGATGGGCCCGCCACCGCAAGGGAGATCCCATCAGAGGAGGAGTCGGTGTCGCTGGTCTCTGCTCCTGTCCCCGCAGTGGAGCTCCCCTCGCCCTCCGTCCCACTGGTGACTTCAGACTCCGTTGTCTCACCCTCCAGGGCCATGTGGGATGCAGCTCCCTCCTGCTCCGGTAGCATTGCTTCTCCACCTGATGATGCTAATGCACACAGGAACAGGGAGACCACAAAAAGGGGGGGAAGAAAGAAGAAAGACATGTTCAGTGCATGCAATACCGCTACCGTTGGTGGACACTACAGACACATCAGCCCTCTGCACTACGCCATGCACTTAGAGTTCCCTAAATAATCACAGGGACATGGGGTACAAGGCCTATGCCTGATTGCTGCACACATGGAAGTCACAGGAGCCTGACTAGATGTAGATGGTGTAATAAACTGAATCCACACCAGATGAAGATATGTGGTAGGAGGTATTTATTACAGCCTCAACCAACAGCCAGCATATCAACTGTCATCTAGAGAACCCTGCATCACAGAACCTCAGAACAAGCTGGTTCCATGCCCAGTGTTCTGGCATGGAGCCATGTTACATCATTACACTTCTTCCTCTTTACATTAGAACAGAAGTAACATGAGAAAAAAAACACATTTGAACAGAAAGAAAAAGAGGGTAGAAAGAACTACACAAAATCACGCAAATGTAAAGGAAACCTGCGTGTTCTGACACTCCTACGAGTATGATCAGACCTTAAATCAATGTCAGAGGGAAAACGATAAGAAGTATCATCTCTCCTGTCGGCCACACCACACCCCCCAAAATGTGCTACATGACTATGATTCCAGATGCGACCATCATCCGTCTTGACAGCATTTTTGAGACAGCTTAATGATAGTTTTTGGAGAGGTATATTTGGACCAATTTTGACACCCAACAGGAGCTTTGACCTTTACTTTATCTCCAACCTCAAAATTTGTAACTTTCGCATTATTCCTTTTATCAACATAAATCTTCCTTTTGCTTTGCAGAGACACTTCTTTGTCTCTCCATTCCCCAATACCATTGTTTTTCAAACCCTTCCCAGCAACCATCCAGCCAGGACACAAACAAGTATTTGGAGACCTTCCCCTGAGCAGTTCAAAAGGAGTCTTCCCCGTTGATGCATGAGGAGTGTACCTGTAAGCTGTTATACGACCCTGCAGTTCTTTTCTCCAATCTAAACAGTTTACCTTTGCTAATTGTATACTCTCTTTTAAAGTCCTGTTAAATCTCTCCAAAGCACCATTCGCCTCTGGATGATATAACGCAATTTTTGTATGTACAATTCCACATTTTACAAAATACTCCTCCATCTGAGCAGAACAGAACTGCGGACCATTGTCAGAAAGAATAGAGTTAGGAAAACTCTCGCGTTTGAACACAGATTCTAAAAAACTGATCACAGATTGAGAAGTGATCTCTCTCACCAAACTCACCTCCACCCATCGTGAATACAAATCCAGCAACACCAACAGGTAAGGAGTCTGATGTTCTCCATGCAATGGCCCCACAATATCGATAGCTAATTCATCCCATGGACTTTTTGGTAAACTTCTACAAACCATAGGTGAACATCTTGGTTTGAGCACCTTATCACTAGCTTGACAAGGTGTACACTCCCTAACAGTACGTTCCACCATCAAATCTAATCCAGGCCACCAGAAATCCTGACGGATGCGCTCTTTGGTTTTAGAAATGCCCATATGCCCTTCATGAGCCATGTTCACGATGACTTCTCTCAAACTCAATGGGGGAATCATTCTTGTACCCCTCATTAGAATACCATCAACAACGGCTAACTCATTCGCAACTAACGACCAAGGTTTAACCAGACTTCGAGACTTATGCTGTTCCAAAAGAGACATCACAGAACACAATTCACTATCCTTTTGCAACTCATCCCTCCATTCATCTTCCTTTACAGCCCCCAGCGTAACATCACAAACTCTTATGCCACACTCAGCATCACATTGATCATTTTCATCCTGAGATTTATCATTCCCTACCACCTCCACCAATCTCGACAGACAGTCTGCGTTACATTTGTCTTTCCCGGAATGTATTCAAACATGAAGTTATACTCCTGTAAGGAAATGACCCATCTCCTGATCCTCGAGGAAATTGAGTCCAAACCCTTCTTCTCAAAAATTTCTTTCAGGGGTTTATGATCAGACCTGACTACGAAAGAAGATCCCCACACAAATTTTCTGAACTTGTTTATGGCCCAGAAAATTGCCAACGCTTCCTTCTCTATAACAGAATACCCTATCTCTGCCCCTTTCAAGCATCTTGAAGCACAAGCTATTAGCACCTCTTGGCCCTTCCTGATCTGAAAAAGAAGAGCACCCAGCCCCTTTATACTCGCATCAGTAACAATGAAAGTGGGATTCCCAGGTACAAAAGCTTGTAAGTTTGGTGCATTCCTGAGATCATTTTTTACTTGTTTAAATTCTGTACCACACTCTTCCGTCCAAACAAACTCTGCATTCTTACACATCAACTTCCTTAGATTTACTGTCTTATCTGCAAAATTTCGTATAAATTTGTTATAAAATTCTGCCATACCTAAGAATGAAGAAACCTCATCTTTTGTACACGGTTCTTTTAACATTTCGATAGTGTCCACCAAATCCTTTTTAGGACTCACCCCCTGCCGTGAAATATGATGACCCAAATAGTCCAGTTCAGTGACTCCAAATTTACATTTGCTTCGCCTAAGAGATAACCCAGCATCAAGCATCCTTTTAAGCACAGCATGCAACCTCTCATCATGTTCTCTCACGTCTCTCCCACATATTAATACATCGTCCTGGTAGCACTTTACGCCTGAAATGCCTTAAAAAAGATCTTCCATAATCCTCTGGAATACTGAGGCCGCAGAAACCAGCCCAAACGGCATACGCAAAAACTTGAAGGCCCCCATTGGCGTAATAAAAGCCGTTAATTCTTGACACTCTTTACTCAACGGAACCTGATGGTATGCTGATGCCATATCCAGAGTGGTAAAATAACAAGCACCATCCAACGATGATACTAATTCCTCAATATTGGGAAGTGGGAACTTGCCAACCACCACTTCTTTATTTAAGGCACGAAGATCCACACATAGACGGATTTCATTATTTGGTTTACGTGCCACAACAATGGGAGCTAACCACTCCGTTGCCTCTACAGGCTGTATAACACCAGTGGACAACAATTTATCTATCTCTTTTTGTACAGCGTCTTGGACACAAATGAGAATGCGTCTAACTTTTGCCACAACTGGTACTGCGCCCTGTTTCAACTTAATATGGTGATTGTACCCCTTTAAACACCCCAAGGTGTCACTGAACAATTCCCCAAAAGCTCTCACAAACTTGTTTTCGTCACCCTCAATAGATTGTACCTGAACAGATGGATGTGCATTAGGATTGAGAATGACACCCAAACGTGCTTGATGACTCCAGCTCAACAAATTATCACCCCTCTCAGCAACATAAATCCTAGCATCAGTGAACCTACCATTGTACTCAATGCAGTCATCAAAATAACCTAATAACTTAATTGGCAACCCACCATAACCCGTAGGTTTAATATTAGGTTTGAACAGTTTCTTCCTTCCTTGAAAATTCTTCATAAAAAGATCCTTTGAGAGAAACGTGATGTGAGAGCACGAATCAAATTTCATTTTGACTCTAACATCCCCCACCAAAACCCATTCAGATGTTCCACCTCACTCTCACTAACTTGAAAACTGACTTCCTTTATTTCTGATCTAGAATCTCTCCTATTCCTCATCCTACAATTTTTCCCAAAATGTCCTCTTTTTCCGCAAACATTACAAGTAATCCTATTAGCAGGACACTCACTTGCATTAGCCATGTGTCCAAATCTTCCACATCTGTAGCAATTTCCTTGAAAAGGTGTTGCAAACCTCCTATTCCCCTGTGTCTTTTCTGCGCTATTTTCAATTACAACACCTTTCTCATGGACACCCTCATACTTTTTTTTCTTCTCATCTTTTTGTATGACTTGACACTCCACTTCTTGTGCTTTTACACTGACCTTGTCTTCTTTATGTGCTTTACTTAGTTCTCCAACACACTTTACCATATGCTCTACCCTTTTTGCAATACTAACAACCTCATCCAACGGTGGCTCGTCCTTTAGCCAGAGTTCTTCCCTCACTTTATCACTGCAACACCTCAGCACAAACTGATCTCTAATCCTTTCTTCTACCAACGCCCCAAATTTACAACTTGAAGCCAACTTCCGTAACGCCGTAATATATTCTTCAACACTCTCCTCTTTCCCTTGCTCCCGCAAACCAAAATGGTACCTTTCCATAATAGTACTAATCTTTGGCAAGTAATGTAAATCTAGTTGTCTTGCACATATTTCATAATCATTCAACCCCCTCTGATCAGCTTGCGACAATGGAGGTAGATTTTCCAACACCTCCTGTCCTTCACCCCCTAAACAATGTAACAAAAGTGCCTGCTTCCTTTCACCACTCAAATTCGTACCACACACCCTGGCATAATTCTCAAAAATCTTTTTCCATTTCTTCCACTTCATAACCGGTTCTCCTGGATCTGACAAGAAAAACTGCGGCGCCGTAACATTCTGCATACTCACAAGAGGTGTAAAACACTTCTTCCCCACAATATATTCCAAACCCTACTAGTTGCTAAAAGTACTTAAAGTCCAAAAGGTTTCCAGTCACCGTATGTCCCAGCACGATGCCGCTATATCAAACACGGGTCTTCAGGTGTGTTTGTCACCGCAGAGACGACCTTTTCAGTTTACTTAATTTTACAACGCCCAATACTTGTATTCCACAAGTGCAATAAAGTTTCCAAAGAAATGTATATTCCCGTGACCACAAACCAATATAGTGATCCTTATCCAGTCTCCGTCTAAGTTTCAACTTCCAATAGACCGTCGATGTTCTTCTTCGATGTCCTCCAACAATTGCGCTGTAAAAAAATTTTTTTTTACAAAATAAAAAAAAAATCCTTCTTCCTCATCTAAGATGGCCGCCACTAAACATTTAGTCCGTTTTCTTCAGGCAGTTGGGCTTGCTTTCTCTTTGAGCAATCTCGGATCGTTTTCCTCACTCAAAATGGCCGCAACCAAACATCCAGTCTATTTTCTTCAGTCAATCTGGCTTGTTTTTCTCCTTTCACCACACTCAAGATGGCCGCCAACAATTCCCACAGCTTACAGTCCTTTTTCAATTGCTCACTGACCTTCTGACGTCGTGAAGCATCCAGAGACCACTTTGATCCTTAGTAAATGCTCAAACAGCTTTCCACAAAGCCCCTACACCGGCAATTTCACACTTTTCTCCGCTAGAACATGCTGCAAGACGCTCGATCCTCTCCCAGCACGTCTCTGTAAATTATCTCAGTTTTTCTCTTAAATAATCCAAGCTCTTCCTTCTTTGTTGTTGTTGAGGCTGTCCCTTCCTCTGGGTTCTTTTTTATCCCATCCTCGTCGCCAGTGTAATAAAGTGAATCCACACCAGATGAAGATATGTGGTAGGAGGTATTTATTACAGCCTCAACCAACAGCCAGCATATCAACTGTCATCTAGAGAACCCTGCATCACAGAACCTCAGAACAAGCTGGTTCCATGCCCAGTGTTCTGGCATGGAGCCATGTTACATCATTACAGATGGCTCTTACCACTGGTGGGGTTGGGGTGCCACATAGTCTGCCTCACAAAGGGTCCTTGCCTACAAAGCTCCCTAATCCCCAAATACTGTTCCTCCTGCAGCCACTGGGTCTCCTGAAACTTGGCCAGTACCGTTGCCATCGTCTCCTGGGAATTATGGTAAGCTCCCATGATGTTGAAGATGGCCTCGTGGAGAGTGGGTTGCTTGGACCTGTCCTCCCCCTGTCGCACAGCAGTCCTCCCAGTTCCCCTGTTTTCCTGTTCCTCTGTCCCCTGAACCACTGCCACTGCCCCCAGGTCCCTGATGTTCTTGGGTTTGTGGGTTTGCCTGGGTTCCCTGTCGTGGTGGACACACTGCTGCTTGACGTGTCCTGGGGACAGAGGTATGGGCCTGTTGGGTGGGTGCTGTGCTGGGGTTTCCTGAGGGGGGAGGCTCTGTGGTGGCATGTGCCAGTGTGTGGGGAACCGACTGTCCCGAGGTCCCAGATGGGCCGGGCTGGTCATCTAGATCCAGTTGGACAGAGCTGCTGTCATCACTGTGGGCCTCTTCTGTGGGGGGGTGGACATGTCTGGAACCTCCTGTCCGGTGACTTTGGGTAGGGGTCCTGCAGGGGTGTAAAGGCATGATTATTGCATCTGTGTGTGCTATTGTGTGCAATGGGTGGGTGACCATGTACCCCAGTGCTTACATTCTTGTCTAGGACCTTGTGTGATATTTGGTTTGGGGATCTGTGTGGGTATGTGTAGTGGACATGCTTTGGTGATGGGTGTCCATGCTTTGGTGTTGCATGCAGGGCTTGGTGTTGGGATGGGTGGTTTGTGATAGTGGGACATATGTGAGGTGTTGGAGTGATGGGGGTGAGGGTGGGGGTATGTGATAGCATGCAGGTAGGGTGGGGGATGTATTAGTTAATATTTGACTTACCAGAGTCCATTCCTTCAGCTACTCCTGTGGGACCCGCAGGATGCAGTTTAGCCAAGACTTGCTCCTCCCATGTTGTTAGTTGAGGGGGAGGAGGTGGGGGTCCTCCGCCAGTCCTCTGAACTGAAATCTGGTGTCTGGAGACCACGGAACGCACCTTCCCCCGTAGGTCGTTCCACCTCTTCCTAATGTCACCCCATGCTCTTGGATACTGTCCCACTGCATTTACCCTGTCGACGATTCTGCGCCATAGCTCCATCTTCCTAGCAATGGAGGTGTGCTGCACCTGTGATCCGAATAGCTGTGGCTCTACCCGGTTAATATCCTCCACCAAGACCCTGAGCTCCTCCTCAGAGAACCTGGGGTGTTTTTGCGGTGCCATGGGGTGGTGTGGGTGATGTGTGAGGTGGTGTGTGTTGTGATGTGTGAGGGGATGTGTTTGTGTGTGTTGTGTGAGGTGCGTGGATGTTGTGTGAGTGATGGTGTTCTGTGCCTGTGGATGCTAGTTTGTTGATGGTGGTGTCTCTCTCTGTGCTACATTCTAAATTTTTGTTGTAGGGGTTTGTGGGTGATGTGAGTGTGTGTTTTATATTGTATTGGGTGTGTGGGAGTGGTGTGTGAATGTGTATCAGGTGTGTGTATTTCGATTTGTCCAATGTGGTTGTGTTTTGTAAATGTGTGTGTATTTTGAGCGCGGCGGTGTGTACAGCCAATGGAATACCGCAGTTGAAAGACCGCCGCGTGGATTCGTGGGTCGTGACAGTGTGGGCGTATTCCTGTTGGCGTGAAGGTGGAGGTTTTGTTATCGCCAGTTTATCACTGACCATTGGTGTGGCGGACTTGTGTGGGTGTCTAGATTTTGGCGGATTCCGAGCTGTGGGTCGTAATAGCTGTAGCGGAATTCCGCTGCCGCAGCGGTGTGTTGGCTGTCTTCTGCACGGCGGTAAGCGGGATTTACCACCAATGCTGCAATGAGGGCCAATATGTGTAGTTGCACTAGAAAGAAAATCGAAATAGATTTGGAAATCGCGGGTGCAGCCTTGCTATAACAGTTCTTTAAAAAGTCACTTATTGCTAGAATAAAAGAATGCTATGCACAACTACTGGACGTAAAGTTATTACAGAATGAGACGTCTTCTGAGATCATACTGTTCAGATCAGACATATTTGCTCCCATGTATTTCTTTGGCTTTGGTCATCTTTTGTAATAAGATATAGCATTAATGAACATTAATTTTATGAACATTAATTTACTGACGAGGTCCACACATGGCACATACATTTTGACTATATTGTCCTTTCTTTTTACATGAAAAAGCGTTTTCAAAATTAATTTTCTCCACATTTTCCCAGCTTGAACATCCTATACATGTAGTAAAGCAGACATTGACATGCTTATGGCTCCTAATAATATGCCCTTAACGGGTTTCTAGGGAAAGCAAAGCAGTGTCTGGTGACATCCCTTCTAACAATGCATTATGAAAGCAGACCTTTGGAGGTGGAAATGTGTGACAACAAAATTTGATCATAATTATCGAGTTTTAAGTTGCATTGTTGTGTGTTAATGTGTCGGCAATGCATTGTGTTGTGTGTGTTACTGTCTTCAACGATTACGTCATATAATTGTGGCATTCCATTATGGGTATTACACTGAGTTCTATTTTGACTGTTATATTTTGTGTTATTGTATTGTTTTGTGTTCTGCTGTGCTATGTATTAGAGAGTCAACAGATGCTTTTGCCACTCTTGCTTCGCCATTTCTTCAGTTTTTTAACACACCAGTCAGTCCAAACCTGTGGCGGAGACCTGTCTTAAATTAGCCCTTCCAGAGCTCCTTTTCTGTGATTTGACCAATGTGTAGTGTCGCGCCAGTGATGTAACTGGATGCTGGGCACTATGTATACTGAAGGTACTCGAGGGGTGTGGCGCTCCCCTGCATCTCTATGATTCCCCCCCCTATTCCTGTATGGTTTGGCTTAACCATGGTCAGGTGACCAGGGTAATAAAGGTCGGAGGGGTCATTGACGTGGCAACAAAGAGGCAGCGCCCCGCACGAGAAAGCATCGTAGCGGCGTGCCAAAGTGTTTACGCGCACAGGCCCGAACCACTAGCAAACAACCATATGTGTCTGCGGTATTCATTTTACAAGCAGTGCCGGCAGCCGCCGACACTACAATTTGGCGACGAGGGTGTTGGTTTCACCGTGTTCGTTGCCACGTGGCGGCCGCAGTGATTGCGGTGCTCGTGCCACGTGCGATATGGCAGTTGCTTGGCAACCGGGTCGTTTTGCCAGGCAGCAGCGTCACCGCCCCCTCGACCGCTCAGGGGCTGGTGAGTATCTCGGCCTGCAGGCTGAGGGTTGGCTGGTGGAGTGAAAGTGCCCGCACGACGGCTCCTGTTGTGGAGCACACCGCGTGGCTGCAGGCCTGTTCCCTTGGCCCCACCCACGAAGACAGGCCATGCCCCAAGTCCCCTGGTGCTGCACGGCGAGTATTTTTGGTCCCTTGTGAGACCAGCATTTGGAAATTCTTCTGTGTCAGACACAAAAGATCCAAGGAAGGGAGCGCGGCTCCACGTGGTCAGAGGTTTCTCTGCAGGTGGGCCTGACAAGGACATTTCACTGTTACAAAGGCCATGCCCTGGTACCACCACAGACCCCCTGCATTCAGACAGATAAGCTCACCATTGTCTATCATGTCAGTTATTTCGCCCATAGAACCTTTTGTGGTGGAAGGAGCTCCTTTGGCACAAGCTCCAAAGTGGAGAGACTGGGTCGAAAGGGTCCTATTATTTTTTGAGGCAACAAAAGTGGAGGACGCTCAGAAACAGGCCATGATTCTCCATTTAGGCGGAAAGGATATTTATAAAATATCAAAGAACCTTCCCGAAGACACCCCCAAAACACATGACATCCTGATAGTGACCCTGAAGAGACATTTTAAACAGCTGGCCAACACTGATTACGAGTGTTTCGTCTTCAGACAAGCCCGACAGCAACCCGAGGAGTCTATTGACTCGTTCCACATTAGGCTGCGTGATCTGGCCAGCACCCTGTAGATTCCCAGATGAAGCAGAAGAGATATGAGGGCAGATAATACAGGGGTGCGCATCAATAAAGCTACGAGAACGGATCCTTGAGGAGTCAGGGAGGTCCCTGGCTGACATCCTCATGATGGGACGCACCAAGAAACTGTCAAAGGCACGAGCGTCTCACATGGAGGCGGCGTTATAGAGAGCAATCAAGGAGGAGTCTCTAAATATGGTAGTTGCATCCACAAGAAAAGAAAAGCAGCACCCGCAAAGACCACAGCAAAGACAATGTGGATGCTGTGGTGGCCCACCACACAGACTGACGGAATGCCCTGCAAAGGGAAAGAAATGTGCGGGCTGTGGGAAGCTGAACAAAGACCAAGGGTAGGTCGCTCCCCCTGCCGCTGCAGCTCCTCCAGGTTCCTGAGTTCCTGAGTTCCTGAGACCCACCTCACAGTAAGTACCCCCCCCCTCCCAGCCCCTCGCTCTGCCCCGCGCTACTCACCCTCTCTCCTGCTCCTGCTTCTTTTCTTCTTTTCTTCTTCTCTGTTCTTCTGTTCTTCCTCCTCGCTCCTCGTCTGTAATCTTCTTCTGTACTCTTCTTTCCCCCGTCTTCACTCTTCTTCTCTTCTTCCTCATCTTCTTCTGTGGTCTTCTGCCCTCTGTTCTTCGTTTTTCTGTATCTTCTTCTGTGTTCTTCTGAGTTCTTCTGTGTTCTTCTATGTTCTTCTGTGTTCTTCCGGTCTTCCTTTCTTCTCTCCTTCCGGTCTTCTGATCTTCCTTTCTTCTCTCCTTCCGGTCTTCTGATCTTCCTTTCTTCTCTCCTTCCGGTCTTCTGTTCTTCTGTTCTTCTGTTCTTCTTGTCTTCTGTTCTTCTTGTCTTCGGCTCTTCTGCCTCCTCCGTCCTCTTCTCCCCGCGCCTGCCCTCCCCCACTCGCATCCCCCTCTCTATCTCTCCTATCTAACCCGTTCACTATCTACCTCCCTCACTCCTCCTATCTACCTATCTCTCTATCTCTCTATCCCACTATGTAACTCCCTCACTCTCCACCTCCTCCTATCTTCCTATCTCTCTATCTATTTCCCTATCTATCGATTTCCCTATCTATTTTCTCTATCTATTTCTCTATCTCTCCCCCCCTCCCTCACCCCCTCTATTACCTATCTTCCTATCCTCTCACTCTACCTCTCACCCTCACCCACCTCTACAACCCCCTCCCCTATCTTCTCAACCCTACTCCTATCTTTCTCCCTTATCTCCTAAACCTCCTAACACTCACCCCCCTCCACCCTTAAACCCCCCTCCCCCAGCTCTTCTCACTCTACCTGTTCCCCCCCTCCCTCGCCCCCCAGCACGCCCCCGCCCCCCAGCTCCCATTCGCCCCCACCTGACCCCTCCCCCGCCCCCCAGCTCCCATTCGCCCCCACCTGACCCCTCCCCCCCTCCTACCTCATATGGCGGCCGCTGCGCGACTGAGGCAAGCCCGTCTGCGCCCGTCCGCGCCTGGCACGCGCCCAGCGCCACGACCCCTGGTCCCCAGCTCTCCCAAGCCCCGCTGACCCGCTACGACCCCACCACCCTCCACGCCCTCAACCCAGGACACTCCAACACCTGCTTCCAAGCTCACCCCAAACGCACCCATGGACCCTTCGCCTGCAACTCCTGCAAACGCACCTTCCACCACGCAACAACCACGACCACAAGCCCACGCGCCATCAACCACCTCAAGTGCATCCTAGTCAACGCTCGCTCCATCCACAAACACGCCATTGAACTCTGGGACCTCCTGGACTCCATAGCACCGGACGTCGCCTTCACCACGGAGACCTGGATGAACGCCTCCTCGGCCCCTGACATCGCCACTGCCATCCCCGAAGGCTACAAGATCTCCAGAAAAGACCGCACCAACCAGGTAGGAGAGGGTATCGCCATCGTCTTCAAAGACTCCATCAGCGTCACCACCTCCACCGAAGACACCCCTCTCGCCGCTGAACACCTGCATTTTCAGATTCGCACCGATCCGAGGACCACCCTCAGAGGATCCCTCGTCTACCGTCCTCCCGGCCCACACGCCCCTTTCAGCGACGCCATCGCCGACTTCATCTCCCCGCACGCCCTCGCCTCGCCGGACTACATCCTCCTAGGTGACCTCAACTTCCATCTGGAACAAAACAACGACCCCAACACCACCACCCTGCTCGACAACCTCGCCAACCTCGGCCTCAAACAAATGGTGAACACCGCCACCCACATCGCCGGACACACGCTTGACCCCATCTTCTCCGCCAGCAAACACGTCTTCTTCAGCCACGCCTCCGCCCTACACTGGACCGACCACAGCTGCGTCCACTTCACATTCCGACGCGAGACCCGCCACCTCCGCACCCAACCCATCCCTCGTCGACAGTGGAACAAGATCCCCAAAGAGCAACTCTTCTCGGCACTCGCCGCCAACCAACCCACCCTCACCACTGACCCCAACGACGCAGCCCTCAACCTCACAAACTGGATCTCCAACTGCGCAGACATCCTTGCTCCCCTCAAACGCACGCATCGACAGACCAACATCAAAAAACCTCTCTGGTTCTCTGACACCCTCAAAGAATCAAAGAAAACTTGTCGCGCCCTTGAGAAAGCCTGGCGCAAGGACCGCACCGCTGACAACATGACCGCCCTCAAGAACGCTACCCGCGAACACCACCGCCTGATCCACGCTGCCAAAAGGAACTTTTTCACCGACAGACTGGACAAAAACAGACACAACAGCAGAGAACTCTTCAGCATCGTCAAGGAGTTCTCCCACCCCAGCGCCAACGCCGTCACGCCTTCACAGGATCTGTGCGAATCCCTCGCCACTTTCTTCCATCGCAAGATTAGCGACCTCCACGACAGCTTCAGACACCAGACCCAACCATACACCACCGAACCGGCATCCACGGCCATCACCCTCAACAACTGGTCCCACATCAACACGGAAGAAACCAAATCCATCATGAACTCTATCCACTCCGGCGCCCCTTCGGACCCCTGCCCGCACTTCATCTTTAACAAAGCCGACGACATCATCGCCCCGCACCTCCAGACCGTCATCAACTCTTCTTTTTCTTCTGCTACCTTCCCCGAATGCTGGAAACACGCCGAAGTCAACGCCCTACTAAAGAAACCTACGGCTGACCCGAGCGACCTAAAAAACTTCCGCCCCATCTCTCTTCTGCCTTTCCCAGCCAAAGTAATAGAGTAGACCGTCAACAAACAGCTGACCACCTTCCTGGAAGACAACAACCTGCTTGACCCCTCACAAACCGGATTCCGAACCAACCACAGCACTGAAACCGCCCTCATCTCAGTCACTGACGACATCAGAACCCTGATGGACAACGGTGAAACAGTCGCCCTCATTCTGCTCGACCTCTCGGCTGCCTTTGACACCGTCTGTCACCGCACCCTAATCACCCGCCTCCGCTCCACCGGGATCCAAGGCCAGGCCCTGGACTGGATCGCCTCCTTCCTCTCAAACCGTTCCCAAAGAGTTTACCTCCCTCCGTTTCGCTCAGAACCCACCGAGATCACCTGCGGCATACCCCAAGGCTCATCACTCAGCCCGACACTCTTCAATGTCTACATGAGCCCCCTCGCCAACATCGTACGCAAGCACGACATCATCATCACCTCCTACGCCGACGACACCCAACTTATACTCTCCCTCACCAAGGACCCCGCCAGCGCCAAGACCAACCTACAAGAGGGTATGAAGGACGTCGCAGATTGGATGAGGCTCAGCCGCCTAAAGCTGAACTCTGAAAAAACGGAAGTCCTCATCCTTGGCAACACCCCGTCCGCCTGGGACGACTCCTGGTGGCCCACTGCCCTCGGCACCGCACCGACCCCCACAGACCACGCCCGCAACCTCGGCTTCATCTTGGACCCTCTTCTCACCATGACCAAGCAAGTCAACGCCGTGTCCTCTGCCTGCTTCCTCACCCTCTGCATGCTCCGCAAGATCTTCCGCTGGATCCCCGCCGACACCAGAAAAACCGTGACCCACGCCCTCGTCACGAGCCGCCTGGACTACGGCAACACCCTCTATGCCGGGACCACAGCCAAACTCCAAAATCGCCTGCAACGCATTCAAAACGCCTCGGCCCGCCTCATCCTCGACATACCCCGCAGCAGCCACATCTCCGCACACCTGAGACACCTGCATTGGCTCCCTGTCAGCAAAAGGATCACCTTCCGACTTCTCACCCACGCACACAAAGCCCTCTACGACAAGGGACCGGAATACCTCAACAGACGCCTCAGCTTCTACGTCCCCACCCGCCTCCTCCGCTCCTCTGGCCTCGCACTCGCTGCTGTCCCTCTCATCCGCCGCTCCACGGCGGGTGAGAGATCTTTCTCCTTCCTGGCGGCCAAGACCTGGAACTCCCTCCCCACCAGCCTCAGGACCACCCAGGACCACTCCGCTTTCCGGAGACTCCTAAAGACCTGGCTGTTCGAACAGCGATAACCCCCCCCTTTTTCCCCTAGCGCCTTGAGACCCACACGGGTGAGTAGCGCGCTTTATAAATGTTAATGATTTGATTTGATTTTGGGAAGCTGAACCATTTTGTGAAAGTATGTCGATCAGGCAAGTCACGTACTGGCACTGCAGCAGTCAACATAACAGCATGTAAATCGGAACATGATAGCGACATGGATGACGATGAGGCAGAAGAGCATGTCATTCATTCGCTATTTACCATCGGAAACACAGCCCATTTGTTGAAGAAGTTACCCAGATGCCCAGTAAGGGTGGACACTCATGATATCCTAGCAGTTGTCGACACCGGGGCATCCATAAACATTCTTGCTGCCAGTGAATACCACAGAATGAATCCGATACCCGTGTTAACTAAGACCAAA
The DNA here is from genome assembly GCF_031143425.1 of Pleurodeles waltl. Classification (NCBI taxonomy): domain Eukaryota; kingdom Metazoa; phylum Chordata; class Amphibia; order Caudata; family Salamandridae; genus Pleurodeles; species Pleurodeles waltl. The sequence continues at coordinate 143,969,162 of NC_090441.1, read as the reverse complement.
GTCAGAGTGTATACATATGGACAGAGCACACCGCATGCATTAAAAGGTATGTTCCAAACCACAGTCATGCAGGAGTCCAAAACAGTCAGCAACAAAATATACGTAGCTGAAGAAGGACACGGAATGCTACTAGGCTGCCAGACGGCGAAAGAACTGGGAGTAGTCACATTTGTATTTGGCATACACAGGGAGACGGTGGCAGAACTAATCGCCCAGTATCACAAGGTGTTCAATGGAATCGGGTGTTTGAAGAACAAGGAGGTGAGATTACACATCAACGAGACTGTTCAACCTGTTGCACTCAGGCGCAGAAGGTTAGCATTCCACCTCAGGCCCCTAGCGGAAAAATAACTCGACCAGTTTGAGAAGGCTGGCATAATTGAGAGAGTGACGGGGCCAACGCTGTGGGTGTCGCCCATAGTGGTGGCGCGCAAACCAAAATAACCGGGAGAAGTCCGCATATGTGTGGATATGCGCCTCCCCAACACAGCTATCAAGCGCGAGAGACATCAAACACCCACAATAGATGACCTAATAGCAGAGCTCAGTGGGTCATGTTGGTTCTCCAAACTGGATTTACGATCAGTATACCACCAGTTAGTTCTGTCCAAGGAATCGCGTTACATAACGACCTTTTCCACACATACCGATTTGAGGCATTACAAACGTTTGAGATTTGGGATATCGAGTGCCGCTGAGATGTTTCAGAACACTATTCAGGAACTATTGAGGGATCTGCGAGGTACGATTAACTTCAGTGACGACATTTTGATTCATGCCCCCATGATCGCAGAGCACCACTCTCGGCTCAGAAATATACTATGCCGGATCCAAGAGTCAGGTCTCACGCTCCATCGACGAAAATGTAAGTTCTTAACCAACCACATACAATTCTTCAGCTATGTGTTCTCCTCTGCTGGTGTAGCTCCCGACCCTGCCAAGGTGCGAGATATCAAGGAGGCCCCTCCCCCTACCTGTGTTACCGAGGTCCAAAGCTTTTTGGGGATGGTAAATTATTGTGGCCGGTTTATCCAAGACTTGGCATCGTTAACCCAACCTCTTCCAACCCTGACCAAGTCGTCAGAACCTTGGACCTGGGGCTCGACCCAGCAAGAAGCCTTTGAAGCAATCAAAAATGCTCTTTCGAGTGACACAACATTAAGATATTTTGATCCAAAGAAAGAAACCAAGGTGGCGGTGGATGAGGCCCCAAAGGGGTTAGGTGCTGTACTGTTTCAAAAACAGAGCAGTGATGACTGGTCCCCTGTGGTGTTTGCAAGCAGGTGTTTGATTGAGACGGAGCAGAGGTACTCCCAAATAGAGAAGGAGGCCATTGTGGTGCATTGGGGCTGCAAACATTTTCACATCTATGTATATGGTCGTCCTTTCTTAGTCACTACCTACCATAAGCCTCTCATACCTCTGTTCAACGGTACTGCCTCAAAGCCTCTGCCGAGGATTGAGAAATGGATGCTCCAGTTGCAGGACTACATGTGCCAGCTTGAGTATCGTCTGGGGTCAGACAATCCTGCGGACTACCTGTCCAGGCACCCCTGAGCCGCCTCAGACAGCGAGATCGGTGACGCAGAGGAAACAGAGGAATATGTCCGGTTGGTCTCCGACTGGTCCAGGCCAAGACCTCTGTCAGTGAGTGAAATTGTTCAAGCCACAACCAACGATAAATGCCTCCAAAAGGTTTTAAGAGCCATCGGAGACAATCAGTGTTTTTTGATAAAGAAACAGATCCCCACGTTGACTGCCTCATCCCAAAGGGTTCTGGGAAGTTTGTATCATGTCAGAGATGAATTGACTGTAGATGCCGAGGGGTGTGTCCTCAAAGGATGCCGATTGGTGATACCGTCATCTCTCACCTCCAGAGTGGTGCAATTGGCTCACAATGGACACCAAGGAATGGTTAAAATGAAAAGCCGGCTAAGGTCCAAGGTATGGTTCCCACTCATGGATGAGCAAGTAGAAGGGGTGGTGAAAACCTGTGAATGGTGTCAAGCATCAGGGGAATCAAGCCGCCCTACTCCGGTAGAAACTGAGCCCGGTCCAACATCCCCTTGGACGTCCGCCAGCATTTCGGGAGCCTTCCTGATGGCCGAAACACTTTATTCCTGGTGGGTGACTTTTCCAAATATCCGAAAGTCGAAGTAATCTCCTCTCTCGCCGCGGAAGTGGTAATTCCGCGCCTTGAAAAAATAATGGCAACTCATGACCTCATAGCCGAGATCAAGACTGACAACGGTTCACCGTTCCAGAGCAGAGAACTATTCGAGTACTTTGACAAATCTGGTGTCCGTCATCGAAGGATCACCCCAAGGTGGCCCCAGGCCAATGGTGAAGTCGAACGCTTCATGCGGACTTTAAACAAGGTGTTACGCTTTGCCCATGCCAGCGGTCAACCCAGTGAATATGCAATATATTCATTTCTAAGAAACTACCGTCAGACTCCCCATTCCACAACTGGTAGGGCCCCGGGGCATGTTGTATTTGGGAGACCCGTGGTGGACTCAATACCTCATCATCAATCATGGGTTCTCGATCCTGTTGATCCTGGTCAGGGCCAGGAACGCCGGTCTGCCACTAATAGGTAATCCAGCAGCCGCCAGCGAGCTCAAACATCCGATCTGAAAGAGGGGGATCAAATGTTGCTCAGGGCACTAGCTCCAGGAAGTAAGTTACGTATGCCGTTCGATCCCTCTCTGTGGGTAATTGTTCGGCGATATGGGTCGTTGGTGGTTGCTCGACGAGGTGCTGAATTGGTGACCCAAAATGTGTCACTGTTCAAAAAGTTCCACTGTTGAAAGGGCCTCAGTTGGATTCGGGAGTCCACACATCCAGTGACAACCTGTCTTCAGTTGACAACAGTGAGGACAATGAAGTTCCCTGTCCAGATGCCCGGGATGGTGTCCCGCCAGTCTCCACGTCCGGGGAGTTGTCTTCCAATGAATTGAACCCCTCTACAAGCGCCGGGTGAGCTGAGAGCAGTCGGTATAATTTGCACAGTAATCCTGCCCCATCTGTGAGGCTCAGTGACCATGTTATAGATGTATAACAATTTTTTATCTGTATCTGTATCATTGTTTCATTTCATTTTTAGGAGGGATGTAGTGTCGCGCCAGTGATGTAACTGAACGCTGGGCACTACGTATTCTGATGGTACTGGAGGTGTGTGGCGCTCCCCTGCACCTCTATGATTCCCCCTCCTATTTCTGTATGGTTTGGTTTAACCGTGGTCAGGTGACCAGGGTAATAAAGGTCGGAGGGGTCATGGGCGTGGGAACAAAGAGGCAGCAACCCACACAAGAAAGCATTGTAGCGGCTTGCCAAAGTGTTTACGCGCACAGGCCCGAACCGCTAGCAAACAACCACGTGTGTCTGCGGTATTTATTTTACAAGCAGTGCCGGCAGCCGCCGACACTACACAATGCAGGTGTGCATGGTAACGCCACAAATTCCTCACCAGCCCCACACACAAAGTGAAATTCTGAACACTTCTTCCCTTCATAATGTCCTAGGTTACCAAATTAAAATCTAATTTGGATTTAAAAACAAATTTGCTTAGTCTCAGTCAGCGAGACACACGCATGTCATTTTAACAGTGTTAAAACAAAACATACATAATGTAAAGCAAGCTTTTTATTTTGGCAGGTCATGGATATCAAAGGGTAACTGGTGTAATACAAGGAGCGGATCCCCGTCCCTGCCTCTTTGTGTTCAGTTCTGTGATTGCAGAATCTTGAGGAGAAGGGGAATTTCTTGCTGCAATTGGCATAAGGTTCTTGACCACACCAATGAATCTTAGGTAAATATGTGAGTCGTCTCCGAAATTCCAATTCAAACATCTCCTACTTGTTTCTGGTCCAGAGAGGACCTGCCCTGGCAGTTTGGGTTAGTCTGTTGCCATGGAGAGCAGACTGTTTTGTATATGGCTGTGTCCAAACTGAAATGGGTGGTGACCGAAAAAACAATGGATTTAGGCCCAGATCTCTAACACATGTGGGGAGGAATGACTGACATTGTTCAGCATTCAGTCCATCATCTATTCTTTTTTCACCTGTTTGAATAGCATATATTCTGTTCCCAAAATATAACATATTGGTTGTTGCCTATATATATATATATATATCTCTGAAATAGTTTTAAATCTATCAAGTAGGAGGAAAATGATAAATGTGGTTTTGATGTGTAGCTACCCCCATTTATAAAACATGCTGTGGCAAACCTATAAGTCTGGTCTTTAATTTCTGATTTCAGTACTTTTGGCTTTTCCAATGCTTGTTTGCTTTGACATACATAATTATTATTACACTTTTAGAAAATGGTGATCGGCCATCTTGGTTCAGTAAAACAAAGGAAAACAGTGTCTCAAAATGTATTCTAAGGTAGCTGAGCTTGTGTGACAACTTTGAATAGTTTCACTTAAATTATTGCAAAAATATTCATAGATGTACAGGGTGCGCATCGTGGGATGGTAAAGGAAGCTAAATTAAATAAAGCAACATTTAAAAATGGCCTCCGAAAATGGCAGCTAACCTAGAAGAATAAAGAAAGTAAAAAAAATAAAAGATAGCCACTCATGCATGTGCACACAATATCGGTAATTTTCTAGTTTTTACTTACACATTGTGGGGGTCATTATGAGTTTGGCTGCATCAGGACCGCCATGTTGGCGGTCGAATTGCCAACATGCTGGCAGAGAAGACCACCAAATTATGACCACAGTGGTACTTCAAACAGAATACAACCATACCACCGCCGGCACTGCCAGTGCGGTCAGGCTGTCACAGATGACGGTAGCCACCTGCGGAGACCATGCTCCTGTCAGATAGATTATGAGGTTGCACACCGCCAAGGTTTCAGCTGCGGTCGCACCACCACGAAAACCCAGGCGGAAACCAACTGTATAAAATAAAACACTCACTTTCAGGAAGCCATACTCATCTGGAGCTGCCATGGAACCAGAACTATGGCCCATATTTAAACTTTTTGATGCACAACTGCACAGACGCAGTTTTGCGTAATTTATTTTACCGCTGGCTAACCTCATTTCTTTGCGCCACTCGGGCGTCAAATTTATAGTTTGATGCACGATGGCGCCCACCACAGGTGTGAGTCATTTCTTTTGACTCAAACCAATGCGTCACGTTGTAAAGAAAAACAATGTTAACATGGCGAAAATGACTGTGAGCCGGTTTACGACGTCGCAAACCGGATATGCGTAGTTTTTTGACTCAATAGCGTCAAAAAGCAGTGCAAACACTGCAAAATGAGCTAAGGAGAGCCAAAATTGATCTCAGATGCTTGGATAGACCCCAGGAAGATGCAACAGACCAGAAACCAGCCAGGAGGACCCACACAAGACCCAGGAGAGGGAGAAGAAGAAAGGAAAGTGTAGCTTCAGTGCAGAGGAGCAGGAAATTCTGGTGAAAGAGGTGACGGAACACCAACACCAACTTTTTGTCATCTCAAAGTTGCCAATCAGTAGGAGAGAGGCAATACGGCAACAGATTGTTGACAAGATAAACAGTGTGGCAGAAGTACGAAGAACAGTCATCGAGTGCAAGAAACGCTGGTGTGACAGCAAGCGCAGGACCAAGGAAAAGATGGCCAGGAACAGGAAGATGGGAGTCCAGCACTGCAGGAGGCCCTGGACCACATAGAGGAGATGGTAGCAGCTGTCTTCCCTGAGGAGATCGTCACAGGGATTAAAGGACAGGACAGCACAGACTACAAGGAGACAACACAGATGCAGGGTAAGTTGCATGGGGAATTAAAATGCACAAATGTTAACTGCAAGCGGGGGGACATACCTACTACACAATGCATGTAAATCATGATATTCAGGGAGTGGCATGGGTAAAGGGGCATGGCACGGGGCATGGGCTGTTCAGAGGAAACCTGGGACACAGTACTACACTACGCCAACAACCTTTGCATGGGGGTATGCTGCCATGCCAAGGATGCTGGAAAGGTAAAGCCAGTCAAGGAGGGTAGGGTACAACGTAAAACTTTCCCGCTGTCACACAACAGCTGGTATTCTCCCTACATGAACTAGGGCTCAATTAACAGTCTCAGGCCATATCTGCAAGTGGAATTTAACATTGACAACAGTTGCCACTACCACCTCTGCTGTGTGTGCAGGTCAAGTAGCTAACGGCAGTAACGTCCCCATTGATCAAACACACCCAAATTAGAGGGTTCAGGATGACAACGTTATCAGTCCCCTGTAATCAATAAAAATATTCTAATCCTGTCAAATGTGAATGTCCATAGTTGCTACAAACATCAGCCATTGTTATAAACATTGTGAGGTACACAGCACTAAAGTCATACCCAGGCTGCATGTGTCAGGGTCCATCCTGTGCCTGGGTCACAATAGCTCCAATGACACCATGCAACATCCCACCTGTCATACTGCTCAGACAACAGCATTGAGGAGGAGGACATATGTCACGGCTAGTGAAATTCACCCTTACAGTCAGAGGAGGAACTGGAACACTGCTAGGACCTTCAGTGCAATCCAATGTAGCACACATTCCCCCACATCAGCATTACACACTACCAATGCTGACATCTGTAGTGTGCCATGCCAATGCTATACATAGTACATGCTAGGTCTCAGAAACATATAGCTGAATGTGAAATATCTGAGACTGGCTCAGTTCCAGATTGTTAAGTGTGGTGCAAGTGCCATCAGAACAACCACAGCCAGTGCAAGGCCTCACCATGAGAATGATTATAGAATGTCAATACAACTGCCCTGAAAGAATGTGGGTTGATAACTATGCACTGTGGCCTGGATTGTACCCTCATCTGCCCTTCCTGAGGGTTAACTCTGAGGGAAATAGAAACTAAACAGTATAAATATGTGTTGGACAGAATACGTCTTCCTCAAGGGATGTCTAAGCCAAAAATTATTGCCTTCAAATTTTTCTACAAGCCAATCTTTACGTATGTGACATTTGACCCAAAATCTTCCTAACACACACCATACAGCAGGAATGGATGTGTATGAATGTACGTACAAATAAGTAACCTGGCTGAACAATGTAACAATTGAGGAAGTAACACAGTGTCCTCAATACCAAATCTGGTCCCAAAGTATGTGAGATTGAAAACATACATCAAACATTAACACTACCCACAACAGGCCCTAACTAACCTAAGCTAAACTTACTTATCACATTTAACTAAACACTCTAAACATCACCCCCTCACACCCTTTATAAGACGGGACACATGGAGGACAACATATACTAACCTAAACACATAGGGGGTTATTCTAACTTTGGAGGAGGTGTTAATCCGTCCCAAAAGTGACGGAAAAGTGACGGATTTACCACCAGCCGTATTACGAGTCCATTATATCCTATGGAACTCGTAATACGGCTGGTGGTATATCCGTCACTTTACCGTCGCTTTTGGGACGGATTAACACTCCTCCAAAGTTAGAATAACCCCCATACTGTTTTATACTAAACAAATATATATTTTTTGTATATTTATATTTTATATATATGTATTTTTTTAAATTAAAACACCAAAACCCCAACATCATCATACACACCCACCCACACACATAATAAAAAACATATTAAAAGTATCATACCTCCACCTCCCAACCCACTACCACTAAATAAACTAACAGCCTATTCTAACCTAACACTAAGCCCCCTAAACCCACTAATTTAAAGAACCAGGAAAGAGGAGGGAGGGGAGGGAATCATGGCTGAGGGTATATTTTTCACAAGTTCGCCCTCCGCAGGGTCTTCTTGATGGCACGCACCCTCTTATTAACTTGTGCCACCTCCTGCTGCTGCCTGTTCATTTTCCTCAACATACGTTCAATGTCACGTTGCATCCGTTGGAAATCTGCAGGGTCAATGACTGCAGCAGGGGTGTTCTGGGTGCCAGTTGAAGATGTTTGTCTGGTTGTCGGTGCCATGTTTGTAGGGGGGGGATACAGGTGGTGCTGTCATAGGTCAGGGAGCAGTGGAGGTCGATGGTCCTGCAGTGGTGCCTGATCTGCTTGGTGCCACCTGGGTGGTAGCGGTGGTGCTGGTGGTGGCGGCTGTTGTGGACACCGAAGGGCCCCTTGGGCAAATGCCCTACACACTCGGGAAGCTCTTTCATGGCGATAACGCCATGCCATGTGGCGGAACCCAGACTCCACATCCAGAATGTGGCGGTAAAGCATCGCCCGTCGCTGAAACTCCCGAATCTGGATGGTATTCATATTGGCTGCTGGTAAAAAAGATGAAACCAATCATTAGATACTTCATTGTGTGATATAGCTACTGAAGTAAATTAAACAATACATCTAATGTAGCTGAAACAGACCATACAGATCACAGATTCGCCATGAGGAAGTACATGCCAGCGCAGCCTACACATATCCTATCTAACAGCACAGCAATGCTCCAAAAGATGTGTAACAACTTAAATGACCTATGCATCATTGTTCAGACATTTGTCACTTAAAAAATGCTGCAAGTCCTCCACATGTGAGAGGCCAACTAATGACTATCTTCTGGATGACAATCAAGGGCCACAAGGTCTGTGATTTGTAAATGGAATTGCCAAGATGGAATGCAGTCGCTAATCATGAGTGGATATCCTAGTTTTAGACAAGTGATTTATAGATTAACATCTGTGCACTAAACTTGGATCATCACTCCTGGGTACACATTTCATAACCCTAAGCCTGTGCCTCTGGGGGGGGTGGACAGGCAAGAAATACTTTCCAACATCTAGGACACCCAGGAAGCTTTGGACAGCTGTACATGGGTTTGGGCAGTCCACCACAGGTAAGGAGGATATCCAACTAGGATAGACCCAAACCTTGGACAATCCCATCCACATTTATGTTTGTAAATGCAGACAATTGTCAACATCATTTAATACCACTAATACATGTCTTACAACAAGCAGATAGATGCAAGCACACATCTGGGCATAAGCTGCATGCACATCTATGACATTGTACTCAAGTGCCACATATATACGTAGAACAACATGTGGAGCTGTATGCTGCTAGGAAGTCAAACATACAGTCGAACATGTTCATTAGTGAACAGGGAGGCTCAAGTCTGTGGGTAAGACTTTGGCATCCCTATTCTGTGAGATTCAAGGTCTGACTTGCTGACTAAATCATAAATATGGCCCCCTGCAAAATTTTCTTAATAACATTTTTAACAACAAATGCCACCCTATTCACATGGCCATGCCTACAGGGCTGCACTACAATCCCAAAATATGACTATACACTAATGATTGTCCACCTCAAAGATGGAAAAAAAGTGATACTCCACTCAAGTAACATATCCAATAATTTCCCAGCACATCATACCTTGCTATGTGTACAACACAAAGAAGTCAATCACACAACAGCTGCGAACACAGCACAGAACTGAAATATCAACACTTACTGGAGATGTCTGGGTCCGCAAATCGAGCCACCTCTCCGATTGTGTAGGGGGCAGGTCTACCTGTAAAGCATGGAAGGGAGATATATGCTCAATGTCTGTGCACTGTACAACACTTCCAAATACAATTACTGTGTGTAACATCAAATCTGAAAGTCCAGCCTCTCAGGCATGATGATACAGCAAAAGACATACCACTGCTAACATGTCCAGACCCGGTCACTCCAGTGAGTAATACACACATATCTGCACACATTCAGTGGCCCTAACTATCATGTGGTGGCAAACATGCTCCATCAATTGTTTGCAGACTCACTTATGGAGTGTACTCTTCTCATCATTTGTAGTAATGAGAGACATGCAAAGCCACTTTCCTGGAGCACTGCAATACCAGTCACTCAGATATTGTGGCTGGCGCATCAAAGGACAATCATTTACTGTGTGACGCACCTGTGGGTTGATTTAAGGTCATGATTTATCATGCTTTCTATGGTCCCTTACATGCAGGGCCTGTGTTGTGTCTAGGTTACATATGATACATTAACACTGTACCCTGAGCCACATATGCCCCCATGACACCATAATGGCATGGATCCTGTGCATTATTTGGTGACCGTTTGAGGCTAGCCATGGATTGACCAGTTTTAATATCTGGATACAACAAGGAGATATATGTTGACAGTGTATATTTTAGTCATCCATGACAGACTGCATGGGCACAGGTGTAGTCATTGCACCTGAAATGTGTCACTCATTGCCCTGTGTACCCATTATGGGTTTAGGATATCACAGATGAGCCACATTCTTCATCTTACATTTGCCAAGTTGGTTGATCAGCGGATATACAGCAAACTGACACTGTGATATTATTAACACATGGTTTAGCAAACGTACCACTGTGTCCATAATGATGATGTAGGTTTCAATTTGTATGTATCTTCGGAATGACAGCAGTCACAGGAATGCTGGTCTTCTGATCTTAGCATACACCCATGTCAGTGATAGCCTCCATACTGGGAAGTTAGTTATTAAACATATGCTGCACTAGATCAACATGGGTGAGCCAAACTAAACTAGCAAAGTATTAGCAAACTTTATATGTATGATGGAATTGGTCAAGGGTCCCTTGCACAACATCATGCACTTAATACATTGTGATCGTGCATTCCCCAACGTCAGGTATCCCATGATGATCCCATAACTTATGAGAAGTTCATGGCAATAGAGTAACACAGATGGCAAATGCATTAGCTCTGTTCCAGCTATTTTGACTAAGACCAATGAAAAACACACAGGTACAATGAACAGAGGGCCATGGACAGTTGTTACCTCTCAATTTGTATCATTTGCTTCATTTTATATGCCACAGCTATTGAAAGTAGCACCAAACATTTAGATATGATCCTGTGTGCATTACTTTTGGCATCCATCCTTAATTTAATTGCAGCACAACCAAGTCAAACTATCTGCCTAAGATGTTACCTGAGGTCAGAAATAACTTGTTACGTATGTGTCAGAATCCAGTTCAGACATGTATCAGAAGTAATTGGGGGGCACATTAATTCTTGAAAATATCTGGATTAAAAACATGTCTTTCCTGGTACACTCACAGACCATGCCTAAAACATTTGTTAGAGCCACATTTGCATCATCTATTGACGTGAAGTCAGCACTAATTTACAGGCTCCAGTTGTGTTTTGTAACTCAGTGCAGCTGTTGTGTCAACAAATGACAGTAATGTGTAGGAATTATTGTATAGCTCACGGTATGTTTCACTTGCATTCCACATGTCCAAAAACATTGCCTGCAGCATATGAACAAATCTGCTACTGTCACTACAGAGCATTTAAATGTGCAAAGTACTCTGATTTGTACTCACCAACAGGGCCACCAATCTCAATCCCCAGGTGGTCCAGCAGGTCTTGCTCCCTGGCAACAAGGTCAGCCCAACGGTATTTTAGCTGGTGGTCGTTGTGCGGTGTGTTGTATATTTTTTGCAAATGGTACAGGACCTTTGCCCACCGGAGCCTCCTTGCCTCTGTGTGATAATCCTGTATCAGCCAGCCACCTGCTTCTATCATTAATGGGAGTAAGTGGCACACCAGCCAAATGAATCCCCTCAGCTCCTCCTCTCCCATTCTACTGAGTCGTGGCCTACCCAACATGCTTGAAAAAAAAGAAGGAATTAAGGAGTACAGAGGATAATGAAGGGAAAGGAGGAGAGGGAAATGAAAAGTAAATAACACTACAACAGACCAACTATCCCCAAACGAATACTACCCACAACAGACTCCCAACAGTACAAAGACAAAATTAGACACCAGAAATGACAAAAATACACTTACACAGAATATCACAGACACTTAGAAAATGCCAAAAGACAATATAAAGAGCACACAGGAGACAAATTCAAAATATTCACAGAGAGACAAGTCCAAACACAGCCACACCGTCAAGAAAAATCAAAGACTGCAAAGTGAAGTGAAAGTACACCCACTGTGCCAATTCTGTAAACAGAATATCCTATTGCATCGCTTCCTGCCTCAAATGTGGTGCGTTTTTATTCTTATGCGTCAAAATATTATAACGCTTACAGTATGTGCGTCATTTTTGTTTTGATGCACATGCTTAGAAATTACCCCATCCATATTTTCAAATATTTTTCAAAGTTAACCAATTTCATAGGGTACAGTGTGGGAATTACCGCTCAGGGCCAATGGATGTATCATGGCAGTGAGCGTCATTTTTCTATGCATATGCGGCAATTTTTGACGTATGTGCTTCTTTTTTGATGCATGTGCATCAAAATTTCTGTCTTTTACTGGGTTTGGGCCATTTCTCAAATTTTATAGTACATGACAGGTGTAACTATTTAGAGATAGGCTGTTTGCACCTACATTGTGCATTCCGGTATATGTGCACATGTGGCAGATCATACTACTGCGGACCATAATCCTCTAGTTGTTGTACCAGATTTGCACTCTTCACTGACGCAATAGATCCCCAAACGTGTGGAATACAAATTGGTATTACCCAGTTTTAGCAGGTTGTGTGTGAATAGGGGATAGCAAGGCTATGCAACTCAATACAGTAACTCATTGCCTGTGTGTCAATGTGTGTGAATTGGCTCTTACAAATTTAGTTGTCCCACTGTGTGACCATCACAAGATGTGTTTTCATAAATGTGCTTTTATGCATGTGTTGTCAATGTGGCCAACCATCAGATGCTATTCAGTATGGACTTGAGAAAGGAAATGTGTTTGTCATACACGTAGCAACAAATGCTGTGTGAACTTCCCGGATTTTGGGGACATAAGAATCTCCAACGACAAACCATGCACAGGATAGATAGAAGACGGTTGATAATGGCAATGTTCCAAGACTAAGCCATCACATGTCCGGGAATGGTGGATACCACTTCCTGGTCACTTGTTTGTATACTACCCATGAGTCAGGCATTGGAAAATGCTATGTGGGTATGGTGTTTGTGACACCGAGTCCCAAAACCAATCCACAAATGTAATGTCACTCCACAGTTTGAGTCGTATAAGTGACCTATGTTTCTCCTGTGGCAGTAGAGGACCAGCAGACCAAGCAGCACATGTTCACATATTTCCAGTGATTAATTGCACAAAGGTGTCCAGTTCAAGTGTGTGGGCCCAGGTGTAGCCTGTATCATTATTGGGGTCCATGTTGTCACAGTTACGTGCAGGTCTAGTTATGAGTCTGTGGAGCCAACCGCCTGCAATAACAAAGTATCCTTCACAGCTGAATTGAACGAAAGCCAAAGAGGAATTGAGAACACACATGGGGATAGTACAGCTATGGCACTGCAGATTTTTTATGAGACTGACAACAGGGCAACCTTGGTGTGCTGACAAAGTTAATGGATCAGGAATTTTAAACTGACATGTTTCCTCACAACATTTGTACACAGGGTGGCCTCTAAAATTCCCACTGCATCCGGGAACATCACTGCCTGTGTGCTGATTAATCTCACAGCTATTGTGAGTCAATGTGTGGAATGTCAGGGTACAAACATGCGTTGACATTTCATGCACATTATCTAATGTTGCTTGTTTGCTGGAGGCACCATACCCAATCCATGCATACAGCCATGGTACACTGTCACTATTTGTCACTCATGCATACATGAAACCCAGACAAGGGATGGACCATGATTAGGCTAATTGAAGACAAGTTCCACCCCATGATACGATAAGTAAACTGATTACGCTAAACAATGTATTTGAGTATTTATTGTAGACCTACCTGACACAATACCCCAGGAGTAGAGTGAGGGCATGGAAAGCAACTATGAGACAAATGTAGCCACAGGGAACCTTTATGGTAACGCAAAGACAGGAACCAGTCAGACTAACAGGATGCAGGGTCAATCAGGAACAAAAATTAACAAGGCAAATACACAGTGAGCAGACTGAGACTGGTCAAAGCTGGAACAACACTGTGGAAAATGTAAACTGTTTTCGTCCTGTGTGCTGCAACGTTACTCAATAACCCAAGGCCTGTGTTACACAAGTAATTTATATGGCAATGCATAACAGTGATATACATATAATGGCAGTTTCTGTGCCGTTCCAGGCAGCTGCAAGGGCAGTGCACTTTCAAGTGGCTGGTCTGCATGGAGGTGCTCACAGGTGTTTGCAGCTTCAGTCTCTCCCAGGTGCTGTAGGTGAGAATCAAGTTCAAAGGGCCAACAGTACCTTTCACATGGGAAGCAATGGACAGGTGATTACAGGTCCTACAGACTACAAGGCAGTGCATTATCCGACCAGAAGTCCATGCAGACAAATGAACAATGACTATGACATACCATGCTAAACAGGGAAGCACACTGGAGTCAGAATGTGAGTCTGGGTGTGTGTAGATGAGGGATTATCTTGGTAAAAATAGTCCATTTCCAGGGCCCCCTCGAGAAAGGTGGGGAGAGACAGAGAACATGGCAGTGGCAGGACTGATGACCTGGGATGGCATGTGCCGGGGATGCCTTGTGAGCAATGCTAGTTATACCTGGGGCACCCGTGCTACCCATTTGCTGCTTACATGGATTTCTTGTAACACATACTCCTTACAAAGATAGCTGATGTCACACTTACTGCTGTCAAGGGTCTGGCCATACCTTCCTATTACCAATGCAATAGCACGCCCACTGCCTCATCTATGAGGCATTTTTTTCCTTAGAGCATGATGGTGTCTTAGTTGTGTGCCATATGCAGCAATGAACCATGTTGCCAACATGTATGTGTGAAATAGCTGTGGTCCTCTGCTATTGCCCTTCAAATGTGAAATGAACCGGATATATGTCATTTACAGTGTGTGTGAATTTGGCTGTACATTCATACCCATCAAATGTAATGTGGATTTTTCAGGACCCTAATATGTATTTCTGCGATGCTCCATGAGGCTACACTCTGATTCTGAATCTTAGGGATAATGTGATGCAAAAATGATTACCCAGACCATGATATAGTGATTAGAATAGGTGTTTAATGACATATGGTAAGACAGTTGTGATGGTGACTATAGTTAAAAGACGTTTTGGACAATGTGTTGTCTCCGATGCAATTCTGCTGCTGTGTTTGAATGGTCCCCCTCATGTTGATAGACAACGTCCTCCCCTTCCTCCTCTTCAGGCATTTGTGGGTCTGGTTCACATAGGGGAATGTTCCTCCTTACACAAATGTTGTGCACGATGGCACAGGTCAAAATGATCTTGCAGACCATTTCTGGTGAGTATAGGAGGCTGCCTCCAGTGATATCGAGGCACCTGAATCTTGACTTCAGGATGCCAAAAGTTCTCTCAACTATGGTGCTTGTCCTCCGATGTGCCTCATTATAGGCGCGCTCTGATGCTGTGCTTGGGTTTGCAAATGGGGCATGATCCAATGGCTGGATCCCATACACCTGATCAGCTGAAAGAGAAAATTAGTGAGAAAATGTTGATGTTGCTAGCACTATGATAATCACTTTGCATGGCAGTTGTAATCTTGTGTTGTCTGTGACTCATCTGTGTTTGTGTTTTTGTGTGGAATCCTAGGCTCCTAGGATGTACCATCAGCATTGGCTTGTTTCATTATCTGAACTGGTGTTTGGTTGATTGACCGGATGTCAGTGGTATTTTTGTAGTTGAGGTACATTGTGTACTCCCATGCATTATGTCATGTGAAAGAGGTGTCCATGTGTCTTAACTGGGGGTGACATGATACTTCCATACACAGAATCAATTCCACGGTGGTGGTAACACGGTTGCATCTATATGGCCTGGACATCCCATCCAATTTAACATATGCAATAGAATTTGTTAAACATCAGTGAGGCCCTTTGATTTGGCTAAGTGACATTGTACAACACATCTCCATAAGTTTTCAGCACTGAAGTATTGACAATGCACAAATATCCCATGTATGAAAAGTTCTCTGCAGACCTATTTCTTTGCCCTTGTTTAGTTGACTCATGTTCAAACGTGTACCTATACTATTGAACCTGGTCCATTTCAGCTGGCTAACTTGGTTATGAGGTTGACGTTTTGAGTGTCATAAGGTCCATATGCCTGTACATCTGTTGTGTGTGTGTGTGAAATTGTCTCAATCCATATGTGTAGGAATGTGCACTTTCAATATTCTCACATCAATATGTGTTCTTAGCACAGTCCACTTGCTTATTGGTAGAGGACAATGTCAGAGCAGGAGTGATTTGAGATATTGGTAAAGCCTCAATGATTCCATGTCACATTCATTGTCGTCATCATCATCATGCTATGTGTCTCATGGTGTTTGACCTGCAGCAAAACACATTGCACACCCCTTACACAGTACTTATTGCTTGGAAGGGTGTTTGATTGAGTGCTATTGATGTGATATTGAAAGATTAATCTTCCAAGTTGTCCTGCCAGTTAAGGCCATGTCATTGTCATTGTGCTGTTTTAAATGTTTCCCTTGTGTCTTGGAGGGGCATCTGTTGTTATTTGGAACTGTCATTTTTCCATAGCTGTGTATCCCATTGGGTGAGGATATAAAACATGCCTAGCAGTGTCACAACCTCAGTGTCTTCCTGGGCACGTGTCAATGTAGTGGTGTATGTGTTGTGTGTCCTACAGGGTTGCTGTGCAGTGTGTATATAAGTAGTTTTCTGTACTTACCAACAAGTAGGCCATTGCCATACCGTCCATCCTGGAAGTGTTGATCGATGGTGCAGTGGCGGAAGATGAATGAATCATGTACACTCCAAGGATACTTTGCCACGATGTTGGTGATCGACAATGGCCTGCACATTGATGGAGTGTGTGTGCTTACTGTTGTGGTATAGATGTTCGGTTGCAGAAGGTGGCACAATGCGTACATGTGTGCAGTCAAAGGCACCAAGCACGTGTGGGAAGCCGTTGATTTGATAGAAGCCCTGTTTTGTCTCCTGCTGCTTCTGCTGTGTGTTGGGGAAGCTTATGTGGCGGGGTGTGAGGGAGATGACGGCATCCAATACCTTGGGTAGGAAGGTAGAGAGTGAGGGTTGTGAGATCCCGGCAACCAGGGCACCTGTGGTTTGAAAGGAGCCACTTGCCAACATGTGGAGGACAGCTAGCAGCTTGGTCTCTGGTGGAATGATGCAGAGTGTCTGCAAGCTGGGTGCCAACTGTGGCTAAATGTTGCGCAGCAGCTGCTGAATGGCTTGCCAGTTGAGTTGTACCTCTGGATGATGTCGTTGCCGGAGTCCCAGAAGGGTTGTTCTGGTGCGGAATATCCTCTCCTGCCTTTGCTGTTGCCTTTAGGGTCCCTGCTGGTATGGTAGTAGCTGCTGCTGTTGGTCCTGTGCTCTGCGTCTTCGTGCATGCTGGATAAATAGCACCTCCATGTCTTCCTTTCGGAGCTCTGCTGTTGCTTCTGTGTGATTTCCTTAAGTACTGGTGTGTTTGCCCCATTTTAACGCCTGCCCTGACCCAGGTGTTATTTTTTTATGCAAATCGGGCTGTGTGCCATTTTCCGCCTCCGCCTCACGGCCATGCAGGATTTTTGCACGGTAGCATAAATATGTCGCACGGGTGTTTAAGAATTTTTTTGGATGGGAACTCCTACCTTGCATGTCATTAACGCAAGGCGATTTCCTGCATCCAGAAAATGACGCACACAGTGGAATTTTGGCCTTCGCTGGGTTGAACGTCATTGTATAAATATGGTGCAAGGTTTGCGCAGAATGTGCTTAAAATTGTTTGACGCATATTCGGCGCAGACAGAATATAAATATGCCCCCATATGTCTTCCTGCTGCTCCTGCTCGCCCAATGACTTAGGAACCGGCAACAATGACTACAACAGCAACCGTCAGAACACACACTTACCTGTCACTGTTGTAAATTGTCAAAGAACCTACGCACACACAACATATGAATCGGGAGCAGGTGGCGTGGGCAACACACACACGGAACCCCACACCGACACGCACACTCACACACAGCCACATGCACACTTACACATGCATGTCAATAACTCACACTTACCCCTCAAAACATAGCACAGGCACAGTCACTCTAAACAACACACAATCCCACCAAACGACACAACCACACCACAATCGCAACATCATAAAAGCATTGTCAAGGACCCACAATAGACACTATCCCCTGACAAATCTTGCATACAACACAATGTACCAATACCAGGGAACAAACACACACAATCACACATCCAGAAAAACACAGTCAATTACATACCCCGCAAACACACTTTACAATGTATCTGACATACCATTCTCCACACACACTCACGCACATAGTCCAAGCACACAAAGGCACACAACACTGCAACAAACACATGTCAGCACAAACACAATATAATACTAACACAACAACATATCCCCAACATACACAGGGCCATCACACAACACACCCATCACTTGTGGACAAATACTATGCACACAGCCACACATGGTGCTCAAACAAAACAGGTAGCATAACAACCACTGACACACAAGTGCTAACATACAAACAATGTCAGCCAAGACTAAAACTGCCCTAAGAAAAGAAATGCAAAGATAAAGATATAAAGTTGAAACCAACAACAGGTTGGTCCTGTTATATATTAAATGTAAAAATATATTATGTATGTCCAAGGACAGAGGTCAGTCCTACATTTTTTAGTGCAACATGCACACAAAGCACATGTTTGTGTCCTTAAATTGACTCCTGACTGCCATGTAACATCCACAGGAAGGGGTATCAAGGGGGCAGGCAGGCACCTCTGGAATTGGGGCTGGGCAGGAGAAGGGGTTTGGGCTTTGTATGAGGAGAGGAACTTTGGGTTTTAGTTTGGGAGGTGGGGCATAGGTCAAAGCTTTGGGGTGGGTTTAGTACTCTTGGGAGGGGTTGACTTCTTGGCGGGGAGTGGCATGGGTACTAGCATGAGTAGGCAGGGGAGGTCTTGGAGGTGGAAGGGATGGACTTGGGGAGGGGCACATAATATTTAAGGGTATCACAGGTTGGGAGAGGAGTAGAGAAAAGGGAAAACTCTGAGAGGAAAGCTTTCTTTGACACACGGGAATGGTTATAGCAAGTGTTTGTGTGTGGACAGAGAGGGAGTGATTGTCTGAGTTATAGTTGTGGATGTCTTGGGTGCATGTGTGTGTGAGGTATGCTTGTGGGTGGTGGGTTTCTGTTGGATGGGTGAGCGTGGGTGTTTATGTGTCTTGGATATGCTTGCATATGGCTGGGTCCAAACTGGAGGGACGTGGCGAGCAAAATAGTGATGGATTAAACCCAGATCTGTGACAGGGGGTGAGTGTTTGAAAAGTTTCATCACTCTGTCCATCATTTTATTTTGTTTTGTGATGTTGCTTTGTGCGCCCTAAGTGGCAGGGTTATTCCCAGACGTGGGTGCCTTGCTCACTGCTCCACTGGATTCAAGCTAGCCGGGTTGATGAAGGCTGATACCCTGAAACCGGTCCACGGATGCTTGTTTCCTGTCCAGAGAGGACCTGGCCTAGCAGTTTGGGCTGGACTGCTCCCATGGGGAACAGGGTCAAGACTGATTTGCATATGGCTGGGTCCAAACTGGGATGACCTGGCAAGCAAAATAATGATGGATTAAACCCAGATCTGTGACTGGGGGTGAGTGTTTGAAAAGTTTCAACACTCCATCTGTCATTTTATTTTGTTTTGTGATGTTACTTTTTGAAAGTAGGCATTTTCTTGCTTAAACCATTCTATGACTCTGCTTGTTAGTGGATTCCCTGTCTGGGTCAGTTTGACAGTTGGGCTGTTTGCACCTCTCCTTAAAATTTAGGGGAAACCCTATAACCCTCTCCTGCCCAGGGTAAATACAACATAAAAAGGCAAAAAATGACAGGTAGGGACAACTTTGATACTAAGTTATAAGAACAGCCATTAATTCTGTTACTTCTCAGTTAATTTCTTTTCCATATTTATTTTCAAAAATAATTTAATATTGCAAAAAGGATCTATGGTGATATACTACAGGACTGAAAAACAATTTGCAGATATATGTGTACACAGGACTTAAAACATATTACAACAATACGTATACACAAAATATTACTCACAATACATAAATTACATATACAATTTTAACAATATATACAGAAGAAGAGAAAAAACAGAGAAAAAAACAATCTTGAGGTGGTGCCCTATGTATTAGAAATGTGGTCACTATTATGTCACTCCACATGTGATCCACTGTTATTTGCTAAGGCACTGGGCTTCTCGTGCACTTAACTATCACTTCCTTGTGTATTTCTTTCACACAAGCGTGATATCGTGCATCTCAAATTTTTCCAATATAATCCGTTAATTAACAAGCCCAATGTACTTGCAATACAAAAAGGTCAACGCGTTTCAGCCAACTTATTTATGGCCTCATCAGGACTGGAGAAGGGCAATCATAGTTCTAAAAAACAATCAAACAGACCTATATCAGGAACACATTTATATATACATTAAATCAACAATTAAAGGTGTATATTTGCATGACAACAGAAAATTCAATATTATATAAAGCTTTAGTCAAGAGAGTATTAGCTCTATTTTTAAAAAAACTCTAAATTACCTCCTTTGTAAACAAACTAATAATAACTTTATATCTTACTATAACAACCTCCTATAAACTTTTTAAAGTTGTTAAAATTATTTATCCAAATGTCAATTCTATTAGTATTAAAAACAACTCCTCTCTTTACCTTAATTCTGGAAGAAGAATGGAGAAACCCATCCTATCCAATAATTTTAAACAAGCAAACGCGGTTGTTATTTCACATTACATCAACGCGGCTTGTATCGGCTCCCTGATAGGGAAACAAACTTCAGATCAGTACCAAGCCGGACTTAATTACAGGTTGACGACTCGAGCTGTTGAGAAAAGCTCATCAGCAAAAATCTATAAAAGTAGTTACTGTTTGGCCGTGTACGGCGTGTTCTCGCTATTCCTGTCACGTCTGTAAGTTGGATTCTAAGCGCGTCTTCCGCGTGGAAGACGTTGCTAGGCGACGTCACGCGCTCCAGACGCGCTGACGTCTAAAATAGCATTGCCAATCGTTCTTCGAACCAGGTAGCCTAGCAACTTGCCGAACGTTGAATACTAAGCGCGTCTTCCGCGTGGAAGACGTTGCTAGGCGAAGTCACGCGCTCCAGACGCGCTGACGTCTAGAATAGCATTGCCAATCGTTCTTCGAACCAGGTAGCCTAGCAACTTGCAGAACAAAGTATCGACCCGCTGCATTAGCGGCGGCCATCTTAAACTAGGCAAAAACTGTGCTTTTATCATTCTGAAAGGGAATGTTTAGCTACTACATTTTGCACAGACACCTGAATGCCGAAAAACAATGTTTAAAATATTCATAATATATTTTAAATATTTTAAATATATCTAGAGCATTGCAAAAACCAGACCGGCTAGAGATGGTACTATTCAAAAACCTGTCTTTACCTCACTCATTTGTTGCAATTGACAACCCTCTATTTGAAAACACTGGCTTACTGTTATTGTTAATTCTTCCATTTTAAGATGCTTGCATATTCAAGAAAGCTCCAAACAGATACTCTTAAATCAAGTATCCTTATTCCTTTAGGTAGTGTTATAGAAACATAATCAAAGATGTACAATCAACAAAATATGCTTTGTCTTCAGGGCTACAAGTACAACCTATATATATATCATTTCGGTACCACCTACTTTATTTATTGCTCTATGGATTACTGGTCATAGTCCATTGTAGTTGTATACATGCAACCCAATCTGAGGGGTTTCTTAAAGTGAATATAAAGTCTCACTTAATTAAGGCCCACATTTCATCATCATCATTTAGTCCAGTTCTAGCTGTATGGAATCTCTCAATGAATCTTGCTTCCATCTTTTGTAATTTCTTTGTAGTAGTTAATCCATCCGGTTTGGGTTGTATTGCCACTAGTACTGTCCACCATATATCTTCAGCTGTGTGCCCACAGGCCTGAAAATGCTCGAGTAATGGGGCTCCTTCAACTCCACATTTAATCCTAGAACGATGTTGATGGGTCCTGGTTTTTATCGGTTGTGTAGTCTGTCCAATGTACGCTTTCCCGCATGGGCACATGATGCAATAGATTACATTTTTGGTGTTTCAATTAGTAAAATCGTTTTGTACATGTGTTCTGCCACTTATTTTAACCTCTTTAGTATCTTGTGTATATTGGCATGCTAAACATTTCAAACATCTATAGTGCCCTTGAATTGCTGGTAATTGTAATAAAGTTCTCAAATCTTTCTTTCTTTCAGTTTGTGGCTGTACTGCCTTAACCCATTGGTCTTTTAAACTGCATGCCTTCTTGAATGAGGAAAGTGGTTTATCTATATTCAACTCGCTGATAATCTTCCAATTACGTTCAATGATGGACCGTATTTTATTTGCCTTAGGACTGAATGTAATTACACAAGTTAAGGGGACATCTTTTGTTTTTTCTTTCGGGATCAATAATGTTTCTCTCGGAGTAAACCACGCTCTCTTGGCTGCATTTTTGACTAATTTCCTAGGATATCCTCTATCAGTAAGTTTCTTAGTCAGTTCCTCTGCATTTTCAAAATAGTCATTTTTTTCAGTACAATTCCTTCTAATCCTTAAAAATTTACCATAAGGTAGATTTTGTTTAAGTGTACGAGGATGTCCGCTTGAAAAATGTAACAGAGTATTGCGATCTGTAGGTTTTTTATACAGACTGACTGCTAATTTGCCATTTTTATTCCATATCCATAAATCAAGGAAGTTGATTTTGGCTTTATCACTGCTCATAGTAAATTTGAAATCAACTGTGCGGTGATTAAGCCAGTCATGAAATGCTTCTAGAGTTTCTTCCGTACCTTGCCAAACCATCATAATATCATCAATGTACCGGAACCAATGATTAATGTGTTTCCTGAAAGGATTGGTTTGAGGATAGACCCATTTTTTTTCAAAGAAGTCCATCACCAAGTTAGCGATCTCTGGGGCGAAACTGCATCTCATCGCTACGCCTTTAACTTGGCGGTATAGCTGGTCATTATATTTGAAAAAGTTGTTTTTCAAACAAAGAGTAGCTAACTCAACTAAGAATTCTGTTGGAGGAAAATGGGGTTGTGTATTGTTATCCAAAGTCATTTTAATGATCTCAATCGCCTCATCTTGTGGGATATTAGTGTACAGTGACTCAATATCAAACGTAACCAAGAGCTGGTTACTCTCTTCGTATGTGAGATTTTCTAACTTGTTGATGATATCCATAGAATCTCTCACATACGCCGTTGTTTTGGCTACAGCTGGTTTTATAAACACATCGACAAATTGTGCTAGAGGTTCCAAAATAGATCCACAAGCTGAGACTATTGGTCTACCCGGTGGATACTCTAAGTTTTTGTGGATCTTCGGTAAAATATAAAAACAAGGGACTCTTCCATCTGTCTGGATTAAAAAATGTTACTCTTTTTTACTTATCCACCTCTGTTCTTTTGCTCTAGCTGTGAGTATTTCAATTTTGTTCTTAACCTGTTTGGGGATATCATCTTGTATTTCTCAGTAATGGAGTAGGTTACTCAACTGCCTCATGACTTCCAGGTTATACTGTTCTTTACCCCAGATCACAATCCCACCTCCTTTATCTGCCGGTTTTATAATGATTTCTTGATTTTCCGCCAAATCACTAATGGCTTCTTTTTCTATTCTTGAGCAATTGTCATTGAAATAGATTCTTTTAGAGTTGAGTGAATCTAATTCTTTCAACACTAAGGGGCATATTTATACTCCGTTTGCGCCGAATTTGCGTTGTTTTTTTCGACGCAAATTCGACGCAAAACTAACTCCATATTTATACTTTGGCGTTAGACGCGTCTAGCGCCAAAGTTCATGGAGTTAGCGTCATTTTTTGGCGTGAACACCTTTTGCGTTAATGAGATGCAAGGTAGGCGTTCCCGTCTTAATAAATGACTCCCAGGCATGTGCGTGGTATTTATACTCCCGGGCAAAAATGACGCCCGGGAGTGGGCGGGGCAAAAAAACCCGCATTTGCGCCTCTTTTTAACGCCTGGGTCAGGGCAGGCGTTAAGGGACCTGTGGGCTCAGAATGCCCCTGCCCCCAGGGACACCCCCTGCCACCCTTGCCCACCCCAGGAGGACACCCAAGGATGGAGGGACCCATCCCAGGGAAGAAAAGGTAAGTTGTGGTAAGTATTTTTTTTTTAAAAAATGTGTGGCATAGGGGGGCCTGATTTGTGCCCCCCTACATGCCACTATGCCCAATGACCATGCCCAGGGGACAGAAATCCCCTGGGCATGGCCATTGGGCAAGGGGGCATGACTCCTGTCTTTGCTAAGACAGGAGTCATGTTAATGGCGTCTGGCCGCCCCAAAAAAATGGCGCAAATCGGGTTAAGACGATTTTTTTGCCTCAGCCTGAGTTGCCCCATTTTTGGACGCCCAAACGCCATTTTTCCCTACGCCGGCGCTGCCTGGTGTACGTGGTTTTTTTTCACGCACACCAGGCAGCGCCGGTCGGCTAACGCCGGCTAACGCCATTCAATAAATACGGCGCCCGCATGGCGCTTCAGAATGGCGTTAGCCGGCGCTAATTTTTTGGGCACAAAACTGCGTTAGCGCAGTTTTGCGTCAAAAAGTATAAATATGGCCCTAAATTTTCAAATATTTTAATTTCTTCAGGTAAGTCATTTCTCTCTGGTAGGAAGCTGGATCTAGGTCTAAGGCCACTGTCCTCATTCCCATCTTGGGTAGGGGATGCGCTAAAAAAAGCTCTCAGTCTGACCTTACGAAGAAATTGCAATATTTCTGTTTTGCTTTCCACCGGATCTTGGTTCCTAATAGGGACAAATGATAATCCCTTGCCCAACACATGTTTTTCTATTGGCCTTAGGGGATGGGACAACAGATTATAAATGGGAATTGGATCTTCTGGACTCATTATTGTCGTCAGTAAGCCCTCCTTCTGGTCCCAAAAAAGTTGTGATCTTGAAATTGACCCCTGGAATTGCCTACCCCTCTTGACCCTCTGCGGCTGCCTCTGCCTAAAAAAGTTTGTGCCGTAGAGTAAGCACCTTGTGTTTCTGGATCGGATTCAGACGATGTATCTGAGAAAGATATACATTTTTTCCGTGATCTTGTTTGATATTGCAGGTTAAGATTAATGGGGTTATTGTTTTTATAAAATGTCTTCTCTTAAGTAGGGATAAGTATGTAGAATATCAAAATTCTTTATATCTCGAGCTAATTTGGTTGTCTTTTGACTGATCGTATTGGTTTTGAAGTCTGCTATAATTTTATTCACTGAATCCAGCAATTGCTGGGCATTTTGTATGGTGTTGTCTGCCGATATCTCTTGTTCAAGGGCAGCTATTTCTTTTAGTTCACACTCACTAATCCTTAGAGCTGTTTCCACCGGTAGAGCTAACTAATCGCGAGAACATTTGGTGCCTACCCCACTGAATTGTGTCAGATATTTTGGGTCTCCAGTGAAAATCACCGGAATGTTTTTGACTTGTAAACCTAGTGGGATTGTGTTATTTTTTAAATGTTCGAGTAGTACTTGTGCATGTAATTTGGTTCTTGTATTTTTCTTTTTAAGTTGTTTTAGTTTCTCTACTTTATCAAATTTAGGAGTCTCACTTAATGGAGATTCTCCGCTTAGGAGTGAGGGTAGTTCCAAAAGCTTCGAAATTTGTTCGTCAGTATAACAGATAACCCCATTAATCTTAACCTGCAATATCAAACAAGATCACGGAAAAAATGTATATCTTTCTCAGATACATCGTCTGAATCCGATCCAGAAACACAAGGGGGCATATTTATACTCTGTTTGCACCGAATTAGTGTCATTTTTTTTAACTCTAATTCGGTGCAAAACTAACTCCATATTTATACTTTGGTGCTAGACCCCTCTAGCACCAAATTTATGGAGTTAAAGTCATTTTTTGAAAGTGAAGACCTACTTTGCCTTAATGAGATGCAAGGTAGGCGTTCCAGTGCAAAAAATGACTCTATGCCCTTAACGCCATATTTAGGGGCATATTTATACTCTGCGGCATATTTATACTCTGTTTGCACCGAATTAGTGTCATTTTTTTTAACTCTAATTCGGTGCAAAACTAACTCCATATTTATACTTTGGTGCTAGACCCATCTAGCACCAAGGCCCTGATTTAAACTTTTTTTCCACCGCATTAACGCCATTTTATGACGCAAAAGTGGCGCAAACTTACAAAATATTGGCCCTTATTTATACTTTTTGCTGCAAAACTGCACTAACTCAGTTTTGCACCAAAAAGTTTAGCACCGGCTTGCACCATTTCTGTGCACCAGCCAGGCACCATATTTATGGAATGGTGCAAGCCAGTGCAAAGGGTAGGCTAGAGTTTAAAAAAATGACTTTAGTCGGGTGGGGCTGGCTGTATAGAAGAAGAGGGTTTAGCACCAAAAAACGGCCTTAGGCAGGTTAAAGTAAAAAAAATTACTCTAACCAGATTAGCGTCATTTTATGGTGCTAAGCCTACCATGCCACATGACTCCTGCCTTAGAAAAGGCAGGAGTCATGCCCACCACCCCAGTGGCCAGCACAGAGGACAGGGGTCCCCTGGGCATGGCCATTGCACTCTGTGTTGAAAGAATTAGATTCACTCAACTCTAAAAGAATCTATTTCAATGACAATTGTTCAAGAATAGAAAAAGAAGCCATTAGTGATTTGGCGGAAAATCAAGAAATCATTATAAAACCGGCAGATAAAGGAGGTGGGATTGTGATCTGGGGTAAAGAACAGTATAACCTGGAAGTCATGAGGCAATTGAGTAACCTACTCCATTACCGAGAAATACAAGATGATATCCCCAAACAGATTAAGAACAAAATTGAAATACTCACAGCTAGAGCAAAAGAACAGAGGTGGATAAGTAAAAAAGAGTACAATTTTTTAATCCAGACAGATGGAAGAGTCCCTTGTTTTTATATTTTACCGAAGATCCACAAAAACTTAGAGTATCCACCGGGTAGACCAATAGTCTCAGCTTGTGGATCTATTTTGGAACCTCTAGCACAATTTGTCGATGTGTTTATAAAACCAGCTGTAGCCAAAACAACGGTGTATGTGAGAGATTCTATGGATATTATCAACAAGTTAGAAAATCTAACATACGAAGAGAGTAACCAGCTCTTGGTTACGTTTGATATTGAGTCACTGTACACTAATATCCCACAAGATGAGGCGATTGAGATCATTAAAATGACTTTGGATAACAATACACAACCCCATTTTCCTCCAACAGAATTCTTAGTTGATTTAGCTACTCTTTGTTTGAAAAACAACTTTTTCAAATATAATGACCAGCTATACCGCCAAGTTAAAGGCGTAGCGATGGGATGCAGTTTCGCCCCAGAGATCGCTAACTTGGTGATGGACTTCTTTGAAAAAAAATGGGTCTATCCTCAAACCAATCCTTTCAGGAAACACATTAATCATTGGTTCCGGTACATTGATGATATTATGATGGTTTGGCAAGGTACGGAAGAAACTCTAGAAGCATTTCATGACTGGCTTAATCACCGCACAGTTGATTTCAAATTTACTATGAGCAGTGATAAAGCCAAAATCAACTTCCTTGATTTATGGATATGGAATAAAAATGGCAAATTAGCAGTCAGTCTGTATAAAAAACCTACAGATCGCAATACTCTGTTACATTTTTCAAGCGGACATCCTCGTACACTTAAACAAAATCTACCTTATGGTCAATTTTTAAGGATTAGAAGGAATTGTACTGAAAAAAATGACTATTTTGAAAATACAGAGGAACTGACTAAGAAACTTACTGATAGAGGATATCCTAGGAAATTAGTTAAAAAATGCAGCCAAGAGAGCGTGGTTTACTCCGAGAGAAACATTATTGATCCCGAAAGAAAAAACAAAAGATGTCCCCTTAACTTGTGTAATTACATTCAGTCCTAAGGCAAATAAAATACGGTCCATCATTAAACATAATTGGAAGATTATCAGCGAGTTGAATATAGATAAACCACTTTTCTCATTCAAGAAGGCACGCAGTTTAAAAGACCACTGGGTTAAGGCAGTACAGCCACAAACTGAAAGAAAGAAAGATTTGAGAACTTTATTACAATTACCAGCAATTCAAGGGCACTATAGATGTTTGAAATGTTTAGCATGCCAATATACACAAGATACTAAAGAGGTTAAAATAAGTGGCAGAACACATGTACAAAACGATATTACTAATTGCAACACCAAAAATGTAATCTATTGCATCATGTGCCCATGCGGGAAAGCGTACATTGGACAGACTACACAACTGATAAAAACCAGGATCCATCAACATCGTTCTAGGATTAAATGTGGAGTTAAAGGAGCCCCATTACTCGAGCATTTTCAGGCCTGTGGGCACCCAGCTGAATATATATGGTGGACAGTACTAGTGGCAATACAACCCAAACCGGATGGATTAACTACTACAAAGAAATTACAAAAGATGGAAGCAAGATTCATTGAGAGATTCCATACAGCTAGAACTGGACTAAATGATGATGATGAAATGTGAGCCTTAATTAAGTGAGACTTTATATTCACTTTAAGAAACCCCTCAGATTGGGTTGCATGTATACAACTACAATGGACTATGACCAGTAATCCATAGAGCAATAAATAAAGTAGGTGGTACCGAAATGATATATATATAGGTTGTACTTGTAGCCCTGAAGACAAAGCATATATTGTTGATTGTACATCTTTGATTATGTTTCTATAACACTACCTAAAGGAATAAGGATACTTGATTTAAGAGTATCTGTTTGGAGCTTTCTTGAATATGCAAGCATCTTAAGATGGAAGAATTAACAATAACAGTAAGCCAGTGTTTTCAAATAGAGGGTTGTCAATTGCAACAAACGAGTGAGGTAGAGACAGGTTTTTGAATAGTACCATCTCTAGCCGGTCTGGTTTTTGTAATGCTCTAGATATATTTAAAATATTTAAAATATATTATGAATATTTTAAACATTGTTTTTCGGCATTCAGGTGTCTGTGCAAAATGTAGTAGCTAAACATTCCCTTTCAGAATGATAAAAGCACAGTTTTTGCCTATTTTAAGATGGCCGCCGCTAATGCAGCGGGTCAATACTTGGTTCGGCAAGTTGCTAGGCTACCTGGTTCGAAGAACGATTGGCAATGCTATTCTAGACGTCAGCGCGTCTGGAGCGCGTGACGTCGCCTAGCAATGTCTTCCACGGGGAAGACGCGCTTAGTATTCAACGTTCGGCAAGGTGCTAGGCTACCTGGTTCGAAGAACGATTGGCAATGCTATTTTAGACGTCAGCGCGTCTGGAGCGCATGACGTCGCCTAGCAACGTCTTCCACACGGAAGACGCGCTTAGAATCCAACTTACGGACGTGACAGGAATAGCGAGAACACGCCGTACACGGCCAAACGGTAACTACTTTTATAGATTTTTGCTGATGAGCTTTTCTCAACAGCTCGAGTCGTCAACCTGTAATTAAGTCCGGCTTGGTACTGATCTGAAGTTTTGTTTCCCCATCAGGGAGCCGATACAAGCCGCGTTGATGTAATGTGAAATAACAACCACGTTTGCTTGTTTAAAATTATTGGATAGGATGGGTTTCTCCATTCTTCTTCCAGAATTAAGGTAAAGAGAGGAGTTGTTTTTAATACTAATAGAATTGGCATTTGGATAAGTAATTTTAACAACTTTAAAAAGTTTATAGGAGGTTGTTACAGTAAGATATAAAGTTATTATTAGTTTGTTTACAAAGGAGGTAATTTAGAGTTTTTTTTAAAAATAGAGCTAATACTCTCTTGACTAAAGCTTTATATAATATTGAATTTTCTGTTGGCATGCAAATATACACCTTTAATTGTTGATTTAATGTATATATAAATGTGTTCCTGATATAGGTCTGTTTGATTGTTTTTTAGAACTATGATTGCCCTTCTCCAGTCTTCAGGCCATAAATAAGTTGGCCGAAACGCGTTGACCTTTTTGTATTGCAAGTACATTGGGCTTGTTAATTAACGGATTATATTGGAAAAATTTGAGATGCACGATATCACGCTTGTGTGAAAGAAATACACAAGGAAGTGATAGTTAAGTGCACGAGAAGCCCAGTGCCTTAGCAAATAACAGTGGATCACATGTGGAGTGACATAACAGTGACCACATTTCTAATACATAGGGCACCACCTCAAGATTGTTTTTTTCTCTGTTTTTTCTCTTCTTCTGTATATATTGTTAAAATTGTATATGTAATTTATGTATTGTGAGTAATATTTTGTGTATACGTATTGTTGTAATATGTTTTAAGTCCTGTGTACACATATTTCTGCAAATTGTTTTTCAGTCCTGTAGTATATCACCATAGATCCTTTTTGCAATATTAAATTCTTTTTGAAAAGAAATATGGAAAAGAAATTAACTGAGAAGTAACAGAATTAATGGCTGTTCTTATAACTTAGTATCAAATTTGTCCCTACCTGTCATTTTTAGCCTTTTTATGCACCTCTCCTTAAGACAGTGACACAAAGGGAGCTGGGATGTAGCCTGCATATCCTGATAGGCCATCTGGGCTGAGGGGAGGAGTGGTCACTTACACCTGAAAGGGCTATGTCTGCCCTCACACAATGTGGTCTTCAACCACCTGGTGTGTGTCTGGGGCCTGGCCTGGGCTGAAAGGGGCATAAGAAGGGCACCCAAAACCCCTAAAAATCAGAGTACTTCTGGAACCAAGAGGAACCTCTGCCAAGGAGAAGCTCTGGAGAGCTTGAGGAGGAGTACTGCCCGTTTGCTGTGAAAGTGCTTTCCTGGGTTGGCCTGCAGTAGTTGCTTCTACCTGAAGGAGGGCAAAGACTGACTTTTGTGTGACTTCCCACTGATGTAGAATCTCCAAGGGCTTGAACTGAACTTGACTCCTGTTGTTGAAGTCTCAGGGACAACAGAATCTGGGCTTTCTGCTGAGAGTTCTTCCTGCCAAGTGGTGCCCTAATCTGTCTATGGGCCCTTGAAAGTGAAGCTGGTGGAAAAGGACAGAAATCCATGCAAAGACTGCCGTGCGGGGAAACTTTCGATTCACTACCTGCCTAGCGTCTGATAATCGATGCGCCGCCATCCTCGTGGCTAAAATCGATGCTCCACCTGCATCACGGCTGGGAGATCGAAGCAATGCGGCTGGAGAAATTCTGCTCAACCCCCCTCAGCGGCTGCTGTTAACAACACAAGCCCCCACGCAGCTCAGTTTCTTGACACTGTGCGACCTGATTTTTGAACTGCCAACGTACCACTCCATCAACCATGGCGGTAACAGCCACTTGGCTTGAGACTTCAGTCTTCAGCCAAGCTGCCATCACTAGCCCGTCCGCAGGATTATGACCCCGCCTGCCGCAATGGTTTTTGCGGCTTCCTTACCGCCGCGAAAACCATGGCGGTAGGCACTATCAGTGACAGGGAATCCCTTCCCTGTCACTGATAGAAGTCTTCCCTGCCCCCCTCCTCAGGTCCCCCTCACCCCTCCACTCCCAACTCACCCCCCCAACATACATGCACCTCCACGCACCATCATACACATTCATATACACACTCATATCCACATTCTCCCACGCATGCATACATCCATTCACACACACATCCACACACACTGACATACAGACAAGCACACACGCATTTACACAACAGAACATACATGCACTCACACATCCATACATGCACACACATACAACACGCAACACACACAAACGTTCACACACACCCACACACACACACACAACACCCTCCACCCCCTCCCCAGTCAGAGCACCTGACTTACCTGTGTTCAGAGGGTTGTCTGGCAGGAGACGGGACGGGACGCTGCTGTCAGCAACAGAGTCCGCCAGCAGAACACAGCCAGGCCGTACCATGTGTCATGATACGGTCTGCAGTGGTCTACTGGCTGGCAGCAGCACCACCTTACCGCCATCCACCGCCATGGCCGCAGCCAGAATTCCACTATTCTTCTGGCAGAAATCTGGCTACGGTCACAATTTGCCAGATGGCTGATAGCTGCTGCAGCGGTCCTTTTGCGGCCAGCGCCGCGGCGGCAGGCGGCTTTTACCACCAATGTTATAATGAGGGCCTAAGACTCTTAGACCCATATTTATACTTTTTTAGCTCCGCATTTGCGCCGCTTTTTGATGCAAAAGAGGCGCAAACTTAGAAAATACAATTGTGTTTTGTAAGTTTGCGCCGCTTTTGCCTCAAAAAATGACACAAATGCGGTGCTGAAAAAATATAAATATGGGCCTTATTCTTTTTAAAATCCATAACTTTACTTTTCTATTATTTTGGTCCTGTTTTGTTAGATAAATATTAGCTATTTTTCTAAACCTGTGTTGTGTCATTTTGTAGTGTTTTCACTGAGTTACTGTGATTGTTGGTACAAATACTTTACACATTGCTTCTGAAGTTAAGCCTGCCTGCTCGTGCCAAGCTACCAAGGGGGTGAGCACGGGTTAACTGAGAGTGAGTCTCCTTTACCCTGACTACAGTGAGGGTCCTTGCTTGGACAGAGGTTAAGCTGACTGCCAACCAAAGACCCCATTTCTAACATCACATATACATGTTTGTGTTTCTTTCACAGTGTGCTCACAGGTTACTCTGCCTATTCAAACCGTCCTTGGCTGTTGACAACAGTGAGGTACTCAACCATGCCAGGGGAAGTCCATGTACAATGAGGCCCCTGGGAGGACAAGGCATGCAGTTGAGCGGACGTTCGGGCTCCTGGATGCAAAATTTACATGCCTGGACTTATCTGGAGGATACTCACTCCAAAAAGTATGTCAGATAATAGTTGCCTGCTGCATGCTCCACAATCTAGCCCTGAGACGTCAGATACAATTGATAGCAGATGAGGGGGAGGTAGCTGAACCTGTGGCTTGAAATGCTGATAGGCCAAGTGATGAAGAGCCAGGGGATGATGAAGCAGGTGACTCTAAGGCAGATCTCATCACACCTCATTACTTGCTTCATCTGTGGGGGTGTAATGAGCTTCAATACCTATGAATAAGTTGTGAATGCAGACTGAAAGTTTGTATTGAGTTCAGGATATGTTGTTCAGTATTCACTTGTCTTGTTACAGCAGATGCTAATTTATACTTCTGCTAATAACTTCTCAAATGGAAGGTATGTTTTGTGCAGTTCTCCTATGCTTGCTCACTTTCACTCACATATTTGCCTAGATCCCGTCAAGATTTGCAAACTTGGCTTGAGGAATACTGTGTCAGAAGCAGATGGGAATTGCTGACAGACATGAGAGGTGTACATCAAAGATATCTGGTCACATCGGTTCAGTTTCAGTGGGGTGTAACCTTGATAGTTTAACTGTCATAAAACGGGTATGGTGCATGGCTTATCCTTTTCTTTCACCTGTGGGGTTGAGGAGGTTGTCAAATGGTGTATTATGTGTCTAGAGTAGTGTATGTCCCATGTTAAGTTTGGATCATAGACTCTCACTTCACAATAGGTGGAGTAAATTGTGATCACCATTGGATCTAGCTGTCATTTTTTTCTACTTTGCAGACCAAGATGCATGTCATTGTAGACTGACATAGGTGAGTGACAAACGTGCAGGTATGGGATCAATGTTAGTGTGTGGTGTCAGCACTAGGTACCTATGTTTTAATCTTTGTATGTTGCATGGGATATGTGATTTAGAAGCTATGGTATGGGTATGTGAAGAGCTTGTAGGAGGTGGTACAGAGGACCTATCAGTGTGCTCCAGCCATGTAGGTAGATTAGTATCTATGGAGGTATCCTCTCCATAGTTGCAAATGCACGGTTACCTGTGGAGGGAGTGAAACACAGAGTTCAGGTTAAAATGTGTGTTTAGTTGTATTTGGGTGAGATGGAGACAGTGGCCTAACAAGATTACCAGCAATGACATTGACAGCTGCTGCACAGCATACCTTTGTTGTACATACAACTCTGTGACTTGATTTCCTTACTCCATGTTTGTAGTTGTTATACTTGGTTGATACAGATTGTACTGCAGATGGGATCTGATACTGTCTGATTATTGACATGACTGTTCACGTCCGTTACCTACTGAATAATCAGGCTTTCTAGATGTCACACATTAAAGCTGCACAATGCACAATGGTGTCCTAGTGGGAACACAGAATGCAGGTATGCAAGGGAAAATAGTATTGTATCTAAATGTTGTGCATGTGCATGAACTCAGCCATGTTACGATCCAACCCAGGTCAGTCTATTTCTGGCTTGGGATATTTGATCTGTGGCCAGTAGAATTGGTCACATAACTGTAGCTGCGTTTTGCTTTGGTTGCTATTGTGAGTGTGCTATTGCATTGCTGTCATTGCCATGTACTGGTTCTCACTGGAACAATCTAGATTGTGTAGCTAGTATTTGAGTTGTACATGCATTACATGTGATGTGTTGTGCACATTCCAGGTTTTCACAATGATGGGTTGTTGCATTCTGGGAGTCATAGTGATATGATTAGCCTGGAGTTAACATGACATTTCAAAAGAGCTGAGGGCAGTTGGGCTCAGTGGAGAGGTGGCATACCAGAGAGGGGTATTAGGTGATTTGGTGAGAATTGTAGTAGCTAAAATAGGTTATTAGGGTGAGTTTGGGCGGCATTATGCTTAAGCAAGTCTGTCAGTCACACAGATTGGGGCTGTCCCTTCACCCCATGCTGTATGCTCCGGCAGTAGCAAAATGAGAATGAGAATTTAACAGCGGCAGCTCCTCCATTAGAGCGGAGTAGTGTCGCCCCAGCAGATTCCAACTTGATAATAAAACAATTTTATTTTTCATCCTGGATCTGAGTCTTGGGTGCAGGGCCATCCTGACGGCATCATCAAACATGTAGGAGGAGCGGTGGGCACTGAAAGTGCACATGCTGATTTGGCCAGCTGCATCAGAATGGCCAAACCAACATGTCCACTTGGATTTCTCCAACCTGAGCTGTGTTGCACAGCCGGGTCGAGGACAGCAGACACAGGCTGGGATCCCACATTCCCAGTGTGAGCGCAAAACCAGCCCACTTCAGCCAACCCTGGCACTTCTCCGATGCTGGATAATAATATTATCAGCATGAGAGCAGCATTTGGATTGACATAGGGGAGTGTAGGAGCCTGTGCACCAGCAGCAGTGGAGCAAAAGAGTACCTAGGCGGTGAGAAGGCAGTAAGTTATCTTTTATTTTTTTCGTATCTTCCCCTGTGCTGCCACACTGCTTTTCACTGACAGCACATGCCACTGGAATTTATCAGACCAGCAGATGAAGACTGCTGACCAAAGGCCTTTCTATTTGGCTATATTTTATGTACATCACTGAAAATAGTAGTCTGGTGATACAGCTACAGCTGTCTTATATCCCAGACCTAAAAATATATCATTTATTTAATTTAAGTGACATGGGGCATGAGCTGTTCTTCATTGATAGCTGAAAGGACACTTGCTATGCTCTTAGCCAGTACATCCTAGCTCAGAAAAACACAGTTGTCCGGTTCCTATTCTGGTAATGGAAGAGGAAAGTAGGAGCCAATCCCACACAAGCTCACAAAGAAATAATAACTCTTTCCGCAGGTCAGTCCAATGGCTGTCCACATCGAGCACCTGGGCATTTAAATTATAAGAAAATCTGTGAGCATTTTTGTATACTCATTTAGAATGTACAAAAATGTAGCTAACAAAGCAACACATTATGCAGGCACCTAAAGTGAACACATATCTTATCAAAATAATAAGGCTGTCTTGCAGCCATGAGATCAAGAATATCTATCTACACCAGGGGTCTCCAAACCTTTCTGTGAGGTGAGATACTGATGTTCCATGAAGAGGATCCTGAGCTACTGATGTTAATAGAGTTGAATTAGTGACGGCTTCAGACTAAATTACATTAGTAGCCACCAAAAGCATGACCACCTTCAGTGCATCAGTCTCTGTTGCCAGCAGTAATATAAAAAACAGTTTGTCAATGTGCAATGTTTCTATATTTGTAATAAATAACAGACATAGTTGGAATGTCCCTGGCACCAAAGTAATAATATTAATAATAAGCCTCCTCAACACCCTCTGATTTCTTACTAAAATATCAGCTTTAAACATATTTTGGAAAGCTCCCCATTTTCCCCTACACATTAGCTTATGAATTTTGAAAATGCACACATTTTCATTTTAAATTCAAGCTTTTCAATGTTGACATTCATATATTACTGCAACCAACTAAATACTTCTAATTTATTAAAATGTGCTGCATGCAGGGGAGCCACTTATAGGAAGCTGGAGAAATTTAACTACTTGTTGGAGAAGCCTGATCTACGCTTAGATGCTCTCCTGAGGGTTTTATCCCACAAACATATTTTTAGTGAATGTTCCACCATGTGGACTTCTGCAAGAGGACCCAACAATTATTGCTCACAAGAAGTTCACATAGTCACCTAAGATTTTCACAACCAGATCTAATCTCATATAATCTGAAAACTCATGTTGGCTGTTCCCAAATATGATGCTGGAGAATGATGACATTTCATGGAACAGACCTTCGGATATGGTTACAATAATATTATTGGAAGAACAATAAATAGATTTTGCCTAACTTCTTCTCATGTAGGGTCTTTTTTCCACAACTTGGCTATTGAAAAGATACAATATCAAAATTAGCATGCATGTCTGAGTGACACTATGGACTACAGTATCTACGGTGCACAGATGTGTAAAGTTTCCACAGAATAATAGATACAGCCTTGAATTAAACTGTTAGAGAATACACTCTTAAGACATTCTCAAGCTTATCTCAATTAATGTAGTAAAAATAAAATTGAAAAACATACCATATGAGAGATCATGCATGAAGAATGTTTTTCTGTGTTACTACAAGTTATAAGGCAAGATTATCCTAATCTGTTTCAAAAAGAGATAGACACTTTACAGAAGCATATATCAGACCAGTAATTTGAATTGAGCTAGATGTTTTAAAAATACTTTGAAAAAATCTTACAAAACTTTTCATGTACGATGATTACTGCTTTGACAACAATGTAGCAAGCAAAGAAATACCCACAAACCATCTACATTAAAAAAAATACTTCACCACGGAGTTGATCCGAGAAATGTTGTATGTAGGGTACATCCCTTTAATGACTTAGGAAGGGTGCTGCATGGTGAAAGATTTGGAAAAAATTGTTTGGTTAGTTACAGTTGTCTTGATCCACTGATGAAGTACTATATAAATTATGTAAAACTACAGACATTACATTGTATCTTCTGATCATATTCCATTCCATTTAATTCTGGGAACTTCAGATGTTAAACACAGGGAAGGCCCCTATAATGTATAGCAATAAACTAAAGGTTAGTCACACTCACTTCTTGTACATAATAAGGTCATTCAAGCATGTACAAATTAACCCCCTGTTTTGAGATATTTATCCTCCATGGTTCTCCCCTTTTCTTTCTCTTCATTTGTGTTTCATTTTTCCTACTCTCCTTATGTACACCTCTATGAAACACTTTCCGTTGGACCTAACATCCACCTAATGTGGTTTTCCTCCAACTATTTTCTTTCCTGGCTTTGCTGGCTTTGTTTTTGCTGGCCTTAGGACTCTGCACACTTTACTACTACTAACTAGGAGTCGGCGGAACTCATAGAATTTGACTGCAGAATTCCATAGAGTTGCACAAAAACTCAGAGAGATTCTGCAAAGATCTGTCAATGGGTGAAAATAGGCATGTTTTGCTACTTGCTCTGTGATTTAGCACTGGTGGGGGTTCCACGTGAAAATTCAATGCAAATTCAACCGCACAGTGTTCCAGAGGGTGCAGCCACTCGAGTTGAATATACTGCTACTCTAGTGCATTTTCTATTTGAGTGGCAGCTTCATGACTGCAAAAAGTTGTGACTGCCCATGTTAGAAACATCTCACCAGATATCCTCCTTAAAATCACTCTAGGGGATGCCAAATCATGCTCACACTCACCAACTTACTGTTCTGGAGATGCACATGAGTAAAAGGTCCACCATGCGACAATTGCAGAATTCGTCCAGGACTCCATGCTACTAGAGTAACGTGGTGTGCCAAACTTTGGCTAATTCCGCAGGCGGAACAGAATATTTCATCCACTCCTTTCTGATAACCAGTGCTAAAGTGCTTGTGCTCTCGCCTTCAAACCTGGTATTGTACTTGTAAGTCCCTGGTGAGGTTGTACTGTAGTTTGCTAGGGTCTGTAAACTAAATGCTACAAGAGGGCCTGCAGCACTGATTGTGACACCCACTTCATTAAACATCTCAAGCCTACATTGCAGCCAGTATGTGCAGTTTTAAACTGCCATTTCTACCTGGCAAACTAAACTTTTTGCCAGGCCCAAACCATTCCTTTTCAATACATATCTGACCCCTAAGGTAGGCCCTGAGCTGCCTAGAGTGCAGGATGCAGTCTGTTTCTAAAGTTGGACATGTACTTTTATGTTTTACATGTGCTGGTAGTGAAAAACTCTTAAATTCGTTTTCACTGTTGCAAGGCCTACCTCTTCCATAGGATTACATTGGGTTACCTGATAACTTTCAACTGGAGCAGGTCGACAGGTTGAGCTTGATGTCTAAAGGATTGTAATTTAGACCTCTTTGATATAAACTCAGATTTTTTATCACAATTCTGAAAATGCAACTTTTAGAAAGATTGCATTTTCTTGTCCTCACCATTTGGTGCCTGAATCCTGATCCTGGGTCACATGGCTAGGTGTAGCTGGCAGTTGGTCTTTGTGTATCACTCCGAGGCAGTGAGACAAAGGGAATATAGGCATTAAAAGGATGGGACACTCTAAGTTGAAGTGAGTGAGGAACTGTCACTTACCATACTTCACAAAGTCCCTGCCTGAGCACTCTCACAAAGAGTTTGACACTAGCATTTTGGGCCCCCAGACAAGTTGGGATGCCTGACACCTCATGGTCTGTAAAACTCTAGAAGCTTCCTCTATTTCAAAATGGACAGCAGGTACACATATTGGAACCTTAGTCCCTACTCTCCACAACACATCTTGGCCTGTGGGTAAACTCGGAAGAAGGACTGCTGTGCTACTCAGTAAGAAAGACTGCCACTCTGTTGCTCTGAAGAAAGATTGCCACTCCACAAGAAGGATTGCCACTCTACTGCTCTGCTGACCTGGTTTCTGCAACTCTGATGCCTTATTGAAGGCCTGCACCTGCTTCTTGAACACAGGACCACTGGAGTGACTCCAAGGGCTAATTGACTGGCCTCCTTATTAGAGCCTCAGGAACAGAAGACTTTGACCACCTTGAACCCAGAACCTGTACCATGCGTACTGTGATTCCTTCCCTCCCAAGTGGTGCCCCTCAGTCCTGGATCCTTCGCTTTGGAACCAAAGGACTTCTGCCTTCCTAACAGTGGTCCGAGCAGAACCAATGCATCGTAGCCACTGCAGGACACACCATTAACCAGAAACTCCGCAGTGCAACCGTTAACTTCTAAAGCTGGAGTATGTAAAAAAAAAACAAAGAAATCAATGCCCCCCCCCCCACCATAAGAGTTTTTTCCAGGGTGTGGCAGCAGTCATTAGTTTGATTTACTGTTCGTCACTGCCAAGGCTTTCTTGGAGGTAATGGACAGATAAAGAGACTGTCACTATCAGTCCCAAACAGGGTGAGCAACGTAACGTTCTTCATCCAACAATTGACAGATAGGGTACCACATTGTGTTTGCGATGGTGTAGTTTGTCTGCGAAACTCTAAATCAGTCCCTAATTGTTGTATGAGTGGACGATTTTATTTCATCCATGGAACGCAGATCAGAAATTTCCATGTTTCCACCTATGGGTTCTCATACACCTGTCCCATATTTAAAATAAAAAGGTGGAATGTAGGCAGAATGCCTTGCAACAAAGTGTTCTTCATTTCACAGTTTGAGTAATGTGAGAAACAAAGGGTAGATGTGCAACCCAGTGTTGGCACAGGGCAGGATATGTAATTACCTTAATTGTCCCCATCACCAAACAGGACACCCAAAGACTCATGAACTATGTTCAGCCCGGAAGCACCCTCTGATCTGTGCCCTCATCATATCTTCAACCTGGCCAGCTCCACCAAAGCACCTGAGCTCTGCAGAACTATCAACTGAACCTTCAAGACCGCCACCTTTTCATCAGACTGGAAGCACTCTGAGATCAACCCACTGCTCAAGAAACCCAAGGGAGCTGAAAAACTACAGATCCATCTCTCTGCCCCCTTTCCTAGCAAAAAGTAACAGAAAAGGGCATTAACTAGCAACTCACCTAATTTATCGAGACAAACCAAATCCTAGACCCATCCCGATCCGGATGCAAAAGCAGCAGCACTTCTAGCAGCCACTAATGACATACGCTTCATACTACACCACGGAGGCATATCCGCACTCATCCTCCTCGACCTCTCTGCTGCATTTGAGACCGTCTCCCACTCCACCATCTACGACAGACTACACAAGGCTGGCATCCTACAAGTGATTAGCCGCACTTAAAAAATCACTGATTGAATGATTATTCACAATTGCATTAAGTTAATTGCTCTACCCAATCACTAACCATGCTTGGAAATAAGTTCTCCAAATCATAATCTGTGAATGGTGCCTGTCTACGAGACTCTCAGCATGAACCTGCAAGCAGGTGCTGTGCACAAACATCCCTCCTGAGGAAGTTGTTTTTAGAAGCTTGGTCTGTGGCCCTGGAAATGTAATGACTTTAATGCAGTTACCAGTAAGTGAATTACTTCGCCTAGCCCCTGATAGTGCTTTCAAAGCAATTGGTTTATGCTTTAAAATTAATTTTTTTCTCCTGTGAAGTAACTTTTACTCTGTCCTGCAAGTAGAAAAAATGGCAAAGGTGACCTCTCTGTAAACTTACTCAGTAAATACCTCTCACCATGATGTTTAACTTGATGGATGCAAAGAATCCAGCCTAGCCCCTGATAGTGCTTTCAAAGCAATTGGTTTATGCTTTAAAATTAATTTTTTTCTCCTGTGAAGTAACTTTTACTCTGTCCTGCAAGTAGAAAAAATGGCAAAGGTGACCTCTCTGTAAACTTACTCAGTAAATACCTCTCACCATGATGTTTAACTTGATGGATGCAAAGAATAATGAACACATCACAAAAAAATATATTTGTGGCTAGAGCAGCGACACTCTACATACCACAAAAGAAGGTTACAATGCCAAACATAGCATCGATCTATGATGGGATTTAACAATGCCCGCTGGTAACCATTGCACTATTTAAAAATATATCACAGTAAAACCATTGCCCTTTGGGTGTGGAGAACAATCAAATCCTGAACCATGAACCTCATTTCAGTTTGTGATATCTTTCTTACGGATGTCAGCCCTGATGAATGTGGCACAATTATTATGACAGGTTATTAGGTTCTTTTTTCATAATACTCTGTTTTTAAAAGAATTCCTGGATGTGATATGCACACCAATAAATAATTATAATAATTTTTACCATATTTTTCCAATTTGTATAATATTAGAATTGATTAAACCTTATCAGAGTTCAACAATATCAATATAATAATAATCATTAGATGATCCTTACAAAGCGGTGTAAATCAGTTTAATAATAAAAAAGAAGTATGTGAAAAAGATTTTGGCGGTCCTAACTGAACAAATTATAGCTCATGGAATCCTGGGGAAGACCTCTCCATCTTGCTGATAATGTATTGAAGGATAAGAATAAGTTATAGCTGATGGGAGGGAAAAGGGGTGGGGAACATGAGCGTGGCGGGAGGAAGGG
The DNA here is from genome assembly GCF_031143425.1 of Pleurodeles waltl. NCBI lineage: Eukaryota > Metazoa > Chordata > Amphibia > Caudata > Salamandridae > Pleurodeles > Pleurodeles waltl. The sequence goes on along the minus strand of NC_090441.1, from coordinate 143,927,408 downwards.
AGACCAAAAATAAATGTACACAGTTTTAAAAAACTTACCTTTTTGCCGCACCACTCCATCCGCTCCTCCATTGCTGGCTGCAGGCACAGGCTCCCAGCCTGTCCTGTGGCCAATTCTGACGCTGCTCAGAGCAGCATCAGGGTTGGCTGGGAGCACCCAGCCAGGGCAGTCCCAGGTGGGCTGGGAGCCTGTGCAGGAACCCTCCAGTTCGACAACTGTGGTGCTGGGCTGGAGAGAGCCTACTGTGCATGTGTGTTTGGCCGGACTGAGAAGGCCAGCCAAACACACATGAACTCTAAGGGGCAATCACCTCTCTGTCCCTGTTTTCCCGTGGCCCTGTCCCTTTTATAGTAGAAACATAATAAACATAAGGGCAGACGTATGGAAAGTGGCGCTGCACCAAGTGCAGCCCCACTATCCCTACACCCCTTAGCACCCCCTACTGCCACCATGTGTGCACTGTATTTAAAATACGGCGTACCATGATGCAGGGTAGGGGGCAATAGCGTCATTTCTCATGACACTATATATGTACTCTGCAGGAGTAGTGCCATAATATTGGTGCTACTCCTGAAGTGTACATAGGGCCCCATTCTAAAGAATGGAAGTCCCTTTTAACACTTGCTCTTGAACAGGCATTAAAAGTGCTGTAAAAAATGGTGCAATGAAATCCCATAGATTTCCTTACACCATTTTTCCAGCTCCCCTAATGTGGAAGAGCCCCCTTTGCATACATTATGCCTGACACAGACATAATGTACCGCAAAGGGTTACAGAGTGGTGTAATTCACACTACCCTGTAAATACAGTGCAGGGATTTCGGCCTCATTAGGCCAGATTAACGTAAAAAATAATGATGTTACTGTGTCGCAAGGTGGTGCTAGGGCATTATAAATATGTCCTAGAGTTTAATATGTTTCTACTTTAAACGTTTTGCAGCTGCTGCTGCTGGCGGGAGGCGACTCTCCTCTACCCTACCGGAGGAGCCGCCCCTGGTAGGAATACCTATTCATAGAAGCAAGAGCAAGCTTTTCACCTAATGAGAAACTTGATGAAAGAGATAGGGCTTGCCCAGAATCATTATTAAGGATAAAGGGGCAGATTTAAGGAAAATGGTGCTGCACCCAGTGTGCCTGTTAGCACCCCCCAACTGCCACCATGTGTGTGCTACATTTGAAATAGGCACACCATGGCGTAGGGAACGGGGCAATAGCATCATTTTATGTGTTGCTATGGATGTATTCTGCATTGCGCCCCATAGCACCCTCCTACCACCGACTATGTGTGCGCTGTATTAAAAATAGGGACACCATGGAGCAGGGGAGGGGCAATAGCATTATTTTATGTGATGCTATGGATGTACTCTGCAGGAGTAGCGCCAAAATGTTGGCGCTACTACTACAGAGTAAATAGGGGCCCATACTGAATAATGATAATGAATAATTTTCCTAAATTTAGGAGGCAAGTTCTGGGTGAAAACCCTACAGGCTGATGCTGTGCATCATGGTTTTCCTCTATTTATATTTTTGTTTGAATAAAAATTTGAGAGAAGTATCTCATTTGTTAAGAAAATGTATTTATTTGTACAAAGTTTGTCATGACATTATTGCTCATTTAGAAATCATTGACTGCCAAGAGGAAACTTCCTCAGGAAGGGGCATCTAGTCGGCACAGAGCACACACCTCAAGGATCCTTCTTGGGAGTGGTGGGTTTAGGTTTCATATGGGTTAGGGACAAGTAAGACATTAATTCGGACGGATGAATACAGGTAGGAGGTGTGGGAGAGGACTGGGTTTGGGAGGTAGAGGGAGCTGAAGTGGTTGATGTGCATGTGTGTGTCTGTTTTCCAGTTGCATGTGGGTCTGGTAAAAGTTGTGTAAGGTTGAGAATATGTTTTTTGGAAGGCGTTTAATGTTCGGGTGAGTGTGCATTTGTGTTTGGTTGGTGTTGTGTGTTTGCTTTTGTGTGAGTGTGTTTGGATGAGTGTGCTGTTGAGGTGGTTGGTGGGCTTGTGGAGCATGTACATGTATGCTTTGCAGCTGCATGTGTGTCTGGCACATGCTTGGATGGGTATGGTTTGGGTTTTGTAGGTGCTGTTTTGTTTATAGGTGTGCTTTGTGTGAGTGTGTTTGCTTGGATGAATGTGCTGTTGAGGTGTTGGTTGTGGTACTTGTAGGTGGAATGGTGGTTGTGGGTGTGGTTGTAGTTGTGGGTATGCTTTTAGGTGTGGTATGGTTGTGGGTATGGTGGTGGCTGTGGGTATGCTGGAGGCTGTGGTGCTTGTGGGTGTGCTGGTCTTTGTGGGTTTGCTGGTGGTGGTGGTAATTGTGGATGAGGTGGTGGACATAAAAAAGTAGTTTTTGGGTATGTTTCTGCTTGGTGGCCCAGTGGAAAATAGGCCATAACATTGACCCTGGTTCATAATAGAGCCGGTGGCAATGTTGCAGTTCGTAGTGAAAAGCTTGACTAGGCTGGACATGGGGTCACCTGCACTGCCCAAGCCGGTGCTACCACCTTGAAATCACTGGCAGAGAAGGGACTCGTAATCGCTGCCTTGGTGGATTAGGACCACCAGCACCTTCAGCCCCTCCAGTGGAGGAGAAGTGGCAATGCAGGCAGTCTGACCATGGTCGTAATGTGGATGTCGGACCGCCACATTGACAGTGGTCCAACCGCCACCATGGCCCTGGCAATCTTAAGACCGCCATGGTCGTAATGAGGCCCATAGTGGTATTATGTTCAACAAAAACATATATACAAAATACATAATTAAACAACTTTTGCAAGACTTACATCTTCCAAGATCTCTTCCAGTGTGTTGGACATGTGTCTATTTTTTGTTAATGTCATCATTTGTTGTTGTATCAAAAAATAGTTATTTAACCAGAAGAAACAAAAAAGATGCTGCTGCTGGGCTCTCAACTGCACATCAAGCTGTATACAGGTTGCCGTAAGCATGTGGGCCATTGGGGAGGTCAGGGTGTGGTGCGCATTCATCCCTTTTTTGGAGGACTGGCCGAGCTAGACTTCACCTGACTTTTTTGGGCCAGCATCATATGTTCTCCAACCTCTTGCGACAATTGTGACAATGAATGCCGTTCCACATGTAGACCCCCAGGGTCCACACCTTCTTCATGATGGCCTTCCAGATGTTTTTCTTCTGATGGGTGTTGACAAGTATGGAAACAAAAAAATGAAAGGAAAAAGTACAAATTGTGAGTTTTTGTTTGTTTGTACTGATTTAACACAATTTTCAGAAAACAATCACACACATTTTGAAAAAGTTGGAATAGCATATTAATTTCTTAAATTTTCTAACATAAAACTTAAAAATATAAAATAACAAATAAAATTTGTAGTGACCTGTTGAGTATACCTTTGCTGTCTCATGTCAATACTTTAATAATCCAGGCCTGTACATCATCTAGGCCAGGGCCTCCAACTTTTTCTGTGGTAGAGGTACTTCTGATCATTGAAAATTCATTGTGGGCTACTGAAGGAGAAACAACTTGCCTATTGTTACCAGGCACCTCCATGCGCAGCTTCATTGACTTTAATCCTAATGTCCACAGAGCCAGATACTATGGTTTGTACCTAATACTAGACTAAGGGCACTATGAAGGGGCTGCCATGTGTGTTATTGAGAGTGCGGTATTTGGGAATGTATGAACATGCATGTGTATGAATGGGATATATTTTTTATGGGTGCTTGCAGCATGTATATCACAAACATACACCCTGGGGCCCCCTGCACCCATTCTCCACCAGCCTTTTCATGGCGGTGCTACTGCCATGAAATGGCTGGTGGAGAATGAGGACGTAATCCACAGGGCAGCGCTGCTTGAAGCGCCGCTCTAGCGGATTAGGATCGTCACCTACTGCCAGACCGCCGTGATCCGTGATCCTGGTGGGGCTGAGGGTTCCCTGGTGGTCCGGCACCCAGTTTTGTTATATGTTACTGGGATTGCTGCATTGGTAGCGGTCCGACCTCCACCTGCGAGTCTGGAGGTCTAGTGACCACCAGACTCGTAATGTGGGCCAAAATGGCCGAAAATTAAAGTGCAGAAAAATAATTAAATTTTTTTTTTATAATATGCTGTAATGAAAAAGATTACTTAGAACGTGTACATAAAATATACCAAACATTCAGCCCAACACAATAGAGAGGATAAATGTGAACTAAACCATTATAAGGCCTAGCAAGCTCAAATTCTGACTATTATACAATTAGAATGATTAATAGCATTAATCATCATACAAACATTGTAAAGTACGTTTATTATCAATACAACTTATATTCAGCAGAAAACATAACACATATGAAAATCTTTAAGTCATCATACTTTGAGTTGAGAAGCCAATTACATCAATTCATGGGATAACACGAAAGTGACAACATACAAAATAAAAATAAAATAATGATATTTTAATGCATAGCATTAATAGGAGATTTAGAATACATACCACTTTAACATATTGCATAAGTGAAAGAAAATTGAAAATAACCAACATCACATTGCAATATTATTTTATAGATACAAAAACAAGGCATCACGGTAGTTGTAGTCATTTTAATTAAACATTAACAATACTTGCAAAATTCTAACTTGGACATACTTAGTGAAATATATGAGGTGAAGATGACCAGATATTTACAATATAAAAAACATATGTGAAATATGTCATAAGGTGAAAAAGCATTTACAAGCAGCATAACTTCATGTGAAACTGAACAGAGTTTGGAACCTGTTATCTTAACTACAACAAAATATATTCAAACAAACAAGAAAAACAAGGCACATACAACAAATAATCCATGAAGTGAAACACACATAATGTTGACACATATTGATCAGTAGAGAAACAAGAGGTACTACCATAATGCTACTAATTTGATGATAGAAATTAATTTGCTAATTTTAAATTTGGGTTTACATGTTTTAGAAATGTGCAAAAAACATTAGCAACAGCTACATTAAAAGCAAAAACAACATTTATGTTGAGTGACATATTTAAATGTCTAACTTACCTGCACTGGTTTTGCCACCCACATAAGTAGCCCCTTAACCATGTCTCAAGCCTGCCATTGGAAGGCCTGTGTGTGCAGTTTCACTGCCACTTCGACTTGGCATTTAAAAGTACTTGCCAAGCCTTAAAATATCCCCTTTGTCTACTTAGAAGTCACTCCTAAGATAGGCCCTAGGTAACCCATAGGGCAGGGTGCTTTGTAGGTAAAACACACAACTGGTACATGTGTGTTTTATCTGTCCTGGTAGTGTAAAACTCCTAAATTCATTTTCCTCTACTGTGAGGCCTGCTTCTTTCATTGGATAGCAGTTGGGCTACCCTCATATACTTTATGAGTGGTAGATTCTGATCAGAAAGGGGTAACTAGGCCATATTTAGTATGGCCAGAATAGTAATAGAACATCATGCTTATTGGTGAGGTTGGATTTTATATTATCTATTTTAGAAATGCCACGTTTACAAAATGAGCATTTCTCTGCACTTAAAATCCATCTGTGACTTAAAGCCTATCTCCAATAAACGTCTGGGGTGGGCTGGTTGACTTCCTTGTGCATTTCACCGAAACAACCACAAACACGGTGGCCTGTCCTCACACAGTGGACTGCCCAACCCCCTACTAAGACCCTGGCAGACTGACCTGTAATGAAAGGGGACCTTGAGCACTTCAAAACCACTCTTTGAAGTCTTCCCCACTTCAAAAGCATTTTTGGACATATAAACTGGGTCCCTGACCCAACCAAATCAGACACTTCTGGACCTGAACCTGCAACCTGTCAAGAAGAACTTCCTGGCTGCCAAAAGAGCTCATCTAGACTGCTTTGCTGCCCTGCTGCTGCCCTGCTGCCTTTCTGCCCTCCGACTTTGCTGAGAAGTGCTCTCCAAGGGCTTGAATTGAGCTTGCCTCCTCTTTTCTGAAGTCTCAGGGCCAAAAAGATTTCCTGCCTGATTTATACTTTTTGATGCAAACCTGCTTTAGCACAGGTTTGCTTCAAACAGGAGAGCGCTGTCTAGCACCATTCCAGAACACCAGCCAGGCGCCATATTTAAGGAATGGCACAAGCCAGGACTAAGGCCCGGTTAGCGTCAAAATACATGATCCTAACTGGGCGGGGGAGTTGTAGGGGGAACAGGGGTTTAGCATCAAAGGATGACACTGGTATGGGTAGAGTCATAAATAATGCCTCTAACCAGACTAGCGTAATTATCTGACGTTAAAACCCCATGCACTTGACTCCTGTCATGCCCACCACCCCAATTGTTATTCCCAGGGGACATATGTGCTCTGGGCATGACCAGTGGGCCCAGTGCCATGTAGGGGGGCCCAAGTTAGGCCACCATATGGCACTGCAGAATTTTTTTTTTTACTTACCTCTACTTACCTATAAGTACCGGGGATGGGGTCTCCCATCCTCCGCTGTCCCTCTGGTGTGGGTGGGGCGGTTCCCGGCATCGTCCCTGGGCATCAAAAAGATCCCCGTATCGCAGTGAGGAACCAGGACTGCATAAAGGAAATCGTCACAAAGCCCCTTGCAGAGTTGAAATAAATTACGCATCACCTATGTCACACCGGAAAATCCGACACACACCCTATTTGTCCATGCGTCTCCTCCTCTGCGGTCTCCATGCGTAATATTTTTGACACAAACCAGGTACTTTGTACAAACAAGAGACAACAGTTGAATTCTAAGATGTAAGACTCTTTTTAATCTTGCAAAGTTGATATCTCAAATTGAGTTTATTGAATCTTTATCGTGTTGACCTTAATTTAACCAGATATACCCTGTATTTTTCTAAACCTGTGTGGTGTATTTATGTGGTGTTTTCAGTGTGTTACTGTCTGATTTATTGCACAAATACTTTACACATTGCCTTCAACATTAATTCTGACTGCTCAGTGCCAAGCTACCAGAGGGTGAGCACAGGATAATTTGGATTGTGTGTGATTTACCCTGACTAGGATTGGGGTCCCTATTTGAACAAAGGTGTATACCTCTGCCAACTAGAGACCCCATTTCTAACAAGCACCACCAGTCCTCTGGGCCTAGAGGTGATGCTTGTTGGCCAGGAAATGCACTCTCCCCTGCAGGTCATTCCACCTCTTCCTGATTTCCTCCTGTGCATGCAGGTTGTTTGCTACATCATTCACTCTGTCAATATTCTGGCCCACAATTGCCTTTTCTGAGCTATGCTTGTATTTTGTAGTTGTGCTCAAAACAATTCTGGCTCTACTCTAATGATTTCCTCCACCATGACTGGCAATTCTCTTTCTATAAGACAGGGATTTCTCATCTCTGCCATTATCAAAAAAGTATTGAAAACAGATTTGTAAACCACAAGAAAAAAGAGAAGGGAAAAAGGGACAAAAATAGTGAAAAAAATCTGTCTACACTGACAACATTTCTACTTCACAGTGTTGTGCTGCAGTGGATTAGCAAAGGATCATGATTTCTAATTGAGTGAGTTTTATGATTTTGTATGCAGGTGAAAACAATTAGCCAACTTACCTCAGGTGTATGCTTCTAGCATCCATCCGCAGGCATAAGACAATGCTGAATGAGTCCTGCGATGAACTCCTGCCATCAGGACACCGCTAGAACAACCACTGCATAACTGTAAAATCTAAGTATGCTTGGAGCAAACCGTCCACCCTGACGGTGACAAAGTAATGTTACCCAGTTTCGGATCTGCTGTGTCATCATACATCCAAATAGGGCCAGCGGGAATCCGTCAACTTGACAAAATACTTGTAAATTCAGGCATGGAGGGACAACAGGAATCCCGCCAAGATCTGAATCAGGCCCATACTAATTGTGGTACCTCCCACCTTGGAATTTCTTTAAACATAAGTCGTGAACGGGTACGAAATTGTATCGAACTTACACAGTCTATCATGAATAGTGCCCAACAGTTTTTCTGTGACACAGGGAGGTGGGATGGTAAGGAGGTACAGGTCTTGGCTGTTAGGAGTATCCCAATAAAATTATTAATGTGTCTTGTGGTAGTTTGATGTTCACGATGCTCATATGAGCTCAGGTATGGCTCCCCAGAAATCTTCGATGTGAGGACATGACCACCAAATGTGAAATAGTGTGCCACATTCTCTGGAGAGATTCCAAAACATGTCTGGGGGCCAAGCAATTTGAACATTTTGGGGGTCCTTATGAGTTTGGCAGTTCCATGACCGCATGTTGTCAGTGACAGTTGTACCACCAACAGGTTGGCAGAGAAGACCACCAAATTATGATCATGGCGGTCTACAAAACAGTATACAGCCAATTCACCTCCAGTGCGGACAGGCGGTCATGGGTAAGAGGCACATTCCGGGCAGCGGAGATCATGTTCCCGCCGGACAGATTACGAAGATGCACACTGCCAAGGTTTCCGCCATGGTTGTACCACCATGGAAACCCTGGCAGAAACCAACATTATAAATGGAGACACTCACCTTCAGGAAGCCATACCCATTTGGAGCTGCCATGGAACCTGAACTAGACACCTTCTTGCTGCTCCTGCTCGCCCAATGACTCAGGAACCAGCGACGACGATGACAGCAGCAACGGTGAGTACACATACTTACCTCTCACTGTTGCATAATGCCAAGGTCACGGTGCACACACAAGGTACACATCCAGTAGGGTCACGATGGCGACACCTACACGTATTCCAACACTGACACACACATTCACATAGCCACATACGCACACAGTCAGAATCAATACACACACCACGGCCAGGACACAATAGCAAAACCCACACCGAGCCGCAGACACCGCACTGGCACTGTCAAACACAACAACACTCAACACCAGAAAAGTACACAACTACACAACAGCAACACCTCATATGCACCATCAACACTCCACAACACACACCCCCACCTGACAATACATACAAACAACACAAGGTAACAACACAATTATACCAACACACACAGTCATACAGCCACGCAACGAGGCAAAAGCCACACTACGCAAACACACCACAGAGCAGTTCTGACATACCAATCACCAAACGCATGCACACACACAGTACAAATATACAAGGGCACATCACACTCCAAATGCAAACACTATCAATACACAGAATGTCAACATAAACTAATGTCCCAAACACAGACATGCCAACACACCATACCCAGCCATCACAAAGGGACAAATGCAAAGCACACACCCACACAAGCAGCATAGACAAACCTGGTAGCACAACCACCACATACACAAAACACACACACAGAAAAGAAAGCAGACAAGACCATAACAAGCATGAGGAATGAAAGGCAGGACAAATATGTAACGTTGGGACCAAAAACTGGTCTGCCCAGATGTATGTAGATAAATATATAAATATATATAAATTAAGAACTATGTACAATACAAAATAGCCCTTAGGCCAGTCCAAACAAGCTAGTGCACAATGCTCAGGTGTCGTAGTTTGGACTCTAGGCAAGACTGCTGGTTAAAGGATGACAGTACTTTTGTTTGTAGGCGACTATGCCTACCCTACAACAAGTCGCAACTGTTGTCCCAACCTTACCGGCTCACTAGCAGCACCTCACCAAAAACACAATAGTAAAAGGTGATTTGTGGCAGCCTTTATGCATAGACTCGAGGATAAAACATCTCAGGGAGTGTTGTGGTTAAACAGAGATTACCCCTTTCTAACAGATATATCATGTCTCATACGAACACAGGCAATGACAAAGATGCAGTAAAGTTTTAATAGTTTTTATTTAACACAACTGCAATTTGTGATATACTGCATGGGCTGCAATGATTAGGATAATGAATAATTCGAAAAACAGAATTGTGAAGACGAGAATCATTATGACAAAGACCCCCACCATCTTGCAATGCATGTAAAAGACAAACGAGATGTAATATGACCTAATATCCTAATGCAATAGGCCTAACCTCCTACCTAAAGGAGAGCTGGGTTTGCTAAACCTAAACTGCCAATGCCATGTCCATGAGAGGAGCCCCAACCCTCGTTGCCTTGGAATGAGGTCTCTATCTCAGACTCCGAGGGGCACGATGACTGGGTCAGCGTCAAGACGATGTGCAGCATCGGTATCTGCAATGGTGATGATGCCCTCTGGTCTGAATCCCTCTGATTATCTGTCTAAAGTGTGATGTATTTATACAGATTTACCAAGGCCCCTGACGTAGGTGCGTTCCCAAACAATAGATAACGGACATGCTTGGGACGGCAATTATTATAAACAATCCCTCGAAAGTATAGCGAGGGAAAATCCCTGAGTGTGAACACCTACTATTTGTCTTTATTGCTTGATCTTGATGCCTTAGCGCGGTGGCACTGATAATGAAAAGCATAACAGGTGGCCTAACTAAAAAGAAAGTGGCCATCTTTGATGAATTAAATAATTAAATGGGCTAAGACAGAGCAAGCTAAGTAGGTTAAAAGTCACTAGATGACGGGGGCACGAGTCTGCAAGCCAGAGGCTAAGTTAACTCCTGTTATCCCAATAAAACAAACTAGGATTCACTGCACCCTCCCCATTGCCGTAACAGGTATGACAAAGGTACAGGAACCCAAATGCTAAAATTGCTCTGAACTAAGAAAGCTAAAAGCATAAAAACTCTTTAAAATGTGTTAAAAAAGGATAAAAACAGTTCAGCTAAAATACATACAGACAAAAGTCAACCATGACAAGCACAGCATGCCAAAGCAAGTTAATTTAAATGCATAATTTTAAACAGGAATGGCAATCCAATTCATCAAGTTATTTGCTGTACGCATGATCTCGAAGAGTGTCATCGAAGTCACCAACCAAGGACCTAAAAAATGAGTCCACATCATCTGATGTTAAGTCGAGTGCTGGGTGGACAAACGGATCCACAGAGCAGTATTGAGCAGTACTTTCTGGTGTAAAGTCATCCGTTGCAGTGCCGTCATCCATGGTAGATCTCAAAACAGAAGGCTCTTAGGTGGCCTCACGGAGCAACCTCAGTCTCAAGGGGCATGACCGTGTATGAACCCTCATCGGGGACATCAGCAGTTCGTGGTCCACAGGAGATGTCGGTGCAACAGCAAGACAGACCATAGGCAGGTGTTCAAAGAGGCACCATATGCAGCGGAAAACTGGTTGTACGCACCAGAGAAGGGGCTGAAATCACAACGACCAGTCATGCTCCAGTTCCACCAGCAAGGGTAGACAGAAAATATCCAAACTATGTGTTCACGGCACAGCGGAGTTGGTGGGAGCGGCTCCATTGCTCTGCGGAGCTGGAAAGAAACAAACACTGCAAATCAGAAAAAATAGCAGTAGTAGTCTGCCAATCAAAGCCAGAATAATTGGAAAGCCACCAAACACACTTGAAAAGAGCAAATGGATGGCCGACTCTGAAGACAGTCTGGAAGATGAACAAGAAACCAGACTCGACAGCCTTAAAGAAATAGACAATCCCAGTAGTGCTCGAAGCATTGAATATTCTGGATATCAGTTCTCCAAAGTGCTTGGGAAAGTTGGAATTTAATAGGGATTGTATCTCAGCTGATGATCTCGCAATCTGGAAAGCATACTTCTCTTTTGCCGATGTCAAGGCGACCTGTTTTTGAAACAATAGCGCCTTCAGCCTGCTCAGCTTGTCATAGTTCACATTAATAGTATCTATGTGGGGCCATATGTCAGATACTTTTATCTCTCGTGTGGGGGGAATAAAACATGTCCACAACACGGAACAACCTTCGAGACTGAGATTGCGTAGGCAATTCCTGGTCGCATGCTGCAACAACTTTGATTGTTCAAAACCACATAACTTCCATTGGAAAGTACATGAAATACCGGGCAAATCAAAGGGATGGGAGTAACCTTCAGCAAACATGCCAAGTTCGCGACCCCCGCATTGCAAAGACCGTGAAGGGACACCTGCTTGCATATCATTAAATGACTAACAGCAGTCTCACATTCGCTTCCCCTAAGAAAGACCTCTGTTTCGCCGTTCAGACATTTATAATCAAAGGGCAACTCCCACTCTTCCTTAATATAGCTATCTCCTAGTTGCTTGTACCTTCCTACTGCAAGATATTTCAGGCAGCTTGAGAAACGAAAGGTCGAAATGGGTAAAGTAATTATGCCATGCAAGAGCCAGATAGTTGAAGGACTCTCTGCTACCGTGAAGGGCAACTTATCTAATTTTTAGCCATTGTCTGTTGTTCTCTGGAATAATTTAAAGCAGTGAAGAATTCACTCCTGTTAATATACTTCAATGGAATACGGCCATTTTTCAATGTCTGTAGAGCTCAACCCAGCTGCATGATGGAACGTAGCTGCGTCTGTCCATGATATAACCGGGACAAGTCTGTCTGAGTGATATCAATAGCAGACAACACTCTATTTGAGAGCGAATAAATCCTGTTGGACAGAGTGTTCATGCCGTTGTTGACAACCGCTAAAGCCTTCTCTAAATTTTTCTTATCCAATTGCCTTAAACATGCAGCAGCCTCAATCTGTGAAAGTTTCCAGATTTCATTGTACATAGCAAATAGGAACCTTCTTGAGCGCTGTTTTCTAGGACCCAGCAGAAAGTCCTGCAAGTCTACATCTTCAGAAAGAGTGTTCAGATGTTTCTTAACTGCGGATAACGTGTTAGTCTGTACCCATTGCTGGCACAGTTTACCCACAATGTATGTTGTAAATATACCTGTATGTTGACCCGATCAAAGCGAGGGTCTGGCCTGTTAGTTGAAAAAAAACCCTGAAGAGTTCAATAAATGCGCTTGACACTCATTAGTGTCAGTGGGCCATATTAACCACCCGCCGGGACTGGAAAGTGAAGAATTATAGGTACCAGCCTTAACCATTGCATCTAGCCTTTCCCCGGTGATATAAAGGAAACATTGCCAATCTTTAAACCTTACCATAGTGGGGATACTGGGCGTGTTCATGTCTTTAATTTTTGCTAACTCCAGACATGACGTCTGCTGATTAGTGTCATTTAAAAAAATCATTTGCACAGGATTCAGGCATGATCAAAATAAAGCTTCCCTACCCTGTATCTGCCAATCTTGTGTTCCCCATATACCTTTCACGTCAATAGTGCTCTTCCAGTATTCGTAACCTTCAACTTTGAGCCGAGAAACAAAGGAATCTGAGTAAATCAGTTTTGTGTCAGTTAGCAAAATGTTCCAAATTTGTTCTGGAGGTATTTTAAAATAATACAACTCTGATTTTTTTGTATCAGGCCCAGAGAAATATGTTAATTTATCACTATAGTATTTTGGACTCCCCACTGGTGGTGTAGAACAGTGTTCCCCCTGTGTCTAGTTTAATACTGGCCTGTATCTAGTGGCATGGTGTAGGTAGTAATGTCCCCAACTGTTATAGAAGAACATTTCCCCATAATTCATTGTATGTTCATATACATCATCACTTTCAAAAGCGGAGTAGTCCTTCATTTCAGTTAGCATGGAATCAACTGTTTGGACATCCCAATCATCAGAGACAACATCAGGTGCAATTACATCTGTCATAGAAATTTTGAACACGTATGGTATTTGAATAATCTCTGTAGGCCCGTATATATCAAAGGGAACTTTGTCCCACACAATCCCATCAGAAATTGGTATTGCTATAATATTTACAAGGGACAAGTCTCTTCGGACCTTATGCGAGGAATGATATGGAGTTAAAACTTCATCAACAGGCTCAACAGAGGAGCGATCAGGAATATAGTGACCATTTATGAGAAAAAAAGAAAACAGTCACAAAACCAATCCATAAAAATAATGCTGAGAATGTCAGACAGAACCATAAACAGTTCCACAGTTATATTAAATAGTTATTTTTAAGCCATTGATACAGCTTACTTCTTGTTGAAACATTGTCAACCACAGTAGTGGATGAGTCTGAAGAAAAGTCATCAATGTCAATAAAATAGCCAGAGGGAGTCTCTGCAAACACAGGAGCCAGTGCATTATCCGTACTTTGGTCCACATCACGTGGAGGCTCTTGGTAGACAGTATCAACAGTCTGTGAAGTGTTTGGGTAAAAAACAGCCAAATCTTGGACAGGAGTGGTCATCGAAAAGGTGACTGGAACTAGCAAGAGTTCATTTTCTGCCCTCCACATGGTTGAGGACGTATCTGGAACAGCGTTGGAAATTGTTGCATAGTCCGTAGTAGTGTTGTTTATCCTACTATGTAGATGTATGTCCTGTTGGGTAGTGAGAGGGGATCGGGAACCACCCAAGGGACCTCTTGGTCTTCTGTGAAGGATCGGCCACATGGTGTAGTTTGATGTCATCAATGGAGATAAATCTGTTCTTTCGAGAGCCAGACAGTGGAGATAAGATGACAGTCCTGGTACCTTCAATTCCCAAGACCGGTACAGGTTCTCTGTATGATGGGCCGAATTCCTTCTTCACAGTGATCTTCTCACGAACCAGATCCCCAACTTTAGGAATCCAGACAGTCAAAGTTTTCGCTAAATCCCTTATTCCTAATGTGGCAGTACTGGTAGATGATTTATCATCACGAAATTGCTGAAGCTCCTGTAAGACAGTGAGACGTTCATTTATGTCAAATGGTATTTCTGCTGCCACCATACCAGAGGCATCAAGATCTGGGACATACATAGGTATCTCAAAGAGAACCTCATAAGGAGTGCGTCCCACCAAGGACCGTCTTGGCAGATTATTCAGTGCTCTCTGGACCCCAAACAGGTGATGTAACCAACTGTGGCCTGAACCTAATACTCAAGCTGTTAAGGACTGCTTTAGATCACGATTCTGCCTCTCCACGACCGAATTTCCCTCGGGATGGTATGGTGAGGAGTAATGGAGTTCAACACCCATCGTCCTCATGGTGTCCTTGAATGCTTTAGAGGCAAATGCAGGGCCCTGGTCCGAATGGAATGCTGCAACTGCATATGTACCGATAAAGATCAGCAAGTCTTTTATAACAGTCCGAGTGTCAGCCGACCGCTGTGGCCATACCCACAGGAATCTGGAACAAGAATCTACAGCGACTAGAATAAATTTGTATGCACCGTCAGGCTGTAAGGGACCACAATGATCCAGGTACACACACAGTAGTGGCCTGTTGGACACTAAGAGGGATGTCTATGGTGGGCGTTTCATATTAGAGCCCTTTATCTGCTGGCAAATGTCACAGCAGAGGACATATTTCTTTGTCCGTCTGCACAGACCAGGCCACCAGAAGCGTTTCTGTAAGAGTGTTATTGTGGCTGATATACCAGCATGTGCAGAAGCGACACCCTCATGCGCTGCTTTACTTGATCTGATCTCTGATCTTCATTGGGGATCACTCTATCCCCAAACCCAGGAATTGTTGCGTAAGCAACATTCTGTGCACTGATATGGTAAGTATAGTTTGTAGGGTATCCCTTTGGAAGGGACTTGCCTGCAGCCGAATCTTTCACAGAAGTCAGTATTTCATTATCCAATCTCGTTTGTGAACAAGTCCCTGCAGCTACAGAAGCCGTAGCTATTTGCTGCTTTGGCAGCTTCAGCCAATGTGTTGCCAGTAACGTGTACTCCTACACATTGGTGGCCCAATGTATGTACTACATGGACACATGGTAGCTTATCCGTAAGATCAGCCACCCTCCCCCACAGTATTTTGTGTTTAATGGTGTTCCCTTTAGAATCTCTAAACGCGTTCAGCGTCCAATGATTGAGATAGTCATTGTATGACTGAACGCAGCAGTATGAGTCACAGACTATTAAAGTCAGGATTCCTGGTTCAGGATGTTCGAGCGCTAGCATAAGAGCTTTAAGTTCAGCCAACTGGGCTCTTCAGTCCCCTAAGGTCTGCGTGTAGGTATTGTGAGGGTGGAAGACTCCATTTTCCATCACTCTGCTCACGGCTGCGCAAGCTGCTGAGTATTGATGTTTAGTACCTACAGACAGTTGTGCTGAACCGTCAGTGTAAATGACAGTATGGTATCTGTCTAGTGGCAAAATATTTGGAGGAACGGGGTACTCTTGTTTGTACTGGAGAAACTCTTGTGTCTGAAGTTTTGGATCAAAAATATAGTCGACATCAGTGGGGGTCAGAGACCATTGTATCCAACGTGGATGTAATGCTTTAGCGTTAGGAACGCTTGCTTTGGTGACAGCCTCTAAGGCCAGCACCGGGGAGACAACAATAATACATTTCCCCTGGACAAGTGGCCTCTCTTTTATGACAGCCATCTGAACTGCCGTCAGAATCTTTTCTGTAGGTGCAAAATGCTGTTCTGCATTAGAGTATAAATGTGATTTATATGCTATGGGTACTGTGTCACCCTCGTTGAAGGTGACATAAGTAAACCCAATGGCACCAGCAATTATTCTGATGACCAAATTTGTTTTA
Source organism: Pleurodeles waltl (assembly GCF_031143425.1). NCBI lineage: Eukaryota > Metazoa > Chordata > Amphibia > Caudata > Salamandridae > Pleurodeles > Pleurodeles waltl. The sequence goes on along the minus strand of NC_090441.1, from coordinate 143,911,045 downwards.
TTATCACGTGTGTAAATGTTTTGCTTCTAGCATGTCCTGTTGCATTTCCCTAAGGATGCGTGTGTGTTCAACTGTCCAGTGTCTGCTAGAAAAATTGGGCTGAACCAAGTCATAAAGTGGCTTGATACGTTGTGTATAATCTGGAATATATGTTCTGCCAAAATTAAAGAAACCTAGTAATGACTGTAATTTTTTAAGTGTGTTATGAGGGTGCAGTTGAGCACATTTCTCTAGAAAGTGTGGGGCCAGGCTCTTTCCCTCATTTGATAGCTCATACCCCAGGAACGGTACACTGAGAAAGGCAATCTTACTTTTCTTAAAGTTGAATTTGTAACCGAGGTCTGCAAATCCCAAAATGATCCGATCGACCCTTGAAGATGAATGTCCAGGTCATTGTCTGTGAGATATATGTCATCCACGTAGGATAACGCCTCGGAATCAATATCATGTAATATTGATGTTACACGGGCTGAGAATAGCCCCGGGCTGTTTTTATAGCCTTGAGGTAAACGACAAAAGCGTTCTGAGAGCCAAATGAGAATGCACTCAGGTCCCGACTTTCATGTGCTAAGTTATGGCAGAAAAAAACATTAGATATGTCTAATGTTGTTTTATATTTTTTACGCACTATATTGTTTATTAGTGCTGTGATATGTGAGTTTTGTATAGCATATGTGTGTGTATGACTATTTAAATGTCTATCATCAATGACTATTCTGTATGAATGGTCCGGCTTTGCAACGGGGAATAACGGATTATTCATTGCAGATGTACAGGGCTCAATTACTCCCTGGTACTCAAGCTGGGTGAGGATCTCCCTCACCGGAGCTTTCGCTTCATGTTTGACAGGATATTGTGGCTGCAGTTGGGGTGAAGACCTAACGGGAATAGCATGACAAGGAGACTCCTCGTCCCAACCTACATGATTCCGGTATAATGCAGGTGCCTGCGCTAAAGCCCATTCAGCAGAATAGGCTTCTTTTTCTGCTACCGGAACAAGATCGGAGAAAGAAGGCACAATGACATCTTCCCTATGCATGAGCTTACGGACGTGTTCAGGTGGCCAGTGTCTTTCGGCCAGTAGGATATCACTAGTAAGTTCATCCCAAAATATCACACTAATGGTGCGCTCCACGTCTCCCTCTATCTGATTTTTTAAATCATAAACCCTGTCGGGTGGGAGAACGCGGCGTCGGCAGTTTCAACTGCGATTAAATTGCTAGTTGCTGTTGCATCCAGATGATCTTTCAGACTCTGGCGACATATCGTGACCTCTGCTGCTCTGTCTAACAGAGTCACTGCCCACGTCTTGTTCCTCAACAGTGTTCTAAAGTGTACTGGCATTTTTAGCTGTCAGTGCTGCCAACTTTTTCTTTTTAAACTGTGGCTTTTGCTGAGGAATCTTTTCTTCTTTGTTAATGGTAGACTACGGCAAGTCTTTCTTTTGTTTCATGTATTCAGTACGTCGGTCTGGATGGCCCCCTCTCTCGCTACGTCTATCCAGTGCGTCCTGAAAGGAACGAGAGGGAGGTGAATCAGTATATTTGTCTGGAGTTTTAATATTCTCTCTATTTCTGAGATTGTATCTCCTTTTGGAGTTCCCCGGGTGTGGAGAATCAGCTCTCTTATTTCTTCTATCTTTAAAATCTTTTTGTTTTTCCCAGCGCTTCTGAAGTACTGGGTTTTTCAGAACCCAGTGGTGCCAGGGAACACACCCTAAGACTTCGAGTCCTTCCTGTTTCAGACTACAGAAACACAGAGTCTTCTTGGTGAAGTCAAAGATCTTGTTTATTGGCTGCAGCCAGTAACAGGTATCCTAGAAGTACAACACGGTGTATATTCTCAGGAGACTGCTCCTCTTGCAAAGCTAACCTTCTCTTTTATACAAAATATTATGCTTTGGGCAAACATTCCTTATTTTACAGTTGACCATTCACATATTTTCACTACAAAGAAATAGCAGGGTTATGATGACAAGCCCATATTTCAGTTTGTCCAGCCCTCAATCAATTACCCGGCAAGGCTCAGTACTTTCATCAGATACCAACGGACCCCCAATATAAACAGGCACCTCCTCCTTGTAAAGCAAGTCATAAAGAAAGAAACAGGGACAGGTGCGTGTAAGATTAGGCATGGTTTGTGTGTGATGAAAGGTTTTATGATGTGTTGTGCCTTGATACTAATCTCATTCGGCCACTGGGAAAGAAACTGGCCGAACAGGTTTGGCTTCAGGCAGTGGAGTCAGCTTGCCCAGGTCACGGAGGAGTCAGCAAAGATGTACGTGTACTTCAGACTCGTTTTCAGCATTAGACATTGGCCTATGTGAGGGCAATCATAAAAATGGCTGTCGTTTAAATGGAACACAAGGGTTCAGGACAGAAACTCTGATATTCGGGTGATTTCGTTACCCGAATATGAATACAATGCGTGTGCATACTATTCTAATCATTCTCGGTCTGCTGATACCAAAATCGTTGTGATACGACGATGTTTATAACACGGGTCCAGAATTTTCAGTACCACACTTCGTAGGGCCCTCTTGTGCCTGTTTTGTACCCTCCTTATGGGTGGTACTTTGTAACTCCAATTTCTTTGGCTTGGCTCCCAAACTATCCCGCCTTATACAAGTAAAGGTATCGGAGATAATTTTTGGAGTTTCCCGGAGACACTGGCGTATAGCCAGTGCTACCACTTCCCCTTTAATATTACTGAGTATTATTGACGAAACAGTGTCAAAATTACTCATTAATTTTAACCCCAAATCCAAGGCTGGTGCTGCCCGTGCTCATTCTGTATTTGTTTTAACACTTCCGGTAAATTGGCACGTGGCAGGGTACCATGTGTGGTAGTGTAAATAGCAGCAAAGACTGTACCCCATGTGGCACAGTCATCCACCGAGGGAACCATCCCAAAGGGCAAGCACATAGTGAGCAGTCTATGTTTTTCCTGTGGTCCCGTATGGGGAAACACAGCTTCCAGCTGATTAGTTTTCTGGGCAATCCAGAACGGTATTTTTTCCCATTCTGTGGGTACTTTACCCATGATAGTATGCACTGTTTGTGGATTAATCCCAGTAGGTAATTGGTAGCCACCAGGTACTGGTGGTGCTGGACGCGCTGGTGTGGTGTTCAATGTCCGCATTACGAACTGAACTAATCGTCTATATAATGTCACTAATTCATTAAATAAATCTCGCAGATCTGCTATTGTCATATTTTGCATGTCTGGGTGAGGTGTATATGTGGCAAACATAGGCCACGTTGGTCCGTCATTAATTAAGGGACTTCGCCTCACTCTTTGTAGTACATGTGGTAGGGTGCCTTCAAACCACTTCTGGTGCTCTTGGTGTGTGAGCGATATTTCATGATACTGGTATGCTCAGTACCGTTGAGGTACGTTCGCAATTTCATATGTGTGGAATGTATGTGTTCTTTTGTCCACCTCAGGAAAGGGGACCCAACAATAAAATGTTTCTGTTTGGTATGCTCCATTAGCCTTTATTATAAGAGTAACATCTCCACCCTCATCTGTAAGCCATGTGTTAATAAATGTTGCGTTAGTGCTTATCTAACATTTTCAGGAATGTCAATGGCAGCAGCCATTTTTGTTTAGAAAAATGGGGAGTATAAGTCCTTTTATGAGTTCGAGCTCGAACAACCTACAGCTTAATCAGGTGTTACCTTTTCAGCTGAGGAGGAATTTCCCAAAGACCACGGACATCTCTGTATAATGGTACTTAGGGTACCTGTTGTCTGTGAGACAGTGATAGTCGGGGTATCCGCAAATTAGTGCCTAAACACCATTGTTGGTGGTGCCATCTCGTAGTTTGGACTCTTGCTCTAGGAAAGACTGCTGGTTAAAGGATGACAGTACTTTTGTTTGTAGGCTACTTTGCCTATCCTACAACAAGTCGCAACTGTTGTCCCAAACTTATCGGCTCACTAGCAGCACCTCACCAAAAACACAATAGTAAAAGGTGATTTGTGACAGCCTTTACACATGGACTCGAGGATAAGACATCTCAGGGAGTGTCGTGGTTAAACAGAGATTACCCCTTTCTAACAGATATATCATGTCTCATACGAACACAGGCAATGACAAAGATGCAGTAAAGTTTCAATAGCTTTTATTTGACACAACTGCAATTTGTGATATGTTGCATGGGCTGCAATGATTAGGATAATGAATAATGCAAGAAACAGAATTGTGAAGATGAGAGTCATTATGACAAAGACCCCCACCATCTTGCAATGCATGTAAAAAGACATACAAGATGTAATATGCCCTAATACCCTAAAGCAATAGGCCTAACCTCCTACCTAAAGGAGAGCTGGGTTTGCTAAACCTAATCTGCCAATGCCATGTCCATGAGAGGAGCCCCCAACCCTTGTTACCTTGGAATGAGGTCTCTATCTCAGAATCCGCAGGGATACGAAGACTGGGTTAGCATCAAGACGACGTGCAGCATCGGTATCAGCGATGGTGGCGATGCCGTCCGGTTGGAAACCCTCTGATTATCTGTCTAAAGTGTGATGTATTTATACAGATCTACCAGGACCCCTGACGTAGGTGTGTTTCCAAACAATAGATAATAGACATGCTTGGGATGGCAATTATTATAAACAATCCCTCAAAAGTATAGAGAGGAAAAATCCCTAAGTGTGAACACCTACTGTTTGTTTGTCTTTATTGCTCGATCTTGACACCTTAGCTCGGTGGCACTGATAACGCAAAGCACAACAAGTGGACTAACTATAAACAAGGCAGCCATCTTAGATGAATTAAATAATTCAATGGGCTAAGACAGAGAAAGCTAAGTAGGTTAAAAGTCACTAGGTGACGGGGGCACGAGTCTGCAAGCCAGAGGCTAAGCTAACTCCTGTTATCCCATTAAAACAAACTAGGATTCACTACACAGGTAGCATATCAGAGTGTCCTTACTTGATTCCTGACTGCTAAATTACCTCCACGGCATGAAGGGGACAGGCAAGCACCTCAGGGATTAGGAGGAATGGCAGAGGGGGAGTTTGGGTTTAGGTTTGGGAGGGAGGTCCTTGGGCTTGGGAGGAAGGGCTTTGCATGTGGCTTAGGGGAGGGACTGGAACACTTTGGAGGGGTCGACGTCTTGGTAAGGGAGGAGCATGGGTGGTAGCAGGGGGCAGGGGAGGACTTGGAGGTGGTAGGGCTGGACTTGGAGAGGTAAACATATCTCTTGGGGGTCACATGGGGTAGGAGGGTAGTAGGGAGAAGGGACAACTCTGAGAGGAAAACCTTCTTAGATACATGGGGACGGTCATAGCAAAATGGCTTGGGAGTGGAGGGTGAGGGAGTGGTTGTAGGAGGTGTCTTGGTGGATGTTTTGAGTGCATGTGTGTGAGAGGAATACTTGTGTGTGCTGGGTGTCTGTTGGGTGGGTGAGTGTAGGCGTTTATGCATCTTGGCAGGAGGGGTTTGGAGGAGCTGGGAGTTGCTGTGCTAGATAGGTGACTGTCTGTTGGGGTGGTGCCTGAAGGTATTGTGGATGTGCTGCATGTAGGTGTGTCTGTGGTTGTGGTATCTGCAGATGTGGTGACTGGGGTGGACGTCTGCCGGTCTGCTATTGTGCTGACTGTTGGTGGGATAGGAGTCATGACTGTATCAGTGAATGTGGGTGTGGTTTCTGCAGGTGTGTCTGGTGTAGTGTCTGTGAAGGGTAGGGTACTGGGGAAGTCTGGCAGGTAGTGGATGTTGATGTACCTGAAGGTGGGTGTTGTTTATGTGCATGCCGGTTGTGGGTCTTGTGGTGCTTGTGTTTGTCTGCCGAATCCTTAGCTGTTGAGGTAGATGCATGCCTATCTGTCTGTGTGCTCTAGCTGGAACGGGGAATAGGGGAGTGGGATTGGGAAGAGGAAGATGGAAGATGGAAGAGGGAAGGATAACAAAGGGTGACTGACTGCCATCAGTGCGGAGGCCAGAACCTGAAAGGATCACTGTAGGCCAGCAAGTGCACCGTTAATGCCCTCCATAAATACATTGCTCTGTTGAACTTGAGTTGCCAGTCCCTTGATGGCATTCACGATGGTCAACTGACCCACAGAGATGGACCTCAGGAGGTCAATAGCATCCTCACTGAGGACAGCACAGCTGACTGGGGAAGGGGCAGAGGTGCCTCTGATGAGGGAGACGCCCACTCTCCTGTGGGAGTGGGCACAGACAACAGGGCGGTGGTAGTAAGGGGGGGTTGACAAAGATGGTGCTGGGGTGGTCCCAAATGGGTCTGCCACCATCAGGGAGTGTCCACTGGAGGAGGTTTCCAAAAATGATGATAAAGAAGATCCGGTCCCCCCGTAGCACTCCCCTTGCCATCCGGGCCACTGGGTCTCTCGCTGTCATTGGTCACAGAACTCCAAGCACCATGGCTGGCAGCAACCCACTCTCCTGTGTCCTGTCTCCTTCACCAGATGATGCTGATGCACGCAAATAGAAAGAGAGGGAGGGAGAGACGGAGAGAAAGGGTTATCACATTCCTTACATGCACACATGTAAACATGCATAACTGTAGGTAAACATCTCCCAGCAAGGTCATCTCTGTTGGCATTATACATATCCTACATCATGTCACAACTATCCACCCCTTTATGCCATCCCTCACACCTACATCATAAGCGAGTAAGTTAGCATAACTGGAATAATCCAATATAACACCTGTAAAGCCATGTCATCATGTTACTCATGCCCTGGCACAAGTAGGTATATCAAGCATATTCCAGGTCATATCTCTCCATACTCTTCTCTCCTATTGAAAGAGCAGGTGACTGATCACCACACATCACGCATGTCCGGAAACAACACCTGACCAGTCCATCTCAATCAGTAATGCCCTTGAAAGTGTAGCCTACCCTATTCACAGACCACACATCACCTGTCATACATACCACATGGCTGGCTGACCCCCTATACATCTATGGCAACATGGGTACCTGAACTGATGAAGCAAGAACAAGTGGGACTCCCATACAGATGACATCTGATGTGTAGTATACATGTCTGGAGTACAGGCATTGCATGACATTCATACATTCACAGAGAAATATCTGCTGACACAAAACACAGATACACCACATCAGTGAATAAATGCATGTGCAGCTTCAATGGCCTACATAGCACACATTATACATCCATTGGCAATAATTGAGTGCAGAGTCACAACAACTACACTTCAGGCAGCCACAATTGACATCATAGGCCACCTACCATTCCACCTGACATGCAGTTACAGTTACAGGACTTGACAACATGAGTAAGCCAACATCACTAACACCATGCCTGACATGTGCTAACCTGTACCTAACTCTAGACTACACAAATTGCGAATGAAAAATGACATGTACACATGATGTACACATGGACCTACACGACTGCCAGGGCATATACGACAATTGCCATTACAACAAATACCTGCATTAGAATAAGTGGAACAATAAAACCATTACTTCATGATCACATAAAATATGCAATACCTAATCCGGACCAGACTGAACACATCAGCTATGCCAAGAGTAGCAAAGATTGTCCCACTTCATATGTTGTGTCCCCAAGTAACCATTGAGACATGATGTAGGCAGCATATAACCAAGTTTGGTAAGGAATTGGTAGGGCACGGCCCACATAGCATTGATAAAGCCTATTGTAAAAGGCTAGCTCTGCCAAGTCACTTACCTCTTTTAGAACCCATTGGGAGAGAGATAAAACACCCATATGTCAATCACATAGTAAAGCATGATGAGTCTAAATACACAAATCAACGACCCAAAGAAGTATTTCTTTTCATTGCAACCTACACATACCCCATAGAATGGTGATGAACGGACAATGGAGGTACAACAACAAACACAGATATGTGCTGTCCTACACAGGCCATATTTGTGGTATACATGAGATGGCAGCCTCACATGGAGGCCGTACCTGTACCAAGACTATTAATGTTTGGACCCTGTAACAAATATGTGAGTCACCCGGTAGATACAACAGGTGATCAGCACAGATGGGAGTGGTCAGACACCTTAGAGCAACTAGCGCTCTTATGCAGAAGGATGGACCAGGTCTGAGTCCATGGGTATCGTGAAACACTAGATCACATCCATAGGAATGGCAGGATGATGCAAAACATGTGGCCCTGACATCTGAGCATCTCCACACGCAGTCAGAATGATGTCTTGATACAGGAGTCCAAAACTTACACATAGCTAACCATGATGCCAGATCTACATCTCATACACTGGCATGGTGGTACCAACTGAATTCTACTAGTCTACAAACAATTGTTATCTACTATATTGTCACAGAAGCTACAGTGGGATAGTAACCACCATACAACCAGAGACAAGTACCAGGAAACATTCACTATCTACTCTCTTGTGGCTGCTGTGCTGCCCTGAAACGCCTATCCGCCTTAGGGTAAGCCACCACCAAAATACATGCCATTGGGGGGGGGGTCAGAGTCCGATGGGTACCCCCCTCTCATTGGGAGGACATTCCCAGCTGGTCCTCCCACTGCTTCCGACAATGGGTGCTCAGCCGGCTGTGGACCCCTAGAGTCTGTACTTGCTTTGCGATGGCACGCCGGATCCTCTTCTTCTGATGGGCATTCACCTGCAGGGATGACACAGAAAAATGCAGAAAGCCATGCACACATGCCCCATACCAACAGTAGTTTACACTACACAACGGTAACAGCAAGTGAGCACACATACCCATCCTATCAGGACACATGCCTGTACGGTACACCACATGCATACATCTACACCAACTACAGTTCACATGGCCGACTCACTGTCACACACAACACCAAGCACACTTGGCTGGCCCATTGACTCACCTGTTCCTCTGGAACCCCATACAGCTGTCCATACAGGAGTCAGACTTCCTTCACCAGCTTCTCCAGCTCTTCCTGTGTGAAGGCAGGGGCCATATTACCTGCAGGATAGGGCATGATGGTTCCTAGAGGCAGTACACACCAAATCACATAGTGGAGGTCTTGCTAGCTACAGTGTCTTGAGACAAGTGAGCAAGACTGCATAAAATGGGGGTCACAGCCACAACGTACAGGACCATCAGCTCCTCCAGTCATCACCATTGGCTCCAGTCCACTATAGCCAGCAATGTTAACCTATGACAAGCTGCACGGCGGTTGCGACTGCCTACCGCCATTACGACTTCCACCAGCGGACTTAGGTCACTTCCAACTGTCCAGAACAGTAGGTCAGGTGCCTGCCATTTTAGGCACATGTACTCTATGCATGTGACTAAATAAGTGTGTCAGACACCTAATTGTACAGATATCTGTTAAACCCAATGTTGTGACTTCATGGTTGTGCTACATAATGGGCCAATCATGATAATATAATGTGTTGAGTCTGTAAATATGTGGATAGTTCTGTGTAGCTGCTCTGAGGTCACTGGTCCTCAGTCTTACATTCTAGCTGATGTAGGTAGTACAATAGTCATACATGCATGCAATGTGACGTGATGTGTACATTGCAGGTTTTCACACTAATAGGTTGGTGTATTGTGGGAGTCATGGTAATAGGATTAGCCTGTGGTATCTATGCCCTTGCCAAGACCTGTGTGGGCAGTAGGGCTGTGTGGGGTGGTGGCATGCAGGAGATGTTCATTGGGTGATTGGAAGGTAGGTGTAGTGGGACATTCAGTGAATTATAGGGTATTTGGGTGGTGAGGAAGCATGCAGGGCACGACAATTGTGTGACAGTGATGTTGTGGGTACTTACTAGACTCCAGTCCCCAGGTATTCCAGTCAGGCCCTCAGAATGCAGTATATCCAAAACCTTCACCTCCCACAATGTGAACTGTGGGGGAGGAGGTGAGGGCCCACCGCCAGTCTTCTACACAGCGATCTGTTGTCTCGATGCCATGGAATGCACCCTCCCTCATAGGTCGTTCCACTTCTTCCTGACGTCATCCCTTGTGCGTGGATGGCTGTCCACTGAGCTGATCCTGTAGACTATTCTTTGCCATAACTCAATTTTTCTTGCAATTGATATTTGCTGGACCTGTGCTCCAAACAGTTTCATCCACCATGACCCAACTCATTGTTGGTGAATCGTGGGTGCTTTTGCGGGTACATTGCTGTGATTGTGTTGACAGTGTCCGGCGGTGTTGTATATGAGAGAGTGCAGTGTTGGGTGATTGATGGGATGTGGGTGGTGTGTTGTGAGGGATGGACAGTTGTTGTGGAATGTGTGTGCTTGTTATGTGTGCACTGTGTTTGTTTAGCTGGTGTGTGATGTGTGTGATGTGTGTGTGCCTATAGTGTTAGGGTGCTCTCTCTGTGTATGTGGCTGCTCTCTGTTTTTCAGTACTGCGGTTTTGTTGCAAAGGCTTGTGGGTTGTGTGGGGGGGTGTCATATAGTCATGTGTGTAGGTGTTTGGGTGTGTGGATGTGTGTCAGGTGTGAGGTATTCAAACTTTCTAATGTGGTGTTGTGTTCTGTCAGTGGTGGTTTCTGACCGCGGCGGGTCACACCGCTAATGTTTTTTCACCATGGAAGAACATCTGTGGTGATTTGTGGGTCGTAATCTGGTGGGCTGATTTGTGTCAGGCTGGTGGTGCTGGTGGTAGAAAGGTCTCTTTCCTGCCCTTCAGTGTCCTAGCAGTGTTGGATTTTTGGCTGTTTTTTGGTGGTCTTCATGGTGTGGGTTGTAATACGGTGGTCGGATGACTGCCAACATGGCCTACTATTTTTTAAGTAGTGTATAGTCATTCTATTTGGGGTGGATGCATATGGAGGACTGCGGTGCCCTCTGCCATATAATTCCATGTCCCATCAGATATTTCTAACCCTAGGTTCCTAGGTCCTACTTCCATCTGGCGATAAAGGCATGTCATCTATCAGGGTATAATTCTATGATATAGCTATAGAGCTAAAAATTCTCCTATCGGCTTACATTGTTTATGAAGAGGGATTTTAGGTTGGATGCTTCTCTGCTCAGTTCATCGTTTAAATGTCTCCCTGCTACCCAGTGTAGATCCTGCATCAGTCTTTAGGTTTCCGTAGTGGCTCATGCGGAGTGCAGCTATTTAAACCTCACCCCTGTTCAAGCACAACGCTTAGCCTCATTGGTTGGAATTCACTTACCTGTGATGCGGACTCGCCTCCCGACAGCTCCGTGTCCCTGATCCAGTTCGAACTGCAGACCACACTTCAGGATCTATTGTGCTCCACTCCGCGTCCTATGCATAGCTAACCCGGTCATTATTCCTGCCTGAAAAATAACCAAAGAAAGGACTCAGGAATGGGAAGGTCGGCTCCACATCTTGAGGTAGTCGCTTCAAACAGCTCAAGCATGAACATTACACAGAAGGTAAAATGTTAACTTCTATTTTATGTGCATAGCAACAACTGGGGAACAGTATTAGTGAACTAGTGGATAAACGACTTTTGTGCAACAGATTAATCACGCTTGCAAACTTTAATCAAGACTTAGCATCTGTTTGTTGGACCTTAGTCTGTTCTTTTTGTGCACTAGCACTCAGAACGTGTAGTGCATTTATTGGACACTGTTGCTTCTCTTATGTGAATACAGACTTATGATATGTGAATAGGTCTTTTACCTGTACAATGTGAAGGTCCAGATTCCCTTGAAGTCCCCTCCAGAGAGAGAGAGAACAGTTGTGTTAGAAATGGGATTTCTGGTTGGCTAGGGTATGCACCTCAGCTGGCAGAACCTACCCACTCTAGTCAGGGCAAGGGAGTTACACGTCCAAGATAACTCCTGCTCACCCCCTTGGTAGCTTGGCACAAACAATCAGGCCTAACACGGAGGCAATGTGTGAAGCATTTGCACAACACACACAACACATGTGACGCAAAATTTACACCACAAAGTAAACACAACACTGAGCTATGTAAAAATAAACTGTATTGCACAAAACATAATTAGACCAACATTACCCGTAAGTAATACCCTGCTACCTTAGCAGTTGTCAGAATGTTACACAAGTTACTAATACTCTGCAAGAATATGCAGTTGTTACATTAGAACACGTAAGTACTCAGGATTCTGCAACATAGTAGTCAGGAATTACAGTAAAGAAATCTATGTACTTGTCATGAATACCTCTTAAATACCCCTAAAAAGGAACATTAGAGAACATATCACAAGTCACAAAAATACATATCTGCCTATCATGCCCATAAATGGAACATTAGTACACATATGTTGCGTCATAGAAGCAGGTAGGAAACATATAAAACCCCTCAAGGTCCATAATAAGCTTGCAGATCTAATATAGTCCTAAACGTACCTGGTTGTATGGAGAAAAGGCACTGCTAGTGCCTAGAAGATGAGTATGGGGGCCCCTGGCGCTCCTATGTGAGAAACGGGGACCACGTGGTGCTCCTGGGGAGAGGGGCGAACAGCGCCCTCTCTGCGGTGTTGAAACGGGTCCCTTCCAGGATCCGCGATTCTTTGTGGGCCCCCCCAGGCCGCTAATGGCCCTCTCCTAAAGGGGGGGCTCAAAAGCCATGAAGAATTAAGTAGCTGGTGCGATCGCGCCCCTAGGGCAGTGACCGGGAGGAAGGGAACTCCCTTTCTGCCCTTGTCCTGCGGAGTAGTGGGCAGCCGCTCTCGTTCTCGGTGCGGCTGCCGGGAATGAGGTAGGAAGCAGTGGCCACCGATGAGGCTTCTCTCCTGCTTCCCCATGCGGCCGCACTGTGCGCGAGCCCCTTTCCAGCCCGACCTGGGCTATTGCTTGTGGCAGGCACCGTGTATGGTGCCTGCAGGTGCCCCGGGGGCGCGTCAAAAAACGTGCGTCGCCCCGGGGCGCGGCTGGAGCACGCTCGCTCCTCTTTTCCTTTCATTGGGTGCCCTGGGGGCATGAGGTGGAGCGGGACATGCTCTCAAAAGTGAAAGTATCCCTGGGCTGCGGCGGTGAACTCCCACGGCGAGCGCTTCACCAAGCGCGAGGGGCCCCACGATAAGCCTGGGTTGTGGCAGTGATATTTTTTCAGGCACAGAGGGCTCTCAAAGCAGCGCTAGGGACACAATAGAGATCCCGGGCTGCATGGTGATTTTGGTAATAGCAAGAAGCGCTTTTCAAAGCGCTAGGGGCCAGTCATGAAGTAAGGCACTCTCCAGAGTGCTTTCACGCAAAATCCCACGACGCTGGAGCACTCCTCGTGCTCTAAATAATTACAGGCATCAGGGACCATGGCACCCTGTCCCTGGGAACAGGGAAAGCAAAGAGGGGCACAAGGCTAGTGGGCCCAGCTACAGGCCAGCACAAGGGATGCAGATGGTGGCAGTTCCTCCTAGTGACCAGGCAGGTCACAGGTCAGCACAGCAGCAGCAGTCCAAGGTGGTTTCCTGGTGAGGCCATTCAGCAGCGTCCTGTGTCCAGTTTCAAGTCCCAAGAATGTTCAAATTGTGGGGAAAATTCCCCTGTACTTATTTTAGGTTTACATTGTGTTTTACAATGGGCAGGAGAGGGGTTCTAACCAGTTACAACTGGTTCTGGGAGTGCCCTTTCTCTCCTCCAGCACAGGCTCCAAACATCAGTGGGGGGTAAACGACCCTATTGTGTGAGGCCAGGGTGCAGCCTTTACAAATGCAGGTGCGCCCTGCCGACCCCCTTCTCTCAGCCGAGGAAGGCTTTACAAAATGTAGATGCACCTCTGTGACACCTCCACCCTCCCTGTGTTCAGGCTGTCTGAGAAGAATGCACAAAGCCCCAATTGTCAGTCTGCCCAGACGTGGATTGGAGGCAAGCTGCAAAACACCAAAGTCATAAGCACAGATAAATGCGCACTTTCTAGAAGTGGCATTTCTGTGATAGTAATAAAAAATACACCTACACCAATAAGCAGCATTTCTCACCACTATCACAAACATACCAAACATGCATATGCTACCCCTCATAAATCAGACAATACCCCTTACACATAAGGTAAGGCATTTCCAATACAATCCTATGAGAGGGCAGCACTCACAGCAGTGAGACACCAAGTTAGGCTGTTTGTCACCACCAGGACAGGCCACGCAACATGGCACATGTCCTTCCTTCTACGTACATGGCACCCTGCCCAAAAGGATAGCTAGGCGTACCTTAGGGGTGATTTACATGTAGTAAAAGTGGAGTTCTGGGCCTGGCAAGTAAATTTAGATGCCAGGTCCCTGTGGCAGAAAACTGTGCACACAGGCTCTGCGCTAGCAGGCCTTAGATAGGTTTGACAGGCTACTTCGGTGGGTGGCGCAAGGAGCGCTGCAGGCCCACTAGTAGCATTTAATTTACAGGCCCTGATTATAGGGATACCACTTTACAAGGGACTTATAGGTAAATTAAATATGCCAATTAGGTATAAGCCAATCATACCAATTTTGTAAGGGAGAGCACATGCACTTTAGCACTGGTTAGCAGTGAAAAAGTGCTCAGAGTCAAAACGTCAGCCAACAAAGGTCAGAAAAATAAGGAGGCAAAAAGCAAAAAGTCTGGGAACTGACCATGTAAAAGGGCCAGGTCCAACAAGTTGAATTTACATAATACCTATATGGTATGAATGGCTGCATAAACTGTATGTATATCTGAAACTGCTTCCATTGGTAGGCCTTTGGTTAACAGTGTTTTTTCATTACAGACTCACCCAGCACTGCTTGAAGGTAGCTGTGAATGGCTGGACATAGTAGCAGTACATGACTTTCCCCATCTCCCAGAGATGCAGAGAAGTACATTTAGAAATGTATCTCTCGCTTGTCTCTCGATCTTCACCCCCTTCCCCTTGGGGACTACCACCAGTGCAGTGTCTATGTGTAACTGCTACCAAGGTTAGTCCTCAGAAGGATTCAGGAATCAGCGTCACCCCATTGGAACTGCTTGGAGTTGAGGTGAGTGGCTCATGACACATGCCCAGCTATAGTATTTACAGAAACTTTGACTTTTTGAGACACAATTCAAGGCAAACCAGTGTTGGTTCCTCTGAGTAGCACATATTCTACTTTGTTTCTGCCTCAAATATCCCATTATTTGCATGCACTCCAAGCGGGAGCCGCCTACAGCCAGGCAGAAGTCAATGTTCCGCCCACCATATTATGATCAGACATTCCGCCACATTTTCCGGGGCGGTACCAACAACATCAAAAGCGTGGCAGAAACTAAGCTCAGAAGTCAAAGGACCCACTATTGGAGACACAGGGAATAACCACGCCACCATGGAAACTGAACTCCTGAAGTTATTCAACGTTCTGCTCCACCACGAACACCAGCACCGGCAAAGACAACAATGGTGAGTACAGCCACCTAGCACACAAGGGAGGGAGGGAGGAAAATGAGAGTGACACACACACGCACCACACACACCCTACACACACACGCCATACACACAACCAGATGAATTTTAAAAAAAATTGACCCCGTAACTCAGCTGCATAATGCAAGGCCAAAACAATTTAGCAAAAGTGTTTGTAATAAGATCAACACAGTAGAAATAATAAGTTAGGCAAGATAATAAAGGGACACAGCCCAGTCCTCAATTTTTGTAGGCCACATGGCCACAGGCCAAAGTCCAAGGCCACACATGTCCCCTGCTTCAACACGGAGAGAACACTGCAGGGGCATCAGTTTCTAAATAGGCAGGCACCTCAGGGGGACGGGGTATGGGGGCACCTCAGCCAGGAGATGTAACAAGACCACTGGTTCTGGAGGAAGCAATGTGCCCTGTGCTTGATCCTGGGGAAAGATGGGCCACAGTCTCTAAGGTGGGTGTCACACCCACTGGTTCTGGAGGGGGCAACATGCTCTGTGCTTGATCCTGGGGAGTGATGGGCCACAGTCTCTCAGGTGGGTGTCATACCCAATGGTTCAGGAGGGGGCAATGTGCCCTGTGCTTGATCCTGGGGAATGATGGGCCACAGTCTCTAAGGCGAGTGTCATACCCACTGGTTCTGGAGTGGACAGTCCACACCGCATCCCATGGACGCAGGATTACATACCGTCTGCTGGCGGTGACGGCTGCACCGTGGTGGTGCTGCCGGTGGGGGGAGGCTCCTGCCCATCCCATGCAACCCCAGACGGCTGCACAGTGGTGGTGCTGCTGATGGGGGAGGCTCCTGCCCATCCCCTGCAACCTCGGATGGATGCACAGCCATGGTTGTTGGTGGGGGCTACGTCACAGTTCCCGGAGCAGGCTCCTTGCCGTTCCTGCCTGCTGGTGCAGGCTCCTTGATCTTCCTGCCTGCTGGTGCAGGCTCCTTGCCCTTCCTGCCTGCTGCTGCAGGCTACTTGCCCTTCTTGACGGCTTGGGCTGTCTCCCTCCCCTTGAGGCTGGCTAGTACAAGCTACTTCCCCTTCATTACATGTGGCCTGGATCCCTTTCCACAACGAGGGGGTGTGGTTAGGACTGGACCCGTGGACTGTATGGCTGAGGTGCTTGGCTGGGTTCGTGATACCCTGTCCATACGTGCAGGATGGGGGGAGGAGTAGGGAAGAGGTCAATGGTGGATAGAAACAGTTTTTTAGGGACATTGGGGCTGGAAGAGGTAGAAGGAATGGGAATGGAGGATGAGGGAGTGGTTGTTGGAGGTATCTGTCTGTTGCTTTTAGGTGCAGGTGCATGGGCTGTATGCTGTTGTGAGGTAGATGGCTGTTGGGTGTCTGAGTGCTTGCGTTTGTGTACCTTAGGAGGGGGGACAGACACAGTGGGAGAGGACACAGGGGACGTGGGCATGGATGTTGTGGAGGTGTCTGCCAGTGAGGTGTGTGTTCTGGTTGGTGTGGTGATTAATCTGATAGTGGATGATGATGTAGTGCATGCAGGTGTGTGTGTGGACATGGCTGGGAGGGAGGTGGTGGAGGGGGAGGAAGAGAGACAGTGGAAATAGTGGATGTTGGTGTGTCTGCAACTGGATGGTATTTGTGTGAGTGCCTGTGGGATGAAGTGTGGTGCTTGTGTTTGCCTGTAATACTCTTGGGTGTTGTCTTGTGTGCATGCTCATCTGTATGTGTGCTTGGGATAGGTTGGGGTTGAGGGGAGTGGGACTGGGCAGTGTTAGTTGGAGGGGGACGGTAGAAACAGGGACAATGGCTGCCATTAGAGAGGAGGTCAGAGCCTGAATCGATCTCTGTTGGGCCGCCAATAGAGTGTGAATGCCCTCCAGGAATACATTAGATTGTTGCATCTGGGCTGCCAGCCCCTGCATGGCATTCACAATGGTTGACTGCCCTACAGAAATGGATCTCAGGAGGTCAATAGCCTCGTCCCTCAGGGCAGCAGGGCTCGATGAGGGGCTGCTGGGAGGGCAGTGCTCGTACGGGGGTGGTGGATGTACCTGTATCTGGGGTGGTCACAGAAGTGTCCGCCACTACCAGGGAGCTTCCATCGGAGGAGGTATCTGTGTCTGAAGTGTCTCCTCCAGTCTCCGCTGTGGTGCTCCCCTCACCCTTCGTCCCACTCGTACCCTCATCGTCGGTGGACTCTGCCTCCTGGGTCCTGTGGGATGCAGATCCCTCCGTCACCGGTGCCTCTGCTTCTACGCCAGATGATGCTAATGCACATAAGGACAGGATGACAAAACAAGAACGGGTGGGGGAGAGACACAAAGGATACACTGGGTCAATGGCTGCACCAACACCACCGTTGGCGTACACAGCACACTCACAGCACACTCACACACAGGGAACAGTCCTATGCAATATGCATTGCACTACCAGGGAAATAGCATACCTCCAAGGCATGGGGAGGGGCACACACTGCCAAATGCCGCACACCTTGGACCCATGCAACCTATGCAGCCCTGACCAGTAGTGGATGCCTACGAGCTAGGTAGCTAAATTTGCCCTTCTGCACTCTAGCCAACAGGGGACCTACACTGAAATGTCAGGCCTGGCCTAGGGGCACCCACTTACACACACCCTCCACCCAGATACCACCCTACCATGCGTAAGTTGAAATCATGGGCACTGTACTCACCCCCTTGTGGCTGCTGTGTTGCCCTCAAGCGCCCATCCAGCTCTGGATAGGTCCCCCCTGTATGCGGGCCATCAGAGGGGTCGGGGTTTGACAGGCACCCCTTCCTCATTGGGACGCCATCCCCAGCTGGGACTCTACCGTCTTCAATGCCCAGCATCTCAGGTCCTTCCACCGTTTGCAACAGTGGGTGCTCCACCTGCCATAGACCCCCATTGTACGCACCTTCTTGGCGCTGGAACGCCATATACCCTTCTTTTGATGGTCGCTGACCTGCAGAGGCAATACAGACAGCAAAATAGAATTAGACAAACAGTCCTGCCTGTTACACATATAGCCCACCATACCCCTTCACATCACCATTTCCACACACATAGCCCAGCACACAACCTGTACACCACCAAGAGGACATCCACCCACCCCCCTTACACATGACCATCACACACACAACCCCATTCATTCATGCCACATGTATCGTGCTCACAGTGTACTCACCTGTTGGTCTGGGGGTCCATACAGCAGTCCGTACTGGGGTAGGACCCCATCCACCAGTCTCTCCAACTACTCTGAAGTGAAGGCTGGGGCCCTTTCCCCGGTCACACAGAGCATGGTAGGTTACAGACACAGGTCACAGCAGCACATGCAGTGTAGGTCCTCTCCTATGGAAGTTCAGGTAACAAGTGAGGAATCAGATAGAAAATGGCAGTCACGTCAGCTGCGGTTTATACCGTCACTGCCGGTGTAGATCACCATTGGCCTATTGGCACAATAGGCCCATAGGGCACAATGTTAGCCAATGGCGAGTTGCACATTGGTTTCCGACCTCCTCCCGCAACAGCGCACAATGTCAGTGGAATTACCTAATTTCCACCTGTCCCTCCACACAGGACAGACGGACACCATTTTAGGGGCAGAGGGACAGGCTCTGGAATAATACTGCATCACAAGAGATTTTAGCACATACTGAACAAATCACAATGACCCATTTCATGTTTACAGGATGCAAAGTTCTATTGTAGCTCTGTTGTTCAGTTTGTGACTGACTCCTCACTCTTGTGTTCCTTAGGGACCTACCGCTGTGGATGAATAGGAGATGGAGACATAGCGCCGTGTACAGACCCCTGGTGGACTTGGCTACACTGGAGGATAGGCAAATAATACTCACCTATAGACTGAACAGGACCACAATCACTGAGCTGTGTGCCCAATTGGAGCCTGACCTGATATCTGCTCACCCCACTGGGATCCCCCTTTTGTGCAAGTGCTATCTGTACTCAATTTCCTAGCAACTGTTTTTTTCCAAGTTACAGTGGGCTTGGCAGCAGGAATGTCACAGCCAATGTTCTCAATAGTGCTGACAAGAGTATTGTCAGCCCTGATAAAACACATGTGCAGCAACATTGTTTCCCCTAGGTTGAGGATGTGGCCACTGTGAAGGCAATGGGACATATCCGCAACATAATTGTGGCAATTGATGGAACACATATTGCATTTGTGCCCACCCGCCAGAATGAGCAGGTGTTCAGGAGTCGTAAGAGTTTCCACTCTATGAGTGTTCAGATGGTGTGCTTGGCAGACCAGTTCATCTCCCATGTCAACGCTTAGTATCCAGGGTCAGTGCATGATGCCTTTGTCCTGAGGAATAGCAGCATCCCAAATGTAATGGGCCAACTACAGAGACACAGGGTGTGTCTAATAAGTGAGCCCTGGTTCTCACCCAGTACATGTTGGTGTATGGGTATGGTGCGGACCATATAGGCTGTGTGTGGTTGAAAGTTGTCCCTCAATATTTGCAGGTGACTCTGGTTACCCAAACCTATCATGGCTGCTGACCCCTGTGAGGAATGCCAGGACGTGATCAGAAGAACGTTATAATGAGGTACATGGGTGAACCAGAAGGATAATTGAAAGGACCGTTGGCATCTTTAAGGCCAGGTTCTGGTGCCTCCATATAACAGGTGGATCCCTGTGCTACTCACCAAAGAAGGTCTGCCAGATAGTGGTGACATGCTGCATGTTGTATAACCTGGCCCTCATACGCCATGTCCCATCCCGGCAGGAGGAGGAGACTGGAGATGCCCGTGTGGCAGCAGTAGACCCTGTGGACAGGGAGGATGAGGAGGCAGAGGATGAGGATGAGGACAACAGAACAAATGTTTTCCGACAATACTTCCAATGACACTCAGGTAGGACAGTGTTACTTCACATTTCTATGACTTTTGATTTAATCTGTGTGCCAATGGCATGCTGATATTTTCAGCTTTCAATGCCCACTTACTGTTCCTTCTGGCAATTCATTTTGCAGATGTTGGTGACCTGATATATACTCCTGGTGTGATCACTACAGCCAGCTACAGGTCATTAATCTATGCTCATTCTCTGTACAGTTGATTTGCAATGTTTATACCAGTTACAATGAATACATATTTGATATACATGACATACTCCAAAAATATGTTTTTTCACAAGGCGTTTAATGAAGTGCTAATACATGGAGGGGCAAGTGCAATTGAATGGGGTGATGATGGAGGAAAGTTCAGGGTATTGTTCCAGTCTATTTGTAGCACAGATGCATTGTCCATGGGGACATAGGAAGGGGAGCAATGGCAGTTCAAGGTGGACAGGCTGACAGAGTTTGACACAAGGGTGACAATCAGGAGAGTCTCATTTCCTGGCGGGGTCTTGGCAAGAGTCTCTGGCTTCTGTTTGGATTGCAGGGAATGTTTTCTGGGTGGTTCACCTTCTGTAGAGGGAGGGGTGCTGGTGGCATCTGAGTAATGTGGCAGGGCCTCCTGCCCACTAGCGGCAGTATAGGTGGAAGGCTGTTCAGATGTCTGGCTAGTGGCAGGGGCCCACTGGTGTGAGACTGCCTGCTTCATAATGTTGGCCATGCCTGCCAGCTCCCCAGCAGAGGAGATCAGGGTGTTTTTGATGGCCTGCAAGTCCTCCCTGATCCCCTAGTACTGTCCCTCCTACAGTCACCTGTTCTCCTGCACATTGTCCAGGATCTGGGCCATTGTGTCCTGGGAATGTTGATAGGCTCCCAGGATCTCTGTGAGAGCCTCCTGGAGAGTCGGTTCTCTGGGCCTTTCAATCAGAGGTTTTTTCCCTTTAAGGTTTTTCCTCTTGGTGGCTCATTTTGAGAGGAACTAATTGCGTAGATGAGCCATTGCAGGCGGCATCATGGCTACCAGAATGAGTCACCTCTACTTTTGGCAGACAAATACAGCCAAAACCTGGACTTGTGGATTATCCCATCGCTCCAAGGCTGAGAATAGAAGCTCATCCACTGAGGAACCTGACAGATTGCAACACCCAATTTCCAGCTCGGACCTCAGAAGCCTGGAAACTTACCAAGAATTACTTCAGGCTGGGCCGGTGGATCACTCCCTGTCTGCAAATAGAAGTCTGTTCACTGAGGAAACCAACCACAATTTTTGTTACCACCCTGCTCGCTTTCAAAACACTGCTGTTCTCATTTGGATTTGTAGTTTTGAACCCACAAATTACAAGAAAGATCCACTCAAGTAAAACAAACCTACCAGAAATGCTGCTCACATTAAACAATTACCTGAATGATACATCTCACATTACAATTTGTCTCTGAAACTACGCGGTGTGGCATAATGACATACTCTTGGTAATTCTGCATAAATTTGGTTACACAAAATTACCAAAATTATCTCAATTACTCCAGCATAATTTAAAAAAATACCAGGCCTAGTTGAGAGTCTGGGAGTGTTCTGAAAAAAGGTGTAAGCCCTCTTTCTGACATCATTCTGACAGGTGCAGCAGTGTGGGCAGTTTTGCTGTTTTGCTTTGTGACACTTCAACAAAGTAGTACTCTAGAATCATCACCATCAACTTATGCTGAAAAAGCAAGAACGTCCACTATGTCAAAAAGTAAATGGGGTGAGGTGCACCATTTCTAGGGTGATTAACCCTAAGAGAGATAGGTGAGCTGTATATCATAGAAGTGCGGGAGTTCTGCCTGACAACACACTGTATACATTTGTTTTGAGCTGACACAGAAAATATGTAAAGTCACAGACAAAACTGGACTATGGTTACCTCTTAATAAGCCCAATAGGGATAGCTTTTTTAAAGAAGGGTATCCCTTGTGCTGAAGAGGTGAGATATGCAACAGCTAAAGCTGGTACAACCAGGTTTGTTTCAATGGATTGAGAAGGCATCTCATTCTCTTGGAGCTGAAGTCAGGCCGAGAGCCGAGCCTAAGAAGTGAGGCATCCATGGCTGTCAGTGTGTGGTGAATGGCCACCTATCATAAATCAAGAGCCCCAATTGACTTTGTCTGGACGTGTCAATAGAGATATGCTTCATATCCAGCACTGCATAGTCATTTTGGTGACACTAGCCTTAGTGCATTCCTTTTCTTGATGTTATAAAGTAAAGCCATGCAGTGCTAAGCTTGAAGTAGGGAAAAGTGGAAACAGGAAATGGGTATATCTAAATTAATGGCTATCCATGGATCTGACAGGGATTTTCCAATGTATTTATCTCACTTATTTTCTTTCCCTAATGTTTCTTTCTTTTATAGCTTTCATTGCATTTTCCCTTCTGTACACCAATTCCCTTATTGCATGCTTTATTTGTTAAATTTTAATCACATTTTTTTCTTTCACCCCTCTACTATTTACTTAGTACTGTGCACTCAGATACCTCTGCCATGGCTCTTCAGTTGTTATTTAAAACAATCTCATCCAGACCTGCAGGGCTGAGGTCAAAATTGAGTGATTCTATAAAGGTAAATGTACATGTTCTATGAAATGGATAGATCCTCTTTTCATCTCTTGCTACAAACAGCTTAAGCTGCCTGGAAGAGCTTGTTACCAAAACTTCAAAAACATAGTTTAGGATGTTTTTTGGAGAATGTTGTTATTTAAGGTATGTTGATTAATGATGTGCCAATGCTTGCATGAGCTGTACTTCAAGGGCATAGCATTTTGTGGATATTTACAATGTCCCATTTGTGCCCCCTTTGGGTCCTTTTGTTAGGCTGTAGAATCAGCATGGCGCTCAGGTCCTGATTTATACTCTTTGCCGCAAACCTGCATTAGCGCAGGTTTGCAGTAAAAAGTATAGGGGCATATTTATACTCCGTTTGCGCGTCAAAACATTTGACGCACAATCAGCGCAAACGTTGCCCCATATTTAAACTCTGACGCCTGAGCCCGCGGACAACAAAATTCTGCCGTGTGCGTCATTTCTTGGATGCGGCAACCCGCCCTGCGTTAATGATATGCAGGGTAGGCGTTCCAGTCCAAAAAACGACGCAAACGGCCGTGCGTCGTATTTACGCTTCCGGGCAAAAATGACGCTCGGCCGGGAGGAGGAGCCAGAAAATGACGCACAGCCCGATTTGCGTCAAAATTTAACGCCTGGGTCAGGGCAGGCGTTAAAATGGGGCAAACACACCTGTATTTAATCAGAACACACAGAACAAACAGCAGAGCAGCAGAGCAGCAACAGGGAGACATGGAGGTGATTCTTATCCAGCGTGCACGCAGACGCAGAGCCCAGCAGCAACAACAGCAGCTACCACAACACCAGCAGGGACCCCAAAGGCAGCGCAGAAGGCAGGAGAGGATATTCCGCCCAAGAACAACCCTTCAGGGCCTCAGGGAACACAACATCATACAGAGGTACCGGTTGAACTGGCAGGCCATCCAGCAGCTGCTGCGAAACATTGAACAGCAGTTGGCCCCCACTTTGGTGACACCCCGCACCATACCAACAGAAACAAAGCTGCTTGCCGTACTTCACATGCTGGCAAGTGGCTCATTTCAAACAACTGGTGCCCTGGTTGGCGGAATATCCCAACCATCATTCTCCGCATTACTGCCAAAAGTACTGGATGCCATCATTCGACTGACACCCGCCACATCTGCTTCCCTAACACACTGCAGAAGCAGCAGGAAACTAAACAGGGGTTCTATGCAATCAGTGGCTTCCCACACGTCCTTGGTGCAAATTACTGCACACATGTACGCCTTGTGCCACCTGCTGCGACTGAACACCACTACCGCAACAGGAAGTACACACATTCAATCAACGTGCAGGCCATAGTCGATAAACAGGGATTGATCACCAACATTGTGGCTAAATATCCTGGGAGTGTACATGACTCATTCATCTTCCGTCACTGTACCATCAACCAACACTTCCAGGATGGACGGTATGGCAATGGACTACTTGTTGGTAAGTACAAAAACCTACTTAAATACACACTGCACAGCAACCCACTAGGACACACAACACATACACCACAACAGCAACATGTCAACAAGAACATACAGAGGTCCTGACATCACTAGCCATGTTTCTTAACTCACCATTGAACCTGTCACACATCGGAAATTACTGTACGGCCTAATGTGAATACGTCAATGAGTGTGGTTGCCTAAATGTCACCTTGCAAATTCTAAGTCTCACAATGACCTTTACATTAATACATTGCCTAAGTCTAAAGGCATGGGATGTCCAGGGTACTTCCATATGAACGTGCTAACAACACTTATAAATTAAACTCTACATTGAACTATCTACTCACCCCAAGTGAAGACACAAGGACACCTGTATCACAAGTCACAATGCTATGGAGGGCACACTGCACTGAAAATCACCAAACATACTGATGACAAACGGTTAGCAGACAAACACGTGCTCAGCCAAGGTAAAAACACAATGCAGATGGTATACCCTACAAGTATAGGATGTCACATCAGTACACAAAAGAGTCACAGACAACACAAGACAACTACTGCCATGGACGGTCTTTTCAATAATGCAAGCTACATCAACATGATCCCATTCTGTTTTTTTCTGTCAGATGATCAAGGGTATGGCATCCAGCCATGGCTAATGACACCATTTGGGAACCCGAGTACTGCTGCAGAGCGGGCATACAACGACGCCCATAAGAGGACACGCAGCATTGTCGAGCGGACCTTCGGCATCCTCAAGTCATGGTTCCGCTGCCTCGACATCACTGGTGGTAGCCTACTATATTCCCCCGAGATGGTCTGTAGGATCATACTCACATGTGCAATATTGCACAACATTTGTGTCAAAAGGAACATTCCCCTCCTCGAACCAGACCCATACATGCCTGAAGACGAAGAAGAGGAGGATGCTGGCCTGCAACAGGAGGGGGGACAACCAAACACGGCTGCTGGAGTGCGTATGCGCCAACAGATTGTAAATAATTTATTTTCATAATTATCACCATCACCACTTACTGCACTATTGTAAATAAACACTGATAACAAACACCACATCATGGTTTGGACTATTCATTTCTGCCCACCTTTAGCTTGAAATATCAGAAGAAGAATGTTGTCTCATTGAGCAATAATGATATAACAATCAGGACACAGAAAAATACACTACAAATGTAATGGCCACCATACAATGGTCACATACACACAATGTAAATGACTGACATCCTGTACAGTTCACCTTTGAAGGGCAATAGCTGAGGACCACACATATGACACACATACATGTAGGAAACATGGATCATCGCAGCAGATGGCACACAACTAAAAAAACATCACTCAACTAGGGGAAAACAGGCCTCATACATCAGGCAGTTCACATGCTTATGCTTCAGGAACAGGAATGTATTACCAGACTCTTGGCAACAGTAATTCCAACTACTTACTATCCTTGCAATGACTATCTGTCACTAGAGTTACACATAAGCAGAACATACACAGCACAAGTGCTACACCTATGACAAGCATCCAGCACATCACTACCCATCTACATGTCAGCCCTTTTCTAAAAACATTACTCACACCTGCGGCTGGTCACACCCCACCTGTCTGAAGAGGTCCCTGGAATGCTGATATGTGTACACTGAGATTCCCTCATCTACACACACACTCACAAGAGTCATCCAGTGTGCCACACCCTTTCCTATGCCTACCATTGTCATAGTACCATCTCACTGCATGGAACTCAGCTCATATAATACACTGGCATGGAGTTTTTAAGACCTGGTATCACCTGTAGATTGATTCTCGTGTGAAAGGTACTGTAGGCTAATTTTCAGCAAATCTCATCTGACAGGACTAGTGAGACACTGATGGAGGCCACACCAGTGATCCCCTCCATGCACACGACCCAAATGTACATGCCCCATCCCTGCTGATGCCTCCTACAGCATAGATTTTGGCATTTGGGCAATTACATAATTAAGCATTGCTACTAATGTTACCGTGCACTGTATATGGTTTCATGTGTCACCTTCAAAACAACACAGGACAAACACAGTGTGACATGTCAACTGTCTACTGCTCCCTCTGACAAGTCCTAGTCAGACCACTGATCATGTAATTTCTGAAAGAACTGGCTCCTGATTGACCCAGCATCCTCTCAGCCTGACTGACACCTGTCCATGGGTCACCCTAAAGATACCTGGGGTCCACCTATGGACCACACGTGCTGTCCAAAACCTCTTGTACCTCAGACACTAATTTGTCATTAGCCTCATCAATTTATGCTCAAATACATAGTATTGCATCATCTGACTGTTATTTGTATCATATTTGTGACAGTGCCCTTGAATAGCTAAATCATGGCCCTTCCGTTGTCTGGCCCTCATTAATGCCTAAACTACAAAGTGTGACAGTGTACCTGGACCATGGCGTTTGATGGTGTAAGTGGCCTCCAGCCGAACCAGCAACCTCAGATAATGTCCATGAAAAGTCAACACATATGAGGACCCTGACAGTTCACACGCAGAGTTACATTGTTCAAATAATAAAGATGAGTTGTGTGTGCTGAATACCAGCCATTTACTTCTGCACAGAGGCTATGATGTTGGCTGATACATTACCATCCACAGAGGCCAACTTGAGTACAAATGTTGCAATGACACATGCCGGATCCAGACACCTGAGACATTCTCTCACTCAGCACACCAAGGTTGCCCAGTTGAAAGTCTCATTACACGTCTTCAGTGACAGGGTGGGACCATCCACGTGTAGGTGACCATGTCCTCAATGACTTTTCTCAAATTTTGCTACAAACGATACTCATTAGATACACGATTAGCTGCCAATAACTCATGAGGAACCTGGACATTACAGTGACAACATACACCTTGACAGTTGATACTGGATCAATATTGGACCACACACATGTACATGTACCATCCAATCAACAAAATGGTTGCAAGCAGCCCATCACAGTAGTGTCCCAGTTGTAACCTAGCAGGAAGAATGAAACATGCCTCTAAACCAGGTAATGCATAAAGGGCCACGTACATCAACAACCTATTTGCTATCATGACATAAGGAACGTTGAGATTTTGCTATAAAATCAATGCAAAATGGTATGTCAGAATTCTCCAAAGAATCAATAGGGCAAACGTCAAATGGGCAAATGGGATTACAGATTAGCAAACAGTGAATCATACCCAATTTGCTTCCATGGGCCTGCTGCCGATTGTTTAGCATTACTGAATTTGGGAAACTCTTGGATAAAGTTGCAAGTCTGGAAGAGCAAACCCCAGGGTGCTGGGGGCCTAAGTCCCCCTCTGCTGCCCCCCAAATATACATTTTTTATGCACATGTGAAGCACACACATGCATAAGGCGCATGTGTGCCCTACATGTCAAAAGTGAAACACATTTTAGATAAATTAACTTGTAAATAGGACATGGTTACCCCCAAAAAATGTTTAGGCGACAATTGCACTACCTAATTGCCCTTTATGTAATTTTGAATAGCTTGATACATGTGGACACAATTTTGCTAAGGAATACATCCTGGTATCTCATTCATATTTTGAAATTAGCAATCAGCAATTACCTACATATGTGTACAATTATGAGTAATATCCATTCTGGCCAATCATTACTATTGCACTGTGAATACCTTCTATGCATCCTATAAGGGACATTTGCTATAGCTAACCCCAAAGTTTATCACTTAGCACCGTTTGGTCATGACAAAATTCATTTCTCAATTGGACAAATGAAAGACATATTTGTCATAATGCGTCATATTTCCACGCATACAGCTTGTGCGTCATAATTTTTGACGCACAGGAGTGCAGATAATGCAGAGTCAAATATATTTTTCATAAATAGATATCATATTTTGCTGCGGCTTAATTTTCAACTCTAGAACTGTAAAATATGCCCCCAACAAATATTATATCCCAATAATGAAACATTTTTTGACTCTGCATTATTTGCACTCCTGTGCGTCAAAAAATATGACGCACAAGCTGTATGCGTGAAAATATGACGGATAGTGGAAAAAAACGGCGGCCATTTTATGCAGGATGTGATGTAATAGGATATCCTGTTTACAGAATCTGTACAGTGGGTGTACTTTCACTTTCACTTTGCAGTCTCAGATTATTCTAGACTGTGTGGCTGTGTGCAAAGTGTTGTCCTGTGTATTAGTGCTTTTCTGTCCAGTGTGCCATCTCACTTGTGCTTTTGTCATCATTGTCTTGTTGTAGAATACTGTCTGAGTCTGTGTTGTCATAATTTGTCAAGTCCAGTGTTGTATTTATTGTCTGTGGGAGTCTGTTGTGGGTACTGTAGTATAGGGGATAGTTGGACTCTTCTTCTTAAGTTTTCTTTGTATTACCCCACTCTACCTTTCCCCATTTCCCCCTTTTCCTTTTTTCTACTACTTTTTCCCCTTTTTCAGTGCTGACAAGTCTGGTAGGCCACGGCTTTCCAGGATGGGTGAGGAGGAATTGGGGGGTTTATATGGCTTGTTTGCCATTTCCTCCCACTTATGCTGGAGGCTGGGTGTAGGGTGATACAGGGGTATCACACGGAGGCCCGTAAAGTCCGGTGGGGGAAGGTGCGCCATCACTTGGTGCGTCTATATGGATTCCAAAGGAATGACCATCAATTGAAGCACCGCTGGGCTGATCTGATCTCCAGGGAGCAAGATCTGCTGGACCACCTGGGAATCAGGATTGGTGGACATGTTGGTGAGTACAGATCATTTAAATGTGCACAATTTAAAGCTGTGTTGTGACATGTGATGATTGTTACACAATCTGCCAGATAAGTAGCTGACTGTGTGTAATGCTAGGGAAACATACAGGGTAATTGATGCACAATGTGAAGGATGACAAATGCTAGCAGTCAGGCAGCTCATGTTTTCTACACATACCGGTTGCCTGTAGCAGTATGTAATGTAGTGCCGCCTTTGTGTCAGACAAGCAACACATTAATGACGCAATTAGGACTCTACAGGTCACAATAGCCAGTGAAATATGGATGTAGAAACATCATACCTACATATGTTGACGCTATAGCTAGACTGACATTTGTAAACCCTACATGATGGTGAAAATGAGTGCTGCCTTCACGTCAATTGAAGTTAGCAATCTTGTCCACACATATGTCACATGTGTGTCTGGTTGGTGTGTAGGGAAAATGTTCTTGGAAGTGCCATGCCTTGTCGTGATAAATATGCTCCTTCACATTTAATTGTTACATGCCTGATCTGAGCATGAACCATATTTGTTAAGGACTCAGGTGCCCTCAGCTAACATTTTAGACAGGTATTTATTGTCACTTGTGCCCAAATCAGAATAGGGATGGCAGTCCAAAGGTATGGACTAGGGTACAAACATCTATGTTTGGTGCCAATCACCATTGTTTGGACACATCAATGTATGAAACTGTAACAACATGAGGTATTGGCAAAGTACCTGGCCCTCTGTACCATGTACCTATCAGTCACATATGTGTCATGACCACATAGGCTGTTTGAGAGGTCAGGCAGTCCTCAAGTAACCAGCTTTTTTGATGTCTCTCTTGGATGCACATGATGAGATGAATGCACACCTATATTGTTGGTGCATACTAATGGAGGTGCATCTTTGCCACCACATGACAGTCCGGGCCACTGCATGTGTGTAGTACTGTGTGTAACTGTAGTAGGAGACTCATCCGATGTAAATGTTGCGCATGAAAATTCTATGCAGTATGAGCATGTGTGAAAGTGTATCATTACTCATGTCATATTATCACATTGTCTTTGTATTTGCAATTGTTTGTCAGTGCACGGATTCTGAGTATATTCTTCCTTCCATGCTTTACAGGTGGATCTGCACCGTACACAGTGGGAGAGGTGGCTCATTTTGAGGACCCCGACACCTACAGTGAGTGTTGCATGTGTGGTATTTTTTATGTTTGCTGGTGATGCGTGATGGACTACTGTGTGTTGAACAGATTGCAAGGTTTGATGCGCTGCCCAATCATTAGTCTTGTTCCATTAGTGGGATTTCAGTTATCACTTCATTTTGAGTTGACCTATGCTTATGCATTTGTCAGAATTTGGGTCTGTAGACCATTCCTGTAGGGCCCGCTATGGGAAATGGGGTGAGTCATGTGGAATACACTAGTTAATGTAAGAGTTGCTCTGGGACTTGTCTCGGACTGAGTCTGCATGTCAGACTGACATTCTCCCAGATAGCTTCTGCAAATGGCTTGTCTGAAATCTGCTCCTTCCTTAGTAAACGATGTACTGAGTACACTGTAGGTTGGATCTTCCGGGGGCATGTACTTCCACAAGTTGTACTAGAAGTGTGTGGGACTACAGTGCAACGGCCTAGGTGTACATGCTATTCATGATCATGGGTGTTCTTGCTCCTCTGTGTCTGTAGAAAAATATGCCTCACTGGAAGTATGTGATGTTGGCCTAGGTCAGTACATTTTGACATGTGTGGACCTTGGATAGGACAAGGTTTAGCTGACTCTGATTTGTTGATAGCCCTTCACTGGTGGTGTGTGTGTGGAGGCAAAAACATGTTGAGCTTTCTATACATTCCTAGTTGTGCATCGATTTTGGGATTGTTGGTTGTTCTTCCCACCCCCCCCCCCCCTCAAAGACAGCCATGTGTTTGGGAATAGGGTACCTAGGACTGTAGCAACCAGTATGTTACACATACTTGTGACCATTTGAAACTTTGTTCTGAACCTGGTGTACACACTCGGTTATGGCACATGAGTTCTATACTAGCAAATCCAATTACAAATTGCAGATCTTGAGGGCTGTGATTGTTATCACATACACTGACATATGGAGTCCAGGCAATAGGTGGAGGAGGTGCAGCATGAATGTAGACTGCATTTGTAATTTTTATGATGAGAAGTTTAGGCTGATGTCCCCCATCATGTAGATAATTGTATATGCTATGTGTGAGATGACCTGTGTATGTAGGCTTCCCATGTACTTCCTCTGAGACTTTCAATGATCTATATGGTGATATGAGCTGTTACAACTACAGTAAAAGTAATTTCCGATTGACCCATTGTGCTATTCCACACAATGCATTTCCTATGGTAAATAGTTGCCCTTTCTCTTCACAGCTGCAAACATGAGTGCTGCACAGAGGCATGAATTTGAGAGGCGGGCCATGAGGTACCGACACATCCTGCAGGTGCAGTCGGGGTTCCGACGGATGGCCCGAAAATACCAGGCGGATCGGGCCTCAGGAGCATGGTGGGCTTCACCACAGGGTGGCCCAACGTTGCCCACTACAGCCACCACCACCACAACCACCAGTTCTCCCCAAGTCGCCCCAGCAATGGCGGGGACAGTTGTCCCTGCCTCTGCAGCACGACCAGGACCCAGCATTATAAGAGCTGCAGGACAGTCCAGTGGGCTACGCTCAACACCCACACAGAGCACCTCTGCCGGGACCCAGACAGCAGCAGCACCTCCAATTGACCCTGCGGCATTCCAGGATTTGGACCGCAAAATGGACAACTTCATTAGGAAGGTGGACAAGCTGAGCCAGGATGTGGCCTACATAAAGAAGCGGGTCAGGCCCATCAGGCGGACCCTCCGGAGGGCCAACCTCTAGGACTGATATGGTCTATTTAAATGTATCCCTCCCCTCCCTCCTCTTTCCTTTTTATCATGATTAGTGGGCTTGGGGGATTAGTGTTAGGTTAGTATAGGTTGTTAGCTTAGTTAGTCTTAGGGTGGAGGGAGGGGGGTCCTTATTCTTTCTACTTTTCATTATTAAGTGTGTGGGTGGTTGGTTGGTTGTCAATGTTGGGCTTCCTGTCTGTTTAGAAAAAAATAAAAATATATATATATATATAAATAAAATAAAAATCTCCAAAAAAATATATGATCGTTTAGGATAGTATAGTATGTGTGTAGGTAAGTATGTGTTGTCCTGCATGTGTCCTGTCTCATAATGGTGGGTGGGGGGTTGATGTTTAGATCGATTCGTTATATGTGTAGAGTAAGTTTAGCTTAGGTTAGTCAGGGACAGTTGTGGGTTAGGAGTAGTCAGGTTAGATTAGTGTAGGTATGACTTTTCCCTTAGTTGCCTCTGGTGTGATTACTTATGAGTAAATATATAGTTAACCCTTTGCATTATGTGTTAACTGCTACTTGATCATGGCCTTGCCATCAGTGTAGGTGATTGTTGTTCTATGACATTTGTGTCCTATGCTACAAACCAAAGAAAAAAGAGGTTTAAAATGGCAGCTACCCCTGTGCTAACTTAGTAAGTATCCACCATTTGATAGAACCACCATTTGGAGTTTACATGGATCACAAAGGATTTGTGTTGATGAGTATGTTTTCTACATCACAAAGTGTGCTTCCAGACTTGGTATTGTGGGGAATTTTTTAGGTCGGACTGCAGTGTGATGTTCAGGGACATCTTTGAAGATGAGGTGTTGTTAACACTCTTGTCTTCTTGTCTTCATTACTGACATAGATCAAGTGTGCAAAAAATCAGCATGAGTACCTATTTGGAAGTTTACTCAGAAAGGTTGATTGATGCTGTGTTTAGTTGTGTTTGCTTAGATTAGACTGCATAATTCAATGTATTAGTATTGCATGGTGACCACATTTATCAGCCACCATTAGTTGACTTTGATTTCTATTGATGGAGCATTAGTCTGTCCAACACAGCATGATTGTGTGTGGTTTCTCCCTTCATCAGTTATTCTCCTCAGGATGGGCAGGCTATGATGCAATCCTGGCGACTGCACAGATGTATCAGAGTACATGATGTCAGGACAGTTGTATTGACAAGCTACATGGTTGTCACACAGGCACTTTTGAGTTATCTACTGCACAGTTGATGTGTCAAATTACACAGAGACATATTAGGTGTGCAAGTGCTATTTATTGATAGGTGCTGTAGTGCAATATGTACATTGTCCAGGTTTGCTGAGTACGTTCTAGTGAAATCTTACATGGTGATCCTACAGAAGGGGTGTGGACGATGCTCCTGACATGCTGGGGTGATGTTACCGACAGTGCAGAGGGACAGGATTTGCCAATCAGTAGGAGAGAGACATTCACTGGCAATGCTGACAAGTTATACAGTGGTTAGCAGAACAGTCATTGAGTATAGTTGTAGTGAGACTGGCAATTGACAAAACGTAGGACCTTGGTCAAAGTAGGCCATGGTGCAGGGACTAGTGCTTCCGGGTACTCTTCCGTGTGAATGTGATCTGTTCCATGTCTTCTTCTTCTGATGTGTGTGTTGCCTGCTTTGTCCTTGTTGTTGTTGGTTGTGAAGGGGCAACACACACCTCAGTGTTAGAAGACGTGGAGTCAGACATCCCAGTGGCTGCTCCCTGTGAAGGTCTTAAGGGCAGTACTGCAGCAAGGAGGGCCTGCTGGTTTTTGAGAATAACAGCTACATCACAATGGTAGGCAGCCAGGTCAGCCCTGAGGGAGTCATGATTGCATTCGTGCATGCTGTGGAAAGTTTGGGGTGCGAGGTGTTGTGGCAACTCCCATACTGCAGTGGTGAATTCCTTGACAGTTTCTTGTAGTCCTTGCAGTATGGATGTTAGGGCTTGCATAGCTGCTGCCTGATCTGCAGATGACATCATGCACGAGCGCACCCCCTCAAGGCTGGCTGCCATATTTTGCATCCCCACCCGCACCTCCTTGGCCAGCTCCCGCTGTACTCCAACTACAGTTCTTTCAAAGCTGGTGCCAGTGTCGTCAAAGTCCTCAGCTGTGTAGGAGCTGGCAGGTCTTGCAATTGGGGTGGTGGGTGGTTCTTCTGTGATGGCTGCTTGTTCTGTGCTCCTCCTTGTGACTGAAGGTGGGGTCTGGTGGGTTTCAAGGACCTTTTGGATGGTCTCCTGGGGAATGTTTATGGGCTCGTCATCCATGTCATCAGGGAAATCTGGGACAGGCATATCGGCAGGAGATCCATCTTCCTCTGCAATGAAACAGGGTACAATTAGTGTGTCTGTGTTGTGACAATTTTGACGTAACATGCCTGCCTTTTGATGAATTCACTTTGTGATCTTGTTTGGTATTGGTATCTGCTGTCCTTCATATGGGCATTGTTATAGGCCTATGGCCCACCTCTGTGTCACATGTATGATATTTAGTTATCAGACTTGTCTGCCTACTTGCCTCTAGGTGTTGCTTTATACCAAATAGAGAATAGCCAGCTTTGTGTCCTACTCAACCCTCCGTGTATATCCATTCTCATGGTGAGACCTTTCACTGGCTGTGGGTGTTCTGATGGTCCTGGCAGCACAATTGCCTCTCAGGACCTGCCCCAATCCCTGATTGTTCACATTGACTTAAATGTAATTGACATGTGGCATTTCCTATGCATGGCAATGTTATGATGTGATATGGATGTTGACATTGTTAATGTGTCCTGCTGATGTTGGGTAATGTGTGTTACATTGGATTGCCCTGATTATCGTATCAGTGTCCTATTTCCCCCTCTGACTGTGCAGGTGTATTTCAGTGACCAGTTGCATGTGTCCCCTCGTCAATGCTGTTGTCTGAGCAGTATGACATTTGTGATGTTGCCTTGTTTGCCAGGCACGGGAAGGAACCTGACATATGCAGCATGGGTGTGTCCTTAGTGCTGTGTCGGTCCTATTGCTGTTTAGTTTGGCTGATGTATGTGACAACTATGGGCATTGACATTTGAGTGTACTGGGGCCTTTGTCTTGTTTCAGGGGATTGTTGCAGATGTCATCCTCACCCCCTAATTTAGGTATGTATGTTCCATGGGGAGGTTACTGCCATTGGCTACTATAGCTGCACAGAGATCAGAGGTGGTAGTGTCAATTGTTGTTGCAGTTACATTGCAGTTGTTGTTTTGGCTAGAGGATTGCTGATAGGGCCCTAGTTAATGTAGGAGATATTTTGGCTGACGAGTGCCAGGATGTAAGTTTGACGTAGTGGCCTTCCCTCCTGTCGAGGGTTTCCCTTTGCTCCATTGTTGGCATGACAGGATGCCCCCATGGAACTGTTGTTGGTGTAGTGTAATGTTGTGCCCCAGCTTATGTTTGTGCAGGCCATGCCCCCTGCCGTGCCCCTTTTCCCATGCCACTCCATGTATATGATGACTTACATGCAATGTGTAGTAGGTATTTCCTCCCCTGCTTACAGTCAACATTATTGTATTTTTAATCCCCATGCGACTTACCCTGCATGTGCGTTGTCTCATGGTAGTCTGCACTGTCCTGTCCTTGAATCCCTGTGACGATCTCCTCGGGGATGACGGCTGCAACCATCTCCTCCATGTTGTCCAGGGCCTCCTGGTGTACTGGACTCCCACCTCCAGTCTGCAGTGCTGCCTTCCTGTTCCTGGCCATTTTTTCCTTTGTCCTACGTTTGCAGTCATGCCAGCGTTTCTTACACTCGGTGACTGTTCTGCGTACTTCAGCCACACTGTTGATCTTGTCAACAATTTGTTGCCATATGGCCTCTCTCCTACTGATTGGCAACTTAGAGGTGATAAACAGTTGGTGCTGGTGTTCCGTCACCTCTTTAACCAGGATTTCCTGCTCCTCTGCACTGAAGCGACACTTTCTTTTTTTTCTTTATATGTCCTGATTCTTGTATGGATCGCCCTGGCTGGTTCCTGGTCTGCTGTCATCTTCCTGGGGTCTGTAGTGGCATCTGGGATCTATTTTGGCACTCCTCTGCTGAAAGGGCAGTGTTCGCGTTTTTTTTTAAGCTATTGCGTAAAACAAAACGGCGCATATCCGGGTTGCGGTGTCGTAAATCGACCCACAGTCATTTACGCAGCGTTAACGTCGTTTTCCTTTACGACTTGACGCCGCGATGTGCGTAAAAAAAAAGACTCCCACCTGTTGATTGCGCCGCCGTGCGTCAAAGTATAAATTTGACGCCCACACGGTGCTACGAAATGGCGTTAGCCGGCGGTAAAATTTTAAAAGTATAAATATGGCCCATAGTGTCAGCTAGCGCCATTCCTAGACGTCAGCCAGGCGTCACATTTAAGGAATTATGCTAGCTGCCGCAAAGGGTGGGGTAGCGTAAAAAAATTGGACAGTTTGATTTGAGGGTATTTACTTGCTGCAGTTTTCACTATTGCCTGGCTCACATCTGTGGGCAGAGGCTATTTGAGAGTGTGCTAGCCTAGGACTTCAAATCTACTGTGATAGTTGGCCATAGACTTCTTATACAAGCAGACAGGGGAAACAAAGCAGTCCTCGTACAAATGCTCAAACAAGCTCGGCTCCCTACATCTCGTTGTGAAATCTCTCTCTTTGCACCTGTAAAATCTCTCTCTCACCTTCTCTTCTCTATGTCTTTTCTCTCTCTCTCTCTCTTCTTTCTTTTACCTCTCTCCCTCTGTTTTGCTCCTGCTCTCTCTCTCTAAAAGACTAATCATGCCTGCTGCAATTAACCTTACAGGCGTAAGTGACAAAGGCACCAAGAGCATTCCTCTGGCTTAAAAACTGGCTTTCAAGGCCCCAAGCCACTTGGGGGAAATGCATAATGGAATAAAAAGCATGCCTGGCCCTGCAAACGCAGATCAGACACGCTATCTCCTGCTGTACTCAATGGGGCACATATCACTCACAGAAATTCCATGTCTGCTTATGCTCAAGTGGAGAGCTCAAATATGATTTTGCATTGGTAGCGGTTTTACATCTGCCAAAGTGAAGGAATTTACAACTCCTTCTATCTCCTATTTGAGAGGTGCAAGGAGCGTTGCCTATCAGGATTGATCCGTAAGCTGAGGACTCACAAGACAGTATATCTTATTGCACTTTCATCAATCAATCAATCAATCAATCAAATCAGATGTATACAGCGCATGGCTACCCGGGAGGGGTGTCTTAGCGTTGTGCTGACTTGTAGTGTGGAAAGTTTGAAACACAAGAAAGAGGTACTTGGAAAAATTCCCAAACTGTAGCCCTGGCTCAACATACAGACCAGCTGTGACATCTGAGATAGAGCATTGCTCTACATATGCGCAGAGTTGGATTAACTAGTAAACACGGACTGGCTCTGGGGCTCTGCTCTCTGTGAGTGTGTCAGACCTTATTAAGTAAACTTACAAGGGAGACACGTATAGGCCAATGGACCTTTTGACTGCTCTTCGTGTTTTTCCCACCATGAACCCCATACCAATACAAATGAATAACCATAACATTCAGTGACATCATTAATCAATAGGAGTCACTAATTTACACACACCATGACCTCTCAGGCATGAATAACCACACCTTTATGTAAAATTTAGAATGGTTATTTCCCTATATTAACAATGCTAATGTCATGTAACTTAATCTCAATACCAAATGATAAACATACAAAAACAATACTGGCTGGCCAAAGGGGCAAAAGAATTGCAACATAATCAAAGCTTGAGGTATTACACTTTCTAAAGTTACAGTACAAATTAATAGCAATAATAACTGCTTAAATGAAATAACAAACATTTAGATTCAGCAAAGAAAAGACATCAACTATTACATGTAGCAAACTTTATCGGTGGGAACCCTAACTAACATTGGATTAGAATAGCATGTTTGGACTTCATGCAAAACATTTTAGTCACACAAATTTGGAAAAACATCTATCTATGGCTCTATCAAAATAGCGGTTGGTACCTAGAAACAAAAGCAAATAGACATAACAATCAGTAACATCGTCTTATACCTGGCCTCAGTATGGTTCAGCAAGCTGTGACAGTCTTCGTCAACTGGACATCAGTTCGGTCAGCAGAGCATCATGATTCAGCACTAAAGTTCAGCAAAAGCTAAGGCTCTTTAAGCAGTTTGGCAAAGAACATTCAAGAGAGGGGAGAGTGGCCTCCCTAGACAGTTCAAAAGAATAGAGCTAATGGTGAAGTGGCGAATGGAAAAAATGGTGTCCTCCTCTCAGTGCAGTCTAGCTAAGTTAGATTTCCCAAATCTACTTCCCACGTCCTTATCGGTCAATGAATTCACATGTTTACATTTAGTCCAATGAAAATAAAACCCCAAATCTACAACTTTACTAGCATATGATTCACATGTCGATGATTGGCTCCTCCTCTCCCGTTATCATCGTTCGGCCTATCAGGTATCAATATTGTTGCAGCTTATCCTCCAGTCAGTGCATCCATTGTCTTCTCCTGTGAAGGTCAGTTTACCCCTACTACGATATACAATGTTTCTCTAGCAAGTACAACATCTTTTAGCAAGCAGTTTCTCATGAGAAAGAACTTCAGCTACAAGCACTTGGTCAGCACAGTGGAAAATCACAATTTAATTCTCTAACCATCCATTTTAGAAGTCACTTAAGAAATACAGCTTGACATGAGGCCGTGCAACTATGCCCAAGATCTTGCTAACTTAAGGCCTATGATTAATAAAGCTAATACATAATACATAACCCTTAAAATGACATATTACGACATTAATCAAACATAAGCTCAACATTTTACATTAATAAGCTATTAGTAAATACTCTTCGTGAATATTGACGGCCACTCAGGTGGCCGCACCTTCAAATGCGTGCATTCATTTTCTCTACATTATTACATTTTTTATGCCAATTTAACACTCAGTATACATGAATATTCATTAATAAATTTCAGCGTTAACAATCTATCCTCTGATGACTAAATGTGTCATCACACTAAGGGGGTCATTCTGACCCTGGCGGTAAAATCCGCCAGGGCCAATGACCGCGGGAGCACCGCCAACAGGCTGGCGGTGCTCCCTTGGGCATTCTGACCGCGGCGGTACAGCCGCGGTCAGAAACGGAAAACCGGCGGTGTACCGCCGGTTTTCCGCTGCCCTGGGGAATCCTCCATGGGGATTCTGACCCCCATACCGCCATCCTGTTCCTGGCGGTTTTGGCCGCCAGGAAGAGAATGGCGGTATGGGGTGTCGTGGGGCCCCTGGGGGCCCCTGCAGTGACCATGCCAATGGGATGGGCACTGCACCGGCCCCCGTAACAGGGCCCCACAATGATTTTCAGTGTCTGCCATGCAGACACTGAAAATCGCGACGGGTGCAACTGCACCCGTCGCACCCCTTCCACTCCGCCAGCTCCATTCGGAGCCGGCATCCTCATGGAAGGGTGTTTCCCGCTGGGAAACCCAGAATACCCGTGGCGGTCTATTGACCGCGCAGCGGTATTCTGGCGGGCCCAGCCAGGCCGCCGGCTACCGCCGCCGGCCAGGGTCAGAATGACCCCCTAAATCTTCCCGCACAAATTTTCTGCTTCAGCTAAAATTCTGTCATCATTATCCCCTTAAATCTTCGTTCCCTTTTTGAATTTTCCATAAACAAATTTTCCCTTTTTATTTCTTCCCTTCTCTGATCATTTTTACTTTTCTTCAATTTCATCATCCTACACAATTTACACATTCCCATCCTCCAACTATGCAAATCACAATAATGAATATCTCTTGTATTATTTTCAATAGGATTCCTTTCCCAATGTTGCTGAACCAATTTCCCATCAAAACAAATCCTTTGCCAACTTTCTTCCAGACACCAGCTCTTTTAAATCAGCACTCTCGTTAGTCAGATTAGTAAATTAGCTTCTAATTTCTTTACTGTTATCAGGTAGATACGAACAGCAATGCTTTCAATTGAGCATTTTGCAAACTCTGCCATCCTTTTCTAAAAGAATGTCTAACACAAGACAGTTCTGAAGAGTCATAGCTCTTTCCGCAGCCAATCCTGTATCTATCAGGATCATGGCTCTTGAAAAATTTGTCAACATGTTAGCCGCAATAGTAGACAACCTTTGAATCTTTAAAATATTCAGAACAACTCCTACTAAAGGAATCATTGCTCCAAATATGTCTCCCACTATACCAGAAGGAGACTCTCTCCTGTCTCTAATGTGATGTAATTCAGTCAATTTAGGCAGTCTTTTCAATCATCAAGTTGGAATACCTTTGGGAATACAATCCCCAAATAACATGTGAAATACCATCCCCTCGTAAGCCCGTAATATGCATTAGGTCCACAAATGTAATATATACCAGGGATCGCTGGATCCTGTCAATTCAACATAAATGTCCATTTACTCTGAAACAAAAACACATGCTTACATTCACTTGTTCCCACAAAGCAAGTGCTAAATTTAGGTCTATATACACAAACCTTCCCTACGTGTTGCGCATCTAAAGCTAATTTCCCTTGTGTTTTAATTTCACTAAAAGCATAATCATTTCTACAAGTCCTTTTCTCTACTTTTATAACTTCTCCTTCAATGCCTTTCTCCTGTCATCTGTCTGATCTAAGAAGTTCTTTTCTAATGGTGTAAGCAAGCATGTCAAGTTATTTTTGTGCGCATATGCTGTCCCAAAAGTCAATGTGGGTTCAAAGAAACCCCTTACTAATAGTATGTAATTGCCCTTAGCTACTCTACTCAAATATCTAATTATGGGGACAAATGAAAACACAACATCGTGCTTTGAATAGAACTATTGAATCTGCTCCTGGTTATAGAATCTTGTTAGTAACAGACTACAACTTATCCCATAAGTAGGAGGCAACCTATGACAGGTAACTCCTTCTTCGACTGATGAAGAAATCCACGTACACAAAACAATTCCTCTCATTCATCATCTCAACATACTCACTCACTCAATAAGCGATATATGACATTAGAAGAAAGTTCTCCTTGAGCATTGTCTTTGTGCAGATACTTCTTATCTAACCTAATCCTCTTTAACCCTGTTAATGCAGTAGTTGTCTCTAAAGCTGACATATGGTTGGCTTTACTCTTGTCAAGAACAGTCATACCCACAATCAGTATCACATGCAATATCACACATACAATTGCCAAACCAATACTCATGTATTTACAGCACCTGTACTTCCTACCCTGCTGGGTAAAGTTACTCATGTTAGTCATGATCTGTAAAGAATCAGAAAGTAGAAGAGAAAATGTAACTATGCAGCAAAAATCAAAAACAAATCTTCTTTCAGCAGTTATTTACAGCTCTCAGTCTCACTTCCAGAATCCTTTGTAAAAATCGGTTTAGCAGCTTGTCAAATCAGTTTATCAAAGTCTTTTCTAGTTATTTTCAGCAGTCTCTTTTTCTTTGTACTTTTCTCAATTTAAAATTTCTACAGTTCAGTTCAGTTCATCTGCTTCCATCAAGTGCCAAAATATTGACAAGGAATGTCTCAATCAAAACAAGAAGATTATTTGCCATTCACTTGTCATTGCATACGCCCATTCCAGACCGGCGTACCTTCGACTTGCTATTCTCTTTCTTTTCAAC
Source organism: Pleurodeles waltl (assembly GCF_031143425.1). NCBI lineage: Eukaryota > Metazoa > Chordata > Amphibia > Caudata > Salamandridae > Pleurodeles > Pleurodeles waltl. Next base: position 143,869,566 of record NC_090441.1, on the reverse strand, counting down.
TTTTGATCTCCATTCAATTCCCTTCTAGTTGTACCAAGTCGTATCTACTTCTTCCTCGATTGTTGTCACACCAACTTCTTCCTTTCTCTTTGCGTGTGTCTCCTTTCAGTGGACCCTTGGTCAATGCTCTTTTCAGTGTTGAACTTGAAATTTCTTTTTGCTCTGCAGGATTTTCTCTTGACGGACCTGCAACTGGTTCAGGAGGAGTCAGACCACATTGACTTTGATCCGCTTCAACTCCTTCCCCCTTGGGGTCTGGTGTTTGCTCTGTTTGTCTCTCAAAATTGTCTACTCTGGGGGAGTCCTTCTCTGACTAGACTCTCCTGCTGCCTCAATTGATATTAGCTTACTATTGCTCTCCTGGAGGTCTTCTCCTTCGTCTCTTACAGAAGTGACTGAACCATTCTCAACTATCTCAGATCCCATCTCAGTTCCTCTTTCTTCTCTTTCTAGCTCTGAGGTTTGTTTGAGCGCTGTTGTTACTCTCAACAACTCCTCTTCATCGTCTAAAGGACATGCCTCTTTTCTTGTATGGCTTGCGTGTATCCAGTTCGGAACTCCAGCACACTTCACAGCTGTGATAGTGATCTGCACTACCTGGAAAGGGCTTTTCCACTGAGATTCCAAACACGTCTTCCTCACGTTTTTGGACCACAACCCATTCACCCGCTCTCAGGTTGTGTTCTTGATCTTGGGACGGTTGCAGTGTGGTGGCTTCCACCTGCTGAGAGAAAGAGTGAACCACATCAGCCAGACCTTTGCATTAGTCCAACACCACATCATCTGTTATGTTCACAAGAGCATTTGCAGGAACCTCTGGCAACCTCATTGGTCTGCCCATGAGTATCTCGTGCAGTGACAATCCTGTTTTCCTGTCGGGTATGTTTCACATTGTCATCAGAACTAATGGTAGTGCATCTGTCCATTTCAGATTCCTGAACGCACACATTTTTGCCATTCTTGTTTTCAAGGTACCATTTATCGGGTCTACTAGTCCTGATGCTTCAGGGTGGTAACTACAATGCAACTTCTGCTCATTGTTTAAGGCTGCACATAGTAATTTCACTACTTCATTGTTTAAGTGACTTCCTCTATCTGATTCCAAAGAGATCGGAAACCCAAAAATGTGGTATCAGTTCCCTAAGAGGTAGTTTTACTACTGTGAGGCTGTCATTTCTCCATGTAGGGTACACTTCAATCTAATGACTAAAGATACAGACAATCACCAATACACATCTCAATACTCCACACACAGACATTTCAATAAAATACATTTGCATTCTGCTGAATGTACCTCCTGCTCTTCCAATGTGGCTCAAATTAACCACTGTTCCCTTTCCCACGTTCATCTGTTGACAAATGACGCAGCAATGGCAAACTTCTTCAGCAACTTGTCTAAACCTCGGATTGAACCAACTCTGCTTGAAGATGTGAATCATGGCATCCCTCCCAACATATGCTTGGCCATGATAATACCTAGCCATTTGACACAACAAATTGTTCAGCAGGACCAATTGACCCTCTTCTGAAACCCACAATTCATCCTGTCACTTTACGCATTGCAGTTTGCTCCAAGATCGTTTCTCCTCCCTGTCAACATTATTCAGTAGTGTTCCGAATTCTTGCAATGTATCTGTTACATGCAATGCATAGCTTGGACATGTTTCGTCTTCTTCTGGTAACAATTCCCACTTATCTTTGAATATTATACAGTTCAATGCACAAAACCTTGCAACTTGATCTGCATATCCATTTTCCATTGACACAAAATCTTGCGATTTTAGATGTGTACTGCATTCCACCAAGGCAATCTTTTCAGGCAGCTGGATAGCTTGCAAAGAATCTCAAATTCTCTCTGCGTTTCTCACCGGTGAACCAGAAGAGGTCATGTAACCTCTCTGTGACCACAACTGGCCAAAGTCATGGACTATTCCAAATCCATACTGGCTATATATATAGATGGTAACTTTAAGTTGAGCAGAAACATGGCACGCTCTAGTAAGGGATACCAGTTCCGCTACTTGTGCACAATATACTCTTCGAAGCCAGGATGCTTCCAATGTACCAGTAATTGTGCACAGTGCATATCCTGCTGTCAGTACTCTTGTATTGTCTCTTAGTCAGGAACCATCAACAAAAATAATTTGGTAATTTTCTTACAATCGGGTTTCTCTAATATCAGGTCTTGGTTTTGTGCACAGATCAGTTACTTCAAGACAATCATGCTCAATGTATTCCAACATTTCAATTTCAACATTTTCATTTGGGATTAAGGTTGCCGGGTTGAGCACTGTACACCTTTTCAATGACACATTAGGTGACCCTAAGATGTTCATCTCATAGCGAGTCAATCTTGCACCTGTGGTTTTGGTTCGGGTAAGTAAAACTTCAACTGAGTGAGGGAGCATTATGGTTAAAGGGTGTCCCATCACAATACCTTCACACTGTGTGAGGCTCTGTCCAACCACTGCAACTGCATGCAAACAGCCTGGTAAAGCTGCTTCAACTAGGTCCAAAGTAGCTGAATATGCTACTGGGTGGTTTACACCTCCACGGACTTGCGTCAGGACAGACAAAGAACATGCATCACGCTCATGACAAAACAACGTGAAGGACTTAGGGCCAGATGTAGCAAACTTTTGCGAGTCGCAAATGGCCCGAATCGCTATTTGCGACCCCGCAAAATCGGAAATGGGATGCAAAAACCCCATTTCCGACTTGCAAAATGCGATGCGAGCCGGTACCGACTCGCAAAATTTGTGACCCCATTTTGCGACCCGCTAATAGGAAGTCGCAATTTGCGAGTCGCAAACCATATGCAATAGCAACGCGCAAATTGCGACTAGTCGCAAAAAGCCCATTTTGCATGTCCAATTTACCACTAACTCAGAGCAGGTGGTAACCATTACCAAAGTATAAAAGGAGACCCAGAAGCCATCTGGGTTACTCAAGATGGCGGAGATATACCTGATAGCAGTGAGGAGGAGAGCCCACGCAGCCCAGCAGAGGAGGAGGAGGAGCCAGAGACAGGAGAAGATTTGCAGAACAAGGCAGACACTCTAGCAGCAAACTGAGGAGGAAATATATGACAAATACAGACTTAGCAGCGCAGCTATACTAGATTTAATAGATTTACTCAAACCACAGCTAGAACGCCAGACTGTGCGCAGCTGCGCCATCCCTACGCATGTGCAAGTGCTATGCTCACTGCACCTCTTGGTCTCGGGGGTCATTGCTGTGGCAGGTGGGGTATCCCAAAGTGCACTATCAAGGTTCCTCAGGGCATTCCTAGATGCCTTACTCACACACATGTCCCAATACATATACCTACCCAGGAAGGAGGCAGAAATTAACAGCACCAAGTTAGACTTTTACCGGATTGCCAACTTTCCCCATGTCATAGGGTGTGTAGATGGGACACATATTCAAATATGCCCTCCTGCAAACCTGGAATATCTGTTCCGCAATAGAAAGTGTACCCACTCACTCAATATTCAGGTTGTTTGTGACGCCCATTATGTCATCACTGACATGGTTGCTAAATTTCCAGGCAGTACTCATGACTCCTACATTTTTAGGCACAGTGGGATACACCAACGCCTGGAACGTGGGGAGTTCGGAGACGGATACCTCCTAGGTAGAGCTGCATACACCTTGTAGACATGCACACAGATCAATGTGCAAACCAACCATGACTTGCTAACAGTGTACGTTTTGTGCCCAACAGGTGACAGTGCATATGCACTACGTTCATGGATACTGACTCCGTACTTAACACCCAGCAATGAATGTGAGAGGCGATACAACAGTGCACATAAGAGGACCGGGAACATTATTGAAAGAACCTTAGGACTGCTGAAAGCACGGTTCAGATGCCTCCACCGAAGTGGAGGTGCCCTCCAGTATACCCCCATAACGGCTTTCAAAATAGTTGTTGCATGCGCTATCCTGCACAACATTGCCACCCGACGTGGCCTACCTCTCACCCCTGCAGACCCAGATTCGGAGGATGAAGAGCAAGAACAACCACATCGCCATCATGGGATAGGAGCATCGCAAATCAAGGCAAACTGAGACGGGAACACATTGCAACCCAATACTTTTGAAGGTATGTGCCAACTTCTACCATACTCACCAATAGAACAAACACTCCATGTGTTAAGTGGAACGAACAAATTATTTAATATGTGCAAAAAAACAAACTATATACAAGGAAAAACTGTTCAGGGACTTCAAAAGTCCACCTGGCATGGGACACATTGCCATCATGTGGCCCAACATCAGGGACAGTGTTTAGCTCACAGCCTACGGCGGGCTCGGCCAGCCTGGCTGGTACCAGGTGGCTCAGCAGTGCTCTGCCTTGTACTCCCAATCCGTAGCACCCTGGTGTCACCAGCAGAGACACTGCTGACAGTGGAGCCCTCCTCACTGTCTTGTGGAGTGTCACCTGTACCCCTGGACACCTGCCGTGCCTCCATGAGGTCTATTGCATGGGTGATCCGGCCCAGTCCCTGTGCCACATCTCCCGCAAAGTGGCCCATGTCAACCTGGAGGCTGACTGTTCTCCTAGACAGCCCAGTTGTGTTCACTGCCAGTCTGACGATAGAGGAGGCCATCCTGTCCAGCCTTTGCAGCAGCTGGCGGTCCCTGCGCCGCGCACCCTCACTCTGCGTTAGCAGTCCAGCTACCAGTTCGCGCATTGACAGGGCAAGGTCACCTGTGTTGTTTCCAATGACCTCCAGTTGTGCATGCACCTGCTGCATGCTGTTGGCATGGTTCCTCTCGAAGCGCTGCAGAACCCCACTAATCCGCCCTAACTGTTGATTTTGCAGGCGCTGACCGCGTATCAGTTGGGCCTCCATTGGTGTTGTGGATGGAAGCCCTGACTCTGCCTGCTGCCCTGCTCTCATCATCCTGCGTCGCCTGCGCAGTGGTGGAGGCCCTGTGATGTCTGATGTTGCACTCCGGCTTGTACCTGGTGCAGGCTCCAAGACCACTGTCGCAACGGGTGTTGCCAGAGAGGGGATGGTGTTGGTGGTGCAGGTGGGAGTGGTGGCTGGTCCTGTTGTTTCCTCTCGGGGCTGGTTGACCATTGGCACCTGGCTGCTTTGGCTGGTGGGGGTGTCTTGTGGGAGACCTGTGGGACATGGGGAAAACACTGTCAGTGTCTACTGTCAGTTAACAACTTCCTAATAAACTGTTGCCTATCAACTGCCTACTTGACTACATTGCCCATAATGCATCATTCTGGTGTTTGCTACTCTGCAATGGAGCTATCTTGGTTGTGCATGCCCCTGTGTACATGGTGGGTGGGGGTATGGCATTAATGGGGATACAGGCATATCACATGGTACTCACTGGTTGATGGTCTGGGCTCAGAGGTGTCCAGTTCTCCAAATCCAGTAACAGCCTCCGGCTCCAGGGTCTCCTCAACCCTTTCCCCCAGGGGTGTGGGTGGTGGTATGGTAGATGGTCCCCCTCCTGTCCCTCTCATCTCCCAGAGCCTTTCTGCCACCCTCTCCTTGGTCCGGGAGCGGAGGTCGTACCACCTCTTCTTTAGTTCGTCCACACTCCTGTGGCTGACCCCCAAGGAGTTTACCTTCTCCTGGATATCCTGCCAAATTAGTTTTTTGTCAGTGTCTGGCACATTGAGGGCTACCTTGCCAAACAGCTCATCATGGTGCTGACAGCACTCATCCGTTAGCACCTCCAGCTCCTTTTCTGCAAACTTGAGCTTTCTCTTCCTGGGAGTGTCAGCCATGGTTGCTGGTGCTCTGTTAGCTGTGCTGCAGTTAAAAAAGGGTGTGGTCCTCCCTCCTCCCAGGTGCATTTGTAAACTTCCTGACTGTGATGTCATCATCACGTGCCAGGAAGTGTTTTCCTGAGTGTTCTGGAGTGGTTTCTGGAGTGTTCTGCAGCACCTGTTTAAATTTTCAGCACAGTCGCAATTTGTGACACCCACTCGCAAATTGCGAGTCCGTTTTTTGCGCGGTCGCAAAAAGCGACCTCGCAAACAGCGGACTCGCAATCTGCGGTGCGACTCCGGGTGCGAGTCGCAATTTGTCCGCGCACTTTCTACCTGCATTCCAGTTAGCGACACGCAAATTGCGAGTCGCAAATGCTCGCAAATTGCGAGTCGCTATTTTTTTCGTACCTACATCTGACCCTAAGTGTAGTCAGGCATACCCAAAGCCAGAGCTTTGCACAGACTCTCTCAATTCAAAAAACGCTTTCATGTAAGCCTGGTCTAACACTAGGGGATCAGTTACTTCATTATGATTCAGCTTCTGCAAGGGTTTGGAAATGACCGAAATTTTTTGAATCTATTGGCAACAATAGCCTACCATCCCTAGGAACATCTTGACATCTCACTGTGTGGTTGGGGGAATCATCTGCAGTATGGCTGTGATCCTTTCTCTAGATATTTTTCTTATTCCTTTTTCAATCTGGTGACCCAAATATTTCACTTCTTTCTGACAGTATTGTAATTTAAGTGGAGACACTTTATGACCATTCATCCTCAAATGGTTCAGCAAGGCAATTGTGTCATACTTGCACTCTTCCTTTGCTCTGGGTGCAACCAGAAAATCGTCAATGTACTGTACCAGTGTTGATTGGAAAGGTAATTCCAAAAACTCCAAATAATTTTTCAAAATCTGATTGAATATGGAAGGTGACTCAGAAAACCCTTGAGGAATTCTACACTAACAGTAAACTCGCTCCAAAAATTTGAAACAAAAGAGAAATTGACTATCCTCGTGAAGAGGCATAGAAGAGAAGGCTTGTGACAAGTCTGTGATTGTGAACCATTCAGCAACACATGGAATCTGAAACAAAATTACAGCTGGATTTGACACCACGGGCAACATTTGATCACAATGTTATTTATTTTTCTCAAATCCTGGATAATTCAAACTTTCCCACAGGGCTTTTTCACACCCATCATTGGTGAATTACATGGGCTGCTGAACACCTCTTTCAAGACCCCCTGTTTTACAAATTCTGCAATTATTTGGGCAACCTTCATAAGAACGTCCTGTGGCATGTGGTACTGGGGAAGCTGAGGAAAAATTGGCTTTACAGGAACTTTAACTGGCTCAACTCCCTTTATCAGGCCAATCTCTTTCCCTGTCAAATCCCACACCTTTTCTTTAACCGTTCCCTGTAAATCAGGAGGAGGCTCCTTCACCGTGAATACTAGAAAGAAATTAATCAGGGGGTACTCCTCATTTATGGTCTCTCACCCAGTCTCTAGAGCTGGGACATCTCCATCATCACTATTCGTCTGTATCGCTCTTCCATCGTTTGAGCAAGTTATCAAGGACCTGGTTTTACACAGCAGATCTCTTCCCTATAGGGATACCGGACTCGAATCACAGATTGAGAATTTGGGTAGTCCTTTCAAGTTGCCAATTTTAACCTGAACTGGTCCTGTGATTGGATTGGTCAAATACTGATTCGCTACTCCTACGATCTGGACTGTCTTTCCTGAAAGGGGCAGGTATGGAATTTCAGCAGTTCTCACTGTTGAGTGTGTAGCTCCTGTGTCAACCAAGAATGAAACCTTGTTACCCATTACCTTTCCCTTCACATATGGGCCTTTCTGATCTATTTCTAAAGAAGCTGCAAGTACAAATTCCTCTTCATCCAAACTCTCGCGCACCCAATTGTCATTTATTCCATTCTCACTGTATAACAGGAATTGGTGAACTGTGTTATTACTCTGTTTAAACTTCTGACCTTTGACCCGTTGAGGAAGCATCACCTGCTGCTGTTTCATTGGGGCCTGAGGTATTTGAATTTGCTGTCTAGGTACCATTTGAACCTGTTGTTGCATTGGCTGCAATTGTGTCAATTGTACACATGGCATTTGCACCTGCTGCATGGGTTGAAGATTCTGCATTTGATTAACATTGTTGTGAAAATTCGGATTATGATCTCTCATTCTCAGTCCTCTCATATTTTGGAGTGAATCGATGTCACTTGTTTGCTGAAGGACACCTTCCTGCACCATCATCAGACACTCCAGCTTCCAATGTCCGACCTCTCTGCAGGCGTGACAAGGCAACACTCTCTTCATTCCCTGCACATCATTCTGAAGCACTACAGTACTCAAATCGTGGATACAGTTTCCGTTAACAATTCCTCCTCGACTTAAACCTCTCATCTGATTTTGAAACAACACATTTCCCTGCTGCTGCTGTTAAGTAAAATGTCCCCGCATCCCTGTTTGTGCCGCTTTAATCTGCATCACCATCGCCTTTTCCTACAACTTTCTCTGATTCAACTCAATCTTGTCATTACAGTACTTTGCATACTGCAACACCTCATCGATTGGCTTTGCTTGCCAGCAAATCAAATGACTGTTAATCATCTGGCTAATATGAGGTCTCAATCTTTACACAAAATGAATGAATCATATCAGTCGGCTCAATCATTTTGATACCACTGGAATGCTTGCAACAATCTCTCGCATGTATTGACTCTTTTGCTTCGTGAGCTGTCCGGTCTATTCTCACCCAGTCAATGTTTTTGGGTGAAATTCTCACCTTAAAAAATTCAATCACTTTACAGTAATAGTTCATTACTTCAGGAGATGGCGCACCTGTAGTAGGATCTCTCTCTGGTTCTTTTGTTGGCCAGTCTATGCTCCTCTTGCACTCCATACACAAATCAGCTGGGACTGCTATTTCTAACAGAGTCTTCATGTCTTCCCACAGGCATTTTGCAAGTTTCACAAACCTGTCAGTCTGCTGGTACCATTCTACTGACATCTCTCTCAGCCTGGGATAGTCATTTGTAAAAAACAGAATGTCACTTCTGCTCCAAGGGACATGAACAATATTCCCTCCTGGAATCTCTCTCATTGGCAACATTTTCACTGGATCCTTACCCTGCTGCACATTTGCAATCAGCTCCGCAGAATCCCTTTTTCTTTTATCTCTGTACTTCACCCATCAGCCTTCCCATTTGTCTAACGCTCCCCATGTCTGGACACTTTGGAGTAACTCCCTAAGGTGTGCCTTCATTCCTGCAGATCTCATGTGTTTGAAGTCTTTTGTGTCAAAATCTAACCTGTAACTCCTTTTCAAAAGCTTTGTTTTCTCTATTTCTATGCCGTACTTTTCAGCCAGGTCTGCTAGCTTTTAGCGCACCTTGCTCACTTCCCTCATAATTTTTGGGCACGGAAATCTCAATTCTGCTTCTGTGTAAGACTCAAGTCTATTCACACCCATAGTTTCCTCAATGAGCTCACCTGCTTCTATTCCTAATCTCGTATAGTTCAAGTACTCCTCTCCCGTAAGAGCACTCTGAGGGGTATCCGGCTTGTCCAACCATCCAGTCATATGTTGGGCAGTCAACCCCTGCAGCGCAATATTGTGGGCCTTGGCAGGTGGAACTTGTTGCACCACTGTATTCGGGGACTGAGGTGTCAGCAATTTTAGGCTCTGACTAATATTCAACCCTATGACAGTATCTGGAGAAACTGAGAATGGACTAAGGTCTAGCAGTGATCTTGATCCGTGAAAAGGCCTGTCCCATAGGAGAGACTACACGGATATTCTCATTGAGTCCTCCCCTCACTGAATTCTGACTCAGGACTCCCTGTCCATTTGCACTGCTTTTCTCTTGTGCGAACAAAGGTACAACTGGACCAGTGGTGACAGGTACAGATACAGCTTCTGGGTTTGGCCTGATACTCACGCTCGTGGGTGCATAGTTCCTGTATTCCTACTCATCAGTACGTACCTGTCTGACTGTGTCCCTATTATCAGCGCATATGTTGGCACTGCTTGTGGCGGCACTTGAGCCAGTAAAAGTCGAGTTGGCTATGTTTGAACAAACATCGGTTTCAGGAAACCCTTTCCTGTTGACACTATTAGGTTTGTGGCAGTTTCCACTATAGGTATATCAGGGTAAATTCTCAAGACATTTGACTATGGTACCTGATTTTGTGCTACCGGAGCAGTAGGTGCATTGAGACTACCCTGCATAAGGCTCTGTGTCATGCTAGGATTAATCTGCACTGGACTCATTGTTACATTAACCAGTGTAGGAGCTGAAGGATTTACACTGGTGTTCAGACCACTCTCTTGTGCTGCATATGGTGGGGGATGATTTCTCAATAACTGCAAAATAAATTCATCACCGTCTGACTCTTCCTCAAGTGTAAAAGATCCTCTAGACTCTTTTAGTCTCTGCTCCCTATTCTTGGAAGGGCTCTTGTTTGTTTTTCTGGTAGCTTTCCTTCCTTCTCTCTCGCTGTCCTGTGTACTCACTGGAAACAGTTTAATCCCCTGTAAATTCTCCATTCTCCACAATTTGTGATCACTCTCCCATCTAGCCTCTGCTAGTGTCTTTTCGGCCTTTCTCATTCTCCTTTCAAATTTCTGTTGCGGTTGCTGTCTGGCTACTAACTCCCAGATTGCTAATGCCTCGAACTGTGCAGGTCCCGGAGGGGGTTTCAGATCATACAGCACCCTCCTCAGATTCTCTAAGATCCTCAAATTAAATATTCTGTGAGCAGGAAACGCTAAGGTCCCATCTTTCTCTGTCATTCTGCACCATTGTTTCAGCCAAAGACATGGCGTGACACCCTGTTCTTCAATTACAATGTAAGCTGGTGTACATTCTGGCTTTGCAATATCCCATATGCTCGATGTAATGTATTTATCTCCCCTTAAATCACTCTTTAAAGCTTCAGAAAATGTAATTTATGCGACGTTTATGTTATTCTAAATCAAATCAGAAAGTGACTTTTAATCCCAGAATTCTCTTCACCCACCTTCTCATCCAATTGCGCTTCATGGACGGCTGCCAATCTGTGCGCGACCCTTCTCACTACTCAACCTATCCCAGTGCAGCTCCAATGATGTCACACTCACACGCACTGTGGCTGAAAAAGTCTTGCTGCCTGTCCTCCGGAACTCAGATTCACACTAAACTAATGCAAAACTATTGTGAGCACTAAATAAAATAAAAACCCAGTGTGTCCGTTTACCACAGGTAGGGTAACACAGTCGCTTCAGAAACTTTATGGATTTTTCACTGATGGCGTTTCACTCTAAGAGCTACTCCTTCTTTCACAGTTGCCCTGATTCGCAAGCAAAATTCGACCCGCAAATTTTACTCTCAACTGATCAGTGGGTCTGATGCACATAGGACTCGCCAAATCTCAGTCGAAAATTTATTTCACTCACTTTAACTCACACTCTGACTTGTCGACCTCCACCGATCAACCTATTAAGCCAGACAAATTACAACAAAACCCAAGTGTTTCATACACTTTTTCAATATACTCTGGAGTCTTAGACCACTCACGGTCCGTATACCAACAACCACATGGACAATTTTTTAGCACAAAGCACCACACACATGTGGAGTTCAACGACTTCCCTACTCTCACACATTGGAGTACGCACACTCCTTCTACAATTTCATTTGGAGTACGCAAACTCCCTAACCCCTCGCAAACATCATAATTCACCTGCGATTTGCATAATCTGTGCATGCGCAAAACCTACTCCATTTACATTGTCACTAGAGCGCCGAGAACACCCGCAAACAATTATTGGGAAGCTCCAATATTCTGGGAAAGTCATTTTAAGTACTTAGGGGCACATTTTCATTCCACTTTGTATCATCAAATCTAGAAAACCCCCAAATTTCACCAATTTCCCCCATCTATGAATTACTTTGGTCTTGGTAGGAGACTAGCTCTCACCCTACTACCATCAATGGGGACACCTGTTATTTCTCCCTTACAGTCTCTGGGATCATGTACTCTTCAACCTATTTCTGGACTGTATGATGGACTCGTAAGGAAACAAACCTGTTCCAGGCCTCTATGGTGGGCTCTTAAGGACACAAACCTGTACCGGGACTCTATGATGGGTTCTTGATTATACAAACGATCAATATATGCTACCATCACTGTGAGCGCGTCAGACCTTATTAAGTAAACTTACAAGGGAGATGAGTATAGCCCGATGGACCTTTTTACTGCGCTTTGAGTTTTTCCCACCATGAACTCTGTACCAATACAAATCAATAACCATAACAATCACTGACATCGATTATCAATAGGAGTCAGTAATTTACACACACCATGACCTCGCGGACATGGATAACCACAACTTAATGTAAAATTTACAATGTTTAATTCCCTATATTAACAATGCTAATGTCATGTAACGTAATCTCAATATCAAATTATAAACATACAAAAACAATACTGGCTGACCAAAGCGGCAAAAGAATTGCAACCTAATCAAAGCTTGAGCTACTACACATTCTAAAGTTAGAGTACAAATTAATAGCAAGAATAACTGCACGAACAAAATAACATACATTTAAATTCAGCAAAGAAAATACATCAACAGTTATTACATGTAGCGAACTTCATCAGTGGGAACCCTAACTAACATCGGATTAGAATAGCATGTTTGGACTTCATACAAAACAATTTAGTCACACAAATTTGGAAAAACATTTATCCATGGCTCTATCAAAATAGGGGTTGGTACCTAGAAACAAAAGCATATAGACACAGTAATCAGTAACCGCATCTTATACCTGGCCTCAATATGGTTCAGCAAGCTATGATAGTCTTCGTCAACTGGACATCAGTTCGGTCAGCAAGACATCAGGATTCAGCACTAAAGTTCAGAAAAAGCTAAGTCTCTTTAAGCAGTTCGGAAAAGAATAACTAAACATTCAAGAACAGAGGGGAGAGTGGCCTCCCTAGATAGTTCAAAAGAATAGAGCTAATGGTGAAGTGGAGAATGGAGAAAATGGTGTCCTCCTCTCGGTGCAGTCCGCCTAAGTTAGATTTCCCAAAATTACTTCCTACGTCCTCATTGCTCATTGAATTTGCATGTTTACACTTAGTCCGATGAAATAAAACCACAAATCTACTGCTTTACTAGTGTATGGTTCATGTCGATCATTGTTTCCTCTTCTCCCGTTCTCATTGTTCGGCTTGCCAGGTATCAATATTGTTGCAGCTTATACTCCAGTCAGTGAACCCATTGTCTTCTTCTGGGAAGGGCAGCCTTACACATACTATGATGTATCAATGTTTTTCTAGCAAGTACATCTTCTAGCAAACAGTTTCTCATGAGAAAGAACTTCAGCTACAAGCACTTGGTCAGCACAGTGGAAAATCACAATTTAATTCTCTAAGCATTCATTTTATAAGTCGCCAAAGAAATACAGCTTGACATGAGGTAATGCAACTAGGCCCAAGACCTCGCTAAGTTAAGGCCTACGCTTAATAAAGCTAATACATAATAAGTAACCTTTAATATTACATATTACTATATCAATCAAGCATAAGCTCAACATTTTACATTAATAAACTATTAGTAAGTACACTTTGTGAATATTGGTGGCCACACAGGTGGGCGCACCTTCAAATGCGTGCACTAATTTTCTCTATGTTAATACATTTTCTACACCAATTCAACACTCCGAATACATGAATATGCACTAATAAATGTCAGCGTTAACACCTCTGATTTTACCGAGTAGGGGTTAGCTCCAGGTCTTTAACAAGCCACATTATCAATGTCCAAAAACACAGTAGTAAGCTTACAACTGCTTTGATTTGATTTTCTGATAGAAAAAAATCGATGACCCACAATCTTCTATTTCTAAGTTTGACAGAGAGTGGCAGCCTTTTAGGAAAGTTGGAAAAATGAGCGCACCACTACAGAATAAGGCCATTGATCACTGACATTATGAAACTAATAATATGATCACTTAGTGCCCGATTCTGAATTGTGCGAAATGGTGTAGATATTTAATTAGTACAAAAACTATTGATACTTCAGGCTTCAGGGATGAGTACAGAAAAGACACTTGTACTACGTGTTTGACATAGAAAACATCAAAGGAACTACTGGCAGCGGCCTTCGAATTGCCTCTTTCCAGAAGCTCAGTGGCTTGTCATTGAGTGGGCTATGGGCAATTTCTCGATAAAGAATATAAATTGATTTCATGTCATAAGCTATATTCTTTAAATGAAACTGCCTTATCAACATTTATCGAACGATTTCATATGAATTAGCCCTTTTCACATTACCGCTGAGTGATTTCAGCTTGTTTCTAGATGTAATTTAATCCTTAACTACGTTCTATTTATGCTTGATTAAATATCCATATGTGTTTGAGATGTAGCGATATTTCTTTGAGATCGCTGGCTTTCCCTCATTGATTTGTAGATGTAGATATTCACTCCATGAGAAATGTCAGCATCCTGATGAAGGGACTGCTTGTCGTGAAACGCATCTCAGCCGGTTTATAAGCAAGTTTACATGGCTATATGTAAAATCAATAAAGAGGCATTACCTTTAATCGCCCACAAACGTTTTGCCTTCCTCCTGTTTCTGCTGAAATTGTTTTTGTTGTCCATAAGACTCTGAGCACTTTACTACTGCTAACCCTTGCTAAAGTGCATGTGCTCTTTCCTGCAAACATGGCAATATTGGCTTATTCACAATTGTCATATTTAATTTACTTATAAGTCCCTAGTAAAGTGTGTCCAGGGCCTGTAAATTAAATTCTACTAGGGGGCCTGCAACACTGATTGTGCCACCCACTTAAGTAGCCCTTGTTGCCAGGTCCAAATCTTCTCTTTTTTAACACACACATGCCAAGCCTAGGATAGGCCCTGGAAAGCACAAAGGGCAGGGTGAAGGATATCTAAAAGATAGGACATGTACTGTTAGGCTTTACATGTCCTGGTAGGGAAGCTCCTACCTTTTTTCATCACTACTGCAAGGCTTATCTTTCCCATAGGATGACATTTGAGTTGCCATATTAAACCTTATAAGTGAAGCTTCCAAATGATGAGAGATGATCTCTTCATGTTTGGTGCCTCTGGAATCACAATTTAAAATCCTGAATTATGGTGAGGTCAGATTTTAAATTGCAATTTTGAAAATGCTACTTTTAGAAAATGGCATTTTCTTGTATTAGCCATTTGGTGCCTGCAGTCTGTATCGGGCCTTTGTGTATTCCTCCTAGACAGCCACATACAATGGGGCTTTGGTGTGACTTAATGGGTGTTAGAAATGGGGTCTTTGGTTGGCAGTCAGGTTGCCCCCTGTCCAAGCAAGGACCCTCACTCTAGTCCAGGCAAAGGAGAAACACACCTGGTTAACCCCCAGTCACTCCCTTGGTAGCTTGGGACGAGCAGAAAGGCTTAACTCAGAGATAATGTGTTAAGTATTAGTAACAACTCACACAGTAATATAGTGAACAACTACAAAGAGACACAACACAGGTTTAGAAAAATAGTAAATATGTATCTAAATAAACAAGACTAAATGTGATAAAAATCCACAATACAACATGATCTTAGCACTTAAAAACACAAAAATAGTGCCTAGAGAAACAAATGTTGTGAGTTGGTATTAAGCGGCATTGTGACAGAGTCATTTCACACAATGCGATGGCACTGGCGCCATTGACTGAGTCGTACGGACCCCCAGGTAGAGTACCTTTGTAAACAAGTAGAAAACTGGCCGGTGCACTGAGTCGGGAAGTGAGGTATCACTGGATCCGATGCGGCGTCAGTTCCAGTGCTATGGAGCAGAGGAGCAGAGGGATTGCAAAGAGGCATTGGGTCCTTACTGCAGAGCAGTGGAGGTGAGGCAGCATTGGTTGCGAGGTGTCCGTCCCTTGGTTCCGGCAGAGACAAAGTCTGGCAAAGTCAGGATGCTGCGGGGCAACCTCACAGGGTCACAATGATGTTACAGGGCTGCAGGTGCTGCGATGGCATGGGATGTCATGGAAGTCAGACTTAAAACACTCTGATCTAAGCAAGGTCTTGTGGGATCAGTGGCTGTGGTGACCCGAGGCCTGCATAGTCGTTGGGGTCATTAAGCTTCTGTGAGGTCCACGGCTTCGGGGCAGGCAGCGTTGCGGTTTACATTCAGCGGCATCCTTAGCAAAGTCGCACTGCATCATCTGGCATTGTTAGCTGGGTTTTCTCCAAGAATTCACTTCCAGGGGCCAGGAACTGGAATGGCACCCTCTGGCAAGCTTGAGACCACAGCATGTAGACTCAAAACTGGATGGTGAAGCCTTTGCTGTCCCTGAGGCTTCAAAACAGGAGGCAAGCTCTACTCCAAGCCCTTGGAGATACCTCTCAAGAAGGAATGCACAACAAAGTCCAGCCTTTGTCCATTTTCACAAGCAGAAGCACAGCCACAGGTAGGGGCAGCACTTCTCCTCAGCTTTTCACCTCTTCTCCTTGGCAGAGGCTCCTCTTGATTCCAGAAGTGATCTAAAATTCTGGGGTTTTGGGTCCACTACTTATACCCCTTTCTGCCTTTGAAGTAGGCCAACTTCAAAGGAAAATCTCCGTTGTTCACCAGATCCTGCCTTGCCGAGGCCAGGCCATAGACACACACCAAGGGGTTGGAGAATACATTGTGTGAGGGCAGGCATAGCCCATTCAGATGTAAGTGACCACTCCTCCCTCCACTCCAGCTCAGATGGCTCATCAGGATATCCAGATTTCACACTAGCTCCCTTTGTGTCACTGTCTAGAGGGAATTCAAAACAGCCCAGCTGTTGGTCTGACCCAGATGTGGAATACACATGCAGGCAGAGGCACAAAATGGTTTAAGCAAGAAAATTCCCACTTTCTAAAAGTGGCATTTCTCAAACTAACAATCTAAAAAACACCTTCACTAAAATATGTACTTTAAAATGGTGAGCTCAGGGACACCAAACTCCAAATTTCTATCTGCTCTCAAATGGAAACTTCACTTTAATAATGTTTAAAGGCAGCCCCCTTGTTAACCTATGAGAGAGGTAGGCCTTGTACAGTGAAAACCAAATTTAGCAGTATTTCACTGTTAGGACATGTAAAACACATCAGTACATGTCTCACCTTTAACAGTTTTAAATCAGGAGGAGGCTCCTTCACCTTTAACTGCACCCTGCCAATGGGGCTACCTAGGTCCTTCTTAGGGGTGCCTTACATGTATAAAAAGGGAAGGTTTACACAGTGCAAGTGGGTACACATGTCAAGTCCAATTGGCAGTGCAGGGCTGCACACACAGACACTGTAGTGGCAGGTCTGAGACAGGTTCACAGGACTACTCATGTGGGTGGCACAACCATTGCTGCAGGCTCACTAGTAGCATTTGATATACAGGCCGTGCATTTTACTAGGGACTCACTAATAAATCAAAAATGCCAATCACGGAAACAATCACCTGTTCAATTTGCTCAGAGAGCATCTGCATTTTAGCACTGGTTAGCAGTGGTAAAGTGCCCAGAGTCATGAATTCAATAGAAACTGGTCAGAAAAAATAGGGGAAAGGAGGCAACAAGTTTGGGGATGACCCTGCAAAAAGGGCCAGGTCTAACAATGGGTCATCCTGGGCAGGATGGGAGGAAGGAGCTGGATACTGCATCACTTACACATGAATAGACTGTGTCCTTTCCACACAATAAGGGCTTAATGACCCTGTTTTGGAGCCAGGGCAAGGGAGAAAGGGAATTCCTTGCACATCACAGCCGCTGTATAGAAGCTTCTCCTAGCTTCCAGAACCGGGGCACCAAAGTATAAATTCTGGACATCAGACACCACCAATTCAATACACTCCTAGACCTGTTGATACTCTACTAGGAAGAATAGCTGCTGTGCTTCTGAAAGACAGCCACACTGCTGGAGTGCTGTTTTGCTGGACTCCTGTTTTGCTGTACTGACCTGTGCTTGCTACCTCTTGCCCGGGAGTGTAAAGGACTGAACATACATCTTGCTTTCACCCAGAACCCAGAGTGACTCCAAAGGCAATTAGGCTGGCCTCCTGATCTGAAGTCTTAGGGAAAGATTTCCAACCACCCTGCTTCTGTGGCTGAACTCTGCCATCTGTGAGTCTGCCCTGACAAGTGGTGACACCTGAGTCCTTGACAATTAGAAGTGAGCCTAAGGTGTTTCCTCCAGAGGCACCAATGCATCCTCCACTGAAGGAGGAGAACCAACGCATAGCCACTGTTGCATGAAGCAGAAGGGAAGCATCCTGTACTGTGTGGGTCGGAACTGTTGCAACTGACTTGCATCACATTCAAAACTGCCACTACGTGACACTTTCCCTAGTCCAAGGACCTCACATCTCTCACAAACACCAGCCTTGGAGATGATGCCAAACCCCTCTGTCGTCGATACTGCATTAATTGAAAACAACCCATTGCCTGAGCTGTGCCAGGTATCCTTGGCACCAGTCTTCAAATTGTAAATTCCATAGACAGGATGCTTGGCGTTAATGCATCACGGCCTCACACCGCAGCCTCACCGCAACTCAGAGCCAATGCATTACCTCAGCTACACAACACATATTTGTTTTGGATCTACACAACACTCCACAACCAGGATTTAAGGTATCTGAGTTCATGGGACCTAGCGGGGTCCTGTATCCGTCGCAGGCTCCATTTTGGTCAAGATTGAACCTTTGACTTTATCCCCGTTCGGCACAAACAGATACCCCCAGTTGGTGGTTTTGGCCTTAAAAAGCTATTTTACAGTTTATTCTTCAAAAATTCATAACTCAAGCTCCACTGATTGGCTTTTTTTGTTTTGGTCTTGTTTTATCTATCAAATTGAGTTCTATTTTTCAACCTTGGTGTGGGATTTGTTTTGTGTGGTTTTTAGACGGTTTTACTGTCTGAAGTGTTGGACAAATAATTTACACATTTTTAAGCCTAACTGCTCTGTGCCAAGCTACCAGAGTGTAAGGCACAGGTTAATTTGTGGGTTGCCTAAGCCTCACCCTGACAGGTATTGTGGTTGCTGCTTGACCAGTGCTCAGGCCCCAGTCAACCAACACCCAATTTGTCACAATATACAAAATGAAATTAGCCATGAAAAGGAAAAGGTTTGAATTATAGTGGTAACTGACTTGTTTTACAAGCAACAGAAGCTGGCGTATCCCTTAAGGCACAGAGACTCTGCATCTTGAGTCACTCCACTATCTACAGTGCTGCTTTTCTTTACCAGAGAGATCATTGCATTTTGTTTGAAGGGAATGAATTTGAATACCCCTGACTTGATCTGGAACACCAGTACTTCAAAAGGACACTCTCAGCCAAGTGACCCTCACAGGTGAGTAGCCACACTTTATACATACTGATTGATAGATTGATTGATTGAATTTGTATCCTTAAAATAATTGTGCATCTAAATCTGATGAATATTACAGTGGATCCTCTCATTCTTCACTCAAGCTTACATTGTTCCATTTACCTCCATCATTAAACCCATATTTCAAAGTTGACCACAGGAGTCACCTGGTCCTTAGAAATTATTAGGTTCATGGAAATATTTCTGGTGGCATATAGCTCACAGTGTAGATTGGTCTGCGATAAATGTGTCCACAGGGAAGTCATAGACACAATGAATTAGTCACAGAGGGCAGAACCCATCATGGCCCTTTCAACGAGTCGGTTGATAAATCCTAAACTTCTCAGTAACTTCTGTTTTCCAATAAAAATCACATCCACCAATACACTTCAGCAGGTCAAATCTGTCAATATTTATCATGGAAAAATGGCTGGAAAATATTGGGATATGTGTATTTTGTGGCAGTCACACCCAAAATCTGCATGTAATGCCCCATTTTGGGGGATATACTTGTGGTAGGTGCTATTTATAGCATACAGTAATTAAAATATCTTACAATATTGTTATTTCTCAGGTGTGATACATATTGTGCCCATGAAGGCATATGTCAGAATTTCTTTTTGATAACATTTGTGTATTTGTTTCCAAGAAAACAAATGCCATTGCCTCCTAATCACTGCCATGGACACAGATCATAACCAAAGAACCATGCACATAAAATGTACACATGAACATTCTCGGAAGCCGGCAGAAAGCAAAATACAGAATAATATCCCCCTCCTGGGACCCTCCACCACCCAAACCATCTCCTCCATCCCTGCACCACTGCCCCCCCAGCACACCCCTGTCTCTGGACAAAGTTCAGTAAAGCAGAAAGGTATTACATATCTACTCAAATATATGCATGTTGCCATTGAGTCTATAGAGTATTTGTTCGTATCTTTCCACTTCATACATATCCTCAAGCCATTGCCTGTATGACGTAGTCTTTATGATCTTCCACAGTCTCAATATTCATAGATTTGTCACTACCAGCTCCAATGAAAGCCAGCACTTCACATGAAACAATGGGGTGTGAAACTGAGAAAAATCATGTCCATGAATGAAACTGTAAGGGGTCCCCCAGTTCTGCTTCAAGAGTGTATCTAACCTGCTCCACTGCAATCCCACAAAATATGTATGATGCCCCCCTCCATCCCACACCTTCAGCACCTCGTTGTTGGTCTCAATTTAGCCCTGTAGAGTTTCACTGGGATTCAGTGCCATCTATGTAGTATCTTAAAAAGGCTAAATTTCAATCTTGCTTCCATCATACCTCGGCCCTGGTCAGTCATCAGTTCCTCCAAGTTGTCATCATCAAATGTGACCACCAAGCAGGTTTCCCACCATCTCCTCAGCCCCTTCTCTGTTTCTAAAGAAAAGGCATGTTCGATAGGAAGAGTATACAGACCTGAGATGGTGCCTCCAAAATGCTTCCATTTATGGATATACGTGTGCAGTGGAGAAGATCGAATCTCAGTCGGTGCCCTTCCGAGTGCTGCTTATAAAGTACTTCTCCACAGGGCATACCTCCAAATCTGTGTAGTTGGAAGTTTAAATTCAGATCCCTAAAGTATTTGATCTCCCCCACTCAGAAACATGTCAACCACTCTCTGTATCTTGCACCTCCTCCAAATCAACCAGGTAAATTCCGAGTCCTTCACCAGAAGTGCCACATTTCACTATAAGTCAGCCCTCACATGCAGAATGGCAGAGCCCTTGACCAGTCCATGCATCCTTTTCTATGTCACCTTTGAGGATTATATGATGGGGGTTCTCCCCCAGTGCCCTCCCCCGCTCCTGTGTAGTATATTTTGAAATACTTGCCACTACCAGCAGCTGCCATTCTAGGTGACCCATGGCGGTGTTTCCCTAAACATGTTTGACATGTACATCGAGTGGGACACTTTGTGGAGCAGCAGCCAGTAATATTCCACATTCCACAAACAGAGGCCTCCCGCTTTCTTAGAGGACAATAATGTTAAGCTATGCAGTCTAGGTTTCTCCCCTTCCACACATAAATGCATGTATATTTTTGTCTATTTTCCACAAGAGAGTCCCAAGGATCCGAAGGGGCAGCATCCCTGAAAATGCTGTTAAATCTGGGTGCAATATTCATCTTCACCACCTGTACTCTCCCCCAGAGGGACATATTCAGATGGTCCACCTGTTGAAATTGGCCTTCATTTTAACCATCAGGGGGCTGAGCTTACCTGAACTATGTTCTCAATGCCCTTATTGACCAATAGTTCCAGGTATTTGAGATGTTGATGTTTCCATTTAAAGGTGAGGTCCTCCTGCATCACTGGGGTAGAGGTCCATGTAAGAGGGGGGGCCTTGCATTTTGCCCATTTAATGCGATATCCTGAGAACGCAGATAATTGGCCTATCAGGACCATTACCCATCCTCATCTCCTTCACTCTGGACCTACTTTCCCTTTAGGCCCCTCCTGACAAGGGCTTTTAGTTGCTCTGATGGGGTGGCACACTCCTGGG
Organism: Pleurodeles waltl; assembly: GCF_031143425.1. Lineage (NCBI taxonomy): Eukaryota > Metazoa > Chordata > Amphibia > Caudata > Salamandridae > Pleurodeles > Pleurodeles waltl. Next base: position 143,847,890 of record NC_090441.1, on the reverse strand, counting down.
GCATACAGGGCAGCCGCCAGGCCCTCAGTACTTCCCAATGCTGTACGCTCATTTCCGTCATACCAAGATACAAAGCCAGGTGTGGCGCCAAGAAGCTCATCAGGGGCTTCAACCCCTAGCTGCCATCTTCTCCAGCAGCCAGCCATGCCCCTGGCACATGTCAATATTCCATGCCAAGACGGTGCTCTTCCATAGTAAACCATGAAGCTTCATCCAGACTTCCCAATCTGAGCTAATGGTGTCCATTAAGAAAACACAATAAAACATGTTGCACTCCTCCAAAAGATGACGCAGGGTTTCGCATGTAAAAAGGCTTTGAGACCAAGTAATGTGCCTTCTAAACCTTGTTGTTTTTGTTAATAGCTGCTCTGGATGCAGTTCTCGGCTTTTATTTCCTTTCACTTTGTTGGTTATGCATATATAAATGTCACATCATCACTAACAACTGCAAGATTTCGTCTTTGAAAACTGAGCTATGCATGAGTAAATTAAATTAAAATTCCATGTGACAGTCTTCTTTTAGTCAGAGAAAAAAATGGTTGTGAATCAAGTCATGGGATCAAGTGTTGGAAGCGTGTAGTTTTAGCATAAAGTTCTCTCATCAACCTTTATTGCACCCATTTGAGCATAAGCTACAGTTAAATGGGAAAGCAAAATAACTTATTTGCAGAAAGTGGACATTCGTCTATTCACACAAACTTTCTATTTAGAAAAGGCTATTTTAATTGCACCTAGAAATGGAACAATCAAATTCCCCTGTTTAGGGAATGTGCTATAATAAAATACTTACATGACAATTGTTTTTTTAACTCAACTGACTATGGTAAAATGATTGTTTTTTAAACATGTTTGGCATGTTCTTGCCTATTCTTTTAAGGTGTTTTAAATCTGAACGTCAGCATTTAAATATTTACGTTTCTACTTTAGGGCAGTCACTATTTTTCCAGTATATTTAGACTTCAGATCAAAAATGTTTGCTTGGAGGCTGATATGAGGATTAGTAGCTTCCATTTACATTTTGAATAGGTCTGGGACTAAACAGAGACAATAAATTGAAATACAAGTGCTGAAATTCTATTTATTTGTCAATATTAGACCAACATACCGTTGGATGAAGTTCATCTAATCCCCATTAGTACAATTCAATTGACCTTTTCTCTGAACCAAAAATAGGAATATTGTTTCTTCGAAAATCATTGTAGAAACAATTTCTGCAGATATTGTGCGACTCTGCTCAAGTCTGTGCCTTCACTTAGATTTTTTACATTTTTCTGAGAACAGGAATATTCCTTTTATAATCCCCCTATTACCGTTGCTCATGGCCCAATGTGTCCAGTTTACCTCTCACCCCAATTTACCCACCCCCCTTCTCCCTCACCTTTCAGTATTTTCTTTAAAAAAAAAAATTATTTAATTGCATTTAATTTTGTATTATAAAACAACTCCCAAGTAAGACACATTAGGAATCACGTACATTCAAGCATAAATCTATCAGTTATAAAAATATTGAATAATTCCACTACAGTACTTAAAATATGCAATGTTTACAAATTATTACTTTGAGGTTCCAGAAAATAACACATACAGGCCCTCATTACAACCCTGGAGGTCGGTGTTAAAGGGGCAGTAATACCGCCAACAGGCCAGTGGTAAAAAAAATGGGATCATGACCACGGCAGAAACCACCAACACATACAGCCACTTTAACACTCCGACTGCCACGGCGGTAGCAACAAACACCACAGTGGTAATCGCCAACAGTCAGGTGGAAGGCAATGTACCGCCCACCCCATTACAACTCACCCATCCGCCAGCTTTTCTGGGGCGGTACCAACTCAATCAAAAGCACAGCGGAAAAAGTACTTGGAAGGGAAACCACTCACCTCTCGACCCTCAACGAAGAACCAGGACGCCATGGAATCCTTCCCATGCTGGTGTATCTTCTCATCTATCAGGAGCACCAACGGCGGCGACGATGACCATAGTGAGTACAGCACCTAGTAGACAGGGGAGGGGGTGAGGAAAAAGAGAGTGACACACACACACAACACGCAACATTCCCACCCTCACCCTCACCCCCAACACCATACACACAAACACATGCAACAATATTACATATACACCCCGTAACCGTCTGGAAGAACACAAGGACACAAGGAATTGAGTCAAATTAGTGAAACATCGGAATTCTTTTGTAATCCGTTCATAAATAAATAAACAGTATGTACAATATATACAATGTATACAAAATGAGGGACAATGTCCACACAAAAATAGTCTATGGCCCACTGGGCCATAACACATAGGCCTTGACTCCTGCCTCAAAATGGAGAGAACACTGTAGGGGCATCAGGTCAAAAACACACGGGCACCTCAGGGGCACGTGGGGGCACCTCAGCTGGAAGATAGTACAACGCCACTGCTCCTGGAGGGGGCTCCATGCCCACAGCGATGTCCTGGAGAGTGCAAAGCCACAGTCTCTCAAGTCTCTCCATTGGGTTATTTGCCCACAGCAATGTCCTGGGGAGTGCAAAGCCACAGTCTCTCAAGTGGGAGGTCTGCCCACTGCCTGGTCCTGGGGAGTGCAAGGCCACGGTCTCTCAAGTGGGTGGTTTGCCTACTGCCTGGTCCTGGGAAGTGCAAAGCCACAGTCTCTCAAGTCTCTCAAGTGGGTGGTTTGCCCACTGCTTGGTCCTGGAGAGTGCAAAGCCACAGTCTCTCAAGTGGGTGGTTTGCCCACTGCTTGCTCCTGGGGAGTGCAAGGCCACAGTCTTTCAATAGGGTGGTTTGCCCACTGCTTGCTCCTGGGGAGTGCAAAGCCACAATCTCTCAAGTGGAAGCCTTCTTCCATTGGTTCTGGAGGGGGCTTTGTGCCCAGTGTGCTTCATCCTGCCAAGGATAGGGTGAGTGGATGCCTTTCTCCACTGGTTCTGGAGAGGGCATTGTGCCCAGTGTGCTTCGTCCTGCCAAGGATAGGGTGAGTGGATGCCTTTCTCCACTGGTTCTGGAGGGGGCATTGTGCCCAGTATGCTTCATCCTGCCAAGGATAGGGTGCCAACTGGGGCTGCTGCTGCTGCTGCTGGCAGTGGTGCTACTGTCAGTGGTGCAGGTGGCAGTGCTTGTGGCAGGGCTTGCAGCAGTGCAGGTGGCGGTGCTGGCCGCGGTGGAGGTGCTGGTGCTGCCATTGGTGGGGGGAGGCTCCAGCCCTTCTCCTGCAGCCCCGGACGGCTGCCCACTGGTGCTGCTGCTGCTGACAGTAGTGGTGCTTGCGGCAGTGCAGGTGGCGGTGCAGGTGGCAGTGCTTGTGGCGGTGCTTGAGGTGGTGCAGGTGGCAGTGCAGGTGGCGGTGCTGGCCGCGGTGCAGGTGGCGGTTGTGCTTGTAGCCACCATGCCTTCACCTGCAGGCTCGGACAGCTGAAGTGCCTTGGCTGGTGTTTTGTGCCCCTTCCTGCCCTTGGCAGATGGTGGTATCACCTCGGGTCTGGCCGCTGGAGTCTTTGAGGTGGCCTTGCTGGGTGGTTGTGGCTCCTTCCCCTTACTGGATGCTGTCCCCTTCTTCACCTTGCCAGGTGGCGTAATGGTCTTTGCCCTAGCAGGGGTTGGTGACACACTGGTTGGCCTAACGGGTGCCCCGTTTGAGCCTCTGACAGCTGCAGGAACCTCAGCAGACGTTGACTTGGTGGCTGAGGTGCTGGGCTGGGTTCTGGCCACCCTGGCCCGAGGGGAAGGACTTGGGGCGAGGGGTAGGGAACAGGTCAATGTTGGCTAGGAAAATCTTTTTAGGGACATTGGGATGGGGAGAGGGTGAAGGTTTGGGAGTGGAGGAAGAGGGAGTGATTGTAGGAGGTATCAGTCTGCTGTGTTTGGGTGCAGGTGCATGAGCTGGATGCTGTTGTGAGGTGGATGGATGTTGGGTGGGTGTGTGCTGACGTTTGTGTACTTTGGGAGGAGGGGTCACAGACACAGTGGGAGAGGACACATGGGACGTGTGCATGGATGTGGGGGTGGTTTCTTCCAGTGAGGGGTGTGTAGTGATGGGCGTGCTGGTGATGGAGGTAGTGGATGAGGATGTAGTGCATGCAGGTGTGAGTGGAGACGCTACTGGGAGGGAGGTGGAGGTGGAGAACGAGGAGGAGGGGGACACAGTGGAGGCAGTGGATATTGGTATGTCTGCATGGGGATGGTGCTTGTGTGAGTGGCTGTGAGATGAAGTGTGGTGCTTGTGTTTGCCTGAGCGCCTTTTGTGTGTTGATTTGGGTGAATGCTGGTGTGCTTGGGATAGGCTGGGGTTGAGGGGATTGGGACTGGGTAGAGGAAGTTGGAGGGGGGAGGCTAGAGACAGGGACAATGGCTGTCATCAGTGCGGAGGCCAGAGCCTGAAATGCTCTCTGTTGGGCCTCCACACCAGAGTTTATGCCCTCCAGGTATGTATTTGTTTGTTGCAAATGCCTCTCGATACCCTGGATGGCATTTAGAATGGTTGACTGCCCAACAGTGAGGGATCTCAGGAGTTGAATAGCCTCCTCACTGAGGGCAGCAGGGCTGACTGGGGCAGGGCCTGAGGTGCCTGGGGCGAAGAAGATGCACACCCTCCTGGGTGAGCGGGCACGGGAAACACGCTGAGGGGCTGCTGGGAGGGCGGTGCTGGCGAGGGGTGGCAGCTGTCCCTGTTGTTGGGGTGGGCACAAAGGCGTCCGCCACTGCCAGGGAGCTTCGATCGTAGGAGGAGTCGCTGTCTGTAGTGTCTCCTCCTGTCTCCGTCATGGTGTTCCCCTCGCCCCCCGTCCCACTGGAGCCCTCACCCTCGGTGGATTCGGCCTCCAGGCCCATGTGGGATGCAGCTCCCTCCGTCCCCGGTGCCCTTGCTCCTCCACCAGATGATGCTAAAGCACATAAGGACAGGGTGACAAAACAAAAAAGGGGAGAGAGACAGAGGATACACTTGGTCAATGCCAGCAACAACACTACCGTTGGCGTACACAACACACAGCGAGATGCCCTATGCACTAGGCCATGTACTACCAGTTACAATGCTAGTCACCAGCCCATGGGGGACATGGCATAACCCTATCAGCTGCTCATCTGAAACCCACCTGACCCTGCCCAGTAGTAAATGCCCACTAACACCATTGGATTTGGAGTGCTCTGCCATGTTCGCCCTGGCCTAGGGGCACCCACAGTCCACATCCCCCACCCAGGTAAAACCATAACGTGCGCCAACACATGAACCTGAATTTGTACTCACCCCCTTGTTGCTGCTGTGATGCCCTCAAGCGCCCATCCAACTCCGGATAGGCCACCACCAGGATGAGGAACATCAGGGGGCTCAGGGTACAAAGGGCCCCCCTTCCTCGATGGGAGGCCAGCCCCAGCTGGGCCTCCGCTATCTTTCTTGCCCAGCTGCACAGGTCCTCCCCCGTTTGCGGCAGTGGGTGCTTCGTTTGTCAAAGACCCCCAGGGTCCTCATCTCCTTGGAGATGGCACGCCAAATACCCTTTTTCTGATGGGCGCTGACCTGCAGGAAAAATACAGTAGAAAAGGAATTAGTAATACCGTCCGGATCGTCACACTCATGGCCTACCATATCCCTCCCATCCACTAACGCACATACATTGACCACCATACATGTAGCACTCTGCCCAGGACACCTCAGCCCCCCTACATGTGACTTACACACACAGCACTCCATACATTGATGGCCCACGCATCATGCTCACAGTCTACCCACCTGTTTGCCTGGAGGACCATAGAGTAAAGTGTACTGGGGTAGGACCCCATCCACCAGTCTGTTCAACTCCTCCGGCATGAAGCCAGGAGCCCTTTTCCCAGACACATGAGCCGTTGTCGCTTCCAGACACAGGTCACAGCTGCACTTACAGTGTAGGTCCTCTCCTGTTGAAGGTCAGGTAGCAAGTGAGTGAACAGATAGAAAATGTCGATCACGTCGCGGCGGTGCGTACCGTCACCGCCAGCATACTTCACCATTGGCTCCTGGAACCCATAGGGCCCAATGATAACCAATGTGAAGTTGCGCCGCGGGCGTTGACCGCCGACCGCAATGGCACACAACACCAGTGGAATTACCTCATTTCCACTTGTCCCTCCTCACAGGTCAGGCAGCCGCCATTTCAGGGGGGCACAGGCGATGGCACCTAACTGCGTCACAGCAGACTTTGGCATATCAACTGACTCTCGGATTCACATACTGGTTCTGTAAATGAAGAGATGCATCATTATTGCAATTGATGTGTGAATATGACCCTATGCTCACTGTTTTCCTCCGTACGCTTCAACCGCTGAGGATAAATATGAGAATGAGACATCCTCCAGTGTACAGACCCCTGGCGGACCTAGCGACAATGGAGGACAGACACATTATCCTAACATACAGACTTGATAGGGCCACGATCAAAGAACTGTGTACCCAATTGGAGCCAGACCTGATGTCAGCTATCTGCCAGCCCACAGGTATCCCCCCTCTAGTGCAGGTCCTGTCAATGCTCCATTTCCTGGCAAGTGGTTCCTTCCAAACAACAGTGGCCATGGCATCAGGGATGTCTCAGCCAATGTTCTTCAACGTGTTGACCAGAGTGTTGTCTGCCCTGCTGAAACACATGTGCAGCTACATCGTATTCCCCCAGATTGAGGATTTGGCCACAGTGAAAGCTGACTTTTATGCCCTGGGACATATCCCCAACATCATTGGTGCCACTGATGGTACACATGTAGCATTTGTCCCCCCTCGGAGAAATGAACAGGTGTTCAGGAATAGAAAAACTATCACTCTCTGAATGTGCAGATGATGTGTTTGGCTGACCAGTACATCTCCCATGTGAATGCCAAGTATCCTGGCTCTGTGCATGATGCCTTTATCTTGAGGAATAGCAGCATCCCATATGTGATGGCTCAACTGCAGAGGCACCGGGTGTGGCTAATAGGTGAGCCCAAGGTCCCCACCCAGTATATGTTGGTGTCTGGGTATGGGGTTGTCCCTAAGGGTTAGTGTGTGTCTAACAGTTGTCTTTGATATTTGCAGGTGACTCTGGTTACCCCAACCTCTCATGGCTACAGACCCCAGTGAGGAATCCCAGGACAAGGGCAGAGGAACGTTACAATGAGGCACATGGGCGAACAAGGAGGATTATTGAGAGAACCTTCGGCCTCCTGAAGGCCAGGTTCCGGTGCCTCCATCTGACAGGTGGATCCCTGTATTACTCACCCAAGAAGTTGTGCCAGATCATTGTTGCATGTTGCATGTTGCACAACTTGGCCTTGAGGCGCCAGGTGCCTTTTCTGCAAGAGGATGAGCCTGGAGATGGTCTTGTGGCAGCGGTGGAGCCTGTGGACAGTGAGGAAGAGGAGGCAGAGGAAGCAGATGTGGACAACAGAAGTAATATCATACAGCAGTACTTCCAGTGAAACACAAGTAAGACACAGTAACTTCACTTTACTTTTCAGTTTTCTGTTGGACATTGTGCATGGCAGCATGATTCCCCTATGTCTATGGCCACTTACTGTACCCTTTGGCTTCTCTTTTTTCAGATCTCTGTGCCCCACTCTGGCTCCTGGTATGTTTACTGTTTCCCACTACAGGTCATACCAATGTTTAAATTACTGTACATATGAATTGCAATTTTTTCAGAATGTTGTACTAATACATATTTAAATCAATTGACAGACTCCAGAATTGTATTTGTTCCAAGGGTGTTAATTTAAGTGCTAATACGTAGAGGGGGATGTGCAATGGGTTGGGGTGATGGTGGAGGAATGTCCAGTTAGAGTCCAGTCTCTTGGTATCACAGGTGCATTGTCCAGTGGGGCATAGGAAGGGGAGCAATGGCAGTTCAAGGTGGACAGGGTGACCGAGTGGGACACAAGGTGACAATCACGAGAGTCTTATTTCCTGGGGGGGGGTCTTGGCAATGTTCTCTGGCTTCTGCTTGGATCGCAGGGACCGTTTGCAGGGGGGTTCTCCTTCTGCAGGGGGTGGTGGCCTGTTGTTCCAGTGGCGGGGCCTCCAGTCCACTAGCGCTGGAAGAGGTGGAGGGCTGTTCATCGGTGTGGCTAGTGTCTGGGGCCCTTTGTTGTGCCACTGCCTCCCTCATGGTGTTGGCCATGTCTGCCAGCACCCATGCAATGGTGACAAGGGTAGTGTGGATGTCTTTGAGGTCCTCGCTGATCCCCAGGTACTGTCCCTCCTGCAGCTGCTGGGTCTCCTGCAACTTGTACAGTATCTGGCCCATGGTCTCTTGGGAATGGTGGTATGCTCCCTGGATGTTGGTGAGTGCCTTGTTGAGAGTCGGTTCCCTGGGCCTGTCCTCACCCGGTCGCACAGCAGTCCTCTCAGCTTCCCTGTTGTCCTGTGCCTCTGTCCCCTGAACCATGTGCCCACTGCCACTGACCCCAGGTCCCTGATTGTCTTGGGTTTGTGGGGTTGCCTGTGGTCCCTGTAGTGGTGGACACACTGCTGATTGACATGTCCTGGGGACAGTGGTATGGGCCCGCTGGGAGGTGCTGTGCTGGTGTTTCCTGAGTGGGGAGGCTCTGTGGTGGTATGGGACTGTGACAGGGTTACTGACTGTCCAGAGGTCCCTGATGGGCCAGGTTGGTCATCAGGATCCAGGTGTGCAGAGCTGCTGTCATCACTGTGGGCCTCTTCTGTGGGGGGACTGGATGTTGGTGGCACCTCCTCTCTGCTGAAGTTGTGTGGGGTCCTGTGGTGATGAAAATGCAGTGTTATTGTGTCTGTGTGTGCCATCTTGTGCATGGGTGTGTTTCCCTGTATGGTTGTGATTGCCCTGTCAGCTTTGCCTTGTGTGCGTGGTGATTTTGTGGGCTAGGTGATTCTCTCTAATGGGCATGCTTTAGTGATGGGTGTCCATGCAGGTCTGTGATGGGTGCCCATGCATAGGTGTTGCATGCAGGGCTTGGTATTGGGATGGGTGTGTTGTGATAGTGGGGTATTTGTGAGGTGGTGGAGTGATGGGGGTGAGGGTAGGGGTAGGAGTTTGTGATGGCATGCAGGTAGGGTAAGGGATATAGTAGTAAAGATTTGACTTCACCAGAGTCCTCTGTGAACGCATGATGGTAAAGGCTACTTGCTGTAAAGGTTACTGCTAGTCATGTTGGCTGATGCATTCTTTAAGTCAGGCTATTTTTCACAAGAGGTTGTAGTTTTTCATCTTAAAAAATGTTTATGCCCTTAAGCAGGCCTGTCCAATAATGCTTTCTCTGACATTAAGATGGCTGTTCTTCAGACTACGACTGAAACTTTTGCCACAGTGCCACTGGGATGTCCATCAGTTGTGGCTAGTGGAGGTGGAGGTACACTTGGAGACCCTTTGGCCACTCTACCCAATCATGGTCCCCAAAGTATAAGGTGCAGGCAGGTAAGGAAAAAAGGATTTGCAACTCTCTTACACCATCACTCTCAAAATGCACCTGTACATACTGGGGTCTGTGGACACTGCCCAAAACCATAAGGAAGGCTTTCCCACAAACAGATTGTCACAACAATATGATGCTTCATACTGCACACCTTATGCATATAATGCCTTGTGCAACAATAGTTAACACGGTTCCGACATTGATTGAATAATAAATATAAAAAAATGGAATAGAGTACTCCAATTACAAGTTAGCAATGCCACCCCTAGCAAACAAAAGCCGTTGAATATTCCTTTCTGTCCTGCTACTTAGTGGACACATTGGACCTGATTCACAAATAATCTCTACACTCGTAGTGGAGGTTCTTCATTGGTGGGGCAGTCTCTGCACTTATGGAAGAATCTTTGCAATGAGAATTCTCACTTCGGAGATTCTGCCATGATTGAGAGACACCTCCACGACTGTGGGGTCTCCACCATGAGTGCAAAGGCGTTTTTTTAATCAGGCCTAATGATTCTAACAGATACTTAGACCTTCACCACAAGTATTAGTGTAGCCCTGATCTGGACATAAACAGGTACTTAGATCTAAATCAGAATCAAGTCCACATGCAAATCCCATAATTTCAGGACATTCTTTGGATTAATGACCCCCCTCACCCAAGGCAAGGCCTCAAGAGAGTGATGGCAATTAGACAGGAGTGAGATTTGCAGGTGCTTAAACCAAATCACTCATCCAAGATTCTTAAATACAATGGGACTATTGATAATGTTTCAGAGTAGGACTCTTCTGCATGAAGTGAGCACCCTCCTAATGAATTAGGGATTATTGACAGAATATCAGAAGCAGAAACATTGTGTGGACATAATATTATGTCAAAAACATCGAGGACTAGCATATCAATAAGGTAAATGCAAGTAGGTAAGCATATATTTACTATTCTTGACTCCACATCTACATGCCTTGAAGACAGTGCTTAATTTGTGCTTGTTGTTTCCGGTGAGGAGCACCGGCACTTATTTTTGACGGCCGGTGCTTAATTTCTGCCTCAAGCATCTACTGCGAGCAAAAGAAATATGGGAAAGACAAAGAAGACAAAAATGAAAAAGTGCCACGATGGGAGAAAGCAGAAAGCTGCAAGAGTGAGCTAAAGGTGCAAGGAATTACTTTACATGGATTGAAGAGGCCAAGATGGCTCAGTATTACGCTGCCTCTGTATTCTGTGCTCCAATATTTAATTGCAGCAGCTGGGTGTTTAAGAGGAGGGCTTTGGGTACCAGCACGTTTTTATTTACAAATTAAGCACTGCTTGAACATATATATATCGTCAAGGTACATATATGTGGAGTTATACATAGTAAAACGTTGCTTACCAACAGAAACTTACCTTCACAATATTTTTGCCCTTAATATGCTATTTTATCCCATGAAATGTGTGTTTCCCATATCTAAACACCATGGTAATAGCACACTGACGTCTGTAACTGTTTCGGGGAGCTACGTTTGCCAGTGTGAAGGTGCTAAAATGACCTTTTTTTAATAATGTGAATATATGTTATTCCTCAAAATTAGCAAATAATATCTAAGGGAGTCAATAGATGCCGGAAATGCTTTCACCGCAAGTCGCGTTCAGTGAGGGAATTTTTATGAGGAAGACTATGAGACAATGATTCTCAAGCAAGGTACATTTATAACAAGATTTGAATGTTACAATGCAGTTACATTGTTGCTGACTGTTCTCCCCTTCTTTTTCCATCAAAAAGCATTACGCGTCTGTACTATATAAACTTTGGATAAGTGCACCTGCTGCTGAAATACAGGGTCAGCTCTTTGACAAGTGGCTGAACTGCCTGCTCAATATTGGCCAAGCCAAGGATTTTATTCATGCCTTGTGTGCTAGTCAATAAAAAAACAGCTCTTATTTCTTAAAACGCTGAGTGTTTTAATATTTGATAGTATATATCCCACATGCACACTAGACACGGGAGGAAAATTTCATTTCGAAGTAATGTTCTCTCATAGACGCTCCTTGTCTCCCTGTGCTTTTAAAGGCCGGCAGCCATCCAAACCATTCTAATAGCATCTAATGAAATATTCGGCTGTAATTTGGTTTGAAATGCACAGGGAGGACAGCGAGATCCCTGGAAGTATTGTAGGGTTGCCCATATAAAATATTCAGCTGTCAGTTTTTAATCCGTGCACCAGTTTGGGAGCATCTGTACCAACATCCACATTGCACATTGCCATTTTGTATTTTTATTTTCCCTTAGAGGCTCTGTCATTCCAGGGAAAGGGAATTGATTAAAGAAATGAAGACCAGTTAATCAAAATAAAACTGGATGAAAATGCTCCTTTCAGTTGCAATAGAGATTTTGGGAATTGGGCATGCTTTCACGGAAAAGCGATATTGCAGGCAGATCATAAATAGATGCATTGCTAATGCAAAAAAAAGTCTAGGGCATTAATCCTACATGCCTTAAAGCTGTGGAAAACTCTAGTAACTTTCGCTTCAGTGCTGGGCATCTGGGGCTATATGCAAATTTGTGAATTCACAAAAGTGCGTAAATACCATTAGGAATTTGAAAGCTGTGTTGGAATGCATGAGAATAAAGTAGAATCGCACTTATTAGCAGGTGGCATGTCCAATTGTGAAAGGAATTAACTTTTACAAAATCTAATTTCATAGCGCGAAGGTAGGGACCTTTTTGGCAAATGACATATGTAAGAGATTCAAAATAACCACACCAAGGCTCATTTCATTTATTTTGGGCAAGACCTGTTTACTGTAGCAGTAGTTGCTATCAGCACAAATCTAGCAAAGGCAACGCTAAAAACATATCTGCTGACAACGTTTTGACCTCTTCGTATACTCCACACTTTACCACAAAATGGATCCTGTGATAAAAAGCATTTAACTGCTGCTGGATCAACCTGAGCATACATAGCTAAGGAAGAGTCAGAATGAGGACACAGTGAAGAGGGAAGTACATTATATTCAGCAGTGTGACAAGTAGAACTTCAGGCAGTACAGAATGTTTGGGTAGGTAATATGTTACATCATCCTGTAATACAATATTATCATGGAAAACAACACATGTGCACCCCTGCACTTCTAACAATTGCAGATTTTCGTAGCTAGAATGGCTAATTGACGTCCTGATTAACGCGCAACTACTGTTATAACAGCACTTATCAGAAAATCCTGAATAGCCAGCTACAGGTTGAGGAGAGTTGAAAGCACCACTCAACCAGTCAGGCAGGAGCTTAGTCTAGATACATAAGGTATTTAACAATGTCCACTAACTTTGCTTCAGACCAAAGGGCATTGAAGGTCATTTCTCCTTTAGTAGAATAAGTGACATCTACACAGCTATAGGTCAACTGGTCTGTTTTGTGTCTATTCTTGTCAAATGCAGAGACATAGCTTTACTTCATCTGGGTTGTTTTGTATCTATTCTTGCCAGATACAGAGACATAGCTTGAGCCCACGTGGCTCAAATAAGTGAAGATGTAGGGAGACTTTTCTTAAAAGATTAATTGAATAGAACACGTTTTTAAATCAGTAGTCTTTGATTCACATTCTTTTGCACCGCATGTACCAATACCAGTGGATGCATTCTTTGTGTGTTCTGAAAAGAAGACCCCAGAGGGAGAAAAATGCCTTGAAAACATGACTGGAGTGCTATCATTCGAAACTCCCTTAAAAAAAAAGAAGCAGATTGTGAGGTAATTTTGATGACAACATTTTAAGTGTAGAGAGTCAGGCCACGTTTGGAAAAATTGCAGAACAGAATCACTATATTGTGATGATGAATAATAGGGTTCAGTTTGTGGAGTATGTGATACCCTACTTTAGTTCACAGACTAAAGGATGTTTCCCCATGAATTGGTTCTCAAATATCTTTTGGCCAGCTGAATAGCTGATCTATAGCCATTAATAGTCATGAAAGACTTGTCCCTAGATGCCAATGAGAAATTCAGAACTGAAGGGACATTTGCCAAAATAAGATCGCGGTTATCATCTATGCTCCAACTATTTTTTTCTTTTTTTTAAAACAAATTGTATTGGATTTTTATTTCGACCATTGAGGTTACATAGGAATGGTATAATGCCGGTATTCACATATCACATGTTGAAGGTACTAATTTTGCCGAATATTACATAATATTGATTGTCATCATACGTTTGTACCAATATAGAAAGCAATCCAAAATTAACGTACATCAGCCCCTTCTCACCTCCTTTGGTTTTGGCTATTCTCTAAACACATAAGTGAGGGAGGAGGTAGGTATGGTATCTCTCTTGTTGGAATGCTATAATAAGGTACAGGATAACACCACTCAACTCTTAACTGCCCCCCATGGCCCGCCACCCACCTAACTTCTGCCCTATGTAGGAGACTCTTACTGCGCCCATAACTGTGTGATCTCTGGATGACGCTCATAGTGTACAAGCTTTATACATCTGTTATCTGCCTTATCTGCTGCTTCAGCTCTGTAGTGGGTGTGTGAAAATAGTGTTTCGTCAGTTTGTGAATGTAGTGACTAGCTCAGCTCTTTCCGTGCAGGAAATAGAGGGCCCATCATTCAACGCTATAATGATCTGCCCCCAGGCCTCCTTTACCTCAGGAGAACCTCTTCCCTGCCCAAGCTCTGTATGTAGTACTACACTGTCACTCTCTGCCCATTTCTTTAGATCTCTCTTACAATTTGGAGGGTAAGGACCGATCGGGCTTTTCCAGTTCTTTGTCAATTCTCTTTTAGCTAGTATAAATGCAAGGTCCTGGAATCTGCTAGTTGCCCTATCCTTGGGAGTATGAGGAAACCAGTGCAGTAGACAATGGGCAGGTGTGCATGCAACGTCGCGCTCGATAATGTCTGCTATGTCTGTCACCACTGTGTCCCAGGGGGCAGGACCACATCATGTGCATAAAGTCTGCCACCTCTACTCCACACCGGGGGCATTTCGCGTCTAGCGCATGCAGATGGTCTTGCAGTCTCTGTGGGGGTAAGATAGGCTCTATGTAAAACATAGAATTGTATGAGCAAAATCGAGCGTTTCTGGAGATCTTCGGCGTTCTCTCCAGTATTTGGCCCCAGTCTCCTTCCGATATCTGGGTCCCCAAGTCTACCTCACATTTACGCTGCAGATCTTCAAGGGGGTTCTGCGCTCCTGTACAGATTGCTCTGTATAGCCCTGTAATGGCTTTTTCTGTGCTGTCCAAGGTCAGCAGGTAAGCATTGGGACGATGAGGAGTGGGCTCTGCGTTACCTGTCTTCCAGTGTACACTAATGGTGCAAATGAGTGCTCGGTGCAACAAAAAGTGGCCACATGGAAGGTCATGTTCCTGTCGGAAATCTTCGAATGGCAGGAGGCCGCCCCCACTATATAGGTCCCCCATCTGTATGGCCCTGCCTCCTCCTAGGTCCTCAGTCCCCTCCAATCCCCTGCTCGAGGTAACCACTGAAGCCAGGCCATTGGTATCTCAGGGGTATAAAGGGTAGTTAATCCTGTTCTTTGGAGACAGCGCCTCCAACATCGGCGGATGACGCCAATCTCAGGGGCAAGGTCCGGACGCAAGCCGGCATGCTTAAAGAATATTTCGGCCAGTACAGGTACGGGGGGAGTCGTAAATGCCGTTATTATAGAATCAAGTTCCCTGAACACCGCCACAGGAACCCAAACTGGCAAAACCGCAAGGTAGCACAATAGCCGCAGCGCCACCATTTTAATCAGCACTATCCGTCCAGCCACCAAGAGCGGCAGTGAGCTCCAGAAGCTTATGCTGGACCTCAGGGCCCTAATGGCTCCCCCTATATTGCCCTCTAATATATCTGACCTTGAGTGATACACTCTAACCCCCAAGAAAGGAATGCAGCGGGGTTCCCATGTTACATTTCCCAGCTCCTTCAGTGGATCACAGTTCGCTGATAGTGGAAAAAATAATTACTTCTGCAAGTTTACCTTTAAGCCTGTTAATCGGCTGAATAGTGGCAATAGAGCTTGGGCTCCCTCTAGCTCCAGGCCAGTGTTTTGTAAAAATAAGAGTAGGTCGTCCGCATAGAGTGCTATCGCATGACGTTGGGTACCCTGCATCAGGTGGCGGCTTGAGCCTGGTTAGCTAAAAATTCCATTGCCAAGGCGAAGCAATAGTGGTGAAAATGGACAGCGCTGCCTGGTGCCCCTTTCCACTAAGTACTGCTCTGATATGATGGTCCCAGTTCTAACCCTCGCCTTGGGGTCCGCATACAACAGCTTCGTCCATCTGATAAAGCCCTCTCCCAGACCTATGCGTGCGAGAACTGTCCCATAATCCCATTCCAAACTGTTGAATGCCTTCTTAATATCTACCGCTAGCACAGCCACCGTAGTCAAAAGTGGGGCAATGGTATCTTTAATATGTATAACTCGCCGTATATTCTGGGTGGTATTCCTAGTGGGAATGAAGCCCGCGAGTCGGGTTGGACTAAGGCCCTTATTTATACTTTTTGGTGCAAAACTGCACTAAAGCAGTTTTGCACAAAAAGGTTTAGCACCGGCTTGCACCATTTCTGTGCACCAGCAGGGCACCATATTTATGGAATGGTGCAAGCCTGTGCAAAGGGTAGACTAGAGTAAAAAATAATGACTTTAGTCGGGTGGGGATGGCAGTATAGAAGAAGGGTGTTTAGCACCAAAAAATGACTTTAGGCAGGTTGGAGTAAAAAAAAAATGACTCTAACCAGATTAGCATCATTTTATGGTGCTAATCCTACCATGCTACGTGACTCCTGCCATAGAAAAGGCAGGAGTCATGCCCATCAACCCAATGGCCAGCACAGGAGAAAAGGGTCCCCTGGGCATGGCCATTGCTCCCTGTGCCATGTATGGGGGCCCATTACAGGGTCCCCTATGGCACTTTAAAAAATAAAATGCAATACTTACCTGTACTTATCCGTACTTACCTGGGATGGGGTCCCCCATCCTCCGCAGTTCCTCTGGTGTGGGTGGGGATGCCCCTGGTGCCTGCGGAGGATACCTGCCGGCTTATTCCATGGTGTTCCACCATGGAAATAGGCCCACAGGTCCCCTAACGCCTGCCCTGACCCAGGAGTTAAAAAACGGGGCAAAGCAAGCTTTGCATCATTTTTTTACCCCTCCTCCCTCCCGTGCACCATTTTTGCACAGGAGTATAAATATGGCATTAAGGCCATAGAGACATTTTTTGAACGGGAATGCCTACCTTGCATCTCATTAAGGCAAGGTAGTTTTCCACTTCCAAAAAATGACTTTAACTCCATAAATTTGGTGCTAGACGAGTCTAGCACCAAAGTATAAATATGGAGTTAGTTTTGCAACGAATTAGAGTAAAAAAAAATGACGCTAATTTGGTAGAAATAGAGTATAAATATGCCCCTAAGTGTGTCATATGTGGTAGTAATCTTGTCACCAATATCCGGCTTAGAATCCTTTAGTCTGAGTTTAGCATGGATAGAGGTTTATAAGCCCTGCTATCATCGGGTGGTTTACCTCGTTTAAGCAGTGGAATTATCAAGGCTTCTTTTGTGGAATTTAGGAGGTGTTCTGTTTTGCGTGCCTCATTATACAACTGCATTAATTTAGGGGCCAGTTCCTGTGCATATGTGGCATAAAACTAAATTAGCAGGCCATCTGTCCCTAGGGTTTTCCCCCTAGCTAAACCTTTAATGGCTTCTCTAATTTCTGAAATCTCTATGTCGCCCCCCAGGGCATCCCTCTCCGCTTCAGTGAGGAATTGACTTGGCAGTGTTTCCAGAAATGCCATTATATCGTCCCCCACCCCATGCTGTGCACTGGTATAAAGGGTGGTATAGTGTTAGACCTGACATGCCTTAGGGTGGTCACCCCTAACTTTTTGCCTGCCTCCCTCCACTTTTTGGACCCTGTTTTGCTGGCTTTTAGACTCTGCACACTTTACCACTGCTAACCAGTGCTAAAGTGCATATGCTCTCTCCCTTTTTAAACATGGTAACTTTGGAACATACCTGATTGGACTATTTAATTTACTTTTAAGTCCCTAGTAATGTGCACTATAGGTGCCTAGGGCCTGTAGATTAAATACTACTAGTTGACCTGCAGCACTGGTTGTGCCACCCACTTAAGTAGCCCCCTTAACCTTGTCTCAGGCTTGCCATTGCAAGGCCTGTGTGTGCAGTTTCACTGCCACTTCGACTTGGCATTTAAAAGTACTTACCAAGCCTAGAACTCCCCTTTTTCTACATATGTCACCCCTAATGTGTGCCCTAGGTAACCCCTAGAGCAGGGTGCGGTGTGGGTAAAAGGCAGGACATGTACCTGCGTAGTTATATATCCTGGTAGTGTAAAACTCCTAAATTTGTTTTTACACTACTGTGAGGCCTGCTCCCTTCATAGGCTAACATTGGGGCTGCCCTCATACATTGTTGAAGTGGCAGCTGCTGATCTGAAAGGAGCAGGAAAGTCATATTTAGTATGGCCAGAATGGTAATACAAAATCCTGCTGACTGGAGAAGTCGGATTTAATATTACTATTCTTGAAATGCCACTTTTAGAAAGTGAGCATTTCTTTGCACTTAAACCTTTCTGTGCCTTACAATCCAAGTCTGGCTGGGCTTAGTTGACAGCTCCTTGTGCATTCACTCAGACACACCACAAACACAGGGTACTCAGCCTCACTTGCATACATCTGCATTTTGAATGGGTCTTCCTGGGCTGGGAGGGTGGAGGGCCTGCTCTCACACAAAGGACTGCCACACCCCCTACTGGGACCCTGGCAGACAGGATTGAACTGAAAGGGGACCTGGTGCACTTCTTAGCCACTCATTGAAGTCTCCCCCATTTCAAAGGCACATTTGGGTATAAAACAGGGCCTCTGCCCTACCTCATCAGACACTTGCTGGAGAAGGATCCTGAACCAGAAACTACATCCTGCCAAGAAGAACTGCCTGGCTGCTCAAAGGACTCACCTGTCTGCTTTCTACAAAGGACTGCTGCCTTGCTGTTGACCTGCTGCCTTGCTGAACTCTTGTCTGGCTGTGAAAGTGCTCTCCAAGGGCTTGGATAGAGCTTGCCTCCTGTTCCCTGAAGTCTCAGGACCAAAAAGACTTCTCTTTTTCACTTGGACGCTCCGTGAACCGAAAATTTCAACGCACAGCTTGTTCCGCGGTTAGAAAAACGGCGCACACCGATGCTGATCGACGTGCCGCCTTCGGGACGACCGGAACTTCGACGTATGGCTTCGCAAGGACAACGCCGCCCGAGGAGAAATCGACGCGACGCCTGCCGTGAGATCGTAATTTTGACGCGCAGCCCCGCAGACCGACGCGCAGCCAGAAAACAAGCAGGAAAATCCACGCACAGACCCGGGACATCTGCTAATCCCCGCGATCCACAGAAAGAGACTGTCCGAGCGCCGAAAACGACGCCCGACTTCCCGCGTGGAAAATAACGACGCAAGTCCGTGTGCGCTGGGGAGAAATCGACGCGCACACCCTTTTTCCACGCCTCTCCCCTTCTGTGGCCCTCTGAGGAGATGTTTCACCCCAAACCAGGTACTTTGTGCTGAAAGAGACTGTGTTTGCTTTTTAAAGACTTAAGACATTCTTATATCACTTTCCAGTGATATCTCTACAAATTCACATTGCAACTATATACTTTTCGACCTACAATTATCCTGATAAATATTATATTTTTTTCTAAACACTGTGTGGTGTATTTTTGTGGTGCTATATGGTGGTATTGTATGATTTATTGCACAAATACTTTACACATTGCCTTCTAAGTTAAGCCTGACTGCTCATGCCAAGCTACCAGAGGGTGGGCACAGGATAATCTTGGATTGTGTGTGACTTACCCTGACTAGAGTGAGGTCTTTTGCTTGGACAGGGGGTAACCTGACTGCCAACCAAAAACCCCATTTCTAACATATAGTATTCGAGGAAGTGATTGATTTCAGTCTGTTGGTAGAGCCTGGTTCCCAAGGGGGTTTTAATCTCTATAAGGGGAGACCCGCGTTTAGCATGGTTGGCCACCCATGCCAGCAATGCTCCGGCCTTATCTCTTTCCGCGTGCGCCCTCGCCATGTAATTTTTATGATCAAAGCAACGGAGCTTCTCTGTGTATTCCATGACCCTACCCCTGGCTTCCTGCATCTCCACCTGCAATTCAGGGCGTTCTGGAGTCAGTCTCTCTAATGAACGGAGCTCTTTCTCAGATAAGTCTATGTCTCGTAGTAAGGTCTTCCTAAGCTCCATTGACGCAGCTATACAGCATCCTCGTCTCACCACCTTGAATACTTCCCATAATGTTTGGGGGGAGTGGGCCATGGGCTCATTATCCTCAAAGTAATGTGTGATATGCCTGCTTATTTGGTCGCAAAATGAAGGGTCTTCGAGGGAGTCTGGTTTAAGGCGCCAGGTGGGTATGCATGAGGTAGCCTTTGTCCATGACAAGTACAATAGTACGGGGTTGTGATCGGAAAGTGTTCTCCCCAAGTATTCTACTCCCCGTATAAGAGTGTGTACCTCTGGTGTACATAAGAAAGTGTCTAGTCGCACATGTAGATCGTGCGCAGCGGAATAGCAAGAATAATCCCTGGTATGTGGATTGAGGGTTCTCCAGGAGTCTAACAACTGCCACTCAGACTGACATTCCAGGAATTTTTTAGCTAGAGCATTCATTGAGGAGTCCCTCAATGGTGGATGGGACCTATCGATTCCAGGGTTGGCCACACAGTTAAAATCCCCCCCCAATCAGTGCTCTTGTAGCATGTGAGGAGCTAATGTGCTTGATATCTGATCTAAAAATATACTTTGGTCTGTGTTAGGCGTGTATACATTTATCAGCGCTATGTCCCGTCCCCCCAGTCGTCCAGTGACCACCACAAAATGCCCATCCGGATCAATTAATGTGTTGGTCATTTGAAACGGCAAGCCCACCCTTATCCAAATTAGGGTGCCCCTTCCATATGCTGAATGGGTTGTAAAGAATAATTGGCCCCTCCATCTTCTCTGCAGCGCCGCACTCTCCGCCTCCGTCATGTGGATCTCCTGTAGCATTACTATATGAGCGCCCTTCTACATAAATAGGAGTATACTTTGTAGCGTTTAGCCACATTGTGCATGCCCCTTATGCTCCAAGAGACCACTTTTTATTCTTGTGGATCACCCATAAGGAATAATCAGCACTTTTGCGTCACTGCTCGTCCACCCTACATGTGGGAATCTCATGACATCAGCAATTAGGGCCGTAGTTCTCCTACAGGTGTGGCAATTGGTGGGTTTCCCAAAAACAAAACAAAAACTAACCCAACTCCCATTCCCCAGGACAGGTGTCAAAACAATTCCCCATCCAATCCATTACAAACCAAAGTCAATACTTGATGGGTGGGTGAAGGTAATACTCCAGCCACGTGGAACTAATGGCTCATGGATGGTCCCTGTCAATGTTCTGCAAGCCTTACATCACATTTGCATCATAGGTCATGGACGCTTCATTGCTCCAGGGCCCCAAGTACCATCATCAGTGCCTGGCTGTTATATCATAATATATTCTCAGAAGTTACTGGCGTCACTACCGGTAAATCCTTACTCATAGCCGCTGAGATCTCAGATTCTGCGTCTGAGTCCATTCCTTGCGTTCCTTTCTGTATCCCGTAGATTGTGGGCTTGCCTCCCTTCCGCTTAAAGATTCCACAGCCGCCTGTGGCTCATTGTCGTTCCTCCTGGGCCTCCACTGATGTGGGTGCCGCCCCCCCCCCCTTCTGCGTCCCCTAGACCGGTGTCATCTGCTCCTGGATATGGGTCCCTGGGATGCTCCCTGACTTGTAGGGCCCTCCGGCTCATCTAGCCAGGTCCTTACCTCTTGGGTTGTATGAAAGAATCGTGCTCCCGGCCGTCCGCCACCCTCAGCGTGCAGGGGAACAACATAGCATACTGGATATTTAATATTCGCAGCTGTTTCTTGACCTCCAAATAAGTTACTCTCTGTTTTTATACCTCACGGGAGAAGTCGGGAAAAATTCTGACTAAATTGTTCTCCAGTTTTAATTCCCCGGCTTTCATGGCCTGCGCAAGAATGTGGCCGTGGTCCTTATAGTGCAGTAGCCAGGCTACCACCGGCCTCAGCAGGGCCCCCGGAGGGGGAGCCCACGCAGGCACTCTATGTGCTCTCTCAAAAGCAAAGAAGCACAACAGGCCCTCTGGTGCTACTGCCTCGACCACCCACTGCTCCAGGTACTCAGTTAAGTCGAGTTGTACAACTTTTTCAGGAAGGCCCACTACACGGATATTGTTCCTCCTGGACCTGTTCTCAGCATCTTCACCATGGGCTATTAGTGTCCCTATTTGTTTCTCAAGGGCAGTTACCCCATCCCCTGTTGCCACCACCTCAGGTTGGAGTTCCTCCATTGTTCGTTCCGTTGTCGCCACTCGTTCTGCTAGGCGTCGTTGGTCCTCCTGGAGGAGGCCCAGGTCCACTGCCAGCGTCTCAATTTTGGAATCCAGGCTTTCCCTGGAGAACGTGATAGCCTACATCATGTCTCCCAGCGAGGGGCCCCCAGCCAGGTCACCAGTAGTTGTAGATTGCGTCAAATTGGCAAGGGGGAATGCGGGCAGCACTTTTGCGTGCTAGGATCACCTGCCATGTTTCTTTTCCTACTAGTTTTGCCCATCAAATGGCGACTTATTGGTGTTCCTCTCTCAGCCTGTGCAAAATGGTCTCCCACACCGATGTTCATTATCCGGGTTGGCCCTCGTCCACCTCCAGCTTCTACCATGACTCAGTCCCAGTCCAGGGCCCTCCGACATGACCAGGTACACCACTGTCACACCGCCTCTCGCACTCTTTCATTCCTCAGAGGCGAGGGGGAAGGGCCCCGCGGTTCCGTCCCAGTTCACTGCGCGCTTCCCACTTCGGAGGCACACTCAATTGCCCATGCCATGGGGGGGGAGTCTCCGCGCAGGGCCTGTGCGGCCAGCGTGTGATGATGCGGGCTCTCCCCTCCCACTCTCTGAGTCTCCGCTTACTGCTTTCAAGGGGAGGTGGTGTTTTCCGGCCACAGGGCTGCTCCCATGGTGGTGGGGCTCGTGTTTTCTTATGGGGATCTCCCTGTGTCAAATCTGCTTATCGGTCTCTTTAGGCCACGCTCATTCCATGCGTTGCCGGCCCGATGCACCCGCCATTTTTAAGGCCAGCAGCCCGGTAAACTTTGTTGTCCTAAGCCGGTATCAGGCCCCCCAACGAGCAGTTGAGCCTCCTTAGTGCTCCCCCCCTCCTGGCCCTTGGGGAAAGGGGGAGGTGTGCGAATTTCCAGGCAATAAAGCCAGGATGAATGTAGATCGGGGGTCCCGGGCTGGAGCTCTTCCTCAAGGCTGCATACTCCATGGGCTCCAGGCAACTCCCCTCTTCCAAGCTCCAACTAACTCAAAATTGCCACGCCGTCTTGTACGTCTTAGTGGTACCAAGGGCTCAGGGAGATTGTATGTAGCTAGTTGCTGAAGGCAGAGGCCTGTCAGAGGTAAAGATTAGTTATTACTTGTAGATTGGCAGAAAGAATAGAGTGTATATGTTGCTGTGGAAGACTTAAAGGATTTGAGGGTAAAATTTGCGGGATACAGGACGTTTCATAAACATTTTGAGGAGAGATCAAAATGAGGTCTGAGCCACCCATTATGGGGAAATGAGACCCACCAACACCTTGTGTAGGATCATGCCTCTGAAGGATGGAATACTGTGAGGGTGGAATCTTGGGGTGCGGGGATTCCAGGAGTGAGAAGGGAGAAGGAAGCAGAGAGAGGAGTAGAGCGCAGGTGGAGGCTTGAAGTGTCGCTGGAGGTTATATGGATTGTTATGCTGTCTTATATGAAATAAAGGACGAAGAAAGTGAACAAGAACCACTGTGGGATTCCTACATAAACTGGCGACGAGGATGGGATTCGAACCTACGCGTGCAAAGCACAATGGATTAGCACAATGGACTGGACAAGAACCACTGTGTGATTCCTACACCTTGTTTATGCATATCTGAGCCAAGCACCTGGAGGACAAAATCAGGAAACTCTTTTCTGACCAGTCTTGCAAAAACATGTCTGTGGTTAAACTGAGAGAATACAGCAAGAGTAGCACAAATACATGTTCCGAAATGCGTCAAAGAAATCTTTGAGCAATGGGTTAAAGTGATGATTCCATGTTTTGATAACTACTGAATGAAATATCTCTTCTCTGTGTATTTTTGTAGGTTGTCTGGAATGGAACCAGTCACCATGTAAATGGCAGGAAACAAAACTGCCTTCCCTGAAATTTTCAATAGGCACAGAACTACCCACACGTTTGCCAACCATAACAGATGTTTGGTTTTGGTTCTTCGCAGATGGGTTATGTATTGGGCAGTGGAAAGGTTGTCCATACACAAAAGGATGGTGCAAAATCTCTTGTTCTTCATGAAACTGTTAATGTCGATGGAGCTTACAAGATATATAAACAAATAAAATGCATTGACCCCTTTACTAACCATGTTCTACCAGTCATGTAGTGACCATGCCTTCATCCCTAAACCAACACATAGCCATCTTATTCTAAGACTGGATCTGGAGATGTAGCAGAGATAGTGCAACCAATCGAAGAAAATCAATGATTTTACCTCAATGTCATCTCTTCTCAAGCATTCTTTGCTAAAGAGACTTTGGCTTCATATGAGAGACCATTCCATATTTGTTTGATCTCGAGGCTTTGGAATACATGCTAAAGACGGGTTCTGGTAAATACGGCTTGATTAGACAATGCCAAACCCCTACCATTCACACAAATTGCCTGAGAGATGTGTGGGAAAGTGACATCATCACCCTTTATTCTTTTTTATATGATTTATCTTGGACTCCGGAAGTCGTAAAACGATAGTGCATCAATTAAAATTAAAGGAACATCCCACATTCCAGACAAATTTTAACATAGAGGTAAGTGTCCTTAAGGTCTAGCATCACCGTCCAATCTCTTGGAAAAAGAATACCCCTAAGACGATTAATCATCTCCATTTTGAAGTGAAAGTGGCAAATGGAGGAAACCTTTCCATGGCCACCCTGGGAAGAAGCCTTTATTATATGCGATATAAGCTCTGACATTTCTACACATAAATAAATTGGTCTACGAGAACATTTTTGACATAAAGGAGAGCAAATCTCTTTGAAAAAACTCTGCACAAATTGAAGAACCCACGGTTCCTCTGAAATTGCTCACTAATTGTGAAGAAACAGTTACTTTTAAACCAATAGCTTGAGTGAAAGAAAATAGGATGCTAACATGAGTAATGATGGGTCTCCCTTGTCCTTTACTGTAGGGGAAATTTCTGGCCCTTTTCGTTTTGGGAAATGAGGCAGGGCATTGATGAAACTGGCCACCAAAGAAGTAATGTTTTATCATGTTACTAAACTGGTTATTGTGAGTGGGACAGTTCGCAGAAATGTGGCTTTATTATAGCACCCCCTTCAGAAAATACTGTACTTTACATAGTAAGGAAAAGCACTGACATATATCCTTATTTCCTGTGTAAATTAGTTATTGAAAAAGAAACCCTGAGCTGCTTGATAAGGGTTCTAGCTTGTAAGCTCTCTCAGTTTGTAATAAGTCTTAAGCAACACATGTTTGCATCTTTCCAATGAAATAGCCACTTTGGCATTACCAGCAAACAGAACTCTTATTGAGTCCAATTCGACTAGATATCAATCTACTGGAATCTCACACTCCTTGGCTTGCTATAAAACCTTTAAAAGGTTAGTATGTGGATCCATCATAGCTAGAGGCTTGTCCTGGCAAGACACCTGGGCTCTCCCAGGTTCCTAGTTTGTGTCACAGCCACACTTTAGTAAAAAATTTAACTATTCTGGGATCACATAAATGGGTAGCTGTGGACATAGGTTGTTTCTAAAGTCTGCATTGAACAAACATTGATATCTAGAAAATCAATAAGCTCATTCTTGGCTACTGCTGTTTTTATTTGTGGGGAGTGGACAGTGTGTGTCTTTTCAAAGCTTTAGGATCAAAGCTGCAAGCATTGGAAGGCTCTTTGTTAACATTGTCTTAATGAGTGGTATCATAATTCACCCATTTGTGCAGTCTCCAAACCAACAGTAGTATATTTAATTTTCTTATAATTTACCTCCTGTCAAAAGACTTGAAGAGCTGGCCGAGTGTCAATAGTTTTGGTCGCTAATCACCACACAGACAGTCTGCAATCCATTGTGCAGAAATCTCCTGCGTATTATGAGAATGCATAAGTTTAGATTTAATTCATGTTGCTTAAAATCTGAATTTCTTGTGCTACAGTGAACAGACTCAGCAGAAGAGTAGGTTTCTGTGGTTTGTGGCTGCTATGATAAATGTAGCAAATCTAGAAGTTATAATTTGAACTCTGTTGGACCTGGCCCTTTTTGCAGAGTCATCCCCAAAATGTTTGCCTCCTTCCTTCTATTGTTTCTGAACTGTATTTGTTGGTTCTAGGACTCTGGGCACTTTACCACTGCTGACCAGTGCTAAAGTGCATATGCTTTCTGTGTGAATTGTGATTCTGATTGGTTATCGAGATTAGCATATTTAATTTACTAGTGAGTCCCAAGTGTAGCGCACCATGTGTGCCCAGGACCTGTAAATCAAGTGGTACTAGTTGGCCTGCAACACTGTGCAACCCACATGAGTAACCTGTAAACATGTCTCAGACCTGCCACTGCAGTGTCTGTGTGTGCAGTTTTAAACTGCCATGTCTACCTGGCAAGTGCACCCACTTGCCAGGGCCAAACTTTCCCTTTTAGAACATGAAAGGCACCCCTAAGGTAAGCCATGGTAGCCCCAATGGCAGGGTACAGTGTATTTAATGGGTACAACATGCACTGGTGTGTTTTACATGTCCTGATAGTAAAATACTGCCAAATTAGTTTTTCACTATTGCAAAGCCTATTTCTCTCATAGGTTAACATGGGATTGACCTGAAATAACTCTCAAGTGTAATTTCCCATTGGGAGCAGATAGAGATATAGAGTTTGGGGTCTCTGAACTCACTATTTAAAACTACATATTTTAGTGAAGAGTTTTTTTTTTTTAAGTTACATGTTTGAAAATGCCACTTTTAGAAAATGGGCATTTTTTGCTTAACCATTCTGTGCCACTGCCTGCCTGTGGAATCAACGTCTGGTTAATAGAGACAGGGGCTGGTCATGTATACACTCTAGACACTCACACAAAGGAAGCTGAGTTGAGCCCTGCACATCCTGATGACCCTTCAACTGGCTGATGGGTCTTCCGAAACTAGAGTGGTGGGAGGAGTTGTCACTGACATCTGGCTAGGAATGTACCTGTCCTCTCACAATGCTGTCTCCCCCATGGGGTGCCCCTAGAGCCAGGCCTGGGCATGTCAGGTACTTGGAACATCATACACTTCCCTTTGAAGTTTGCCTATTTCAAAGGCAGCAACTCCAATACAGAGCCTGTGGTCCCCTGGTGTGACTGAGTCCCTGTGAAGTCGCTTCATTGCTCCTTGACCTGCTAGACTAATTGACCTCGCCAAATCATCAGGAACCAATGCCTCAACGCTGACTTCACCTTACCTCTGCTGCCTCCATAAGGATCCGATGCCTCACCTCTGTAAGGAACCAATGCTTCAAATCCTGCATAGCAGCATGGAACCAGTGCTGCACTGGCTTCAGCAATGCCTCACCTCCCCAACTCCCTGCTATGTCTTTAATTCTGCCTCGTTTCTAAGGTACTGTACCTGGGGTCTGTGAGACTCTCTGACTGGCATCCCACTCCCTCCTGAGTGGAGTCACACTGTTGGAAACTACTCCATCACCGTGATAATCACCAGTTGGAGCTATTGTGTTTCTGAGTGATTTACTGAGATTTAGGGCCATATGTACGAAAGCTTTTTCCCATAGACACAGAATGGGTAAAATCCTTTGGTACATCTGTCCCTTAATCTTTAAAAAATCATATCTCTGCTTGTATATCTTGGATTTTTGAAGTTGTGGCCTTGTTTTACTTAGATAAATAGTAGCCATTTATCTAAACTAGTGTAGTGTCCATATGTAGTGTTTTCACTGGGTTACTGTGTGTGTGCCCAAACACTATACACATTGCCTTTGAGGTAAGCCTAACTACCTGTGCGTTGCTACCAAGTGAGTGAACAAGGGTTATCCTAGGAGTTTTCTGACACGCATTAGCTCTTCTCATTTATGTTAGCTATCATTCAGCAGTAGACAAGGAAAATGGAAGGGCACAAAGTGCAGAAGCAGCCCCTGAACCATTCTTACAGCTTTTGGTTTACCCACTAAGAGCACACACATTTTCTTGTCAGATATAACAGTGAAGGCTTCTGATACCACAGCTGGTTTCCCAAACATGAACCGAGCAATAGAGGAAATTCATAAACTGCTATGTACACCATCTACAATGAAACCACCTATTTGAGTGTGTATATTCTGTCAATGCTTATCATATTAACTAACATGTGGGAGGAATATGCAGGTAGTACTATGACTCACATAAAATCTGGCAAGTACTATTCATAGGCATCTTTAAAATTGTCCACTTTGTTGATGGCAGGATCTTTAGAATGGGAATCTCACACAATTAAGAAACTTCAGTCATTAGATGCCACCCATTAAAATGTTGTCATCACAAAAAAGGCAACAAAACATATGGCATCTGTGGATTTTGAGTTCCTAACACAGACCCACAATGGTCAAGCAGCTCAAGCCCTGCACTGAACACCCCAGGAACGCATACTTATTTTGGTGCATGACTAAGTGACCTCCCGCAGCAATATTATTGTGTGCCATCATGCAAAATATAACTATTTAAATTGGACAACATGTTACAGTTGTATATGTTCCTCGATGTGTACGTGTGCTGGATGAAGATAGAGGGGCCGATTTGCAAAGTCATTTATGTGAATCTAAAGTTGATG
Organism: Pleurodeles waltl; assembly: GCF_031143425.1. NCBI lineage: Eukaryota > Metazoa > Chordata > Amphibia > Caudata > Salamandridae > Pleurodeles > Pleurodeles waltl. Next base: position 143,819,556 of record NC_090441.1, on the reverse strand, counting down.
GTATTGCAACTGATACTGGGTCAGGGCAAATATTTTAACAGTTGCAGACAATTACTGATGCAAACCATCCTTCTGTTGCATGAAAGCACCGAGGTCCACCAGATTATAATGGGACATATTCTGGAAAGGTTTTTCAAAGATTTCAGTCTATGTAGCTGTGGCATCCCAGAAAGCTCATGTACCAGCACTTTTTTAACATATATCTCAACCCATTACTCATTTCACTGTAAGTGAGAAGATGAGTAGGCTTTCATAATTATGCAGTTTATAGCCACATGTTCTTCTGAGGGTCTGAGGCATAGACAAAAGATGTGCTAACACTTGAAATGGGCACCTTAATGACAGAACAAACTGGATCCCTGCAAACTTTCTATAGGTAAGCAGCAGAAAGATATATTAAGCTAACAGGATATAAGATTCTATTATGCAAATTGGACATGTAGTAAAAACGCTATATGACTGATGGCATCATGGGACACATGCTACCAAAGAGCCAGGACCCTGAGCCCTGGGAGCCTTTATTGTCCAGGAAGCACAAGTAAATGTAGTCGCTGAAAACAACAATCACTATGCTCTTTTTATGGGGAAGAAGACAATACTACAAAATTGAAAGTGGTAATTGGCTGCAACACCAATCACATAATTATAAAGAAATGTTGATAAACAGAATTTGAATAAAATGGAATTGCAAATCCAGTGAGGGGATAATACTTCACACAACTGAGCAGTTCCTTGACTTTGGAGAGACCACACTGGCTACCAAAAGTAATTAGTATCTTTAGTGGATACCACTCTTTGGTCCCAAGGATCATAGTACCTAAGCATCATTTATCACCTGTACTGGTCACAGAATGATCTGTAACCATCTTACAAATGCTTTATTAACAGGCTTCAAGAAGGTAGAATTCTTGTTGTGTTGAAACAAACCCTTGGAATAACCTACTGGGCACACTTAACCATTCTTTTCGATAAAGTGAAACCTTCTAAAGAGAATTGTGATACAGTGCTTGGGCATGATAGAAGTGAATTAAGAGGCAGGAAACCCATTTAGCTGGAACACTATCTAACTCCATAAACTGTAAGGTGTGCAGAGGAATCAGGACTGTTAAACAGTCTTTGCTATAATTTGTCAAAACATTCTCCTCTGGAGGCTAAGTCGCTGCGATTCTAGACAGTCACTTTTAACTGGAGAAATGTCTGGAATAGAAGAGACTGCCACCAGAGCAGGGATTTTGACATAGAGAGTACACACTCATTGAAGATAAGGGATCCACAACTTCCTTACTCAGGAAGACATCACCAAAATCTGCAAGGACTTCTCCATTCTGATCCTAGAAAGACAAAAACTGCAAATAGAGGAAACAGAGGCAAGGTGAAAAGATGTCTAACCCATGAGGAAATTAACAGAGGCAAGGTGAAAAGATGTCTAACCCATGAGGAAATTAACAGAGTATCAGCACTTCATGTTTAAGAATCCATGATCATTTGGTGATAGAGGAGATCTGAGCATTCACCCTCGAAGAGATGATAGGCAAATCTGACATCCTGTAGAGCCCTATGAGGTTTAAGCGTGTAGGGTCAGATTCACATGATCCTCTTTCTTGTATCTACATGTCTGGTTCCCCCAAGGGAAGGTGGAAGGTCCCACTAGGTTACTGGGAGGGAGAGGCAAGGTTCCCACAGTTCTTCAATGAAGAGGAGGATAAAACTCAATTTGCAAGAAATCCATGACAACCAGAATGAGAGACAACAAATATGTTTGCATTCCCATATGCGATAGACCTGCTTTAACTGTAAGCTGGATTTTTCTTATGAGCCATTATACGTGATCCACATTCTTTTAGATCAGATTTTCTTTTACACAGTGAAAGGGCCTTAATATCCCTCTTCATTAGGGAACCCCTCTCCTTTGTAAAAATAAAAACCAGAACATGAAACACAACCAGCTGTGAGTTTGCTTCTTTATTAGGGGGAGAATTCGGAAGCATGTCAACTCTGATAAACGTATGAAGCCTGTAACAGATCAGGATTGAGGCATTGACATTAGCACTGCCAGAACATACTGCACACTACTCAATGGAGAACCTGCTGAGATTTTAGCCAGTGTGCTGAGACAGGTTTTTTTGTTCAAGGTTTTACCACTGTGTCAAGAACTATGGGGGGTGCGGGTTTTAGCGACTGCTGAATCAGAGTGTTCAGAAGAATCCAAAAACTCTTACAAACAGTCATCATCCATAGGTGGAAACCTTAACAGGAGCTTTGGATATTAAATGTAGAACCATAAGATGTAGATTCCATGAGGCAGATTTATTAACTTTTCACACACTAGAGCATGAAAGGGAGAAAACAGAACCATGGTATGTCTACTGAGATGTGGTGTTTTTCTTTCTCCATGGGCTGGCACTGCTCAGGCTGTCATGCACCAATGTACACACCTTTCCACCATAATGCAAGGGTGTGTGTGTGTTTTATCAATCAGAGATTTTGTACTGGAACGTGAAACTATGCTTTCGTAATTTTCCCAAGTTGTATGTATTCTGTGCCGTGCAGGCCACATGCAAAGTTTGGAAAAATGTGGAGAATTTAAAAACTTGCTGAGCAGTAATGCCTACCTCAAGAAGGCATCATTTTTGGCACAAATCCCTACCTACGAATTTTAGTAGATAGGAATTGGTGTCAAAACCCATGGGATGCATAGGAACACCCATGTACCGTTCATGGAACACCTCCTTGATGCAAAGTAGTGTGAAGTAATGCATAGTGCTAGTTTGCATTAATTTGGACAATTTTCCAATTTAAATCCTGATTTGCGTTGGAAAGTAAATGCCACCAAAATATATTGTGCCGGGTTAGTGTTACAAAAGGTAATGCAAACTCCGAGCAAAGTGATGGTAAATCTAAACCCATGTGTCTTTTACACTAGAGTAATGTATTTGCCTTTGAGCGCCATGCCATGTATTTTTTGTGTACCAAGTTATTTTCTTTGCTGGTGCGAGAGAGATTGCAGTTGGACCTTTGTAGCTAATAGAGATGCTTTTTATGAGTAGGTGGGTAGAATAATACAGTTCCCACAAGTGCGACAATGCCACAAATAGCACACACAGCAGATCAGCAAAGCTAGCAGTAGGACATGGTGGCTATATAGGATCTACCTTTGACTCAAATAGAAACATATGGATTCGGGCACTAACGGAAATAAAATGTTATTGTACGTATACTCGATTCAGCATAAATGTAATTCTCCAAAATTGTATTTCATAAATAAGCTTAATACATAGGTTATATGGCTTATAGTATATATACAGATACAGTTGCATAACAAATTTTCCAAACTTCTTTTATGAGAGCTTCATACATCAATACAACATTTAGTCAGTGGTTCAAGGATTTTAAATGTTTTACGAAAATAAGCTAAATATGTGTAATATTTTTTCTGTTTTCTAAATAAACAGCTTTGCACCTTCAAGATTTCTGAAGTAATCAGAAGGCCTCTCCTTCCTCACTTAGATATGTTCTGCTATTAGTCAGTTGCAGAGCAATGCGAATACACGGTAACCTTTTCAGAAGAACTGGAAACCCCTGGTATAGTGTATGCGAATGTCCAGAGTTTCCCCTCTAAGCTCTATATACCTTTTCGAATCACATATCGATGTGTCTGTGCTATTGACAATCCAACTCAATGATCCTCTTTTTATTAGCCCTGAAAGAATGAAAAGCTGAGTATTTGGCTACGATTTGATTCTGTGACATGGCTCATTTATGGATCCATCAGCAGATACATTAGTGTTCTCAGCCACGACCCCTGTATTAGTGCAATAATTCTGACAAAACATAAAATATATATTTTGTTCTTCCAGTAAGAAACAAGGGTTGGGTAAAGCCCTTGATGCTCTAATACATGTGTATGTTGCCCTATGCCGGGCTTCTTGGAGTGTATGCTAAAAGAAAAACCATGGTAATACAGGGTGTGGGCCCTGTGCCAATTCAAATTGTGTCAAAAGAGCGTAGGTGCATCCTACCATGACAACCATGGAGAATGTATTCCTACATATAACCAAAGTAGGAGAAGAACGCAGGAGAATGATCAGGCAGACTTGTGATTTTGCCATATCTTGGTTATGTGAAAGAGGACTCAATAATGTTGAGTAGTGTCCAGGTACTTGGAATACAACTGCATTAAACAACAACTCTTTTCGAATTAAGGGATGACACTGTTGACAACCCTCATGAGTTGAGAAAGGCTATATGTATCATATCGCAAATGTACCATAAAATGAAAAAAACAATCTACAAATAAGTAAATATTTCTGGACTGTATGAAAAGTACAATAAAGTTACCATATGGGCAATCTTCTGTGATAGTTGTCATTTGAGACATTTCATTTTATAGAAATCTGAACCCATAGCTACCAGCATCAGAGACCCTGTACTTTGGCTCCAATGTGTGTTTCATTGTGAGGTTACTCCATGTTTCTGAGCACTTAAACATTTTCCCTAGTTCTGTATTAATATTGGTGGCATAGGACCCATGTTAATGGTTGGCAAGGAACCTTTATAAAGAAACTTTAGTAACAAGGAAGAAACAACTGAGAGAGAAGGTGTGGGAGGAGCTTGTAGAAGTAAGTAGTTTGAAAGATACGAAAGCTTTCTTGCAGGTAGTAAATTCCACTAGCTTGTCTGAAGAAGACATCCCTATCATATATACTGTTATACTTCCTCAGGCATGTGTGGAGCACTTCTCTAAACTTTTTAGCAACGAGGATCAAGTGCTTGGAGAATCAGAGGTTGAGACATTCTTCTTGGTTATGATATGTCTGCAGCAATAGCTGTTAGTAAGACAGTTGAAGTTTTGAACGGCACACAGGCTATACAGTGTTGCTCGCCTGACAAGGCCCTGGGTCCCGATGGAATTCATTCCAACTTATATAAAGTCCTCCCAGAACTTTGGTGACTGTTCATTACTAATGGATTAGGATCTGCTGTGATCCTACCCCTGGTTAAGACCTGGAAGGAGGACCAACTCGTTCTTTTTTTTAAAAAGGGAGATAAGGCCCAACCACACTGCTACCATCCAATCTCTCTTTTAACTAATTCGGTGAAAATCTTAGGTCAAGTCTTATTAGCTAAATTAGAGGACTGGGCGACAGAATCTCACTGACTGTCTGAAGTTCAATTTGGATTCGGCCCAGGATTAGGCACAGTAGCACGGACTCTGAACATAACTTTAATTGCACAAAAATACAAAGGCAGAAAAAGGCTGTGCCGATCTCGCCTTTATGGACTTAACCTGTGCCTTTGACACAGTTAACAAACCTAAACTATGGGCTGAAATGGCACAACTAGGGGTGGACATTGGTGCTATAATTCTTCTAAGTAGACTTCATGCACAAATCTCTGCCAAAGTACGATATAGCCAGGAGGGTGTTTTGATGAAGGAGTTTCAATCTGTGAAGGGGGGGAGGCAAGAGTGTGTTTTAGCCCCCTTCCTCTTTCTTCTTTATATAAATGGCCTGGAGGATCATCTGCGAAGCATGGGGAAAGAATTGCCAATTATCAAATTATGGCCTGTCCCTGTGCCACTCTATGCAGATGACGCTGTTCAGATTTCAAGGACAGGCAATGGCCTTCAATCTTTACTGCATGCCTTTAACATTTTCGTGGGTAAATCTGGCCTTGGGACAAATAGATCTAAGACCTTTGTTATGAAATGCGGGCTGAGGCTTACCAAAACTAGAAAGTTTGTCCTTGAGGGCTCAGAGATTCTAAAAGTCCCCAATTTTACTTACCTCGGAGTGCCTTTAGATGTGGGGTTTAATTGGAATTTTTTTATGAGCATTCAAACTTTACAATTTCAAAGATCTATAGATGCTGTTTTTACATTCTCAAAAAAATTGGGTCACAAGCCGATGAAAAAATGCTTACAGTTTTTTAAATTAGATTTCTATCCTCTGCTTCTTTTGGGGCTGGTGTATCGGTTACACCAATAGTCAAACTCTTCAGATAGTGGAGAATACATATTTAAAAAGGCTGCTTGCTGTCCAGACAGCTGCTTCATCTTCTTTCTGCAATGCTGAAGTTGGTTTGAGGTCTATAGCTGATCATGTTAGAGTACAGCCTTTGCTGCTCTGGCTTAAAGTTTGGAGGAACACGGAAGCCCATTTTTGCAGAGCAGTGTTAGCAGACTGACTTGCTCTTGATCAAGTCATTGATATACCTTGGTTACGTTAAGTAATGTCAGTAAAACATTTGCTACCTTAGGCGTTGCAAAGTATCTTTCCCTCCCTTGACTCCTAACTAAAGAGCTATTTTGGCATTATGTCCATGATTTGAGCTCAGAGTGGGGATTCAGGGTCAATCGTAGATCTGCAGAAGTTTCCTCTATATCCTGCCCTGTATCCTCAAATCATTTTTCTGAGTATCAAAGATTTTTTTTGACTAGGCTTCTCTTGAACACCATGCATTATTTGGTAGCATTTCCTGTTCAGGGTACAGGGTTTCACACGCTCCCACCATGTCCTTGTGACATTATCATCTCCCAGAGTATAATGCACTTTCTTCTTTTTTGCAGTTAGTACACTGTGTTTTTACACCTAGCCCTTGTGGCCTCAGGTATCAGACCTAGTCTTTTGGCCTTTTCTTACTTGAGCAACCTGGGCTGTGAAGCTACTGTTCATGCTGTGTTAAATTTTGTATTAAGCTGTATTCAAATTCGTAATAATTATTAGTGGTGATGATATACAACTGCCTGTTTAACTTGTTTTGTTGGCTGTTTTTAATTATTGATGGTATGTATTGCTTTTATTGATGTTAACTTTTATGGTTCTTGTGAACCAAATCAAGTATTATCTGCAATTTGGCACCTGTCGTGGTGCGTGCAGTGTGGGAGAATATATAATATTGTGCTACTAGTGCACATTTGACTACTTATCAGTCAGCTGACAGACTAATAGTTTGTCTGATAAAATCCATCAAGACTGTGGACCAAAATACTGGGCATAAACACATGATCTGATAATTTGGAAAGAACAAGGTTCAAATGAATGTTTCTAAAGTGTTAGCCCATTTGGTTTACCAAGAACATGCTTTTCCCTCATTAATTGGTCCGATTGTTATATATGCCATCCAAATGTAGAAGTGCCCACCACAGACCATAGAAGTGCTGTCCATTTTCAAATTATATTAGATGGATGTAGATTGTTAAAATGGGAAAGCACTAAGTCTAAATAGTTTAGTTTGTCAGAAGGCTGCCTATTGCACGTCTAGATAGTCAGTGGATATGTGAATTAACTACTGAGAGATGACATGGCCACCTAGAAGATATCCAAAGTGGTACTCTCAAAGCTGCACCACCCTCATTTGTCAGCAGCCTGTGCCACTAAAGAAAGGATCTGGAGGTTGTGCCATTTGACAGGCTGAAGTCTTCACAAAATGTACCTTTAATGAGTTTGTATTCTATTTCAGGAATGGCTACTAATTTATTAGCTGGCTAATACGTTATATGCCATGTTTCAATGTTAATAAGCTCATTGGCACACTTACAAAGCACATCCTGAAATCTCAAGAATCATCTAGAAACCAGTAGTCAAGAATTACACAGAGCAGCTTGAACCTTCAGAATCATATCACCTAGACACTTCCAGAAACATCTGCCAAAGTCTCTTTGGGCTCACATGTCAAGCATATCCTGAAATCTCCAGAATCATTTAAAACTTCCAGACACTTTTGGTAAAGTCACTCTACGTTCCAGAGGCAGCCTGTAAAAGGCACGTCCTATCAACCATGCTCTACTCAACAATCTGGATTCTCAAGGAGGAAGCAAGCAGTTGCTGTTCTGCCAAGCTTACCTGAAATTCCTTCCTCTTTCCACGGAAATCCCCCCCACCTCATGGCTGTCTTCAAGGACTTTCACCTCAGATTTTACGCAGTTTCCCCAGAACCTGCAAGACAAAAGAAGAAGAGGGCTGCTCAAAACCTAATGAGAAGAGTGTTAGCATTCTGTGTACACAGTTATCTGTAACAACCTGTGAGCTCAAGACTATTGCTGATTGTTGTTCAATTTTGATTACATAATTGTTTTGTTCAAACTCTATTTAGAATTTGCTTATTTTAATATCAGTTACCAAGATGAAGACTGGACCTTGGGATAACCCTGAAACTTGATGGAATTGTTTTGGCAAGAGACATAATTTTCCAAGATAATAGGTGGCACTTTGTTGAAGAAAAAATGAAGGAAGGTATATGTGTTATTAGAATAAGATTATGTTTAGCACAGTAATGTATTTGGAAGAAACCTATATATGAGTTAGTCCATAGCTAACTGTGTATAACTCTCTCACAAAAATCATGAGTAAAACATACCAAAGAATAGTAAAGGTATGACGGAATGCGGCAGAGATGGAGTGTGTAGAAACACTGTGGTTGAAAGCATTCAAAGATCTTTCTAATTTTCTTTTTGACTCCATTCCCTCTTCCCCTGTGCATCACCTCAGTTTGAGTGTTGTTCCTCTCTCTCTGGAAGGCACAGTCAGGCATCGGACGCCTAGCAAAATTAATCACTCCTGCTGGGCCAAGGAATCACAGATTAGTCAATTTGAGTACAGGGTTTCAGCTCTCTGCCTGACTGGGACTTCTCTCCTTATTTCTGTGCATCAAATCAATACAATTAGTATATACAAGTACAAAAACAAACTGTGAGAAATTGGGTTGATGGTTGACTGGGGTGTAAGCCCTGGTCAAGCAATAAACACAGTCACTTGCAGGGTGAGCCACAAAAGTCACTAAATTAACCTTTGGCTTAACCCTTGGTAGCTTGGCAGAAAAAACTGTCAGGCTTAGCTAAGAGGCAATGTATAAAGAATCTATGTAGCACACAAAGAGCAATACAGTGAAAACACAACTCAATAAAAATCCCATACTGTGAGAAAACAGGGCTGATTGCAGAGGCCCCCTAACTTTTTGCCCCCATTTTTCACTTTTTGCTGTTGTTTTCCTGGCTCTGATGGTGTCCTGGATACTGCTAACCAGTCCCAGGGCCTGTGCTCTGTGTAAAATCAGTATGCAAATTAGGCTAATTATATTTGGCTAAGTCAACCTACCTATAAGTTCCCAGTATATGGTAGGGCATGTAGGTTTAGGGACCCTAGCATAGGTAGTGCACCCATAGGTGCACTGCTGAGGTGCCCAGTGTCATTTTAAGGGCAGGCCTGCTGGCTGCTTTTAAATTAAAGTTACATGCACTTTGGAATTAAAAGTAGTTCCAAAGTCTTAAACTACCTTATTTTCACATATAAGTCACCCCTTAGGTGTGCCCTATGTGCCCCTAGGGCTGGGTGCCATGTAATTATAAGCAGGGACCTTATAAAACATAGTTTTATAAGCCCTGGTGAGGTAAAACTGCCAAATTTGTTTTTCCCTCATTGTAGTGAATGGCCTCCATAGGCTAGAATGGGAAGACTTTATTTTAATTTAAAAAATCCCCTTAAGTAATAGATACTACAAGTTTGGTATCAAATTAATTGTTATGATAAATCCCACAACTTCCAGTTGTGGGATTTAATATAACATCTTCAGGTAAAGAGTTTTAAACTTTTCCTGAAAAGTTGCCAACTTCAGCCCTGCAGTGTTTTTGCTGCTTTGCTCTGATTTGCCAGCCTCTGGCACCCTGGCCAGGCTGCCTTGATGAGGGTGGAAGTGGCCTGGCTCAACACAAAGAGATGTGCCTTGGGGAGGAGATCTCCCCTCAGCAGATGGGGAAGCAGGGAGGGGGTGGGTTGGCAAACTGGTCTTCAAAGGAAGGAAAGGACATTTGGAGCAACCCAGCAACACCCTCACATCCTGCAAACCCAGACAATTAGGTGCCCCTTGATTAGATTAGGAGAGGGCAGGAGCGGGGTGTGTTTAGGATTTTTAGCCACTGCAGTGGGTGGGCTCAGCCAGATGTAACCTCAAAAAATCACTTTCAGCCATGATGGATTTTTGAGGATTGTTGCTCCGTGAGATAGATTTTTGCCACACTTCCCAGGAAGTGGTCATCACAGGGGGAAGGACCGTGCCCCTGATTGGAGAACCAGGACCCCCCTGTTTTTCACCCAGGAGCAAGGAAAAAACTGGCAGACCTGCACCCACAACTCAGTTCCCTACCAGATCCCTACCAGGAAGAACTACAGAAGAAGAAGGTCTGCCCTGCTGGACCCCTGAGCTGCACCTGGACACTGCACTTTAAAGGACTGCACCAGCTGCACACTTGGGCTTCACCACAAGAAGGACTTTGCCTGGCTTCAACTGGTTCAAGGTGGGATTCCCTGTTGGCTACAGGTGAAAAATTGCTAACCAGAGTCCCCTGCATCAACTCCTGAAGAAACCAACCAGCTGACCACTGTCCAGTGGCCAATAATGAGTTTGCACCAGGTGCATTCTGGGATTTGTAGTCTGTACCATCAAGGAGCATCTCAGAGCTTCTGGAACCTTGGGGTGAACTGTGGACCTCAAAAGAACCTTAAAGGAACATCTGGAAGAAGATCCAGAAGTTTGGAGAACCTTTGGAAAAAAGCTCCATAGAGGGACTGACCTGCCTCGGCAACTCTAGCAGGCTTGCCTCAACCGCGACCCGGCCTGACTTGCAGGTTCGTCCTGCTGAAGAAAATCTCCAAAAAAGTGACTAAGTCCGAATGTAGGAAGTTGACCGGGACCTCCGAGCCAGCGTATCCGAAGAGGGCTCCAAGGACGTTGGATCAAGATTCAGGTTTGCCCCGGTTAAAGGATTTTCACCTTAAAAAAAACAACTAAGTCCAAAGGTAAAAATCTTCACTGAGGGCTCCCGCGACGCGTATCCGAGGAAGAGTTCCAGGAGGTCGATTGGACTGGCAGGTTCGTCCCACTGAAGAAAATCTCCAGTAAAACAACTATGTCCTAAGGTAAACATTTGACCGAGGCCTCCCGCGGGCTGTAGCTGAGCCGGGCTCCATCTCGATCGGCCTTAAACTTTGACTTTGCCCCGGTCGAGTTGCGACCAGATGACCAGATTGGCACTTTTTTTTCTATGCGCTAGAAAATATTAATTCTTTAAAAAGCCATATCTCTGGTTCCCCTTATCCGATTGTATTCGTTTTGGTGACATGTTAAAGCTACAAATATTTCCTATTTTTATAAATTGATTTTGGATTTTTAAACTGTTTGCTGTGTTTTATTTCATTACTGTTTTGTGATATTTGAATGCTTTACGCTTTGACTCCTAAGGTAAGCCTTGTCGCTCGTTGCCAAGCTATCAAAGGTTGAGCTGGGTTTAATTTACTGAGACCTAACTGGACCTAAGTGGAGGTTAGTGGCCTATTGCTAAGTGTAGGTACTTACCTGCCCTTACCAATAACCCATTTTCCAACATTTTTGGTGCACAGTGGTGGGATCCTGAACTTTTGTTCAGTATCACGTTACAGATTTAAGTAATACAAATTAAAAATCCTTTAAATTGTTCTAGTGCAAACATTGTTTTTAATTTTTAATTTGGTAATTTCAATTATTGAATTTTTGCGATTTTTCTAAATTCTTGATTCCAATTTTTGCAAAAAATGTTTGTTGACACAACACTAGGGAACCATGGATCTTGATCTGGCTAGCCTACCCACACTGACAGTAGTCCAGCTTAGGGGGTTGTGTACTGCAAGGGGGTTGCCTGCAACCACTGACCTCAGGAAGCATGTCCTGATTAAATCCCTGAAAGCATGGGCTAAGGCCCAAGAAGTAGGCCCAGAGGAAGCTCCAGAGGAGGAAGAAGCAGGTGAGGATGCTAGCTCCAACTACTCAGGGGAGGGAGAGCATCTGAGTCTAAGTGAGGAGGAGTAAGACCGGTCCTCACTGCACACAGTCACTGGGGTCATACCCAAAGCTAGTTGGGGGAAGGGAGTCCCTTCAGGAGGAGAGAACCTGTCCCTCAGGGAAAGAGAGCTGGAGGCCCAGCTAGCATTTATAGCTTTGGAGGCAGAGAAGCTGGTCCTAGGAAAGAAAAAGTGGGCAAGGGAAGAGAAAGACGATGGTGGCAGCGACAGAGAAGCTGAGGTGTCCATGGATGGGAGGTTTTGCCCCAGATTACCCAAGGGGGTGGTTCCTGCCTATGTCGAGGGGGATGACATAGATAAGTGGCTGGGGGCCTTTGAGAGGGCCCTACAGATGAGGAGAGTTAAGCCTCAGTACTGGAGCTCACTTATTTGGGAGTTGGTCCCCAACTCTGGGAGGGATAGGCTCCTAACCTTGATGGAGGAGGGGGATGATTCATACCCCAGTATCACAAGATGCTTAACTAAAAAGTTTGGTCTGACCCCAGAACAGTATAGGATGAAGTTCAGGGGCACCCAGAAGGTCAATACCCAGTCTTGGGTTTACTTTGTAGAAACCTCACTGAAGGCACTAGAGGGCTGGATTCATGGTAACAAAGTAAATACTTATGAGGAGTTATACAATCTGATCATGAGAGAGCACATCTTGACCAATTGTATCCAAGAAAGGTCACACCAGCATCTAGTGGACTCTGAGCTGACCAACCCTAGAGAGCTGGGGGAGGCAGCTGATGAGTGTTTGAGAATCAGAGTGGTTGTCAAGTCCCAGGGTCAGATCCCCTAAAAACCTAAGGAGGGAGGTGGTAAGCCCACCACAGAGACTCCCTCTGTACCCAAGAACCCTAAGAAGGAGGGGACTAAATCCCACTCCCACCCTGACAAACAGAGACAGGGAGACCCTGGGTTCAAAAAGCTCTTGGACAGTAAGGCTTGCTTTGACTGTCAGCAGACAGGTCACTGCAGAGGAGATGCAGTCTGTCCAAAGAAGGTGGTTAGCACTGGGTTGTCCAGTGTAGCCATGGAGGAGGACTCCTCAGATGATGAAGTCCTCCTAGCATTGGGCTGGGAGACAGGACCAGATAGTAAGCTGGTGATCCCTGAGGGTGGGAGTAGGCACTTTCACCCCATTCAGGTGAATGGGATACTTTGACACCTGAACCATCAAAATCCAATTAGTAGAGCAGAGTTATACATTTTTAAAGTTTTAAGAGTAAAATAGCACTTAAAAATGAGAAGCGCCAACTGAGGACATCAGAGCAAAGTCAAAAGTTAAGGCTAACCATGATGGAGCACGGGTTGGATACATAAAGTGGATTGGGCCCGGTCAGCGCGTACCTTCGGACCTAGAAAATGTTTGAAGAAAAAGCCTCTGAGAAGGTAGAAGTCCAGCAGGGCAAGCCTGCAGGACTGTCTGAGGAGGGAGCAACATCGTCGGGTAGCCATGAAGCGAAGTTGCAGTAAAGATTTTTACCTTCAGACTTACCCGTCAAGATTGAAGTTGAAAGTTTCCAGAGGGACGAGGAAGAAGGCTATAGCTAAAGACAGTTCCACAGGTTCTGATACCCCTTTCGTGAAGAGCAGCCGAAGAGGATTTGCTGCTGTGGAGAAAAATGTAACGGGAGATGCCGCAAAGTCAATCCGGCTGGCAATGCCCTTGGGCGGATAGGAGAGCAGGTTGGTCCGGGTGTTCTCCTGGTTCTCAGATGATTTTTGAGCCAAACTTTGTCCAAGTTCTCACTTTTGAAAATTGGTCATCTGGGTACCTTTAACACTACAACCAAGGGACAAGGAGTGGATGCTGACCTCCTGTGAGTTCCAGACTCACACAGGCTGGGTCCAGGTGCAGGTTAAGGATGGTGGGAGCCTGTTGTGTCCCTGTGGTTCAGAACAGGAACCAGCTTAACTAGCCTTTGGAGTCAATTCTGAAGTTCTGGGTGCAGGTGGTGATGCAGGGCTGTACAGCAGGGCTGACCTCTGAAGGTTTGAAACAGGCTACAGACAGCAAAGCAGTCCTCCAGGTACAGTCTGGCAGAGTACACAGCAGGTCACAGCAGCAGGCAATCCTCTGAGAGGCCTTCCACAGGTCCAGTAATAAACTGAGAAGCAGGTCTGAAATCCCTATTTTTATACCCTTGTGCCCTGCTCCTAGAAATTGAGAATAGTTCCCAGAAGGGTTATCTAAAGTTCCAGGAATTCTTTACCTCCACAGCTCTGGCTCCTAGGTGGCTGTACTGACAGTACAAGGGTATTAAGCCTTGTGTGTGATGGCAGAATCCAGCCTATTCAGGTGTAAGTGGGACTGTGCTTGGCTCCACCCCTCATAAAGTCAATTCATGGCCAATTTGGGATCTGCTTATCCCACCACTGTGTGACTGGGGGAATTCACAACATCTCAACTGTCAATTATACTCAGTCATATGATCTAGGCACGCTGCAGGCACATAGGGCTAAGGGCAGGAAACTACCAACTTGCTAAAAGAATAATTTTCAAACTTGTAATGATAAATCCGCCTTACCATTAAAGAGGGTTTATCATTACAAGTTCATAGATGTTGAATATGAAATACCTATCACCTCTGGTTCAGGAATGACATCTTATTAAACATAATAAGGAATCCCCCACTGTTATGCTATGGGAGGGATAGGCCTCACAGTAGTGAAAAAAACATTTTGGGAGTTTTAAACTACTAGGAAATGTAAAACTAAGAAGTACCTATGACCTAACCAGGGGTGACTTATATGTAATAAAAGGGGTATGTAAGGATTGGCAAGGTGGTTTAAATGCCAAGTCAACATGGCAGTGGGACACTGCCTTCAGGCTGCAATAGCAGGTCTGGGACAAGGTTTAGGGTGCTGCCTAAGTGGGTGGCACAATAACTGCTGCAGGCCCACTGGTAGCATTTAATTTACAGCCCTTGGGTATATGGTATAACATTCTACAAGGGACTTACATGTAAAATAAATATGCCAATCAGGTGTATGCCAATCAAACAATATATTAGGGGAATGAGCACAATCACTTTACCACTGGTTAGCATTCACAAAGTTCACAGAGTCCTAAGACCAACAGATCAAAAAGCCAGCAAAAAGTAGGAGGAGGAAGGCAAAAAGTTTTGAGGTGACTCTGTAGAGAGGGCCATTTCCAACACAAAAGGATAATGGACAGAGTGCTGAACAATGCAAACACTCACCCCAAGTCACAGATCTGGGTTTAATCCATCATTCTTTTGCTCACCATGCCACCCCAGGTTGGACCCAGCCATATGCAAATCAGTCTTGACCCTGTTGCTCAGGGAAACAGTCCAGCCCGAACTGCCAAGCCAGGTCCTCCCTGGACCGGAAACAAGCATGCTGGGACCGGTTTCAGGGTATCACCCTTCATCAGCCAGGCTAGCTTGAATCCAGTGGCACAGTGAGCAAGGGACCCACGTCTGGGCATACCCTTCCCACTTAGGGCAATTTTAGCAACACAAAAAGATGATGGATGGAGTGCTGAACAATGCAAATACTCACCCCCAGTCACAGATCTGGATTTAATCCATCGTTCTTTTGCTCACCATACCACCCCAGGTTGGACTGAGCCATATGCAAATCAGTCTTGACCCTGTTCCTCATGGGAACAGTCCAGCCCGAACTGCCAAGCCAGGTCTTCCCTGGACCAGAAACAAGCATCCTGGGACCGGTTTCAGGGTATCACCCTTCATCAGCCAGGCTATCTTGAATCCAGTGGCACAGTGAGAGGGCCATTTCCAACAAAAAACGTATATATCAGTTAGAGGAATCAAACAGGAGTCTGGGTGGTGGGGAGGAGGGTGAGGTACTGCATGAGGTAGGTATTGAAACTCCAACCTGTACAATGGGCTTGTTTGGGATGGCAATGCACATGCAGTTTATGCTGCTGCATCAAATGGGCCGGAGAAGGAAGGATACACATTGTATGTTCTTTGTCAACCATGACAAGTGAAGTCACTGGCCATGCTGAACTGGATCGGGATGAAAGTCAGTGCATGCAGAGGTGTGATTGAGGACCTGACATTTAGGTGTGTCTCAGAGGCTGAAGTAAATTGACCTTATTTCCAACTGTTTGTTACATACCTTCTGAAAGAAATCCCAGCCCTGCTGCCCTTTGGTTCACGGCAGTAGGGAAGAATTAGCTCCTTCCTTCGAGGTCCTGAAAATAGGAGGTATCTTGAAGAAAATATTAGGATCCTCAAGTCTCAGTATTTGATGAGAGAAGTACTACGTTTGTGGGTGATTTTTTGCACAACTAGATGCAGCAGAGAAGTGAGCATAGAGGAATTCCTTGGTAGACCATGAGACTCATAAGATAGCTAAGCTTTTCCCTCTTCAAAAATGTGAAAGGGGGATTTCAACACTTTATGGTGCATTTTGCAGGGACAAACATCAAGTGGAGTTGCAAGCCAGAGGGAGAGAAATGGCTAGTAGGAAATTGAATCACAGAATATGTTATCCTTTATTAAAATAATGACACTTAGGCCCTCATTACGACCCTGGCGGTTGGTGGAGAAGTGGCGGTTTACCAGCGAACAGGCTGGCGGTAAACAATTTGGAATTATGACCATGGCGCATACCGCCATGGTCATCCGCCACTTCTACGATCAGACCGCCAGGGCGGAGACGACCGCTGGGCTGGAGACTTGGGTCTCCAGCCCGGCGGCAGTCACAATACCCCCGGCGGTATCATGACCCGGCTCACCGCCATGGATTTCATGGGGTTGGGAACCGCCATGAAATCCCTGGCAGTGAGCACTATCAGTGCCAGGGAATTCCTTCCCTGGCACTGATAGGGGTCTCCCCCACCCCCACCCTGAGTCCTTCTCCGACACCCCCCACCCCCTTGCCACCCCCCAAAGGTGGCAGGACCCCCCTCCCCACTCCCACCCCCAAGATCACATTACTGATTCACACCCGCCACGCACGCAGGCACCACCAACACACATACCCGCACACACACCAACAAACATGGCAACAGCCACACACACAGTCATGCACACACACCCACATTCAGACATACACGCACACATCCATACAGACATACATGGGGGCTGCTCCGCCGCCAGCACCCCGTCAACAGAACACCGCCACGCCGAATCACAGAACGTGATTCGGTGGGCGGTGGTCTGTTGATGTGGCGGTGGAGCAACCTCCACTTTCCTGCCGACCGCCAGTATGGCTGCTGGCGGCTCTCCGTCCGGAAAAGGACGGAGGGCTGCCAGCAGTCATAATGCGCTGAGCAGAAAACCGCCTGCACTGGCGGTCTTCAGCACGGCAGTCCCAAGGGGCAGGGACAGTGTTGCAGATGGTAGTCAATGTAGATAGAAGATCAGGCTGGGTGTTCCGGATGGTCGTGATTGTAGCTCAAAGTTCCGGTTGGGAGTTGCGGATGGTCTGTTCTGGAGCGTTTCAAGTCACTGCAAGATTTCAGTGCTGTAGTGTGAAATGCAGATATCACACTGTCCGTTGTCATTGGAATTCACTGTGGCATGAAGAATCAGGTTCCCCGGAACTTTGTGTTGGCGGGTGGCACAGGGGGCAAGATCTTGGTGCAAACTGCCCTGCCTGCATTGCAAACAACCCAAACACTTTAGGAGAGCTCAACTGAGGTCACACAGAGGGTCTGTGACATGAGGGCACCACTTGGAGGTCAGAAACACATTCAAGCTAAGGCCAGCAGAGTTCAGGCAGGTCCAGTAGCAGGCTCAGTTGGAGGTCTAGACAGCAGATCAGCTGGGCAGTTGCAGGTAGCCTCTGGAGTTTGTTATTTCCCTGTAGTTCAGAAAAGGAGGACAGGTGTTAACCCTTGGAGACTCTTCTGCCTGGGATGAAGGGTGGAGGCCCAGTCTTCCTTCTCAGAAAGCAGAACAGCTGGCAGCAGAGTAACAGGGCAGCAGAGTGGCAGTCCTTCTGGCAGTAAAGCAGCACAGCATCCCTTCTTCTGTAATATCCACTGGTCCATAGATGTACTATATAGATGGATCTGAGGGCTCACTATACTGGTGCCTGTCCTGGCTCCAAGCTGGCTGCATGAACAGTGCAGGGATGACAAGTACTTTGTGCGAAGGCAGAGCACAGCCTACTTAGTAGCAAGTGGGGCTGAGACCAACTCCTCCCATTATCTTTAGAGTCGATGGCCTATCCAGACACAAACATTCCCTCTATTGTGTTGTTGTCTGAGAGAAATAAACAAAGTCTAACTGCCAACTACACCCAGTCATGTGACCTACGACAGTCTTCAGGCTCCAAAATAGTTAGGGCAGGAAGATTTCAACCTGCTAAACATGACATTTTCAAAATAGTAACTTAAAATCTGACTTTACAATTGAAGAGGATTTTAATTAAAATTTGTCAGACACCAAACATGATAGGTTAACCTGTTTCCAATCTAATGTTAAAACTTATTAAATTAAATATGACAACCCAATGTTATCCTTGGGTTGGGGGAGACCTTGAAGTAGTGAAAAACAAATGTAAGAGTTTTCCATTGCCAGGACATGTAAAACCTAAATGTGCATGTCAACTTTTGTCTCCTCTGGGCTGTTCAGGGCCTACCATAAACGATGTATATAATTTAAAAAGGGAGGTTTGGATCTGGCAAAAGGTTTATTTTGCAAGGTCGAAATGGTAGCTTACAACTGCACAAACAGGCTGCAGTGGCAGGCCTGAGAGGTGTTTTAAGGGGCTACTTAAGTGTGTTTCACAGTAAGTGCTGCAAGCCCACTTATAGCCTTTAATTTACAGGCCATGGGTATATGGTATACTGCTCATCAAGGGACCTATTAGAAAATTAAAATGCCAATTGAGGCCTAAGCCAATGTTACCACGTTTAGAGGAGGGAACACAGGCACTTTAGAACTGGTTAGCAATGGTAAAGTGCGCAGTCCTAAGGCCAGGAAACATGCAACAAACAAAAACAGGAGTCTGGAAGGAGAAAGCTAGGGGAAAACCACGTTAAGGATGTCAAGTCCAGCATACCTAAAGAGAATTGCCTGCTACATGTGCAACAGCTACCAGGAGATAAGCAGATTTTTGTGTCAGATTGTATTATGACCTAGCTAAATCGGTATTAAATAAATAAATCTGAGTACTCCTTCCCAAATGAATACCCCAATTTCTGACAATGGGGAAGAGTTCTTTACTGTTTCATGCTTCAGTGGATTGCTCACCTGAAAAATTATGATTGCTTGACATTCAACACCGATATATAGATCTCAGAGCAACCTACTTGTTTTAATCCAAAACAAGCATACTACAGCTCAGATTTAACAAGGGTTTGAGGTCCTACATGCATTGGGCAGCCCAGCATTCTGGTGTTAGTATATTTAGGAAACAGCAGAGTGGAGGATTTACATCATTTGTTAATCTTGGTGTGGTGCAAAATGGGCATTGTATGGTGCTGTATGAAAGCATATTTAATGTTTTTAAGATGTGTGGAAAATCAACATATCCATGCAATACTATATTCATGCAGAGCAAGGCAGTGTAAAATGTATGAAAACTCTTATGAATGGTCTAAGTAGGGGTTAAAACAAGGGTCAACTGTTCAGTTTGTAAAGGAGTATGCCACAGCCTATCACACATTGATCTACAGCCGTGGAAATTATCATTCTATGACACAGGTGGCTACAGCACAACATACAAAGAAGGCAAAGGAAGCAGAAGATATATTGGTAGAGGGTCACACTGATAGACCAAAGAGAGAAGAATGTCATCAAATATTATATACTGTATAAAGAAACTATTGTGACTGTTCTGAAAAACATTGGACCTAATTTGGAGACTGCACAGTCATGTGAAACTCTTGGATGTATTACATCTGCTTGGATCAGGATCTTTCCAAAGTACTTGTGTCAGGATTGCTGACATTTACCAGAGAACATTATCATCATATCTGACAATGCTTCTAGATGCCAATGTTCACATAAGATGCAAAAGGTGATTGGAGCAGTAATTCCAATGTCTAACCACTGGCAATCACTTAGAGTAGGATTACAACCCATTGATCTTTTGCCCACCATGACACCGCAGGTTGGACTAGCCATCAGTCTTGACCCTGCTCCACTAGGGATAGTCTAGTCTGAACTATCAGGGTAGGAGAACCCAATCAATCGAAGACTGGTTTCACCCCGATTGATACTCATCAGTCAGATGTAGTTTGGTTTCATTGGCACAGTAAGAATGGGGCCAACATCTGGGCTTACCCTTGCCACTTAGCGTGGCATTTCAAACACCCAGTGGGAACAGTCCTTAGGTCTGCCTCAAATTTTAATGTAATGTACCCACAGCTTCATCAAATGGTGAACAGTTTCACTTTTCACATTCAGTTCACCAAAATAAAATGTTCTGCCATTGCTCTGTGCCTAGCTCATGTGTTGTGAATGAAATTCCCTCAACTTATATAGAACATACAGTATTCTTTTTCATGTCATTAAGAAGTTTTCCAATGCACAGGATCAGTGCTTAAATTGTAAGAGAAAGAGTGACTGTGCCCGAAGCCTTATTCAGAAGCCTACGGCCTTTGTAATTAATCATCAGCACACTGAACAGCAGTCAGTCTGCTGACAGTGGGTCAGTGGGTTAAATAGCCCGGAATGATCCCAAGGCCTATTGAAACAACCCCAGGCACTCCCCGCACGTTTAGTTCACTCCTGTGGGTCCTGCTTTCTCCCTTTGTACCACCTTTCCTTCTTTCTCTTCATCATTCTTTCCAGTTTGTGTGTGTTTTTCTTCTTTTGTCCCCTGGAGATGTCTGATCGAGAAAAATACATGCCAGTGCTCAAAGGTATGTGCCTATGGTACCCACCGGCAACCATTGCCTCAAATTGAGAACCGGATTCTTCAAGGAAGTCACTAAATGTTTGACTGGCAGGATTCAAACCACTAGGATGGAAGAGGCCCAATTTCCACCAGCCCCCAACACTCTGCCCTCCATATCTGAGTCCTCACCGGCAGGGCCAGCTTTTGACATGGGCGAGTTGAGCCCAGGCCCAGGGCACCAATCCTCAGAGATGCGTACAGAGATTTCTGCATTAAAGTCCAGCAAACAGCAGTGTCCTTCTTACTTGGTTCTAATGATTCAGATTAAACTACTTTATTTTACTTGCTGTAGGTGCTGTTTTACATCGCATTAACCCCCTCCCATCTACCCTCTGCAGCCGTGCACCAACACCACCCTCTACACCACTGAAAACTTGGCACTAGCGTGAAGAGCTAAGAAGCCAATCACTGCTTTGATCTGTAACTGACCTGTGAACACAAAATGGGCACCTGCAGTCTTATTTATTCATGAGCTGGAGTGATGGGGCCAAATTTCTTTCCACCTATGGTGCTACCAGAGCAAGGGCTGACTCTTCTTACCGGTCTGGTGTGGCATGTCTACCAAAAGTGGCCACGCAGACATGACGAGAGCAGTTCCAGTGAAAATGTAGGCCCAAATTTAAGAAAAATGATGCACAAGTGCTCTAGTGCAGTTGTGCATCAAAAAAATGAACTCTCCCTACTAAAATTACGTTGCGCCATCCATATTTAGAAAATGACACACCCTGGCGCTAAGGAAAGGTTAGCATAAAAATATTACGCTAACCATTGCGACATGTCGTAAAGAAAAATGACGCTAATGCTGCAAAAGTGGTGTTTGCATGAATAGAGGCACGTTTTTTAATGCTAATTATGCTAGTGCCATTTTTGAAGCATTAATGTTAACAAAAAGCCTGCAACATTGCCAAACAAGCCACAAGGACCCAAGAAGGACAACGCAGGTCGAGAGAGACACCAGAGAGACACCAGTTAGCCCAGTACAAGCCAGGATGGACCAGCAAAATTACAAGAGAAGGAGAAATAAAAGTGTAAGTGCCACTTCAGTGAGGAGGAGAATAACATTTTGGTCAGAGAAGTGATTGAGCACCAACACCAGCTCTTTGTCACCTCCAAATTGTCAATAGGTAAGAATGAGGCCTTATGACAGTCAATTGTAAATGAAGTCAACAGTGTTGCAGAGGTGAAGAGGACTGTCATTGATTGTAAGAAGCGCTGGCACTATTGGAAGTGCAGCAGAACTAAAGAGAAGTTGACCAGGAATCCAAAGGCAGCATTGCAGGCTGGAGGTAGAAGTCCTGCATTCCAGGATGACCAGGATGACCTGGAGGAGATGGTGGAAGCGGTCATCCCAGAGGAGCTGGCTACCAGAGTCTCAGGGCAGGACAGCGCAGACTTCCAAGATCTAACACAAATGCAGTGTAAGTTGCAGTGGGGGGAAATCTTGAAACTAACAATTGGCAGAAGGGGGAGGCACATAGGACACACTGAATGCATGCAAAGGATTGCACTGGGACACAATAATAGCCAAAAACATCTATTGCACTCACACCTCCCCTTCTATATGCACAAACCATTCACTGTTGCAACTTAACCACCTGCCCATGTGTACCAATCATTGGACAATATGTACTACACTTGTTGCACAGGATGGGCCAACAAGAACTGTGTGACGCCTCCATGCACCATTGGGAATGGCCACAAAAGTTATCAGACACCACATATGGGGCATGTCTGTGATCATCATCTGTGATGCTGTACAAGTATCTTCCGTGTCACCAAGTAGTAAGGTTGCCTGTGTAGTGGGAATGGTTTGTGTTGTGCATAACATTAGCTACAAGTGGTCTCACTGTCTCATTAGGGGCCCACATTTACAAGCCCTTAGTGCAACATTAGCATCATATCGATTGATGCCAATGTGGACTCAAGCCACTCATCCCCCTTGTCCTACATTAACAAAGTCACACAATGCATGCATAGATCCACTTTATACATCCTTGCACCACAATATGCCTGTGCCAGATATGATGTATGCAAGTAAATATTTCTTAGCGGGGAGGGAAGAAAAAATGGGGCAAACAGTCCATAAATATTGCACTGTGCTATTTGTTAACCTTATTTGTGAGGCTTGCCAAAGGCAGATGTGAAAGTGATGCAAGCATTCTAAGCATGGACCTCCCTGTGCTTTGTTGCACTAGTGCCATCATTTATGGTGCCAATGCAGTAAAGCACCACAATAGTGACAAACTCATGTTGCGACAGGGTAAATGTCCATCAAGGTGAGCAGTAATGTAAATAAGGTGCTTCTATGGTGTCATTGGCTTGGGCAAGGGGGCTGCTAGGAAATTGGTGGTTTGGGATCAATTTTCCAAATACACAGAAAGTGTGCCCTATTTGTGACGCACAATGCAACATACAATGAACAACTTTAATCTTTGGAAAGTCAAACTTGTCACATACCCACTTGTCACTCCCTTGAGTTCCTGGACCACATCGAACCAAATACGGATGTGCAATATTTGTAAAGGAATCAAAAGCTGGGTGGCTCACAAGTGTTGCATGGGAAGATCCCAAATATACACATGGAATACCTACTGCATGCATTGTCAGGTGTGAAATGGGGACATTAAATTTAGGACAGGATAAGGTATGCAAGGTGCCTTATCTTGGCATGATAATTATGAGCAACTAATATCCACTATTGGAGGGCACGGTAAAAAAATATGCATTGGTAGAGCACTCTGATGTCTATGTCTGGATATTGTGGCACATATTTACCCATTATGAAGAAAGACACAGTGCAAAAGCTCAGTTTGCTATGCTGTGCAGCATCATTTGAAATGTACAGGGATGTGTAGTTGTCACAGATAGTCAATGCATCCCTTCATTAACCTTGATTATGATTTATGACAGACAATACCAACTTTGCCACACAAACTGCATGGTGTAGGGGTGTCCCTTTTGTCTGCCCTAAGGCACATGTGCAGGAAGGTACAGTAAAATGCTGTCTTCCACTTACAATGACTGATGATGATTGCAAGACACATTGAAAGTAGTCCACAATAGGATTACAACAATGTTAGTTCCCAGTACTACGATTAAAATGCCACCCCGATGTTGTGTCCCAACATGATGCATCCACACTTCAAAAAGCCTCAAAATGTGTAAGGTCCTCATTCCACCCCACGTGTGTTGTCAAAGAGATGGAAGTGGGTGGGCTTTCCACATGCATCCCACTAGCCACTTTGATTCATGTGTTCAGCATCCTCCACCACACAACATAATGATGAACCACCTCGTGTGTATGTGTGCAAACAGGAAGATCTACTTTCAGCAAAACAACACTCATTTAAGAAATGCAGGCATCCTTGCAGCTCTGTAACAAGAAAATCTGTGTTGCATGGATGAGTGTTGTTCTGCAAGAAATTCCTGTTTGCACACATACACACAAGATGGTTGAATCTCACATTTGCTGGTGTAGGATCCTGGACACATGAATCAAAGTGGTTAGGAGGATGCATGTGGACAGCTCACACCTTTCCATCACTCTAGCAACACAAGTAGGGTGGCAAAGGAGTTTGTTGCTTACTCATATATATGTAAAACCAAATGCAAATTATTTTGTGCATCTCCATTTGTGGTGTGTGCAAAAATCACTAACAACGCCTATGGCGTACATATGTAACACAGTCAAATCAATGAAGAGGGTAAAGAGGCAGAAGACCATGATAAGTCGTTCAAGGTGGGGGTAACACACTTGGAAATGTGGACTGGCCAATTGTGGCAGTGGTGACTTAATAGAAATGATGCTCAAGTGGCACAGTGCGCCACTAGGGGTCTATAAATGTGTGCCTTGAAATGTGGGTCAGTACCATGTCACTAAGCCACCAGTAGCAAGTAAATGATGACCCATATCAACAGCCACTACAGTCCAGTATTAACCCTTCATTATCCCATTGCACAGGATGAAGCCTTACCTCCTGCAGAGCTGCCTGTCCTGGATTTTTCTGATAATCTGGATGACCAGCTGCCGACCATCAATGCTGACACTCTGCAGGATGTCTTGAGTTTCTTCCAGACACCATCTCCAGTCACAGGGATGACACACAGCGTTGTCGGGTCTCCACATGAACCATCAACAACCAACACACTGCACCTACCAGTCCAGCCACAGCCCTGGACTCTGAGAACCCAGACATTACCTTTCAGAGGACAGAAGTAGGAGCCCAGCGGGAGCTGGCACAGCAAGTGTGTATTGGGATGGAGACCATGGCTGGGAGCCTAGAGGAAGTGCAGAGGTGCCTCAGTCCAAATAAGGACAACTCTGCTGCCATCAGAGACACCCACTCTCAGCTACGTGGACTCCGACAGTCACTAGCCGACATGTCTGCTGTCCTGAGGCAGAGGCTGGACCAACTGCCCTCCCAAAGTGGTAGCAGCATGATGGACAACAGGCTTGGGGCTATCAAAAATGTCCAGGGGTCTATGCAGTGGGATCTGACCTCCCTCATTGAAAACATAACTACCTACCACAGTGATGTAGCTGCTCTGATGCGAAACCAGCAGTTCTTCCTTGCTGCAGTGATACCCTTCGCTTCTCCACAAATGATAGCTGCTGGGAACTTTGATTCCACATCTCTATCCCCTGATGTGTGTGTGTGTGCCCCCTCAATGTCAACAACAACAACACCTGTGGCACAGGAGGAACCACACACATCAGATGATGAAGATGTGGAAGGAACAACATTCACTAGAAAAACCTTCTGGTAGCTACAGTCTGTACAGCATGGACAGTATCTCTTTAGTTCTTTGCTTAAGATAGTGCTAGGGTAGTGACATCTGCCAACGTGCCCTCTTCACTCTACCTCAATTGACTGATCATGCCTGGACTGCCGTAGTCTTAATTCCTACCTACTGTCAATTTGGACACCTCCTCACTGATGCTCACCTCTCCTACACATCTCATGACATGTCCCTCACCCTTGGACTCTGACTTGACATTCAATGGCTTGGTATCTGTCTTGGGGTCAGTGAACTGCACATTGTACATCATCTGATACAAAACGTGCACATTTTAGTAAATTATCATAACCAGATATGTACTGGTTTTTTTTTGTGATCTATCAACTCTTTCACATGTATGAATTATGTGAAGGTAGGACAATGACAACAGAACAAAAGGACATTTTTGGCTTTCTGTCTGATGCAAAGCCACACATTGGCCCAAACATGATTAAGATGACTAATAGCATTGTGGACTACAATACAAATTCTGAGTTTTCCAAGCATGTAATAAACAGGTACCATTCAAGTTTACATATGGCTTGTGTGGTTCAGAATACAAGTGCCTGAAAGTATCTCTGATGATTGTACCAGTACAACATTGATGTGATCAACAAACTAGACATATGGAAGACTGTGAGGGGCACCATTAGTGTGCCAGTATCCATTCCCCAAATGAGTTGGTGTGCAATATTTGAAACCTCCTAGCAATAATGTTACATAACTTACCACAAACAATAGATGTTGACTGATTATGTCTCTTAGAATTTGTATACATTCACAATTAGAGTGTTGGGAACTGCAGTGAATTGCGTGTTGATAGCTGATGTCATACCGCTGCTAATCATACAGGTCCTTTGTCAAAGGGGATACAGATAGTCACACAACGAAATCAACCCTGAATGCACACTGAAAGGCATTTGCCTAACGTGAGCAGTGCAGACATGATAACACCGAGACAGTCAATCATCATGGACGCCATATTGTAGGAAACTAACAAGATTTAGATTTATTAAAACTAAAATCAGATCAGTACATAATAGAAAATCTAAACTACACACTAACCTACATTAACCTAACCTATACTAACTAAACTTAACTTATCCCTACAGCTAACTATCCTTATCTAAACCTATCTTGTACATGTAATGCCAACCAATAAACATTAGCCCCCCACCACCTTAATAGACAATAGACGAGAAGAAGAACATGAACTAAAGCTAAACATAGACTACCTAAACCCATTGCCTAAACTAAAAAATATTCCTAAATCCCACCCCCTAACTATACCAACTATGTCCTAAAACTAACCTACTCTATGCTACCTTACCCATGCCTACCTATCTAAAACCCACTAAAACCATTTACAGTACAAACTAGGGGAAGGGAAGCTACTGAGCAGGAGGAAGGGTTCACAGTCAGTGTTTCTTCAGCTTCTTTTTTATGAACTTTGTTGGAAAATGGGTTATTGGTAGGGCAGGTAGGTACCTACACCTAGCAACAAGCCACTAACCTCCACATAGGTACAGGTAGGTCTCAGTAAA
Organism: Pleurodeles waltl; assembly: GCF_031143425.1. Lineage (NCBI taxonomy): Eukaryota > Metazoa > Chordata > Amphibia > Caudata > Salamandridae > Pleurodeles > Pleurodeles waltl. The sequence continues at coordinate 143,792,570 of NC_090441.1, read as the reverse complement.
TTAATCCCAGCTCAACCCTTGGTAGCTTGGCAACGAGCGTCAAGGCTTAACTTAGGAGACAAAGTGTAAAGCATTCAAATATCACAAAACAGTAATTAAATAAAACACAGGAAACAGTTTAAAAATCCAAAACCAATTTATAAAAATAGTTTATATTTTTATCTTTAAAATGACACAAAAACGATTAAAATCGGTTCAGGGGAACCGGAGATATGAATTTTTAAAGAATTATTACTTTTCTAGCGCTTAGAAACAAAAAGCGCCAATCGGGTCATCTGGTTGCACCTCGACCGGGGCAAAGTCAAACTTTCAGGCCGACCGCGATGGAGCCCTGCTCGGCTACAGGTCGCGGGAGGCCTCGGTTAAAAAGTTACCTTCTGACTTAGTCTTTATTTTGAAGTTTTTCTTCACCGGGACGAACCTGCCAGTTGAATCCGACCTCCTGGAGCCCTTGTCCTGATACGCGATGTGGGTTTCCTCGGTGGAGACTTTTACCTTCGGACTTAGTCGTTTTTTCGAGATGAAAATCCTTCGACCGGGGTAAACCTGGATCTTGATCCGACGTCCATGGAGCCCTTCTCGGATACGATGGCTGGGAGGTCCCGGTCAACTTTTTACGTTCGGACTTAGTCTCATTTTTGGATGTTTTTCTTTACCGGGACGAACCACGAAGTCAGGCCGGGTCGCGGTTGAGGCAAGCCGGCTAGAATTTCCGCGGCGGGTCGGTCCCTCTCTGGAGCTTTTTTCCAAAAATTCTCAAATCTTTTCCAAACTTCTGGGGCTTCACCCAGATGTTCTTGTAAGGTTCTTTTGGGGTCCACAGCTCACCCCAAGGGTCCAGAAGTTCTGTGATGGTCCTTGGGGGGTGCGGACTTCAACTCCCAGAATGCACCTTGCGCAAACTCCTTTTTGGCCACTGGACAGTGGTCAGCTGGTCGCTTTCTTCAGGAGTTGGTGCAGGGGACTCTGGTTTAGCAATTTTTCACCTGTAGCAAACAGGGAGTCCCTCCTTGAACCAGTTGAAGCCAGGCAAAGTCCTTCTTGTGGTGAAGCCCAAGTGTGCAGCTGGTGCAGTCCTTCTGAGTGCAGGGTCCAGGTGCAGGCCAGGGGTCCAGCAGGGCAGTCCTTCTTCTCCTTAAGTTCTTTCTTCTTGAAATTTGGTGGGGATCTGAGGCGTGGGTGCAGGTCTGCCAGTTTTATCCTTGCTCCTGGGTGAAAAGCAGGGGGGCCCTGGTTCTCCAATCAGGGACAGGGTCGTCCCCCTGTGATGACCACTTCCTGGGAAGTGTGGCAAAAATCCATCCCAGAAGGCAACAGTCTCTAAAAATCCAACATGGATGAATCTGATTTTTGGAGGTTACATCTGGCTGAGCCCACCCACTGGTGTGGCTAAAAATCATAAACACACCCCTCTCCTGCCCTCTCCTAATCTAATCAAGGGGGCACCTAATTGTCTGGGGTTGCAGGATGTGGGGGTGTTGCTGGGTGCTGCAAATGTCCTTCTCTGCCTTTGAAGACCAGTTTGGCAGCCCTCCCCCTTCCTGCCTCACCATCTGCTGAGGGGAGATTCTCTTCCCCAAGCACATTCCTTTGTGTGAAGCCTGGCCACTTCACACCTCATCAAGGCAGCCTGGCAGAAGCTGCTGCAGGCTGGCCAATCAGAGCACAGCAGCAAAAACAATGCAGAGCTGAAATTGGCAACTTTTTAGGTAAAGTCTAAACTTTTTACCTGGACAAGTTATATTAAATCCAACAACTGGAAGTTGTGGGATTTATTACAACAATCAATTTGATACCAAATTCTTGGTATGTAACATTTAAGGAGACTTTAAAATTTAAAATAAAGTCTGCCCATTCTAGCCTATGAAGGCCATTTACTTCAATGAGGGAAAACGAATTTGGCTGTTTTTACCTCACCAGGGCTTATAAATCTATTTTTATAAAGTCCCTGCTTATAGTTACATGGCACCCAGCCCTAGGGGCACATAGGGCACACCTTAGGGGTGACTTATATGTAAAAATAAGGTAGTTTAAGACTTTGGAAGTACCTTTAATTCCAAAGTCGAATTTGCATATAACTTTAATTTAAAAGCAGCCAGCAAGGCAGGCTTGCTTTTAAAATGACACTGGGCACCTCAGCAGTGCACCTAGGTGTGCACCACCTATGCTGTGGTCCCTAAACCTACATGCCCTACCATATACTAGGGACTTATAGGTAGGTTAACTTAGCCAATTATAATTAGCCTAATTTGCATATCCATTTTACACAGAGCACAGGCCCTGGGACTGGTTAGCAGTACCCAGGGCACCTTTAAAGTCAGGAAAACACCAGCAAAAAGTGGAAAATGGGGGCAAAAAGTTATGGGGCCTCTGCAATCAGCCCTGTTTTCTCACAAACTTTAAACGTTTATAGTTGTGCTCTTTAGCCTCTTCCAGTTTGGCCAACCTCAGTTTGATACCCACCATATCCTTATGCATTTCTTGCTCAAATGTGGAGGCAGTGGAAGCTGGTGGTGGCTGGGATTCTGTTGTAGTAGGGGCCCTAGATGTTGAGGGGGTGAAGCCTGCAGATCCACCCCTGACCCTCTAGGTTGAGGTTCCACTCCCTTTATTGTTTGTAGCAGGCTGCTTGGCTGGTCCTCCATGAGGGAATGTCCTGCCATGACCCCAATGACTTCTCACCTGCAACATCTTGCCATCCTGCAGTACCCTCTCTGTACCTCACAGATGTGTGTGAATCTCTCAGCCCTTTTTCCAAAGGTACACTCCTGTGCAGGAGTCATTGAGGTCATTAAAACATGAGAGGAACATGTCATCAGGAACTGTGTTGAGTAGAGGAAGAACAAGCATGCAGTGGAAACAACATCTGTGGTTGACACATGTAGTCCACAAGATCTCATAAAACAACTTCAAGCTCAAAGTCTATATCAATCTGCCACCCAAGCATCTACAATATAATTTTCATGTTGCAGGGATAACGGCTATCCAATGTTGCACACTTTTTGTGCACAAGCTTGAAACATCTCCTGCGTAGCAGGTAAACACTCACCCACATCTTATGCACACTTTATGTGACTATGCTTGCTCATACTCATAATGATGAGTAGATCATGTAGGTTCATCTGCACATATCTTATTTACTACAATCATCTGCACATATCTTATTTACTACAATGTACAGACATGGACTACAATCATCCAGAGAAGAGCTGAAATCTCAATCTGTACTCAACTAACTTTTGGCCTTGTCAAACAGCTCCTTGAGTGGTGCATCACTTAATTTTGGAAGAATAGTGTAGCAGTAGTGGAACACGTGTCTCATTGATAATCCTCTTGGAGGCTTAGACACATGGACATAAATTGTAACATCTCCAGAGTAACTTTGTGCAATGTATGGCACACAGTGCAGCAACATGTGCTGTGACAATTATGTTGCCAACATCAATAAATTTCTGAGACCCTGTGTCTCTGATACATATATTGACTGACATCACTGTATTTGTGTGGGGATTTACCTTTTCCAAAGATTCGCACCTCCATTGTAGCACACGTTGGCACCTGTGCATCATTATTTTTTTTGCATTTCACATCCTCACCATTACATCAGACAGGATGTTGGACCACGGATAGAGAATGGTGTTTTAATTTACAAACATGCCATTTTAACATTGCAGTGCACACATCATACTCTCTCACACAAGACCCTTGATCTACACATTTGACATACTAGGTAACACTTACTGGTTGAATCAGGATCTTCAAATCGTAAAACCTTGTCAATGGTGTAGGGTGGAGATCCACCTGCAAGACATGACAGGAAAACATAGCTTTGTGATTACTGTATAAAGAAAAGCATGGACAACTGTTACACATTCCATTTGTTTAGCTGATTTACCTAGTTAACTTAGGTTTAGGAATGAACAACTGGCATCTATAACATGCCATCTGAGCAGACATTGTTAGTCCACAAAAACACGTCCAGATTTGGGATTCACCCAAACATACATGTCTCAAATACATACGTACCAGTGTCTTGGAGGCAGGACAATGTCAATTGTAGTAAATCTATGTGAAAAAGAAGCCACCACTTTTTCTGCCGCCCCCTATCACGACAAAACTCCACCATGTGTGTGCCGCCTTTGACATACGGCGCACCATGGCGCATGTCAAGACACTAATGTTGTAAACTATGACATTATGCTGGCACTTTGCATGCTTTGCACCATACATGAAGGTACCAAACCTGCTAAGTGAAATGAGGCACATTGAAAACAATGGGAGTGTCATTTAACCAACCTCCCTTGGGCTCGCATTCAAGTTAACTCCAAAAATGGTGCAGTGGAATCTAGTAGATTTAAACGGCGGAACACACACCTTGCATTCATCATGCCTGGCGCAGGCATGATGTGGCACCAGGGTTTAAAAGTGTCACACTGCTTGTATTGCGCAGCTTTTGGCATATAGTGTGGCAATACTTGCCTCCATCAGCCCCATTACCTTAAAAAACTATGACACTAATGTTGGAGTCGGAGCTGCTAATTCCTTCTTACATTTGTGTCCTTGTTGTAACTCTCTTCACATACATGACTCAAGGAACACACACATCCATGACTACCTATACTCCAGCTTCACGTTTGTCATCACTTAAACATTACTTTGGAAATTTCCACAGTTATCAAGCCCATGATGGACATGGGCAGTTGCGCCTGGGACACATGAACACTTGCAACATTACAGATGTGTGTTTTTTTTCAGGCACTTCAATATGTTTATGTGATACACAAGGTACAAAGAGAGGAATGTGCAAATTGTCAGCAACTGGTGTGTTGCTGACCTCTCATGTATGCAGGTTGGCTGAGAAACAGAACTTGCTGTCCCACCTTTGTCATGACATTCTGAACTAATCCTTATATCCTAAAATCAGGCAAATGCAGCAATGTATAAGAGGTACTTACCAACAATTCTGCCGACCCAGATGACAAGGTGATCCAGGTGATGCCTTTCACGGGCACTAAGGTCTGCCTACCGGTGCTTCAACTGTTGGTCAGTGCGTTCTACCAAGAAGATGCATCGGAGCTGGTATGCCACCTTGCCTCAGCCCAGCTTCCATGCCTCTGTTGAGTAACCCATAATCACACAGCCACTCATAGCCACTATGTTTGGGAGATAGTGGCACACCACCAAGATGAACACTCCCAGTTCATCCCCACTCATCCTCTGCACCTTTCCCTTCCCTGACATGCTGCAGTTTCCCTCCACTGCAACCTAAATACTCAAAAAAATAAGAACAATACTAATCCCCAACTACCCCAGCAAACTTACCGACCCCAAGACAGACACCCTAAAATACTGACACATTAACTGGACAAACATTTACAATAACAACAAATACTAGATGAAAAAGACACAGACAGCACACAGCAGAAAAGACTTAAAAACTACCACTCCTAACACCAGCTCAAGCACCACACAACCTCTTTCAATCACAGACTACAAGAATGTAAAGTAAAAGTGAAAGTAAGTTCTCTTTTCCATGTGTGCAGCAAGGAAGTCCTATTACATCACTTTCTTGGTGTATGCGTCACGTTTTCTGATATGCGTCATTTTTTGTTGTTGCGCATGTTGGCCATGCAGGATTTTTCGAATGAAGGCTGACAAAGCATAACCATTTAGTTTAGACATTCAGGTGTGAGGCATAATTTTCTGTATTTGAAATGTTTGAAGGACAACCTATGCATTGTTTTTTTGACGAATGACAGCCATGCCTGGATTTTTGTATGAAGGGTGACAAGGCATATCTATTTAGTTTAGATGCATAGGTGTGAGGCATCATTTTTGGTATTTGCGATGTATGTAGAACTACTGTATGCGTAATTTTTTTGATGCATGACGGGCATGCGTGGATTTTAGAGGGAAGGCTGACAGGGCACCGAGATTCACTTCCTAGTTGCAGATGCTAGGCATCTTTGTTGTTTGTATGGCAGGGCAACATATATATGCATGAGTCTTTCACTGTGTACCAACATAGGAATGTGTTTCCATATGTTTTTAGGTGTGTGTGTTGCATGGAGGACTGATACTGTTTGTAATTCTGCATGAGTATGAAGACTCTTTTCTACATATATGTTTACACATGTGTACAACGTGTGTTCTGTCAGTGTACATATGTGCTGGAACTCAAATTGTACATTTGACATTGTTATGTCAGAATTCACACACTGTTCATTTCACAACACAGCATAAGATAGGATGGGGCATCTGCAAAACATGTTTATCCATATGCTACCCTTTACAAATGTTTAGCAAAGTATGCTGTTGACTAAGGATGGACTATGATCCAGTAACCCATGACAATGTCAGTGCAAGTGTGTGTCACAATCTGGTGTGTTCTTAAGGGCCAGACTTCTCAAGACAATGCAACATGTGTAACGTATAGTTCCCATGCATGCAAATTAATGGAGATGGTGTGATGACATGTGTCATTGTTGGTATGCATGTGACATGTTTGTGTGTGAAAAGATATGTTTCATGTATGATAACTAATTTATACTTCAGCAGTGTGGATATATGTAGGCCATTGTTTCAAGGCTGTGTACTCATATCGGTGTTCCCTATGTGGAAACATGTGTACTGTTCATATACGTTTGTAAGTAAATATGTGCAACATACTCATTTTCATATGGTGTCAAGAACCTCAAAGCTGTTATGCCCTGCCCCCTGTGCGGTATGATAGAAAAGCGAAAGCCCTACAGGTCAAGAAATAGCCGCAGTGGAAAAGACAATGTCCTTGTTGGCAGATTATTCTTCTTGTTTTGCAAACATTACAAAGAAAGAACTGTGAAAGAAATTCAAGATGGCCGCCAAGTAACCCAACCACTAGTTTGCAGGTCTAGTGTTTTCATTCTTTGAGATCAAGTTAATAATGCGCTCACACGGCTCAGGCGCTGCGCACTTCAACTGTGTTTTGACAGGGATACGCAGGTGTCTGAGGAGAGCGCGTTTCTTGAGGTAGAGTTTCAAGAGCGGTTCCGTATCTAAGAAAGAGAAGAATTCATCAAGTAAGCCAAAAATAATTCAGCATCCAGGTAAAAGGTTCACAGTTCATTTGCGGCGATATAGAGAAAAATTCAGCAAGGTTCCCGTATTGTGGAGGTAATAAGAACATCCAAGTCTACCCCAAATGATAAATAGTACGATTGCTTAAAGACTATAATTGTATTTAACTCACTAAAGAGAAGTCCTGGCAAGATTTCAGTAATGTGAAAACTGCAAGGAACATTCTTTTAATCTATAAACTATATTCCTGTGACAGTGGAAGTCAACAGAATTCAGGAGTTCATTCAAAGGTGTTAATACAATGCAAGTATTAGAGACTAGATGATATTGTAACTAAAAAGGATTTCTGAGAAAAGACACTAAAATAAATTGCATTCTCACAAGTCATAAGGCCTTACTCAACATATCAACATATATATATAGCATAAATTCGATCAAAAAAGAGTGAAGCAAAACCAATTGATGAGACATACTTGAAAAAAAGACAGGATTGTTCACAAAGAAAATATCTAATTTTCTTAACTTCAATTCTAAGAACACCTTTGGAATAAGTGTATATAAATAAACTAATACTATATATATATATATATATATTGTCCATACGCAAATAGATGGCACCAAGCCTGGTGCACCTAGGGGAGACATGTGTGCTAAGATATGGGAATTATGTGATTAGCACATAAACTTGGAACGTACAAGGACTCAACTGTTTTAGAGACAGATTTCTCTATTAGCATACCATCAGTATGGCATGACTGTTCTGGCAGTGTTAGCACCCTAGTCATCAGTGCTCCAGTGGCACTTTGAATGGCCACACAGGCCCATTGTTGCATGTATTGACACAGGTTGACTGTGGTCACCTCAGCTCAGTTTGCTGTGCACAGGCAGGATGCCCGACTGTGTCTAGAGTCGATGTAGCCTCATCTGGCGATTGAGGGGGTCTGCAATCCTCAAGATCAGTCATCAGCACAGCAATGCACAGTCACCTGCAGACATACACCAGTGCATTTGTAGTCCCATAGTGAAGTATGTTCAGTTAAATTTGAGGTTGTTGATGTGAGGCTTGCCACATTATTTACTAGGGACTTACAGGTTGTTTGGGTTGGACACTTCTCATCATTTGTTATAATTTGACATGACTTAGCATACATAGGTGAGATTATTCCTATGATGCTTGTTTAGGTCATTGATAGATTGTAGAACTGGGTCATATCTGCAGACCCAAACTACACATACTGTCATTTGTCACTTGCTTCTGTCACACTTTGTTTGTGCTGGCCAAGCACATAGTTGTAGTTGTTGCCAATGTAACTTGAATATGTACAGACCTGCACAATTTCTGTGAATATGTGTCTGGTGTTACTTGGTAACATTGTTGTGCTGTACAGTTCTTAATAGTCTATGTGTGTTCCTCCACACACATTGATGGCATATTGTGTCAGGTATGCTTCTAGTTCAACAATGGTGGCATAATTTCAGCAGATGACCCTTAGTATCCATCTTCGTCATCAAAACTGTTCCTTCACTCATGCACAGCATACTAAGTTAGACTTGTGAACTTTGTAGATGGACATAGCTTCTTCTGCAGGCTAAGCAATATTTGCCCTCGCATTTCCAGGCTTTTCTAGATCACATGACTGACCCCTACACATTACAGAACACCAGCCACTGCACTTGTGTAGTGTCTGACTGAGCTCCATATATTGGATCTCAAAGTGACATAAAGGAGTCTCTCAGCTGTCCTTCCACATCATTTATTCAACATGGGCACACACTCACATCTGCATTCTACAACCTTTGTCAACTATGAGTGTATTTAGATTGTGTGATTACTCATTACATTTATGAGTAGAGAAGATATTACATTCAACCTATCACACATACAATTTTACAAGGGTCTGTGACTTGTTTAGACATTGTTTGACTTACATGAACATTCCAAACTGGACTGAGTGTGAGAGACCTAGACATGGAGGTGTTTTGGTCCCTGTATGTCATTCTTTCTTGGTCAAACATGTGAGTGCCACTGAGGAGTATGCTTTCAGTGATCACCTATGCCTACATTTCACCCACAAATTCATGTGGTAGTGCAATGTTTTATTATGTTTTTAGTTCCTGACTATATTCCTAAGTTATTTATATCTGTTGTGGTTTAGTCGTGCTCTCTGAGATGTCGGCGATTTAAATAGGTATGTGATGGTGAAAAGAAGTACGCCATGAGAAATCTGAGTGCATGTGATTTATTTACAAATTATTACATAGTGATTCTTGGAGTACATTCTTTAACTGAAAAAGGTTTACACAATCTGATCTCTTCTGCGTGCTCCAGCAGCAGAGTTTTGTTGTTTACCATCCTCCTGTTGTCCATCATTGTCCTCACCCCCTTCACTGGGGACATCTACTAGTTCATCCCAGGTGACATTGACACGTACACAGATGTTGTGCAAAACTGCACAGACAAGTATTATTTTGCACACAAGGGGTGGTGCATATAACAGGATTCCTTCTGTTAGACTTAGACACCTGAAACTGGATTTGAGCAGGTCAAATGTCGTCTCCACCACATTCCGTGTCCTTTTGTGTGCTTCATTGTAGGCCCGCTCAGCATCAGTGTGTGGATTTCCATATGTGGGCATGACCCATGGATGGATGCCGTGACCTTGGTCCGCTGCAATGAAATATGAGAAAATGTGTCACAGATGCATATTTATTAATTGCTATGTGCTATGGCACATATTTATTTTTTCAGAAGATTGGTGATTGATACTTGCATCTAGTATTGTGTGTGTTCCAGTTTGAATGCATGGTTGTATTAGAGGTGGTGGTTCATTTTCCAGTCATGGGTTGTGCCTCAGGGACCTGGTGATTGTTGATTACTTTCTCGCCTGACAGTTCACCAATGCAGAATATGTGTGGTGTTATCTATAATTGTCCCTTAGTCCCTTTACTTTAGACCTGCAGGAAAAGTGATGTTTGCCTAATTTGTACCTGTTTTGTGTGTTGTGTGTTGTGTGTCATGGGACAGGTGTTGCGCCCTGTGTGTTGTATGTGAATCCCACCCTGTTGGCCTTGAAATATCGCCATTGCACAAACTGTTGTATGTGCATGTGGTTCATATGCACAGTGTGGCACAGTTGTATGGGATGTATTGTGATGTAGGTGTGGGACAGGATAGGACATGTGTTGCTTTTCTGCACTGCCCTACATCACTTATCGAGCACTGGAAATTCCCATGTCTCCTTATTTTTGTGCGTTTCTGGCATCTACCACTGTTCTGGCAGTAGTTCAGCTGCCACCGTCCACTGTTGGCACCCTTGTATCATGTAAGGGAGATGTAGGATTCATGGCATGATTGTTCGTTTGCTGTGAGGTGTCCATTCCCACACATGATCTATCAATGATGGTGATGTTCTATTGGAATGTGTGCTGCACTATGCACTACACAAGGGAAAGGTGAACACAATGGGGGTTATTCTAACTTTGGAGGAGTGTTAATCCGTCCCAAAAGTGACGGTAAAGTGACGGATATACCACCAGCCGTATTACGAGTTCCATAGGATATAATGGACTCGTAATACGGCTGGTGGTAAATCCGTCACTTTTCCGTCACTTTTGGGACGGATTAACACCTCCTCCAAAGTTAGAATAACCCCCAATGTGTATATCAGGTATATTTTGATGATATGTAGATGGTGATGCCACCAATAGGGTGGCATCAATCGTCGGTGCTGCCTCAGGTTTCTACAGCATGGTAAATGTGGGGTTGTGCCAATATGTGAGTTGTTCGACAGTGAAATGACCAATGCAAGAGTCAAGCTATTCCATGCTAAGTGTTGTGTGTGAAGATTCTGTATGTTATAATGTTGCTTAGGGTCTCATTATTCTAATGAAACTACAGGATTTGGGTGGCAGAATCCTTTGCGCTGTGTATATCCAGTCGGACAGGATATTAATCCCATTATCTACAACAACTAATGCCTTCTGTAAGTTTTCCTGATCTATTTGCTTAACCGGGCAGCAGCTTCTTGCTGGCAAAACTTCCAAATTTCATTGTAGACTGCGTATAAGAGGCACTTTTTGCGTTGTTTTCTGGGGCCTAACAGGAAATCTTGTAAGCCATTGTTATTAGACAGGAGACTGAGATGTTCTCTAACAGCATCTAGTGAGGAACACTTCAACCATTTCTGTCATAGTTTCCCTACACTGTATGTTGTTACTATACCCACATGTTCAGATGACACATAATGAGGGTCCAGCTTACTTGTTCTAAAACCCCACTGTGGAGTTTATAAAACATTTATGAAACCCATTGGTGTCTATTGGCCACAATAACACCCGCTAGGACATGACAGTGAAGATTTAAATGTGCCATTCTGGACCCATTCATCGAGCTGATCTTCAGTTTCATATATATATGTTTGCCATTTGTAAAATTTTGCATGGGCAGGAATACTGGGCACATTCAATTCCTTAATCTTTGCTAAGCCTAAGCAACTTGTCTGTTGTACAGTTCATTTAAAAAAAATAATTTGAACAGGTATCAGGCATGCTCTAAATAAAGCTTCCTTCCCCCTTATTTGCCATTTTTTTGTTCCCTACACACTTTTTAAGTCAATCAACTTCAGCCAATATTCATAGCCTTTTATAGCCAATCGTGAAACAAAGGAATCCGAATAAATGAATTTCGTATCTGTCAATAATATATGTACATTTTCCATCAATGGCAATTTGAAATAATATGACATTTTTAACATTGTGCTCATAAAAATATGCAAACTTATCAGAATATGTTTTAGAACTCCCTTGTGGTTAAGTTGGACAATGTTCCCATAGTGTGTAATTAAACATATTTTTTGGGGTACTTGCTCTGTGAATGAAATGGTGCCCATATTAATTATAGCAAAACATATCACAATAATTCTCTTTAGATTGATAAATATCTTCACTTTCGAATACAATGAAATACTGCAATTCAGTCATCATAGAATGAACTTTTTTCACATCCCAGTCATCACAAACAACTCTGGATATTATTACATCATTCATTGAAAGTTTAAACACATATGGTATTTGAATGACCTCTGTGGGGCGGTATATATCAAATGTCACGTTATCCCAAACAAGCCCAATAGCAATTGGTATGGTGGAAATGTTCACAAAAGACAAGTCTATGCGGACCTTGTGAGAAGAAAAAAGGACTTTTAGGACCTCATCCACCAGTTCAACTGTTGATCTTTCAGGAAGAAAATGACCATGTATTAATAGAAATAATGTTATGGCAAATCCAATCCAAAGGAGGAAAGCTAATACATTCAAGGAAAGCCACAGATAGTTCCATGGGAAAATAAAGTAATTGTTTTTAAGCCAATTTATCAGCTTATATGTTTTTGGCAGTTCAGGTGTAGAAGAAGCAAATGAGTCTGAAAAAGTGTGATGGCAAAGTATCCAGAAGCAGTTTGTGCAAAAGCTGGAGCCATATTTGTAGGAGGAGAACTAGTAGGGGTCTCCTGCGGTTGTTCACAGTAAATGACGCCATCCGTCTGTGTTGAAGTTGTGTCATAGCGATCAGTAATCTCTATATTGTTTGTTGTAACAGATTTTAGTGGAACAAATGCAAGATTATTTTCCACCCTCCCCAAGCACGGAGAGGTGTCAGCGTTGCTGCTGAAAATTTGTAGAGGGACATTTTGACAAGTAGTGAGAGGGAACTACTGGCTGCTCCTCTTGGTCTGCTGTGCAGGATCTTCCACATGGTGTAACTTGACATTGTAGATAGATACAAAGCCATTTTTCTTTAGCACCAGTCAACGTTGGTAGAATGACAGTTCTGGTACCGTGTATTCTCAAGACTGGGACCAGTGCACGATAAGAAGGACCAAACTCGTTTTTCACAGCAACTTTTCCACATACTAGATCCCCAGCTTTTGGAATCCAGCCGGTGGATGTCATTGGTATATTCATTCCTGCAGAGGCAGCACTGGCAGAAGCGTTGTCATCACAGAACTGTTGAATTCCTGCAAGACAGTGAAATGTTCACTTATGTCAAAAGGTGTTTGAACTCCCACGCCTGGTATCTTTACTTCGGTGTCAAGGAAGCCTCACATTCGGTAGGAATATTTAGAAGGAAATGCTTTTGGATAGGGTTTGTCTTCAGCCGTGGCTTTCACTCCAGCCCGTATGTCATCATCCGGTTTAATTCCAGAATGGGTTACTGCAGCAACAGCAGCGGTAGCTACTGCTGATTTGGCTGCTTCATCAGCCAGTGTATTTCCAGGAACGTGTATTCCAACGCGCTGGTGTCCAAGTGCATGTACAACATGGACATTTGATAACATTTCCTTCAGATCCGCTACTTTCCCCCACAGAAGGCTGTGTTTGATGGTGTTGCCTTTGGAATCTCTGAACCCATTCTGGCGCCAGTAATGCAGGTATTCATTGAAGGACTGGACACAATAGTACGAATCACAAGCAATCAGTGTTAGCTGTGCAGGATCCGTGTGTTCCAGTGTCATCATTAGAGCCTTTAGCTCTGCTAGTTGTGCTGTGCAATCCCGTAGGGTTTGCGTGCTTCTATGTTGGGGACAAAATGTGTTATCTTCCATGTAGCCACTTACGACTACGCAAGTAGCGGAGTATTGATGTTTTGTGCCAATTGCAGGTTGTGCCGACCCATCGGTGTACATGACTCTTTGATATTGATCAATAGGCAATGTATTTGCTGGAACTGGGTATTCTAGTTCATATTACAGAAATTCTTGAGTTTGTAACTTTGGGTCGAAAATGTAGTCAACCTTCGGTGGCTGTCAAAGAGGTTGCCCATTGAATCCAAAGTGGAAGTAATGCTTTAGCGTTTGGAATGCTAGCTTTAGAATTGGAGATACGACAATAATGTGTTTCCCCTGGGTCATTTCTTTAATGACAGACAGCTGAACAGCAGTGAGACTTTTCTCAGTGGGATCAAAGCCTTGTTTTGCTGCTGAATACAAAAGGGATGTGTATGCTATCAGGATTATCTCACCTTCATAGAAAGTTACATAGGTGAAACCAATGGCACCAGCAATTACTCTGATGACCAGATGTTTTTTGTTGTCCCTTGTGTGTAAATGTTGTGCTACAAGCATATCTGCTTGCAGAGCTCTGAGAATGCATGGGTGTTCGATTGTCCAATATTTACTTGAAAAGTCAGGACGTATTAAGTCATATAAAGATTCTATGCGTGATGCATAATCTGGAATGTAAGTTCTGCCAAAATTTTGAAAACCCAAAAGGGCTTGGAGTTTTTTTATGGTATTTGGAGGTTGTAACTGTGCACATTTTTCCAAGAATTGTGGTGCTAGGCTCTTTTCTTCACTTGACAATTTGTATCCCAGAAACAGGACACTAAGGAAGGCTATTTTTGTTTTCTTGAAGTTGAATTTATAGCCGACTTTGGCAAATCCTGCAACAATGCGGGCTACCCGTCTTAGATGTTGCAGTAATTCATCATCCGTGAGATAGATATCATCTACATAGGACAATGCTTCAGGGTCAATGTTGTGCAAGACTGAAGCCACACGGGCCGCGAACAGTCCTGGACTGTTCTTGTACTCCTGGGGTAAAGACAGTTTTCTTTTTCTGGGAGCCTAGTGTGCTAAAGCTTTATAAGTCTCTACTCTCAGGCACTATATTTTGGCAGAAGAAACCACTGGAAATATCCAGTGTTGTTTTGTATTTTTTGCGCACTATGTTGTTCATGAGTGCTGTGCTATGTGAGTTTTGTATAGCTTATTTGTGTGTATGTCTGTAGTCTAAGATTATTCTGTATGAATGGTCCGGTTTAGCTACTGGGAATAAAGATTATTAATTGGTGAGACACAGGTTCGATTATGCCCCAGTACTCTAGTTGTGTGAGGATTTCCCTCACGGGGGCTTTTGCATCATGTTTTATTGGATACTGGAGTTGTGGTTGGGGATGATTCTTAATAGGAATTACATGATAGGGGGAATCTTTATTCCATCATACGTGGTTGCAATATAACACGGGTGCCTGCATAGGAGCTCATCGGGAACAAGGGCTGAGAAACAGGGTTTGGTAACATCTTGCCTGTATGGGCAAGTACGTACAAATTCAGGTGGCCAATCCCTTTCGGCCAGTAGAATGTCATATGTATTTACGATGCGGTCCCAAAAGAATGCGTTGATTGTGCGCTCAATGTCTCCTTCTAACTGTAACGTTACTTTGTACACCCTATCAGACAAGGAGACACGCATGTCCGCAGTTTCAACTTGTAGGAAGTCATCAGTTGCTTTCACCTCCAGATGCTCTAGAAGATTCCAGCGAACTATTGTGACCTCTGCCGTGCTGTCTCATAGCACTAATGCCCACTTCTTGCTCTTCAATAGAGCTCTCTTCTTGAGTGGCATGTTGACTGCAACTGCTGCCACTTTTTACTTTTTGAATTTGGGTTTTTGTTGGGGAAGTTTTTCTTCTTTTTTAACAGAAACTTCTGTTGAGCGTTGTGATTCCTGTCTTGGTTTCACGTACTCAGGCCCATATTTATACTTTTTTAGCGCCGCATTTGTATAATTTTTTTACGCATAAGCGGCGGAAAATTACGCAATTTGTATTTTGTAAGTTTGCACCACTTTTGTGACAGAAAAGCGGCGCAAATGCGGCGCTAAAAAAGTATAAATATGGGCCTCAGTTCTTTGCTCTGACCGCCCACCTCCCTCACAGCATTTTGCAGATGAGTCCTGAAAGGAACGAGATTGGTGTGTATCAGTATATTGATATCTGTCAGGCATTTTTA
Organism: Pleurodeles waltl; assembly: GCF_031143425.1. Classification (NCBI taxonomy): domain Eukaryota; kingdom Metazoa; phylum Chordata; class Amphibia; order Caudata; family Salamandridae; genus Pleurodeles; species Pleurodeles waltl. The sequence continues at coordinate 143,776,725 of NC_090441.1, read as the reverse complement.
TATTATCTCTATTTTCTGAGATTATATCTATTCTGTGGGGTCTCCGCATGTGGAGATTCTCCCCTTTCTGTTGTAGGTGTTTGTTGTTTTTAATCCCAGCATTTCTTAGTACCCTCAGGAGCTTGCTTGGTAGAATCTTTGTTAGATTTACCCTGTAGCTGTAGTTTTGTGGGTCTGGCCCCCAGACTATCTCGACCAATACTAGAGTAGGTCTCCTTGATAATTTTTGGCAGCTCACTTCCTTGATACTGTGGAGAAACATCCCGGAGCCACATGTGCACCGCTAGTGCAACTGCTTCCCCTTCAAGGTTAATTTATATAATTGAGGATACTGTGGCAAAATTGCCCATTAGTTGCATCCCCAAGACAAGGGCCAGACTGCCCCGTATTCATCTTGAATTTGCTTCAACACTTTTGCACTTTTGGAAAGTGTTGGTGCACCATGTGCAGTAGTATGGAGCGTGGCAAATACCGTGCCCCATGTATTGCAGTTATCTACTGTGGGAACCATCCCAAATGGAAAGCACATAGTTAATATTCCATGCTTATCCTGAGGTCCCCTGTGGGGAACTACTGCTTCCAGTGCCTTTATTTTTTGAGCTAACCAAAACTGAATTTCTTCTTGTTTGGCTGGTACTTTTCCCATAATCGAATGTACAGTCTGGGTTTGTATTCAGTGTTTCAATTACAAACTGTACCAATCGTCTGCATATTTCCATCAGCTCAGCATATAAGCGGTGGACTTCAGCTACTGTCAAGATTGCTGCATCAGGGTGGGGTGTATACGTGGCCAATAAAGGACCATCATTACATAGAAGACCTAACCTAGCATGTAGCATTGTATGGGGTAGGACGCCATCAAGCCAATTATTATGTTCTTTTTAAAACAGAGGTATTTCTAAATATGCATATGCTCTGTATTGTGCAGGTATATTTGCAGGTGTATAGTGATGGAATGCATTTGCGTTCCCATCAGCTGCTGGAAATGTGCCCCAAGAATAAAAAGTGTCTATTCTATAGGCTAGATGAGCCTCAACAACAAATGCAACTGGGCCCCCCTAGGCTGTTAGGCCATGTGCCTATAACTGTGCTGTAAGGGGTGGTTGCATATTGACTGCAATTCCTACCCGCTGCAGGTTCGCCATAATGAATGGTAAATTTTGTTCAGAGATAAGCACACCAAATGGGGATTATCCTTTAAGAGTTCAAGCTTGAACAACCTACAGTGTTAGTTAGGTATTCCCTACTTTGCTGAGGAGGAAAATCCTCAGTATACCGACGTCTCCGTATATAGTACTGAGGTGTCTTTGTATGTAGTGAGACAGAGATACTCAAGAGGACCCAAAAATTAGAGCCTGACCAAACGTTGGTGGTGCCATGTTGCATAGGCTCTCATTATTTTAATGAGACTACTGGATTTGGGTGGCAGAATCACTTGCGCTGTGGGGGACTGAGTCTAACCCACTACAGGTGACACCTGTCAGCCTAATCGGGGTTTTACTCCGGCTAACTAGCAGTGCCTCATCTCCACCCAAGGGTAGGTATGATTGGGCAGCCGTGAGCATGATTCCTCAGGGAAATCGTGGTCACTCAGATCACATCTGTTTCTCTCATTTACATTAGTCTCACATATACAAGGACAATCAGAGGCACTACATGTTTCAATAAGGTTTTAATGAAGCAATTGCATCTTAGATAATAAAGCATACTGCAATAACCAGGACGATAAAGCATGACAGGATTAAAATTGGACAAGGAGAGTGAAGCATAAAAATAACGCTCCTATATTGTCACTAAAATCGTTAAAATAATTCCTACCTAGGATATGTTAGAACCCAGCACGTTAAGCTCTATTTCGCCCTTCAGGTTCCCCTGCAAAGACATCATCCCTCATACCTGAGCAAGAGGCATGTAGTCTACATGAGCAGCTGTAGCGAAGCATTCAGCAACCAGCATACAGTTGTGGTCAACTGGCTGGAATCTCTCTCTAACATGCATGGGACAGAGAAGTGTTTTTATAATAAAATAGCTGATGTTCTGAGAAAATGTCCCTACGTAAGGATGTGTATGTTTCTATGAGCACCAGAGACAAAGCGTTACCACGTTTACCGGCAACCTATCTTACTGCAGCCTTGAGAAAAGCACAGAGTGAAAGAAATGTCTTGTTTAAGAACACAGTGCTGGCCTAGACAAAGAACAGCTAGATAGAGAAAAATAAAATAAGACCGCAAATGTGGCTATTGTTATAATAATAAACTAAGCTGAATAAAATAAATCTAGGTTAAAGTGCACAGTGGCAGGCCTAATTTGCTAAAATAACGTGTATGAAGCTATAACTAAAATGGCTACACAACAGTAATAAACATGTGGACACATGTAGTGGTTTGACCTCAGCTTTTGAATGCAAAAGGGACATTTCCCCAGCAGTCCATCATGTGATGTGTGAGTCAGGTGGTGCTAAGTACTTGTACATATGGGTGTATGTGAAGGTGATGTGCTTTGACTGCAGGGTAGTGAGGCATGTGGCATATGTGTTGTTGTCCACACATCTGTGTTACCCTGTCCATGTATGTGTAGTGTGATATATGTATTGTTTCTCCTACATATTTAGTGTGTTTTCTATGTTATAAAGTGTAAGCTGGCTTACCTACGAGTAGGCCATTGCCATATTGTCCATCCTGGAAGCGTTGATTAATTTTTGAGTGTCTGAAGATGAAGGCATCATGGACGCTGCCCAGATATTTAGCTAGGATATTGTTAAATAGTCCACGATGATCCACAATGGCCTGCATAATAATTGAGTGTGTGTGTTTTATGTTCCTGAAGAGGTGTTCCGTGAGAGCAGGGGGGACAAGTTGGACCAGTGCGCAGTCCACTGCACCTGACACATTCAGAAACCCAGCAATTTGGAAAAATCCTTGTTTGTTCTCCTGCTGCAGTTGTTGAGTGTTGGGGAACCGGATTGGTGGGATGTGAGGCGGATGATGGTGTTCAGTACCGTAGGGAGGAAGGCAGAAATGGATGATTGTGAGATACCAACCACTTGTGCTGCAGTGTTCTGAGGCCAGCATCTGAAGGCCAGGAGTCTGGTTGTGGGTGGTATGGTTGTGTAACTTTACACTCTTGCTGTGATATCAGGGGCAATATGGTGGAGCAGCCGTTCAAAGCAGTCCTGCTTTATACGGTACAGTCTGATGACCTCTTCATCCCTGAGGCCAAGGATGGATGCACGTGTGTGGAAGATTCTCCCCCTCTTTCTGTGCTGCCTTTGTGGCTGCGGGTGTGCTGGTTGAGGTTGCTGCTGTGGTGCTGGTGGCACTTGGCGTCATAGCTGTCATCTTCTTCAGGTGCCAAGCTGTAGGAGTAACAGGTCCATGTAGTTCAGTTGCTTTTCAGGGTTCTTTCTGTGTGTTTTCCTTATGCACTTGAGGCTGGGCCTCTTATTAACGCCTGGTCGGACCAGGCATAACATTTTTTAAGCTAATCAGAATTAGCATCATTTTTTGGCCCATTCCTAGGCGTTCATCGTTTTTCCATTGGCTTGAAGATATGGTGCTAGCATCACTTTTTATGAGGGAACACCTACCTTGCACATCATTGTCGTTAAATGACACAAGGTGGGGAGGTGCTCCTAAAAAATTATGCAAAGTCAGGAAATTTGTCACTAGACTGCTCTAGCCACAATATCTATACATAACGCAGGGTTAGCGCTGCTTTTGCACAAAAAATGGCACAAATGCAATGCTAAAGTTTGGGCCATAATATCTAGCAAGCCTTCTTGTTAAGGTGGTCTGTTTTGGCTGCCATGCTGTAGCAGCCTTTGAGAAATAAACCCAGAAAAATTGCTTTTATGAAAAACAAACTAAAAGAAATTGGTGGACACGCAGAGGGAGATTTGTCCTGTGTGACAGGTTCATTTTCACAATTTTTGTACAGAAGACTACCCTACATTGCATGAAGACCTGGCTGGTAAAAAATATTTGTCACAACTTGCACCTTGTGCGTACTGACCAATAATTGCATCAACATTTGACTATTACAAAATTGATTTTGCACCGGTCGGTTAGTGCTACTTTTGCACCAGTGAGTGTAATATAGCCGGTCAAGCTATGTAATCCAACACACCAGCTATCCTTCTTCTGAAAAATGCACCGATATAACCTTATGCCTAAATTTGTTTTTGAGCTGTTGTACAGACATAAGCTTTATCTCATTGTTACTAGTAAATCACTTGCCATAACAGCATCCAGCACGGAACAGATAACAAAGGCAGGATTTACAATCTCCCAAGCAATTTATATTTTGGCTGAAGCGTGCTCTGGCAGGCTTTCAACAGTCGCCCTGGAAAGTGTAATTCTCACCGCTCTGTTCAGTTTTGTAATACAGGATGGTGACGACGAGGCGTTCGTTTAGGAACAGAGATCGCCTTTGTGCTATTGCTAGGAAGACACCCCCGGGATAAGCTCACACAACTTCCGTACCTATGACTCACATCTGAAAAGGGATTCTGGCTCGAGTATGCAGAAAGTCACTGTTTCAACCAAATGACAAAGAAAGGTACAATGGTTACACTAGAGAGAAATATAAAGTGCCTCAATATATTTCATCTTTGCAATATCATGTTTTTTTTCTTTCAATTGTGTATTATTTAAAGGAACCGATGCTAACTTCATTTTTTAAAAACAACATTTGCAATACCACCTATTTGATTAAAACGGTAGCATTTAAATAAGAAAAATACATTGTATTCCACCGGGAACAGTCTCCTCAATAATAATCACCCCAAGCAATGCGTGTGCCAAACAGGGCTAGTCTTCTGTTAATTGTTAGGCAGTGGCTAGGGAATAGCCATATTTATACTTTTTTAGTGCAGCATTTGCGTCTTTTTTTTAATGTACCTTGACATCGAGGCCCTACCTGGGCATGAGGTGGTCATGAGAGAGCATTTTATGGCTCTACCTAGTTGTACATGGGCATTTGATATTATGCTGGGGCACTGGCAAGGTCAGGAAAAGCTTGGACAAAATAATGTATATCTGTCAATGGGTTTTTACTTTGTCATTTGAGGTTGCCCCGGAGTACCTTAGGTCGTGTGCGGGTACATGATGGATGAGCCCTTGCATCTGTTGATTGAACATTGGCCTATGACTTTTGTGCCTGGACAGTTGATGCTTTACCTGAGTGTTTGAGGTGGTTGTAGTTGGGCATTTGGTTTTGAAATGATGCATTTTAGCTGTAATTGTACCCATGATGCTGCACCAAGTCATATCTTAGGTGTACATGACATGTTATGGCTCTTTCTGGATATATATGATAGTTATTTCAGTAACACTCATTTTCACTGCCCCAAGGATATTAACGAGTCAGTCCATGACGTTTAGACTCTTGTTAAATTTGGATGCACACTAACACTCAGGAACGTGATAGTGTTTTGCTAATATTCTATGGGTTAAACCTTTCATTCATTTACTCTTCCTAATGTAGGAAATGAGAAATAGGCCCTCATTATGATCTCGGCGGTCCAAACAGTGGACCGTGGAGATCACCGCCGCAGCAGGACCGCCAGTGCTGGCAGTCCCATGAACGCCATATAATGATGCCTGGTGGCACACCGCCATTGATGGTGGTGTGAACTGCCAGACGCTGTACTGGCTGTCCGTGGCGGAGGTGGATTCTTCTCCACCTTCACGTCAGCCAGACACCACCACGCCTATTATGATGTAATAATATGCGTGGTGGTGTATGGAGTCGAAGCGCTGCCGGCAGAGCAGCATCCAGGGAGCCTGTTACCTCCCAGAGCAGCACCACAGAAAAGGTAGGGGCTGTCTGAGAGGGAAGGGAGGTTAGGGGGGGTCCTGAATGGAGATGGGGGGTGGGGGGTGGTGAGGGGGGTTGGGGAGGGCCTACAGGGAGATTGGGGGGAGAAGGGGTGGGGTACAAATTTCAGGGTTCGGGGTGGGTGTTGGTCTAGGGGCTTGGGGGGGTGAGTGGGGGTTTGTGGCAGTGAGAGGGGTGCCTGTCGTGTCACATACTGGTGACAGGAATGAGAATTTCTGTCACCAGCATGCTTTCCGCCAGGGATTATCTGGCGGGGTATCCCGCCAGGAAATCCCTGGTGGAAATGGGATCATTATCCCACCGGCGGTCTATGGTCGACTGCCGGGTCAATGGTGGCTACCTTCGGCCAGGCAGTCGCCTCACCCCCGGGCAATGGGTGGTGGTGAACTGGTTGCTTTGCAGCCAGTTCAATACTTGCATCATTATATGGAGGTTGAGCACCACCATGCCGTTGGTGGTCATACCGCCACGGCCGGCGTGGCAGTGCTCGACAGCCAAGATCATACTGAGGGCCATAATGTCTCTACAACACTTGAAATGGCAATATGCATGGAAATACCATCAACACTGTAAGTCTTATTATTATTATTATTAATAATAATAACAATAATAATAATAATAATAATAATAATAATAATATGTATTATTATTATTCTTATTATTATCATCATCATTGTTATTTTTATTATTCTTATTATTGTTTTTAGAAGTAGTATATTACAAGATGATAATACTGAAAATGATAAAAGAAACTCTTGCACAGAACAGGACTCTCCATAAATATGGACAGAATTTTTTTTTGCTGTTATTATTACTGCTACCACTAATGCTACTACTACTAATAATAGTAATCATAATGAAAATAATAATAGCAAGTTGAATACAATTTCATGCAGGCCTTTAAGGCACATTGGCCAGATTTATGAAAAGTGGCGATACATTACATGTAGCGCCACTTTTCTTGCGGTCCCTTGCGCCCTCCTACCGCTACCATGTGTGCGCCATATTTAATATACGGCTCACCATGGGGCAGGGTAGGGGGTAATAGCATCAGAGTTTCTGACGCTATTGATGTATTGTTCAGGGTTAGCGCCAAAATGTTGGCACTAACCCCGAACAGTACATAGGGGCCCATTATAAATAATAGTGTGCCTCCTTTTAATGCCTGCTCTGAGCAGGGGTTAAAAGTGCCGAAAAAAATTACACAAAGAAATCTTTTACATTTCTTTGTGCCATTTTTTCACACACCCCTCACCGGGGAACGCCCCCTTTGCATACATTATGCCTGGCATAGGCATAATGTAGTGCAAAGGTTACAAAGTGGCACAATGCATACATTGTGCCACTTTGTAAATTTGGTGCAGCAGTTTTGGCCTCGTTGTGCCACATTTACGTAAAAAAAAAACTACACTAATGTGGCCCAAGGAGACGCTAGTGGCTCTTAACTCTGCCCCATTATGTCTTGTCGCTTGACTAATATTATTAATAATAACAATAATAATAAATATTGTTGATGATGATAAAAAAACAGAGAACCTGTAAACAAAATAAAATGTGTAGGTCCCTAAATGTCCTAGTACAAGACAAATTCATTAAATAATGTAGAATATTATGATGATCAATAATAATTTATCCAAGAATTAGTAAGTTTTAAGTATTAGGACAAAGAGCAAGTAGAACAGCACAGTTTTGAACATAATGACAAGCAGTTTTAGGAAACACACAACGAATTACAGCCATACCACAAACAGATGTGAAAAAATAAGCAATATTTATTATGTCAATTACTTTATTTTTGGAAACGAATATACAAACCCCTTCAGCAAAGCACAATATCATACATTTTGCCTGGCATACCGGCACACATATGTCCCCTTTACAAATCCTCTACTTACCTTCTAAGCACATCTGAACTAACCCCTTACATATATGGAGAATCACAAGGCTAATTAGGTGTATGGAAATGTACAGATCTCATTTACTTGAAAAAAAACAATTCACATTTTTGTGTCCAAAGTCTTCAGCATGTGCTTAGTAATATGAGAGCGAGAAGTCATAATATGAATTCAAAACATATTCATAGAAAAGTGTACATTAAAATAAATTGATTAATTTCCAAACACAAATGGGACTGCAGTGAGAAAACATTATATTGAGAAAGGCCCTTTTATTGTGGGCACCCCCTTTTTTATGAACTGGTGCTTCTGATTTCTTGATTCTCTGCTCTCTGACAATACTAATCAGGGTACAGGGCTTGTGATCGAACCCCTAAAATATGGTAAAATTGCCCAACTCCTAACTGGCATATTTAACTTTCCTACAATTCCATTGAGTATGGTGCAGAAATACACCCATGGCATGGAAAGTTAAATATCACCTGTTTACTGCAGTCCTTGTTGTACCATCAATTAATGTGACAAAGGAACCATTGTCTTCAGGTCAGCCATTGTAGCTTGACTGTTGCAGTTTAAACCTGAGGCCATCTGCCTAAAAGTACCATTTTGATAGGGTAAACGTGTTCTTTTAAACATTAATAACTCACCCCTTTGTAGGCCCTATAACCCTCATGGTAGTGGTGTTTAAAAGTGGGATACAGAGTGATTTAATGTTGCCATGTCACTACATTGACAAGCCCTCAAAACTGTGAAAAAGCCTGGCTGTCCTATGTGGAAAAGCAGGGTGCAGATTAATATATTCATTTTGCTGTCGCAGGCTTGAGACAAGGTATTGAAATAGATCAACCACAATTTTTAATGTTTAATAACAATCCAATTCAGTGGTACAGCTAGATTTTTAATAAATATTTATAAAGATTAACTTTCAATAAGTTAAATTTTTTCTATTTGCAGCTCCTTCATTTTCATTAGACATGGCAGAACAGTTGCTTAGGACATGTTACAAATTGGGCTGGGTGTGCAGTATGTATTCCCCATTAGGTCAGGAAGGAAAGCTGGTGAGGTTCTATCAACTTCATTAACTTGGATGGAGCAGAGGCGAGGTCCGCACATTAATAATTTAGTATAAAAAGAGACAGAGGAGGTAGGAAAGACATGCATCCCAGGACACACAGTAGTCAGCCTGGCTTTGTCCCAGTGGAGGGGGGAGCTTGTCTAGGAACCAGTTCACCCATAGCTTAGTAGGAGGGGACTGTTCATTTCCCTAAATATGCCTCCTCTCCTGACTGGCAGACAAGCTCCCTCCAAGGTCAGAAGACCTGTACTATGTTGGATTCCCCTTAGAATAATGCATTCTGGGCCAGTGTGCAATTAAGCTAACAGTTTGTATTGCATGGCTGGGTAGAGGTGTCCCAAGGAACTTTTTCCTCATTTGTTAAGTAATGTCCAGGAGTCACCCTCAACTACTATCTACTCAGGGTTGCACACCACCAGCTCTTTCGAACATTCTATGGTCATTTTGAATAAACAAATATCAAACTCTTTCCGCAAGTGCAGATTAAATTTACATATAAATGGCTTGATATTATGAGTGCAAGTTCTTTACAAAATGATCCTTGCACTCCAAAATCATTTACTCACACCATAAAACCCTGAATTGGTGTGATAATGCACATGACTAAACCCAACTCAAGCATTAGAGTAGGCATTATCTCAGTGGGTTTCCCGTTGTATATTTAGGAAAACACATAAGTCCTACAGTTTGTGGGTGTCCCTAAAACCCGCCGTGACACTTTCTTATCCGCAGTCAGAACTTTACTGCTTCCAGGATGGGAAGAGGTGTTGCCTTGGGAAAAGGGGTCTTCCCAGAGTGAAAGATATTTTGAGCATTTGAATAAAAAGCACAGGAAAATGTGCACACAAACAATGACATTTCAACTAACTGAATTTCACAAAATGCAAACTTTTGGTTTCAGGAATGCCAAGACACAGGCGAAAGAAAACATTGACAAAATGTTTTCTTCAAATATGCCTGGATACCTGCAACTTGTTCAGCTTTCCATGGGTACTTTGTGAAAACAACTGTGAACGTAAGGGTGTAACTGTGCATGTGTAGATTTACACTTTTCAAAGACTCAGGCCCAACTTCTAAAACATAATTTATTGTACTAAAAAAAGTAAATGCACAAGTAGAGTGATGGGCACACATGTTAATGTGTGTTTTAATTATCATTTTTTAGAAAAAAATATCACCATGGTTAAAGAGTAAACATTTAACTGTTGCAAAAAGCATATAGTCAATATTGTCATATTTAGTAGCTTTTAGAAATGGGGTCTCTGGTTGGCAGTCAGTCTGAACTCTGTCAAAGCAGGGACTCTCACTCTAGTCAGGGCAAGGGAAGATACTCATTTAAGATAACCCCTGCTCACTCCCTTGGTAGCTTGCACAAGCAGTCAGGCTTATCTCAAAGGCAATGTGTAAAGTATTTGTACCAACACACACAGTAATACAGTGAAAACACTGCAAAATGGACACCACACCAGTTTAGAAAAATAGGCAATATTATCTAAATCAAACAGGACCAAAAGGACAAAAATCCAACATACACAAGTCAACATATTTTTAAAATAAAAAGAGTCTTAGGGGGTTATTCTAACTTTGAAGGAGTGTTAATCCGTCCCAAAAGTGACGGTAAAGTGACGGATATACCACCAGCCGTATTACGAGTTCCATAGGATATAATGGACTCGTAATACGGCTGGTGGTAAATCCGTCACTTTTCCGTCACTTTTGGGACAGTTTAACACCTCCTCCAAAGTTAGAATAACCCCCTTAATTCTTAGAAAACAATAGAAATGTTGTTGTTGCAAAAAGTACCTAGTTTGCATCAAAAATGAAGCAGCTCGGATAAGGGTGCTTTGATAAAGTCAGCAAAGTGCCATTTTCTCTCTCACAAGTGAGGCCGTGCATTGTTTTCTGGACAGGGCAGCTCGGATCTGTGCAAGTTCACGATGATTTTGACACCCAGCGATGATGCGTGTGAAATCTGGCAGCACGGTGATGGAAAACCGCGCTGCATGGGGTTTGTGTCATTTTCTTCGGCCGCAAGTGGGTGTTGCATCGTTTCTCCAGCCGCGATGCAGGTGGTGTGTCACTTTCAGCTGCAAAGTGGGTGGCGTGTCGTTTTTACAGCTGCGCTGCAGGTGGTGCATCAAAATATTCCTTGCACTGCATCCTATGTGTGGATTTCAGTTTCTTGTTCTACCAGCTTCACCTCTCAAGGGCCCACGGACTAGATAGGGCACGACTTGGCAGGGCAGGGGTCTCAGCAAAGAGTCCAGGTGCTGGCAGAGGAAGTCTTTGATGGACCTGAGACCTCAAAACTGGAAGCAAGCTCAGTCCAAGCCATTGGAGATTCTTCACAAGCAGGAATATACCACAAAGTGCATTCTTTGTCCTCTTTCTGGCAGAAGCAGCAACTGCAGGCCAACCCAGCATAGCACAGTCACAGGCAAAAGGGCAGGACTCCTCCTCCTGCTCTCCAGCTCTTCTCCTCGGCAGAGGTTCCTCTTGGTTCCAGAAGTAATCAAAAGTAATCTCAAAATTTGGGGTTTTGGGTGAACTATTTATATGCCTTTCTGCCTTTGAAGTAGGCAAACTTCAAATGAAAGTCTGTTGTTCACAAGATCCTACTGTGCCCAAGCCTGGCCCCAGACACACACCAGGGGGTTGGAGACTGCATTGTGTGAGGGCAGGCACAGTCCATTCAGGTGTAAGTGACCACTCCTCCCTCCACTGTAGCTCAGGTGGCCCATCAGGATATGCAGGCTACACCTCAGCTCCCTTTATGTCACTGTCTAGAGGGGATTCACAAACAGCCCAATTGACCCAGATAGGGCCTACACAAGCAGGCAGAGTCACAGAATAGTTTAAGCAAACAAAATGGCCACCTTCAAAAAGTAGCATTTTCAAACTGACAATTTAAAAACCAGCTTTACCAAGAGATGTATTTTAAATTGTGAGTTCAGGGACACCAAACTCCCCATTTGTATCTGCTCTCAAAGGACATCTAAACTTTAAGGATATTTCAAGGCAGCCCCCATGTTAACCTACGAGAGAGAGGCCTTGCAACTGTCAAAACCGAATTGGGGATTATTTCACCGTCAGGACATGTAAAACACATCAGTACATATCCCACCTTTAACATACACTGCACCCTGCCCATGGGGCTACTTGGGGCCTACCTTAGGGGTGCCTTTCATGTATAAAAAGGGAAGATTTGGGCCTGGCAAGTGGGTACACACAAACATACACTGCAGTGGCAGGTCTGAGCCATGTTTACAGGGCTACTCATGTAGGTGGCACAACCAGTTCTGCAGGCCCACTAGTAGCATTTGACTCACAGGCCCTGGGCACCTCTAGTGAATGAATGTGCCAATCATGGAAAAGCCAATTCAACATACAATTTACACAGGGAGCAGTTGCACTTTAGCACTGGTCAGCAGTGGTAAAGTGCCCAGAGTACCAAAACAGCAAAACAGAATCCAGCACACAGTCAAAACATGGGAAGCAGAGGGAAAAACGACAGGGGAGACCACGCCAAGGATGTCAGGTCTAACAGTACCTATTATTGCAGTGAGGTAAAAATAGAATGGTATCCAGGGCAATGTCACTAATTATGAATAATTCAAATTGTTCCATCCATAACATATTTTATGTAATTCAGTAAAATAATATCAAAATATAATCAAGATTTTGCCTTTTAAAAATCATTCACTCTGTGTGATTTTCTATATTTAATTTCTTGCTCTCATCATATGATATTTTTCATTGTTTTATTACCAAACAGTGAGGTATAGATCCCCCTTTCTTAATTGGATTCAGTGTAGAAATGAGATTGTTTAGCTTTGGAAGAGAGAGGTCACTGTCAGCTCTGATCCAGCTCAAGCAAAGGCCAAACATTTTCGAACATATTAGATGAGGTTTCAGTGAGGAATCCCTTGCTTACACCTATTAACTTGGCACAAACAGCAAGAATGTCACCTGAGAACATTACTGGGTCAAGGGCAGAAATATTGAAACAAAAATACAATTAAGAAAGGAGCACATGCTGACTAAGCTTGGCGTCATCTTGAAAAGCTGCTCAGACTTATAGCTCCATGCTATGCTGGGGGAACCTTTTTTGGCTACAGCTTTCAGCCTTGAGAAATCCAAGCTCCAAAAAAGTGATTATGTTTGAAGTTAGAAATCTTCACTGGGTGAAGGTGGCAAAAGTATCCAGCCACTGAGTAACTACTCTTGGGTGTGAATTTCTTCTGCATAGACCTTTTCTGCAAAACATTAACAGCTTCGCTGTGAGCGTTTCTGATGGCTCTCTTGCCTCGTAGAGTCTGTCATAGCCATGTCTTGCTTCCTTGCCCTGCTGAGGATTTTTTAAATCCATTTCAAAGAGAGAGGGCCTGATTACGAGTACGGTGGTCTTGGGACCACTATACCAACATTGGCAGGCTGACCGCTGCATCCTTGGTGCTCTGACCACATATTAGGATAGTAGCAGTGAGACCGCCACAAGACAGCCAGCACCACCAGCATCAGAGCTGTCATGGCTGCGATGGTGTTGACCGCAGCAGTCAATGTTGGCAGTGCCGGCAGTGGTACCACTGTCCGTATTTAGACCTGCCTTTTCACCGATGTTTTCATGGCAGGACACTGCCATGAAAATGTCAGTGGAAAGGCAGGGAAATGGACAAAAGGGGCTCCGGGATGCAAATGCACATGCCCAGGGCATTGTTCTGGCCCTCCTGCCAGCATTGTTGGTGGGTGCACTGTCATGGTGCATGGCAGGCAGCGCACCCAAATTGCTGGCTGTGTAGTTAGTGCAGCAAGCATTGATGTCAGCAGGCTCCAACAGCCAGAGCCAATCCCGGCTTCACTGACTGGGCCGCTGGCCCCGCTGCCCCGCAGGGATGTCATAATATGGCAGTCAGTAGACAGCTGTCTTGGCTGCATCCTCCTGACCACCTCCATGGGGGCTGACAGTCTGACCGCCAGACTCATAATCGGGCCCTAATTCAGAACGTAAAACTTATTTCCTGGACAAACCTGGTTTCTGCATCCAACTGGCACTCCATTGCTGTCAGCCATAAAATGCACCTAGGCACCGGTCAAGAGCAACAAGATGCCCGCAGTTGGCGCTTAACTCTGTTTGGTCCTATTTTCAAATAACATTGTTAAACTTCATTTCTCCGGTTTAACTTATTGGATTTTTGCCATTTTGGTGTCAATTTGTTCATTAAATTGTTCTTGTATTTTATTATGTGGAGTGGGATTTTTAGGGTGTTATGCTGTGACTTTTTTAACTGTTTAAATATTTCTAAATTATTTCCACATTTTCTTAGATTACGTCCATCTGCTCTGCGTCATGGCTACAAGGAGATGAGCTCAAGTTTAAATTACTGAATTCTTTACTGGACCTAATGGGAATAGTGACATTATTACTTGTGATGGACTATCATACACCCCAAGTAGCAATCCATTTTCCAACACTGTGTGACTTAAATATTCACTACAATATGATCTCTGATTTGTGAAATCGCCTCCGCGAATCAAGCTAATGCTGTTGCACTATATCTTTACTAGTTAAGGCCTGCCATTTTTTTCACAAGTGGATCACAGAAAAATCCTAACTCATCTCCCGCTCCAAGGAAAGCAGAGTTCTTCTATGTCTGCAAGATGTTTTGTGGAATTTATTGATAGGCACGTATGCATTGGGAGTTTGCTGTACTGACAGGGTGTCCATGGTGCTGCAAAGACTTTGAATGTTGTCATTTCACCACTTACCTTTAGAGATGAGGATGGGTGACAGGTAGCTATTATATTTTGTACACAGAAAGCTCAGCTAAACGGAATGGATTAAGACACCCGGCCAGGCTGGTTAAACCTTTAAGCATAAATATTACAATATTACAAAGTAATTTTATCAGTGCAAGTTATAAATATTAAGAAGTGACCATTGACTTTATTATTCTTATGTGCCAAAAAATAGGGATTTGAACATTTTTCCTAAAAGGCAATATGCAGTTAAGATTTTAGGTTAAGTGCTACTTTACAGCTACAACTGCCTGCAGTCCATTGCACAAAACACGGGTTCAAAGTTCCTTTTACTTTTTGGCTGCGAGTAGGGAATCATTATGCTTTCAACATCTACACACCAAGAAGCTGTGCCTAGCACTTTTTGCATGGAAGGGTTGACTTACAACAGTGTAAATCATGTTTTTTTAGTTTGAAAATGGTTTTACTTTTCCCAACTTCAGGACTGCATCTGGAGTTTGACTTTTATGTCGCTTGTGGCATTTTTGTGCACATTGCAGTTGTCTTGTTAAATGTTCAATGTACTGATCATTTTGTAAATTTGGATTCTATTTACGTGAAAAACATTTGCAGTTGGGAGCTGTTCAGCATTTCATGGGAATAAAATTGGCAAATTCAGAAAAAATCTGTATATTTATGCACATTCCCAGTAACAAGGATATGCATATCTATCATACCTATCTCTTTCCCTTTGTAGAGTAAATCTACAACTATGTTCTTGTGCACCTAAAATGGCTTTTGGTGCATGAGACGTGTTAACATATGTTAGGAACTTAACTTTTTTTCTCCTAGTCACCAATTGGCATATTGGCAATGGAACTTCAGTACCAGTTCTAAGAAATATTTCTGGAAATGTCAATAACATTTTGCATGTTGTGTTATGTGCTGGTATCATTTAAATGATTTCTAAAGACTGCACTACCACCCAAACCTCTCTTGGCACCAAAAGCAACAACTATATGAGAGAGTGACATTAGCAAGTGGGCCAAAATGCGGAATGAATAACAGAGATTTTCAATTGCTCCTGGGAAGCATATGTTATGAAACAAATCAGAGAAGCAATAGAACACTCCACACTTCTGGGGCTACTGAGAGAGAGCTCAACCACCTTTCATGCTCTTCTAAATTACGAAATAACGAGCAGTTTGTGGGTGGTCCAATAAGAGATCTGGAGGGTGAATAAGCATCTAAACCAGGTGTCTCCAACAAATAGCTCGTGAGCTACCAGTAACTCTCCATCTACCTGTGAGTACTCTCCTGCGCGCAGCCCAGCATACTAACACAGAGGCCTCTGCGTGGTTGGATTATTATTTGTATACCAAGAATCAAAAGCATGTATTTGACACAAAAATGTGTGTATTTTCAGAACTCATAAGCTGATGTTTGGAGAAAAATGGTTACATTTTCAAAATGAATTTAAGCCTATGTTGAAGAGATTTCTTACTCATAATATCACTTTGGTGCAGGGGGCTGTAGCTATGACTGTGGTATATTACCGATGTAGATGCATTTCAAATCAAAAGTCCTTTTTTAACTTTACAGCTGAAAAGCCCTGCCTAATGCACTGATGTGATCACTGCTGATGGGAGGGACGATCACAATCACATCACTAACATTAGTAGCTTGGGTGATTTCCATTGAACTTAAGTACCTCTTATTACAGAAAAGGTTGCTGACTCCTGCTCTAAACAATGCTGGATAAAGGCAGGCACTCTGTCATATTGGGCGTGGTAGACAAGTCAATGCAGTTGGAAAGAATGAGCGCGTGTGTGGGGATTCAATGAATGACTTTTGAAAGAGAAATGAGAAGGCGAACAGTCAGGTGATGGGGGAGCTGCTTAGTTTTGAATTGATTAGAGTCTCTGCAATAGTAGTAAATCTGTGCCAAAGGTGGCACTGTTCTAGAAATCAAGCCTTGGGCCAATCAAAGCCATGGTTACCTGACTGCAGTCCTCCTCAGGAAGCTGGTGAAGTATGTTGTTGATTTTTCTCATCAAATAAATACATTTCAAAGTAAAATCCATTTAAAGAAGCATCAGTGTGTACTCCAAGTGATTTTACTTATCCAGGGCAAAGTCAGGCGCCCTTTAAGAGGGTACACTAGGTAGGAGTTATCTTCAGTGACCAAGGTTTCTCTTTCTTTGGTGCTCAGATGCAGTGTAAGAAAGTGTGCCAGATGTGCCCACTTCACTCTCACATCACAGCAACTATAAGAAAAGAAACAACCAGGCAAGAACACAGAGATGTGGTAAACTGCATAGGACTTGCCACCAACTGTCCTTGTTTTCACTCCAGTGCACCCACAATGAACTAACTGTACTCTGAGGAAAGCACATTCATCGAAATACAGAGTGGGTGCTTGAAAGCCACTCCATGTTTCTGTGTGCAGTTGGCAAACCCACCTGCACAATAGAGGGGGGTAGAGATCCCCCTGTAGGCAGGTGCAAGGGAGTGACTCCATCCACCCACAAGGGGATATCTGGGATGTCCACGGGACCCCTTTTTCCCCAGAGGGCTGCCTTCTGGGAGTGCATTGACCGTTTTGTGGCACACCATCTGTGCGCGTCATAAGGCATGCTTGTTGATGGAGATGAGTATCCACACATGCTAGGTTCTGGAATGATGTGTGAGATCTCGTGAGAGGTCTTGCAAATCTCGCCAGGAATGTTAGAAGGCTGGGATATACCTGCCCATCCTTACAAAGTTGCCTGTTATTGTTACAATCAAAGCAGGAGGCTGGAGTTCTTCAGTCCTTTTCTTCTGTTTGGTAAATATATATTTCGATTTACATGAGTGAATGTTCACGTTGTTAGGGAAGACCTGAGGAGAAATACTGAAGTTCAGAGAAAGACAGAAGACTGAAAGGATTCCGCACACTACCTGGCGAGATTAGGTAGCACATGGTGCAGTGAGAAGTTACAGATTACCTTACTGGTACTTGAGGAGGGCCCAACATAGTTAATTTAGCAAAAACAAATTAGGGTACTGAGGACAGCGGTTAGTTAATGTTAAAGGGTAAATAGCTGATGAAATTATTATGGGGGTCATTCCGACCCCGGCGGGCCCGCCAAAAGACCGCACCGCGGTCAAATGACCTTGCGGTCATTCTGACTTTCCCGCTGGGCCGGCGGGCGATCTCCAAAAGATCGCCCGCTGGCCCAGCGGGAAAGCCCCAGCAAAGCCCCAGCAAAGAGGAAGCCGGCTCCGAATGGAGCCGGCGGATTTGCTGCGGTGCGACGGGTGCAGTGGCACCCGTCGCGATTTTCAGTGTCTGCCAAGCAGACACTGAAAATCTTTATGGGGCCCTGTTAGGGGACCCCTGCACAGCCCATGCCAGTGGCATGGGCAGTGCAGGGGCCCCCAGGGGCCCCACGACACCCGTTCCCGCCAGCCTCTTCCTGGCGGTGTAAACCGCCAGGAACAGGGTGGCGGGAAGGGGGTCGGAATCCCCAAGCAGCGCCGCCATGGAGGATTCCTTTGGCCAGGGGAAAACGGGCGGGAAACCGCCGGTTCCCCTTTTCTGACCGCGGCTTTACCGCCGCGGTCAGAATTGGCCAGGAAGCACCGCCAGCCTGTTGGCAGCGCTTCCACAGTCCCCGGCACTGGCGGTCATGGACCGCCAGGGTCGGAATGACCCCCTATATGTTTATTGTTGAAAAATGCAACAATGTATGAAACATAAAAAATATTAATGACCAATTGATTAAAGTCAAGAGCCAGGATCTGTCATGAAGCAATCATTAAGCACCAGTGGAGGAACACTTCAATATGGAAGCTTAAAAATAAGAGCATCCCTAAGTGAATATTTTTACAACCTTCTTGTCGCATTATAAAGGAAAATTAACATACTTAGTCGAAATTAATTATTGTCCTTTTTTTTCAGAACTAAACTTTTAATAACCAGTGATGAATAACTAGGTCGTTGGGAAAGGCAAAAACTTGAAAATAGATCTACTGATTCATTCATTTTTTATTTAAGTAATAGTTTATAAATGTGTATGTGTTAGTTACAAGGTTTCATCTACGCTTGAACTAATTGATTTACAGTCTTCTGCATGTCGTATGTTCGAGGTCCACTCTGCTGCACCCTCGCTACAGCCCTTCTCCTCTGGCAGCCCCTCTGATCCTTCACAGAGTCAGAGCTGCTGGACAGTGGGCATCTGGGTGGGTAGAAGGGGGTACTGTGCCTGAGGATCTCGTGATGCCCTGACATTCAGACCGTGCATAATTAAATAGCTGGAGACAGTGACATCAAATAATAGTCACTAGGGGTCAAATGTAAAAAAGCTAAGGAGAGAGTGCCAGTCCCTGTGGCACACCAGCAGATTTTCAGGTGAAAAAGCCATTAATCAGTTGTGAGTTCCACTGTTGCAGAAGAGAATGTGGATGCCCAACCAAAGGTAAGTTGAAAGCAATATTTACTTCTCTTTCTTGCTGAATCGGGAATCGAGGGTCTGAGTTGTTACTTCATAACCCTTTCACCAGTAAGTCATTTCTTCTGAGAAATTTGAGTTTACAGTCATTCTCTCTTTCTTTGTCCTTAATTGCCTTAACATCAAAGGGAATTCTCAGTTCATAATCCTCTGGGTGGCTGTTATTCCCGATCCTGAAACTTTTCAAAATGAAAAGGGAACTCAGCAGTCAGGATCTCTCCCTCCATCCACTTGCAATGTGTCTCTCCGTGCCTTCCCCTTGCATATATCCTCAGGGGGGCGAAAGTCCTGGATGTTTCTGTCTCTCCTTCCCTGAGTAGCTCTTGTCCAACGTACACCCCTTCATTTCACGGATTTGTGGCAGGCTCCACCCATAATGAATGATTTAAAAATTTAAGCTAAGCTCCACCACTGTAGGGTACTCCTCATTTGGCCCGCCCTCCTTCCATCAATCCAATATTTCCCACTAGTGATTCGGTTCCCAAGATTGAATTTTTATCCAGTAATAAATGCCTGACTCTAAAATTATCTAATATACTTTAGTGGCGTTCAGTGCTTAATTTGTGCTTGTTGTTTCTGGTGCGGAGCACTGGCACTCATTTTTGAGGGACGGCGCTTAATTTTCTGCCACAAGCATTTATTGCGAGCAAAAGACACATTTGGGAAAGATGGAGGAAGAGAAAAACGAAAAAGCGTCAAAAAGGGAGGGAGCAGAAAGCTGCAGTAGTGAGCTGAAGGGGCAGGGAGGGAATGTAAATGGATTAAAGAGGCCCGAGAGGGCTTCAGGATTACACTGTCTCAGTATTCCGTGTTTGCACATTTAATTCCAGGAGCCACGTGTTTAAGAGGAGCACGTTGTTATTTACAAATTAAGCACTGGTGGCATTTTCCTCTAAAGTCAGAATTCAAGTGCAATCGACTCTCTGACCCTTAATAACTTGACCTGTCTTGCAACTGGAAGTCAGGAAGTTGCCAGGGGTCCTCTGAAAGTGGAAGTGACGCTCGAGGTACCAACAGCATGGAAATATCACACTTTTAAGTGGTGACAAAATCCCAGGTAATATTTGGGTGATTTTGACCCTGGAACACCGCTTCTTGCGTGATATTGAATGCTGACAGTGCATGCTGAGCAAGTGGGCATCTATTTATGATGCTCAGGTAATACATAAGGTCACTTTAAAAAAATCTTCTAATATCAGTAATTCTAGTTGCGGCATTAATGACCATTAAATACGGGTCACTAGCAAAGAGAATTTGGAACATTTATGAAAGGCGCTTAAACTTGAAAACGGCCAGCTGCCACTGCTTCTGTTTATGGTTATATTCCTAAATTCGCGCTAACATATGACCATAGCAATTTTCGGTTCTGAATCCAATCCCACAACACGGCAAGCCTCACACTAACTAGTTCAAACATAATAGGGTATGGCTAGGGCTTAATTTGAAAACGCATTATTGGCGGTGCCCAAAGCTCTGCTCAGAAACACAAGGCAGGTGCTTTTACATCAGTCCACCAAATACCACTCTGGTGGACTTGTATCGACCTCTTCGCTCTTCCATACAATGTCAAATACTCCTGGACCCTTTAGCTCCTTCGTGCACGTTCCTTGTTTTTCCTTTTGTGACGGTTTTCCGTCTTTTTATTCCTGTGTCTTTCCCGTTCATGTCTTATTTGGTCTCTTGGTCGCACGGTCAATGTCTTGACAGAAGAAATATGTCCCGATCTGTTAAAATGAGTGTTGGTGGGACGCACCTACAAACATCGGCTCAAATTAAGTACTGGCAATAGCACATAAACAGTTGTTAACATTATTTGAGGGGGCGTGGCTTCGGGCGTCAAGATGGCGGTCGCACTCTGAGAGTGCTCTGGACCCCTCCGTCATCAGCCCTAAGAAGCTGCCACCAGGGAAACTTATTATGCTGCCCTAGTTGTTCCCGCTAGCTCCCAGACATTGATGAGACCTCCGGCACCGGTGTCAGCACGGCCCGAGCCGTGAGCGCTGGTCGCGACCGGATCGATAGGTCTCCCAAGATGGCGGCCGGGCTGACGGCATCTCGGCGAGCCCGGGGACCGGGGCCCGCCCGCTGACGGGGCCGCCACCGGAGTGAGTGCCGTGCGCAGCGCTCAAGTGCCCAGAGCGGACTGTGACCTGGGGCCCCCGGCGGATGGTGGAGCGACGCGGCCGGCGTCCCTTGTTGGCCTTCGGAGACTCGGACTCCGTGGCACCGGGCTCAGAGAGCAGAGGGGAAGCCTGGAGACGGTGAGCCCTGGGACGGGGGCTCCCCTGTCTGACTCAGACTTGCGCGGCCGGGCCCCAGGACAGGGGCCTGTTAGGGTTTGTGCACAGCAAAGAGCATGTCCCCTCTCACTGCACTAGTGGGTTCTGTAATAGCTCCCTTTAAAATTACTATTGAAAGCCTTTCTTGTTATCTCACCTTCCCCCCCCCCTAGGCTTCTGTGTATCTTGTTTAATGTGCTGTTTTGTTTACACATTGGGCCTTGCTTTTACCAAGGCTTCTTTAAAACACTCCTCTCTAGGCCATGTGTTAATTTAACTCATTTGCATAATAACTGAAACTCTGCACACCTTTCAAGAACATGTGCAGCATGTGAGGACCACACCCAGCTCTTCAAACCACACCCAGCTCTGCACACCTTTCAAGAACATGTGCAGCATGTGAGGACCACACCCAGCCCTGTCTATAAAAGGCAGCCCTCGAGCCTCGCCCAGTGCTTGTGCTCGTCTACCTCCCGCTTACCTGAGGACAGATCCCTCGGCGCTGGCACTCCTGCTCTCTACAGACTTTCATTGGCTTCAATGGGCGCAGCTGCTGGCTCTTCCTTCTTCCGGTTTCCGGTTCCTCCTTGCCTCAGCCTCTCTCCTACAAGCAACCTGCAAAAGAGAAAGAAGTCAAGGTTAGACTGATCAGTATCTCTTGCCAGCAACAAGTAAGTGCAAAACTTTTATTACCTGAAAGAACTTTGACAACAATTTCTGGATTCGTGTATAGACAATTTGAAACAAGATACCTTCCACGAACATTGTGATTCAAACTCTTTGTACATTTTTTTATGGAACTTTTAAGAATCGAACCGTGGAAACCATTAACAGCAAGGCAAACAGTAAATCAAGAACTTGCACAAATTACATGCTGTATTTTGACGTAAAAGTACAATATTTGTTTTATAAAAGATTCTGGAAATATGGGAAAAGTGAGTCTGCTATTGGCAATTTAGTCTTTAGTTATATTAAGATGAATGTTTGATATTGATAATTCTGATAACGGTATTTGTTTAATGTTTTAGAAGCTTTAGAGTAATAGAAAGCACATCCCAGAGCAGTAACACATTCCAAACCTGGAAACTAGAGACCAGGATCCAAGAGGTACTTTTAGAAGAAAATTTCTAATAAATAAAGGGATAGTCAGGAACCCAGTTAGGAATAGGATGTACTTATCTGTTCTTTGTTTATGTTTCATTAGGCACCAGTTTCTACCGAAGTCAGAGAGGGCCGCAGATTTGTGCAGCACTTCAACAGTGGAAACGCAGTTGTCTCTTTATTTTATTTTATCCACTTCCCCCCTTCCCTTGAGCTTCTGTTCTTAGTGCACTGTTTTAAAAACTAGTGTGCTGGAACAAGCAGTTTCAGGGTGGAGTCGGATTGTCTTCAACCTCCATCAGAACTGAACAAGGACTCAGGTGAGCTGGGCTTCGACAGGGCCTGACCGCAAATAAAACTGCTGCGGGCGAGCGAGCCATGTAATCTGGAGCCCCCCGCAAGAGAAGAGGCGACGTGGCCGATTTGATGTACCCCGCCCTGGCGAAATGATCGCAACGATGCTGGCGCTAAAGAGGTGAGCCACACGGTGGGGGCTGCCTCGCTTGAGCCGGGTAGGGCGCAGCTGTGCGGTGCGGCGGCTCTCCTGTCCGTTGCTCCCGGGCGACCGGGGTGGGGTGGGTGGCCCTCGGCCCCTGGGTCCGGCCGCCCGGGGGCGGGGTTGCCCCCTCCTAGAAGAAGGAGAGAAAGAGGAAGAAGGGAGTAGAGGGTCCGGGGCTGCCCCCCAACCCCCCAAATAAACATTGCATTGGGAACTCAAAAGGGCGCAGCAGATTTGGGCATCAGTGTTGTGCCCCCGCGATTTCCAATCTTCATAGTAAAGAGACTCCCCGGAGACCTGTTCCCAACCCACGGCCATAACATTGATAAAGCACGCCAACAGACCCTGGTGATGGGAACCCACTAAAGACGTGCTGAAGTCTCCTGGAACGAAGAGAAACCAGACACTTGGCAGACCAGCAACACGTGGCTGACCGGAGGCCGCCAAGCCCCGGGGAGGGGAATGCGACATCTATCATTGACGCGCCCTGATGAGACCCTGCCGATGGTCCTCCTTTGGGACCTTCCCTGTGGATGCGTCTAGGGTGTAGAATTTGGACAGAAGAGCTGCATAATTCGAACTAGACACTCCATCCCCTCCCTCCGAGACAAAATGGGGAAGGATAGAGTGAATAAACATCCCCCGCACTCTCAGCAAAAGATTGATCAATTTACAACTCCAACAGGCCCTAGAGGAGACGGAGAGACGGCAGCGGGGGGCCTGGCACCAGACGGAGTAAATGCCATTCTCCTGGCAATTCAATCATCGCAAACAGCTGTGGAGACTAAAATCGGGGAGGTGCGCGAGGACATGGGCCTCATCAGGCAGGACCTCAGAAACGCGGTAAATCGTATCACTGACGTGGAGGGCCGAGTCTCCCACAACGAGGACGAAATAGCTGACCTTAGGACCAAGGTGGCCCAGTTACAGACGCGAACATCTGAACTACACCGCCGGGCGGAAGATGCAGAAAACCGATCGAGACGAAACAACCTACGTTTTGTAGGATTCCCGGAAGGTTCGGAGGAAGACAAAGCCACATAATTATTCGAGCGGTGGATAAAAAATTGGATGCCAGACCAAACTCTTTCACCCTGGTTTGCAGTGGAACGTGCTCACAGGGCCCTTGCCCCACGCCCCCCTCCGGGCTGTCCAAAACGCCCGATGATTGCCCGAATCCTCAACTTTAGAGACCGTGACAATATCCTTAAAGAGGCTAGGCGCTCCGAAAATCTCCAGTGGGAAAACCACAAAATCCTAGTATTCCCGGACTACACCAGGGAGGTCCAGGCCCGTCGCCGCTCATATGAGCAAGTTAAACAAAAACTTAGGGCAATGCAACTTTCGTATATGCTCCTCTTTCCTGCGAGACTTAAAGTCATTATGGCGGGCAAGGCGTACTTCTTCGACTCCCCGGAGGAGGCATGGGATTGTCTAACTGAGGAGGGCGTTGGGGCTCGAAAGGGGTCCGCGGCGGGGAGAGGGGAGCCCTCCTGGGCGGATCCGCCCCCGCTGGGGGGCCCTGGAGGGGCCGTAAGCGCACTAGGTCTCGGAGAGGAAGACGAGGAAACTCGGACGCTCCCATGGGTGAGGAGACGGTGGGAGAGACGGGCTCACGGAGAGGGGGGTTGCCTGTTGGGCTCCAGAGGGGCGGATTCAGACGCAGACTGGAGACGATGACCGCCTGAGTCAATCCCCGGCGCTTGGCTGACATGCTGCACGAAGCCCCGAACGGAGCGTGTGTGGGGGGGGCCGAAGGGCCCGGTCCATCTCGAGGAAATCCGTGATGGGCTGCATCGGGAATATGGGCTTTCCTTAAGACTTGTAAAGTATGGCATGACTTTTCGTGATTAGTTGTAAATGATCCGACCTAATGGAGGGGTCCACCACTCCACTCCTATGGCAGCCCATTTGGCTGTTTTGTTCTGGTTGATTGTTAGGGCGACAGATGCTTCCTGGGTGGGAGTATGGGGAGGGGGGTGGTTTTGGGGGAAGAAGGGTAAGTTAGGGTTAGATAGGTATATTTTGAGTATTGCACTGTTAAGTTTTAACTGGTCATTCCTTTGTCCACTGACTGACCCCCAACACCGTAAGACTCCTACGCGACTCACGCCTGGTCCCCATTGACACAAATCATCTCATGGAATGTGAACGGGCTGCTAGATAAGATCAAAAGATCCGCAGTAATTAACACTCTCCGTAGATATTCCCCCTTGGCAGCCCTACTGCAGGAAACCCACCTTATGGGAACTAAATGCCCTATGCTGGCTCGAGGAGGATTTGATAGGGTCTACCACGCAGGATTCTCTAGGGGATCCAGGAGGGTAGCTATCCTGCTCCACCGCTCACTACCAATGGTGGTTACACTTACGAGATCCGATCCGCAAGGCAGATTTGTTATAGTCTCAGGGTTACTTTGTGGGGTGACACTGAATCTTGTGTGCGTGTATGCCCCCCCAGCGGGATTTGACGCCTTTCTACTTTCACTTCGACAGGTGGTAGCGGGACTCCCCCAAGGAATCACAATAGTAGGAGGAGACTTTAATGCGGTTATAGACCCCAGATTAGATGTGTCAGGAGATGTCACTGCGGGCAGGTCCACCCGAGCCGCAGGCCTCAAGGGATGGGCCGACAGCCTTGGCCTATGTGAAGTATGGAGAACCTGGCACCCTATGGAGCGTCAATATACGCACACGTCTGCTGCCCACCGGACACACTCTAGAATTGACCTAGTATTTATGCCGGCCATGGACTTCACCAGTGTCACGGGGGCAGAGATTCTGCCTCGAGGGGTGTCGGACCACGCACCGGTGCAAATTCGGCTGGGTGGAGTAGATCTCACTAAACGTCCGGTATGGCGCCTAAATGCATGGCTCTTACAGGATGATGACTATACCCTCGAGATTAGGGATCGTCTCACGCAGTACTTTGAACAGAATGCGGGAACGGTCCAGTCGTCAGGCACAATATGGGCTGCCTACAAGGCTACCTTAAGAGGACATGCGAAGTGCCTCCTGCGCGCATGTGAGCGCACCCGTGACTCACGAATGTCCGAGCTAGAAGCTGAAGCGTTAAAACTGGAACGCCAGCAAACGACCTTATCCAAAGTCTTCGCATTGAGGCAGCTCACCAGGGTCCGAGAAGAAATCAAACACTTAGCACTTGAGTCAGCGAAGCATATGTGGAGGGCATTGTCTGCCTGAATATATGGATGGGGAGACAAAAATGGGAAGCTCTTGCACTGGTTGGCCACCCGGCCCTTAGCTAACAGAATCATTCCCGAAATTAGAGATGATACAGGTACCCTTCTCAAGACACCCATCGAGATTGCTCAGAGTTTTGCTTCCTACTATGCACGCCTGTATGCAGAGCACCCCCGGCCTGCGGCTGAAGAAGCTTCTCCCCTCTTGAATGACATAACACTCGCCAGAGTTTCTCAGGCGACCAAGGACAGGCTAGACGAGGCACTTGATCTCACAGAAATAACGAATGCGATAGCCAGTCTGGCTTCAGGCACGACGCCAGGACCAGATGGGTTTCCTGCGGAACTGTATAGGAAATGTAGTGACATTTTGGCCCCGCACTTACTTGAGATGTATAAAGAAGCTGAGGAAAAAGGTCACTTCCCTTCAGGAGTTGACCTAGCTACAATAGTAGTAATCCCAAAGACTCAACCCCCATCGCCAAACTGCTCGGCTTACCGGCCGATCTCCCTCCTCAACACTGAGATCAAGGTGTTAGCGTCAATCCTCGCCACTAGATTAAAAGAGGCAATGCCCGCCTTGGTGCACCCTGACCAATGCGGCTTCATGCCTGCGCGGGGCACCAGACACTGCATCAGGCGATTACATCTCGCCTTAGCACACCATAAAATCCTGTCACACACCCCTCTGGCGCTGCTCTTACTTGATTTTGAGAAGGACTTTGATACAGTGGATTGGTCCTATCTTGAACAAGTATTAAAAAAAAATGGACTTGGACCCAAGTTCCGAGGCCTTGTGGGACTGCTCTACTCTAATCCAACGGCTCAGGTCCAGGTAAACGGAGTGGTCTCGGGTGTGTTCCCGATTGGCCGTGGCACTCGACAAGGATGTCCGCTATCCCCCTTACTCTTTGCATTAATAATAGAACCCCTGGCGAATTTATTTTGAGAGGACCCTCTGATGGAGGGCTGGTCTTGGCCCGCGTGTCCAGAAGACCGAGTGGCATTATATGCGGACGATGTCCTACTATACATAGCTAACCCGGCCAGGAGCGGCCCCTGTATCATGCAAATTCTAGACATCTTCTCGGAGGCCTCGGGTCTCGCCCTAAACCCCAAAAAATCCCTGTTGGTTCCGCTCCATCAATCTAGAGACTGTATAGACTGGCAACAAAGTATACCAGTGCGGAGGAATAGCTTTAAATACCTCATCCCCATTAAATGGTTTAGAGAAATGGACTCGCTAGCACGCCAATTTCTGTGGAGTGGTACCCGTCCCCGGCTAGCGATTAAAACTTGCCAGAGAGACGTCTACGAAGGGGGCCTAGGAATGTCTAATGTCCTTTACTACCACTTGGCGATGCAACTACTTGTGATCAACGACTGGTTGGGAGGGGGATGGACAGACCCGGCGTACCGACTGGAACTTCAGACACTGAGCTACCCCAAGATCTTTGACGCCCTGTATGGCGGTCCGATCACACGGGGGACTCCTGGAGTGACAGGGGTGGTGTTGCAGGGATGGCGGACGGCTCAAAAGATTTCAGGATGGTGGGGGCGCCCTACTCAGCAGACCCCACTGTGGCATGGGACATGCTTGGGAGAGGTGGCGGGTCTTGAGGGATTCCAGAAATGGGATAATATAGGCATCTCTACACTGGGTGATGTATGGGAGGGCACGCATATGCGTTCCTTCGAGGATCTCCAAGAAACCTTTGCATTAACTAAGACACAATTCCACAAATATCTCCAAGTACGGCATGCACTTCTGACGCAGGTCCAAACAGGGGACAACATACCCGTAAGCAGTCCTATGGAGAGGAGGGCCCTGATGGGGAATATGGGGAGGGGGGGCGTCGGAAATGGGAGGGATGGGTGGATCCTGTGGAAGAGGAGGACTGGACTGAGGCATTGGCAGCTCCCCACACCCTGACCATGGCGACACGTCTCCGACTAATACAGACTTACTACCTCCATACTGCCTACCTTACACCCTCCAAAATGCACAGGGCGGGGCTCCGGCCTACAGCTGACTGTCCCCGATGTATGAGCCCAGACGCTGACTTTTTTCACATGGTGTGGTCATGCTCGACTATTAATACTTATTGGAAGATGATCTCGCGAGAGATCTCCTTGACCCTGCAAGTGGACATGGAGCTGACACCATTGATATCCCTACTAGGGATTATGGGGGATTCGGGATTACGCAGAGCAGAGCGAACCTTGCTAGGGGTGGCATGCCTAGTGGCTAAAAGAGATATCGTGGCGGACTGGAAAGCCAATAAGGCACCGACCCTGACCAAATGGAAGAGAGGGATGAATTGGTCTGCCCAATGTGAGAAGCTCGTATATGAGGCTAGAGGGTGCCCGAATAAATACCACAAGATCTGGGGGAGGTGGGAAGGCATGACAATTTAACCCCTGATGCCGCAGACCGACACAATGGGAGGTAGAATCCACACACATTCCTCTATTTCCTCTGGTGGAAATGGGGCACACACGCGATACGTCGATATTGACATGTACAATCTGTTCATTTAGGGTGTTGGCTGGGGCATTGGATTTGACCACCGTTTGGTGCCCGTTGGCGCCTTGTTATTTCTGTATAAAATTGTTTGGCTTGTTTTGTATTATTTTATTCAATTGCAAAACCAATAAAAATTATTTATAAAAAAATAAAAAATACTTTATTTGAATTTGCCGACGTTGTTAACTGTATCACATCAACATATTTGTGTCCGGATTATTTCAGTTGGTTTGTGGTAAAGGGCTGTAGTAGTATTTTAATTCATTGTACGAAATGTTATTCATTGAAACATTATTGGCTACAGAGTAAATAAATTATATGGTGTACTATTGTGCTATTACCAATCAATGCACATTTTACTATTGGCAAATTTATTTGCCACCCGAATTTTTTACCACATATAAATTCAAGCTATATTGCCTGAAATCTTTTTATATGACATTGCCTTAAACAATGACACATAAAAAGAATATATTTTTGGTGATACAGACCCATACCTCTGCTTGTTTTGAGAGTGGTAGCCCAGGTGTTTTAAATCAAATTATTAATAAGTGTTTATGTTTTTTGAATAATAAGTTTATGTAGAAAATGTATAATAACGTAGAAAAATAATGCACGCATTTGAAAATGTGATCACGAAGAATGGCCACCAATATTAACAAGATATACTAATCAATGATTAAATAGTATGAAATATTGAATATATGTTAGACTAATGCAGTAATATGTTATATTGAGAGGCATGAAGTTAGCTTTAGTTTTATTAATTGTAAGCCTTAACTTAGTGAGTGTCTTAGCCTAGTTGCCAGGCCTCATGTAAAAGCTGTATTTCTTAGCATTTAATAAAAATGCTGACCAAGAGAGTTAAACTGTGAAATGTTTATTATATTCTTTAAATGTGCTCATAACTGAAGCTTTTCGTGAGAACCGACTGATAGGAGATGATGTTCTTGCTAATACAACATTTTATGTGGAATGTGGGTGAGGCTGACTTTCCCAGGACATGAACAATGAAGATACTGACTACAGTAGAAGCTGCAACAATATTGTTACCTGACAAACCGGATGATGAGGACATCCCAAGACAAACCAATCAACAATATGAGAACAGAGAAATAATAGAATTTATAGATTTGGGATTTTAGATTTATTGGACAGAGTGTGAACAAATGATTAACTGACCAATATGGATTTAGGGGATAGCTTTAACAATTTTGACTTAACAACACTGCACAGTGAGAAGACGGACATTCTGGCACATTCTGACCTTGCCTTCATGCAGATTCATTGCCCATTTGCTTTGTGACTGAAAGGTCAATATTTTCTTATGCATTTTTACTAGAGACGTGCTTAACTGTAATGCTTACTGACTTTGTCCTTTATAATTCTGATGCTGAAGCCTGATGCTTTGCTGATTGACTGATGTCCTGATGAGGAAGATTGATTCTGCTTTGCTGATCCACCCTGAGGATAGGTATATTCCGAATTGTGATTAACATGCATATTTGCTTTTTCTTTCTAGGTACTAGCTGCGCTGTTTTGATAAAACCATAGTTAGATTTTCCAAATTCGTGTTACTAAATTGTTTTGCATGAAGCCCAAAATGCTGATGATAATCTGACATTAGTTTTATGATTCTTACTAATGAATTATGATAACAGGGACTAATGCTTGGTGAATTTCTCTGCTAAACTTCATGTACTTCATTTCATTGACGCAGTTGACATTGCTATTGATTTGCACCATACCCTTAGAATGTGTTGTATTTCAAGCTTTGATTAGATTGTGATTCTTCCGCTGTTTTGGACAACCAGTGTTGTTTCCATATGTGTTTTATTTGATTTTGAGATGAATCTACATGACCTTAACATTGTTTACATACGGAAATAAACATTCTAATCTTTTACTGAAGGGGTGGTTATTCATGACTGAAAGGTCATGGTGCGTGATAATTACATACTCCATTGATTATTGATTTTATTGATTACTAATGACTATTGATTATTTTGTATTAATTATTGATTATGTACTGGAGCTATGTCTTAATTGCAAGTCAAAAGGTTCATCGACCTATTCAAGTCCCCTTATAAGTTTAGGTATTAAGGTCAGGCGCGGTAACAGAGATGGTAGCAGATTGATGGTTAGTCTTCTTAAGAGCTTGCCATAGATGTCCGGTACAGAGTGATTACAGAGCTTGTAAGAGACTGATGGTTTGTCTCCTTAGGAGCTTCCCATAGACCTGTAGTACACAGTAACAGGTGTTCCCAGAGACGGTAGCAGCTTGATGGGTTGGTTCTTTAGAGAGTTCATTATATTGAGATTTGGATTTTGTTTTTCAATGATGATAATTGGGGAGAAAATGATGTTCCCTTAAGCCCATAAATGACTTTCCCAGATCATGGATCCTGCTAATGGTTATTTGAGGATGTTTCCGGCGTTCTAGTGATACTGTGAGTGACATAGGTTGCGCTTGCACAACTTATGTAAATTGCAGGTGAATTGTGAGGTTTGCGAGGGTTTTTAGGGAGTTTGCGTATTCCAAATGAAATTGTAGTAGGAGTGTGCGTACTCTGCAGTGTGAGAGTAGGGAAGTCATCGAAGTTCATATGTGTGTGGCGCTTTGTGCTCAGAAATTGTCCACATGGTTGTTGATGTACGGACCCTGCATGGTCCAAGACTCTGTAGTATATTGAAAAGTGTATGAGACACTTAGTTATATGTTGTAATTTGTCTGGTTTAGTAGGTTGATCGGGCGTGGTCAACAAGTCAGTGTGTGAGTTTAAGTGAACGCAGACATTTTTTGACTGAGATTTGACGAGTTCTATGTGCACCAGGACAGACCCATTGATCAGTTGAAAGTAAAATTTGCGGGTCGAATTTTGCTTGCGAATCTGGGAGACCGAGAAAGAAGGAGTAACTGTAAGTGTGGGAAGAGCCATCAGTGAAAAATCCGTAAGGTTTCTGAAGCAATTGTGTTACCTGTTCCTGTAGTAAACCAGCAGATCTGTTTTTGTTTTTTTGTTTTTTGATTAGTGCTCACAATATTTTGCATTTGTTTTGTGTGAATTGGAGTGAAGGAGGACGAGCCGCAAGAATTTGTCAGCCGCAGTATGTGTGAGTGTGACGTCATTGGAGCCGCGCTGGGATAGGTCGGTTAGTGAGAAGGGTTGCACATGGATTGGCGGCCGTCCGTGAGAGGCAATTGGTGGAGATCGTAGATCAAAGGAATCTTGGGATTAAAAGTCACTTCCTGATTTGAATTTGAATAAGCAAAAAGTAGAAAAGATGAAGTTTTTCAAAGCGTTAAAATGTGCCCTGAGTGGAGATACTTACATTACAGTAGGCGAGGCTACACTGCCAGAAAATACACCAGCTTACATTATAATGGAAGAGAGAGGTGTTGCACTATGTCTTTGGTTAAAGCAATGGTGCAAATTGACAGAGAAAGATGGGAACTTAGCGTTTCCTACAAATGGGACATTTAATTTGAGGGTTTTGGAGCATTTACGGATGGTGTTATATGAATTGAAGACCCTTCCAAGACCAGCACAGTTTGAGGCATTAGCGATTTGGGAGCTAGTAGCTAGACAGCAGCAGCAACTGAAATTCAAAAGGAGGATGAGAAAGGCAGAGAAGACTCTAGCAGAGGCTAGGTGGGACTGTGTTCAAAAAGCATGGAGAATGGAGACTTTGCTGGGGATTAAGTTGTTTCCGGCAATAATGCAGGAGAATGAGAAGGAAGGAAAGAAAGCTACTAGGAAAACTAGTAAAAGTCGGTGCGAGAGTAAGGAGGCTAGAAAGTCTTCAACAGTGGAGGAGAACTCAGACTATGAGGAGTTTATTACACAGTTATTGAGAGATCAACCACCACCATATACAGTACATGAGGGTGGTCAACGTTCCAGTGCTGATCCGACAGCTACAACACAGGTTGATGGGACAGCGAGTCCGGTGCAGGTTAATGCTAACCTGACACAGAATGTGCAAAGTGGTCTTAATGTGCCTAACACTCCTATAGTGCAGACCCAGATGCAACTGCCACAAGTGCAGAAAATGTATCCTGATGTGCCCATTATGGAAACGACTTCAAAATTAGTGGTGCGCATGGAGCAGGTCTTCCCGAGACCAATACTGGTTCAGCCTGAGCCAACTCCGATTTTGCTGCCCCAAGTACAGCCACAGGTAATGCCAAGATTTACTCCAGTGATAGGGACACAGTCAGATATGACTCCCATGATGAGTCAAAATTTGGAAGTTACTCTCCCACAGTACAGGTGCCAGAACAGCCCCAGATGCTATATCGCTACCCATTAGTTTTGGTCCAGCTGTACCATTATTCGCACAGAAGAAACCAGCTGTAGGTGACCAGGGAGCAATGTTCCAGAGCCTAATGAGGGAAGGACATAATGAACATGTTCAGGTGGTCTCTCCTGTGGGACAGACTTTTGACCGATCAAGATCATTGCTAGACCTTAGTCCATTTGTAGCACTTCCAGATACTGGGGCAAAAAGTTAGCCAGAGTTTGAAATTATTGACACCGCAGACTCCGAATGCAATTGCACAGCAGGTGCCCCCAGTCCAAGCGAGTAACATTTTGTTACAAGGACTGACAGCTCAGCAATTCACTGAATGGTTAGACAAGCTGAATACCCCATAGAGTGCCCCTAAAAGAGAGGAGTATTTGAAATGTGCTAGGCTAAGAATGGAAGCAGGTGAACTCATTGAGGGAATCTTGCGGGTGAATAGGTTAGACTCCTACACAGAGGCAGAGTTGAGATATTTGTGCCCAAAGATTACGAGAGAAGTGAGCAATGTGCATCAGAGATTAGCAGACTTGGCAGAGAAATACAGCATAGAAATAGAGAAAATGAAGCATTTGGAAAGGAGTTACAGATTAGATTTTGAGTCAAAAGATTTTGAACACATGAGATCTGTGGGAATGAAGATCACCTTGAAGAATTGCTTCAAAGTGCTCCTACCTGGGGAGCATTAGACAAATGGGAAGGCAGATGGGTAAAGAAAAGAGATGAGAAAAAAGGATTCTTTGGAGTTGGCTGAAAATGTGCAGCAGGATAAAGATCCGGTAAAGATTTTACCAATAAGAGAGATTCCAGGGGGATATTTTCTTCACGTCCCTTGGAGCAGAAGTGACATTCTATCATTTACAAATTATTATCCAAAATTGAGAAAAAAGCCAGTAGAGTGGTATCAGCAGACAGACAGATTTGTGAAACTTGCGAAGTGTTTGTGGGAAGACTTAAACACATTACTAGAGATAGTAGTTCCAGCTGATCTGTGCATCGAATGTAAAAGGAATGCAGAATGGCCAACAAGTGAACCAGAGAGAGACTAAAATATGGGTGCACCATCTCCACAGGTAATGACATATTACTATAAGGTGATTGAATTTCTGAAATCAAGAATTTTGCACAAGAATAGTGATTGGCAGAGGATTGACAGGGCAGCTCGGGAAGCAAAAGAGTCAATACATGCCGGTCAAGAGATATTGTTGCAGGCATTCAAGCATTACAGTGGTACAGAATCAATTGAGGTGAAAGACATGTTTCACTTTGTGTGCAGATCTGTGGAAGGGTTGAGACCTGAAATTAGTCAGATGATTAAGAATCATTTGATTTGCCTGCAAGCAAAGCCGACTGATGAGGCGTTGCAGTATGCAAAATACTGTAGTGATGAGATTGAGTTGAAGCAGAAAAAGTTAAAGGAGAAAGCGATGGTGATGCAGATTAAAGCCGCTCAAACAGGAGTGAAAGGGAATTTTTCACAGCAGTTGCCACAGCAGCAGCAGGGAAATGTGATGTTTTAGCCTCAGATGAGAGGTAGAGGTCGTGGAGGCAATATGAACGTAGTCCAGACTTGAATACAGTAGTGCTTCAGAATGATGTGCAGGGAATGAAGAAGCTATTGCCATGCCACATTTGCGGAGCCATTGGACATTGGTAACGGGAGTGTCCAATGATGATGCAGGAAGGTGTTGCTCAGCAGAGTAATTATATCAATTAATTTCAGAATATGAGAGGACCAAGAGTAAGGGGTCCTAATCCAAATTTTCAGAATAATGTCAATCAAGTGCAAATTTTTCAGCCCATGCACCAGTTGCAAATGCTCCGTGCACAAGTGTCACAGTTGCAGCCAATGCAACAGCAGGTTCCCATGGTACCTAGACAGCAAATTCAAATAACTCATTCCCCTATGGAGCAGCAACATATGATGCGTTCTCAACAGGTCACAGGTCAAAGGCATAACAGAAGTAGTAAAACAGTGCACCAATTCCCATTACACAGTGAGAATGTAATTAATGATGAATGGATGAGTTCAGATGAAGAGCCATGTGTGCTTCTGACCTCTTTAGAAGTAGATCAAAGAGGACCCTATGTGAGGGGAAAGGTTATGGGTCACAGAGTTTCATTCTTGGTTGACAAGGGACCTACACTCTCTACAATGAGAAGTGTAGAAGTCCCAAACTTGCCCCTTTCAGGTAGGACAGTTCAGGTTGTGGAGGTAGCAAACCATTATTTGACAAACCTGATTACAGATCAGTTCAAGTGGAGATTGGCAATTTTCAGGGATTGCTTAAAATTGTAGTTTGCAATTCAAGTCTGGTATCCCTACTGGGAAGAGACGTGTTGTGTAAAACAAAGTGTTTAATTACTTGCTCAAATGATGGAATTGAGATCCAGACGAATAGTGATGATGATAAGAACAAGCCCCAGAAAGAGTGTGAAACTACATATGAGGAGTACCCTTTGATTGAATTTTTCCCGGTGTTCACAGTGAAAGAGCTCCATCCTGATTTGCAGGGAATGGTAAAAGAGAAGGTGTGGGATCTGACCCTCTGATTGCATTTTTCCTGATGTTCACAGTGAAAAAGCTCCATCCTGATTTGCAGGGAATGGTAAAAGAGAAGATCTGACAGGAAATGAAGTAGGTTTGATAAAGGGAGTGGAACCAGTCAAGGACATTATAAAGCCAAATGCAGTTTTCCCTCAACATCCGCAGTACCACATGCCACAAGATGTCCTGATGAAAGTGGCTTAGAGAATTGCAGACTTTGTAAATCAAGGGGTTCTGAAAGAAGTATTGAGCAGTCCATGTAACTCACCAATAATGGGCTTGAAGAAGCCCTATGGGAAGGTTCGGATTGTTCAGAATTTGAGAAAAATTAATGAGACTGTGGTCAAATGTTTTCCCGTGGTGCCAAATCCAGCTGTGATAATGTTCCAAATTCCATGTGATGCCGAGTGGTTCACTGTCATCGATTTGTCACAAGCGTTCTCTTCTGTGCCTCCTCATGAGGATAGCCAATTTCTCTTTTGTTTCAAATTCCTGGATCAAGTATATTGCTGTTGCGGAATTCCTCAAGGGTATTCAGAGTTACCTTCCATATTCAATTGCCTTTCCAATCGACCTTGATGCAGTACATCGATGACTTACTAATTGCGTCCAAAACAAGGGACGAGTGTAAGTATGACACAATTGCCCTGTTGAACCATTTGAGAAAGAATGGTCACAATGTGTCTCTGCTGAAATTGCAGTGCTCTCAGAAAGTAGTGAAGAATTTAGGTTATCAGATTGAGAAGGGTTCAAGAAAGATGTCCAGAGAAAGGATTACAACCATATTGCAGATAAGTCCCCTGACTACACAGAGAGTTGTCAGGATGTTTTTGGGAATGGTAGGTTATGTTGCCAATGGATTCCAAAATTTTCAGTCATTTCAAGACCATTGCAGAAGCTGACACATAAGGAAGTCACTGATTCCATAGTGTTAGACCAGGTGAAAGTGTTCACTGAATTGAGAGAGAGTTGTGCAGGGCTCCAGCGTTGGGTATGCCTGATTATATGAAGCCTTTCACATTGTTTTTTCAAGAACATGATGCATGTTTTTTGTCTGTCTTGACACAGGTCCATGGAAGTGTAAAATGCACAGTAGCATATTTTTCAGATACTTTGGACCCAGTTGCAGCAGCCTTACTGGGTTGTTTGCGCGCAGTTGTCGCAGTTGGTCAAAGCCTTACCCAGTGTGAGGGCATTGGGATGGGATATCCACTGACTGTAATGGTCTCTCACTCTACTGAGATTCTACTGACAAGGACTAAAACCCAATATTTGACTGGTGCGAGGTTTACTAGATATGAAACGAGTATTTTGAGTTCACCAAATGTATCATTGAAAAGATTTACAGTGCTGAACCCGGCAACCTTACTTCCTAGTGATAATGCTGACACTGAAAAAGAGGAAGATGTTGAACGTGATTGTCTCGAAGAAACTGATTTGTGCACAAAACTAAGGGCCAGATGTATCAAGAAGGCATTTTGCGAATCGGAAATAACGATTTTTAAGAAATCGCTATTTCTGAGTCGCAGCATGCAATGTATCAAATTTGCGGTTCGGAAATAGCAATTTCTTAAAAATCGCAGATGCTATTACCGAATCGCAAATTGTGATACCAGCCCCATTCGCATCTATGGGCCGACAAGCCCATATTTGCGAAAATTTTGCATGTTCCAAATTGTGCATTCCTAACTGGAATTCGCAATTTTGGGAAATGCAAAGTCCAGGGTGCTGAGGCCCTCTGTGCTGCACCACAAATTTTTTTTTAACAACATGTAAGGTGCACACATGCCAAAATGGCATGTGTGCTTTACATGTAAATTTTAAAAATGCATTTTAAATGCATTTTTAAAATTTGCACATGGTTACCACCAAGTTCAACTTGGTGGTAATAGCGATTCCTTAATGCCCAATTCGCATTAAAGAATTGCTTCATACATGTGCTTTAGAAATCACAAATAAGGATTCCTTATTTGCAAATTCTTATTTAGAGAGTCGCAATTTGCGACTCTCTAAACAGGGTTGCAATTTTAAGGAATCGCTATTTTAACGATTCCTTAAAATTGCATTCAGAATGCCTTTGATACATTCTGAAAGGGCTGTTTGCATTCGCAAACGGGCATTCGCACCATTTGTGAATGCAAAAAGCTTTGATACATCTGGCCCTAAGACCTGACATTAGAGATGCCCTATTGGAAGAAATTGACCAAATTTTTTTTGTTGATGGTTCTTGTCTGAGAGACAATACAGGGACACTGAGAGCAGGATATGCTGTGTGCACAATAACAGGTACTATGGAAGCTTCTTGGCTTCGAGGAGTGTATTCTGCCAGAGTAGCAAAACTGGTAGCCCTTACTAGTTTCTGCTCAGCTGAAAGTTACAATCCATACGGATAGCCAGTATGGATTTAGAATAGTTCATGATTTTGGTCATATGTGGTAACTGAGAGGTTTCCTGACCTCTTCTGGTTCACCAGTGAGAAATGGTGAGAGAATTAAAGAATTGTTACATGCTATTCAAACGCCTGAAAAGATTGCTGTGGTGAAATCCAGTGCACATCTGAAGTCGCAGGACTATGTGTCATTGGGAAATGGATATGAGAATTAAGTAGGT
Organism: Pleurodeles waltl; assembly: GCF_031143425.1. Taxonomy (NCBI): domain Eukaryota; kingdom Metazoa; phylum Chordata; class Amphibia; order Caudata; family Salamandridae; genus Pleurodeles; species Pleurodeles waltl. Next base: position 143,738,617 of record NC_090441.1, on the reverse strand, counting down.
ATTGTGCATTGAACTGTATCTCCTGTAAAGACAAGTAGGAACTGTTACCCGAAGAAGATGAAACTTGTACAAGCGTTGCATTAAAAATAATTGACACCATGGAAGAACTGAAAAAATTGAAGAAAATTTTTGACAGAGAGGAGAAATGTTCATTAAGCAAAATGAAATGTGGGCAAAGACAAGATGAATTGTGGGTTTCTGAGGATGGTCAGTTGGTTTTACCAAATAGCCTGTTATCTCAAATGGTGAGATATTGTCATGGTCAAGCACATATTGGAAGGGATGCCATGGTTCGTTTGTTCAAACCTGATTGGCTCAACCCAAAGTTTAGACAAGTTGCTGAAGCATTGATGTGTCATTTGTCAACAGCTAAACACAGGGAAAGGGACAGTGGTTAATTTGAGCCACACTGGAAGAGCGGGAGGTCCATTCAGCAGAATGCAAATGGATTTTATTGGGATGTCTGTGTGTGGAGGTTTGAGATATGTGTTGTTGATTGTCTGTATCTTTAGCCATTGGAATAAAGCTTACCATACACGAATAAATGATAGTCTCATAGTAGTGAAACTACTGCTTAGGGAACTGATACCGCGTTTTGGGTTTCCGATCTCTTTACAATCAGACAGGGGAAGTCACTTCAACAATGAAGTAACTAAATTACTGTGTGCAGCATTGAACATTGAGCAGAAGTTGCATTGTAGTTACCGCCCTGAAGCATCAGGACTAGTGGAACAGATGAATGGAACATTGAAGTCAAGAGTTGCAAAGTTGTGTGCGTCCATGAATTTGAAATGCCCTGACGCATTGCCTTTAGTGTTGATATCAATGAGAAACACACCTGGCAGGAAGACAGGATTGTGGCCACATGATATCCTCATGGGCAGAGCAATGAGAGCTGGGGACTGGGTAGTCATCCAAAAGCACGTGAGAAAGATGTGTTTGGAGCCTCATTGGAAGGGACCCTATCAGGTAGTTTTGACAACTACCACAGCTGTGCAGTGTGCTGGAATTCCCAACTGGATTCACGCAAGTCACACAATGAATGTGGCATGTCCACTGGATCATGAAAAAGCGTTGTTTAGAGTACCAACAACAGAAAAACAAGTCTCAGGGCCAGAATGAGAACAAAGGGGAAGTGAGACCAGATCTGAGCTCATTGAGGACAGAAAGACATAAAGAGGGATTCAAAGCAGAAATCATCTAAGGAATTTATGACCAACAGGGAGAGTACACCAACCCATATGTGGGAACTTGGATTCGCCAAAGGCTACATCTCTGTAAATAAATTGTGTATATTTGATGAGTTTAGGATTTATTATCAAAAGTTATACAATGTCAATACTCCTGTAAGTGAAGCTAATGTGACCCTAATGACCTTGAACAAACCAACCATTATATAACAAGACCTCCTGCCAGTGGGGAAAGCTTCAACTGGGAGTTCTTTCACATACGTATCCCATACATTCAGTCTCCAGATCTGTGTCTCTATTTTACAGCTTTCCTAATAATGGTCCTTCCACTATCTGTAAAGACCTCAGAGATTGATGCACACAAAGAACAATTTTCCCTCCTAAACTGCAATCTCTAGATCCTTGACAATTTGATCAGATTGATCATTGTGGTCCCTAATTTGTTATTTTCATATAGCTACTAGTGGTAAATCCCCATGAAAAATTCTGTGATTTTCCCTGATGTGCAAACATATTTTGATTAACTTATCAGAAAGTAACTAAACAATTTAGGAACTTACATATGTAGAGTAAATATTGGATAGATACTCTGTTTGACAACAGTAAGGTGACTAAAAATGTTGAGGGGATGCCTATGGACAGTACGTTTTAGTGTGAGCTGTACAACATTAGACATAAGTGTTTCTCTTTATTTTATTTTATTTATGACTTTTCTTTAGTACATCAAACCACTCTAGGAAGTGGACAAGGAAGGCAGTAGTGGGTGAGAAAGAAAAAGGCATGTATATACATGAAAGATAATACAGTACACTGAGGTTGGAACCCCCTGATGAGATTAGGAAGACTTGACAAATGATTTGGTAAGGAAAAGTCAGAAGCAAGGGTGCAAGGGGGGTGGTACCAGCCTTAGCCACATGACTGGAAGGACTAGAGAACTTATTAAGGCACAAATGCTGAAATGAATAGACTACTCAAATCCATAGTGAAGAGCTGAGTTTTCAATATTTTCCTAAATTTGTGTTAGACGCGTTCAAACTTTAAATTGTTGGATAGAACACAGCCTTCTCAGTTGTTTGTATTTGGCTTGATGGCGAGTCAGTATACCATGGTTTGCAGATGTGAGGTTCGAAGATGGCATTGTACAAAAAAAGTTGGAGATGTTTGGAGGGGTTTGTGGACCATGCATAGAGTTTTGAAGGATATCCCTTGTTTCACAGATAGACAGTGATGGGATTGGATGACTGTGTTTTGTTCTCATTGTAGCAAGGTCTGTGTCAGGGATACCTATGTAGAGTATGTGTTATCCTCTTTCTATCCAATATTCCAGGCAAGACTAATCAACTGCCAATATCAGAATGCTTTTCTTGGAGAAATTGTCATAATGATTCTCGTATCTCAACAGGACTGCTGGATTTGGGGTGGCAGCACCTCTGCTTGTAGGTGACTGAGTCCCACCCACACCAGTTGGCAGCTGTCAGCCCAACCCTTCCAGCTCTCCAGCAGCACCTCACCCAAACAGTAAAGGTGATTTGTGGCAGCATATCGTATGGAACTCTGAAGATCCCTCAGGGAACTTGTGGTGGACAAGCATTCCCCTTTTCTCTCCACATAGTCTCTTACACACAAACATAGGCAAGAAAAGAGATGCAGGATAGTTTCTAATACATGTTTTGAAAAGACTGCAATCTACGATAAAAGGCATTAGCTGCAATGATTAGGATAGTGAGGAATGACAACCTCAAGATTGTGAAAATCAGAGATGTAAATATAAACAACTCCAACATATTGTATTAATAAATCCTGCCTAAAAACTAATCTCCAGCCCCTTAGTGAGAGCATGGAGGTGCAATCCAAACTCTGTCCGTGCAGTGTCCATGAGAAGAACACCCCACCCTTGTTAACTTGGTACAAGGTCAGGCCTCCAGTCTCCAAATCAGACTCAATAGAGACACAAAAGCTGAGGTTGGCCAAAAACTGGCATTAAGTATGGATGGAGACTCCTGCTGGAACCCCTTCTAATGGCCTTTGACCTTCAAGATGATTTTATAGGGGACAGCCTTATGTTCTTACACAGATGCCTGATACCGGTATGTACCTAAGTGCTGGTCTGTTTTTATAGTCTTGTGATGGCAATACAAAATATTACCCTGTGTACCTAGCATTCTGTTCTTGTGAACCTGGAGTAAAAGAAGATGTTGCAAAGTATGTCATCCATAACACTGATTGTGATGCTCTTGCAGAATAGCGACTGACACTAAAACAAACTGAACTAAAATGAATAAAATCAAAACAAATGAAAAACAGAGCATATTATCTGGCTAAAAGGTCACAGACCACAAGCCTAAGCTAAGCCAAATACTGTGCCAAAGCAGGAAACTAAAATGGACTCATGACAAAATGAGGGATTGACAAGATCCCTTTTGATTGTTGAAGATGGATTCATTTGTGATGAGCATGAATCATCACTGCTGTAGATCACACCGAGATTACAGGTTTGATTCACAGGATCTGGGGGAAGGCCAATTAAGGGAGAACTAGGATGGATTTTCTAACCCAAAAATTAGGATTTCCAATTTCATCACAAAGCCGGTTGTACTACATCCAGCGATAGAGGTGAGACAAGCAGTAAGAAATCTTGGTAAAGAAGATTTGATTGCCAAAGATCCTTAGCTGGAGTTAGGTGTCATCTGCACCGAAGTGGTCTTCCATAGGAAGCAACGAAGGATGAGTGAGATGTGATTTCATCCATTTATGATTCAAGTTTTATCTGGTTAACTTCGAATTAATTACAAGTCACATAAGAAACTGTAGTTAAAGCAACACACTTGGTAATTCAATGTAAAAGTAATTAATAGTATAAACATTGCTTTGCTCAGTGAATGAAATGATAAATAGCTATGTGTAGGGCAGTTCATATGTTTAATTCTACTTGCTTAGTCATGCCCATGTAAATTTTCTTTAATTTTGGCCTGATTTCAAATTCACCTAATGTGGCATCCTCCTCTTGCCTGTGTTTTCCGGAGAGCCAAAGGCCTACCAGTATGTCTTACTGCTGGGAATCGTTTCCTCACTTGGTGGTAGCCATATTACGTCTTTCCTCTTCTCACCGCAGTAAGGGATATCTGTCTTTTTCTAAATATTGCAAAGTGCTAAGTACATTTTCCTTTAAACCTTTTGCAGAATTATTTAAGCAAACATTCTTTTTATAGCCACAACTTTGTTAAAAAAGTGTTATATTTTGATAATTAGTATCCTTGTATGAGTTCTAAAAAGCACTAAAACTAGTAGTTAATACATGTCTAGCACAAGCACACCATGTATGGCATTTTCAACTCTGTGCCCTCAACAGATTAAAACTCTGCAAAGAACATGTATACTACAGATTACAGTAAAGGGATCTTTAAATAATAACTTTCCTAACTCTGCACTCTCAATAGGCAGTCCAAAGGTGTGAGGGTCTGGTTACATCGTTGCCTTACTGCCTATGATCTCTATACATCGCTGCATAGCAGCTCTGCAGAGGGCCAGTCTGAGGAGTCCTCTTCATATCCTGATATCTGCCCTTTGGCCATGCACTGCTTGGCCCTACAGTACATTAAGTAGCAATTTAAACCTCTATCTGTTAGAGCATGAGCTTCAGGCAACATAGTTTGAAAACATGGGATGGGTATTGCCACTGTGGGCTATCACCTTTCCATGGCTTTTTCAAGGGCTAACCTGTAGAGATACTAAGATAATGGCGGTGATTCTAACCGCGGCGGGCGGCGGTCGCCGCCCGCCATGCGGTTACCGCCAAATGACCGGCCATTCTGGCTTTCCCGCTGTGCTGGCGGGCGACCGCCAAAAGGCCGCCCACCAGCACAGCGGGAAAGACCCAGCAACGATGAAGCTGGAGTTGCTGGAGTGCGACGGGTGCAGTAGCACCCGTCGCGAATTTCAGTGTCAGACAGAGGCAGACACTGAAATTCTTTTTGGGGCCCTCTTACGGGGGCCCCTGCAGTGCCCATGCCATTGGCATGGGCACTGCAGGGGCCCCCAGGGGCCCCACGGCACCCCCTACCGCCATCCTGTTCCTGGCGGGAGACCCGCCAGGAACAGGATGGCGGTAGGGGGTGTCAGAATCCCCATGGCGGCGGAGCGCGCTCCGCCGCCATGGAGGATTCTCAAGGGCAGCGGAAAGTCGGCGGTACACCGACGACTTTCCGTTTCTGGCCGCGGCTGAACCGCCGCTGTCAGAATGCCCAGCGGTGCACCGCCAGCCTGTTGGCGGTGCTACCGCGGTCATTCGCCCTGGCGGTTTTTACCGCCAGGGTTAGAATGACCCCCAATGTATGCACTGTTGACTGCACAATTTCATTAAAAACTGTTGCTCCTGGAAGCAAAAAAATTAATCCTCTAAGATTCTGTATGCAAGAGAATGACAGTATCTATAGCCTCACTGTTTATTCCTTGCAGCAGGGCGCAGTGGTATCTCTGGAGAATCAGGACCCAAGGTGGGGTAGATGGGGATCATGGGAGGAAGGGGAAGTAACATAGCAGTGACACAGCAGCAGTAGGGCCACCTAAGTAACATCAATACATATGGCATGTGATTGCGCCCGCTTCCCGGCTAAAGCACATTTCTGGAGCTCCTGAATTTGTGACGCAGTTATTGAAGGGCTTTTTCATAGAGAGTAGCAATTTAGTTAAGTTTTAGTTTAGACACAACACTGCCTTAATTACGCCAATATTAAGCCGTAATTTTGGATTAATGGGTAAAGTGATGGCTTGTATCATCTCCTCAGAACTTGAAATTCAGTTCATATTTGCCCTTTTGTTAGCAGTGGGTCGGCTCCCTTTTGGCATCAATCACACAGGGGATGAGGGGGACTCAAGCTGTATGTTTAAGTGAAGTATAATTTTGTTGTAGAGCTATTCAAATCTATTACAATATAAAACCAAGAGCAATCAAATAATACAATGAACAAATTGAAATCCCCAAGCTACCAGTAAAACGCAATGTTAATATCAGACATTAAATACACAATAAAATAATTTATACACATTAACATCAAAATAAGAACATTCCCATAATGACAGGGGATCCAGCTGCAAAATATAACATTGCACATAATTATAATTAGGATTACTTCTGACCCTCCCTACAAGACATACACCCTCCTCATAGACAGTAAACATAAAACCAACAACTGTCCAGGCCCTTAACCTCTTCGGTGCCCTGGACATAATGGTTACATCCAATTGGCCCAGCGCTGTGCCATGGACGTAACTATTATGTCCTGCACCTGGCTAGCACTCCCCCTGTGGGTCACCCACCCACCCACACCCCCGGGCAGGGATGGAAGCGGAATCGCTTCTGCTGCCACCCCAAGCCCCCCAGTGACACCTGATGACGTCAGTGCACAATTGCGCGCTGACCTCATCAGAGGTCGGCCCTATCGACCCGAGGATAATGATTAGTTTCTCCTCGGACAGGGGAAGGAGGAGGTTGGAAAGGGAGCAGGAGCAGAAGTTAGTTTCCATACACCATTAATCACTGCTCGCAGTGTCCTTAAGGAACTTGACCTGGGCGGCATTCATAAATTTGGTCAACAAAACATTCAGCGTTGTGTTCTCAGGATCCAGTGACTTAATAGCCTGCTGGCAGGAGTGGACCCCCAGTTCATTCCACTTATTCTGAAACAAGGATCAATACTCATTGAGCAAAGATGGACACAGACAAACCACACGTTCAAAGGATTCTTCCCAGCTACCAAAACCTCTGCACATTATACCCTCCCCTGGGTTGGCAGCCAGGTGGGTAAATGCTGAAAAAAAGCCCAATCACCCATCCTTAGAGCCATGAATTTCTCTTTCAAATGAATGACATAAGGGCAGAAAAAAATGCCAGCTGTGGTAGCTGGCCGGAACGAATTAACAACCACCCAGGCATGTTTACGCTTGGTAAGGAGAGCTAGATCTGTGTTTGAGGACAAAAGCTGAACACCCTTTTTAATACCCAATTTAAAATGGGGTTGAGAAGTATTGTTAGCCCAGAGATCCTCAACTCTCAGTAGCCATTTACAATCAGTCGAAAAGGGGTAGTGAGACCCATTCTCCACAGTTGTACAAATTTCGAGCCACAGAACTGACTCCAAACTACCTGCTTTAGCCCGCCATAACTTATGACGGAGTTTCAGGAAAGCACCAGCACCTACTGCCCTCTGATCTAAAATTCCAGCCAAACCTGTGCAGGAGATGCTGATTGCAGTAGGAGAAAGACCCTCTGCGCTAAAAAAGTATAAATATGGGCCCAAGTGTCTGTGTATACTGGCATATAACACTGAACACTCCATCTGGTTGATGAAATCATTCACAGAACCCCCTTCAGGCCATGACAGATAGTGAATCTGCCTGAATGCCTCCAGAGCTTTCTTTGGCACCACCCCAAGCAGAACACTAACAAGTTCCTCAAAAGAGGAATCAGAAATGGCCCTGCCATCCTACCCTGACTTCTTTCCAGGGCTTCTGACACATTAGCTCCACTTTTGCTTTACAGGAATTCATTAAGGCCCCGTGTAAGGTATGCAAAACCAAAACGAAAACCCTCCCACAAGAAATCTGGTGTTGCACGATCAGGATGTCTTTTCAACCATGGTAGTATTGTCTCTGGTTAAATCAGCATATCTCCCCTTTGTTACACTCCTTTGCCTTCACCACTACCCCGTTCCACTGTTGGGTTGGGCACTGCCACAGGGAGTGCCTGCTGCTGCACCTGGAGCAGTCATGGGGCAACTTCAAGTGTATCTATGGCTGGCCCCCTTGTAAAAAATGTCAGCAGGCTCTTGTGAGGGCTTCTAACCCATCCCTTGTACCCCACTGTAGGTATTGTGACACTGGTAAGAAATAGGCAACCCACTCGCAGTATGTGCCACTTGCTCAGACCTCATAGGTGTCATGTACTGTAAGCAAAGCTCCTGGTCACTATCCCTCCATGATGGGGGGAACATGGTGCTCTATGGTGCCTTGAACTGCTTGTCATATCTTAAGCATGTCAAGCCCCAAAATGTGATTCTAGCTGTCCTAATGACATTCATGTACTCCACAAGGCCATCCTTCAAGGTCTTTTCGTATAAGATAGTGGTTAAATGCACCCATCCAAGGATCAATGTTAGTGGGCACCTTGGGCCTCTAGCTATCTCCCTTTTCTCTGCTTCCGAACCTTCGTTTCTCACCGTCTCCCCATGTAGTAACTCAAACAAATCAGTATATTATTTGCCCAAATCTTATCCTTGTTCATCTGCATCAAAGAACCACCGAAGGGGTCAGCTTTGCCCATACATGGCTATACCATGTAACTCCCCTTTGGCATAGCTTCAGCCACCTTGGAACCCACCACCATGGAGTCTTCTACCATGCTATCCCCCTTCTGCCCTACCTATTTCATGGAAGAGCCATCTAACTCTCAGACAAGCACCACAGTCTGTCCCACACTCAACCCAGCATTTAAGCCCTGCCCCTACACTGTTCCCCACACTTGCACCTTAGTTTCCCACTTCCCCTTTGAGATGTGCCTCCAAAAATGGCTATCATAATTACTGCCATACTTTCTGCATTGTCTTGAAATCCCACATGTCACGATAAACCTGTTCCTTTCTTTACGCCTGCCCATCCCCTCATGAGTCTGCCCAGTCAAATCATGAGCACCTTCTGACCCTTCTCCCTGGGGCACCAGCTTTCTTCTTTCCTTGGTTGCTTGTCACTGCCTCAATGCTGATCCAGTCCACCCCACTCTTGCATGTGCCCCTTGCCCTAATGTCCACCTCTCCTGTCCAGGCTACCCTCCTGCCATCATAAAACTAACCCTCTACCTGGTCCCCTTTTGGACTATGGCCACTATTGTCCTGAGCTTGTCCTTGGCCAGTGACCCTCTCCCCCTGAAGAGGAGGCACCACCTCCCCGGCTACCACTGTTGTCTGCAGCAGACATGTGAACATCTGTGCCAGAGCATCCTGAGGCCCGTTGCCACACTCCCAGCATGCCCCTGATTCAGCATTGCTGGCTCTGTGATTCTTATGGCTACTTACCTGTGAACAGTGTTGTACTCCAGCTCCTGTACCTACTTATTTGCTGCCTGTTCCTCACCTGCTGCCCTTCCAGGGCCCCTCTCACCATTTATATCCAAATGGGTCTCCTCCTGCTGCCTTTGACCTTGTTCAAATTCCAAATTAATGTTCAAGATTACCCCTCCTAGGGATTGAAACCACAACAGGGTCACTACCCCACTCCAAAGATGCATAATATGGCCTCTGTTGGGCATTCCAAGCTCCTCTAGGGGTGTCATTCTGCGGTCATCCTGCGTAGACTGTTGCCAGCTGTGCGTAACATCACAGGGCCCTGCAGCCTCCGATTGCTGATGATTCACCAGATGCAATGGTGCCACAAAGTCTGCAACACCCCGCCACCCACTCAACCCAAATGCTGCCCCAAGGGATTCCCAACCCTTAAGGAGGTCGGTACCCTCTGGCATATGCATCACACTTTGTGCCAGGGAGCATCACCATGATAACCTGGACTTCTGTCTGGACCGTCTCACTGGTGTATCCATCTGGTTCAGCTAAGCAAGCTGTTCTTCCCTGAGAAGGATACCTACAGGGGTTCACACCAGACATACTGTGTGATTTTGGTGTGGTCTTGCCATGTCCATGACCCACATAACAGCCAGCTATGTCCACTTGACCACCTTCTTCTGACTGGGCCCTGGTTCCTCTTGAACCTCTTGTTTAATACCCCTCGCCCCCTGAATTGACATCACTGTTCTTCCAAAGAGCATCAGTGGGGGACTTGGTAGCAGCCCTCCTACCATCCTACTCAGGGTTGCCCGTGCTTCTCCAGCATTTGGGGGTGATCATTAGACAAAAACACCACAGAAACACTTAAACATAGGAAGTTTGACGCTTGATGTTTGGAGGTGGGCTGAGTACTGTCGGCTCGGCACGCGGCTGGAGCTCGGAGTATGGAGCCAGGGCGCAGCGCAGCACCTCTGTTTGGCACGGTGGCCATTGGGGGACGTTGGTTTCCCTGAACCTTCGACCGCCGGGACCCTGGACCCCAGATGAAGGATATTGGGCCCCGGACCTTGGGCTTTGGACTCTAGGACAATTCTGGGCTGACTTGCTGACCTGTCTGGGTCCTTTTGGGCCTTCAGCCCTCTGGCCACCCTCTCTGCCCCTTTGGTCCCTTCTTAGGGGCCACCCGGAGTACCCAGCCTCAAGCCATCAGACTTCGCCTCCGCAGCCTTGCATCATCAGTCCTCCATAGTGCACAGTGATTCACGCTTCATGGCCCTCTGGCTCCTCCCTGGTCCTTTGGCCCTCTTCAGGGCCCTTCAGGAGTGTACCTGGCTCTCGGCCATCAGGCCCCAGGCAGGTTCCAGGCCTTCTTAGATCGGGACCTGAGGTGCTCACCATCAGCTGTGCTGCTCCAGCCTTCGCCCCCATGCCGTTGTTGCGGTTGTTGCTGCTGGGTCCACTGGGAGTGAGTTGGGAGCTTGGTCACAGCATGGAGGTGTCATGTCAAACTGAAACCAGATTGTGGAGCTGAGTGAAAGACGTGGGCGAGGCTGGAAGCTGCAAAATAAGTGCACAGCAAGTGGGGTAAAGTGGGGGCAGTCAGGTGGGCTGAAGCTAAGGCTGCAGGCAGCTAGCATTGGGCAGAGGCGGCTGTCTTTAGGCCAGTGCGGCTTGCACAGGCTGTGCTGTCCTGCATTGCCGTGTTCCCACTCCCCTACTCCAAAATTTTAAACCCTCAAACTGCTCTATCCCTTCTACCAGCTGTTTTTGCTGCAGTATGTGACATCATTATTTAAAAAACAGAGGGGCCTGCAGTTTGTTGAACCTTCTTGCAGTTTATTGGTTAAGTCTTGAAGGGGAGGAAGCATAAGAACTGAGTACACCATGAGGTTTGGTAAAGCAAGAAATTAACTAGTCATATCCCAAAAATGTAAGTAGTGTTGACGAGGTGATGCAGTGTGCAATGCCATAGTCCAGACATCGCTCGCCCAGGGAGACAGCTTCCACCCTTCTTCTTTTAGCCCCACCACATCAGCGGCTCCCCAGATTGCTTCAAAAGAAGTTTAACTGTTTGACACTGCAGTTTTGAATCTTCTTGATTCTGTTGTTAATATGCCTCAATTAAGTTCACTGAGGTTTCGCAAGTCTCCTTTGCTGACTTATTTTATGAAAAACATTCCAGTTGCAATAAAGGTGGATGGCGGGGCCAATCATCAGTGACAGGTTTGAATGCATCCTTGATGTCCAGCACCTTGGAGGCATCATTAAAGGCCCCTTGATCTTTGGAAATACAAGCACAAGTACATTGGCCTGTTTTACCAGTCATCTTTGTGCATCATTCTGGCTCAGCAAGCACCCAGGAGGCTGAGGAACTAGACATCGATCTGTTGGCCTCCCAAAAAAAATTCAATCCCATTGGTGTCACAGGTGGCTAATTCAGCTGAGGTTTCACTGAAGCATGAGACATCTTCAATAGTCATTTCAAGTGACCACTCCTTTGACATCATGGACAAGGTTGCCTCCGCAGTAGCACTTTCTTGGCAGAGTGCACAGGCTCCCGTTAGTCAACATTGCAGGCAGGACAACAGCATGGCCTATCCAATTAGCCCACCGGCCGCACAATGGACCTGTAGCTCAACTGGCATCATTTTACTTATGCTTCCCACAAGATCTCCTGATGGGTCGTGTTATGGTGAGTCTCAAACAGAGTTTAATTGGAGAGAGCTCAATGATCAATTACTCCTGGACTTAGCTTGCCTTCTAACTGAATCCGTGGAAGGTGCAGATATTCAATCTAAGCCTGTGTTGAATACTACGGCCGTATCTAGAAGCCCTGTCTGGTCTCAGTTTCTTCAAACCTTGCAATCTACTTTTTTTGCATTGAATTACCACTCTGACAATCCTCATGTGCAAGTTGACTTGTTGAATACATTAGCCTCCTATGTAGTGGGGATCGACCATAAATTAGACAATTTAAATCAGTTAATCGTCAGAGCGCAAGAAAGCGCCAACTTAGTCCAAGCAGCCTGCTGTTGCTCTCCGATTAAAGAACATCTGTCTTCTCTCCCAACTTTTTTAGGCTCAATCTTAGCTGAAATGAAGAGGTTTTCACATTGTTCTCTGCCTTCAGTTACTCCATTGAATCTGAGGCCCCATTCCGACTTGGCAAAAAAAAAAAAAAAAAAAAAACTGGATTATCAATTTTATTCCGGTAAAAAGTTCTTCAACCATTAATCCGAACCAGCTTGATGCCATGGGAGTCCCTGTGCAAGGCATTTTGGCCAGTCCAGTTTGTGAAAAGATCTGCTCATCTAGAATTGAATTTATGAATGTAGTTCCCTCCTGCCACTCTTATTGTGTTTTACAAACAGATCTTTTAAAACTATCTCCCTCGGTGCAGATCTTGGAGTTCAGCACACACTAAGTAAGGGGTTAAAAAAGGCTGCAATAGAGGTGGAGTCTACGACTCTCTGCCCCACACCCACCCACCTCTGAGACTGCAAAGAAAAGGTCACCAATTGGTCCAAAATGATATGTGGGAGTCGCAGGAGGTGATAAAACTTTGCCAACTGGCCCATCTACTGAGCCTGTGCATATTTTGCTGACGAGCATCCCTAATAAAGGAGATTGAACTTCATCTAAAGAATCTTTGGACCCTCTTCAAAAAAAAAGTTTACAGTTCTTAACAGTTCTGCTGTATCTATTGCTACAAGCTATGGGGGAGATTACTCTGTGCACATTATAGTAAATTCGTCGAACCATACGGCGGCCCACAAAATTGTGATACAGTGAGACTGAGAGCTGGCAGCTCTCTTATGATGCTTCTGAAAAGTCAAAGTAGCCAGCCCCTTTCATTGGTTCCATGTCCTATTACTGACCATTTGGTGACGCGGCCAGAGATCCCTATGGGCCCCTCTAGCTCAGCGGACCAGTTCCATCTAAGTCCATCATGCCATTTTTCAATGTCCCCATCCAAGTGCACAGCTGCCAAATTATTTTTTATGCCGCAGACCGCTCGAGGGGCGCTCACGGCATCTTGAACAGAGGGAGCATTCTAAGACTTTTAAAAACTATCCTGGAGCTGAGTGACATTGGATCTGGTGATATCGTCTCCATCTAATTTCTTCGTCAAAAGGGTCCACAGACAGGGGAATCTACCCTGCTATCATTGTTTTCTGCTGCTTTACCACATTTAGTTCTTGCTAGAGAAGACATATTTCATTCTTGGGACATTACGATCATTCCCTATAAGAATCCTGGCTATCCTGCCTTATTGTCTGATACTTCAAGTGCTAAAGCCATTCTCAATTTTAAAAGGTGCTCAGGGCAGCACCATTACCAATAGTGGTAAACGAAGGATTGATGTTGGCAACCAGCTGGAGGTTAATTGGGATTGGCTGCCATCTGCTTTTCTGCATGGGTGACCTGAATGACCATTGCGGGGGTGTCTCCTGTGTCAAAGCACAAAATTCTGACATTATGTTCCTGGAATATCAGCGAGGTGCTCATAAATTTGAATCTATCGACCTATTGTAATTCATAAATTGTTAAGAAATAATTGCTTTGCAGGAAACATGGACTGAGGTTAGCTGCCAGCTGCTAGGGTTTTTGGAAGTCTGGAAACCTGCCCATAGATAGTGTATAAGCGTCTGTGCTAGGGTGGGGTTTATGTTGCACCTAAATTAAAAGGTTGTATTATGACACTTACTTGGGACGAAAACTGCTTCCAGGGCATTAAGATTAGTAACTGGAGTTTGCAGCGAACCCTCTTTGTGATAAATGTTTACATTGCTCCGGGCTCAAAAGAAAAAAGAGGGAAGTTGACTCACCTAATGCAGATTTTGGGTGACCTAGCTGGGGAACATCCTTACGCTGATTATTTGGTAACTGGGGATTTTAATACAAATTTGTTGCACGATACCTCTGAAGCTCTTGACGGTTCTGATCTTTGTAGCTACCAGCTAGTCCCTGAACAGTTGAGACCAAGGGATTGTCCTAATAGTCACCTGGATGCGTGTGTGGTAATGTATTTAAATAGCAAGGGATTCTATGTCTTGAATGGCTGTTTGCCACAAGACTCCCCTCTGTGTTGGACGAGATCCGATGAGCGGACCTATTTTTACTTGAATTACACTATTTGTAATATGTAACTGCTCAAAAAAATTTGGTATCTACTCGGCGTGAGAGTGACCATCGCCCCTAGACTATAACTATAAAATCCAGCTTTCATCACCATGCTGTGGCTTAGGCTGTGGGTGTTGACATAAGTTTTGAGTCTTTAAAGAATATAAGATGGAGCTCTTTTTCTAGTGGTGCAGTAATGGCTGAGTACGTTAACTCCTTTGATCCTGACGTGAAAGGCAGCATGGCTCCAATAGAGTTATGGGACAATTTTGTTTCCTTTTTATGGTCAAGGTTTCATCAACCTGTAAGTAATTCTATTTCATCCACGCAGTTTGACATTTCAAGGGAAACCCAGAATATAAAGAAAGCTTGCAATAAAGCTGCTATGGTAATCAGGAAGAGTCCTGACTCCAAGGCCCTACTAATCAAGTTTAAGGAATTGCAGAAAGGTTTTAGGAAGGCTGTTTATGAACAAAATCAAAGACACTCCAATTTGTTTTGGGCAAAAATTATGAGCACCAGTAAGGACTCGAACTCAAGGAATATTTGGTTCCTTATTAACAATCTAGATAAGAGTCAAGGGGGGCTTGGTACTGTTAATATTTCAGAGGGTGACTGGACTTCCTTTTTGGTCAGACACTTCTCAGTTAGCATGTCCGAAGAAAACCAGGTCGGGTGTGGGGGCGCACCTCTCTACAGTAGACCTGATCAAATTTCAGCCTCTGATGTCAGTGTCCCTTCAATAAGAAGTCATGACTTTTTTCTCACCCCACCTTTGCCGAATTATTTCTAAGGCAAAACGGGACAGAGCTATGGGTCCCAATGGCCTTCCGCAGATGCTGTTTAAACAGGATATATCTTTATGAGCATATCATCTTGCAAACCTTTTTTAATATTGTGTCTTGTATTAAAAAATCCTAGAGCCTTGGCATGGTGCTATAATTCACCGATTATATAAAAGTGTCTCAAGGTAAGATCTAGACAATTTTTGTCTAATAGCATTGCTTGACAATGAGGCTATGTTTTATGCCAGTCACTTGCTAGAAGATCTTTGATTCCTATATGCCAAACAAGGTTCTCTGCTGCAGCGGGTACATCTACCAACCTAGTATTGGCAATTGCATTTTGTATGTTTGCACCGATTTTGCGTAAAAAAATAACGCAAATGCGGTGCTAAAAAAGTATAAATATGGGCCTTAGCGCAAAGGTGAGGGATAGGTGAAGAACTGGGGAAGGTAAATAATAAGTCCGCTTTTTGCCTTCTGCCATTGTGCTGAGATGATTTTCACTTGTTGGGAATACATTTTCAGCGTGGATACTTTGTGGAAAAGTGCATGTCTCTGGATGTTCAGTTGCATGTGCAATATTTAAAAAAGTATCGTCTTCCTGGAATGGATAGTTCACAAAGTAGCAGTATAAGAGCAGTTTCTTCACTACTTGAACAATTTCTTGTTAGTTGTGAGAGCAGTGATAATGATAGAGTATGCAGGATTTATAAAGCTACCAAACTACTGATGGTGTTCATGGGCGTGCCACTGGCAGCTAAAATAAACAGAGGGACTGACTACTACTCTGATATTGTTGGATTAAGTTGAATCAGTGGCTATGGTGTTGTGGCTTTCAAGAGAAATGTTTTAAGTGGCTTCCAAGAGAAAAGTATGACGTGCAGAATTGTTTGATTGATGAGCTACAGCAGTGAGGGAAATGTGAACTGTGACTGACACAAAAGGTGTTTTTTCATTTACATTTTGAATGTAGGTTGGTACTTTTTGCAGAAGCATTGCTTTTGCAATGTGGGGTGCTGTAAAACCACATCACAGAATTCGATTGTCCAGCTGAGTAAGGGATGACTTTTTGATTTGGAAGCATTTTTGGTGGGCTATAACAAAGTACCCATGTGGCTGAAAAATGACCCATTGACATGGCATGTGAAAACTTTTTTAGTTGCTTCGGGTGCAGGGAGTTTTGGGGTGTTTTGGGAGGGGCATTAGTGTGTGGAGAACTGGCCCCTATCTTGGAAAGTCAGGGGTCACAGTATGGCTTTTGGGGATTTTTGTTCCATTGCTGTTGACAGTACATCTGTGGGGTGATGAGTTGAGGAACAGGAGGGTAATGTTTGAGTTTGAAAATGCAGCAGTGATGCAGCTGGTAAACAGGATGCCTGCTTCAGATTCTTAGGTGTTGAAGAATCTGAGAGAATTGGTCTTGCTCTGCTTTGCAAAGAACATCTTGTTTTGTGATAAGCAAATTGTAGGTCTCGACAGCAGAGGGGCTGATCCACTTTCTTGTTCACAGTGGGAGAGGTTCCATGGTTTGGCCTTAGTGCAGTGATGGAAGGTCTTTGTGTTCCAGGAGACTTGTGGGACATCAGGCTGTGAAAACATACATATTAGTGGAATATTCACTGTCACAGTCCACATGGGAGAAATACTGAGAGGGATGGAGGGATTTCATAGCTTTGGTGCCAGACGGTGTGGTCATGTGGTCATGTTGGGGAGATTATAGTTGAGAAAGAGATGGGGTTTGTCTGCAATTACCATGTGGGGGATGCTGACAGGTACTGAAGTTTATGGGAAGATGGAATAGGGGTATGACCTACGTGGAGGAGAGCTGAGTCAGAGAGTTTTGGATGACTGGACCCGACTGCATGGCAAGGTGCCCTGTGAAAGACATCTGAATTTGTTCATGGTCCTAGGGGCAATACTAGAGCAGGGCGAAAGTCATGTGCGCTTCCACTTGAGAGGCACAGATCTTCATATCCCTAGAACACCCTAGTGTGCCACACACAGGATATTCAAGTGAATTTGAGCTATTCTTAGAATAAACATAAGGGTGAGGGGGCAGTGGTGTGCTTATACCTTTCAGATAAACGCAGGACTGCCCTTGACTGCATTGGTGTGCCTTTATTGACATTCAGGGGCTTGGGTAAGGGAACCATTTTCTTGCATGAGAACGGTTCAGCAGTAAGTGTGAGGCAAGGGCTGGGAGTGTTGAGAAGAAGCTATTGGGCTTCAGGCTTGCCAACACAGGACTTTGTCACTCAATTGTTTCTGATAGAGGCAGCAATGGAGGGTTTCCAGCTATGGAATGGTGGAAGACAAACTGAAGGGTTTGGGTAGATAGTGGAGCAGTTGTTTGTGAAGTTATGTTTGGCAAGAAATAATCTTTTGGGCTGCTTGCTGTATTGGCAGGTGCTCCGTGTGCAATCTCAGCAAGTGTGATATATTGGTCGGGGCACGCCTTGGTGTAATGGGCTAGGGTGTAGACAGAAAGCCAATTTGGAGGCAACCAGCTGGGACTGGAAAAATATGTCGCCAAGGTGCATTGGTTTGGCCTTCGTGGGATCCATTGGGAGCAAATGATGCCAGACTTGTGGGAGTACAAGGCAAAGTGTGGCCCACCTGATTTGTGAGTCATTCATATAGGAGAGAATGATCTGGTTTAATCCACTTAGCTTGGTTTGCTGATGTCCATAACGTGGTACTTTGAAATGCTGAAGATCAACTAGGTTTCCAGAGATTTTGGACTAGACTGTTGGGGGAGCAGTGGGCAGCTGTAGTCAATAAAGCCTGGAAGGAACTGAATAGAGAGTTCACTGGTTTTTGAAAGGTGAGAAAGGCATAGGTGTTAGCGCATCAAAGCATTTTTTTTGAGTAGCCGCATTTGTTCAGGCACAATGAGGTGCACTTATCTGAGCTGGGAAGTAACCTGTACTTAGAAGAGTTGACGAGTTAACCGTAGGCCTGGGTGACAAACCGTTAGAAGCCCTGAGTTGGGTAGTAGTAATATCACCTCGTGGGAGGGTCTTTAACTTGACAGAGGAAGGCAAACTGTTCAGCTGATTTGGGAAAGATGGGAGGGGTGTAAGAAAGAGCCAAAAACAATGGAGCCAAGATTTGGGACATGGTCGAGGACCTGGTCTAGCAGGGGGCAAGCTTGACAAGATGGTTGATGCGGTGTGAGGACCACAAAGACTCATGGCATTTAAAAGGCTATGTGCAGTGCAGTGGTCTTTGGGGATTGGGAGTTAGATGAGGTGGGTTTGTTTAGAACCTTTTGTTACCGCAGTTGACAAGGTAGGTGCTGCGGCCTATTCGAAGGACCAGGTACTCTGCTTGCCAGTTGTAATTAAAGAGACCTTTTGCACTCAAAGCTTCCGGAGTGGCATGATTATTTCTTCCATCAGGGCTACGAGTGCGGGCAGACCATCACACTCAGTGCTCCAAGAAGTTGGTGGCAAGTTTTGGCATGGCACTCATGGTGCAGCTCACGTAGCCTAGGGGCATTTGGAGGCAGGCGCACTTTCCTCTGCTCCAACCACTGAGCCCAAGGCCCACCTTGGTACATATTGTTGAGATAGAGATTAGTTGCTTTTAATCAGAGGAAGACAGCTAAAACTGACTCTTGCACGAGCTAGAAAGGCAACACCCAAGAAATATGCTTTGAAGGTTTTTTTTCTGCCTCGCACATTGGTGTCTTTCAGTCTAAATTACATTTCAGATCTCAAAGTTTGCACCGGGGAGGCCTTTCCTTCCCTCCTGGAGTATCGGCTTTGCTAAAAGACCAGGTCAGTTACAATCACAGCTATCACAATAACTGGCCCGACTTAGAGCGAAGGGGTGGGACCACGATTTTACACAATTCCACTAAGCTCGGATATATTTCACCAGACGGTCTCCCAGCAGGAATAAAACGTTGCTCTTGGCAACGACATTCCCACGCCAGCGAGACAAAAACATCACCTTCCCCAGCCGCTGTTATTGTGTTCTGCCACTGACTCCTATCTATCACGGTGGCAGGATGGAAGCGACGAAACCTGTCTGCAGGTGACACTAATGATATGAGATGATCGCTCATGCCTTGGGGGACAGGTCGACTGTGGTATGTACCCTCCAGCATCCCCTCTTCAATGAGCTCGGAGGAAAGGAATAGTTCTCTGTAGCAGAGCTGATCTCACACTGAATACCTGCTTTGTTTTTTTTTTTCTCCTCCTATTCATATGTCAGGACATTGTTTTCATTGAAAGGCCTCGGAGTCACTGTGCCTGACACACAATGTTCAGATCATCACCCCTGCTGGCAACCTTGACTTTGTACTGCAGAAGCACAGAGGCTCTTAAAATGTAAATGCAAAGAACGGAGGTAGAGAATTGAACCATGTGGCTTTACAGGTGGACTTGAGTAATAAAAGTGATGGAAGGATAGGGTTTTCCACTCAGAGGAGGCCTGAAAATATTATTACTTATATGTTCATATAATATCTGACGCGAAAATGCAGGGCATTTCCTCAGTGGTTCATGTGAAACTCTGCAAAATATAAATGCCGCTTTCCTGTAAGAAAATCGAGGAACCAACAGGAAACAGGTTCAAGGAGATATCTGCTTCCATTGTGCGAAAATCATGAGAAAGTACACACTGCAAAATTGCACACAATTTACATAATGAACATTCCTGAAATTTGCAACATTTTTCCAGCGTAAAAACAAATTTGCATGCCTAATCAGTACCAAAAATACCTCATTGGTATAGAATCAAAGGCGTACATCTTTGAATAATACTGTAATGGTTCTTGCACACAGCAAGACCCTCCGTTAGTATTCAGATGATCATTCGACGCTCGTTAGAGTGGCCTATTGTTACACCCATCATATTCCCCAAGCCTCTAGAATTTCCAAAACTAGGGGATCCGGTACTTGCGTGGGTGGGGAATGGAGTAGCGATTATGACTGAGGAAAGGCGTGCTTGGGATTATCAGTCTCTCCCTGCCGATTCCTGAATATTTATCTCTGGGCATGTCATCCAGAGACTTTCCCTGCTTCCAGCAACCGAAAGTTCCTGAGTGTTACCCTAAACTTGCAGTGTTCCCTATAAACCTTAGAATTCGGATGTGGCTGGAAATGTCATGCTACCCCAAGATTTAGAGTGCGAGGACAATAACATGGCATCACTACACCTGCTTTACGACTCTTTTAGAACATTAGTTGTATAAGGGGATACTTTCCATCCAAATTTTGACAGGTACCACACCCAGTGGTGGCGTAGGCAATGACGTAGGCAGTGACGTGGGTGCTCCTACCCCATGCTGACGTAGGCCCTGATGCAGGTATAGGTGTGTCACGTGGGTTGGGACATCATGGGGTCACGTGTTAGCCATGTGCCAGGGTCCTAGCCCTTGTGTTTAGGTCTATGGGCTGCGTAAAATGAGGGTGTTGCTGTTATGCAACCTGTTTCAGAACCTAAGAGGACAGGTATGGATATGTCCGACATTCAGGACCAAGTGGCTGCTTGGCGGTCTCCTCACAGATCTGAGCATTGGGAGTGCAGGCCAAACCTCCACACTGCTGGCTAATCCAAAAAGAGGGGGTGGGCAAATGCTGCAAAGATAGTGACATGTGATTAGCACCACATGTAACCCCATCAACGTATCAGAGCCATCAAGGAGAGCATGTGACCGCTCTGTGCTGTAGAGGCATACGCCCTTTTTGAACCATAGAATACATATAAGGAGTCGGTTAGAGCACCATGCCAAACCGTGAACCACTGCTGAAATAGGTTGTAAAGGCAATATACTCACCAGAAAAGCCGCCTCCTCAGGGTCCCAGAACCCTATCAATAGATATAATCAGACCCTAGCACCTCTTTTGTTGGATGAGAATGCACAGCAGACTGCCCCTAAAGATGGGGTTCCAAAGTTACTGGGTTTCAAGAGGAACTTTGCCAGCGGCTTGAAAAGCTCAGCCTCAAGGATTTGCTGCAACTGGTATCCCCGATCAAGGTTGACAGCAGCGACAACGAAGCCTCAAAACACAAATTAAGTGATGCAATCAACTTCATCGACACTGAACATGATGAAGAAGGTGTAGCAGCACCAAATTTGACGATCTATGAAGACTTGGGCTTTCAGGAGGACCCTGATCCAGAGGCAGTCGTGGTACAGCCGACAAATGTAAACTCCAAAGTCGCTTATACACCAATGGACCTATGTGACTCACAAGATTTCAGAGCAGCCACTGGGTGTAGCAAAAATACTGAGGTTAGTAAAAACTCTATAGACAATTATCGTGTATATGCCGATATCATACTTTTAACTAATAGTATGTCTTTTGCTTTCTGTCTGAACCATAGAAAACAACTGCAGAAAGAGATGTTCTAGGGGGGTCTACGCCAAGGGTTAACAATGTAAATTTTTACTGCTTATTCTGTTCCAGATAGTCTGAAAGTATTTCAAGCCAGAACAAAGTAAGAAATGTGTTTGCACTTACAATAACATCGATTTTGAAAAGGAAACTCCGGGCGCACCCTACAACGCCATATGGCCTGTTTAAGGTTTTGCGGCAACCGTTGTGAACAAGTGTGTTAAACGTGACTATTATAACCTGTGTTGCGGGCATAAAATTAATGAGCCACAGCAGGAGGCTCACGACTGTCTATACAAGACATACACTGCAAGAACAATTCAACACATATGTAGCCAGTTAGACCCACACAAGGTTTATAAGTTGCTAAGTTGCTGAGGATGGTGTACGGGTTGTCAGCTGTGAAGAAAGGGGTCTGCGCTGATATGATTAAGGTCTTGGCATCAGCGGTCAATGAGATCCGATACACTGCTGAGTCCTGCTCAAAACTAGAACGAATGCAGGGGTTGTGTACCTATTTTGACAAAAGCTTGATAGAAAGGGTCATAGAAAGACGAGTGTGTGATATTTATTATAAAAATAAAAGAATGAGGTCTTTAGCCCCATGAAAGTTGTTTTAAAAAAAAATACAGAGGTCGTGGATAGCAGACCATAACGGTGTTACTTAACGCTACATACTTTTAGGACGAGAATCAGAGTGTTGCGGTGCAAGATGTCTTTGAGTTACACCCAGGCTACATCTGTATCAGGAGATTGATATATGTGCTGGTTAAAGAAAGAATAGCTGAAATACACCCTGTGCTCTGCTTTATCTGAACATTTCAGATCCTCTGGCTACGTTGCAGTGCGACAGCCCTGTGTGTATCGCCAACTGGTGTATCAACGCGTGGCTACCTGCAAATGATAAATACTGGAGCTTGGACCAAGACCGTGCGCATGAGTTAAGACTTTCACCACTGACTGGGCTACATTGTGCTTGGGAACTGCTTACTGAAGATTATTTCACAAATAAAGGTCCTGTATTGTCCAATCTAGAACTGTATGAACTGTTAAATGCTGTCACAATCCTGAGCGTCCAGAGTTATAGACGGGGGGAGAAGGAAGTCATGTCTAGAGCTATTGAGTGTATAGCTATAAAAATATCAAAGCTTGTGACGCTGAGATCTAGTAAAAGGAACGGCTCTGAGTAATATGTGTAACATGTGTTGTACTATGTATACATAGTCAAAAGGCCTCAAGGTGTCCAGCAGCGTTGACAGCTATAAGCTATGTAGCTGGAAATGTCAAGTACACTGTGTTTATGTTGTGCTGACACACTTTATTTTTAATGTATATTAAAATGACCTTACACAAAACAAACGTCTTTAATTTCTTGGTTGCGGGGTGTGACAGCATGACGGGGGCTGGTTTAAGGAAGCTTTATTACAATACACTAGGGGTTGGAAGCTTTGAAAGCACCGAAGATCTGTTTAGAAGGGCTTGAGTTGAAAATGAATCTGTAAACCAATCAGGGGGGAAGACTTGGTTATTGGGGGAAGAGACGTATTCACTCCACAACCCAGCTAGGAGACATTTTAAGCGGAGGGCCACAGTTGTTAGCGTGCAGCAAAGCATAACAACGGTGCAATGTATATATTAACAGTCATAGACGTATTGTCCAAGTACACTTATGCAGAAGCGTTAAACGCTAAAAGTGGTACCAGCGTCACCGCCGCCTTTAAAGACATCTTCGCAAGAGGTCGAGTACCGCAAAAACTACAAACAGACGCTGGGAAGGAATTTTTAAACAAACCTTTTCAGAAAGTATTAAAGCAGCATGCTGTTCAGCATTTTGTAACACACACCGAGGTAAAAGCAGTGGTTGTAGAGCGTTGTAACAGAACTTTAAAATCAAAGATGTTGCGATATTTCACAGCCAACAATACCTACAGATACGTGGATGTTCTACAGCCTTTTAGAGTTGTTTATAACGCCAGTTACCATAGGACCATCAAAATGTCTCCTGTGGAGGTGTTGTAATTTAATAGCGATTAGGTTGAGCATTAGCAGAAGACATCTTGTATTTAGCAACTATTGTGAACATTTGGCGGAATCCATTTGTATTCATGGCAGCCATTTTCTCTGCCATGTGCTCGCCATGTGCTCTGTCCTACCTTTCTGTTAACTACTCTTGAAAATCTGTGTAGTGACAAGTTATATTTAGCATCTCCCACTTTCGCACATGCCCAGTGAGATCTGCAGCTGTTAGTAATCACAAACAGACAGTAATGTGTCAACTAGTCCTTGAAACTGTTTGCCCCTCCTACCTGTCGACTGTGCATTTCCATAAGACCATACAAGTATGTAAGTCTTGCTTCTATAATTGTACCACCTTCTTTTAGCCCCTGCGTGGGTATAAAACACCGGCGCAGTTTTGCGTCAAAAATATTACCGCAGGCTAACGCCATTTTGGTGCGCCGTGCGGGCGTCATATTTATACTTTGACGCACGGCGGCGCAAACAACAGGTGGGAGTCATTATTATTGACGTACACCGCGGTGTCCAGTCGTAAAGGAAAACGACGTTAACGCGGCGGAAATGACTGTGGGTCGATTTACGACACCGAAAACCGGATATGCGCCATTTTTTTTGACGCAATAGCGTAAAAAAAACCAGTGAACACAGCCATTTCACCAGAGGAGATCCAAAATGGATCCCAGATGCCACTACAGACCCCAGGAAGATGACAGCAGACCAGGAACCAGCCAGGAGGACCCACACAAGAACCAGGACACATTTAAGAAGAAAAGAAAGTGTTGCTTTAGTGCAGAGGAACAGGAAATTCTGGTTAAAGAGGTGACGGAACACCAGCACCAACTGTTTGTCACATCAAAGTTGCCAATCAGTAGGAGAGAGGCCATATGGCAACAAATTGTCGACAAGATTAACAGTGTGGCTGAAGTACGAAGAACAGTCATTGAGTGCAAGAAACGCTGGCATGACTGCAAGCGCAGGACAAAGGAAAAGATGGCCAGGAACAGGAAGGCAGCACTGCAGACTGGAGGTGGGAGTCCAGCACACCAGGAGGCCCTGGACCACATGGAGGAGATGGTCGCAGCCGTCAAACCTGAGGAGATCGTCACAAGGATTCAAAGACAGGACAGCACAGACTACCAGGAGACAACGCACATGCAGGGTAAGTCGCATGGGGAATTATAATGCACTTATGTCAACTGCAACCGGGGGGGGAATACCTACTACACATTGCATGTGAATCATCATATACATGGAGTGGCATGGGTAAAGGGGCACGGCATGGGGGCATGGCCTGCACAGACAGAAGCTGGGGAACACCATTACACTACACCAACAACAGTCCCATGGGGGCATGCTGTCATGCCAACGATGGAGCAAAGGGAAAGCTACGACAGGAGGGAAGGCCACTACGTCAAACTGACATCCTGGCACACGTCAGTCAACATACCCCCTACTTTAACTAGGGCTCTATTAGCAATCCTCTAGCCATACCGACAACTGCAATGTAACTGCGACAACAGTTGCCACTACCACCTCTGCTCTGTGTGCAGCTCAAGTAGCCAATGGCAGTAACCTCCCCATGGGTCATACACACCTAGATTAGGGGGGAGAGGATGACAACTGCAACAATCCCCAGAAATAAGACAAAGGCCCCAGTACTCTCAAATGTCAATGCCCATAGTTGTCACAAACATCAGCCAATGTAAACAACAATAGGAGCTACACAGCACTAAGGACACACCCATGCTGCATATGTCAGGGTCCATCCTGTGCCTGGGTAACAAGGCAACATCCCAAATGTCATACTGCTCAGACAACAGCATTGAGGAGGCGACACATGTAACTGGTCACTGAAATACACCTGCACAGTCAGAGGAGGAAATAGGACACTGATACGACTATTAGGGCAATCCATTGTAACACACATTCCCCAACATCAGCAGGACACATTACCAATGTCAACATCCATATCGGATCATAACATTGCCATGCATAGGATATGCCACATGTCAATTACATTTAAGTCGATGTGAAAGATCAGAGATTGGGGCAGGTCCAGATTGTTAAGTGTGCTGCCAGGGCCATCAGTACACCCACAGCCAGTGAAAGGTCTCACCATAAGAATGGATGTACACGGATGGTCGAGTAGGAAAAGAAGGTGGCAATTCTCTATTTGGCAAAAATCAACCCCTAGAGGCGATGAGGCTGACAAGTCTGATAACTTAATAACATACATTTGACACACAGGTGGGCCATAGGCCTGGAAGAATGCCCATCTGAAGGACTGGAGAAATTAACACAAAACAAGATCACAAAGTGAATTCATCAAAAGGCAGGCACGTCACATAAAAATTGCCACAACACAGACACACTAATTGTACCCTGTTTCATTGCAGAGGAAGATGGATCTCCTGTCGATATGCCAGTCCCAGATTTCCCTGATGACATGGATGACGAGCCGATAAACATTCCCCAGGAGACCATCCAAAAGGTCCTTGAAACCCTCCCGACCCCACCTTCTGTCACAAGGAGGAGTACAGAACAAGCAGCCATCGCAGAGGAACCACCCACCACCCCAATTGTAAGACCTGCCAGCTCCAATACAGCTTTGGACTCAGACGACACTGGCACCAGCTTTGAGAGAACTGTAGTTGGAGTACAGCAGGAGCTGGCCAAGGAGGTGCGGGTGGGGATGCAAACTATGGCAGCCAGCCTAGAGAGGGTGCGTTCGTGCATGATGTCATCTGCAGATCAGGCAGCAGCTATGCAAGCCCTAACATCTATCTTGCAGGAACTGCAGAAAACCCAGAAGGAAATCAACACAGCTGTAATACAGTTGACCCAACACCTACAACAGCAATCCTGTCTACGCATGCACTAATGCAACATTGAACCCCTCAGGGCCGACCTGGCTGTCTACCATCGTGATGTGGCTGCTATTCTCAAGAACCAGCAGATACTCCTTGCTGCAGTACTGCCCTTAAGACCTTCACAGGGAGCAGGGACCGGGATGTCTGACTCCACGTCTTCTAACACTGAGGTGTGTGTTGCCCTTTCACTACCACCACCAACAAGGACAGAGGAGGCAACACACACATCAGAAGAAGAAGACATGAAACAGATCACTTTCACACGGAAAATTACCCGGAAGCACTAGTCCCTGCCACATGGCCAACTATTACCAAGGTCCTGCGCTTTATAACATGCCAGTCTTACAACTCGACTTAATGACTGTTCTGCTTACCACTGTATATCTTGTCAGCCTGCCCAGTGATTGTCTCTCTCTTACGCATTGGCAAATCCTGTCCCTCTGCACTGTCTGAAACATCAACCCAGCATGTCAAAAGCATTTCCATAACCCCTTGTGTAGGATCACAATGCAAGATGTCACTCCAATGTACATATAGCACTACAGCACTTTTCAATAAATAGCTCTTACACAACAAATCTG
Source organism: Pleurodeles waltl (assembly GCF_031143425.1). Lineage (NCBI taxonomy): Eukaryota > Metazoa > Chordata > Amphibia > Caudata > Salamandridae > Pleurodeles > Pleurodeles waltl. The sequence continues at coordinate 143,711,650 of NC_090441.1, read as the reverse complement.
TCTCTGGGTAATGTGACATATCAACTGTGCATTAGATAACTGAAATGTGCCTACTGTCAAATTACATAGCTTGTCAATACAACTGTCCTTATATTATGTAGTCTGATAACTCTGCACAGTGCCCATGATTGCATCATACTCTGCCCATCCTGAGGGACATATCTGATGAAGTGAGAAACCATACACCATCATGCTGTGTTGGACAGAATAATGCTTCCTCAGGGGATATCTAAATCATCAAATAGTGGCTGCAAAATGTTGTCACCATGCAATACTAACACATATAACAGTGCACACAAATTTAAGCAAACACTACAAAAACTGCATGAATGAAGCTGTCTGAGTTTACATACTAATAGGTACTCATGCTGAACTGTGTCACAAATTACGTATGTGAGTCATTAAGACAAGAATACAAGAGTGCCTAAGAGAACTCATCTTATAAGGGTGTCCTTGATCATCACACTGCAGTCAGACCTAAAACTGTTCCCCCAATACCAAGGCCCATATTTATACTTTTTGACGTAAAACTGCGCCAACGCAGTTTTGCGTCAAAAAAATTAGCCGCCTGCGCTGTTTGGTGTGCGTTAAAAAAAACGACGTACACCACGCAGCGCCGGCGTAGGGGGAAAATGGCGTATGGGCGTCCAGAAATGGTGCAAGTCAGGCTGAGGCAAAAAAATCGCCACAACCCGATTTGCGCCATTTTTTTACGACGCCCATCCCCCATTGAAATGACTCCTGTCTTAGCAAAGACAGGAGTCATGCCCCCTTGCCCAATGGCCATGCCCAGGGGACTTCTGTCCCCTGGGCATGGTCATTGGGCATAGTGGCATGAAGGGGGGCACAAATCAGGCCCCCCTATGCCACAAAAAAAAAAAAAATTACTTACCTGGACTTACCTTAATGTCCCTGGGGTGGGTCCCTCCATCCTTGGGTGTCCTCCTGGGGTGGGCAAGGGTGGCAGGGGGTGTCCCTGGGGGCAGGGGAGGGCACCTCTGGGCTCATTCTGAGCCCACAGGTCCCTTAACGCCTGCCCTGACCCAGGTGCTAAAATCCGGCGCAAATGCGGGTTTTTTAGTCCCGCCCACTCCCGGGCGTCATTTTTGCCCGGGAGTATAAATACGACGCATATGCATCGCAGTCATTTTTTAAGACGGGAACGCCTACCTTGCATATCATTAACGCAAGGAAGGTGTTCACGCAAAAAAATGACGCTAACTCCATGAACTTTGGCGCTAGACGCGTCTAACGCCAAAGTATAAATATGGAGTTAGTTTTGCGTCGAATTTGCGTCGAAAAAAACGACGCAAATTCGGCGCAAATGGAGTATAAATATGCCCCCAAGTCTGGAAGCACTGTTTGTGACTTAGAAAACGTACTTATCGACAGAAACACATTGGGATCCATATTAACTGTGATTGGTGGTTGCAACAAATGGTGGAAACTTTGCAAGGTAGCTCTGGGGTAGCTGCCAATCTTACAGCTCAGTTGGGATTTGTTTGTAGCATAGGACACAAATGTAATAGAACAACATTCATGTACACTAATTCCAAGCCCATGATGAAGTAGCATTTAACACATACTGTTAAGGGTTAACTATATATTTATTAAATGCTAATCACAGAAGAGGAAACTGAGGGAAAAGTCTTACCTACCCTAATCTACCCTGACTACTCATTACCCACAACTGTCCCTAACTAACCTAAGCTACACTTACTTATCACATGTAACGAAACGTTCTAAACATCTACCCCTCACCCCCCTTATGAGATGGGACACATGGAGGACAACACATACTAACCTAAACACATACTATACTATCCTAAAAATATATATTTTTTTTTGTGTTTTTATTGTAATTTTCTTTTTTTTTACACACAAGAACCCCAACATAGCCCCCCACCCACCCACCCACACATGTAATAAGTAAAAAATAGAAACAAGCAGGCCCCCCACCCCACACCCACTAACACTAACTAAACTAACAGCCTATACTAACCTAACACTAAGCCCCCTAAGCCCACTAACTATAAGAACAAGGAAAGAGGAGGGAGGGGAGGGTATCATGTCCATCAAATAAAGTGTCTAGAGGTTGGCCCTCCGGAGCGTCCTCTTAATATCCTTGACCCACCGTTTAATGTGCTGCATGTCCCGGCTCAGGTGGCTCACCTTGCGAAGCACTTTGTCCATCTTATGTTCAATTCTGTTGAAGGCTGCAGGGTCAACAGATGGAGCAGTGGTAGTCTGGGTACCGGTGGAGGAGGTCTGTGTGGGCTGTCCTGCACCGGTGGCAATGCTGGGGCCAGGAAGTCCTGCATATGTTGTATCAACAGTGGCAGCTGTGGGTGGGGCCACCTGGCTCTGATTGGTGGTTGTGCTTGTGGTGGCTGTAGTGGGCAAAGTAGGCCCACCCTGTGGGAAGGCTCGCCATGCCCCGGAGGCACGTTCATGGCGATATCCAGGATGTGCTGGTATCGCATGGCCCGGCGCTGAAATTCACGGACCTGGTCTGGAGTCATGTTAGCTGCTGTGAACACAAATGCAGATATGCTACATTAGTAACTGCATTGTGTGAAACGGCACAGCAAGTTAATCAGACATTACATCTACTGTACTTGTAACAGCTCATATCATGATACAGAGCATTGAATGTCCCTGAGGAAGTATATGGCAGGCCAGACAACAAAGGTCACATCACACAAAGCACATCCATAACCCATAGGATGGGTAACAACTGGCTTTGACTTGCAATCTGAGTTCTGACAGTTATCATCTAAGAATCATGCTGCATATCCTCCACCAAGATCTGGGCTACAAATGTCAGTGTACGGAAAACAAAACTAAAGCAACATGGTCTGCAAGTTGTAGCTAGACTTGCCAGTATAGTACCAAGTGCCAAACCTTAGTGTGTATACTAGGTTCCAACCAAACCGTCACTTATTCACATGTATGTGTAACATACTGGTAGCATCAGTACTAGGTACCCCATTCACATACCCATGGCCGTGTTTGAGGGGGGGCGGTGGATACACAACTATAATTTGACAACAACATATACACTGAGGAGTGTATAGGAAACTCCACACATGTTTGTCTCTACAGACACACCACTGGTAAGGTCTATCTACAATTAGGAGTCAGCAAACCCTAGAGCACTCATAGGGTCAGACATTTCAGGAAATGCAGAACTTAGTACACAACATATACTTCCAGTGAGGCCTGACTTACATCAGACACAGAGTTGCTAGAACACCCATGATCCTGAATTGCATGCACACCTAGGCCATTGTACTCAGGTTCCACAGACTTGATGCACTACATGTGGAAGTACATGCTGCTAGGAGGTTCTACCTACTGTTTCAAACTTACGTAGGTAAATAGGGAAGCAGATGTCTATTGGAAAGCTATTAGCTCTACCAATCTTAGGACCCGGAGGCCTCCATGTGACCCCCACTCCCCCCTCCGAAATACACAATTTGACAACTAATAAACGTTGGAAGATTTTATTCAAACTTCAAGCATCTCATAACTTTTCAAGCATATCAAATTTTACATCTATACGTCATGAGCATTATTGTGACCATAAATCAAATTCTGACAGGATCCCTTCCTGTCCTGAACCACCATTGGACCACACAGGTGACCCATCTATCACCTGTATCCCTAGGAGGGGCGGTTACCCTGCCTACAACACTGTACCTTGTCCTCATGCTTCGGGTTCCGCCCCCTCCTCCAAACACCAATCAGACTCGGGGTGTAATGGGGCGGCCAAGGGCTGGAGCCCCATGTTCCCCCCAGCGATCTGAGCTCCCTTACCCCTTGATCTGGTGTGTACATCCGTTGGTTGGCTCAGAACTTCAGGATCCCATCCCAGGTGTCCTCCCGGGGGCCCCACCTTGGGGACCCCCCCTGTTGCTTCTAGTCACATCTCAATCTCCGCCACGAGGGCGACCAGGGCCCAAAAGGTCCTTCGCCCTCCCCATCATAAAACAAACCACACGCAAAAGCCCACATGTCGTAAATGAATTGATCGGTCCCTGCATCAGATAGGTGTACCTGGTCCTGGTGGAACATGTGTGAGCCCTTTAATAGTTTGTGGGGGATGTTCCATAGCCGCCCTGGGCCCGGGCAAAGTTTTGCCATCTCGGCGTTCAGCCGTCGTACCGAAACGTTGATAGTTCTTGACTTGATCCCTGCACCCCATTTCCGACGTGGCACCATGTGTGACCATGCAATCGCAGCATTTGGGAATAGCTTTGCCAATTTAGTAATCTCTAAAAATACTGTTTCTCTTAGCGTCTTGTGGCCCAACTGCACCAAGTCGTTGCCTCCTAAGTGAATAATGACAAGATCCGGGGACTGCAGCCCCGCGGATCCCTTTGCCTCATTGACCAAATGTTGTAGCTGAGTGATGCCCGCACCGCCAATTCCACACCAGCGGAACGCCACACCTTGAACCATCGCCGGATTCGACCCACGGAGCTGTTGCACCCGGTGCGCCGCCCGACGAATAAATGAATGCCCCAGTACCCAAACTACACGTTGAGACATTGTACTGAAATGAAAAGAAAAGAGTGTGAGGCATTCATATACAAGCACAGTGCTACCTTTAGACCAATTCCGGCCTAATATACCGTTTGTAACACTCAGAAGACCACCGGCCGATGCCTTTCACTGTGGTGGCCCCCAATCCAGCACCTGCCGCTAATGTGGCTGCCCCTATTCTAAAAGAATGGGAGGAGTAACCAGATTGTTCAACGCCTAAAGACCTCAGAGCCAACTTGAAGATCATCAAGAATTGGTAACGTGATAAGCAATCCCCGTTGATGTGTAAGAACAAGGCGGACGAGCTAGCCCGCGGGCGGACCTGGAGGTAATTATTTATAAGCAGTACAGGGCATAATGATGACCCAGGTGCGGCCCTGAGTGAGATACGCGCCCCCTTCTGCAGCTGGTCCGTTTTTGATTTGCGCAAGACTATTGAAAGGAACCCAGCGCCGGACTTAATGTCGCCCCATTGTAGCCCACCCGCATGGTCGCCCTTGGCTGCGCCCACCAATTCGCTGATTCGGAAGGCCCCGTAAAAAGCCACCGCGAAAGCCGCGGAGAATAAAGCAGCCTCTGCGGGGGACGAGCATATGCCTGGAAGTGCGCCCAGTATGTTCCCGAGCAGGGGTGCGGTAATGGGGCGCCTAGAATCCGCTCGAACACGAGCCACCCTGGCCCAACCTGCTAAGGCCCTATTTATAATAAATGTATTCAAGGGTGCCTCGAGTTGTCTGATCTTTGCGAAGAAGCGTATCGCCGACAAATAAGCCTTTGCGCACGATACTGGCCGGCCTTGGGTTTTTAGATGTGAGAGGAAGGCACAAACCGCGAACTCAGTGAATGGTTCAGAGATCTGCTGTGACTGTAAGAAACGCCTGTAATTATAAAAATCATTCTCGTAAGCTTTCTTAGTACGTGGTGCTAGAGATGTTGCTACTAAGTCGGGGAGGGCGGGGCACCAATTCTCCACAGAGATTCTGGGAACTCCGACATCTTCTCCATCGCCTGGGGGTGATACCGCAGAAATTCCTGCATTAATGAGCGAGACAGAGCGTCAGCAGCGTTGTTATGAACCCCTGGCACATGTTTAGCTCTGAAAGTAATGTTGTGTTGTAAGCATGATAAGATCAGGTGCTTCAACAGGCGTAGGACCAGCGGGCATGAAGCCCCTTGGCGGTTAATGACTTCTACTACTGCCATGTTGTCAGACCAAAAGATTACCACCCTGTTTTTCAATATCTCCGCCCAGATATTTACCGCTACCACGATAGGGAATAACTCCAAGAAGGCTATGTTCTTGGTCCATCCTTTGCTAACCCAATCATCAGGCCAATCCGCTCTGCACCACCGGGGGCCCAGGATTGCTCCAAAACCTACGCTACCAGCTGAATCAGTGTACAAACCCAGTGTTGGGCTGGAGATTGCCTTTTTGGACCAAATGACCGCGCCATTGAAATTTTTTAGAAAAAACTTCCACAACCTCAGGTCTCCCCTAACTTCCGCAGATAGCCGGGTGTGGTGATGTTTTTCAACCAGCCCGGACATTGAACGTGCAATGGATCTGGAAAAGGGGCGGGCCATGGGGATGATTCTCAATGCGAAATTTAGCTGGCCTACCAGCACCTGAAGCTGGTGTAGGGTAACTCTCTCTTGCGACGACATCACATGGATGGATTCCTTGAAAGCTACCAACTTCTCCTGAGGCAAACGACACTCCCCGGCCACTGAATCGATTTCAATTCCCAGGAAAGTGATGCACGTAGTGGGACCAGCTGTCTTCTCGGGGGCCAAAGGAACCCCGAATTCCTCAAACATTGCGATCAACGCCTGGAGTGCCCACCCGCATTTGTCAGACCCAGGGGGACCCAAGATTAGGAAATCATCCAAATAATGAATGACATCGCGGTGACCAGTGCGAAGTGAGAAAGCCCATTGGAGAAAGGTGCTGAATTGTTCAAAGTAGCTACATGATACACTACAACCCATGGGCATGCATTTATCATAGAAGTATTCCCCCTGGAACTGAAAGCCCAAGAGATGATAATCATCAGGGTGGACTGGAAGAAGACGGAATGCTGACTCAATGTCGGTTTTTGCTAGCAGGGCCCCTTGGCCCAATGCCCTTAACTTTTCCAATGCGTTGTCGACTGATGCATATCGGACAGAGCAAAGCTGGGGATCAATGGCATCGTTAACCGACGACCCCCGTGGGGCAGACAAATTGTGAATCAGCCTGAACTGCCCTGGTTCCCTCTTGGGCACTACTCCCAAAGGGGAGCACATAAAGGCGGATAAAGGTGGTCTTGCAAAGGGGCCCGCCAGCCTCCCCAGGGCCCGCTCCTTTGCCAGCTTCCTGGCCACCACGCCAGAGTTCTGTGACGCTGATACTAAGTTTCTACAGTGATTTACTGGTGTGACATTTGAGGCGGGAATCCTGAAACCGTAGGAAAACCCGTGAAAAAGTAACTTTGCGGCATCTAATGCAGGATAAGCCTGTAACCATGGGAGCAATGTGTTTCGTCTAATAGGAGAAGGCAGAGGGTGGTCAATTTGCTGGCTTACTTGAATCCCTGCCCCTCTCTTTAGACTTCTTGATACACTTAGTTTCCGGGTGGGAGGGGTGTCCGCAGAAGGAACAGTTATGCCTGAACTTACACGACCCTGCGGGACGTGAACACCCGTTTCGGTTGAATGCCCAGCAAGAGCCCTTCCTCTCGCTATGGGCCTGAGTCCGAAAGGGCTGCCTCCCAGCAACCTTGTTGTTAACGCATTCTAGCCAGACTTCAACCTCCGTTTGATCCCACCCGATGGATGGATCCTCCACCCTAGCCCAGCGGAAGTCCCTGTCGTATTCTAACCAAGCATACCCCCCGTAAGTGTGCTGGGGCTTCAATATTTTATTTGCATAGTATATCAAAGAGGAGGCCAACTCCGTTTTTTTCTCCAACCAGACTGACATGAATACATTAAAACCCAATAACCAATTAGTGATGCTCTCTTCCACTCGGGGTTTCCTCTCCCCAAAGAATGTAGACTTGGGTTCTTTATCTTTTGGCTCAACCTCCCTCCTTTTTGCCCTTATTAATGAAAAGATATCCACAAATTCCCCTTTCCAGATCTTCTCCTTAACCTCTGCAGCAACGTGTGCTGTCAGCTTACCTGGTCTGGATAGCACCGCATCTGATGTCCCTTCCTTTGTAGAGTTATCCTGAACCGGAGCCTTGCTGGGCCCAGGCTGGACATTTTGAACTATGGGAGGTGATGCGACGACCGCGCCAGGTGTCAGGGTGACACTCTGGCTAAGCACAGATATCTGTGAGTTCGTTGTATGTGCGGCTGATAGCGCATCCACTTGCCGCTTTAGCTCATTTAGTGTGTTCTGTAAAGAATCCTCCACCACCCACGGCGTTGTAGGAGGGGGCGAGTTAACAGGTGGTGTACTAATACTGGCTAACAACCTGGATACTTCAAGCAATGTTTGCCTGGATGGGTCCTGTACCGGTGCAAGAAGCTCGGGAGCCTTAGAAGCCGGGGGGGGTACAGGCAGTGCCGTAGCCACTGCTGCGGGCAAGGCTATCCCCGTTAAGGGGGCGGGAGGAGCCCCTGCCTGCGCCGCGGGTGCCAAAGAGGCCAAGGATTTGCGGATATCCGCCAAGACCCCTTCTAACCCTAGTACTGGTGTTGTGCCCTGGGTCACGGGGGATGGTGCAGCAATTGGTGCTGGAGGTTCAGGTAGGTCAATATGCACCGATGGACTGGCTGCTGCAGTAGGGGCAGCTACAGCGGGTGGCAGCGAGGGAGAGACTGGAGGCTGCGCTCCGCCCCTCCTCGTGCGCTTGACTGGAGGGAAAGCTGCACTTGGAGCTACGTGGGACCGCTTAGGGCGGCTGCTCTTAACCCCACCAGCAACATGAACGGGTGCCCCCATGACCTCGCCTGCTTCCTCTCTGCCTAATTTTTCCAGGACCAATCTCAACAACTGAGATAGCTCTGGATCATTCCCACTTCTTTTTGGGGCGCACGCCTTCCTAGGAGCCATGATTGAATGTAAGATGCGAGGATCCCCCCCTAATCTGAAAATGTCCAAAAACCTATCTATGTATATATATCCTTTTTTATTTTATTTTTTATTTATTTTTTTAAACCTGCAACAAATGAATACAGACACAGTTAACTATTATAACAAGTAGCGCAAGTAAAACAGGTCAAGAGGAAACTGTATAACCCCTAATAGCTCCCCCGTTTTAAATCAACATTACCACTTTTGACTCACACCAGGGCTTGCGGCGTTTACATTGACATAATACAGTAGTAGCAAAATATTCCCCAGTGAAGCAGCAAAACACAGTAATATCTCAAGAGTGAGATAACCCAAGCACAAAACCAAATTTCTAGGCAGACTGTGATGCTCCTCTAAAAACTGACATTATGAGTGGCAATAAACAAATGCGGCAAAGGTAAAATTAAAACGAACAAGAAATGGTTCCAAACATGTGTGGCATAACACAATTGCTAAAAGTCTCCAATTGTTAAGCAAAGTATCCTGAGTCTCTGGTGCTTAAATACCTTCTATGCCCCCACGTGGTCCCCCGACTGCAATGCCGCCCTGATGCCGGGGAAAGCCTCCTACGCGCTGCTGGCTTAATTGGATAAAAAAGACCCTGGCTCTGTTCCAGGGCCAGCAGTGCACCCCTTCCCAAGGTCAAGCGCAGCACTCCAGCCCTCCAGGAGGCCGAAAATCGCGCCTATTACGCGCAGCAAATAACAACGCAGCTAAAACCCTTGCCTCAAAGCGCCACGCGCTGAATTAAAGCCCTACCAGCTAGCCCCACGCGGCGCAATTACTTACCGAACCCCTACGCCGACGAGACCTCCACAACGCGGCCCTGGACGCGACCTCAGGAAATCCTTGGAGTCGGGGAAGACCGAGGATGACCTCACCGATGGACCAGGAGCACTGCCGTCACCAAAAACTGATCGCGGGACGCCAAAGAATCCTCCCGAGGACGAAACAGCCAGCAGACAACAATCGCGGGACCCCGCTCCCGTCCGGCCGCCGCGAAATCTAGAAGAAGGACTTGCCTTCTTGGGGGGGCTGTTAAATAGCCCCCCCAACAGTTCGCGGCGGCCAGAACCGGTCAGGGCCCAACGTGGACCCAACGTTCGTCGAGGGGAAGACTTCCGCCCCCGGGCCTCGCGAGGCCCGGGGGCGGAAGTCCGCCCGGCAAACTGCGCACCCTAGGTGCGCAACAGAGGGGAGTGCCGGGGCCACGTAGCCCCCGACTCCTAACGGGCCGCGCCCCCCCACTTTGGCGGGGGCGCTTTACCCTAGAGAATGTGGGTCTGACAGGCTGACTAATTTGTGGCTTACTTCCATTGCAACTCTTGGTGATACAAGTGTCATATACATGACTATCCCCTGTACTCACAGTGGGGCCTACAGGGATGTCCTACAATCCCTACATGATACCACTGGATACGCATTGGCAAACTCAAAACATGTGAGAACTGCATTCCCACTCATGGAACAAGTGAAAAGCTTGCCCAACGCATCACACCTTGCTATACGTCCAACTCACATGAGTCCATAACCAGCACACACAACACATAACAGACATATCAACACTTACTGGAGTGGTCGGGGTCCTCAAATGTCACCACCTCTCCCACAGTGTAGGGGGCCCGTCCACCTGTAAGGTATGGAAGGAAGAAATGTGCTCAAAATCTGTGCACAGTGCAACAATTTCATAAACATATACAATGTGTAGGCTGAATAAGGAAATGGCAGCCTTTCAGACATGATGGTACTGCATCTGATATATCACAGCCAACCTGTACATAGAATGGGTCTCCTGTGACAGTTACACACATATCTGCACACATACATTGGCCCTAACTATCATGTGGTTTCAAACATGCCCCATAATTGGTGAGCACTAAGAAATATGGAGTGTAATCGTCTCATCATGTGCATCCAAGAGAAACATCCAAAGCCTGGTTACTTGAGGACTGCATTACCAGTCAAACATGCCTTGTGGCCATGACACATTTATTGCACATAGGCCCAATGTACAGAGGGAGGGGCAGGGACTCTTGTAAGCCATCCTGTTGTTACAGTATAGTCAATTGATGTGGCCCAGCTATGGTGATTTGCACCAACCATGGAGATGTGAAGCCATGTGCATACAGTTGGACTGCCGTCCATATTTGGATTGTGGCTCAACTAATTCCAACAAACATCTTAAGATGTTAGCTGAGGGCACCTTACACCTTTTCACAATGTTTTCAAATCAAGAACTGACATGTATCCAAAAAGATCAAGGAACACAATAATCCCACACATTCATAGTACTTCTGTGAACGCTTTCCTTCCACACTCACCAGACTCACATGAGACAAATGTCTGAGCCACTTTGCTATTATCAATTGACGTGAAGGTAGCACTCATTTTCTGCATCATGTAGTGATTCTAAAGTCAGTCTAGCAATTGTGTCAACATAGTTGGCCTAAATGTTGGTACATCTGTACTTCTCTGTCAATAGTACCCTATATAGACATGATTGGCTCCTATTTTGTTAGCTGTTCTGACAAAAAGGCCGCACCAATTTCCTTCATAGAAAAGTAACCTGTAAGTTTGCTGAGCACGTGCTACCTGACAGCTAGCAATTGTGATCCTTGCCATAGTGCATCAATGATCCCCTTATATTTCCCCAGCATTACACGCAGTCAGCAAGTTAGTTGGCAGACATTGCACTAATCCCCTGATGTCACTACAGAGCATTTAATCGTGCACATTAACATAAGTCGTACTCACCAACAGTGCCACCAATCATGATTCCCAGGTGGTCCAAGAGATCCTGCTCCCTGGTGATGAGCTCAGCCCACCAGTGCTTCAGCTGGTGGACACTCCTCTGGCTGGCATACACACGCTGCAGGTGATGCAGCACCTTTCCCCACCGGATTCTGCGCGCCTCTGTTGGATACCCCTGTATGACCCTGCCCCCTGCCTGGATCATGAGCGGCAAGAAATGTGTCACCAGCCAGATGAAGCCCCCCAACTCCTCTTCCCCCATCCGGCCAAGACGTGGCCTACCAGACATAATTATAATTGACGATAAGGAATAGGGGTACAAGAAATAGAAAGGGGAAAAGGGTGAAAGTAGGGGTCCAAAGACAGAAAAAAAGTAAACCTGAACACTAAAAGAGCCCAACTATCCCTAAACTATCACTACCCACAACAGACTCCCACAAACAAGAAAAACACAAGATAAATGGACAAATGTAGACAAAACACAGTACTACAGTATACACAAACAATATTTATTTCACAAAAGGACTTTACAGATAGCACACAGGACAAAAACAGCACAAAATCTCAGGACAACACTCTCTACACAGCCACACATTCTAGAAGGATCATAGACTGCAAAGTGAAAGTGAAAGTACACCTACTGTACATGATCTGTAAACAGGATATCCTATTACATCACTTCCTGTAGGAAAAATCCTGCCTTTTTTGCGTTATGCGTCATTTTTCATTTACCAAAACTGTATTTGCGTCATTTATTTTGACCCACAGACGTGAATATTAACCTGCATCCACATAATGATACATGGACTGTACAAATATCTGGATGCGGGCTAAGTTTCACTCCTGTGCGTCAAAAAAAATGACGCAAATACAGTTTTGGTAAACAAAAATTGACACACACCGCTAGGGACGTCAAAATTACAGTGCATTAACTAGTTTGGGGCATTTATACTTGTTTTTTGGTTATTTTACATTTGGAACACATCAGAGATTGGCTAATTGAAGACAGTATGGTGTTGATGGTGTATGTTCACATGTGTGACATCATACTGCAGCAGAACATCATCCACTACACCCTTCACAGTATTTTTACAGTTGGCTGACGCAATAGATGGTCATAAGTGTGGACTACATATATGTGTTGCACAAATTGTGCATGTTTGGCATAAGGAGAGAATAGCAATGTGACGCACATATGTACAATACCTAAATGCCTTTGGCTCAAAGTGTGTGCTTTGACAACTAATGTGTTGGTTGACCAAATGTGTGTGTATCACATGAAGCATAATTGTACATATGGTTGTATGAATGTGACGTCCATGTGTCCAATCCTTAGATGCAAGTCAAATTGAAAATGAGCAAGGGCATGTGTTAGCCATACATGTAACAACACCCGTAAAGTGTACTTCCAAGTTTTAGGTTCACGTAGACACCACATGTGACATAGCATGCACCAGATGGATGGCAGACGCTTGTTCATGTCAATGGTCCACATTTTCTACATCTTATGTCCTAGAGTATTGGTAAGAGCTTCCTAGGCACTAGTTGGTGAATCCCACAGTGAGTCATACACATGCATTGAGGAAGTGGGTACCATGTTGTTTGCACAGACAGACAAGGGTGAATCTCATATGTATGATGACACCACAGTTGAGGCCATAGAAGTGAGCCCCAACTATCAAGTGGCTGTGGTGGACCAGCATACAAGACAGCACGTGTCCACATATTTCCAGTGATCAATTTCACATAGGTGTCTTGTTCATGTGTGTGGTCCAATGATGATCCTGTAGATTGTTTGGGGTGTAATTTGTCACAGTTGGGTCCAGGACACATCATGAGTCAGTGGCAGCTATTCCTGTAACTACTGAGTATCCTTGGTTGATCAATGTGAGTAAAGTAGATGTGGACATGTGAACCAACATGTGGATGGTCCCACCCTGTCACTAAAGACATGTAATGAGACAGTCAACAGGGCAACCTTGGTGTGCTGAGTGAGATAATGTCTCAGGTGTCATGTTCCAGCAGGTGTCATTACAACATTTGTACACAGGTTGGCCTCTGCACTTCCCACTGCATCTGGGAACATCATAGCCTCTGTGCTGATTATTCTCGCAGCTATTCACCACACACGGCCCATCACTATGTTGTGCGCACTGTGATGCTGTGTGTGAACTGTCATGGTCCTGACATTTGTGTATTATTCAAGGACATTATCAGAGGTTGCTGGTTGTGCTGAAAGCCCCGTACCCAATCCCTGCTACGGCTCGGGACACTGTCACACTTTGTCATTCATGCATAAATGCAACCCAGACAAGGGATGGGCCATGAATTTTGCTTTTCCAAGAGGATGTAACTCAAAAGTTACAGTTAAAAGGCAGATGATGCTATACAAGGTATTTGGGTATGCATGGAAGAAGCCCATGCCCAATGTCCCCTGATGAATGGCAGGTTTGCTAACACAAGTGTGGTACATATGTAGACACAGGGATACTTTAGTGTGACGCACAGACAGTTGCCAGTTAGGCTGACAGAATGCAAGGTGATTCAGGATCCAGTTACTTGACAAGTTACGTAATCAGTGGTCTGACTGAGACTGTTATGAGGACAAAGTAGACAGTTGACATGTCAAACTGTGTACATCCTGTGTTTTTGAAGGTGACAAATGAACCCAGTGACCGTGTTACATGGCTTAATTAGTATCAATGGTTGACGGTGTATTTGACATAATGGCAACTCCTATGCTGTTCCAGGCATCATCAGGGGCAGTGCTTTTTGAAATGTGTGGTGTGCATGGAGGTGATTCTAGGTGTGGGCTGCATCTGTTTCACACCAGTCCTGTAGGTGAGACTTGCATTCTAAGGGCCAACAGACATTTTCACAAGGGGAAGCAATCTACATGTGCTAACAGGCCTTTGAAACTAGAAGACAGTGTATAAATTGACCTGACGTCCTTGCAGTCAGATGTTCTATGACAATGGCATACCATAGGAAAGGGTGTAGCACACTGGTTTGCTAATGTTGGTCTGTGTGTGTAGAGGAGGTATTATCAGGGTACACATCTTAGTATTCCAGGGAACGTCTTCCAACAGGTGGGTTGTGACCAGGTGCATGGGTGTGTAATGAGTTAGGAAATGGCCTGACATGTACATGGAATGTCATGTGCGCAATGCATGCCATATGTGTGGCACTTGTGCTATCTATGTTCTGCTTCTATGGAACTCTAGTCACAGATAGTCCTTGCAAATATTGGATGCTGTTGGACTAACTGCTGTCAAGGGTCTGGTCAGGCATTCCTGTTACTGATGCCAAAGCACATTGACATCCTCATGTATGAGGCTTGTTTTCCCCTTATTGGATGATGGTGTCATAATTGTGTGCCATATGCTGCGTTGGACCTTGCTTTCAACATGTATGTGTGAAATAGTTGTGGTCCTCTGCTATTGGCCTTCAAAGGAGATACGTACATGATATATGTCATTAAGAGTGTGTGTGTATGTGACCATTGTATGTTAGGCATCAAATTAGCTCTGGGATGTTCTGTGTCCTACTCAGTATCTCAGCAATGCTCCATAAGGCAACACTCTTATTTTGCTAGGTAGAGATGAAGGTGTGCAAAAAGGAATAGCCAGACCATGATATAGTGATTAGAATAGGTGTTTATTTAAATTAGTTAACTAAAGTGGTGAAGGTGATCATATTCAGAAGAAATTATTTACAATCTGTCGCCGCCTGCGTATACCAGCGGCCGTGTTCTGTAGTTCCCCCTCCTGTTGCAGGCCAGCATCTTCCTCTTCCTCCTCTTCAGGCATGTGTGACTCTGGTTCCAGGAGGGGAATGTTTTCTTTTGATACAAATGTTGTGCAATATTGCACATGTGAGGATGATCCTACAGACCATCTCGGGGGAATATAGGAGGCTACCACCAGTGATGTCGAGGCAGCGGAACCTTGACTTGAGGATGCCGAAGGTCCGCTCGACAATGCTGCGTGTCCTCCTATGGGCGTCGTTGTATGCACGCTCTGCAGCAGTACTTGGGTTGCCAAAAGGTGTCATAATCCATGGCTGGATGCCATACCCCTGATCAGCTGCAAGAGAAAATGAATGGGATCATGTTGATGTAGCTGGCACTATTGAAAAGACCTTTCATGGCAGTAGTTGTCTTGTGTTGTCTGTGACTCTTTTGTGTACTAATGTGGCATCCTATGCTTGTATGGCTGTACTATCTGCATTGTGTTGTTTCCTTGGCTGAACAAGTGTTTGCCTGCTGACCGTTTGTCAGCAGTATGTTTTGGGATTTACAGTACAGTGTGCCCTCCCTAGCATTGTGACTTGTGATACAGGTGTCCGTGTGTCTTCACTGTGGGTGAGACGATAGTTCCATGCACAGTTAAAATTGAAAGTGTTGTTAACACGTTCATATCAAAGTACCCTGGACATCCCATACCTTGAAACTTGTGCAATGTATTAATGTAAATGTCATTGGGACACTTACAATTTGCAAGGTGACATTTAGGCAACCACACTCATTAACGTCTTAACATTAGGCTGTCCAGTAATTTCCGATGTGTGACAGGTTCAATGGTGACTTCAGAAACATGGCTAGCGATGTCACGACCTCAGTATGTTCCTGTTGACATGTTGCTGTTGTGGTGTATGTGTTGTGTGTCCTAGAGGGTTGCTGTGCAGTGTGTATATAAGTAGGTTTTTGTACTTACCAACAAGTAGTCCATTGCCATACCGTCCATCCTGGAAGTGTTCATTGATGGTGCAGTGACGGAAGATGTATGAGTCATGTACACTCCCAGGATATTTAGCCACGATGTTGGTGATCAATCCCTGGTGATCGACTATGGCCTGCACGTTGATGGAATGTGTGTGCTTCCTGTTGCGGTAGAGGTGTTCAGTTGCAGCAGGTGGCACAAGGCGTACATGTGTGCAGTCGATTGCACCAATGACGTGTGGGAAGCCACTGATGAGGTAGAACCCCTGTATTGTTTCCTGCTGCTTCTGCAGTGTGTTAGGGAAGCAGATGTGGCGGGTGTCAGTCGAATGATGGCATCCAGTACTTTGGGCAAAAAGGCGGAGAATGATGGTTGTGATATTCCGCCAACCAGGGCACCAGTTGTTTGGAAAGAGCCACTTGCCAGCATGTGAAGTACGGCAAGCAGCTTTGTTTCTGTTGGGATGGTGCAGGGTGTCACCAAAGTGGGGGCCAACTGCTGTTCAATGTTGTGCAGCAGCTGCTGAATGGCCTGCCAGTTCAACCGGTACCTCTGTATGATGTTGTGTTCCCTGAGGCCCTGCAGGGTGGTTCTTGGGTGGAATGTCCTCTCCTGACTTCTGCGCTGCCTTTGGGGTCCCTCCTGATGTTGTTGTAGCTGCTGTTGTTGCTGCTGGGCTCTGCGTCTGCGTGCACGCTGGATTAGAATCACCTCCATGGCTCCCTGTTGCTGCTCTGCTGCTCTGCTGTTTGTTCTGTGTGTTCTGATTAAATACAGGTGTGTTTGCCCCATTTTAATGCCTGCCCTGACCCAGGCGTTAATTTTTGAAGCAAATCGGGCTGTGTGTCATTTTCTGGCTCCACCTCCCGGCCGTGCGTAATTTTTGCCTGAAAGCATAAATACGACGCACGGCCCTTTAAGCCATTTTTTGGACAGGAACGCCTACCTTGCATAGAATTAATGCAAGGCGGGTTGCCGCATCCAAAAAATGACGCACACAGTGGAATTTTGACATCCGCGACTTCGGGCGTCAAAGTTTAAATACGGGGCAACGTTTGCACTGATTGTGCGTCAAAATGTTTGACGCACAATCGGTGCAGACGGAGTATAAATATGCCCCTTTGTCTTTTATTTCAGTTTCTGTGCCAACTTCTTCCTATATGGTCTGAGGACTTTGTGCAGAGAAGGGCGAACCCCTTGCACTAGTAGGCCTTGCTGAGGCTTACTTCAACAGAGGTAACGGCTGATAACTTGTTAAAGGTGTGGAGAAC
The DNA here is from genome assembly GCF_031143425.1 of Pleurodeles waltl. NCBI lineage: Eukaryota > Metazoa > Chordata > Amphibia > Caudata > Salamandridae > Pleurodeles > Pleurodeles waltl. The sequence continues at coordinate 143,694,296 of NC_090441.1, read as the reverse complement.
TGTGTACAGGAGACGTCTCAAGGCGAAGGTCAAGAAACCTACTTTAAAAGAAGGGGATCATGTGAGGGTTTCAAAGCTGAAGGGCGTCTTCACCAAAGGCTACCAACAGACATTTAGCTATAAGATATTTACAGTGGAAAGTGCGGAGCTTAAAGAAGGCGTATATATTTACAAGTCGAAGGACTACGACAGGGAAAAGGTAACGGATGTCTTTTACAACAAAGAGTTACAAAAGGTGCCCTATGATCTGAACAGGGTGTATATGGTTCAAAAGGTTCTGAAAAGGAAAGGCAGGGGGGCTAAGAGGCAGGCGCTGGTCAAATGGCGGGGCTGGCCCGAGAAATTAAAAAGTTGTGTTTTGGACAGCTCGCTGCACGGGGTGTAAGGGCGTGCTGTAAGTGCTGAGATGGAGACCTCGCCTTTTTATATTATGCTACTGTCCAAGCCACGAAGGACATGTTCCCCGACAATCAGATTTCTAATTATACGGTGAAACTGGCTAAACCCGTGGACCTTAAAAGGCCCCTATAACATGGAATACATTAACAAAGCACGAGGCTAAATTTCATATAAAGCGCTCTCAGGACTTCTTGAGCTTCCACGTGAGTTTCCCACACCAGTATTACACCACTGTCGCGGTGGTGGTCGACCCCATCAACAGAGCCATAGCGGGCATTGAAGAGTATGCGAATATACATCTGGTGTCGGATAACGTTAGAAGAAAAGTGTTTCTTAAAGCCCCAGAGCTCGATACCAGGTTTACCAGGTTAACCAGTACCAGCATATTACAAAGGGTTTCAGGGACCGTACAACATGTTCAAAGAAAGGTGGATCCAGACCCTACGTGCCCCGATATTAACGGCAGATTTTATACACTCTACATGTATAGCGACATTGTAGAACCTCAGAGGATAGGGGATTGCTATTCGCTGTTGTTGAGATGGGTCCCAGTGAAGGGCGAAAATAACACAATGGTTAATATTCAACATCATAAACCTGAATACGTGGCAATTTCCCAAAAACATTTTGACACTATAACCATCATGATCTACGATGATCAGTCAGAGCCGGTGGCCTTTATCTTTAAATACGGGAAAGTTATTGTTAAGCTTCGTTTAAGGCCGTGCCGCAAGAGTGACTATTAGGCAATTGCGATTGTCATTATGAAAACATACGGGGATCACTCTAAGTACAGGGACTATTATAGAGTTCAGGCTGTCTATGGAGGACCACCGCCCTACTTTCCAGGGGCCCCTGTAATGTATGGGGCCGGTTTGGGGGGCTTTTTTGGGAGTTTGTTTAGAAGAGCCATCCCATTTTTGAGAAGAGGATACGAAATTTCAAAACTTCACCCTAAAGCGGCTGCTACGAACATAGCCCATGATGTTGTGGGCTCTGTAACTTCGGCTGTCGCCGATCGCATGAACAAACAGCCCCAGGAAGGAGCTGGGTTGTTGTACAATGCACATGCGGGTGTTAAAAGGAAGCGAAGGACTTTGAGGCGTAGTGGCCCGCCAATGCCCTATAAAAAACAGAGGACTTCTTCAAAACGTCCACTCAAAAGAAGAGTTGTAAGACCGAGGAGATCTTCCAAGAAGAAGAGACCACGCTCTAGTCTGAATATTTTTTAAATCCACTTTCCTGGCCTTAGTACATTCCGCCTCGGGTGAATGTGCCAAATCTGAGCTCGATTTGTTTTCTCTTAAACCCACACAGGCCAGCATCGAGAACAGTTTTTTCATGGAAGTATCACCTCTAGCCGCTCTGACGCCTCTGGCGCCGATAGAGTTTTATGTGTCAGGGTTCATGCATATGTATTTGGATCTCAACAACACTCTGCTACACTTCGTCTGCAAAATAACCAAAGTGAACGGCACCAACATCGAGACTGATGCTAAAGTGGTGCCGATCGCCTACCCCATCGCAACCATGTTTAATCAAGTGGACATTAACCTGGGTGATCGATTCATCACGCAGAGTGATAACATGTACGCCTACAGGGCCTACATATATAGTATTCTAAATTACAGTTGTGAAGCCCTGGACACACAGCTTTCAGCTGGGCTCTTCTACAAAGATACTGAAGTGCATTTTGAGGACACAGCGTTGGACGGGGGAAGCAATGGTTTAAAAAAAAGAGCCAGCTTTGCCGCTGGCAGTAGGCAGGTTGACCTCCTGGGGGGCATACATTCAGACCTTTTCTTCCAAGATAAGTTCCTAGTCAACGGTATAGATCTTAAGATCAAACTCAACCGCAACAAGGACACGTTCCATCTCATCAGTGGCGATGCAGAGCAGTATAAACTGGCTATATTGTCCGCGAGCCTGTTTGAAAAGAGAGTGAAAGTGTCACGAGCGTCAGACTGGCCCATGCTGAAGCTTTACAACTATCAAACGCCAAGTAAATCATTGAAAGAGTGGCTCTGAAGATATTCAGCATCCCCGCCAATATTAAATTAACAGAGCAGCAGAATCTATTTCTTGGGCAACTCTGGAAACTCATCATCATAGGGTTTGTGGACAATACCGCTTTTAGTGGGCTCAATAACTTTAACCCTTTTAACTTCAAACACTACGACATCAACTGCGCCATGTTGGTCCATGAGGGAGCTGTTATCCCCGCAAAGCCGTTCACTCCAAGTTTTGGACCATCCAATTTTGTCAGGAAATATCTCAGTCTGGTCTCGATTTCAGGGAAACATCCGCGGGACTCAGGAGTCGTTGTTTCAAGTGAGGGGTATGGGGCCGGCTATACGTTGTTTGCGTTCGATCTGACTCCTGACATGGAAGATGGTGAACACTACAACTTAATCAAAAATGGAAATCTAAAAGCTGAAATACGCTTTGCACAGGCGCTGGCTACCAATGTGAACATAGTTGTATTCTCTGTATTTGACATCGTTATCCAGGTCAATCACGCCCGACAGCTTGTGTTTGACTATCATTAAAAGATTGTAAAATGAACGCGGTGGAGATATATGGCTTCTTAAGCAGGCATAAATACGCTAAGAAATACTTTTTAGGTGTATTTCCTAGCAACGAACTACCTGGGGAAATTGGCCCCGAAAGACCCCACACCCTAGTCTTTAAAAACCGACCCGCATTACAAGAGTGGTACACATTGGGAAGCCATGTTTCTGGATGTAGACAAGTGTTTGATAGTTTAGCGGAATTCCCTGAACATAACATTTATACAAAACTGACATTCAAATATGTAAAAAAAAGCATCGCCCGCGGTTGAGTATAACAAATGCATTCCCTAGCCATCACATCCGGGGAACATTGTATATATTTTGTTAATAAAATGTCTGAGGGTATGAGGTTTAGAATTTTTTTTAATCTGCTAATAAACAACAATGGTATTTTTATGAAATATGTGAATGAAAACACTAGTCCCATGTCGAGCATTGTTGAAACAGAATAGGGTGTTTGTCAAACGTGTAAGGCCTTGTAACGCCTCTATTTGTACTCGTGGTTGTCCACAATAAAAAACATTTTAAACACAAATTCAGACTATGCATTTTTATTCACCCACCACGAATTTTAAAACCATTTTAAGGTGACTGATGACTGTTGAAAAGTAAAAAGTGTTTATTGCAAACAGTTTTCAGCACAAACATGTACATGGGTAAAGAAATAAATGAAGTATAAATCTTTTGATCTGTGAACCGTTTTAACAAAACTGTTTTAACAAAACGGTTCAAATTTCGAGATTACATTATAGCAATAACCATTTGTTCATTTTGAACAGTCTCTTTTTAGGCTCCATATGTAGAGCTTTGCTGCTCCTAGAAGATGTTAGCTGAGGAAAGAAAGGCGATGTCGGCGCGGTGGGAGTCGTGGTAAAAACACCAGGGGTCGGATCTTTCAAACTTTCAAGCCTTCGCCGGTGGTCGGTTTACTGACGATCGTGGAGGGGATGTTGAGTTCCGCAGCAGCGTGTAGGAACTGCTCCCATCCTCTAGGAGCATTTTGTGTCAATAGGGTTTTGCTTTACGTGAGACCTCTGACCAGATCGTACATGTGTGATCCAGCAACCGGTTGCCCCTTGTCAATGAATTCACCCCGGGCTAAAGCTATACCCAGGAGCGCCCCTATAAAACCTCCAGATTGTTTGACCAGTTTCCTTTTAGAAAGGAGCGACGCCCTTTTATTGCTGAGCTTCTTAATAATGTGGCACTTCTTCTTCAACATGCGGAACTGGCTCGTTGATATCGGGACATTACCTTTTAGGGTGTTTAGGGCTATTTCTGAAATGACCGCCACTAAATCGTCCGAAGCAGCGCACAGGATAGCCTTCCTTTTCCGGGGGCTGGCTGTAAACAGCATTTTTAGGAGGTCTAAATTACACCACAGCCGTGCAGACATGGTAGTGACCTTATATTACAAGGTTTAGAGTGTAAATGTTATAAAAGTCTTTTTAAGGGGGCTTTTTATAGGATTTGGGGACTGTTTTAGGCGTGTAAGCGACTGGGAAGTCAGGTGGGAAAGAACCGTAAAGTAGTCTGTAGTCTTCTAGAGTATTGGGTTTTAAATCTACCAGTAAGTAGCCGTCGGGTTTTGCGGTAGCATCGCTAAATGCTTTCATGAAAAACTGGGTGTTTCCGGGGTACATCTGTTTTCGCTATAATTGATATCTGAATCTTGTTGCAGGGTGTTTAAATAAGACCATGTATGAGGCTTTGAGAGTTATAGAACGACTGCTCTTACCCTTGTAAAACAAGTTCTGCACGATGTAGCATATGCTCAGATTACAGTGATGTGAATATTGAGTAAAAGCCCTCTCGATCTCGGGGTGGTCCCCGCCTTCGCACATGAGATCGTCCACAATGACTATGTTGACAAGGTGTTTAGGTAACAAGTCGTCGTCATTGAGATTACTGGGGATGCCTTCTATAAATTGGATGTGTGGGAGCTTTAGGGAGAGTTCCGTGTAAAGATCTTGCAAGCAAGAATAAAGCCATAAAATGTTGTTAGGCGTCTAAGATAAAACACCGGGAGCATTTCCTAACAGGTTCTTTATAAAATAACTTTTACCGCTATTTGAGGGACCTGCTAAAATGCAGGAGAATGGGTGTTGCAGCCTGGTGTCCATAGCAGTTGGGGTTCACCACTCTAATGTCTTTTAATAACCGTACGGCAGTGTTTTGTAGTCCTCGGTGAGGGCCCGTTTATCAAACACTACGCGCAGTGTTTTATACAACGGCTGTGTTGTAATTTCCCACCTTTTTTGGACCTGACTATGCTCTGTTGGTTTACAATTATTGCTTTGCTATTTTTGTGATCGATCGATGCGTAGTACTTGTGCACCAGACCCTTCAGACTGTCAAAATGTATTTTAACTGTGGTGCTGACATTTCAAGTGATACCTTTGACTTTCATGCAAACCCTGTTGTTAGAGGTTTTGTAACTATAGGTCTTGGGTCCGAAGGAAGTGTATTCGAGGATGTACTCATCGTTTTTCATCACCCTCTTTACTCACAAAAATAACAGAGTCGGTGTTGTGGTACAAACAACGATCCTGAAACTTATCCAACAACCTGTAAAGCTCTAGACTTGCATGAGCGGTTGTGAAGCACGCTACAAAGATATTTATATTGTTGCACGTTGTGGGGTACTCTTTGGCGTATTTCCAGCATAGAATAGCCGTCTCATTGTCTATAAATTCACAACTGGACACGTTACAAGACGGGGCAAATAGATACTTAAAAAGAATGTTTGGATCTGTGACGATGGATGTGTTTGACAAACTGGTACACTGTGCGAATTGTCCCCACAAGGAATTGAGACAGAGATTAGGTAACTGACGTCTGGTGGGGTTAACCTTAATGAACTCAGGTTTCAGCGTAATACCCTCGTGAGCTTGGTAATCAGCGATGTACTTTTGCTTCAAGTAAAGCTTCCGTGGAGGGCGAATTTGACACTTAGGCCCATATTTATACTTTTTGACGCTAAACTGCGCTAACGCAGTTTTGCGTCAAAAAGTTTTGCGCCGGCTAACGCCATTCTGAAGCGCCATGCGGGCGCTGTATTTATTGAATGGCGTTAGCCGGCGCAAGCAGACCGGCGCTGCCTGGTGTGCGCGAGAAAAACCACGTACACCAGGCAGCGCCGGCGTAGGGGGAAAATGGCGCATGGGCGTCTTAAAATGGGGCAAGTCAGGTTACGTCGAAAAAATCATCGTAACCCGACTTGCGCCATTTATTTTCGACGCCCATCCCCCATCAACATGACTCCTATCATTGTAAAGATAGGAGTCATGCCCCCTTGCCCAATGGCCATGCCCAGGGGACTTCTGTCCCCTGGGCATGGTCATTGGGCATAGTGGCATGTAGGGGGGCACAAATCAGGCCCCCCTATGCCACAAAAAAAAAAAAAAAAATACTTACCTGAACTTACCTTAATGTCCATGGGATGGGTCCCTCCGTCCTTGGGTGTCCTCCTGGGGTGGGCAAGGGTGGCAGGGGGGGTCCCTGGGGGCAGGGGAGGGCACTCTGGGCTCATTTTGAGCCCACTTGTCCCTTAACGCCATCCCTGACCCAGGCGTTAAAAAGCGGCGCAAAAGCGCCGTTTTTGGCCACGCCCACTCCCGGGCGTCATTTTTGCCCGGGAGTATAAATACCACGTAAAGGCCTGGGAGTCATTTTTTAAGACGGGAACGCCTCCCTTGCATATCATTAACGCAAGGAAGGGGTTCACGCTAAAAAATGACGCACACTCCGGGCACTTTGGCGCCCGAAGCGTCTAACGCCAGAGTATAAATATGGCGTTAGTTGGCGTTAGTTCTGCGTCGAATTTGCGTCGAAAAAAACGACGCAAATTCGGCGCAAACGGAGTATAAATACGGGCCTTAATGTGCCCAAAGTACTCATCAAGGGACTTAAAGTTCCTATATATGATCCTAGGATGCCCCATTGGGTACAACTTCACCTTGTTCACAAATGGAAATAGACTGGTGAAGTCGTAGTAGTGTATTTTCTCACCCTCACCAGTGACCCGGTACAGCTGTATGGCGTTTGTACGACTGCCGAATAAGGCGTCGCAGGGTTCCAACGGTGCTGGTAACTGCCGGCTCTTAATAAAAGTGCCCAGTTCCGCATCTTTTGTTAGCTCGTCTAACCACTCGTGTTCCCAGAGGGTTCTCAAAACAAAGCTGCTGCTTTCAATATACTGCACATTCACTAGAGTACAACGATGCAGATGTTCAAACATGGTGCCCTGCAGTCTATTAAACTTGTGCGGTTTGTAACAACGCGGACACCCGTGGTAAAAGCAACCGGTGAACTCAAAGGCGGTTGGAACCCCGTTAATTAACGCATGCCCGTCTAGGTAGTAGCGGCCCAGTCGGTATTCACCATCCTGCAACGCATGTTGAAAGAAGATGTTCTCTTTTTCCGAGACGTACAGGAGCCACTGAATAGACGGGGTGGAGTAACGTTTCTGTTTACCGTTATAGAGGTCAGACAGTACTAAAGCTATGGTTTCAGGTTTTGAAAACATGTGCTGATAAAGAGACATGCACATTGAAGCCAGAGTAATGTTCTTAAATGGATCTAGGTATTCCATAATTTCTTTCCTCTTACTGGATTTGGTTTTGATAAACCTGACCCGTTTCGTCATCTCCACCACAACGTCTCTGAAAAGGTTGCACGCTTTTTGCAAGATCATGACATCCGCCTGACAGTAAGCTTTCAACTCTGTTTGAAAATGAAACCAATTTTCACGGTTTTAATCGTACCACTGCAGAAAGCTCTCTTTTTCAGACAGCATCATGTACTCGATGCCGTAACTGTCTGGCAGAGTAATTGTGATTAGCCCAAGTGTTAAAAAAGTGAGGGAAATAACCTTTGCATCCTTCAAAACCAAAGGTTTTTGGCAACTTGCTCAACTTCATGAGCAGAATATTCAAGGTGTCTATGAACCTAATTTTAGAAGGCACAACCTTTAACAGCATCAGTTTGGAACCCTGGGTGATGAGCTCCATGGCCAGCTTTTCACGAATCAGGTCCCGGAGAATAAAGAATGAGTCGTACGCTTTCGAGTTGTGTGCCAGCATGATATACGCATGGTATTTCGGTTGCATAAACGTGTTGAGGAAATCATTCACGCACGACCGGCTTTCAAACTCCCAGTTTTCATCGGCTGTTAGATGATGGGCGTAAATGTAGTTAGGCTGGTGCACACCAGTCTCCTACGTACACTCTATATTGAATACAATGTGGTCTTCTGTTTTTTTCTGACGGGGGAAGCCTTCGAGCATGTAACACGCGTGTGCTATTCCGGCTATAAAATCTCCTTTACACCTGGGACATTGCGTACCTTTACAATCACAGTCGTCGGCCTTCCAGCGCCCGCAAGCCCTACAGTCTGATTTACGGACGCACTGTGCAAGGCTGGTGTGTATGTTCAAGCAGTCTTGCGACCAACAAAACATCTTACATGTCAAGCAAATCACCTTCTGAGCGTCATCGTAGACACACCCGTCCCTCTGACATATTTTACAGTGCATTTCACACTGGTGTCTGGTCCGGTTGTTATATATGTGGTTGTAATGCTCGCACACATACTTGGCTCCTAGAAAACCCTTCAGGTTCAAGATACCGTAAAAGTGTTTTTCATGATGTAGCAAATAAACAGTCTTGTTTTTTACACACTCATTGGTAGTGAAGTACTTCCAAGAACCGCTGTGGTATAGAACTTTTACCGTAACGGCAAAATGGTTCTCAAAAAGGCCCAGGTCCCCAAAACCAACCAGTCTGTTGGGCAGTAGTTGAAGCGCCTCATGGGCTGCTGACGCCGTAGACATAATGACGTTGTCTATGGTAGCTTGGTCCACCAAAAACCCTGCGATGCTCGCCGCCAAACACATATTGGTAGTTCTGGTGTTAAAGTCGAGCAACCATTGATATTTTTTATCGATGATTTTACTGTACATGACGCTCTTTAAGGTTCTGGAAGCACCGCCCTCACGACCCCAAAAAACGAGGGCAATGATTTTAAAGGTCCCGTACGCCAGTAATTCAGCCTTGCTCTGTAAAAGCTTAGACAGGTTTTCTAGCAACCTCACAGTGTCAAACACATCTCGAGATGACCGTCTGGTGAATAGAGGACTGTTAAGACCCTGCCCCTCAAAACGCATCTGAAAGAAATCGTTAGGCCCCACATTGTGTAACAATCATTCTACAAGCGTTTGCATGGCCTAGTGTAACCGTGATCGGAGGAATTTAGACGGTCTAGGTTAACGAACATAAACTCCTCATAGTGCTCTGTAACGTTACACCTCTCTACAGTACGACTGTACCTTCTTACACTTTCCAAAAACACTGGTTCCGAATCCTCAGCTTGAGGGCCATCGGAGGCTGGAGGGATTCCTGGGGTATCATTCGGCGGTAGTTGAAGATGGTTCGTTGTTGGGGTATTTTTATGCCTCATTGTAATGGTTAGTTTTGCTTTCTTTAATTTTCTTATTAAATTAAAAGCTTACGGGTTCTGGCGCTACTAGCCCACTTCTGTTTCTTACAAAGCCCAGCTGTATTTACAGGAGGTGTCTGTGGTATATGACCTGTGGTTGTTCAGGACAAGAGTGGAATGTTCTCTTTGCTCTGCTCTTGCCTGATGTCATGTATTACATCATATAGAATGTGGAGTGTTGAGAGAGATTTGAGCAGATCTGAGAGAAGGGCAGCTGTTTGTCGTGCTATGGATGAGATGCTCCAATAAAGGACCTACACACTCACTTGGATTTGCTTTCATCTTTTTAACAGTGTCGTTGCCATTTCACCTTATACGGGTGGGGATCCTTTATGATGTTTGGGGTTGAGCCTGCTTAAACTTTACCCCTTGCGACCCTGAAAATGCCTATATTCTCCCCTAACTTATATTTTGGGGCTTTGGGGGAAGTGTTTTAGGTGCTGAGGGTGCTACTTTTAAGAGTTTTAAACATTTGGGGGTTGGCTCTCGCAACTTTTTGGTTTTGAGCGCTCGCAAAACACGTAGAGCTTTACTGAGTACTTCCTGGGTCTTCTTTTTATAATATTCATTTTTTTTATTTTTATTTTTATTTTATTAATTTCATACAAAAAACTGTGGTGGCATGGGTGCCCCGGGGGACCCTGAGCCTTGTGCTTGGGCCCCAAGGGCCCAAACCTTATTTTATATTGTAAGGGCCTGAGGGCCCAAGCACATGTGGCTCGGGCCCTCAGGCCCACACCTTCGCAGCCACCATATGGGGACAGGAGTCCTCGCATTGCGCTAGACACCCTCTAATCCCAAGAGGGTCAGAGGGGGTCTAATGCGGTGCGAGACCTCCTGCCACTAACAGAGCCGGCCTGCTCTCAGAGGCCGCCGGGGACACCGCACAGCTTCTGAGAGCAAGTTGGACGAGTTAAAAACAGAGACTGCCAAGCATCAACACGCTCAGCAGTCTCTGTTATTAACCCGTCCGACTTGCTCTCAGAAGCTGCATTGTCCTCCTACATCCTACATACAAAATAGACAAAATTGACTTTAAGCCTAACTCATTTAATGTTACATGCATAGCCCACTCATAAAATCTAGCAAAAGGTTTTAAAGTCTCTCAAGATGCCATCTGTTAAGCCCCCATGCTCTGAAGGTACAATACACAAACCCATTTGTTCAAATTTTCTCAAAAACCATACATTGTTCATTAAAAAAGTCCACAGGGCGGCGCTCCTGTGCAACATAAGCTCTAGGATTCTCTCTATAAGGCATTATTTATATAATTCCAAGGGCTCCACAACCTTATTTTACTCATATTACAATGCCGCCTATGGTCTTTATAAAGTCATATAATTACCCTAATTATAAAATCATATAACTCAACACAATTTAAAAACATTACAGTTCATTGAATACATACATGTACAATAGAATGGAAGCCGGATCCTAGGATCCCCGCTATGTTTTCACCCTAGCTCTCCAATGCTCTGAACCATGTGTGGGGGCAGAGCTCAATCTAATCGCCGGCCTCCAGGGTGGAGCAGATAGGCTGATCCAGCTCCAACACCCTAGACACAGTCTTTTTGGAAAATTGCAGGCTGTGGAGGAAGCATGTGGGGTCTCTTTCTCAGCACCATCCCAGGACAACAGGACCCTGTCCTAAGGTGAGTGGCTGGGGGTTTGTGGGTCTGGAGCCTGCTGCTCATTGCCCCCACCACTGATAAGCTGTATGGTTGGGGCTGGGGGTTACAGGGCAGAGGACACAGAGCACACGTGGAAACACACACACACACACACAGTGTGTTCTGAGTCCTCTGCCCTGAAGCCCTCATTTTTTTTTATGTATGCATGTATTTTTTTTTCTATTTTTTATTATTCATTTTTTTTATTTTTATTTTTATTTTATTAATTTCATACAAAAAACTGTGGTGGCATGGGTGCCCCGGGGGACCCTGAGCCTTGTGCTTGGGCCCCAAGGGCCCAAACCTTATTTTATATTGTAAGGGCCTGAGGGCCCAAGCACATGTGGCTCGGGCCCTCAGGCCCACACCTTCGCAGCCACCATATGGGGACAGGAGTCCTCGCATTGCGCTAGACACCCTCTAATCCCAAGAGGGTCAGAGGGGGTCTAATGCGGTGCGAGACCTCCTGCCACTAACAGAGCCGGCCTGCTCTCAGAGGCCGCCGGGGACACCGCACAGCTTCTGAGAGCAAGTTGGACGAGTTAAAAACAGAGACTGCCAAGCATCAACACGCTCAGCAGTCTCTGTTATTAACCCGTCCGACTTGCTCTCAGAAGCTGCATTGTCCCCCGCGGCCTCTGAGAGCAGTCCTGTTCCGTTGATAACTAGAGGCCCGAGCACTTTGTGGCTCTGGGGAACCCGGTTATCAACAGAACAAATCTGCTCTCAAAGGCCGTGCGGCCTCTGAGAACAGATCTGTTCTGCTGATAATAGAGGTCTCCGAGCCGCAAAGTGCTTGGAGACCCTCGTTATTAACATAACATCTCTGTTCTCAGAGACCGCGTGGTCTCTGAGAGCAGGGCTGCTAGGTTAATAACAGGGGTCCCCGAGCCACACAGCACTCAGGGGGACCGTCGTTATTAACTTAACATATCTGCCCTCAGAGACCACGTGGTCTCTGAGAGCATGGCTGTTAAGTTAATAACTGGGGCCCGAGCCGCACAGCGCTCGGGGGGACCCCTCCTTATTAGCTTACCAGACATGCTTTAAGAGACCATGCGGTGTCTGAGAGCAGAGATGTTAAGTTAATAACGGGGGGCCCCGAGCGCTATGCGGCTTGGGGACCCCAGTGGTTAATTTGTGAATAAAAACACGCCGGAGCCCAAAGCCCTCCTCTTCTTCACCTCCTGAGGCCTCCGTGCACTCTTTGCAAAATTCCTTCATGCACAGCCTGGCCCAGGTCCCTAGCACTCCACCCTGCAATGCTAAAGTTGCTGAGTTTTTTCTCCAGCGGTGTGGGACCTTCATTTGTTGTGCTGCATCAACTGCATTTTGCACCTCTTTGAACCCGTATCCTGTGGCTTCAGTGGTGCTGGCTGGCATCCTGAGGGCTCTCTATGTGCCGAGAGCCCCCTCATCCTCCTCAGATAGAGTTGAGGGCCCCAGGTCCCTCCTGGCTCCATCCAGTGCCATTTTGATGAAAAACACTCTTTTGTCATAGCCAAGGCTTGTTGGTGCCTTCCAACATGAAATCTCATCTTCAACAATCTTCACACCAGGGGACATCTTTTGCATCATGCAGGAATCCGCTAGCATCTTCCTAGAGTGCATTTCTGCAGTCTTCTACTAACTGCGGACCCTTCTTTTGCACTCTCTTCTGGGTTGGCAGGGGCTCCTGTCCTTCCTGGAACTTCTTTCGACTTCTGGACTTGGTCCTCTTCCTTTGCAGATCTTCAAGTCCAATAATCCAGCAGTTGTTCTTTGCAGGCTTGGTTAACTGCTGCAAAATTCCAAAAACGAGGTGTAGTGTGTCCTAAGGAAACTTGCAGTGCTGGGGGTGAATGTTTGACAATGTTCAGCATTCCGTCCATCACTTGTTGTTTTTGCTTTGTCGCCCTAAGTGGGAAGGGTATGCCCAGACGTGGGTCCCGTGCTTCCCATGCCACTGGATTCAAGCTAGCCTGGCTGATGAGGGGTGAAACCCCGAAACCGGTCCCAGGATGCTTGTTTCCAGTCCAGGGAAGACCTGGCCTAGCAGTTCGGGCTGGACTGTTCCCATGGGGAACAGGGTCAAGACTGATTTGCATATGGCTGGGTCCAAACTGGAATGGCATGGGCAGCAAAAAAACGATGGATTTAGGCCCAGATCACTGTACTGGGGGTGAATGTTTGACAATGTTCAGCATTCCGTCCATCACTTGTTGTTTTTGCTTTGTCGCCCTAAGTGGGAAGGGTATGCCCAGACGTGGGTCCCGTGCTTCCCATGCCACTGGATTCAAGCTAGCCTGGCTGATGAGGGGTGAAACCCCGAAACCGGTCCCAGGATGCTTGTTTCCAGTCCAGGGAAGACCTGGCCTAGCAGTTCGGGCTGGACTGTTCCCATGGGGAACAGGGTCAAGACTGATTTGCATATGGCTGGGTCCAAACTGGAATGGCATGGGCAGCAAAAAAACGATGGATTTAGGCCCAGATCACTGTACTGGGGGTGAATGTTTGACAATGTTCAGCATTCCGTCCATCACTTGTTGTTTTCACTTTATACTATGCCATCTGCTAAACACATTTGAACCATGGCCTGGGAATACTTGGGCTACATCTGTTTTAGGTTTACACTGTCTGTCTTCTATTTCAAAACAGTATTTTAAATTGCCTGGTCACTTTAGACTATGCCATCTGCTAAACACCTTTGAACCATGGCTTGGGAACACTTAGGGCTACATCTGTTTTAGGTTTGCAGTGTCTGTCTTCTGTCTATTTCAAAACATTTTTAAATTGCCTGGTCACTTTATACTCTGACATGTTCTCAGCACCTTTGAACCCCCATCTGGGAACTCTTAGGGCTACATCTGTTTTAGGCTTGCATTTCTAAATTGATTGGCTGGCTCTAACACAATCAATATTAACCCATCCCCTCTTTTTGGATTAGCCAGTAGTGTGGAGGTTTGGCCTGCACTCCCTATGCTCTGCCCTGTGAGGAGGACCCCTAGAAGCCACTTGGTCCTGAATGTTTGACATGTCCAGACCTGTCCTCTTAGGCTCTGAAACAGGTCGCACCCCAGCAATAGACCTAGACACAGGGGCTACCAGCCTGGTACATGGCTAACATGTGACCCCATGATGTCACAACCCACGTGACACACCTACACCTACGTCAGCACGGGGGCACCCACGTCACTGCCTATGTCATTGTATATGTCACCACTGGGCGTGGTCCCTGTCAAAAGTTTGATTGAAGTTATCCCCTTATACTACTAACATTATTTTGCACATTGTGTTACATTGGCTTTTTTCATCCAATGCAGTAATTCCTGACATCGCAAAGTCCTCCAGAAAGAGAGAGATGTGCAGTTTATCATGTGTTTACTATCTCTGCACCACTGTCAGTACGCATGGCAAAGTGATTGTTCACAAGACGTGGTCCCTGCCGAGTCACTCCCTTCCATTGAATTTTATCAGGAATTGATATGATACAGTGATACATTTCCAAGACAGGAGGCAAAGTGCTACTTTGGTAAGAAAGTGCCTTTATGTTAAATGGTTGCTACTTTACTGTATGTAACTTTGAATGTGTCTCAGTGTTTGCGTTTAGGAAAAAGGTTATAGACATTGTTAGACCTGGCATCCTTGGTGTGGTCTCCCCTGTCTTTTTTGCCTCTGCTTTCCATTTTTTAACTGTGTACTGGACTCTGTTTTTACTGTTTTTGGTACTCTGGGCATTTTACCACTCCTGACCAGTGCTAAACTGCATGTGCTCCTGTGTAAAGTGTATGTGTACTTGGCTTTTCTATGATTGGCATATTTGATTTACTAGTAAGTCCCTAGTAAAGTGCACTAGAGGTGCCCAGGGTGAACCTTCCTGCACAAAAACAATTCTCGTTACAAGGCATGCACCCTTGCACCATGGTGCAAGAGCACCTGTATTGGTGCTAGGCTGTCAAAAGGGCACCCGCACAGGCGGAAAGGACAGGCATGGGCCGTATTGGATAAATATGGCACATTCCTTCCCTTTCCGTGTGATGCAGGGCAATGCAGCAAGGTGACTTGCTGCGCCGCCCTACACCACAAAGCCCATATGTATGGGCCAAAGTGATACAAATGCATGCAGCAAGTGTGGCTCCTCCACTAAGGCAGAGAAGCGTTGCCCCACTGGATTGTGGGGAAAGGAAAAATAAAATGATAATAAAGCTACATGTTTATGATTTTATTTTTCCTGGCATAACAGGCGGAGTGGGGCTGGGCTGAAGAGAGGGGACCGGAGGAGGGGTATGTGCATTATAAAGTGTGCATGTCTGTTTGGCCGGCCGTGTTGGGCTGACGAAACAGACATGTGCACTTTGAATGTTCTCTCCCTGGCTGTATTGCACAGCCGAGTGGAGAACATGCCCAGGCTTCCACTCCCAGTCTGAGTGGCGAAGCAGGCCACTCAGACCAATCAAGACACTGCTATTGCTGGTGACAGCAGCATCATGATTGGCTGGGAGCCTGGGAACAGAAAGAGGATGAGGACAGAGGGGAGACAAACGTGTCCCCCCCCCACAGGTAAGCTTTTTTTCTTCTTTTTTTTTCTTTTCACCCTGTCTCCCCCAAGTCCCCTCTCCTGCCTTTAAAAAAGAAATACTTACCTGTACTTACCTATACTTACCTGGGATGGGGTCCTCCATCCTCCACTGTCCCTCTGATGTGGGTGGGGGAGTCCCTGGGGTCTGGGGAAGGCGCCTGTGGGCTTATTCCATGGTGTTCCACCATGGAAATAGGCCCACAGGTCCCCTAACGCCTGCCTTTACCCAGGCGTTAAATAATGGTGCAAAGCAAGCTTTGCACCATTATTTGACCCTTCCTCCCCCATGTGTGATTTTAGCACGGCGGGATAAATATGGCGCTAAGGCCATAGAATAATTTTTTGCACTGGAACACCTACCTTGCATCTCAATGAAGCAAAGTAGGTTTCCACGTCCCAAAAATGACTTTAACTCCATAACTTTGGCACTAGACGGGTCTAGCGCCAAAGTATAAATATGAAGTTATTTTTGCACCAAGTTTGCATAAAATATATGATGCAAATTCGGCCTAAAACAAGTATAAAAATGCCCCTAAAAGCTGCAGGCCCGCTAGTAGCTTTTAAGTTACAGGCCCCGGGTACATGTAATACCATATTCTAGGGACTTACAAGTGAATCAATTATGCCCGTCAGGTGTAAGCCAAATGTATGACATTTTAGGTAGAGCTCATACTTTAGCACTGGTGAGCAGTGGTAAAGTGCAGAGTCCTAATGCCAACAAACACAAAATTCAGAAAACAGGAGGGGTGAAGGCAAAACATCCAAGGGTGGCCCTGTAGAGAGTTCCAAGTCCAAACACCAATATTCAAATTACAAATTTTAGAAGTTTGATTCTACACTATTTCACTTTCCTTAGGTTTCAAAGTATGCATTTTCTTTAAAACAGGTCAAGACGCCTTTTAGTGTGGTCATACATATTAGTTGGACAAAATAAAATAGTGTAAATAATAAAACATAAAGGGGCATATTTGCAAACCCTTACTGGTAAAGTGCAGAGTCCTAATGCCAACAAAAACAAAATTCAGAAAACAGGAGGGGTGAAGGCAAAACATCCAGGGGTGGCCCTTTAGAGAGTTCCAAGTCCAAACACCAATATTCAAATTACTAATTTTAGAAGTTTGATTCTACACTGTTTCACTTTCCTTAGGTTTCAAAGTATGCATTTTCTTAAAAAACAGGTCAAGAAGCCTTTTAGTGTGGTCATACATATTAGTCGGACAAAAAAAAAAAAGTCTAAATAGTCAAACATAAAGGGGCATATTTGCAAGCCCCAAGCGCCCCCTTTCACCGTCCTAGTGTAATTTTGTTATGCTAAGGAGGCATTAAGTAAGGAGGTGTTAGAAATGGGGTCTTTGGGAGGCAGTCAGGTTACCCCCTGTTCAAGCCATGACCCTCACTCTAGTCAGGGTATAGGAGAATCACTCTTAGTTAACCCCCGCTCATCACCTTGGTAGCTTGGCACGATCAGGCAGGCTTAACTTCAGAAGCAAGGTGCAAAGCATTTGTACCATAACACACAGTAACTCAGTGAAAACGCTGCAAAACACAGGTTTAGAAAAATAGATAATATTTATCTAAATAAAACAAGACCAAACCAACAAAAATTCCAGCAGACGCAAGTGAAGTTATGAATTAAAAAGCAAAAGAGTCTTAAATTCTTGAGAAAACAGTGAGAACGCCATTAGAGTGCAATAGTACTTGGGTAGCATCAAAAATAAAGCTGCACGGGCGAGTGTGCTTCGAGAAAGGCCAGCGATGCGTCGATTTCTCACCTGCAAGCAAGAACATGCGTCGTTCCTTCTCTGGTTGGGTCAGCGTGCATCTTTTTTCCCTCCCGCAAGAGAGCGATGCGTCGATCTGGATGGGAACCTCAGGTCCGGGCAGGCTTTGCGTTGATTTTTGGTGCCCAGCGATGTTGTGTCGAAATCCGATCACACAGTGTCAAGAAACTGTGCTGCATGGGGGCTTGCGATGTTAACAGCAGCCGCTGCGGGTGTTGCACATCATTTCTCCAGCCGTGTTACGTTGATCTCCCAATTGTGACACAGGTGGAGCATCGATTTTAAGTGCGAGGCCTGCAGCGCGTTGTTTCTCAGCTGTGAGGCGGGTGGTACGTCGAAAGTTTCCCTGCACTGCAGTTTTTGAGTGGATTAACGTCCTTTTCCACCAGCTTCACATTTCAGCGGCCCCGAAGACAGGTTAGGGCACCACTTGGCAGGCAGGAGTCTCAGCAGAAAGCCCAGGTGCTGGCAGAATTAGTCTTTGATGTCCCTGGGACTTCAACAACAGGAGGTAAGCTCAGTTCAAGCCCTTGGAGATTCTTGACCTGTGGGAAGTCACACAAAAATTAGTCTTTGTCCTCTCTCGGGCAGAAGCAGCTACTGCAGGCCAACCCAGCAAAGCACAGTCAGCGGCAAAGGGGCAGTACTCCTCCTCGAGCTTCCAGCTCTTCTCCTTGGCAGAGGTTCCTCTTGGTTCCAGAAGTAATCTGATTTTCTGGGGGTTTGGGTGATCTTATACCCCGTTTGCCATTGAAGTAGGCCTAATTCAAAGTTTCTGTTGCTTTCAAGATCCTGCCTTTCCCAGGCCAGGCCCCAGGCACACACCAAGGGATTGGAGACTCCATTGTGTGAGGGCAGGCACAGCCCTCTAGGGTGTAAGTGACCACTCCTCCCCTCCCCTTGGCCCAGATGGCCCTTCAGAATATGCAGGCTACATCTCATCTGCCTTTGTGTTACTGTCTAGAGGAGAGGTACAATCAGCCCAACTGTCAAACTGACACAGACAGGGAATCCACAAACAAGCAGAGTAACAGAATGATTTAAGCAAGAAAATGCCTACTTTCTAAAAGTGGCATGTTCAAACACACAACTAAAACCCACATTCACTAAAAGATGTATTTATAAATTGTGAATTTAGAGACCCTAAACTCCATGTCTATCTGCTCCCAAAAGGAACCTGCGCCTAAATAATATTTAAAGGCAGCCCCCATGTTAACCTATAAGAGTGATAGGCCTTGCAACAGTGAAAAACGATTTTGGCAGTATTTCAATCAGGTAATTTAAAACACATAAATACATGTCCCACTTTTAACATACACTGCACCCTGTCCATGGGGCTACCCAGGGCCTACCTTAGGGGAGCCTTACATGTATAAAAAGGGAAGGTTTAGGCATGGCAAGTGGGTACACTTGCCAAGTCGAATTGGCAGTGCAAGACTGCACACACAGACACTGCAGTAGCAGGTCTGATACATGGTTACAGGGCTACTTGTGGGTGGCACAACCTGTGCAGCAGGCCCACTAGTATCATTCGATTGACAGGCCCATGGCACCTCTAGTGCACTTTACTAGGGACTTACTGGTAATTCAAATATACCAATCACGGATAAACCAATAAACAATACAATTTATATAGAGAACATATGCACTTTAGCACTGGTTAGCAGTGTAAAAGTGCCCAGAGTCTGGAAAAATAGGACTAAGGAGGCAAAAAGAATGGAGATGACCTTTCAAAAGGGAAAAAGTGAAACAGGAGGCCTTTTCCCCCACGACAGATTTACAAAGGGATGCAATGCAAGCATTGCACCACTTTGTAACAGCTTGCACCACATTATGCCTGCACCAGGCATAATGTATATAAGGAGGACATTTCCCCTTTAGGAGGCCCAGAAAAATGGTGCAGTGATATTTATGAGATTTCACCGTGCCATTTTTCCTGTCATTTTTAACGCCTACCCAAGGCAGGTGTTGAAGTGATGCTCCCATTGTTTCCAATGGGCATCCCCACACATTGCTGGACTAGTGCCATAATTTTTGGTGCCAACCGACCAATGCACCACAATAGTATCAAAACTGTTGAGGCTATTATGCTAATGTGCATCAAGGTGCGCCATATTGTAAATATGGCACTACCATGATGACGTTAGGGAGGCGCAGGGGGCGCATGAAAGGTGGCGCATAATATTTGATGGGCCACTTTCTTGTAAAGATGCCCCTACGGCTCGTACATCCTCCTCTCTTTAGGAAGTGCTCCAATCCCTGTCCCTCTCTCTACACACGCACGCAATGCACGCGCATACACCATTTCTCATAGCTTTCTCGACCTTGCAAACTCCTCCTACACTTTCTTAGCCCCGCTTCCCTGGCACAGTTTAATGTCTCATATACTCTACGTTTTCCCGTTTCACGCTACTTTTTCACTCTGACTCACTCAAAGAGACGCGTACACCCTTGATGACCGTGTTTTTGCACTGAGGCCCTGCTGCCATGTTTCCTGTTTATTTCTTCTCCTCATTTTCTTCTTCCTCTGCCACCTCCTTTGGCTCCTCTTCTTTTAGCTCACTGTTGGCCCCTACTCCTGTTGAGTAGGCAAAATTATTCTAAAAAAGTAGGCTTAAAAGTGTCCATAAATCAGGCAATATTCATCTCTGACATGCTGCTGTCATAACACGTGTTCGTATTTTCAGAAGCCGATTCATTAATTGGAATATTTTGCTTAATCTTATGTGTTGTTAATCTATCATCCTGCCAAAGATTATCGTACCTCCTTCCAAATGATAAGATCCTGCCCATGTGACAATCTTTGTAGTCCCTGATGAACTTGTGCTGTTTTTTCAATTTAATGTCACCTTCAGTTTACTCAAACCTCTTACCTAGTCCTTCTATGAATTTATTAAAGATCTCCATTAAATGCAATTTTTTAATATCTTCAGTGATGGACTGAATTTTCACAAGATTTTTCTATCGTTCCTGTTTGCCATATTGTATCAAAAGACTTAAAAATGTTATTGAGCAATTGGCAAATTTGCTGCCCATTTCTCCAGAAGCTCCAGATACGGGTTTTGAAAAGAGGCCCTGTAAAAATCCTCAGTCCTTGTGAGATATGACCCACAACTTCTGTGGAATATGACCCACATCTTCTGCAAAGATGCCAATTCCCACCACTTATTAAGCTCCAATGTGGATTACTTTTCCAATCTCTCATATTCCTGCTTAAGTGGGAGGGCAGTTTCTGTGACACCAGAGTTTCCACTTTGGACCCAAATACTAGAACCTGGAAAAAAGTGCATTAGCTTCACTTTGCTTCTTTGCATCTCTATCACTTGCCAAGATCAGAAATAATAAACACACCAACTTGGTGCTGTTAGTATCTCTGACTGCTGCTTTGAGGAAAACGATTCCACAAATCATGTAGTGATCATTCTACCCTCAATTGGCAACAACCAGCAGATTGCTGCAATGTCTGAAACACACTTACCACAGAGCTGGCTATCTTGTCCTGTCCTCTGACATGGTAGATAGCTGCTTACCTTGGAGTCACGGTTAGTACTTCATGCCAGTACAGTCAGGCTTCATGCCAAGTCCTTCTCCAATCTGTAATCCAAACTTGTCATTCAATATCCATGATTCAAAAAGCGTCAGATCTATTAATAACGTTACATGACACAATCTAACATGGTGCCTGTGCAATATAGATAACATTGAGGTTGTGTTGACCACCACCTACATTTGTTATTGTTGTTTATTTAATGTGAAGTCTATTGTTGAACCAAAATGCTTAGGGTAGTTTGCTCAACTAAAAAAAAAAATTAGTTGCATCATAAGTTGCAACTCTGGAGTGTACATCTTCTTGACGACCTGATGGAGCTCTTCTGACTATTATACAGGGAACCTCCAGCCTTGAGATAATCATGACCTAGTTAGAGCCAATCAAAAAGCTAAGTGAAGAAAGTTTACTTTGCATAAACAAACCAGGTTTTAACTACACAAACTTTAAAAATTCTAAAGTTATAGATATATCTTTCATATACAATTTATTCACCACCTTCAAATTATCATAAGTAGCTGACATCGTTACACGCGATTTTCAGCTCGCTAACCAGACAACACTAAAACTCGCCACTCTATCATGCACTGTGTTCTGACAAATAATGATTGTCTACTGTGCAACACTACATTCTACTAGACTGGAGTGGCATATAGTGGAATAGCATAGACTAGAGTAGTGTACAGTGGAGTTGCATAGAGTGGAATAGCATTTATTATAGTAGCATACCGTGGAGAGGCATAACTTGTAATAGTGTATAATGTAGTAGTGTACAGTGGAATGGTGTTCAGCCAAGTGATGTAGACTGGAGTGGTATATTGTGGGGTGGGGTATAGTGTAATAATATACAGTGAAGTGGTGTACAGTGGAGTGAGGTAGAGTGGAATATCATTCTACAAAGGGGGCAAAGATTGAAGTTGCGCACAGTGTAGTAGTGTAGAATGGAGTGGCATATAGTGGAATAGCAGAGTGGAGTACAGTGGAGTGGAGTAGTGTGGAATAGCATAGAGTGGAACAGCGTGGAGTAGAATAGCATAGAGTTGAGTGGTGTACAGTGCAGTGCTGTAGACTAGAGCGGTGTACAGTGGAGTGGGGTACAGTGAAAAAGCATACAGTGGAGCGGTGTCTAATGAACTAGAGTATAATGGAGTGGTGTAGATTGCCATGCTGTATACTGGAGTGGTGTAGAATGGAGAAGAATATAGTGGAGTGGCATACAGTGGAATAGTGTAGAGTGGAGTGGTGTACAGTAGAGTGGATAAGACTGGAATGGCATATAGTAGAGTAGCGTACAATGAAGTAGTGTAGACTGGATTGCCATACACTAGGATGGGACAGAATGTAATAGCTTACTTTTGAGTGGCATACAGTGGAGTGATGTCCAATGGAATTGCATAGAATGGAGTGGGGTAGAGTGGAGAGAACTGGTTTGGCATATACTGGAAAGTTGTAGAGTGGAGTGGCATACAGTGAAATAGCTTAGATTGTAGTAGCATACAGTGGAATATCATAAGGTGTAATAGCATATATGGGAGTAGCGTATAGAGGAGTGGCATACAGTGGAGTGGTGTACACTGAAGAGATGTAGAGTAGAGTTGCATACAGTGCAACAGTGTAGAGTGGACTGGCATAGAGTGAAGCTGTGTACAGTGGAATAGCACTGAGTGGAGTCACGCAGAGGAGAATGTTATACAGTGGAATGGCATACAGTGTAATAGTAAATAGTGGAGTAGCGTACAGAGGAGTGGAGTATGATGGAGTGGAGTAGACTGGAGTGGCCTACAGTGGTGTGGGGTAGAGGGCAACAGCATACAGTGGGAGGCAGACTTTGGAGTGGCGTCCAATCTATTGCGTAGAATTAAATGGCATAGAGTGGAGTGTGATACATTGGAGTGGCATAGAGTGGAGTGGAATACAGTAGAATAGTATACAGTGGAGTGTTGTAGAATGAAGCGACATATCGTGGAATATAGTAGAGTGGAGTGGTGTACAGTAGAGTGCCATAGATTGAAATTGAGTATAGTGGAGTAGCCTCTGATAGAGTGGCGTACAGTGGAGTGATGTAGACTGGAGTGGCGTAGAGTGGAGGTATGTACAGTGTAAGAGCATAGAGTGTAGTGGTGTACAAGGTATTATGTACAGTGTTATAGTAGAGAGTGGAGTGGCATAGAGTGGAGTATCGTACAGTGGAGAGGATTGGTGAAGAGTGTAATAGCATACAGTGAAGTGGCGACAGTGGTGTGGCATACAGATGTGTGTGTAATTTAGCAGTAATTTTGATTATGGTGTGCAGAGTAATGCAAAACAGTGAATTGTGCTGCCTTGTGTTTCCCCATATTTACCAGTCGAAACAGGGCCATGCATGGTGGCTTTGCGTTGCTTTGTAAATCTGACTTAAGTACTGCATTGCCCATGTGACACCATGTGTCATGCACAGATACTGCAATCCAATAATACAGCTAAGCCTTAGATATATTTTGGGCCATGGTATACTGTGATAACTTTGCAGTGTACCATGGTACATGGCAATGACAAGCCAGTATATAATCGAGTAATGGTTGTATTTTTTAGATTGAAAAGGCAGCTAAATTGTTTTTACCACAATTTGTCGGTGTTCTGGGTTAGGTCCTTAGATATAAGTAAGCAGTAGATCCCTACCTTTTACCACTTTTTAAAATGGTAATAGGTAGGGAAATGTTTTTTATTTTTAAATATTGTTAAATAAATTTACAGCCACGTATAGCATCATTTCACAAAAGTTTGAATTGCTGAAATCCTATGAAATACAGCAGCAACAGATATCACTAAGTTTAAATGCCTTATATCTTCTACTTAAGTGCAGTACCCAAAATACATTATCCATGCATAATAATGTGTAATCCTGCCAAATTTCATATAAATCCATTGAGCCATTTTCACTCTACACCGAAGGGAATAGCCTATGGAAAATGCATTGCTGGTATACACATTTTGGGACCCCTCCTTTTTATCTTTGCATCCCCTTCAATACAAAAAGTTACATTATCTCAAAATGTAGAAAATGCTATATGTATGGAAAGTTGTGCGGTGATTCACCAAATGGATCCGAAGTTATTAGGGATCTAAAATCTGAGGAATTCCCATCTCTAGGAATACTAACTATAACTACAGAGTGGCAATCAGATTTATTCAGATTTCTCCCTTTTATCTACTGCATTTGTTATGCATTTGTTTATTGGTATACATAATCATGTGACCATAAATGTGCTTCTTTTAGTAGTATGTTGCTACACAGATATCACTAAGATATTGACCCTTATAAATGCATAACCACTTTATAACATCACTTGCAAAAACAAAGAAAATCATTTTTATAGTCTAATGTCCATTACTGTGAAATTTCATTACCATCCGTTCAGCCATTTTGCCACTACATGAAATATAAAAGTCGATGTAAAATGCATTGGAGGGCAAGTGTGTTTTGGGACCTCCTTCTTTTCTTTCCACCCCATTGACCAAACGCTGCCAAGTCTGCACAGTTTTCGAAGATTTGTCAAACAGGTGCAAAGGTATTAAAGGATTACAAATTTGAGAACCTTAATTATGACTACAGAGTGGCTACTGCCACTCTGTAATATATATTGTATTCTGAAATCCATGGATAAATTCTGAAATTATAAAAATTAATAGATCATCTGTGAAGTCAAGTCAAATTTTTCCTCAAAGCACTCAAGAAAATGATAAATGAATTAGTGAACGTGATGAAATACAACAGCTCACTGAAAAGCTCAAGTCTCTCAGATAAATAGAACAAAGCTGAGCATGTCCAGCTTTTAGAATCAAGATATTCTGTAATGTCTTATCTTTATGTCCTGTAACTCATTTGTTTGTGTGCTGTTATCTTTCTGTAATGGCACACCTTCAGATTCATATTTGAGACAGACAAGTAAAAACAGGTTTTCTCTCTCAATAGGATGGTGAGACTGTTCCTGCTGGCTTGTAATCACAGAATCACCTGTCACATGCTGATGACTGCACAGTAGGATGCTCTATTAGTGATGTGTCTCAAACTTCAGACAGCCCGCTACTATATTCTGTTTGATGTAGCGTTGAGGAAGTCTTACTGCATTCAGCTCCTGGAAGTTTACACATAGGATCTGAACCTTATAGACCTGAAAAACAAATGTACTCATTAAATTACTTACACCATAATTAGAACTTTGGAATTTTGGGAGCTCCACTAAAGTCACTGTATTGGCTCAGAGCTGATAATCGCTGGTAATAGCCCCAAGCTCCAACATTCCAATGTTTGTCTTCATTATTTTCCCTTTTCAATTTAGGACATTCTTCCATTCATGGATGGAATGTTCTAATAGCCTTATATCCCTTCAGCGTTGGGTTATACTAGTGGTTAGAAGGCCTCTTTCCTTGTGGCTCAATCCTTCAACAGCTAGTATAGCCCTTGACAGCAGGATATAAGGCTACATTAGAACACTGGAAATTAGGGAGCTCCATTGAAGACAATGAAGTGGCTATGGGCTAATAAGGGCTTAAAAACGCCTTCTGCTCCAACATTTGAATTATTGTATTTCTATGTCTCCCTTTTTAAATTAAAACGTTCTTTTCTAAAAGGGTGGGATTTTCTAATTACCTTATATAACAGCCGCCTTGGGCAATGCAGGTTTTTAAATGCTCTTACCCTCAGTAAAGGACCTCTCCTGACGCTCAGGTCTATATCTTGGATGGCTTGGCTTCAGGGCCTTTAAGAACTGGTATTGCACTCAGCAGTGATCTGTAAGATTATTGATTGTCCCCTCCAAAACTTTAAGTGAATCAACCTAAAGCTCTTGCAGTTTCACTGGCCAAGATTTACTGTTGAGTGATCCAGTTACTTTCCCAGAATAGTTACTTATTTTACCAGCTTTCTCACAGTGCTTTGTGTTATAGACACCAATATTAGCACCTCTTAGCAGTGCATTAATTTCACACCAGCTCTCCTAAAACTCTGCCAAGGCCAGATCATGGCTGTACCTAAGGTAGTAAAGACATAGCCTTCTTTTCCAGGAGACAGCTTCTTCTTATTTTATGTTCTGTCTGGCACCACCCAGGCTTGAAACTCTATCTCTACAAGTGGAGCGAGAATCACTGCTACAAAAGGAGATTTGTTGGTAAATCTTACCTTGGCCTAGTTTGATCCCGGCCATAGAGGTGTGTCAGGTGGCCAGAGTGCTTCAATGGTACAAAGGGCTGAAATATAAAAAATATCTGCAAGGCACAAGGAGTTGTGGCAGAAAAAAATATTTGGGGCTTTTGCTGAACACAAGGTAAAGTTTAGGCAGATAATAAAACACTTCAAACAAATCATGTTAGCAGCATTCTTAATCTAAATCCAGGTTTTCTGCTGTTTCTGATATATACCTCTGCACCTACAAACTGAGAAGCAAGAGTTTGTAGATGTTTCTCGACAAACGTAGGAATTTTAAAAAGTGTCATTTTTAATACAGCATTTGTTAAATCACTGCACAAAGCATGCCTTCTAACTCCATGTTACCTTTTTAAAATGTAAGTTTGGAAGCATCTTCCATTTCCAGGTTATCAAGCCTTGGCATGAGGTGTGTGTGAGCTGTCATTTCCAATATGTTTTCCTCTCATGGTTATGTATAAAAACGTCAAATTGTTCTCATTTATCACTGGTCTACAATGAGTGTACAGCGCTGTAGTGTCCACTACACAAATCCCAGTGGGGCGGAGTTGTACACTAGCTAGCTGGCAGCCCTGTCACAGCCCTCCCAAATGCAGTATCTCACTGAAAAACGGTTTCCAGCTAAATAGACCAAAACTGAAAACGTCAAGCTATTAAAATCATGATATTCCATGATGTCCTACTTTTGATGCGGTGTAGCACGTTTGTTTTTGCCCTGTTATCTTTCAGTAATGGTTCACCTTTCAGATTCATATTTCTAACAGACAAGTAAAAACAGGCTTTCTCGCTCTACAGGACGGTGAGGCTGTTCTTGCCTTCTTGTAATCCCAGAATCAACTGTCACGCGCTGATAGCTGCACAGCAGGATGCGATATTAGCGACGTGTCTCATACTTCAGACAACCAGCTCCTAGATTCTGTTTGATATGGCGTCCGGGAAGCCAAAATACATTCAGCTCCCTAATAGTTACTCTTAGGAGCTGAGGTTGCTGGGTCTGATTGTATGTAAGTACATAGTATTGCTACAGAGTGGGCTTTTTATCCACATGGACATGTATCCCCCAAAGAGCTCTATGCCAGCTCCACTTTCTCCCTGCCCGTTCCCGGGCTCTGGGCATCCTAGCCCATGTGCACACAAGCATCTAGTGCTAACAAAAAGGAAAACTTGCTCTCACAAATATTTACATGTATGGAAGGTCCCTCATTAACAATAAGACATATCGGTGATCCACATCCAAAATATAATACATGGCGTCGTGCAATACCTGTGTAAAAGATTATATCGAATTTCCTTGTTATAGGTGACTTGAGACATCAAGTCACTTGAAATAAAGAAATGGCGTTGCTGCTTAACTGTAATAAGCTACTACAGTTAAGTTCTGACGTCACAGTGCGCAACTGAAGCTTGCAGCAAAGAGGTAAGGAAGGAAATGGAGCAAAATTAAATCTTCAGTGTAAACAAAAATTACAAAATCTGGCTTTTCGTTTTTCTGGTCTGGTTTTATGTGTGAGCGAATCATTATGCATGTTTCTACACATTCTGAGATACAGCGTTTTATTGAATTCTGACTTACTTTACATTCATTATAGTATCTTTTTTGCAACAAATACCTAGCTGCCTTTGCTGTGTTTAATGTTTCACTACAAACACTTCATATAAACAAAAATCCTATCTTTTTCACATGAAATAGCAATGCACTAATGTTAGAAATGGGGTCTTTGGATGGCAGTCAGGTTACCCCCTGTCCAAGCAAGGACCCTCACTCTACTCAGGGTAAAGGAGAATCACCCTCAGTTAACCCCCACTCTCCCCCTTGGTAGCTTGGCACAAGCAGGCAGGCTTCACTTCAGAGTTTAGGCGTAAAGTATTTGTACCAACACACACAGTAACTCAGTGAAAACACTACAAAATGGCACAACACAGGTTTAGAAAAATAGGCAATATTTATCTAAACAAAACAAGACCAAAACGACAAAAATCCACCATAAACAAGTCAAGTTATGAATTAAAAAAGAGTCTTAAATCCTTTAGAAAATAGTGCTAACACTGTTAGCGTGAAAAAGTACCTGTGTTGCGTCAAAATAACACCTCACGGGCGAGTGTGTGTCGGGAAAGGTCAGCGATCTGTCGATTTCTCACTCGCAAGTGACACCGTACGTCGTTCCTCCTACTGTCGGGTCGGTGTGTGTCATTTTTCCTCTCCCCAGGAGAGCGATGCGTCAATCTGGACAGGCCCCCTTCGGTCCAGGCAGGCTTGGCGTTGGTTTTTCCGCGCCCAGTAGGTTTGTGTCGAAAATCCGGTCGCACGGTATCAGAAAACCACACTACGTGGGGTTGCGACGTTAACAGCCTCCATCAGCGGGTGTTGCGCATCGTTTCTCCAGCCATGTTGCGTCAATCTTCCAGCCGTGATGCAGGTGGAGCATAGATTTCAGCCGCAAAGCCGGCGGCGCGTCTTGGAAGGTACATTGAAAATGTCCCTGCACGGTGGTCTGTGTGTGGATATTCAGTCTTTGTCTGCCAGCTTTACCTTTCAAGGGCCCAGGAACTGGAGAGAGCACCACTTGGCAGGGCAGGAGTCTCAGCAGAGAGTCCAGGGGCTAGCAGGGGAAGTCTTTGATGGCCCTGAGACTTCAACAACAGGAGGCAAGCTCAAGTCAAGCCTTTGGAGATTTCTTCACAAGCAGGAATACACAACAAAGTCCAGTCTTTGTCCCCTTCCACAGGCAGGAGCAGCAACTGCAGGATAGCTCCACAAAGCACAGTCACAGGCAGGACAGCACTTCTCCTCAGCTCCTCAGCAATTCTCCTTGGCAGAAGTTCCTCTTGATTTCCAGAACTGATCTAATTTCTCGGGGTTTGGGTGCTCTTCTTACACCCATTTTGTCCTTTGAAGTAGCCTTATTCAAAGGAAAGTCTCTCTTGTTTGTGAGATCCTGCCTTGCCCAGACCAAGCCCCAGACACACGCCAGGGGGTTGGAGACTGCATTGTGTGATGGCAGACACAGCCCTTTCAGGTGTGAGTAACCACTCCTCCCCTGCCTCCCAGCACAGATGGCTCATCAGGATATGCAGGCTACACCCCAGCTCCCTTTGTGTCACTGTCTAGAGAGAGGTCTAAAAAGAGGTGCAAACAACCCAACTGTCAAACTAACCCAGACAGGGAATCCACAAACAGGCCGAGTCACAGAATGGTTTAAGCAAGAAAATGCCTACTTGCTAAAAGTGGCATTTTCAAACACACAATTTAAAAACGAACTTTACTAAAAAAAGTATTTTAAATTGTGAGTTGAGAGACCCCAAACTCCTCATGTCCATCTGCTCCCAAATGGATTCTACACGTTCATCATATTTAAAGCTAGCCCCCAGGTTAACCTATGAGAGAGACAGGCCTTGCAACAGTGAAAAACAAATATTTCACTGGCAGGCCATAAACAGCACCTAAGTACATGTCCCACCTTTACCATACACTGCACCCTGCCCATGGGGCTACCTAGGGCCTACCTTAGGGGTGTCTTACATGTAGGAAAAGGGAAGGTTTGGGCCTGGCAAGTGGGTACACTTGCCAAGTCGAATTGGCAGTTTAAAACTCCACACACAGACACTGCAGTGGCAGGTCTGAACTATGTTTACAGGGCTACTAATGTGGGTGGCACAACCAGTGCTTCAGGCCCGCTAGTAGCATTTGATTTACAGGCCCTGGCACCTCTAGTGCACTGTACTAGGGACTTACCAGTAAATCAAATATGCCAATCATGGAAATCCAATTACACATACATTTTACACAGGAGCACTTGCACTTTAGCACTGGGTAGCAGTGGTAAAGTGCCCAGAGTAACAAAAACAGCAAAAACAGAGTCCAGCACACATCAACAGCCTGGGAAACAGAGGCACAAAGTCTGGGGAAATCAAGCTAAGAATGCAAAGTCTAACAACTAAGAATTTAAGTTTGTGGAGTGGGTAATGGTATGACCATGAATTAGAATGAATAAAGGCCCGTATTTATACTTTTTGACGCTAAACTGCGCTAACGCAGTTTAGCGTCAAAAAGTTTAGCGCCGGCTAACGCCATTCTGAAGCGCCATACGGGCGTCGTATTTATTGAATGGCGTTAGCCGGCGCTAGCAGACCGGCGCTGCCTGGTGTGCGTGGAAAAAAACCACGTACACCAGGCAGCGCCGGCGTTGGGGAAAATGGCGTTAGGGCGTCATAAAATGGGGCAAGTCAGGTTGAGGCAAAAAAATCGCCTCCACCCGATTTGCGCCATTTTTAACGACGCCCAGATGCCATTTACATGACTCCTGTCTTAGTAAAGACAGGAGTCATGCCCCCTTGCCCAATGGCCATGCCCAGGGGACTGATGTCCCCTGGGCATGGTCATTGGGCATTGAGGCATGTAGGGGGGCACAAATCAGGCCCCCCTATGCCAAAAAAATATATAAAAAAAAAAAAAAATTATACTTACCTGAACGTACCTGAATGTCCCTGGGGTGGGTCCCTCCATCCTTGGGTGTCCTCCTGGGGTGGGCAAGGGTGGCAGGGGGGTCCTTGGGGGCATGGGAGGGCAGCTGTGGGCTCATTTTGAGGCCACAGGTCCCTTAACGCCTGCCCTGACCCAGGCGCTAAAATCCGGCGCAAATGCGGGGTTTTTTGCCCCGCCCACTCCCGGGCGTCATTTTTACCCGGGAGTATAAATACGACGCATTTGCGGCGCAGTCATTTTTTTAGACGGGAACGCCTACCTTGCATCTCATTAACGCAAGGAAGGCGTTCACGCAAAAAAATGACGCTCTTTCCTCATACTTTGGCGCTAGACGCGTCTAACGCCAAAGTATACATATGGCGTTAGTTTTGCACCGAATTTGCGTCGAAAAAAACTACGCAAATTCGGCGCAAACGGAGTATAAATATGCCCCAATGGCCCGTATTTATACTTTTTGACGCTAAACTGCGCTAACGCAGTTTAGCGTCAAAAAGTTTTTGCGCCGGCTAACGCCATTCTGAAGCGCCATGCGGGCGCCGTATTTATTGAATGGCGTTAGCCGGCGCAAGCAGACCGGCGCTGCCTGGTGTGCGTGGAAAAAAACCACGTACACCAGGCAGCGCCGGCGTTGGGAAAAATGGCGCTAGGGCGTCTTAAAAATGGTGCAAGTCAGGTTGACGCAAAAAATCGCCTCCACCCGATTTGCGCCATTTTTAACGACGCCCAGACGCCATTTACATGACTCCTGTCTTAGTAAAGACAGGAGTCATGCCCCCTTGCCCAATGGCCATGCCCAGGGGACTTATGTCCCCTGGGCATGGTCATTGGGCATTGAGGCATGTAGGGGGGCACAAATCAGGCCCCCCTATGCCAAAAAAATATATAAAAAAAAAAAAAAATTATACTTACCTGAACTTACCTGAATGTCCCTGGGGTGGGTCCCTCCATCCTTGGGTGTCCTCCTGGGGTGGGCAAGGGTGGCAGGGGGGGTCCTTGGG
This sequence comes from Pleurodeles waltl, assembly GCF_031143425.1. Taxonomy (NCBI): domain Eukaryota; kingdom Metazoa; phylum Chordata; class Amphibia; order Caudata; family Salamandridae; genus Pleurodeles; species Pleurodeles waltl. The sequence continues at coordinate 143,662,606 of NC_090441.1, read as the reverse complement.
GGCATGGGAGGGCAGCTGTGGGCTCATTTTGAGCCCACAGGTCCCTTAACGCCTGCCCTGACCCAGGCGCTAAAATCCGGCGCAAATGCGGGGTTTTTTGCCCCGCCCACTCCCGGGCGTCATTTTTGCCCGGGAGTATAAATACGACGCATTTGCGGCGCAGTCATTTTTTTAGACGGGAACGCCTACCTTGCATCTCATTAACGCAAGGAAGGCGTTCACGCAAAAAAATGACGCTCTTTCCTCATACTTTGGCGCTAGACGCGTCTAACGCCAAAGTATACATATGGCGTTAGTTTTGCGCCGAATTTGCGTCGAAAAAAACTACGCTAATTCGGCGCAAACGGAGTATAAATATGCCCCAAAGTACCTCCGCCATACTTTAAAGGACATTGCAAGTTACTGCGGAGTTCCAAGAACTTTTAAAGATGACTTTATAAAGGAACTCCACCTTTGGCCATGTTTGGTATACGGTCTCACAACTCCTCAGTGACTCACAATATTCTTATAATGTAGGTCATGGGATTCTTTATTCAATACATATTTGGGTTTGGATCTCAGACCTCTATGTATCGATCCATGTTTTATAAAATCATTACACTTGCCTGGAGGCATGGACTGTTCTGCACCCAAACGTTTTATGTACACTAGTGCTTCTATGTAGTTACAAAATTAAATAGAACATGGTAAACGAACCTCCTTAAAAAATTAATATTGGACAAATGAAACAGTAACTTGCTTCCATAAATAAACATAAGAGGACTTGAATGAGGGACATCTTCTTTTGGCCAAAACGGATACATTATTCCACATTAGTGTATTTAAACATGCCTGGTTATAGCAAAGGATTGCACAGGTTCGGATGCAAAAATGCCCTTTTCAAAACCAATGAAAATGTGAATGAAACAGATGAAAGTTGCTTGCACAACTAAGGGGAAGAGATGTTAATTAGCAATTTACTCATATGAGATCCTTGTGCAAACGACAGTGGCAACTGGTGCAAAAGAGCTTGAGGAATTATGGTTTTCACCTTTTCCAGTCTCTACTATCAATAACTAAGATGAGAGCCCGAGCAGTTTGTAGATCATCAGCTTTGGTACTGGCGTTATTACTGGCATATAGGTGCATACAGCATATGTGATGGAGAGACTAAGGGGCATATATACAAGGAATTGACTCATTGGCTCTGATGCCAGTTTCCTTGCGTCGCCCTTAGCCCCCCTAATGACACCATGTTATCGATGTATTTACAAATCAGCGCATCATGGCGATTATTAGCACAATAGCGTTCTAATTTATGATTCTATTGTGGCGCTTTACTGGACTAGTGTCGAAAATGATCATGCTAGTCCAGCAAAGGTCAGGGAGGCCATAGGATACAACAGTAGCATCACTTTAACGCCTGCCCTGAGCAGGTGTTTAAAAAATGACACTCAAATGGCTCATTGAAATCTTGTAGTTTTCACTGTGCCATTATTTTGGTCCTCCCTGCAGGGGAACTCCCTCCTTGCATAGATTATAATTAGTGCAGGTATAATGTTGCACAAGGGGTCACAAAGTGGTGAAATGCTAGCATTGCGCCACTCTGTTAACATGGCGCATGGAGGGTGGACTGGATATCATCAGGTAAATATGCCTCTATGTTTACGTCAGGTTCACAAAATGCATTTACAAGCAGGGGCAGCATATTTCTCTAAAGGAAGGGCACAGTATTCCGGTACCCTTAATGAAATCAAATTACTCTAGAGTCTCCACACCCTTTGCTGGATTGCTAAATCTTGACTATGTGAGGAGAAGATGCAGACCTCTGTCTCCTGCCTTTAGTTGGGAAACTGCTCCTGTCTGTAAAGTTCAACCATCCAAAGAAGGGAGAAAGGGAGGATCTGGGGGCAACAGAACAACATACCTTTTATGTAGAGATATACAGTGGTGAACGTACCTTGGAGGATGCAACACAGCTCTATCCTTACCTGCTCCCTTTCCTCTTTGTCTTCTTCAGCTGCCCCAGCCTTTTCCAGCTCCTTTGAGTCCACTAAGCCTGCATGAAAATTGGAAGCACTCAGGCCTTCCATTGACCTGCCTGTGTAACTCCCTGCTCTCATTCCACCTTGGGCAGCTGCCAGCCAGCAGTGGAAAGAGACAATGATGAACAGAGTCATGTATCAAGAATATCAAGCACAGCCTAAGTACCGACTACCAATATATCATGAAGGTGACCAGATATGGTGAGTATGCATTCTTCTTCCTACATGTCTTCATACTGTATATGTTTTGTATGTCTCAGTACAATATTTTCATGGCATGATATTTAAAACTGGATGCTCAGGTAGTATACCAAACAGATTTTTGCTAGGATTTTAGATCTGTAGCTTTAAATGTTGGGTAGCTCTCTGGTGTTTTGGATGTGTTCATCAGGCTTATGAGTCTAGGGTTCTTTTGTGTGCATGCATACAAGTATTGATGACTGTAGGTGTGTGAAAATGGGTTCACATGATTTTGTGCATGTGTATGGAAGGATGTATGTGTGTGCCTGTGTCAGGAGGAGTGTTTAAATGCTTCTGGTGCTGATTTTTAAAAGTGAAACATGATTTTCAGGCCTTCAATGAAATGTATGAAATGATGGTGGGGTTTGGCTACAAACAAGATGGCTAACCTCCGGAGGTGCTCCTGCACCTACTCATTTTGACAGCACAATTTGTCATCTTCCTTGGGCTAACTTGATGGAAACTGATGATGGAAGTCTGACAGGAGCCTTCTTTTTGGTCAGGTGACAAACTATTCTGCACAAATGGACTGGATTGGATCATGGGCCTGCCCACAGCCTCGACCATTAGTGTGGGACCATCCGCTGTGCCATGCAGAGCACATGATCCCTCTGATCCCTGGAGTCTATCTCTTCAGAGCCCAATTAAACTTTGGAAACTCCACTTCAGCCTGGTACGACTCCTGGTGGTCTTCATCGCTCAGCATCCTGCCTATTCTGACTGACCATGCTTGCAAGGAATTATCCTCAACTCTTCCCTATCAATGACCCGACAAGTAAACATAGGCAAAATCTTCAAATGGATCCTGGTCGACTGCTGGAGGATATGCACTGAGGCCTTAGTTACAAGCAAGCTCGACAATAGCAACAAAGAACGTCAAGAAGCTACAACTCTTCCAAAACACCGCTGCCAAACTTGTCCTGAACCTCTCCCGCCAGGAACATATCTCCCAACACCTGAGGATCATCCATTGGCTCCCAGTGGAGAAGCAAATCAACTTCAAACTACTCACCTACACCTACAAAGCCCTTCACAACACCTGAATTATCGCATCTCTTTCCATAACCCCGCCAGACCCCTCCGCTCTGCCCAGCTGGCGCTGGCCACCATCCCACGCATCCAGAAAAACACTGCCGGAGGAAGATCTTTCACCTACCTCACATCAGTCACCATCTTCAGAAAGAACCTCAAGACATGGGTCTTCGAATGAGGCCCAGACCCACCACTAGCGCCTTGAGACCCTCACGGGTGAGTAGTTGCGCTTCATGAAAACTGATTGATTGATTGATTGAATCAATGAAGTGCTGGTGCTGCTAGTCCACCTGGTGCAGTAAGCGAATACCTGAGCAGGCCAAATAACTGTGACAGATGCTCTGCCCATATGTCTTCCCACCTGCAACGCTTTTAACCTATCCGGCCCTCATCTGGTTCTGGCAGATTAGCAGTCTGCCTATTCCAATGCTAAGACCCAAGCTCCTGGTCTTCAAACTCAGCACTGACATCATTTCCTTCTTGACTTGAATGGCGGCATAGCCACGTGTGGTTGGGCCTGTCAAAACCAGATGACACAACCTGCTCAATAGGAGGCCGCCATCTTCCTGTAAACCAAGCTGCTGCATCATTATTTTCACCAGCTGCTCATACCCATGCTGCACTCTTTATTTCCTCTCTCACTTTTAAGAATTGCAGTGCTGGTAAAGGCATCTGTCTTTCTTATCTTCAACCCTGGATCATACTCCTCTATGGCCCTGTCACGATTCCTCGGCTCTGTTTCAATATTCTCTGCCTTTCCCAAAAAGGCCTTCTTGGGCTTACCACTAAGGGGTTGCTGGTCAAAAATCCATCAGTGTGCTTCCTTCCTCATGGCATGACAACATCAACATAAAGCCTCCAGACAGCTCTTGTTGTTAGAGGTAATTGTCGGTGGAGCTACTAAAACAATGATGTTTGCTGCTGGGGCCATGACAAACATGGTCACCCTTGTCACCTTAATGAATGAACTGAAAGGCATGAAACTGTTCATCAATTTGGTAGACGTGACTACCACAGCCACCAACAGGGATCGAAAGCCGATCAACGAGAAGTTGGCAGGGTTCAAGACTCAATTTCAGGTGTCACAGAGGTGCATTGATGGCCTTAAGGTAATGGAAACAGTCGTGATTGACTGGAGCGCAGCTGTACAGAACCTCCTGAAAAAGGTCAACAATCTCGAGGTTCACAGCAGGTGAAAAAATATTTGCATTTTTAGTATACCGACACTGGACAAGGAATCAGACAATCTAACTTTTCTGAGATCTATTAGAAATGCTCCTGTACATGCAATTCCAAAATTTCCTCACATTTCAGACAGCTTAATACCTTAAGAGGAGGGCACATCCCTCTGATAAACCTCCCCACACTGTTATTGCTTGCCTACTCAGACATCAACATGTATGCTCCACCCAGGCGGATTACAGAATTAATGGCTTTGTATGGCACACCACAACAAATGCCCTTCCCCCTTACTTCCTGAATTAGACTGACTGATTGCCCCCTGCACAGTACTTCCTAAAATAGTAAATGATGAGTGTCAACTTACAGGGACTCCATCTCCCGCCTCCCTATTGAGAACTAAGTCAATATCTACGCCTCCCAAAATTAATATTATATCTTGGAATGTTGCAGGAATTAAGTCAAAGTTGGATGACCCGGAATGGGTAAGCCTTGTTAATAAACAAGATATCTGTCTTTTTCAGGAAACTTGGACTGCAGAACAGTTATCCACACAAGGCTTTACAACCTATTTTTCTGCTGCCCAACCTGCCTCTGGTGGCTTTGGAAGACAGATAGGAGGGTTAATGATTTTATTGAACAATAAGCTAGAATGTGACCACTCCATGATAAAGTTTAATCCCTATGATCTGCTGGGCGTCCAACTCACATTCCGACCTGGATTCAGGATGATTGTTCTGAATACATATGCAAGATCCGTTCCCCGTGAGTCAGAATCAATCGTTCTCACCCAGCTGACGGATTATATAGAGCTTCTGGACCCTTCAGATCTTCTGATTATAGCAGGTGATTTTAATTGTTCTTTTGTGTTGGACAACACCATCAGCAATCTGACTACTGAGGAGGACGAATATTGGGGTATTCCCCAATCTAAGGAAACAGCGTTTTTGCCCGTTTCCCGCGTTGCATCTCAGTTGTCTTCCCTTTGTCTGAAATATGGCCTGAGAGAATGTAACGGCCGCACTAAATCTGATTCAGAGCGAGCCATCACTTTCAAGCGAGGGCTTTCCTTTAGTAGTATTGATTATATTCTGGTGGACATTAGGCTATGGTCAAGTTCACTGGACATGGAAATTTTACCTCGCTTGGATAGCGATCATAATCCTCTGTGCCTTGTACTGACCAACCATGCATTTTTAAGAATCCAGCACATAACGATCACTAACGTCCCACTCCCTTACCTGAACCATAGACGTTCTCGGGTCTCCTGGCCAAAGGTGGAATCCAACCCGTATTTGATTGGGGAAATATAGTCATCATTTTTAAAACTCTTTGCAGACTATGAGGAACAAGAAGCCTCTGATATTCCCATTATGGCTATCCACAATAAATTGGTGGATTCCCTACAGGGTATCTTCTATAGGGAAATCCCTTCCAAACCGAGACCTGCTGACACCCCTCGTAGGGATTGGTTTAATCAGGATAGTGTGCGAGCAAGATCTAATTTAAACGAGGCTGTAAAAAACTCTACCCAAGTGGCTATTAAAGAGGCCCGACGTAGGTATGTTAATGCCCTGAAACAAGCAAAAAAAGACTGGGATAATGAGATATGGCAGAAGCTGCTTGCAGCAGTCAAATACAAAGATGAAAGTTCCTTTTGGCGGCTGTTGACCTCTAGTTCGAAAAGGGGCAATGATGACATTGGTATGTACATACAGCCCGAAAGATGGGTGTCCTATCTTTCTGGAATTTATGCTCTGCCTGCACCGCAAGCTCTGGAGGACCCTGGATATGATGAGCGTTGGGCCGTTAACAAGACTTCAACTGAGAGTATTGTTTTGACCTTAGCCGAAACAGCAGCTGCAATTAATTCTCTGAGGCCAGCCAAAGCCCCTGGTCCAGATAAGATCCCAGGGGACCTGTTTAAATCAGAACCAAAGATATGGGCATGGTACATCAATTTATTGTCTAATGCCATAGCAGCTGGTAGCCCTATTCCAGATTCTTGGCGTGGCGCAGAAATAATACCAATTCACAAAAAGGGTGATGTAGGTTCACCTGTAAACTATCGACCAATCAGCCTTATCGATATCCTTCAGAAGACGTTTGCTAAGCAAGTCCTAGATAGGCTTACCGATTGGATCCAAGACAACCACATTTTATCCCCCTTACAGGCCGGTTTTCGGCCTAAAACTAACACTATGGACCAAGTCTTCAGGCTGTCACTACTATTTTGGAAGTATGTCACCCTATCTAAGCAAAAGCTTTATATTGCTTTTGTTGATTCAAGATCTGCATTCGATTTTGTCCCAAGAGAGAAACTATGGGGAGTACTAAATAAAATCGGTATCCCAGGAAATTTAGTGCATTTAATTCAAAGATTACATGAAAAAACATTTGCACAAGTCAGATGGGGTAAGCAGGGGGAACTCACCGACAAAATAGATATTAGGAGAGGAGTGCGCCAGGGTTGTGTTCTTGCCCCAACACTATTTACATTGTTTATCAACGAGGTGGTGCAAGTCGTTACCAACTGCCAAAATGATGCTCCATCCTTGAACAACCATAAAATTCAAATTTTGCTATTTGCTGACGATTCCCTCCTGATCTCCAGAACTCCTATGGGTCTCCAGGTACTTGTGGATAAGTTTAGTTCGTTTTGTGGTGACTATGGACTTGAACTCAACCATAGCAAAACTAAACTCATGACCCTGGGCTGTGGCCCCACTAAGAGATTCTCAATTTTCTATAATGGTACCCCCCTAGGTATGGTAAGCTCCATAGATTATTTGGGGGTGAGAATTAGCAACAATCTGCATTGGGGGGCCCAAATCGATAAAAGTTTAGCTCTTCTGGCACAGAGATTTAGGGCCATTTTACGCTTTCACAAGTCTACCTCTGAGAGAGTGATTACTCCAACTATTAAAATTTACCGAGCAAAGGCACAGAGCGCTGCGGTCTACGGGGCAGAAATTTGGGGGTCCTCGAACACTGGCAAGCTTGCAGTGGGGGAAAACAACTTTGTAAGGTCAACTTTGGCCTGTCCTCGCAGTACCCCACTGCTGCCTATGTTCTGGGACCTTGGCCTTTCACGCATCTCAGATGTAATTGCCCTACGACCATTGCTTTTCTGGGTCCGTGTATGGACCACCCCTGAGCTATCCACATACAAGGAGTCTATTCAAGACATTCTAGATAGACCAAATGTAATTACCATTCCCTAGTTTAACCACATCTCAAAATGGTTTCACAGATTGGGTCTTAGTGAGTTTTGGAGCCATCCAGAAAGTATAAGGAAGGATCGGAAGAATCATTTGAAAACTGTTTACTGGACATATGTCAGAGAAAACTACCTGCTGTGCTCAACACACGGCAGATTGATCTCTCAATTCTTTGATTTTAAATGGTACCCGTATCTGGAACAATTTATGGATACAATTCTTGACCCATTAAGTAAGAGTCTATATATTCAGTTCAGATATGGTTGTCTGCCTCTTAAATCCTATGGCAGTACACAGAGTGCGACTCCAAGTACTGTTATTTGTCCGAGTTGTAATCACATTTCAGAATCTATTGTACATTTTATGTTTATATGCCCTGCTTATTTGATTGCGCGGCGGAAGTGGTTATGACCTGTGTGCAGGAATCTGGGGGCAAGGCATTGTATTGTTGCTTTAAGGATCATGATGAAGGAAACTTCTCTCCCTCTATCCTGTGCGGTTAGCAAGTATATTGTAGCTGCCTGGCATATACGTACTAATTTTCTGGGGAAAAATGATGATGAGGACCAAATTAAAAAAAAAAAAAAAAAGTGTTTTAGTTGCTAAATTTTAACTACACACCTAGACTGAAATAAAACCCCATGTTTATTTTAAATGATAGGTATTAGGGGGTTAGGTGCATTTTTAAGGAAAATAATTTTATGTGTTTTAAGGCTGAAACATATGTTTTTATTTTATTCTTATCCCTTTTTAATTTAATTCCTATTTCCTTTTTTATTCAATTGTTGGTTGTTTTGCTTTTATGGTTGAAAGTAACCAAATAAAGCTATGTGTTGATTGAAATGCTAGATCGTTTTTTTTGGCTAAGTACTCCTACATCATGCCCATTGTCTAGAGGAAATTCTTGGCCCTGCAGCCTAGAAAACTAAATGCTAGATACAGTCTGTTAGAACCTGCTATGATTTTATAATTTACTACGCCAGTTTTGGGTAGGAAGGAGTTAGAAAATCAATTAAACAACTATCTACAGTAGTGATTAAAATCATTTTCAATGGTGTGGCACATATTTGATAAATATTAAGGAAAAGTTACTGTTAGGAGGATACGTTTTCCCAACCTAGAGACTCTGAAGGAACATTTGCGTTTACTCTCCTTCTTCTACCAGCCAGTTATTAGCATTTCAAGAGGTGCCAGATCAGAAAACAAAGGCCGGGTGTGGGGAGATGTTGTTCCCTTGACAGGATGACTAGTGGGGTTGTGACCAGGAACTGGATTAACTTCAAAGTAACCCCTCCGTCATAGGCAAATGCAGCTTGTACCTGGACAGGGGCATTCCTTTGTCTCGTTAGACATCCAGGCTCTAATCACAGTGGGCTTCTTTTTGACATTACAGTGTGAAATCCTGCTTGACAGGTCTGCTGAGGTTTACATAAGAACTCTGTATGTTAACATTATAGGAAGGGAAACTAGATGCCAATGCAATGCTCCTGTATCCACTATCTGGTTTCTAGAAAAACACTCCTATGTACTACATTTCAGTCTCTGGGTTTATGGGTGTCCAGTGACTGCCCCAAAATGGATTTTAGTGTTATATGTGGGAGGACAATCGGATTACCATACTACACTTCCCACACACACTCCCAGTGCTCAAAGTCCAAGATCAGTGTGGCCAAAGACTTTTGTCATCTTGAAAATGCCCAAAGTGTGTAGGGTTGGAGCAGGAACTTTTACCCCATTGGTAAGGGTGTGCCCATGAGTAATTCCCTCTGACTAGCTTGTGCTAGGTATAAATGTGGCACTTCCAATCACCCACTTCAGAACACTCCTGGACATGATGAAAATCAGAAGAGGGCTCCAAGGTTCATAAGGCTGACCTCCTCTTAAAGCTACTAAGACAGCACAAGCTACTAGAGTCCCTTGGCTGCAACTGCCCAGATGGCCAGTGGCAACTGGACCTTGTGAGTCTCTACGTCCCTCCCCAATGGTCCTGGAGGGCTCAAACAGTGGATTATTTTGGTCAATTGGGACTTAAAGGACTAAAGTCAAATGTAAAATCTTTTACCTGGATAAACCTTGTTAGTGTAACCGGAATGCGTTCATTGCAGTCAGTGTCAAATTGTGTGTAGATCTGTGTCTACATGATAATTTACTATCATTGGCACTTTATGTGGTTTGCCACTATTCCTGCTTCAAAGTTCAAAAGTTCATAATTTTGTTTCTCCCTATTGTATTTTTGCCATTTTGTCCACTAAATTTGACTCTGTGTTTCGTGGAGGACATCACCTCCTCTAACCTGACAGCCCAGCGAGCCATCTGACTGTCACTAATTGGGTCCATTTGTCTTTTGGACATTTAGGACAGAAGCATTTTGAGTCCATTCCTATTGACCACTGTTGGACTTTTGGCCAAACGCATGGTCATCCCTAGTCTTTTTGCCTCCTTCCTCCTGGTTTTTCTGACGTCTCGCTGTTGGCTCTAGGACTCTGAGCACTTTATCACTGTTGACCAGTGCTAAAGTGCAGGTGCTCTCCCATCTAAAGTTGGTATGATTGGCTTATACCTAATTGGCATATTTAATTTACCTATAAGTCCCTTGTACAAGTGGTATCTCTATACCCAGGGCCTGTAAATTAAATACTACTAGTGGGCCTGCAGCGCTGCTTGCGCCACCCACTGAAGTAGACTTTCAAACCTGTCTCAGGCCTGCTAGCGCAGGGCCTGTGTGTGCAGTTTTCTGCCACAGGGACCTGGCATCTAAATGTACTTGCCAGGCCCAGAACTCCCCTTTTACTACATGTAAGTCACCTCTAAAGTACGCCCTAGCTAGCCCTATGGGCAGGGTGCCATGTATGTAGAAAGGCAGGACATGTGCCATATTGCATGGCCTGTCCTAGTACTGACAAACAGCCTAACTTGGTGTCTCACTGCTGTGAGTGCTGCCTTCTCATAGGATTGCATTAGAAATGCCCTGCCTTATGTGTAAGGGGTATTGTCTGATTTATGAGGGGTAGCGTAGGCGTGTTTGGTATGGTTGTGATGGTGATAATAAATACTGCTTACTGGTGTGGGTGTATTTTTTATTACTATCACAGAAATGCCACTTCTAGAAAGTGCGCATTTATCTGTGCTTATAATTCTGGTGTTTTGCAGCTTGACTCCAATCCACGTCTGGGCAGAGTGACAGTTGGGGCTTTGTGCATACTTTTCAGACAGCCTGTACACAGGGAGGGTGGAGGTGTCACCGAGGTGCATCTGCATACTGAATAGTCTTCCTGGGCTGAGAGAAGGGAGAGGCGGGGCACACCTGCATTTGTAAAGACTGTGCCCTGGCCTCACACAATAGGGTCGTTAAGCCCCCACTGATGTTTGGAGCCTGTGCTGAAAGGAGAGAGGGGGCACTCCCAGAACCAGTTGTAACTGGCTGGAACCTCCTCTCCCCACCATTGTAAAACACTGTAAGAACTGACTATAAGTACTGGGGAATTTTCCCCACAATTTGAACATTCTTGGAACTTGAAACTGGACCCAGAACGCTGATGAATGGACTCACCAGGAAACCGCCTTGAACTGCTGCTGCTGTGCTGACCTGTGACCTGCCTGGTCACTAGGAGGAACTGCCACCAACTGCACCCCTTGTGCTGGCCTGTAGCTGGACCCACCAGCCCTGTACCTTTTCCTTGATTATTGTTCCCAGGGGCAGGGTGCTGTGGCCCCTGACCCCTGCAACGATCTTTCTTTTGCCCAAAGAAATCACCAGGCTTTAAATGGTTCCTAGCGCTTTCAAAAGCGCTTTTCTTTTGCCCCAGGAAGAATCACCGCCGCAGCCCTGGCTGCAGAATTTTCCTAGCGCTGTGAAAAGCGCTCTATTTGGAGCCCCCGGATCACCGCCGCAGCCGGGTTATTTTATTATTTCAGAGCGCGAGGATTGCGCTCAGCTCTGTGCCCCCGGGGCACGAGAAAAGCCACATTTAAAGAATCAGGAGCAAGCCTGCTCCTAGCGGTGCCCCCGGGTTAGGGATCGCTCCGAGGAGCACCCCCGGGGCACCAGAAGGCCCTGCCTTGGGCCAGAGAACCCTCGGAGAGGCGAGAGGAGAGGAGGACGCCTCTCCCTCGCCTAGGAAGCCTCGGAAGGCTTCGGTCGCCGTCGGAAGGGCGAGGGGAGAGGAGGACTCCTCCCCCTCGCCTAAGAAGCCTCGGAAGGCTTCGGTTGCCTGGGGAGCGGGCAGCAGCCTCATCGGAGGCTCGCTGCATCCCCAGACCCCTCAGGGCCCCTGCGAGGGCCAGCCTTGCCATAAAGGGGTCTCCCTTCAAGGAAGGGCCACGGAGGCCCAGGGAGACCCCAGGAGTTAGCGGGTCCCCGGAGGGGCCCGTTTTTCAGCCAGGAGGGGGTGCGTGTCGCCCCCCTCCCCCTTCAAAGGTTTCCCTGGCCTGGGCCCCCCTCGAGAGGGCCGGTGGAGCCCTAGGGGCGCCCCCAGTATTTACGGTCCCCGGAGGGGCCCATTTTTGGTATCGAGGAGGTGCGTGCCGCCCTCCCCTGACCACAAGAAATCAGGGAGGCCCCCGTTTTGCGCAGAAGAGCGCCGGGGGCCCCATTTATTTGTTTTAGGCACTAGAAGTGCCTCTGCATCAGAACAGGTACTTTCTAAAGGGACCAATATACCAGTAATTAAAAGTTCTTTCTACAGACTTTATTAATTGTGTTATATTACCTGCCTGTACTATGATGCTTTTACATATGTGTGCACATGTTCCTTTTATGGGCATGACTTGCTAATATGTTTGCTTAACTTGCCATAGATTTTCTAATGTTCCTACTATGGGCGTTTTATGATATTCTTATGACAAGTGTGCTAATGTGATAACGTGTTCCTGACTACTGCTTATGTTGCAGAATAGTGAGTAACCTGTGTGTTATGTGTGACTACTGCTAGTTTGCAGAGTAACTAATGTGTAACGTTCTGACAACTGCTAAGGTAGCAGGATAGTACTATTATGTGATGTTGGTCTGATAATTACGTTGTGTACAATACAGTATATTTTCATATAATCTGGTGTTGTGTTTCCTTTGTGGTGGGGATATTGCGTCACATGTGTGTGTGTGTTGTACAAACGCTTTACACATTGCCTCCGGGTTAAGCCTGACTGCTCGTGCCAAGCTACCAAGGGGGTGAGCAGGGGTTATCTTGGACGTGTAACTCCCTTGCCCTGACTAGAGTGGGTAAGTTCTGCCTGGCTGAGGTGCATACCCTAGCCAACCAGAAACCCCATTTCTAACATTGGAAGTCAGCGGTGAGGATAGGACTTGGGCTTGCACAATACCATTGTGACTCATTATTTCACTACAGGGATTGCGTTTAGACCATCACATGTTTGGCTTCTCTTAACTTTCTCTCTTTGGTCATTTTTCCTGTTTTCAGTTCTCACGCTTGGGTATTGTGATTGTCACAGTTGAGTTATTTGTACCTTTTCAAGATGGGGCTTACCTTTGATTTAGAGTACCTGCCGTTTAACACGCAGGGGGAATTAGAGGGGTTCTGTAGAGAGAGAGGGCTGCCTGTAGAAGGGGACCTCAGGAGATCTCTGAATTTCTTTGAAAGGTTTGTGACATTTACCCAGGGAGGGAGTGTGCTTAGGGGGTACCCAGAGGATCCTGAGTGTAGCGAGGGTTCCCAATGGGAGGGCTCCCAGACCTCATCCCTAGAGAGTGGTAGAGAGACTGATCAGGAGGGTGAGAATGACCGGTTGGGGACGCCAGTTGACAGGGAAGGCCCCAGTGATAGGGAGTCCCTTGCTGGGTCCAGTGTAAGAAGCAGGGCTACCTCTCATTCCTTGACGCCTGATGAGCTAATAGATAGGCGGGAAGAGAGGGACCTGAAGTTGCAGTTAGCGCGCCTAGCTGTTGAGGAGAGAAGGGCTGAGGTAGAGAGGGCCTTAGTACAGGAGAGAATGGCAGAGGCAGAGAGGGCCTTTGCCAGAGAAAGACTCGCTCTAGAGCGCAGTCTGAAGGTTCTGGATTCTCCAGCGCTGCAGGTGGAGTCCAGTGGTGGCAGCAATGTACAGTGCTGTAGCAAAGATGTTCCTCACATACCCATAGATCTGGTACCTAGGTTCCAAGAGGGGGGTGACATACGTCAGTGGTTAAAGGAATATGAGGGGGCTCTGGTAGAGCGCAGGATCCCTGAGAAGGATTGGGGAACTGGCCTAGGGAGTTTTTTTCCTGAGGAGGGGAGGGATGCCCTACTGACTCTAGAAGAGAGTGACAGGGAGGGGTACTCTGCTGTGAAGAACGCACTGATTATGAAGTATGGTTTTTCCCCTGAGGAATACAGAAAAAGGTTTAGGGGTGGTAAGAAACTGTCCCACCAGTCTTGGGAGGATTTTGTGGAGGATTGCTGCATTGCACTAGATGGATGGGTGAAGGGTAGCACAGTAAACAATTTTGAAGGGCTGTTTAATCTGATTCTCAGAGGGCACCTGTTTCGTTGTTGTTTTTCAGAGTTACGCCAACACTTGTCAGTGTGTGAGCTCTCTGACCCCAGGGAGCTCGCAAAGGAGGCAGACTTCTGGTTGCGTACCAGAGGGTCTGGTGTGGCATTAGGGGGTGTTCCTAATGAGAGTGGTCTAGGTGTTTCCCAACAAGGTGTGGTGGGAAAGGAATGGAGTGTCCCAGGTAGGTCCCAGTGGACTGGGATGGATGAGGGACCCCATGTCCCGTCTCTGAGGAGAGGGAATGGGGCTGGGCTGAGGCCCAAGGTGCCCAAGATACCGTCCCAGGCCCCTGAAGGTTCCATGAGTGAACGCCAGGAGGTGAGCCTAACCTGTGCCGTAGGGCCAGCTGTTCAGAAGGATCCCATTTTGTCATTAGGACTTAGGCGGGTGGCTGGTGATAGCGTTCCGCCGGTCCTGGTGTCTGGTAGTCTCGCTCTACAGCAGGGGAGGCGGAAATCCAGGCATAGGGTTGAGAGGGGGCTGCGGGCCCCAGTGGAGAACCTGGAGGGTCAGGGGTCAGCTCTGAGAGCAGAGCCCCCCAGGAATGACCTTGGTGAGACCATTTCTGGGCTGGGGGGAATTCAGACTCTGTCCGATGGGCAGAGGTCAGGAGACCTGCGCCAGCCAGACTCTTGTGTGGCCCTTGGGGAAAGTGTTTCCCTGGTGGGGGGTAGGTGTGCCCCCCAGGAAGTCCTGGTGCGCCAGGCAATGATTCAACCGCAGGGTGGTGACTCTGGGTTGGATGATCAGGTTCAGGGGGTAAACTCTGACCTGATGGGGAGTATGTGTGCTCCCAAGGAAGTCCTGGTGCGCCAGGCAGTGGTTCAAACGCACGGTAGTGACTCTGGGTTGGATTGCCAGATTCAGGGGGTAAACTCTGATCTGGTAGGGGGTAGGTGTGCTCCCAAGGAAGTCCTGGTTCGCTGGGCAATGGTCCAGTCTAAGGGTGTCGTCCCTGGACTAGATAGACAGGTTCAGGGGGTAAACTCTGATCTGGTTGGGGGGGCGGTTAGTGTGCTCACCCCCCGTGTGAAACTTCTGGTGGCTTCTCCCGAGGTGGGGAGACGCAGGACTCTGGAAGTGGGGTTCAGGGAGGGGGAAGCCCGCCCCGGACCCCGGTGCAACCCAAGGGTGTCGTCCCTAGGTTGGGTGGTCAGTCGCCAGGTAGTGATCCTGGGCTGGCGAGAAAGTTGTGCAGGGCTGCTGTACCCAGCACCCTGGCAAGTGTGGATTCTGGTGATACCCCTCCTAGGAGAAGAGGGCGGGATCCTAGAAGGAGGGGTAGAGGGAGGAGAGCCTCGCCTCTAGCCCCTGTAGAACCTATGGGTGCGGACCCTAGGTTGGTGGATCAGTGGCAGGGTAGAGCCCCTGAACTGATCGGAAATGGAGTGGAGACAGGTTGCTTTGCACCTGGGGCTACCGCCCCCCACTCATTATGGTTTCAGAGACCAGAGGCTCCTAGATGGCCTGGGGCCTGGTTCTGGCCATTGGCAGCTAGAGATTCCCTGTGGGTTGGTCTAGGCTGCCTGGGACGCATTGACAGAGAGATCCCAGTGGAGTCAGGAAGGCGTAGAACTGGAACATGCCCCTGCTGTTGTGGGCCTGGGTCCTTGTTCTATCGCCCCAATCAGGAAAGTACATTAAGGTATCGATTGTTCTCCCCTGGATTTTGGCTGGTAGGGGGTTGTGTTGGACTTTTGGCCATACGCATGGTCATCCCTAGTTTTTTTGCCTCCTTCCTCCTGGTTTTTCTGACCTCTCGCTGTTGGCTCTAGGACTCTAAGCACTTTATCACTGCTGACCAGTGCTAAAGTGCAGGTGCTCTCCCATCTAAAGTTGGTATGATTGGCTTATACCTAATTGGCATATTTAATTTACCTATAAGTCCCTTGTACAAGTGGTATCTCTATACCCAGGGCCTGTAAATTAAATACTACTAGTGGGCCTGCAGCGCTGCTTGCGCCACCCACTGAAGTAGACTTTCAAACCTGTCTCAGGCCTGCTAGCGCAGGGCCTGTGTGTGCAGTTTTCTGCCACAGGGACCTGGAATCTAAATGTACTTGCCAGGCCCAGAACTCCCCTTTTACTACATGTAAGTCACCCCTAAAGTACGCCCTAGCTAGCCCTATGGGCAGGGTGCCATGTATGTAGAAAGGCAGGACATGTGCCATATTGCATGGCCTGTCCTAGTACTGACAAACAGCCTAACTTGGGGCCATATTTATACTCCGTTTGCGCCGAAATTGCGTCGGTTTTTTTGACGCAATTTCGACGCAAAACTAACGCCAACTAACGCCATATTTATACTATGGCGTTAGAGGCGAATAGCGCCAAAGTTCCCGGAATGTGCGTAATTTTTTAGCGTGAACCCCTTCCTTGCGTTAATGATATGCAAGGGAGGCGTTCCCGTCTAAAAAATGACTCCCAGGCCTTTACGTGGTATTTATACTCCCGGGCAAAAGAGACGCCCGGGAGTTGGCGTGGCTAAAAACGGCGCATTTGCGCCGCTTTTTAACGCCTGGGTCAGGCATGGCGTTAAGGGACAAGTGGGCTCAAAATGAGCCCAGAGTGCCCTCCCCTGCCCCCAGGGACCCCCCCTGCCACCCTTGCCCACCCCAGGAGGACACCCAAGGCTGGAGGGACCCACCCCAGGGACATTCAGGTAAGTTCAGGTAAGTATTTTTTTTTTTTTTTTTAATAATATTTTGTGGCATAGGGGGGCCTGATTTGTGCCCCCCTACATGCCACTATGCCCAATGACCATGCCCAGGGGACAGAAGTCCCCTGGGCATGGCCATTGGGCAAGGGGGCATGACTCCTATCTTTACAATGATAGGAGTCATGTTGATGGGGGATGGGCGTCGTTAAAAAATGGCGCAAGTCGGGTTAAGACGATTTTTTCGACGTAACCTGACTTGCCCCATTTTAAGACGCCCATGCGCCATTTTCCCCCTACGCCGGCGCTGTCTGGTCTACGTGGTTTTTTCCCACGCAAACCAGGCAGCGCCGGTCTGATTGCGCCGTCTAACGCCATTCCATAAATACGGCGCCCGCATGGCGCTTCAGAATGGCGTTAGACGGCGCAAAACTTTTTGACGCTAAACTGCGTTAGCGCAGTTTAGCGTCAAAAAGTATAAATATGGGCCTTGGTGTCTCACTGCTGTGAGTGCTGCCTTCTCATAGGATTGCATTAGAAATGCCCTGCCTTATGTGTAAGGGGTATTGTCTGATTTATGAGGGGTAGCGTAGGCGTGTTTGGTATGGTTGTGATGGTGATAATAAATACTGCTTACAGGTGTGGGTGTATTTTTTATTACTATCACAGAAATGCCACTTCTAGAAAGTGCGCATTTATCTGTGCTTATAATTCTGGTGTTTTGCAGCTTGACTCCAATCCACGTCTGGGCAGAGTGACAGTTGGGGCTTTGTGCATACTTTTCAGACAGCCTGTACACAGGGAGGGTGGAGGTGTCACCGAGGTGCATCTGCATACTGAATAGTCTTCCTGGGCTGAGTGAAGGGAGAGGCGGGGCACACCTGCATTTGTAAAGACTGTGCCCTGGCCTCACACAATAGGGTCGTTAAGCCCCCACTGATGTTTGGAGCCTGTGCTGAAAGGAGAGAGGGGGCACTCCCAGAACCAGTTGTAACTGGCTGGAACCTCCTCTCCCTACCATTGTAAAACACTGTAAGAACTGACTATAAGTACAGGGGATTTTCCCCACAATTTGAACATTCTTGGAACTTGAAACTGGACACAGAACGCTGATGAATGGACTCACCAGGAAACCGCCTTGGACTGCTGCTGCTGTGCTGACCTGTGACCTG
The DNA here is from genome assembly GCF_031143425.1 of Pleurodeles waltl. Taxonomy (NCBI): domain Eukaryota; kingdom Metazoa; phylum Chordata; class Amphibia; order Caudata; family Salamandridae; genus Pleurodeles; species Pleurodeles waltl. The sequence goes on along the minus strand of NC_090441.1, from coordinate 143,644,593 downwards.
CCTGGTCACTAGGAGGAACTGCCACCAACTGCACCCCTTGTGCTGGCCTGTAGCTGGACCCACCAGCCCTGTACCTTTTCCTTGATTATTGTTCCCAGGGGCAGGGTGCTGTGGCCCCTGACCCCTGCAACGATCTTTCTTTTGCCCAAAGAAATCACCAGGCTTTAAATGGTTCCTAGCGCTTTCAAAAGTGCTTTTCTTTTGCCCCAGGAAGAATCACCGCCGCAGCCCTGGCTGCAGAATTTTCCTAGCGCTGTGAAAAGCGCTCTATTTGGAGCCCCCGGATCACCGCCGCAGCCGGGTTATTTTATTATTTCAGAGCGCGAGGATCGCGCTCAGCTCTGTGCCCCCGGGGCACGAGAAAAGCCACATTTAAAGAATCAGGAGCAAGCCTGCTCCTAGCGGTGCCCCCGGGGTAGGGATCGCTCCGAGGAGCACCCCCGGGGCACCAGAAGGCCCTGCCTTGGGCCAGAGAACCCTCGGAGATGCGAGAGGAGAGGAGGACGCCTCTCACTCGCCCAGGAAGCCTCGGAAGGCTTCGGTCGCTGTCAGAAGGGCGAGGGGAGAGGAGGACTCCTCCCCCTCGCCTAAGAAGCCTCGGAAGGCTTCGGTTGCCTGGGGAGCGGGCAGCAGCCTCATCGGAGGCTCGCTGCATCCCCAGACCCCTCAGGGCCCCTGCGAGGGCCAGCCTTGCCATAAAGGGGTCTCCCTTCGAGGAAGGGTCACGGAGGCCCAGGGAGACCCCAGGAGTTAGCGGGTCCCCGGAGGGGCCCGTTTTTCAGCCAGGAGGGGGTGCGTGGCGCCCCCCTCCCCCTTCAAAGGTTTCCCTGGCCTGGGCCCCCCTCGAGAGGGCCGGTGGAGCCCTAGGGGCGCCCCCAGTATTTACGGTCCCCGGAGGGGCCCATTTGTGGTATCGAGGAGGTGCGTGCCGCCCTCCTCTGACCACAAGAAATCAGGGAGGCCCCCGTTTTGCGCAGAAGAGCGCCGGGGGCCCCATTTATTCGTTTTAGGCACTAGAAGTGCCTCTGCATCAGAACAGGTACTTTCTAAAGGGACCAATATACCAGTAATTTAAAGTTCTTTCTACAGACTTTATTAATTGTGTTATATTACCTGCCTGTACTATGATGCTTTTACATATGTGTGCACATGTTCCTTTTATGGGCATGACTTGCTAATATGTTTGCTTAACTTGCCATAGATTTTCTAGTGTTCCTACTATGGGCGTTTTATGATATTCTTATGACAAGTGTGCTAATGTGATAACGTGTTCCTGACTACTGCTTATGTTGCAGAATAGTGAGTAACCTGTGTGTTATGTGTGACTACTGCTAGTTTGCAGAGTAACTAATGTGTAACGTTCTGACAACTGCTAAGGTAGCAGGATAGTACTATTATGTGATGTTGGTCTGATAATTACGTTGTGTACAATACAGTATATTTTCATATAATCTGGTGTTGTGTTTCCTTTGTGGTAGGGATATTGCGTCACATGTGTGTGTGTGTTGTGCAAACGCTTTATACATTGCCTCCGGGTTAAGCCTGACTGCTCGTGCCAAGCTACCAAGGGGGTGAGCAGGGGTTATCTTGAACGTGTAACTCCCTTGCCCTGACTAGAGTGGGTAAGTTCTGCCTGGCTGAGGTGCATACCCTAGCCAACCAGAAACCCCATTTCTAACAACCACTAAGGTATGAGGGTGCTTATGTGTGAGCTCGTGAAAACATTTATCCCCTGGGAACATTGAAGTGTTTCCTAACTAAGGCATTTCCTAATAACAATAACTCCAGGGACAGGATTGCAAGCAGTATGCAACCATCAGTCATGCTGTCAAATAATTACACAATTTAATTGATTCAGTGAGCCGACCACGGTATGAGGAGGCTAAAAAAAACAATTGCACTTAGGCATACTGATCCTTATGTTCATGCTAAAACGTAATGCTTAATGGAAAAGTCAACTCTTAATGGAAGAGTTGCATTTTAACAATACAATTACAATTTGAATGATGAAGCTGATTGTTTTCTGAAGCAGATTGTTTTACAAATAGGAATACAGCACATCTTTATCTATATATAACAGTGTCAGAGAAGTGTGCAAAAAAGATGTTGTAAATTGAATTGTGTATTACCGCTTATTCTATGGCATGCACCATAACTGGGAGTAATTGGAAAAACCGCTGCATGCTTATTTAACAGATGAACAACTAGCACACCATTCTGACCATTCTGACAAAAGCAACCAGTGAATGTGCTACCTGCACAATTTGTGCCAATTTTACCTGTCGAAAACAACAGAGCAAACAGCTGCAATGAGCACAACTGCTGGAAAACCCATCCCTACTGTAGCACAAATCCTTATTTGTATGTAAATAAGGTTTTTCACCTGTCTTAAAATAATGGCCACTGTGAGCAAACGTGTGTACAAAATGCAACTTGTGTGCAGACAGACAAAAAATAAGTCATTCTGTTTGTTCTCATTAGGGAGGGATCTTCATATACGTTATAGATACAGTAGGTTGGCTTATGTCACTGTTGAATAGGGACATTCAGTGCCTCTCAGAGGTCCCTTGAACTGGGATACTCTAGGTGATCATCCTGGTGTATGTGTGCTTTTGCGCCTAATTGTGCTTTACCAAAGCACAGCATGGGTCCTGAAAAAGATGATTGCCAATTGGAGAGGTAAGGAACAGGGAAGAGGACATGGTTGATGAATATACTACTATAATCAAGATGTTTGATATAAGATTTAGGGTTATCTTTATCAACAATACACACAGCACAGCAAGCCACCGTGAAGTGCTATGCTGCACTGCGTGAAAGGGAAAGGGCAGGAATGTACTGCACTCCTGCTCTCTGCCTGCACTGGTGCACACACTGCTGCCTAGCGCTAATGCAGGCACCTTTCCACCATGTGCAAATGTGTCTGTTTTACAGGCAAGATTATTTTTGAGCAGGAAGGGACAGTTTCCTGCACAAAATCAATCCTCTGAGGCTTTTTAGATAGATAGGATGGGGAAGATAAGGCAATGTTTGGTTGCAGGTATAGGGTTTTACACCAGGAGAGGCTGTGATCTATGAAATGGGGTGGCAGTCTTTTGCAGAATTTCACAGGCAGACAGGCATGACACTGAGAGGAGGCCATACTCAGAAAACATGCGGAGATTGGAAGGTAAGAAGAGGGTCAAGCCTAAAGGAATCAAGTGGAATTAAGTCAAGTTAATTTTATCATGCTGAGTTTTAGGAGTATAGTGGAATGTGGGTGTCTGAGATAGCAAGCAATCTGAGGATGTAGGCTGTTGAAAAACATTATACAAAGAGCTCCTTATCTGGTGCAGACACCTCAAAACATGCAAGTTCAGTTGTACACATGACCTAAACATTGAGTGTAGCCTGCTGTGTACCACCCTAGGACTGCCCTTTTAAACAGTCCAGGGTCTGCCAAACTTGGTACTGGGTCTCTACACTGCACAATGTCAGAGTATAGTTTATAAACCTTCCCTGAAATGGAGACATATCTTAACAATCATTACTTTCTGGATTTAAGGCCCTACTTCAGATACTGAATAATCAAAGGCACTCCTAGTCACACACCTTCTGAGAAACATCTTTCCTTTTTTTATCTTCTTTCTTGCATCTATCTTCCATGAAGTGTTCACCCTTATTTTGCTCCTTCTCTCTGGAGATCACGTTGGGAGTTTCTTTAACATGTGGAAACTCTAACATTAATGGGCACATTATAGCACTGCACTGAGAATAAAACCGATTGTTTTGCACAATTGTTAGACTGAACTCCCATATTTGAAAGGACATTCATGCACGATAATAAAGAAGAGTTGTTTTTTTTAAATAACATATTTGCCTAAAATCACACAATTTAAGGGGGGAAGCCACAATTTTCTTCATTTTCTGGTTTCACTTTGTTCAAATCTGCTAGTAAATGGGTATCTATTTGCTTTTCCACATGTTAAGGCTCTGTTTTTACCACTTTCGGAAATGCCCCTTTATCCAGGGGTATCCTCAATCTTCTTGTCTTCTTCCTCCTATTTTTCTAACCTTTTTTTTGTTGGCTTTCGGAATCTGGGAACTTTGTCAATGTTAATCAGCACTAAAGTGCATGTGCTCTCTCCCCCAAACATGGTATGACTGGTGACACATGTTTGGCATATTTGATTTATTTGTAGCCCCCTTGTAAAGTGGTATACCATATACCCAGGGCCTGTAAATTAAATGCTACTTGTGGGCCAGCTGCACTGATTGTACCACCCACAGAAGCAGTCCTTCAAACATGTCCCAGGCCTGCCACTGCAGTGCCTGTGTGTGCAGTTTACTTCCACGTTGATTTGGCATTTAAAACTATTTGCCAAGCCTTAAACCCCCTTTGTATTACAAATAGGTCACCCCTAAGGTATGCTCTACGTATCCCTATGGGCAGAGTGCTGTTTAAGTAAAAGGCAGGACATATCTATTTGTGTTTTGCATGTCCTAATAGTGACAAAGAGCCTATTTTGTTTTTCACTACTGTGAAGCCCGCTCCTCTCATAGGTTAGCATTAGGAATTCCCTTGTAGACTTGTAAGTAGTAATTCCCGATGAGAAAAGAGCAGCTTTTTCATGTTTCATATGTTTAGAATAATGGTGATAGATCCTGCTTACATATGTAGTTGGATATAACATTACTATTTTAGACAATACACATTTTTAGAAAGTGGGCATTTCTCTGTGCTTATAAGTCTACATGCTTTGCAACCTGTCTCTAATCCACATCTGGGCCTGTGTGACAGCTACACTTTGTGAATAATTTCTAGACAGGCACAACACAGGAAGGGCTGGTTGTGACAAGGGATACATCTGCATTTGTCTGCATACTGGTAGTCTTCCTGGGCTGGGAGAGGGAGTAGTGGGTCAAACGTACATGTCAATAGGTTGTGGCCTGCCCTCACACAAAGGGCTAATTTACCCCCTACTTATCGTCTGGAGCCAGGGTTGGGTTGAAAGGCATTTCTGTGCACTTCTAAGGGTTCCTTTGAAGTCACCCCTTGACCAAAGTTAATTTTGAGTGTAAGTGCAGGTGATCTGACCCTCTGTTTTTAGACACTGTGGGGACTTTTAACTAGATGCTGCTGGCTCTACAAAATGCACATTGCCATAGAAATGCTGTGCTGCCAGGTGGAGCCACCATTTGTATTATCAGCTCTGTTGTGCTGGTTTGTTGCCTACTGATTGCTGGGCTGCAGAATGGACTGTCACCTTGCAACTTGCCTGGTGTACTGGTCTTCTTCCGCTCCCTGCTTGTGCCCTCCAGTGCACTAAAAAGATTTGTCTGCTTGCCCCCTGTTCATGGAATCTGAGGGCAAAGATTCACCCTTCCACCCTTGATGTGGGACCCGGGACATGGTGAGTCCATCAGTGGTGTATTGTCTTGATCAGAGTGTGGCTGATCCCCCAATGTTCCCTAGTGGTGTACTATGTGTTCCCTGCATTACCAGGACAAGTGCCTTGCCGAGGACTGTCACTGCCCTGACCTGACGGGCACTCCTTCAATGTTCTGAGGGGTAAGTGCAGGTGCCCAGGACTGGTGTGTCCTTTTGGTGACCTGCATTGCACAAGCAGTGCACGCGTGAGCTGAGAAGCCACCTTTGTCTCTGATATGTGGCAGAGACAACATGGAGGTGCATTGATGCTGCCTGCAGGGAGAAGAACAACATGCCTCTCTAGGTGAGCCCATAGCAGAGAGTACTCCAGTCTGGCCTGGTGCTACCCTACTCCAGCGAGGGAGCGGGTATCCCATAACACCAGGGCCACACTCTCCAGAAAGAAGGTATTTTGAGTATGGAAGGCAAGGAAGGCCCATTGGTAACACCGCACAGCCGTCCCCGTGCAGTGTTGCCTATTCTGCCCCGAGGACACGAGTAAGTAGCCCAATAGAGAGCTCCTGGTTTAGGAGGCCTGCTTCTGGCCCGACTGGAAAAGGTTTGTTGTTTTGGGGGCTCTGAATCGGAGGTCAATCCTGCAGGGTGAAACCTCATTGGAGGCCCCCAAGCATAGCAAGGAATCACCTCTAGAAACTTGCCTCAGTTATGAAGACTCTGGATTATCCTACAAAGATTAGTAGAAGCATAAACGCGCTGTAATCTATGTTCTTATAGTGATAATTGTGTAATCATGTGCTTTTCTCTAAATGCATTGGCAATACATGAACTACTATATGATATATGTCATTTTTGGACACACACGTTGTTCAGGATGACAAATATTATTTCAAGATTTGGATAGTCTGCATAATATTTTGGATTCATGTCGTTTTGGTCTATGTTACATATATTCTACCAGATTTTATATAATCTTATGTGGAGTCTCTTTTGCATTGTATTTATTATGTTACTGTGTGATCGTAGTGCGTGTTGCCTCTGATGATAAGTTTGCCTGCACTTTGCCAAGCTACCAAAGGGTGAGCACAGGTGATGTTTGTTGTATATCTAACTTGCCCTGACCAGAGTGGTGGGTTCTGCCTGGCTTAGGTGTATACCCTTTCCAATCAGAAAACATATTTCTAACAAACTCTTAGTGAAGTTTTTAAATACATCAGAAACTCGAAGGCCGAGTACTTTACATGAGCACCAGTTACATTACAAAAGTTCACATGCATTATATTCATAAGCATGGGAAAAGTCATTGATTTTCCCAGAATTAAAGTATGTACAGGCAACACAAGACTCAAACCTGATTTCCCATTTGACAGTTCTGACCATATCGCCACATTCTGGATAGAGGGAAGGAGGCAAGCAGAAACCACCTGCAAGCTTTGCTTGATATAAGCTCGAATTCCCAACAGGACCTTGAGCTGAGCCAGAGGCAGGTTTCAGACTTGAGCTTTCAGTGGCTCACCCATCTCTAGTCATACAAACACTCACACACAAAACAGACAGAGAACATTGAACAACTACTCCCACATACAAACAAAACAAGCATGGCACAGGCAGCAGGACACAGAACAAGTAGGGCAAATAGTACACTAACTTGCAAATCACACACACACTCACACACAAAGGTGCAGTGCAGACAGCAAAACACAAGCATCATATAGACAGTAACAGAATATGCTTTGAAGAGCTGAGGGGGCAGAGTATGGAAATGAGTTGTCACAAGCAGGTGTTGGAGTGTAGCTTTTATATTCAATATTAACATGAAATGCTTGCAAACTAATGTATAATGATGCCGCATAGAAAATGTATTAATGTGCTATTAATGGGACGTGTTTGAAATGTGCCCACAGGGAGTGGCCACCAATGTATACGATGATAAATGAAATTGACTAATGATGAATTAATAATGTACTAATGTATGATTTTGTATTAGCATTAAGAGCTATATGTTAAGGTTTTGCTAAATTAATCACTAGGCTTTAGTTAGCAAGGGTCTGGGCCTAGCTGCCTGGTCTTGTATTAAATGTGTTTTTCTAACGTGCAATGTGCTGTCTTTCTGAAGGACATGAAACCATACTTTTCCAGAAGCTAGAGATGTGTGTATAACCGTAGTAAATTCTTTCTCATGAGACCCAACTTGCTCAAGGAGACATTCTTGCCGAATGCAACAGTGTAATTCGCAACAGGTGCAAGGTCGCCTGTACTGGGACAAGACAATGGAGCTACTGACTGGAGCGACAAGTGTAACTTTTCTTACCTGACATTCTACCCGTTGAAGACGTCAATCACAAGAGCCAATAAACTACGTGAGAACTGTCTTAGGTGAAAATTCTAGTAAGGTGTGTGATGGATCATTGGACAGAGATAAGGATGCACCAAATATTTCCCAATTGGAAATTAGAGACTTGTTAGCTAGATTCGATATAACGACGTGTCACAAGGATAAATCAGCCATTACCTAGCCATTATCTAGTCATTCTTACCTAGCCATTCATGCTGTTACTTTCATATTCTGCCTTAAGACTTTGCTGTTTTATTCTTCAAACCATTCTCTTTGGCTGAAAAATCGTTTCTCCTTCTTATGAGGGAAGCATTCCTTCTTACTCTATTTTGCCGAGACTTTGCTGCTTCTCCTGGCTGATGTCAAAATCGACTGATGTCCTGAGGACGAAGACTGACTCTGTATGCTGACCCATTATGGAGGGTTACTATATGATAATGGAATTTTAATTGTCTGTTTGCCTTTTCTTTCTAGGTACCAACTGCTCTTTGATAGAGTCCATAGTTAGTTGTTTTCTAAATTCATGTTGCTAAATTGTTTTGCATGAAGCCCAAAATGCTAATGCTAATCAGAGGTTAGTTAAGGAATTCACCAAAATCGGATGCAAATAGACAAATGACTGGATCTTTGCTTTGTAGAATAGTGTGCTAATGATACTCTGCTAAAGTTGATTCATGTTGACGTCATGCTTTGTTCTAATGTTCATGATCTTTGCTTTGATAAAGTCTTACTCAAGTTGCCATATTGTAACATTGTTGATGTGTTTACTGGTATTGAGACTAATAAACTTGCTAGTAGAGTGTAACAAATAGGGAATAAATATCCTAAATCTTACTAAAGTTGTGTGGTTATTCATGACTGCAAAATCATGGTGTGTTTGATCCTTATTGAACGTTATTGATTAGTTATTGACTAATTGTTGTGAATATTGATGAGGTTATTGATCTATTGATTGAAATGCTAAATAGATATCTCGTCCTAAGGAGTCCCCAATCATGGTCAAAAGGTTCACTGGCCTAATACGAGTCCCCATGTAAATACATTTTCTAAGGTGGGACGCGTTATCAGTTCTGGTAGCAGTGGACGGTTAAGGACCTTTGGGGCCCTAGGATGAGGGACCATTGTTTTAGAATTGTTTTTGAGATAATGCAAAGTGGAGACATGATGTGCCCCTAAGTCCCAAATGACTTTCCCGGATTTTCAGAGCTTGCCAAAGTGAGTTGGGTATGTTCTCTGCATTCTAGTGATAGTGCGAGTGAAGAAGGGTTAGCGCTTGCACAGCTTATGCATACTGCAGGTGATTCGTGAAGGTTGTGAGAATTTAGGCCAGATGATGTTTTAGTAGGAGTGTGCGTACTCCGCAGTATGAGAGTAGGGAAGTCGGCGAACTTCATGTGAGTGTGGCACTTTGTGCTCAAAAATTGTCCACGTGGTTGTTGGTGATGTACAGACCCTGCGTGGTCTAACACTCCGGAGTATATTGATAAGTGTATGAGACACTTGGTTTATGTTGTAATTTGCACGGTTCAATAGGTCAATCGGGCGTGGTTGACGAGTCGAGTTTGAGTCAAAGTGAGTGAATGAAAACTTCGATGGAGATTTGGCGAGTTCTAAAGTGCACTAGGACAAACCATTGACAAGTTGAGAATAGAATTTGCTGGACAAAGGTTGCTAGCGATTTGGGAACTAATGGACATACGACAGAGGCAACAGAAGTTTGAGAGGAGGATGAGGAAAGTAGAAAAAACACTAGCAGAGGCTAGATGGGATAGTGAGCAAAGGATGTGGAGAAGAGAAATAAGAGACGGAGTTAGGATGTTTCCGGCAATAACTCAAGAAGCCGACACACAGGAAAGAAAGGCCACTTGTAAAACGGATATGGGCTCTAGCAAGGAAAAGGAGACTAAGAAGTCTTGGGCAGATGCCGATGACTCAGGTGATGATGAGTTTCTTAATCAGTTGTTACATGATCGACCACCACCATATGCCATAGATGACAATAGACCAAGTACTAGGGCAGGTCCTGTAAATTCAACACAGAATCAGGGAACCACAGATACAGCACAGGCACATATAGTTGCGACGCCAGCTCCAGTACACAATAGTTTCAGTGTGTCCACTTCCCCAGAAATGCAGACACAGGTGCAGCCACCACCGGTTCAGAGGCTCTACCCTGATGTCCCGATGTTAGAGACAACTACAAGCTTGATGGTGCCGTCAGATCCCGTATGCATGAGACCAAATCTGATACAAACTGAGCCAACTCCCATTTTACTGCCCCAATCACAGCAACAGACGGTTCCAAATTATGTCTCAGGCATGGGGCCGCAGTTAGCTACAGCACAATTAATGAATCAGAATATGGGAGCCAATGTTCCACAGGTTGTGGGAAATAAGCCGACACCAGCCGCCATATCCTTACCTATTACAGTTGGTCCACCGGTACCATTGTATGCACAGGCAAAACCTAGTGTATGTGATCAGGGGGTATAACCCAAAACATGATAAGAGGAGGGTTCGTAGGGAGCTCTCAAGGGATGACACCGGTGGAACAAACAGTAGAGAGATCTAGATCCCTGTTAGACTTCAGTCCGATTGGGATTTCTCCCGATACAATGAGACAATCAGGTTTGGGACTGCTGACTCCGCAGATTCCAAGTGCGAATGTGCCACAAACGCCGATGATGCAGGCTGAAAATGTCTTGTTGCAAGGTTTAACTGCGCAGCAACTGAATGAATGGTTAGACAAGCTGAATACACCACAGACTACTCCTGTGACAGCAGAGCGGTCAGAGAGAGAAGAATACCTGAATTTTGTGCGGTTGTGCATGGAAGGAGCTGAGCTAATCGAAGGGAGCATGGGAGTGAACAGATTAGAGTCGTACACTGAGGCAGAGTTGAGATATTTGTGCCCAAAGATAACTAAAGAAGTGAGCAAAGTGCACTAGAGGTTAGCAAATTTGGCAGACAAATATGGCATAGACTTAGACAATACTAAGCATCTGAAGAGGAGTTACAGACTCGACTTTGAGCCAAAGGATTTTGATCACATGAGGTCTACTGGGATGAAGTCACACCTTAAAGAGATACTACAGAGTGCTCAAGTTTGGGGAGCCTTAGAAAAGTGGGAAGGCAGATGGGCAAAGAAAAGAGATAAAAGAAAGAGTGATTGCTCAGAGCAGCAGCAGACGAAATCGGTGCCTGACACTGGTACAATGAAAGCGTACCCCATGAGAGAGACAACTGGAGGGGTTCTTGTCCACTTACCATGGTCTAGAGGTGACATTTTGTCATTTACAAATGACTTTCCCAGGTTGAGGGAGAAGCCAATAGAGTGGTATCAGCAGACAGACAGGTTTGTGAAGCTTGCGAAGTGTCTTTGGGAAGACTTGAATACCCTGTTTGAGATTATTGTTCCAGCTGATTTGTGGCTTGAGTGCAAGAGAAGTGTGGACTGGCCAACAGAAGAACCGGCAAGGGACAGGGTTACTGGAGCACCATCTCCTGAGGTGATGAGATATTACTATAAGGTGATTGAGTTTTTGAAGCAGAAAGTGTTGCCGCAGAATATTGATTGGAAAAAGATTGATCAAACGGCACAGGAGGCCAAAGAATTGATACATGCCTACTATGAGAGGTTGTTGAATGCGTTCAAACATTACAGTGGTACAGAGGTCATAGAGCCGAAGGACAGGAATCACCTAGTGTTCAGGTTTGTTGAAGGGTTGAGGCCTGAGATTAGTCAGATGATTAAGAATCATTTGATCTGTTGCCAAGCAAAGCCGATTGATGAGGTGTTGCAGTATGCGAAGTAGTGACGAAATTGAGTTGAAGCACAGAAAGTTGAAATAGAAGATGATGGTGATGCAAATTAAGGCAGCACAAGCAGGGATGCAAGTAAATGGTTTACAACAGATGGTGCGAGAACCGCAAGGAAACTGAATGTTTCAGGCGCAAGCAAGAGGTAGAGGTCGAGGAGGTTTTGTGAACCGTGGTCCAGATTTGAATACTGTAGTGGTTCAAAATGATGTGCAAGGGATGAAGAAGGTGTTACCATGTCATGCGAGCGGGGGCGTTGGACATTGGAAGCGGGAATGCCCGATGATGGTGCAGGAGGGTGTTGTTCAACAAAGCAATGATGTCAATGCATTTCAAAATGTTAAAGGACCAAGAATGAGGGGTCCTAACCCGAAATTCCAAAATAAGATGGTTCAGATGCAGGGACTTCAACCCATGCAACAAGTGCCAAAGCCACGTGTACAACCGGTGCAGATGCAGCAAGTGCAACAGCAGATTCCCATGGTACTGAGACAGCAAATACAGTTGCCCTTAGCACCAATGGGACAGCAACAGGTGATGCTTCCTCAACAGGTCACAGGTCAAGGAATGAGTCAAAATAATGCAGTAGAACAGTTCCCATTGCGTGGTGAGAATGGAATAAACGATGAATGGTCGGATGAGAGCTCAGATAGTGAGGAGTGCAGGCTTGCAGCATCCCTAGAAGTAGATCAGAGAAGACCTTATGTGAAGGGGAAAGTGATGGGTCACAATGTCTCATTTTTGGTTGACACAGGTGCTACACGCTCTACAGTCAGAAGTGCAGAAGTTCCGAAGTTGCCTCTTTCGGGACGTACAATAAAGGTAGTAGGAGTAGCAAATCAGCTCCTGACTAACCCGATTACAGATCCGGTTCAGGTTGAGATTGGTACCTTCCAGGGATTGCACAGATTTGTAGTCTGTGATTCAAGTCCTGTGTCCCTACTGGGAAGAGACTTACTGTGCAAGACGAGGTGTTCAATCACCTGTTCCAATGAAGGAATTGTGGTGCAGACAAACAGTGATGATGAAGGGGATGATGGTCAGATCTCAGAGCCAGAAACTGAGACCACAGATGAGGAGTACCCCTTGATAAGTTTCTTCCCAATGTTCACAGTGACTGATTTGCCCGCAGAGTTCCAGGGAACAGTCACAGAGAAGGTGTGGGACTTAACAGGAAAGAAAGTGGGATTGATAAAAGGAGTAGAACCAGTCAAAGTTGATGTGAAGCCTAATGCTGTGTTCCCCCAGGTACCGCAGTACCACATGGCACAGGATGTCCTTATACAGGTAACACAGATAATTGCGGACTTTGTGAAGCAAGGGGTCCTGAAGGAAGTGATGAGCAGCCCATGTAATTCACCAATAATGGGACTGAGAAAGCCTTGTGGGAAGGTTCGAATTGTCCAAGATTTGCGAAAAATTAATGATATAGTGGTGAAGTGTTGCCCAGTGGTGCCAAATCCAGCTGTGATTATGTTCCAGGTCCCATGTGATGCAGAGAGGTTCACAGTAGTAGATTTGTCCCAAGCGTTCTTTTCTGTGCCTCTTCACGAGGACAGCCAATTTCTCTTCAGCTTGAAATTCTTGGACAAAGTTTACAGTTGGTGTCGAATTCCTCAAGGGTTTTCGGAGTCACCTTCCATCTTCAATCAAATCCTGAAGAAGGATTTGGAGTCATTGGAATTGCCTTTCCAATCAACCCTAGTGCAGTACATTGATGATTTGTTAATTGCATCCAAAACGAGAGATGACTGCAAGTATGATACTATCGCCTCACTAAACCACTTGGGAAAGAATGGGCATAAAGTTTCCCCAAAGAAGCTGCAGTACTGTCAGAAAGAGGTGAAATACTTAGGTCATCTAATTGAGAAGGGGTCAAGGAAAATATCCAAGGAGAGAGTGACTGCCATATTGCAGATTAATCCCCCAACATCCCAGAGAGACATTAGGATGTTTCTGGGAATGGTGGGCTATTGTCGCCAGTAGATCCCGAACTTCTCAGTTATCTCCAAGCCATTGGTGTGACTGACTGTTAAGGAAGTTAAGGATGGGCCAGATGTCATAACTATGTCCGAGAAAGAGATAAAGGCATTCATTGAGCTAAGAGAGTGTATGTGCAGGGCTCCAGCTTTAGGTATGCCTGATTACACAAAACCTTTTGTCCTGTTTTGTCATGAACGTGATGCTTGTTCTTTGTCTGTCCTGACACAGGTCCAATGAGGTGCAAACCGACCAGTGGCATATTTTTCAGCTACTTTGGACCCAGTCGCAGCAGCCTTACCGGGTTGTCTGCGTGCAGTAGCAGCAGTTGGTCAAAGCCTCACACAGTGTGAAGGCATAGTGATGGGACACCCTTTATCAGTTATGGTCCCACATTTAGTTGAAATTTTACTGACCCAAACAAAAACCCAGCACATGACAAATGCCAGATTGACAAAATATGGAACGATTATATTGAGGTCACCAAATGTGTCACTGAAAAGATGTGCTGTGTTGAACCCTGCAACTTTGCTTCCAAATGAGAATACAGAGGTTGATGATGCTGATGAGGTAGAACATGATTGTCTTGAGGTAACAGAACTGTGCACCAAACCGAGCCCTGACATTAAAGACACCCAATTGGAAGAAAATTATTACATTATCTTTGTTGATGGCTCATATCTGAGAGACTCAGTAGGAGTACTGAGAGCCGGATGTGCTGTGTGTATAATCATTGGTATCCTAGAAGCATCTTGGCTTGAAAGAGTTTACTCTGCTCAAGTGGCTGAATTGGTTGCTCTTACTAGGGCATGCCATGCCGCTGACAAACTGAAAGTGACACTGACAGCAGGTACAGATTTGGAATTGTCCATGACTTTGGCCAACTATGGTCACAAAGGGGTTTTCTGACCTCTTCTGGTTCGCCAGTGAAAAATGGTGAAAGAATTCAGGAGTTGTTGCATGCGATTCAGTTACCGCTTGAAATTGCCGTGGTGAAATGCAGCGCTCATGTGAAATCACAAGACTTTGTTTCAATGGGAAATGGATATGCGGACCAAGTCGCAAGGTTTTTTGCATTGAACTGTATATCATTCAAGAATCAGTGGGAATTGTTATCTGAAACAGAAAATGAGACATGCACAGGTTACGCATTAAGGGTGGTTGACACATTGGAAGAATTGAAATTGTTGCAGGGTCGTGCCAGAAAAGATGAGAAGCGCTCTTGGCTTAAGATGCAATGTGTACAAAGTCCAGATGACTTGTGGGTTTCAGATGAGGGGAAAATGGTTTTACCAAACAGTCTTTTGTCCCAGTTTGCAAGGTTTTACCATGGGCAAGCACATATTGGGAGAGATGCTATTATCAGGTTATTCAAAATTGATTGGTTTAATCGGAAATTCAGACAAGCTGCAGAAGTGATTTGTCACAGGTGCATCATCTGTCAGCAGATGAATGTGGGGAAAGGGACAGCGGTGAATTTGAGCCACATTGGGAGAACAGGAGGTCCATTTAGCAGAATGCAATTGGATTTTATCGAGATGCCTGTGTGTGGAGGTTTGAGGTACGTGTTGGTGATTGTGTGTATCTTTACTCACTGGATTGAAGCATACCCCACACGTAGAAATGACAGTCTCACAGTAGCGAAGTTGCTTCTTAGGGAGTTCATACCACGTTTCGGGTTCCCGATCTCTTTAGAATCAGATAGAGGAAGTCACTTCAACAATGAGGTGGTTAAGCTCTTGTGTGCGGCATTGAACATCGAACAGAAGCTGCATTGTAGCTACCGCCCTGAAGCATCAGGATTAGTGGAGCAGATGAATGGTACCCTGAAGTCGAGAATTGTAAAGATGTGTGCAGCTACAAATTTTAAATGGCCTGATGCAGTGCCCTCAGTGCTAATGTCAATGAGAAATATACCCAACAAGAAGACAGGACTGTCTCCTCATGAAATTCACATGGGCCGAGCCATGAGATTGCCTGCAGTGCCTGCAAATGCTCTTGTGAATATCACAGATGATATGGTGTTGGACTACTGCAAGGGTCTGGCTGATGTGGTCCGCTCTTTCTCTCACCAGGTGGAAGCAACCACACTGCCACCGATAAATGATCCTGGTCACAACCTGAAAGCTGGTGACTGGGTTGTTTTAAAGAATACTTGAGGAAGTCGTGTTTGGAACCACGTTGGAAGGGGCCATATCAAGTAATACTGATGACTACTACTGCTGTGAAGTACACAGGTATTCCAAACTGGATCCATGCCAGTCACACGAAGAAGGTGACGTGTCCAGCTGATGAGGAAATTGAGTTGTCTAAAATAACAGCTAAAGAAAAGGAAGTCTCAGGGCCAGAGAGTAATCAAAAGGGAACTGAGACAGAAGGAGAGCCTGTTGAGGACGGCTTGGTCACTCAAACAGTAAACGAGATCCAGAGGGGTGATGAGGAGCCTATCTCAACCGAGGCGCCAGGAGGGCCGACCCAGAGAGAGGTCCTCCAGAAGCAGACGGCTGTGGTATAGAAGGTGAGCCCCTGACAGACCCAGAAGGCAAAGGAGTTGAGGCTGAAGAAAGTCAGTGTCCAGACTCCTCCTGAGGCGCTTGCAGGTCCATCAAGAGAAACACCATAGAAACAGAGGAGGGCAACGAGTTTCCACAAGGGAACACAAAGACCAGAGAGACATTAAAAGGAGATAAGTGGCCAGAATCGCAAGTGACAAAGCGAAAGGTGGTTGTTGATGAGACAATAGAGGAAGAGGTCGATACCACAAGGAAAGAAGACCTGAATGAAGGAGAACTGCAAGGTGACTGCAAGCTGAAAAGAAAGAGAATAGCAAACCGAAGATACGCAGGTCCTGAAGGGGCTTATGCAATGTCAGCTGAGTGGCAACAAGAGTTCTTGGCATTCTGTTTTGATCGAGAAGTCCCAGGTCAATACTATGGTGCCTGAGTTTGGCCACGAAGAAAAAAGACTGTGTTAAGTTGAAATTGAGCTAAAGGGAGCTGAGAAAAGAGACTGATAAATTACCGGATGCGACACTGTTAACCTGAAGTGACTTTTGAAAACTGATTGTGACAAGCTGCTAACCGAATTGACAAGGATCCTGTAGGTGAATGAGAAGGTGTCTGTAAATACTTGATGAAGAAAGACTTTGCTTTGCCTTGCTGAAAGAAAAAAACTGAGCGAAAAAGCTTTAACCATCCTCAGTTGGTTGTTGATTACGCTTATAGCACTTTACTTTCTGATTCCTTACAGATAATGCCTATTGCGGGAGATGATAATGGAGGAAGTAGGCGTTGTAAATATTTGGGTGTTGTATGTGTGATATTCATTATAGCTTTGTTTGTGGAAATGCGATTGGTGAATGAGAATCAAACTAACAATGCTACATTTTCTGAGACTGCTACACTAACACCTTGGGAGAGGTTTGAGCAAGATACGAAGTATTTGCACGAGGAAACTAACACAAAGGGGGAACTGTCTACTAATGTTTTCTATCTCTTGCTGAGTGAGTATGTTGATACTATGGATGCGAAAGCTTGTTATTTGTGTACACAAATTCCTGTTTTGGTACAAGAGGGAGTTACCTATCATAGTTTGCCCCTAACAGATGGGATGAGCTGTAGTTTGCTACTAACACATTTCTATAACCAGGAAGAAGTGCAGTATTTTTATTCCAATCACGACCTTGTGTTCTCTTATGTGCCTATCATAGAAGATTTGAATAGCGTAGCTAAATATTATGCCATAAAGTTGATTAAAGGGTTCTTTGAAGCGAGGGTAACAATTAGTACATCTTATGCACACCGTAATAATTTGACTTGCTTGCTTACACATGTAGAGAAAAGCTTTCTAGATCACACTGAAGATAGAAGGAGGGTTCTGAAGGGGAAACTAGAAAAAGGCTTGCAGCAACGATCCTTTATTAATAGTGGGAGTTACAGTGGGGTTCGGGAACAAGGGAAATTAGCTTTAAATGCACTACATGTAGGTAAGCCTTGCATTACGCGACCAAAGTCATATTATAACAATGTGTTTGTGGGAACGAGTGAATGTAAGCATGTGTTTTTGTTTCAGAGTAAATGGACGTTCATGTTAAATGGACAGGATCAAGCGATCCCTGGGGTCTATTATATGTGTGGACTTAATGCTTATTACCGTCTTCCAAAGAGATGGTATGGGACATGTTATTTGGGAAAAGTTATCCCAAAGATATATAAGCTAGAGGACTTAAAGAAATTCCCAAAGGTGTCGGAATTACATCGTACTAGACAAAAGAGAGAGACTGCTGCTGGTGTAGTAGGAGACATATTTGGAGCAATAATTCCTTCAGTGGGAGTTATTTTGAACTCCATAAAGATTCGAAAGTTGTCTACTATTGTGGATAACATGCTGACAAATTTCACAGGAGCTATACTCCTGATGGATACTGAACTTGCTGCGGAAAGGGCTATGACTCTTCAAAACAGGCTTGCTATAGATATTCGTTTAGCGAAAAATGGCGGAGTCTGGAAGATGCTTAATGAGCGTCACTGCTGGCCTACATACCTGATAATAGTAATGAGATTAGAAGTATGCTTACTAATCTGACAAGAGATAGTGAAGATTTGAAGGAATTGAAAGAGCCAGGAGTTTGGGAAAAGGTTGGAAAAGGTTGGAAAGGGACTTGCTAATGTTTGAAGCTGGTTTAGTTATATTTGGCATGGGATATTGGGAAAAATAGTACAGGGAATAGTGATTGTTTTGGCCTGTTTATTTGGCTATGGTTATCATGCAAAATTAGTAAAAGAATTAAAGCAAAATTGGCAAAACATAATGCGAGGAGGGAAGAAAAGAAAAGGGAAAAATTGTTCAGAGCAAAATATGAAAAGGCAAAGGCAGGGGAAGAAATAGAGATGAAAGAGATAAGGAAATTAATAAATTGTGAAAGAAAGGGATTTGTGTGATGACAAGAGTCATCAGAGGAGGGATTGCTGGAGTGTAGCTTTTAATTCAATATTAACATGAAATGCTTGCAAACTAATGTATAATGATGCTGCATAGAAAATGTATTAATGTGCTATTAATAGTACGCGTTTGAAATGTGCCCACGGGGAGTGGCCACCAATGTATACAATGATAAAGGAAATTGACTAATTATGAATTAATAATGTACTAATGTATGATTTTGTGTTAGCATTAACAGTTATATGTTAAGATTTTGCTAAATTAATCACTAGGCTTTAGTTAGCAAGGGTCTGGGCCTAGCTGCCTGGTCTCATATTAAATGTGTTTTTCTAACGTGCAATGTGCTGTCTTTTTGAAGGACATGAAACTGTACTTTTCCAGAAGCTGGAGATGTGTGTGTAACCGTAGTAAATTCTTTCTTATGAGACCCGACTTGCTCAAGGAGACATTCTTGCCGAATGCAACAGTGTAATTCGCAACAGGTTCAAGGTCGCCTGTACTGGGACAAGACAATGGAGCTACTGACTGGAGCGACAAGTGTAACTTTTCTTACCTGACATTCTATCCGTTGAAGACCTCAATCACAGGAGCCAATAAACTACGTGAGAACTGTCTTAGGTGAAAATTCTAGTAAGGTGTGTGATGGATCATTGGACAGAGATAAGGATGCACCAAATATTGCCCAATTGGAAATTAGAGACTTGTTAGCTAGTTTCGATATAATGACGTGTCACAAGGATAAATCAGCCATTACCTAGCCATTATTTAGCTATTCTTACCTAGCCATTCATGCAGTTACTTTGATATTCTGCCTTAAGACATTGCTGTTTTGTTCTTCAAACCATCCTCTTTGCCTGACAAATCGTTTCTCCTCCTTATGAGGGAAGCATTCCTTCTTACTCTATTTTGCCGAGACTTTGCTGCTTATCCTGGCTAATGGCAAATCGACTGATGTCCTGAGGACGAAGACTGCCTCTGTATGCTGACCCATTACAGAGGGTAACTATATGATAATGGAATTGTAATTGTCTGTTTGCCTTTTCTTTCTAGGTACCAACTGCTCTTTAATAGAGTCCATAGTTAGTTGTTTTCTAAATTCATGTTGCTAAATTGTTTTGCATGAAGCCCAACATGCTAATGCTAATCAGAGGTTAGTTAAGGAATTCACCAAAATCGGATGCAAATAGACAAATGACTGGATCTTTGCTTTGTTGAATAATGTGCTAATGATATTCTGCTAAAGTTGATTCATGTTGACGTTGTGCTTTGTTCTAATGTTCATGATCTTTGCTTTGATAAAGTGTTACTCAAGTTGCCATATTGTAACATTGTTGATGTGTGTACTGGTATTGAGACTAATAAACTTGCTAGTAGAGTGTAACAAATAGGGAATAAATATCCTAAATCTTACTAAAGATGTTTGATTATTCATGACTGCGAAATCATGGTGTGTTTGCTCCTTATTGAACGTTATTGATTAGTTATTGACTAGTTGTTGTGAATATTGATGAGGTTATTGATCTATTGATTGAAATGCTGAATAGATATCTCGTCCTAAGGAGTCCCCAATCAGGGTCAAAAGGTTCATTGGCCTAAAACGAGCCCCGTGTAAATAAATTATCTAAGGTGGGACGCGTTATCACAGGAAAGACTTAAAAGGACGGAGGGATAAAATGTCCTGCAAAGAGGGAACAGGGAAGCATAATATTGGATCATGCGCAGCACAGAGTGGAATGAGGCACCTTAAAAGTCCTGAAGAAACAGAAGTGAATGAAGTGGACAGGAGAAGGATTTCCCTGATGCTGAGGATGGAAGAAAGACCCAGGTGTGGCAGAAAATGGGGTCAGTAATGATACCAGATTTAAGAAAATAAAGAAACAATATTTACTTTTTTTGTGGAGAGGGGCAATCTCTTAAAAAGCATACATAGAGTTGGCAAGGATGCCCGGGTCACAGGTTGATGAGCCTTGCTTCTCCTCTGCAAAAACTACAAGCCTAAGAGTAAAGGGAAAGTGATAAGACAACAGAGTACCATTATGTACTGATACTCAGCAGAAGAAGGGAAGTTATATTCTCTGTCCTCACAGATATTGCCAACTGCCACTGTTAGAAGTGGGGTCTCTAGTTTGCAGTCAGTTTGCACTCTGTCCAAGCAGACGGCCTCCACCCCTCCAGAAAGGTTCTCAATGATTTTGGTGCCCAGTGATGGTGTGTGCAAAATCCGCCCGCAGGAGGACGAGAATCTGCACTGTGTGGGGTTTGCATGGATTTCAGCAGCTGCAAGCAGTGTTGCGTCGTTTCTCTAGGTGATGCGCTGAATTTCCCAGCCATGATGCAGGTTGTCTTTCGATTTCAGCTGAGATTCAGGTGGCATGTCATTTTTACAGTTGCGTTGCAGGTGGTGCATCAAAATTTTCCCTGCACGGCTCCTGTGCGTGGATTTCTACCTTGGTTCCACCAGCTTCACCTTTCAAGGTCCCAGGGACTGGATAGGCCACAACTTGGCAGGGTAGGAGTCTCAGCAGAGAGTCCAGGTGCTGGCAGAGGAAGTCTTTGATGGCCATGAGACTTCAAAATAAGAAGGTAAACACAGTCCAAGCCTTTGGAGACACTTCATAAGCAGGACTATACTACAAAGTGCAGTCTATGTCCTGTTTCAGTCAGAAGCAGCAACTGCAGGGCAACCTAGCAAAGCCAGTCACAGGCAAATGGGCAGTACTCCTCCTCCGGCTCTTCAGCTCTTCTCCTTGGCAGAGGTTCCTTTGTGTTCCAGCAGTAATCTGAACATCTGAGGTTTTGGGCCCACTACTTATAGCCCTTTCTGCCTTTGAAGTAGGCAAACTTCAAAGGAAAGTCTCTGTTGTTCACAATACCCTGCCTTGCCCAGGCCTAGCCCCAGACACACACCAGGGGGTTGGAGACTGCATTGTGGAAGGGCAGGCACAGATGACCCATCAGGATTTGCAGGCTACACCCCAGCTCCCTTTGTGTCACTATGTAGTGGAGATTCCCAGATGACCCATCAGGATATGCAAGCTACTTCCCAGCTTCCTTTGTGTCACTGTCTAGTGGAGATGCAAAAACAGCCCAACTGTCAGTCTGACCCAGACAAGGCACACACAACAGGCAGAGTCACAGAATGGTTTAAGCAAGGAATGCCTACTTTCTAAAAGTGGTATTTTCAAACAGACAATACCAACTTTACCAAAATATTATTTTTAAATTGTGAGTTCAGAGATCCCAAACTCCCTATCTCTCTCTGCTCCCAAAGGGAAACCACAGTTAAAAGTTATTTGAAGGCAGCCCTCATGTGAACCTATGAGAGGGATAGGCCTTGCAACAATGAACACGGGATTTGGCAATATTTTACTGTTAGGACATGCAAAACACATCAGTACATGTCCCACCTTTAACATACACTGCACTCTGCCCATAGGGCTACCGAGGGCCTACTTTAGAGGTGCCTTACATGTATAAAGAGGGAAGGTTTGGGCCTGGCAAGGGGGCACAATTGCCAGGTCAAATTGGCAGGTTCAAACTGCACACACAGACTCTACAGTGGCAGGTCTGAGCCATATTTACAGGTCGACTCACGTGGGTGGCACAATCCGTGCTGCAGGCCCACTAGTAGCATTTGATTTATAGGCCCTGGGCACCTCTAGTGCACGTTATTAGGGATTTACTAGTAAATCAAATATACCAATCAGGAAAAGTAAATTACACATGCAATTTGCACAAGGATCAATTGAACTTTCGCACTTATCAGCAGTGGTAAAGTGCCCAGAGTACCAAAATCAGCAAAAACAAAGTCCAGCACTCAGTCAAACATAGGAAGCAGAGGCAAAAAATACAGGGGAGACTACGCCAAGGATGTCAGGTCTAACAACCATTATGTCATGAGGATCTCAGGTTCTGTGTCAATTGACAATTTATGTAGAAAAAGCCAGAAAACCTAGCTCTAGCACAAAGAGACTATCACATTTTTTGCCAGCAAATCTGAATTTGGCGTGGTTGACACTAGTTTCAATTTACATCAACTTACATGCTACCCTCTAATGTACAAAAAGGCATTGGTGTATTTCTATCCCACTGCGAGCCCATCCCCCAAGAAATCTCCAGTGGCCAGCAGAAGTGAATCTAAGTAGCTTTCTCATGGCAATATTAGGAAGAATCACCTTCGCAAAATGCAAAACTGTTCTCATCCTGCAAAGTGTCAGAAAAACCTTGGGTCCAGGAATTAAAGGAGCTGCTGTTAAAAACATAGACACCACAGGATAGGGCACTCCAAATACCACAGAGGTCATGTAAGAGGCATTGTAAACCCAGTCCATGAGCGCTGCTAGAAGAAACAAGCCACTTACCTGTAACAATAATGTTACAGCTTGATGTACTATGATTTTATATACTGTGGATTATACAGCCTACTAGTGGACAGGTCTGAAAAAATGAGTTTTTATTAGGCTTCGCATGACAGTGATGATATCTGCTAGACCAATTGTTATCAATTCTTTAGAATATATAGTGGGCTCTGGTCCTATCCAAAAGAGTATTTGTAGCTCACCTCATGCTATTGCTGTTTGGGGTATCATTCTGCCTCTTATAGAGTGTTTGCATCACAATGCGTGAAGGATTATTTTACTCCTTTGAAGTACACTGCATCATCACACATTAGTTCTCTATTTCATAAATACATTCTATAGAGAAAAAAATATTGTTTTGATTTGTTTTTCAGAGAAAAGGTAGTAAATGCCTGGAGTTCTGATGTCATACAGGAGTAACTGAGATAAACTCAGTACATCAGTTAAAAAAATGCTAACTGAAGATGCCCAATTCACAGGCACAAATTGCCAATAAAGGAGAACTGTTGGATTTTTGTCAAGAGTTGGAATGAAATAAGCAGACTGGGAGGGTCTCATCAGTCCTTATCTGGCTTAAATGTTATGTTTCTGTGCAAATAAAGAATCCCTTTGGGTTTTTTAGAGATCAGCGCTAGTTTCCTTGCTGGAAAAATACCACTAATAATTAATTGAGAATTACTATTGATAATCCTCCCCCAAGGGATCAGGGTGTTAATATTGAGACTGCAAGTACCAGCCAGCAGTAGTGGTCATTGCTTTTCACACGACTGTCACTTAACTTTTCCCACACTGCTAGTCTTTACCATATCTCCTTAGATGGGAAATAGATGTGGGGTGGGTGACAGGGGTTAAATGGGACTTTGATTTCCATAGTGATGTGCGTTACTTCAACATGGACTCCTTTTTTGAAGAAAAAGAAAAAAAAACAAGTGGCCATGCACTGCATGAGATCTGGGTTGGAAATATCAAAGGCAGAATTTCGAAATGGTGCCAAGATACGGGCCATATTGTATGTTTGTATGTATGTTTGTATGCATGAATATATGTATGTATGTATGTATGCATATGGTATTTATATAGTGCAAACCTAGCCAAAAGGCAGCAGAGCTCTGTACTGGGTCAAACACAAGCATAAAGGCTACAAGTCTAGGAGAGGTAGTTGACTTGTGGTTGTTTAATTCATTGTAATGCACTTGGAGTAGTGCTGGGGTGGTCCTTAAGAATTGGGGGATATAGGTACACACCTGGGTGCATAGAAAAATTGCTGCCTTTTTTTTTCTTTTCACAAAGATCTCAGCCTGTTGTCTGATAGTGTCTTGGGTGAGGGTGTGCCAGAAACCACTGTAGCTGGTGAGCTTGTCTGCAAGAGAAGTGGGGCACTAGTCATGATGGCTTTGTAAATGATACAGCTGGTTTTGTAGATGGTGCATGTTGGAATATTTCTTCAGGCCTTGTACGAGACGTTCTGCTGAACATAGAATGCCCTTAAGGAGTGCCAGTGTGGAGTCTGTGAGGCCATGAAACAGGGCATCACACGATCCAGATGTGTGAATACAAGGACATGACACAACATTACTTAAGAGTTTGCGTTACCCTTGCATCACCTTGCCTAGTGCAAGGGCAACACAAAAATTCTTGATAAAGCTACTTAATCTGGGATTTGGTATCCAGAGTAGTGGTACCAGCCTGACAGGAAGAGTGCAAAAGTAGAGTGGATATCAAGTGAATGATATTGCCAAGATTCTGTTCCAGTGTGAGCCAAGTGCTCAATTTCGATGATGTAAGGGATATAATTATTATAAAAGTAGTATATAAGGGATGTAAGAGTTCTCGGTGGCTTTATGTAGCTCATACTATCCAAATCTCCCTGATGTGTAGTACGCAAAGGGAGACTGCTTTATCCCATCAGTTTTTAAAGTGGACAGAGAAGCAAACACCATTTGGTGGAATGAAATGGATAGTTCAAAATGTAATAGGAAACTACGAATAGTTTGTCTGATTTAAAAAGTACAATGCTGTGCCTGTCAAAATGTGTGTTTTGTGAAGAGTACCAATACCCATTGGTCTTTTTATATGTATTCCTTTCATAAGCATGCAAGAGGAAGAGGGCGTCTGGCCAAACGCCTGCCACCACCACCAGCACCATGTGGGCCAACCACCACCACCATGAGCACCACTACAGATAGTTCTGCCTGGCCTTGCCTTGCCTTGTAATTCATCTTTATTATTATTTTTTTATTTTTAGATCCTCTCACTAGTAATTAAAGCCCCTGTATATATATTTTTCAACTACACTAACTAGTGTTTGTTATTCCTGTATTCCCTTGTGTTTTCTATATTACCTGGTTTCATCGCTGACTTTCCTCTGTCTGTGGCTAGCTTTATTCTGCTTCCTTTTTAGTGAGCTTTCCCTTACTCTTTTTTAACATGTCTTGTGTAGTAGTGTTACCACCTTACATGACAATGAGTGGTTTCATAAATCTCATGCAATGCAATGCAGCAGAAATTGCTATGTCGAATTACTCTGCACCAAGGAGGAGCTTCTATGGGTGTTGAGTGGGTGTTCCCACACAACATCCATGGATTTTGACTCATTTCCCGATGAAACAATGTGAAAAAAAAAATATATATATATATATATATATAGAGAGAGAGAGAGAGAGAGAGAGAGAGAGAGATAGAATCTAAGGGCCTTATTTATACTTTTTGGTGCAAAACTGCACTAACGCAGTTTTGCCCCAAAAAGTTTTGCACCGGCTTGCACCATTTTTTAGCACCAGATGCGCACCATATTTATGGAATGGTGCAAGCCGGTGCAAAGAGTAGGCTAGCTTAAAAAAAAATGACGTTAGGCAGTTTTTAGTCAAAATAAATGATTCTGACCAGATTAGCATTATTTTTTGACGCTAAGGGGCATATTTATACTCTGTTTGCACTGAATTAGCGTCAATTGTTTTTTACTCTAATTCAGTGCAAAACTAACTCCATATTTATACTCTGGTGCTAGACCCGTCTAGCACCAGATTTATGAAGTTAAAGTAATTTTTTGGAAGTGGAAACCTACCTTGCCTTAATGAGATGCAAGGTAGGCGTTCCCGTGCAAAAAAATTACTCTATGGCCTTAACACCATGGGGCATATTTATACTCCGTTTGCGCCAAATTTGCGTCGTTTTTTTTACGCAAATTCGTCGCAAAACTAACTCCATATTTATACTTTGGCGTTAGACGCGTCTAGCGCCAAAGTTCATGGAGTTAGCGTCATTTTTTTGCGTGAACACCTTCCTTGCGCTAATTATATGCAAGGTAGGCGTTCCCGTCTTAAAAAATGACTCCGATGCATATGTGTCGTATTTATACTCCCGGGTAAAAATGACGCCCGGGAGTGGGCGGGTCTAAAAAACCCGCATTTGCGCCGGATGTTAGCGCCTGAGTCAGGGCAGGTGTTAAGGGACCTGTGGGCTCAGAATGAACCCAGAGGTGCCCTCCCCCGCCCCCAGGGACACCCCCTGCCACCCTTGCCCACCCCAGGAGGACACCCAAGGATGGAGGGACCCACCCCAGGGACATTAAGGTAAGTTCAGGTAAGTATATTTTTTTTTTTTAAATGGTGGCATAGGGGGGCCTAATTTGTGCCCCCCTACATGCCACTATGCCCAATGACCATGCCCAGGGGACACAAGTCCCCTGGGCATGGCCATTGGGCAAGGGGGCATGACTCCTGTCTTTGCTAAGACAGGAGTCATTTCAATGGGGGATGGGCGTCGTAAAAAAATGGCGCAAATCGGGTTAAGGCGATTTTTTTGCCTCAGCCTGACTTGCACCATTTCTGGACGCCCATATGCCATTTTCCACCTGCGCCGGCGCTGCCTGGTGTACGTCGTTTTTTTTAACGCACACCAGACAGCGCCGGCGGCTAACGCCGGCTAACGTCATTCAATAAATACGGAGCCCGCATGGCACTTCAGAATGGCGTTAGCCGGCGCTAATTTTTTTTGCCGCAAAACTGCGTTAGCGCAGTTTTGCGTCAAAAAGTATAAATATGGCCCCATATTTATACTCCCATGTAAAAATGGTGCAAGGGAGGGAGGAGGGGTCAAAAAATGGGCAAAGCTTGCTTTGACCCATTTTTTAAGACCTGGGTCAGGGCAGGCGTTAGGGGACCTGTGGCTCTATTTCCATGGTGGAACACCATGGAATAAGCCCAGAGGTGACCTCCCTAGGCCCTAGGGGCACCCCCACCCACACTAGAGGGACTGCGAGGATGGGGGACCCCATCCCAGGTAAGTACAGGTAAGTGCATTTTATTTTTGAAAGTGCCATAGGGGGCCCTGAAATGGGCCCCCATACATGGCACAGGGTGCAATGACCATGCCCAGGGGACCCCTGTCCTCTGTGCTGGCCATTGGGGTGGTGGGTGTGACTCCTGCCTTTTCTAAAGCAGGAGTCATTTGGCATGGTAGGTTTAGCACCATAAAATGACGCTAATCTGGTTAGAGTCATTTTTTTTTACTCTAACCTGCCTAAAGCCATTTTTTGGTGCTAAACCCTCTTCTTCTATACTGCCAGCCCCACCCGACTAAAGTCATTTTTTAAAACTCTAGCCTACCCTTTGCACCGGCTTGCACCATTCCATAAATATGGTGCCCGGCTGGTGCACAGAAATGGTGCAAGCCGGTGCTAAACTTTTTGGTGCAAAACTGAGTTAGTGAAGTTTTGCAGCAAAAAGTATAAATAAGGGCCAATATTTTGTAAGTTTGCGCCACTTTTGTGTCATAAAATGACGTTAATATGGTGCAAAAAAAGTTTAAATCAGGGCCTTGGTGCTAGATGGGTCTAGCACCAAAGTATAAATATGGAGTTAGTTTTGCACCGAATTAGAGTAAAAGAAAATGACACTAATTCGGTGCAAACAGAGTATAAATATGCCGCAGAGTATAAATATGCCCCTAAATATGGCGTTAAGGCCATAGAGTCATTTTTTGCATGGGAACGCCTACCTTGCATCTCATTAAGGCAAAGTAGGTCTCCACTTTCAAAAAATGACTTTAACTCCATAAATTTGGTGCTAGAGGGGTCTAGCACCAAAGTATAAATATGGAGTAAGATTTCCACCGAATTAGAGTAAAAAAAATGACACTAATTCGGTGCAAACAGAGTATAAATATGCCCCTAAATCTTTATAAACATATCTACCTTCCAGCATGATATGTTTTTATCTATTATGTTTAATGCTTGTTTTTTGTCAAATCTTTCAAAACATTAACACTGATTGTGAACAGGGTAAAAAGATATAGGCAGTATCACCGCCAACAGGCTGGCGCTGTATACCACCACATTATGAGACTGGCACTCATACTCCCATGGCGGTATGAGCCACCAGGCTGGAGATATCTATCTCCAGCCCGGCGGCCGACATAGTACTGCCCATGGCATTATGGCCCTAGGCCCTACCGGTGACAGGGAATTTCTTTCCTGTCACCAGTGGGCAGCTCCCCGACCCCCCTAACACTCACCTGATGCCCCCTCACTCCATCCAGACTCACCCACCTCCCATCCACTCACTCACCTCATACATGTACACACCACACAACTGACCCCACCCCCCACAGCCACACACGTACACATCACCTCCATCCCCCACCCCACTACAGTCACAGCACCCCTCACCCAACACCCCCTGCATACATGCACACAGACACCCACACGCACCAGGCATACACCCATTCACTTACACTGACAAACACAAATTCATTCACACACTGACATACACGCATTCATTCATGCATACTTCCAGACGTGCTCACACACATTTTGACACACAATTACAATAACATGCAGACACACACTCACTTCACTATTCTTACACGCATTGACTCATACACATACACCCACGCAAACAGCACACAGACGTATTCACACACACACTCAGACATTCATGCACACACTCAGACACACACACACAACACCCCCCACCCTCCCACCCCACTCCATTGTCAGAAGCCAGACTTATCTTGGTTGAAGAGGTCTTCCGTCAGGGAAAGGGAAGGAGCGCTGCAATGGACAGCAGCGCACCGCCAGCAGAACACCACCAGGCTGTATTACTGATCATAATACGTCTGGCTGCGTTCTACTGGCGTAGCAGTGCTTGTGGTAGCAGAGCCAGCTTACCACCTTCCACCATGAGCACTGATGGATTTCCGTCCTTATTGTGGCGGAAGTCGGGCAGTGCTCATAATATGGTGTACGGATGGTAGCCCCGGTGGCAGTATGTTGGCAGCTGTCACCCGGGTGGTAGGCGGTAAGTACCGCCAATGTCATAATTAGGGCCATAGTAATGTATGTGTTTTTTTAAAATAGCAAACATTATTAATTATGTCACAGGAAATGGTAAAGGCAGATAAGCAGGCACAGCTCCTCTGCTAGGGCACAGGAGAATTGCCCCCCGTCAGCAGCAGCAGCAGCTGCAAACCTTTCACCAAAAATGATAATAAACTATGTTTATTATCGTGTTTTGGTGAAAGGGGCGGGGCCACAGGCTGTGTTAAGCAATGAAGAGGACTCCCCCTCACTGAGCATGTATGTTAGGCTGGCCCTCTTGGGCTGGCTAAACATACATGCACAGTAGGCTATCTCCAGCCCGGCACTATGTTGCTTGGCTGGAGAGAGCATGCGCAGGCTCCCAGTCTGGCTGGGAGCACCTTGGCTGGGCGCTCCCAGCCAATCCTAATGCTGCTCTTCCCAGCATCAGGATTGGCCACAGGGCAGGCTGGGAGGCTGTGCCTGCATTCTTTCTGCATAGAAAAGGAGAGGAACAGCACAGTAGTGGCAACGGCGGCACAGGCACTTTTAAAAAAAATTAATTCCCCCATCCCACCTCTCCACCTCCCCACCCGCACGTGCACCACCCTGCCCCTTTTTAGTACTGCGAGCCGCTCCTGCAGATAAGGATGACTAGGATGCATCTTCAACCAGCCCTGTTACGTTTGCAAAATGTTCTTCACATGTAGCTGTGATCACCACAGCTACATGACAGCTAATACTCCTACAATTCTTACCACAAGTAGTGAAGCTGCAGGAAGTTCAGCAATGCTGATAACTTCAAATGAGTGCCTCCATTCAGCCTGAGATGTAAAATGTTCCTCTTTATTTTTGAAAGCTCTTCAGGGCTTGAGGAATGAGGCACAGAAGGGGAGAAGATTAAGTAACAGCAAACACCTTCTGTAGTTCTCAGATCTGAGCAGCTGATTAGTGCAGCACCACCTTCTGACCAATCTGCTGCTCTCACTCAAACTTTGACTTAAATTAGTCAGAGGCATGAAGCAGTGGAGGCTTCCAATAATGCCCTTCAGGAACAAACCAGGAATATGTGCAACTGCTTACATGAGATTATAGTCACACTGACGGAGCAAGTCACATTGCAGTGGCAGGAGGCACGTTCAGTAATGTTGCGTTGCATTCATCAGAGTAGAGAATGACACTGCTTAGCGGGGTGTGAAAGAGCCATGGCACATTGCTGAAAGCTACCTGATGGTACTTACCTCCTTGACAGTTTCCCTCTTTGTCATTCTACCATTGGTATGACACAGAGAACTCTCAGTGAAGTTCAGTTAGAATGTTCAGATTTCGAGTGATCAGAGTCAGCTGTGCTAAAGGTAAGATTGAGGATACACTGTTTATATGAATAAACGTATATATTCGTCCATCGTGTATTCAACTTTTCACACAGAATGTGAAAGGGAATCTAGATGTGTGTATCAGAGGTTTGAAAACATCATGCAAAACTGTGCAAATCAGATTTGCAAAGGACACTGTGCCCTTGTAAGTGAAAGTGCTCAGATATCAGATCATCTAGAATGTCAGAGGGTCCCTACTTACCAACTCATGTCACCACAAGGGACAGCAGTTGTACTGTCATTCCCCACCATCTGCCTCCTCGCTTTCGCAACACCTCTTACAAGGTTTCATCAGTCAGGCCAAGGACAAGGTCTGCAAGTGCAGCACATTTATTGGAACCCCCGATGTACATTGCAATCAAAGCCTATTTAAGAACTTATAATGAACTAAGAAAATATGTTTATTAGTCTAGCACTGTGAATTTTTAAAATACAAAATGTATATACTTTACATGATGTTCAAAATATTGTTTACTTAAAATATTCTGTTGTTACCTTTTCTGTAGTGTAATGTTTATATGTGTAAAGATATAAACACATATTAAAGAATATAACATTATGGACATCAAAGGTAGTTGTCCATGACGTCATCTCTTATTGCAGGAGCATGTTGGTACTGCTGTTATTGGACCCTTACATCATCTTCCACATCTGCATCACTGGCTGGCCTGTATCTTCCTACGTGCCCACGTGTCGATGTTTTGCAACATTGCGCAGCATGCAGCATAGGGTTGTAATGCTACTCAGTTTCTCAGGTTTATCAATTAATGCCTCAGCACTATGATGTATGCATCAAAAATGAGCCTTTAGAAGTCCAAATCCACACTCAATTATATTTCTTGTCATAAGAGTGGCTCATTATATCTATGTTGAGATTGAGAAGTGGGGTCTTGAATGGGTGTCATAAGCCATTCATATAATTAGTAACCAGAATCACTTAGATGAGGACCAAGCAGAAAGGTAAATATTAGAAATGCTATGCATTTAATTTGTGTAATCAATTAATAGATGTAAAAACTCAGAAATGTATTTATATTCATCTAACATGCTCTTTGTTCATGAAATCTTTACCTGGTATATGATATCATGCTATTCTTGAAAATCATGGAATCATATGTAGATTCATAGAAACAGATAGCATAGCAGTGAGTAATTTGGAGTTCTGCATCGTGCTTCACTTGTACATTTATTGTATGCTGCATCTTCCAATTCCTGTATGTGTGCTTATTAGACCTGGCATCCTTGGCATGGTCCCCCTGTCTTTTGTTGCCTCTGCTTCCCATGTTTTAACTGTGTGCTAGACTCTGTTTTACCTGTTTTTGGTACTCTGGGCACTTTACCACTGTTAACCAGTGCAAGTGCTCCCTGTGTAAAATGTATGTGTAATTGGCTTTCCCATGATTGGCATATTTGACTTACTGGTAAGTCCCTAATAAAGTGTACTAGAGGTGCCTAGGTCCTAAAAGTCAAAATAGCTAATAGTGGGCCTTCAGCACTGGTTGTGCCACCCACATGAGAAGACCTGTAAACATGGCTCAGACCTGCCACTGCAGTGTCTGTGTGTGCAGTTTTAACCTGCCAATTCAACCTGGCAAGTGTACCCGTCCTTTCTTGTAAGGCACCCCTCAGGTAGGCCCTAGTTAGCCCCATAGGCAGGGTGCAGTATATGTTAAAGGTGGGACATAAACTGATGTGTTTACATGTTCTAACAGTGAAACACTAAGGGAGCTAGGTGTAGCCTGCATATCCTGATGGGCCATCTGAGCTAGAGTGGAGGGAGGAGTGGTCACTTTCACCTGAATGGGTTGTGCCCGCCCTCACACAATGCAGTCTCTAACCCCCTGGTGTGAGTCTGGAGTACTGCCCCTTTGCCCGTGACTGTGCTTTGCTGGGTTGGCCTGCAGTTGCTGCCTGAAAGAGGACAAAGACTGGACTTTGTGGTATATTCCTGCTTGTGAAGAATCTCCAAGGGCTTGAACTGAGCTTGTGTCCTGTTTTGAAGTCTCAGGGCCATCAAGGATTTTCTCTGCCAGAACCTGGAGTCTCTGCTGAGACTCTTGTCCTGCCAAGTGGTGTCCCATCCAGTCCCTGGGCCCTTGAGAGGTGAAGTTGGCAGAACAAGGACTGAAATCCATGTTCAGAACACAATGCTGGGAAAGTTTTGATGCACCACCTACAATGCAGCTGAAAATTGGCGCACCACCCGCTTCGCCGCTAAAATCAATGCTCCACCTGCACCGCGGCTTGGAGATCGATGCATTGCGGCTGGAGAAACGACACAACACCCGCTTTCAGCTGTTGATAACGACACAAACCCCAAACAGTGTGGTTTTTCAACACCATGCAACCGGATTTCACAAGCATCATTGCTGGGTTTCACAAATCAATGCAAGTCTGCGTGGATCCCAGGTGCCCTATCTGGAAATTGACACATTGCTTTCTTGCGGGGGAGAAAACGATGCATCACCTACCCGACCGGGGAAGAAACAACGCACGGCTTCACTTGCAAGTAAGGAAACAACGCATTGCTGACTTTTCCGAAGCATAATGGCCCGTGCTGCTTTATTTTTTATACAAACTAGGTACTTTGTATAAAATCATTGTTTCCATTGTTTTCTATGGAGTAAGGCTCTTATTCTTTTGGAAACCCATATCCTGACTTGTGTATGTTGGATTTTTGTTGTTATTGTCTTGTTTGATTTAGAAAAATATTGCCTATTTTTCTAAACTGGTAAGGTGTCCATTTTGTAGTGTTTTCTCTGTATCACTGTGAGTTAGTACAAATACTTTACACATTGCCTTTGAGATAAGCCTGCCTGCTTGTGCCAAGCTACCAAGTGGGTGAGCAGGGGTTATCTTAAGTGTGTATCTCCATTGCTCTAACTAGAGTGAGGGTCACTGCTTGGACAGAGTGCAAACTGACTGCCAACCAGAGATCCCATTTCTGACAGTGCTCAACTATACTGAGTGGTACAAGTGCATCAAGAGTACAATTCAGAGTTCCTGTGACATTACAAAATTCTACAAGGGCATAAAACTTTGACTGCACATCAATCACTATTTGATTGCCAATAGGGAAAACAATGTATTGTAGCGCAAGTTGGGTTAGGGCACCCATTATCTGTTTTAAGGCCTTTGGAAAGCTAGGTTGTGACATGGCTTGAAGACTTTCCTCTGGAGGTTAAAACCCCCTTAAAACCCTGGTAGCAAAATAAAAATGTAGCACCGTCAACATTTTTAAGAGTGGTGGAATGGCAGTCATTATCCAATATGGGACTGTAAAGCAGTCCCTACTGCATCCAATAAGCTGAGGATGTTGTCCATGTCAGGACGATGGTTTGTAAGCTTATATTCACTGGATATATTTGAAGGTCATTCTAGGCCTTCTTCAACACCTGTTCAGTGCTTGTGCTTCTTGTTGTTGGGCCTGTTCCTGATGTAATAGCTGCAAATGTAGAACCCTTAAATCAATCTCCTGGAGATGAAAGTGACTCAGAGCCATTGCTTCAGCCATAGTGCTGTGTGATGTTATGTGTATTTGTAAAGCACACTATCACCTGCGAGGGTATCCTGGCACTGGAAGAATTGAAGCATGGAAGAGAGAAAGTGTTGTCTGCACTTCATCACAAACTACCTAATTAGTTATAAATGCATTTGTGGTGCCCTCAAACACATTAAAACTTACCAGGATTATTCACAAACATCACTTAAACCTGTCAGTGAGTTACACCGGTAATTCACCATTTACAAGTTACAAGTGAGCAAAGAAGACCACTAAAACTGAAGTATGTTGTAACTTTTATTAAAAAAACAAAACACAAATGAATTTGAATCTATATATATTTTTGGTATTTACAAAACATAATAAACCTATATAAATATTTTACTTTATAATTAAGTTTAAAATTATTATTCAAAATTGAGTTACTAGTGTTTACATTAATATGTAACATATAAATACGTTTACTATTTTTTATAATTTTTTGAAGCGCTACAAACAGTAATCAATGTTTTACTTGTCTCTTTCTGTTACCATAGAGAAAGCTCTGCCACTGTGCTGGTAATCCCCAAGTAAGAATACTTTTGCGTTAAATATAGATGTAAATTAATTTCATGTATTTATTTTAAATGTAGCACAAAATAGAAAAAACTAGAGCAGTATTAGGATAATTTAATTTTAAATGTAAAATGGAATTATTTTGACCATATGAACTTAACAATTTTTCTTTGAAGTTTACATTTCAAACCAGAGCACAGTCCTCCTCTGCAGTGGGTCTCTAGCACCGCAGGGTCATCCGTAAGCATCAGCTCCTCCAGATAGGCCCCAACGGGCAGCTACCTCATAGGCCACAGGGCATCACCAGGGCTATCTTTAGCGCTGGTGACACTCAGTGAGAAAATCATTTTTGGCATCCCTTCCCCATGACCTCCTCCTTGGAGTCCCTAACTACCACCAGGCAAAAGTGCTTAATTTCTCTATAGCCCCTCTCCCACATACATTTCTTTGTTTTAAAGCACTGGAAAAGGATGTATATTGTCACCAACAAACACGTTTTAGCAACTATTTTATGACGTTTTGCATGAGACGCTTTGATGACAGTTTGTAACAGTCACTGTTCTGTATTAGGGCTGTATGTTATGAACTGCTGTAACAAAAGAATCTCTGTGACAAAATCTGTAATCCAATCATCTATCCACATAAAATAAAGATCTGTGATCTGCATGCTATGCTTTCTTTGCAGCCAGCACATTAACCCGCAGGCACTACTTTATGGCGAGTCAAAATGCCAGTAGACAAAAATCCATCTCTGTCTTTAGTGGGAACATCAATTGCAAGAGTTTTCTTGATATTTTTCTTGTTTCCTGAAAACTGGGTGCGCAAGGAACTCTACAGCAGATGGTTTTAAATTTTAGGATATTCCTAAAAACAGCACCGCACCCGAAGCCAGCACAGCCTCTCTCGAGGTCAGCGCCCAGTGCGGCCGCATTAGTCGTACAGCCCTAGAGCTGGCCCTGAGCATCACTCATTACTGTGCTGTTTTGAGTGGTCAGAGCCTCCCCTAGACCTGTTGGTTAGGACCTTAAATGCATGTCCCCATGTGTAGGAAAATGGCAGATGCATCGGATTAGTGCCCCATTATCTGTCCGGTTGGCAGAGCCTTGTTACAAGGTGGCCATTTTTCAGCCCTGCTCTCTAGCATCCCCAAGGGGCAGGGGTTAGGCGCCAATGGGGGGATGGCCAGAGGCCAAGCCCTGCATCAACAACATGCCACACACATCAATGGAGATCTTCCCTTGTGTTAAAAAATACAAAATCAATGAAAATAATAAAGGTAAAAAATAGTTAGGAATTTTAATCATTTATGAACTTACAATAAAAAACTTAGAAATTCACTAAGAAAAACAAGGGTTAAAGGGACGTTATAGTTAGGTTAAAATGTCAGTGAAAACATAACATTGTAAACTAACAAAGCACTTAAAGTAGCCAGTTACAGTTATCTCAAGTTACTATAACTCATGCCCTTTATATGCACTGCTTCCATCCTCACAAATTGCATGACTTGTGACATGTTCAATGACTAACATCCCTAACAGCATCTGAAATTACATAATTGCAAACAAAACTGTACTTGGTGAGGGCATGGCAAGACTTACTGCTATTCCTACTCTCAGTCACTACTCTCAGTTGTGGCTGCTGCAATGCAGCTGGCCTGCAGTTTGATGGTGAGTGACAATGGAGGTGAGACTGAGGACTGAGAGAGCACTACAGCAGGAGTTGCAAGTGAAGTACAGTGCCAGAGCACTCTCATCTCCTAATTCCTTGCAATAACAGCTTATTCATTACACTTTTTTTTCTTTGTGCAAGTTCAGGTTACCCTATACAAAGAGGAGATCAGAACTTAAGAGCTGTTTATGCATTGAATCAAGAAGACCAAAAGATCCTGTTGCAGTGGGGATGGGATTTGCACCATGCAGGATTATTGGTGCAAGCTCAAGTATAAGCTGCACTCAAGTGGTTTTGCTTTTCATCCCAGGCTGAGGTTTGACATCAACAATCAGCAGGATATGAATCACAGTGAAGCACATAAGGTCCCACAATAATGACTGAGTGAAGTATATGTGTAAACCATGAAGGTTTATTAGCAGATTAGCAAAGGTACAATTTCAAATCATTCAAATTAGTCATAAATCAATAATCATCATATAGGTATCATGGTCAGTATGATTCCAGGAAATTCAAATATGACAAATACAAGGACAAACTGTTTAAAGTCATCATAAGCAAATTAAGCGAGTTCCAGTTTCTCTAGAAAGTAATCTCCCTAACACGTTAAGCTGAAAGAACGGGGTGGAAGTTAAGTGGAAGGTGTCAGCAAATACAGCCTTTGAAAGGCAGAATGAAATGAAAATTCAGTCAGACAAAAAGAGAAAAGTTTGCTCAGGAGCCTAACTCTTTGAGCAGGAGCAAAGATGCACATTTAGGGCCTGATTCTTACCTTGGCGGTCGGCGGAGAGGCGGCGGTCGGACCGCGAACAGACCGGCGGTCCAAAAAATGGCATTCTGACCGCGGCGGTCACCGCCGCGATCGACCGCCACTTCCCCACTCCGACCGCCACGGCGGTCATGACCGACGGGCTGGAGTTCGCACACTCCGGCCCGGCGGTCGACCCAAGACCGCCAACCGTATCATGACCCTGCTTACCGCCGCGGTTTTTGGCGGTCGGGAACCGCCATGCGAACCATGGCGGTAGGCACTATCGGGGCCAGGGAATTCCTTCCCTGGCACTGATAGGGGTCTCCCCCACCCCCCACTACCCCCCACGAGTCCTCCCCCCACACCCTCCACCCCCCTGCCACCCCCCAGAGGTGGAACGAACCCCCTGCCCCCCCCACCCCGACATGCACATACACGCACCCCGACATGCACGCACCCCCAACATGCACATATACACCCCCTACACACACACATACACAACGGGGGCACATACCCGCACACATACATGCCGACATGCGCACCCGCCGAACTACACACATTGCCCAAAGGCACAGCAGCACCCCCCGCCCGCATGCACGCACTCACACACCCCCTCTACACACCCCCATGCACGCACACATCACACAACACCCCCCCACCCCCTCCCCTCACGGACGATCAACTTACCTTGTGCGTTGGTCCTCCGGGAGGCGACGGGAGCCATAGGGACGTGACCGCCAACAGAAGACCGCCAACAGAAGACCGCCACACAGAAATGTGGGTCGTAATTCTGGGGGCGGTGTTCTGCTGGCGTGGCGGTGGAGGTTGACCAGTCTCCACTTTCCCGCCGACCGCCAGTGTGGCTGCTGGCGGTATTCCGGCAGAACGCTCCCAGCGGTCGGAATACACGCAGCGGCATACCGCCGCGGTCGGCGGTCTTTACCGCGGCGGTAACTCGGCGGTCTTGCGAAAAGACCGCCAAGGTCAGAATCAGGCCCTTAGTCTCGAGAGAGTGAAAAGGAGCATCTGAATCTAACTAGCTCAGGAATACACAATTAAAACACACAATTCTCTAAAGTTTGCAAAAGTTTCAATGGTTTTCACGGAGAGGTAACCAAAGAGGTAACCAATCAGGTTTAGACATTTCCATAGAACACGGCTGTCAGCTTCTTCCCAGCCATCTCACACTGAAGATTTTGCCACATTGCCTTCAATCAATCAATCAGCGTTTGTAAAGCGCAACTACTTACCCGTTAGGGTCTCAAGGCGCTGGGTGGAGGAGGAGTGCAGTGTGTAGTGGAGGTGGAATTAGAAGAACCATGTCTTCAGTACCTTCATGAAGCTAGGCAGGGAGGTGTTTTGTCTGATGTGGATGGATAAGGTGTTCCATTTGGTGGCTGCGAGGTAGGAGAATGAGCGGCCTCCTGTTCTGTTTTTCCTGATGTGGGGTACTTCTTCAAGAGAGAGCTGGGCTGAGCGTAGGGCACTGTGGGATACGTGGAAATTGGATCGCTGGTTAAGGTAGGCGGGTCCAGTGTTGTGGAGGGCTTTGTGTGCATAGGTGAGGATCTTGAAAGTGATTCTTTTCTATATGGGGAGCCAGTGCAGAGTACGTAGGTGTTACGAGATGTGGCAGTGTCGGGTTAGGTCGAGGATTAATCTGGCGGCAGCGTTCTGGATGTTTTGCAGTTTGCGGGTGAGTTTTTTGATTCCGGCTTAGAGTGTATTGACGTGATCCAGTCTGCTGGTGATGAGGGCGTGTGTGTCAGTCTTTCTATGTTCTAGGGGGATCCATTTTAAGGTCTTGCATAGGAGGCGGCGTGTGTGGAAGCAGGTGGAGGTTACTGAGTTGCTCTGATGGTTCATACTGAAGTCGGGGTCCAGTATGTTTCTGAGGTTGTGGGCTTGGCTGGCGGGGGTGGGCGGTTTTCTGAGGGTGGGAGGCCACCATGAGTCGCTCCATGAGTTGGTTTGAGGGCCCAAGAGGAATACTTAGGTCTTTTTTGTGTTGAGTTGAGTTTGTGTTGAGTTGAAGGCAGCTGTCTCTCATCCAGTGGTGATTGCTTTCATGCCTTTGTGGAAGTTGTGTCTGGCTTTGTCTGGTTTGTTGGAGAGGGAGATAATGAGTTGGGTGTCACTGGGGTAGGAGATGATGTTTATTCCGTGGCTTCTGATGATGGTTGCTAGCGGGGCTGAGTAGATGTTGAACAGCATGGGGCTGAGGGAGGATCCTTGTGGCACTCCGCAGGTGGTGGGTGTGGGTTCTGCGAGGAAGGGGGTGAGTAGCCTCACTTGTTGCATTTTGCAGGAGAGGAAGGATTGGTTACAGTCAAGGGCCTTGTGCCTGACTCTGGCTTCGTGGGGTCTTCTTATCAGGGTGTGATGAGAGACAGTGTCAAAAGCTGCCAAAAGGTCAAGTAGGATGAGTGCCATTGTCTCTCCCTTGTCCAGTACGGAGCGAATGTCGTCTGTGGCGGACATGAGGGCTGTTTCGGTGCTGTGGTTTGACCTGAATCCGGATTGGGAGATGTTGAGGATGTTGTGGTTTTCTAGAAACGTGGTGAGTTGACTGTTGACTGCTTTTTCAATGACTTTCACAGGAATTGGAAGTAAGAAGATGGGCCTGACGTTTTTGAGGTTGATGGGGTCATCCAAGGGTTTCTTGAGGAGGGGGTTGATCTCGACTTGTTTCCAGTCGTCAGGGAAGGTGGCGGCAGCTAGAGAGCAGTTGATGATGAGACAGAACTT
This sequence comes from Pleurodeles waltl, assembly GCF_031143425.1. Lineage (NCBI taxonomy): Eukaryota > Metazoa > Chordata > Amphibia > Caudata > Salamandridae > Pleurodeles > Pleurodeles waltl. The sequence continues at coordinate 143,604,894 of NC_090441.1, read as the reverse complement.
GGGAGTAATGGTGTCTGTGGCTCTGTGGAAGACGTGATGGGGGCATGGGTCCGTGGGCCCTCAGAGTGTATGGACTTCATGGTTTTTTAATGTATCTTTGGTGGAGAGGGGTTTCCAGGTGGAGATTGTAGGTTTGTTAGTGTCAGGGTTTGGAAGGGGGGGTTCAGAGAATGGGTTGTCCTTGTTGAAACTATCGTAGATGGTCTTGATTTTGTGGTGGAAGTAGATGTTGAGTTTGACGCATAGGTCCTGTGAAGGTAGGATGTTCGTTGTTTCGCTCTTGGGTTGGGTGAACTCCTTGATGATGCTGAAGAGTTGCTTGCTGTTGTATGATTCTGAGGAGATCCTGTCTTGGATAGCCTTCTTTCTGGTGCTTCTGATGAGTTGGTGGTGTGCAGTGGTGGCGGCTCTGAAGTTGCTGTGGGCTTCTGGGGATTTGGAGTTTCTTCAGATTTTCTCAAGGCGACCACAGGTGCGTCTCGATTCCCGGTGTTCAGTGGTAAATCAGCTGGTTCTCTAAGCGTGGGTGTTGTTGTTCTTTTTGAGTGGGGGCTATGGTGTTGGCGCAGTCGGTTATCCAGTTGTGGAAGGTGCGTGCTGCGGTGTTTCGGTCCTCGTTGTGTGCGATTGTGGGGGCAGCGATGACGTGGGCGTTGGTGAGCTGATCATCAGTTATTCTTGTCCAGTTTCTATGTGATGGCTGGAGTTGGGGTCTGGTGATGGTGAGTGTGTTGAAAGTGAAGTGGATACATCGGTGATCTGTCCATGGGAGTTCCATGGTGTGGCTGAAGATAGCGGAGGTTCCTGTAGTGAAGATGGGATCGAGGGTGTGTCCTGCAGAGTGTGTTGGCTCTGTCACAATCTGTTGGAGTCCTGTGTTGTGGAGGTTACGTAGGAGGGATGCGGTGTTGGGGTCTTGTAGATTCTCAAGTTGAAAGTTGAGGTCTCCCAGCAGGGTGTAGTTGGTGACTGCGATGGCTTGAGTGGAGATGAAGTCTGTGATGGAGACGGTGAAAGGTGTGCGAGGTCCTGGGGGCGTTAGATAATGGTTCCCCTGATAGTGGATGTCGGGCTGGTGTGTAGCTTGAAGTGGAGGCGTTCCGTCAGGTTTGAGTCTTCTTTGGAGTCTTCAGAGAGTGTGTTCATGCGGGAGTTGGACCTGTGGATGAGGGTGATTTCCCTCCCAGGGCAGCTGGGGTGATCTTTCCGGGTGATCTTGTATCCCTGAGGGATGGCGATGGCGATGTGTGGGCCTTAGGTGTGGTTGGTCCTGGTCTTGGTGAGGAAAGCGACTTCCGGGGTGATGCTGTCGAGAACGTCCCAGATTTTGGTTGCATGTTAATGGAGGGAGCAGATGTTGAGGAGGATGCACTTCAGGGGTTTCAGGTTCGGAGAGTTGTTTCAGTTGGGTTGTGCTGGGTCCAGGGTCTTGGTGGTGGTGCAGGTTTGACGGCAGCAAAAGCAGCTGAAGGGACCGTGTGTGTTGCCTGGAGCTGCTTGCTTGCAGTCGTTGTTGCCTCCTGGCTTGAGTTCGATGAGTTCATCTGCAGTATATAGGCGGCGCATGGCAGGACCAGGGGTCCTGGCACTGGTCGCGTTCGGTTCACTGACGGGTCGCAGACAGGTATGCCTTAGGCGCGCCTTCGGCGCACCAGCGGCCATCATTCAGTAGGGAGAGGGGGAGGAGAGGACAGCTGGGAGGCGTGAGCGGGATCGGAAAATTGTGCAAAAAACAAACATGTTCGGGCAGTGGGGGCAGCAGCGAGGGGGATGAAGCGTGAGAGAGAGGAAGTGGTGGGGCAAAAAGAGGAAACAAATGAAAACGAGGCAGAGGGCAGCCTAGTAAAAGAGCAGAGCTCTCCCACGATGCACCAGGGATGAGGTTCAGGCAGAAGCCTGGGGGTGGAGGAGGGCCTCGAACTCCTGACAGATGTCAGGGATCAGAAGACAGAAGGGCTTCACTTGCCAGTGGAGCTACAAGGTGGCAGAGCAGTTCACTGACAAGAGTTAGGGTGTGATGAGTGCCGTTGTCTCTCCCTTGTCCAGTAGGGAGCAGATGTCGTCTGTTGCGGACATGAGGGCTGTTTCGATGCTGTGGTTTGACCTGAAACTGGATTGGGAGATGTCTAGGATGTTGTGGTTTTCTAGAAACGTCGTGCTTTTCAATGACATTCACAGGAATTGGAAGTAAGGAGTTGGCTGTTGACTGCTGTCACAAAATGGCAAAGGCAAGAAAATGGCAACTTTCTAAAAGTGGCGTTTTCAGAATTGCAATTTAAAATCCAACTTCACCTTAAATCAGGTTTTTAAATGATGATTCTGGAGACATCAATATTGGACTGGTTATCTATTATCATTTGGAAATTACACTTATAAAATGTAATTATGTAGTTCCAGTGTTATCACATAGTAGTAGTGAAAAATAAATGTAAGTTTTTTTTCACAACCTCAACATGTAAAACTTAAATGTCCAACATACATGTCAAACTTTTTAAATACACTACACCCTGCCCTAAGGTCTGTTTAGAACTCAACTCAGGGGTGACATATGTATTAGGAAGGAAGGTTTGTGCCTGACAAAAGGGTTATTTTGCCAGGTCGACTTGGCAGTTCAAAAAACTGCACACACTGGCTGTAATGGCAGGCCTGCGACATGTTTAAAGTCTGAGGTAACTGTGTGGCACAACAAGTGCTACAGGCCCACAAGTAGCATTTTATTTAAAAGCCCTGAGCACATATGGTGCTGCTTCACTAGGGACTAACAAATAAATTAAATATGCCTATTTGGTTTAAGCCAATGTACCATATTCAAAGCAAAGAGCAGAAGCACTTTAGCAGTGGTTAGCAGTAGTAAAGTGTGCTGAGTCCTAAGGCCAACAAAACAAATTCAGTAATAAAAGGAGGAGAGAAGGAAAAAGTTTAGGGATGTCCCTGGACAGGAAGCCAAGTCCAACAATCACAGTAAGCTTGCTTCAGGCAGTGGCGTGAAGATTCACTATGTGCTCTCTATGAAACAGATACTGATAATATATTCTCAAAAACACTAGAACAGTTGTGACATTTAATAGGTTCAAACTACTGCAGCTTGACTCCTGAAAGACAGAGAAAGCTGAGCAGTCAAAATGCACATTTTCAATATTACCGTAAATCATATAAACTGATAACTACAGCAGATATGGCTAACTTAACACACATGTTAACTATCATCAGCAAAATTTTGAAAATCTGAACTGAACTAGATGTATGTAATATGAAAAGTAGTATACATGTTATGAAACCCGAAAAATAATGACAGGGCATCACTGCTGCACAATGCTAGGGTGCTGCATCTAAGAGGGAAGGCTGAGCTTGCAGTTTATCGGGAAACCCTGGATTTTTAGGTCGTGCCTAGACAGCGCACATGCGCTGTCTGCAAGACCTGTTGGAGGGAGTATAGGACTTTGCTCATGCCTGCTGCTACCTGCCACTTACCATATGTTGAAGGCAGTGTTGCTCTTGTTTTGCTACCTCCTAACTGATTTGGTAGCCGATACGTCACTTTCTGTAATTGGCTGAGGGGCACGGGCCAAATACAGTTTTTTTACGCCTGGAATGTTTTTCTGTTGTTTAGACAGACAATTGTTCTTTGTTTCCTGCCTCTTGTGTTTGTCAGTAAGCACTCATATTCACACATTTGGTTCATTTTCCACGATTGCCCTTCACTTGATCCTTACTTTACATAATCAGTAATTACAAGTAGTTGTGTCATGCATGTGTTTTGAACATGTTTTGTGGCTTTATATAGCATGAAATTGACAAACGAATGAATCCTCAACAGCGGCTCTACCCGCATAGTGGGAGAGACGATACTACAATGTTAACTTCACTCGGAAACTCACCCCATAATGCTTTGCAGGCGTTCCTTTTACAACACATTTTTGCCCATAACTCAGCCTGTCGTGGTCCTACGTCAATGGGACCACCACCAAAACATTCAGAACAATGTGTTTTTCTGTCCAGGTCATCTTGTGGGGCCCACTAGGTTGGAGGGGGTCCAAAAATCATAACCTCTTTTACCATTCAATGCTTGTTTAAATTCTCTTATAGCTGAAACTTTTGTTTTTACAACTGAAAGGAGTGTTACAAGGAGATCGTTTGTAATAATATTCTTACAGCCTTGCTCGCCCTGCAAATGTTTAATGCACTACGCTCTCCATGAGCTAAAGGATGATAATTGCCCCAAGGTACTACTAACTCAGTTGGCTCCACAGGGACATCAAGCCATGGCCAGTGGTATTGCACCTTCTGCTAATGCACAAGCACAGTTTATTTCTGATGAAGGTTTAATGTGAGGCATTGCTAAATATTTCAGTCATTTCACAGAGGCCCTGGTACTTCTCCAGCCATTTCCGAGTTTGGGGGACATTCTGAGCTTCTGACGTTAGAAAAAGTTCTGGCTGCGTTCTGTGACACTGTGCTCTGAGTGCTTTTCACTCCACAGGGACATCTAGCCACGGCCAGTCGTACTGCACCGTCTGCTTTTGACTTTACGGGGACATCTAGCCATAACCAGTGGTACTGCACCTTCTGCTGTTACCTCTACACTAGAGTCTACAGGGACATTTAGCCAGACCAGTGGTACTGCATCCTTGTGCCACTGACTTCACAGTTAAATAATCTAAAATGAAAATGTGTAATACACTATGCCCTCAAGGTGCTGATTATAGGGTTACACTGCAATGTTTTTTATCCCTCTTTTTTATGTGATCATGCTCTCTAGGGGCTGAATATATGCTTACATGACCATGTTTCTTCCAAATGCTATTTTTATTGTGGTGCTCTGAACGGGCTGTTCAGACCATTTCAGTCTAATACCAAGTGTATGAAGGAATGCACAAACAGTTTATTTCTGATAAAAGTTTAATGTGCTGCATGGCTAAATATTTATAAGGTCCCAAGTGCAAGGTTGTCATCATCATTTACAATGCCAACAGCTCTAACTCTAGCTAATGTAAGACCTATTGCATTGAAAATGCTTGTTTTACCTTGGAGGCTTCTGTTGACAGTAAATGTAAGAGAGCTTTCCTCCCATCTGAACGGTTTAAATTAATGGGACAATTAACTTCAGTAATCACAGAGCCAATCTATAGCACAGGTTATGTAGACACATTGAAGTGTATACAAACAGAAAACAGAACTATCTGAAAGCTTCACAGAACTTACCAGCTCAGGTCCCAAAGAAATGAAGGGGTGTATTTATGAAAAGTGGCGCTGCACTTACTCCAACACCATTTTTCTTGTACCCTTTAGGTCCCCCCTACCGCCACCATATATGCGTTGCATTTAATATATGGTGCACCATGGCGGTAGTTAGGGAACTAGCGTCAGAATTTTTGACACTAGTTCAGCACTTTGAGGGATTAGCGTAAAAAACGTTGACGCTAATCCTGCAAAGCACCGAGAGGCTGATTGTAACCAATAAGAGCCTCCTTTTAAAGCCTGCTCAGAGCAGGCGTTAAAAGTGCCAAAAAAATGACACAAAGAAATCTTTTAGATTTCTTTGTGCCATTTTTTTGGCCCCCTTAAAACAGGCGAACGCCCCTTTTGCATACATTATGCCTGGAGCAGGTATAAAATGCATGCATTTCGCCACTTTGTAAATATGGAGCATCATTTTAGGCCATCTAACGCCACATTAGCGTAAAAAAAGTACGATGATGTGTCGTTAGAATGGTGCTAGGCCCTTTTAAATCTGGGACAAAGTATTTTACGATTCACAGTTCTCCTGTGTTAGTTGTTTAATGAGTTGCACTTATGCAGCAAATATTCTTCTTGCCTGATGTATTTAATTTAGTGTCAATGGAATTATATGGCAGTGGAGGCTCATAGCAAGCGGATTGATTAAATTATTCACAAGGTAAATGCAAATTTGCAGCAAGGAAAGACAAAGTTTAAACTATATTATGAAATTAAAGTCAAATTACATAATACATTTTGGAGCACTGTTGCCTAGTTATTTTGACTTTTTAACAAGCAGGTACAAAAACGATACAATTGCCTCAACAATATCTATGATTCTTAAGAAAAAAACAATATTTATTTGGCATACTCCATTCATGATAATCCCCCACATAAAAGGCAATGTGTACGGAAGCATAATTTTATTAGCATCTTCTTTCTTGACTCCCACAGAAACATACATTTAAAACGTGCATTCTATTTAGAACAAGACTATGGGCCTCATTAAGAGTTTGGTGGTATTTTGGGAAGACAGCCGTGATGGCAGCTGCCAAAAGACCGCCATGTTGGGAGTAATACAACTGTTGTAAGACTCACACACTGAAAACCTAATACTAAACAACCACAAATCCGACACAGAGAGGACATAGGAGGGCAGGAAAGAGGCGGTTCCTCTACCAACACTGCCAACCTGACAACTTTCCACCTACCAGATTCCGAGCCACAAATCACCACAGCGGTTTTCTTCCATGGCGGAAAACCATTGGCAGAGCAAACCATTGCATTCAAAAACTCACTTCAGACAGAACACAACACCACATTGGACAGTTCGAATACCCCACACCTGACACACATAAACACACCAGATACACCTACTCACTGCACTATTTAACACCTCCTCACACAACCCACAATCCTTTGCTACCAAAATGACATTCACAGACAGTGAGGACCCAAATACTTTTTAGCACTTGTACACCAATAGGCACATATACACCTCCCACTCAGCACACCACACAACTGCATGAACAACACAATACACACATAATGACTACACACAAATACCACAACCGACCATTACACACAACAAAACACCCGCACCCCACCAAGCACCCTGCACTGCACCCTTACACACACAACACCCACCCACACCCACAACACAACCACCACCATATCCCGACAAAAGCACCCACGCTTCACAGACGATAAGTTGAGAGTCATGGTCGATGAAATTGTCAGGGTAGAGCCACAACTGTTTGGAGCACAGGTCCAGCAAACCTCCATTGCCAAATGGAGTTATGGCAGAGCATTGTTGACAGGGTAAATTCAGTAGGCAACAATCCATGCACAAGGGAGGGCATCAGGAAGAGGTGGAATGACCTACGGGGAATGTGCATTCCATGGCATCACATTATCCGATTGCTATACGGAAGACAGGCGGTTGGCCCCTACCTCATTCCCCAGAGTTCACTTTGTGGGAGGAGAAGGTCTTGGACATCCTGCTTCCAGAGGGCCTGACTGGAATACCCAGAGGACTGGACTCTGATAAGTATCTACCACTCCCCTGGCACACATTCGTCCTGTCTAGCATGCTTCCACACCACCCAAGCACTCCCCAATTCACTTTATCGCTCACTACACCTCCCACCTAATCACCTAATGCCCCTCTCCTGCATGCTACACCACCAACCAGGCCCAAAGCCTGCACAGTCCCTGGCAAGTGCATGGATAGCAGTGCCAATAACAATCATTACGACTCCCACATGCACTAGCCCATCTACATCAAAATCTGCAATCTGCACTTCACACAGATCTCTTGCATATATGACTATTACACTAGCTACATCAACTAGATGCTTCGACTGAGGACCAATACATACAAATGACAGCAATGCAATGGCACAACACAATGGCAAGCAAGGCCAAATACAGCTATAGCACTGTCTCCAAACCTAATGGACACTTATCCAGATCAACAATCCTTAAATGAACTGATCAAGGGTGTGGCCCACAGTACAGGGACCTGAGTCTCCCCCTCACACCCAAGACAATGAAGGTCCTGGTGACAATGGGAGTGGGCACACCATGCCAGGTGCACAGCCACATGGGGGAAGAGGGCGTGGGAGGGAACCTGTGGGCCAGAGGATGGGGCACCCAAGAGAGTCAACTGACCAGCAAACCATCTCCCAAGTCCTGGGAGCATACCAACTATCCCAGGGCAGGGTAGGCCAGATCATTACCATGCTGGGAGAAAACCAAAGGTTGCAAAGGGAATACCACTGGGAGGTCATGCAGCAGTGGCAGGCCCACAATGCCAGCCTGGCCTCCATTGCAGGAGTGCTCAGGGACCTCAACACCATCTGGCGTGCTTCCTCCACCCACCAGCAGGCCCCTTTCACTAGCCACATCACATCTGAGCCTTCCACATGGAGGCCCTGCCAGGGGAACCTGTGGCACCCCGCCCTCTGTAGCTGAACTGCCCTGCAAACGTAGACGTCCACCCAGACATCCGACTGGAGCTGATGTCAAGACCAAACCCACTGCCAGGAACTGAAGATCTCCTGATTTCTCTCTCATGTGTGTCACTAAGACACTCTGTTGAATGTTCAATGACATTACCCCATTTTCCCATGGCCCTCGGACACTGGACCTGTGCTACCTACAGCTGTGCCACCTACTCTGATGATTCCAACTACCATGACGCCACTCATCACCTGATTGTCACAGTATGTACCATATATTTATGAATCCCATTTCCTCTGAATACCCAATAAAAAATATTGATCCCAGCAAAATGTTATGTGGGTATTCTCCCCTACACCAACATGCAGAGAAATGGACAGCAGAGAGAGGCATCCTCTGCAGGAGACACAGTACAACAGATATGTCCCAGGGTAGATGTAAGGGAGTCTCTATTCCAGGCACACACTGGAGTATATTTACGTATCCAACCTGCAACAGAGACCATAACAGAGACTTCCACCAGGATAGAAGCCATGGTGCCACAGAAAGCACATATGAAGTTCGTAGTTGTCCTGGCTATTGTAGATTGCCACTGAAGCAGGGCACAACAAATATTATTTCTACATCACCAGTCTCAGGAAATACATCACAAATCACTGTAGCAGGCATCTGACATGTGCAAAACTCGATTCTGTAAACAGTTATCAAAGGCTAATGACCCTGAATGCCTCAAGCCATAGGTAGCAGATGCATTGATTGACATTACACAGTCAGTCGGTGGAATGACATGAGAACAGGAGAATGCAGGACACATAGCTCAATACAGGTCTGTCCAAAGGAGATGTGAATCTAGCAACCTGCAGTGAGTACATGTTAGAGAAGATACATTTGAACTCAGCACCTTACAATCAATCAGTCACCTCCCCAACAAACACATAGGGATAGGAACACATTACTACACCACCGATGATTCAAATCAGACAGACCATTGTCACCAATCAGTGTGGAATTACAACACTTCCAAATACACAGTCATCATACCTGTAATTTACTGAAAGTACTGATTGATGAGCACTGTTCTAGAGTCAGCTGCACCTTTCTCATCTGCCTCCTCATCACTTTTCATGTCTTCATTAGCAGCCACTGGTTCAGTTGCCTCATCATCATCAGCTATCTTTTGGGGAGAGGAGAGAACCTTGAGAGACGTCCAGGCACCTGAATCTGGATTTCAGAAGGCCAAATGTCCTTTCGATAACACGCCTCATTCTGCTGTGGGCCTCATTGAAATGGAGTTGTCCTTCTGGGGCAGGGTACCTCACTAGTGTCAACAGCCAGGGAAGGTTAGTATAGCCAGAGTCACCTGTGTGCACAAAAGTAGGACCTTTTAAAATACAGGTACAGCCACAGGGAGGAATGTGATGGCAGGTGCCATAACAGAGACACACATCCAAATGTATACATACCAATGAGACAAGCCTTCTCTGTGTGTAGTTGTGCATCATGTGTGGGACATTGCTGTTCATCATAATATAGGAGCCATGCACAGATCCAAGAAACTTGGCAGTCACTTGTGAGATGTACTGGTCTGCCAGGCACACCACCTGAACATTAATCAAGTGGTAGCTCTTCCTGTTCCTATACACTTGTTCATTGGCACGGGGAGGGACCAAAGCTATAAAGGTGCCATCTTTGGCCCCTATCAAATGAGGGATGTGTCCCATATCATAGAAGTCTGCCTTCACATAGGCCAGATCTGCACATTGGGGGAACCTGATGTATCTGTCCAGGTTTTTCAATAAAACACAGAGGGGCATATTTATACTCTGTTTGCACCGAATTAGTGTCATTTTTTTGTTACTCTAATTCGGTGCAAAACTAACTCCATATTTATACTTTGGTGCTAGACCCATCTAGCACCAAGGCCCTGATTTAAACTTTTTTTGCACTGCATTAACGTCATTTTATGACGCAAAAGTGGTGCAAACTTACAAAATATTGGCCCTTATTTATACTTTTTGCTGCAAAACTGCACTAACTCAGTTTTGCACCAAAAAGTTTAGCACCGGCTTGCACCATTTCTGTGCACCACCCGGGCACCATATTTATGGAATGGTGCAAGCCGGTGCAAAGGGAAGGCTAGAGTTTAAAAAAAATGACTTTAGTCGGGTGGAGCTGGCAGTATAGAAGAAGAGGGTTTAGCACCAGAAAATGGCTTTAGGCAGGTTAGAGTAAAAAAAATGACTCTAACCAGATTAGCATAATTTTATGGTGCTAAACCTACCATGCCACATGACTCCTGCCTTAGAAAAGGCAGGAGTCATGCCCACCACCCTAGTGGCCAGCACAGAGGACCGGGGTCCCCTGGGCATGGCCATTGCACCCTGTGCCATGTATAGGGACCCATTTCAGGGCCCCCTATGGCACTTTCAAAAATAAAATGCACTTACCTGTTCTTACCTGGGATGGGGTCCCCCATCCTCGCAGTCCCTCTAGTGTGGGTGGGGGTGCCCCTAGGGCCTAGGTAGGGCACCTCAGGGCTCATTCCATGGTGTTCCACCATGGAAATAGGGCCACAGGTCCCCTAAGGCCTGCCCAGACCCAGGTCTTAAAAAATGGGGCAAAGCAAGCTTTGCCCCATTTTTTGACCCCTCCTCCCTCCCTTGCACCATTTTTACATGGGAGTATAAATATGGTGTTAATGCCATAGAGTCATGTTTTTGCACGGGAACGCCTACCTTGCATCTCATTAAGGCAAGGTAGGTTTCCACTTCCAAAAAATGACTTTAACTCCATAAATATGGTGCTAGACGGGTCTAGCACCAAAGTATAAATATGGAGTTAGTTTTGCACTGAATTAGAATTTTAAAAAATGACGCTAATTCAGTGCAAACAGAGTATAAATATGCCCCTTAGCGTCAAAAAATGATGCTAATCTGGTCAGAATAATTTATTTTGACTCAAAACTGCCTAACGTCATTTTTTTTTAAGCTAGCCTACCCTTTGCACAGGCTTGCACCATTCCATAAATATGGTGCCCAGCTGGTGCTAAAATATGGTGCAAGCCGGTGCAAAACTTTTTGGGGCAAAACTGCCTTAGTGCAGTTTTGCACCAAAAAGTATAAATAAGGCCCAGAGTATATCCTTTAAGACTGACCATAGGCTGTGACATCCCTGCTGTCAAGCCCACTGTATTTTGAAAGGAGCCAGTGGCAAGAAAGTGTAGCACTGACAGGAGTTGTACTGTGAGAGGTATAACATAGAGATTGCATATGGCATGCAACAGATCAGGCTCCAACTGGGCAAATAGAACCATGATGGTCTGACGATTCAGATGATAGGTCTGGATGATATGCCTGTCCTCCAGGGTTGCAATGTCAACTAGTGGATGCTACACTGGTGAATGTCTCAATCTCCTCATGGCAGGGTATCTAGGACAGAGAGGAGGAAATGTACAAAGTGATAGGCACTTCACACATGTAAGCAGGACATGTCATTATCGCGCACACCTAACACTGTGGACATGCATTGCACTGCTGACACATACTATAATGGGCATGCTGAAGCGGCTTGGACACCATCCTTGCTGCACATTGCTGACCCTGTAAATTGTTAGTGACACATATCACATGTGTAATGTACGATATGTGGCACACTGACCTGCCCTGATCATGAATATAGTCATGCTATATACCTATATGGTTACATCGACAATGTGCCTCACAGAATGTGGACATGCACGTCATCTAACATCTGGACATAACGGGCCATATTTATACTCCGTTTGCGCCGAAATTGCGTCGTTTTTTTTGACGCAATTTCGACGCAAAACTAACGCCAACTAACGCCATATTTATACTATGGCGTTAGAGGCGAATAGCGCCAAAGTTCCCGGAATGTGCGTCATTTTTTAGCGTGAACCCCTTCCTTGCGTTAAAGATATGCAAGGGAGGCGTTCCCGTCTAAAAAATGACTCCCAGGCCTTTACGTGGTATTTATACTCCCGGGCAAAAGCGACGCCCGGGAGTGGGCGTGGCTAAAAACGGCGCATTTGCGCCGCTTTTTAACGCCTGGGTCAGGCATGGCGTTAAGGGACAAGTGGGCTCAAAATGAGCCCAGAGTGCCCTCCCCTGCCCCCAGGGGCCCCCCCTGCCACCCTTGCCCACCCCAGGAGGACACCCAAGGCTGGAGGGACCCACCCCAGGGACATTCAGGTAAGTTCAGGTAAGTTTTTTTTTTTTTTTTTTTTAATAATATTTTGTGGCATAGGGGGGCCTGATTTGTGCCCCCCTACATGCCACTATGCCCAATGACCATGCCCAGGGGACAGAAGTCCCCTGGGCATGGCCATTGGGCAAGGGGGCATGACTCCTATCTTTACAATGATAGGAGTCATGTTGATGGGGGATGGGCGTCGTAAAAAAATGGCGCAAGTCGGGTTAAGACGATTTTTTCGACGTAACCTGACTTGCCCCATTTTAAGACGCCCATGCGCCATTTTCCCCCTACGCCGGCGCTGTCTGGTCTACGTGGTTTTTTCCCACGCAAACCAGGCAGCGCCGGTCTGATTGCGCCGTCTAACGCCATTCCATAAATACGGCGCCCGCATGGCGCTTCAGAATGGCGTTAGACGGCGCAAAACTTTTTGACGCTAAACTGCGTTAGCGCAGTTTAGCGTCAAAAAGTATAAATATGGGCCAACATGTCACTGTTGCATGCATGACACATGTATTAACAAAACCATAATGGCACTAAATACACTTACTGCGCAGTTTGGACAAAAATCTGTATGCCGCACTAACTTAGGGACATTAAGGCTGGAGATGAGCTTAAAATGGCAGCTGCCTGTCCTGCTGCACCGGGCAGTTGGAAGTGACCTAAGTCCACCGGCGTATGTCATCATGGGGGTAGACGGTCGCAACCGGTGTGCAACTTCTCATTGGTTAACATTGCTGCCTGTGGGGGACTGGGGCTAGTGGTGATCACCGCTGGTGGTTACGGTCCTGTATGCAGTGGCCGTGACTGCCATTTTCTGAAGTCTTGCTCACTTGATTCCTGACACTCTTGCAAGCAAGACCTCCATAATCTGAACTGCTGTGTACTTTCTCTGGGAGCCGTCATGCCAATTCCTGCAGGTGATAGGGCCCCAGCCCTCACCCCAGAAGAGCTGGAGAAACATGTGGAAAGGGTCCTACCCCTGTATGGACAGCTCTGTGGGGCATCAGAGGAGCAGGTGAGCCTATTGCCATATTCATGTGTGATAGTGGTGTGTGCGATGGTGTAAGGGGTAAGTGTACCGGGGAGGGAGTACATGCATGCAGGGGGCATGGATTTAGGGCATGTGAGCAGAGAGGAAGGGTATGTGTGGGCACTTGGTGAGTCTTATGTGTATTGTCCACTGTTGTAGGTATGGTGCCAGTGTACATGACTTTCTCTTTCTGTCTGTGTCATCCATGGAGCTCAACGCCCATCAGAAGAAGGGGATCTGGCGTGCCAACCGGTGGGACACCCATTGCAGAAAGCAGTGGGAGGACCTGAGGCGCTGGGCATAGAAGATCGCAGAGGCCCAGCTGTGGATGTCTTCACAACGAGGGAGGGGTGCCCGTCCGACCCTGACCCCCATAACGGCCCATATTTTGGCAGTTGCCCACTGTGAGGTGGATGGGCATTTCAGGGCAGCACAGCAGCCACAAGGGGGTGAGTATTGACTGTATCCTGGCACTTGGCTGGGCTTAAATGGGATTAGGTGCCTCACTGCAGGCAATGTGACATTGTATTAAAAGCATCCTGTATTTTGTCTATTGGAAATGGGAATAATTAGTAGATGTACTGTCATGGTTTACATCAGTGGATGTACATCTCCCATTTCTAGACCTCTCCATGTCTGGAATGTGGAGATGGTCTAATGACATAGGCACATGTGTGACTCCATCCTACCTATACAATGGATGTGTGTATTTGTATCACCCTCAGTATTAAGTATGACCAGCTCCATCCATCTGCATTATTGGATCTGAGGTGTCAGTCCACTCCCATCTGTGTAACATACCTGTATATCTATTGTTTTATCACAGGGACTATATATATAATTTTGGTAATGACATTGACTGAATGTGGGGTTGCCATTACAGATATGGCCTTCATGAGACAAGAATATTGTCTTGATAGCTGTATAGGCATATATATGTGATCTGCTGACTGTAAGGTATGTGAAGGTAGCCAAACTGTGATACTGATACATGTTCAATTGATGAGGTATGGTTGCAGACATCATGCATTCCTATGTGCAAGACTTGTGGGGATGTAACCGTTAAACCAATGGGATGGTACTGGAGGTTGTAAGTGCCTTGGCACATTTCATATTTGTCAGCATGGTATGTATATGGCATGTGTTAGACCTGACAGCCTTAGGGTGGTCACCCCTAACTTTTTGCCTACCTCCCTCCACTTTTTGGACTCTGTTTTTGCTGGCTTAGACTCTGCGCACTTTACCACTGCTAACCAGTGCTAAAGTGCATATGCTCTCTCCCTTTAAACATGGTAACCTTGGATCATATCCAATTGGACTATTTAATATACTTATAAGTCCCTAGTAATGTGCACTGTATGTGCCTAGGGCCTGTAGATTAAATGCTACTAGTGGGCCTGCAGCACTGGTTGTGCCACCCACTCAAGTAGCCCCTTTACCTTGTCCCAGGCCTGCCATTGCAAGACCTGTGTGTGCAGTTTCACTGCCACTTCGAATTGGCATTTAAAAGTACTTGCCAAGCCTAAAACTCCCCTTTTTCTACATATAGGTCACCCCTAATGTGTGCCCTAGGTAACCCCTAGAGCAGGGTGCTGTGTGGGTAAAAGGCAGGACATGTACCTGTGTAGTTTACATGTCCTGGTATTGTAAAACCCCTAAATTCGTTTTTACACTACCGTGAGGCCTGCTCCCTTCACAGGCTAAGTGGTAGCTGCTGATCTGAAAGGAGTAGGAAGGTCATATTTAGTATGGCCAGAATGGTAATACAAAATCCTGCTGACTGGTGAAGTTGGATTTAATATTGCTATTTTAGAAATGCCACTTTTAGAAAGTGAGCATTTCTCTGCACTTAAATATTTCTGTGCCTTACAAACCACGTCTGGCTAGGTTTAGTTGACAGCTCCTTGAGCATTCACTAAGACACACCCCAAACACAGGTTACTCAGCCTCACTTGCATACATCTGCATTTTGAATGGATCTTCCTGGGCTGGGAGGGTGGAGGGCCTGCTCTGACACAAAGGACTGCCACACCACCTACTGGGACCCTGGCAGACAGGATTGAACTGAAAGGGGACGTGGTGCACTTCTAAGCCACTCTTTGAAGTCTCCCCCCACTTCAAAGGCACATTTGGGTATAAAACAGGGCCTCTGCCCTACCACCTCAGACACTTGTTGGAGAAGAAACCTGAACCAGAACCTGCATCCAGCCAAGAGGAACTTGCTGGCTGCTCAATGGACTCTCCTGGCTGCTTTCTACAAAGGACTGCTGCCTTGCTGTTGGCCTGCTGCCTTGCTGAACTCTTGCCTTGCTGCGGAAGTGCTCTCTTGGATAGAGCTTGCCTCCTGTTCCCTGAAGTCTCATGACCAAAAAGACTTCCATCTTTCAACTGGACTCCTTGTGCGCCGAAAAATTAGATGCACAGCTTGTTCCGCAGTGAAAAATTCACTGCACTCCGATCTGGAAAGATGCCGCTCGACCCCACAAGGAAAAGATCGACGCGACGCCTGCGGTGCGACCGGAACTTCGATGCACAGCCCACCGGAATGACGCGCAGCCGGACAACAAGCCCAGGATTCCACGCACAGACCCCGGGACATCTGGGAATCCCGTGACCCACAGAGGAGACCGGTCCGCGCGCCAGAAAATGACGCACGTCTTCCCTGCGTGAAAAATAACGAAGCAAGTTTGTGTGTGAAGGGGCGAAACTGACACACGCACCATTTTTCCACGCATCTCCTCCTCTGCGGCTCTATGCGGAGATTTTCCACTCCAAACTAGGTACTTTGTGCTTGAAAGAGACTTTGTTTGCTTATTAAAGACTTAAGGCACTTCATATCACTTTTCAGTGATATCTCTACAATTTCTTATTGCGTCTTTTATCGTTTTGACCTGCAAATATCCAGATAAATATTATATATTTTTCTAAACACTGTGTGGTGTATTTTTGTGGTGCTATATTGTGTTATTGCATGATTTATTGCACAAATACTTTACACATTGCCTTCTAAGTTAAGCCTGACTGCTCAG
This sequence comes from Pleurodeles waltl, assembly GCF_031143425.1. Classification (NCBI taxonomy): domain Eukaryota; kingdom Metazoa; phylum Chordata; class Amphibia; order Caudata; family Salamandridae; genus Pleurodeles; species Pleurodeles waltl. The sequence goes on along the minus strand of NC_090441.1, from coordinate 143,588,439 downwards.
TGCCAAGCTACCAGAGGGTGGGCACAGGATTATTTGGATTGTGTGTGATTTACCCTTACTAGAGTGAGGGTCCTTGCTTGGACAGGGGGTAACCTGACTGCCAACCAAAGACCCCATTTCTAACAGCTTGTATGACAAAGCCCTACTGATAGAAATGGGGTCTCTACTTGGCAGAGGTATACACCCTTGTCCAAGTAGGGACCACAATCCTAGTCAGGGTAAGTCACACACAATCCAAATTATCCTGTGCCCACCCTCTGGTACCTTGGTACTGAGCAGTCAGGCTTAAGTTATAAGGCAATGTGTAAAGTATTTGTGCAATAAATCATACAGTAACACAGAGAAAACACCACACAAATACACCTCACAGGTTTAGTAAACTAGATAATATTTATACAAATAAAATACTGTTGGAACTATGAAAATCCAATGTTCACAAACAAAGTTATTAATTTTTAAAGATTAAATCCAACTAAAGCAACTAGAAAATACAGTAGCTCCAGCTGGGGCTATCATGGCGTCATTGAAGGAGTCATTCCCAATAATCCAACACCACCGGTCACATAGGCACACAACCTCCAGTTACAGTACCTTTTGAAAACAAAGAATAACGATGTTGCACAGAGTCAGAAAGAGGCGTTGGTCGAGTGAGTGCGCTGTCAGTCCCTTATGGCTTCCGAGGAAAGAGGCTTGGGTTGCATACTGCAAAGCAGGTGGAGGTGCGGCATCTGTTCCGTCTGGATACAGGGGGAGATGATACGTCGTCATCTGCGATGCGTGGTTCCTTGTGACCCGGCGGAGTCGCTGGTTCCGGTTCGGCAGGACATGATGTGTCGACTTCATAGGGTTGTGATGACCCCATATGACATCAGGGGAGTCGCAGCAACGTCAGACATGCGTTGCAGGTCGAGGTTGTTGTATGCAGGGAGGTCCATGGAGCGGGAGCAGGCTGCAGCATTGCTAGCATCTCTGAAGTGGTTCAGAAGTTGCTGAAGTCGATGTACTAGTACAAAGCTAGTGGATGTCTTTGTAGTCCCTGAGACCCCGTAACAGGAGGCAAGTTCAATCCAAGCCCTTGGAGAGCACTTTGGGGGGAACATAGAGTCCTTCCAATACAGTCAGAGGCCAGTAGGGCAGCAGGGTAACAGCAGGGCAGCAGTCCTTTGCAGCAGAGCAGTCCAGAGAGTCCTTTGGGCAGCCAGGCAGGTCTTCTGACAGAGTTCAGGTACAGGTCCAGAAGTGTCTGAGTTGGTGGGGTCAGAGACCAAGTTTATATACACAAAAATGCATTTGATGTGCACAAGTTCCCCTTTATGTGCAGACCTGGCTGCCAGGGTCCCAGTAGGGGGTTTGGCAGTCCATTGTGTGAGGGCAGGCCAAGCTGGAGTGGCAGATTAGGAGAGGTTGGGCTATTGTATGAAACATGGTATGTTGATGTGATTCAATGTTGCATTTAGTCTCCTCAGGCTGCCTCATGTACAAGTGGGATTTGTAATTGGTGTACAGGCAGTGGTGTTGGTCCATGCAGGTGTGGGTAGTATTGACATGTTGTGTCATGATGTAGGTAATGTGCATTGGCACCGGCGACGGCTTTAGAATCCTCCTCTAGTGGATACTCCCTGGTGGTGGTGGACCCATCTGGAACCATCCCAGCATCATCTTTGTCCGCCACACCCCTCACTAGCACCGCCCTTCCTTTAGCTACCGACCCAGTTGCCCGTGCCCGCTCACCCAGGAGGGTGGGCATCTCCTTCACTGCAGGCACCTCTGCCCCTGCCCCAGTCAGCCCGGCTCCCCCCAGTGAGGAGGCTATTGACCTCCTGAAGTCCATCTCTGTAGGTCAGTCCATCTCTGTAGGTCAGTCCACCACCTTGAATGCCCTCCAGGGACTGGCAGCTCAAATCCAATTGAGCAATGTGTTCCTGGAGGGCATTCACAGTGCCCTGGCTGGCCTCCAGAGATCCTTTCAAGATCAGGCCTCCACAGTGACGACATTCTCCCTTTTTCTACCATCCCCCTCCACCTACCTTCTTCCAATTCCAAACCCCTCTCCCCAAACCCAGCCAAAGCACACATACACACAAGTATGCACCCACCTCAACAGACAAGGGAATCACTGACAAGCAAAAGCACCACTAGATCCACTACTGGCATGCATACAAACAACACCGACCTGCAGACACACCAACATCCACTACCTATGCTGACTCCCTCACCACCTCCTCCTTCACAGACACTACACCAGACACACCTGCAGCCACCACACCATCATTCACGGATTCAACCACAACACCTGTCTTCACACCAGTCACCACATCCGCATCCACCACAACCACCAACACCCCCACATGCAGCACATCTACCATACCTGCAGACACCACCCCAACAGACAGTCACCCATCTAGCATCTAGCATGGCATCTCCCTGCACCTCCTCCCCATCCTCCCAAGACACCTAAACGCCCGCACTCACCCACCCAACAGACACCTAGCACCCAGAAGTATCCCATGCACGCACTTGCACCCAAGACATCCACACAGACACATCTTACAACCATATCCTCTCCCTCCACTAGCAAACCCTTTTGCCATGACCAGACCGTATGTCTAAGAAGCATTTCCTCTCAGAGTTTTCCTTGTTCCCTACTCCTCTTCCACCCTGTGATACCCTTAAGCTCTCTTTGTCCCGCCCCAAGTCCAAACCTTCCACCTCCAAGTCCTCCCCTGCTCCCCTGCTAGTGCCAATGCCCCCTGTCAAGAAGTCTACCCTTCCCAAGCCCAAGCCCAAGGACCCCCCTCCTAAACCCAAGCCCAAAGACCCCCTTCCTCAACCCAAGCCCAAAACCCCACTTCACCCACACTCCTAATCTCTGAGGTGCCTGCCTGCCCCCTTGATCCCCCTTCCCTATGGAGGTCATATTGTAGTCAGGAGACAAGTAAAGACACACTGAGGTGCCATTTGTGCCTTTGGCACTTTGGACTGGCCAAGGGCCTTTTAACTGTAAACATGTTTGTTTTATATCATATTACTATTTATAATACATCTGGCCAACCTGTTGCTGTATTCAATGTTAAAATACTTGTTCTGCCTTTCTTTCTACATGGCTGTTGAGTGATTATGGGCTTTGGTCACTGCCGGCCTGAAGGTGTCTACTGCCGTCTGTGACAGCATGTCCACACTGGTGGTACTGCCGGTTGCTTGGCTGTGTTCTGTTGGGAAGACCACCATTGTCATAATTTGGCAGTCTTCACCGCCGGCCCGTTGGTGGTGCAACCGCCGAAGCCAACATGGTGGTCCTGAGACTGCCAAACTCGTAAAGACCCCCTATATGTATATATTACTTGTAATAGAAAGAGTGCCTAATTACAAATGCACATTGCATTTATGTCATATGTTTTACCAGCTGTCCTCACAAACAGGACTTCACAAAGCAACTCTATCAATTAAGAAACATTTCTGATTTATTTTGTATATATCTCAATAGGAATCACTTTAGGATTCAAGTCATCCAATTTACAAAGGGATGCAACATATTTTTTTTAATTCTTTTTATTGTTTTTCTAAATGAAAACCAAACAACGATTGGCAGACATGGCAGTGAAATGAGCATTACACATATACAGGGCATAGAGAGTGAGTTCAAAACAGCGAGGCCCTCCATTGACAAGGATGACTCCCATAGTCCTGAATAAGGCACAGAAGCTTCAATAATACTCATCATCTTCCTCAGAATCCTGGGAGCTGTGCCAGGGACTGCAAATGTGCATGCACTTTCAGCAAGTTCTTGGGCTTTATGACGTTTCCTCAGTAGCCGAACACTGATCCATACCACTGAGCCACTCAACCCTAGTGTTGGCTGCCTTTCCCTCTACCTCCTGCCAATGTCTCACTTAGCAATCAAAAGCCATCCTTGTACCACAGCCTGGGCACCTACTGAGTTGCCCCGTCTTCCATGATTCCCTATAAAGTGATCTTGGTATCGAGAGCAACATGTTAGTTAAGCACCTTCCCAGGAACCCATCGACTACTCTGCAGTGCTATGTAGAGGTGGGCATAAGTCGCATAATTCCACGTAGCGTAGTAGTAATTGCCCTGCCCTATTTAGAGTGGGAGAGCCTTCAATGGTTTTGTCTACCTGGAACCACGATGTGAGAACATTCCCTCTGAGTGGAGGTCATTATTACCTTGTTCTGCAAGAGCCAACTCCCACTTTGAGTGTTAGTTCATGCAGAACAAAATACGTTGCCTTGGAGCATCACACATGGTGCCCACTTGGTAAAAGATTAGTGACTTCAATGGAGCCACTGTTGCATCTGCTGACTTGGTAATGTCTTCCATCAGTTCATCAAACTTCAATGGACCACAACAAATTACTAGGTTACTTGAGGGAAGATGTTTCCTTGAGTGCAGGTTGTTTTGAGTAAAAGGTTTTAGCAGGACCTTGTGGTGCAAATGTCTTCCTACCTGGAACCCTGCATAGCTGCAGTTTTCTGTCTTATCAGACCATAGGAATTTGAGAGCCCAAAAAGGTTTCTGAGTGGGATGTAAACCATGGAACTGTGGCAAGGTGGCAAAATTATTTCAGAGGTGAAGTGACCCCGATGGCTAAGAAATCCAGCTTTGTCATGCTGAGAACATTTGATACCATTACTTATGCCTTTAGTGGTAGCACAGCAATTTGATAGCTCACTTCGAAGGACACTAACCAACTTTAACATTCAACCTTCCCTCCAAAAGAGTTTCAGAACGTAACAAGCCCTTCGGTAAAAACCTTGACCGTGGTGACCTGGAAGACTTACCTGACCCTTGCTCCATAGGCCTTGGCCTGAATTCAGACCCAAGTCCTTGTGTACCACGAGCATTGACACTGGCGCTCAGTGCTTTGATTGGCCCTGGTTAAAACTTTAAACACCTACATCATGAGTTTGGATGTGAAGACGTTTTGGGCATATTTAGGCCCATATTTAAACTTTTTGACGCTGAACTGCGCTAAGGCAGTTCAGCGTCAAAAGGTTTACCGCCTGCTAGTGCCATACCAAGACGCCGGCTGGGCGTCATATTTATTGTATGACGCTAGCCGGCGGTAAGGCCTGGCTAGCGTTGTAGAAAAGGACACTAGCCGGGTGGGGGAAAGTGTAGGGGGAACAGGGGGTTTAGCATCAGAGGATGATGCTAGTATGAGCAGAGGCAAAATAAATGCCTCTGCCCAGACTAGCATCATTTTCTGACATTAGAACCCCATGGACATGACTCTTGTCTCAGTTAAGACAGGAGTCATGCCCCCCAGCCCAATAGCCATGCCCAAGAGACTCATGTCCTCTGGGCATGGCCGTTGGGCCCAGTGCCATGTAGGGGGCCCAAATCAGCCCCCCCTATGTCACGTTGTATAATACAATTAAATAATTACCCATACCTACCTCTACTTACCTGGGATGGGGTTCCCCCATCCTTAGGTGTCTTCCTGGTGTGGGTAGGGGTGGGCGAGGGTGTCCCTGGGGCAAGGGAAGGGCACCTGTGGGCTCTTTCCATGGTCTCTGACCATGGAATAAGACCCACAGGTACCCTAACCCCTGCCCTGGCCCAGGCATTAACTATAGTTGCTAAGCAAGCCTAGCATCATTATTTAAGGCTCCCATCCCCCTGTGCTAGATTTTAGCATGGGATAAATATGGCGCTAAGGCCATAGAGTTGTTTTCTGCACGGGAAAGCCTACCTTGCATCTCATTGACGCAAGGTAGGTTTCCACTTCCAGAAAATGACGTAAACTCCATAACTTTGGCGCTAGACTTTATAGATATTTAGTTTAAATATGGAGTTAGGTTTGCACTGAATTAGCATAAAAAAATTACGCCAATTCAGCTCAAACCGAGCATAATAATGGCCTTATACTCCAATTGTGCCGAATTCAAATAATTTTTTTAAAGCAAATTAAGTGCAAAGCTAACTTCATATTTATATTTTTACGCTAGCCCCGTCTAACGTCAGAATATTGGAGTTTGCACCATTTTTCAGATGCGTGAACCTACCATGCATCAATGAGAAGCAAGGTAGCCATTCCCATCTAAAAAATTGTGCTAACCCCATAGCCCCAAATTTATCCCTCCATGCTAAAATGATGCATGGGTGGGAGGAGGTGCTAATTAATGGCGCACAGCTTCCTTTGCACCATTATTGAACGCCTGGGTCAGACCAGGCGTTTTGGGACCTGTGGACCCATTTCTATGGTTGAACACCATGGAAATTGGTCGTCAGGTGCCCTCCTCAAGCCCGAGAAACACCCCCACCCACACCAGAGGTACAGGGGAGGATGGGAGACCCCATCCCCAGTATGTAGGGTAAGTATAGGTAAAAAAAAAAGTTTTATTAAAGTGCCATGTTGGGGCCCATCCTGGGGCCCCCTTAATGTCACAGGGTGCAATGGCCATACCCAGAGAACCCTTGTCCCTTGTGCTGGCCATTTGGGTGGTGGGCATGACTCCTATCTTTTCTAAGACGGGAGTCATGTGGTATGGATGGTTTTGCGTCAGAAAATGACACTGGGCTGGTTAGAGGCATTTTTTTTGTCTCTAGCCAGCTTATCGTCATTTTTTGGTGCAAAACCCTCTTCTCCCATACAGCCACCCCCACCGGGCTAACGTCATTTTTCATGACGCTAGCCAACCCTTAGTGCCAGCTTGCGCCTTTCCATAAATTTGGCACCTGGCTGGCGTCCTGGAATGGCGAAAGCCGGCAATATACTTTTTGACGCAAACCGTGCAAACACAGTTTTGTGTGAAAAATTATAAATATGGGCCCTTGTGTCTTTTTTACAAGATTTTTTCTCTTTATTTTTAGACACTTCTACGGTGTTGTTTTTATTTTTTATTTTACATTGATAAAGTTTGTTACTGCTTGAATATAGCCCATATTTCCCCGTGGAACTTGCTTCTACTTGTGCCCTAACAACATGCATTATACAGAGACAAACTGCAGTAGAGGATATTCGTTATAAAAATGAGACCTGAACTCGCGAACATTTTCTGTATTTGGTGCAAATTGTGCCATTCTTCCGTGTCCAGGTGACGTTAAACTCTGGGCGAGGAGAAAGAAATTCAAAAGCCACTAAAGTGAAAAGAAAATGATTGCTACTGTTATTATGTTTTTTTTTAATCCAAATTACACTTCCCAGGGAGGAGTTAGTCACAAAAATGGGTTCTCGGCCACCACAGCTTCCAACTGGTCATTTAGAGGAAAAGTTTGCCTTCTGTAAGAGCCGCTTGTCTAAAAGCTCTTTATAAATACTAGGTTTTCATTCAAAGCAGCACTGCAGAGGGGGAATTAAATCAGAGGTGATGGAAGAGTTATTTTACTACAATGTAGAATTCAAGGCAAGATCTGAAAAAAGGGCCTTAAAGCAAACATCTGCAGCACAAAGTGTTCAAGCTTTGAAGGGTAATTGAATGTACTAACGTAGATAAATCCAGTTTTTAATTAAAACTTTTGAAGGCTGAATATATGAGGGAGCTGCATTATTTCACTAAGTGAGCAGACAGTTACTGATGTCAAAGTACCCTCGGGCCCCTGAAAGCAAAAATTCAAACGATTTCTCACAGCCTATTATAACTCTACACATTTAATCTCATTCCAAACAAAGGGCTTTATTGAGTTACATTAGAATTCCAACACAATCAATTTACAGTGAATTGTTTCATTAATTGAGCAATGAGTCAGATGCTGTTTAGATGCGTGGATGGTTTACTGAAGTAAACGATGCAATATATCAACATGAGGCAAGAACGAGGTGTTTACTACACTTTCGAAGAAGCTCCAGAAGTTTAGGTCTTCATTACAAACAAATGACACTTATGCAAACAGCAGATCAGTGCTGAGGGAGGGGCATGGGCTCTGATAGGTCTGTGACTGAACTGGAGTGGTGAAGACACAACAAGGTATTTTTTTGCCCTGTACCCATTTTCAGGCTGTAGCACACCTTCATTGGAGGTCTAGAAGGCCAACCAATAGACTACATCAAGGCTACTTTCCAAAGTTTGTTTTCTTGAAAATACAATTAGCTAAATGTTGATATATTGGAAGTGATGTGTTCCTCCTCGGAGTAGTGTTTTGCAGATCTGGATCCACAACAGCAAAACTCCATTAACAAAACATTAAAGGAATATATGGCTAGAACACAACTACCTTTCAGTCAAAAATATATTAATAGGTAGGTAAGTAAATAACTAACTGAGGCCCATATTTATTCTTTTTTAGCGCTGCATTTGTGTCATTTTTTGACGCAAAAGCGGTGTAAACTCACAAACTACAATTATGGGGCATATTTATACTTTTTTGGTGCAAAACTGCACTAACGCAGTTTTGCATCAAAAAGTTTTGCACCGGCTTGCACCATTCTTGAGTGCCATCCAGGCTCCATATTTATGGAATGCTGCAAGCCAGCGCAAAGGATAGGCAAGCGTAAAAAAAAAAAACTACGTTAGCCGGGTGGTGGTGGTGGTTTGGGAGAAAGGGGTTTTGCACCAAAAAATGACATTAGACAGGTTAGAGTTAAAAAAACTGACTAACCAGCCTAGCATTATTTTCAGATACAGCACCATCCATACCACATGACTCCTGTCTTAGAAAAGACAGGAGTCATGCCCACCACCCCAATGGCCAGCACAGGGGACCAGGGTCCCCTGGGCATGGCCATTCCACCCAGTGCCATGTAGCAGGGCCTATTTCAGGGCCCCCAATGCCACTTTAAAAACAAAAATGATTACCTATACTTACCTATACTTACCAGGGATGGGGTCCCCCATCCTCCGATGTTCCTCTCATGTGGGTGGGGGTATCCCTAGGGCCTTGGAAGGACACCTGTGGGCTTATTCCATGGTGTTCGACCATGGAAATAGGCCCACAGGTCCCCTAACGCCTGCCCTGACCCAGGCATTAAATAATGGTGACCCCTCCTCCCCCGAGCATGATTTTAGCATGGTGGGATGAATATGGCGCTAAGGCCATAGAGTAATTTTTTGCACAGGAACGCCTACCTTGCATCTCATTGATGCATGGCAGGTTTTCATGTCCAAAAAATAACTTTAACTCCATAACTTTGGCGCTAGACGGGTCTAGTGTCAAAGTATAAATATGGAGTTAATTTTGCACTGAATTTGCGTCCCAAAAATGACGCAAATTCGGCTCAAAACAAGTATAAATACGCCCCTATATTGTGTAAATTTGCGCCGCTTTCGCGTTAAAAATGACGCAAAGGCGGTGCTAAAAAAGTATAAATATGGGCCTAAATAGGTTGAAGGATCCACACTTTTCCTTAGGAAAGGACAGCCTACAATTATGGACGGTACATCTGCACCCGACCAGTATTACAAACTTCTTGCCTGGAAAATGACGTGATTTCAACTGTAAGTGCCCTGAGCCCCTACTATACAGGTTCCCAGGGCCAGATCTCTTTCCCCAAAATTGTACTATATTTGGCACTTCAACCACCTCTGTAAGTCCCTAGTGAATGATACCCATGTTTCCTAGGGCATGGATACTGAAGAGGGCCCCTGAGAGCAGCACCACCAATTGTGCCACTCTTAGAGGCCCCACACCAGCCTCATGCAGACTGCCATTGCAAGTGCATGAAAGGTTGTTTTCAAAGTTGCAAACTCGACAATGCACCCACTTTAGGTTAGAAAACCAGCGGGAAGCCTAGCAAGTATAGGAGAAGTGGCCATCTGCAGCTTGCACCAGCCCTCAGGTGTGGCAGGTTAAGTGACACTCCATTGCACTTTTCTCCATCTTGAATGGTAGAAAATAGCCCACCATGGTTTAGCATATGAACCCTTCCCATAGGAAGTGGTCACTTAGTGGGTGTAGCTACCCTAAGATAGGTAGCCTATTGGCCACTACCATGCACTCCCCCTAACTCCACTTAAATGCAGTATTTAGAGGGCATCCATAGACCAAGATCTCAGATTCGATGGACAGAAGATATAAGTCACAAGAACAGAAGCCCTGCTGCAGAAACAAAAATGGCGCTAAACCCTGACTGCTGCTCCAAGGACTCGATAATCACCACTGTGGTGTTGCCTGAAAACCTGAAGGACTACACAAAACCCCAAAGCATCTCCAGCCTTATGAAAATTTCCAAGAACCTCTCTTAGACTCAAGGTTTCACTCTTGTGCACCCTGTGAATCAGGAATCCGCAAAGTCCAGTAAAGTGACCAGCTGCCGACTAATGACATGGTCCCAACTGCCCAGCCAAATTCATCACAACAGCACTTGAGGAGAAGATCTGCCACCATGCTATGTTTGATGGCACTGTGACTTTCCAGAGCTGTGGCATACCACTACCTGGTTTACCAGACCTCCAACATCGTACACCCAGAAGCAAAGTTTACTCCAGACTCCCAAGAGCCCAGAAGCAAGCACCAATCAAGGGATTTCAGGACACCCAAGAACAACAGCACAGAGTGGCCCTGCTGACCTGCAATTCACCCTCAAAGTGACCTGCTCCTGACTCCAAGGACTCCAAGATGCATCACTCCTGGCTAACCTACCTGTGCTTCACCCGGCCTCCTTAGCCCTTTGCAGCAACCAACCATCTAAGCTCTAGGGGTCCCTAACCCCTTGCGATCTCCACCCTTCAATGGGGCCCCCCAGGCTTACCTTTATGTCTATCTTTGCAGTGTGTTTCTAAGTGGTCACCCTCTCCTTAGGGCGCCAGCTCCAAGATATTCAGCCACTGACTGCTTGAACCAAGAACCTCTTGATGTTCTCCAGCCGGTCGATTGGGCACTTTGAGGTCCTCGACCTAAAAATAGAAGGTGACATTTATGAGAGCTTTGCCTGATTTTAAATACATTTTTAAAAAAAATTCCATTGCTTTCTAATTACATACAGAAAGGCAACATTTTCTAAACTTTAAAGAATCATAAGAAAAGAAGTACTTAAGGTAGATTGCTGATCTTGATCTTAACAGTTTTATTAAAAGCTGAAGTATTTTTGGAAATTGATCTTGAGTTATTCTTCAGAGTGTGTATCCACATTTATTGATACTGTACGTACAACAAATGCTTAGCTCATCTCCTAGATAACCCTAACTGCTCACCCACACTACCACAAAAACAGACCATTAGTTGGTTTGCTTTTTATTAAGCCTGTGTGGGGAGCACTGCTCCGTTGGTGGAGCTAACAGAGTTCTTGAAACTCTGCGCTCTGCTTGGAGTGTGGAGTTATCCAAAAAACTCTGCTAGCCCTGCCAGCGGAGCAGAGCTCACTGTGGAGCCTGTAACTGGGCTGCAGCATGCACCGGCGCACAGAGGGAGGCAGCCATGGTGGAGAGAGACTCGTCACCGTCAGAAGACAAGGAGAGGAGGACCCCTGGGAAGACCAGGAAAGTTCTCATCTCATACTCTCTTTTGTCCTTGTTTGTGCACACTGGTGTACAAAGAAGGACTGAAACACCAGTTTTCACTCCCTACGGCCCTAGCCTGAGTTCAGGCTAGGGCCGTAGGCAGTGAAAGCTGCCATTTCAGGCCTCTTGTGCACCGGCCTGTCCTGTACAGGGCAGGCAATTGCAGAATAGGCCTGGCAGCATTTGCTGCTTATGGCCCTGGCCTGAATTCAGGCCAGGGCCGTAGGTAGCAAAAGAAAGATGCCGTTTGAGGCCTATTGTGCACCAGCCTGTACCGTGTCCTGTACACATGGGACAGGCCGGTGTGCAAGAGGCCTGAAACTGCAGCTTTTACTGCCTGCGGCCCTCCTGAATGCGCCCAATCCTGCTTAGTGCTTCTGAGATGGGAGCATTCAGAATGACTCCGTGGGTCACAAAACTCTGCCTCTGCGGAATTCCAAATTATTTTTTCAACTCTGTGGAATTCCTTGGAGCCGGGCTCTGTTTATTCCGCCCAGGCCTACTTTTTACCTCTAGATACCAAAGTGGATTGATCAGTCTCTCTGCACAGTGCATGTTATTTTCGTACACTATATAAAGAGCCAACCTTCGACATTTGGTGGATCAGCGGTGGGATCTAAGACTTTGCATTTGCCAGTGCCATTTATGTCACTAAATGATCACATGAATACAATTGTCTGTATCCTAATTGTATTTGTCAGTTAGATATTTTTCAAATTGTTTAAACAAATTCCTAGGCCCCAGTTAGGTACCTGAAATAGTGATTAGAATATAAAAGTCTACTATAATTAGGCCCTATAAAAAGTTTTCAAAGTTTTCCAAAATTCCCAAAAGTTTTTCAAGAGTTAAAAATATCCCAACTGTAGTGAGAAAAAAATGTCTGATGTAGAGAACCAGGCTCAGGAGGTTGACCTGACCTCTAGGATGGGAATGAAAAACACCCTGCTAGGTGCTCCCTGCCAAGGTTTTCAAATTCACCATGGAGCTATTGCTACCACAGAACAGCTTAGGAGGCTTGTGGCAGAATATGAAACTGAACACTCAATGGATAAGGGTGAGACCTTAGAATAAGAAAATGAAGAAAACTCCAGTGAAGCTAAGGCAAAGGAGGTAGGATCCTCTGTCTAAGAAGTAGGAGCCCCCCTCAGAGGAGGATTTGGCTCTAGAAAGGTTGACCAAAAGATTAGCTTTAGAAGCACAATTTTTGGAAATAAAAGTTAAAAGAAGGGAATTGGGCCTAGAACCCATCTCTGGTGGCAGCTTACAAATAACTAGGGATAAAGAGAAGTCTTTTAACCTAAAACTCCCTAAAGGAGTTGTTCACCCTTACACAGAAGTTAATGATATCATCAAATGGTGTTCCGCCTATGAGAGAGCCTGCATAGCCAGGGAAGTAGATAGGAAACATTGGGCCTCTCTATTGTGGGAACTGTTCTCAGGTAAATGCAGTCATAGACTCCTGATATTGAATGAGGCAGATGCTAAGTCCTATGATCTCATGAAGGCTACCCTGAATTTGGACTTTGGACTTACCACTGAACATCCAGGGAGATTTGAAAAACTCAGAATCAGTCCTGGGTGGAATTTGTGGATTTTTCAACTAAAAATGCTAGGCGGCTTGTTAGAAGGTAACAAGGTACAAGATTAAGATGGGCGTTACAATTTTGTTGTGAAAGAGCATCTTTTGAGTAATTGTTACAATGAGAAACTCATCAGTTTCTGGTAGACCTAGATCCACCTTCTCCTCTAGAGATAGGGAAGAAGGCCCACCACTGGGTCAAAACAAGGGTAACCAAAACAAGCACTGTTGGGGGAGACCAAAAGAAAGATGCCAAATAGCACCCCCAAGGGAAAAATGGGAACCAAAACAAAAACAAAGTGTCTTCATCAGACCCCTAAAAACCTGCACAGGAGGGTGTGCCCCAGGACTCCTCACAGTCTAAGGGTGGGTACAACTATAAGCACTTTGATCCCAACAAGGCCTGGTGCCATGATTACAAAAAGAAGGGACACCAAACAGGAGACCCTAGCTTCAAAAACAAAAAGAATGTCTCTAGTCCATCTGCAGGAAATGCAGTTGCACATCTCCAGGTTAGATTACAGTTGTGGCCTGACCATGTCAGTGATCCCACAGAGGCAGCATTAGTCACAGAGGGAAGGGTAGACCTATCCTGTGCTGCCTGGCCTATTAGCATGCAAAAAGACAGGCAGCACCCTTTGCAGTACCCTTTGATTAATGGGACTAAGGTGGAAGCCTTGTGGGACACAGGGGCTAGAGTCACCATGGTGACCCAGCACCTAATCCACTCAGATCCGTACCTGATAGGGAAAACCTATCCTAACAGCAGTGCTGGCAGTTCCACAAACATCCATCCCATGACAATGGTATTTTTTGACCTCGGGAAGTAGTTGGACAGAAAGAAGGGGTTGTGTACCCATCCATCCCTGTCGACTGATTGCTTGGAAATTACCTGAGAATTCTCCCTGGGCTGACATAGAACAGAGGACCCATACAGCCATGCTTGGGATTCCATTATGGGTTGTGTCAAAACCAGGACACAGAGCAACGTACATAGTGAACAAGAGGTGTTGGATCCTGGAAGAATGGAACAAACCTCCAAGAGAAAAGGCAAGAAGACTGGGGGGACAGCTTCTATGCAGACCAAATGTCAGAACCCCTCCAACCAGGAAGAGGATTGTCAATCCCAAAGGGAACTGAGCCTGAAGAGTTTGGGCCTTACCACCCAGAGCTCTTGAGTCTAGGGAGGCCCTCTAGGGAGAATCTGTGCCAGGGACACAAAAAACTTTCCCACTCTTGAAAGCCTGAGGCATCAAGCTGCACATGAAGAACATGGTAATGTCAGTGGTACCCACTGAGTCTATTGGGAGGATGGACTCCTGTATACTGAGGCAAGAGACTTCAAGCCTGATGCAAGGAGGGTGGTAGTGCCCCAGTAGTACAGAGAGTGTCTTCTCTCTCTGACCCATGACATGACCCTGGCTGGGCACCTGGGCCAAAACAAAACCTGGGGTAGGTTAGTAAATCACTTTTACTGGCCTGGGATGTCCCAAAAAGGTGAAGGACTTTTGCCAGGCCTGTGTCTCCTACCAAAAAAGTGGTAAGGCAGCAGGCCACCTAAAGGCCCTGTTAATCCCACTACCTGCGGTAGGGGTGCCCTTTGAAAGAATAGGGGTTGATATTGTTGGCCCCCTAGACCCTCAACCAGCTTCAAGAAACAGATATATCCTAGTGGCAGTGGATCATGCCACTCGATATTCTGAGGCCATTCCTCTTAGGACCATCACTCTCTGCAGTGGCCAAGGTCCTCCTTGGTATTCTTAGTAGGGTTGGCTTTCCTAAAGATGTAGTATCAGAGAGGGGTTCAAACCTCATGTCTGTATACTTAAAACATATGTGGCAGGAATGTGGTGTGACTTATAAGTTCACTACCCCATATTATCCACAAGCCAATGGACTTGTTGAAAGATTTAACCAGATATTGAAGGCATGATTGGAAGACTCCATGAAAAACTCAGAAGGAGATGGAATGTCTTACTTCCATGTCTGCTTTTTGTCTACGGGGAAGTGCCACAAAAGGGAGTAGGACTTTCCCGCTTTGAACTTTTGTTTGGGCATCCTGTTAGGGGTCCATTGAGGGCAGGCTGGGAGAGGCCTTTCAAAGAACCCATTCATGACATTCTTGATTATGTACTTGTCCTTCATTCCAGGATGGCTGAGTATATGGAAAAACAAGCAAAAACCTTCTGGCCAGCCCGGAGCGCCAGAAGCACTGGTATGACCAAAAAGCTGCTATGGTGGAATTCCAACCAAGGCAGAAAGTTTGAGTTTGGAGCCTATGGCTCCTAGAGGCTCTCCAAGATAAGTGGTCTGGGCCCTACCCCATACTTGAAAGAAAAGGGGAGGTCATGTACTTAGTTGACCTTGGCAGATGCAAGAATCCCAAAAGGATTATACATGACAACAGCCTGAAGCCCTACTTTTACAAAGCTATTGTGACCATGCTCATGGTTACAGATGAGGGACATCCTCTCCAGCAACCCACGAGATGGTTCTGTTGATGGAGTGGTCTTGTCAGACACCCTCACAGAACAATAGCAGGCTGATTGCAGGCAAGTCTACAACCAGCATACTGAACTATTTTATTTGACCCCTAACAGGACTAATTGGTGTACCCATGATGTGTACACTGGAGACAGCTTGTCTGTCAAAAACAACATTTATAGGCAATCAGACCATTTCAGAGAAAGCATCCATGTTGAGGTCAACAAGGTGCTGGCATTGGGTGTCACTGAACACTCTGAGAGCACCTGGGTCAGACCAGTATTTTAGTCCAGAAACCTCACTCCAAGGGAGAGAAAAAAAGAAATGACATTCTGTGTGGACTGTAGGGGCCCGGATCCTGACATCAATTCTGCAAAGACATCGCCGACCTCATTGCCCCCCCAAGCACTCACCTCCTCCGACTACATCCTAAGCGACGACCTCAACTTCCACCTTGATACCCACGATAACCCACACCACAAATGTCTTGGACAACCTCACAATAGACAACCAACAGAGCTGGACACATCCTCGACCCCATCTTCTCAGAAGAGAACAAGATCACCATTTCTCACACCACTGGACTGACCACAAATGGGAAAAGAAGAAGTATAGATAGCAGACAATCTTCGATCATGACCGATGGCAACACATCAGGTTAAACTTTAACTACAGAGGACAGATATCTCCTGGCTTGAAGGAAGGGTCAGTCCCTTCATGACCATCTACCAAACTTCAACTCATAATCATTGCTTTTTGAAGCTTGAAAATGTGATCCTGGTATAATTGAAATTGTTTGAACAAGCCTTACGTGGTTCAAACAACCAAAGTACGCTTCCTTTTTCTGAAGCTTTTAACAGTTCAAACAAAAAGGCTACACTTCCTTTGTTTACTTGTCTGTGTAACCAATCAATCATGTGAGGGCAGTGAAATCTAGTTTCCACCCAATCATGAATCACCAAGAAATCCACCAAGGAATCCACCAATCTAAATTATAAAAAATTGACTGCAGGAAATATGCGAGCAAGGCCATCTCAGGTGGTCTGTTTCTGTTACTAATCACCCCCAAGGAACCATGATGCTGGTGTTCAGTAGAATGCAGAAGCAGTGAGTTAAATACTTCTGCCCCCACTGTTTTAAAGCTCATGAGTTAACCTTGAATGTGTGAAGGCTTGCTAATTTTAGTAGTATACATGCACCAGGACAATCTTGAGTCCAGTCTTCGGAAGTGATCGCTCACTGTAAAGGGCAAGTGAGGTCTACTATAGGATTTTCTTCAGTCCGTGTAACTATCACTGACAATGTCCACTGGTTAGTAGTGGCCAACAAATCACAGGATTGGTTGTGGCATCAGTAGGTTCCGAACAGATTGTCACCAAAGTTGAAGAACAAAAACCAATATGAAATAGAGAAAAGTCCTTTTTCCAGTTCCAGAGATACTAGGAGCCTGTGCAGCAACTAAACTCTATTGTCCTGTGCCTTCACTGTATATTATTACAATGAGCGGAGCATTCTAGGAGCAAATAATGCTAAACCGGATAATATTGTGGATGCTGGAATTTGGCATAGCAAGAGTAAAATTACTGAAATTACACTAATTACACCAGCATAATGCAAAATTAAGGCTTCACCTGGTTCGGATTCATTAACTTCATGTCCTCAAATTCCAAGTTAAACCATTCATTTGTGACCTCCATTGTCACTAAAAATGTTGTTAGCAGGTTGTGTGTGATTTAATTGAGGATTTCAGTGAGGTAGGTACTTTCACATTCACATCGCAGAAGCTTCTTTTGTGGTTGAGGTATGAAATATATTTATATTTTTTAAAGGGGTGATGGCTACCGTGTTCAGAGCCCGACATGACGCTAGAATACTGACAAGTATGGCTTGAGCATACGTTGACGTCGAGATCCACAAACAGCCTCCAGTTGTGGTGGAATGTCTGCAATGAGAAACTGCAGTGAGGAGATTCTGCCACAAGGGCAGAGACTCGGACATGACTGCGAAGCCTCCACCTGCGGAGGCTCTTTGTGAATCGGACCCTGAGTTCTTCTGAAAAGAAACAAAACATATCCAACCCAGATCATGTTACCTGAAGTGATTAGTTATTTGGTATTGCTTTCCCCTTTCACCTGTAAGAATAGCATGTTTTGGATGTGCTTGATGACAAACTTCCATTGATATAGACAAACTTTTTCCTTAACAATAAAGCAAATGAGTGTATATTAATGATGCTTTCTGAATCACCTATTTGCACAAGTATAGCAATTACAAGTGGTATGATGTCTCTGACATAGTGCCTGTTTATTGCTTCATATTTGCAAAGTGAGTAAGAAATGGAGTTTCATCGTATAGAAGAACATTATTTTATTGTGTACTTGTCTGTCTGTTACCTAATTCAGCCAGTGGTTATTTACTCTAGCAACCTACAAGGTTATTCTTCAATCACAGTTCAATGTTGGCTCAAGAATGACCTACCCATTAAATGTCCATGTACTGAGTTGCTGATACGTTCATTCATCCAAGGTCTCATTCATCCATCCATCCTTAGGCTCACTGTTGTACTCACAATACATAAGACAACACAGCGACACACAAATTGTGGCTAATCAGTGATGAAATGCATAGCCTTAGAAAATAGTCAGAGGCTGATTTAAGAGCCCCTATCAACACATTAGTGTCACTTTGCTTTATGCTAATGGGGCCCAACGAGGCCAAAATCACTGAGACAAATTTACAAAGTGGCACAATGCATGCATTGCACCACTTTGTAACCCTTTGCGCTACATTATGCCGGCACCAGGCAAAATGTATGCAAAGGGGGGTGTTCCCCCATTAGGGGGGCGAAAAAATGTCATAACGAAATCTAAGAGATTTCTTTGCGTCATTTTTTTCGGCACTTTTAACGCTGTCTCAGAGCACACTATTGTTCTCTATGGGCTTCAATGGGCTTTGCAGGATTAGCATCAACATTTTTGACGCTAGTCCTGCAAAGCTGCGAACTAGTGTAAAAAATGTTGATGCTAGTTTCCCTAAATACCGCCATGGTGCACCGTATTCTTAGATACGGCGCACACACACATAATGGCGTTAGGGGGCACTAAGGAGCACAAGAAAAGTGACGCTGCACTATTTGGAGCGCCACTTTTCTTAAATCTGGCCCTCAGACTTATTTGCTTTACCAGTTTTTATTATTGCTTTATCCAATCCACCTCCCTACACGTTTCTGACATTTATTTAACAGCTTAATTCTAAGTTGTAGACAGACTCCCGTGACTGAGCAGGCGAGTGCTTTAGAGGAGGTCTGTGCACACATGGCGAACAGTTGTCATATCACTGATAAACTAAGGAGAAATATTGCAGGAGTTTAAAACTCCAAGCAGAGACAGGCAGGCCTAATTCCCCTCCTGTCCACGCGCTGCTACTGTGGCTAAATTACAGATGAAGCAATTGCTACCAGGAGGAGCGGCAATGCATCTGGTGTTGCATATGGCGCTTTGGACCTTTAGTGGCTCAAGTGATGGGCGTGGCGGTTTGCCCCACTTCTTTTCATTGAATTAAAAAAAAAAAAAAACAGTGAATTGCGGGGCAAAGGGTGACACCAAAAAATGCTTTAAGGGGGTCACTGGGGTAGTCACCGAGACCTGGCATATTCTAAAGAAATGTAGAGCAGACAAGAATGTATAAATTATTGTCATACACCTATTTAAGGACAATGATCTTCGGGTCACAAAGGGGATACCAGATCCACTTCACTCCATCTCAGCTCTGCAGACGACCACGCAATAAGATGCATTCCAGTCACTGCTAGTGTGACAATTTGAATTATTCATTCGAGAATCCACGAGAGAAGATCAAACTGAGATACTCTCAGCTCACAGTTTTGCATTTTAATTTCACATAAGAAAGTAGTAAGAGTTCTAATAATAAAATGAAAGAACTCATTGCCTAAAATTTAATTACTTTTCTCGGCCTCTGCCAGGCTCTTTGTGCTAGTTTCATTTTTGAAAAGTTGCAAATTGATGAGCAGTTACATTGGCACCTAGAATGCGAATTTAATGTTCAAATACTTTCCAAACCTCAACTGGACAAATATATGCCCCTATTTCACTTTTATGCATACTTCTTAATTGATTTTTTTGTGGAGAAAAAGTGTCATACTAAACAATTTGTAGGTAACAATCAATCAACCTTCATTTTCTGATTTTAATAGTTCAAGTATTAAGTCAAAAATATGTTTCAGTATAAACATATTTGAAAAATACCTTTTTATTTCATAACTAAAAGACCCAGTGCACAAAAACGTTTTGCGCTCGACATTGACGAACTCACAGGCTTTGCAGCCGAAAAAAAGATATACCGAGACGTACAAAAGAAAAGTTATTTTGTGTATCTGAGAGTCAGAAAAGTATTATCAACCGTCGAAATAACTTTTGCAATTGATTTCGCATTTGCATAAAAGAGCGGGAATTAAAGTAGCATCCTCTTCTATTCGCAATTTGTAATGCATTGAATCTTTGGTTTGAGGCCACAAGGTAAGTTGTGAACAATTGCCTCAATTACTCACCACTACATGTCATTCTTAGTCCTACTTATCCTTGTACCAATCATTAATTATTAAGTGTATACCATCATCATTGACACAGAAAAAAACAGGAAAATATGCTGGAATTCCAGAATCACCCATCCAGACCTGGAAGCCAACCTGTCAGCCTCCTCCTAAAAAATTCAAAACACTTGTCGAAGGCCAATACATCCCAGGCTGGGAGGGCTTCATGTCATGTCAGGTACAAGAATATGCTGGACTAAGAGTAATGAAGATTGCCAGTAAGTAATCAAGGCATTACCTCTACGTACTTTGTCCTCATCCCAGTCATTGAGGAACACCAAGGCAGTCAACAGCCTTTGATCTCGATGCAAATAACACATCCATAACAAATCACTTAATGCCACATCTCAGTGATTTAAAACACAGCAAGAATAAATGTGAAATTTCTTTCTGTTAGAATTGAACTCAAATCTAGGACACCAACCTTATTTCTGTCCATGTACAGAATATTTAATTTATAAAGCTGTATAAAGGTACTCATAACAAGTTTCAGTATCTACAGGTTTCAGCAACAGGATCCCCTGAACTTCCGCCCATTGTACAGCTAAACTCTTAATGGACTCCCCTTTTACGTCTGCTGGAGGAAAACACCTTGCCAGAGAATGACCTAGGCCATGGGGGACCTGATGTATCTACTTATTGTGCAAGAGGAAGCTTTATGACCTTGAGTTGCTGCACCAAAGATAACAAATAAAAGATCTGATGGTCAAAAATCTTTAAATCTGCCCAAATAAATCAAGAAGCCCTTTTTACCACCTAACAAATACCATACTGCTCTTCTGAAGGGGAACCAATAGTGGAAAACAGACATAATAATTTTGTGACTTGCATTAGTGGTACTACATTAGAAACAAAGGCCCAGACTCATTTTCTATGACGCTGATGTGACCCAACGAGGCCAAATTCGCAGCTTCATATTTACAAAGTGGCACAATGCATGCATTGCGCCACTTTGCAACCCCTTGCACCATATTGTGCCTGTGCTAGGCATAATGTATGCAGGGAGGCCATTTTTAGCTGCTATTTTTAACGTCTGCACAGAGCAGGTGTTAAAAGGGGGCATACCATTGTTTTCATTGCCCCCCTATGTGCTCTGCAGGATTGGTGCCAAAATGTTGGCACTAATCCTGCACAATACATCAATAGCGTCAAAATGTTTAACTCTATTCCCACTGCCCTGCGCTATGGTGTACCATACACTAAATACGGTGCACACATGGTGGCAGTAGGGGGGAGCTAGGGATTGCAAGAAAAGTGGTGCTGCATTGGATGCAGTGCCACTTTTCATAAATTCGGGCCAAAAAGTTGGTCCTGTCCTTAGCAACACCAATGTTTAATGAATGGAAAGAAAAGGAACAAAGTTAAGAACATTTCCTAGTACTCCTAACAGAGGTAATTGCTACCAAAAACATATCCGTCATCATCTAGAATTTCAAATCTACAGTTTACAAGTTTTCCAAAGGATGGAACTATAAAGCCTGCATAGTTAAAAGAAGGTTCCAGGGAGGAGCTAGAGGGCACTAGATGTGGAAGGAGCTAATTGTAGTAAACATGGTATCAAATTTTGTCATCTGTTAAGCTGTTCAGGTTTCTCGGAAATCTCTCATTGTTGTCCACTGAGCCTTCGCTGTTAAGACCACCAATTTTTATTGAATCCCTTCAACTGGAATTTTAGACAGAAGCAACTTGACACTGTGTTGGAAATTATCATCTTTGGCATGGTATTCTCCCAGACGTGTGCCTTCTTTTCCTGAACCTGTTTTTAATGACCCTAAGACTCTGCACACTTTACTTCTAACCAGTGGCAATTTGCTTGTGCTCTTCTCATGTTAATATTGCCAAACCCCAAATTGGCATAAATATTTTACTTGTCAATCCCTAGTAAATGGTGCAACATCTATACAGGACCTGTAAATTAAATGCTGCTAGTGAGCTGTAGCTAGTGAGTTGTAACATTCATTGTGCCACTCACCAAATTAGTACCTCCTGCCTCCTGTCATCCGCTGCAACCTGAGAGTGGAGTTTCAAACTCCCATTTTGACTGCAAAATGAACTATTTGCCAGGCCTAATCCTTTCTTTTTCAACACCCTTGAGGTAGGGCCAAAATACCCAAAGGACAGAGGGCATGGTATTTAAAATGTAGCGCATGCATATTTAATATTCTCTATATCCTGATAGTGAAAAGTCATTTTTCTCTGTGGCAAGTCTGGCTCTACCAAAGAAAGTTAATAGTTTACAATATGCCAACTTATATTGCTTAGTTTCAGTTTGGGGCAGCTGGAAAAATTATTCAAGGACTCATTTTAATAGTAATTTAAAATGCAATTTAATGGTCAAGTCAGATTTTATATTACTATTTTGTAAATGACACTTTTTAGATGTTGCCTTTTTCCTGCCTAAAGCCAAAAAGGCCTTTTTGCCACTGGCATACAACTGCTTATGGCTCCCTTCCTTCCAGACATTGTACAAAGGGGATGGCAGTGGGGAGGTGATTTTATTTCTTGAGCAGGATGGCTTTCCTTTGCTTCTAACGATTCCTATCCTGCCCTTGGCAGATGTAACTTACACCTAGGCCTGCCTTTGTTTTGCCTTCCTAGACAATTTGTCCCAAAACCCAGTGGGAGGAAGGCTGCTCCTGAACTGATTTAGACAAACCACCAGACAACGTTTACCCATTATAATAGCCACACCTTTGGGTGGGCACAGGGATCTCTGCTCAAGGAAAGAAAGGTTATGCCATGTTTGAATTAGGGAAAGGTGGGTACTGTGAGACAGTACAACGAGCAGGAATTGCTGCACAATTGGGTAGGGGGCACCCCGGTGAACTTTTACCCCATTGTTTAGGGTGTAACCAGGAGTTTCTCCCACCTTCAAGCTTGCACT